>NC_140777.1:138195285-140856359 GCF_044657685.1 Stegodyphus dumicola
ATGTAAGATATAACAAAATATGATAGCTGTTTCAAAAAAAAAAAAAAATTGGAGACCTCAAAATTAGCATTTTAAATTTGGTGATCTGCCACTAAATTCATCTCTTCTCACAGGTACCAGATTTTTCTAACTTACGTAACGTTTTAATGCAGTTACCTCTTGTCCAATCAAATGAATTGTAAATCAAAACTCTGAACTGAAACTTTTCCGTTTCTCAACCTTCTTCCTCTGAAGTGCTATAATACTCTCCCTTCTTCCGCATAAGCTCTCCTGCCGGCAAGACGTTTTCCATGTATGCTGCCGCTTACTTGCTTAAGATGACGTCGTACTTCAAATTGGAACTTACTGTATTCAAATATAATTAGGAAACATCTTGTCTCAAAAAGGATCATTTGATATACGTAAAATAATAAAGATTGTGATTTTTCAAGATACGTTGTGCTAAACTGCGTCATCATGCTTTCCACTCTGCCACTTTCAGGCCATTACGATTCTTCTCGGTCATTTACGCAGTATCTAAGCTGTTAAAAGTTTTACTGTTTTCATCTACGTATTTTAAAATCATTACATATATATATGATGCGAACGGGTTATGGCCTGTGAGGATTCTCGAATCTATGCTCATTTCACTGATCGAAACTTTGAAAATAGACCAGTCTGGAAACTCCTGGAAGAATTGGTTGTAGGGCTTCGAAAATGTGTTTTTGTTCATCTTCCAAACGTCGCCAGTTAGTAGAAAATTTCCACATATCTCCAATTTGATGACAAAAATTGTCGCAAAGGCTTGTCAGGAACGAAATTCACCATATCTCGCTTTCTATTTTAGCTATTTTTAAAATTACAAAGCTGTTGCACACAGAATTAAAATATCTACAATTCCATGTAACAAATCAGCACTTAAATTCAAGATATTTGGCCACAGATTACATTAGATACAGAATAAACTCAAAAGTTATCAACTTAGAAAGCACAAATCAATGAAATAAACGAATAAAACAATACAAAACGTCATCATGCTTTCCACTCTGCCACTTTCAGGCCATTACGATTCTTCTCGGTCATTTACGCAGTATCTAAGCTGTTAAAAGTTTTACTGTTTTCATCTACGTATTTTAAAATCATTACATATATATATGATGCGAACGGGTTATGGCCTGTGAGGATTCTCGAATCTATGCTCATTTCACTGATCGAAACTTTGAAAATAGACCAGTCTGGAAACTCCTGGAAGAATTGGTTGTAGGGCTTCGAAAATGTGTTTTTGTTCATCTTCCAAACGTATATAGAAATCACAACAATATAGAAATATCACAACGTATATATCACAACAATATAGAATATCGTATATATCACAACAATATAGAAAAGCAAAAATACAACGATGAAGAATAGGAAGAACTTGAATATTCTTACGTGCGTAGGGTTTCATAATGGATTGAATGCACTTGGAATTGATGATGTCTTAATAAAATTTATTTCCCCCAAAAGAAACCCTTTATAGCTCTGGAAATTTCCACAAAAGTCCTAGTATAGCTCTTTTCAGTGTGACAGAGCACAATCAGTAGTTACCACATCAACCTGCTAAGAACGTTAAATACAACGCGATACAAACCGTAACTAAAGAGCGGAATTCGCAAGTAGATCTCTCATTACTCCGACATCAACTCAGAACTAAACACCGAGACCTGATGCTCTTTCCGGGATCATATAGTTTTTTACGCAGCTACACAGAAATCTCTAATACCTTCCAGTTCTTGAAATTACTGGAAAACATATAAGAGTAAACATATATTACTGGAAAACATATAAGGACCGGATACGGTTACAGTTAAATACAGAGATCAAATACAGTAATTAAATTAGAATACCAGTTACAGTTATACAGGGATAGGACTAAAATGTCGCCAAATGGTCACCAAGTTTGGTGACTTTTGGCAATTTCTCGCCAAATTTGGCTACGAAATTGGGTCGCCAAACCATCGCCAATTTGACAATTTTCGCCAATTTATCTCAACTTTAAATAGAGTTGCCCCTATAATCTTAATTTTAAGGCAGAGCTTCACTCTTTCTTCAGGCTTCACATGTTACATTATGTAACCAATATTTGCAACAATATGCAGTGAAACCCAGCTTTGCTTAAAGCTGTTTCAATAATCTTAATTTTAAGGCAGAGCTTCACTCTTTCTTCAGGCTTCACATGTTACATTATGTAACCAATATTTGCAACAATATGCAGTGAAACCCAGCTTTGCTTAAAGCTGTTTCAATATTATGCGGTAGTATTGGGATTCCCGGAATCGCAGGGACTATCGGTATTGCTGTATTGCTTTAGGATTTTAAACTGCAAAAGGATCGTTTAACTACTGATTGGTAACGCTGATGAAGATTTTAAATTAAAATCACTATATACTCATCATTTCAAAATTCCGAGATCATCGAAGGGAAATTCGAAGTCATCTTGTAGAGACATTAGGTAATTTTGAAAAGCCGGGGAGATGAAAAATGAGCAATCGCCTTCGCAGGGAATCGAACCACGGACGTCTGAAATACCAGCTCAGCGTGCAGACCACTACACCACGAAGGCACGCTTCCCACGAAGCGGGAGAAATACCTTATAATCTTAATCAGTAATTATGGAGATAAATAAAAATACATTGAATAAATATAAAAATTTTCAAGGATTGGTTTACTGAACATTTTGGCTCATCTTTTAAACACTATTGCGAATTTGAAAAACTAGAATCAAAGTCTTTGCTTTTGTTTGATAATATTCCAAGCTATCCATCGCATTGTTCGGACTTTACACCATGCATTCCAGTAAAAATTGTTTCCAGTAAAAGTAAAAGTTGTTTTCCTGCCCAGTAAAAGTAAGTTAAGTAAAAGTAAATTCCAGTAAAAGTTGTTTTCCTGCCGGCAAACACAACTTCATTAATCCAACGAAATGAAAAGCATAATATCAAATTTTAAAGCTTATTATCTGCTGCGGATATTTCGATAATTAATTGGTAAAAGCCATAGAAATGATAAGCAATCCATTAGAATTTTTTGAAAAAACTACAATATCATGGGTACTGAAGACAATATCAGTGAGAATCTGGAATGAGGTGACCTCAAAATGGCTGAAAGGACTATGGAAGAATGTATGTAAGGTCAAAGCAAAGCAAGGATAACACAAGAAAATCTATTTTTGATGTCAATGAAATTGTCAAGCTAACTAATGAAACAAGGTTAGATTATATAAATCCGCAGGATATTCAAATATTGTTGCAAATCACAGCTGTGAAAGTCTCTCTAGCGACGATCTTAAGGAATTAGTGGAACAAGCCCACGAAGAAAGCGAAATTAACGTTTCCGAAGATGAGGAGCAACAAGAGCTTTCAACAGATTTTCTAAAAAGAAGTTTATCCGCTATAAAGGGAATTATGTATTAGTTTATAAAAAATGATTTAAGTTTTGATAGGAATTTTAAAGGCAAGACGAAGTGTTACTGATGCAATATCTTGCTATCGACAACTACATACTGAATAAAGCAGGAAAGGTAAACGATGCTAGATGATTTTTTTCACACACACGTATTCGATATTAGCAATAAATAAGTCTACAATTAGTGAAATAACAGAGTAACAATGAATGCTACAAAATTAATATATATATATATATATATATATTATTGACGTTATTAAGCTGGCCCCTTTTAATGATGTTTCGTTTAGCTCTGGTACTCATTGAAACGTATCCTCTATGGCGAAATGGCCCTAAAGTAATAAAATTCCCCTTCGCTGGTTTTAAATATTACGGTGCTTGGCTTAAACGAAAATACGAAACGTAATTAGAACAGGGCTCGTATTTTTGTTCAACACTCAGAACTCGACCACTACAGTATTTTTGTTGCCATTCTACAAAAGATAAATTTGAAGCGATACAATAGTATTCATTTTCAATATTCCGCGCATAATTACAAAATAAGCAAGTAACGTAAATTTATAATTCTAATCATTAACAGAGGAACTGTCCAACGAAAAACAAAGAAATTTTTTTATGTGAAAAGCGATTATGACCGTATCTTTTTTTACAAACATTAATAGTAATGCAAATTAATGACAGATTTGTATTAGTGTCGCTCGTTCTTTTAAGAATAGACATAATTATCTTGTTACTTTTTTGTAATGCATATTTATCTAAGTGCTTACAGTAATTCATTTAAGACGAATTTTGAAAGTTATAACTGTGACAGTGTTGATGATTTATAGGCTGAAAAATGAACGATGAGAAAAAATACATCTTTCCACGTTTCAACTCATTCGTAATATCCATTTCGAAGATTAGTTTTCAAGGTAAAACCAAGTTTCAATGTAAGATGGCTATATTGAAACTTGGTTTTACCTTTATTGTTACTTTTGTAAAGTAAATCTCAGTGTCCATTTAGCTGCATGTTTGCTTTAAAATAAGGTCAAATAACCTCTTCAAAGCGGTGAAAATACAATTTACGAAGAGCCGCCTTTAAAACCAAACATTAATTTCCTCATCTAAACCAAAAATTATTCGAAGTATAAAGTTGTTATTATTATCGTTATCCCTCAAAACTCAGTTTTATCGTATTATGCCTTGTGACACCACGAATTTGACATTTATTCCCACTCTTGCATTTTTTCAAGAATAAAAGACGTGCTTGACGTGCAACTTCGTCGATTAATATATTCAGATAAAAGATTCTGATGGCCCAACTACAAAATATTCGATGCAGAAGTAACTTTTAAAATTTAACTTCGTATAATAAATATGCTGATTTTATAGGATGAAAAATATCCACTTAACTAAAAGAAGCTATATTATTACTTAAAAATCTATTACATAACTTCAAAAATTACACATTTGTCCTTGTTGTTGCCGATTTTAATATATTCCAGAAGGAAACTGATTAAATCATTTAATCGTTTGAATACTTTTCCTCGTCTTACGGCACGATTTTAGATTTGAATCGCAGCTTGCTAAATTGCCGATTTGGAGAGACTTTGTTTCACAGTAACCCAAGTTGCTCAATATTAATTTTTGAAAATTCTCTCTCTCTCTTTTCCCCATTAAAACACTTTCCCTCTCCGTTATATTTACAGAGCCAGGCGTGATTATAGGAGTATCAGAGATTATTCATTAATACATCAACATTACATTTTTGAGTAAAATATAAATTCCCATCAGTAGCTGAGTGATTAAATCTACTGAATATTAGTAGTTTTTATTTTATTACAGGTCCCGTTGTTATACAGTACATGGAAAGGGAAGGATGCCCATGCAAGACTTTCGAAGGGAAACTGGCTCTTATAGATGTTACACAAAGGGAAACCCACAAAAAGTTTTATCTCCAGAAAGTCCTTAACAGAAATATCCAGTTATTTTACGCAGCGTACCAGCCACAGAGCTATCGACATACGTTTCTGTATTGTAGAATAGTATAAGACTTTTTAATTTTAGAGAAAGAGTTATGTCATCAAAGCAGCGTGGAAGTCTCGCAGAGGTAATCTTTAGATAAATCTGGAGTCTAGTAGCTAACTGATAAGATTCAAAATCGTGTAAACAGTACTTGAGTTGACAACTTTTTTTTTTTTTTTGGTTGTAGAGCAGAATGATTAACTGATTTGTGTCCTGAGTGTCTTTATGACTTCGATAAAGATAATGCCATAACGGAATTTTAGAATTATTTCTTTGTTGCTCATAAGCAACTAATCATGATGCAATAAGCATATAAGCAACTAATCATGCTCATAAGCAACTAATCATGATCTCCCAGTAGCTTTCTCTGTATTGTAAGCAGACCGAAGCAAATCTTTTCTGAGGTGTTTATTACGTTCAGTAAGCATATTTTGTGTCGTGGTAAAATAAAAAGCATCGCCAGTTGACAGAAATAGCTGTTAGAAGTTGCCGAACAAGTATTAATTTAGAAGTCAAACAACAAAAATCAGCGTTGTATTTTCAAATTTTCACAGGAGTAGTTTCGATGGTTTTACCGAACCATCGAAACTAGTCCTGTGAAAATTTGAAATTAAAAGAAGAGTTTAAATTAACAATTAAACAAAGAGTTAAAATTAATCAAAATTTGACAGAAAGACAGAGTTTTCTGTGCACAAAACTTTTGGCTCCACTCGGCACTGAAGTTGGTGCAAAAACTGACTTGATTCACTATGCTACTAAGTTTCAAATATAAACAAATGGCGGTGTCGTTAGGATTTAAACAACTTTTAAATTGTTGACAATTCTATAAATATTGCATGCAGATTAGCTAAAGGCAAAAAAAAAATTAACTGGATCTTAAAAACTAAAAAAGTCAATCATTTTTAAAGGCAAAAATGCACAATTTACCAACATATAAGAATAAAAAACTAAGCTCACCGAGCCAAGTAACAGAGTGGGAATATATATACATTTTATGTGCGATTGGTGCAATCGATTCCAACGAAATAGGGAAGTGCAGAACAAAATATTTTAGCAGAAATTTATACGAAATTTCACCGTTCTATGGCTATCATGAGTTATGCGAAATACATACATATGTATTTAAGTACACAGACGTCAAGGGGAAAAAAATCTCTTCTGAATCCATTTTAAATCCATTTTACAAAACCTTTTGGCCAAAACAGTTCTTTAGTGTGTCTTTACGTACAGATGTCACACAAAAACGTCGTTTAAATGGTTTCGAGAGAGGTTAAAATGGATATTTTCATTAAAATGTGATAACCGAAAATTTTCACGATTACAATACTTCCTTTAATTCATAGAAGGAAGTAAAAAGTATTTTTATAACATAAGATTTTATCTGAAACTCATAAAATAATTAATGAACTTATAAGGTTATTCTCCCGCTTTCCTAGCGTGCCTTTGGGGTGTAATGGTCAGCACGCTCGGCTCGTATTCGAGAGGTGCCTTCGTGGTGTAGAGGTTCTGCACGCTGGGCCGGTATTCCAGAGGTCCGTAGTTCGATTCCCGGTGAGGGCGTTGCTAATTTTTCATCTCCTCTCCTGCTTCCAAATAAATCCTAATATCTCTACAGTGGCGTCCGAACTAAAAGGGGTTGGATGAGGATTGTCCACACATAGGATATGGCGACTAGGTCCCCTAAAACCTTAGTCGCCCTTTAAAAAAAGAAGCATATAAGGTTAATATAAGGCGGTTGCTAATTTTTCATCTCTCCGGCCTCCAAAAAAATCCTAATGTCTCTACAAACTAAAATGAAAATAATTTATCATACAGTTTCATAGGGAAAAGTCATTAATTAATCGCCAAATTGAACTCACTCTCATGCAAAATTGTGCATCACTTCAAACCGGGCCTGGAGATCTTGGATGTATTCCTCAAGCGATGAAGGCGCGTCCAGAGGACGATCAAACAAACGATCACAAGGCAGACCAATATCACGACCGAAGAGCATCTGAGATGGGGAATAGTCGGTAGTTTGGTGGACAGCACTGCGGTAAGCCAGCAAAAAGAGTGGTAACTTCTTGTCCCAGTCCTGTTGGTTTCTGGAAACCACCAATGAGAAGTTATTAAGGATAGTTCGAATAAACCTCTCTACCATGGCGTCTGATTGGGCATATAAAGGTGTGGCTTTGATTTTGCCTGTGCCGAGTAGCTTGCAGAGCTCTTTAATAACAGCTAAGGTAAAATTTCTTCCTTGATCGGAATGGAACTGAAGACACAGTGCAAACCCGGAAATCCAGCGCTGTATCATTATCACTGCTACCGTTACAGCCTCTTGATTAGGAATTGGATACGCTTCAGGCCCCTTGGTAAAGTAATCTATGACAACGGGGATGTATTTGTTGCCATAAGCAGTTCGTGGCAGAGGTCCTAGGTTATCAAAGGTGATGCGTTCAAAAGACGCTCCAAAACTGAAGCTCTGAAATTTCCCTCTGTTGTGTTTCTTCGGTCCTTTCGGACCATTACAAGCATCGCGTGATAGGCCTCGCTTTCTCAATTCAGCCCTTGCATTACTCCAGTAGATGTGCTGTCTAACTCTATGCTATAATACTCTATGCTGCTCTCTATAAGTCTTCAACCACTCTTACTGGCCTAAGGCCAGTAATAGAGGCCAGTAACTCTATTACGGCGGTTACTTTAAAGATATTTTTTCTTTGAGTATACAAAACTGGATTAATAAAAAATACATCCTGAGACGTAAAGAACAATTTCATTACATTTAAGAATTCAGTATTGCTGAAATTCAGTTAAGCGCAATAAAGTAAAACTATACAACCAACTACTTTTATTAAATTTTTCAACTTAATTTTTATTCCAAAAGAGCTTTGTCCCTGAAAGACTATTGTTTTTGTTTTGCGATTTTGCGTTGAATCACTCTGAATGACCGTTTCACTTTTCAAACTGTTGTCACCAAATACTATCGCCCTGTATTATATTTAAAGAAATTAAATAGTGAAGAATCTGCATAAATGTATGCATGTTTCTTGCATTGTGAGAAAACAACGTAACCTAGAGCCATCAAACTTTGAATGGCGTAATCCTACTGCGAATATGGGCATCTGGGAAGACCACATTTGAAATTTGGAATTTGTTTTATTATCGGTTACATATTCTGTAAAACTTTAACGAATTTTTGATTAACAAACTCAACGATTTAAAAGTGACCTTTTTATCTCCAGCGCGCGGAACTGTGTATGGGAAATTCTAAAGATATGCTCATTTTAAAATTATTTTGCGACATTCCTGTTGAACTGAATTTTATGGTTTAAGTGCAAAGAGCATGATAATAAATAAATAAAGGTAATACACAAAATGTTAAAAAAACGCCTCTTTGGACGTAATTTAAAATCTGAAATCTTTCAGATTTTTTTTTTTTTTTTTTTTATTATTTTATTTTTCTAGTTCCTTTTGCTTTTATTTTTCTCCATAACTTTTAACAAATATTTAATGTATCTTCTATCAAAGCGAAGTCTTCGGTTTGATATATGATAAGAAAAGATCAATGAAATGCGAGAGTCGAAAATACTTTTGGTAACCATGCCAGCTTGAAACTGTTTACTCCACCCTAGCAACAAAACGATAAACAGCAAAAAAATCAATCACTCGTCTTCATATAGTAACAATTTCCCATCGAACATAGTTAAAACATACTTATTTTTTAAAATACACCTCAGGATACGATTTTATTGTAATTTTTAAATATAAACCTCATGCTACTTATTATAAACGATCGCGAAACAGAGCAGCAGAATTTAAAGAAATAAAATTTTTCGAATAAAAAAACAAATAAATTAATAGGACTATAAATTTGATCTATTGTTATTTTGATTAAGTAATTAGTCAACAGTTAATTATTAAGGAAGACTTCATTTTTTGTTTTTATTTCGAAAAATCTAACACCTCATACAATGTGACAATTCCTAAAACACTTAATAGCTTATCAGCGGCTTGTTGGTGAAGTCCTTGAACATTGGCCTTCCCACCTGAGTACAAACCTTCGCTAATCCAGTGCAATTTAACTCAAATCCAGTGCAACGAGCTGGCTGCATTGGCGTTTACATGCATTTTTCTACATTTAAAGTAGATATGATCCAGTTTTCCTCTCCACGAAGGTATTCAGCAGCACTGAGTTTTTTTCGATGCCATCTGTGAAAAATTCGATTTTTGAATGATTTTGATTAAGAAATTATCTGAATTTTCCTTTTTGTCGTACGAAAGCTAATAAAATTTTATTGTTGAATGAAATTTATATAATGTTAAAAATGGAAAAATATAAAACAATAAGTATTTATAAAATATTTAAGAAATATTATCACGCCACAAACTTCTTTCGACGTAGCATTTAATATTTCTGTTTGACTATGAATAAAATTCTCTTTTGAAACGCATTTATAAACGCTTTATTTATCTAATTATAGCATTCCATTTTCCTTCCTCGCAGATTTTTAGTCTTTTCCGTTATAAGAGAAGATGCGCTAAACAATTTTCTCCCGAAAGCTATATTTTCATTGAGAAAAACATAATTTCATAATCAATTCATTTCAACCGCAGTAAAATTTGTCTTTAGGGTTAATGGTCTCAGTAAACGGAGAACAACGGATTGCGATACTTAAAAAAATTATTCACGATACTTACTTTAAAAACAATAGTATAATCATAATAAGAGATAAGAATTTAACTGTGCTTACTAGGCAACGCTAGGTCTGTACAAAACTGTGAAGTTTGGGTTGTTCTGAAACGAAAAGTATCACATACTCTAATACGAGCTATGGTTTCATTATATAAAGTTTAGAATGTTCTTTTACCACTGTTATGTTATTAATGCATCAAAATCCATTTCAATTCTTAATTTAAATTACTAATACTCTGTACATTGCAATATTAATGAAACCTGCGTATGGTTATTATACTGAAATCATTTCGCAGTTCTAAAATTATACGAACATGTCTCCGTCATTGGTTGAAATTCTCTTGTGTGCAATGAATTTTATAGTGCTTTCCTTTTCCTTTTTCTTTCTATTTTTTTTAACCTTTAACTTCGGTATGTGAAGTAAAATTGCGACTTTCATTTTAAGTACTTAAAGAGATATTTTTAATTGCGGAAATTCTTCTTAACAACTACTAAGTAGTAATGTCTACATTTCTGGTGTTTCCATTAATATTCGAGTTCAAAAGTGGCAGAGGGGTAACATAGGCAGTTTATTGTAGTGATCGGATTGACTGCATTTAGTCTTCTATACCTTGAATATCAGACAGTTCTATTAGAACATCCTCCACGAAAGCATCACTTCTAAAGCGTATAGTGTCGCGAGCATCATTATAATAGATTAATCAATAAAATCAGTCTTTAACATTCACAGAATCTTAAGAATATATCCACCCTCGACGAAAAATTTATTTGAGCTTGAGCAGAAATTTATATGCCATCTACTTTAAATATGCCAATAGTTTGGCTGTCAGACATTTTTTTTCCTAACAATCTCATGATATCTCGACAATAAAAGTATAATTTTAAAATTAACAAGATTTAATGATACTTCATATTTTATCTTTACTTTTATTGCACCTCATCAATTAACTAAACTCCTATGTGTTAAACTCCGCGACTATGACAGGTGTTTATCATTGATTTTTATTCACAACGACGAGTATTTCTTAAATTTTTCTTAACAAGAAGCATATCTTTTAGATATATTTTTATATCGATCCCGTTAGAGTCAACGAAACAAAACTAAATTTTTTAAAGGATATTTCTTACGTCAAAATCAGTTAATTACATTAGAATTATCCAGAACAGTTTGTCTTAAATCTTCCACAAAGTACTCAAAATTTTAAACTTCCTTTTTTAGTTCTCTAAAACTGAAAAATTTATTTTATTGTTTCAATGTAAACAATAGAATTATTCAAAACATTTATCTTACCTTGTAGAGACGTTAGGATTTTTTGGAAGCAGGAGAATTGAAAAATGAGCAATTCACTCGACGGGAATCGATCCACGGACCTCTCAAATACGCGCATACGCGGCGTGCTCGCAGATCACTACAGTTCGAAGGCACGCTAAGAAGGTGGGAGAAGTACCTTATATACTCCCCCTTTTAAAGGGCGACTGGGGTTTTTAGGGGAATCAATCGCCAAAAATCCTGGTGGTAGAGAATCGTCATCCACCACCTTTTTTATTTCGGGCACCACTGTAGAGAGATTACGGCAAACAATTGCGGCAAACAATTTACAATTGCACAATACAACGAATGCACCACATACATTCGATAATTCGTACAATCAAGGATGGCCAGACTTAACGATCTCAACTTATGATATTGCTAACAACATACATTCATGGCATGTCTCAGACTCTGAAAGTTGTTCAGATCATAAATACGTAGAATTTACTATACAAACAGATACCACCATTTCTATAATTAAACGCTATAGGCTGCCAGGTAACAAGGTTAGACAATTGACCCAGGCCTTTACTCGTCTCCTGCAAGCAAAAGAATTGCAGCTAGAATCTTGCAACAACTCAGAACACCTTGATTCCCTTGCACAAGGACTTCTAGAGGAACTTAATGAAATATGTCAACAAATTTTACCCCTCCGTACAACCAAGAAATTACAAGGAATCTCTTGGTGGACCGGCGAACTAAGGCAACAAAGACAAAAATGCAGAGCTTTGCGCTGCAGACTAAGAGGCAACGTGGACGGAGAGACCAAAGCACAGATTCTGACTACATACCGGCAAGAGCGGGCTAAATATAAGAAGAATATTCTCGCTGCAAAAGTGACAAGCTGGCGTACCTTCTGTAACAACAATACGAATCCCTACGGGATCTTACATAAGATTGCAACACAGAAGGTATTCAAACCAGCACAAATTCATGCACAGGTTCCAACAGCCAGTCTTTCAACAAACCCAGCGGGGTTTACAGCTGCCACCCTTCTTGACGAAATTTTTGCAAAGGACGATCCGCATGAAGATACACTGGAACAACGTGCAGTGCGAAACAATACAACTATCCCAGATACGCCAGATGATTATGCTTTCTCAGCAAAAGAAATCGCTCATGTATTTCGCTACCTACCCCTGAAAAAAGCCCCAGGACCGGATGGCCTGGACTATTCAATAATTAAAGTTGCATATAAAGCCAATCCAGATTTCTTCACTAAATTCTTCAATAAATTACTTCAGGCAAAGCTCTTCCCAACCGTATTTAAGAAGGGACAGGTAGTCTTGTTCTTGAAAAAATTCAAAAATCCAGCTGAACCGCGGTCTTACAGGCCAATCTGCTTGTTGTCTGCACTGGGCAAAGTGTATGAAAAGCTGATTGTCAATCGACTTCGTCACCATCTGCACAAGACCAAATATCTAAGTGTCAGACAATTCGGTTTCCGCATAGGATCTTCCACCGTTCAAGCCCTTTCAACAATCAAGGATTGCATCCAGAAGAATAGAAATGATAATATGCATACGGCTTTCATTTCGATTCACCTGGCAAGCGCATTTGATACTCTGTGGTGGCCAGCAATCAAACAAGCTTTACGCAATGCAAAATGCCCGACCAACCTTTATCTAACAATCACAAGCTACTTACAAGATCGTATGTTAATAATGTCCCACGATGCAGGTGTTTCATCCAAAGCCCAAGTGAGAGGTTGCCCGCAAGGCTCTTGCGCGGGGCCCCTCCTATGGAACATCACATTTAACGAAGTGCTCGCTGCAGACTGGCCTGCACACACGCGAGTTGTCGCCTACGCAGATGATGCTGCACTCCTGGTGCGAGGACGCACACGCAACGAACTGGAGAAAAACGGCACAGAAGTCTGCACACTTTTTGCTGACTACTGCACTCGACTTAAGCTTCAAATATCAACAGAAAAGTCAACAGCGTTAATCATTCCAAGGCCAGGAACAAATCCAACACGACGGCCCCGTATTAAATTAAACGGGAGAAATATTAAGTTCGTTAAAAATCTTAAATATCTAGGAGTAACATGGGACTCCGGTCTAACCTTTATTCCTCATATACAAGACCTTCGTGTTAAAACATCTCGAATAGCGAGAACAGCGCGTCAATTTCAGGGCAAGAATTGGGGTCAGAGCCCCCATTTTCAGAAACTGTTATATCTCACAGTTGCAGAGAAAATCGCATTATATGCAGCCCCAATCTGGGCAAACCCAATGGGAGCCAGGAAAATCCGTCAACTATCAGCCTTGCAAAGACCTTTTGCGATAAACCTATGCAAAGCATATCGAACTACAGCCACAAATGCAGCACAGGTACTAGCTGGTATCATACCACTGCATATCAAAGCCTTAATGGAATCTGCATATGCCCAACTGATCCACTTGCGCCGAGATGCGACATTTGGAAACACTACCTATAGCCCAGTCCAATATGAGCATCGGGGCGACGTATTGCGTACATATCCCTCAATAAAAGGGACAGGCATACGCACAGTTGAATCCAACTGCCTTCATCGAGACACCCTCACGAAGATATACACGGATGGCTCGAAGCATGAACATAGAGTAGGTAGTGCCTTTATACACTATGATGGTTCCAACACCGAATACACATGGAAAGGACATCTGAAACCGGAAAACAGCGTCTTTCAGGCGGAAGTTACTGCTCTCACAGCAGCGGTACAGCATATTCTCAACAACAATATACAGGCAGCTACCATATACACGGACAGCCTTTCAGCATCATATTTACTTTGTACCAAGTGTATTTACTCGTTCTTCACCTGTACTGCATCTACTCAGCACCATGTCATTTAATTAGCTCTATATTTGTTCTGCATCATGTATATACATTAATACCATATTTGCACTGGCCATGTAACTTTTTCATTAAGATTCAAATATACTCCCGAGGCAGCCTGATGAGGCTCCAGAGAGTTGTTGCCACTAGATAGTGGAGGACGCGGGGCATATGCCTGTTTACCTATGTTAAACATCAGGTGTCCTCGTCCTCCGTCACCTGTCACCTGTCACCTGTAGAGAGATTAGGTTTTTTTTTAGCAGGAGTGATGGAAAATGAGCAACGCCCTCGCCGGAAATCGAACCACGGATCTCTGGAATACGCTCCCAGCGTGCAAACCACTACACTACGGAGGCACGCTAAGAACGCGGGAAAATACCTTATAACCTTACATCTTTACATACCAGTTGACAAAGAATGAACCCATTTGTTTAATCCTTCAGCTTCATCTGCTTCAGAAATAACTTAAAATGAAACAATTCATACAGTTCCCGCGCAACATGAGTGTGAATACAAGCAAAAACTTCCATTCATGCGCCTTGTTTATTGGAAAATTTTATACCTCCAAAAAAAAAAGAAAAGGGTAATAACTAATAATATGGTATGCTTCCTTTTCAATCGCACTTGTTTATTCTTCAGATGCTATTCTAGAAGCCGTTTATGAAATTGCAAACCTCAGCAGTTATGTCGCCGTCTATGTTCAGTTAGTGGACTTTGACAAGTTTGTTATGACTAAGTAAAGAGCTTAAGTCAAACTAATGAGAGACACCAAAGAACAACTAATGTCGGCAGTATAATATTTTCTATAAAAGTTTAGTGTATACAATTCGTTACGTAATTAGTAATTAATTAATATGTAATTAGTTCCTTAAAGGCTACTTTCAGTAACAAATTTTAATATTAGAAAATATTATATACAGTACTGTGAAAGCTCATGTTCTTTTGATAATAAATTAATGCTATTAGTTTTTCGTTTTCCTTTTTTAGCTGAATCGTTTATAACACAAATTTCTTTTAATATTCACTGATGTATTTCGAAATTAAAAGTTAAAAATCATAAGTTTTAAAAATAAATTTCTGAATTTTTGATCGAACCCTTGTCCCGGCCCTGCTGACAACTACTCGTATTATTATTATATTATGAATTTTACTTTCTGTTCCTTGTATTCTCCGCTTTCAATGTTCACAAGTAAATTGAACTGTTTTTTTTTTTTTTTTTTGGTTCCTTGAGTAGAAATTCAAGAAATGTCACAAATTTTGTTTAAGATCTATGTCTAGAAACTGGGAGAACGTTTACAATCGCCTGAGAATATGGTAAAACAACTTGAGTTTCGCAGACGATGTACTGTTTTCAGAGTGATTTTGCTGTTGCAATAAATACCGTATGCATCAATAATTTCGCTGTTTTTTTTATTCTGTTGCGTAACACATACTGCGCTTTCTGGAATTCATTTTATTCTTTAGAAAAGTTGTCTTACTCACTCTGCTGTACGCCATGCATTCACTATTATATGACCTATAATACGCTTCAAATTACGCTGATGAAGTCATTCAGCAGGCTCGCAAGTGGACACATCAGGTGTTCATTTGATCAGGGACAAAAGACCTATCTGACGTGCACCAACTGCAACTCTGGGCAGGCCTCTGCCGATCACATATTAAAGTGTGTAGGTTTTGATAGGATTGACCTTTTTATCAGTCGTCTTGTATGTGATTTTTTGAAGACTCTTGGGCTCGTGGACATAGTCTAGCCGCGATGAAATGAGACAACAATAACAACGACATAGTCTAGCCGCGATGAAATGAGACAACAATTCATTAATCAGACACAGAGCTCGATTTGCTCCGATTAATTTTTATTTTCTTAGAAAATATGTCGTTCTACTATGTTCGAGTGACTGACGTGTAATAGAATCCATAAATTTCTGGTATGCCTTTTACTGATGAAACTTATTTTTTAAATGATACTCTGCGTAACTTTGCAGAACATTCCTTTCCCAGCTTTGAAATATGTTTATGTCATACTGTATTGGAATACTCGTGAAAAGTTATTTTTCAAACCCTCCGTTCTGGTCAGTAACTGTTGGTAGATTATTCCCTTTTTATTATTTGTATTACTAACAAAGAGTGATGCTCTGATCGGTATAGTGGCTTATGCTGCTGGCTGCCGTTTCATTAGACCGGTGGTCGAATCCCGAAAGAGGGTTAGATGTTTGTAAGTGTATCATCTCTTTGCGACATGAGAAAGGGCATTTAAATATATGGCGAAGCGAAAGTTCTTTCAAATGTTTGATGGGAGGGGAAGAGAGGTGGGGAACCCGTGAAGCCGTTCTTCCTTGTTCTTTCAAAATTAGGACGGAACTGAGTAAAGTTCTCCTGTCACCCATAAAGTGTCCAAGACCAAATCCACTGACGGACGCACCTAAAAATTTCTGTTCTTGTTTTGATGTTATTGTCAGACTGGTGAGACTAGATCTTTCTCATGTAAAACATTACGTGGTTGTTATTTGGATTATTTTGTCACCACACAGTGGGGTGAACTCGGCCATCGTTAATTTACGATGTAATCTGGAGTTCAAAAGCCGTCATCTCTACTCGTATTTGTGACCTATATGACATTTGTCTTCCTTCTTCCTTAGCCAAGGATATTTTTGTTTTGTTATTTTGACAAAGATAATCGCATCTTATGTTTTCACTTATCATGCAAAATGAAATGCGCTGTCCTATATTTTTCACACTATTACAGATTTTATACTCAATTAATCATAAGACCATTTTATTGACGTTCTACTCATTTCATTTTATGAATTTAGTTTTGCTTTTAAGTGACTGAAAATTATTTTTTCCGATAGGAAAACCATAGTCTTGAAAAATATATACATTGCTAGATTAATATGTTCCAATAGAATAAATGCGGAAAACTTCCTTAGAACAAACATACGTTGACCTTGCTTGCTTACTTATTCTGGAGAAGCAGGAAGAATTTTATATTGCAGAAAGCAATAATAATCTAAAAATCAGCTTATGACTTCTTAAAGACCTTCAACTCTTTAAATCTTTCTTTAAATTGAGCAAATATTCAACTTTCCTGCTATTGTTTCATCTTTTTAAAGTAAATAAGCATTGCTCATTTCAGTAATAGAACGGTAAAACTACTTTTAATTTCTGTAACAAAATAAAATTTAAATAATATGACAGCTTAAATTGAGTATTAATAAACATTTATCTTTTGAAGGTCTGGAAGACTTTTTAAAATTCTGATTTTGTTCCATGTCATTAAATAGTATCGATTTCTGAATATTTTTAATTTAGTGGCAACTAGCTTTCGAAATAAAGCCATAATAAGTTCGATGTGTTTTGAAGTGGAGAATGAAAGAGTTTTAACAAATTGCGTCATTTTACTTTGAAGAACATTTCGTTGGCACCATATTCAAAATACTTATTGTGTGTTAGAAAATACTCTACTAAGAAGCAGGATGCCGTAAAACATCTATCCCGAGTTATTTATTACTTTGATTCTACCGCGGAAGAAGCGGAGAAATTCACAAAGTGTAAAACAGTTCAGTAAAAGTTGAAATCGAGAATCGAAACCGAGACTTTCCAACTGGTACTGAATTTACCGACTGTTACACTAAAAATACACCCAGGAATATAGTAGAAGACCAGAAATTCGCAATGCTTGGGACCAAAGGTTGTGCAGATTTAGTATTTTGTGGATTTCAGGACAGAAAAGCTAAATCATAACATTTAGACTAAAAGTGCAAAATAAATAAGGATATTAAGGACATAAAGACAGATGCAAATAGGGGATATTAATAAAGCATACTTTTTTACATGTTTCAAACGTTTAGCTTAAGGTTTGTTAAGGTTAAGGGTTTGCTTTAAAACTTTAGGATGCTCCAGAATAGGGTTTTTTTTTTTTTTTTTTTTTTTTTTTTTTTTTTTTTCATAAATTCTATACAGTCATAATCTCTTGCCCTGTGACAGCACAACTCAACACAGCTCTGTTGTTCTAAAAGTTTTAGGCAATTTTTCACTATGTTCCAAATCTTCATTAAAAGATAGTTTCTCACGCCTTTCAAATTCATTATTTATTTCGGAGACAAAATCGTTCTCTTGCTATGTCAAAACACAGCCAATAATTTCATCATCGGTCATCTGATATGCCAGTGTTGGATCATCTGGACACATCATCCATTCAACGATATCTTTTTCTTGCAAAGTCTCCTCCTCTTTGTTTTTCGAATACAAAAGCAGTTCTTTTCCTTTAACCTTTGCTGCACCGACACAGAAAACAGGAAATCCACAGTCGTCGTTCTCAGTTTCAATAAGCAGAGAAGATGGCCATAATAATGTTCTTTGGGAAACAGAAACAGAATTCCATGATTCTGCTGACAACTAGATGCAGTTTTTGATGATGATTTATACATATATAATCATAAGGTGAAATATAGAATATTTTCTTGAAAAAATATTTTACGATTTGTAGTGGCATTTACTGTGTATGCCCTAGCCTACTGGTTTGGTAAGTATTTTCGTTATGACGTCATTATTTGAAACTATGAACTGAATGTTTACATTTTGAGAGGTCGTACGGATTTCAGGAGTTAGCGAATTTCAAGTCGGCGGATTTTCGCTATTTGACTGTACTTAAATTTCGTATATCTCCCGATTTCATGAATGATGGAGAAGATGAAAGCAAGATCCCAGTCAGCGAAATCAAGTTAGTGAAAGATTATCATATACAACAATTTAATTCTGGTACCACTGTGGTCATCAGAATTTTTGTGAGTAGGGAATGTGGAAAAATCATCTGTGTCGTTTTTTATCTTTGAAACTTCATGGTTACAAAAACTGAACTGAGAGTTCGAGATCTCCCTGCCGGTAGTTGGATAAAAATCTGCCATAAGTATCAGGTGGTTTTATTGTTAATATAACTCGCTTTGAATTCCTTACAAAACGAATTGTTAATTTTTGTTCTGTTTATTTATGAAAATGTATTAATAGAAATTAAAGCATTAGATACATTTTTACTAATTTTGTACATATGTAAATGATTTTAGTGAAATTATGTGTGAAATTGCCTAATGTAACATGAAAAATCTAAAGAAGCGACGCTTTGCAGGGAAAAAAAGGGAATACAGAGGCAAGACTATTTAATTCTGAATAAATGGCTGTCTCTCTAAATTGGTAAGATATTACCAAGCTGGCGATGGTTTTGGCGACTAATTTTTGTTGCCATATTTGACGAGAAATTGCCAAAAGTCGCCAAACTTGGCAAGCGTTTGCCATCATTTCGGTCCGGTCACTGTATAACTATAATAGATATATTGTAATTGAATAACTATAATTGATCCTTTATGTTGTAGCGTTGCGCGCCTCCAACTTGCACGCAACCAAGAGGTGACTGTGAAAACTGGATAAAACACAGAGTCTTGTGAAGGGTTTAAGTCCCTTTTTATTCAACGTAAAAATTACAATTGCGTGCTCTTGACGCTCACAGACTGCGCCAACTCGGCGGTCAAATAAAAATAATAACCTGAAAAGAAACTAAAGACAAGACTCTAACTATGAGGCTCTCTAAAATAACTAACTCACCGCGTTTTACAATACCGCTGCTAATTCAGCAGACTTGAAGCTCACTTGAACGATTAACACTACTTCCCGCCAAGCACATAGGCCGAAACGCGGGGTTCTTCAATTTCTCGCTAACTACCTCCGCGCTCGTGAAGTAAGAATATCACACACCGAACTCGTTTCCTTCCTATTTAAATCATAATACTTCCGCTGATAATTTGAATCCTTGCGCGTTCTACTAAAATTTACATATTCTGGCATTGGCAGTTCCAGGGGAAAGTAAGGCTTGACAGGAAAGATAGTTTAAACTTAAAATAAATGTTAGTTAAAATAAATATAAACCCTACATTTGCCGCTGCCAGAATTTGGAAAACTTGGAAGCAGGTCCTACAAACGACCTGTTGTAAGTTTCTCTAATTCTGAACTAACTGGCGAGAACCTCGTTTACACAAAAAAAAAAAATCTTATGTAACAAATTGTATACTAAAATTCTGTTGATCGTTATAAAGCTCTCTTCTTACAGCAACTTTTCCTGGACTTCATCAATCAATCTTGGTCTTTCCTTCCAGCATCTGGAAGGAATAAGTATCAGTATCTTTCTACATACATTATAATTTACACTTTCTTGACATAATAAATTTTTGTTTTTAACGATTCGTTTTTCTTAGTTATTGCTTACTTCACATTCATTCAATTTTTCAAACATTAATTTAACTTTACCCTGGCTCTCCACCGTGTGTGGTGTCAAACGGGAATATTCGTGTTTTAGTCTTACAACACTTCCCCTAACCACCATGATTTGTTAGAATTCAACGACCAAATAGACACACCTTACTCGACATTCTACAACTCAATGAGCTACTTTAATATTCTTAAAAATTCAAATGTAGGTGGAGAACCCTACAAAACACATTCATTCTAACTTCCCCCTCATTCATCTTTAGGCTTTCGCTCTAAAGCATGACTTTATCTACAATTTAATACTTAAATTTTGACTTCATTGCTTTTAAGCATTCACTTTTAGCATCTACAATTTTATGCTTCTAGACTAAATTCTACTTTTACATAACATTCAAGTATTTACGTACATTTACAAAATTTTAATACATATGATTTTTACAATTTACCATAAAATGAATAAGAGAAAATAAATTTTTACTTTACTCATTCATCGCCAAGCTGGCGGCACTGAAACTAAAATTCTTATTAATACAAGAATACGAAGTTATTTTTATCTTCGGCCAAATTTTGGCTTTAACATAACAGAATTAGTCTTCCGACCAACAGAAAATGCTTGTTTTTAGCTTTTACACTTAAAGAAAATGATACTTTTGCCTTAGCTAAATAAAGTAAAACAAAACTAAGTCTCAACCGAGACATATTGACTTTCGTCAAAACATAGAACTTCGTACTGATGCATAACATTTCGGAACAAAAGAGAAAAAAAAATTATAGAAGGTTTTAACTTATCTTTGAGTTTTCGATGCTTGAAACTCCGTCATTCGTTTTTGGCAAAATTGGTCCCAAGTTAGAGGTTTCATGGATGTTAATCTTCTCCTTACTGCCCTCCGAGTGTCGTCCACATTACTTTTTCTTTTGCGTCCTCTACATGCTGGCCTCTTGGCGGAGTAATCGTCTGGTTGTTGGCATTTCCGTTTTTCCCTGGGACGGCTGGTCTTGACGTCCTCCGGTCTGGAGTCCTTCTTGAATTTCTTCTGTTCGTCGTAATTTTGTGCCTCCTGTTGCCGTTTCAGTTTCCGGAACGGCGGCCTTGCTGGCACCTGACTCTGTGGCCGTGTGCGCGTTCTCCTTGATGTGTAATTTCTCCTGCTATCCTTTGTAGGTGGTGTTTTTCTCTTTACTTTACCCGGTTTCTTTACCCGGTTCATCTGTATTCTTGTTTTTCTTAAACGCTGGAGTTTGAAAATTATTTTTTCTTTTTGATACCGACGTCCGGGTTGTAGAAGGGCTAGGTCTCTCTTCAGTTCTCTGTTTCTTGGGTGGTGGAATAGTTGTTATCTCTGGACCTTCTATTTCGTTTAGACTTGAGTCCTGCAAGAAACTTTTAAGGATTTCAAAATCATTTGGATTATAGTATTTTTTCACCTGGTCGGGACTTGCTTTACAGATTTCCCCTCTCTCGTTCTTAAGATATAATACTACTCCTTTGATTTCCTGAATTACATAGGGGCCTTCAAACTTTGGAGCTAGCTTTGCCGTAAAATTGTCTGGGGCACTTGATAAAGAAAATTTCCGCTTCAATACTTTATCCCCAACTTTAAAATCTGTTTCACGGCGTTTTCTATCATAATATATTTTCTGTCTATTTCTTGCCGTATCCGAGCTTTTAAGCGCCTGATCAATCAGCTTTTGCACATCTTTTTGTTTAAACTCCTGCTCTCTTTGTTGCACAAAGAATAATTTATCTAAAGGCGTAATTAACTTTCTGCCTAAAAATAATTCTGCTGGAGTTTTTCCCGTAGTATCATGATTTGCCGTTCTTAAAGCATAAGCTAATTCATTTATGTAGCCATCCCAGCGCTTGTGATGTGTGCTCACGTAACTGCGAATTATTTTTACTATATTTTTATTAACCCTTTCTGCTATGTTAGCCTGTGGTCTATACGGAACCATTTTGATATGGCGTATGCCAAGTCCATTGCATATGTTATCAAATATTTGGCTAATGAATTGTTTTCCGTTATCGCTAATGACTTTTATCGGTGCACCGTATTTTAAAATGTATCTGTGTAAGAATGCATCTGCGACTGTTTTGGCTGACGCGCGTTTGAGTAGAACAATTTCTGTCCATTTTGAAAAATGATCTACTATTACTAAAAGAAAACGATTTTTATTTAACTCGCTCTGGGGGAAGGGACCAAGAAGATCTATGCCTAAAATTTCATTTGGAAATGTAGCGCGAATGCTATTTAAGTACCCGGCCGGGCTGTAATTAATATCATTTATTAACTGACATTGATTGCAGGACCTGACATACGCCGTTACTATTTTGTATAATTGCGGGAAATATACCGCCTCGCGTACCCTTTTTAAAGTTTTTCTGACCCCTAAATGGCCCGCTGTTTTTGCTTCGTGCAACTCCTTCAAAATGCTTAATCGAAGCGAGGCTGGGATGACTGGTTTATACTCAAGATTTTCGTTTGTTGTTTTCGTATAGAATAATAAATTATCTATTATTTCATAGTTTTTTGCTCTATTTCTTATCGCATCGATATCTGTATGCTCAAAGCTTTCGGGGTCTTTCAAATAAGCATAGATATTTCCAAATTCAGGATCAGCTTTCAGTTCAGTAATAACCGTATCTCTAGAATCTAAAATTTTTGAAGTCAACACAGCGCATTTAAGTTCATTTCCTTCATCGCCCAGTTTTATACGAGAAAGTGCGTCAGCTACATTGTTTTCCTTACCCGGTTTATATTTTATTGTGATATTATATTCTTGGAGTTTTAAAGCCCATCTTATTAACCTGAGCGTTAGGTTTTTCCCCGAGTAAAGTCTACCAACAGCCGCATGATCCGAAAAGACTGTTACTGGCGATTTGCCGAAATAAACTCGAAATTTGTGTACAGCCATTAATACGGCTAATGTTTCTCTTTCTGTAGCTGTATAATTCCTTTGTGTCTGATTCAAAGTTTTACTAAAAAATGCGAGAGGATGGTTATTTTGCATAAGAACCGCACCCACCGCATAGTCTGACGCATCTGCTGCAATTTCCAGGTTTTCGTCCCCCTCCGGGAATTTTAAAACATGGGCATTAATAAGCGCTTCTTTTAATCTTTCAAAAGCTGTGTTAGCTTCCGCTGTCCACGTAAATTTACCCCTCTTTCTTTTGATTACTAAGAGTGGTTCAACAATATTAGCGAAATCTTTTATGAAAGATCGATAGTAAGAACATAACCCAAGGAAAGAAGAAAGTTTCTTGGCGGTGTTGGGCGGTGGGAAATTCTTAATAGCTTTTATTTTTGAATCTTGCGTTTCTATACCCTTTTGCGAAATTTTATAACCGAGATATTTAAGTTCTTTAGTTGCGAACTTGCATTTTGAGGCGTTAATTGTAAGACCGGCCTCTTTTAATAATTTAAAAACTTGTTCTAGATCGTTAATGTGTTGTTCCAACGTACTACTCGTTATAATTATATCATCTAGATAAATTAAAGTTGATTTTCCTAGGACAGGCTTTAGAACAATGTCCATAGCTCTCTGGAATGTTGATGGGGCCCCACACAACCCAAAAGGCATGCGTAAAAATGCATAAGTGCCCGATTTTGTTATAAACGCGGTTTTATGTACATCTTCGGGTCTCATAGCTATTTGATAGTAGCCAGACGTTAAGTCCAAAGTAGATATATATCTTGTCGATTTGATCTGTCTAATGATCACGTCTATAACCGGCAAAGGGTAAACTGTAAATTTGGTAATACTATTTAGTTTTCTGTAATCAATAGCAAACCTCCAAGCCCTTTCATCCGAAGGAGGAAACTCGTTCCTTTTCCTACATAGTACGACTGGACTCGCGTACTCACTATTTATGGGCGTTATCATTTTATTCTTTAACATCTCCTGAATATGTTCTTCGATGATTAAGTCTTTTTGTTTATCATAGCGATACGGTTTAGTCCTACAAGGTTTTTCGGCATTTAATTGAATCTTGTGAGTCACGATTTGACAGTTTCCTGGTTTTTCTGAAAACAAATGAGAAAAATTACTCATCACTTGCTGTATTGCTTTACTTTCCTGGTCATTCAAATGGCTAAGGTCCAATTCAGGTGTCTCCACAGGTTCCACCACCCTCTGGTCCATCTCCAGCACCACGGAACTATCTTGAAAATTCAATTTGGCCCTCGCGGCCCTTAAAAAGTCCATACCTAAAATAAGAGAGTGTTGCAGGTGTTTCACCACAAAAATTAATACTTTGAGACTTTCCTCTTTTACCTGTAAGTTTAATGATAATTTCCCGATGCAGTGACATGTTTTTCCTTGCGCCGCTATAATTTCCATATTTTTGGTTTTAAATAATCGTACCCTATAAAAATTCTTTTTGAAGAAATGTTCACTCATAAAATTTCCTTCTGCTCCTGTATCGATGAGGGCTTCTGCTGGTACATCGCCAACCAGGACTTGTATAATTGGTAGCTGTGAGTTTTTTACGATGACCGTATTTAAATGTCTATTTGAGGGTTTTTTTAAAACTTCCGGGGTCTGGACCCTCCCTTTCATAGGCCCCTCTACTCGTTCAAAGCTTTCCTTTCAATCTGTGCCTTCTGGGTACGCGGATGTTTATTTTCAAATTTTCTTTTTGGGCCTTGACCCTCGAGTTTTGATGAGTTAGCTTGATAGCTCTTTCCCCCATAAGAGCGTTTTCCATTTCTGGTTTCCTCATTTGAAGATTTCCTTCGGGTACTTTGAGAATACGTTGCCCCTCTCGCTTTTTCCGCTATTCTGCGATTTTGAAACTTCACCGCCAATTCGAAGAGTTCCTGCAATGTGCTTGGGTTTCTAATTTCAAAGTAGTCTTGAACAGCGGGTAACAATCTTGGTAATATTATTTCAATAATCTCCGCATCGGGTTTCTTCCCATACAGCATATCCGTTAGCTTAATTTTTCGTAGAATAAAGTCCGTCAATTCTGCTATATCCCGTTGATAGAAACTATATAGTTCGGTTTCCAGTCGTGCGCGATCTTTCACTATGGGGAAGGCCTTTACTAACGATTTTTTGAAATTTTCAAATGTATATGTCTGGCTTCCAAATTCCCCTAATAAAAATTTGCCTATATTTTCCACCATAGCGCGGCCTGTCCTCTTTGTGCTGATGTGGCGATGGCAACTTTTTGTCTTTCAGGAACAGGGTAGAGCTGAAAGTGGTTTTCTAGAGCTTCTAGAAATACCGCCACCGAAT
Source organism: Stegodyphus dumicola (assembly GCF_044657685.1). Classification (NCBI taxonomy): domain Eukaryota; kingdom Metazoa; phylum Arthropoda; class Arachnida; order Araneae; family Eresidae; genus Stegodyphus; species Stegodyphus dumicola. The sequence continues at coordinate 138,221,013 of NC_140777.1, forward strand.
TTTTTCCGTCGAAATGGACGTTTGGCTTGATTGACGCTCTCAAAGTCTGGACCAGGTATCCAAATCCTTCTAAATGGCTTGTCATTTCTTGGTGTTGTCCAGCGGCTTCCATCCAATTTTCGGCCATTTCAGTTCGATAAGTGTTCGGGCGCCAATGTAGTGTTGCGCGCCTCCAACTTGCACGCAACCAAGAGGTGACTGTGAAAACTGGATAAAACACAGAGTCTTGTGAAGGGTTTAAGTCCCTTTTTATTCAACGTAAAAATTACAATTGCGTGCTCTTGACGCTCACAGACTGCGCCAACTCGGCGGTCAAATAAAAATAATAACCTGAAAAGAAACTAAAGACAAGACTCTAACTACGAGGCTCTCTAAAATAACTAACTCACCGCGTTTTACAATACCGCTGCTAATTCAGCAGACTTGAAGCTCACTTGAACGATTAACACTACTTCCCGCCAAGCACATAGGCCGAAACGCGGGGTTCTTCAATTTCTCGCTAACTACCTCCGCGCTCGTGAAGTAAGAATATCACACACCGAACTCGTTTCCTTCCTATTTAAATCATAATACTTCCGCTGATAATTTGAATCCTTGCGTGTTCTACTAAAATTTACATATTCTGGCATTGGCAGTTCCAGGGGAAAGTAAGGCTTGACAGGAAAGATAGTTTAAACTTAAAATAAATGTTAGTTAAAATAAATATAAACCCTACAATGTAACTGTAACCGTATCCGGCCCTCATATGCCTTCCAGTAATTTCGAAAAATGGAAGGTACTAGTGATTTCTCAGCGGCCATGGTAAAGAACTACAAAGACCAGGGAGATCATCATTTTCTGAGTTGTCGTTAGTTCAAAGTTGAATTCGGAGTACTGAGATATTCATGTTAGTTTGGCTCTTTAAATGCGTTTTGCACTGCGTTGTGTTTAACCTTCTTAATAGTTTGAAGTATAACTGCTGATTGTACTATGTGATACTGTGAAAACTGTATGAGTATTTTTGTGCAAAGTTCCAGAACTGGGAAGTTTTTTTTTTTTTTTTTTTTTTTTTTTTTTTTTTTTTTTTGTAAAATAAATTTTATCACGTTATCATCTATTCTGTGTGAATTCAATCTATTACGGACGTTTACACATGCAACAATATATATAAATTACATTTGATTTTCATACTACTTAAGCTGATTATCATTGTCAGTTTAAGAATTTGTTTAATATCGCATTTAATACTTAAATTTTATTATATATGTCATTTCAGAAAGGCCTTCTCGTTTTAAGGACAGACTTCGCTTGAAATTCTAAATCTGCTATAGATATTTAGCATCACAAACGAAATCTAAACAGTAAAACTATTTTCCTTGCAGGAATTATTCACATAAAAGTAATTTTTTACAAGTATAGGAGAATTCAATAAACTTTTCAGGTAAATTTCCAAAACCTGATTTCTTTTTACCCTTGATCTATGAAAGAACCTACCTATAAACACCAGATAAAAAATATTCAGGAAAGAAAGACAATAGAACAAGGACTTGGAAACCTTGATGAAAAAGAATATTAAAAAAAGCGATGATGATGGAGATGACGAGAACATGATGAGAAGAACCCTTTTGGTATCGTACTGTATATACCATTCATTACAAATAGCCTTAAATCATTATTTAGATACACTAAGTTTCAAGAATGTTCTTCATTTTACTTATCCTTTCTATTTTCATTAATAGAAGTAGAGAAGCCGAACATTTGCACATATAAACCTTAATAGAAATGCATACTGCTCTTATCTTTGTAATAGAAATATGCGTGGAGTACGATGTTTGCATTTCTGATCAACCGGTTTTTTCTAGAAAATATTAAGCAGTTTGCGCAGGTTGCTGATCAGGAAGCATTTCGCAGAAAGTATATTTATTTTAGTTTTGCACAAAAAAACATCATTCGCGACCTTGAATACGTTTATCAAATGTCTCAAGTTCTGTATGGACGTGATACTTAGTAATTTTACGGAATTAGAAACTTCCTGTAAAATATTTTTCACAAATCGTTTTAAAATCAAAGTATATAAGCATTTGAAATCATGAAGTCAGTTAATGCAATTTCGATCGTTTAGAATAAAGGCATTTTTAAAATCTGATCTTTCCGTTAGTAAGATTCGTTAAATTTTGATATTTTTATGAATAAGGTTGAAAAGCTAAATTTATCTCTGTTGTATATGTAATTTTTAAACTACAAATAAAGAAAAAAAAATAATATATTTTATTTGGGAAGACTCCTTTCTATACGCAAACATTTTAGAAACTAGTGTGGGAAAATATAACTTTATTATAATTTCTTTCAATTTGCCAAACAGTTTTTCAGTCATTTCGCTTTTCCGTAGAGTTCATAACTCTGCTAAGACCTTTGTAAAAATTAAAATCAGGTTCAGAGTCGTAGCTAGGGTTTTCAGCGCCCAGGGACAACTGAAGATTTCGCGCCCCTTCTGCTTGCCAAAGATGGAAAACACTTAATTCTAAAATTTCGTAATAGCAATTTGGCGCCCCTTGGATGTTGCACCCGGGGACAGATGTCGCCCCTTGCCTCCCTCTAGCTACGCCCCTGATCAGGTTTCATTTAGTTTGAAGGAGTTTGCTAACATATTACCTTTTCTAGATCCATTCTTCATAAAGAATTGCAATATAATAAATTTTGTATGATCACCGTCCGGATATTGCTAAAACGTAACCGGATATTTCCCTACTTGTAAGTTTACTTGTTACATGCCATTTGGAAAAAGTTCCGAATCTGAAGAATATTTACACATCCTTATAAATAACTTCATTTTCCTGGATCTGAAGAACTTTTATTATTTTACTTCAAAATGTTTACTTCATATCTGTGTATCCTGCGTTAACTCCACTCTCTTCTAATTAAAACTACGTAAAAGATTTGGAATACTGAAATCCACATGAATGTTGAAAGGTGAAAACAAATCTTGCATTTGTTATATACTGATTAATACTCTGAATAATAAAATGTAAAGAAAAGATCAGTTTCATTCGCATGAATAAAATAAATGCTTATTTTTCCAAACAATCAAGAAAATCTATAACAGCCAATGTAAACTATCTGTAAATATATTTAAATATTGAAAGAATTCATAAACTGAAATTAACAGAAATGTGTCCTCTCTTCGGAGTAGGCTCTGGCAAACATTATTCCATGTAATATGGACAAGACAACAACAACAACAGAAATGTGTCGGAAATTTTTGGCATATATCAATAGCAAACATAAAATATTTGTAAAGTGTCTAATGTTGCAATTGACAACTGCATGCATGCAGTCTTAAAGATCATTCAGAATTGTAGACCGTGACCTTCACAAAGCTCGAAAGCTAAATGTCCCACATTATTAAGTCCGGTGATCGTGGGGGCCACTTCAAAAACCTCTGATCACTGATTCCATTTCATCCTATCCATCGAGCTAAATTCCTGGATGTATGTACTCCTCAGTGATGCTAAACTGTGCATCACTTCAAGCCGTGCCTAGAGATTTGGTTTAATTTGTTACGGCAAAGCGTACTAGGGCTATCTCCCTAAGAGAAAGGGGTGCCTTCGTGGATGATTTTCTAAGGGAAACTGGCTCGTACACACATTACGCATGGGGAAAATCACAAAAACTCCCATGCATCCAGCCCGTTCGCCTGGATTCGAACCAGGCTACAAGTGTTCAGCGATTTTACCGCTCGGCCGCTGGTGAGCCTGTGTTTGGAGATCTTGGATGTTTTCCTCAGGCAATGAAGGTACATCCGAAGGGTGACCAAACAAAAGATCTCAAGGCAGATAAAGGTCACGACCGAAGAGCACCTGCTATCAAAGAATATGTATTGTTAAGAAGGAAAGCTTCGCAGCAGCAAGAGTGGCTTCCTTCGAAAGAAAAGGGAAATAGCTGCGCATGCGTAAAATATCTGTCGTTAAAAAGTGCCAAAGCTCGAAGCTGATGTCGGTATTCCTCAAGGATCAATTTTAGGCCCGCTTTTCTACATCATCTATACCAACGATTTCCCTTGCTTTTCCGAGGATACAAATGTTCTCGCAGCCAGCTACGCTGATGATACAGCGATAGCCACCAAGTCTCTAAACCCAGAGTATGCCTTGTCAAGAATTCAGGCGAAAATCCCTGCTATTGAGGGGTGGTGCAGTCGCTGGAAAACGTGCATTCAGCCAGAAAAGTCCAAGATTCTACTCATTCGAAATCGCAGACAGAGGAAACGGGTCAGAACTGAGGTTAAACGTTTTGGCAAAATCATCCCTACAGTTGATAAAGCTAATTACCTGGGAGTTACCCTTAACAAGAACTACAATTGGAAGGATCATATGCTTAGAGTAAGCGGAAAAGCACACGGGATCATTTTCAGGCTTTTTCCTCTCCTAAAGAATGAAAACCTCACCCTCAGACTGAAAAAGAGGATTTATGAAACTGTCATCCGACCCATTCTCACGTATGCTTCCCCAGCCTGGGCAAACTACAAAGCAAACGAAATTAGCAAACTCCAAGTGCTTCAAAATAAGGTGCTAAGAATCATCACAAAAGCTCCTTACTATGTTCGGAATAGGACTCTCCACTCCGACTTGAAAATAGATACTATTCAGGACTACCTCAGCAGAATAAACAACAACTTTTTTAATAATATTATCAATGTGAATCCCGCTAATTTCACGGACATTCTTATCTACGAAATCCTGGCTGAAGACAAAAACCTCCGCCCATTTGCCGCCCATCTCTTGAGTTCAGAATTCTAAGTTCCAGTTTTCTGGTTTTCAAGCAGCATCAATCGGGGTCAGTTTCTGGGAGGGTGACCTCCCACGTGACTGGCTCCGACGAATAAACAGTTAGTATTCGGGCTATCCTACACAGGTCATCCGAAGTTTCTTTCTCCGGCCCCTGCTTGGCGGATTCCATCCAAGATGTAGCAGTACAGGAGCAAAGTGCTTCTTTTTCTCTTTTTCTCTCTCCAGCACACTTCTACCTCCACGAGAGAAAATTTCTTTCAGGTTTCTACTCTGTCAGGCCCCACATGGGATCACATCAGGAACTGGCAAGAGCAGGACTTTAATTTCCTGCTGAAAGCCAGTATAACCGCAAAGTTCCAAAGTTCCAAAGCTGATGTCGGAGTTCGAACAGGTTCGAACATATGCCTCATGTTCTTTGACGCGAAATTTTAAGGCTCTCTTAGTTTGGCCAATGTAAATTAAACCACACTGGCAAGGAATCCTATAAATACCCCAGGAATTCATATCCGGAATGGGGTCCTTGAGTATAGAAGTTGGAATTCTATTGATGGGAGAATAAACAACCCGAAAGTTAAATTTCTGCAAAATATGTGCAACTTTATAGCTAATTGATGGAAAGAAGGGAATGACAACAGAATTTTTATAATCTCCTAAAATAAGAGTGTGGCTTTTAGTGTGTTCAGATGAGAATTTTTTAACTGCTTGATTAATAATGTTGGGTGAAAAGCCCCTGTCAATAGCTATTGCTTTTAAATAATTTAGTTCTTCATCAAGGGCTAGTTTGGAGGAGCAAACTTGAAGAGCACGAAAACATAGAAATAAAATGAAGCTAACTTTTGTTTAGTTGGATGACATGATTTAAAGTGTGGTGGAAAGCAAACCGATGAAGGTTTACGGTAAACTGTAGTACTGAAGTTGGATGTGTTACGTGTGACCAGAATGTCGAGAAACGGAAGAGAATTGCAAGTCTCAAGTTCAAAAGTGAACTGAATAGCAGGATCAATAGAATTCATTGTTGAAAGAACTTTATTTAAATCATCTTTATTACCTTCAAACAGGGTAAAAGTATCGTCTACGTAGCAGAACCATGGCGGGAAGTTTAAAGTTTCAAACAATTTTGATTCATAATAATGAATGTAGATATCAGCCAGGATGGGACTGAGGGGGCTTCCCATGGCTAATCCCTCAGTTTGCTTGTAATATTTATTTTGGAAAACAAAATGTGTTTGTTTCAAACAGAGTTGAGTGAGTGAAATTAGCTCATCAATTTCGATGCAAGAGAAATGAAATTCGCGAAGTCTGGTTTCTAGACATCTTAATGCACCCTCCACTGGGACATTGGTGAATAATGATTTTACATCAAAAGAAACCATGAGTAAATTACTAGGAGAAATGTTTTTAACCTTTTTTACAAACTCTATTGAATTTTTTATGGTGTAAATGTTATTGTCTAATAGAGTGGAAAATCTAGAAACTAAATTTTTAGCTAAAGGATACGAGGCAGTACCTAAATTTGATACAATAGGGCGGAAAGGAATACCACTTTTATGAATTTTAGGAAGAGCATATAATCTGGCACAATTCGCAACAGATGGGATAAGCGAATGTTTTAAGTTGCTTGAAATGATTTGCGAAGATTTGATCGCAGTTTTTATTTTGGATAAGTCCGAAGGTGAAGGATCTTTAGGGATCGGATTGTATGGTCCTTCGTTTAAGAGTTTAGTGACACCATCGATGTAAGTGTTCTTATCCATGACGACTATCTGGCCACCTTTGTCGGCCTTTGAAATGATAATATCCGGGTTAGAATGAATTTCGCGCATTGTAGCTCTTTCTCTCGCAGTTAGATTTGGTTTCAAAGGTTTATTATTGAATTTCACATTATGAGCGATAAGATGCCTAATCATTTCTTTCTGTGAATCTGAAACTTTACTGAACTTGAAAGCTTTTTCGATAGGAGCCAAAATCTTTGGAATCGAGGGTTTACAGGTTTGTGAGAAGTTAAAATTATATTTTAGAATTCTCTCTTGTTCTTCTGAAAGACTAACATTAGAAATATTAACTATTGGCTTGATGTTTACAATGGGAAGATTTTTTGAACTACTTGAACTGGAAGACTGTAAAAGAAGTTTTTCGAATTTAACTGCAAGGGTGTTTTTATGACGGTTAACTGCATTCTCCGTTCTAGACCAAGACTTTTGTTCAAGGGCAGTGAATTTTGGATATGATTTAGCGAGTTCCATATGAAGCTTATAGAGTTCATGTTCAATTTTGGACAATTGTTGACGTGTATCCCTTATCACGGACCGAAGTAAGGCAAGCTTGCAATTTAACAGAATTCTTGAAACGCGACTCGAAGGTTTTTGATTAGATTTGATTTGAATAAAATTGGGGATCAATTTTTTACATTTACATTTAAGTAAAAAGTCAAGATGATTCAGGAATTTTTGCCGTTTCAGGCGTAATTTAGTGAAACGATTAACGGATGAAGGCATGATAAACAATGCAGAAAATCAAACTAAATTAACTGAGCAATAATAAAGTACACACAAAACAGCAGAAAAATCCCTCAGTGAAATGAATAGAAAACAAAACGTTTGTAAGCAAAATGCATGAAATCAGACAAGCAAAGCACAATATCCAAATGTACAAAACATAAACATAACTTGAAAATTGCAAAAATGTACTCACCGAAACTCCTACAATCACAAAATGGTGGCCACACCACGTGCAAAAAAGAAAGCAAAATGTAAGCCTGTTTGGGGCTTCTATAATTAAGACACAATAACACGCCGAATAAATACTAATTCAGAAGTCAAACAACAAAAATCAGCGTTATACCTACAAAATTTTCACAGGACTAGTTTCGATGGTTTTACCGAACCATCATCTTCAGCTGCAAAACCGCAAATGAACAAGATAGGAAATAATGATTAGATAAGAAAAGAAAGCCTGAACAAGAATAAGCAAGTGGCGCCATCTGTTGGCGAAACCAGAACTAAAACATAATTTCTCTAAAAGCCGAAGGCTAATTTGGATTGGAATTAGGATCGTTAACTAGAACACAAAGATTTTTATGAATGTGAAATGCCTCTAGAAAATCCAGTTCTCCAATGGAAGATGTTTTTTGAATAATTTTGGCAGCAGAAAAATTGAAAGTGTGATTTTCGGACCAGCAATGTTGAGCAACAGAAGACTTCTGTGTTTCCTTTTTTCTAACATATGCCTCATGTTCTTTGACGCGAAATTTTAAGGCTCTCTTAGTTTGGCCAATGTAAATTAAACCACACTGGCAAGGAATCCTATAAATACCCCAGGAATTCATATCCGGAATGGGGTCCTTGAGTATAGAAGTTGGAATTTTATTGATGGGAGAATAAACAACCCGAAAGTTAAATTTCTGCAAAATATGTGCAACTTTATAGCTAATTGATGGAAAGAAGGGAATGACAACAGAATTTTTATAATCTCCTAAAATAAGAGTGTGGCTTTTAGTGTGTTCAGATGAGAATTTTTTAACTGCTTGATTAATAATGTTGGGTGAAAAACCCCTGTCAATAGCTATTGCTTTTAAATAATTTAGTTCTTCATCAAGGGCTAGTTTGGAGGAGCAAACTTGAAGAGCAAACTGAAGATGATGGTTCGGTAAAACCATCGAAACTAGTCCTGTGAAAATTTTGTAGGTATAACGCTGATTTTTGTTGTTTGACTTCTGAATTAATATTATTTATCAGTTAGGAAATTATACAGTGAACTAGTGTTCTGCTCTCGTTTTAGTATGTCATATTTTTCGTCCAGGTCTGTGATTCTGAACGCACCTTCGAATAGAACTCATCGCCATTAGTCACTATAATAGAAATTCGGGGTTTTGCTGAGCATTTTTTAAACGAATCATGATCCAGGACATAGAACTGCAAACATATGCTTACTTCGTTTCGCAATCGTTTTTGTAACAATTAATCTTGACAATCAAAGCTTCTTAATACCTACAAAATAAAATCATATCTTTTATGTAGCATCAAATGTTACTTCTGCATTTTTATTTCACTTATTTGTTCAGTAGTTTAAAATATGCTAGCTATGTTTCTGCATCAATGAATAATCCTTTCATTGTTGCTAGAACAGATTGGGATCTTTGCTAAACTTGTAATTGTGTAACATATTCATTTCAAGGTAACGTCGCTACGGAAAGTGCATGTTGAAATCTGGCAGCAATGTTGTAAGGTCCACAGTATTTTCTCGTTAGCTGACTGGTTGCTGAATATCAGAAGTTCGTGGAATATGGCTGCATCCAGAGGCGGCGGTGTTGGTCCAATTGGATATGTAGCAGAAATAGTTGGGGCCTCTGAGCCTGCACTTAGGTTACTGTTTACTATATTATTGGGTAAGAATGCAAAGTGCAACATTCGTAATCGAAAGACATGTGTATTGCTTAATTATCAGGTAGAATCTTTACCAGATCAAAAGAGCAATTTTTATACTTAAATGTGTATTTTTAATACTGTGTGTATATTAATCAAAATTAAAAATTGTACATTATAATTGTTCATAAACTCATTATTTTCACTGTTTCATATTAGTATGTTACGTAGGTTTTTTTTTTTTTTTTTTAATTCTTTAAAGCGGACTGTTTCGATGTCGTTCATTGAAAGTTTACTATATAAGTATGTAGACTCTTGAAAGTTTATAGCATGTACACTTTTGAATTGTTTCTAATGCCTTTTTTAACATTGTTTATGCACTTCTAAAAATTTCAGGAAAACATAATGTTACTTTTGAGTGTAATAAGCACTCTGAAATATAGTTAGTATTGAAATCGTTTTTATAGTGTTCTTAAATTTTGCAAAACGTGGTTTATGCAGAATTGACACTCTTTGAACTCATTTCGAAATAACTCTATTCTGTACCTAATTGTAAATGATACAGTTTTAACTAAACATCTTTGTGTATACAAGCCAGTTTCCCTTAGAAAGTCCTCCATGAAGGCATCTCTCCCCTTAGTCAGATAGCCCTCAAGGCTTTGCCATAATCACTAAACTAAACATCTTTCAAACAGAATCCGTAGGCCACTTTTTATCAGTGAAATTTAGTCCTAAATTTTTACTAGAACATTTTGTTTAATGAGAAAACTTCAAACTGTGAAAATATGTATTGGTAATAATTGAAATTAATAATACTTTTAGGTCATATGTAACACACTATTATTTTTGCTATCACTTTTCCATCACCAAATTAAAGTAGTTATCATATAGTATATACATTTAGATCTGCTTTCACAAAATTATTTTGCACACCATTTTCTTGTGAAACCTGATTTGTATAAAGGAAACATGATTCTCATAATTTGCAACATTTTTTTTTTAGATTTAATTGTTATAAAACTTAAAAACGGCTTAATTTTCACAGTAGAAGTGCCAGAGCCGTATGGAAGATAATAAAAAAAGAGGAAGAAAAATAAATAAATAAAATAATTAATAATTAAAAAATTCAGTACTTTGTTATTAAAAGAATTGTTATTAGAATAATTATATTATGAATGATTAGAATAATTATATAATAAAATTAACAAAATGTAAAAAAAATTAATAAATTATTAAATAATACTAATTAAATAATAAAATAAAGTACTGGAACTTGACTTCAGGTTAGAATTACAATTTCACACAAAAACTAAGAAATAGCTCACCTGGTCTGTGGTTGAATTTAATCTCTGATTATAATGTACTGCTTTAAGGGATGATAGAAATAAAGACTTTTTTTTTTAGAGATGCCAATGAAAAATATTAAAATGGTTGAAGCATCACTAATAAGACTAAGGAGAATGCTATAAACAGTAACAGAGAAAATTTTAAGAGAGGATGTATAGGTATGAAAAAGAAGAGAGAAGAGTCCTACGTTTTGTGACAATAACCTTTTTTCAATGTAATTCTGTTAAGCAGAACGTGATAAAGAAACAAATTTTCCTTGAATCCAAGGTTAGCTAAAAAAAAAAAAAAAACAAGTGATCATTTTTTCTCCCTCTCTTGGTTACATAGTTCCAAAAACTCTGTAGTTGCTCTTTTCTGCGTAAAGACACTAGCATTGGAATGAAAAATTTTCTCACTGTCATAAATTCACTGTACTTTCTAGAGAAATAAACCTTTGACATGGGGGGAGGTTCTCTTTCCTTAAAAGTCAGGACCTTCATCCAAGGGTTTGTCTTCCAAGGGAAAAGAGACATGCATTTAAAAGTGAGAACTGATTTTTAATATAATTTTATTATTAAAAATAAAACTTTAGAGATCAAATTTCTGCTGAAATTGTTGTTCACTTATATGGAGAAGTGACACAGCCTTCTTATTTAGGCTGTGGTGTGCAACGGTTAGAATTATGATTTATCCCAGAAACTAAGAAGTCGGTGCAATTTAAGCTCTGTTTAAAAATATAAAGAGGATGTAAAAAAAGTTAGATAAAATCAAGTAAATATTATTCATTAAGATATCTTGAGATGCATTTTTTAATTGTTAATTTAGGATAGGCAGTTCAGGGTCATTTTTCCCATCTAGCTTACTTCATATTGTAAAAGCAGCTCTGGTAGATGATTAGAGTTCTAATATTGTATTTTTCTTACTTTATTTATGTCTTAGCATTTTTCACGTCATGAAAAGCACATAACAAAACTATAGAACTAGAGTATAAAATTGAGTGGAAAAAATATGTTCGCAGAATCTCCACATTCAGTTTTTGATTTCTGAAGCTTTGCAGTCAATAATTTACTGGTGATAGAAGCATTATAGTCTGTCATCAGAGTAACAGATGTGAAACACAAGCTTTTCCAAATGTTTTCCTTCTAGAAGTATAAAGGAAGAATTCTTAGATATATGTCATGCAGAAGCAGAAAATTTCTCAGTTTAGGTAACCCAGCAAAAATTTTTCTCTAGAATTGTAATGTTGTGCATATCTACACAATGAGGGAAAAAAAAGGGGCAGTTCTATATCTTCTGTTTTACTGGGCAGATTTATGAAATTCAAATTGTATTTTTCATGTCTCAAAAGTGCGACTTAGATATATATTAGATTTATATATAGCACTATTCTAACATAGGTATATCGACACAAAATCGGACGGTAAAAGTTTATTTTAGGGAACCCCTTGGCGAAACTGGGTGGTACATGGGTAAAGAGTTTGTGCATTTCTTTGACTTGTTATTTTGGCTTGCGCTACACAAAGCCAAAATAACAAGACAAAGAATTGCACAAACTCGGTATTTAGGCTGTACACATCGACCTATTTTCACTTTAAATACATCCCAGAATTGCACAAAAATGGCATTGTGCATTCCCTTTATCCATGTACTAATCGACCTATTTTTACTTAAACATCAGAGAATTGTACAAACTAGGCTTTATGCACTCCCTTGACTTTGTCTATGTACACATCGAACTATATTCACTAAAAAAGTCAAAGAAAAAATGTATAATCTGAATAAACTACATTTTAAATCAGACAATGAAATTATATAAAAAAGGAAATTCATCTTAGCACTACACGAAGGAAACACCCACCCACTTACTGAATTTACGTGTCTTCAGTCAAACAAAATTTATTAACAACATCCAAACACTTCTAAAATTATCTGAACTAGAATTTGTATACTGGTGTCACCATATAAATTAAAAAAATAAGTAAAAACTATCCGATGTTTGACCATACGTATTTCCTTTTTCCAAACAGGACACTTAATAATGGCTAAGTAAACTTTCATTTACATACCAGTCAATTAATGCTTTTTGCCCTTTCATTCTAAATCCTACAGAAACTTCAAATTAATCTTACCACATTCGGCCGATTTACCGTATAAACCACAAATAACAACATACTTATCCATCACACACAAGCCCTTACCCAAAATCCGACACACACTTTCGAAATTTTTTCTCATGATTCAAATTCACCGCAACCAATTACGCCGTTGTAGTTGACTGCCATAGTCGTGCTAAGGGAGATGAGAATCATTGTATTATACCGTAGCATGGGGTTCATTTGCTTCATGATTACACCCATTTATTGTTTGTTTAACAATAAACTTTAATAAGTAAACAATTCTTGATTATTATACATTATAGGTGCAAGTATGAATAGGTAAGTCCAGCATTGTCTCCGCTGGATGAAAAAAACAATCTCTGCATAACAAAAGAAATGGCGACTGCCCTTCTGCCAAAACAAGATCGAACCTTCCTGTCCAACAACCAGGGTGCAAAGTTTCCTTCGCCCCACTCGTCTTCTTGTTCCTCCTTTCTCATTTCACGCCTTCCTTTCAGAAGCACAGTTAACACGCCTTCCGTTCAGAAAAGATATATAAATAAGAGAGTTGTACAATTATATCCAATATTTTCATTTAGGACGAGTTGCATACATTGCTTTAAAACTGTTTTAACACTGTGCCCAACGCTTTACACAATTTTATCATCTTACATTTAATTTCTTAATGTGTTATTCATATTTTAGTCAAATATTTTATTTTTGAAATCGCAAGAATCAAATATAATAAAATTAAAAAAATACTTTATTTTATATTTTTTCTTGTTAATGGCTTGCTCTTTTTTTATCAGGCATTCTGCAAGTATATTAAAAGCACCCAACTTTTCGAAACATCTTGATATATCTGGATCTGGTATTAATTTTAAATAAAATCGCCTTCCATTTTAAAAGGGCTCACAAATAAGCCGATTGATAAAATTGCTGAACACTGGTAGTTCGTTCTGGGGTTCAAATCCCGGTGAATGAGCTGGTAGCAGAGTATTTTCGTGGTTTTTCTCATGTGTAATGCGTATTGCTTTCACTTCGAAAGTTCTTCACGAAGTTATCGTTTTTTTTGGGCAGATATCCGTGCTTTGCAGTAACTTAATAATCGAATTCAATTCATTTTATCAGTATTTGGTCAGAGCCTTTATCAGTCTTTAGAGGCTAGACATTTTGAAGGTATGAGATGAAAGGAAAGACTGGTTTCATCAAGAGAGTTCGTCTTTAGATAATATCCATGTATGCCACTGGATAAATTCCTAAATCTTCAAATAATTTGACTGAGAAACCATGGGATGCTCTGTTTATGATATGATGTTCTACGAAGTAATTTAAATTTATACAACCATACAGTCGAGAAATAGTCGCTCATCACTTTAACTTGCAATGATATCTTTTTGTCTTTTCCGTTAGCACAAACTCAATTACTGCTAATTTGCTGGTGTACACGTCCTAGTGTTTTCTCTTTGAATACGCAATTACCTTGAAATAGACTCCCCTTTAAATTTTGATTATATGTCACGGCGCGCAATGAACTGGAAGTTGATCTGTCAGCACTATCCTTATCTTCAGGGCAGATGTTTTTATTTTATTCGGCTTATAATTCCTTACTAAATGTAGTATTTCAGCTCGATGTACTCTGTCTTTGATATGATTTAAATCGGATTCTTCGTCATTATAAATATCACGAATACATATGAAATAGTTTTTTGGTTGCAATTTTCTAATTTCGACTATGCGTAATGTATGCTTTATGCATGCGCGCGTTGAAAGAAATGTTTAATAAAGTAAACAAATAAATATAAAGTTTTTTTTGCAAATTTTGATACCCTTCAGATCATAATTGCTCTTTATTTCAGAAATTACGGTTTCATATTTTAAATTTTATAATTTCTGCATGCCATCTTACCAGATTTAAACTGATAATCTATAATCCGGAAAAAACGATAATCTGGAATCGCCAAAGTCCCGACAAGTCCGGACTAAAGACTTTTGACTGTGTCTTAGAAAATTTTGAATAAAAACACTTAATTTTTTGCAGGTATGTTTAGAACTATACCTACTTTAAGATGATGGTAAAAATTTTATAGGTTATAATTCAAAATTTTTTCAAAAAAATTATGAAAATTATTTTAAAATTTAAATTAAAAAAATAAAACACAAAAAGGGGTGAATGAATCTAAATTTTAAAGTGTGAAAGGAAAAATCAAAAAAGTTTATTAAACAAAGAGATATTAAAAAATATTTGCCAAATTCAATTGATGTGGAGGAGCTGAAATTTTGAGAGCTAATTTTGGTACAACTCTGATATACGCCCTAATTTCACCAAATGTGGCGATATGTGTTCTGCGCTGGTTTTTGGTGCGATTGCATGTTCTACGGCAACCCTGTTGACGTTGAACAATCTTTAGCTGGAGCTCGTTGATTCGCGTCTGTGTCTGAGAAGATGGGAGGGAAAGATAAAGAAGTTGTTGAATTGAAGTTCGGCAAAAGGAAATATCATTGTGGCCACCCTGTTGGGGGGTAATGGGTATTTGGAGGTGTGGAAAGAGGGTCTGGGAGATTATTTTTAATGCCTGTGTATGATAGAAGTAGGGATTTGTGATTTTATTTATTTGTGAACCATAGTATGAATTTTCTGGAGTGTGTCTGGCTGTCATGTAAATACGATAGTGATTACGTGGCGGCATGTTAAAGGCGGTATGAAATTGGCATTTCTGCTGCTCAAAAAAGCATTAATTCATGGTAAGTGCATTTTATTTTATTCTTGTTCTTATTTTGTAGAATGTTATGTTCATTGGTTATTTAGCATGAATTTCTGTCGTTGTTGTTTTTGAAACAAAACGCTGTGTACATGGTATTATTTGAAATTTATTGTTATTATGTTATTTTACTAAAGCGAGGTGTGCGTAGATTGTAGATTCGTTCCTTGCCTAAATTGTGCAATTTGTAGATGTTTTTTTAAGTTTAAACAGGATGCTGTGTACACAGTATTCTTTGAAATTTATTGTTATGTTAATTTATTAAAGCGAGGTGTGCGTAGTTTGTAGATTCATTCCTTGCCTAAATTGTGCAATTCGTAGATGTTTTTTTAAGTTTAAACAGGATGCTGTGTACATGGTATTCTTTGAAATTTATTGTTGTTATGCTAATTTATTAAAGCGAGGTGTGCGTAGTTTGTAAATTCGTTCGTTGCCTACATTGTGCCATTCGTAGACTTTTTTAAAGTTAAAACATGTCGCTGTGTGCATGGATTCTTGTCAAATATTTTTGGTTAGAAACTTTACGTTTTTGCTATCTAAATTTTTTATTTTTGTTTCGGATTTGTAGCTTAAATCGTGTGTTCAAAACGTAATTTTTGCATGTGCGAAAACCACGATTTTGGAGACATTTTAGGCTTAAAGTTCAAAATATAGACAAAAAATTTAGATAGTAATATGGCAGCGTGAAGTTTCTCGCCAAAAATGTTTGGCGACTTGAGGGCGCATATCAGAGTAGTTCCCTAATTTTTGAAAACTACTCGTATGATTTTTACAAAACTTGGCAGTCTGGCATAATTTGAGTCATAGAATCGAAATGTAAAAAAGTTGGCATTTTGTGTCAAAATACATATGTTAGAATAGTGTTATATGTAAATCTAATATATATCCTAAGTTGCGCTTTCGAGACATAAAAAACACAATTTGAATTTCGTCAGTAGAATGGGAGATATAGAACTGCCCCCCCTTTTTTTGCACAATGTACATGAAACAGATTCTGAATCCATTTTCTCCATCTAAAGAAACCAGTTATGGAAGGAATGTGTTTTTCAAAAAGTTTAATTAGGCTTTGTGTAAATAGGGCTAGTAAGGTTGCTATTACTGGTTTCACAAAAGAGCTGATTAACTTATATATTTTGTATATTTGTCTGCATTATATGCTTCATCTTTCATTTAAAGAAAGGTAAAGGAGGAAGGGAGGATTCTGATAGAGCATACTGTAAAAATTAGGAAATGTATACATAATGCTGCACTTCATTTTTGCATATCGTAAGTTTAGATAGTTTGCCTCCGAGATTAATGGATCTAATATAGCATGTATATTAAAGTTCTTTTGTCTGTTGCAATATATTATACATGTTAAATTTATTATCAGTAGTAAATGGGAAAAGTATAAATTTTTATAATAAAATATTTAGAGGTTCATCAAGCAATTGAAAGTTATCTCCAAATAAATGTGATTTTTCTTTGCTTCTGGAAAGCAATGCAAGCATAATTTGAGTCGTGTTAAAGTATGTATTAAACATATAGAAAACTTCATATGATCATGTTTAATTGTAATAATTCAGTTTATTGAATTAACAAATTGTTCAGGAGAACATGACTGAACAATTTGCAGGTCACATGGCATATTTTGAGCACATATTCACAGTGATTGATCTTAGTAGAAATTCTAATAGAAGAGGGTATTAGTGTAAATATTTTAGTATGCTCTTAAATTTTTTAAAATTTGTATTTGTGTACATTTCACTTTCTGTGAGTGGAACAAGATATGAAGTCTTCAAGTCTTTTTGTGCTAGTGTGTTGGTGAAATTTTTTTAACAGCTCTTAAATTTTTTAAAATTTGCATTTGTGTACATTTCACTTTCTGTGGGTGGCACAAGATACGAAGTCTTCAAGTCATTTTGTGCTAGTGTGTTGGTGAAATTTTTTTAACAGAATTATATTTGTTTTATGGTAACAAAATGATAAAACATGTTAATATTCCTAACTTAAAAATTTTTGTATATGTTTGTAGGCTTTATAGTTTAACTACTTTTTTTTTTTTTTTGCAATGCTCTCAATCTGCAAAAGATCTAATATTCAATTTGGGGAAGGAGAACTATGTATAAATGCAATTCAAACTGTATAATTCAAAGGTCACTATGTGATAAGAATATATTTGTTATTTTTTGCCCAAATGAGGGTATTTGTTGCAATGGTTTAATTTTTGAAGTTTTGTCCCAGTTCCATATATGTATGTTTATTGAAAATAAGATTAGTTAATTTACACAATTGATGACTTGGGGGAAATAATGCTGAAATTATATGTTACTTGTCGAAATAAACTATAATTTGGAACTTGCTGTATGTATTTCATATAAAATATTAATATAATTGTATAAATTTTGAAATTTAATATCCTCATAATGAATATTTAGCATTTCATAGCACACTTTTGCAAAGCTAACTTCAGTGTGTGTGTGGAGGTAATTTTAATAACTAAACATTATGGAGAATGCTGTGAAGATAATTTTAGCTAGCCTAATTTTGTTAATATAGATTTGCTTTATCTTTAAATATTTAATTTTATTTTTCAGAGCATAAGCTATTATTGAATTCTTTTGTCAATTGTATAAAAAATCAGAATATGTTTTTGATGAAAAGCTTATAATGTGTGACAAAACAAACAAAAAAGTTGTGATGTATTATAATTAAAATTTAAAGAAAGAATTTTTAAAGCAGATGTAGAAGAATTTAGGTAAAAAAAGCCAGTCAGCATATTATTTTATAACAAATTTTAATAAGAGCTAATATGAATAACTTTAATTTCAATAATCATAAATATTATCATTGTATGGTTGCTTGTTTAATTACGGGTTAATTTCTGGAGTTTTATTTTCAAATTTTTAAAACTATTTTAGGGGATATATGCTGCAGTTGTGAATAAAAGGCTTTGGGAACCAGTGAAGAATCACTTAAATTTACATAGCTTTGTTCCAGTTTTAATCAAAAACACTTCAGGCAATAGAATTGTGAAATTTTATGCCCTACTTTTCCTCTCATCAACTTGTTTAGAGGTCTTAAGGTTGGCAGCTTTTAAATTAGCCATATTTTTCAAATTTTCTTACTGCATTAATATCCAGGATTTGTGCCTAAGTTCAACAAATCTTATAATAAGTTAAAGATGGTAATGCAACTGAGAAGGTTAATTGATGCTGCGTTCATTATTTTATTAGTTGTGAACCAAGTGAGCAGTACTTATGTTTTGTCTAAAATGATTAATGATTTTTCATAATTATTTTATAATAAGTTATTTTTCTCCCTTAGGTTATCCTTTGGCACTTTTACATCGTAATTTTTTATTTGGAAAGTCTTCCACTGTACAGCATATATTCTTCGTTTTTTGTGGATTATCTCTAGGTTATTTCAATTATGGTATGTATATATTTTATGCATGTTTTGTAAATTATTATAAAATGCCATACATTATTTTATGCTTCAGTATAAGGGAGAAATCTCGTATTCGCCGTGTCGAAGTTTCTTAAACTACCTTCATTTGTAATGCTTTTATGTAGATGAGGCTTCTCATGAGCTGTTCCCCTCAGTTTTCTGTTATCTTTTGTTTGAATAAAAACTCTATCAACAATCTCACTTATTGGACATTAAAAAATGAAAAAGTACCTTTTAAAAATAAATTACATATTCTTAAACAAAAACTAAATTAAAAAAAATATCAAATAGGGTTTATTGTATGGTAACATACAGTATTCCACAAAAGTTTTGCAATAAACTTAATTTTTCCCACACTTCTGCAGTTGTAGAAAATAATTAAACACATATCACCATTATTAGAATACATTAGTTAATTTAAGCACTAATGCAGTGATTCTCAATCTTTTTTGTATTTACTGCTTAGGCCTAATTTTAAAATGTCTAATTAAGATCTAAAACAGCACATTTTAGCAGCTTTTCTAAGACAGCAAATTGTAGAAATCTTTCATGACTTTGGTGAATTATTGAGGCCATTTTTAATCTACTGAAAAATGTATTTTAATAAAAATATCTGAAATGGCACAAAGCTATTTTAAGGATTATATATCCATTCTCTTTGTACTATCTTTTACTGAGAATTTCATTCATTGAAAATGTAAATTATAAAATTAATTTTTTTTATTTGTAGCACCTTAAGCAAGAATTAATTTTCTCATTAATGAAACCTTTAAAAAAAAAAAAAAAAAAATTATTGCCATTTGGGAAAAGTGGCCAAAAGATGACAACAGTTGAAAGATGCCAAAGTTATCTTGAAGATTTTTAGGATAATCCTTAGTTATTTAATTTCAATTTCTGTGGGTTTAATAAAGAAATAAAAAAATATTTTGAGTGCATACACACTAATAATCTATGCATAAGTGTATAAAATAATATAATTCATAAATTTCAGTGATTGAATAATTATTTATTATCAGATATAAAAAAAAATTTTTTTTTGAGCTGATAAATTAATCACTTAAAAAAATAATAAGTATGTTAAAATGGCCGAAAGTTACTTGGAGGCTGCGAGTTGAAGACTAGCAATTTTTATCAAAAAGAATTGCTAAGCTATCAGTATTCATTGTAAGTTGGTAAACATTGTTAATGTGATAAAAGAAAACACACTTTAGCAATTTAAAATGCAAATTTTAATTCTAAGATAAGGATAATATGATACATTAAGTATTATACATACTATATGATAAATTGATACTACTCTTCTCAGGTACGACATACACAGCAATCATTTTGCTCGAGAAATAGAATTGCACAGATTGTGCTTATTAAGCATTATCAATATATTCTATGATGCATTACTGTTTTTCTTCCAACGTTCATGGCAATTTGTTTTGGTTTAAATAAATCAGAATTGTATATCGTCAGCTGCACACACACACCTGCTATGATCGGTTATAAATTATTCAGTAAGGATTATATGACAGATAATAATTATAAAATACCTACCTTTTTCCAGAAATTTATCGTATGGAGGATAAACTGTCTTTACGGCTTTTATAAATGGTGAAAATTCTTCTACAGGATTATTTCTTTGCATCTTGTGCCACATGTGCTTGACAAGATAAAAATGAAATTGATCATTACACTTGTGAATTCCATCATTATACTTGCAATTTCAAAACCATCACTCGATTCTTTCTTTTATGGAAAGGCATATTATCATTCCATATAGAATATTCAAACTCCTTCAGAAATCCCCATGCAGCACTACAGCGCATTTTGTCATTTTATTCCAAATCGTAAAATAAAAAATTAAACTATATCTTTTGGTTATTTAGCGCACCGACATCATGGTAATAAAATGGTTTTATTTTCACTGTTTAAAAATTGCAATTTAAAAAATAACAAATAGAAGGTAACAAATAAACAAAATAATATCTTACAATCACATCCATTCCAGTTACCAAAAAAAAAAAAAAAAAAAAAAAAAAAAAAAAGGCTCGACAGACTAGAATTGGGTACTTGCATATTAATGTAACCACCTTGGTACAATCTGGCATTTTTTACAGATGAAAAAGTGAAAGTTACATATCAAGTGCAAGTTGGTTCTCACAATTATTTTCAGAAAGATTCCTGAAGTATTGACAATTATTGTAAGCTGGCAAACATTATCAACATATGAAAGATCAACATTCTTCAGGAATTTAAAATAAAAATTTTAATTTTTAAATAAGGATTATGTAATATATTAAAAAAATAACTTACATTCGTTAAGTTTTTTGCACTATTCTTCTTTTCAAGTATTCAGTGATCTGTTTTCACTTGAAAAAAAAAAAAAAAAAAAAAAAAAGGAGGAGAATTGCAGTGACCTGTGAGATTGCTGTGAAACCTTGGCAGCACAAGCTAATCAAACGCATCTGCTCGTTCTCTTTAGAGATTTTGCTTCAAAATTCTGTATTCTTGAAGAAGCGCTGTTTCCACAAGTGCATATGTTAAAATTAAGGCATAAAATTCCATGCATTGGTAATAAAAGCATTTAGAATACAACAAAAAGAATATGTTCGAAAATGGCAATGTCTGACATGGTTGCCAAAGTCTGGCACATACTGAACATTTGGTGACTTCTAATAAGGTGGATGCAATAGCATGCAAGTACCTAGAATTCTCATGTATAATCATCATGTAAGAAACGAAATTACCAGATCAAAATTATTACCTAACAATGAAATTACTAAATTTAGTGTGCACTTTATGCTTCACTTTAGCCTTTAAATGGCATACTTATAAATTTTAAACTTTGAAATGTATATATTTTGGAGGGTACTTTTCCTTTACCTGTTTGCAATACTGTAAAATCATAAGAACAAATAATATAACATAGCATGAGAAGTATAAATTTAATTATAAAAGGGGCGTAGCTCATGTCAAATAGTGTTTATTTCAGGTGGAAACTGTTTGTCGCGATATCAAGATTCATATCATGAAGATTTGAACATTTTCGATTTCTTGCGAGGAACTTCACATTGCTGAAAATATTCTATCAAATCATTTTCATTGGGGGATAATTCGAAGAGTCATATGGTTAGACCAAACAACACAAGACACAAAGAGAGAATTTTGTGAATAAAAACATTTCAAACAATCAGCCATTTATTGTATTATCTGATGAAATGTCTCAGTTTAAGGTAAAGAGCAAAGTTTTGTTTCAGGTTTAACTCTTTGTTGTTTGTTATCTTCAGTAGAAATAATAGTTTAAGAGGAATTATTAGTTATTAAAGCAATAAAATTCAAATTTTAAATTCATAATTTTCAGTTATTAGATTATAAATTGGATTGTTATCAATTTATGTATCATGAGATATTTTCTTCAGATTCACTAATGTTTCAATATTTTAATGGAGAACATTTTTATTGAAAAAATCTGTTTTGTGAAAATTTTGCTGTATTGAAATTATAAAAACTTTCTTAATTTATCTGAAAATTAGATGAATTATTAAAAGTGAAAATGGAATTTGATAATAAATTGAAAGCCAACTTAAAAAGCCTCCCTTTTAGTGTATTCATTTGCAGTTATCTGATCTGTATTTGCTTTCATGTACAATTCTGCATTTAGTTTTTTAAATACCTGACTTTTTCATTTTTTTACAGGAACTGATATCCTTCATTCTGTTGCATGTGTCATCATTATATATGTACTTCTTGTTACCATTGGTGGTACATTTAAATCAGTTGTCATTTCATTTGCTTTTCTCATGGTAGGTTGGAACCCTAGTTTTACCCCATCTATCTTTGTATTTTTATATAAAAAACATTTATATTATTTGTAGAATATTTTGTTTCTTTTATGATCATTTTAATTAGTAATACATTTATACATAAAAATTTATTTATAAAGTAGTATAATTATATGTATACTTAAAACATTTTTTTTATAAATATTGTTTTGAATTTTTAGATTTAAAGAGAAAGGTAAAGAATATCAAGATTAATGAAGTGTAAAATTCTTGCAGCAGTTTATGAAATTCCATGTACAGTTTCTATTGCAGTTTTTTTATTAGATTAATTATTATTAGATTTATTAGATGATGGTTTACCTTCTGTGGGCCTCATCTATAAGTATTGGTATTTGTGTGAAGATAGTTACTTTGCATTTGCTGTTTCTAAGATTAAAAAACAAAAATTGCAGTAAAAATATATTTACAGGTGCCTCTTGGTGATTTTTAGCAGTACATGGACACTGAGTTTGTGCAATTCTTCTTGTTATTAGGTCAAAGAGCTGCAAATTCGGTACCCATGTTACACATCGACCTATTTTCACTAAAAAAATAGCACAAACAGCACAAACTGGGCATTGCACACTCCCTGTTTTCGATCTGTTTTCACTTAAAAAGTTGAGGCACTCAATTCTACACTAGAGTCAAATAAAAAAAAAAAAAAAAATGTATAATCTCGATAAACTGCATTTTAAATCAAAAAATGAAATTACATAAAAAAGTAAATTCATCTTATATAACCTAAGCACTACACAAAGGAAATATTCACTTACCTTATTTAGAAATTTCCGTGTCTTCAGCACTTATAATTCCATTGAATTATATCCAACAAAGTTTCATTTCTTCTATCCTCAACCACTTCAAAAAGAAAACTTCTGCTCTCTCGTTCTATACACTAAACACCTACTTTACTACCAGCAGCCGTTTTATGATACACAGCACACAATATGCGACGTACTTCGTAGCTGATATCCAACAAATATTTTCCCATCACCGCAGTCACGCAACCAATCACGTCATAATAGGGTTTCCATAACATTCAACTATTCGAGTTACTATAAATGAAACAACAACTTCACGATAATCCAAGGGGGCAATCTTAAATATAGCTTAACCAAAATTGCTCTTATTCTTTTTTCCAAATTTGAATGATCCGAGTTGGGCAAGTTTAAAAAAGAATTTTGCTTTCATAATACAAATAATTTAATATTGAAATTTATTTATTCATTAAAATACTTGAAAATTCATTCTTATTAACCCTTTTCTTGTATTTGAATTTTTGAAGTATTGGCATTTATATGGGTGTAATGCTCATAGCCCCATTAGAAGGAAAAGCCTGGCTGGAAAAAATTGTTAGTCCAACAGGACGGACGATCATTGGCGAGCGCTGGGTGATTTGTTGGACTGAAGTAATTACAAAAGCAAGAAAGAAAGTGGAGAGAAAGGACAGCGAGGGCAGAAGGGGACTTCTGACCCTGAATGTCAGATGGGACGGTCCGATTTTGTTGGCTGAAGGGCCGTCGCCATTTTTTTGTTATGCAGAGATTGTTTTTCTCATCCGGCGGAGAGAATGCCGGACTTACCTATCCATGATTGTGCCTATAATTTATAATAATCAAGAATTGTTTTCTCATTAAAGTTTATTGTTAAACAAACAATAAAAAAAGTATATGCATCAATTAACAGTAACATGCTTGATGGAAATGAATCCCTTGCTACAGATAATATAATAATCTTTGTTTCCATCTGTACGACTACAGCAATATTTCATTTTGTGATTGGTATATCTCTTATAAACTTGAAGAAATTATGCAGAATGATTAAAAGGTTTTGCACATCAAATAAATATCTTATTACAAAGTGAATTGCAGTTATAACTATTATTATTACAAAAGTAGCTGGCATTATAGAAGCACTAACATTGAGCATATATGCCACCTGTGGTGAGAGCTCTTTTTGTTGCTAGGCAGACATGCCTTTTCCTCAAAAATAAAAAGAATTTTCATCGTTGAATAGTATTTGAAATTATGGTGAACAATGCAATGTATAAAGACATTACACAGTTTATTGTGCTTCTCTAAGTTAATGAACTTAAGTGGAGCAAGGTGATGTCACTTGTCTCGCATATATTGAAACCATGTATTTCTTGCACAAGATTTTTGTCATCTGTGCCATTTCAAAAGGGTTATGGGTAATATATGATTTGCCACTTTTACTTAGTTAGCCATTTCTAAGATGGTAGTTCTAAAATTGCTTGTTATTTTAGCCATTCCTTTTTCTCATCCTCTTATTGCATGTTCGAATTTAAAAATAGCATTTTAGTTGCACAATCTAACCAAAAGTTAGATTGAGGTAAATAACCAACAGTGTTGATCACATACTACAAAATTACTGGAATGTGGCCCTTGCATTTACTGGATTTGTTTTTGTTTTTTTAAATCCATGGTGTTTTTTTTTTTTTTTTTTTTTTTTTTTTTTTTTTTTTTTTGTGTGTGTGTGTATGTATTTGTGTGTCAGGGTTGTATCTTAAAGGGAAGGTCTATAGATGTAATCACATATATTGGAGAATTTAAGGAACATTATAATTGCAGTTAACATCAGTGAAAAGGTGCTTTAAAAAGTGGTTTCAAATGTGATAAAAAGAGCATGCGTATGCATTACTGGACAGAGCTGTTATTTTGAGCATATGTTGTAAAGACATGATTTGATGTAAGGCAATAAACATTAGAATAAGTACTGTTGTAAGCTACTGATTTGTTGATATTTCTCTAAATGATTACTCTAGATCAGGGGCGAGCAAAAGCTGGCCTGTGGTCTGAATGCACCTTTTCTTTGCTAATATAGCCCATTATGAAATCCTACGCAGCAACATTTTCATTTCTTTCCTACCCGATTTTCTGCACAAACTACTGAAATCAGCAGCACAAGTGCACATATATTAAGTGAATATATGCATATACACACATAACTAAATTAGCAATTAATCAAGCTGAGAACATTACATATGCTTGAAGCATATGCATCCGTTACATATCTGTGTATATATCATTGTAATCTTTTCATTTTTACAAGCTTTAATTTAGAGATTTCGTTTTTGGTGTATTTGTATTTTTTTAAAAAAATCTTTCGATCAAAGAGGGTGTTCTCCCCTCCATCGCGATTTGCAAATAAATAGGAGCAGTGCAAAAGATAGTTG
The DNA here is from genome assembly GCF_044657685.1 of Stegodyphus dumicola. NCBI lineage: Eukaryota > Metazoa > Arthropoda > Arachnida > Araneae > Eresidae > Stegodyphus > Stegodyphus dumicola. Next base: position 138,246,758 of record NC_140777.1, read on the forward strand.
CAGCCTTGCCTGCATGATGCAGTGCAAAAAAAGGCCTTTTGGCATGGGGTTAAAAGTATTTGCTTATTCCTGTTTTAGATAAACAAGTAGAAATTAGCAATTTATTATAAAATTAACCATACAAGGTGCAATAAATAACAAAAAAAAAAAATGGTTCGAGTTGAACACATATATCAAACAGTTCCTTGATGGCACACGCCCACCAGCGGCCGAGCGGTAAAGTCGCTGAACACTGGTAGTTCGGTCCGAGGTTCGAATCCCGCGAACGGGCTGGCTGCATGAGTGTTTTCGTGGTTTTCCTCATGTGTAACGTGTATACGAGCCAGTTTCCCTTAGAAAGTCCTCCACGAAGGCACCCCTCCTCTTAGGCAGATAGCCCTCGAGGCTTTGCCGTAATTAAATAACCTAACCTTGATGGCACACAAAAAATATGTTTTACTAGAATCACGTGTAGATTAAATTCTAAATCACAGTTCAGTTAACACTAAATCTTACACCTGAATAGCAACTAATAATAGCAGCATTTTGTTTGAGCTCTTTAAGCTGTATTTGATAGTCTAATGTAGGCACATCTGGTGTAGTGCAGCTTCAGGGAGAATCGGTTAGCTAGGCCCATGGGGGGCATTTTTGTATATATCTTGCATTTTGTATAAACTATTTTTATCTATAGACAACAAATTACTCATTTGTAAATCTATTCTGCATCCACTACTTTGTTATGCTTGTCCCGTGTGGGCTACTCTTGCAACAAGTACAGAGGAAAGCTACAAGTTGCTCAGAACTCCACCCTCAGACAGATTGTCAATGCTGAGTGGTATATCAGAAACAATAAGATACATGAGGAACTGGGTATTTGTGCATTAAGATCATATTACTATCAAATTGTGAAAAAATTTCACGAAAGGCTCTGCAATCCGGCAATTAAAATTCCAGACTATGATTATAATGATCTAAGCAACAAGGACAGGTCTCTTGCCATCCTTAATGTATGGATTATGTGACCTTGTATAATTTTACTCAATGGCTCTGTATGTTGTATATTCTTATTGATTATTCATATATCTTGAATTCCTTCTACTTGTAACTTATAATATCTTAATATTTGGCACCATTGATTTCGCACTTGCTTCACATGCATTAACAATTGCATTCCATGACTCATTCACCAGCTCGACGGCTTTCTGGCTTAAATAGTAGTAGTCTATATCAAACTATTAATTAATTAAAAAAAATTATAAAAAATGAAAAAAATTAAGAAAAAATGAAATCTTAGGTTGCGCTTATTAACATTCGAAATTTTCAAAGTATTCTACATGGAGTAGGGCTTATGCTCAGGTACCCGGGTGAACCAGACAGTACTTCACCGGAATGAATAAACTATTTTTATAGTTTTTAACTATTGCCATACTCAAAATTGAAAGATCAATAGTTTCATGTAAAAAATAAACACTTATATAAGGAAACTTGCAGCTACAAATGCAAAATAAATAAAATAAATCATTGCATAAGATTAGAAAAATGCGATAAAAATATTTAAAATATTTATAGATATATATAATATTATATGTCTATATGATTTTTAGATAATTATATATCTACATTAATAATTATAAATATATACAGTGTTTATAGATATATACGGTATTATATGTCTTATATTTGGTGCATTTAACCAACAAACTTTACGTGCATACTTTTTGATCACCCTGTAGAAGGGATACTGATAAATTTAAAACGGACTATTGTATATTAAACTAAATTGCATGACACCTTAGGCCTGCAAAATAGCTGCAACTTACTTTGGCATGGATACCACAAGTTCTTGGTAGATGAGGGAGATAGGTTGTATCAAATGTCTAAGCAACGTTCATGCAAAGTTGAGATATTCCAACATGGTGGCATTTGAACTCCAAGCTGCCGCTCTTTGATATCCCAAACGTGCTCTATCAGGTTAAGATCTGGCAAGTTAGGGCATTACCTGGAATTCATCCTTATGTTCCTCGAACCACTCCAACATAATTTGAACCTTGTGACATGGGGCATTGTCCTATTAGAAAACTCCATTTCCAGTTGGGAAGACAGTAACCTTGTAAGGGTGCTACTGATCCACAGTTATGTTCAGATAATCCCCAGCATTTATGGTCTGTTCTACTACAACTAAGAGCCCCAAAGCTGCCCATGAGAATAACCCACAAAGCACAATACTGCCACCACCAGTCTGCTGTACCAGGGAGGAGTAACTGTTCGCCTGGAGGACAGCGTACTTTGACACGACCATTGACGTGATGAATGAGAAATCCTGATTCTTCCAACCAGGTAACTGTCTTCCACTTATTCATGGTCCAGTGTTGATTCATAGTCCAGCGTCCACTGCAGGCTTAGTTGGTTGACAGTGATGCTTGGTCAACAGAAGCACACGAGTGAGATGTCTGTTATGCAGTCTCATATCTAACAGTGTCTGCTGAACTGTGTGTTCCGAAATGCTTGCTCTTGGACCTGCATTGTATTGGGCTGTCAACTGAGCCACAGTCTGGTGCCGATTTTGCAAGCGGGACAGTTTCCGATGTTCTTTGATGACGTGGATGGCCAACACGTTAGCTTTTACTGCTGGTTTTATCATTATTTATCCATTTTGCATAAATACTAACAACAGCAGATTGTGAACAACCTACCAGTCATGCTGTTCGGAGATTCTCGTTCTGAGTCTTCGGGCCATTACAATCTGCCTTCTATCAAGTTCACTTAGAACAGTAGCCTTTCCCATCACTCACTAAAATAAGTGCAAGAATGATGCCTTACCTTTTTAAGCAGTAGTTAAATACCATTCCCACTCAATCGTGCCCTTCACATTATTAAGCCGAGTTCATTGAAAAATGTGGGGATAGTCATAATGTTTAGGCTCATCAGTGTATTTATATATATTTGCTATTCTTGTTCCAAATTAAAATAAAAAAAAAATAGTGAATGCTCTATTTTTGTCTCTTATGCGTGTATGCGCATAAGTCATTTGTAAGTAATACTGTAAGACACATACAAAAATTGTTGTAAGATGAATCATAATGTATATGAAATAAATCTTTTAAGAAAAGTTATATTCATGTATTCGTATTACATGTTGACTTTCTATCAAATTATATGTTGCTCATTGTTTTTTAAATGATCATTTTAGGGATATTTAATATTCGGTTATTATATTACTGGAACTGATGATTACGATATCAAATGGAGCATGCCTCAATGTGTATTAACATTGCGATTAATTGGTATGAGTTTTCAGTATTTTGTATATGAAGTATTAAAAATTTTTGAACTGTTGTAATTAATTATATTTTAACTCATAATTTATTGGTTTAAGGGCTGGCTTTTGATGTGTATGATGGACAGAAAGATCCAGTAAGAATTCTTTACTTTTATCTCTGATGTATATATATTGAGAAATTTAAATTATGATTTATTGTTTATTGCTAAGGTTCTCAGTAAAGTATCCTTTTTAAACAGGAGAAACTGCCTCATGATCAAAAAAAGACTGCCTTAAAAAAGTGTCCCACATTATTGGAAGTTGCAGGTCATACTTATTTTTTCGGTGGTTTCATGGTTGGTCCGCAGGTAAGTTGAGAAAAATAATGGAAAATATTTTATGGCAATTATTTCTTATTAATGCCATAATGTTTTAACTACTCTTACTGGTTGAATGTTAGCCAGGTACAAGTGATTTTTCTGCTGGTGCCTACTGTTACTATCAAAGTCACCAATTTAATAATAATTCTTATCAGAAACAACGAGAAAAAAACAGCTTAAAATCTTAAATTGTATGATAATAGTCTGGAATAGTTACAGTCATGAAGTACAAGTTCTGCCAGAAAAGCATTCGAAAGCTTTAAATTTTTTCATCAAATTTAATGAAAATTTGTATGCCAACTGTTGTTAATCAAAAAGGGGGGTGTATGTGCTACGAGGCTAATGCTTTCTCTTTTAAAGTCTTAATTATATTCAAGTTCTTAAAAGTCTGGACATTGGAATTCAAGTATTGTATTTGAGGGCTTCATAGTCAACTGTAAATACAGTTTTATAAAGCAATCATCAAGTATGCTGTAACTTTTTTTTAACTAAGAAAAAGTTTTATATTTTACATTGTATCAAACTTCATACCTATCATTGCAAAGTCATTTTGTGGCCAGCTAATATACAAATTCTGTATTTTATTCAGTTTATTTCAGTAATTACTTCCTTGTATGAAGTAAAGGATGTATTGTAATCACGAAAAATTCTGGTTATCATGTCCATTTTGACTGCTATCAAATGCAATTTCACAATGTTTTTGCATGACATCTGAAAGTGAGGACAGAATAAAGGACTCTTTTACCTTAACTAAATTATAAAGCTGATTTAAAATGAATTCAGAAGAGATTTTTTCATAGCTTTTGTATGTACGTACATATGTATCTCTCATTACTCAAAAAAGGAGTAGCCTCAGAAAGTTGAAATTTTATATATGAGACTGCTATAACATGTAATTGTGCACCTCCCTTTTTGGTTGCAATCGGCTGCAACAAAATTATATGTAATAAAACTGCTGCATTATTGTAATAAAACTGCTCTATTATTGAAATAAGATGACTTGGTGAGAGTTGCAACAGATTGGCCTCAGAGATAATTGCATCATAACTTGAAGACTTTGTTGCGTAGTTAGAACGATAAGCACATAAACCAAAAAACTTATTAACATGGCCTAAATTCCACAAATAATTCTTTGATAATTAATGCACATTATAATTGTGGGTGTGCTATGCACCTCCCAATTTTATACAGATTATCTCTTCTTAGAGAATGAAAATTAGTAAACTTTGCAGCAAGGCTACAGAAGCATCTGGAAGCAGAAGGGAAGAGAGAGAGTGGCGACACAGTTGACCTTTTTATACCGAATTCCATTTCAGATCACATGGCAGTTTAATGTAGAGGTGTGTTCAGACTTCATCGATTAGTGCGCAATACAGGTTAAATGATGGATTTTTTTGTTTAGAAAATTTATTTCTCTTTTTTATATATATATTTTTGAATCTCCTGATGAGTTCTGAATTGGTGTTTCAGTGAAAAGAGATTATTATTTTTATATATTTTTTCCTTTTTGCGTTTTCCTTTTTATTTTTAGAGTTTGTACTACTATGAATTCTTATTTAAATTTTGATATGTTTGGATTTTGTGTTAAACTTCTCTTACACAATTGCTAATATTAATATTGTGGAGCAATAACCTTGTTTTAACTCCAGTTTACTTTTAACTTCTTCTTCAAGTCTATCTATATCAGGGCTGTGGAGTTGGAGTCATGGAGTCGGAATCAAACAGATTTTGGGGTGAAAGGAGTCGTAGCTGGAGTCGCTAAAAACAGGTCGACTCTGACTCCAACTTCAGTTTTTGTTGGACACTTTGAATTTGAAATGAAATTAAAATGAATTGAAAAAAAATTAATGACAAGCTAAATTATTATTTTTATTTATGAACAGTATACATTAATAAATAGTTATTTTCTATTTTATTGACCTATTAATAAACAAATATAAGGGAGGAGGAGGGATGTGATATTTGCCATTAGTGATTAAACTGATTCATTTAGTTACAAATCTCGCCGGTAAATTTAGGTAAGCAGCAATAGTAGCAAGAACTCCTAAAATTTGATGCTATTCTTAGGAAGCGAGCAGGAAAAGGAGCAATTATTGATCAAGCAATGCGATAAGGAAGTACATATTTGATGATAAAGAGGTTTTTAGAATTAAGAACTTTTTTAGGAGATGTAGATAACCCTAATGTTTCACTAACAGAAAGACTGTGGAATGATCTTGCAGAATTGGAAACTCTTCTTTCTAAACCATATACGGCCACAAGAAAGCTGCAATCTGAAGAATTGACAGGAGGCAAGAATGGGATGTTTGTTCTTTCTGAAATGGAGGGTTTATTGCAGAAGGAATCATTTCTTCAATGAAGGAAAGAAAAACTAGTCTGCTAGACAATGAGATCTTGCTAGGTTTAATATATGGAAAACCGAAACACCAAATTTTCTTGGATGACGAACAAATTAAAAAGGCAAAGAAAGTCATCTATGAACTTTCATTAAGAATGAAATTATTCTCAGAACAATTGGAGAATTTGAATCTGGACAGTCAATTTGCAGACATTGCAATTGAGTCTCATCCTTTTCCATTGATGAATTAGATTTTGAGAAATATTTTTGGATAATGTTGAAAAGCCTAAGGCAGAGCGAATGAAAGTAAAAAAACAAGAGCTTTCAGATATAAAAAAATGAAAAAAATACAAACAAGATTTCTACACTGCGTTTGAAGAAGTAGAGAAATATGATTGTGCTTGCAAGACACCTCTTTTAGAACTTATAAAAATCTATCCTGAAAAGTTAAAAGTAGAAGCCATAACAGTAACAGCTCTTCCTCCTATTCAAGTTAGTGTGGAAAGACTCTTCTCAGGTCTCAAGCTTATCAAAACGGATCTATGGCCCTCCAACAAAGAAAATCTTGCCGAAGCTGGTTCTTAGAAATAAATAATGGCGGTTTGTCCATTTCATGATAAATGCTAATTAATATAAATAATTTGCTATGCCATCAATTTTTTTCTGTGTCATCTATTACTTCTTTTTTGTTAAAAAAATTAATTCGGACTCGTCGGGACTTCGGCGATTCCGGATTATTGATTTTTCCGGATTTTAGATCATCAGTTAAAATCGCGTAAGATGGCATGCAGAAATTCTAAAATTAAAAATATGAAACCGTAATTTATGAAATAAAGAAAATTATGATCTAAAGGGTATCAAAATTTACAAAAAAAAAAAAGCTTAATATTTATTTGTTTACTTTATTAAACATTTCTTTCAATGTAAATTGTTTAAGTTGCTTCGTTTTATGTGATAATACTTTCTCTTTAATTCTATAAACAGACATAATTTTTTGTTTGTAAGATCCTTTGGTAGCTCCAGAATCGGAAATTCTATTTGACATAATCGAAAGTTCAACTTTACTTTTATAGTATTGCTCTTACAGTCTGCAAAAAATAATAAGCCGGATCCAATTTGAAAATTAAGGAACAACGCAATCATCAACATTAACTGAAATAGATAATTACATAATTTTAGCTTATACCGTCCGTTATCCATAAAACGCGCACGTGAAAATGTATTCTGCGCTTGCGCACACACATATGCACAGTCGTAAGAAGTCTTACGCACACGCGTAAACGCCTATGCGCATGTGTCAACGCGGCGCATGCGCAGAAAGGTTTTAGTTTTGAGGTCCGGATTATAAATCATTCCGGATTATGGGTGTCCGAATTAACGACTTTTGACTGTATATATATATATATATATGAGGGAGTCAAAGTCATTAAAATTCCAGGAGTCTGTTATTTTTCCTACTAACTCCACAGATATATGCCCACTCTGTTGCTCAGCTTAGTGAGCTCAGGTTTTTTTTTTTTTTTTTTTTTTAAATTCTTATATGTTGGTAAATTGTGCATGTTTTGCTTTAAAATGATTGAATTGTGTTGTTCTTATCTTCCAATTCAGGTTTTTATACCTTTAGTTAATCTGCATGTAATACTTGTAGAATTAACAACAATTTAAAAGTTGTTTAAGTGTGGCTAAGCCTAATATTTTTTTACTAAAGCAGTCATATTTGTTTGCGGCCCACTAGTGACTGAGCGGTAAAGTCGCTGAACACTGGTAGTTGGTCCAAGGTTCGAATCGCGCGAACAGAGTGGCTGCATGGGTGTTTTCGTGGGTTTCCCCATGTGTAATGTGTATAGGAGCCAGTTTCCCTTAGAAGGTCTTCCACGAAGGCATCCCTCCTCTTAGGCAGATAGCTGTAGTGTGCTTTACCATAATTAAATACACATATTTGTTTGCATTGAAACTTACCAAGATAGTGAATTAAGTCAGTTTCTGCACCTTCATTGTCTTTTTTCAACGTGGGACCAAAATGAAACTTTTAGTTTTGTGCACAGCAAAATCTCCTTTCTTGCTTGCTAGTTAAATTGCTTGTTTGGGCATAGAAATTTAATTTTTTTGTTTTGTTTTAACTGTATTTGTTGTTTTATATTTTTCTATATCTTTAAATTTTTAATGATGATATTTTGAGATTTTTATGTATTTTTGCCTTGCTGCGAAGTGAGAACTGAAGTAATTGAATGAGAAATCTATCTTTAATGAAATTTGAGGAAATAAATTTGAATGAAATGCAGGAAAAAAAATGTGTATAATTCAATATTCCATCAGGGGCGTAACTAGAGGGGGGCATCTGTCCCTCGGACGCAGAATCCAAGGGGTGCCAAACTGATGTTACAACATTTTAGAATTAAATGTTTTCTATCTTGGCAAGCAGTAGGGGGCGCGAAATCTTCAGTTGTCCCTGGGCGCTGAAACCCTAGCTACGACTCTGTATTCCGTACAAGGAGGTCATGGTGTCCGCTTCAGATTTTTTCACCTTGAAAAGACAAGATATTGTTTCATTCATGCGGGTTCTTAATAGATTGAATGCACAAGTCCAATAAAAGGTTAATAAAATTTATTGTTATCAAAACAAATATAATAGAATGCAGGAATATTCCTCTGAGATATTTGTACAAGTGTTCACAGTATCACATAATGTAATCAGTAGAACATAAATATGTTAAATAGAATGCAATTCACAGCACATTTAAAGAGAAAGCTAATTCGATCTCATGCTGAAATTACCACAGTAACAACAGCAGCTAACTAAATGATTGAGCTGACATGCTGTCTGTCTGGCGTTTTATAGCTTTCAATCGGTTGCGAAAAATTTCTGGTAATTTCTTTGCTTCTCGGAATTTTTGGACACCTACAAGAATCTGCTGTTACAGCTAACACAGTAGTCAATTACATGTATTAAATTTCGATACAAATTAAAGAAATATCCATTTATTCAATGTTAAATGCACATGCTCCTATATTTTTACTTTTGCTGCATAGCTTTCTCTTAAAATTTATCTCATGCTTCATTGCACAGGAAAACACAACAATTTTAATTATAATTCTACTAAAAATGCCTAACTAAATACAAAGTTCTTAATAATATTTAAGACTAACAATAGTAAAGACTTAGCGATTTATCTTTTAAAAGAAATTGTACGATAGTATATTAATTTAATGTATATCAAATGAATAATGATTTAATGCATATCACATTAATAATATTTAATAAAATAATTGTAAAATAGGAGTAATTAAAAAACCATTGAAGATGATACAAGTGACAGAGTAGTTAACACAGTAAACTTCAAGCCTATTTTACTTGGTCTAAGACTAGTGCATGGGGTCTGATGTAACATTTAATGTGTTAAAATTATAGCACCATGATTATTAAATCATGATTGTTTATCTGAGAGTTATTTTAAAATAAACTGCGTAAATAAAATATTTTTACTCTAACTTTAATGAAGATCAGTTTAAAATTTTTTAAACTGTATTTTAAAAGTTGGTGCTTCCCTTTTGAATCAGTGCCAGATGGGATGTGCTATCAGAATATGACTTTGTGTAATTACTAAATTCTAGAAATGTTATCAGCTTTCTGTTTGTGCAAAATTTCTCTTAAAATCTGTCAAAAGATTTTTGTGAAGTAGTAATATTTTCATTTTTAGTTCAGTGTCAAATATTAATTTACCCATTGCTGTTAACTTTATTTTACAGTTTCCTATGAAGAGGTATATTGACTTTATTGACGGTTCCTGTCCTGCCAAAACTCAGTCTGGAAAACCATCCTGGTAATGTTTTATCTCCATTTAATGTGAATAGGATTAACTAATTTTTTAATTAGGAATGTTATTTTTTCTTATATAAAGAGATTTTCTTATATAAAGAGCATGTTTTATAATTTTGAAAGATCTTTAAAGAGCTGAAATATTTTTTTATTGGAGGTGTGTTAGTAGTGTATTTTTAATGGTAACAAGAAATTTCATTCTTTGGTAATATGCCTAGGTATTATGCTTAATTTCTTATTCAAACCAAATTATAGATTTTTAAATGTTCTAAGAAATGTTGATGAGGAAAAATTCAACAATTTCTTTTCATATGCTAAAAATAGATTTTGTTAATGAAACTCATAGGCCAAAAGATTATATTTACTGCTATTTTAATTAAGAGTAACTGATATGTTATTCCCCATAAACCCGAAGCAGCGCCAGAATTTAGGGAAGACGAAATTTTTGGAATTTGGGAAAGTACCCAGTGGCAAAATTAAGGGAGGAGAAGTATTTATGATATAGGGAAAGCACTGGGATCCAAAGTTTAGGCACGTTGAAAATTTAGAACTTAAGTGAAAATTAGCACCAAGCGGTATCGAGCACTGGCCCTAGATAAAGCGAGTTTATTTATTCAGGACTCGGACTTGGATTAGTTTGAAGCATGTACACTGCTTAATAAAAAAAAGAAAAGAAAAAAGAACAGTTCTATATCTCTCGTTCTACTGGGCCGATTGACAGAATTCAAGTTGCGTTTTTCATATCTCGAAAGCGCAACTTAGGATATATTAGATTTATATATAGCACTATTCTAACATGAGTATTTTGACACAAAATCAAACTTTTTTCTGAAATAACATACCAATTTTTTTCTATATTTCGATTCTACACCTCAAATTATGCCAGAATGCCAAGTTTGTAAAAATCGTACGAGTAGTTTTTAAAGTATTAGCTCTCAAAATTTTAGCTCCTCAATGTTAATTGCATTTGTCAAATATTATTAATACAGTAAGACCCTGCTTAACGCTGTTTCGTTTAGCGCTGTTTCGGTTTAGCACTCTTTTGTTTCAACCCGGGGATTCCACGAAATCGCTCGCAGCATATGGGGATTCCCCGAAATATTATGCAGCGATAGGTTTCAAATACATATCCGAAAGAGTGTACTTGTATTTCTTGTTTGGTGCGGTATTGTACAGACATATTTTGAAGGGGTAAATGTGGAAGATGTCGAAGAAATAATTCAAGAAGCAGCGGCTAGTCTTTCTAATGATGAGCTCAAGGAATTAACTGAACAAGAAGGAAACAAAAATGTTGACAGCAGTGATTCAGAAGAAGAGCAAAAAGAACAAAAGGAGTTTGTCTACCATAACTGAAATAATGGATCAATTCATTGAAAATGATCCGAATTTTGACAGGAGCTCAAAAGTAAGGTGTGGTGTTAGAGATGCTCTATCCGTTTATGAAGAACTTTTAAGAGAACAACACAAAAGAAAAAGGCAAACAACATTAGATGCTTTTGTCACAAAAAGGCAGAACACTGAAAACGCGGAAGGCTAACTAAATATGACTGACTTAGAATTTTATTTGTTTTTTTTTAAGAATACTCGTTTTGTTATTTATATTTTGTTTTTATTTTTGCAAGAAATAATAATGTGGTATTAATTTGGGCTTTAAGAAATAAATGTTTGGTTTTATTTTTATTAAAAAAACATACTCTTTAAATTTAATACCTAACCAATTACCTAGCCATCTTCCCCTAACCCCAATATTTACATGTAAAGATAGCCTCGTTTAGTACTGTTTCGCATTACACTCTACTTTGATGGAACGTATCCCCCGCGTTAAGCGGGGTCTTACTGTATCTCCTTTTAAAAACTTTTTTGATTTTTCCTTTCACATTTCGAAATTTAGGTTCATTCCAAATAAAGTTTACCCCCTTTTTTTTTTTTTTTTTAAATTTCTATTTTTAAATAATTTTTATAAATTTTTCGAAAAAAATTTTGAATTATAACCTATAAAATTTTGACCATCATCTTAAAGTAGGTGTATTTCTAAGCATACCTGCAAAAAATTAAACTTTTTTATTCAAAATTTTCTAAGATATACATGAATTTACATATTTTTGCATTTTGAAATCTGGCATCTTTTTTTTGAGCAATAATAGCGCCAAATGTGGTTTATGGATTTTTGTTACACTGAATTGCCACAGCTATTTTTAATCTGAAATTTCAAATAAATTTTTACGGAGAATTAATTATATGAAATTTTTTCCCTCAATGATACATAATAAATATTTATTAATACTATGTGAAAAATTATTATTTTTAAAATTATAGATGATATTATTCAAATTTTTAACTTTTTAAAAAAAGTTTCTTGCTTTCTTCCCTTTTTTTAAAAAATATTTGTAAGAGTAAATTTTTATCTTTGACGTTTTATTGTCTGCTTTGTTTAAATCGAATTGTCTAAAACTGAGAACTTTCGTTTGATATTTATTTGAATTTTATGAAAATATTTTATGACATTAACTGCATAATTTATTTCTAAACAAACTGTTGCTTATGAAGTGGCTGATACTATCATCCATATTTTTAGAGCACAGTATATTTTTATAGAAACATAAGATTTAGAATAATCAATCTTATGAAAGTCAAATTATGATATGATATAAACATACAACCTTCTAGAGACTGAATTAATGGAAGTTCAGTGGTTATGTAGAAATGATATGCAGCTATTTAATGGCTCGATAAGTCAGCAGGTTCTATGGACAAGTAAGAATAATTATATAAACAACACCCAACATTCTGGGTTCAATTACCAACGAGGGTACGATGTTTATTAATAAATCCTTCTTATAAAGTAATCCTTGTTATAAAAGTTATTAATAAATCTTTCTTTTAATCCTTCTTATAAAGGTTATTAATAAATCCTTCTTATAAAGTAATTGCAAATATTTCAAAAAACCTTCTGTCTGAATGCGAATATTTTTCTATGCAAATGTTTCTAATTTTATATTAATCAAGATTGCACAAGATATTATTTATTCACACTTCAATTCTTACCATCAGCTCTAGTAGAAGTTACAAATTAATTACATTTAATTAAGTGATGACCATCTAAGTTTAGAAACAGTGTACCGTAACAGCAATTCAATTATTGACGCCGTATCTTTCGTGTTACTCCTGACTGGCAAGCTAGATGATTTTTAATGAGTATTTGGGTTTGCTAGTAACTTCACTTGGAAATCGTGCTTAAACTAGGTTAGTTGGTTATTTGAACGTAGAAAGAACATGGGAGCTATTTGGTTAAGATGTTTTCATAGAGGACCTTTGTAAAGAGAACCTAGAAAACTGCAAAAACCAACCATGCAGCCTGGGTTAGACTTTGCAACAAACAATTAGTATTTAACAATCTTCAACTGGTAAGGCTCCAATTAAATCTCCAATTTAAGTTTTTATTTGTAAATATTTAAAATATTGTTGTATTCTTAGACACAAAAAACAGAATTTAAGCTTTGTTAACTCGTTAGTAAACTACCAAGCCGTAGTGCAAATGAATATTCCATTTCTTTTGCAATAATTGTATTCACTTAATATTCTTGGAATATGAGCTAAAGAAGGAATGTTCTCTGAAGTGTTTAAATCCAATGATATTAGGTTTGTCTTACAAGCTCAGTTATCAAAACGATTCTGTAGTTGCCCGAGTAGTTGACTTGTAAATGGCTGTGAATTAAGCAGATGACTTTTAATCTTACGTTATTCAGTCAGAAAACATATTCCAAATATTTTGTATTGCATGACAATGCATCTTTTCATTATTCAATAACCAATCGGAGAACCGCTTGTGTTCTGAAAATAAGTATGTGTACTCAATAGTCCTGCATGTTCTTCAAATTCTTCGTGTGATTTTTTTCTTTCCCAAAAACTAAAGTTGCTTCTCAAAGAAAATTTTTTGACATTGAAGAGACAAAAGGAGTATGACATCTGCTTTTAGAGGCATGTCAAAAACAGATCTCCACAAGCCTTCTTTTCCATTACATGTTGTGCATTCAGACAAAAAGTTGCATCAGCATAAGGTCTATAATCTATTTTTATTACACTCTGATTACTTTATTAACATACAGTGAATATATACTAAACCTTTTACTTCAGCTCCAGTAATTCGGAATTTTTGACGGAATTGTTATCGGAACTAGGACTTGGAAGATAAGTCAAATTGAATATTTTGATAATCCAATAAATTCAAGGTCGAATTTTCAATATTTTATTTTCAGTGGGAGGGGAAACTTTTTTCAGTTTTGGTCCATTATCCTAAGTATGTTTGCTTTGATTCTTTATTTTTTCCATAAATGAAAAGATCTTACCCATGGTATATGCATAGCTTCAAATGAAAATTTAATAATAATATACAGGGTGGTAATAATTAAAGTTTCACTTTGAAATGGTCATAAAATTTAAAACTACTGGATCAAATGTTATCAAACTTGGTAACCGTGTAAAGGAGGTCATGGGAGTTTTATTTTCCGTGAAAAAAAGAAAGTTTGAAACCTCACCACCAGGAAATGGCGCTGTATGCAATATTTTTAAACAAAATATGGGTCGGAATCTAACTTTTGTTACATGGGTTTAATATGTTGTATACCCTTAAGAAACTTTGAAGTAAGCAAATGATCATTTAAAGGCGTTTAAGTCGATAAAAGTCGAGTATGCCATCCGTGTAAGGGAGAAATTCGTCTATGAAAACCACGAATTAGCGATTAGAAAATGTGCGATCGCAAATCACTCGCACAAGTGCCTACAATCTGGAAATCATTTTCTTACAGATCGCTAATTTGTAATATTTGAAGCCTGGATTTGGCCCTAATGAAGATACTGATTCAAAACGCTTTTAATTGATTTGGGCCAAAGAAATCCCTCATGTTAGTTCCATTGCATTCTCCTACTGCATTCCATTGTGTAGCAGTCATTCCACACTGTTTGGAGTGAAATGACAGCTAGTTTCATAACTTCAGAGAAATCTGAAGAGCGGTCGACAGCTGTACCACCAATGTTAAAATGTTTCGTGATACATGAGCTGCAGTAACGTGGCATTTTAGATACTAGGAGTTGTACGCAGGCCTGGGCCCCACCTCACATGTGTCGCACGGTTACTTAGGCAACATTTCACGAATGATCGTCTTATAGGCCGACACTTCCCCCACTTCCTACCAGATCTCAACCTCTATGATTTTTGGCTATGGGGTTATCTCAAAAGCACTGTTTATGGTGATAATATAAAAAATTTGGCAGAAATGAAAAATTTGATACACCGGCATGTCCGTAACATTCCTCCTGATATGCTAAGAGCTGCTGTTGAGAATGCAGTAACAGGATTTAACTTGTTTTTGGAAAATGCTGGACTCTACATTGAACATGCTTTGTAATACGTTTCAGAAACGATTAAACACATTTTAAACCGATGTTTTCATGTCTTATTTCATTTAACAATATATCGCATACAGTGCCATTTTCTCCCTGGTGGTGAGTTTTTGAACTCCCCCCCCCCCGCACGGAAAATAAATTCCCATAACCTCCGTTACACGATTTTCAAGTTTGATAACCATTTGGTTCCAGTAGCTTTCCTTTTATGACCATTTCAAAATGGAACTTTAATTATAACCACCATGTAAATTAAACTTTAAAAGTTTGACAGCTTGGTTCAAGCCCCAGCATTAAAAAAAATATATATAAATATAATTTTTTATATTAATCCTCTTGGAAGGAATGTTTTAAGAACCTACTTTTTCTCTCTTGTTATATATTGTATAAAAAAACATGATCTTTAATGTAATTTAGATTGATTCATCCGATATAAAAATCTGGTCACTCGGTGGTACAGAATAAATACTGCTGGACTGGACTAGAAGAGAAACACGCTAATGTGACAATCAAAACCGTGAAAAACAACCTTATATTTAGCGTAGGTATAATGAAACACTCAATCGATTTCGAGGGCAGCTAAAGGTCCCTCCTCATCAGGAGAAAGAAATACATAGAAAGAAGAAAATAGGAATCACAGAAACACGTGGTGCTTATCAGCACTGCACGTGGTTATAATTAGATTTTTAATCAGAGTTGCACTGGCCGCCTACTTTTACTGAGCCAGGCTGTCTGATCAAGCATAAAGAAATATTAGCGAAGTTAAAATAGGGAGCGAGGGGCAAATGCACATTACGCTCAAAATCTGAACTTCAAATAAAATTCATTAGGTGTTCAAAGAGAAAACATTTGGACATGTACACCAGCAAATACCATCAATTCAGCTTGGGCTAACAGAAAAGACAAAAACAATATCATTGCAGATTAAAGTGAAGAGCGACTGGTTTTAGACTATATGCATCGGTTCGAATCCTGCGAATGGGCTGGCTGCATGAGCGCTTTGGTGGTTTTTCCCATGTGTTACGAGTATACAAACCAGTTTCCCTTAGAATGTCCTCCACAAAGGCATCCCTCCCCTTAGGCAGATAGCCCTAGTGTGCTTTGCCATAATTAAATAAACCAAAACCTCTTGATGAAAGCAGCCTTTCCTTCCATCTCATACCTTCAAAATGCTAACCTCTAAAGATTGATAAAGGCTCTGACTTAAGTACTGATGAAATGGATTGAATTGGATTATTAAGTTACGGCAAAGCAGGGCTATCTGCCTAAAAGGAAGGATGCCTTCGTGAAGAACTTTCTAAGGGAAACCAGCTGGCATGCATGCTACACATGAGAAAATCCACAAAAATGCCCATGCAACCAGCCCGTTTACCGGGCTTCGAACCCAGGAGTGAACTACCAATGTTCGGCAACAGTACCTCTTGGCCATTTTTGGGTCTTTATGAAATGGACGGCAATAACTTTATTTAAAATGTTTGTCAGAAATGCAAAGATGCTTCGAAAACTTGGATGCTTTTTAATATACTTGCAGAATGCCTGAAGAAAAAGAGCAAGAATCAGGGTTGCCACGCTACCTGGAAAACCGGGAAAAGTCAGGGAATTCGAAAATTGACCAAAATATTCAGGGAAAAGTCAGGGAATTTAAGTATTTTTGTCAAAATCTGGAAAAGTCAGGGAAGTTCATACAACGATCCCGCGAAAAAAAGCGATTTTTGCGCCGACGTCGGAAGAGATAACTTTTTTGGCGAATTATGTATCACGTGAGTGTCATTCGGGTAGCTGGCATAGAGCCAATTTTCGCAGCTCCAATTTGATTGTCTTGTAGAAAGGCAAAGCAACTTTCCCACAAGTTTTGGTTTCCAGTATTCTCGAGAATCGCATGTGCAGTGCATGAATTAAAGAAAGTACCTGTTCTCGTATAAAACAAAATGGGTTTAATCCTAGTATACGGTATGAATTAAAGAAAGTACCTGTTCTCGTATAAAACAAAATGGGTTTAATCCTAGTATACGGTACCACGGAGGTTAGAATCAAAGAATATGTATTGTAAAGAAGGAAAGCCTCTCTGCAACAGACGTGGCTGTGGCTCCGTTCCATCATAGAGGGAAACAGCTGTGCATATCTGATATATCTGTCGCCAAAGCTCGAAACCGGTGTCGAAGTTCGAAGGTCACATTATCAAGAGTTCATAAAATGAATATCGTTTAAAATTTCTTTAACCACTTGCGCTAAAAAGACGTGCCACGCACGTCGAGATGCTTTTGTCTCAAACCGCGAGCGATGTGAACACCACGTCGATAAGCATTTATCGCAAAAATGAAAATAACATGGTGCACACGTCGCCTAACAACAAGATTATTTATTTCTCGAGTTACAGCTCTGGATTGCACTCGCAGATGCGGAGCGGCGTAAATGAGACACTTTACCGCTTGTTATATTGTAGGGCATGGCACCGCAACCGTGAAGTTTAGTCTTAGCGCAAGTGGTTAAACTCTAAAGGAAAAGGAAAAGAGTGCCCACCAGCGGCCGAGCGGTAAAGTCGCTGAACACTGGTAGTTCGGTCCGTGGTTCGAATCCCGCGAACGGGCTGGCTGCATGGGTGTTTTCGTGGTTTTCCCCATGTGTAACGTGTATACGAGACAGTTTCCCTTAGAAAGTCCTCCACGAAAGGCATCCCTCCTCTTAGGCAGATAGCCCTAGTGTGCTTTGCCATAATTAAATACACACTAAAGGAAAAGAAAATATTTTTTGGTGCAAGTAAATTAATTCATGGATTAGTTATTTTCAGGGAAAAAAAAAAAAAAAAAAAAACTACAAAAATCCGTTTTTAAAATTATTGCGAAAAATCCAAGAAGAAACGCCCTTTGATAAAACGTTTCTTCTTGGATTTTTCGCAATAATTTAAAAACGGATTTTCGTAGTTTTCTTTTTGTCAAAGAGCGTTTCTTCTTAACACGTGTTTCTCAATTTCCTGTACACATCGCGGAGAGGGAAATTCTGGCCGCCAGGTTCCATCGCCAAATCCCTTGGCAAATTTTCCCTCCGCATTCTAGTGGCGTAATAGCATTTTACTTGTATGGAACCTTTTCTTCTTTACATAGACGTTCTTTGGTTAGAATAATAATAAGATTTGGCGACATAATGATGCGCAGTAAACGGGTCATTTTGGTCTTGGCTACAATTTTCAAAATCGTGCCAAAGCCTTACCGTATACTAGAATTTTACTGCAAAATCTTTTTAAACTTTTTTTTTTTTTCTTTTTAATAAATACCTTGCCATTTTGCAGTAAAATAAAAAAATAGTAATCAGTCATCTAGGCTAGCCATGTAATATAACTATATTCGCTAAAATATCGTTAATTATTATAATTCAATTTTTAAGTAATTATTTTTATGTTATTCATATAATTTAATGTTGCTTCTTCCCTCTAAATTTATTTATTATTAGTAAATAATATTTCCAAATTTCAGGAAATTTTCCCTGGCATAATCCTGAAATTAATTATAACAGTATGATGACATACCATCACGAAATTTAATGCACATATTTTTTCCTTATGTATGCTGCGAAATTAATATAAAATACCTCAATTTATTAAAATAGATTTCTTTCTTTTGTTTAGCTGCAGAATGTCTGCAAAAAAAGCCTTATTTTATTCCAGATTGGGAAGATTCTAATCTCAATCTTCAGTGGAGAAAACAAAAACTATTATAATTATATTTGTGTTTTCAAGTGTTAAGGTGCCTTTTAAGAACATACCTCACGCAAATTAAATTTACCTAAAATCTAACCTAACTATTTAGCATTGCGTTGTGATTTATAAGGACCGGATTAGCCTCGTGTTGAACTGGTGATGATCATGAGTATTAATTAAATAAAACATACATTTGTTATCCAATGTATATATCTTAAATTTAAGTTTCTTAAGTGGAAAACTAAACAAAATTATCAAAGTATACCAAGAATAATTAAGAATAAATGTCCTCTGGGATTTATTGAATAATTAAGTGAATTTGCTACACAATACAAGTAATACCATAATTAATTTACCTATTAGCACAGCCAACGTACATTATGCGGATAGACTGGAATTTTCTTGAAACACACCTGGAAAGCCTGGAAAAGTCAGGGAATTTCATTCTCCTGTTTGAGTGGCAACCCTGAAGAATAAAGCAGAATGCCTGAAGAAAAACTGTTTAAAGCAGTGTATGCAAGCCATCCTAAGTTAAAATGTCGGTTATACATCTCTCTTATTTATATATCTTTTCTGAACGGAACATTGAAAGGCGTGTTAAGTGTGCTTTGCTGTATTTTCTCCTTTAATATAGGCAGTTTTCAAACGCATCGTAGTCTGGGTTACAAAGTATTCTTCCAAAAGAAACTCAATTTAAATAAATAAAATCAAATTCTGAAAAATTTATATTATTAAAAAATATATTTAAAATATATTTGAATGAATAAATAGAAAATTTTAATATAATTATCTGAACAGACAATTCAACACTAACAATTAAAATAAATGTCTAAAAATTTAAAAATTACCTAAAATAGTAACTATGACTAAAAATATAGCATAAAGGAATCTATTTGAAAAAAAAAATAAATAAATAAACGATGCACCTTTGATTTAAACTACGCAGTTCGAATGAGTAAATAGAAATTTTTAAAACAGTTATTCGAGAGAAACCATCCAACTTAAACAATTAAAATGAAATTCAAAAAAGAAAAAAATTGCTTAAAAATAATAACACTTATAATTAAAAATATAATATAAAGAACATTATTTGAAAGTAGGAACAATCGGGTCTTTTTTCCTCTCATGCGCTATGTAAAAATGGAAATGAAAATAGGTTGCCACATATTAAGAAGTTTGCCAAGTGAACTAATTTTTGCGCAAACTGAATAAAAAGCACAAACATAAATTGTTGAATTTCTCCCTAAATTTTGCACCAAATTTTACAAAGTCTAATATTTAGGCATAATTTGAGTCGTAGGATCGAAATATGTAAAAAAATTGGTATGTTATTTCAGAAATAGTCCGATTTTGTGTCGAAATACCTATGTTAGAATAGTGCTATATATAAATCTGATATTACGTATTAAGTCGCGCTTTTGAGACATGAAGAACGCAATTTGAATTTCGTGAATCGGCCCAGTAGAAAGGGAGATATAGAACTGTCTCTCTCTCTCTCTCTTTTTTTTTTTTTTTTTTGAGCGGTGTACAAGAAATAAAGGTAGGCATAGTAAATAACTACACTAATACAATTTAGGCTTAATTCAGTATGCAATAGGAGCAAGACAAAATTTATCGAAACAACTTGGCTTTCATTGCAAGTCTTGTGATATACAGCCAGTAATGTATAACGGACACTATTAAGTTAGGCTAAAATTATCTTTACCGATTCTAAGCATTTCAATTAATGTAGCAGACTGCGCTGCTCCCTGATCTTCAAATTTGATCCAGCTTATTATTTTTTTGCAGACTGTTATTACAGCAATTTTATTAAAACTAAGCTTGAACTTTTGATTATATCAAAAAGATACCCTTTAGATCATAATTGTTCTTTATTTCATAAATTAGGATTTCATATTTTTCATTTCATGTTTTTCATTGTATAATTTCTGCGTGCCATCTTACCAGATTTAAATTGATGATCTATTATCCGGAAAAATCACAAATGCGGAATCGCCGGAGTCCTGACCAGTACGGATTTCGGACTTTGTCCTGTAATAACAACAGCAGCTAACTAAACAACTGAGAGCAGATGTTCTCTCTTCAGCCTTAAATAGTTTTCAACCAGCTGTAAGAAACTATTTCTAGTACTTTTTGCTCCTAGAAATTACTGGAAAGTAATACGAGGGTGGTATTACAACAGTTACAGCTAATGTAATAGTCAATCACATATATTCAGTTTCAATACAAATTACTGAGATACCCATTTACTCAATGTTAAATGCACATTCTCCTGTATTCTTACTTTTCTGGCATAGCTTCCTCTAAAAAATTTGTCTCACACTGCATTATACAGAAAAATACAACAATTTTAGTTATAATTCTATTAAAATTACCTATCTAAATATAAAATTCGCAACACTACTCTTGATGAAATCATCATCATATGTGTAGTAAATATTCAAACTTTGTCATAGTTATTCCTCAGTCTAATCTGCTGCTAAAATTAGTTGATGTCTGTATGTTATGAGTAATATAATTAATAATGTGCACATATGATTTGTACATGTTCTCAATCCATAGTGTAATGCATTAATAATTCTTATTTTCATACAGTACGCTGATAATGATCTGTGTCATAAAAAGTTGCCTTAATTTTTTTTGCTGTTATTTTGAAAAGCTCTTATATTCATTTTTTTATGGAAGTTTTTCAAACAAGTACTGATATGTAAAAATTCATCAGCATTTGATAAAGTAATTTTGAAATAAATTCATTTCATTTTTGAATTTTATAATATAATTAAGCTATATATTATTTTTCATAAAATCATTGTAGTAATGTATGACATGAAATTTCATGTGAAATTTCTTTGTTTTCCATAAAAAGCAATTTTAATTTCCTTTCCAGTGTTGAAGCTGCTATAAAACGTTTAGGTCTTGGGATATTAATTTTAAGCATTTATCAAGTAGGCTGTATATTTGTTCCTGAAAGAGCTATTCTTTCAGATGCATTTATGGTGAGAACTATTTATTGATATTTATTTTTTTAATGTTATTGAATTTTAAAGGTGAATCATGTAGTATATTTTCACATTTTAGATTTTGATATATCATTGTTAGATAAGATAAAATAAAATGGGTTGTAGCTCAGAAATATGTCCTACATAAATTTCTTATGTATATAAAAAATATTAGTGTATGATTTACCTATTTTATGAAGTAAAACCAAATGTAGCATAATTTTTTTTAAAACCTGCATATCATGTTAAGAAAGCCATTTATTAGTCTGTGTATTTGAATATTTAGATCATTTGTATTAAAGTTCTTAATTTGAAATTTAAAGATTTTAAAAAAGTATGACTTTTTGGAAATTTGTAGTAAATCACATTGCTAAAATTTAAAATGAAGTTAAAAACTGCTTAACATTATGCTGTGGAAAAAGTCTTTTATACTGTAAAGAAGCAAGACTATTGATGAAGAGAAAGCAGTAGTGAACATGTTAAAATCGTTTCTGTTTAATTACATTTTCTAATGTAAATGGAAAAACATACAATTGTGGATAAAAAAAGATGAGGACATTGAAAGTTATAGTGTTTTATTAAACCAAGACATTGCATTACAAAAGTTTATAATCTTTATCATTCACTAATGTGTGGACTCGAATGCACCCACATAGGATAACGAAACGCAATGAGAATACAGGGGATGGTCAAAAGATTGTACAGATTAATTTTTAAACTAATATAGCTGAACAAACTGAGTTTAGCTGTAATGATATTATAACTTTGAGTAGTGTTTGAGTTAATGTGTAAAAGAATTAGGATTATAACAAATTTTTACTGTTTACAATTTTTTCCTCTATAAAATTATTTGATCAGAGTAGTTCACCAACAAAAAATTTTTCCCGAGTTCTTATGATATTTTTTTTTTGCCAACGGCAGGCACTAGCCATTATAGGTGTTGGCCTTTACTAAGGCTAGAAATAGCGATCAGTTTATTATGGAGGCACCTGATAGATGAATCACTGTTGCCTCCTATGAAGGGACATACACTCATACCTTCTCCGGGATTCAAACCCAGGGTCCTTCGATATGGCAAGTCAGAATTACTAACCAGTTTTCTGTCTGGGCGGCAGTTCTTGTTATATTGTTGGAAACTTTTGCAAATAAAGTTCCCCTTGTTTTGGCAAATGGAAGCTGTGGTTGTATGCATACTTTTCAAAACTGCTGTTTCTAAGTATATGATTTTAGATGCATAATTTCAGTATCAAAAGACTGTGGTACCTTGTTAGAATACTAAATAATAATAAATTTTATGGAGCTCTTCAGTTCAGTCCCATGAATTGTAAGATTAACGATTCGTTTTGGAAATATTTATTCATGTTAAAAAGTAGTCTTGTATGTGCTTATATAATAAAATATACACTCTTGTTGCTAAAATATGGAACAGGACTAAAAGAAGTTAGCAGAACACCTGAATTTTACCAATGGTTTTAAAGATATAGTCCCTACCACACTGCTGTATTCAGTTTTGATGGAGGTGCTTTTTACTTATTACTAAACCTCTCGAGAAGACTTAAAGTGTCTAGCACTTTAAGTGCCGCCTTCCTTCCAGATACTATACACTTGCAAACATCCTAGTCTTTTCTGGGATTTTAACCCAGTCTGGCGGTATGGCAGTCAATATTGCTAATAGTAGTATGAGTCAGGATGGCCCACAAAATCACAGTAGAACTTAATGATACTTGACATGCAAATATCCCAAACCCATCAATGTATGTCATTGCACAGAGCTGGTTACAGGACACTGGAATGAAGGGAATTGACAGACAAAAAAAGGGCAGTGTTCACCTATGTCATAAATTCAAACTGGTTTCCATAGTAATGCTGTTAATTTGTAGCCAAGAAGAATGTCTCAGAGACCTATCTATTGAGGTCATGCACAATTGAGTGAGTTTCTGAGAAGATGCCAGAACCTTGCAGGAAGCAGTGTCCCCATGCCACTGAATTGCTAGGCATGATGGTTGGAGCAATGAAGCTGTGATATATGTTGTGAGTCGTGATTCCAGTATGCCGTTCATCAGCAGGTGGAGGACAGTAGTAGACCATGGAGGACTACTCGTTGATTGAGCGACCATTTGATCTGCCATGACTATATTGATGGCTACACTTTTCACCAGTTAACGAACCTACTGGTATGTTTGCTGTTGCATAGAACCATTGCACAGTGACTGGCAGAGAGTGGACTGCATTGTTGGCACCCCTTATGAAGTCTGTCATTTGTTGTGATGTTGCATCATGTTGGGTGGAATGGAATGGACTGAAGTTATATTATTTTCAATGATGAATACAAGTTCTTGCATGGTTGAAACTAATACTGCATACATGGCTTTTAGGTGGTTTGGGCAGTGCTATTTAAGCCATGTCGTAGTGACTCCATTTGTTACCACCTTGCTTGGCTTTAGTATGTGGTGCTATTGTATATGATAATCCACTGTGCTTTAGTCATCCTGCCCTTCTCCAATGACCAGTATTATCTCGATGTTATCCTTTGGCCTGTTGTAGCATTCATGTATGTGAGTCTGCCTGTGCTATTTTTCAACATGGTGATGCTCATCTACCTGCAGCACATGTTATTATGGATTTTTTTCAACAATATTGCAGCCCTCTCATTGAACACATATGGAATATGGCCAGCTGCCACTTCAGCCATCACAAAATGCCTGATCTATTGCATGATACCCTGAATCTGGCGAGCCGTCTATCAGGACAATGGTAATTTGTTTGCGTCTAGGCTAGACTGCATTTCTGCAGGCATCAGCATTTTTATGTTACAGTGGAACCTCAAGATACGAGTTTAATTCGTTCCAGCATTGACCTCGTATAGCAAATTTCTTGTATCTAGAAACAAACTTTCCCTTTGAAGTAAGCCAGAAAATACTCTATGACTAAATCTTTGGAATGTTTGATCTGCATTTCGTAAACCAAACAGCATATTAAGAAACTCGAGTAATCCTAATGGGGTGGTCACAACTGTTTTAGGCATGTTCTTTGGATTAACAGGAATTTGATGGTACACCCTAGCCAAATCGAGTGTTAAAAAAATATTTTTTTCCAAAAAATATCTTGAATATGTGGTACAGGTATCAGTCAGGTATAATCATAGCATTCAGGCGGCGATAATCACTGCAAGGGCACCAGTCACCATTAGCTTTATTTCCCACTGCTAGGAATGTCAAAATAGCACAAAGTAATGAAATAAGTGAAGTTAATATGTCAAATGAAGGAAATAATGTTAATAGAAGTAATGTAATATCAGGTGTTAGCTATGCTAATGCAATTAGTGGAAAGTCTGCTACTGTATACAATAAATTGTTGGATTATAGTGTTAAAAATGCAACTATTAGTAGTAGTAGTAGCAGCAGGGAAAAACCTACTGAGGTAGGTCAGAAGGTTTTTACTGATACCACACAAAACACAACACGTGCAATGTATGCAGATGACACCGCGATCCTCTCACAAAGTGCATTCACTAGCCCAGCAATACAATGATTACAAGACTACATAAACATACTTGACTCAAGCAATTCTTTTTACCAAGAAGCACAAATTCAATAAAAACCTGCAACTGTATGGAGAAGATATCCCATGGGCCAGCATGTCCTTTATGTTGGGATGATTTTCAGTAAAATTCTCTCATGGTACCCACACATATCTATCCTTAAAAAGTTTTGAGTTAGTAAAGCTACACTTCACCCCTTAATTTCATGAAACAGTGTACTTTCAATAGATAACAAGTTGCTTATTTGGGTAGGCATATCTTACCCAATTTGGTACAGTTTTGCCAATTTCCCTTAGAAAGACCTCCACGAAGGCAACCTTTCCTTTAGGCAGATAGCCCTCGAGACTTTGTTAGAATTAAATAAACCAAACTTGAGTTCCAAGTGAGCAGTAGCAGATTCATTTGGCTCAGGTATCAGAATAGCCATATTCACCTAAGCATGAGATTCAAGCTCAGTAATCTTATCAGCAACTGTAGCCAATTTATTCAAAATCATCTTCACCAAGAGCATTTAAAATATATTAGCCTTGCAAGCCACAAAGACCTTCGCAAAAGTTCACTTATGGTATCACCTGCCAGAGTGTGCATATGAGTCAATAACTGAAATAAGAGCATTGGTCATCAAGCTCTAAACCTTGCAACAAGGTAGGAATTTTCAGTGCTTTGCTTTCGAAATGCACTGAAATCAGTCTTTGTTTTAGGGCATCATATTTACCTGTAGCAGAGGTTTTAAAATGATATCACTGGCAGAATCAAGTATATCAGAGTCTACAGCAGTAACAACATGATTAAATTTTGTTAATCAAAAACAATTGATTTACAAAATGAAGCGGCGTGCAATGAATTGGAAGTTGATCTGTCAGCACTATCCTTATCTTCAGGGCAGATGTTTTTATTTTATTTGCCTTATAATTCCTTACTAAATGTAGTATTTCATCTCGATGTACTCCGTCTTTGATATGATTTAAACCAAACTCCTTGTCATTATAATTCGCTTCCAATAGTGAAGAAAGTGACACAGAGGTTATTGAAAACGAAAAAATAAATATTAAGCTTTTTTTTTTTTTTTAAATAAATATTAAGCTTTTTTTTTTTGTAAATTTTGATACCCTTTAGTAGATCATAATTGTTCTTTATTTCATAAATTAAGGTTTCATATTTTTAATTTTATAATTTCTGCATGCCATCTTACCAGATTTAAACTGATGATCTATAATCCGGAAAAATCGATAATCCGGAATCGCCGAAGTCCCGATGAGTCCGGATTAACGACTTTTGACTGTATTCCTGATTTTCAGCTCTCTAATAGAATTATCTGCACAAATACTGCTGCCATGGAATCTCAATACTCAGCTTCCTCAAGCAGTTCATTGTGGCCATGCATAGTATTGGAATCTCAATATCATGCTGAGTATTGGAATCTCAATACTCAGCTTCCTCAAGCAGTTCATTGTGGCCATGCATAACTGCAGCGTTCTTCTTGGGGTCACCAAATGTGGCAATGGCTTACGCCACAATACTCAAAACTTGTTGGAAGGTTCATTAAACATAAAGCCAAACACTTTAGTAAACTGTAAAATTAACTTCATTTAAAACTAAAAGGTAAAACGCAAAACTAAATAAGTCGATGTCAAATGCCAAGCAGGAACAGTGAAGTACAAGTGCAAAAGTGAGTCTCTTTGCAAAATGTTCAAGTCTTTGTACTCGCGCTGTAATGAGTGCACTTGGGTACAACATAGCAAATGTGGATACTGCATGCAAATGTCAAAAATGCAAATATTCTTGTCGGAATGCTAAATCTTGTCGGCTGCCACAAATCTATTTGAAAATGAATAGCTATCTTTTTGTGAGGAAAAGTTGCAGGAATGAGCTATTGAATTTGTAACAAATTTTTATGTAGATTTCTTTGTTTTTATGTTGATCAGAGAGTGTGTGCAATTAATATTTTAGGTATTTAAATTAGATACTTATAAAGATGTTTTTTATTGTAAGCCTTTATCTTAAAATTATATTGCTATACTTTGTTTAAATCTTTAATACAGCAATTTATATTGCTCACAAGCGTTCTTTCTGTTGCAGGCTTATCCTCTGTGGAGGAAACTCATAATTATTGGAATATGGGGAAAAATTGCTTTATATAAATACATTGCTTGCTGGTTAATTTCTGTAAGTATAAGTGTTAGAAATTTTAAGTTCAGTATGGTTAATTTATGTTTTTAAAATCTGGAAAGTGTTTTTTTTTTGTCAACTTTTTATAAATAGTATGATCTAAGTTTCAGTATATGAAAGAGTGTGATCATTGGGACCCAGAACTTTATGTATAAAGTATAGCCATTTAAGGAAGAAAAGGTGCATGACAATACAAGGTAGTCATAAAAAAAAATTCCTTGCTATAGGAACCTCTAGCAGCCTATCTGCTTGATCAATCAAAATGAAAATTCAGATATCAGTATCTGAAGGTATGTGCTCAAGATCATGATGATTTAAAACAATAGAGCTCTCTTGGTTACTGTTACAGTGAAAATATTTAAAAATTTTCGAATGGCAACACCCACTATTTTCCTGAGTGACCTTGATCAAGACATTGAAAAAACGCATACGGCATTGAAACGATATAGGTATGACAAATTTGCCGGCATAAAATATTTACCAAGAAAGCAGAGAAAAAAAAATTGTATTGGAATTACAAATTTTCAATATGTGCAACGTTTCAAGATAATCATCTCCCATAACTTTTCAGTTTTGGGGCCACCATAATCCCCTTGATTTCGAGTCTGAGGTTGTCTGAAATTGGCCTCGGACACTTAGCCGACGGGACACTTAACTGACACCAGTTAGCCGACAAGACATTTAGCTGACTCGGACACTTAGCCGACATGGATACTTAGCCGACAGTACATTTAGCCGATACGGACACTTAGCCGACAGGACATTTAACCGACACGGGCACTTAGGCGACAGGACATTTAGCCGACACGGACATTTAACTGACACGGACAGTTAGCTGACAAGACACTTAGCCGACAAAGACACTTAGCCGACAAGACATTTAGCCGACATGGACAGTTAGCTGACAGGACATTTAGCCGACACGGACGGTTAGCCAGCAGGACATTTGGCAACACAGAAAGTTAGCCGTCAGAACATTTAGCTACGGGACACTTAACTGTCAAGTCATTTAGTCAACAGGTCACTTAGCCGTCAGTGGCGTTTAGCTGACACATACCCAATAATTGTTCAAATTTACTGTCAATTACAAAATTTCTCGACTTCTCTCCATAAGTTCAATATTTAAATCATTTTCTTCACTTATCAGCAAAACTCATTTTTCTATTCTTAAAGATTTCATATGTGCTTTTAATTATTGTGTGATGTATATTGGCCAAATTGAAAAAGCGCTGAAATTTCTTGTCAGGGAATATGAATTAAATATCGAAAGGAAAAAATATTTTTTTTACCTAAGTACGGCGGTCACTTAATTACATTTTAATATGGGATTTTCAAAAAATATCCATAAAGCTTCTTCATTAATCAACTGGGTTCTTTTGAACACTCACATCATTAATAATTTTTCTTGTTTACTTAATGATATTAATTTTCCAATCTGGCTCTTCTTAATGCTTTCAAATTTGTAGGAAATTAAAAGCGCAATTCTGTAGCATTTTATTGACCACCCCTCTCACTTAAAATACTTACTTAGGTTAATGTTTATAACACTAAACTGTTGCATAATGTTTAATTTAGAATTAAAGTATTCTTTAAGGTTTTGTTTTATTCAGAACTGAATATATTTCCGCAAAAACTACATTTTTCACGCTTCATATATCGAAAACGCTGCTGATATGCAACTCTTATTTTTTAACCGCGCCTACTAAATGGTTTGTATCGTGTTAAGATCATGCGGAAGCCTTTTGAATATGATTTATCGGAATTGGATAGTGCATGTTTTAGTACACTGTATAAATATAAATAGATTTCTCTTTTCCTAACTAATTTGTATATAATATTATGTACTCATAATCATAATATTACACACACAATCATCTTTCTTCTCTCATCAGGCAATAGAACCCCAGGATAAACACCGTATATCGCAGTATCGCAGTTCTTCTCTCTTTATATATATATATATATATATATACAATAATTTTTCTTCCCTAAACAAAAATTATGCTATAATTCAGCTCTCTCAGTACTAACTTTTGAAGTTTTATCATAACGGCTATAGTTAGTAGGTAAAAATGAGTTTGCCTGATTCCGACATTTTAATAGAGTTGCTTATTTTTATCTTAAGAATGGTAAATAACTGCTGGTTGATGATGAGGTGACAATGATTTTTAAAAATCTCTTTTCGGTCACCACAACCTCGAAAGTTCTCTTTATTATTTTTTTAATAGCAAAATAAAATAGAGATGCTAATCTAACACTAAACCGCCAATATTTCCTTTAAAAACATAATTCAAAAATAATACTTACTTTGGTATTCAGGTTTGTGACATTTTCGAGCAATGCATTTATAAAGGTTTAGCCTAAAAAAGCAATTTTCATTGGAAGAGACTGGTTCTATATTAAGGAAAATGGTCACTCTATTTCTGATAGGCCCAGTAGCGTCTGAGCGGTAAAGTCGCAGAGCACTGGTAGTTCGGCCCGAAATTTGAATCCCGAGAACAGAGTGCCCTTAGTTTGGGTGTTTCCTTAGTTTTCCCCATATGTAACGTGTATACGAGCCAGTTTTCCTTAGAACGTCCTCCACGAAGGCATCCCTCCCCTTAGGCAGATAGCCTTCTGGCTTTGTCGCAATTAAATAAACCAAACCTACTTCTGTTAGGTGGCTGCAGTACCATGTAGCTAACCCAAAAACAAGAAAGAGAAGGAATGAAAGAGAGGAAAAAAAAAATGAATGAAAAATGAAATGAAAATTTATACATTTTTAACAGATATTGAGAATTATATTTTATAAGAAAAACATTAATATAACATATTATATTGAAAATTACACTTTCCGACTTTCAAAACATAGTGCATAATATTATCTATTTACATGACTGCTGTAGTTAAATCTAGCATCGATAGATAGCACCATATTACGGTGACTTTTCACGATCTGACACTTTGCTCCGCCCTACTTGGTTTGTAGCCGCCTTCTTCTGCAGCTTCAGTTATGAATAAAACAAAACCTTAAAAAATATTTTACTTCTAAATTAAACATTATGCACTAGTTTAGGGCTATAAACATTAACCTACGTAAGTATTTTAAACGAGAGGCGTGGTCAATAAAATGTTACAGAATTTTTATCTCAAGGATGGTGACATGAACTGCAAATTATTGAGGTCACAAATAATTTATACCTTTGCTGGTCTTAAAAATTCACTTTTTTAATTAGTTTTAATAACAAAATAAAATATATTTGCTGAACTAACCCTCATCGCCATATGTTTCTATAAAAAAAGTATAATTCAAGAATAACAAAAATTTTTATTGCATTATTCAGATTTTTCATGACAGGTAAAGGAAATTTCATTAGTGGGAGGAGCCAAACGATTTTTTAAGGGAAGGAATGTTAACATGATGTGATGAGCAAAATAATAATGAAATGTACAGATATTAGAAATTTGAAAGCATTTGGAAGAGCGAGATTGGAAAATTAATATCATTATGTAAACAAGAAAAATTATTAATGATGTGAAAGTTGATTAAATGAAGAAGCATTACGGGTAATTTTTGAAGATCCCATATTAAAATGTAATTCAGTAACCACCATACATAGCTAAAAAAATTCTTTTTTCTTTTCGATATTTAATTCATATTCCCTGACGAGAAATTTCGGCGCTTTTCCAATTGGGCCAATATACACCACATAATAATTAAAAGCAGATATGAGATCTTCAAGAATCGAAAACTGAATTTTACTGATAAGCGAAAAAAATAACTTAAATATTGAATTTATGGAGAAGTCGAGAAATTTTGTAATTGATAGTAAATTTAAATAATCATTGGGCACGCGTCAGCTAAACGTCACTGTCAGCTTAGTGTCCCGTTGACTAAATGTCTTGACAGTTAACCTTAGCCGTAGCTAAATGTCCTGACGGCGAATTGTCCCTGTTGGCTAAATGTTCTGTCGGCTAAGTGTCCTTTTCGGCTAAATGTCCTGTCGGCTAAGTGTCCTTGTTGGCTAAATGATTTGTCGTCTAACTGTACGTGTCAGCTAAATGACCTGTCGGCTAAGTGTCCTTGTCGGCTAACTGGTGTCGGTTAAGTGTCCCGTCGGCTAAGTGTCACGGATCCGTCTGAAATCTGATATATACATTCATGAGATTTGTCAGAACTCAAGGATGTCATAAAATATGAAGTAATGCAGATTCTTCCTGTGATATTACATTCAACATTGTTGTCATCAATCTCCAGCATGGAATGCGTTATTGTCCACGATGACAAGCATGTTGAGAACTTGCAATTCTATCAAAAAATTTCCCCTGTTTTCTCGCTTGAGTTGTCATTTATCCTTTACAGTGCTCTTCTCTGCAAATATTTTATGGTGGAAATTTTCATTATATGTGTTATCATTCCAACGCCATTTATGATTTTTCAGTGCACTGATCAATTTAAAATACAGAAAAAAAAGAAAGTTGGTAGAAAAAAAGTTGGTGTTGACACTTGAAAATTTCAAAATGTCTTACTGTAATTTTAACTGTGAGAGCTGTATTGTTTTAAATCATAATTGTCTTGTGCATGCATACTTTGAAATAACAATATCTGAAATTTCATAAGAGTTGGTTGAGCAGATGTGCCGCTAGGGGTTTGTATATGAGGCAAGTTGTTTTTATGACTACCTTATGTCAAAATGAGTATGTAATTTAGGTGTAATATAATTAATAACTTTTCGTTACTTATGCATTAACCAGCACTTGGTGACACATTTCCAACAGTTTACTGGTGCCTTTTAATATGAAATGTATATTCAACATTAGCAGATTAATGAAATAGGGTTTTAAATTTCCAGGATTTATTGTTTGGCAGTCACATTCAAAATTACATCAAAATGTTTTTCTCTTCAGCTTATCTCTGTCTCTGTGGGAATTCTGCGAAATAAAAAAGCAAGTAGCTTTTCTAGAATCGTTTCAAACATGTTTTCTAATATTTTGTTGGTTGTTCTCATTTCATTTCCATCTTATATCTTCTGTGTAGTTTCATAGCATATGCATTTGTACATTCATGATTGTTTGACTAGCCAGGAAATAATGGATTGTTTTTTCTTCATTTCTTAATAAATCTAATAAATGTTTGAAGCAAAATATAATAAAAATTATTGAGAGGAACAAATATTGCCCTGATAAATTTTTGCAGGGAAAAGTTACTGTGTCGATACGTGCTTATAATAATTGGTTTGAAGGTGAAATAAGAAAGAAGTTGAAATAAGCATTATTCCTTAATCAAGAAAAGGAGAACATCAATAAGAAAAGGAAAAGAAGTATAAATTTCATATTTTCTAGAAAATTTCAAAACAGTTTCTAGGTTGCCGTATGCTTAGAGGAATTGGTCAGGTGGTATTTTTAAGTAATGTATCAGCAAATAATGGCTACTATAGAAGTATTGAATATGAGTACCAAGTTGTATTTTAAATATATCTGATTGGCAGGTTTGTTGTTGTAAATTTGGTGTTTTTATATGATTCTGTCTTAATTTTTGGTTTCTGTATTAAAAATGAATCAAGATTTCTAAAATTATGCTGTGCCTTATGGTGCTAAAAAATTCAAAATTTGTCATTATCAGTTTAAAAAAAATGCGTCATGACCTGTTTGTAATCATGCATACTAAAGGGCAGTGATCTGAAACTAAAGCAGTTTTATGCAGCTTGTGAATGCATTTCAATTACGTATTTGTAGGGTGCTGCAAAAGATTTTAACCATTTTTAAGTCTGAGTTTACATTATTTTCATTGCTGTTAAAAACAATGAATACTGCACCTGAAAATCTATAAATTGAGCTAATTAATTTACAGTGTGATATAAATCCTATCCAAAGATTTGAATATATAGATTTAATGAACTTCATTCATATTTGTCAAGAGAAAAGTGTGCTTAGTTACGAATTTTTGCAGTTAGAATAACTGCTTTGTTTGCGAATACATTTGCATGTGAACAGCTGTTTCTCTCAGTTGAAAATTAATAAGAAAAGAACCCAATTAATGAGCATCTGTAATATGTGATGCATATAACTTTTCTGCAGGAAACAGGCACTATGAAAACAAATTTGTTTACAATATATAAGTATGAATATACAAATATATGTATTTTAATTTATGTGTTTAAAATAAGTAAGAGATTAGGTTGTCCGTATTTAATGTCAAATTTTGTCCCACTTGAAAAGTTTTCTCTGAAAACTTAGTTTTAATAATGTGATTATTTTTAGTTTAAAATAAAGCAAGTTATAATGATTAACTAAACATATTAAATAAATATCAGTCTGTAATATTAATATTTAGCTATCAATATGTTTGAAAATGTACCTAGCAAAAATGCCTTGCAGCTACAGAACACTTTGAATTACCACTTAATGTAGTTAATTTAATGTATAATATTTAATGTGTAACATGAAGTTTTTATCGGCCATTACTGCATGTGGTAATTGATCATATGTGGGAATAGAAGCTGTGCTGTATTATTTTCTATTCCATCTTGGCATATCTTCGTATATAGTTAGCAAAACATTGCATTAAAGTATGTACATTTGTTTCCTTCCACTTTGTACCTTTTTAATTGCATAGGCTCGGCATAAGTTATTCTTACTGGCAACAAAGGTTTGGTTTAAGTCATTATTACAGTAACAGAGATCTGATGTTCCTTTCCTAATAATGTTTTTAAGGTATAGTTTTTTCATATAACATTAGATTCGAGTAGTATGTATGGAGAAATGTGTGGGAGAAGCATGTTTCATAGAAATGATAGTTTTGAAAATATCTTGTAATTACTTGATGTAATTTTTCCTCGGTGTGCCTTCAGTCAGAGTCGACCTTTTAGCCTGTCAGCACACATGCTGGGATAAAATCCAACCCACATATAGTTTTTTCTTAGAAAATAATGGAAGGTAGTGATTTTTCTAGTACATCTTGTACCTTTCAGACCAAGGTTAGGAAGGGGTCATCCAGAGGAATGTTTCCCATGTTCTTGGGATATTGTGTTTTCTCAGAAGGAATGTGAAATGGGATTGTAGCTACTCCACGTGTGTTCTAATGTTTTACTTCTAGAGAGACTTTCATTGAGATGAGTCGTACGAGCGAGAACAGCAACGACTGCAAGATCTCGCTAGCGTTGAAACTGAAGATTCCTATTCTGAGTGCGATAATATTTCTGAAAATGCTCAGGAAACTAATTCTGACCAGGAATCTGATGATTTACTTGATTTAGGGAGCATATCGTCTTTGACATCAGATTATTTTTACGTGGGAAAAGACCGAACAAAGTGAAGTAAAAAATTATCCCTGAGAAATATTCAGACATGGCCATACAATATAGTGACATATATATTACCTGGTGTCAAGAAAAGCTTTAGAAATTTGAAAATGCCAGCTGAGTGTTTATTGCAAATTTGTGTTGATGAAATAATGGAAAGTTTGGTGAAATCAACAAATATTTAGATTTCATCAATAAGAAGCAAATTCTCTAGAGAACTTGATGCACAAGAGAGAAAGCTGAACTGAAGGCATTGTTTGGACTATTATATTATGCTTGAGTGCTGAGAGCAGCGCATCTCAACGTAAAAGATTTGTGGTCAACTGAGGGAATTGGAATGACTATTTCTCAAATAACAATATTTGTCAACTGATTCTGTTTCCTGTTTAGGTGTGCTAGGTCTGATGACATAAATTTATGAGCAAAGCAAAAGATGACGGTTAGACTGGCACTTATTAGAAATGTTTTGAAATGTTTATCAAAAACATACTAAAAATATATTCTTTATCTGAATATTGTGCTACGTAACAAATCAGAGCCCTTTTGAGGAAGGTGTCAATTCAGACAATATACAAAAAGGAAGCCCTTAATTTTTTTTTTTTTTTTGGCTTTGTGCGATTCTCGTACAATTTACATATACAACCTAGAAATTTATGCAGGTCGGCAGTCTGTCGGACCATGTAGAAAATCAAATGCAGATGTTGTACAAAGACGTATTGCACCCATAAGTGGCACAGGAAGAAACATAACTATGGACAATTGATAAATAAGCATTTGTTTGGCCAATGAAACGTGAAATTCCACAAGGTAATTTATGCCAAATAAAAACAGGCCTGCGTACTCTTCACTTTTGGGGTTTAGAGCTAAAGAATTAATCATTATATCTTTGTAAATCTGTTCGTGTTCTATCATCTATGCGTGAGGATAATCAAATCAATCCATTGTCAAAAGAGCAGGTCAAGCCCGAAATGATAACTTTTTACAGCTCTACCACTGGTGTTGATATTGTAGATGAATTATGTGGAACTTACTCTGTTTCATGAAAATGCCACCTCTAATGGTATTTTTCGAACTAATGAACATAGCAGGTAAAAATACTTTTATTATTCATCGAACAAATAATGACCAAGTGATTATGAGCCAAAGAGCTTTTCTCAAATATTTAGGATTAGAGCTTGTAAAAGAAAATCTCCTAAAAAGGGCTGCAATTCCATTTCTCTCAAAAGAACTAAAAACTAGTGTAAAATTGTTGGCAAAACAGAATATGCAGCAGACCTTCAACCTAAGAAATTTCAAAGAAGGGCTTCAGGTTGCTGGGATATATGCCCAAGAAGAGACAATCGCAAAAACTCTTTATCTTCTACAAACTGCAGCAAATTGATTTGTAAAATACATGTTGTGTAACACTGAGTGAGGATTGTTCAGAACGAGATATTTTGAATAATTAAACTCAGATAAGATGGTAAAAACATATGTTTTATTTATTACTCGTATTTAGAATCCATTCTTTGATGTGAATAATTATATGACATGTTGGGTTTTAAGGAAAAAAGATAGTAAGAATTTTGCCTTTTAAATATGCCTCTAGCACTTCATCAAACCACTCTTTGTAATAAATTACTGTTTATAATAAACACTTAAGTTTAAAAGATATGTGCATATGAAAATTGTTTTTTCTAATATAAGAAATCATATATATATCTTTTTTAACTGTTTGACTGCTACGTGGCGCAAAAGTGCTGCATTCATTTGTCTCGAAAACCGTGGTTAGTTATTTTAGAATGCACTCGTGATGCAGTTAGTTATTTTAGAATGCACTTGTGACGCAATTAGTTATTTTAGAATGCACTCGTGTTACAAAGTACGCGTTAGGTTAAACTACATTCACACTTACAGAGCAACAAAGACACACTAGTGCTGCATTGTGGTTTTTGAGACAAATGAACGCAGGTAGCGCTTTTGCGCCACGTAGCAGTCATACGGTTAAGTAAGTCAGTAATTTTGCATAAATTTCGAATTTTATGGCTTACTTTAGATAAGCAATATGGAAATACGTGTGTAATTTAACCCTTTCGCAGTCCTCTCCTGTCCGCAAAAATCCCGTCCCCAGCGGCCATCTGTTTTTCGTATCGTGTAATGTTGTTTTCTCTGTACTTCATAACTTTCCATGCATGATTTTCATAGTGAATGAATGTCAATGAATATTAAGTAAAATTATAAGGAAATAAAGCATAATGGAATTATGATTTGATAACACCTGATCCAGGCGGTCCACTCCTCCCATTTTGTTGTTGTAATCTTTTACAATTATTGTTTTTTTTTACAGTTCTTTTCCGTGTTCCAACATCAATCATCAAGTTCTTATGGACTGAGCTCATCAAATTTATATCCTGCTTGTCTTTCCAATTCACAACCTCATTTTTTCTCTTTTTCTGCTGAGTAGACGTTGAAGCCATCTCTCACCGTCTTGTATCTTATGTAAAATGGCACGAATATTCATAAAACCCGGGGCAAATTCAATTAGAAATAGAATGCCTGATTAGTGCTGCCCTCTAGGAGGTATCAGAACAAACAGAAATAAAAACTCAAACAAGTAAACATTTAGAAAGCGTTTTAAACGTTTAAAAGCTTTAAAATGTAGAAGAACGCTTCAAGTGCTTTATGGCCACCCTGCGGAAGTTTCACTTGAGCGCGCTAGACGCGTTACGAACGACGAAGAGGTTAAAGTAAGATTATCTCGTATTGAAACTGGAAAAAAGTCTCAACATAATTCATATTGCTATTACTCATTCTTACATTCATTAAAAAAAGAAAGTTCACTTATTTATACACTGAAGTGACAAAAGTCATGGGATACCTCTTAATATTTTGTCCGTCCTCCTTTTGCCCAGCGAAGTGCAGCAACTTGATGTGGCATGGACTCAACAAGTCGTTGGAAGTCCCCTGCAGGAATATTGAGCCATGCTGCCTCTATAGACGTCCATAATTGTGAAAGTGTTGACGGTGCAGGGTTTTGGGCACGAACTGACCTTTCGGTGATGTCCCATAAATGTTCGATGGGATTCATGTC
Source organism: Stegodyphus dumicola (assembly GCF_044657685.1). Classification (NCBI taxonomy): domain Eukaryota; kingdom Metazoa; phylum Arthropoda; class Arachnida; order Araneae; family Eresidae; genus Stegodyphus; species Stegodyphus dumicola. The sequence continues at coordinate 138,284,684 of NC_140777.1, forward strand.
GGGCGATCTAGTTGGCCAGATCATTCACTGGAATTGTCCAGAATGTTTTTCTAACCAATCGCAAACAATTGTGGCCCGGTGACATGGCGCATTGTCATCTATAAAAATCCCATCGTTGTTTGAGTATGTGAAGTCCATGAATGGCTGTAAGTGATCTTCAAGAAGCTGAAGGTATCCATTTCCAGTCAATGATCAGTTTGGTTGCACCAGAGGACTGAGTCCATGCCATGTAAAAACAGCCCAGACCATTATGGAACCACCACCAGCTTGAACAGTGCCTTGTTGACAACTTGGGTCTATGACTTCGTGGGGTCTGCGCCACACTCGAACCCTACCATCAGCTCTTACCAACTGAAGTCGTATCTGACCAAGCCGCAGTTTTCCATTCGTTTAGGGACCAACCGATATACTCATGAGGAGCCCATGAGAGTTGCTGCAGGCGATGTCGTGCTGTCAGTAAAGGCACTCGAGTCGGTCTTCTGCTGGCATAGCCCAAGGAAGACAAATTTCGTCGCACTGTCCTATCGGACACGTCCCTCGTACGTCCCACATTGATTTCTGCGGTTATTTGACGCAGTGTTGCTTGTCTGTGAACACTGACAACTCTACGCAGACGTCGCTGGTCTTGGTCGTTAAGTGCAGGTGGTCGGCCACCGCGCTGTCCATGGTGGGATGTTATGCCTGAAATTAGATACTCTCGGTACACTCTTGACACTGTGGATCTCGGAATGTTGAATTCCCTAACAATATCCGAAATGGAATGACCCATGCGTCTAGCTCCAACTACCATTCCGCGTTCAAAGTCTGTTAATTCTCATCGTGCCGCCATAATCACGTCAAAGCCTCTTCACATGAATAACTTGAACACAAATGAAAGCACTTCAAATTTATACATTTTCTATGCGATACTACTGCCACCTGTATATTTGCATATTGCTATCCCATGACTTTTGTCACTTCAGTGTACATTTGGGAGAAAACTGAACAACAAACACTGGGCTAAAATTTGTCCCTCGTATGAACTTATGTAGGACAATAATGGTGTGTGCTGAATGTACTTTCTCAAATGTATTGCAAAATTGTATCTTGTATTGCTTCTTGAAAAATGTATTGCAAAATTACAATATATAATTGTTGAAGTAATATTGGTAAAAGCTAAGATCAAAAGTGCATATGTTTTGTTTCTTAAATAGCTGGTTACAAATCACTAGCATCCCAGTGATGTTTTCAAAGCTTTGTTTTGGCAATTTGTTGCTATGAAATATGTGGTGAAATCAGATCATTGCATTCTCATGTTCACAAATATCCTATTTAATGGTATTATCGGGCCATCATTGTTATTATTGAGCCTTTTTATCTACTAATCCATTTTTCACATTTCGTGAAAAAAATAATAAAAATAACTTACAGCCATGCAGATTTTACTGCATGTAATATGTATTAGAAGTGAAATATTCAAAATTACTTATGCAAACCAACACTGCATACTTAGCACAAAACTTTTATGTTTATACAACTGTTGATGAGTCAAATGGTTTAAATTTTAATTTAAGCTGAAAATTAAACTGTGTTTGATAGTCGTCATGTAAACAGTAAAAAAAAAAGTTGTAAAAATAAATTCATTTAGAAGGGGAAGAATAGATGTAGAATTCATATTTTGGTGCATTATGGGAATTTATGTGCTAAATAGGGAAATTCTGAAAGAGTGCATCTGAAAAGTTTGAGATTATGATACATAATGCTATGACGTAATTTTTTTTTAGAGGTGCAAGACTACAAGTTGAGACCCTTATGAACAGTGTTTGTAATGTAAGGTCTTTGATGGAATTTAAAATTGCTTTTAAATACTTGCATATTAACACGACTGCCATAGTAGAAGTTGCGGAAGCCGCCATTTTCATATGCATTCCTTATTGTTGCATTTTAAGTTCTAACATTTTTTTAAACTTACTTTTAAAATATGAGTTCGTGAAATTTGCCAGCAATGGAAAAAAGTATGATAAAATTTCTGCAGGAATACAGAATTTTGCTGAAAATTTTCTAAAAGGAACAATGAGAAAATGTGCTTCGTAGATAGCCACTATTGCTGAGGCTTGAAGAAAGCCGAGCATCTGCAATTCTCTTATGTTTTTTAATTGAAGACAGATCACTGTGTGCTTCAAGAGAAGAATAGTGCAAAAAAAATTGGAGAAAGATTTGAGCAAGAAAGTGTTTTATTTTTTAAATGTATCTTGTCATCCTTATATAATAATTAAAATTTGTATTTTAAATTGCTAAAGTATGTTTTCTTTTCCTATGTTCATACAGACTTACTATCGTCCACCAGTGATTGGGCTGTAAAGTTGCTGAACACTGGTAGTTTCGTCCAGCGTTCGAATCCCATGAATGGGCTGAATGGCCGTTTTTGTGGTTTTTCCCATGTGTAACATGTATACGAGCCAGTTCCCCTTAGAAAGTCCTCCCAAAGGCATTCCTTCCCTTAAGCAGATAGCCCTCGAGGTTTTGCCGTAATCACATAAACGAAACCAAGCAAACTTATAACTATCAATAGTTTGGGAATCTTTTTTAAAAAAAGTTGGGAAAACCAACAACTTGCACCCTGTAACTTCTACCTTTTCATCTGTTAAAAATGCCAGATTGCACAAGTGTGGTTGGTTTAACACATAAGTACCAGCTTTTGTAAGTAGTTACTTTTTATTATGAGTATAATGTAAGATTTGTTGTTAAATCCTTAAAGATTGCACTGCTCGATGATTCAAACCATGTGTGGGTATTATGAGAAATGTGCATACTCGAGTTAATTCAAGCTGTGTCACATTTAATGTTATCGTAACTTGCATGCTTGAATAAACATTGACAATCAAAAATAATCTCAAGTCATAACTGTATAAAAGATTTATTATATTGTAATATCTATATAATTTAACATATTTTTAGTAATTTTTGTTATTTTGTAAAAGAAATTTAGGTACTTTTCCGTTTGGCCGGCGCAATTTCCCATTTCGCCGGCGCAAGCGATAAAGTCGCCGAAAATGGTAGAATTGATGCCAAAGCGAATATCTTCGCTGATAACCTTTCACGGCACTTTTTCAAAACAAGTCGTTGAGATTTATTATCAGATTTACCTTTTTTCTTTTCAATATTGGCATACAGTTACATAGAATTTTTTTAATTATAATATTGAAATAATTCTTGCATTTAAACTCGTATTCCATACTGAGATTTAACTTGAAATTAATGTAGATAATTCCTGAGAGAATCAGATTTTTGTAGCGTATTTTACGTGAGATGAGATCGTTTGGGATCACGTGATATTAACCTGCGAATCAAGAGGTTATACCATGAAAGCATAGTAAATCTTTAATTTAACGTCTTTAAATTCTTAAATTAACGTCTTTTACAAATATGTCAAAAATGGCTGAAAAACCAATGAAAATTTGGGATTTGCCCAGGACAGAGGAAGAATCCGTCAGATTCTTTCAAGCGAAAGGCGTTTTGCCTAACATTGCTATTTGTGAAAATAATCATGAAATGAAATTATATTTCGGAGACAAAATTCAATGGCGTTGCAACCTTTCAACTTGCCGCAGTAAAAGAAGTATACGGAAAGGCACATGGTTTGAATCATCGAGATTGAGTTTCTTGAAGTGTTTAAGATTCATTTATGGTTGGAGTGAAGAATTAACTTCAGTTAAATGGTGTGAAAAGCAGTTGGAAATCAGTCACGGAACAGTTGTGGATTGGAATAACTACATGCGAGAGGTTTGTGTGGATTCTTTACTTAAACGTCAACAACGCAAAATAGGAGGCCCTGGTATGATCGTTGAAGTGGATGAAAGTATGTTCACGAAGCGCAAAAACAACGCGGGACGGATTTTACCACAACAGTGGATCTTTGGTGGAGTTTGTCGTGAAACAAATGAATGTTTCCTTGTGATGGTGCCAAACCGATCCATGAGTATTATATTAGAGGCAATAAATGAAAACATCGAAAAAGGAACTACAATATATTCTGATTCATGGAAATCATATTGCGCTGAAAAACTGGAAGAGGAAAGTTTCGAACATTTCAAAGTGAACCATAAATACAATTTTGTAGATCCGGAAACTGGAACGCACACACAAAAAATTGAAAGACTATGGGGAAGCGCTAAATGGTGGAATAAAAAACACAGAGGAACTGCTCGGCATCATCTAGAAAGTTACCTCGCCGAATTTATGTGGCGAAAGGACACAAAAGACCCATTTTAAAAAATTCTAAACGATATTAAAATATTTATGCCTCCAAAATAAAAAAAAAAAAAAAAATTTTTTTAATTCTTAGAATTAACATTTCTTAACATTTTTTTATGTGTATACTGTGTGTTGTCGCCAATAAGGTCTGCTTGGCGAGATTTGCGCCGGCGAAACGGAAAAGTACCGAAATTTATTAATTTTACAACACTTGTATTGCCAAATTATATGCTGCGTTTCAAACCTGTGTGTTATATGGATGGGTATACATATGTAATTTGAAGAACGGAAATCGACGTCTTTAACACTTTTTCACATGTACATGTAGCTTTCCCATGGAGAGAAAAATTTTTTCCACGTATAAAAATGCATATAAAATAATAATGTGTATAAAAATGCATATAAAATAATAATGTGTATAAAAATGCATGTTTTTAAACATCAAGTTAATCACTAAAAAATGGACAGAATTTATCATTAATTATAATGAAATGAACTAAAAATGTTTATGCACCATCAAAGAAATTTATAACATGGAGTGTAATTAAAATCAAAGTATGTTATTAGGTTTGTATTTCTTTTTATTTGAATGACACATAAAGATGCGACCCAATACAAGCAAGAAAGTATCTTTCTTGGTTTGCATTCTTAATTTAGAATGTTTTCGTATCTTTAAAATTTTTTGGAATCTATATATTTAGCTTGTATGTATTTTAATGCTATTTCATAGGAAGGAACTTGTATATTGACTGGCATGACCTACAATGGCAAAGATAAAAATGGAAATGATCTATGGGATGGATGTGCTAATGTAAAATTATGGGATTTTACAAAAACTACAACATTTGAAGGCATTATTAAGTCTTTCAATATCAACACAAATCTTTGGGTTGCACAGTGAGTATATGTAATATTTTTTTAATAATAGCATTTCTAACTAATTATGGAATTTTTATATCTTCTGTGAAAAGTAACTTTCCCTCAAATTTCAAGTAAATGCTGCCTGTAATTTCATGATTTTGAAATGTACTCCAGTTAAAAAAATAAGCAACAAAGGCAAAACAGAATAAAACTTAAATACTTTAATGGATATGTGTGAAATTGATCTAAGAAGTTGGTGTGGCATTACCAAACCACATGAATACTGAATGGGTTGGAAGAACGTGCATCACGCTAATAATGTGTATGATACCATTCTAGTTTAAATGCATGCTTGACAATGGTGATGCAAGCTGGCAATAGTGGTGTTGATTGTTTGTGGCAGTAGCACCTATTCCTGTAGTAATGCATGCCACAGCTGATGGAGGGTGCCTGGTGGCACATCGAGACCTGCTATCCATCGTCCCAATATGTCCTACACATGCTGTATGGGATTCAGTTCTGGTGATCTAGCAGGCCATGGCAGGTATGGGCTGATTTCACTCTCCTGGTAACTTAATAATAATTATTATTAATAATAATTAATCTCCTGGTAACTAACAATAATACCTGCTCACATAGAGCTTACCACGTGAGCTCTATGTGAGCAGGTATTATTATCCATAAATATTGCATCAATAGGCCACACAAGAGGATGTAGAATTTCATTGCAATATCGAATGCCTATGACGGAATCATGTAGAGGTCGGTGCGGCCATTTGTCGCTATCCCAGTCCTTACAAGTAAGCTTCCCCTTTGTAATGGTCTCTTTTGATGATGTTTAGCATCCAGTAGTGTGTCTCTGCTTTTACCATATCATTGCCCTTTGGGAATCTATCCGGATGTTAAATCACAACTTGTCCGTAAAGAGTACATGGCTCCACTGCTCTGGTGTTCTACTGTGATATTTGCATTTGGCGATGCAGCAGATTGTGTTGCACCAGCTTGTAACATCCTGACTGCCCTCCAGTGCATTTCATCATGCAAATGGTATCTTCATTTCACGTTTTCTACGTTGGCTTTCTTGGATTACACCGAACTATCACTGCTTGTGAACTGGTGCATAGATCTAGCATGCCTATTTTTAAGGTGTTTGTTGTGTTACTGCAGATTTGCATTTTATGCTAATTTTGGTTACCTATTTGCATTTGGCGATGCAGCCTTTACCTGATGTGTAAATTGTAAGTTTTAATTCCCCTTTTTACATTCATACCTTTTCTTGTTAGTATCTGTTGCTTACTTTTTGAGCAACAGATATATAAAGATCTAATGAAATTTTTGTCATTACTAATATTATAACTTTACTGCTTCATTAAATTTCTTTGCTGTATAATTATTGAAAATGATGTACATTGCTGTAATTGCAATTAATTTTAGATGATTCCAGCATCATAATGACTCAGCTCAGAACATGGCTTCTCACAAAAATATAAATTTTGGTTACATCCATAAATTATAAAGCATACTCAATTTGTGTTAAGAGGATCACTGTGAAAATTTTGAGAAGTTATATTAAAATACATAAATAAGTAATTCTTATTATTTTCTTGAAATGCTTCCTTTTGTGTTAAATGTAACTTCTTATTCTTTCAAATATATTATATGAAATATTTCATATTGCTGTTTTTCTTTATCTTCCAATTTTGTATGGGTGCAGTATGTTTTTGTGAGTCAAATCTCCATCCATTTTCCTTACTTTAGGGGAACAGAAAATTACATGGAACTGTTATTTGGAATTTCTGTATGTAGACTATAAGGAAGACTGAGAACTTAGAGTAATTAAAATGTACTTTTAGGAACATGAACTATTGCATTATCACGAGACAATAAGTTTCCACACAATCCAGTTTTTAATTTTTCTAATTTTTTAGAAATTCTTAGTATTGTAATATATTAACAACTCTAATACTTTCTTCCTTCTAAAAAACAATGTAATCTACACTCATGTCCAAAATTATCTTTACATACCCAAAAATGATGATATTCAATGAAATATCGAATCAATGTGATCCGTATTTGCAGGGAATGTGTGAAAACCAAGCCTAATTAGCATTATCCAATCAAAAGTAATCAAACGGTTTGTGATATGCAAATCTGGGCGTTACGTCATCCAAGGGTGAATCAAGCGCTTTGCGCAAACTGAATATTTCAGTGAATTTCTGCAACATAGCGTTTGATTTCAGTGTGTAGGGACTCAAAGCGGTTTGTTATGGCTTCGAAGTATCATTTGGAAGAATCTGTAAAGTGGCGAATTATCGGCCGTTTAGAAGCAGGGCAGTCAATCATAGAAACAGCCACATGTCTGAATATTTCAAGACAGACAGTCTCTAAGCTATGAAAACAGTTTCAAAATGATGGAAGTGTTGTAAGGAGGCCTGGACAAGGTCGGAAACGAATGACAACTGCTTCTGAAGATCGGTATCTGGCATTAACTGCCCGTCGTAACAGAAAGGCTACTGCTCGCCAGTTAAGTTCAGAGCTTGCAGCCGCCACTGGAACTGTTGCATCACGGCAAACAATATACAGAAGGCTTAATGAAAAAGGCCTTTATGCCAGAAAGCCAAGGGTATGTGTTTTACTGTCTTCACAGAAAAAGAGGGATCGCTTTAATTGGTGTAAAGAACATCAAAACTGGACTGAACATCAATGGTTCCATGTTCTCTTTACTGTGAGTCGCGGTTTAGTTTAACTGGCGATTCTAAACGTGTTTACATCTGGAGGGAGTCAGGAACACGAAATGATCCCTCGAACATTGTGGAACGTGACCGTATCGGTAGGAGGTGTGATGGTATGGGGTGGAATAATGATCGATGGACGTACGCCCCTACACGTGTTCAGTAGCGGATCTGTGACAGGCCAGATGTATCGAGATGAGGTCTTAGATCCTTATGTAAGACTTTTCAGGGGTGCGTATGGACCTGACTTTTTATTTATGGATGATAATGCCCGTCCACATCGAGCAAACCTCGTTGATGAATTCCTTGAAAGTGAAGACATTAAGCGAATACCTTGGCCACCAAACTCTCCTGACCTTAACCCGATAGAGAACTTATGGGACTACCTTGGAAGAGCAATTGCACGTATACATCCTCCTCCTAGAGATGCAAATGCTCTGAAGACGGCATTGCTGGAAGAGTGGAGATTAATTCCCCAAACTGTGGTTAACAACGTTATTTCCAGCCTTAAAACACGTTGTGATATGTGTGTCCAAGTCAGGGGAGATCATATTCCATATTAAATTCGTAAGACTTAATTCTTTTTCTGAATCATTCCTTTTTTTCTTAACTCTCTTTGTCACACTTTATTACCATTTTTATTGTTTCATGCTACGATTTTATATCATATGAGGTGATCTTCAATTTTTTCTTTTGCATTTATGTGTCATCATGTTATGTATGATTCTACGAAAATTCATTAAATTATAAGTCATAGTCTCTGAGAAATCCGTGAATTTATGCATGTAAACATAATTTTGGACATGAGTGTATATGAATAAGACATGACTTGCAGGAGATTTATTGAGCACAAAAATCTTGTTTTAACAGCATTATAAAATCTTTAAATTCATAGATATTTTATCTTAGCATTCATTTTTGCAACAGTACTGTTTTAATTGCACCATAAAAATCTGAGTTTAGGGACATTTTCTCTTAGCATTCATCTTCCAACAGTAGTCAACTTAAAATAAATTACCGAGATAATGAATATAATTTTCATCTCGTCCTCAAATTTCAGTAATTAGAGGTAAATAGAAATGATAACGAGATAGTATTAAATTTTGATCATTTGAATATGACAGTGAAAAAAACCAATTAAAAAAATAAATCCATGTGACAGTAATTAATCTAAGATGAATTTAAAAATGAAGAGTTCCACAGAGAGTTATACGATGCTTCATAGCAATGTGCTTGTTGCTTTTAGTTGAGTTTAGTAACCAGCAAATAAATTTTAAAGATCCTGCATTAAAGAGTTCAGAAATGCTAAATCTCAATATGTGCAAATGTTTTTGCATTATAATGTTGCTTTAAATTTCTAAATGCTGTTACTTAAATAATTATGCAAAGCTGTTGAAAATGGCAACTATTGAGAACTGGAAAAGCAAAGGAAAAAAAGGTCAGAAATTTGGACTACTTTTTGAAAGGCAAGATGTTAAAGAAAACAAAAGAAATCGACTACAGACTGCCTTCATGAATGAACTGCTTTTGCTAAAGAGAAAATTAAAACATTCATTAGCTACAGATTTCACTCCCTTTAAAAAATTAATTTAACATAATTTGCTGAAAGAATAAATACTTTGAGAGTTTTTTTATATAAAAATAGTAATTGCTTTTTTTATATAAGTGTAATGTTACTTTATTTTAAATTCTAATGCCGAACCTAAAATTGTACGGTACATATTAAGGGCTAAAGTTACAATTGGGAGAAGATTGTGATTAAGTGCTAGAGTTAGGTATAATGTTTACCTGCAGCTATTACAGTCTTGTTCATATATAATTATAGAAATATAAGTTTTGACACTTTTTTTTTTCATGTTAGTTGATCATTTAATTTTGCTTTTTTCCATTAAGTTCATCTAAGATAATAAAACAATAAAAGCATAAAATGCATTAAGTAAAAAAAAATGAAAGCAAGGAATATTTTTTTTTTTTTTTTTAAATTCCACTACATATTCTCCCCTCCCCATACGTTGGTATGAAATACTTTTTCTGGGAAGTCCCCCTGTGTTTTAAGTATTAAGTATTTTGATAAACATCTTTGAATATTTGTTCCTTAGCCATGATGTTTGATCAGATGAAAGATAAACAATAAGCTGAAGTGATTATCTTGATAGTATTTCCCCCTTTTGAAATGCCAGCAGACTGCAGGTTGCGAAGATGATTTCTAAAAAGTACTGTATAAGCATTTAAAACATTCACATTCTTTCATCCAACTTCAAAGCTGTTTAAAAAAAGGGGGGCAAGAATTGATCCCCTTGTTTCAGAATTAAATGTAATTAGGTATATTGCTTTTCTCAGACCTTACTTACACATACTACTATCAAATATTTTTATTGTATTAAGTAGTGTTTTAAAAAGGCAGGCATTTCATATACTAGATTATCAAAACTTTAAGATTGGCCTACATATTTATTAGCTTTTAACTGCTTGGCATTCTTCTTTGCCTGTGTCTTTCCAGTCTTTTATTTTACAGTCTTTTTTTTTTTTTTTTTTTTTTTTTTTTTTTTTTTTGTCAAAATATGCAAAAACATATTTTAATTTTGGATAATGTTATCTTTAATAATTTTGGTATTGTTTCATTTTCATTAAATTTTACTACAAATAAATTATGTATAAATATTTTGGTGCATTTCTGTAGCAAATTTACTTTAAACTTCATTTGATGTACTTGTGTTAAACTATTCAACTTTTCCTGCTTATTTGCTAATGAATGCAGTGTTTAATTCCAGTATACTATATGAATTTTAGGGTGAAATTAAAAGTGTAAGGTCTATTTTTGTTTCATTGTCTTAATTTGTACAAAATTTTAGCTATATATTTTTATTTATTTTAAGTGCGTATGGTAATGGTTGTGGTTTTTGTGTTTAATGCTGTTAACTAATCTTCATAATTTCTGGCTAATTTCTTATTCTGTAGAGTGTAAATAATGATGTAATATAATTTTCAATATTCTTCTTAGGTATGTGTTTAAGCGTTTGAAGTTTCTTGGTAATCGATATATTTCACAAGGTGCAGCTCTTTTGTTCTTGGCAGTTTGGCATGGTTTACATTCTGGTTACTATGTTTGTTTCTTCAGTGAATTCATTGTTATGTATCTTGAGAAAGATGTAAGTGAAATATACTTTTGTTTTAAACTCAGTGTTTTAAATTGAAGATTTTTAAAATGCATTTATCAGTATAATTCTATATTGTAATATAAACTTTAGTACTGTGTGATTATATGTGTCTCTTTCCCAAAAAGTTTTCATCTGTTAGGAACCAATTTTTTGGCAAGCTAAGCTGCAGAAGATAACAGCCATTTTTAGAAATTGCTGTGCACTAAGAATTGCATAAAACAACTATCAATTAACAAAATTAAGACTGCAAGAAACATTCATAATAAAACATTTACCTTTTTTTTTTCCCACTGTTCTTCCCATGTGCACAACAATCAGTTTTAGCTTTAAAAAAATCAGAATATTTCAGAAACTTGGCATTGCATGCATTGTCAATTCTTTCCACATGCATGGCAATCTGTGTTTGCTTTAAAAAATACCAGAGAGTTGGATAAATTTGCATTGGCTTAAAAATTTTGATGCATGAAATTCAATTGTTTATAAAGTCCAGCTTTATGGAATGCCATCTATTATGCATTCTCTACTGTTAGGCAAGGTGCCATATCTCTTAAGAAATGCAGCACTTTCTCTTCATCAGCCAGCAAACTTCACTGTCCCATTATTATTCATTCAAGAAAGGAAAAAAGAAAAAAATACAATCGGACAAACACTTTTTGGAATTCAAAGGTTAAGGTAAACCTTCAGTGAAAGTTAGCGCTCGTCTCATACATGCACAGCTGTAGTTGGGTTGTCATATAAATACATTTGGGAAATGTCAAAGGTTGCCTGTTGTGGTATTAGTGCATTGCCTTGTGAATACTTTTCAGGGGGTGCAGATAATCAGAAAGTGCCAAAAAGCCTTTAAATGATGATTGAACAATATTTATAATAAAATGAAGTATTTTTCAGTTATATTCTTAATAAGTATTCCATTTTCTGACATCAGCATTGCTTTTAAAGGAGAGTTAAGCATTGCAGAAAAATTATTATTCTCCCTCTACAATATTGGATGAGAAAAAATTTGATGCATTATTTTACAGAACTATTATTGTAACATTAATCTGGTATTTTTGCTACAATACTTGGTTCTTCTGTAAAGATAATACTGATGTCATAAAATGGAATGATTAACAATTTATTTTCAGAATGTAGCATTGTCTTTAAATTTTGTTTCAAGTAGGCTAGAAAAACTAGCTATTTAATTCTTTAAGGTGGAAGGCTGTCAAATAAAGAAAAATTTATAAGCATTTGTCAAAAAAAATGAAATGCTTATAATGAAAATATGCTTATAATAGATTGGGATAGTAAAATGATTTAATATGATTGATTGCCAAACATAGACTGTTGAATCAGTTTGCAGAGTATCAGAATCATATTCATGAAGGTCATTCTTCACTAATCCATCTAGTACCATTTTTTATAGTTTTTTTTGGGTTGACCTGTCGACTATAAGCAAGAACATAAATGTACACTGCACAAAAAAAAGGGGGGACAGTTCTATATCTCCCTTTCTACTGGGCCGATAGACAAAATTCAAATTGTGTTTTTCATGTCTCGAAAGCGTGACTTAGAATATATATTAGATTTATATAAAGCATCATTCTAACATAGGTATTTTGACACAAAATCAGACTTTTTCTGAAATGATGGGCCAATTTTTTTTCCATATTTCGGTTCTACAACTCAAATTATGCCCAAATATTAAATTTTGAAAAATTTGGAGCGAAATTTATGGAGAAATTCGAAAATTTAACTTGCCACATTTTTTTCAGTTTGAGCCAAGAATAATTCACTTGGCGAACTTTTTAAAATATGGCAACCTATTTTCCTTTCCCTTCCATTGTGCAGGAGCAGGAAAAAAGCCACTTCATTCCTACTTTCAAATAATTTTAACAAAGTGTGTAAACCACATTTTCATTATTATCACTTTCAACAAATATGCCAAATTTCAAAATGTGCCAATATATAAATTCACGTATATTTTCAGAAATTTTGAATAAAAAGCTCTAATTTTTTGCAGGTATGCTTAGAAATACATCTACTTTAAGATGATTTTATAGATTATGATTCAAATTTTTTTTCGAAAAATTTATAAAGATGATTTAAAAATATAAATTTAAAAAATAAATTATAAAATATGGGTGAATTTTATTTGGAATGAACCTAAATTTTAAACTGTGTAAGAAAGAATTTAAGTTTCATAAAAAAGAAATTTTAATAAATACATACCAAATTGAATTAAGATTGAGGAGCTAAAATTTTGAGAGCTAATTTTTTAAAAACTACTCATGCGCTTTTTTACAAAACTTGGGAGTTTGGCATAATTTGAGTCGTAGAATCGAAATATGGAAAAAAAATTGGCATGTCATTTCAGAAAAAGTACGATTTTTTGTCAAAATACGTTTATTTGAACAATGCTATATATAAATCTAATACATATCCTATGTCACACTTTTGAGATGGGGAAAATGCAATTTGAATTTCATCAATCGATCTAGTAGAACGGGAGATATAGAATTGTCCCCCCTCATTTTTGCGCAGTGTACCTATGCTTGCTGCTGACCTCTCCCTGTTTGTTGAACAAGTATATGCTGATTTCCTGTGAGAAGAATGCTTCACATGTGGGGGCTTTATTAAGAAAAATGTTTTTAACATAATGTATAGGGTTTTTTCAAAGCAATCTGACTTTGAAAGCATATACATAATCATAATGTTCAGAGTCCAAAATGCTTAAAAATTTTCAATTACATAATCTGAAGAGAGAAAAAAGAACCATAGCCAAAAACGCAGAATAATAAATGATGAAATGAATATCCCTTCTCTGCATTCTGAGTTTTTCTATATTTGTCTTGCTATAGGTTATTTCTATTTGCTATCCAAAAATGGCCAATGTACAAGTACATAAACAGTACAAAATTTAAGCTCTGGAATTGTCAGGATTTTAACCCTGCAGTGCTCGCGTGGCATATTGTTACGTTAAAGGTCGCGCGGCGTCTCACAGATGCCAGGTATATTTTTGCTGTACTAATATATATTTAGGTTATTCAACTCAAATTTATGGATGCAAAGGGATTATTGAAATAACATACATATATTTGTGGTATCCTATTACAAACACAAATAACAAAACTTCAGTTTACAGTGAGACTTAATTTTATTCAACTTAACTCAAATACAAATGAAAAATACAAGTGAAATTGTCTCATTTAGTTAGTTGCACAAACTAGCAATCAACACATATTTGCCGAGTGTTTTCTAAACATAAAAATGTTTACAACTGCAGTATTTGTACTTGGTGTACCTGTTCTTGGAGAGACTACATTCATGACATCTCTGCCTTTTAGTAGTTCAAGCCTCTACTGTAAGTTGAACAATATCCTCATCTGGGAAAATGCTCTGAATATCCTCCTTGAGGTTTCTAGGTAATGATAAACTTTGAGAATGTCTACGCAAGGAATCATAAGCTAACCAAAAGTTTTAAAAACTCACTGCGGCTGGTGCTGATTGATAAGTTATTTGCATGATATATTATTTGAGCATTTAAAGCTGCTACATTCATCATGCTATAAAATATGACCATAGGGCATCTGTTCATTTTCCTGGCGATATTGTAAGTGCTACACAACTGGTCAACAGTATCAACTCCTGATTTAGTTGCATTATAAAAGGTTATCATCTGTGGCTTGTTTTTTTCACATGATTCATCAATTACACCATTATGATGCATAGTGGAGAGAATCAGAACCACTGTGTTTTCCTTAGTTATGTATAGTCCCAACCAAAGTAAGATTGTTTTGAAGCAAACAATTGCTATTGTTGAACCTTTAACAATATGAAAGGAACCTAAATCATTTTTCAGACATTATTAGATGGCATAACTTAATACCCATTTTACCAGAGGACCATATGTCCTTGTTATTTCCATGATTGTCCTTTCTGGAAGCACAAATGAGTAATACGCCTAGAAGCGCTTTTATTTCAATTATGTCAGTCAAATGGGCAGCCCTTTCCCGAGAATAATTTTCCTGTACTGTGGACATCTTTTCATTTGTGAACTTAACTATATTAGATAGCATGCCACTGTCAAAAAATCATGCCCAGCATTGCTCCAGCTTTCGAGCATTTTTTGCGACACCTTTCACCTCTGGCAAATGAATGATAATATTATGTCGCCGAGTGCGTATATTTTTTATTTTTAGGTGGGCAAACTTTTGATCACTCTGATGATTTATTCCGGCATAGGAAATAATTATCGGCAATATAATCATCCCTATTGCTATCATTGGAGTCTTTCTTGCTCGGTGTCTTTGTTTTTCTTCTCTTGTTTCGACTCTATCTTCTTGTGCATCACTATAATCATCAAACTCATCACCTGATTCATATTCTTCCATCAGCATACGTAGTACTATTTCTCTGTCACGTTCATATGCCATATTCAATTTTTCTGAGAAGTCCTCTAAAGGTAAGAAATAAATAATAAAAACAAATGTTATCCATAAAAATTATAAATACCAAAAGAAATATTTTATATTTAAAATTAAATATACAGTTTCTTTCATTTATCAATAAAATGGGAAAAAAACACTACTAGAGACAGCTGTTGATAATATAAATTAAAAATACTAGAATATATAAATTTTAAAATTTTTACCTTTAGAATCAAAAACTGTCGCGTGGCGTCTCCTAGACTCCAGCAGTGCTCATAGGCTTATAACCTCTTCCTCTCAGCACTAAAATGAAAAAAAGCGTTGTTTCGATGATTTCTACATGTTTGTGTATAGTTGACAGCAGCATAAGTTTGCTCGTGCATCCGTTTATAAAGCAATTGAAAAAGAAGCATCCCTGGCGTCTACTGGATGCCGCGCGAGCAGTGCAGGGTTATCAGTTCCAGATTTTCAGTTTAAATCTAGTAAGATGACATGTAGAGAATATATAAAATTAAAAACTTGAAACAGTTATTTATAAAATAATGAAACATTCACAATCTTAAGAAAATAAATTTAAAAAAAAATTCTTTCATTTAATTCGCCCAAAAGGGTGTCAGTCTGAAAGGGCTATTAGTCTTGAAACAGGATTTTGTGTTGTCCATTATAGACGGCTGTATCACTTTTAAAATTGTTGCCGCCAAATATCGCCCTGTATTGGTCTCAAAGAAATGAAATGATGAAGAATGTGCATCTGTGTATGCATGCTCCTTGCATCATGAAATAACGACAGTACCAAGAGCGATAAAATTTTGAATAATATAGTCCTCACTCGAACATGTGTACTTGGGTGCCTAAATTTCGTATTTTGTAAAACTTTAATGAATTTTTCTGTAACAAATTCAAAGATTTGAAAACGAGCAGTGCTGACACTGTATAGAATAAAACATTTTCATCTCCTGCATGTGAGACTGTGTGTCAGAAATTTTAAAGGTATGCTGTTTTTAATTATTTTGTGATTTTGCTCTTGAATTGAATTTTATGTGGCTTAAGTGCAGAGAACATGATATTTAATAAATAAAATAAAAGCACAAAATGTTAATAAAAAGAAAAAAAAATTATAAAGTTTTAAGTAAGAAAACTAAACATTGATACAACGGACTGAGAAAAGACTGAAAAAAAAAAAAAAAAAAAAAAAAAAAAATTAGAAAAATGTATGCCAACACTTAACACTGCACTAAACATATGCTACTTTTAAAATATTTGTAATTTTGCTGTTGAATTGTGTGTGGCATATGTGCAAAGAAAATGATTTTTACTAGTAAAACTAAATGACAAAATGAAATTGGTTGGTAGGAGTGAGTGTAACAGCAGACTGGTAGAAATATTTTGGGGTTATCCTTAAGATCTGAATCCTTTCTGATTTAATTATTTTTTCTTTAAAGGTTTCTTTTAAAGTGATTTGTTTAAGTTGTTTTGTTAGTAAATGATACCTGTTTCAAAATCCCCAGATGTTAAAGAAAGACACTCTAGTGCTAGGTTCACTTAAGAGCGTTACATCTCATTCATTTTATAACTCAAGGTGCACAAAAATTATATACCATCTGAATAATTATCTAATTGTTGCCACATGTTCTACTAAAATACTATAATAAATTTAATATGATGTATAAAAGAAATTAAAGGAATAGAAAAGAAACAATTTCTTCAGGTGACCTAATGTGCTTGCACTACTCGTAAACATTCTCCTATATCCGAGAAAAAATGGGGGTATAGTATTTCTTATTCAATTAATTCAGTTCTTATTTTGTAGCAAGGCAAAAATGCATAAAAACTCAAAATATTCTCATTAAAAACTTAAAAATATAGAAAAACACCAAATACAGTTAAAAAAATTTTTAAAAAAATCTTTAAAATTACAGTTTCTATGCAAAAACAAGCAATTGGGCCAGCAGGAAAGAAAGCAGATTTTTCGGTGCATAAAATTGTTTCCTTCTGGTTCCACTCGGTAGAAAGACAGTAAAGATGTAGAAAGAATTAATTTGCTATTCTGCAAAGTTTCAAATGTAAACAAATATGGCTGCTGTGGTAAAAAAAAAAAAAAAAAAAAAAAAAAAAAAAAAAAAGGCTTAGCCTTACTTAAACAATTTTTAAATTGTTGATAATTCCACGAATGCAGATTAACTAAGGCATAAAAACCTCAACTGGGAGATAAAAAAAAAATAATTCAATCATTTTTTAAAGCAAAAAATGTCCAGTTTGCCAATGTATACGAATAAATATATATAAATTCAAAATAAAATAATAAAAATAAATTAAAAACCTATAACTTGTGCTAAATGATACCTGTTCCTGAAAAAACTTTTTTTTTTGCTGCAAAGTAATAAAATAATAATTCATAATAAAACTTTCCATACTTTTGGTGCGGCTGATTGCAATAAAAAAGGGAGGTGCACATCTGCACATTATAGCAGTCATACATACAAAATTTCAATGTTCTGAGGCTACTTGTTTTTGAGTTATATGCAAGATGCACAGATGTCATGAAAAAATGTCTTCTAAATCCATATTAAATCAGTTTTATAATTCGTTAGGGGAAATAGAATCTTTTATTCTGTCTTTTATTCTTATTTACAGATGTCATCTGAAAACATTGTTAAATTGCATTCGGTAGTGGTCAAAATGGGTATTATCTTTGAAATACGATACCTGGAATTTTTTGTGATTACAATGCTTCTTTTACTTCATACAAGGAAGTAAAAAAAAGTAATAAATGAAGGCAAAAAGATTTTTTCTTCATCATTCGAGGGTTGGTTCATTGAGAAAAGTAAAAGAAAAAAGATTTTCTGAACTGACAAATGCCAAAAAATGAGAAATTAATCTTGTTTGTGAATATATATATATATGTTTCTGAAGAGTTTTATTCCATTTTAAATATTCCCTTATGAAGAAAAGTAATCATTAATTCATGATACAGGTGGAGGCAATTTTGAATAATCGTTTGCCTAAAGTTAAAGAATTCTTCACCCAAAGTGCCTTGAGAATTCCTGTCTTGATAATCCTGAAGTTATATGTTGATATATTTATGGGATACTGCCTTGTGTCCTTCGTATTGCTGTCATGGGATCGTTATATGAAGGTTTGTTAATTTTTTATGATTTCAGTTTTTATCTGCAATTTAAATGTATTTAAAATTCAATTTTATGCAGATTTGTTCATCAACATTTTTATTCTAATCTTATATACTAGGATTTAACAAAAAAAATTAATTTAATCCTTCAATTGGCATTGTTTATCATATAATTTATTGTACTTAAAGACAAATAATAGTTTGTAAAGGAGGAATTTTTTTTTACTTTTTTGTATTGGAATATTTTTTAAGAATATAAATTTGAAGGTATTTCATAACTATGTATGTATGTATTTAATTATGGCAAAGCACACGAGGGCTATCTGCCTAAGGGGAGGGATGCCTTTCGTGGAGGACTTTCTAAGGGAAACTGGCTCGTATACACGTTACACATGGGGAAAACCACGAAAACACCCATGCAGCCAGCCCATTCACGGGATTCGAACCTCGGACCGAACTACCAGTGTTCAGCGACTTTACCACTCGGCCGCTGGTGGGCGGTAATTCATAACTAAAAATAAGTAGTTGAGTTTAAATTCATGACTCAAAATAAAAAAAATAAATAGTTGAGTTTATCGTTTGCAAGATTATTTTAACAAACATTTATCAAAAACCTTTTTTTCTTGCTAAATTAAAGTTATTTAATTCTGCACTAGTGAAGGGGATCTACTAATATTTTTAGAAACATTTTTAAAACTGATAAATTGTGATTGTTTAAGTTTAGAGAATTTATAAATCTCAAATTTAGTGCTTCTGCATCTATTAGTTTACATACATAAAATTTGAAAATTGGGGGGGGGGGAGTAAAATTATGTTTGAGCATTATAAATCAATACACATGGCAGTTAAAATGAACCAGCTTCACAAAGTGAACTTTCTTCTTGCCAAAATGTTACAACTTTTTCCCTGTCTTTCTGTATGTCCAGTAAGCATGTAATATGGAATATTGTTTCAATTTTGACTAATTTTAAGTGTGCAGATTTTATTTTGAAATCTGAATTCTTATGATAGTAACTATTTTATTTAATAAGTTTTTGTTTAATAGCTGTACATTATCATAATTAATCATCTTTGATCACAACACTTGCAGTATATACAGTACTTTTGGAACATCTAAAAAACCTTGGGGAAGTACTTTAAAAAGGGAAATTGAAGTATTTGTTAGCATGTGAGTTTGACCTCAAAGCAGTTTTTAAGTAAAGCACAAGATGCTAGTTCGGCAAATATGTATTTTCTAGCATTTTCATAGGTAAAGAGATGTTGGTATGTTTGGAATTATCAGTAACTGAAGTTTTCTGTTTAAATAGGAGTGAGTATGTTAGATGGTGTTGAACAAAAATAGTGCATAGAATTATTAGAAAATTTAACCTTTCTTCATATGATAAAGGTTAGATTGATGTATGGATTTTGAAAAATATATTCAAAATAGTTTCAAAAATAAATAATAATTAATTTGAAAGAAGCAGATGGCCAGAACAACACATGGAAACAAATGTAAACAAATCAATTTTAAAAAAATGAAATGTAAAATCAGATTGTAGAGAAATTAATCCTTCTTTTGACCGATTTTTTTTAATACTCATATTCATTAATCAGATCCTTTTCCTAACAGATGTCAATCAAAATATAACAAAATAATAGCTGTAGAAACTGAAACAAAGTGTTTGCAATAGCAGTTGGCTATGATGTACTCTGTATACATTTAAAAGATCAGCCAGCTGGCTATGATGGCCTCTGTATACATTTTAGATTAGATCGGAAGCAAATTGTGATGCATGAAAATGCAGTTTTTGTTGCTGTTCAATTTTGATGTGGTTAATTTAAATCAGTTGTATAAAATGAAATGCATAAATTAAAAGAAATTTGAAAAATAGAATTTTTTTTTTTTTTTTTTTTTTTTTTTTTGAAAATTACTCTCTGTAAATGGAGAAAAAATAACTCTGTTAACTGGACTGGATTAACTGGATTCTTATTCATGCCTCTTGTTTTTGTTGAAGTTTTTAGAATTTAAGTACTTTAATTATATAAAAAATGCTTATCTACTAACATTTAGGTATAAATATATTTTTCTTACATGCTTTAATTTTGTATCATTTATGAAGCAGAAAAGACTGATAAATCTGATCTCTGTTTTTAATTTTCAGGTTTATGGTTCTGTTTATTATATTGGTCATGTGATTTATTTGGGCTGGCCTTTGGTTGGTCCAATTATCAAACTTTTCATTCCTAAGGCAAAAGTAGAAGAAAAAGCTAAGTCTCAGTAGTCAATTATTCGAAAACAGAGAGATGCCATTTTGCATATACAATTTTTAGAAGTTTGAAGAAAGTGTTCCACCTGTTGAGCGCTTAACCTCATCTTTGTTCTATATCAGGTATTTTTGCACAGGATTTATCACATCAGTTTTGTATTTCTTTTATTTAACTAATGGTTTTTCATTTACTTAAAACCATAATGAATTTGTTTTTCTGTGATATACATGTTAAGGTGCAAAATTTTCTTATTGCTGAAAATTTATGGCATCCAATTTCAATTTATGAAAATTTAAAATTTAAATTATTTGAGACTTTCTGTAACTGAATGTTAAGTCAATCTTTACTGAAATGCATCTGAGAAAATTTGGTGTGATTAAAGTTTGTATACAAGTTGTATTCAAAAAACTGAGTTGAAATTGTCAAAGATATTTTTCAGTGACTTGGATTATGAATTTTTATAAATAAGTATAGCATAATTTTGTATGTTTTGTGATGCTTGAATGTTATATTAAGCAATGTAGAAAGACCTTTTTAAAATACAATATTGTCTAAAGTTTTATAATTTTTTCTGAAGCTGATTACTATAAAATTCTCTATTATTGCATTATGTTACAAGTTTCTTCAGATTTAATATTTTTGGTGTATTTGGTTTTGGTGTTCATTTCTAGATTTTTAAAATTATGATGATGATTTAAAAAGGAACTACATCTGTATACAAAACAACACATAACTTATTCATAGTTTTTTTTATAAACTTAATTATAATAACTTGTAACACATTTTTACATAGGGTATATCTCAGAAGAGGTATTTGACATAAAACTTGTATTTAAAAATTATTGCAAATATCAATGGAATACCGATAATTTTATATGCTATTATCATTTTCCTAAAATTTAGTAGAATTTTCAGTTTTTACGAGATACTTATTATCTGGAAAAGTGATCTGAAGCATGACATTCAAAAATTGGTATTGGAAATTTTAAATTGCTGCGCATTTGTGTCTTGAAGTATAGCTTTAGCATAGTATCATAAAACTCTAACATCTTCTAAAGATCTAGAATGAACACTTCTTGATCTGTTATTGTTCTGTGGTGGGATATTTTTAGCAAATTCTTTTCCCTTTTATTTGGTATCTGTGATTCATGTTAATTGTTCATTTTGGCTGTTACTTTAATGAGAAAAATTATATGCATTATAATAATAAATGCAATATTTCTCATTAAAGTAACAGTAAAATTACATGCATTATAATAATGCATGCAGTATTTCTCTTTAAAGTGACAGCAAGGTTTTGCTCAATAAGAGTTCAGTATTGTGCAATTTACATTTCACATATGTAATAGGTATAAATTAACTCTCAAAATCATAATGCACAAAATTTAATTCCAGTATTCATTTCATTACAAGTGCTGTAATGTAATTAATAACTTATATTAATATATTATATAAACTCATAGCTATAGATTTAATACATCGAACAGATATTTATTCTTGTTATATAATTTATATTTATACATGTTTTTGTTACAGAAGATTTTAAATTTTGTTGCTGAAAATAATTTATGTGATGTTTATGAATTGCATATACTATGTAATAATACAAAGTGTTTTCAATAGTTTGATTAATATATTTTGTTCTTGCTTGTTATATAGCTTTTTATTGTGCACCTTGATCTCATAATATGTATTAATTTCTGCATGAATACCTTTCTACCTTCTTTGCATGCGTAATTGAAATTCTTTCTCTAAAAATCAATGATATTAAGAATCCTAAAAATATGAAATAAATTCCGTTTTTATTAAGTTATTACATTTGAGAAAAATCTAGATAACATAGCACTTTTTTGTGGTTTGTTATATTTGCAATTCCAGGGAACAAATATAGCAGAATATTAATTATTTAAAGAGTGTTTATGAGTCAAGCTCCTTTTCAAAGTTATTTTATTTGTTTATATTAAATCTTCTTCTGTGAGCATTTTCATAAGATCTTTTTATAGAATATTAAAATGAATCTATCTTGTACTAAAGTTATGAAAAAAAAATTGTTAAATCTTAAGAACTTCTGGCATATTAAAGATCTGCTTTTGATTGTTACATTCCAAGATGCAATGTAAAATTTTGTGAAGACGTATAAGGTTGTATTTTAGCAGTCAAATGACATTTTTGGATTTGGGGTTATGTGTGTTTGCTTTTTATTGCTTAAATTCATGTTTATTCTTTGATGCATATTTAATGAAATACAGCCATAAATAGGAGGAAAGCACCTTTTTTAATATTAAAGTTGAAAAAATTTTCGATAATGACAATCAGTGTTCTTTTAAAGAGACAACAATTTCATTAAGCTATACTTTCAGGCTTAAAATAGCTATTGTAAATCAAATGTTTTTTTCAGAAGTTAAAAAGATCTGTTGTAGTAATTTAGACAAAATTTCATAAATTCAAACAATGGTATAAAATTCAGTATTGACTACAAACAGAATTTGAAGTTATTTCTGTAATTAATAATTCGTTTTATAGCCAGTCTGTGCACTGATCACATAACTACTGTAAAAATGTACTTCCATTTTGTCTTAAAATGTTGAAATTAAAAGGGCTCATACTGCAGTTACAAGAAGGTGTAGAAAATACAAAATCGTTTTGCAGACAACAGTTCAAAATCTTATCACATAGAATAGTAAACTATTATCAAAATATTTTCATGATTTACAATACAATATGCTTCTTACTGTATAATTCAGGAATACAATCCAGATTTAGTATGTATGTATAATTCTTCTGTCATATCATCATTGGTGATAAACCATTACTTTTAAGATAGTACTTTGATGATTCTCATAAAATTAAATTTCTTGTCTTTCATCAGAAATTAAGCACTTATTGAAGAATTAAAGTGGAAATATACTGCAGCCTTACTCTCTTTACTTAATTTCTTAGTACAAATTCAACATATATCAGTATTCACTGGAAATTTTTTTTAGGCTGTCCTTTTTTTTTTCTTTCAAAAATACTATTTACATATAATTTTCAGTTTTTTAAAATCATCATAGCAATTGTATCAGAATACATCAACCTTGTCACACAAAGATAAGTTTAAATTTCTTGATTGAAGGTGTTGAAACTTCGCAGTATTATGCAGATGACTTTGTGATTGCATACTAGACTTAATAATAATAATATCAAGATTCTATATGTTTTCTAGATTTGATAAATTTCAATTTTTATATTTCTACTTGTATGATTTCAGAATGAATCTGATTATTTGCTAATTCTTGTGCTAAAACATTTCATGTTTCTTATTGATGAAACTGGCTATTAGAAATAATTTTGTGGAGAATTATGTCTATTAAATGTAATCTAGTTACAGTACTGTTCTTGAAAGAGTATATGCAAAAGTTCTTAAAAATAAAAAAGATGAGTTTCTGTATATATTTTTTTAGGATAACATCTTATTCCTTTGTACTTTTCATAAAAAAAAAAAAAAAAAAAAAGTACCCTTGATGTTGAAAATTGTTTAGTAATTTTCTGTGTTTCAACAGTACTTAAATTATTATTCATTGCATAATGTCCTTTGAGCTCAACATTCATCCTTCTAACATTCCTTGTCTTTATCACATCATTTTTCAGAATAATGCATTCATGCATACACATATATATATATAGTGTCACAGAGTCTAAAATGTTTTACTAATGTTCTGATATTGGCAAAGAAAAGTATTGATTTCTCTCTGGAGTTTACTCTTAGTTATTTTGCATTTAAGAAAGAACTTAATATTTTGATTCTGTTTGATTAGTAAATTACTTGTGTGTAAATATTAGCTTGTTTTATCTATGCGATGTATAATGATACTTAATAATAAATGTAAGAGAAAATACTAATTAGAATTTTAAAATCTATCGAAGCACTCAATATTTTATTGGAATTAATTTTAGAGAAATGTTGTGTACATTTAAAATGAGTTTATTACCTGCAGCAGAATAATTTTGGTCTTTGAACGAGATCCATCTGTTCAGATTCATTGAGGTTGTCTAAAATTAATATTACTTCGAGGACAGTTTTTATTCATTATTGAATACATATGGAAACAGCCATTTATTAGTGTAATAATTTATTTATTTATTTTTATTATTATGCCTTCTCTAGATTATGCATATGGAATTTCCATTAATTTTCTGAAATTTATTACATTAGCAAACTATGATATTTTTTTAATGTTATGTAGCTGATTTTTTAAAAAAAATTAATAGCTTTTATAGTTATTGCATATCTGAAGTCTGAAATTATTGGATGCTTATTGGTGCTATAGTAGAGTAGTAATTAAAGTAAAATGTTTATAATGAAGCCTTGAATTATGTTCAATAATTATGTTGTTTAATGTAATTATTTAAAAAGTATAATATAAAAAACATGTAAATAAGTTTTGAGTTTAATTTTTTTTTTGAGATTTGCACCTGATATGGGGCATGTAATATATGATTTATTTTTTGAAATTTTTTTTGTGTTTAAGAAAATTTTGTATGGGAGCTCTTTTTTAGTATTTGAATGTATTCAACACATGGTGAAGCATCTAGAACACTGGATTATTTTTCAGTATATTTAATTGTTGCTCCTTAAGATAATTCCTTATTATTTTGTATGATGAAGGTCATATGTTTTTAAATTCAAAAGCTTCACTTGATCATAACGGTTTTTGCAATTTTTCTGAGTTTGGTAACTTTTGAGTCCTTTATGGTGTAAAGTATAAATTGATGACTATATATTAACTTCAGTATGGGTACAAAAACAAATTCCATATCCCATATTCCTATTTTTAGAAATTTTGTTGTTGAATGTAGGGCCAATAAGCAGACATTTATAATGCAGTCCATTTTATTTAGAATATTTTGTGAAACCTGTCCATAACACTTTGTATGATAAAATTTCTAGTCTGTTAAATAATATTTATCTTTTTTAATTATCTATAGAATAGGTATTAGTACTATTTATAGAATATTCCATTGTGTAGGTTTATAGTATTGTTGATAAAACAATATTGCAATAAGGCTGCTTTAATTCATACAAAAAAAAAAAAAAAAAAAAAAAAAAAAAAACATATTCAATGCAAGTAATGCATTTCTCTCTCTCTCTCTCTCTCTTTTTTTTTTTTTTTTTTCTTCTCCTTCCTACCTAAGTTTTAAGTGAATAAAAATTAAAATGTTTACTACCTGTATTATGAAGTTCATAGCTGCAGCTTTTCTTGATCTGCATTAGCCATTATTTAAAAATATCTAGCAAAGTAATTCTTGTTTTAAAGAATTCGCTTCTAAAGTAAATTTATGCAACTAGTATTATTTGTCACAATTCACCTGAAGGTCATTACTTTGATTTGCTGGTAACAGATTTTGTTTACAAATGCTGCAGTGGAGAAATACTTGATAATCATGGTGCCAAAGGTTTGGTGAGCTTTGCCATATGCCTTTTTTGAGGTTTGAATGTATAGTAGTTTTTCACAGATTTGTCTTATAATTGGTGTTTGTTGAAAGTTTGTCATCAGAATGCAAGTAAATTTTCAATTTTTAATAGGTATTGCACTTGGATAAATATTTTATGGAATGAGAAAGTTTACTGCATTACAGCATTTGAAATATTTTGTATATAATTTGTAATAAAATATGTAATGTCCCATCCAAATAGAATTTACAATCAGTGTGTGTATGTATACACTTCAGGTACAATAAAATATATATTACAACTGAAACTAAAGTTTACTTTAGTCAGTTTTTTTCTTTCATACGTACATAAATGTATGTATTCGCTGAATCAAAATAACTCATTTGAATCTTTTAAATGGAATGATTCTTTTAATCATGGAAATGAAAAAAAAATTTTTTTTTAACACAGCAGTAAACAATAAATAATATATTATCGGAAGCAATGTTGTTGACGGTTATGTTTTAGATCAATCCAACCAGATGCAAGAAAACAACCTATCTTGATTTTTCCAAGAGGGACTCTGCTACCAGGCATCTTTTTCTGATTATAAGTTTGCTAGGTTTCAAACAAATACTATTAAAGGCAGTGATATTATGTCCCCCTTTCACTGAATGATTTCATTCGATAAAATACTGTAGAAGGAATTATCAATTTTAGTAATCACAAAGTATTTTATCATACCATAATATATTTATCATATTTTCCAGTCCATAAGATGCATTTTTTTTACTCCAGAATGTGTCCTAAAACCAGCCTGTGTCTTATGGGCCAAGGGTGTAACTTCATCATCTAAGAAGCAAGCAGATTTGCTTGGAAAAATGCTGTTAATTTTTTTTTCTATATCAGGTATAGAAAATGGTTTCCTTTATTACAAATGCTGACAAATAACATTATTTGGGACCAGTAGGAAGCAATAGAGTTTTAATATTTCCTTGACAGAGCTTCCTGAAAATATTCCTATATTTATATATGCGCAGTGTAGCATGCATGTATGTGAGTAAAGTGGTTTAATTTCATCTTGCATGTTGGACCATGGGCTAGGATGCTGAAAGTAGTTTAGAAAATAACTCATAATACATATATATAGGCAATGCAGAACTGATTTCAGATGCATCATTTTTATAAAATGAGTAAAATTATATAAAATTCTGGTTTAGTAATTTTCACCTTAAATGTACATAAATAAAAATAAATAGCACTACTTCTCACTCGAAATCATGCTGCACCAATAATAAAATGTATTACAAACCACAACAACCAATCATGAGGGAAGCAATTTCACTTTCAAAGCCATCTAACTTTTTCCAGTTTTCTGCACTATTATTCACTTTAACCCAACTTACATTAGAAAACTATAAAATCCATTCTTTATTATTGTGTTTTACAATGCAAGTAACGTGTTTGGCACTTCAAAATAAAAGGCCTTCTTCTGGTAAGCCAATTTCTACTATCTCAGAAAAAAGTGTCTTAGCGATGGGCTAACTGACATCATAATATCTCTTGCAATAAACTCCTAATCTACAGGCAGTCAAACTTAGTCATTAGACTAAGTAGTTTAATGTGCAGCGTTCTTTTTTCTGTAGTGTTCCTATCTGCTTTTATATGGAGAAACGGTATTTCATGAAAAGTTAAATAGAGAACCTGTATGGGATCTAGAGAGAGAAGATTGTCATGCAGTATTTCATTTAAACTTGGAAGTCATCATGGAAATAGAGCAGCTGAAAGGTACTTTGGCCTGCCTCTGACTGAAAAGATAAGAGAATGGAGGAAGCAGAAGGGATTTAGTGAATGCAGATAGGAGTAAAAGAAATTTATGTTCATGTACACCTAAATGGCCAAAGCTTGAAGAACATGCATCTGTAGCATAGAGCGCCATTGGTTGCGTAGTGTCAAACGTAATCCATTGTAGCGGAAGAGTTAGAAGTTTCTGAAAATGTCATTTCAGACTATGGAATTGGTTTTCGGAAGCTGGAAATGTTCGCCGAAGATTGGGACAAGGTCGTAAGTTTTCAAGAACACAAAATGAGGAATGGAATTTAACACTAACGGCCAGAAGAAACCATTATACGAATGCAATTTTCTTGCAACACCATCTTCAGAGGGCTACTGGTATTAGAGTTTCGACTCAAACTGTTCGAAACCGATGCCACCATGTGGGTCTGTATGCTCGCACACCTATGGTTTGTGTTTTATTGATAGAAGACCACCATGTTGCCCGCAGGAGGATCTCAGATGGGGATGAAATGAGTGGAGCAACGTGCTGTTCACAGACAAATCCCGCATTAGGGTACAACCTGATACTCGTAACAGGCAGAATTTTCATCTGAAGAGAATCTGGTACACTGAATAAGCTTGCATTTGTGCATGAAAAAGTTGGTGTAAGCAGAATGATAGATGGTCTGGGCTGATATTTCTATCAATGGCCTGCATATTATTAGGAACAGAGCATAAATGAAAATTTTGGCATAGATGGAATGATTGATGGTCTGGGGGCAGGTATTTCTATCAGTGCCCTGCATATTATCAGGAACGGAGCATGAATGAAAATCTTGGTGTAGGCCGAATGATGACTGGTTTGGGCCATTATTTTTATCAATGGCCTGCATATTATCAGGAATGGAGCACAAACGATGTAACGGTATATAGATGAGATCCTCAAACCTGTTCTGGTCCTTTATGCTGCATTAATCGATGACCAATTCGTTCTCATGCATGGTAACGCCAGGCCACATTGTGATCAGCTAGTGGACATTTTTTTTTTCAACAAAGGAATCCTCTGAATGGATTGCCAGCATGTTCCCAGATATGAACTCGATAGAATATGTTTGGAACATTCTGGGAGAAGGGTTGCTAGTCCCTTATGGCTCCTCAGAAACAATTCAGTAGTGTGAAAGTTCTCAAGTCCTTATTGATAACCTAATTGATTTTATGCCTCTTAGGTGTGCGACATTGCTTTCGGTCAGGGTCCATTGCTTCCGGCCATACACTATATTGAAACTAATCCGAGAAATTACATTTTTTGTTTATTTGTATAATATGCACAAATTGTACATTTTTTGTTTACCGACAAATATCGTTAATAAAATTTATACTGTGTTTCTCATTCATTGCTTCTTTTTCTCTTCTCATATCTTAACAGTACCTATACAGTACAAAGTCCGTAATCCGGGCGTCCATTCTCCGGAATAATCTATAATCCAGACTTCAAAAGCGTCAAACATTTTTTTTTGTATGCTTTACGCATGCACGTAATCCATTGCACACAGCTAATATAGTAGTCAGTTACATTTATTCAATTTCAATACAAATTACCGAGATATCAGTTTACTCAAAGTTTAATGCACGTGCCCTATATTGTTTGTTAAATTTCTTGATTATGTCCATGTTAAATTTCTTGAGCAATGGCAAGACTATTCAAGACTTTTTGAAATTTTTTAGCATAAAATCTGCTGTGTGGAACATTGCAAGGTCGTGGGAGGATGTGTCTCCAGATACGTTAAAAAATGCTTGGCATATTTTATGGCCAGCTACCATATTTCATGGTGAGGACGATGAAGATGATAGCTGCGAATTTGAAGGTTTTCGGACATCACAAACTAAAGGTGAAATTTTCCAGTTATTGGATTTTGCAAAGAAATGTAGAGAAGCAGTAATAAATGAAGATGATATAGCAGGAGTTTTCATTGTGATGACAATGCCCCAATCATCAATCAATTAACGGGCGGCGAAATCTGTAGTATGGTTCTAGATCCAGAAAATACCGCTTCCGACAGTGAAGAAAGTGACAGAGAGATAGCTGAAAACGAAAAAATTCCGATTGACAAGTTAGTCAGTATTCTCAACACAGCAATTACTGGATTTGAACAGTGGAACTTTGTAAATGAACAAGAAAATATGTCTGTTTATAGAATTAAAGAGAAAGTATTAGCACAAAAAACAAAGCAGCTTAAACAACTTGCATTGAAAGAAATGTTTAATAAAGTAAAGAAATAAATATTAAGCTTTTTTTTTTGTAAATTTTGATACCATTTAGTACATAATTGCTATCAGCAAAACATTCCTCATCTTTAGTTTATCTCCAAAATCATAAATAATACATAAATAATATTCCCTAATTGTTCTGAGTAGTGTATTTGTTAATTTTTTAAGGCAACAGTTCGGTTTTCATTGTATAGTGTTGTTAAAATAGGAATTTTTACCTTTTCTGTCTGATCCAGGTATTTTTTGTGAATTTTAACCTGATAAATAACAGCGCGTCTTATAGGCCGAGAAATACGACAATATTAAAAAAGTATATAAAATTCCATATTGATTAAAAATATTATAAAAGTAACAATTTTATTCAAACATTCATTGTAATGACGATAGATTTAAACTTTCTAAATACACTGAACACAAGTTAAATAACACAATATTAAGATGTTAGAATAATTTTAAGCATACGAAAGAGTTAAGTGATTTAGAACAAGATACATAATTTTATTACTGGTTGTTTCAACAAATGATTTCAAGTTCAAAAGGACTATGTTTTTCTTGCTGTTTGCTCCAGGGAAATCCTCTACGATATGACCAAGGGACTTATGAGCAAATGATCTTTTATTAAAACGACAGGATTAATTTTAACATTTTTCTTTTAAAAATTGCACGTGCTTTTCTGTTGCAAGTTATTTAAGTAATCATTACTCCATTTTTCCAAAAATCCAGAACAATTTTGATAATTCTTTGCTATTGACTAGCAGGGACCAAGAGTTAGGGCTTCATCACAATAATCTGCTGGTAGGAGACTAATGGGTCTAGAATTTAGTATGCCTTCTATCTGAAGAATCTGTGCACAAAATATTTCGTGCCCAAGTTCCTTCTTCCACTACTTCTTGAAGCTTTGGCTTCCCTTTGATGCCCTACGCTCCGACTGAAATACAAAATTATTTATATATTAAATCGCCAGGATGCACTCGCTCCATTTCAGGGGAACGTCAGTCCCAAAATTCCTTACACTAATAAAACTGTAGATCCTTTATTTAATGACAAAGTTACTCAGGAAATTGTATCTCCAGGATTTTCCATTACGGTGATTCAAAAGATCAGCTAAGAGATGAATATTGCCAAGTTTCATCTTCTTGAGCATAATGTTTCTAGCGCTATCGTATGTTCTGCAATGAATAATTGTATGATCTGTACCATCTCATAAGATTGTATGATCTGTACCAACATAAGTCGGCAATATACAGAATGGCGAATTCTCTATGCAGTTTAACCTGTACAGTAATTGGTTCCTATCCAACATTTTTTACAATCTTATTCTGCTAATTACTGTTAGAACCAAGCCTCAGTTAGTATCTTTCTTTCATAATTTGTTATTGTTAGAGTGGTAACCATCTGATATTTGTTGTAGTTTGTTGTTCTACGGATTTTGAAATTAAACATGACGCTTTGCAATATTAGATGTAAAATTGTTTTATTTTAAGTTTATTAGGAGAACGGTTAGTTCTTGCAAATCTCGAACAATTGCTGATGACAGACGTGATCGGTAAACAATTCAAGGTAATTTTATTGGTTTTACTGAATTGAATTGAATTTGATTTTATTGAATTTACATTTACTGAAATGAAATTGCAGTGAAGGTGCTACTTTGGTAGACAGTTGCACGGATTTTTGGCGATTTACCTTGGCGCAGTTGTGGCACGGTTTTTTAATCGTCAGCCATCTTGAAAAACGCCGTTTTTACGTTATTTTGCGCATAGTAAAGTATTCGAAACTTTAAAAAATAAATATCGTTAAAAATAATGGATTAATTTTTTGTTGAAAACGTTGTTGGCACAGCTTCAGCATAGCCCACCCGGAATTTTAAACAAAAAAATATCGCCAAGAGCGGCGATAAATGATATGATCTGGTAACCCATACTATTCGCCAAGCGCAATGTAAACAAGAGGATGGAATTACGGTTACAGCTAATATAGTAGTCAGTTACATTTATTCAATTTCAATACAAATTACCGAGATATCAGTTTACTCAAAGTTTAATGCACGTGCCCTGTATTCTTACTTTTCCCGTATAGATTTCTCTTAAAATTTGTCTCAGGATACAATTTTAAATTAGAATTCTACTAAAATTAATATCTAAATGCACAATTCGTAACAATGTTATTGGCAATTGTTTAACGCTCAGATACCGTGAATACTATTTTATATATATTTTTTTGTTACTTTGGAGGTGATATTTTTGCGTTTAGTTATTGCTTGGTCTGAAACTGCTGTTAGTGATGTAATTAAGTATCCGGAGATTATAAAGGAAAATTTAAGGTGGGAGTTTTCAAACAAGCGAAAAATTTTGGAAACAGATATTTTATGTATGAATTAACAAGAGAGTATGAACGTTTTTAGAGAATTTTTGATGGATTGTCGATTATTGAAGGATAAAGTTTGTTGTGAAAAATGTATGATACCATGCTGGTTAGTTAGTCAGAAAAAGTCATCGAATGGTAGTATTTGGAGATGAAGTGTAGGGCTTAGAAATCAATTAGACTAGGATCTTGATTCGCCTGTAAAAAGCTCAGTTTTTCTAGAAACATTTTTTTTTTTTTTTTTTTTTTTTTTTTTTTTTTACAACGCGAATGAATGGAGTTGTCTATGCGCGAGTTTCTGCAATTCTCCGATTTCTTTTAAGTGAAAGCAGATTACTTAGTATAATAGCAATGCAGAGGTTGCGCGGCGCCTAGTTTGCGCAATTCTCGGATTTTTTTTAAGTGAAAATAGATCGATGTGTACATGGGAAGAACCAATGTAGTGCGCAATGCCGAGGTTGTGCGCGGTGCCTAGTTTGTGCAATTGTCGGAATTTTTAAGTGAAAATAGATCGATGTATAACATGGGCAAAGCCAATGTAGTGCGCAATGCTGAGGTTGTGCGCGGTGCCTAGTTTGTGCAATTTTCGGACGTTTTTTAAGTGAAAATAGATCGATGTGTACATGGGCAGAGAACTACAGACCAGGCTACCGGCCTGAGGTATAACCAATTGGAATAGTAGAAATTATCTACTATCTACTTTCGCTACTGCCAGGGCAAGCCCCGCAAACCAGCGGCATTTATTGAGTCTAAGTCAGAAGTTACCGATGCACAGTAATGGTTGTTACAATGGCATCTTTGCAGACGTTGTCTGCTACATGAAAAGATGTAAGTGTTGTACTGAGCTGAGTATTATTCATACCCGCATGTAATTACAATTGCTCTGATTGTGTAATGTTCCATCGGCAGTAATGGGTTAAGAGCACTGCATGAAATTTAGTACATTGAGTTAGTCCGGACTTCACCACAAATCATTATTGGTGAACTTGGCTTAATCTATGCTGCATACCGTGTCACATAATAAGGACATACTGTACATACATAGCATGAAGATTATACATAGTACTAAAAATTATACATAGCATCAAACATTATACATATCAATGAAAGTTATACATAGTATTAAAAATTATGCGTAGCATTAAGAATTATACATAGCAAAATTATACGTGGCATTAACATGTAATGTTAACGATTTTTGTAACATAAAATTAGCTGATGAGAATTTTAATGTTCCAGAACGTATAGAGATGCTTTTAGGAGCTGAGGTTTTCTTTGAGATATTAAAATCTGAACAAATTCGATATGAAAACTCGAGTCTTATTTTACAAAACAGTGTGTTCGGTTTTATAGTGTCGGGAAGCGTTACATCAGAAGAACAGAGCCGCGTACATTGTGGGTTAATGAAAACATCTAATGACTTAGAACAAACAATGAGAAAATTTTGGGAAATAGACAATGTTGAAATAGCCATTCCAAAAAATAAAGAAACAGCAATATGTGAAGAACATTATGTGCAAATTCATAAGCGGAATGAGGAAGGGAGTTACATTGTAACAATGCCACTAAAGGAAGATCCTATTTGCTTAGGAAATTTAAAGGATGTTGCCCTTGAGAGATTAAATTCCCTATGGAAAAGATTAGTTAAAGACCCTGAATATTTGAGTCTGTATCAGGATTTTTTAAAGGAGTATGAAGAGCTAGGGTATATGACTGAGGTTAAAGAGAAAAATGAGCCTAGGGTAGTGTACTATATGCCACATCATGGGATATACCGACCTCAAAAAACAACAACTAAATTGAGAACAGTGTTTAACGCATCATGTTTAACATCAAATGGAATTTCGCTAAATTGTTTACAACGTAATGGAGGGGTTATTCAAGATGATCTCTTTTCAATCATGCTTAGATTTAGAAAGTACCCATTTACGGCAGATATTAGAAAAATGTATAGAATGATTAAAATTAACCCTGAACAGAGATGCTTGCAGCGAATCCTGTGGAAAAAAGAAAATGATGCACCTGTGAAAATCTACGAGCTTAATACTGTGACTTACGGTACAGTTAGTGCGCCATACTTAGCTATGAGAACTCTTAAACAATTGTCGATTGATGAAGGTCCAAAATTTCCATTAGCTGCGCCAGTCTTACTTAAAAACTTTTATATGGATGATGTGCTTAGTGGAGCGGAATCTTTGAGTACAGCTAAGGAGCTTAAATCTCAGTTAACTGCAATACTGAAGAGTGCAGCAATGACACTGCACAAGTGGTGCAGTAATCATGCTGAACTTGCGGAAGAAGATCACTCCTATTCCTTTCCTAATGAAGCAAAATCTACAACACTTGGAGTGTCTTGGAGGTCTAGGAGAGACTGTTTCTGTTTTAGAGTGAAACTCGATAATGACATTGTAGTTACCAAACGACAGATATTGTCCACAATTGCAAGATTGTTTGACCCGATTGGTTTACTAGGGCCAATCATAAGTAAAGCCAAAATATTCCTGCAACGGTTGTGGTTGTTAAAGCTGAATTGGGATGAATCACTACCAAAAAAGGAAGCTGATGAATGGAAGAAGTTCTCTACTGAACTGGAAGTTTTAAGTAAAATAGAAATTGAAAGGTTTATTCTTATTGCAGAAGTAGACTGTGTGGAACTTCATAGATTTGCAGATGCCTCTGAGGTAGCATACGGAGCAACCATATACTGCAAGTGCCATTCGAGAGATGGAGAAGTGAAGACAAGACTAGTGACGAGTAAATCCAGAGTCTCGCCTATTAAACGAGTTACTATTCCGAGACTGGAGCTTTGTGCGGCAGTCCTACTTGCAAGGTTGATGGTTAGAGTAATATCTGCATTAGAGATTCCTGTGAACAAAGTTTATCTGTGGAGTGACTCCATGATCGTGCTTTCATGGATACAAAAGGAACCTTACCGGTTGAAGACATTTGTTGCAAATCGAGTGGCAACAATTCAAGAGTTGACTAATGGTCATCAATGGCGTCATGTGTCATCAAAGGAGAATCCGAGTGATCTTATATCCCGAGGTTTGGATCCCAGTAAACTTCTACAAAATGATATGTGGTGGAAAGAACCTCTGTTCCTGAGATACGACGACTACCCAAATAGAGAGATTCCGGTGGAAGTCATTGTGAAGAACTTTCCAGACGAACTTAAAATCCTTAGTGACTCTAATATTTTTCTTAATGTGAAAGCTAACCCTTTCATTGAGGATTTCTTAAATTTAAGTAACAATTACACTAAAATTATTCGTGTTTTAAGTTTTATTTTTAGGTTTGTTAACAACTGCAAGGGTAAGGATAAGGTTTCAGGTCCTCTTCAGAGCTCAGAATTAAAATTAGCTGAACTTAAACTGATTAAGCTAATTCAAGATAGTGAATTTAAAAAAGAAATCTCAAGCCTTGAAAAGGAGGGTAAGGTACCTCCAGATAGCAAGGTAAGAAGTGTTTTTTCATTTTTAGATCAACATGGAATTTTACGAGTTGGAGGAAGATTAGCTAATTGTAAGTTGAATTTTGATAGAAAATTTCCTATAATCTTACCAAAGAATCATAAGTTGACTAATCTAATTATTGTGATGTTTCATAAGAAATACATGCATATTGGTCCACAAGGCTTACTGTCTTGTTAGACAAGGGTTTTGGCCCTTAAACGGGCGCAACATTTGTAGAAAAATAGTACATGAGTGTGTCGTATGTTTCAAAGCAAAACCAGTGCCCTGTCAACAACTTATGGGTCAACTCCCTCAAGAAAGAGTCAGCCCGAATTTTCCATTCAATTGTGTTGGAGTTGATTTTTTTTTTTTTTTTGTCCTTATTTTATAAAATACCCACATCAGAGAAAAGGTCGCCTTAACAAGGTGTATGTGTGCATTTTCATTTGTTTTGTTACCAAAGTTTGCCATCTTGAGTTGGTAACAGACCTGTCTAGTCAAGCATTTATTGCAACCTTAAAGCGTTTTTTCAGCAGGAGAGGCAAGTGTGCACGCATATTTTCAGATAACGCAACCAATTTTGTTGGTAGTAACGCAGAATTAAAGAAATTGAATATGCTCGTCAGCAAACCAGATGATGAATTAGGTAATTATTTATCGAGTGAGAGTATTGATTGGTCGTTCATTCCCCCTAGAGCTCCCAGTCATGGAGGTCTTTGGGAGGCAGGTGTCAAATCTGTTAAGTTTCATTTGAAACGCGTAGTAGGCAATTTGAAACTAACTTATGAGGAGTTTCTTACAGTAATTGCTCAAATTGAAGGCATTTTGAATTTTGGACCCTTGCATCCTTTATCATCCGAACCAGAGGATTTTGATATCTTAACACCAGGCCACTTCCTGATAGGCAGACCTATCACGGCTCTTGCAGAACCTAATATTTTAAACGTTAACGATAATAAATTAAAGAGCTGGCAAAAATTGACTAAAATAGTACAAAAAATTTGGAAGTATTGGAGAAATAACTATTTGAGTGCAATGCAAGGAAGAACTAAATGGTTCTTTGAAAAAGACAATGTCAAGGTTGGAACTATGGTAATTTTAAAGACTGATAATGTTCTTGTATGTAACTGGCCTCTTGGTAGAATCATAGAGATATTCTTAGGTAAAGACAATAAGGTTAGAGTAGTTTCAGTGAAAACGAAAAGAGGTATTTTTAAAAGATCAATTAATAAAATTTGTCTTTTACCTATGCCAAGTTAAACAAAAAGTATGTTTGTAATTAATTATTGTATTTTCTTATTATAGTAGTTTGATTTTGTTGATGTTATTATTTGATGTTTACAATTATTTACCTGTATTTCGTGTTGTCACTCTGTGTAATTTATTATTGTAAGATCTAATTTTGAATGATTACATCATGTCAAGGCGGGCGGTATGTTGAGCCTGCGCGCGCATTTCATTACTAGCGTCGGCGCTTGCGCCTTGAGCTCTTGGAGTTTGTGACATGAGATTGTGAGCGAAGAGAGAGAATTCGTGGCTTCGAGTGGCCATGAACGATGTAAATTAATGAGAATTAAAGTGAGATATAATACAGTCCATTGTTCCTGAGTTTATTGAATTATAGTGTAGTGCCTGTGCAAAACAGTTAACATACATAGCATTAAAATTATAAAGTAATACCGAAAACTGTTTTACTACTAGTACATTAAGTAGATCCTACGATGTAGTTTATATGGTTGCACAATTAACGTGTAATAGAGAGCATATTAAGATACTTTAGTGCACACAACAGAATGCTAATAACTAGTGTAGTTACACAGTGCAATTATATAGTACAAAATTACTTTGGCGTTACATAGTGCCTTTAAACTATTGAACCATGGACTTTTTAATAGATGTATAGCTTACTGTTTTGCTCAATGAACTTAGTACAATGAACAAATTATATAACTTACTATCCGCACAAATATTGTACTCATTAGTAGCTGTGCGCACAGAATATTATAAACATTAAATAGGTCCTAACAGCCACACGTTAATGATTATAAGATAAATAATTAAATACTCGAATGCAGAACATTGCAAATTTGAATAGGTAAGTAAATGAATGATACTGAGATACATTAATAACGATTAATAGTGAGTAACTAATACTAAAGAATAGTATTTAATATTGAAACTCATAAGTGCATAACAAAGTTCGCAAATAGTACTCTAAGTGTCAAAATTTCTTAATTTAATGCAAAACATGCAGCTGTGTTTGAGGAATTTGGTGCGGAAATCGAAATGATGCAACTATCTTATAACTATTAATACTAAATAAGCGCATGATAAGTTCTAGATTAGATATGCTTGCTTAGTAGGTTATACGATTTTCAATAAAGCATAATTACATAGCAGTAAAATAATAAAGAATATAGGGAAGTGGCTATACATGACTTTAGTGCTTACATGACTTGGTGCGCATTTTAATTATATGAAACTTCTTGGTAATATCCAATAAAAACATAAAAGATAAAAATGACAACATACTGAGATGAATGAGTACTAAGAATGAAGTTCTGAGTACAATAAGCAAAGCGCAGAATACCATGGTACAATGATTAAACAAGCATGAGATTTTGTACAACTGGCAACTATTGATACGCATACAGGATCTTACTTACATTACTTATGGCAATGCTTAAATATACATAATATAACACATTCTTAAGATAATTTGCTTATGAAACATACTTATGAGAGTGTCAGTTCATTACTTAATGCTAATGGGAGTCCACTGTACATATATATACGTTGAATTATGTATTTACTACAATGAGCTCTTGTAGTTCTGCCGAGCAGTTCATCTGAGATAAAGCCTGTATAACGTCTGGCCACCACAGGGAGTCAGATGCTCCCTGGATGTCCAGACTAATGATCAAGGAGTGGTGTCCCTCGCTTCTGTTGCACTCTCTCAAGTTCATTAACTTGGAGATGGCGTGTTCTGTAGAAAGTCCTCCTCGGAAGCCAAATTGCCTGGGGTCTATGGAAGTGTTTCTTTGTAGGAAAGAATTTAGTCTTCCAAGTACTACCCTTTCCAGCAGCTTGCCAAACGAGGGGATGAGACATATTGGCCTGTAGGATGTGGGTTGTTGTGGATCTTTGCCCGTTTTATGGAAGAGTGCTACCTCTGCATTTTTGGTCGTCTTCGGGAAGTGTCTATTCTTCCAACAGGCACCGATGTACTCTTCGACTAGGTCAGGCGTAAAAGCATAAATCATGCGTATTATGGCATTGTCTAGCCCGTCCGGGCCTGGTGCCTTCTTTGCGTTTAGGTGTTTGACGATAGCCTCTATCTCAAGCCTAGTAGGAGGGGGTTCCAGAGAAGTCTGACTTCTGATGAAGTTATTGAATGAAGTTCTTATCTCTGATTGCGCAAGGTTGTCATCTGTCGGTGTGTCTTCTTTGAAGAGTGACTTAAGTATGTAGCTGATTGCTTTGGTTGCACTAGTGGCTGTTGGAGCTACTGACAGGGGGATTTGTGTTGGTCTAAAGACCTTGTTGGTTGCAATCTTGAAAACCTTGTCGTATTTCTCAACGGTGCGAGAGCAGTATTCGCGCCAGGAGTCTTGCTTGGCTATAGCGATTTGTCGCTTATATTGCGCTTGCTGTATTTTGTAACGGTCGAAGAGTGTCCTGCGGACCATTGGCTCCTGTGTGGATAGAGCTTGCCGTCTCAGTTTTCTGAGTTTGCCCCGTTCCTGTGACAATTGGGGTGTCCAAGCCAATGTAGTGCGCAATGCCGAGGTTGTACGTGGTGCCTAGTTTGTGCAATTCTCGGATTTTTTTTAACATGGGCAGAGCCAATGTAGTGCGCAATGCCGAGTTTAGGCAATTCTCTGATATTTTAAAGGTGAAAATAGATGGTTGTGTACATGGAAACCGAGTTTGTGCAATCCTTTGATGTTTTTCGAGCGAATACGGATCGTAGTGTACAAGGGAAAACGAGATAATGTGTGATGCCGAGCTGTAATGTAACGTAATTTATATGCAATGTTTAACATATTGTTTGTGTATTTTAAATTTGTATTGTTGTTTTAATTGTGAATTATATTAAAGACATCATTTTTCATTTAAATTGTATTTTTAATTTTTTGGTTTTGATATGTTTATAATGCTTTCCGACTTACGATATATATCGATAGCCCAACGATCTACTCAACAGTAGCAAAGCTGTAAACTTTGACCCTATAAGTAACTTTTACCTCATTATTATAATACGTAGTGTTTGCTATCGTAATTGCACTTGATAATATGAGTTCTTTGATAATATGTGTGTATGTATGTGAAGCATTGCTTAGTGTTCCAAATTTGTAGTATTTATTTTCTTATAATATTTTCTTTCATTGTGAGAAATTAGATTTTTTTATTTATTAATGTGTAGAATTCTAGTATGCTTGCCTACAGAGAATATGATGTGATTTAGGAATTTAAGAATCTGTTTTTCATTAATGTGAAGTTTAAAATTTTTAGAAAATAGTGAAAATTGTCTAGTTACTGGTATGTAAGGAATTATGTCGTTATGTAGCAAGACGTTAATTTGTAAATATGATAAAATTGATATGTTCCAGAGTATTAATTTAAATTAAAAAATATTTGTATAAACGCTGAAGCTTAAAAATCTTTGAAAATACTGAAGCTGTATGAAATACAAGTATGAGAGACTGCAACGTTCTTTATCGTTTTAATAATTGGTAGAATTCGCTTACTGTATCATAGTAATTTTAAATATAAACAATTTATTACTTATTTTCAGTTACGCCTAAGCTTAAATGTCAGAAATGTAAATTTAAAGTAAAGAATTTGATGTTAATTTACAATAATAAACAATTCATTATTGTTCTTTTTTAATAGAAAGTAGAAATTATGCGTAGCATGGAGAATACCATGGACCTTATAAGAGACAGATTAACCCAGTCGGCGAGGCGCGCGTCACCGACATGTCGGCAAGAAAGAGTAGGGAAGATCTGGTTTACTTTTATAACTTTGAAACCTATGGCGTTTGTATCCCATAACTCTTTTTAATTATTAAATGTGATAAGTTGTATAGTGATGAAATTATGAAAGCCCTAATTTTTTCCAAATAGGATTTAATATATCTCATTAAAGCACTTTTTACTGCATTTCGCGCATTTTTTACGCATAATTCTTGTACAAACATCTTTACTTTGGTAAAACGGTAAAAACTCTAAGCACAAAATTTATGAACTTAATTTTGCGTAAAAATAAAGTAAAATTAAATAAAATTGATAGTACGCGATGCTTTGAAATAAATAAGGTAAAATTAAACGAGATCTGATAATTTGTTTTTAATTTAATGAACATTTTCAGGCAGTGATTTTCCAAATTAAAATAACATTACAAAACGATCATATTTATTTGATTACATGATCAATAAATTATTAACATTAAAGTGGATTAGTTATTTTAGTAATTCATAAAATTCGGAGCATAAAATTTTCTGTATGTAATGAAGGAAAAAAAAGATAAAATAAAATCTAGAAGCACTCAGATTTTATATTACGCCGAAAAGGAACCTTTTTTTTTAAGTTTTGTGTGTTATATTTATTGAATATCATGTTCTTCGCCCGTAAATCACATACATTTGAAAACAGTATATGTTTAGAATTTCCGCACTGGAGATAAAACTGTTATTTTCCGTACAGTGCTCGCTCTGAACACGTTGAGTTTGTTAATGAAAAATTCGTTAAAGTTTTACAAAATAGGAAATAGATTAAAACAAATTCGAAATTCGGCCGTCCAGATGCCCATATTCGGGTGGAGGATTACATTATTCAAAATTTGATGGCTCTAGATACTGTCGTTTTTGTCACAGTGCGAGAAACATACATGTATTCATGCAGATTCTTCATTATTTAATTTCTTTACATATAATACAGGTCGATAATATTTGGTAACAACAATTTGCAGAAGACACGGACATTTATAGTAAAACAGCACAAAATGCCGCTTCGAAACTAACAGCCTTTCTAAGATACCGCCCTTTTTGTCTAATAAATTAAATTAACAGTAAATTAAAAAAATATTATGCAGAACAAAAAATAAATTTAAAAAAATCAGTATAAAATACAAGCAAAATTAATTATTACAGTTAAATATAATTTTAATATTAGAATTAAATGCATAAAAATTTTTAAGGAGTCAAAAGTGTTTATCACTATGATGTATTATGAAATATAATTGAAATAAAATTCCTTTATAGAAATTGTGCTATAATACTCATCTATAATTTTAAAAAAGCAGCACAATTTAGAATTTTAAACAAAACTTTCAAAAATTCGATTTTAAATATTTTAGTATTTTTTACATATTTACGCCAATAAA
Source organism: Stegodyphus dumicola (assembly GCF_044657685.1). Taxonomy (NCBI): domain Eukaryota; kingdom Metazoa; phylum Arthropoda; class Arachnida; order Araneae; family Eresidae; genus Stegodyphus; species Stegodyphus dumicola. The sequence continues at coordinate 138,327,108 of NC_140777.1, forward strand.
AAGCATAAAAATTGCAAGAGAAAATTTCTTGTTTGAAATTTTCTATTAGTTCAGATTTAAAATATTATTTTCTAAAAGAAGTAGTTACAAATTTCCTTACAGCATAGGAAAAGCTAAAAAAATATCTAGTCCTGAAAGCATGCAACAGCTTTATAATTATTTAGAACGTTAATTATGCTTGATAAATATGCTAAATTTTTAAAAATCAATCTCAATTTCAAAAATAAAAATATGTAGAAATTATAATTTGTGAAATGAGGCGCTACAACCAGCTTTTTCTTGACAATTATACACGCTGCAATAGGCAACCAATGTTAAATTTCTGCAAGTCGTCCCTACTCCTCCGGATGTGATCAAGGTGACAGCCTGGAACGCCTCAGACGAGGGAGAAAACCCGTTTGGGTTAATCTATTTCTTATAAGGTCCATGCATGGACCTTATAAGAAAAAGCTGGTTGTAGCACCTCATTTCACAAATTAGAATTTCTATATATTTTTATTTTTGAAATTGAGATTGATTTTTAAAAATTTAGCATTTTTTTAAATAAAAATTTTATTGTTTATGATATTTTATGGAATTTTATGTTGTGAATGATGTAATGAATGACGTCACATTATTTTAAAAGTAATTGCTTTAATGTCTATAAATTTAATCTAATGTTTTAAACATTATTTATGGCTGGTAAATATTAAAATACAATTTAATCTTGCATTTTTTAAATATGATTTTATTATGAATGATTATTTAAATAATTTTAATTCTATGTCTGATGTAATCAGCTCCCTGATTGGTTACTGAATATTTGTGCATTACCGCGCCATTTTAAAATTATATTATTCATCTCTTCGAATTCCTCAGATTTCAAATGGAATGGATATGTCCGTTTTAAAGATGAGTGTTGTTATTGGTAATTACCCAAGAATTATTGGAAATTATTGGAATTAAACAGCTTCCCTGCAAATGCCGAAAATTATGAAAAAGTTATAGAAAGCTTAAGAAACAGGTTCGATAATGAAGAATTGTTGGTGGAATTCTATATTCGAGAATTATTAGATCTGATGATTAAAAATGTTACTAATCAAAAAGGAAAATGCTGTTTAACAGAAATGTATGACAAGTTAGAGTGGTATTTACATTCGTTGGAGTCAATAGGAATGACAAGCGAGAAATACGCTGCAGTGTTTCTTCCGGTCGTGGAATCTTGCATTTCCGAGGAAATTTTACGAATTTGGCTTAGAAATCATGCACCAATAATTACAGCAGAAAATTCTCACTCTGAGAAATTGAAACAATAATTATTGTTTTAAAAGAATGAATTTGAAGGAGAGCAAATAATTTCTTTGGCGAAAGCTGGATTTAAATTATTTGATTCGGGTGCAAAGAAAGAAAGTAGAAGAGGTAAAAAGTACCAGGCGAATAATTTATTCTCAGGCTATAATAAAGGAACCAATTATGGTGAAAAGAATTCTTGCATATTTTGTGAGAAAAATCAAGTCGAGATTGCTTTGTTGCTGAGAAGATGACTCTGAGTCAAAAGAATGATGAAATTAAGAAAAAGAAGGGTTGCTTCTTCTACCTCAAAATTGGACACAGGGCCAAGCAATGCAAGACAAATGTACGATGATTGATATGCTCGAAAAGATATTGGGCTGTCATGTGTCCGGATTTACACACCAATCAAGAGCAATGATGTTGAAAAGAATAAAGAGGAGCAAACACAAAATGTATCACTTGCAAGCATTGATTTCCTAGATGAAGTGTTCCTTCAAACACTATTAATTACTATCGACACAAACAGAAAGTAGAAGAGAGTAAGGGCGATACAGGATCGCAGCGTTCATACATATTAAAGGAGACTGCTGTAGATATAGGGGGTCACGAAAGAGAATAATTTATTCCCAGGCCATTATTCTTCAGGGCATAAATCTTTAGTTTATGCACTTTTTGGAGATATGGAGGATATTTATTGCCCGTAGAGGGCAATTGATAATTTATAGCGACAAGGGAGGTAATTTTGTCGTTTTCAATTAACCTTTTGAGATCAATTAATTGGAATACAATCGAGATAGAAGCCGTTACAAACAAGATTGGCTGGAAGTTCAGTCCACCCACAGCACCATAGTGGTCTGGCTTTTGGGAACGACTTGTTCAAATGATTAGGAAGCTTTTGCGTCAAGTCCTAGGCCAGTCGTGTCTGAATTATCAAGAATTGATGAATGCGCTGTGAGACTGCGAAGCAACTGTGAATGCCAGACCACTCACTTATGTGTCAGAGAACTCATTCCTTTGACGCCGTTCTTATTTTTAGGTGAAATTACAGCCTTTGGAGTTCCAAAGACTGAATCAAGTCAGACTTGGATCAACTTGATAAAATTGATTTCAACAAGAGACTGAAACACCTACAGAATTTACGAGAGCTCTCGAGAAAGAGATTTAGAAGTGAATATCTCGGCCTACTAGTGCAACGCCCCTCTACAGTGCCGATTTCTCAACAGATAAAAATCGGGGATATACTTGTAGTTCTCGTAGAGTGTGATGACAAATGCAAGGTGCTGTGGCCTATATAAAAGTGATTGAGCTATTTCACCAATATATCCAGAAAAAGACAGCAACATTCGAGTAGTTCGTGTCAAAACCATGTCTGGAGAATTAGTTCGACCAATCCGGAGAATATTCCCTCTCGAAATACCTTCATCTTTGGAGTCAGATGAGGCAAATGAAACAGAGGTGCAGTGTGAAGCCAATTTATTTTCAAAATAAATTAACAAAGAATAATTTCGCTCCAGATTTATCGAAGGACATTAAGACTGTCGTGACTAGAAGTGTAGGACAAATTAAAATTCCATCTAAATTTCTAACCTAATTTCTAGAACACTATTTGAGTGATTTTACTGTAGAAATTTAAGAACTTAACTTTCCTTTTTGTTTACTATTTAGCTTTGTATGAACGGTATTTGTTATATTTTTGATTGATTATTTTTGATTGATTAAGTGTATGTAATCAATCAAAAGGTGGGAGTATTGTTAGAACCACCAAGCCTCAGTTGTTATCTTTCTCTCATAGTTTGTCATTTTAATAGTGGCAACCATCTGATCTTTGTTGTATGTTGTTGTTTTACGGATTTTGAAAATAAACATGACGCTTTGGGATATTAGGTGTAGAGCTGTTTTATTTTAAGTTTATTAAGAGAAAGGAAAACGGTTAGTTCCTTCAAATCTCGAACAATTATACTTCCATTTTTCTAATCAATGCTTAAACCTTTACTCCACTCATTGTATACAATACAATAGCTGAAACTGCGGCTGGTATAGGAAGTACGCCAACAGTCGACCTGCTCATCCTTAATAGATTTTTCGATGGAACTGCACGCATCTTCTGCTGAAATATCACCCGAGTTACTCATATTTCTTCTTCTGGCTACTTTGCTCGCTCTTTCATTTAACCCTATACCCTTATGGCCAGGAACCCAGATGACAGTGATGGAAAGCTTGAGAATAAGGCAGGTGGATCTTCTGTGAAAACTGCTCATAGCGCTGATTACTGACTTGCTATCCTTTAGAATAGCAAGTTTTTCATCAGGATTCAGTTTCTCAAGAAGTTTACAGGGGGCCCAAGCCTCAGCAGAGAAAACTGAGCTTCTGCTATCAGTACACTGGCTGACTATCACCGCGGTACCGTCTGCAGCCGCAATACCAACTCCTGTATGAGACTTGGAAGCGTCTGTAGCGTAAATCGTATATCATTGATTCAAGTAATCATTAATCATGATACGGGAATATTGTTGTGTCTCCGCTTCTGAGAGTTTTTTTTTTGTTTTTTGTTTTTTTGTTATGAAACTTGTACTCATTCATTTTAAAACAAAACTTTACATCTTCAGAAAAATCTTGCCCATTGCTAAAAGTAATACACTTATTGAAAATCTAGATCAAAGTTACTAAGCTTGTCTTTAACACGCTGGCTAATAGGCTTGCGTATCTTGCCCCACGTATACTTACACCTTTTTAGGCAATTTTTCAAACTATTCGCGATAGGAGAGGCTTCTGAAAGAGCAATGTTCTTTACTTGAAATAACGTAAATTGTGAGGACATCAGTGACAGAAGCAGATATCTGCCAGTCGCTTTCTGAAATAAATCACAACGCATCATGTCATAAGGTTTTGAAGAAGATGATGATGAAACCGGTAAATTAGATTTCCTTGTTTCACCAAGAGTTTATTTCAGATTATATAAAATATGCAGATTTTATTTTTGAATTTAACAAATATTCTCTATTCGTATAAGGCAAATATAAAATTAAGATTTAATTAAGAAATTTAAATTGCAAAGAAATAAAAATAATGATTATTGCTGCGAACTAATTTACAATATCATTTAAATCCTAAGATTATATGTAAATTAATTGCACGTATCTAAAACAATGAAAAAATATATTATTCCAAAAAATTAAACACATTAACCGCCAAAACTACAAGGAATGATTCTTTTCTAATGAAAATAATAACAGATATTAAATTAAGCATTTATAATATTAATATTTTACGCTTACTTTTAATATTTACTTCCCAGTATGTCCTAATATATGATTTTATTTAATATAAATTATTTTAACATTTTTTTACGTATGCGTAAATAATTTTTATACTAATAAAATCGTAGAACGGTAAGAAATACTTAATATTATTTTAGAAATTTTCTCGAACACTTTCAGTAAATTTAACTAAATACTTTTTTTTAAAAACTAAGAATCACTTTAAAAACTTCCTGCACCATGTTTCCTCTTCCTTACTTACATTTTCATTATGTTTAGCTACTTTGCACAGTTTTTTTTGGTAATTCTTCTTTTCTTTTTATCCAGACGAACACCTCTTTTTGCAATGATCCATACGATATGTATCTTGCATTTGCCCAATAGATATTGAACATGAATTTATATATTCCTGTTCCGTATCTAAAGTATTTAAACACTCAAAATTGAAGTTACTAATTGCTGTAAGAGCTATTTCGAGTCTGTTTTCGATACAAATGTTTCTCTGGGGCAGTTATTTCAAATGATACTATGTAAACTCTCTTTAATGTTTCTCCAGATATGCATCTCCCTAAAAGTTCATTACTGGCTAGTCTTTGATACACTGGCAGTATTTTGGATAAAACATCTACTTTTAATTTTTTTTTTTTTTTTTTTTTTTTTTAATCATTGAATGAGATAGAAGTTTCTTATTTCTCGCAATGCTACTTGGGGGAAATCAAAACATGATATGATACCTATTAGGCATTTATAATGTCTGGGTGAGTCATCCGTGGAACAACAGTGAAACAAACTTGGATAAATTGCGGTCTTGATTTCTTACACATTTATATCTTACTAATAGTAAAAAGTATTAGGGGTGGAAATTAAAATAACAATTATCAAATGTTTGTTTACCTTTTTACTGACATTTAAATGTCCCAGAAAAGGTAAGCAAGCGTATTCAAATGCCTATAACATTTTAAAAATAATTTTACACACAAGCGGTTTTTTGTAGACAATAGAGTTAAAACCGTAGAATATTATCATATGAAATTTTTATTTACCAATTTTTGGTCGACTTTTGCTAAAACCATCGTTCACTGTCCCCTTAAGCGACAAAAGTATTCATGTTTTAGCAAATGTCAAATTAAAAAAAAAAATATTTGACAAATAATGAAATTTAAATTTTAATGCGGTCTTTCAGCTCCTATACTTACATTTCGAGAAGTTTTATACTCGTTTTGGAAAAAAAAAAAAAAAAAAAAAAAAAAAAAAGAAGAAGTTTGACATACCGTACAAAAAAAAAATTATTGGGATATTTAATTTCAAAATTTGCAATTTTTGTTGTCATCTTCAATTTTTCGTGAGGAATCGGGTATTTAAGTTAGAATAATTCGATGAAGTAAGTATGAAGTGCAGCAAAAAATGTGTATAATTTTAACAGGCGTGCAAGAAAGTCATTGGTGTTCAAATCCGATTTTTTAAATTTAAATTTAATGTTTATTTAAGCGAGTTCTAAATCTTTTCTCTTGCTGGAGATTTGATAGGTATTAAAATTTGATCACATGATGTACGTCTACCAACTTTTCATAAGCCGGTATGTGCTGCCACCTATTGCGATAAAATAACATTCATTTTTGTAGAATATTTAGGAAAATGCGTATTCTGTTTAAAGTATTTAATTATATTTGAAATAAATGCAATCTATACTCGTAATAAAGTAAAGCAAATGACATCACGTTACATAATTTGAAAAAGTGATTAATTACCGCCAAAAAGTATCATACATATTACATTTGAAATGTACATACATTCAAATTACGAAAAAATAAATACTGACCTTTCGCGAGTATGAAGACATGACACATTAGTAGTTAACTTGTCATAAAGATATTATAAACTTGAAAATCAAGTTACAAGAAATACTAATGTTGATTCGGTGTGATCAAAGAGAGATCGGATTCAGCGACATGCGAAAGGAAAAGGCGAAAAACTTTGGAAAGAAAAGGTTCTATTCTGGAAGACATTAGCACAATATATAAGGTATAACACGAGGAATAAAATAAGAAACCGTGAAACTGAGAAACTCATGAAAGAACTGCAGCAAAATGAAAGGAATTTTGCAAGAGGGCTTAGAAAGCATTCTAGTTGAAATGATGCAAATAATAAAAGAGAAGCTTCGCTGTAAAGAAATAATGTATAGACTGCTTAAAAATAAAGAGAAATTGCGAAAGAAAGAAGTTCATTAGAGAAAGTTCTCCAACCAAAATTTAAATAATAAGTTATGTTAATAATGTGAATACAATTATTGTAGCGACTTCATTTGTAAATCAGCCACAATATATGACAATTTAAAAATTTAAGAATTATTAATAAATACTAGACAAGGACAGACGTGGGCAGAACCGATTAATCATAATGGTAGAGGGATGGTGCCCACGTCCTCCGTTACTACTACTATGGATGGTGAAAATTAATTCTAATATCGTTAAAAAAATCCTAATATTTTGAAAATTTACTTTACAGTATTGAATCAACGAACTATACAAAATAGCATATTCAAAGTGATCAAACCAATTTCATATAATTTTCTCTCCCACTCAAAAAAAAAAAAAAAAAAAAAAAAAAAAAAAAAAGAGGGAGAGAAAAGAAACGCAAAGAGAGAAGTAATGAACGGAACGAAAAACTATTAATGTTTTACTTATAAGAGTACTGTAAGCCATCTTTTATTAACATGAATAAGAAAATAAGAAAATTCATCTCATAGTTGCTCCTGCTAATCTTCTGTTACTATCTCCATTGCAGTAGCAATGTACATTAAAATACTTGTAACCGGCACTCCGTTAACCGCCAGTATATAAAAAAAGGCATTTTTGATAAGTCTAAACTTAAATTCGAAATTTAGCCTATGTGGTAAATATGTATATAACTCAAAAACGATTTGGAAATTTGAAAGTGGAAAACATTTATATTATGTTTTTTACATTTAATGTAGCAAGCCTTAACCAGTGGACGAAGGAGTTCCTTCGAATATAAAGATGAACTACGGAACCCTTTTTATGCATCGATGTGTAAACTCGAAAGCAGAATCTATGAATTTCAAGAGCAATACATATTGAAAGATGACAGATTTTCTTTGTACCTTGCTTGGAAATATGTAACCAACGTTACTTTACGTCGCTGTTGGTGTAAGTTGTGGCCTATGATCATTTTCGTAGGTGGCGATTCGAGTGACGAAGGTTCTCTTGGTTTTAAAATACATCGGGCACCCGTGGTCGACATCTTTTGGATTCAGTTACATATTCGAAAAAATTAGTATTAATGAAGAGGAGAAGCATGTTTGGGTGAAAGTAAACAATTCCGTTTCCGTCGCACTCTCCCAAGTCGAAGGCGAAATAATTGAACATGTACTGGGAAAGGAGAAGTATTAAAAAATGGGAGGGGGGATGAAGCTGAAGTCAGTATGCAAACAAGTTAGTTTAGGTGGAAGGAAGCTGAAAAAGAACTGCGGACTTTCATAAGATTTGACGAGGCATATTCATCTATATCAGTACGTAATGCTATGAAGCTTCATTGCATACACAGCAATCTTTAAATACACGGCCACAACTCTGTAGACATTCGATGTTGTATGCCATCACACTAAGAATTCCTAACTTTGATGCAGAGCCGGATTTAGACTTGGTAACGCCTTAAACTATCTGAGATATGGGGGCTCTTTATAAGTCTGTACTATATTTTAATACTGTATTTATATTTTATTTTAATTATTGGGGTTCCCCCAATAAAGTGGGGGCCCTAAGCTGTAGCTTGTATAGCGTATACGTAAATTCTACACTGCTTTCATGTGATAATAAGTATGTAATTTTTAAATGTTTTTAATTTTTGTTTTTCTGGAATATAAAAATCATGTTTATGCATTTTTAATCTTAAACAATTAATGTGATTTTCGGTACTTTTTATTTAACTGCGATCGACAGATTAAAATAATATAGACGGACTTCGAATGCTGTAATATCTATGGATGGAATCAAAAACATGAATAAGCAATTTTTAGAAATGTATATATTCAATTATCCGGAAAACATTTCTTATCCGGAATAGGCGAGGTTCCGTTGCTGCCGGGTAAAAAGGATTCTACTGTAGTTTTTCAGCTGGTATAGTTTTATCATAAGGCGGTGAGAAAATGAGATTTTTAACGAATTTAATGGAGTAAATAAGAACTACCTAGTAGCATAATAAGAAATCTTGGGCTCGTATTTGAATATTTTCTTGATGCCTCTGATTTACAATCATCATGATTCCGAGTAAAAAAGGGAAAAAGAAGAAAAATTCAAGTGTTCAAGTAGTAAATACAGGTAGGCAGTGATATACCTTCTTTGTATATCTCTAGTTACACCACTACGCGAAAAGAAAGGGGCAAAATCACGTGGCCCAAGTTTGGGCGAAGTTGCATTAGGGTTAGCTATGAAGCACATTAATCTTTTTTCAACCTTATAACATTAATGACACTATTTTGTCTCATCTTTGCATATGCATCCTGTTCTCTATAATAACCTATAAATGCTTTTAGCAAATTGTGTGTCACTTGTATTACATCAAAGAAACTGGTGCTGAATGCTATTATCGATTGAAATTTTGAAATCTGTAGCTTGCAAACAGCCTTCTAATGCTGTATTGCTCGTTCTTTGTACAGTTATGATACCATTCTGTGTTTGTGATACTTATGTTCATAAAAAGAGAGCAACACAACAATTATAGAACTATCTGGTGGTACTCATCTTGTGTTCCTAAGTTACACTGCTTTTTCCAGCACGGAATCGAAAAGATACAATGATATTTGAGCAAACGGTCTATTTTGGCTGACGGGATGTTCGAAAGCACAGAAACTTCAGCTGATGTCTCCATTTGTCTTACACATGTTCAAGTTTCCCATACCATTGCTAGAACAGATTGATTTTCGTAGATTAAGGCTACCTGGAATTTAATGTCTGCAGTAAGGGTAGTAGCGAGCGAATCACAACGGGGTTTGATTGTACCATTGACTAAGGGGTCTCCATACCGGGACATGTTCATCATTTATTTCTTTTCAGAAGTAATGCTCATAGTTAAATACCACAAACATAATCAGACTGTGGTATTCCACACTGGTTCTACGCTGACAACATTACAAGTGTATCCATCGATACTCCGATGCCAAAAGTAGCACTTACGGGAATGTGGGGTCACAAATTCGCTTCCTCAAAATAACTGGAAATGGTTCCTTGGGTCAAACAGTCTTTAAATTTGCTTATGGATTGGATGGGAGTTTTTACATAAAACTCTTTAACCTTAAAATATGGGTCCTGAAGGAGGGAACAAAGTTCAGGTGCTTTGAAAATTATATTTGATATTAAATTAAACAAAAGGCTTTTAACTTGTTATTTAAATTGATGTTTTAAGTGAATTAATTTAAAAACCAATAAAATCCCAGGAATTTGGAATGATTGGAGTTAAATTAACTATACAACATTATCTTTTAAAACTTTTATCAGTATTGTAATACATTTTGCACTAATGTATTACTGTAATATATTACCGAAAATTCCACTGAAATTCAATTTTAGATTCCCAGAATTGAAGTCTAGTTTTAGTCTTTCAAGATCCTTTTTATTGCTTGATCCATAAAAGTTATGTTGTAGATGGCAAAAATACATATATATGCACATATACACTAAAAAACCCTCATAAATCAAAAGAAGTTAAGGGATACAAATAACATTATTTTAGTTTTGCGCTCCTGGAAGAATTACTGAATAATAATACAAAACAAACTTCCTAAGATGCTTTTAACCTTTAGAAATCATGATACTACTTTTTTATGCAAAAGTACCATGTTATTTAATCACTCAGAAATTCAGATCCTTTAAAAATTAAGACATTATCTTTTGTTTTCTTTTCATAATTCTTTGGATTTTAGAAAATTTGAATAAAGAGGACGGCAAATTAAGTAAAATCAAATGAAATACTATGATCTTATCTTCCCACTCAGAAGAGAGGCAAGTTTAAGGTAGACTGAAAGCTAAGAAAATGGACAGACTAATCGATGGATCTTGTTGTATTAAATAGTAACATAAATAGCTGGCTTGCGTAAACATGGTTTAAGAATGGACGCAGAAGGAACAGAACAGACATAGAAGAACAATACACTAAAGCCGATGACTGAATATATGACATAGTAAAAGACGAAAATTCACCTAAAAGCAGAATTTGCCGACTTAGGAATGCACCATCAATTTATGGTGAAGGCAATGAGCCTTATCTTTTTATTAAGAAATCATCTCCAGCGACCTCCTCCTCTTCAGATGAAACTATCTCTCTTTGAAAAATTCAGCTAAACTTGACAATGAGTTGTTTAACAGCCGAATGAAAAATTTAGAAAAGGCAGAAGACACTTCGAAAACTATCCTGTAGGGCACTATCAGAATGAAAATGAAAGCCGTGCGAATAATTGCAAAACCTCCTCGGTATTTTCAGAAAACCTTAAAGCAATCCATTCTACAGCTGAAGCACGTCTTTAAAGAAAAGGATAGTCCATTCAATCGTTTCCCCCCCCCCCAAAAAAAAAAGGTTTGAGGCAAAAATGCGCTTTAGGAAAGCCCAAAAACTTAATTTCTAATTTTTTTAAAGTGTACAGAACTGCCAAAAAACAAGACTTGACGAGTTAGGGACATACAAAAACCACTGCAGAATTCCATGAAAAAAACGTGATTTGGAAGTCAATGATTTTTGAGAAAAACAGGTAATTAAATTAATTTACAATTTATCAAATCGAAGCATTTCCACTGCACAATGTAACCAAAAAATCTGCTGTGTACACCACATGACTTCATTATACGTAATATTAAATTATACGCATTTTTTCTTGAATTTCATTTAAATTGATTGGATTGAATTAAATCTACTTCATCGACAGCGCATAAACCACAATAGAATAAATGCACTCTTTAAAATTCACTATAATTTTTTACTATAGCGACACTCTGAATGCACAAAATTTATATCATTTGAAGAATTATCGTTGCAACGTGTTCTATTCAAATACTATAATAAAACTAAAACGATGTATGAAAGAAATTAAACAAAACAGGAAAGAAACAGTTTTTCACAGACTATTGAGTATTTCTCATTTAATTAACTCAGCTCTCACTTTGCGACAAGGCAAAAATACATAAAAACTCAAAATACATTAAAAATTACCAAGTAAATCTTAAACACTTATTTCCTCGAAAAAATTCCAGAAAGGATTAAGCATGATTTAATTCGCAATAATAAATGAGGGCGTTATTTTTGTGTTCCGAAGTTTAGTCTCTCTAGATTGGCAACAAAGCTACAATTCTGCTGTTTCAAACGTAAACAAATATGTCCGCCATGTTATTTAAAACATAAACCGCACTTAAACAGCTTTTAAATTGTTGATAATTGTACAAATATTGCTTCCAGAATTACGAAAGGCATAAAAACCTTAACCGGAAGATAAAAACAACATAATTCAATCAATTTTAAAGCAAAAAATATACAATTTACAAACATATAGGAGTAAAGATACTGAGATCACTGAGCCGGGTAACAGAGTGGATATATATATAAATATATTTATATACGTTTGGTGCGGCCAATTGCAACCAAAATACGAGGTGCACATCTACATGTTATAGCAGTCCTATATACAAAATTTCAACGTTCTGAGGCTACTCCTTTTTGAGTTATGCGAGATACGCCACGAAAAATTCTCTTCAGAATTAATTTTACAGCAGTTTTATAATTTTTTTGGAGGAAAGGTGTCTTTTATTCTGTCCTTACGCACAGATATCACGCAAAAACATCGTTAAATTGCATTCGATAGCGGTCAAAATGGATATTTTCGTTGAAATATGCTGCCTGAAACTTTTCGCGATTACAATACTTCCTTTTTACTTCGTACAAGGAAATAAAAATCTGATGTGTACACCACATGACTTCCTTGTACGGAATATTAAATCATACGCATTTTTTCTTGCTTTTCATTTAAACTTATTGGATTGAATTAAATATATTTTGTCGATAGCGCATAAATCACAAGAGAATAAATGAACTCTTTAAAATTAACTATATTTATTTACCACAGCGACACTCTGGCGCTAGGTTGATTTAACAGCGTTATATTTCATTCATATTATAACTCAGAATGCACAATATTTATATCATTTAAAGAATTATCTAATCGTTGCCACATGTTCTATTCAAATACTATATTAAATCTAGAACGATGTATAAAAGAAATTAAGCAAACAAACCCAAAAAGAAACAGTTTTTTACAGACGATTTAGTATTTCTCATTCAATTAATTAAGTTCTCGCTTCGTGAGAAGGCAAAAATATATAAAAACTCAAAGTATCTATATTAAAAATCACGAAGTAAATCCTAAACATTTCTTTCCTCGAAAAAATTCCAAAAAGAGTTAGGGATGATTTAATTCGCAATAATAAATGAAGGCGTTATCTTTGTTGTTGCGAAGCTTAGTCTGTCTAGATTGGCAACCAATCTATTATTCTCCTGTTTCAAATGTAAACAAATATGTCCGCCATGTTATTTAAAATTAGGCTTAACCGCACTTAAACAGCTTTTAAATTGTTGATAATTGTATAAATATTCTTCGCAGATTTACTATAGGCATAAAAACCTAAACCGTAAGATAAGAACAACATAATTCAATCATTTTTAAAGCAAAAAATGTACAATTTACAAACATATAAGATTAAAGATACTGAGATCACTGAGCCGGGTAACAGAGTGGATATATATATAAATATATTTATATACGTTTGGTGCGGCCGATTGCAACCAAAATACGAGGTGCACATCTACATGTTATGGCAGTCCTATACACAAAATTTGAACGTTCTGAGGCTATTTGTTTTTGAGTTATGCGAGATACGTACGTACGCACGACGTACATACGTTCGTACTGACGCCACGAAAAATTCTCTTCAGACTTTATTTTAAAGCAGTTTTATAATTTTTTTGGAGGAAACGAGTCTTTTATTCTGTCCTTACGTACGGATATCACGCAAAAACATCGTTAAATTGCATTCGATAGCGATCAAAATGGATAGTTTCGTTGAAATATGCTGCCTGAAACTTTTCGCGATTACAATACTTCCTTTTTACTTCGTACAAGGAAGTAAAAACGATAACATGTCACCAGTTTAGCGAGATAGTCGTTTGTTTACGTCAATGTTAAATAGACGTGCCCCTGTAATCTTATTTTTCCGGAAAAGCTTCCTTCCTTTCTTTCAAGCATTTCATGTTACATTATACACAAAATATTACAGCTTCACGTATAATTTCACTAAAATTATTTACATCCATACAAAATTCGTAACAATATGTTCAATTTAAAAAACTTCAGATATGAAAACAAAGCATTTCAGAAATGCTTTATATTATGAAATTTATATCTGGATCCTCTGTAAAGTAATTACATTCAATAAAAATAAAATAAAATAAAATAAGGAAAGGAAGAAAGAAAAAGAAAATGTAAAATAATGGAAGAAATGTTCAGTCTGATTTTCTCCTGTTTCTTATAAATTACGACACAACTTTGCTCTAATAGTTTCATTTCCTCCTTCACTCCTATTTGATGCAATTCCTACAGAAAATCTCGAATCATAAGGATAACAACTTCGATTTATTTCGCTGGTAATAGCCCTAATTGTCATTACAGAACTAATTTCTCGTCCTTCTGCATAGTTTTTGGGATAGGTTTTTCAAATTCTTTTTCTAAAAGCTTTTAACTACTCATCAAGAACCTTGTATACGTCGAGAACTTTTGCATTTGCTTCTGTTGCATATATTCTGCATAACAATGAAGAACCTGCAGATTCTTCATTGTTATGCATTGTTATGTTAACCTTAGATTCAAACACGATTTACTTATGAATGAAGTTGAAAAAGAAAGGTCTATTTATCAAGATTAAAATAACTTGTAAGAATTTCGAATAAAAACTCACTTTAGAATTCTGCTATGTACTTGAAACTTGGCACCCTCTGTTATCACCCTGCTATTCAACTTTGATGACTGTGATAGAGAGGACATTAAATATCATTATTCTGCTTGTCTGAATAGTCTTTCTTTCGTTTTAAAATTAAAATTAGATGGTTCAAAGGTTGAATAATTTTAAAACAGGAATATTAAAATCCAATGAATAAAAGTGGAAGTTTATTAAAAACGCAAAAATGGAAGTGAAAATATGCTGTTGTATCTAAACTAATAGAAAAAAGAAATGCTATTTTCTTGGCGTGCTTATTCTAACAGAAAGACCACTTCTTCTCTCCAATCGCTTCAATAGGTGTTTCTTCCGCCCTAGTTACTCGGTTTTTCTATGTATATTTTAGTCTATCTTGTTATTTGACTGCATACTAGATTCGGACTAACTCTTAATGTACGAGAGCGTGATATGGGCAATAGAGAAAACAGAAGCAAATGCAGTTCTCGACATATACAAGCTTCTTGATTAACAATTTTCAGAGAAAGATTTTGGAAACATAGACCAAAGATGATGCAGATGGAAATCTTACTGGTTTTGTAATGGTAATTAGGGCTTACAGTGAAAGAAGTGAAAGCTGTTATTCTTATGATGCAAGATTTTTTGTAGGAATCTCACCAAATAGGAGTGAAATTTAACCCTCATGAGAGGAACAGAAACTATTATTACAAAGTTATATCGCTACTTAAAAGAAAGGAGGGAAATCAGATAAAAATATATTATATAATTTTAAATTTTATTTTTGTAATTAATTTAAAAATGAAAACAATTTACAAATTCCAATTTCGTAAGAAAATAAAAATTCAAATGCTTTCTTCATTTACATTGATTTCTAAAATTTTTGAGTTTGAACATATTTTATAAGCATATGGTTTCTTTAATCCTGTCGCATGATTAAAAGGAACCATAATATTTTGACACATTAATTCTAATGTTTTTAAATTGGGGTAAAAGTTACAGTAGCGTGATTTTTTAAATAACATGCTGAATAAATTCTTTATTCCAGTGAATTGTGTAAAGAAAAAGGTGTTATCTTTTTGTTGCCAAAAAAAATTAATGTTAAATGTTTCGGTTTTTCTTTTATGTTCAAGGAAAAGCATGTACAGTAATATTCTGTTAGCATTAAAAATTTGAGTTAAATCCCTTTCGAAAAATCACAATTGGAAATATTTTATTTTTAAACACTATATTTAACGAGGAAATATAGATTTAATTTTCGTTCAAGGAATTTTTAATTTATATTAAGAAAAATAATAATTTTTTTTGTTTAAGCTTCCTGAAGAGAGTGATTTTTATTTTGCTTTGTGGAAATAAAACTCATACTTCATAAACATCGTTGAAGTAAAGTGCAAATAACAAAAAAGCATTTGTCTGAAAAGTATGTGATCTTAGTTAATTCACACTTCTGATGCTCTATTTTGTATGAGAAAACTATTACAAGGAAATTTGTTGAGAGGCTCATGGATGATTAATTAGTGTTGATACTTAGACTGAAATATTTATACATCTCTAAGCCAATTTTAGAGGTTTTGGTTTTCTTTTGAAACACCTGTATCTGATTTCTTATTAAAATCTCTTAAAAAAGTTTTTTTTAACTATGCCAAATACGGTTAATATTTTGCCTAATTATAAATTTGTGCATTTAAAAAAATTTCGATAACGTTTGATCAATATCTTACTGGGGCTTAACCTCGGAGTATAAAAAATGAGCCATTGCCTCAGAAGAGACTGTAGTTGGAATGATGCCTGGATGATGATGTTGAAGTCAGTTTCAGTAATCAGACGTTTCTTGGAGGAGCTTCATTTTAGGTCTACTAACTATTGTCTGGTCCTTTCGTCGTATCATAGTTAAATCACACCTTGCAAAGGATTTGGAAATGGACTGAAGAAGGGAATATGAATCAGGCCAAGAGTAATGGTGCATTCAGACAAGCAGCAGTATATTTCGATCGACACATCCGAAGACATAAGTTTGCGCATTACAAAGCCCGACTGTCGACACTATGCAGCATGTGTAGAGAGATTTGGATAGTTTAATGTCAGTAAAAGCAATTTTTGGCCGATTGTCGAAAGTCGCTAAAGTCATGCCGTCCTTTACGAAGCATGTCAGTGACACAAAGCAACTGACACCAACGACTGCAATGGTGCTTTAACAAAGCCTCTTGAACGACTGCATTGCACAGGATTGGATGCAATGATAAGTCTTACTTCTATTTCACCAATGATAGTCTTAATGTAAAATCCTGAAGGCAACGTGGGGAGAAGCCTAATCATGTTGTGACTGTTAGAGACCATATTCCTCGACAACGCTGAGTCATCGTATGGGGCGTCATCACCATGGATAGCCGGCCATCGCTGGTTCGCATCAGAGGCTCAATGATAGCACAACGATTCGTGGAAAAAGTGTTGCAGCCAGTTGGACTGTTCTAACTTAAATGGTTGGAAAACACTTTTTGAAGTATAATACGCCAAATGACTGTTATCAGCAGATAAGCCTATAAGGTACCCATGTTTTCTTGCCTATCCATGTCTTCGGATGTACACCGATCGAAGCGTTTTTAGAACATGATTAGGTGTTGTTTGCTCAGTGGAGTACAAGATGTGAAGAATGGTTGAAAGCATGCGGTCATTCATCTCTGAGGATAGTATCTATAAGCTGATTTCGTATGCAAGAAATGGTCCAACCTTTTGCTGATTAGACTGCATATTCGATCGCTGTTAGTACTGCTTTTTTGAAATGAAAAAAGATGTTTCATGGAGGAGTTAGTTGTGAATGTATTCTGTACCTGTCTGCAAACTTCCATTACATTCTATTCGTATTTTCTCAAAGCTGAATTTTGTTTGTCAGGCGGTGTAGTATCAAATACGTAAAAGGATCATAAAAACTGGAAACTTTGTTGAATACAGAAAAAAGTTGAAAATTTTATATAAATAGTAATTATTGATTATTATCGAGAGAAAACATATTAATGAAGTATTTATTAAATGATCGAGCTTTCAAATGTTAATTGACTACAGAATAAATCTCTTTATATCGCTCAAGCTGAATTTAGTTACTACCAGTAAAAATGTTGTGGAGTAATTCAACTGTAGCTTGGGAAGACTACTTTACTTTACTCCACCGACAGAAAAAGCTGGTCCACTTGGAGACGGTGCTTATCAGCCTGTTTAAGCTCTGCCAATGATTCTAATTTTGTTCTCTGATATCTCACTATCTTGAAAAAATATGCATATTATGCATTATTCAAGTTTATGACATTTCCTTTTACTGCTCTTAGCTATAAGTATAGGTAAAAGTAGGATAGGCACCAGATAAATTTTTTATCAACAGGTGATCCAGATGTTGTCCCTAAACAAATGCTGTTTACAGTGGTGTAGCTAGAGGGGACCAAAGGGGGGATATCTGTTCCCGGGCGCAGCATCAAGGGACGCCAAATTGATGTTATGAAATTTTACAATTAAATGTTTTCCAGTCTTGGCAAAAGGGAGGGGGGCGAGAAATTTTCAGTAGATTTAGATATAAATAAGATTCTTCAGAAACGTTAAACTGTAAGTCCCAACTCTTTTTATATCGATGCTTTTTAAGAGAATGGCGTTCTTCATTGACCCCTTACATTTTTGTATCATAAAGAGCACACAAAGTACAAAATAATCATGACACAGATAATTGCATGTAAAAAGACTTGATGATAACAATTATACTAAAAATACGAATAGAAATTTTGGAAAAAATTGTTTACTAGATTTATGTTTTATTATTTTTTGTATTGTTGCGTTTTTCTTTTCTTCTGACACCAATTGATACGTTATTTCTTACTTCTGGCACAAGTTGTTGCATTTTACCCCACTCCTGACACCAGTTGTTACGGTTTTTTTTCCTTCCTTCACGTTCGTACGGGGTTCGTGTGGATATGGAGGGAATTACGACGATACTGGATTAAGTATCGAAACACACTTTATTTAGCCAGTATTGTCAGGACAGCTCCAAAACGCGTTTTTAGAATCGTCGAAGATCTACTATAAACACACTGACACGATCAGCGACGCTGTCTCCAGGTTATTAGGCTATCACGGTGGAGACGGCTTCACGACAAAGCACTTGAGGACAGCTCTCGACTCTGCTTGGTCGTTCTCGGAACTCCACGTACTCTCGAGACTCTCCACACTACAACTCGCGATGCACTCGACGACACACAGAGCACGTCTCCCGGCTCTTCGGTTCAGTCGTTCCTGGAGCTCAATACGCTCTCTTGACGATGCACTAACCGCGATACACTAAGAGACTCCTTCGGTGAACTCGACGACCCACTCGGCACTCGCTGCGCGGCTGTCAACTCGATCGACTCCGCAGGGATTGATTCGCTAGGCGAGATACACACTAACTCGTAACTAACTCTCCGCGAACCAGCAAGGTTTATATAGCTTTTGACTGGTGTTCGAGAACATTCTGGGCTAAACCGGTAAGAATTCGTTCCAGAAGGTTTTCCAACCGTCCATGGTCCATCGGCAATTTTGTCGCCAAATAAGCGATTTCTCGCCAAATGAGACAACCCTGCTTTCCCTTGCCATTTTATGGCAATCCTAAAACTGCTTTGCGGGGAAGCTATCTTACCGCGCCTTTATATTTCGTAACAGTATTATTATCACTTTTAATTTTATCAATAAAAACAAGGTTCCATAAACAAGATATCAGATTCTAATAGCGCAAATGTTCGAATTTAATTATTGCTTGACTGTGCTTGACGTATTAGTGCAATGTTTTAAATATTTATCATAAAGTTGCGTAATTTAAATCGCTTTGCTAAAAATATTGAACCTGCTTCTTGTTTTCCGCAGTAAATTATTGACTTGACTAAAGCCTGTTTCTATTAGGTAAGAAAAGAGAAAAGAATGGTGATTCAATAACAATTTTTATTTGAGAATATTTTTCTCGGATGACATTTAAATTAAAAAAACTAAGTATATATACGTGTTTTGAATAAGACTTGTGCATGAATATCCTCTTTTAATGCAATCAACACTCCTTGCTTCATAATATCAATAACAGATATTCCGCAGTTCAACGGTTTTATTCAAGATATGGAAAATTTAAATGTGAAAGCATATGGCACATTCAAATTTTCAATATCTTGCAAGCGAGCATTAAAATCTTCTTTTAAATTTAAGTTTCTTGTATACATCAATATATCTTCTGAGGAAATACTGCCCATTTCAATAACATATTATCGCTTAAAATTATGAAAGTAATGAAATTCTTTTCAATTTAGTATCGATATAAATTAAGTCAGGTTGAGAGCGAAAACCGAGGATAATCGTACTAACGAATGGCACTGATGTCTTTTGGTTTCAATTTGTTTTCTGTGTCGTCAGGTAATATATATACCAGTGAATATAATAATTAATATATATACCAGTAAAATAGATTTTTGTTCTTCATGAATTTAATTAATTATGTCACCATAAGGTTTAAACTGATTGTGTTTTCTTGTGTACCTGCGTTTCACTTCCTATATGACACTTACTCACAAAAAATATAAATGCTTTTAAGAAACATTATTGATTTAAAAAATATATTAAGTAGTTTCAGTGTATTTCCTTCTTATATTTATTTTATATGCATTCTTCTTTACTGCAGGATGTAACTTTATATCAATGAACAATTAATTATAATTTATATTAATAATTTATTTATAATCAAGAGGACCTTAATTATGCCGATCAGTTGTTGGTGTATATTTGGCTTCGTCGACTCTCAGAGGATCGATATAGACTCCGTTGGGAAACCTTGCTGTAAATAGTGTTAAAAATAACCCTTTTTCTCTGCAGAACGAAGGTCTACTTTATCTGGTGCGAAAAGCACAATATGCTTATTTTTATTTTTCCCAGTCGTTTTTTGGCCAAAAATTTGCATTTACTTCTCTAGATAAATGATATGAAGATGTATGGCTTCATTAAGATTTAATCAGCAGAAACTGAAGTTCTAGGAAATTCTTACTTTTCCCATTTTGAAAATTACAATTTATAAGCTCAAATCAATATCACCCTTCT
Source organism: Stegodyphus dumicola (assembly GCF_044657685.1). Taxonomy (NCBI): domain Eukaryota; kingdom Metazoa; phylum Arthropoda; class Arachnida; order Araneae; family Eresidae; genus Stegodyphus; species Stegodyphus dumicola. Next base: position 138,347,731 of record NC_140777.1, read on the forward strand.
TTGAACCCCTCTTTGAAATCGATGAGAAATACTGTTCTTTACCTACTGTATGGTTTACCAAAAGATGATGCTCCTTATGTTTCATTCGAGAATAAGAGTAACAAGCTTTAAAAAATCATTTCGCCTCTTACGCTGGGAAGAACTTATCCTCTGGCACATTCTAATTTCCGATACACATGAAAGTAATCATACGTGAAACGTCCTCGCTGTTTTTCACTGTAGATCAATCTCCGATAAAAAAGGTAAGAGAAAAAAGAAAAGAATTAGAGTTTTATTTTTTTGCTGTTGTTTTTGCATATTTTTCATCATATTTCAATAACAATGCCTTTCTCGAAAAACAGATACCAATTTAAAAGTTTTCCTTCTTTTTCAACAGCACATTTTTAAACATTTAAAATTACTTGAAGATGTCTTCATAATATGAGTTTTCTTATGTTATATATTTCAAATTTTTCTTTTGATAGGCAATTTTACTTCATACAAGAAAGATATCGATTTTCACTTATATGATTATCTAATTAATTTTTACTTTTTTCTGAAAGTCAAGAAAGTGCTTTCAAGTTCATGGCCTTTCCATCATCCATTGGATATCGAATTATAGCAAAGGAGATCTATTAGTTTCTGGTAATCTTTCAGTAAATAAGCACCTTTAACCTAACAAATATTCACTATACTTACGAGTTTTTTTCAATAAACCTTATACAATATGCTAAATTTACCCTTTAACGGACGGCTGTAGTTGATGGCCTATATCGCATCTAAATATCTGCAGGCCAGTGTAGTTTATTAACACATCATTTTAGAAAGAAGAAAACTGTCGTGATAAATAAACAGTCTTATTTTTTACTTCCACAGAAGAAGTATGATTCGATTGGCACAACGCATAATGAGGTATATTCAACTCCACTATTGTTACTATTTTACTTATAATCAGTTGCGTAAATCGATTTTATCGATCATTTTGATTTTTGAATTATTTTTATGAATACAACAAAGTGATGAGCTTTCATCCATTTTTCTCTGATGTACTAGGAAATGTCCTTGGGATCGTAAGTGTATAAAACAATTTTTTGACGCACTGAGCGATGACGGAAAAGCTAGTCGTTTGTTTCAAAGGAGATAAAGTGATACAAGTGAAAAGATGACGAAAAGGTAAACAAAGCATTATTATTTAGGCTGATTCATTTAAATTGATGGCTGCTAAGTGCTGCTGCCTTTATGCAGAAACAATGGATCATCGTTTGGCGACAGAAAGTAAAAAAACAAATATAGTATAGGTGTAAAATTTGTTTCTGTATTAACAAAGATGGAAAAAAATGTAATATTAGTATCAATTAAGCGCATAGTTAAATTTTGCTTGAATAACTGTTTTCCTGTATTTTCTGCTCCAGAAAACATCTAAAAATTTTAATAAATTTAAATTCTAGTTGAAAAAGAGATTATATTAATGAAACGTATTTTCGTAATACCACTAAAAATATAAAACAAGCTATGAATAAAATTTGGTTTACAGATATGTGTGTTTTCTGTTATTCTTTGCAAATGTTCTGTAACTACATTTGTTCAGAACATACGTTTTTAAAAGATAAGATGTAAAAAAGATAACAGCTATCAAGCTTATAAGGTATTTCTACGGCCTTCTTAGCGTGCCTTCGTGGTGTAGTGATCTGCACGCTGGGCGCGTATTCCAGAGGTCCGTGGTTCGATTCCCGGCGAAGGCGTTGCTCCTTTTCCATCACTCCTGCTTCCAAAAAAAAAAAAAAAAAAACCAAATGTCTCTACAGTGGCGCCCGAACTAAAAGGGTGGCGTATGACGATTCTCCACACTCAGGATTTGGGATTGAGTCCCCTAAAAACCCCAGTCGCCCTTTAAAAGGGGAAGTACATATAAAGGTATTTCTCCCGCCTTCCTAGCAGGCCTTCGGGGTGTAGTGGTCTGCACGCTGGGCGCGTATTCCAGAGGTACGTGGTTCGATTCCCGAAGGCGTTGCTCATTCTTCATCACTTCTGCTTTCAAAATACCTAATGTCTCTACGAGCTTACAGTTTAATAACTTTGTTTTCTTGGCCTCGATTCACGTAGTATTTTGCAGGATTACGATTGTAGGATTACGCTTTATTCATAGCAAGAGAGATGCTTTCGTCAATGAAACTGCAGTTTTAACTGTGTGATCAAATTACTTAAAAATAATTTTACGTTTTGACAGAAAAACAAGAAACTTCGTAGAAAACAGATTTGTTAAAATCCAGCTTAGTAATATAAGAAAAGCTACAGCTGTTTATAAATTTTATACTCATCTTTTGAGTTGCGTTTATATTCATATTCAATTTTTTAATAAAATTTAGTTTCTTGCGCACATTACGTTCAGCTTTATGATGACGCTCTGATTTTAATTAAATTGTTAAAAGTTATGTAATTAAATTTTCTAATTTCTTCTTTAATATAGTCGAATGTTTATGTGGAAGAATTCATTAATTGATTTCAAGTGTAGTTTTATTAAAAACATTTTTATTAATACTTTAGATACAATATTGTAATACAGCGTTTCGTCAATGGGCTCTTATGCCTTTGTTCTCTGGAAAAGAGTTCTTCCTTAGATACTGTGGTTGATGGAATCTGGAAAGTAACCGAAGAAGAATGAAAATTAGTATCCTTTTTGAAAATTAGTATTTTACGAAAACACTCATATCTTAAAATCAAGACTTATGATAAAAAAAAGTGATTATCACATCGAAAATTTAGGATGGTAAATCTTTACATTTTAAACATCAATTAAACGGCTCTGGAAACGCTCTAAAATGTGCTAGCATCTTCTGTGTATTATGGTGATAATGATAAGGGAGTGCGCCTTGCCCCCTCTCCTCCGCGAATGTGCCGATAAATACCGCAACCCTAGGTAGAAGCGCAGAGAGAGAAGAGATTGGCTGTTTGAGGAGTAAGCATGCATATTTGAAGTCTCACAATAAAGATCAGTTTTTACTGTGTAATATGTTTGTTGAAAGTTCTTGATGAATACAGTGAGAACATTTAATGTAATATGGGCAACTAGAATCCCGGGGCTTCTATAACGATTACCACAATGTCTCTGTTGAAATATGTTTGGCCATCTGAACAGGATGTATTTTGATAACATTTCCTTGATATATACTATCTGGATATACCGATAAATTTTGAAATAAATTTTTGATCAGTAAGGTTGCATCACTGCATCTTGTGTACTTTAGAACAATCCAGAGAGAATAGATGTTTATTTTTCTGTGTGGTACTGCGTGCCAGAATGCTTTTAAGTGGAAAAAAGGTCACCTCATCAAACGGCTCTACTTCGATCACTTCCATATCATACACTTTTACTCCTTCTTACGGTTTTCACTTTCCTGTCGTAGCCATTTTCATTCGAATAACTGATTATGTGAAAACCAACTGATTACTTGTTTCTTGATTGTCTTTTATTTATATTACACAATTTTCCTAAAAAACATAACTTTTCTTCCAAATTTAATTTCACTGAAACATAATGCTGGAACCTAAAATAATGAGTGAATATAATGCTGGTGATCTAAATGTTACCGACATAAAGAGTACAGTTCCAAAAACATATGAACAATATGGGGGAAAAACTAGGTATATAGCTGGAATTGTTCTACATTTGTAGATCTTTGATTCTTAGCGGTTATAAAAACGTATATTCAAGGATAAGTCTGATTATTTATTACTTGTTAATTTCTCATAGTCAAATCTCTCACAATCTTCCGCAAAATCTGTCATAGTTCTTAGACATTTACAAAAGTAAAATTTTAATTTTCTGAAGGCTTTTAAAATAAAGGACTCCAGAAGCTTTAAATTTTATTAAAAGTACATTTAGCAATAACAAATATACAACTTACATAAGAAGATATAAATACAAATAAAGTATAAATTAAAATAGCAAGTTTTCCCCCCTTTCTATTAATTCTTATATTGAAACAGCATCTTAGCTAACTATTAATACATAGTGCAGATGCAAGTAAATATCAATTTTTCTATGGAGCAATTTTATTTTATTCTCTTCACTTCGTAATATTATGTCTCCCAACTCTTTTTTACCTTCATTCTGTACAAAGAAGTTAGTTTATTTTACAAGCTGTACTTCATATATTATTTTACCTGATGTCAGTAAAGTGCCTTAGTTTATTTCTCTTACACAGATGATCTAGTTCCGTAAAGAAGAAAGCTTTATTGTGGTACCATTTGGCATAAAGCGCCTAAACTAATTTCTGTATGTCATATGTCATTCACCGTAGGCACAGATTTACTGAAAATATTGTTTGGTTATTGTTCCTTAAATACCAAAACATGTTTTTTAGCTTTTCCAGGATATGATTCTCTCATCTAAAGAAAAATATACATAAATAACTAAAGAATTTTTCATATGGAGACCTTGATCTGTAAATGTTTTGTATATGCTGTCTTCTTTCCAAAATGTCATAATTTATCTGTCAGTATGAACACAAGCAAATTATTAATTTTGAGATATGAACCCTTTTTTTCATATTGTTACGAATTTTGTACATATCTAAATGATTTCAGTGAAATTATATGTGCAATTGTAGTAATTTTTTTAGGCGTAATGTAACAAGAGAATCTAAGGAAGCGATGCTTTGCCGGAAAAGTAAAAATGTAAAAGACAAGTCTATTTAACATTGAGTAAATGGCTGTCTCGCTAAATTGGCGAGATATCGCCAAGCTGACGTTGATTTTGGCGACCATTTTTTGTCGTTAAATTTGACGAGAAATTGCCAAAAGTAGCCAAACTTGGCGACCATTTGGGGATATTTGGGTCCGGTCCTTGCCTCACTGCAATGTGTATTATAATTGGATAACTGCCATTGATTCCATATGTAGCTGTAACCGCATCTGGCCCTCATATGCCTTCTAGTGAGTTCGAGATGCATAGAGATTACTCGGCGGCTGGATGAAAACTATATAAGACCGAAGATAACATCTGATCTCTTTTGATAGTTCGACTACGAAGTACTGAAACATCTCCGTGTTAGCTTCGCCTTTTAGATGCGCTTTCCATTGCATTGTGTTTAACTTTCTTAGTAGTTTGAAGTGTAACTACTGATCGTACTCTGTGATACTGCGAACATTTGTACCAGTATTTCTGCGGAAAATTCCAGAACTCTAAAGTGTTTCTTCTGGTAAGATAAATTTTATCAAGCTATAAGTTATTTTTTCCCTCCTTTCTGTATGCCTTCGTGGTGTAACGATAGCACACTCGGAGCGTATTTGAGAGGTCCAAGTTCGAGTTCTGGCTAAGACACTGCTCAGTTTTCACGTTTTATGCTTTAAAATAACCTAATAACTCTACATTGACGCCTGAACTAAAAGGCGGTGGATGATGATTCTTCACCACCAGAATTTGGCGATTGGGTCTCGTAATCCCCAGTCATCTTTGAAAGGGGCAGTATATGAGGCATTTTGTCCTGGCGAGGTCATTGCTCTTTTTTCACGTCTCCTGCTTTGAAATAACTTAATGTTTTTACAAAGCTATTATCGATTCTGTGTGTATTCAATTCTCTCATTCGCATGTAACTATTTTTGCTGCTTGTTATACTAAAAGCAAAATTCTGTTATACACTTAAAAGTATTATTATAAAATTGTGAAAGGAAATAACTTGGATTTGTTTTAGAGAAAGCCCAACATGGCTGTGTTCTCATGAAGAAGAATGTTACGATGTATGGCTTCCCGAGAGAAACTGGCGTATATTTACGTTGTATTAGAAGATAATAACAAAAAAAAAATTACGTAGAAAGCTCTTCGATAGACAAGAATAATGCACCTAATGAATGTTTTTAGACACTTAACCGTTGTTGGATAATAAAGCGATGGAAGCTACGAAATTAAATTATTTAAAAACTTTCCAGTACTGTAGTTTTTTTAAATGTGCTACTGAGCACTTTATTTAAACGTGAATTGGTTAAACACGGAGTCATTGAATATCTGCAAAAAAATTCTTTCAGATCATGGAAAGTATTGCTTTAGGAAAGAAGCATCACGAAATCCCCCAAAATGACGCTTCCCAAGATTTTCCGACGTTGTTGACCTTTTATTTTCTTAATCTCTCCTCGCATTCCTTGGGTAACAGTGAAAATATATCGTTTTTCTTTAATAATAATTTTTAATAATATTAACGCTGTTGTTTTTTATAATTTTTATAATAGCCAGTGTATAGTAGGGTGCTGAGTTTCAGAAAAATAAATTATTAATAGAGATAACTAAAATAGAGACTAAACTAACTAAAATAGAGAATTAAATTAAAATAGAGATAAATAAGCTATGCTAATGTCTTGTAAGGAGCAATTTACAAAAGCCATATATGACATGCCTGAGTATGGATTTTTTAGAGAAATCTGGTGGGTAGTCTCTAATGTTTCTCCATACAGATAAAATATAACAGCTTGAACATTTACAACACTTAATAAAGAGAAAATAAAAACAAGTTTAGCTGAGACAGGAAAGCAAAAGCTGCCTTTAGCAGTACTTTACAAGCACTCTCAAAAAATAGTCTACGACTTACGTTTTCAGAACCGTTCTCAACATCTCACACTGCGTTTGAGAACTCTTCTCCAATTCGCTTCCGGTCTGTGAAGGTATAAGGTCTATGTTTCCAAAAAGAAACGCACACCAAACATCCTAGTCACTCAAACTCTGAACCTTTGATTCCTTTTTACCTTTGTTCATGAACTTTTACAACAAAGAAGTAGTAGATGTTTGCAGTTATTGAAACCACAGTTCATTTCGTTTATCGTTAAATGTTCACATCGTAAAACACTGGGATAAAGTTTTATACTTGTAATTAAAACCACACCTTCTGTGCAACAAGAATTTATTACAATAAAAAAATACCTTTTCCTCTTAAAAAGGCTAAATTAATACTTAAACCACACTGCGTGTTTCTCAAGCAGCCTCAGAAGTTAAAATTTGCAATTTCCAAAAATTTAAAGATGTTCAATAATTGTTTTTTTATTTATGTATGCATAAATTTCAATTTTTTATGCACAAATTTCAAAATTTAAGATTTACCATACATAACCAAATAATATAAATTTAAAGCTTTTCAGCATTATAAATTAACGCTATATAAATAAAATTATCTAATGAATTTCATTAACTTAGATTTTATTTTCTAATCAATAAATCACAATAAATAGTTTTTATACTTCTCTGAGCAACAAAACTAAATAAAAGTTTCTTGAAGCAGTTAAGAATGATTACTCCCACAATTAGAGATAAAGAAAAAATTCTGCAGGTCTAGTGTTCAAAGTCTAAAAGAGATATTTTAAAGTATAAATTATGTTATTTAATTCCTTACGAAATTCTAAACATATTTTGTGTTATATTTGCATGATTAATTTAAAGTTTATATCTGAGCCTGCATTATCTTTGCATAGCAAAATATGACACGTTATTGCTATCCTCACAACGTGAAGAAATGATTTACAACAGACTAATTATATTTACAATATGAAGAAAATTTCCTGAAAATTGATTATTGACTGTTATCAAACAGAGTTTACTTAGAGGTTCGATTTTAAGGCATGAAGAAAACTTACATACGAAATGATTTGAGACTTTTGGTGCCAAAATCCGGGAAGTGTTTTTCTCTTTAACGAAATTTATATCAACCGAATACACAAAACAGAAGAAATAAAGAACTAAAGAAAGAAGTGTTAAAACTCCTTTGGAGAAAAGATCGAAAAGAAAAGAACATCTGCAACATTATATTGAAAATGCGACACAGTATTTTGCTGTCGTCTTAGAAAAGACGCATGAATGACAAACTCAAGACATGCAATCGGTCGCATGGAAAAGAATAATTCTTTTGATTTAGAATGACAGTAAAGATAAACAAGTTATGAAATGATAAAAAAAAAAAAAAAAAAAAAAAAAAAAAAAAAGCGTGTGGCTAAGAAAACTTTAATGACATATGTTGAAAGCGTAAGACTCCATGAATATCTTCAGGCTTTAAATATGTCTTTTCTTTTTCATAACTGCCAAGAGACGTTATAAGAATATTTTCTCGTGATTTTTTTATAAGGTATTCCTTCGGGGTGAATGGTAGCACACTCGGCACATTTTCGAGAGGTCCAGGTTCGAATCTCGGCGAGAGCATTCCCCATTTTCCTGTTTCCCCTTTCAAAAAACCCTAATGTCTTTAAAATTTAAGTGAGATATAGTGTGAAGAAAAAAAGTTAGACGTGCGAATTTTGAACTGGATGGTCATTAAATTTTCATCGTACTTCTTTCTTTAATAATTAATACTTGTAATTAATACAAGACCTTTTAATAATTAATATAAGACTTAGCATAAGTTTTAAAGATTTTAAATCCAAGCATTCAAGCTTAGGTGAAGAAACTACAATCATTTTAATGTGGTTCCCTGTTTAGAGGTATAATTGTTTCCTCCTTACCAGTTTAATGCCCTAATGTCTTGCAGACAAGGAAATGGATAGCCTTATATAATCAGACTCGGATTATTCTCGCTCTGTCGAGTTGAGAACAGAGGAGTGAAATCAATCAATGGTTGAGGATACCGTTTGTTCAATATTGCGATATTCATAGTTATATGTTCATGATTACGCTTTATCCTTATTCTGAAAGCTTTTTATGGCATTTCAGGCGTACGGGATGGTTATAATTAAAGTTCCGCTTTGAAATGGTCATAAAAGGAAAATTGCAAGGAAAGTGTAAAGAAGGTCATGTCAATTTATTTTACGAAGGAAAAAAAAAAAAAAAAAAAAAAAAGTTCAAAACCTCACCACGATGGGAAAAATGGCGCTGTATGCAAAACTGTTAAACGAAATAAGGTATGAAGACATTAGTTTAAAATGTGTTTAATCGTTTCTGAAACGTGTTACAAAGCATGTTCAATGTGGCGTTCATCATTTCCCGAAAGCTAAGCTGTATTACTGCATTCTCAAAAGCAGCTCTTAGCATATGAGTAATTTGCGATCTCACATTTTCTAATTTCTAATTGCCCACACGAGGTTTGATAACATTTCGTCCAGTAGTTTTTTTTATGACCATTTAAAAGTGGAACTCTATAACCACCATAGATATAAATAAACTGAAACAAAACTTAGTAGTTTATAGTATTTGTTCTGTAGACTTAAATTAACAATTTTATTATTCAAAACTAATTAAATAAACAATATTTTCTGAAAAGAATTTAAAAATTAACCACTTAAATTAACAACTTTATTATTCAAAACTAATTAAAAAACAATATTGTCTGAAAAAAGTTTAAAAATAAAATATGATATTCTTTTTTAGGAAAACAGAAGAGAGAATAATTCTTATTTTGAATAGTCAGATAAAATTGTAGAGTTTTTACCAGAGCAGTGACACTACTTATTACGTCAGCTGTAACGCAATAGACTAGTATAAATGCTTGTGGTTAGCGAAGACTGATAAATGAAGATTAAATTTGATTGTTTGAGGAATAAAAGTTTCCCATACCAATTCAAAAAATACATTTTAAGTTAGGCAATGAGGGATAAATCAAGCTGAAGCAACCATATTGCTGAGCTAGCAGCAGCTTCGTAATGTGGCCTCGAGAGGCAGAGCGCGCCTCTGTCTTGCAATCTTAAAACATCAGTTTAATTGCACGTGAGCTTATTTGCGTGGAAACGGAAAGACGTGGCAATAAAGGTCTAAATAGGTCTGACCATTTAACATAATAACAACCCTTCAAGTGTCACTTGCCACTGTTCTAAGTTAGAAGGAAAGCGATTAGCAGTCGGAAGGTCCAGTGTTCAGATTTTGGTGAGGGCATTTTACCCTTTTTTTTTTTTTTTTTTTTTTTTAACGTTTCCTCTTTTAACGAAATTAATGACGTTACAGTCGTGTTCGAACTAAAATGTAGCGGACGACAATTCGTCGCCAACGAGTTAGCGATTATGTCTGCTCCTCCAAGTCGTCGTTTAACAAGTTGAGCGTGACGCCAATCCCTGGGGACCGGCAGTGAACTTTCCGTGTGGCCGGCGTCTGTCTCTGGGAACCGGCACTGGAATTTTCGTTTGGCTGGCGTCGGTCCGCGGGACCGACAGTATTAAGTTAAAAAATAAATGTAGTCTCAATGAAATGTGATCAAATTTAGTTTTAATGAAATGTATTGAAACATTCTAAACAAAAATACGGCTTAGCTCGCTGCCGGCTGAACGGAAAGGACAGCAAATTCGGCGCCGTGCTCAACGTGTTAAGCGGGGGAAATGTAAGGTATTTCCTCCCTCCTTACCGTTTTTCTCATCGTGTAATTAGAAAGCACGACCGGAGTTCGAATCTCGTAGAAGGTATTATACATTTTTCATGTTTTCTACTTCGACAAACTACTCACTCTACAAAATATTTATTGACTGGGGGTTACACTTGTAGAGTCATTAAGTTTTTTTGAAGAAGGAAATGTGAGAAACGTACAGTGCCCTAGCCAGGAGTCGAAACCTGGACCTCTTGAATATGCATTGAGCATGCTTTCAATTACAACACGAAGGCATGCGGAAAGGAGAGAGCTGTTGTATTTTATGCGCTGTTGTGTGTGTGATTTTGGTAAAGCCTCGGGACTATCTGCCTACGGGAAGGGATGCCTTCGTAGAGGACCTTCTAAGGGAAACTGGCTCGTATACGCGTTACATATGGGGAAAACCACGAAAACGCCCAAGCAGCCAGCCCGTTCGCGGGATTCGAACCTCGGACCGAACTACCAGTGTTCAGCGACTTTACCGCTCGGCCGCTGGTGGGCACTATACGCTGTTGCTTGAAGCTGCAGTGTGAACGCAAGCGCTAAAAAGTCTTCCGAATTCCCAAGTGAGATATTACCTAATTTTTCGAGGGTTTCCAGTTGGATGAGAGGTAAGATTGTTAATTTATTGCTTCATGTTAGGAATGTTGAAATTCTTGTTATAATAAACGCCTTTTATCTTTTCTTGAGTTTGTTAATAAGATAATATGTGATTGTCTACTTGCAAGCTGCAGAAGATTAATTTGTATTGATATTTCAATTCTGTGTAAACGAAGTATACTTTGGCTACCACTGAAACGTTACTTGTTGTTTTATTTCACTGAATGTTTATATAATTGTTTTAATATTCTGAATGCTTAATTAAATTCTGTAAAGGCATCAAAACGGATCCCCATCCAAAAAGTCATCACAGAAGTAAACATGTGTGTCTAATATAGATTTGAACTGCCAATTTCAAGTATGTAATTAGATTTGTTTTTAGTCACGTGACACTTCGGTGATTTCTATGTAAATATTTCATGCATATATCATATACATGTTTCAGAGATGCAGCACATTTCTAAATACCCATTTCTTTACAATAATAGGCCTACTAGACCTATGTGTTTGACCGGGATTGTCACCGTTTGATGGGGAGGTCCCCGCTTTCCGGCCAGTTTGTCGTTTTGTCCGAGTTGTTTGATAAACTTTTCGAGTGATGAATATACAAGTAGTGAAAATAGTGTAGTTTTTGAGTGGAGCGGCAACTCAGTAATTAAACTATCTTCACTGTAGCCAATCTAAATATTTTGCACCTAGATGTACGTACTTTTAATGCTATCTAGCTATTTTCTTTCCAAATTATAGCATGTGGCCCGATTAATTTGGCTATTATACCTTTTAATACAGATATTTTTTCACAGAAATTATAATAGCATGCAGCCTATCAGATGCAGATATTTTTCTTTCATTTTTTAGATATTTTGTTTCAATCAGAGGTTGCCAAGGCTGGAACTTACACTGGCCTCTTTATTGTTACGCATATCCTATCCTGGCTGCACTCAAATTGCGAGTCTGCATGCGATTATTTTGTTTTGTAATTAGTTTAATACTCAAAATTTCATAAAAATGTGGGTTTTAAAAACTTTAAAAAACTTTAAAAAACTATCTGTTTTCTTAAAAATATTGCAATCGTATTCAAAAAGTGAAATGTGCTTTTCAGAATATTCAGTAGCTCCTGTTGAAAGTTCGGGCATTGCAAATCACTTGAAATATGTGAAATCTAAGGCAAACTTAGCAGCTACAAGAACTTCCCCAAATATATTATCACGTTTTACAGGTACGATTTAAGCGAGAAAGAATTCTTAATAGCAGTTAAAGAAGCAACTTTCTCTCATTTCAGTGTTACAATCCAGAGTCTCAGTTTTCAATCAGCCGATTGGTCATTTAAATTGAACTCGAAGTTCTTGGAAATAGTTTAGATTAGCCAAAACGAAATATAAATCTATCATTCTTGATGTGTTTAGCCATTGTTGTTTCAGCAGCTTTGTGAAAATATAAATATAAAAAAAACTATCAAGGTATCAGCAAATTCTTCTATGAAGGGAAAAAAACTAAACTATGTCAATTGTTGAGCGGTATTTTGTACCAAATTGTGGCACAGAATTTAAACTTTTAGACTTTCAATCAGTTCCTGTTAAAACTGACAAATAACAGCTATAAAACCCTGAAATATAGACAAAAAATATTGGATTTTGTGGAGATAGAAATGACTTATGAATCAAAAGTGTTCGTCATTGTTCATTTCTAGGTACATTCTGGGGGGGGGGTTTATATCTCCCGTTTTAATCAGTCGATCAACAAAATTTAATTTGTGTTTTTCAAGTCTCGAAAGCGCGACTTAGGATATATATTAGTTTTATATACAGCATAGTCCTAACATAGGTATTTTGACACAAAATTGGATTTTTTTCTCAAATGGCATACTATGTTTTTTCCATATTTCAATTCTAAGAATCAAATTACACTTAAATATTAAATAAAATCAGACAAAAGTTTCAAAATTTGGTGAGAAACTTAGCAAGAAATTTAGGAACTTACCCTGGTACACTTTTTTCAATTTGCGCCAAGAATAATTCACTTGGCGAATTTCCTAATTTGTGGCTACCTATTTTCCTTTCATTGTGCACGAGGAGTAAAAGAGGTTATCGTTCATTCCTTCAAATAATTTAAAACAAAGTGCATAAACCACATTTTCCGTTATTTATCGCTTATAACAAATATGCCAAATTTCAAAACACACTAACATATAAATTCAAGTATATCTTAGGAAAATTAAAAAAAAAATATTCTTAATTTTTTGAGGAAAATAATAGAAATACATCTATTGTAAGATGATGGCGAAAGCTTTATAGTTTATAATTCAAAATGGTTTTCGAAAAATATATGAAAATTACAAAAAAATAGATCAGAACATATCTGCGAATTTTATTTGGATTGAACCTAAATTCTGTATTGTGAAAGAAAGAACCAATTACTTTTAATAAAAAAGACATATTAATAAATATGTAGCTAATTCAAATAACACTCAGGAGGTAAAATTTTGACAGCTAATTTTTTAAAAGCTATTGGTGCGACCTTTACAAAACTTGGCATTTAGACAAAATTTGAGTCGTAGAATCGAAATATGGGAAAAAATACGAATTCGAGTAATGCTACGTATGAAATCTAATATATATCTTAAGTCGTGCATTCGAGATATACAAGTAGAAAACTCAAGTTAAATTTTGCTAATTGTCCCAGTAAAATCGGAGATCTAGAACTGTCCCATTTTTGTTTTGCTTACAGTATGTTGCAACTCAACTCTTGCTGAGATCCGATGGCTGAGTGACGTCATCTCGAACTCTGAACTCTCTCTCTTAGAGATCACGAGAACTCGGAACTGAGAAGTCGCACGCTGCGACGTGTGAACATTTAAACCTTTTCATTATGTAAATATCCTGTAACCGTCTGCGTCTTTATTAAATATGTTTGTGTTAAGAAAGTTTATCATTTATGGATTGTCCCCTTCAAGATTTTGTAGATATTCACAGAGGAACTCCAGCCCTGTGGCCCAAGCAGAACCCATTGGAACAAGGTAAGCAGTTTTGTTTTACCTTGATTAATTAGTTAAAAATAACGATAAGGATAAAATAATAATATTGTGGAGCCATGGGGTTGAATTTGAACTGAAATTTAATAGATTTTGCTTAAAGCAAAACATGGATTTAGATTGATAAATAAGATAGAAACAGAAATTGCTAATGAGGGCGATAAAAATGTAATTGAAGAAACGGTTGCCCAGTTAATTAGTAAAGAAGAAGAACTAATCTTAGTGGATAATGGTATTGAAACTTTAATTGATGTAGCAAATTTAGAAGATGAAATAATGTCTAGAGAAGAGTATAAAAGTAAAATTATTGTTTGGAAATTACGCGCGAAAAGATAGTTAAATACTAATCCACATAGCGCTAACTCTACTTCATGTGGAACTGTCACTGAATCGCAGAACAAAATTAAACTCCCGAAATTGGCCTTGGAAACATTTTCGGGAAAGGATGTGTGCAGTTGGCCCGGGTTTTGGGTACGATTTAAGACAGCTGTACACGAAAACAAAAGTCTACATGCCGTAGATAAATTTAATTATTTAAAGTCAATTCTTACTTCCGATGCAGAAACTGCAATACAAGGGTTGACATTAACAGCGGAGAATTACGAGAAGGCTGTGAAAATATTAAAAGATCGATTCGGACGCAAAGAACTAATAATAGATACTCACATGAACAATTTATTAACTCTGGCTCCGGTTAAAAGGTCTTGCGATGTGACAGCACTTCGAAAATTATATGATCGTTGTGAAGTACAAATTAAAGGATTAGAATCGTGTAATATTTTACCGGATTCGTACAGTATCTTATTGTATCCAATATTAATAAAGGTGATTCCGAATGATTTAGCACTAGAATTTAATAGGAAATATGAAGATGATAATCAGACAAAAGTTACAAATTTGCTAAATTTTTTAAGAAAAGAAATAGAAAGTCGGCAGTTTCGAGAACTTTTTCGAGACAGCGAAAGAAATCGGGATTATAATAAGGGTAGAAATCCTTCAGCGGCAGCGTTAAACACATCACTATCTAATAGCTGTTTATTCTGTTTTGAAAATCATACTGCAGAATCATGTCAAAAGACTGTGCCAGAAAAAAAGGAAGCGTTAAAGAGAAGGGGAATTCGTTTCATTTGCCTCAAAAGATACCATTTAGCGAGGATGTGCAAATCGAAACTAACTTGTGGTATTTGCGATCGGCGACATCATACATTAATACACTCTGACGAAACGAATGCGTAAGACAAGAGTCTCGTCCAAGGGGCAGTAGTCTCTTCTGTTTCCGATTGCGCAACAGAAAATAATTCGTTTCTTCTGACAGCACGAGCTGAAATTATAAACACAGGCAATTGGCGCCAGCAAAGCGGTCGCTTGTTGTTTGATTTAGGATCGCAGCGAACATTTATTCTGTAAGAAATCTGTAAGAAATTAAATCTGTAAGAATAACATCTGTAAGAAATTAAAACTTCCCGTTATTGGAGAAGAAAAAATAAAAATATTCTCTTTCGGTTGCACGACGTCTGAAGCGCAGAATGTTAAAAAAAACCAGGCTCATCTTGCGTAATTCGAAAAATCGATATGAAATTAAAATAGAGGCTTTAATTATTCCTGTCATTAATGGATCACATATTCATTCCCCTAGAAATGAAATAGTTAATCTTATTAAAAACAGGACATACAACTTTCCAATGAATGGGGACAAGGGAATAAACCGCCGAAAATTTCTTTGCTGATAGGAGCGGATTTTTATTGGAAAATAGTTACGGGTAAGGTCCACAGATTTTCTAATTCCTTAGTAGCGGTTGAAACAAAATTGGGTTGGACCATTAGTGGAACAGAAAGGGCTTACTGAATTTCCTCAACTAATGTGAATACGATGAAGGTTGTGGTTCATAATAATAAAGATACACAGAACGAATCACTGCCTAGTTTGCTGAAGAATCTCTGGGAGCTCGATTCTATGGGGATAAATTATGATTCGGATAAGGAACTCGAATTAGAAGATAATTTAGTTTTCGATCATTTCAAAAGATCTGTGAAATTTGAAAACAATCGTTATACTGTTCGTCTTCCCTGGAATCATAATTCAAATGAGCTTGGAGATAATCTGGAGATTGCTAAAATTAGATTTAAGAGTTTAAGTCGTAGATTTCAGAATAATCAACAGTTCTATGACAGATATCGCGAAGTAACTGATAAGTACTTTAAAGAAAGAATCGCCGAAGAGACTAACATTGAAATTGGACCTAAAACGTATTTTATGCCACATCAAGCCGTTATAAGAGAAAGCAAGGAAACTACAAAACTCCGTGTGGTTTTTGACGCTTCGTCACATGCGGAGAATTGTTTGTCATTAAATGACTGTTTACATTCAGGTCCCAAGATGTGTCCAGACATATTGGAATTGCTTCTTAAGTTCCGTCAAAATCGAATTGCGTTTACAGCTGACATCGAACAAGCATTTTTGAAGATTTCTCTTGCTGATGAAGAGAGAAACGCAGTCAAGTTTCTATGGAACGATGGTGAAGTAAATGGAACCAAAATAAAGGCTCTTCGTATGACAAGGGTAATTTTTGAAGCAACATCTAGTCTGTTTCTTCTCAGAGCAACTCTTAATGTACACGCTGACAAATACAAGTTACAGTATCCGAACGTATTTTCCATGTTAACTGAAAATATTGTTGCGTGCGTACGGGTTCGTTATGAAATGAATGCACAAGTCCGATGAAAAATGAACAAAAATTTATTATTATCACAACAAAAATGCTTAAATTTTCTCAAATTATCATGCAGTATTACAATATCTCACAATAGTTATCTTTTAACTACTCAAATGTCCAATAGAACGTAATTCAAAACAGCTAAAGGACGCTAATCCGCGAATTCGCTACAATCAACAACAGTAGTTTTCTAAACAACAACAAACTAAGCAACTACTACTAACTGAGATGTTTTCCTCCTTTTATAAGATTTTAAAATCACGCGCTAGAATTTTCCAGCACTTTCTCGAAATCAAAAAGAGATATTTATTTATTTAACGCACGCGCTCTTGTATTTTTATTTTTTCCGGCTTAGCTTTCTTTTAATATTCGTCACGCGCTGCACTGCGCGAAAAATAAAACCATTTAATTTATAATTGAACTAACATTAGCTTTTTAAATACCAAATTCGTAACACTGCCCCCTTCCCAAGGACTGCACGTCCCGGGCAGTACAATCCCTGGACAGGAAGCTAAACTTACAACTGTGGCATAAATGCAACTGAGGCATAAACATTACATTACAATATCAAACAATATAAACAATAAATGCAATAACTAACTTGCAATAACAAATCAAATGCTATCAAATACTAAATACAAAACAAATATTAAATACAAATCAAATACTAAATACAAATCAAATACTAAATACAAATCAAATACTAAATACAAATCAAATACTAAATACAAATCAAATCAAATACACATTTATAAACAAAAAGGACCTTGGTCTGATACTATTTACAATTATTTACATTACGTTCTATGGCCATAGTAATGAGCTAACCTGTCGTAATGAACGACTTTAGGTTTAGAGTTCGAAGACTTACGAATCCGAACCACGACGTCATTCAGTCTTTTTAGAACTGTATACGGGCCATCCCAAGGTGACTGTAATTTCGGACAAAGTCCTTTCCGTCGAGTCGGATTCCACAACCACACCTTGTCTCCTTCGTTGAACTGATGTTCAGTAGCTCTTGTGTCGTAGCGGGTCATCATCTTCTCTGTCGCCAAGTTGACTCGCTCACGTGCAAAGTTGTGCATCACTTCAAACCGGGCCTGGAGATCTTGAATATATTCCTCAGACGATGAAGGAGCATCCGGAGGGCGGCCAAACAATAGATCACAAGGCAGACGAAGGTCACGACCGAAGAGCATCTGTGATGGAGAATAGCCGGTAGTCTCGTGGACAGCACTGCGGTAAGCCAGTAAAAAGAGTGGTAATTTCTTGTCCCAGTCCTGTTGGTTTCTGGAAACCACTAATGAGAGGTTATTAAGGATGGTTCGATTGAACCTCTCTACCATGCGGTCCGACTGGGGATGCAATGGCGTCGTTTGAGTTCTGTCAATGCCGAGTAGTTTGCATAGTTCTTTGATTACTGCCGAGGCAAAATTCCTTCCCTGATCGGAATGTAACTGAAGAGGCACTCCGAACCTGGAAATCCAGTGCTGTATCATTACCTCAGTTACTGTGACAGCCTCTTGATCAGGAATAGGATAAGCTTCAGGCCACTTGGTGAAGTAATCAATGACAACGAGTATGTATTTGTTGCCATCAGCAGTTCGTGGCAGAGGTCCCAGGATGTCAAAGGCGATACGTTCAAAAGGCGCCCCTACGTTGTAACGTTGCAGCTTGCCTCGGCTGCGTCTCCTCGGTCCTTTCCGACCTGCACAGGCATCGCAAGATCGGCACCACTTTTGCACGTCATCCTTTGCATTATTCTAGTAAAAGCGCTCACGAACTCTCTGCAAGGTCTTCATTATTTCAAAGTGACCTCCAGTAGGGGTGCTATGTAACTCTTTAAGGACATCAGGAATGCTGGATCTTGGAAGTATAAGTTGCCATCGGAACGTCTTCCCATCATCCGATTCGAATTTCCGGTATAAGACGCCGTTTCGAATGTGAAGTGAATCTCAGAGTGCCCAATATTGTTTGGTTGTAGGACTACAGATAGAAATGTCCTGCCAGGTAGGTTTTCTGTTTGATGACTCCATTAAATCAATTATGGGTTTAATGTCGCGGTCTTCCAGCTGGTCTTTCCTGAGTTCATCATCACTCCACGGTTCTCGATCAGCTGATGTTGATGTTGTAATTTGTCTTGCGACCAGAGTCAGCAGCTCGTATTTCGCTTCCACCCTGGAACAATATCGGCAGCTTTCTTGGCAAGGTCTTCTAGACAGGGCGTCGCGTTTCCGTGAGATGATCCCTTACGATGACGGATAGTGATGTCATATTCTTGGAGTCTCTGTATCCACCTGGCTATTTGACCCTCAGGATTCTTGAAATTTAAAAGCCAGGTCAATGATGCATGATCGGTGCGGAGCAGGAATTTTCTGCCGTATAGATAGTGATGGAACTGTTCTACAGCTTTGACTATGGCGAGCAACTCTTTCCTGGTGATACAATAATTCCTCTCCGGTTTAGACAGGCACTTGCTCCAGTATGCCACTACACGTTCTTGGCCGTCTATTTCTTGGGACAAAACAACACCAACACTTTCATTACTCGCGTCGGTGTCGAGAATAAATGGTCGGTCAAGCTGAGGATACGTCAGGATTGGAGCAGATGTTAAAGCCTCCTTTAAGTTGTTAAATGCATCCTCGCATTCTTTTGTCCACAAGAACTTCTGGTTGCTCTCTGTCAGCTTGTCTAGGGGTTTTGCGATGGAAGAAAAGTCCTTCACGAATTTCCTATAGTAGGTGCAAAGCCCTAGGAAGCTTCTCAGCTGATGGACATTTTCGGGACGTTTCCAGGATTTAACGGCTGATAACTTTTCAGGATCCGTGCGCACACCTTCTGCAGAGATGACATGTCCCAGGTAAGTCACTTCCTTTCGGAACAATTTGCATTTATCGGGACTCAGCTTCAGATTGGCTTCTTTCAGTTTCTGAAGCACCTTCCTAAGATTTTCTAAATGTTCTTCAAAACTCTTTCCGACGATGATAATGTCGTCCAGGTATATGAGGCAGGCTTCGTAGGAAAGGCCTTTCAAAACAGTTTCCATAAGACGTTCGAATGTTGCCGGCGCATTACACAGTCCAAACGGCATCACCTTGAATTGCAAAAGCCCTTGTCCCGTAGTAAATGCCGTCTTTTCTCGGTCTTCAGGCTGTATTTCTACCTGCCAATACCCACTCTTTAAATCAAGTGTTGAGAACCACATGCTTCCAGAAAGAGTGTCTAGAATGTCGTCAATTCTAGGAAGAGGGTAACTGTCTTTCTTCGTAACCTCATTCAACCGGCGATAGTCGACGCAAAATCTTGTTGAGACGTCTTTCTTTCTGACTACGACGATGGGAGATGCCCATGGACTTACTGAAGGCTCGATGACATCGCCTTCTTCCATATCTTTTAACAGTGTTCGCACCTCTTCCTGTTTAGCAAACGGTAGACGTCTTGGATGTTGCTTGATCGGGGGATGATCACCGGTATCTATTCTATGTTGTGTCAAACTAGTTCGACCCACGTCAGAATACGAGCGGGAGAAAACAACTTGAAGATCTTTAACGACGCGATCGGCAGCATTCTTCTCTTCATCGTTTAATTGCGCATTCTGCAATAACTCTGATGTAATGCTTTCTGAAGACACGAATTCTTGGATGTTACTCTTTCTTTCAACGGTGGTTACTGGAGTACATGTCGCAACCACTTCACCTTTCTTAATAACTCTCGCCTTCTCAGTTACATTGGCGACTCTCACCGGGATAACCGTTCTGGATAGGTCGACGAGTGTTGAGGCTACTAGTACTCCTTTTGGGCTATTACAGTTATTGGGATATTCTATGATGCCGTAGCGGAAATTTCTGTTTTCGGCTATGGATCCAGGAAGTCAAATTTCTGTTCTTGCCGATATTGTGATATTGTCTTGTGCTATGATTTTATGGACAGATTTAACTTCTTCATCATTGACTCCAAATAACGCTATGTCCTCAGATGTAGAATGCAATTCGTTATTTTTAAAGTCCAAGGAAAAATTTATTTCCTTAGAAAGTCCAATCCGAGTATGCAAGAATCAGTGATCTCTGCTACATATGCCGTGTGATGGTAAGCGGCACTTCCAAACGTGATGTTAGCATTTACTTTTCCATCGATGTTGATCTTCTCACCGGACACAGTCTGTAGGGTAACGCAGGGCGGCGTCCAGATAAGTTTGCTTCCCAGTTGTTGAGCCAAATCTTTTCGGATGATGGTAACGTTGGCTCCTGTATCTATCGTCATATTGCAGGGAACTCCATTAATATGTCCTATTATGAAAAGTCCATTACTGCCGCCTCTCAATGCAGAAATCTGAAGCGCTTTAAACTGGGGCTTTTCATGATCTGGCAACCTCCGCCCCGCGAGATGGCCACTAATTAGTTTCCCTGCTGTTTGTTAGGAGCGGTCTTAGCATCCGTGCCCTGGGGTGTTCTGCAGTTTCGTCGTATGTGTCCTTCAGCACCGCAGTTCCAGCACTTTACGGTCGGTTTCTTGTCACCAATATTCTGTCTCAAGGCGTTCAGTTGTCTAGTTAAATCGTCTAGACGAGCAGTGACTTGATCCCCTGGCTCCTGGACTTGAGCAGCTCTGACTGGATGGCGGTCTCGACGGGTGGCTTGCTGGGCTGCCTCAAATTTCATGGCATACACTAAAGCGCTTTTCAGATCTTTAACATCCGCCATTCGCAGTGCTTTCTGTATTTCAGGGTCCCGGATGCCAACGATGAAATATTGCAGGGACAGGATTTCCCTTGTTTCTGTCGGGCACTCCGAAAAGGCGTGATGTGACAGCCTTTCAACATCCGTGGCGAGCTCCTGAAGCGTTTCGGTGAGCTTCTGTTGACGAGATTTTAATTGGAGCCTGCTGTAGTCTTTTAAACATTTCTCGGTGAAGCGCAGCTCCAAAGCGCCGGATAGAGCTTCGAAATCTAGCCTTTGATTTTCGGGAAGCGTCTGCAGGATATCCGCTGCGTCTGCTCTCAGAGAAGCGGCGACATGACAGGCCTTAGCTTGGGAATCCCATCCATTCGCATCCGCAACGATAGAAAATTGTGTCCTATACACCTGCCAGGAGGTCTTCCCATCATATGTAGATAGTTTCAGAACGGAACGAGCAGGCATCGATAAAAATTTGAAACCTTCAGAATTGTTTCCTACCGTCGCTATGCACTTCTTTAGGCTGTCAACTTCTTTGGCGACGGCAGCAGAAACCCTATCATCAATTTGTTGTTCGACGGCAGAAACTCTTTCTTCAATTTGTTGTTGGAAGGCCGAAACTCTTCCTTCGACTCGTTGCTCCACAGCCGACTCTCTATCTTCTATTTCATCTTTGACAGAAGAAACCTTTTCTTCAATTTGCCCGACTTTATTTTCGACAGCTCCTATTCTGTCTTCCATAGCCTCAAATTTACTTTCTATTACGAGGTTATTTCTCTTTTCATTTCGTCTTGACCTGCTTCAATCTTTTCTTGTACAGCTTTTATGTCTTCTTTAAAAGTTACTTGACCAGCTTCCAAATTTTCGTGAACGGCTTCCATTTCCTATTTAACGGATCTCATCTCTCCTTTAACGGAATCTTGGACCAATTTCATTTCTTCCTTAACGGAGTTGACCGCCCCTTCCATCTTTTCTTGGAAAGCAGCAAATGCAGTCATCATTTGCCTGAATTGTTCTTCCATCGCTCTTGTTATTGGCATTCAAATCCCACTTCTGACACCAAAAATTGTTGCGTGCGTACGGGTTCGTTATGAAATGAATGCACAAGTCCGATGAAAAATGAACAAAAATTTATTATTATCACAACAAAAATGCTTAAATTTTCTCAAATTATCATGCAGTATTACAATATCTCACAATAGTTATCTTTTAACTACTCAAATGTCCAATAGAACGTAATTCAAAACAGCTAAAGAACGCTAATCCGCGAATTCGCTACAATCAACAACAGTAGTTTTCTAAACAACAACAAACTAAGCAACTACTACTAACTGAGATGTTTTCCTCCTTTTATAAGATTTTAAAATCACGCGCTAGAATTTTCCAGCACTTTCTCGAAATCAAAAAGAGATATTTATTTATTTAACGCACGCGCTCTTGTATTTTTAATTTTTCCGGCTTAGCTTTCTTTTAATATTCGTCACGCGCTGCACTGCGCGAGAAATAAAACCATTTAATTTATAATTGAACTAACATTAGCTTTTTAAATACCAAATTCGTAACAATATGTATGTTGACGATTTAATCGCTGGAGCAGATGAAGAATCAGAAGCATTCGAGGAATCGGAACATATTAAACGCATACTGAAAGAAGGTGGATTTAACATGCGGAAGTGGAAAACGAATGAAACGAATTTACAAAGGGTATGGAATGAAGAAGATTCTTCACACGAGTTGACTTGTTCTAAAGTATTGGGATACGTATGGAATAGGTCAAATGATACATTTTTGATAGAAATTGAGGAGTTGGTAAAAGATGCCAAAAGGATAGATAACATACTCGCTAAAAGGGAAATCTTGAGATTTGTAGGACGTTTCTTTGGTCCACTGGGGTTTTTAAATCCATACACCATTCGAGCAAGGATTTTATTGCAAGATTTATGGGAAAAAAATAGCATGGGACACTGAAATACCAGAAAATCTCAGAAAGAAATGGCAAAGCTGGCGTGATGAATTAGCTCATATTTCTAGTTTGGAAATGCCAAGACATCAGTTTGCAGGTGCGGGGAAAAGGGATATAAAGGATGGTTTACAGTTACACTGTTTCACAGATGCGAGTCAGAAGGCCTATGGCGCTGTTCTGTATTTTCGTTATTCGAAAAATGGAGTCATTCGTACTAGTTTCATTACATCAAAATCACGAGTAGCACCTTTGAAAAAATTATCACTTCCCAGACTGGAATTGATGGGTGCTTTGATAGGCTCCCGCTTGTCAAAATACATCCAAAAGAAACTTCGGGACATTGATTTAGTTGTATATATGTGGACTGATTCTAGTATAACATTACACTGGATAAGAAGTGATGTGAAGAGGTGGAAGCCATTCGTTCAGAACAGAGTGAAGGAAATACAGAAGAATTCAGATGTCTTGAAGTGGAGATATACGCCTGTTGAACACAATCCAGCTGATTTGCTAACTAGAGGTGAAAATGTCAAACATCTGAAGCAGAATAACATATGGTGGGAAAGGCCCACGTGGTTAAAGGAAGAAATGGAACACTGGCCAAAACCGAATTTATGTTCCACAAAGAATATTGAAGATTCCAACAAGGAACTAAGAAAAACATCGAAGGAAGTTTTCGTAAATGCATGCGTTACCGAACCTTCCGAAGATTTATTTAAAACCCAAAATTACAGCAATTTACATCGAATTTACCGAATTACTGCGTGGTTCATCAACAATGTTAAAAATACCTCGAAATTATCAGGATGTTTGCAGATTACCGAATTGGAAATGGCAGAAACTTATTGGATCAAACGTGTTCAGGAGCGAAATTTCACAAATGAAATACGGGCATTGAAGAACAACGAGGAATTAAGTTCAAAATCAAAACCATTTGATTAAGTACAAACTCAATCCATTTGTAGACGAAAGTGGTGTAATTCGTGTTGGTGGACGATTAGAAAATTCAAATTTGGATTACAAACAAGCACATCCAATCGTGTTGCCCGACAAAGATCACTTGACTGATCTAATTATTCTTCACAGTCATCAAGAGGTAGGACACGGAGGAATAGTAGATATTTTAAATCAGATAAGAGATAAATTTTGGTTGCTGAAGGCTAGTCGAAAAAGTAAAGGTGTTCTGTACAATTGCAATGTCTGCAAAATATTTCGAACTAAACCTGTCATGCAAGATATGGCCCCTCTCCCACCAGACATATGCCGAGAAGCCTTTCCATTTGAGAACTCCGGAATAGATTACGCGGGTCCACTGTACGTCAAAAGTGGAAAAGAATTATCTAAGACACACATTTTACTGTTTACCTGTGCTGTAACTAGAGCCGTGCTTTTAGAACTTACGGCTGACCTTTCAACAGAAAAATTTTTGCTTGCATTTAGGCGGTTCATAGCGAGAAGAGGTTTGTGACGAATAGTGTATACCGATAACGCCAAAACCTTTAAAAGAGCGAAAAAAGAATTAGAACTATTGAACGAGGGAATGAAAAGCAATAAAGTTCAAGACGAGTTCTCTAAGCAAGGAATCAATGGAAATTTATAGTTGAGAGAGCGGCATGGTGGAGAGGCTTTTGGGAGCGTATGGTTCAGTCTCTTAAAGCTGTTCTGAAGAGAATCTTAGACAAATCATCCTTAACATTCAGGGAATTAGAGACAGTCATAACAGAAGTGGAAGCTATATTGAACTCCAGACCTTTAACATTTACATACTCGGATCTAGGAGAGCCAGAATCTTTGACCCCTGGTCACTTCTTAATAGGAAGACGATTACTATCATTGCCGCAAGGAAGCTCTAAATTAACTTCAACAAAGGAGAGTCTTACACGTAGATTTAGACATCAACAAGTACTGGTAGAAAGAATCTGGCGAAAATGAAGGCAAGATTATTTGATGAATTTAAAATCTGCTCATCATTCTAAACTGGCGAAAACAGGAACCTGTTTGAAGAAAGGAACTATTGTATTAGTGCATGAAGATAAAATTCCATGGCTGATGTAGAAGATGGGCATCGTAATGGAAGTCTTTCCTGGGAGAGATGGCAAGGTGAGAGCCTGTGCTGTCCGCTTGCCCATTGGACATACGATTAAAAGACCAGTGCAATTACTATATCCGGTGGAGGTGGAATGTAATAAGGACAATTATAGCAATTGTCCTTCCGGGCGGGAGGATGTTGCAACTCAACTCTTGCTGAGATCCGATGGCTGAGTGACGTCATCTCGAACTTTGAACTCTCTCGCTAGAGATCACGAGAACTCGGAACTGAGAAGTCGCACGCTGCGACGTGCGAACATGTAAACCTTTTCATTATGTAAATATCCTGTAACCGTTTGCGTCTTCATTAAATATGTTTATGTTAAGAAAGTTTATCATTTATGGATTATCCCCTTCAAGATTTTGCAGATATTCACAGAGGAACTTCAGCCCTGTGGCCCTCGCAGAACCCATTGGAACAAGGTAAGTAGTTTTGTTTTACCTTAATTAATTAGTTAAAAATAATGATAAGGATAAAATAATGATACAGTGTCTGCTTGCTTGTTAAAGGGGTTTTGCAGTGCTTAGTCGCCAAAACGTTCAATCTTAGTTGGCTAATTTGTTTGGTAAAAATTTCAGATGCAATTAGAGGGTTAAGCGGGGGCCACTTTAATAATGAATCTCTTAATTTCTGTTATATATCAGCTATATTTTGACTTTCCATGTTGATATAAGCTAAATTGCAGTGCAAGAGTTACTGATTCTTTTATTAATTTAAATCTAATATTGTTATTTTGTCTTATTTATTAATATTATTATTGTCTTTACTATATCTGTTATTTTAATGAAATACTTTTCCGTTTTAAGCTGATTTTCAGATACTATGATGTACATTTCATTAAGACTGACCGTGAAAAATTGATGCCATATTATCCACAAAATCGTATCGTAAGCAAACATCCATTCATCGTATTCTTTTATGTTTAACGATTTTTCATTACTGACTCATAGAAAAGTATGGTTAAGTTACGCTTAAAATACTTACTTTACACTTGTTTCTAAGAGCATTGAGAATATAATTTCTCCAGTCTCTAGTCATAAAAAAATAATAAATTAAAAAATAAAATACAAAACTTTATCTACAGTTAAATTTTTCTTTACTTTGCAAATATGCAATGGATTAGGCACTCTGTATATATTAATACCCTATTACAGAAACTGTGCGGGATCAAAAACTGTATTGGGTTCTTATCTGAATCATAAGAACTGTACTTGATGAAAACAAAAAAACCTGAGCAGTATTTTTGGGAAAAGAAATTAATTAAAAACATTATGTTTAAGTTCTGGTATCTGGTCCGATATTAATAGTCTGGTACCAGAGCAATCTTTCAAATGTTAGATTTCGTATTTTATAATTAATTAAAAATTATTTTTTAAATTTAATAGCAAAAAAATATGACTGTATGCGCCATGTAAAACACTTTCCTAACTGGAAGTATATGTCTAGAATCAACGGCTGCGAAAATAAAGGCCGGGTAAAAACTTCTTTGGACGACGTTTAATGCCTCTTTATAGTAAAACTGAATTGCGAAAGAAGTGAATTAGAAAATTATTTCAAGGGCTGGAAGTTCAGGCTCATGAAAAGTATGGTTATCAAACTTCTCCGGAATTTCAGAATTTCAGCTTCAGAAACTGAGGAATCAAACTTCAGCTTTGCAACTGCGAAATCAACAACTAAATTACTTATAAAGAAAAATCATTTCCCCCCCCCCGTCTAAAGTAGCATGTTAAAGCAAGTAAAATACAGCTAATTTTAATCAAATCTTAATTGGCCAATAAACAAACTTTTTTACTTTTCACAACTTTAATTACAGTCACTAGTTCTACTGCAACTTTGTAATTATAATCATAATATTCCAAAGGTCAGGTTTTTCCGTTAGACGCTTTCGAAAATTCTGGATTTACTCCCTTAATTACATCATCAAATATCCTTTCCCTCAACTGCTTTTAAACTAATTTTTGAATTTTATCTCCAAACCGTACAGTTATTTCGTATGCTCGCAGAATTCTTCGGCGTTTGGTATTTTCCATAAGGAAACAGAATTATGCCCAGGAGATCTAAGAGTGCTTAAAAGCTATAACTTTATTGTTAACAATTTTCGTGAAATTTCAGCTATTACTTTGAAGCATTTTTCATTAATTTGTACATCGCAAAAGAATTCTTTTTCGCACGAAATACCTCATTAGTTACTTAAATAAATAGAAGTAGTAGCTGAGCAGTAAACGGAAGCTATATACATATTTTCCACATTTTTTTTTTGTTTAACGTAACAACTTTTTTTTTATTATTTTTATCCGATCTGGCGCATTTTAGTTCTCGTACTTATGGTTTCGCCCACCAATATTTTTGGCCTTTAATAAAATATATAAAATTTAATGAAACTTCGTTAAAGAAAGTTTCCTTTAATGCGACTGTATCATTAATGCAGTTAAAAGAATTGTTCATCTGCCGCCGCTTGACGCGTTGTAAGTGTAATTTTACTGTCGATTGCTTATGTTAGTTTTTTTCTGTATTTATTATTTACCAGACATATATGTATGCGTACATACATATCTTTTAAGATTTATAACCCAGGTATTTCGAAGTTTATTCTTTTACAAATAATACATTTTTACTTAACCATTTTTAATGTTACAAAGAAGTTGCTTCTAATTATTTTTATCATTATTTATCAGTTTAAAGTACGTAGTTTATATACATTCAGTACTTAGCACAGTTTAGGCTTAGATAATGAGCAGAACAATTGTATTGTTTCATTTCAAAATTTCAGTTGCTCTAATGTCGCCCAGACGGTTTAGTGGTTAGGGAAGCCAGCTACGGTACCGAAGAGCTCGGATTCGAATCCTGGAGAAGACATGGATGTTTGTAAACATATAGTGTCAGTGCGGTATGGCGGAACTGTACATATGCGGCGAGCCGAATGTCCTCTCGAGTGAATTGGTGGCAAAGGAGACGGATGGGAGACCTCCGGATCCCTCTCTGGGTGCTCTCCCTCAAAATTGCGGGTTGCAAATAAACGTCCAACCTCTTTTCGGAGTAGGCTCTGGCAGCCATTGTTCCATGTAATATGAACAAGACAAAAACAACAAAAGTTGCTTTAACGTTGCAGAACTAGCTCCTCTTTATTTTATTTTATACTTTTAGACCAAATTCGGATTATTTCCCTTTTTCATATGTTGACTTGCTTCTGCTTAACACATTTTTGGACACGGTCCACTTAATTAAAATTACAATTATTGTATATTTAAGATTATTTGCTTGTTTATGATTCTGAAGTTATAAATAATTTTGTTTTAAATTAACCCGGCTTGCATGGTTTCAAAACTTATGTAGTATGTTTTTATTTTTTCACGTATTGGATTGCTTATGTTTGCATATTTTGTGTTTCTGGATTCCGTCTACTCAAAATAATATTTTTATGTTTTTTAATTTCGTTTATATTTTTGATGCTACAATTTTACAAATTTCACACTACTTATTTTGGCCTATAGACATTGGACTGAGAGAGACACAGATTACTTTAATTGTTTTTCTGAGATTGTTTTAAGTTTTAAATTATAATTTGTGTCTTTATCCGTTCAGAAACAGACTAATTTAATTATTTCTTTCTTTATTATTATGACTAATTCTTTATTATTATGATTAATTATTTATTTCTTTATTATTATTTCTTTATTATTATGACACCAGCCCCCTGACGATGATACAGTGAAAGATGTAAATTTCCTTTTTTTACGTTTAGTTTTGTCATATTTTGCCTCTTTTCTTGCAGTTTGCCATAGTGCTTCTGGTTCCTGGTTTTGACATATGGTTTATTCTGAATTGAATATGGGATGAATTTAAAAAATTTTCTTTTTTTTAAAATTTATTTTGCATTATTTCCACTATGTGTTGCTCCTTTCGGAGGAAACTTGGATTAGGTTTTGAGCTATTTTTTACTTAGTATTGATTCATAAGTGTACATACATTTATATATATATACTGTTGCGTGCGTACGGGTTCGTTATGAAATGAATGCACAAGTCCGATGAAAAATGAACAAAAATTTATTATTATCACAACAAAAATGCTTAAATTTTCTCAAATTATCATGCAGTATTACAATATCTCACAATAGTTATCTTTTAACTACTCAAATGTCCAATAGAACGTAATTCAAAACAGCTAAAGAACGCTAATCCGCGAATTCGCTACAATCAACAACAGTAGTTTTCTAAACAACAACAAACTAAGCAACTACTACTAACTGAGATGTTTTCCTCCTTTTATAAGATTTTAAAATCACGCGCTAGAATTTTCCAGTACTTTCTCGAAATCAAAAAGAGATATTTATTTATTTAATGCACGCGCTCTTGTATTTTCAATTTTCCGGCTTAGCTTTCTTTTAATATTCGTCACGCGCTGCACTGCGCGAGAAATAAAACCATTTAATTTATAACTGAACTAACATTAGCTTTTTAAATACCAAATTCGTAACACTGCCCCCTTCCCAAGGACAACACGTCCCGGGCAGTACAATCCCTGGACAGGAAGCTCAACTTACAACTGTGGCATAAATGCATTAATAAGCATTACATTACAATAATAAACAACATGAACAATAAATGCAATAAATAAAACAAATCAAATGCTATCAAATACAAATCAAATACTAAATGCAAATCAAATACTAAATACAAATCAAATCAAAGACACATTTAAAAACAAAATGGACCATGGTCTTATACTATTTACAATTATTTACATTATGTACTATGGCCATAGTAATGAGCTAAACTGTCGTAATGAACGACTTTAGGTTTAGAGTTCGAAGACTTATGAATCCGAACCACGACGTCATTCAGCCTATTTAGGACTGTGTACGGGCCATCCCAAGGTGACTGTAACTTCGGACAAAGTCCTTTCCGTCGAGTCGGATTCCACAACCACACCTTGTCTCCTTCGTGGAATTGATGTTCAGTAGCTCTTGTGTCGTAGCGGGTCTTCATCTTCTCCGTCGCCAAGTTGACTCGCTCTCGTGCAAAGTTGTGCATCACTTCAAACCGGGCCTGGAGGTCTTGAATATATTCCTCAGACGAAGAAGGAGCATCCGGAGGGCGGCCAAACAATAGATCACAAGGCAGACGAAGGTCACGACCGAAGAGCATCTGTGATGGAGAATAGCCGGTAGTCTCGTGGACAGCACTGCGGTAAGCCAGTAAAAAGAGTGGTAATTTCTTGTCCCAGTCCTGTTGGTTTCTGGAAACCACTAATGAGAGGTTATTAAGGATGGTTCGATTGAACCTCTCTACCATGCGGTCCGACTGGGGATGCAATGGCGTCGTTTGAGTTTTGTCAATGCCGAATAGTTTGCATAGTTCTTTGATTACTGCCGAGGCAAAATTTCTTCCCTGATCGGAATGTAACTGAAGAGGCACTCCGAACCTGGAAATCCATAGCTGTATCATTACCTCAGCTACTGTGATAGCCTCTTGATCAGGAAAAGGGTACACTTCAGGCCACTTGGTGAAGTAATCAATGACAACGAGTATGTATTTGTTGCCATCAGCAGTTCGTGGCAGAGGTCCCAAGATGTCAAAGGCGATACGTTAATAGGCGCCCCTACGTTGTAACGTTGCAGCTTGCCTCGGCTGCGTCTCTTCGGTCCTTTCCGACCTGCACAGGCATCGCAGAATCGGCACCACTTTTGCACGTCATCCTTTGCATTATTCCAGTAAAAGCGCTCACGAACTCTCTGTAAGGTCTTCATTATTCCAAAGTGAACTCCCGTAGGGCTGTTATATAGTTCTTTAAGGACATCAGGAATGGGGGATCTTGGAAGTATCAGCTGCCATCGGAACGTCTTCCCATCATCCGATTCGAATTTCCGGTATAAGACGCCGTTTCGAATGTGAAGTGAATCCCAGAGTGCCCAATACTGTTTGGTTGTAGCACTACAGATAGAAATGTCCTGCCCGGTAGGTTTTCTGGTTGATGACTCCATTAAAGCAATTATGGGTTTAATGTCGCGGTCTTCCAGCTGGTCTTTCCTGAGTTCATCATCACTCCACGGTTCTCGATCAGCTGATGTTGATGTTGTAATTTGTCTTGCGACCAGAGTCAGCAGCTCGTATTTCGCTTCCACCCTGGAACAATATCGGCAGCTTTCTTGGCAAGGTCTTCTAGACAGGGCGTCGGCGTTTCCGTGTGATGATCCCTTACGATGACGGATAGTTATGTCATATTCTTGGAGTCTCTGTATCCACCGGGCTATTTGACCCTCAGGATTCTTGAAATTTAAAAGCCAGGTCAATGATGCATGATCGGTGCGGAGCAGGAATTTTCTGCCGTATAGATAGTGATGGAACTGTTCTACAGCTTTAACTATGGCGAGCAACTCTTTCCTGGTGACACAATAATTCCTCTCCGGTTTAGACAGGCACTTGCTCTAGTACGCCACTACACGTTCTTGGCCGTCTATTTCTTGGGACAAAACAGCACCGACACTTTCATTGCACGCGTCGGTGTCGAGAATAAATGGTCGGTCGAGCTGAGGATACGTCAGTATTGGAGCAGATGTTAAAGCCTCCTTTAAGTTGTTAAATGCATCCTCGCATTCTTTTGTCCACAAGAACTTCTGGTTGCTCTCTGTCAGCTTGTGAAGGGGTCTTGCGATGGAAGAAAAGTCTTTCACGAATCTCCTATAGTAGGTGCAAAGCCCTAGGAAGCTTCTCAACTGATGGACATTTTCGGGACGTTTCCAGGATTTAACCGCTGATACCATTTCAGGATCCGTGCGCACACCTTCTGCAGAGATGACATGTCCCAGCTAAGTCACTTCCTTTCGGAACAATTTGCATTTAGCGGGACTCAGCTTCAGATTGGCTTCTTTCAGTTTCTGAAGCACCTTCCTAAGATTTTCTAAATGTTCTTCAAAACTCTTTCCGACGATGATGATGTCGTCCAGGTATATCAGGCAGGCTTCGTAGGAAAGGCCTTTCAAAACAGTCTCCATAAGACGTTCGAATGTTGCCGGTGCATTACACAGTCCAAACGGCATCACCTTGAATTGCCAAAGCCCTTGTCCCGTAGTAAATGCCGTCTTTTCTCGGTCTTCAGGCTGTATTTCTACCTGCCAATACCCACTCTTTAAATCAAGTGTTGAGAACCACTTGCTTCCAGAAAGAGTGTCTAGAATGTCGTCAATTCTAGGAAGAGGGTAACTATCTTTCTTCGTAACCTCATTCAACCTGTGATAGTCGACGCAATATCTTGTTGAGCCGTCTTTCTTTCTGACTAGGACGATGGGAGATGCCCATGGACTTACTGAAGGCTCGATGACATCGCCTTCTTCCATATCTTTTAACATTGTTCGCACCTCTTCCTGTTTAGCAAACGGTAGACGTCTTGGATGTTGCTTGATCGGGGGATGATCGCCGGTATCTATTCTATGTTGTGTCAAACTAGTTCGACCCACGTCAGAAGACGAGCGGGAGAAAACAACTTGAAGATCTTTAATGACGCGATCGGCAGCATTCCTCTCTTTATCGTTTAATTGCGCATTCTGCAATTACTCCGATGTAATGCTCTCTGAGGACAGGGATTCTTGGATGTTACTCTTTCTTTCAACGCTGGTTAGTGGAGTACATGCTGCAACCACTTCACCTTTCTTAATAATTCTCCCCTTCTCAGTTACATTGGCGACTCTCACCGGGATAACCGTTCTGGATAGGTCGACGAGTGTTGAGGCTACTAGTACTCCTTTTGGGCTATTACAGTTATTGGGATATTCTATGATGCCGTAGCGGAAATTTCTGTTTTCGGCTATGGATCCAGGAAGTAAAATTTCTGTTCTTGCCGGTATTGTGATATTGTCTTGTGCTATGATTTTATGAACAGATTTAACTTCTTCATCATTAACTCCAAATAACTCTATGTCCTCAGATGTAGAATGCAATTCGTTAATTTTAAAGTCCAAGGAAAAATTGTATTTCCTTAGAAAGTCCAATCCGAGTATACAAGAATCAATGATCTCTGCTACATATGCCGTGTGATGGTAAGCGGCACTTCCAAACGTGATGTTAACATTTACTTTTCCATCGATGTCGATCTTCTCACCGGACACAGTCTGTAGGGTAACGCAGGGCGGCGTCCAGATAAGTTTGCTTCCCAGTTGTTCAGCCAAATCTTTTCGGATGATGGTAACGTTGGCTCCTGTATCTATCGTCATATTGCAGGGAATCGTAAATTGCAGGGAATATTTCGTCGTATGTGTCCTTCAGCACCGCAGTTCCAGCACTTTACGGTCGGTTTCTTGTCACCAATATTCCGTCTCAAGGCGTTCAGTTGTCTAGTTAAATCGTCTAGACGAGCAGTGACTTGATCCCCTGGCTCCTGGACCTGAGCAGCTCTGACTGGATGGCGGTCTCGACGGGTGGCTTGCTGGGTTGCCTCGAATTTCATGGCGTACTCTAATTTCTTCTTTAACGGAGTTGACGGCTCCTTCCATCTTTTCTTGGAAAGCAGCAATTGCAGTCATCATTTGCCTGAATTGTTCTTCCATCGCTCTTGTTATTGGCATTCAAATCCCACTTCTGACACCAAAAATTGTTGCGTGCGTACGGGTTCGTTATGAAATGAATGCACAAGTCCGAGGAAAAATGAACAGAAATTTATTATTATCACAACAAAAATGCTTAAATTTTTTCAAATTATCATGCAGTATTACAATATCTCACAGTTGTTATCTTTTAACTACTCAAATGTCCAATAGAACTTTATTCAAAACAGCTAAAGAACGCTAATCCGCGAAGTCGCTACAATCAACAAGAGCAGTTTTCTAAACAACAACAAACTAAGGAACTACTACAAATTGAGATGTTTTCTCCTTTTATAAGATTTTAAAATCACGCGCTAGAATTTTCCAGTACTTTCTCGAAATCAAAAAGAGATATTTATTTATTTAATGCACGCGCTCTTGTATTTTCAATTTTCCGGCTTAGCTTTCTTTTAATATTCGTCACGCGCTGCACTGCGCGAGAAATAAAACCATTTAATTTATAATCGAACTAACATTAGCTTTTTAAATACCAAATTCGTAACAATACCATATGCCTAAGAATTGTTTGCTATATCGTTAAATAAGTATGCAAAGTACCCTGAAATATGTTCAATTAAAGCAGTATATTGAAAAACACCCAAGGATGAAGTAGAAGGCATTTTGGAATTATAATCAAGAACGTAACTCTTTCTCAATGCATTTTTTGGAAAATTTTCATCTTCGGATATGCCTTTGGCCAACTACAAGATTTTAAGTAGACCGGCTTCTTAAGATAAAAGGTAATTTTCTTATTTCTTTCTTGGATGAAAATTTTTAAGCAATGATTTCCTAATCTGAAAGCGATTGATCCACAAATAAGAACAAATATATCTATAACTTAATGTTTTGGATATGAGTGATGAACTATAAAAATACAAGTAGTAATTTAATCCCAGTGTGAATTTCTGCGGAACGTTTTGCGAATTTTAAAGGACTTCCTAAGATTTCGCGAATACCAAATTTTTAAGCCACTGCAAAATAACCAAAAAGGTTCTTGCCGTTTTTGACATTCCACGTGTTAAAGTGCTCACAAGGAGGGAATGAAAAGACTTAAAGCGCCGAGAAAGCAGAGCAGATTAGCGTATAAGCATTGACCTACACTAATACAGGTTAGCATTAGGAAGGTTGCGTAACACAGTAATCATAATTGTCTATTGTTGAAGACGTATGGAGATATCGAAGTAGCTCCCCTGGTGATTCTCTGTTTTGCTACTTTGAGGTGGGCTGTCAGCATCCCAGAATCATTCAACATATTGAGCATTTGGAGAGGATTCGTGAATAAATGCACTGTCAGACATTGGTTCCAGAGATTTGGGTCAAGAGATCTGAGTCTTTGTGAAAAACCCCAGAAGTAACCATCGCAGGAGTGGATGACGAAGCCCTGAAAGTAGGCACAGAGAAGGCCAACAATCAAGCTTATGGTGAACCTGTCAAATGCTTCCAGACTTGCGAGGAGACAGTCAGACTTAAGACTACGCCGCATAGGGAAAGTGTACAAGCTGAGAAAGTGGGTACTTCATAAATTTTCAGCAGCCAATAAGAATGAGTGACAGTATGCTTGTCGTTGTTAGCGCACCACGTTCATATTTGGTCAAATGCTCATGAGTGATCAGATGGTTTCAGTGCGATAAAAATGGATTCAGTATGATACTCCCAAGCGTAACAGTCGTCAGTTATCACCACGTGACCCCGTGACTCATATATCAAGATAACCTCTGCTCATATCTAGGATCATGCTCTGTATCTGGGGTTTAATTGACAGTTGGGTGCATCAAAGGGCATCAAAATATGTATATTTCTCCCATTATGATAAAACAGCGGTACCTAGAGCCATCGAAGTTTGAATAACGTAATCCTCCTACGAATATGGGTATGTGGAAGAACAAATTTGAAATTTGGAATTTGGTTTGTGATCGATTTCATATTTTGTAAAACTTTAAAGAATTTTTGTGTAACAAACTCATCGATTTAAAAGCGAGCAATGCCAACACTCTACGGGGAGGGGGAACCTTTTTATCTCTAGCGCGCGCAACTGACATTGTTATTGAACTGAATTTTATGATTTAGTTGCAAAGAACATGATATTTTATAAATAAAGGTAACACACAAAACGTTAAAAAACGGCCATTTGGACGTAATTTAAAATCTGAAACCTTTCAGATATTTTTAAAAAAATATTTTTGTATTTAAAAATGTTTTTTTTATGCACATTTTTTTTTTCATTTTAGCTTCAAGTAAAATGCGCGTTGTAACACTGTTAATGATTACATCCAATATCCGAAACAATAATTAAAGTGTCGATTTCTTCTCTAAGTGACAGTAAAATCCTTTCCTTATTTCAATATAATGAATATTGAATCTTGCAGGAAGAATAAAGCTATTTTTTAGAATAAACAAAATACTTTTATTTAAATTTTAAAACAGAACCAAAAAAAAAAATAAATACTGCAGCTCTAAACTATCAAAATTTTAAACTCTTAACTACTCAGTTAAAACTCTTACAACTATTAAAATATTCAAAATCTTAAACTCTCTAAAACAAAATATATATCAAAATCTTTCGAATCCTCTTCTTGTTGCCACACTGTAAAAAACAAGTTCTTGTCCTATTTATATTTCACGTTCTCTTTAAGTCACGATCTTCACAAGTCATGATCTTTACAAGTCACGATCTTTACAAGTCCCCCCACAAGAAGCACATTCGTCACCGTAGAGACAATGTTGCTCAGAGTTCATTGAGAGAGAAAGAGTTAACAGCTAACCTTGACAAAGCATCAGCATTCCCATGTGAACTTCCTTTGCGGTATGTCACAGTCATGTTATAGCGTTGTAACGCTAAGGCCAACGAGACAGTTTAGCACCATGAGGGGCGCTTTGGGTCAAGTAGGTGAGGGGATTGTGATCAGACACAATCTGCACTTTGGCACCGAAAATCCATGTGTCAAATATTTTCAAGGCTTCGATGACACAAAATGCTTCTCGTTCGATGGTTGACCATCGTTGTTGACAGGGCGTTAATTTCTTGCTGAAAAATGCTATGGGCATTTCTTGGCCATATTCATCGTTTTGAGCTAAACACGCTCCAATTGCGAAAGCAGATGCATCCGTATAGAGTTGAAAGGGCTTGCTGATGTCGGAGTATGCAGAGATGGCATTTTAATCAACTCTTCTTTAAGTTTGTTGAAGCTGCTTCTTTTTCAGAGTCCCATGGAATATTATTTGGAACACTCTTCTTTGTAAGGTTTGTTAGAGGTAAAACAATCTCAGAAAAATTTGGGATATAATCCCTATAGTAGCTTGCTAGCCCTAAAAGACTCCTGACTTCTTTTTTAGTGGTAGGCTTAGACAGATTTCTGATGACTTCTATCTTCTCAGGATCTGGAGAGTGAATGCCAGAACCTATTACATGTCCTAGAAACTTCACGTGACTCTTTCCGAAATCACACTTTTCTAGATTTGCGGTTAAACCTGCGTTTCTCAGTGTCTGAAACACTTGGTCGATGTGATAGAGGTGGGCATCCCAAGTTTCTGAAAATATTGCCACATCATCAATATATGAATGGCAGTAGTTCTTATGGTTTGCAAGCACCTTATCCATCGATTTTTGGAAGGTACTTCCAGCATTTTTCAAACCGAAAGGGAGAACTTTCCATTGGTAATGGCCGGAATGAGTGATAAATGCTGTGTAGGGTTTAGCTTCTTCTTTCATAGGAATTTGCCAATATCCCTTGGTTAAATCGAGAACTGTTATGAATTTGGCTTTCCCTATTTCGAATAGTAAATCTTTAGCAATCTTCATCGGATAGGCGTCCGGAATTGTGAAGCTATTTAAAAGCCTGAAGTCTATGCACAGTCTAACGCCGCCATT
Organism: Stegodyphus dumicola; assembly: GCF_044657685.1. Taxonomy (NCBI): domain Eukaryota; kingdom Metazoa; phylum Arthropoda; class Arachnida; order Araneae; family Eresidae; genus Stegodyphus; species Stegodyphus dumicola. Next base: position 138,385,527 of record NC_140777.1, read on the forward strand.
CTTTTTTGCAACACATACTATAGGATGTGCCCAGTTACTGTCACTGGGTTCTATAAGATCCCATTCTAACAGTTCTTTAACTTGACGATCGACTTCCTCTTGAAGTGAAACAGGAACACGGTAGGGCCTCAATCTTTTCGGATTACATCCTTCTGTAACCTTGATGTCATGACCATCAACATTGGCTTGACCAGGTTTGCTACTGAAAACATCTACATAAGATTTTAGTACTTTAAATAGTCCTTCCCGTTGGTAATATTTATATTTAAGTCACCTTTCAAATTTTGTAAATGGGTTCAGATATCATCAGCAGATTTATTCATAAGATCTGCTTGGTGCATAGTGGATATCTCCAAACTCTTCATCTTGGTCAAAAATGATACCAACGTGATCTACACGAGCAATATATGGCCTTAACTTATTTATATGGAGTTCTCTAATACTTCCGTTTTCCATTTCGATTTTGGCAGAGTGTGGCCTGGTAAGTTTGATCACGGTAGCTGGTCCTTGCCACGTGTTGAGCAATTTATGTGATGATGATGGCATTAACACGAGGACTTTGTCCCCAACATTGAAAGTCTTTTCTTGAGAACGTAAATTGTATCTTGAAGTGTACTCTTCTTGAGATATTTTGGAATTTGCTGATCGCAATGTCATGAGCTTTTCTTAATTTTTCTAAAAGATCCTGTAGATAATTTTCAATTGAACGGGAAGCTGTAACTGGAATGCTACGCTCACCTGTCCATATCTCTTTCAGCAAAGATAATGGTCCTGGTGGTATTCTTCCATATACCATCTGGAAGGGAGACAAACCAGTGTGTCTATGTGGCACTTCTCTGTAGGCAAACAGGAGATAGGGAAGATTCAAATCCCAGTTTCTGCCATGTTCTTGGATATTTTTGTTCATCATCTCTTTTAAGGTTCTATTCCAACGCTCGACGGCACCCATACTCTCGGGGTGTCCTGGAGTGGAGAATCGTGGAGACACACCAAGTAAGTTCTCAAAGGCTCGGGTGAGTTTGGCTGTGAAATTAGTTCCCTGGTCGGAACAAATCACTTTTGGAAATCCAGTTTGAGTAAAAAACCTCATCAAAACGTTGCATGTTGTTTTCGAACTTATGTCTTTGACGGGGTGGCTTCTGCCCATCTGGTGCATAGGTCAACTGCACATATTACAAACCGATGACCCCTCCTGGATGGAGGTTCTAATGGCCCTATACAATCCACGCTCCATACTTCAAAGGGTGTTTCCGGTCTAACAATAGGTTGAATTGGAATTCGATCTTTGTACGTAACTGTTCTCCTCAATTGGCATTCTTTACAACTTTCACAGAATTTTTTAACATCTTGCTTAATAGTAGGTCAAAAGAATGAGTAACTTGATTCGTTGAATTGTCTTTTTCTCACCGAGGTGGCCGGCAAGAGGGATTTCGTGTGCCATTCTTAGGACTTCCCTTCTTTTTTCTAAAGGTAACACAACTTGCTTAATGTTTTCACCACAGATATATTCGGAATGAAGTAATATGCCATCATCGAAAGTATATGAATTTTGATTTTTATTTGCCCATTCAAAGCATTTTTTCAGAGTTTCGTCTTGTTCTTGATGTGTCTTGAATTCTAGTCTTACTCTATTCGTTGTTTTCCCAGACTCTATGTTTTCTTGGGAAAGCTGATTAACAACAGCCAAATTTGTAGTATTTTCTTCAACTGGTAACGGTTTATCATCTGTCTCTTTGTACTCTAAGGGGGATGCATCCCAATAACGATCACAGTTAAACAGTTCGATATTCCCACAGAGTGTTTCATAAGCTGAAGAACTCAATAGCAAATCGGTAACTAGCTTTTTTGAAACAGCACACGTAATGGACACTCTACCGTGAAAATCATCGTCAATTTCATCTGGAAAATCTTTAGTGGAGTAATTTCGTTTTCACCAAAAGCAGAAGATACCTCTATTTTACTTTCTCCTTCGCAAGGTATGTTGTCAACCAATTTCTCACGGACTACTGAGATTTGTGCTCCCGTGTCTACGATTCCATTTAAAATAATATCTCCGCATTTAACTTTGACAAGTTTTAATTCATCTATGTTCCTAGACACGTCCACTGATTTGAGACAGGAATAGAGATCTTGGCAGTTAGCACTTCTGGTTTTTCTTTTTCTGCAAGGGGTGCTTGTGTTTGTATTAAGTTGTTTTGTGCTGTTGCAGAAGCACTTCTTGGTATCCGATTTTTGGTACATAACTTAGATGTATGACCTTCTTTTCCACAATTATAGCAAGTTAATTTGAAATTAGTCTTTTGTGGTTCGTCCACTCTTACGGGATGGGTACACTCTTGGCGTGTTTTCAGCGTACAGCGATTTATTTCTGAAAGCTCTTTCTGGAAGTGGAGAATGAGGTTGCCATTTTTTATTAGTTCTGTCTGCCGATGGATTACCACCAGTCCGTTTTGAGATATTACGAACACTGTCATATTCGTCAAGTTTATCAGCTAATTTGGTTGGAGAAACGAACTTCGCCCAGTCGTCAAGAAGATGGTCTCTTACTTCATAGGGTACTCTTTTCTTAATTTGGTCAGTAATAATCAAGTCTTTTAACGCGGCAAATTTGTGATTTCAAGACTATTGATCCATTCTTCAAAATAACTTGTAATTTCGTAGCAAAAATCTCTCCATGATTTTTCAGCGCTCTTTTGGTGCATCACAAATTTTTTTCTAAAGCTTTCAGGATTTAATTTAAATCTCTTCAATAAAATGCCTTAATGTACTCATAATCTTCAAAATTTTCTTCAGATTCCCTACCAATTAATTGAATGATTTCAGATGGCATTAAAGTCAATAAACATGAAACCCAATCTTTAGGATCAATCTTTGTCCTTTTAGCTTGTCTTTCAAATAAGGATAAATAAATCACAATATCATCGTGTCTTAAATCGAATTTGGGAATAAGCTTAATTAAATCAAAATTATGATGTCCATTTTCATTTGTTGGTGGAGTTTGTGTTAGTCGAACACGAGATTCAATTTCGAGTTTCCTCAATTCAAACTCCATTTGCTCTCTTTTCTGCTGTGCTTCTAATTCTCCTTTCCTTCGTTGTTCCTCAATCTCTTCTTTCCTTCGTTGTTCCTCAATCTCTTCTTTCCTTCGTCTTTCCTCAAGCTCTTCTTTCTCCTTTCTTCGCTGTTCCTCTTCTTTTCTTTTCCTCTCTTCAAAATCGTTAAAAACACTTCTTTAGCAAATGCTTCATCATATGTATCACTTTGAATTATTTCATTTTTTATCGCCACGATTTTCATACTTGGATCTACTTGAATTTCTAATTCAGCAGCTAAAGCCAGCAAATCCTCTTTTTTCCCACGTCCCATAAAAGCCATGTCTCGATTTTATTCAGCCAATAGACTCTTAGTTTAAAAAAAAAACAATTTTTTTCCTCTTTTCTTTTTCTATTTAAATATAATTCACAATGAATTTAATTTTATTCGGCACGAAATCAATCAGTGGAATCAATACTTAATGTGTTGTTCACTTACTCTGGCGAGTCAAACGAAATTACATTTGAACACTGGCGTATTCATTACTTTGACAAGTAAATAAACTAAGATTCCATGACGGAAACAATAATTAACTTTTCATAATCTTAATTAATTATTTTACGTTTACAAGGTAAATTGAGCTCTCACCTGAGTTATTTTGGTTCGTAATTATATGCGGGTAAATCCCGATCCTGTCGACTGCGCCAGTAAAATCCTTTCCTTATTTCAATATAATGAATATTGAATCTTGCAGGAAGAATAAAGCTAATTTTTTAGAATAAATAAAATACTTTTATTTAAATTTTAAAACAGAACCAAAAAAAAAAAAAATAAATACTGCAGCTCTAAACTATCAAAATTTTAAACTCTTAACTACTCAGTTAAAACTCTTACAACTATTAAAATATTCAAAATCTTAAACTCTCTAAAACAAAATATATATCAAAATCTTTCGAATCCTCTTCTTGTTGCCACACCGTAAAAAACAAGTTCTTGTCCTATTTATATTTCACGTTCTCTTTAAGTCACGATCTTCACAAGTCATGATCTTTACAAGTCACGATCTTTACAGTGACGTTCAGTTATTTTAATAGTATATGCTACTAATCATATAATATATGCTTAGAATTACACGAGATAAAATAATTTGCTTCTATTTATACTGTACTGATAAGTGCATGAAACAGGTCAGCTAATTTTTCTCCTTATTTTTTGCACAATGACTGTCTGTCATTGCATATACTCAAATAGTTTTCATTCGGAACTTCTTTAAATATAGTGTTGAATACATATAAACGTTTAGGTTTGTTGCAGTATTTCTATTTATTATATCTATTATGGTTTTCGATGCAACATGAATTAGCGAAAATTATACAACTCCGTGATTTCTAATTTAATGAATGAGTTGCTACCACTTAATAGATGAGTTACTACCATCATCGACACTTGTATTTGTAGCAACTGCAAGGAGCTCAGCGTGCACTGCAGCATAAGCAGACAGCACTGATTAATCGCAATGGTGTGCTGTACCTTTCTGACAATGCAAGGACGTACGACACCTAACAAGGACAACCATTCAACGACTTAGCTGGGACATACTGTGCTCATTGGGCCTAACTTCCACAGACTACCATCTTTTCCATTCTCGGGATAATCAGCTACGTGGGGAATCCTTCGATACTAAGGCAGATCTGGGAAACGGACCTTCAGACGTTCTTGTCTCTAAGGCTTCCGAATTTATCTCTAGGTCACTACATAGTTGCAAGAACTTTAGCAACGGATGCTGGTTGCTGATGGGGACTACTTCGAGACTTAATGCTGGGCGCAACGCTCTATATGTCTGTTTCTGATAATCACTAAAGGAAAGCATATTTTTGGTTACTCTGTATCAAACCAATTTCCACAATTAATATCATTTTCTTATTGTTTAATTTTTGTAACAACTTTTGGATTACTCTTCATTCGTAAATAATTAATTATCCAATTCTTAATAATATTTTATGTGAACTGATACGAGAACCATATTCGTTTGCCCCAATCTAGAGAGAACTTTGACTTTGGAATCAAAGACATTTAGCTTGAAATGTTATAGGAGTTGTGTGTTTTATTAGTGTTGAAAAAAATCAAGACATCTTTGTTTGAAAATAAAAAGAGATTTTGCCAGCCAGCTGCATCACAATATTTTTGAATTTTATTTGTTTGCTGTTAGCCTTATTCTTATAATCGAAGAAGACAAGTATAATATATTAAGGAAAATTTGCTAGACTTCTGTTATAGAAAATGTAGTTACTATACAGGGTGTACCGTAAATGTTGCGACAAAGTTCTAGGGGAGGTAGGGCACATCATAAGGATTAAGAATTGCATAGGAACCCATGCCCAGAAACGTCACTGTACGCCACCAGGGGGTGCTCTACAGGAGAGTGCTTGTGGAAAGTGAGGATTACCTCATTCGAGCGGTAGCCACCATACGAAGAGCATGGAACGCTATAAAGAACGGAGAGCTTGCAGACATGAACTTAGTTTATAGAATAGCTGAAGGTAATGGACGAGCCGCTGTACGCATTTATTGAGAACACTTCCCCGACAGACATCAACCACGCCACAATTTGTTTGCACGTCTACATCAAAATTTGTGCGACTACGGGTCATTAAAGAAGTGGACTCATTTTGGACTGGATGTTCGTAGCCATTGAACAGCTGATTCGCGCATCGATGGATTGGGCGTAATGGACCGGTTCACTGACCCCCCATACTCACCAGAAGTCATCAAAAGCACCGGCAATCAATGGTTTGTCGGTGTCACACATCTTTGACGTCTGATAGTACAAACGTCGAGTATCTGTTGTAACATTCAAGCTGTCGAAACACCATTTGTATTCATGTCCAATAAATGTTTCAAATTAATCACTCTCTTGTTTCGTTTCCCATTTTCTACCTGTGCTACCACTTATCCCTGACATTTCCGGGTATAGGTTCATATGCAATTCTTAATCCTTATGATGTGCCCTACCTCACCCAGAAGTTTGTCGCAACATTTACGGTACACCCTGTATAAAATCGCCATCTCTGGATATCGATATACACAAACAGTATCCAAATGGAATGATCCTTTTCTGAATTAAAAAATAAAGTGGTGTTTAGCATATTGTATTCAAGCAGAAAAACTAAGTGCGCATTATATATTTTATTGAAGTGCTTACAAATGGAAATAATTTAAAACTATTTCCATTTGTAAATCTTGCATAAATGCAAATTTTGATCCGATGTAACGTCACTGATGAAACTTCCAGAATTTGATTGATTTATAGAAGTAAGTGTCAGGTAGCTTGTTAATTACATACTGTATTTGTATTACTAATTTGTACACGCTACAGTTTCTTGCAAATGTTAATGCACTTGCTAAGATGTGGAAATTTCTCGGCATTGCGAGTCATAATCCTCAATTATCTTATTCTGTCCTGGGAGCAAACTTATTATATGTTTTCGCAATTTACCACTCTATTGCTTCACTATTTACATTTTCCAGTTTTGCAATAAAATTGCCGTTTTAATCATGGGCACGATAAACTCTTATTTTCCGTTATTCATGATGTATAACAAGTTCTAGAAACTGTTATCTGTCATTCAGCGGGAAACATGATAATAAAGCTTGCTGATACATATTATTTTGTTATTTCTAAATTTAATCAAATGGTAAGAAAAAAAGTGCGTTTACTATTATGTACCTATAAAACACAAAAATGTTTAATTTTTTTTTGATAATCATAAGATGCTTAAAATCAAACCTTTTTGGATAAAATGAAAACTTCATACGTAGACTTGCTAGCTGTCAGTAATGTTAAAGATTCTTAAAATGACGTCTTAAGCTTATTTCATATAGTTCTAATCATTTGTGTTATCATAGCATGAAGTTTCCTGCAGAGTTTTATGTTTGATCGCAAAAAGGAGGAAACTAGTTATTGACTATCTAATTTTTTAAAGCCCTTTTTTTCTGACAGAATTCGATATTTAGTCTAAAAAATACAGTTGAAAAGAGACTTCCTCTAGAACATTTCTGAATAAATTACAAATGCACAGAATTTTGATAGCAAAGCCAATAAATTCTTTAATCCTGCATAAAAGCTCCTGAATGTTTGCTTTTTATGTCGAAGTGTTCCGGTACGGAACTGAAAAGAAACTCTCAAGTTGTTTTTGTTTCCCGCTCGACGGTGTTGAGCTAAGACTACAATACATTTATATTCTATCAACTCTGTGACGTCACGCATGTTACCATGGTTACGAGAGAGCATGTGTTTCCTCAGCAAGTCAACAGCTCTTACCAGACAGAATCCAAAATGCTTTCTTGCACGACGGTCAGTTGCCTCCCGCGGAGCTATGTGCAGTTATTTATTCCAGTACGGGATGCAATGAGCAAAAACGCATTCTGAATGCGTAATCAGCGGTTAAAGGAAAAATAGTAAATAAGCATAAGAGATCGGATTTTTATAACAAAGGTAAGTTCCGAAAATGTTTTAGAAAAAGGAGTTTCATCTCTATAACCACGTGATGATTTACATCATTTTAATTACAAAATATATCGTCGGCACCATGCCAAAACCACGTATCAGAGTGTTTTACTGCTTTCACCTAAATGAAACTTTTTAGGTTGTTTGCCGGTGCTTTACATTCTGACGGAAAAAAACGGTTGCATTTAAAAAAATTATTATGTAAATATCATAAATTGATTTTTCTAATAAAACTTTGTTAAAGTTTTTCTCTAAAACATATTTTCCTACAGTTGATGATGTTGTAGATTCATGGATTTCGCTTGGTGCTGCCATTAAAACACATATATAAGAATATAAATTTATTGTCTCAAAACTTGGTTTATTTATGGGTTAAAATGTGCGTTACAAATGAAACATTAGTGAAGCTTATGCAACTGGGTAATAAATTCGTTATAAATTTTAATTAAATATTAGAACTCAAAGGAAAAAGAAATATAAAATAATTCATCATCATAAATGAATCAATATACATTTAGCTCCTTCAAATTTGTAGTTAAAATTTGTTTATTGTTAAATATTAATCCTTATTAGGGGTAATTTATTGAAATGAAATATGCGAAAATAAGCTTTTTAAACTTTTTAATTTCTTTTAATTGGAATCACAAACCATTTCAATGTTTGAAGAAATTTGATTGATGTAAAACGATTAAGTCAACCTCAGGAGACAACTGTTGCATGCACTGATGCTTAATGCACATTGCGAACTTTTACGTTTGCATTAAGCTTCAACTTAAAACATACTAAGGAATGACAATTATTTCCTGAATTTTAGATCTAAATTTTCTTCATGTAATAAGCACATGAGGCAGTTTTTCTTTGTCAAAATGGCTTATTAGAAACTAAGGAAAATACGTTAATATACTTGTGGGGAAAAGAGGAAGTTTAGCATTTCGGTTATTTCTTTTGTCAGTTTTGTTATGTTTTAAAGCTTCCTTAGCAAGACAACTTAAAGCGTTTAGTTAAATTTATATTCAAACATTTCACATTATCAATTTTTCCTAACTGTTTACTCAATTTAATTGATCAACTATTTTCAATGATATACATTTACGTATATCATTGAAAACAGTTGATTATTTAAATTTTTCTTTGTAAGAATTATCACAAGTTTTCAATCAATTATAATAACAAATGGACGTTTTCTCTGTAAGCATTATCACACGTTTGAAATTAATTATAATAACAAATGGAAGTACTTTTATTACAGAAAACGGGCTTTAATAAAACTATTAAAATTTAGCTTTACCATAATACCTTTTGGATATCTAATATATTTTACATGTACACATACAATTATATATCCAATCAGCAACTAGTGTATTTTCTGGGTTATGAAGCAGCTAATAATATATTACATTAAAACACATAATTAAATTTATGGAACATAGCAAGGCAAAATTTTTTTAAAAAACATTTATTGTACGTTTTTATTTTCAACGCTCTTGAATGCGCATTTTGAAAAGTTTATTTTAGATTTAGTAGACAATTATTAAAATGAAAGTAGACAATTATTTGTAAAACAATTAGCATGAGAAACGTTCAATAGTAACTCTGAAATTATAATGGGAAATATTTCTTAAACTTTATTACATTCGTCATTTAAAGGCGAAAAGTTTGATTCAAATGAGTTCTCTGAAGTTAATGGGAACTAGTTATCGCAAATGAATAAAGAGAATTACAGTTAAGTGATTTTTCAACCAAAGAGTTTTAAATGAGTGTGGTGTTTTAAAATCTATGAAATATGCTTATTTATCAATGAAAATAAAAGCCATGCTTCCACTTTCGCTTAATAAAATGTAAAGGTGATAAATAACTTGTAATTTTTATATTTGTTTTTCAAAGATAAATTATCAGCGATTTTGAAATATATTTTTTGATTTACCTCTGCAGGAGAACGTTCTTGTGAGGTGTAATTTATAAAAACAGTTGGAGAATGAGAAAATTTTATTAAATATCTAAACAAATATCACTGAATGCTAAACGATTACAAATGAATAACTGACTTCCAATCATCTGTGGCGTAATTCTTTTTACAAAGAGCTCGCTTACAAAATGATCTTCCCTCTCAATCCATGAATATTTAATAATAATGCCAGAAATAATAACGTTTATGCTAACAAGAAATAAAATGTTTTAAACCAATATCATAAAGTGTTTTCTCTTATGGTAAAGCGATTTCTGAAATACATTATTTAATTCATTGAAAAATGTGTCAAATTATCAATTAAAAGCAAAATAAAGAATATTTTAGAGATATACTTTTTTTTAATTAATGAGCAACAAGTAGTTTATGTCAAAACCAAATTATTTTTGTGAGTATAACGTTTTGCTCTTGTATGTATTTCTTATCTTAATGCTATTTATATTTCATTTTTATTCCAGGTACGCATATGAAATCTAAAATAATTATGAAGCTAATTATTAGATGTAAAAATGATATTTTTTATCCTTGCAATTACAATTATTTTATATGTTTACTCTTACAACACAGAATTACTCCCCTATCCGCAGGTAATTCGATCCGAGACTTACCGCGGATAACAGCGAATACAGAAGAGAACATCCATATAACATAAATAAATTCAGGAAAGTTCATTTGACAAGTTTGACACAAATAATGTCAAATTCAGATAAGCTTCCCCAAATCGAGATGAGACTCCCTAAGACATAACCAATAAATAATAAAAAAATATAGTGCAAACCGTAGCACTTCATATAGTAGCACTTCATATAGTATATTCACAATATATACATACTTTAATTGTGAATTCAAAATTTACTCCTAAAATTTTTTGCCTTCTTACTAATGGATTTCTGAAGCTTAGAAGCATTGGTAGTACCAGTACTGTCACATTGGAAAGCTATTGTAACAATAAATAAAGAGTAGTTTATAAGAGCTGCAGCAAAATATTGCTAATGAGAACAGGGATATTGCTAAATGAGGAGCTGAAAGAAATTTAATGGGAAAATCTGTGTGCGAGGCTTTCTTACCCATGGAGGTAAGAAAGGACTTACTTACTTCCTACCTCCATGTTCTTACCTCGATGGTGCGAGCGGAGGGGAAGCAGCTGGATGTTTCGACCCGTGATAGCCGTGGTCTTCTGCTGATAATTTTATGTGCATGGAGGTAGGAAGTAAGCTCCTCCATGGCTTACCTCCATGGTTATGTGCCGTGGGGGAAGATCAATTAAGAAACGTGCCGCTGTGTCGAGTGACCTGTAACCTGACAACGTACACTGCGTAAAAAAAGGGAGCAGTTTTATATCTCTCGTTCTACTGGGCCGATCGACAAAATTCAAATTGCGTTTTTCATGTCTCAAAAGCACGACCTAGGATTGTATTAGATTTATATATACCATTGTTTTAATATAGGTATTTTGACACAAAATCGGACTTTTTCTGGAATAACATGCCAATTTTTTTCCATACTTTGATTCTTCAACTCAAATTATGCCAAACTATGAAGTTTTGTAAAAATCGCGCCAGTAGGTTTTAAAAAAAATTGCTCTCAAAATTTTAGCTCCTCAATGTTAATTTAATTTTATATATATTTATTAATGTCTCTTTTTTTATTAAGCTTACTTGATTCCTTCTTCTAGAATTCGAAATTTAGGTTCATTCCAAATAAACTTCTTCCATTTTTTTATGATTTATTCTTAAAATTTGTATTTTTAACTGAATTTTTAAATTTTTCGAAAACAATTTTGAATTATAACCCATAAAAGTTTTACTACTATCTTAAAGTAGATGTAGTTCTAAACGTACTTGAAAAAAAATCAGTTTTTTTATTTAAAATTTCTTAAGATGTACGTGAATTGGCGCGTTTTGAAATTTGGCATATTTGTTATAAGCGCTAATAACGCCAAATGTAGTTTAGGCACTTTGTTAAAATTATTTGAAAATATGAATGATGACTTTTTCCCGCTCGTGTACAATGAAAAAAAGAAAAAACAATAGGTTGCTATAAATTAAGAAGTTCGCCAAATGAATTATTGTCGGCGCAAACTGAAAAAAATGCTCTAAGATAAATTTTAAAATTCTTCTATAAATGTATCACCAAAAATTACAAAATTTAATATCTAGGCATAATTTGAGTCGTAGAATCGAAATATGGGAAACGAAAATTGGCATGCCATTTCAGAAAAAGTCCGATTTTCTGTCAAAATAACTAGATTAGAACAATGCTATATTTAAATCTAATATATATCCTAAGTCTCGCTTTCGAGACATAAAAAACGCAATCTGAATTTCGTCAATCGGTCCAGCAGAACGGGAGATATAGAATTGTCCCCCTTTTTTGGACAGTACGTGGAACTGCATAATGTACCATAATAGGTAAACCCTGGATCCTTTGGAAAGCTTTAGTTGCTCATTTCATCAAGCATTTTTTTTTTTTTTTTTTTTTTTTTGTAAACTGCAGAAAACTTGCAGATTTTTTAGGGTTAGCTAGTACGGGCGAAGCTTACTATTAGTTGACCAATTTTGACATCTCTGTGTCACCTGTATTTGTATCTGCTGCTATTGCAGGACGTAAGTAACAAGGTCTTCCAAGGTGTATTCCTGTTGTGTAACGAAATTCACTTAATTATTTAAATTACAATTTATTAAAAATTTAATTTATTAATATTCTAAATTTATGCTACATAACGTGTATTTTATTTAATAACTGCTTTAATTTGTTTAATTTTAACTGGGATTTTTGTAAGAAAGATTTGGTACGTTCTTTTCACTCGTTATTTGTAAACGCGCTGAAACACACAATGAAATCGGGTGAATTTCTAAGTAATAAATTTGATTTCATAGTACTTAACTTACGTTTAACCATTATTAATTTATACCAATAGAAGCAGAAAAATTAGCTCCTTAATTTAAGATAACTTGCAAGGTTCTAGCTTTAACAGATTTTGAGATATGGTAATTTATTTAACGTTGGTGTATTTAATTATGGCAAAGCACACTAGGGCTATCTGCCTAAGGGGAGGGATGCCTTCGTGGATGTCTTTCTAAGGGAAACTGGCTCGTATACACGTTACACATGGGGAAAACGACGAAAACGCCCATGCAGCCAGCCCATTCGCGGGATTCAAACCTCGGACCGAACTACCAGTGTTCAGCGACTTTACCGCTCGGCCGCTGGTGGGCTCAATTTATTTAACGAGAATTGGAGTTCTCATTGTGTGAAAAGTAGAGGGGAGATAAAATTGTAGAAGCGATAGAAAGCATAGTTTTTAATAAGATTTCTGGTTCCTTGCCTACGATTTCCGGCGGGGAGAGTTTATGTTTGCCAACTCGACCTTGCAGATGCTCCAGGCTTGCGAAAATTTGGCGAGGTTTAAATTTGAGTTTAGTTAAACGTCGCGGAAAAAGGAGAAATTTTACATAACGTAAGGCGGTGTTGGTAACAAGTGTTTTTTTTTCACAATTTCGGGCGTGTGTTAGCCAATCTGGCAGTCTTGTCACGTCTATAAGGAGCTGCAAGCCATGATTTTGTCTCTTCTCTCTCGGCTTCAGACTTGCTGTTGTGCGATACGATTTAGATGCTGTTGTGAAATACGATTTAGCACTTGGGGTGCTGAAAATGTTAGCGACGAATTTGTAGGGGCGGTTATGCCCTGAGGCATTCTGATGCGGCAGAATCTTCCTTTTACTCCTTCCATTTTGCTCCGAAACTAGCGACTTCACATTCAAAGATGAATTTAGTATACCTTCCTTTTTGGAACTTAGCCTCATTTTAATTTGCCATATGTCGCCTTTATCATGGAAAATAGAAGATATCCGTTTTCTTCATCCGGCTGCTGTCCTAACTAAGGTTTCCTGGTTGGCCATGTTCTTCATTCTACCTAATCATGGAGGCTGCAGCATTGGTCATTCCTTTTATCATCAGTTCCAGCTCTGGAGGTTCTTCCTGAGAAAATCAACTCCATCTGATTAATCTCCATCGTTTAATCAACACCATCTGATTGTTGTTCTCCACGTTTTCTTACTTGGATCTCGGAGGGCTGCGACTTTGTTTCTCACTATCAGTCTCAGTCGGCTTTTGATGAATTATTTTGGACATTTCCAAAGATGCAAGATAAGTTAAAATTTTATTTTTGTTTGGTTCAAATTTATTCAGGGTTATTAGTGAAGCTTATCTACCATATTAAAATGTAAAATTTATTCTTTACTAAGTTAAGAGAAATTTAGCCTAGTTAATTTTGATACGTTTACGATAATTGCTGTTCTATCCAGTACCTGTGGAGTTCTTTCCATGTTAATGATAAGATGTTTAAGGACAAATTTTAGGTTTTCTAAGTAGTAGAATTAAAATCTAGATTAAGTAATATTTTTTGAAGAATCAAACTAGTGTTAAATTGGTACATTAAGCCATTCCTTTTTATATTAATTCAATTGAGTGTGGATTCCTCCAGCGAATTTTGTTAAAGGTTTTTTATATAATTGATTTTATGTGCAATATGTTGAAAATATTTGTTCTACTAAAAGTTATCAAATAACCTTATTATGATAATTCGATTATTGGAGTAAGAAGTGAAATAGAAATAGATTACGGGGAAATATTAAAGCTAAATGCTATCCTAAGTGCAATCTTATTATATGTATCCTATGTTTTGTTTGTTTTTTTGTTTTGTTTTGTTTTGATTTGACCCGGGTTGAAATATATTTTTTGAAGACTTTTCAAAATTATTTTGATGATTTAAAATTTAGATGATTTCTCTTGGTAAATAAATGTCATGCTTTATTGAATTAAGAAATTTCTCCTTTTTTCGCGGCGTTTAACTAAACTCAAATTTAAACCTCGCCAAATTCTTGCCTTGCAAGTGATCTTACAATGCGCGAGATTCATTCTAACCCGGATATTGTCATTTCAAAGTGATCTTAAATTAAGGAGCTAATTTTTTTTGCTTTTATTGGTATAAATTAATAATGGTTAAACTTAAGTACTATAAAATCAAGTTTATTACTTGGAAATTCACCCAATTCCATTGTGTGTTTCAGCGCGTTTACAAGTAACGAGTGAAAAGAACGTACCAAATCTTTCGTACAAAAATCCCAATTAAAATTAAACAAATTAAAGCAGTTATTAAATAAAAAACAAACTGTATGTTTTTATTTAATCATAACTCATGAGTTTCACTAGTTATCAACACGAGAGTATTTTCAGTCATTTTAAAAACAACGCAATGCTAAGTTTTAATTAGGTTAGGATTTTAGGAAAATTTAATTTGGTGTCCTTTTTAAAAGGTGTCCGAACATTCCAATCACTCCATTAACTTTCGATACATGTATTGTATTTGATAATCGTTCATTTAAACTTGTAAATATAAAGCATCATTGCTTGTAAAAATCCGTGTTTAACCGACCTTTCGTTATTCGTGCTGTTCATACTGCTTTTTCGCTTTCCCTTTTCCACATTCAAACCGCACATTGTACTACGAATATTACTATTTTTGCAATTTTTTGTCACTCCTTAAGATACGATCATCAATTGTGTTATGCTTTAGATATGTAACGGAAATTTTGAAATATTGCTGTAGATAATGATACCATTTGCGTTGTACTTTTTGAGTATAACATACTCAAAACGGGGAATGCAATGGTAATATTGACGATGCTAATACTGGAGAAGCTTGTCAATGAGATGCAGTAACAGTTACTTGATGCATATCTTTATCTTGGACATAATTCTTGTAAAAATGCATAACAAAGCAATACAAGCTCAGATTTTATATATTGACAGCATTGATAAAAAGAGAAGATGGCTGACGACATTTCAGCTTCAATAAAAAGCTTGTGAAGAGATAAAAATAAGCTCACGATATTGATATTAGGTTAAGAACAGCAAAAGTATGGTTCTTCTTTTTTTCTATTTGTTGCTTAAAAGTTTCGATTTGCAAATTTATCATTATTGTGGTCTAAAACACTTTAGCTTCCCGTTTGTCGTCATGTAAATACAAGTGTCAATAACATAATATGACAGGGTTAATTTTGAAATGATGCATTTCAGAAAAAAGTATTGTAAGCGTGTTACTATTTTTAGAATTTAAAAAAGTAATAACCAAATTAAAAAAAATTAGAAGTAAGGAGTTTTAGAATTTTATTATACCTATTTCGTATTAAGACACAGATTTAGTACCTATTTCGTATGTTATATATATGTGAGATCCTAACATGCAGATATTAATTTTCAAAAATTAAGTAATCATTCTCAACTTTTTCAACAATACTCCTTCCTTAAAATATTTGAATTAACAAAAGAAAACCGAAACCAGAAAGGTTGTGCAAGTGCAATGATCTGTCTTCCTGATGAAAATAATTCCTGAAGGGAAAAAAATGAAAAAAAAAAGATTGTTTTAAAATTTCATTTGAAGGGGGGGGGTTGTGCTTTCAGTGATCGTGACCAAAATCATTTCTTTGGTTAAACACACTTTTATGCAATTAACAAAACTTCCACTTCACAGCTAACTAATTTCAAAACTAGGTTTTAGAAGATTGTGGCATGAATAAATCATGTAATAATGAAAGCCTAAATTAAAAGAATAAAAACGGACGTAGAATTCACTACAAAATCTAATCATTAAGATAATCTTTCTTTCTCTCTCTCTCTACATATATATATATATATATGATAAATATATCTAATACATTTGATATGTAGCCTAAGGTCTATAGTAGTCAGACATTAAGACATATAGTAGTAACACATTTAAAATTTGCAAATATTTATTTTTCATTTGGATTACTTATTTCCTAGAATATTTAATATTTAATATTTAACTAGATGTATTTAATTAGAAACTACCAGTACTTTGCATTTAGAATAACATTTAGATATGAATATTCTTTATAAATGCTAGATCTCTCATTTCTTCGACTATGTTAAAAAAAAAGTGATTTTGGAGTAACTATTTTTACTTATTTTGAAGTACTTTTTTTTAGTACACGAAACATTAAGCGAACAATGATGAATGACTTGCTAGAGAAAGGAAGCAGAAGTCGTCGGCTCACTTTGGCAATGACTAATTGGCCTCTTTTCTTTGAAATTTGGTTCTCTTTTTTTAGAATTGTTCTGTACGTTATCTGGATTGAGCGAATGATTTGTTGAAAAATAATTTTTACGTCTTTGCTTTAAATGAGTTCGAGGAAAATGTTTTTGTTTACTTAATGTAAATTTTAAAAGAGCAGACTGTTTAAATGGCATAAGTTAAGAACTAACATGACATACGTAAAAATGATAAAAGTATTTTTAACGGGAAAGAGAACCATTGTTTTTATGATTTTATGTTACAAAGATAATAGAATGAACTTATGAGATGATAATTTTAAAGAGATTTGAAATATTTCTCAAATATGTTTAATGCATTTTGCTTGCTAAATTAGAAGTAAATTTAGAAAAGTCTACTTAAAAATTTAGCGTACATTCAAGTGCATAAAGTCTATTATTTATGTTTTAATATGAAACTTTATTAATTATCGAGTGGAAAGTGTTAACTTGATGTCTGTCATATTCGACTTTTTAGCGGGTTTAGTCTGTAAAAAGACTTCCTTTCGTTTTGGAATTTTAAGAAGTACTCAGGATTCCAAATATTTTGAACTTCGTTTATCTTCATTTTTGCTGTCTGTACCGAAAATTCCGAAATTTTTTAAGATTACACTTCGTCAAGTCAGGTACAAACAAATACACCTTTCCGAGCTTACTTAAAATGGAGATTGAATTTAAAAACAGGCGATCAAGTTAAAAATATCACTTGAATTATTGAACATGCCACCTTTCCCGAAGACTCATAATAAACAAGCACACACCTTTTTCAATAATCGATTATTGTGTCAAGAGAAAGTTTTACTCTTTCATATTATCATTCTGCAGATAATGTAATAATGTTGTTAGAAAAGTGAAAGAGGAGCTCTCTGAGGATCAGAGCTTGTTTAATTAAAATTTTGAGGAGAGTTTAATTATAGAAGATTTATGTCAGATTGATAGGAATAAAAATTAATTCACATTTTATTTTCCTATCTCACTTCAGAGAAACTATTGAAGAAACTTTAAATTTTGTCGAATATTTGGCAATTATATTTCTTGTTGTTTATTTTTTCCCACCCCATTTCTTTCATTCTTCTACTACAATAAAATTTTGCTGTCGTCAATTTCTGAGTTCCTGTGATCATAAATATTATATATATATATTAATAATGGTTCACTCAAGTAATTTCTGTTGAAGAAAATGAAAAATATGATAATACTAGTGAACTGGAGTAACATTTTATTTTTAAGCAATTCGTGTCGTAAACCTTTATTTTAATGACAGCTAAAAGCTGTCTGATAACATTGAAGAATGTTAAACAATGTTACTACAAAAAACGTTTACAAGTAGGTTAATTTACGATTATAGAGAAGGTTTGTTTTTGGCAAACTTTTGAATGATATTATATCTAGCTCTTTCGTTTTCAATGACTAAACATTCTGGGAAGCAAACAAAGATAAATATCTCAAAGAACGTATTGTAAAATACAGCAAACTGTCTATCCAAAAGAAAAAATTCTCTTTTATGAGAAATAAGTGTATCTTAGTCATTAGTAGTTCTATATTTTAAAACATAAGTATACAAAATAAGGCGTGATAAGATGCAGCTAGCTTTGAAAAAATTTTGCACTATTAAAAAAACAGAAAATACACTTAATGCCCTTTGTAAAAAATGATAAAAACATGTTTTTTTTTTGGGGGGGGTGTTCTAAAAGTAAAGATTATTAATAATGTTTTCTTCTCAGATCTGTGCTGTAGACTGCAGGATAAGTCAGTAAATTTTATTTATATACTCTATAAATAATATTTTTTGATTTATCTTGCAGACTACAGCACAAATCGGTCATTGTATTTTAAGTAAAAATATGTGGCAACACTTAGCGAATGTTCTTTGTAAAGCTTTCGTCTTAGTATAACTTAAATGATACTAATTAAAGCGTTTCAACTTCTTTCAGTGGAAAAGTTAGTATAATGTAATGTTTATGAAATATGAAATTAAAAAATTTTTTTAATATAGAGTGACTGATTGTCGTTAATTAAAATATAAACCAACAAAAATGAATATTGTATAATTTATTGTGAAAATTTGTGCTTTATTCGTTACTTATTAATGAGAGAAGAATCAACGAAAAATAATCTTGAGGTTTTATTCACTGTATTTTACCGAGTACTAATCGGTGTATGTTCTTGATCAATGAGTTACGTTTCTCTCGAAGGGGGTGGAAGAATGGAAAATAATAATCGAAAGATTAAATAATGGTGATTTAGTTAATTTATTTACTTATATATATATATATATATATTTGATTGGAATAATTTAGTGCGCTACCTAAGCCATGAAAGTATTAAATTACCTTCGAGTGTTCTCAGAAACAATAAAGTTATTGCGCGCGTACGGGTTCGTAATGGATTGAATGCACACTGCATAGACTGAAGAAACACTTTGCAGTTCTGGAACGTTCCAAAAAATACTCGTATAGGTCTTCTCAGTATCTCCAGAGCACAGACAGAGAGAGAATGCTCACCGGAGGGCCGGATACGGTTATAGTTACAAAAAGCAATCAATTGCAGTTATACAGAGACCGAACCAAAATGTCGCCAAATGGTCACCGATTTGGACAACTTTTGAAATTTCTCGCCAAATTTAGTGAAAACATTTAGTCGCTAAAACCGTCGCCAGTTTGGCGATACCTCGCCAATTTTAATATGGTTTGAATTCATCTCTATTATTATGAAAGAAAAATCTACCAGTGAGCTTTTCGTATAGTGCAGAGATGGATTATGTCTGAAGATAAGCAATTTGATAAACACTTTGCGCCGACGGTGAAAATGTGCACCTTAGTACGAGTTTTCCAAAACTGGATTTAGATTTCTTTCATTTAGTGATGAAAAAACCTTTTTGAGGCATTTTCACTCATATCTTTCTTTAATAGAAGAAATAATAATAACAGAAATTCACTGTTTATTATTACTTAGATGATTTTCTATGGTGTTTTTAATAATGTATTGGTTTATCACTTTCAAAAGAATGAGAGTCGCATTCTTGGGGACCTTGTTAAGTCATCAAATGATCAGGGAAATGTGAATTCCATCAACACCTTCTTAAACTCGTACCGGTGTTGATTCGGCTAAAGTATGTACCGGTGTTGATTTGACGATATGACGTCACTATGCGTTATACTATCTTTTTAATTTTGAATTCATTTATTGGCTCAAAGGGGGGTTAGCCCATGAAGGCTATTAGTCTCCAAACGGCATTTTGCGTCGAATCAACTAAAAGCGTTACATAAGTTTTCAAATTGTTGACGCCAAACATTATTGCCCTATATTATAATATTTAAAGAAATTAAATACTGAAGAATCTGCATGAATGTATGTATGTTTCTCGCATTATGAAAAAATAACAATAAAATAACACCCGAATATGAGCACCTGGAAGCCCAAATTTAGAACTTGTTTTATTGTCTATTTCATATTTTGTAAAACTTTTACAAATTTTTGATTAATCGTTGAGAAATGTAATGGCAACATGTGCGGCAGAAAACCTTTTAACCTCCAGCGTGCGAGACTGTGTATCGGAAATTTAAAGATAGGCAGTTTTTAAATATTTTTACCCCAAAGGGACAATAGCCCAAACGCTCTCGAAAAGTGTATGTATGCAAATGAAAAAACGCCCCTTTGGGCGTAATATAAACTCTGAAATCTTCCAGATATTTTTGTTTGTTTATTAATCTAATTTTTTTAAACTTGTTCAAAGAAAAAATTGCAAAGAAATCACCAGCTTTACTAGAGAAGTCTGTCATTTTATGTATACTATTTTCTTTTTTCAGACTAAATTTTGCATTTGATTTTTAATTTTATTAATCTCATATTTTGTTTGCTTGCCAGTCTGATGACTGGACGCGTATTGAAAATTCATTATGCAAACAAATGTCACTTGCAAACAAATGTCGCTTGCGTCACAATTCTTTCAGTGATATCATCGCTTGGTATTATAAAAAAAATCTGATGTGGACATTATATGACCTCCTCGTACGCCCTGTTAAATTATATACTTTTGTTGCTGGATTTCCTTTAAACTTATTTCTTCGAGATCGTACATAATTCTCATTCAGTTAATTCAGTTCTCAATTGTTGGCAAGGCAAAAATACATAAAAATTCAAACAATTTTCATTAAAATTTGTAAAATGCTGGAAAACATAAAACATTTTTTCAGATTTATGTCTTAAAAATGATATTAGTTTAAAAATACGAACGAAAACTTTTAATTTGCAGCATTTTACAGCACAGTCGAAGACATCTCAACATTTTTGAAAGTCACTGTAAATACGATCAATTGTGCAATTTAAAATTATTTTTATACTTGTACCTAGTAAATGCAAATCATGCAAATCTGCTTGAAAAAAGTGGAATTTCCACTTTCCCGAGAAACTAAATCGTAAATAGCTGAGCTGTACACAAACACCAGCTGGTTAAGCCTCGAATCGGAAATCTGAACTTTGGCCCTCAGGGCAATATTGATGGCAGGATTAAGTACAGAGCGCAGGCACGAGACAGAACATTACGATCTTTCATTATGATAGATAGTTCTTAGTCGTTTCAAAACTTGCTCAATAGCTGGAATGGAAGCTGAAATTTATCTAATTTTATTAAATTTAAGTTTGTTAGAATCATAATAAAAACTGCAGACCAAATATGGAAGTACACTATGAATTAACAAAAAAGGAAAGTATGAATTGGCGTTTACTTAGCATAATATAAAAGTTAATAATTATTCTTAAGATTTACTGTGAAAGATTTTGGATTGTTTAACATGCATGTATACATCAGAAACAAAATCTGGTGCAAAAGGAAAAAATATATTATCTTTTAAAAATAAAATAATTTATTTTTCATATTTTATATTGGTGTGAAAATATAGAAAAAGTGCTCATTATATCTGCAGTTATTCTAAAGACAGTATACCTTACATGCCTGAAGAACTTGTGTTTATCTTTAAGGACATAATTTCTAAATCAACGATAAAAGGAGACATCTGGGAAGTAACGTTGTACAGTCATTAGGTAATTTGTAAGTAGACGAGATGAAAAATGAGCAACGCCTTCGCCGGGAATCGAACCACGGACCTCTCGAATACACGTCGAGCGTGCTGACCACTACACCGCGAAGGCATGCTAAGCAGGCGCAAGAAGTACCTTATATCCTCCCCTTTTAAAGTGCGATCTTTTATGCCAAATCTTGGTGGCGAATCATCATCCACCACCCTTTTAGTTCGGGCGCCACTGTAGAGTCATTAGGTAATTTGGAAGCAGGAGAGATGAAAAATGAGCAACGCTTTCACCGGGATTCGAACCACAGACCTCTCGAATACGTGTTGAGAGTGCTGATCACTTCACCACGAAGGCATACTAAGAAGGCGGAAAAAATACCTTATATATTGATTTGCAAATATAGAAAAAATGCTCTTTATATCTACAGTTATTTTAATGACAGTATATCTTACATGCCTGAGGAACGTTTAACTTTAAGGTCATAATTTCTAAATCAACGATAGATGAAGATATATGGGAAGTAACGTTGTTGTCTGCTTATGAAGGTTACTAACATAATATGCATATGCTTTCTGAGGGGGAAAAAAAAAAAAAAAAAAAAAAAAAAAAAAAAAGAACATTTTTCTTGTTTTGATCTGTAGTTAATATTTCAGGAGCATTGTGGTGAGATAAATTTTTAGGTTGCAAATAATTGTATATTCTTGTTCAGCCAACTTAAGAAAAAAACTCTTAAACCTCAGAAATTGGTTTAAAAGTTAATAATTGTCTAATCCTGGTAATGGCTTTCAAGCACAATTTGAGCAATTTCAGAAAATAAGTCGCCGATTAGTTTGAAATCGCTTATTATAGCTCAAAGAGCCGCCTTGGTCCATATGATACTTAGTAAAGCACTCACGCGTGCGTGCAACAAAGTTTATACGATGTGTTTTAAAAGAAAGAAAAGTTAGTTTATTATTTTAAAAATAAATAGACTTCATATTATTTCAAACTCCCCTGTACATGAACTGCATGAAAAATAAAGGCATATAACTTTCAAGTGTTTTGTCATAATTAAATAAATATGCGATATTCAATTTGCAACGATATTTTCCATTTGCATTTTATATTTTTAAGTAAAATGATGTAGTTGTTGCGAGTTGGCTTTAAAAATGAAGCGTGTGGTCTTTCATCCGGCCATTTTGGCATTTTTAGGAATATTGCGATAATTATATCAGAAGTTTGCAGCTTAACAAACTTGACTTTGCGGATCAGAAAGTTGCGTGTTCGAATCACGTCCGAGTCACCAAATTATAGCGATAATTACATCAGAAGTTTGCAAATTATTGCGTGTCTTTTAAATAAAACAGTATATAATACAAGCTGTGTTAAATCTATTAAAATAAGAGCTAAAAAAATTTCAAGACTTATCCCGTTTGATGATCTTCTTGATACTGGATTACATTCCGGATAGTTGCTAGGGGAAAAAAAAACCCTAACGTGTTCTTTAATAAATCATTCATTAAGTAGAAATAATCATAGATTTAGCTTTTCTTAGTTTTATATTGACATAATATTATTTACATTTTTAGTTTAAAAGGATAATCATTTAAACAACAATATTCGATTACAGCCAATTCAAAAGTTCCTTAAAATCGAGTTCAAGTTAAAGTTCTAAATAAGAAATGCTAGTTCTGTGGTTATTGTCTGGTTTTTCTCTGTTGCCAAAACGCTCGAATCAATAACTGTTTCTTCTCCTTTTTCTGTGTTGTTTTACGGGAGTAGTTGCCAACAGAAACGTGCAGGTCGCCTACCTCGCGAAAAGAGACTCGAGACTATTACAAACGAAATTTTCGATATCATCTTTCCTTTCTATAGGGCTTAATATCAAGCAAATAATGAAAATAGAAAGTTATGAAATGTAAATTCAAGATGGAATTAAAGATAGAAGTTAAAGCGTTGGACAACTGAAAATCTCTTAGCAATCTCCAGCAGTCTACGTCCGGAAGCTTTTGCCAATTTCCGACTTCTGACCGGACATGGATGTTTGGAAGAGCATCTCCATCTCATTTGAATCTTTTCAAATCCTGGCTGCTTTCTCTGTTAATTTAGAAGATCCATTGAATACAGACCTCCTCCGCGTGATGTGCATCACTTCTTGACGACTGAAACGATCTGACTCAAACGACTGAAACACCATTTCTTGAAACGGTGTTTTACTGGCGTTACTTTTCATTCAATGACTCGGGTCACTTTTTTTCCACACCTTTTATTGTTTGTCTATACATTTGTGCGTTTGTATTTGTATTGCGATTGAAAATAAATAAAATTATTACAATGCCTACAGTTTCCACTAAATAATCATTCAGTAACATATTACACAATGCATTCAGTTAGTAGTTACGCATGCATAAATCACAATTAAATGCATCATACATTATACTGATTGGAAACATTATTAAAATATAATATTTGGAATACATTAATTACAGGCCATAAATCAGAAAAATAAATAAATTATTCTGATGGGTTGCAAAGCGTAAATGATTATTCTGAAACGAGATACGTAATATCTTTTACTAACTAAAATAATTCTGCAAATGTTTATAAATATTGTCAAATAGTATAATGAAAATGTTTATATATATTGTAAAATTATATGATAAAAATGTTTATAAAATATTTTAGCTAAATATAGCATTACAAACTACTTGAACTTACATAAATATAATGTCATATGAATCACACGAATATAAGAGATTACATCAACAGGAAATGCTATTAATATGAAATAAACATAAACGTTATAAAAACTGAATATATTGTTTTTCTTATATTCAGTTATATAAATAATGTATTGCTTTTAATCTGTAAGATGAATTGAAGATCTTGTGGATTTCAGAGTCGCAAAATCTCTGAGAAAGTCAGTTTGTCATGTTGCATGGATGGCAAATGCCAATTGCCTAACAATGAATGATATAGGAATTTAAATGTCGAAAAAAAGGGAAGAATAGAATATGGTGCTTATAATGTTAAAAGAAATAAAGCAAAATTAAAATAAAGTTAAGAAATATGTACAGTCAAGCAGTATGTATTTTGATTAAAATAAAAAAATAAAGCTTTTGCTACAGATATTTCTAGCATTAAAACGTAAAGTTAATGTTCTCCTTCCTTTGTAGCTGTTAAGTTTTAAATATTTAATTTCTGAAGAGATTGGCTTAATTATTTACCTGTAAATAAAGACTTTTTAAGACAAAATCTGAAAAGCGAAATTTTTAAAACACCAGATCATTTGTTAATTCCCACCGCTACCAAAATGAAGCCTGTATTCTAAATTTCGAAAAAGAATTAATTAATTAAGGAGCCGTTAAATAAATAATGAAAAACAATTGATTTTCTTCCTTTAATACTCCAGAAAATACTTTGTATAATGTAAAAAAGGAAGAATTTTTTTCACTCTGGATCGTTAATTCTTAAATTGTTAAAATAATTTGCTTCATATAAGTAAAAGATTCATTAATTTTATTTCCGTTGAAGGGAAGATTAGTATTAAGATTAAGGGATTATGTTTTAGGTATAAATCAATGTGAAATATTTTACTGTTTAATGATGGCACCATAATAAAAAAAACAGTTAAGATGTATTCATGTTTTGTTTCTTACAGACAAATAAAAATTAAGTTATTCGTATAAGAAATTAAAGTTTAAGTTTGAATTTTAGTTTGCATGGCATAGTCAATGATTTATAATTCTATTCAACTCAAAAGTCAATCATTTATAATTTTAATCTTAAAAGAATCGAAAATCTCAATTGAACTTTTATGTTTCAAAAATGCAGAAATTATTTAAATTATTTCTGCAATTATTTTAAGTTATTATAAATAGATTAAGCGATTTTAAAATAATTAGGTAATTTTTATTATGATCGACTACAGCCTATGCTGCTTACAAACTTCTAAATTTTTTTGCTTATATGTAAACAGAATAACAGATATTTTAAACCACCAGAATTTTAATACATATTTTTAGACATTTCGAATTATTTCAGATTTCACAAAAATGAAGCAATATGCATATTTGGGCAGCATACCTACTTCATAACATCAGCCATTTTAAAAATATTTTTAACTGTTTCAAATGAGCATTATAGAAAAATAATTTAATGTTTACATTACTTGATTGCTTTTTTAATATTATCGTTTGCATTCAGATATTTTCAGTTCAGTTCAGAAAGAGAAAACAAAACCTTTCAAAACATTTCTTTGCTTTATTTTGGAAATTTTAGATAACAGTTTACTTTACACTGTTTATTTTATAAAGCTTTTTTGATTGATAGTAAATGTAGGTGAATCAGAAATTTATAATGTGTAAACGATGCAGAGAAAATTACTAATTAAGGCTGACACTGATCTAACGTATAAAATTCTCATTATTACTCCAAAAGCGTATAAAACTACTTATATAAATAATGCATAATGATGAAAGTAGTTTGATTTTAGAAGTTATTTACGTGAAGAAATTGTAGAGACCTTATTTTATTCTAACCAATTATTTTTAGTTTGACTTTTCTTTCCCTGCCGATTTCAGTTTCCACCCGGAATGTAAATTTTAATGAAATATTATGCAAAATCGAAGTGGTTCAGAAGCAGTATTTAAGCTGCAGTTTCAAGAGTTCGTGAGTAGTAGTAGCAGAGTTAATGCCGAGTTTATGCTGCGTGATTGAGCTAGTTCTCCAAATGGTGTCAGACACCCTCTACAGAATATATTAATATTCTAGACTCGGCTTTGCTGTGTGCAGCAGATTTAGCGGTTTAGATAGCTAAGAAGCCAGTCGTTAGAAATCCTAATTTATTGTGATTTTTCATTTTTACTTTCTGTTCAATTTATTTTAGTCACCAGTGGTGGTGAATTATAAGCAGCCAGTGAAGGTATCTTGTTAATTTAGTCCAAATAAAAAAGGTTATTTAAAACCTTCTGCAGTATTTGTTCTTCAAAGACATAGCGAGAATTCGCTACGCAGTCTACTGTGAATGCTCCCAAAAAGACAGACTCCACAAAAAATCTGACATTTTAAGTCGTGTTATAAATAAATTTTAAGCTACTCCATGGACACTGAATCAGCTTTTCTTAATGAGATAGATACGTGACTTTATTTATGTTTGAGACTTCTGAAATTTCGTGTACCACTTGCATCATTATAGAATGCTTTG
This sequence comes from Stegodyphus dumicola, assembly GCF_044657685.1. Taxonomy (NCBI): domain Eukaryota; kingdom Metazoa; phylum Arthropoda; class Arachnida; order Araneae; family Eresidae; genus Stegodyphus; species Stegodyphus dumicola. The sequence goes on from NC_140777.1 coordinate 138,412,365, forward strand.
TTTTGGTCAAATTTCAATAGCATCTAAATTCGTCTTCAGCAAAGGAGATAAAACTATTTAAAGAAATGCGTAAAAATGCGTTCGTACGCGTTCTTTAGGGATTGAATGCACACAGAACCGATGATAGCTTAATAAAATTTATTCACAGAAAACAAAAATATCTCACAGTTCTAGAACTTTCCACAAAAGTACTCGTACAGCTCTTCTCAGAGTATGACAGAGTACAATCTGTACTTACACTTGAAACTACTAAGAACGTTAAACACAACACAATGCAAAGCGCATGTAAAGAGCGAAGCTCGCCCGGAGATCTAATTGTGAACTCATATAGTTTTTCCCCTGTCACCGAGGAATCTCGATTACAATTTATTTCTCGAAATTACTAGAAGATACGATTACATATAAGAAACAGATACTATTAAGATACATACAAGATAAGAGACAGATACAGTTACATATAGGGAGGAATTAGGTATTCAATTACAGTTACACAGGGGACGCACCAACGTGTAGCCAAATGGTCCCCAAGACTGACGATTTTACTACGCAGTCTACTGTGAATTATGTAGGCAACTGTTAGTTACGCAGTCAACTGTAATTACGCAGTCTACTGTGTATTGAGCAATTTTTCGCCAAATTTGGCTACAAAATTTATTTTCCGAAACCATCGCCAGCTCGGCGATATCTCGCCAATTTCGTGAGATAGCCATTTACATCAATGTTAAAAAGACTTACTTACCCCTAAAATACTATTTTTTCTTCAGAGTTTCGTCTCTTGAGCCATTTTATGTAACATTATGCAAAATCTACTACAATTTTACGTATAATTTGACTAACATTATCAACATGCGTACAAAATTCGTAACATTTTTATAAATTCGCTTTTAATATTTTATTACAATTTATTAAAATTATAGCTTGAAACTCCAATGACCGATTGGTCGATGCTATTAAAACATTAGTGATTTTGACACAGGATTTGCGTCATTGTAAAAAATGAAATGCGTTGGCCTTTTTACTTCCTTTTACAAGTAAAAAGGAAGTATTGCAACCGCGAAAACTTTCTGGTATCATATTTCAACGATAATATCCATTTTGACTGATATCGAATGCAATTTAAGATATTTTTGCGTGGCATCTGTACGTAAGGACAGAATAAAGACTCTTTTTCGACAAAAAAATTATAAAAATGATTTAAAATGAATTCTGAAGAGATTTTTTCTTGGCGTCTGTACATACGTCGCATATCTCTAAACCGAGTAGCCTCAGAATATTGGAACGTTGAAATTTTGTATATAGGAGACTGCTATAACATGTAGATGCGCATCTCCCATTTTGGTTGCAATTGGCCGCATCAAACGTTTATATATATATATATATATATATATATCCACTCTGTTACTCGGCGGAACTCAGTTTATTCTTGTATGTTTGTAAACTGTACATTTTTTTTGCTTTAAAAATGATTGATTTATGTTGTTCTTATCTTCCGGTTAAGGTTTATAAGCCTTTAGTTAACCTGCATGCAATAATTGTAAAATTATCGACAAATTAAGAGTTTTTAACTGCAGCTAAGCCTTATTTTTTTTCAGCATAAAAGCCATTTTTGTTTACATTTGAAACTTAGCAGAATAGTGGATTTGTTGCCAATCTAGAGAAATTAAGGTTCGCAACAACAAAGTTGTTTATTGTGAATTATTGCCTTTATTATTGTGAATTAAATTATACTTAATTCACTTTGAAATTATCATTTAAATTATTAGCTTGTTTATGCGTAGAAACTGCAATTTTAATTGTAAATTTTTTAAAAAATTCTTTTAACTGCACTTGGTGTTTTTGCGTAGAAATTGCAATTTTAATTGTAAAAAATATTTTTTAAATTGTTTTAACTATACTTGGTATTTTATGTTTTTTTATAGCTTTCAATTTTTAATGAAAATATTTTGAATTTTTTTTTGTATTTTCGCCTTGCCGCGATGTGAGAAATGATTTAATTAGTAGCGCATGCGCATTAGGTAAGCGGCGCTTAATGGTCACTGAAAAACAGTTTCTTTTTATTTATTTAATTTCTTTTATCATCGTTTTATATTTATTATAGTATTTGAATAGAACACGTGGTAATGCTTGAGATGATATAATTTTTGTGCACTCTGAGTCATAAAATGAATGAGATGTAACGCTGTTAAGTGAACCTTGCGCCGAAGTGTCGCTATAGTAAACAAATATAGTGAATTTTAAAGAGTGCATTTATTCTATTGTGGTTTATGCGCTATCGACGAAGTAGATTTAATTAAAAATTCGTTAATTGTTAATTCAATATGTTTAAATGAAATGCAGGAAAACTGCGTGTAATTCAATATTCCGTACAACGAGGTCATGTGGTGTACACATCAAATATTTTATTTACTCATAAGAAAAATAAATATTTACGGCTAAATAGCTAACCAACCAACCTAAATAAAACATGATGGTTATTCCGGGTTTTTCTTGAGCTTTCCTGTCTAAAAAACAGAAAAATGTCAACCCATATCTGTTCTATAAAAGAAGTTTCTTATAAATCAGATGGCGTTGTATAAAAAAAAAAAAAAAGAAAAGAAAACTGAATGCAAATCTAATGGAATATTACTCCATTTATTTTTTAAAATTTGCTCTCTTCTTGGCAAAACTATTGGAGAATCTAGCATAGGCAAAATCTATTTAGGTAGTACGTTCTTTGTCTGGTAAAAGCTTTGCAAGATGTGAAATCCCTAAGTGGGTATAAAACGATCGATCATTTTATATATTATAATGCAAATTTGTAAGTGTTACAAAAAATGAAAACTCGTTAATATTCACAATGAGCTGAAGTAAATTTTACTTAGAGATTATTTTAATGTGGAGAGCAGTGTTTGCTGCCGCATCAGTTTTATAATAAGAAGTATACAGAAAATTTATTTAAAAAAGATTTGCATTATGCTCTTATTCATTAAAATCATGCTGGACTATCATTTACTGGTATTAATTGAAATTAACTCTATCAAGGTTTTTAGTTACACAGTTAAAAAATGTTTTGAAGAAATCAGCATTTATTCCATATTACCATACTAAAATTGTCAAGCCTTTGTGCTCTGATAGTTTTGAAGGAATATTTTTGAAATTTTTCAAGAGTAATATTTTAAAGTTTTCGGTGGGATTAATTGCTAGACAATTGTAAGATCCACGAACTAGCATTCTCACTCAGACTCCGTACCTTAATCATAAAATATTATTGTGAAATGCCCAGCTGCGGTGACATAGCTTTCCCACAAAGACGGGTTAGGGTTGCCAGAAAGTGGCAGGGAAAGGCAGTGTTGCTAGATTTGGCGTGAAATCGACCCTTTGGAGATAATTAGCGACAAAATTGGCGATATGCCATAGACAGAGGGACAACATTTTAGAATGCATTCTTAGCGGTTTTTTCGGAAATATTCTCGAAGTTAGGTTAAAGCTATATATACCTTAGGTTAGTTAGGAAGTTAGGTTAAAGCTATACGGAGAGAGTAGTAGAAGTAGTAGTAGTATTAGAGTAATAGTAGTAGTTAAAGTAGTAGTGTCTTGAGTTCACAGATTAGCTTCAAAGGAATCAACCGAATCAGAAGCTTTAGTGCTTTGCCGTGAAGCAGTCTTCCTTGTTACAACCTGAAAGCTGTGTTGCTGATTGTTTCAGTGCATTTTGTCGTAGTTTTTTGACGAGCATAAACGTGTCTTTGGAAATCTTCTTATGATAGTGCTTACTGGTGAATATGTTTTGATTCTTCATCAATTACCCCTAATCCACAAACCCGTAGAACGCAACAATACGAACAATTAATCTGCGAAAAATTAAACATCTCTAAAAGAAAATTGAAAAAACCATATGTTATTTTTCCTATTTGTAGTGTGATCAAGATTCTGTTGAAATATCTTTAGTTAGCCCGTAAACCAAACTTGTTTTCGAATGGGGGTCCGATACGTTAGACTTCTAAACATAAATCATTATTCATGATATTCCAATAATCTTCTATAATTCATATGCCAATAATCTGAAATAAATACATAGAATGTTTAGACTACATTATTCTTGGCTTACAAATAGAAAACATCTGTTTAGGATTCATCACAACAGACTTCCTGTTAGGGTTATTGCTTATGTGGAGAGTATTTGATATGTATGATGAGGTAGATAATTAGATTGAAATACTGCAAAGATGTTGCATAATTATTCTCTATAAAAGTAGTTTATGTACAAATGTCTACAATCATCAGCTTTTGTGAAATATTGTTGAGAATGTAACGTCGAATTTTTGACCAAAGAATGAACAACACTAAAAAATTTTCGGAAATGCATGCAGAATATATATGGGCAATCTATCCCTTCATTTGCAACTATTAGCTGTATTCAAACATAGGGAGCAGTCATTGTATTATGACGAGCATTTAGATTGTTGAGTTAAAATCATTAAAATCTGCAACGGCGTTTATGGTTATTAATAATAAGTGTAAAGACTCTTCAGCTTGCTACATAATTAAGAATTCATATTACATCTATTGAGACTACACGCATAAAAGTCTGTAACTATCTAAGTTCTCTTTTGAGTGAGACACGATAGACAGAATGATGAGGAATCAAATATAGTGATTGTAAAATAACCAAATGCTAATAGTACTAACAATACTGAAAATATTGTTACGAAATGTCCAGGTGAGATAGCTTTCCCGCAAAGCGGTTTTAGGGTTGCCATAAAATGCCAAGGAAAGGGAGGGTTCCCACGTTTGGTGAGAAATCTCCCATTTGGCGACAAAATTGACTATATGCCATGGACGGATGGAGAACCTTCTGGAACGAATTCTTAATGGTTTAGCCCAGAATGTTCTCGAACAAAAGCCGAAACCTATATAAACCCTGTTGGTCCGCATTCAGTCAGTGTGTGCCTCGTCTAGCGAGCTGATAGTCAGTCATAGAGTGTCTCGTTCCGTGCGGAGTCTATTCAGTTGACACCTGGGCAGCGAGTGCCGAGTGGGTCGTCGAGTGCAACGAAGGAGTCTCTTAGTGTATCCCGGTTAGTGCATCGTCGAGAGAGCGTGTTGAGGTCTGCGAACGATTGAACCGAAGACTCGTGAGCTGTGCTCGTGTGTCGTCAAGTGCATCGCATCGTCGATTACGTGGAGTTCCGAGAACGACTGAACAAAGACAGGAGCTGTACTCTGGTGCTTTGCAGTGAAGCTGTCTCTACCGTTGTTGCCTGACAGTGTGAAGGCTGTGTCGCTGATTGTTCCAGCGTGTTTATTGTAGATATTCGACAACCGTAAAAGTGTTTTGGAGCTGTCCTGATTAATATTGATAAATATGGTGTGTTTCGATAATTCATCAAGTAATATCGTCATTATTCACTCCAAATCTACGAACCCGTGAAGAAAATTAAACGCAACAACTGGTGTCAGAAAAGAAAAACGCAACAATATGTCCACACTACCAATAAAAGCCAGCCGCTAATATACAAACATTATTTTAGTAAAGTAGTTATAATAATGAATAAGCTAAGAGTTTCTTCTATTAACCACTAGCAGCTTCGCTGCCAGCCTTCGTCTGGCTTTTAAATGTAGGAGAAAAATGGCTGAATGGAACACCAAACGTTAAATTTAAGAACTGCGTAGAATTTTACTCTGCAGAACAACTTCATTAAAAAAAAGTTATTACCTGTAACAAAATTACAATGAAATAAGCAATATCCCTTAATACAAATATTAATTACCCTAATAAATAAATTAACCAACTTCCCTTTGCAAAATCTTAAGAACTCAAATGGTATAAAGGAGGTTAAGAACTTTGTTTCTTAAAAAAATCCCTCAAAACTTTTCAGTATCTTAAAAACAGTGAAATGAGCAATAAATAACATAAAAGAATACAAAAAATAAAAAATTCTGAAAAGCAAAGTATAATTAATGATATTTTATCTTATATTTTCAAGAGAAAAAAATTATAATGAAATAAGCTATATACCTTAATACAAATATTAATTATCCTAATAAAAATTAACCAACTTTCCGTTGAAGAAAAAAACTCATGCAAAACTTTTCAATATCTTACAAACAGTGAAATAAGCAAAAAATAACATGAAAGCGACTCAAAAAACATAAAATTCAGCGCAGAATATTACTCTGCAGAACAACTTTATCAAAAAAAAATCAATAAAAATGTACTATATATATATATATATATAAATATGACAATGAAATATGCCAATCTCTTAAAACAGTGACATAAGAAATACGATGAAAAATTGTTGCCAAACCCATATTTCTAAAAGAATTGGAATTATTCAAAATGATGCGATTTCATCAAAAATCTATCAACAACAATAAGACAGGAAAATTGTTGCCAAAATCACATTTTTAAAGATGTGAGATGTGAGAAGTTTTCCCGGAAGCTTCATTTAAATTTTGTTTTAAAAAATACAAAATACTATAATTTTTCCAAAATTCTTTTTGTAAAAGCAGTCGCAAGGACGAAAGTTTAACGTGTCCAAAAATCCAAGAAAAATAAACTGTACATTTAAAAAAATAAATTTTTTAGAAAAAAAATCCCGTTGAAAAGGTGTTAAGCTCCATTTGTTAAATAAATTCGTATTTATTCGATTTATTGAAACACGAAATTTATTTTAAGTTCGTAAAATAGCTAAGTGCCTACGTTTCATGACGATGTAAAAATGAAGTGTGTAGAGTAAAATCTCGCTTTCCTATAGCCCAATTATGTCTCAAAATGACGCGATTTCGTCACAAAACATAAAATAAAAAAATTCTAATTCGAATTTCGCAAAAAAATCGCTTCGAGGTGCACTGGTTCTTGTCTACATGCACCTACGTACCGAATTTCGTGGCCGTGGGTCTATTAGCTTACTCACAGCGCAAACGAAAGACACACACACAGACATACTCTTTCTTTTATTATATGTAGAGATTAGTGGCTGTAAACTTGTAAAAAATAACTTCATATTGGAATTCCTTCTCTCATTGATAGCTTTAAAGGAGGCAGATAGAAATAGAAAAATGAGTCTCGGAAAAGACGTATTTAACATACAAGATCTGTACTTCTTACGTAGCATGAAATTAGAGCAGAACTCTAAAAGGGAATTGTTAGTTATCATTATGTCTTGTAAGTACCAGGGAAAGGATGTAAAGTACCCTTTATTTAACTTGAATAAAGTTTTACAGAATATACCAACTCGGGCATATAAAAGTCAATAAGCCTTTGTCTTTAAAACAAAGATAACAGATGAACTAAGCTAATAAAATTAAGTATAGCCTAATGGCCTCACAGTATAATTAGCGCTCAAGCTGGCTTTCATTGAATTTGGCGTAAAGAAGCCTAATGGCAGGAGTAACTCAACGCCGAAGAATTCTAATCAATCTAGAATTAACTTTAGCAGCGTGGTCTTCATACAGGCAGAACATGCTCTGATTTTACCCTATAAAAACCTTCCTTTAAATACTCTAATTTCTCCTTCATTTGAGTACCGCGAGCTGTAGAAATTTACATTCCGGAAGGGAAAATGAAATGAGGAGTAATAGAATAGAATATTAACATAGAGTAACGGCTTAGAAACTTAAAAATTATACTTTAGAAACAAATTCGCAGAAATTCGTGCATTTCCATATTCCATTAATATCATCAGCAGATATGAGCGAGCTTTTCGGGCGTTGAAGTGACTCGAGGCAAGATGAAACTTTCAGTCAATCAAATCTGTGTTAGGTATATTTCGTGCACTAGAACAGTTAATTCGGAGTATTTTTACATATTTATTGATTCTGAAATCAACGTTAACATAACAATCTCCTGTTAGAGATTCGTCAAGTGTTCACGGTGACTAGGATATATTTTTATTCATCATTTATTTAACCACATAAGTGTGTCGGTATGTTTATAACGATAAGAAATAAAACTATTAGATAGTCAAATTTTGTTATTTCGTAAATGCCACATATATAATAAGATTCTCTAAAATCACTCAGTTCGACTTCGTGTGTGTGTGTGCGTTTTATTTAATATTAAACGCATCGAAATGGATATCAATAAATGCTAGAAAAGTCTTCCCTAACAATGTTTGGTGGAATTCTTACTTTCCATCATATCGATATTTTTCAATTACGCTTTCTCGCATCTTTCATATATTTTAATAGGAAAATAGTCAATTCTGAGGACACATTGTGGCTATTTAGGAATCCTTGACCCCATTATAATATGAAATCAATCAATCGATTTAGAAATTTTCTGTCTTTTTTAAGATCATTTCCTTAGCAACAGAGAAACATTTAAAGGAAACAAATCTTTTCAAAATAAATAATTAAATGCAGTGTGCGATGGATTTTTCTCCATTGGACTAAATTGTAACCATTCTATTTATGTTAGAGTCTTTCTACAGTAACAGAATTCATCAATTATTAATTCTATTGCTATTTGACTTTCGAATTGGGGTTTTCAATATTCATGGAAAAGTAAAACCCCACTCTAATAGCTTCCTAATTTTTATTAAAATAAGCGAATAAAAATAATTAATTTTATTTCCAAAGCAGTATCATAGCTGAAGAATCTTCTTTGCAAATAAGGCTTACTAATACTTCCTTTGTATCAACAAGAGGTGTAATAATTATTGCCGTTCCATGCAAATGGCTTCTCAAATCATGAACATTTCTTTTGCGCTTTTCCTGTCTTTGGTTCCTTTCAAATGCATGTATTTATTGTTAATGAAACGTAAAATTGGTTTTGCTCCCAAACCAGTTTTACGTTTGGTAATTATTATCAATCTTGAATCACTAAAAAAAGAAAATATCTCCACAATAAACGCTCAAAGTCCACAAAATAGGAGTGACTTGAGAAAAGATATTCTACAAATACCAGCGTCTGTGAAACTAGAGATTTCTAAAGGTATAAAAATCTATCTTATTAAAGAAAATGTTACCTCTAGTCATAAATCTTTCAAAAGGAAGAGCTCTGGTAACATAATAGAATAACAGACTGTATCTATTGAACATTTTGATAAACCATTTTTGTCTATTATAAAAAAAGTCTAAATGCCTAATAACTTGAAAAAAAATCTTTGTAGACATTTTTTCCCTCACTACCTCTCCTCTGCAGATGAAGATCCAGTGTTAAGAAAAAAGAGTAAGTATCTTTTGAATTTATATGTATGCAGAGACATTAGGTTTTCTGCCCTCGCCGGGACTCGAACCTGGACCTTTCGAATACGCGCCGAGTGCGCTACTGTTACACCGCGAAAGCGTCCAGAAAAGAGGAAGAAAATACCTTATATACTGCAAAAAAAGGGACAGTTCTATATCTCCCGTTCTACTGGGCCGATTGACGAAATTCAACTAGCATTTTTCATGTCTCGAAAGGGCGACTTAGGTTTACATATAACATTGTTCTAATATAGGTATTTTGACACAAAATCGGACCTTTTCTGAAGTAACATACCAATTTTTTTCCATATTTCGATTCTACGACTCAAATTACGCCAAACTACCAAGTTTTGTAAAAGTCGCACAAGTAGTTTTAAAAAAATTAGCTCTCAAAACTTTAGCTCCTCCATGTTAATTGAGTTTGGTATTTTTTCATTAATCTCTCTTTGTTTAATAAGCTTACATGATTCTTCCTTTCACATTTCGAAATTCAGGTTCATTCCAAATAAAATTCATCTGTTTTTTTATGATTCATTTTTAAAATTTGTATTTTTAAATAATTTTTATAAAATTTTCAAAAAACGTTTTGAATTATAATCTGCAAAATTTTTACCATCATTTTAAAATAGACGTATTTCTAAGCATACCTCCAAAAATTTTCAATTTTTTACTCAAAATTTCCGAAGATATACGGGAATTTATATAATGGCGCGTTTTGAAATTTGGCATATTTATTGAAAGGGACAAAACATCAGATGTGGTTTAGAGACTTTGCTAAAATTATTTGGAAGTAGAAACGATGCGACTTTTTACCCGCTCATGCACTACGTAAAAAGGTAAGAACGAGGTGCTTTTTTTTCCGTTCCGGCATAATGGAAGGGAAAGGAAAATTGGTTGCCATATATTAAGAAGTTCTCCAAGTGAATTATTCTTGGTGCAAACTGAAAAAAATTTGTAAATTTCTCCATAAATTTTACATCAAATATTACGAAATTTAATATCCAGGCATAATTTGAGTCGTAGAATCGAAATATGGAAAAAAGTTGGTATGTTAGTTCAGAAAAAGTACAATTTTGTGTCAGAATACCTGTGTTAGAACGATGCTATATATAAATCTAATATATACCCTAATTCGCGCTTTCGAGACATGAAAAAAGCAATTTGAATTTTGTCAATCGGCCCAGTAAAACGAGAGATCTAGAACTTTTTTTGGGGGGGGGCGCAGAGTACATATCCTTTGGACATAATCTATGTCTTAGGAACAACCAGTCAATGTAAAATCTAAGTTTGCTATACTTCTAGTTATTGCAGCTAACGAATATGAGAGTTATTCCTAATTTTAAAGCAGATTACGTTAAAAAAATAATATAACTTCCGAAATGAAAAGTGAAATTATTTCATTTTGTAAAAGCTCTATTCGGAATATAAAAGTACATATGGAAGACACGATGTTAATAATGCGCATTATGATATTAAAGAAATTGACAAGATTTAGTGAAAATCTGAAGACACATGTTAGATCTTTAAATCTGTGTGAAGGAAAAATATTTTTTATATATAGTGAATATTATATTAGGTTTTAATGAAAGTTTATAGCCCCCAGAAATATCATCTGGGCAAACAGTTCGCGTTGGCGTGTTAATCATATTTTGTTAAACGATTTTTCACATTTGAAAGAAAGAGACTTGCTTTAGAACAATGTGTTGTGAAATTTTAAAAACAAATATCGTTATCATTAAGTACAAGGTGTATGAAATGGAACTATCACGCTTCCAGATTAAAACCATCAACAATTCCAGTTCTGTTGGAAAAAGTCCCCTACAGAATGTCACTATTCACGTATATAGCTTTAGGTACTGATGTTGTACAATATGACACTCTGAAGGTTTGGTACCGAAAGTTCAAAAGCATATACTATGACAGTCAAGAAGCAGAGCGCTACGGACGGCTTTCTGATGTTGATGAGGCCCGGCTGCGAGAATTTGTGGAAGATTAGTATGCGACACTCGAGAGCTTGCTAAGGCGTTCGTGCTATGCATCGCATACATTTGACGTACAAGTTCAATTGCTGGGTGCCGCATGAACTGAATGAAATGGTTAAGGACAAACATGTTCGGGCCTGCACTAATCGTTTCGAATATCCACGCAAGGACATTAATTTTATAATTTGTTTTGGAATAAATATTCCTTTATTCTGTACGTTCGGGCAGATATCACGCAAAAAATAATAAAAGTGGATTCGATAAAGATCAAAACAGATATTTCCGTTGAAATCTGAAAACCGAAATTTTTGACGATTACAATACTCTTTTTATTTTGTACAACGAAGAAAAAAATTAAACGAGAAGAATACAGTTACACGGGTTAAATGTTTAGATGGGAGTTTCTGAAAGATAACTTTTTTACATTTGAAAGACAAGTGTTTAGAATCGTTAGTTTCGAATTACCTTTAAAGCAATGCCATGATTCGAAATTTAATGAATATCAGTTTTAATATGACGCCTAAATCGGGTGTTTTCAACGATTGTTTCGTCATATGAACGGGCTTTAAATCGTAGAATTCTGACAAAATTTTAAGGGAAAATATTTTATATCATATTGTCCTCATATATCAGTGTAATCATGTAGCCATTGAGAAACACCGTTCCATATAATTATACAGTTAATGTAAAACATTACTGCGTATAACATACATATAAGGGACTTCTAGATTTAATTTTATGATAGCCTTTTAAGTGTCTTTTTTAATTTATCTACTTTCCATTTCTATCTGAGAAAGTGTAATATGCTTATAATAAATCTCTCTGTGAATTGCAGCAGTTCAAAATTAATCCCTGTCATATGATTTTTGCATAACACTTATAACGCATGTACTTGCATAACGTATTACGTTACACCAGTCTTTTAGCGAATAACAATATTAAAATTTGCAAAAGAAAATGTTAATTAACCACTATGAATAAACTGAAACTATAACTGTATTATTCTTAACGTAACATTCATATTGCAGACTATATATTACTTTAAAGCTTATTCTGTTCTGCTAACCTGCGGTCAGCTGATGCTTTTTCTTTCATCAAATATGTTAGAAAAATGAGAAAAAGGAGGTTTGTAATTCTTTAAGAACGGGCAGGCGCGTTACACCATCTCAGTTATTTTGGTCAAAAACTTTTGTTAAAGTATGAAAATATGTTGAACCGGTTATGACTGCAACTACGTCTTTACGCGCCAGTAAATGACATCCTATGTCATCTACATCGAACCTTTCATTATGTAAATATACTGTCTAAATAATGGATATTCTCTTGTCATCGAACACGCAAAACAACTGAAAGAAAATCAAGATATAACCTGAAAATCTGAAAATAAGCTGTAATTAATTGTAATAATAATCTAGCACTTTCTGTTTCACGAGTCTTTCCTTAAAGAAGATTTCCGAGTGAAATATTTCAAACTCATTGCCTTACTGGAAAGAAAAACCCACTAGATCTTCTTTGTATACAATCTGACTTCCCGGAAACTGGAACTTTGGCGAAACTGCACTCATTGCTCAATCATTTAAGTTCATCTAAGTTACAAAGCTAAGCTAAAATAAAAATTAATATTAGGCATTTTTTTAGAACTGAAGTGGTTAGTTTTATATTTATTTACCATAATAAAAGAAGTTAGAGAATGTGTTGTAAACTCAACAGACCCTTGCTAAATCGAAGTGTTCGTTATTTACATTAATTTAAATTGTAACTAACTGACAACTCCATAAATTTATAGACCATGGAGGTATGCTATTTGGAGAATACACTTCACGCTCTCCTGCAAATATTGAATAAGATTATGTTCTAATTGCTAGAGTCTCGAGTCTGAATGGTTCAACGTTCAAGCATCTGACTATTATAGTAACACTAAACCGATGGCAACATCTTTCATAACACTACATCTTTATCTTTGAACTTCCGGTTACAGCAATGTATGGTGCCAGTATCGGAATACATGAAACGCCCTTTGCGAGCAGCTTCACAAATAATAACAAATTGTATCTGACTTGCACTTAGGAAGTTCTATCTCTCCCCTCATCTCAAAATGACAAATGTGCCATAGCACAATTTAACTTGAATTCTCGATTCCACATGCGTTGGGACATCCATGCACGTTCCCAATGTATAATCCAAGCGGCTCATAAACACAAATGTTGCTCGCCAGCATGATAAATTGTTGCTTAAACACAAATGTTGCTCGCAAAGGCATCGATGTTCGCAAACTTGCTTCGTAACATATCTGGACTATATTCGCGCCGTTATGATATTCTCTAACATCTTGTTCAATCAGGAGAGTACGTGGTGATTTCAGTTGCAGCAGAATGTACGTTATTTAGTCGCGAGCATCGAGCGAGCTTTTTGTCTGTCGTTATAATTCAATCTAGCTACCATAGAAACGGAGATACTTTACGGAGTAAAGATTTTCAGCTCCTTTATCAGTCGAAAATAAATGGCTTCACCTTTCCCAAAGCTAAATGTATAGTTCATTCATGGTAGATTCTGCCATCCCTATCATTCATCCCGAGAGCTACAATGTTACAAAGACAATTGCTTCCAGTAATTGATTCTGGGCACATGTTACTTCATATCGTGGATAACTAATATTATTTCCGAGAAACCTATTCGAGAAGATAACTTTATGAGACCGAGACTCAGTTTTTCAAGTATCGTTCAGAAGTAATCTACTTTAAGTGTCCTCCGTATCGATAATTTTGCTAAAATTATACTAAAACCTAAAGATTACTTTTCAAATCCTACTTATCTAATAATACTCTTAGACTATAATAATTAGTGCTGATAACTTTTCTAAAACCTCTGGAGTGGTGGTGTGGTGTATTTAATTATGGCAAAGCACACTAGGGCTATCTGCCTAAGAGGAGGGATGCCTTTCGTGGAGGACTTTCTAAGGGAAACTGGCTCGTATACACGTTACACATGGGGAAAACCACGAAAACACCCATGCAGCCAGCCCGTTCGCGGGATTCGAACCTCGGACCGAACTACCAGTGTTCAGCGACTTTACCGCTCGGCCGCTGGTGGGCCCCTAAAACCTCTGGAAGTAGTAGCTGCGTTACAACTAATATTAATTACACAAATAATCCGCTATCTGGATACATGATCTTACTTAACACCGTTAAAGAAATTTAAAACATTTTTGATAATTAATCTAATAGCACTTCACAAACAGCTCGAAAATATGCGCATACCCTTAGCACTCGGGATAACGATAACGGAAGGATGTTCACCTTGTTCAATGTAATATAATACAAGCAGTCTATTAAAATTTCACAAACGAATTGTGTCTTATTTAAGTATTGCTAAATTGTTATGAAAAACTCAATAAGCTCATTAATTTCTTTGTTATTTAAGGCTGCCTTGTTATTTACTTCAATACAAATTCATCTATTTCATTACCATTTTTTAATATTTATTTCATTTTTGAGTCTTCATGAAATCACTGAAAATCTACTTTCTCTCCAACAATTCACTGCACTTCGCTTGTAGGTGGGTTTTGCATTGTTTGACCAATTGAGCAGGCTATTTCTTCTCCTCAGATTCTTTTAGCTCTTCTCCACTTGAATCCTTTCTAGCCTGTAAGCAACTACATTGCTACCTCAGATCACGTGATCATGCTACTCTAAATAATTTGGTCTCTGTAACATTTACGTTTATCGTTCAGGTTTCTATGAACACACTTTTTCTCCAATCTACCTAGATTAGTTTAGGGATTATTTCAAGCTTGAATCAGAGCACAACGTAGTTTAATTAATCCAAAATGTTACTGTTGGAAGAAAATAAGCTTTTCCAGGCTGGTGCGTATATATTTATTATGACTGACGAAATAAAACTTGCATTCGTTTAGAATTTTTGTGATTGATTATTGTAACTATTTTTTCATGCTTTGATTGCATTTATTACTCTGTTATAATTTATCATGCTGGAGAAAAATGATATAATTCTTAAATTAATTTCCCAGCTCAAATTATGATACTAGTACATAGTTGTCGATTTAAATGGATGAAACTGCTTGTACATTTATAAGTTATTCAGTAAAATCACGGGCTAAGATTTTTGTGTTCATGGATTTAAAGTTCTACAGATTTAGGGAAAGGCAATCTCTTAGGTTACAAATACCTGAGATATCTTACTCATTACTGAATAATTATGGAATAAAATAAAATCCACAGAAAAATGTATAAATGCTAAAAATACTCGGTTTGCTAAAAAATGCTCTTTACGTTATGTTATGTAATCTAGTTTATTATCGCTCTCTCTCTCTCTCTGTATATATATATATATATATATATATACATATACAGCAAAGCAGTTCTACACTGGGATGCTATTCAATTTTGTATTAAACTGGGACAGATGTTATCACAGCCGCATACCGTCTTTCTTAGCTTTCTTGCACGACAGTCATTTAAAATTTTTCATAACGCAGCTAGAGGTTCTCCTTGTGTACTGCATTATCAGTGTGTAGATACAAATAGACCTTGCTTCTGCGTCTTAAAACAAAAAAGATTGCATAAGAAAGTGAAAGGAAATTTTACAAATTACTTTTTAAGTAATGTCTATTCAATGTTAGATGTCGAATACAAATTCGTTGTATTCTTGCAACTAATCTCGCTTTTCTGTATCGGAACAAGACCAGAAAATTCATTGTGGCAAGAAGGCAAGATTATGCTTGTCGTTGGCAACAGTCTTGGACATATAAAGGTAACAGTACGACTTTGCTGAGTTTCGCCACCAAATTTGAAGTAGAGCAGCCCGGGAGGGACTTTGAGGGTCTCCCTCCCCTCTTCCCCTGACACTAACATCTGAAGAGGTCTTTCGGCTTTCCGCATATTTAGAGTGTCACCACGCCGCACACACACTATACATTTATAAACATCGATTCCTTCTCCGGGGTTCAAATTCGGGCCCTTCGGTAAGGCAGTCAGCGTCGCTAACCTCTATCCTAGTTGGGCGGTAATTGTAAATTTGTTTGTGAGTATTAGTGTCATGGAATGTGAATATAAAATTTGAAATTTCAATGCCCTCCCAAAAAAGGGTGATTGCAGTGATTATATCCGATTTGTTTTGTTGTGTAACTCATGTGTGGCGATTAGCATTATAATACTGACAGAATTTCATACTAACTATAATTTAACCCGAATAGAAGCTCTTTCTTTAAAATCGCAGACTATCATTTTCATTATTTTATACAGGTAGATTGTATATCAAAATGATAATATTGTTAGCTCAACTCTGTTATTTAAAAAGTACCTTTCCATTTCTACTTTAATACAGATGTCTGAAGCACTGGAAGAACATTGTTATTCAAGTTAGGAGAGTAATAATGACATTTTTAATAAGAGAAAGTAATTTTAGTTAAATATTTTCAGAGCGTGTCTTTATTATTATTTTTCGTCTAAGTATGATGATACTCAGGTTAAACCCATTGAAAAGAGGCGACATTTTCCAGGAATTTAAGAACCTCTGAAAGATGAAATTAAAAATGAAACGCAAAATTTAATACGAAAGTATTCCACGTAAAATTTAATACGAAAATATTCTTAACACACTTAATAGTCCTCATATTCTAAGAAAAGTTTAGTGTCTCATTCGTTTTGTTTAACAAAACATTCACTTTAATCTAAAATCTTCAGAACTCATTTTCGAGGATTTGTACTTTAATGTAGTTAAGGGAAAAGAAATCTCATTATTTTAATATTTATTTCTGAGGCAGAGAAATTTCTACGAATCCAATTTTATTTCCTAAGTGAAGAATTTTTTTTATCTTCACTTTTACATTTCTAAAGAGTACTTTGATTTTAAGAAGATCAGACGACATTAGATTTTGAATTCAAATTACAAAAAGAAAACTATTTCTTCAGTGTTATTTAAACTGAAGTTCATAACACAATATTGATTTGTGTTTTTCTTGACTGAGTTAAGTCATTTAATTTAAGTTTTTTGATGTTTAAGAAAGGAGCTCCGTGACAGTAGGGCCGATCTGAACAATATTTAAATGGTAGGTGTTGATAATAGCAAAAAAACCTGCATATTTATTTTCATTGGTATTTTTTTCTATGAGTAGAAATTAAAAGAAGCATAAATGGATTTTATTTTGCAAATATGATTTTCTTTAATTGTCTATAGCTCTATAAGAGTGATATTAGCTATGTATTTCATATGATTCAAGAACCTTGTTTAGTTGTCATGTGCCTGTACGAAAAGCTAAGTTTAATATTGCGCACTTAGATTATTTAGCTATAACTATATTACATTTAGATATTTAGATCTAATTTATATTTAAATATTTTTAGATCTATATTTAGATTTATTTAGATCCATGTTAGATTTAAATATTTAGATCCATATTAGATGATTTAGATATTTAAATTTAATATAGATATTTAGATGTATATATATTAGATTTAAATATTTGGAGACACTCGTATCATAACAATAACATAAATGTGAGAAAGGGGCCAAGTTCGGGAGAACTGTCAAGGTAATAGGGGCAGTCGGTGTCAGCGACGAAAGAATTGATATCTAACGGAGGGCAGGTTCCATAGCAGTTCCTTTAATCATAGCTGTAGGAATGTACGTTTTTCAATTCATTAAAAAAACATGGACAGTAAGCATTTCATTGTCATCAACGCTCAGGATTCACCGCCTACCCTTGAAACATCTAGAGCTCGAGGGTGGCCAGATTTGACAATATCAACTCCCAGTAAAACTCCATACATACAAAATTGGACAATGAGTGACCTGCCATCACTCAGTGATCACAAAAGTATTACTTACAGGCTGGATACTCCTATTGGCTACATAATAAAGAAAAGATTCAAGACGGCATTTGGAGGACATTCCGTTTTACGAGAACACATTCGAGCGCATGTAGAGAAATTAATCAAAGATTTTCAACAACTGCCAGGACAGAAACTCCTTAGACAATCTCTACGATTTACTAGTTACAAAAATAGTGCAAGCCGCTCACAAAGCATATCGTTTGAAATCTGTAAAGGCAAAACATTCCATAACCTGGATCTGGTGGTCACCAGAGCTTAACACAGAAAGGAGCAGAGTTCGGGCACTTCGCAGAAAAGCACAATCCAAGGTAGATCCATATCTACGGCAACTCAAAATGATAACATACAACATATTGCGGTCATATAAAAGAAAAATTAAAGAGGCCAAGTTAATCTCATGGATAATTTACTGTAGTAATGTCACTAAAGCCTTTGGACCTACTCAAAAGATAACATATAACAAGGTGTTTCGTCCTACGACCCTTTCACCTATGGTGAATAGCACTGCCGCATCCAACATCGAAGAAATAATCAGTGAGATCATAAATGCAGTTTTTCCTGATGATGATGAAGATGATGTCTTAGAGGAACAAGAGGAAGCGAGAAAAACCTACAGTATGAAATTTCGCGAAGTTACCAGAAGAGACGAATCCCCTCCTACGCAAATGGAAGTGGATAACATCATACGTACTCTGGCACCTAAAAAAGCTCCAGGTCCGGATGGAATTGATAATATCATCATTAGAGAGATAGACCGGGAATTCGCAAAACTATTCCTTGAGGTCATTTCAGCTTGCTGGAAACATCAGCACTTTCCTAAAAATATGAAGTTGGCAGAAGTGGCGTTATTCCCCTAAAATTTGGCAAAACTCCGGTAGAACCTTCATTTTACCGGCCAGACTGTCTACTGCCAGCGCTCGGTAAGGACCATTATTACTTTCATTATGTACCTACAAAACCCTGGCCCTTGAAGAAATCAGCGGACTGTTCCTGGGCAATGTGGACGTCTAACATACTCAAAAAAAGTGTAGCCCTTGGTAAAATAGAGAAAATCTCAAGACACTGCCTAAGCAGAAACAACCGTGAATAATATTATGTTTCAAATGTTCAGAACTTAAAGCAGATAACCAGAATAACGCTTAGTGCCTATGTCCGTGGTCGGAAGCCATCATGCGCGCATCACTCACGCACTCATTAAAAAACAATTTATTACTTTCTTTGATATCTAATTCCTAACTTGACAAGTTTTAATTGTCAATAAATTACGTTAAAATTTTGACTTTTAGAAATTAAGTTGCCAAGTTAGAATTCCGATATCAAGGGAAGTAATAAATTGTTTTTTAAATGAATTGAAGAACGTTGTACTTTCCTACAGCTATGATTAAAGAAACTGCTATGAAACTTGCCCACTGTTAGATATCAACTCTTTTATCGGTGACGCCGACTACACCAAACATCACTTCTCCCGAACTTGCCCCTTTCTCACATTTATGTTATTGCTCTGATATCATTAATTTTTGAAAAGCTACATTAAAGGTTATTTAGGCACTTAAATGAAAAAGCATCTAAACAAATATGTGACCTTCAATTTTTTATTTTCCGTTTACGCTGCACTGGTTTCTTTTTATTTGTATTTCTATATTTTCCTTAACGGTGGAAATGCAGTGTTTACGCTGCACTGGTGTCTATTATTAGCAATTTCTATATTTTCCATAACGATGGAAATGTAGCGTTTACGTTGCATTGGTTTTTTTTATTAACAATTTTTTTAATTATTAAAGTGTTGACATTACCCGTGAGTATTATTTAGGTTTAACGTCGATAACATGTAGTTTTTTTGAAGAGTTTTAGATTTTTAAAAGGACGTCAAATTGCAATCATTAAGTTTAAACAGCTATTTTTAATTATTAAACAATATGAGTGTTCAAATCTTATTTCATAGTATAGACTCACGTTTCCTTTTTTTATTTTCTGTTGTTTTATTTGCAGTTGGCATCTGTTTCGTTACTGAACGGCCACGCTTTTATAGTTTGAAAGCTGTTTAAATTCTTTTGGCGATATCGCTATAGTTAAGTTATCGCTGTAATTAGGCCCAAACCCACTACCAAAATGAAAAAATAGCCGGTCTTGTACTCTGCCTCTGCATTATCATTTTCATCTGTTATAAACGTGTCATCTATTTCATCTATTATAAATCAGTCAGTGAGTGATAAAAATGACACTTTTCAGACCTTGATAATTCAATAACTGTAAGACTCAGATCAATGAAATTTGGATTCTAGGTATTCAAGAAGCTCTATTAGGCATACAAAATTGCAAGTTTGTAGGTTTAATAGTTCTTGAGTAATGAGGGGGTAGACATTATCTCGAAAAAATTCCTTGTATGATACATATCGCAGGTGTCTTGCTGTTTTCTTTTCCGTCTGTTCACTTGGTTGACACACTGCCGTGTACCTAAATTATTTTTAGATATTTAGATACATCCGTATTTCTATATTTTGTAACTATTGAAGAATATCTTAACACTAAATATTTGAAAGTACGTACATATTTGTTAAAACTGCTATAAAATTTCAAAGCTAAAAAATTTTTTAAAATCTAAATTTAAGATTTTAAGAAAATCAAGTGTTTTTACGAGGTGAGGAATAAGGTAACTTAAATTTCTGCTTCTGAACAAATGTTGCTTTAAAATGAAATAATGAAATACTGAGTATGTATTTTTGTGCATTTTAGCAAACGAATTGGTACCTTTCCATAAATGAAAAAAAAAAAAAAAAAAAAAAAAAAAAAAAAAAGAGAATCAACTACAAATGCCATTTATTAATAGTTGCAGGATATTAGCCTTAATATAAAGGGTCTTCCAATAATAATAATATGATTTAAAATGTGGTAAAATTAAAAATATTTCAGATACAGCAAAAATATTTATATTATTTTGAAGTACAATGACATTATACCTTATATCAAACATAATTTAAGCGTTCACCTCAGCTTAATGCACACGAGCGAATTCGTTGAACAAAGTTTTCGATGATAGTACGCAGTAAATCGTGCGTAATGTCACGAATGCAGCATTGGATATTTATTTTTAATGATTTAAAGATTCGTGGTTTGGTCGCATATTGGTGGTTTGGACTATTGATTTCAAATAACGCCACAAAAAGTAATTTGAAGCAGTTAAATCCCAACTTCTGGCAGACTACATAACAGTTGCATTTCGTGAAATTATCCTTACCAAAATAGTTTTTTCAATACATCGATAGTGGCGTTACGTGTATGACATGCTGCGCTTTCTTGTTGGAACTATATGTACTGCAAATCAATGTCCTCCAAATCTGGTCACAAAAACATTGTTGTCATCAATTGTTATCGCTCACCGGTCACTGTAACTGCACTTTCCCGTTCATTTTGAGAAAACAAAAAGTCTGATAATGCCATAAGCTACACCGTACAATGGCCTTTCGGAATGTAAGAGCTTCCCGTGCATCTCTTGTGGATTGCTTTTACACAAAACACCACAATTTTGTTTGTTAGCTTATCCAATCAAGCAGAATTGAGCTTTATCTGAGAACATAGATTTTTGTTAACAATTGAAATTCTTGAAGCGTGTGTTTAACCCTGATGAATTGTCAGAGTGTGCTTAACATGAACAAAAGTTAGTGACAGTCACAACATTTTAAACATAGCCGTCATTCCGTTTTAAAATCATACAATTCTTATTAGAATACTCTATACAAAATGCAAATTAAAAACATAACGAAGGTCTGCTTAAGGGTTTAACTATCAAGTCTGTTGAATGTGTGGAGTGAAGCAGGAAACGTGAAAAATGCAAAATGTCTTTGCCAGGATCGAACTCTGGATCTTCCGATGGCTATAGCCGAACGAGCAACAAATAAGTTACACAAAGAACAAACACAGTTACACAAAGATGGCACGAAAACCTTACAAATGAAGCAATGTTTGTGACTGCTAATTCACCTAGAAGATAACAAAGGTTCTGTAAAAATTTAAAATAAATACTTTTCTGTTTTTCACTTAAGAATTTGGGTGAAATTAAGCCTTTTTCATTTCAAATGTAAAATGAATATGTTAGCTATTTTGATTCCAAAGCTATTTTAATATATGATAAACAAAAACTGCTTAACTTCTAATTTTTTTTGTTATAAAATATCCTTATTTTTTTAATTGGTTCATTGACGAAGTAAATGCATCATTTCTCTTTTCATTCTATGAGTAATATTTTTTTGTTTGTTTAATCGCGAATTAGATTCACAGCAGAAAGCAATAATGTATTCATGCATGTACTTTCTGTCTATCTATCGATGCATAGAGAATATATATAGTATTATCCCATGAGTGAACACTAAAAAAGTTAGGACTTTTTATTCTGAAGAAAGAAAATAAGATTAATCATACACAATAGGAATTTTTGAGGAGTTTAATTCTTCTATCTTTTTATAATCCAAGTACAAAAATTCTTGAAGTTCATTAAATAGTTATTAGATGTAAACAGTTGCTGCATTTTCTATATCTAAAACAATACAAAGAATATAAATAATACCTTTTACAGAAATTGAAAAAATACAAATTATTGCAGCGAATTTAGAAGCAATAAATTAAAAGGAAAAATAAAATGACTATTGGGTATAACTTAGCTTTATTATTATAAAGCAGAATTTTAGTTCATTTTACAGGAAACATACTACTGGCCGTCCATAGCAGATAATTCTAATCAATGATATTCTTATCTAAAAGTTGAAAACAATAAACGGCTTTACTTCCATAATTAAATTCCTCATTTATCCACATTTTAGCTCAGAAACCTACAAACAGAACTTGAAATTAAACCCTTGCCGTTTAATATCTATGTTGTATTATCTGGAAATGAATATCATCTAGATATATTATTCCAAATCATGTAAAGGAACTATCATCAAGTGAAATTTAATAAAAGCTCGGAACTTTATATAAAATAGGCTAAAATAATGAAAAGAAAATGAGAAACTGCATTTAAAATCATTTCTTTGCAAAAATGGAAGAGGTATACATGTCAACTAACGAACTGACAATTAACCTGTCGACCGAGAAAATGTTTTGTTTTCTCACTCAACACGTTAGAAAGATTCAAATATGGAAGGAAAATGAATCTTAATAAGATTTTGTTAAAATAAGTTTGAAAGAAGTCTCAAATAGGGCCTTTAATGTCGTCAAGCATAAAAATAGCATAAAATGCAATCTATTGATATACTTCGCCTAGAAACGGCTTCAATATACAGCTAAGAAAATTTTGTTTAAACAAAATGAAGCCCACTAGTTGCTGAATGGCTAAAACCGATGTATGTTGGTAATTCGACCACGGTTCATTTACTGTGACATTTAAGGCATGACTATTTTTATGGCTTTCCCCATCTGTAAAATAATTACCAGCCTCATAGAAAATCCCAGAAAAATCATCCCTTCTCTTAGATGGATGACCCTCACATACTTTGCCATTTTCAATAAAACAAACAAACAAGTAACTGAAATAGTTCAGAAAAAGTAAGTTTGAGAAAAGTAAGTAAGTGAGTACAAAAATTGGTAGTCTCTAATTCATTAAATGAATTTCTCTCCCTGTTTTATTTTTTATGCGTATGTTTTGTAAAGTAATCTTAGTAATTACAAGCAGTAAACTGTGAGATCTATTATTCAGACATTTACTTATTTCTTGTATTCTCCTGAGACGCTTAAGTGTAACGATAGACTCAATGACAAGAAATTTAGAGCACTCAAAGTAATATAAATACAAGAAATTGAGAGCGCTCATAATAATATACGAGTAAATGCAAGAAATTTTGCGCACTTAAGATTATTCAAATACAAGAAATTTAGAGCACTCAAGATAATATAAATGTATTTGTTTAGTATAATATAAATGAGTTAATTTATTAGAAAGAATATTTTATCTAGGAGTATTATAAATACCTATTTCTATCTCTGTATACTAAAAATGGTTCGCTTGGATTATCTATCTGAAAGATAGATGTTATGAGAATCGCCTTTCTCACTTTTTGTTCTGAAAATAGTTCACAACATGGCTTGCATAAGTTCTGCTATGTAAATTCTTCAAAGGATTTTTTTCTCTTGTTATGTGAAATTCTTATACACATCTGAGAAAATTATTACTCTCCCATTTTTGTTTATATTTGTATTATTACCTTATATTGATAAATCTATCAAAGGAGAGATTTGACTGTTGTCATCTTATTGTGTAAGTATGGTGGATTTTGGCTAAAATAATAGTTAAGTGAAATTCTGTAAGATCAAGAATATCAAATATACTACATCGGTTGTTTCATACCTACATTTTCACTTTGTTGGTAACTTAAAGTAGCAAATGTAGCTGGCATTCAGCAAGTTATAACGAAAGAGAAATTCCTAATCGTGTTTCCTCACAATATCCTTTCAATTCGTTTCATTGACTGGTTTGATAGAGCAGCACTTCTGATTTCCGCATACTCTATAGAAAGGGGCTAATAATGTAATTTTCACTTTTCCCTCTTTATATTGGGGCTAGATAGATATTTGCGATTGCTCATTCCCTTTACTTTACGTGCTGCAATTGCGTCACGAGCATCTGTATTTGCTGCTAGCCATTTTTGTTTCTTATTTTTGCTCTCATATTTGGATAGCTGCAATAATATTCGATATCTCTGCATTATGAAAATATGTAAATTATATTCGTTTCTGGAATATGATATTACTAAAGATACGCTGTAAGAGAAAACCAGCGAATTTTAAATCTTTATAGAAATAAATAGCTTTAAATTTTAGAAAATTTATTAAAATTTTCATTTTATTATATTAAGAACTTATAATAGCTTATAATAGGAAAAGCTGATAAAACGCTTAACTCTATTACTTTATTTTTGCGAATTTTTTAGTTTGGAATGTTTTATACTTATTTTATTAAATCGTGAAGACTATTTACAAATTAGAATTCTTTTTCCGTAGAAGACATAAAAAGTTAGATTTTATTTTTACATAAAACTCTCATCCAGTATTTAAAATGCTTTTGAAAAATTCTCTGTCTGCTTCTGAGAACATACTGTTGGATGTACACGTCTAGAATAAATGTTTAGAAAAATAAAGCCTATAACGAATTTGAAACTCATCAGATTCACTTTATTTCACAGCAGTCTTTGCTGATAAACTAATAAGAGATTAGAAGAAAATAAGTTATTTTAATTATTATTAGTTTTCAGCTTAATATTATTATTAATAATAATTATTATAGTAATAATAATAACTATTATTACCACTAAATAACTATAGTAATAACTGTTATTACTATAATTATTAATTTTCAGCTAATCTAAAAGATAATAAAATTTCTTCTTTTATTTAGTGGTTATCAATAATAAAAATCTTATTAGGTATCTTGTGTTTTGAAAGTGTTTTGAAAACCTAAGCGACAGCTGACATTTTCTTGATGGAAAAATTATTTTCAAATTATTTAAAAAAAAAAAAAAAAAAAAAAAAAAAAAAAAAAAAAAAAAAACCCTTAATCGACAAGATTGAAGTACTCCACAATTTTAAGCTTTCATAAAGCTTTAGTTTATCAAAGCTAAATATTTTAGTTTTAATAAAGCTGTTTCATAAATGTGAAGTAATAAAAGATAATAAATTCGAAATGTAACTTGGGAAATTGCTATAAAATTTTAAGAAAAAAAACTCAAGATCGGAATTTAATTTATTGGAACTGCCAACTAAAACTAAATGCAACATACAAGTTAGTTGTTTTTAAAAATTAATTTAGGCTGCTTAATTGCTCTCGAGAACATAAAGCCAAACGCTTCAGCCTTCAAGAATCGAACTAAGAACGAAATGCTAGCGTTCTAGATATTTAAAGTCATTAGAACTTCATTTATTCTATGTCGTGTTACTTATGAACTGGATGGAAGAAAAAATGCTTCACTATGAATAGGTACACGAATTGTCCTTCAAATTTCTGTGGAATTTAGCACTACAAGTTATGCAAATGATTGCATTTGTAAGCTCGCAGTCAATTAGTGTGCGGGATATAATTACGTATGAAACTGTAGTATCTTTTGTATAATGTAACATTCAATGCTTGGAAAAGCGAAACTCTACCGGAAAAATAAGATTACAGGAACAAGTCCATTTAGCGAGATAGTCATTTACTCGCTCGGCGATTTTCAGCAAAATTTTTTATTGCCAAATTTGGCGAGAAATCGCCGAAAGTCACCAAATTTGGCAACCATTTGGCGCAAGTTTGGAAATTTCGTATTTTTGTGGAAAGTTTTAGAACTGTTAAGTGCATCTTTTGCTAAAAATAAATTTATCTATTTTCGGTTCAGTGTGCATTGAAACTATTACGAACCTGTGCACACGGAACACATGTTTTTTTTCTAACGCTTTCTTCCGTAAACTTTATACACAGAATAATAACTGCATATTTAGTTGAGTTTCTTGGGCTTTTATTCACTTTGCTATGTATGCATTCTTACAAACAACTCTGATACTAAAGTACGTCTGAGATTCACACGAAACTGAAAATTTTAAACATAACTAATATTTCTGATAATCGCTAGTGGTTCAAATATTTTATAAAAGTAATTAGTCAGGATTGTACAGTAATTAGTCAAATTGCCGTTGCTAAATTGAGAACTTAGTTTGAAAATGAAATTTTAGACTGAGCGCGACACTATTTGTTATTCATTAGGGATTCATTAATGAGAAATTTCGAGTTAGATTATCAAGCTCTCGTGTAAAGGATATAGCAGTTTTTATTTACCATCGTTTTCTTAGCTTATGGTAATTTATCATATGGACATTTTCTCTTCCTGAAAACATATTTCGCCTCATTTAATTTTGGTCCCTCATAAAAGATGAAAAGATTTTATTGCTTTGTGATGCTCTCAGTTCTGCCTTTCGATGACAGACGGATTTCCGAAGACATTATCGTTAAGAGAAGTTTACAAAACTGTGTAGTATATATATATATATATATATATATATATATATACGAAGCAATAAAACATTTTTCAACCCCCGAAAATCCATCAAAAGCAACTTTTTTCTAATTGTAAATCATGTCGAGAACTTAAAATAAATATTTTTATAATTCTTATTTTATAAAGAAGGTTTTTATTTTATACTTGTAAAGATAATTGCCTGAAACGTGTGCACTAGCAAGATGACTGAAAATTTGAATTTTAATGCATGCCCAAAGTAACAGATCTCTTTTTTTCTTTTCCTTTGTGAGTAGAATTATTAAGCTTAAATACTGATCTTTTTAAAATTACTTGCCTGACAATATTGAAATAAGATAATGAAAAAGTCAAAGTTACCCATCAGAAAAAAGTTAATGAATTTATGTTACGCAGAATTCATTGAATTTGGTAAACACCTAAGTATATTCTTACGTTATTTTCAGTTGTTACGTTTTTTTTTCTGACACCAGTTGTTACGTTATTTTCTTCCTTCACGTTCGTTCGGGGTTCGTGAGGATTTGGAGTGAATAATGACGACACTTGACGAGGAAGTATCGAAACACACTTTATTGGAGAGGATTGTCAAGACAGCTCCAAAACACGTTTTTACAGTCGTCGATGAACTACTATAAACACACTGACACGATCAGCGACACAGCATCCAGGTTATCAGGCTATCACGGTGGAGATAGCTTCACGGTAAAACACTAGAGTACAGCTCTCGACTCTGTTTGGTCGTTCTCGGAACTCCTCGTACTCTCAAGACTCTCCACACTACAACTCGCGATGCACTCGACAACATAAAGAGCACAGCTCTCGACTTTTCGGTTCAGTCGTTCCCGGAGCTGAACATGCTCTCCCGACGATGCAACCGCAATACACTACGAGACTCTTTCGGTGCATTCGACGACCCACTCAGCACTTGCTGCCCGGCTGTCAACTCGATCAATTCCGCAGGGATTGACACATTCTAACAAGCTCAATAAATTATCTCTGGATTACCGTAGGTAAATTAAGCCCAAATTTTGTTATTTTTCCAAAAAGAAATTTCTACCTGAAAGCAAGCAAAAAAGTTGTTGTTTATTTGAATGAAAGGAAACCTTAATTTCTATCCAACAAAATTAAATTAAGATATTAGTATTATTAACTAATATACGAAGCATTATATTACTTAAGTAAAAGATATACACTAGAGGGAAAAAATAGCGTTTTGTTGCTACTGTAAGATTACTATTCTAAGATTGAAAGCTTTTTGCATGAAAGGAAAACTGGCTTAACGTAACTGCATTTATTTACTCTGTTTTGAAAGACGTATTTGCTACGGTTGAGAAATTACTCAAAATATAGATTTAAATCAGTAAACTTGCATAAACGATATAATTACTTTTCTTTTAAATTTCTTATAAATAAGTGCATATTCGGTGAGTCAGTTTGCATATTGTGGACTTTGTCTTACCTTGGAGTTTTCATAAAATGGCTGAAACGTTTTTAATTCGAGGGCTAATTGTTATACACTAGTCCAACTGACATTTTAACATAACATTTAATGAAGATTGTCAACGATCTTTACACGCTATGAAAATAGGCTGCAGAAGAATGGATATTTATTTACAGGAAATTTGTCACAATAAAGAAAAACAAAAAGTTCTGTCATCTTCTTAACGTCGTACAACAATTTCTTTACTCATCTTTTTCATCTTCGTCTGCATTTGTTTTTACAAAACTATTCCTTCAAATGTCGTGCAGCGCCATCTGTCGGTCATGAAAACTTGAAGTAGAAAGATCAAGTGGATCAGAACAATTAAATTCCGGATTTTTGGAGTCCGCTCGATTGAAATCTTATTTCACCCTAAACTAAATAGTTACCAAATGTAAGGGAGGGATCGACTCCTAGAACAAAAGTATGTAATATGTTAAAATAATTTTATTTTCCGCTTCTAACAGTAAAAGAGAGTTATAAAAAGTTTTAGCCAAATACTTTTCGTCATCAAATTTTAAACGGCCTCATTTGGGGCTTTAAGGGAGATCATGCGTTAGGAATTTACTTCCTTTTACTGCATTTTTGTGTAATAAAATATATCGAGTTGAAGAAGAGATGGGTTTTCTGAATAAAATTTTATCCATTTCCACATTTTATGGTCTTCATAAGAAAAAGGAAGCGGAAATAACTGGACAGTGTATTAAATACGAAAGATAGCAACATTATCATTCAAAAAAATTTTCAAGTTTCTCCAGATTTTGATTTCCAATGACAGAATTATGTGACTATAAAGCTGTAATCAAATATTTATTAGTAATAAGAGAAAATGGGTCATTGTTAGATTAATATCATTCATTTTTTAGATAGAAATAACATCTGTCGCTTTCTTTACTTAATTTTACACTTTTGAATATAAAATTAAATATTATTATATTATTAAATATAATACATATATTTTGTATTTTATTTTTATTTTTTTTAAATATATTTTCTTCATAGTTACTTCTAAGGCAAGGGCTCCTTGTTTTAAAAAAGTCCACGAATAGTCGAGTGGTTTAGCAGTTGACTGCGCTGGTTCCAAGAGCATTTTGGTCCTTTTCCAGAACCAGTAATGTGAATAAACTAATTTTCTTTAGGAAATCCTCTAAGGAAGCATCTAGCACTTTTAAGAAGAGAACACTCGCATGGTTTGCCATAATCAAAACAAACAAACAAATAGTGTTCTAAAGGATGGCTGTCTGCTAGTTTCATTTAGGAGCAAGCAGCCGAATATAACATTTTTATAAAATCGAATGCCTTAGAAAATTTATAGAAATAGTTAATTCCCTGCGACATAACCGAAATACAAGCTTCATAATAACTATAAAATTTATGCACGAAGCCTTTCCTTGAGAATTTATTGAGGAAATTTTCTGAAATATTCATTAGCACTATGATAATCTAATTGCTGTTCAAGATACCAAAGCAAAGAACAAAGGAAGTTGGACAGCTCTAACCACCTTGGCACTTGTCCAGAATACTCAGTTTTAGCTTTTTTTAGTATTGTTGTTACTTAAAACAGGCATTTCAAGAACGTAGCTACTCTTCCCTCATTTACCATCATTATGTGTGTCGTCATCACCGCTGAAAGGGAATTAACTGATTTTAGAAAATTAGAGGATTTGAGTTTGTAGAGTTCCTCACTTTGTAATTCTAAGTTAATGTTGGAAGTGAAGAATCTTAAGAACTGATAAGCGAATAATCGCTTAAGTTCGGGTGACAAGAACCAACAAGATAGAAGGGTAACTAACCCTTTATTATTCCAATAAGATTTAACAAAACTCCGCCTGGGAGTGTACAAACAAAGCCCTCACTTAGGCTTGAACTTAAGAGACTAAGAATTAAACTAAAACTAAGACTAAAGAAATATAGCCGAAGCTATTAAGATTCAAATCGAGTTGGCCCCTTAACTTATTTGATTACGAAGCTTAGCAAGGGCCTGAGTACGGCCGAGTGTAATAACAGCTTTGAGAGAGAGAGTGGCCAAAAAGGCAGACGCGCGTAAATCAGAAACTCTGATTCTCTCTGACTTATACCTAGCGCTGATCAAACGTAGGTATTTTGACACAAAATAGGACTTTTTCTGAAAGAACGATTTTTTTACGAATTTCGATTTTACTACTCAACTTATGACAAAGTGTCAAGTTTTATTTAAAATCGCAAGAGTAGTTTTGAAAAAATTAGCTCTAAAAAATTAGCTCCTAAATGTTAATTGAATAAGGTATATTTATTAATACTTTTTTTATTATTAACTACGTTCTGGCCGGAAGTAGTAAGTGGAAGTTAAAAATTTGACAGGAAAGAAACTTTAACATAAAATTTAAATGTTAATAAAATTAACATAATTCTTACAATTTTTTCCATAGTAATCATTATCATGGATATGAGCCAGGATTTTGAAAGGAAGCAAAAATGGCCTTGAAGTGCCCATTCCAAAGTAACAGATTATAATACAAGAGAGGTGATAAAAATTTCCTAACACAGAGACTCAAGAGCATATGGTTACTGGTTGACTTGCTTCGGTATAAAGAGATAATGTTATAAAGATGTTTCATGAAATTTTTATCCAATAATTCTTGTTTCTATTTCTAAATTATAAAAAATGAAGCAGAAGAATGTAGTTATAATATAAATCTATTTTAGAGCCCATTCATTAAGGTCCGTAACGTGATTATGGCCCAACGTCCACTAGAATATCCTCAAGGAACGCACCCCTTATCCTAGGAAACGGCTTTTTGTGTGCTTTGTCCTAACCAACCAAACCAAACTATGTACTAAACACTCCAGTACAGTTCGAGCATATATATTTGAGTTAGTAGTTCCTGTTGCCAAGGAAAGACGGTAATCGTATCCTCAGCATATGACACAGTATTAGTATTGTTACATTTTACAAATGTTCTACATGGTTTATTTACAACAAGCAAGCTATAATGTGTAAGCTTGTACTTTAAGTAACTAGTTATTATGATTTTTACCTTTAATCCTTTACTATAACGTCTCCTTCTCCATTTCTTCCTAGAAATGTAAATCAGTTAGAGAACATTTAAGCTGAGGTTCTTGGATTTTTAAGACAGAGTTGTTACTCACATGCTTAGAGATGGCGACTTCGTAACCTAGCTTTGACTGCAAACGTTTAGTTGCTTTTTTGGCCGCACGACTAGTCGCTTTCCATCAGATTGCCACACATGGAATAAAAGAGACAATGGTCTTCCCACTTTTACCGCACTTTCTGGACCATTCCTGGAGTTTCACCTGTTAGCTCATGAAGGTCATGTGCCCTCAGTGGCTTAATTTTCTTATCTAGCGTATATTAAGGCCTCCTTCTGGGGCCACCTAAGCAACTTCATAATCAGTATCAGTATCAAATGTAACACATAGTTTGTTTCTGCTTCTCGAGGGTATGTTAATACGTTTTGCCATCTCTGATTAAGATTGTATTGTAATTAGTCGGTTTTGGGTTATAACTGGTCCTTTAAATTGTGCATCGGTCAGAAGTTCTGAATTAAGTTAAAATCAGTTATGCAGTCTTTGATTACTAGGCTTAAGCTTTGGAAATTTAGTGTTACTTTAAGTTGCATCGCCACAAGTGGTAGCTGATATTGTTAGCTCGAGACGTGGGTTTATGCTCAAATTCTGATTTTAACAAAAATGTTATTTCATTCTTTTCAGGACTCTGTAATTCATTTCAATTACAGCGATAAATCTCTTAACCTGCGCTAGGCGTTTGACACTTGTTCATGCTCCCAAAGTAAGTCAACGCTATAAACCATTTATTAATACGAAAGCATTCCCAGTTTTGGTTGTAATTTTAATGGTAATCCCGGATTGATTGTGCACTATTTTATTAATACAAAATCAATTCCGGTTGTAATATTACTCTTACAGAATGATAATATTTTCCTTCAGTGTTTAACTAGTGTTTTATTCCATTCCATAGTTTAAAATTGTGAATATCGTGAATATCAGAGAACGTAAAAGAAGATGTCGAGGACTTAAAAGGACGATATAAGAAAATTTTTCTTAATAACACATGTTCATTTTTTTTAGCATACACGTTGTTGAAAATGTTTCATCTTTGTTTTCATTTATTAGTAATGGTTACAGTCTGTTGCCTAAAATATTAATTAAAAATGTAAGAGAAGCCTTCCAATTTTAATTACAATACTTGATAAAATTCAGCTCGGTTTCCTTCTTTGTCAAAATTATCCAAAATTTAATTAAACTATTGTTGCAATGTAATAATATACCTGAAAAGCTTCATGTAATTTGCTAAAGATATTTTAATTGAATGAAAACTAATTTTATTTTAAGCATGTATTAAACAGAAAGTAGTAATTAGAATTATGAAAGAGCGAACAACGAGAGCTTACAAAGCTTAATTAGTTTCTACCACAACTGATGAAACATTTCCGGAAGTCGTTATACAAATTGCTAATCAGTTCGCGTGTCATTTTTATTTAGTTTGCTTAAACAATTAATATCCTTTTGAATTATTGTGCATAAAGTGCTATCAGCTGTTCCCATGTTTCATGTACACATAATATACAAAACTTTTATGTACTGTTCTTTATTTATTATTTGAGTGTTTTCTTTCGTTATTATGAATCTTCAAAAGTAAGTACCGCATATTCCGGCGTATAAAGCGCACATTTAATACAAAATATAAAACTAAAATCTATGAGGCCGCGTTTAACCCTGGATAAAAAATGGTTGATTTAATAAAATAAGGAAAATATGAGCATACAAAAATTTAGATTTTTCATGTACACTGCAAAAAAAAGGGGGGGGGCAGTTCTATACCTTTCGTTCTAATGGGCCGATTGACGAAATTCAACTTGCGTTTTTCATGTCTCGAAAGCGCGACTTAAGATACATGAAATCGTTCTAAAATAGGTATTTTGACACAAAATCGGACTTTTTCTGAAATAACATACCAATTTTTTTTTTCATATTTCAATTCTACAACTCAAATTACTCCAAACTACCAAGTTTTGTCAAATTCGCAGGGGTAGTTTTTAAAAAATTAGCTCTCAAAATTTTAGCTTCTCCATGTTAATTGAGTTTAATAAAAAAAAGAGAGATTAATAAATATTTAACAAACTTATTTGATTCTTTCTTTTACATTTCCAAATTTAGGTTCATTCCAAATAAAATTCACCCATATTTTATGACTTATTTTTCTAATTTGTATTTCGAAATAATTTTTATAAAATTTTTCAAAAGAGTTTTTGAATTATAATCTATAAAATGCTTACCATCATCTTAAGTAGACGTATTTCTAAGCATATCTGCAAAAAATTACAGTTTTTGATTCAAAATTTCCGAAGATATACGTCAATTTATATATTGCCTCGTTTTGAAATTTGGCATATTTGTTGAAAGCGATAAAACATCAAATGTAGTTTAGACACTTTGCTAAAATTACTTGGAAGTAGAAACGATGTGACTTTTTTTTCCTCTCATGCACAATGTAAAAAAGGTAGGAACGAGGTTGCCTTTTTTCTACCCTGTCATAATGGAAGGGAAAGAAAAATTGATGGCCACATATTAAGAGGTTCGCCAAGTGAATTATTCTTGACGCAAACTGAAAAAAATTTCACCAAGAGGAAGTTTTGAATTTCTCCGTAAATTTTGCACCAAATTTTACAAAACTTAATATTTAGGCAAAATTTGAGTCGTAGAATCGAAATATGGAAAACAATTGGCATGTCATTTCAGAAAAAGTCCGATTTTGTGTCAAAATACCTATTTTAGAACAATGCTATATATAAATCTTATACATATCTTAAGTCGCGCTTTCGAGGCATGAAAAACGCAATTTGAATATCGTCAATCGGCCCAGTAGAACGGGAAATATAGAACTGTCACATTTTTTTTTGCGCAGGTACCTAACGGCTGTTTATTTAAAAGGAATGACATAGGTTTTGTGAACTTAAAAATTTTCATTATCTGATAGCATGAAAAAGTTTGTCCTATTCACGTTCTGTTATATCTTCAGGAACATCATAAAATTTTGTTTCTACTCCACCATTACTGTTACTCACATCCATAAGTAAACATAATCATCTTCCTTTAGATTTAGATTGTTAGAAATAATACATTTTTAAGGAGACTTTAGAATTACGTCAGATTTAATTTCATTCCATGTTTTTATTATCCACTCACGCACTATTTCTATACGTTCTTTATGGCTGGATTCTGTACTGGCACTTATGAACATGTCCCAACTAAAGTAAGACCTTCTGGAAGTAAAAGACCTTATGGATTCTTTAAAGCAACAAAACCGCTTTTGCCAAACATTTCTTATCCACAATATCTCACCGTTTTTGTCCATCCATCGTTTCTCGCGAACACGAATGAAAACGCCATTTGGGAAATTACATTTTGGAACCGTTTTTCTTTTAAACCATGTTTTAATTTTTGTACCGTCCGCTAAGCCGGAAAGCATTACAGTGAGGGGACATTTTACGGAACCTGTTGCTTTTATATTAACCATTTTTTTGCCTTTCACATCAATCATACACATTTTGTTCCCCTTATTTCTTGTCACTTCATTGTACCATTGCTGCAAAACCTGGGAAAATCTTCGAATGAATAACTTAAAAAAATAAGAGCATCGGATATGTATCTTCCACGTTTCTTTGTCAAGAAAAGGCGGCGCGTTATATAGCGAATATACCTAAAAATTAAAAAAAATGGAGTTTGAAATGACAGGTGCGCGTTATACTGGAGAGAAACGGTGTTGCACCAGGGTGCCCTACCCTTGTCGAATAAATAAGTCACTTCGAATGCTGTCAGCGAATAACTAGCATGAGATAATAAGCTATATACATATTTACAATAACTTTTTTTAAAATTTTATTTCATGTTTTTTATCATTTTTTCAAGTATAAGAATAAACTCGAGAGGAATAAAATGGTGATTCTAATAAACTAAGTGCGCGACAAGTCAGAAATATCAATAGACCTAAAATGCCATCTGAGAAAGCTGAGAAGGGGGAATGAGCTCACTTTAACTTAGTTCAAAGAAGCATTCATAAATGATATACAAGTAATAGGCATATAGTGTGAGTTTCCTGGTGCAGTAGCAAAATTGAGCAAACTGAACCTTAATTAACAACACATTTTGAAGTACATAACATATTAATTACAGTTTAGTAAATATGAGTAGTAAGTATGGCCATAGGCCGTTTACTGTTCTTTGGATTATTTGCATCATAAACATAAACCCTTATAACTGGGTTGTTGATATTTACAAGATTAGCATAGAAATTCTGGGTTAGCCGGCAGTAAAAATACTTTAATTGTTCTATACCTAACTCATCATATAACTTTGAATTTCGAACGTACCAGGGTAGTGCGAGTTATAATTCCGGAATATGTGGTAATATTGAATATAGGGATATCCTTTTCTAGGTGGAATTTTTGCACTTAAGCTACCAAAGGAATTAAGAATTTACTTTCATTGTGT
The DNA here is from genome assembly GCF_044657685.1 of Stegodyphus dumicola. Classification (NCBI taxonomy): domain Eukaryota; kingdom Metazoa; phylum Arthropoda; class Arachnida; order Araneae; family Eresidae; genus Stegodyphus; species Stegodyphus dumicola. The sequence goes on from NC_140777.1 coordinate 138,448,354, forward strand.
TTTCTAGTATAAGCATTTGAAATTATTTAAGCCTTCGAGGTATATTCTTTTCATATTTAGAAGTATTTTTATATCGCTTTATTTGTGAAAACTGAAATAAGTTGGAAATATGTCTATTTTGTGCAATTAGCATTAAAATGCTTTGTATGATTATATCATAAGTGATCTCGACCAAAAAAGTCATTGTTCTTCTTTCGAAAATTTTGTGCGAAACTAATCGGAATTCTGCAAAATATATGCTTATCAAAATGTTGTTTAATTAATTATTTTTTAAGAAAAAGTCCTTTATTTTACCAGAATAGAATATTTATATATTTATAACTAAAAAAAAAAAAAAAAACTACGTTATTGATACAAAATGTATTCTTCTTTTCGTATGAGAAACATAGTATTATTATCATAATTTGTTATACAAATACAATATGACCGAATATCCACAGGAAGTAAAGATAAAGTTTCAATAAATATAAGCAAAACTATTATTGTCGTGATGGGTCAAAGATTAGTGATTGAACAAAAGCTGTCGTTCAAGCTCCAATTTTTATAGGACCAAAATTTAATGTTCTAAAATATTAACTTCAAGCGTAACTGAAATGAACAGAGGAAAGAGCCTGGCACTAATTTCTAATTCCTTGCAGCAACTTTGGGGAAAAGAACAAATTTGAAAATTGTGAGTATAGTGTGGAAGAATTGATTCTTCCTGCAGAGCCTTGCATCGTAATATCTTATTCCAATTTTATTTCTTTCATTTCAATTTAAATTTTTCCTGAAAAGTTGGAAGATATTTTAGATAAGCTTGAGGAAATGTGTCATCAAGGCACTTGTTCAATGAAAAGAAGATACAGTGGAAATTGGAACTCATATGTGATGCCTTACTGCTGCTGAGATTTGTAAAAAACGTTGCTGTTAGTACATATACGTACAAGGAAAAAGATGACGAAGCAATTATTTTTACCTAACTTGATTTATTATAACATTTAATGTATTTAATTTATTGATAATTTGATTTATTATAACATATAGTAAGGTACAATCAGATAAATTTGTTCATGTGAAGTAATTTTTACAATGAAAAATTAGTAAATGAATAATTAATCTAATTTCTAAGCAATGTTGTAACTTCACATAAATTTCTAGTTCGTTTAAAGCTGCTGAGAAATAACCGAAAATAAGTATTATAATTAGATTTAAAAAAGTAAAATATGTAATAAACTTTTAAAAGGCGGAAAATGTATGCTTAAGTATAGATCAATATAATTTTGAATCAAGAAATGAATAATTATATCATTCCAAAGTAGTTGAAGATTTTCTAGGATAATTTTAATAACTAACTTTCGAATAGATGCATACGAAATCATAAGTTTTAAATATTTTTAGTTCATTAAATTAATTTTAACGCGATAACTAGAGTTTGGTTAACGCGAGTTTGATTTTAGGTAACATAAATTAGACCCAAACTCTAAAAGACAAATGGGGAATAACTGCTATGTGTTGTACTATGTGTTGCTGCACAGAAGCAGGGAAAAGGTGTAAAGCATCCTTTAATTAACTCAGATAAGGTTTAACAGATGGAACCAACTCTGCTTACAGAAGCCAACAGTTTTGGCTTAAATCAATGATAATGGATGAACTAAAGCAAATGAAAATATACGTTTAGCCTATAGGATTTGTAATTTTAAGAGGACGCAAGTTGGCTTCGGCCCAAGGTCGGTGTAACAAGCCTAAAAGGTAAGAATACCTCAACGAATACGAATTGCAAACAGAGTCAGTTTAGCAACGTGGCTTTCAAACAAGTAGAACACGCTTCAATTCTACCTTCTAAAACCATCCTTTAAATAGTCTCTATTTTCTACCTCATTTGAATATCGCGCGAGCTAGAAATTTACATTTTGGCAGGAAAATGGAAATGAAGGTGATAGGAATGAATATTAACATAAAATAACTGGTTAGAAGCTTAAATGATTGCTCATAACTCAGTTGGAAATTTCAAGGCAACAATGTTGGATTAAATACTATTTTTAAAGAATTTTAATTAGTCTAACATGTATCAGTTTTAATAAAACTGGAAAAGCAGTGACGGTTTATTAATATTAGAGAAGCATATAGTTCAGTTTTCCAATTCTTTGCTCATATTTAAGTTACAATATCACATTCTTTACAATATACACTATCTGGAAACTGCTAATAGTGAGAAATATTTCAAATTATAGTTGTACATAGCTCATTAATTAAAAAAATGTGTGTATTTATTAATGATTTTTATTCTTATTTTTATTTTTCAATCATACTAGTATATTACTTACAAGTATATAAAAAGGAGTATTTAACACATTCATTGTTCAAATTATACCAATATGAGAGTAGTTTTCTAAAATAGGTCGGTAATTCTGAATCATTAATTCATGGATTTCACAGAGAGGTTTTCATCGATAAACAAATTATTACCAAAAATATTAACTCAAACGATGCAGTAAGCAAAGCTTCTCTCTTTAAAAAATAAATTGAGCTAAATTTACACTGAATTTAAATTAGTTCTATAATTCAACAGCGAAAGGGATAAAAATGATAAGCATATGCTGTTAAATATTTTATTTTATCTAAATTAAATATGTTTACTCACTGCATTATCGTTATACAATCTTTAATGACACACTACTTAGTTGTATTTTCTTTTTACTTAATCTTTTACATGAGGATAGCATTATATTGCCAGGCTTGGGCTGTTTTCCTTCTTTTTCTTATGATCGCAGCTGGGTTGAAAGTTGTATTTTCACACAAAACGCTTTAAAATCTGCCGGCCTATCCAAAACCAGGCTGAGCAAATAGCCATAATAATGAAATTAATTGTCTTTTATATTTATTTTAATTACATTATTATATCACATCGATTTATCTCTAATTAGTTTCATTATTGTTTGCTCTCCTTAAGAGCTTTTTAATTGTTATCACTTTTATAAGCTTTTGTGTAATTCACTCATAGTGTTTCACTATAATCTGGAATTTTATTATTGATTTCTGAACTACTATCTGACAAGCTATGACATTATACACAAACGTTTTTTTTTTCATGGCAATTCAACATAGTGGTTTTTCAAAATTCGATTTGGTTTTTTTTTTAAATTTTATATTTAAGTGATTTTTCTCACATATCTTCCTTTAATGAACTAATTGAAACTTTCAGTGTTGTTATCGTTTGCATCATGCGATTTAGAGTGGAGAAAATCTTTTAGGTGATCTTTCATTAAATACTTTAGCATGAATCTTTTTATTAAGTCTTTTAGCATGAAAGATTTAACGGAATTTCTGATTTTTTGATGAATTTCCGGAAATAAATAATTTGTTAATAAATTCTTTTAAACAAAATATTTTCTGATGGAATCTTATGGGTGGATTCATGAATGCTATTTCGATAAGAGGGTAAGACGAACAAAACAGAGAATGGAACATAATGCGTCAGTCTTACTTTTATGTTTCTTATCAGTAAGATGATTTTTCTCCAGTTGTCAGCCTTTCTATAGCGAGTCCTTAAACTTGCTTTTGCAATGGGAGGCAAACCGAACATTGAATTACTTCATCCTCTGGAAATAAACCTTTATATCCTCAACGGCATATACATCTTCATATATATATATATATATATATGTAATATTTTTAACGGCAGCATTCTCGTTTCACTTTTAGAGCTTTTTCCAAACAACATTAAATATCAAAAATGTTTCCCGTTCTAAAAGTTTTTGATTTTCTTTACTTTCCTATTTAAGTTATAATCATACTTTTAGGTTTTCGTATTTAAGGGAAAATGACCTCCTTCATTCCGTTTTATGGAATGTTTTTCTTTTGTCGATTTTAAAGGCAAGGACGCCAACGTCCGGCTACTAACACAGCATCAGCAAGCCGACCTCGTTTTACGCTTCTCCTCTGAAATTCTTTCCAAACCTTTCAGCATGAATAAAATGTTTGACGTCCTTTTTCCAAAATGCAGTTCTGCCATCATTTGAGTTTTGAGATAAAGCTTAGCCTTCACTTATTCTATTGGCCAATTGAATGGAATATATTGGAGAAGATCTAAAGCTACTAAATGGAATTTTTAAAATTCTCTTGTGACCTGTGATATTCTGAACGAAGTGAAACCAAAAATATTCTTTGAAAAATTCTCCTTCGGCTATTGCCACTCATTCAAGATGGAGTTACAAAAGAATTTTTTTCGAATAAGATAAACCGATCATTTCCGACTTTTTTTTGGTTGTTTATGATTATCATAAAGAAAAAAAAATCTTTTCCGCTTTCATCATGTTTTTTCATCACTTTTATATTTACCTCGGCGAGAAGAACTTCTATTTTCGGCCCATGCTGCGACGGAAGCACGCAACTGCAACTTGACTTCTGACTTAAGGCGGTCATTTTCCACCTTAAAAGATTCGTGTGTATTTTTATAAACCTTTCCTTGCAAGAAGCACTTACTTAGAAGTTACTTCTAGGAATTAAAAAAAAGTATTATTATGAATTGTGCAGAAAAATAAGGCAATATTTTGAAACATTTTACTACATGAAACGTTTTAGTAAAAATACACAAAATAAAAATTTTATACGAGTATTGTACAAAAAGATGGTTTCCAATGAGCACAATGTTCTTTATCCCATTGAATATCTTTTAGAAAATATGACGGAATGAAAGAAGCATAAGTTTAGGATTCTCCAAAGAAATTAAGTTCATCAAAGTCAAAGTTACTATTTTAATATTTCTACAACTGGCAGTTTGAAATAAGGTTACTCAATGTTTTACTAACATAAAACTTTGCTCTTTTAGCATGCATAACAGTCTTTAGGATTGTTTGTATATTGCCGTCAAATTATTTTAGGTAATGATACTTACAATGCAAATGTAATGTAATTTTAAGTGTATGAGAATACACTTTTTTAACTTTAGTAATGGGAAGAGTGTTTTCATTGGCATGTTTTACTTGCGGAGATGTTGAAAATTTGTTTCATTATATTTAACAAAATGTTTCCTGTGGATCAACATTGCTGCGGGTTAAGATATGTACTTAGGCATTCTCGACCATGGAGCTAAAATTTATTTTCATCCTCCATTTTGCATGCCTTCGTAGTGTAACGGTAGCACACTCGGCGCGTATTTGAGAGGTTCAGGTTGTCGTCCTGGCGAAGGCATTGAACATTTTTCCTATTTCAAAAACAAGAAAATCTAATAACTCTGCAGGCTATAAAATCAGTCTTTTCAGGACACCGTTCATTTTGTGGATGGTTCAGGTTAGGCAGGAACGGTACTGATACTGTCTTGTCTGCCCCTTGACTGTGTTTTCGCTATATTGTTAGATAATTATGGATTTCCTTTGGTATTTTGTCCCATTTAGGCCTCTCCTGGGGACCTAACATAACGAATGGAGCACCCCATTTGAATAAATTGATTGCGACCGGATTGGAGTCCGGAAGTAAGGTAGTCATCGTATTTAATTTTGTCTCAACGTACTGTTCGTCCAGTGCTTTGTATAAAGCCTGGAGAAGACCGCGGGGGTTGCGCCCGCTTGGATGTTCTCCAGGTTCTGGAAGTCAATTCCTGAAAGGTATGAATAAGGGCAGAAGTTCGGCTCTGGTGTTCTGTGTATCGACACTGTAATAAGGGAGAATTTGTAAAGCATTATTGCATTTCCCATGCCAGCTCTTAGTGTGCGAATAGTTAACCCTTTCCGGCACTCTACCTTTTAGTCGGAGTTTTGATAAAAAAGGTAGGCAGTCTATTTATTCCTAGAGGAGTACACAAGTAAAATTTTGTGAAGATAGCACTTATCCTTTTAATTCTGTGGGTGTGCCCAAAGTGGCACACTGATTGAATAGAGCTTCGAAAAGAGTGCTGAAACGAGCATTGTTGTCAATGAACTGACCGACGAGATGCGGAGAAACAAAGAATACAGAATCTCCGTTGTCCTAGATTATCGGTGAGCCCGGTCTGGGCACACCTAGGGTTCGCCGTTTGATTTTAGGCAAGATTTCAAGGTAAAAATTTAAAACTAATATAGAATAAGGAAATTAGCATACAGCCAAAAAAATAACATAGCAGGAAAGGTGTTAACACCTTCATCTAGGATTAGTAGATTACGTTTCGTGGCCGAAATGGCCAATGTTCTCTATACTGGCACTCAAACTAAAATATGGTAGACTTTAAAACTGTTCCATACAGATCTGGTAGACTGAATTTCGAAACTTTCTCCAATCGTCGTAGTGTATTCCAGATATCCTTGGAAGATGGTGTTCGAATTATGATTAAGACACAATGGATTTTGTTTGTTTGCTGATACAATGATCTGTACAGACAATTTATTTTTAAAAATTGAACCATGGATATTTTACCAGCTATTCAAGAAATACGTAATTCTGCACACAATACTGCGCATTGAACACACAATATTACGCATTTGCATTTTATTTAGGCTTATTAACAGAACAGAAATAATGTGTTATAAAGTCATCTCAGAACAAAAAATCTGGATATATCTATCATCTTTGTAAATAGAATAATTGGACCCTTCGTTTCTTGTTTGCAATACCAGAGCAACACCAGATCTTGGGAAGAAAGTTAACAGATCAGATGAGAAACTTTTCCATTAAAGATCTGGTTCTTTGTGCAGAATACATTATGAAAAGACGATCTTCTGATGTACGTTATTTTAAATATTTTTGATAAATAAAACTATGTGACTGACAATAACCTATAAACTAATGACGAATCTTTAATTCTTCTATAACGTGAAACTGTTTCTATTTGATCAAAAGTCAATATTATAAATACATTTTAGTCAATACATATTTATTTGAATTACTTTAAGTAGTAATTGAATAAACGTAAATTTTGTCTGTTTCTTATTTCAATATTTCATCTTTGTTTAATATAAATTTTTATGTCTGCATTCATTTTCATTGGCTTTTAGGCCATATTCAAAGACTCAAATCTTACACATTTTATCGCTTAAATACTTTGCTGCCAAGTTATTTCACTTCTCTTTGAATGAAAAGAGATCCCTTAACCTTTTGAGGCCGGGGCTTTGGTAGCAGTAAAAGCTACCAAAGGACTGGGAATCTTCAACCGAATGCTTTCCTACCTTTAAGAAATCACCTCCTATTTGCAACAAAGATTCTTGTGTGTAGTTTAATGGATACTCAGAGGGGTGCATCTATGTCGCAAAAAGAAGATCTTTGAAAGAGATAAGTGGTTAAAACCCCAGTGACGTCAAATTTCAAATTTCACCCTACTTTTCAGCCTGGAAAATGGGAGAAAAAGACATGGCCACTAAAGTGGACAACCCCGTCTTTTCAAAGAGAGGACTCTATGGCCACTATAAAGGCCGTCCCGTCTTGAAAAGGTTAAAATATGTTGATTGCCTTTTGAAGCACCCTTTTAACATCCAGCTGGTATAGTAGTTGATGAAGTAACGATAAACTCAGATTCGAATACCGGAGACAGTTACATTTTCATTTTCAGATTTTATCAATTTTAGATCAAAATTACATTATCCTTTTCAGATTTCTAAGTAAGGAAAGTATTTAAAGTATTTTGTGATAAAATTACGTTTTATATTTCAATTAAAGTATGAAAGAGATTTTTTTTATTTATTTTTGTAGTATCTGTCTTTAGTACTGTAACATATATTCCTTCTAGACTGCGCGCATATGTAAATACACAGTAATGTTTGCCAAGTTGCATAGGTGCTGAATACGTTTCGTGCATAATTTAATACATTTAGAATCCGCCCAGCTGTAAGAAAAATTAGAGGGAACATTTGCTGCAGTTGCGATAGTAAGTTTTAAGCGGTAAAAATTTTCGCTGTGAATTTGCCGAATTATAGGCAAATTTCTGAGGTTTAAAAAATGCCATATTTCTCCAACGTGATTCTAGTGTTTGTAATGCTTTTCATCATCAAGTTAGGTTCAAATCGGAAAAAAATATCTGATAATATAACAACTCATGTAATTTGAAGGCGCGATAAATAATCAAATTAATTTCATTAGTAAAATAGTAAATGGGTATCAATGTGTTTTATTTTCTTTCATACGTTAAACTATTCTACTTTAGCCAGATCTCAGGTATGACGTAGGAAGGTTTATTCCATCATTAAATTTGGCAATTCAATTCTTGAGAGCCACTTGGATTCTCTAGTTAATAGTTCTATGGTATTTAACTTAATTTTTGGATTTTTTGCAAATCTTTAGATACAAACAAGTTTTTCTCCTCGCAGCTAAAGAATTTTACTTTTTCCCGAAAGATAAAATAAAGATGAGCCGGAAGAATATCGATCGTTTAGTAAATATTATTTATTTCACCTTCGTGGAGTACTTTGAGTGACGAAAACATGTCTAAATTTAGGTTCGATTTAGTTGTCATAAATTTAAAATGCGGCAAAAAATTTCAAGCTAAATTTAGCAACATGAATTTTCTTCCTCGCTATTCGAATAGAATCATAGAATGCATTTAAAATAAAATTGAAGGTATATTTTCCAATGCATTGCAGTTATTTTTAAAACATGTCTTGCCAGTTAGCTTAGAGAAATGTTATTATAACATCTTTATTATCAACTAAAACAACATTTATTATTCGATTATCAAGATGCACGAAGATTTGAAATACGTTTCATCGGAATTCGAGTAGGATTAATTTGTAAAGCAAATTAAATATAATGTAAATATTGTTTTAACAAACAGACATGCATATTTTTGAACTAATTAAAGTGTTTAATAAATATATAAACGGTAAAGTTTACAAATTTCACATATATTATGGAACATATTCCGACAGCAATGGGAAAATATTCTAGAATGATATAACATGCCGAAACAAATACTTTAATACCGTTTTCAATAACCGTTTTTTTGCAATACAAAAGCATAAGCCGCTTTCGGTAATTATTATCCTTTTCATATTAATTTTAAATTTGCATATATTTATATATATGCTCATATTTTTTATCAGTTTCCAATCTCTTAGTTGATAAATTTTATATTCGATTTTATTTAATCACAGTTAGTATGGAGTTCTCTCAAATCGTCGAGGTGTTTTTGTCATAGACATAATATTTATAGCGTCACTTTATAGAGACATCTGTAGTATTGTAGTATTTTTTGGAAGCAGGAGTGATGAAAAATGAGCAACACTATTGCCGGGAATCGAACCAAGGACCTCTGGAATATGCGAACAACATGCAGACCACTCCACCATGAAGGCAAGATAAGAAGGCGAGAGAAAATACCTTATATACTCAACCTTTAAAATGTGATTGGGGTGTTTTAGGGGACCCAATCGCCAAGTCCTGGGTATGGATAATCATCATCCACAACCCTTTTAGTTCGGTCGCAACTGTAGTTTAGTTTAGTGACGGAGGACGTGGACACCACCCCTTTACCATTATGGTTAATTGGTTTAGCGCCACGTCCACTCTTATCTAAAGCTGACTCATGTTAGAGCCACACGAGATCCACTCATAGGGCACATTGATTAGTGTTACAAAACATAGATATTAAAAATGGTTACATCTGTGTGAACACAGTACTTATGAACAAAACTTTAGCAAGTGACACATAAGATTACAATTCAATACCCTAGCAAGTAATTTTAGCAAGTTACATATAAAGTTTACAATTCAATACATAAAGAAGATATATCATACATAATAATTATATTATACTGTTGTGATTGATAAATGACGACATTGTCAACATGAATTTACTAATGCAAAATTCAACATTTAAACTCAGTATACAAAAACCCAAGAGCATACAAATGCTTATATTTCATACATTGCCAGCTTAAAAAATTTATAGTGGAGAAGTATAAAAATACTTAGATCTCACATAAGTCTCTAATATTCTGAATGTCATTGTTAACTTTTATATTACAGCTTACTACTAAAGACACAGTTATTATATTAAAATTGGATATTAATACATTTAAATGCATAATTGCACTTAGAATATAAATACACTATAAAAACATTAATTCTTTACAATTTCTAAAATGCAATGATTCAAAACAATGATTATATGCGAATATTAGAACAATGATTCACTATAAATATACAATGATTCAATACTATTACTTAAATTAATGATAATACTATTCATATTATTAATCATATATGCCATGTTGACATCAAAATAATATATTTTTTCATACAGGTGCTTATTATTGAAATGATGTTACATATTACTAGCAAGCAATTCACAAATAAGATATGTACAGTACAATTTTACTTGCACACTGGAAATACTATACAAATAAATAATACAATACAATGATTCCGTACGATTACTCATGAATAATTCAATATTATGATTCTATACGATTATTCAAATGCAATGATTCAATACAACAATTCTATGCGCTTATTAGAACAAAAATCTATATAATTATTCAAAATTTCAATATTATTGCTCAAATTAATAAAAATACCATTTATATTATAAACCTCACTACCCAAGTGACACAAACATTTAAATTACACCATTAATTAATCATTACAGCAATGATATTACATGTTACTTGAAAGCAGTTAATTATAAATTATGTACTGTACAGTTTTACCTTGCACACTGAATATTATAAATAATGTAATGATGCAATACAGTGATATTATACTGCTTCTTTAGAACATGTACCAAAGCAATAATTATATGCAGTGACTGAAGTATAAAGATTACGATACAAGTATTCAGTGATTTAATATATATATTCATATTTGTAGTAATACTATATATGTTATTAATAACATTTAAATATATGGTATAGTCATTTAAGTACCTATTATAGTACTGATGTTACATTTACTTGTAAAGAAATCAATTGTTAAATATGTACAGTACAGTATAACTTGCACTTTATTTGTTCATTACAATTCAGTGATTCAATCGAATCATTCTTTGTGATTACTAAAATGTAATAATTTAGTACAGTGATTCTATGCATTTACTAAGTACAATGATTAATCATACCATACCAGTTAACACAATGATGCTATAAAACAATACCATTACTCTTATTCAATATGATTACTCTATTTAGTAACAGAACTATTCCGCTATCAATTATACTAGTTAGGTAAACATTAAAAGTAATAACCTTATCATCTATACGATCATCAATAAGATTTCTCTATTGCAATGTTTCAAAACTATGATACAATAAATTAATACTATACACAATTTCTCTGATACCAAAACGATTACTGTACTAAAATAATTATTCAGTATAAATGTAGCCGAGGGAGTCCACATAAAGGGATAATTCTTAGTTTTTATTTGCATTAGTTTTAGCACAGTTCAAAATAGTTTATTTTATGATATACTTTAGAGACATATATAAAATTAGATTTGACACAGGTCAGTGCCGAGGTCCATAAGTTTATTAACAATTTTATTAATCTTTCGTACTGCATGCTTGTTATTTATCATGAACCTGCTAAATGCTTGCTCATTCGTTGGCGGGATCGGCAGGTGCAAATCAGTTGTTAGTGGGCAGTTAGCTACATAATGTTCGGGTGTGCCCAACTCACCGCAAATGCACTGTGCCGTATTTGTAATGCCAAACCTTTCAAAATATACAGGAAAAGGACCGTGTCCCGTTATATACTGTACAAGTTGAGCATGTATTATGAGGCATGTATTAAGTTACTGTGGGAATGTGATAATAAACACGACGTCCTGTGTCGTCAGAGTTCCACTCTTCCTGCCACAGGGATTTGATTTTTCTTTAGCCAGGAAATTGGCCAAGGTATCTTAATTTGTTCAGCATTTGTGTTTTGCGCCGCTTCTTTGGCTAGCTGATCCGCCAGCTCGTTTCCTGTTTGGCCAGCATGGGCCTTTATCCATTGCAGCTTTACGTTTAAATGACTGTTGTCATGTAATTCCGACTGTATGTCTGCTATGAGCGGGGAACAGTGCACTGGATTTAAAAGTGCATGCAGAGACGATAAGCTATCTGTCAATATGAAGCTTCCATTATGTTGCTCCTGTACGATGTGGGTTAGTGCCCGGTCAATTGCTAACACCTCACTCTGGAACACACTATTATTGGTGTCCAGGTGACCTTTCCAAAGTGTTAGCGTGTCCAGGTTTCGCAGGGCTATGTAGGCACAGCCTGTGTTATCATCTATTTGGGAGCCATCTGTATAATATACTAAATCAGCACCCGTTATGTTGGTATTTTGCTTGAGATTAATGTTCACCCCTTTTCCCTGTTTCGCTGGATGATCACATAGCCGTATCAACTTCTTCTCATATTCCGCTGGGAAATAATTATCCTCATGGAGGGTTGCTGGTTGGCCTAATTGGGCGACTGTTTGATAAGTCGCTTCTTTTTCCACAGTAAGATGCAACAGTGGCAGACCGGTCAATACACATAGTGCTTTAGTTGGGGAAGTACGAAATGCCTTGGTAATATTCAGCAAGAACGGTCGTTGTATGCTTAAGAGATGTTTTATCTTGCGACCTTGCATAGGTAATGACCAAACTGCCGCCCCATATGTAAAAATGTTTTCAATTACTGTTTTATACAGTACCTTCTGTATGTACGGGTTAAGGCCCCATTCGTGACCTTTCATAAACTTGAGTTGCTGAGCTATTCCCAGCGTCTGCTTCTTCAGTCCCATAATATGTGGTATCCAATTTAGTTTGATATCAAATACTATTCCTAGGTATTTCAGTTCTTTAACAATTCGAAGTCGATGATTATTCAAAGTTATTTTTGGTTGTCTTGCGAGCGTACCTCCCTTTTTGGGAACTAGAAGTATTTGTGACTTTGCTTCAGATATCTTTAGTTTAATTTCGGTCGCAACTGTAGAGACATTAGGTATTTTTTGGAAGCAGGATGATGAAAATAAGCAACACGCTCGCCGGAAATCGAGCCACGGACCTCTGGAATGCGCGCCCAGCGTGCAGACCTACTACATCACAAAGGCACGCTAAGAAGGCGAGAGAAAATACCTTATAATCTCATGAATTTTCTGAGTGAAATAAGAATTAATTTGAAAAATATTTAGATTTAATGTAACTTTGTTATTGAATAATCAATCTACCTAAAAGCAATCTCTTTTTCCTGGGAAGAGACTCATGTATATAAAGCTGAGAAGATCTGTTTCAAAAGTATTTTTTTCCACAACCACATTTAACGCAGAAACCATTACAATCACGAGCAGGCAGCAATAGAACTAATTCCATCACCTACTGAAGTAATTAATGTAAATTTTTTTGGGCCTTGTGATATTGACTACTAAATCATCAGTTTCATGTCGCAACACCATTATTAATGATTTGAAGTGTGTTAATACAAAATGAGGAAAAAATGTACACTGCGAAGTAAAAAGGGGGGCCAGTTTTATATCTCCTGTTTTACTGGGCCAATAGACAAAATTCAAAATTCAACTTGCGTTTTTCATGTCTCGAAAGCGTGACTTAGGATATGTATTAGATTTAAATATAGCATTGTTCTAATATAGGTATTTCGACACAAAATATGACCTTTTTTAAAAAGCATACCCATTTTTTCCATATTTCAATTATAGGACTCAAAGTACTAACAAGTTTCGTATAAATAGCCCTAGAAGTTTTTAAAAAATTTGCTCTCAAAAGTTTAGCTCCTCAATGTTAATTGAGTTTAGTATATATTTATTAAGCTCGCTTTTTTTATTAAGTTTATTTGATTCTTCTTTTCACATTTCCAAATTCAGGTTCATTCCGAATAAAATTCACGCATTTTTTGATTTATTTTTAAAATTTGTATTTTAAAATAATTTTTATAAATTTTCCTAAAAAATTTTGAATTATAATCTATAAAATTTTTACCGTCATCTTAAAGTAGACGTATTTCTAAGCATACCAGCAAAAAATTACAATTTTTTGTTCAAAATTTCCGAAGATATATGCGAATTTATATAATTTATACACGGGCGCGTTTTGAAATTTGGCATATTTGTTGAAAGCGATAAAAACCCCAGATGTGGTTTAAACATTTTGCTAAAATTATTTAGAAGTAGAAACGATGTAACTTTTTTTCGCTCATGCACAGTGTAAAAAAGTGGGAACGAGGTGCCTTTTTTTCCGTTCAGGCATAATGCAAGGGAGAGGAAAATCGGTTGCCATATACTAACAAGTTCGCCAAGTGAATTATTCTTGGCTCAAACTGAAAAAAATTCGCCAAGGTCAATTTTTGAATTTCTCTGTAACTTTCGTATGAAATTTTACAAAATTCAATATTTAGGCATAATTTGAGCCGTAGAATCGAATATTATTTCGGAAAAAGTCCGATTTTGTGTCAAAATACCTATGTTAGAACAATGCTATATATAAATCTAATATGTGTCCTAAATCGCGCTTTCAAGACATGAAAAACGCAATTTGAATTTTGTCAATCGGCCCAGTAAAACGGAAGATATGGAAATGTCCTTTTTTTACTTGTACGAAGTAAAAAGGTAGTATTGTAATCGCGAAAAGTTTCAGGCAGCATAATTCAGCGAAAATATCCATTTTTGACTGCTATTGAATGCAATTTAACGATGTTTTTGCGTGACATCTGTACGTAAGAACAGAATGAAAGACTCTTTTCGTTCAAAACAATTTTAAAACTGCTTTAAAATGAATTCTGAAGAGAATTTTTCGTAGCGTCTGTACGAACGTATGTATGTACGTATCTAGCATAACTCAAAACCGAGTAGCTTCAGAACATTGCAATTTTGTATTAGGACTGCTATATCATGTAGATGTGCACCTTGTATTTTGGTTGCAATCGGCCGCACCAAACGTATATAAATATATTTATATATATATCCACTCTGTTACCCGGCTCAGTGATCTAAGTTTCTTTACACTTTTTACGCTTATATGTTTGTAAATTTTACATTTTTTGCTTTAAAAATAATTGAATTATGTTGTTCTTATCTTCCGGTTAAGGTTTTTATGCCTTTCGTAAACCTGGAAGCAATATTCGTACAATTATCAGCAATTTAAAAGCTGTTTAAGTGCGGTTAAGTTTTAAATAACATGGCGGCAAATATTTGTTTACATTTGAAACAGCAGAATAGTAGATTTGTTGCCAATCTAAAACAGAGTAAGCTTGGCAATAACAAAGATAACGCGTTAATTTGTTATTGCGAATTAAATCATGCTTAGTCCTTTCTGCATATTTTTCAATCAAATAAGTGATTAAGATTTACTTCGTAATTTTTAATACACATATTTTGAGTTTTTATGTATTTTTGCTATGTCGGGAAGTGAAAACTGAATTAATTAAGTGAGAAATACTAAATCGTCTGTTAAAAACTTTTTTTTTTTTTTGCTTAATTTCTTTTATAGATCGTTCTAGCTTTATTATAGTATTTAAACAGAACATGTGGCAACGATTAGATAATTCTTCAAATGATATAAATTTTGTGCATTCTGAGTAATAATATGAACGAAATATTAAGTGAACCTAGCACCAGAGTGTCGCTATGGTAAACAAATGTAGTGCATTTAATTCTATTGTGCATTTATTCTATTGATTTTAAAGAGTGCATTTATTCTATTGTGGTTCATGCTCTGTCGATGAAGTAGATTTAATTCAATCCAATAAGTTTAAATGAAATGCAAGAAAAAATGTGTATAATTTAATATTCCGTACAAGGAAGTCATAGGTGTACACATCAGGTTTTTTTTTTATTTAGTCCAAAGGGATTTGAGTCCCCGAAGGACTATTACTTTCGTTTTGGCATTTTGCGTCGGACTTCTATATATGTCGGTTCACTTTCAAACTGTTGCCACGAAATGTTAGAGTCCTGCATTATATTTGAATTGAAGAAAGAAGAAATGAAATAATGAAAAATCTGCATAAATGTATGTATATTTCTCGCATTGTGATAACCCAGCGGTATCTAGAGCCATCCACGTTTGAATGTCGTAATCTTACTGCGAATATGGGCATCTGAAATCCCAAATTGGTAATTGGGAATTTGTTTTATTATCGATTTCATATTTTGTAAAATTTTAACGAATGTTTGAGTAACAAACTCAACGATTTAAAAGCGAGCAATGGCAACACTCTACGGGGGGGGGACCTTTTTATCTCCAGCACGTCGAAATGTGTATCGGGAATTCTAAAGACATGCTCATTTTAAAATTATTTTGCGACATTGTTATTGAACTAAATTTTATAGTGCAAAAAACATGATATTTAATAAATAAAAGTAACACACAAAACGTTAAAAAAAAGTCCCTTTGGACGTAGTTTAAAATCTGAAACATTTCAGATTTTTTTCCTGCGCAGTGTACATTATTATCATGTTTCATTGTGTTGCGAAAGACGGCCTGTGCGGAGAAACAAAGTGCTTTGTAGCGCCTAACCGCTTAAGAGTTACCATGAATTGTATAGCGAAAAGCGCTCGGTTCGATGTAATCTCTCACTCCATAAATTTTATTCCATTAATTATGAAACACGTTATTAAGTATGCCTTTTACAGCTAGCAGTTTTACTATGATTATCCCGTATTAATCATTACGGGATTATCAGCAAAGCAGTAATTTTTATTGCATATGCTTATTGTTGTGTCTAAAATATCTAAATGTTGGGGTAGGTATCTACATAGAAACGCATACAAACCTTATGTTTAATTTATTTAGTAGGTTACAGTCATGAGCATGCCACATTTGGGAAATATAGAAAATTAAGAAATGTAATGCTGCATGTTCATCTAATTCGTTTCATTATTTTATAACAGTATTGGATGGGCTACAGTAATAGCAAAAATTCAATTAAAAGTCCACACATTTCCTTTTTGCTGCATGAAAGGTGCTTGTCGAATGGGTAAAATTTAGCATTCTAGCTTTCAGTCTTGAAATAAAAAGGGGGAAAATGGTGAACGAAATTATCCATAATTTTTCCATATTAAGCGCAAATATATTTATATCTTGTTTAAAAATCCTTTATGAAATCATTATTTTAATAACAAAGGCCACTTAAAGGTTTATTTTCCGAGACTCCGTTTCTCATGTTACTTTCCATTTGTTTTTAAAAATATTGCTCATATATCTTGTTGGATTAGAGCTAGTATTATAGTTTTCAGAAAACTCTTAGTGCATCTATTTACAGCCTGGCATTTGGTTTGCTGATTGAGACTCTATAAGACTTACTAAGAGACAGTTAAACATTTCATCTAGTAGGCACTTAAAATCATGACATTCTCTTAAGTTAAGCAAAAAGATTGTTAAAACGACGAGTAAAGCAGCAAACGCAATGAAACTTTGGCATAGACTAATGTTTCTCGGCAGCCTAGCTACGAAGACCATTCACATTATGACATTATGAAGAAACATTATGACCACCTTGCTTAATACGATAGTGTTCTTTTGACTTCCTTCTACGAAGTAAAAAATAAATGTTGTAATCGCGAAAAATTTGGCTATCATATTTCAACGAAAATATCGATTTTGACAGCTATACAATGCAATTTAATGATGTTTTTGCGTTTAATGACAGAATAAAGGACTCTTTTCCTCCAAAAATGAATAAATATGAATGAATAAATAGAAAAATCTCATTTCAATATTTATCATTACAATTTAGAGGAAATAAATACAGACACAAAATTAACAAAGAATATCTATAGCTACTTCGGGGGTAAATTAACATAGAGTATTTAAGCTTAGAACGATAGAAAATAATAATAATAATAAAAAAGAATAACGTAATAAAAGAAAATAAAAGACAGATAAGTAAAATTAATTTTACAAATCCTCGACTCCTTAACAGTGTCTTCTGCCTAGACTTGGAATTTAACTGATAAAACAAACTAATCATCAGTTCTTACAAAACTGCAGAGAGAAATATATAAGATTGTGCTAAACATTTTGGTCAATAGAGTGTTAATGCCAACATAAGCTTTATAAATACTAGTTCGATTCTCTATTGGGAAGTAGTATAATTTATATTCAGGCGCAGGTAGATGAAAAAATAGAAAGAAACAAATCTGAAAGCTTTAAGCTTTTATATTACACCCAAAGGGCCGTTTCTTTAACGTCTTGCGTGTTGCCTTTATTTATTAAATATCATGTTCTTCACATTTAAGCAATGAAATTCTATTCAACAGAAATATCACAAAATATTTAAAATAGGTTTTTAAAATAGGTATTTAAAATAGATACTTAAAATTGATACACAGTCTCGCGCGCTGGAGATAAAAATTCTATTTTTTTCGTACAGTGTTGCCATTGCTCGCTTTAAAATCGTTGAATTTCTTAATCAAAAACTCATAAATGCATTACAAAATATGAATTGGATAATAAAACAAATTCCAAATTCGGGCTTCCAGATGCCCACGTTCGAGTGGAGACGACTTTATTCCAAATTTGATGGCTGTAGGTACCGTTGTTTTATCACTCGAGAAACATACATACATTTATGCCGATTCTTCATTTTTAAATTTCTTTAAATATAATACATGGCTCTAATATTTGGTGGCAACAATTTAAAAAATGTGTAGAGACATTAGGTTATTTCGAAGCGGCAGAGATGAAAAATGAGCAATACCTTTTTCGGGACTCGAGCCACGGGCCTCTCGAATACGCGCAGAGCGTGCTGACCACTACACTACGAAGGCATGCTAAGAAGGCGGGAAAAATACCTTATATATATCCCCCTTTTAAAGGGCGACTGGGGATTAATTAACCCAATCGTCAAAATCCTGGTGATGGAGAATCATCATCCACCACCCTTTTAGTTCGGGCGCCACTGTAGAGACATTAGGTTATTTCGAAGCAGGAGAGATGAAAAATGAGGAAATAGAAAACCTTTTCCGGGACTCGAACCACGGGCTTCTCGAATACGCGCCGAGCGTGCTGACTACTACACCATGAAGGCATGCTAAGAAGGCGGGAGAAATACCTGATAAGTGATTCGCTGTTTACAGTGGCCAAATTGTCCCTTTGGGCTAAAAAGAAGAAAATTAACGTTAAAATACCATTCTTATTTAATAGACCTAAGGAACACGAAAAAGATCATCGATGATTTACGATTTAAGACTAGAGACTTTCCTTTCAGGTAAGCTTACTCTTTGTTGATGAACTGTTTATAAGAATACAAAATGATAACAATCAAGATATTTTTGCTTCTTAATGAAGCCCGTATGTCAGTCTCTGTCAAAATACGTAAAGCTTTTCTGTAATATATACTGTTTTTGACAAATTAAGTATGATTTCCCATTTTTATAAACAAATAGAATACAGTTATGTACAATATATAATTAAATGCAGTGAAAAAAAAAAAAAGCTTCGATTACACCAATTTAGTTGCGCTCATATACGAATAGGAAGCGTATATTCAAAAAGTGTAGCTTATGTCAAATGTAGGTTGGGTTAGATTAAGGCAAATTGATTAAGGCAAAAAAAAAAAACAAAGGCTCTCAGCTTAAGTGGAGGAATGCCTTAATGGAAGACCTTTTGGATGAAAACCAGATCCCATGTTACACATGGGTAAAACCAGGAAAATACAAATGCAGCTCGTCTATTCATTGGCATTTGGACCCGCCTCGAATTACCACTATTCAACGGTTTTATTCTCTAGGCTCCTGCCATTTCTAGCCGAAAAATTAAAAAGCACTGAGAGCTAGTAGTTTGTTGTTTGATTTAGTTCTTGTAGCGAAGTAGATTAGCGGCATGCTACTTGCGAAATATGCTGGGTGCTTGGTTTGGTTTATTTAATTACAGCAAAGCACATAAGTGTTATCTACCTAATTGGACGCTTACCTTCGTGGAGGACTTCCTAAGGGACCTTTCCTTTACCACGTTATACATATGGAACCCTCATGCAACCAGCATATTCGCCTTATTTCGGACCCCGGACCGAATTACCAGTGTTCAGTAACGTTGGTTGCTTCGTAACGTTCTTGATATGCAACGTATACAGAAGCAAATTTCTTGCAGAAAGTAAAAATGATAAATTTTGAAACCTTTTTCGCTGAACGGAGAAGCCAATAAATTACTCTCAATATTTATAGATTGTTGTAAAAATATTCGCTCGCAATTATTCTGATATACTCTACAATATGGTTTCTGTGTTTTCTTGGTATTTACTAATTCTGTATTCAGAAAAAAATGCATCTGCGAATTTGCAGTACTTATCTCAGCCACTTTTCCGTCGATTTTGTAACGAATAAAAGCTAATTAGAACTACTGGAATATGATTTAGTATTTTTTCTGAGTAGGGAAATGTTTACCTCATCTCTGTTTTAGCATGCTGAGTGCTTTAAAACATCAAGGAACTCGAACGCACCACTTTTGCTCACAGAATCGTAATCAAGGACTGCATTTGCCCTCATTTAAATGCACCATTTAAAGTCACTAACAGTTTTTTTTTTGCGTATTTAACTTGACAAAGCAAAATGCAATTAGTGGGACAAATTGGAAATTGGACTCATTAAAACTTTATCATCTGGGGCGTTAACGAATCCGAAAATAACAGTCGAGCTCCTGCTCATTATCCGCAGCAAGAGTGAAAGAAAACACGCGGATCTGGAATAATAACCAGAAGAAAAGGTTGACATTTCGATTTTCTCGACGAAATAACTAATTACGGGAAAGAAGAAACTCGTGTAGGGTTGGTTTCCTTTTTGTCTGTACTGCCTTTCACTCGTCTTTGCCTTCCGGACAACACGAGAAGGAACTTATTAAAGTTAGAAAAGACTAAAAAGACTCGTAATATCAAAGAAGTTGGAAACTTATTGTCAATGAAAAGGGGCCAATATAAGCTTTAGGTGACGCTTCTTCCAATGACGAGCTTAGGATTAACGAGAGAGAGATAAAATCTGATGTATTGAAGCTAACTAAATTTTGATATGGAGTGACTGCAGCAGGCAAAAGTTTTCTTTCTCACAGAAAAGGAGGAATAATTTAATGAAATGAGCTGCTGGAGATAGGTATATATTTGTAAATGAAAGTTTAGAGGGATATAATTTGAAAACTTACGATAAGATTACGTACTGAAAAACCTATTGCGAGTTTCAAATGTTACAAAATAATCAAAATTCTGATTTCAAAGTGTAACTTTTAATGAATGCGTAGTAGTTTCGCACTATTACATAAAAAAATAAAACAAGAGCTTCGAAGTTCCCTTTAGATATTTAAAAATGTACCGATATTTATACTTCTAAATGCTTTATTAGTTGCAGTTTATGCAATCACAAAATGGTTGCCATCTTGCAAGAGGTATAGTTTTGATGCGGAACATAACAGAAGTTCTAGCAAATTGCTCATGCAGTGCAAGATTACTAGGGACTTTAAATAAATGTAAACGATACTTACACCATAATTATTAGAATAATAATTATAGTTAATATACTCAACAATAATTATTATTCTGTTAGATAATTTAGAAATTTTGTTTCGTCTTTCAATTCCTGCAATAGTTAACATACGTTTAACTTCCCATAGGAAGTGAAACAAACTTTTTAAATTTTAAATCTCCGGTACATATTTTAGTTTAAAAATTTACTTTTAAAAATGTTTATTTAACGTGAACCAATTTCGTAATGTGCAATATTCGTTAATCGAAACACTTTTTTCCATAGGAATCGATGTAAAATAGGACCGAGGATTCCATTTCGAAAACATTGCATAAAGGAATTTGTAATAGTGTAATTTATTATTTATAATATATCCTTTTTTTACAAGAAAGTTGCTTAAAGACAATTTTTTTGCTTCAAAGTTTGAGGATAATCAAATACGGAATTATCCTTAAATACATTTGTAGCGCACATAATTACTGCCTTATTAGGGTGATGCTGATGATTTTCAACTTACGATGCAAAGTTCTGATGCTTTCAGCATCTGCCTTATTTTACTTTACGATAGATTTTTTTTGCTGAGGCTCTTTCTAACAGCTTCGAACAATTTCGCCTCCCCCACTCCTGAAATCTCTACAGTTTCTAGCTGCGACAGAGAATGCACCTCCGTATGCTCTTCAGTGTTCAGCTCTTAGCTAGGGTTTTTCCATTAGCTCAGCAATGTTGTTTCTATCCACCTATAATCCGTAACCTTGGCCAGAGGCTAGGTGTTTTCCATTATCTCATCGATGTTGTTTCTATCCACCAATAATCCATAACCTTGGCCAGAGGCTAGTTTTTTTCCATTTGCTCATCGATGCTGTTTCTATCCACCTATAATCCATAACCTTGGCCAAAGGCTAGGTTTTTTTCCATTAGCCCATCGATGTTATTTCTATCCACCTATAATGCATAACCTTGACCAGAGGCTAGGTTTTTTTCCATTAGCTCATCGATGTTGTTTCTATCCACCTATAATCCGTAACCTTGGCCAGGGGCGCAATCACGTCGACCACAGCCTTTACACGCACTTGCAAAAACCCCTCGTTGTCATGTTCAACAAGGCTATCCGGCCAAAGTTTCTTCCATGCAGAACTAAGAGTTCTCTTTTTGACACTCTCTTAGGACTTGTCGATCATCCTGAAACAGGAAACGATGCGAAAGTGGTCTTTCCGAAATTCTATGAGAATGTGATTGGTTCCTTCAATTATTTTGAACAAAGCTCGAAGACAGCTTTCGTGTAGAAAATTTTAAAATTTGAAATAGTTTACTGGAGAAGCAGTAAAGGAGTGGAGCAAGGAGGCAAGAGCTTAATCTCGATGAATTTAAATTTTTCAAGAACATAATCTCTTGCAGCAAGTCCTGCAGGATGTGCAGGAGTACTGTCCATTATAAGCAAAGCGCAGAGTGGCAAATTAATCTCAAATGCATATCCTTTTACAGACGGACTAAACACTTCATTGATTTAATCTGTAAAAATGTGTCCATCAAGCTTCGTTATTGGACCTCCAGCAGCATTTAGCCTGCATTTTTGTACTTAAAATCTCTTGGATTTTCTAAATGGTAAATAAGTAGCGGTTTTGTTTTCAAACTGCCATTTGCATTTGTGCAAAGCAATAGCGTGATACGACCTTTCATTTACTTGTTGCCCAGCAAGCCACCTTCTCAGCTGTAGTATAAGTGCGCTAAACGTGTTTTAGACAACATACTGAAAGTGATATCCGAGTGATTTTTTACATCCGATAAAGTGCGATTGAAACAAACGAGAAAGTCATCACTAAACCTAATCAGATAAGCATTATTATATAATTAATATTCTAATTAAATTGGATAAACAAAAAAGGCTTCGTTGCACTTAACATGCGTTGCATTATGTTTTAGAAAAATTGATTTTCTTAAAGTAATTATATTTTAAAATAAATAATGAATGAAAGCCATAATTAATTCAAGCAGGTTATAGATACTTTAATGACTAATTTTATTTTGAATAATAACTATGTAGGAAAAAGAGCTCATTAAAAAGGATCTAAGCTTTTGTGAACACAAAAATAATAAAATGTTAAATTTTATTCTCATTTTTAAAGTAGTCTTGAAAAATGAGTTGGATATGCAATGGATATGACGTTTGAAGCATAAAAAAGTTATTTTCGATGATAATTAGGATACATTACTGATTTTAGATTAGATACGCGTTAATTCAACTGAAGTAAAAAGACAATGTTTTGGTAAAAATGCAAATAAGAATGGAAACTTCAAAATATCTTAAGAGAAGAAACTTTCAGAAGTGGGACTTGAAGAGGACTAAAAGAGAAGGTCTTGAGCTATCTTCCCTTCTTCCCTACAGAACGGAGATTAAATAAAAATGATACTTATGAGTGGGAAACTTGTAAGTAGGTAACGGCTTATAGAAAAATCAAATATTTGCTGTTGTTTAAAATGTAATCTTAAAAAAAATGGGTGTATTTAAGATTTTCACTTCAAATATTTAAGTTTCGGTAAAGTTCAGAAATTTTACTTATCTTAAAAGTAAATAATTTTTATTGTTTTATTTAAAAATTCTGTGAATGCAAGTGTAAAAACGAATGGAATCTTCTATGCGGAATTGTGCATGGGATCCACTAATGAAGTAATTGAATAATGTTAGCTTAAATCCTAGTTCAACGCAGAGAAATGTTTTGATTTATTTTTTCATTGTTTTTTTGACATGTAATTAAACAATATGAGATTTCATTAAAATGTTCGCATTAATATGCTCGAAAGAAGACAATGACAAAATTTTTCATCATAGTTAACAAATCTTAAAATCGTGTCTACTGAAGCTATTCATTGAATTAATTGAAGCTATTGGCACATATAAAAAACTTTGATATTTTATTTATATTAAACATTTACTGATTTTTTATTTATATTAAATTTTCATTGATATTTTATTTATGTAACCTAACTTTTATTTTATTACATTTTTGATTTATTTACAGTATAGCTAATTTTAATTCTTAGCTCAATTACAGAAATACAAATTTCGTTTTTTCAATGCATTTACAGTAAACTTTCTTGTAAACATTTATTGGTTTCTTCGTCATTACTTCAATTATGTGCATGATACGTTTAAAACTAATTTGCAGCAATGCAGAAAGTATAATGTTTTTCATATTTAAATATAGCAATTTTATTCCATTGTGTAATGATTTTAGAAAATTTAGATGATTTTATTTTTATCATACGCATTCCTAGCCATGAAAAGTAATGCGATTATTTTTTATTCCTCTAACCAGTTTTAGCAGCTTTAGTTTGCTTTTATTCTGTTCTTACTTTTTTTCAGCTTCTGTTTCCAAAATATATAAGCCGGGAATAAACAAAAAGACACAAAAAGAGTCCCGAGTATGGCTGATTAGATTTGAGTTTGACATATTAGTGTAATATGAGCAAGGCGTAAGATTTGGAACGGCGGAAAAGAATAGGAGTTGTCAGAGGGAACGGAACTTGAACGGAAAATTTAGTTGCTCCAGTTTATGTTATTAATAATTTAGGTTATATGAATAGACAAAAACTGAAAGCGAAGTTAAGCATATCTTTTAATTATTCTTTAAATAATAATGTAATGCTTTCATATTGAAAGCTGCCATAACTCTTTATTTATTAGATTAAAATTTCAAAGAGCAGAACCCATATTGAAAGTATTGCATGCTTGTATTTCTTTAGATTTTGGATTAAATTAATTATTGGTTTCGCAGCTAAAAATATATTTTAGACCATATACTTAATGCTTTTAACACACTTTAGAACAGAGCTATTACGCTCATTGAAGATTTAAATTTGGCGCAAAGAAAACTCAATTCATTCTTAAGTTCCTTGGCGAAATTGATTAAAATAGTTTATTTATATATACATTTTTTTATTTACTTCTATAATAATTAAGCAAGTGGATAGCAAGACGTTGCAATAAATACCTGTTTGTACCTTCCATAAAAAAAATTATCCCTGTACATAAACTATCTATAAAAAATCTGATGTGGACGCCACACGACTTTCTTGTACGGCCTATTGTATTATACACATTTTCGGTGTATTTAATTTAAACTTATTTTCTCGAGTTTCATTAGAGATATATTTCTTTTTCAATTAATTCAGTTCTCCCTACGCGGCAAGGTAAAAATACATAAAACCTCAAACTATCTTCATTAAAAATTATATAGGAAACCATAAAACACCAATTAGAGTTGCAATTTCTACAATGCAAATTCTACAATTAAAATTAAAGTTTCTGAGCAAAAAATAAGCAGTTTGGCCAGCGGGCAAAAAGGGTGATTTTTCAGAGCAAAAAGACTGAAAGTTTACTTTTGGTCCCACTCGGCGAAAAGACACTGAAGTTGCAGAAACGGACTTACTTCGCTAGTCTACTAAGTTTCAATGTAAACAAATGGCTGTTCCGTTGGGCTTAGTCTCACTTAAAAACAATTTTTAAATTGTTGATAATTCTACAACTATTGTATGCAGATTACCTAAAATCATAAACGAAAGAACAACATAATTCAATGACTTTTAGAAAAAAAATACAGAATTTACGAGCATATAGGTATAAAAAACTGAGCTCACTGAGCCGAGTAACAGAGTGGGTGTATATTGCTGTCTATTACAACCAAAAAGTGCGATGCACAACTACATGTTATAGTAGTCGCATATACAAAATTTCAAAGTTCTAAGGCTACTCGGTTTTGAGTTATGCGAGATAAATACGTACAAACGTTACGAAAAAATCTATTCTGAATCCATTTTAAATCGATTTTACAATCCGTTTTGGGTAAAAGAGTTCTTTATTTTGTTCTTACGTACAGATGTCACGAAAAAACATTGTTAAATTGCATTCGATGGCGGTCAAAGGGATATTTTTGTTGAAATATGATACCTGAAATTTTTCGCGTTTACAATACTTCCTTTACCTCGTGCAAGGAAGTAAAATTGTACGGCAGTACACATTATGAAAGGCATATGCAGTATGTATATTTGCATTCAAATTGTATACATACTCCATGTTATATTGCATTCATATGAATTTTATATTGTATTTCGACATTTTGCCGATAGGTTAAGATGCTAAAGATGCGATATGAAAATATGTATATGGACAGTGGCACATTTGTTCGAGAACATCGCTGGTATTTCGGAACACAAAACAATCTCTGTTCCTGGTGAGAATTATCTTTTCTATAGCTTCCCATGTTTTTGAGAAAATTTGGCGTTATACATATAATTTGTCGTTTATGACTTCAACTAGAAAGCCCGGCGGTCCTACGAAATGACCGCTGTTCTACATATTATAAATTGTAATTAAAATGATTTCTGCAAAGGTGTCTGCTAATTCAAACTGAATTACCCAAGGCAGACGGCGAGGACGCCCCTTTGCTTACTGCCCCACGGGGTTTCCCCCTTCTATTTGCTTACTTGCTTAAGGTAGAGTGCAATGAAGGAAACCACTGATGGTACATTTGTTAAGAGCCACCGCTAGCTCAATAAATAAAGTTGAAAGATCATGTCACAGGTCAAAGATCTCTTTGTACACAGCATTTCTTGTGTAGATCATTCCATCATTTTTAAGCTCGCCTTGCAGAGGACCATCAATTATTTTTAATTTTACGTCCGTTCTTTCCCGAACTCTTGAACAGGCAACATAAAGTTGACCGTGTCCAAATACAGGCTCAGGGAAAAAAATGCCAGCACACTTAAGCGTTTGGCCCTGAGACTTATTGATGGTCATAGCAAAAGCAAGTTTTACAGGAAATTGTTTATGTCTCAATTGAAACGTTTTGTTTGAGATGGAGCCAAATCAATTCTTGGAATGACATGTATTTCAACTTTAGAGGATCCAGTCAAAGACTTAGCTATTATTACATTTTTTCTCAACTGGAGAGCCTCTAGTCTTGTACCATTGCAAAGACCCCTTCTGGTATTAAGATTTCTTAACAGCATAATAATTGCTCCAATGTTTAACCTCAATTTGTGAGGTGGCATACCAGAAGGCGACAGACTATTTAAAAATTACGTTGGAAAGTTGTTGGCACTCGCTTTATTGTCAACTACAACAGAGTCAACACTTAAATATGTCGTGTCGTTCTATGATATTTAAGACATCATCATTTAGTTTGTCTACATCAGAATTTTTAGGACACAATATTGCCCTTTCAATAATTTCCCTGGTGTTTCCAGGCTGGATTTTATTACCAAAAACCCTATCCACTAAACTATCTTTGCATATCATTGACAAAGGAATCTCGAAAACGTCTTCACTCAATCCATTATTATCAGAAAGAGTTCCATTTCCAAGGTTTAAAAGCCACTCACTATATTCGGGATCATTTGACCTCATGTTCAATTTCAGTGGAAGTTTCTTAAATTTTGATTTTGAAAATTAAATCCATGATTTTGCAAATTTTATGCTATTTTGTATTATTGCGGCTTGTGGAGTATGAGGCAATACTGATAGACATTGTCTAAAGTCACCTCCAAGAAGTAAAACTTTTCTTCCAAATGAATAATCATTTTTCATGATTTCTTTTAACAACCTGTCAGTTGTATCCAAAACATGGTTTGAAGCCATGGTACATTCGTCAATTATTATGAGCTTTGCTTCTCTTAAAAGCTTTGCTTTGTCAGTATTTAATTTAATATTAGATACTGAAGTTTCATTTAATAGAATTGGCAATCCAAAAAGACTGTGTATTGTCTTTCCATCAAGTAATAAATTTGCGGCTACGCCTGTTGTAGCAGCAGAGAGGACAGAAATTTGTTTTCCTCTGCAATACCTCAACAGAGTTGTATAAAGATATGTTTTTCCAGATCCTCTAGGACCGTTAAGAAAAAACAGTTTGCCACTATTGTTAGGCGCATCTAAAGCAGTTAAAAATCATACGCTGACCTCTGTTGAGCATTAAGAGTCTCTTTATCTCCTTCTGCAAGTGCCATCTCTTCCTCCAGATGATATTGATTTTCTTGCATAGCAAGATTAGGAGGAGAATCTTTTAAGCCAAAGCTTGAACATTTTAAGCTTGCAAAACACTCTGCACTTTAAGAAGTGCAAAATTTTTACAATTAAAATGTGGCAAATGTTCATTATTAGGATGGATTTTATGGCAAAAAGTTTCCATCATGTGTTGCCTGAACTGATTCCATAATTCAGCATGCTGAAGAAAATCGTCGGCAAATTTGCATATTTATGGGAAAAAAATGGCAAAGCTGCCTTGAATTCAAAAATTCTTTAGCTTCATCTAGGGTTGTTTTCCACAACTGGTCATCTTTTAAAAGACCGCGCGTCGTAAAGA
The DNA here is from genome assembly GCF_044657685.1 of Stegodyphus dumicola. Lineage (NCBI taxonomy): Eukaryota > Metazoa > Arthropoda > Arachnida > Araneae > Eresidae > Stegodyphus > Stegodyphus dumicola. The sequence continues at coordinate 138,477,015 of NC_140777.1, forward strand.
GTCGACTATTCCACTTCATTAAATGTTTTAAGGTATTCAAAAGAAGTGGCACCCTTGACGTGTAAAAGAAGCCGTAAACAATAACGTTCTTTATGAGCTTTATTACAAGTGTGAGTTTATTACAAGTTCTTTATTACAAGTGTGAGGTAAGATTTAAGCCAAGTTTCGGCTTCCAGCCTTGCTCTCCTCGTGAAAAAAGTAAAGGATACATCATTGGATCAAGATTTGGATCCCATGTGCTGATTCGCTTTAATTCAGTTTGTCCAGGTTGAGCCTTTGGGTAAATTATTAAATCTCGCTCATGTGGTGGCTCTCCATCAGTGTTTTCAAATATGACAGCCACTTCGTTGGCTTGCTGGATATTATACCGCCTTTGATCTAAGTTACGATCACAGACAATGGCCATGGCAGTACTAATTGCTGGCTCATTGCTTGCTATAGCATTTGAGACCAACTGTTTTTAAACTTCGTGCATCATTTTATATGCAGAAGCAAATTGGTTAATGTCTTGAAATAATTCCCCCATTTCATTAAGTAAGGTCTCAGGAACTCTTTTATTCCAATCTAAACGTGCCGAACTGGCTTCTGAGGGATCAAGTATATATAATTGAACAAACTTTCTTTTCCTGTCAGAAGGATGCAAAGTTCTATAAAATTTCATGGTAAACTTGATCATGAAGTCGAAAGCAATAAAGTCCTGGTTCAGGCAAGTCAATTGGTTTATTTCCCATGGACGCAAAAGCAAACGAACTATTAATGGATCGAATGCTATCCATGTACTGTTTGCTGTTTGGATGCTGATTAGTCAATAATTTATTTAAGAGTGGTGGATAATTCTCAGTTAGTGGAGCTACAATGTTTCCGTGCTTGCAACATTGAGAAAATCCTTTCTTGCCACTGTCAAATCGAGTAGTTTCTAACTTGAAGTTTAAGGACTGACAGTGTTCACATTTAATATTCATGTCACCACAGGAATGCTAAAAAATCAATGTTTTCCCGTTTGAAACTGTTTCAATCCTTTTTGTGTTTCGGTCAGCATTACTCTGTCGATTTTTTGCATTTCTCTCTTCCCTTTGTTCAAGGGACTCATTTTGTCGAGAAAGGCACATTTGCTCTGCGACTGAAGCAAGCTTTGGTTGTTCCTTTTTGTTGAAAAAGCCGTTTTTGTGCAGCTTTAGCTCCTTTTCTCTCCTCTTCAGTGCTGTATTTTCTAGGAGGCATTCTTAAAATAAATTACTTTAAGACGCAGTTTTCATGTAAAACAGATGATTGTTAATGCAAAAAAATGTTCATAATTTCATATGCAAACACTCTCAATTTGCGTTCAGCTAAAAATTCAGTTTAAAATACAAAAAAAGATTTAATAATTTTAAAGGAAAATGCATTTATTGGCAACATTGTATTATATTTCATATCTAGTTTAGGCAACAATAAAGAAAATCATGAAAGTGGATTTGAAAATCAAAAGTTTGAGAAACCATTGGCTAGTACATTTACGCAAGCAACCGATGAACTATCGGCGACACACACTTAAGCCGCTTATATATATAAAGAAGATGGGGTAAAGTAACATTATCTTCTCCGAAACGGTTGGCTCCCGGGCTTAGCGAAGCACACCGTCGGATTCCGAAGGTCCGTGGCACGCCATTTTGACCATTCACTTCTTCTTGGGACTTTAATTAGCCGAGATATTAATTAAAAACTAATTTTCCTCTACGTTTACGCTACATTTCCCACTTTCTTTCTTGGGTTTTCCCTATTAGAGGGATTTGACTACGTGCCAAATTCTGTTTTCTCGAACATATACGGAACGGCACCGAGTTGAAATTCGAGACGCCTATTCCCGGATTCCCAAAAATTCTCCGAATCCATTGATACCGTTCTCATCTTCATACGACTTTAATCGGTTGAGATGATAATTAAAAACTGCGGAAACGTTAATTTCTGCGCTCATTTTTCCTAGTGGCAACAATAAACTATCGGCGACACACACCGTAGCCGATTATATATATAAAAGAAAAGATACACTTTAGCCGCTTATATATATAAAAGAAAAGATATATTTTATTTAATACGACTATTTGACATTTTGCTGCTAAAGGAGAACTGAATAAATATTGATCTAGTTTTACCAAGAGGTAGGAGAGAATAGTTCATACCTCCACGGATTCTACGTATCTATTCTTGACAATACTCAGTATGCACATGCAGAATATGCTATGTGCTTTAAAATAGGTAGGAAAGAAACCTATGGCTCTTAACGAATTTATTTAGCGAAGGATTGGGTCAGAGATTCTTAGGTTGACATTAAATAGGAACCTGGCATGTCTACAACCTGCGAATTCTTCTCTATTTATCCTGCTCATCTCTTACAAGTGTGAGGTAAGATTTAGGCTAGCGAGTAAAGAACATTTTGGTAACATTATCTTAAACTGCGTTTTGCCAATTTAGACTATCTAGTTCATTTTTAATGATTGAAACTGTTAATTGGCACTATGGAATAACTATAATTCTGAACAGATTTCTGTTCGATAGCCGATTATTCGATAGCTTTAAGAATTGCAGTTATAAACCTTACAATTAACTCGCCTGTTTTTCTAAATTTGCCTTTCCATTATTTTCTTTCTTTCTATTTTTGACATAAATGTTCTATCTTTTTTATTTTCAATTTTGATTAGTCAATGAATGCGATATAAATAACGGTTAATTATACATTTGACCGAATTGTAATATAAATATTGTTCTCAATAATATTAGAGGAGGGTATTTTAAGTAAACTAATGATACGAATAAGTTCATTCCTCTATAAGATCATTTAGTTTTCCAGAACAACATATTTCTTACTTTTATAACATTACTAGAATTCTGAAGAATGACACATTGTTATAATTGATATCGAAATAATCGTAAATATTTTCAATCTTTAATTAAAAAAGTGTTTATAAATGTGATTTTCATGGAGGTATGCATGTAAGAGTAGTAATCTGCAGAATGAAATCTTTCCGCTATCGATATAAATAAACTCAAGTAATTCAACTAAAAAAAATGCGTTCCTGTAAAATGATATAAAATACCATCGGGCAAGTCCGCTAGATGAGCGGGCTGCTGGGGAGGCAAAATTTACAAATTCTATATACACCTGAAGAGAAAATGTATAAAAAATTTCAGTATGAATCAAATCCGTTCATTCTTTCCAAGCAACCAATTCGTAAATAATTGTTTTTGTTGTCAAACCAGGAAACAAAACTTTTTGACACTTCAGGCCGATAAGTATACGGATGACTTCATGATGTAATGTAACATAACAACTTGTTCTAAATATGTATAAGTGCCAATAACATAACGTGTCAATTCTCATAACCTGAAACAAAAAAATTGCCAGCAGCTCCATGCTGACTTTAACGAAATACATATTTCTGACTAATAACGACGTCACATGAAATCGCGTGCTTTCCTCATCGTCAGAATATGACCTTATATAACAATAATATGTTTAATATTTGGCAACGCTATTTTCATTTCATATTTTGTAAAACTTACAAATTTTTCATTAACAAACCTTACACATTTGATAGCGAGCAATGGCAACACTTTTCCAAATAAAGCATTATCTCCAACACTCGAGATTGTTTCCATCCGGAAAAATGAGTGTGAAAGTTATCGATTTCAAACAAATAATAAAATTGGAATTAATAAAGATATACTTAGTTTTTAGTTAATATCTCGGCTGACTAAAGTCGTACGTCGCTTCCCATTAAATGTTTGAAATCCGGGGATACCTTTCTCGAAACTAAACTCTCCGCCATTTCGATGGAGATAATGTTACACCAAACAAACAGACAGGCGTGCACAGATTTTAAAAGTATAGATGAAGGTATATTTTGAGTACATTGAAAATAAAATCTTTTTGTTTTCTTTTTATTATAATCTGAAATTAAATCACAACACTATATCTAATTATTAATTTTTATAACAATGGAAAAATACCTCAGTATTCTAAATTCAAGAGGAAAAAAACAGTATAACATAAGTAGTTTTCACTTTGGAAATACTGTCACAAACTCACAATTGCGTTAATGAGACTGAAATTGCATTTATGCTATAAGATTTGCATATTAAATTACTTTCGTCAAAGCAGAGGTAATTAACCACGGTAGTTTTTCATTTTAATGTGCGCAGATAGTTTTAGTTAAGTGGAAACAAGAAAAAATTATAATTTAAAACATATCCGTGTCACAAAGTATATGCGTATCTGAAAGTACAAAACAACTTTTACAGTAACCGAAGCACAAACTAATTACTTGTATTAAAAGTAGTCTTTTGTATATTTGTTGTTTATAGAATTTTTGTTTGAATTGTAATAGTAAATCATATTTACTTCAAAAATTACTAATAAAATGAAAAAGTAAGTGAAAAAATTAATTGTTTTCACCATAGTTGAAATAATTCGTAGCCGATACGTATTGATAATTAACATGAAATAGTTCTAACTCTAACGCAAAACTACGTAAACACTAATTAAGACACAATAACACGCCGAACAAATACTAATTCAGAAGTCAAACAACAAAAATCAGCGTTATATTTTCGAAATTTTCACAGTAATTCTGTGACAGTAACTCTGTGAAAATTTCGAAAATATAACACTGATTTTTGTTGTTTGACTTCTGAATTAGTACGTAAACACTAATTAGTAAAAAGTGAAAAAAGTTCAAGCAGAAAATAAGGAAGTGAAAACTATTTCGCATTGTAACCAGATCTTGCTTTAACGATAGGACTTGGAATAAATATTACACATCATCCGTAAATTTTTACATCTATTTATACTTAGTTTTTAATTTGTAGACTTTGTAAATAATTGAAGACTAGAAGACTGTTAAAAGTAATCTTTGCTATTCAGCTCAGTTTCTGTTTGTCAGCTTTTCTGGAATCTTTTTCATATTTTATACAACTCCCAGTTCAGTATCAAATGCTTGACATGAAGTACACGTAATGCTTTCTTTCGTATTTTTGAGCATGCTAGTTTGATCTCATTTCCAAACATATGCCTTGCCATACAGATTTTCTCGTCTAATATAGTACTTCTCAAGCAATGTATGTTGTCTTAGTTACGCTCAATAAACCTGCGTCATGTCAAACATAAATGTTTCAATCCACCACAAAAAATTCTTTGCAGATACTTTCCGAATCACATATGTATCCTTAGTTTTTCCTAACATAAAGAAGATATTTGTTTTCTGGACGAGGATAGAAGTTTAACAGCGCTCAGATTTTTCTGATATAGAATAAATATTATCAACGATTACGTAAAACCTTGCTCTTATTTTTATCCTTTATATTGTTATCTAAATTTATACAATAAAAATTACAATAATTTGAGTTATTACAAACTGCTTAAAGGTCTGTTAGAATACCGTTCATTAAAATCTTTTGTAGCACCTCAACTTGGAAGAAATAGTGCTTGTGAACTCCTGTAGCAGTTATCGATAGATAAACGTTTATTGAAATGAGTCAGAGTCTAAGTTAAAGTTTTATAGGCTCAGAATTTTACAGTTTACTTCAACAAATTTCGCAGTTTTCACAGTCACCAAACTTTCACAGTTTACTTCATATTTACAAATTTTTAGCCCAAATGAGGGTTAGACCAGAAGGGCTATTAGCCTCGAAACAGCATATTACATCGAATCACTTTTCCGATTGTTGCCACCAAATTTTATCTCATTGTATTATATTTAAAGAAACTAAATAATGAAGAATCTACATGGAATGCATGAATGTTTCTCACACTGTGAAAAAAAAGCGGTAGCTAGAGTCATAAAATTTTGAATAACAAAGTCCTCCATATGAACATGAGCACCTGAATTTGGAATTTGTTTGTTGTCTGTTTCATATATTGTAAACCTTTAACTAATGATTGATTAAAGAAACTGAACTATTTCAAAGCAAGCCGTGTAGAGACATTAGGTATTTTTTGAAAGCAGGAGAAATGAAAAATTAGCAACGTCTTCTCCGGGAATCGAACCGCGGATCTCTCAATTACGCGCTGAGCGTGCAGACCACCACACCACGAAGGCATGCCAAGAAGGCGTGAGAAATACCTTATAGCAATAGCAACACTGTAAGGAATAAAACATTTTTTCTTCAACGCGCGAGACTCTCTATTGAAAAAGACTGAAGTATGTTGTTTTTGAATATTTTTAGATCAATGTAGGGTTATCCCAAACGCCCTTAAAACGTATGTATGTGTCTGTAAATGAAAACAAACGCCCGTAATAGGAATTTATAATAGGCTATTATAATATTAGGTGTAATATGAAATCTGAAAGCTTTCAGCTTTTATTTCTTTTATAGTTTACTTCACCATGAGTTTTGAAATAATCGAAATTTGAATTTGTCATCTAATAATATCAAGCACGTTGGCTTAGAAAGCAAGTTAAGCAATTCGTTTTGAATTTCTTATTCCTATTCTCATTTAAAATATTTGTCATAAAGTAGTCTGATGCCATTAGAAACCAACAATGGAAATATATATACAAGAGCATTAATTTTTAAAGAAATATTAACAAAACATTTTAAATATTCCATCACAAACGCACTTACTACGTATACTAAAACAATGTTCTTTGTAAAAACTTGTGCAGCAAAATTTTAAATTTAATCTCAAGTTAACCATTTAATATGCGATATGAAATCCTTGTTTGCAACGTTATAAAATTTACATGATGCATTAAATTTCGTACACTGAATTTAACCCGATTTTTAATTAAATATCATGTGCTAGGTTTCTGAAATCTAAAATTCAAATTGCAGTTCTTTTTTTTAAATTCATTTTATCCAGCTGCATATGAGAAACTAGCTTTAGAGGCAATTTTTTAATATTTAAGTTTTTTAATTCTATTTAGAGAACTAGTTTTACCTGAAAGTTTGGAACATTAAATTAGAATGAAATTAAGATAACCAAAAATGTATGGAAACAGAATTTGTTTAATTTTTAGTAGGAATAGTTAACTATTGCATTACCATAGCATATTTCTCATACACAAATCAATACTTAATGATGGATAAAATGCATGTTCAGATTTATATGTTTCTTTATATTTTTCGATCGGATGAAAGAGGATTTTTTTCTTTAGTTCGTTTCGGCCGTACCAAATGAAAACATTTCAGTAAACAGACTTTTACTCTCAAAGTTACGAGTATTACGTCAAGTATCAATTAGCATTTAAAATAAAACCCTCCTTAACCAAACTTTGCGTAAAAGAAATTTCAGCCGTTAAAAAAAAAAAAAAAAAAAAAATGAAAGCTTTTAGATTTTATATTATTCCCAAAAAGGCGCTTTTTTAACGTTTTGTGTGTTATTTCTATTTATGAAATATGTCCTTCACGCACTTGAACTACATAAAATTAAATTCAACATCAATATCACATAATATTTAGAAACAGTATATTTGTAGAATTTTCGATAGACAGTCTCGTCTGCTAGACATAATTTTTTTTTCTGTACAGTGCTGCCAGTGCTTGCGAGAAACATTCACGCACATTCTCTTTTATTTAATTTCTTTTAAAATAATATGGGGCGATAATATTTGGTGGTAACAGTTTGAAAAGTAATACAGTCTTTTACAGTGATTCAACTTAAAATCCCGTTTCGAGACTAATACAGCCCTTCTGAGCTAACGTTTCTTTGGGCTAGCAACTTTTAGAACATAATTTATTTTTTACTTCTTTGTACGATTTAAAGGAAGTATTGCAATCGCGAAAAATTATTCGGGATTATATTGCAAATAAAATATCCATTTTGACCTCTCTCGATTCTCGACGATGTTTTTGCTTGAAATCTGTACGTACGTACAGAATAAAGGACTCTTTTTTTTCCCCAAAAACAGATTGTGAAATGGATTTAAAATGGGTTCAGAAGAGATGTTTTTCATAACGTCTGTACGTACGTATATATGTATCTCGCATAACTCAAAAACGAGTAGCTTCGCAACGTTGAAATTTTTTATATGGGGCTACTATAACATGTAGATGTGCACCTCCCTTTTCGGTTGCAATCGGACGCATCAAAAGTACATAAATACGTGTATATATATATATATATATATATATATATATATATATATGTAATATTTTCTGTAGTAGAACGCAGGTGGTTGTATCCACAATGAACAGTGAGAATTTTGATGCCGTAGAATCCTGAAACGCCGATCCACAAAGAATAAGAAATTTGTCAGTCAAGATATATTTAATTCAACTTTTATTGCAGTAAACATGTTGTAGCCACAATAAAGTTGGCACATTTATTGTGCCTATCCCAAAAAGCTTACATTTTTTATAACTTTGTAGCAAGAAAGCAACAGCAGACAGACAGCAGTTTAGCTAGGCCAAAGCGTGGAAAGCAAGTGTGTGATGTTCAGAGTGAAATCTTAATTCAGATTGAGTTAGTTTTGGTTCTCAATGTATTTTGATTGGATGGTTAATATTGCTTTAAAATTATTATTGGTCGTTTGAGTTTCATTTACATAATCAGAACTATATAAGAGTCATATGACATAGATTTTTCTCGAAATGACGCAGTTAGAGGTTACTATTTTTATAATACAGAAGGGAATTAATTTTCTCTACTAATTTAATCTTTTACATATTCTTTATTTTTTTTTTTACATATATATATATATATATACCCACTCTGTTACATGGATGGGTGAGCTTGCAGGCTTTCCCTTAATTTTCAAAACAAATTATTGCAAGTTAGATATCTTACCTGAACCTCTCATTTTCCCCTCGCATTTTCTCACTAGGATGCAAATTTAATGCCAATTGAAGGGAATGCAAATACAGTTCGCTACCCAGCGCACCTTACTATTCTGTCCTCACTGTTGTTACGTTGAATTGCTGATACGCCTGTTTTGCCATTTAATAAGTATATCGCTAGGTAGGTTGTTGAGTCAGCTTAGTTAGCCTTAACGTAAAGTGTTAGTTCAGCCCAACATTTTATCTTTCAATTTATTGTTAAATTGTTTTTAAGTTCCATAGCAAGTCGTTGATGTTATTGTAAACACGAAGTATGTGCATCTGTGTTAAACATTTGATGAATAATAAAGGTATTTATATTACCCTTCTTCTGTATTGGTATTATTGACCTCTGCGGGAAAAGTCTTCAGGTTTCCTAGTAAGATCAGTTTAGTTTTTGATAGGGAAAAGAACAAGATCTTGCAAGCTCAGTTTTTTTCATTCTTATATGTATGTTATTAAATTTTGCATTTTTTTTTGTTTAAAAATGATTGAATTATATTGTTCTTATGTTTCAATTAAAGTTTTTATCCCTTTAGTTAATCTGCATGCAACAGTTGTAGAATTATCAACAATATAAAAGTTGATTAAGTTCCACTAAGCCTAACTGCGCCGCCATTTGTCTAATTCTATTCTAATTGTAAAAATTGTTTTTTTAACGGTTTTTAACTCTTTTTGGTGGTTTAGATTTTTATGTGTTTTACATTTTTAATAAACATATTTTGAGTTGTTATGTATTATTAAAGTGAGAACTGAATTGATTGAATGAGAAACATATCTCTAATGAAATTCGAGGAAATATGTTTGAATGAAATACAGCAAAAAATGTGCATAATTTAATACGCAGTAAAAAGCAGTCATGCGGTTTCCACATCAGTGTTTTTTTCTTGGTTTTCATTCTCATTTCTAAATAAAGTGGAAATTTAAAAAAATTCCAGTTTTTTAAAATTAATTGTATTTATTGTGTTTCATTGCTTAATGTGAAATGCATTTCATGCGCAAAATAAGTAACATAAATTATATAATTTTACCAATCTATGAAAAAAATTAGCATTTTAGAAACTCTGCTATGTATTCAGTAAAATGCTTCCGAAAATAGAAAACCCTATGTTTTATCACATAAACAATTTTTTTTTAAATTTTACATTTCTCATCACTTACTTATTTATTTACTTTAAATAATTATGCATTTGAATTTTATATTTATACTTTTTATCATCATTTTCACTGTTGAGCAAAAGAAACGTTTAATATAACATTATTTTTAAATGCTTTGTGGCTTAGTTTAACTTGAAAATGCTTTACTTTAATACTATTTAGACTTATTACGTATTTTTGGAACTGGAAACAAGAAAAATTAGAAGTGCCTTCGGTGGACTTCGAACTCCAGGCCTCCTGATTTCTAGCATATGTGCTTCCAATTACACCATCAAACCATGCGGTAAGGAAGCAAAAAATTCTTCACATTCTATCCTACTTATAGAGCGACTGGGGGGGGGGAAGGTGACAAGTCGCTAAATTCAGATGATGGCGAATTATCTTCTACTACATTTTAGTCGAGCGTCATTTGTAGAACCGATAAGTATTTTTGCAAAAGGAAACATGAAAAATTAACAATACTCATGTCGAGGTTCGAACACCAGAACTTCTGATCGTTAGCCGGTTGTGCTTCCAATTGTACTTCAAAAGCAAACCGGAAGAAAGGAGAAGGTTCCTCAGAACAGTAGATGAAAAAAGATAGGAAATGGTTTGTTTTTCCAAGTTTTCTTACATTTCATTACTCCAAGTAATTTACTGGTCATCAAAATTCGACGCGGCTTAGTTGCTTGCAAGTGTTTAGAGAAAAAAATTCTAAAAGAACTCTTCATTAATTTAAATAAGGTAATAATGTAGTATAAACCCATATTTTTATTTAACAATGTCATCCATGTTTATGTTTGCTTTTATATACCAAAATAATTCCCAAATTATTATCTTCTTCCTAAAAGAAGTGCTTTACGAAACAAATTACTGAGTACAAATTACTGAAAACTGAAAACTATTACAAATTACTGAAAACTGAGTAATTCGGATGATAGCTATTCTCAAGTAGGTTTATTTTTTAGAAAAGTATTTAAATCTTCCTTACAGCTATATAGAACGGTTATGCATTTTTAAGAATAATTTTTTAAAGTAATTCGATCAAACTTTTACATTATGTAGTCATTTGGTTGTAAGCTGATCAATGTTTTATAAGTAAAATAATAATTTGAGTTAAACAGAGAATAATTTGAAAACAGAATAAATTGAGTAAAAAAATCAAAATATTTTGGTTGAAAAATATTTTAAAAAATTCAAAGAAAAATTTTCTGAAATCTTCAAACTGTTTTCTGTGAAGATGGCAGATGTCTAGGAATCAGTTCTATGCATTTGCACCGCCATAAATCTGCAACCCTTCTAAATTTCCGTGATCGATTTGTTAAATGCCTTCTTCAGCCTTTAGGCTAAATCAGTTTAGCGAGAAATAGAAAATGTCAATATATTTATCTGAGTTTAGGTTCAATTGCTAGGAAAATCCGAGAAGTGATCCAATAACAGTGTCATGGTAATGTACGACAGGTTTTTCCTTCTGGCTCTTAAACTTCTGAGAAAGTTATTGCTTTATTGAAAGTTGTTACCAGAGGCTTGGATGAATTGAACCTTGAAATTGAATTAATAATATAATTCAATCTGATTGACACAATATTTATAGGAAATAGGTGTCAAATAAAATATCAAGTTCTCAATAAGCGAAACTAATGCGGACATCAGTGATCGGTTTACTTTGATAATGAACAGACTTTACAAATTGAAACAAAATGCTAAAATATTAAATTAAAGGTATTCACTCAAATTTGTTCTTGTAAATTTTTCTCTTTTGTGTTACGTATTTGGCAAAATGGTTTCCCAATTTAAAGGTTTTTCGCCAATACTTATCAAAATTTCCAATTTATAGTTAATGAGTCTACGCAATGAACAGATCAGAAAGCTAGTAAAAGCGTTAAAAATTACATTAGGTACATTTAAATTCAGAATAATTTATTTTATGTTATATAATTCGGGAAAATGCCAAATTTCAATGAGGGGAAAAAAGTGTTTCCCTGTCAGTTTTACAACATATATCACTTTGACATGTTTACGCAATCCTAAAACATACAGAACTTTAAATGAATACCATGATTTACCAATAGTCATTACATGCTTCCACAGAGGTTTCCGTAAGAATGGCTTTTATGGTCGCAATGGTAATATTGTTGCTATTATGTTCCAAGGAATATAACTAATTATGATCTACATAATTAATTTTATTCCTTGGAACATTCTCTTTTGTTAAGTCGTAGTCTGCCACCCAACAGGGATAGTGGTTAGCTATCCCTGTTGACTGCCGTACAGAAGGGCCGGGGTTCGAATTTCGGAGAAGGCATGGATGTTTGTCAATGTTAGTGTGTGCTGTATGAGACACTTTAAATATGCGGTGTGCCAAAAGTCCTCTTGAGAAGTTAGTAGTAGGGGAAGAGGAGTGGGAGACCGGTTCCCCCCTGGGCGCTCTCTCTCGAAATTGGGGGCGGAACTAAGGTCGGGCCATGAGGGTAAGAAAGGAACTAACTTCTTACCTCCATGGGTCGGGCTGTCACCTGTATGTTGCTAATGCCCTTGTCAATGACAAGCGCATTTGACTCCGTGCCACGATGAATGTCGTTGGCTTGTGGTGCGCATTGTCAGCCAAGTGAGACTGGCAACAACAGCAAGAAGCTACAGTTTGGGAAAATGAAGTGGGCACAACAATTCAGTTCATTCCATAAAACTGAACAAGCGGTATAAAGAAAATGAGCAAAGTAAATACTGATGTATTTTGAAAACCTAATTTGATAATTCTGAAAATGTGATCTTAAATAAGAAAATTTTGATCTGACATTTAACATCTGCAAACTGCAGAATATTAAATGTCATCGGTAGTTTACTCTAATTCTTTTTCTAGAACTCTGATGCAAATTACACAAACATTCAACTTCCAGTCAAGTACATATGGAAAAGAAATGAAATTACTCTGTAGGTGCACATCCGTTTTGCTTATCATGCGGAAATTTTTGTAAGTAAGGTTTATTTGCAAATATCGTTTAAATTTTTGAGTATGCGGGACAATGAGTGTAGGCGAAGACTTACTCATTTTTTCGGCAGAATCGGTCGATACTTGCAATCAGGATGTCAGTCTGTACACTTTATAGTGTGAAATTAATATGCTTAAGAAAATTATGCAGATGTGTTGTCTGTGAAATTAGATCAGCCATCTGGTTCTTAAATGCACCGGTAAGCAGTGGATATTTATCCCCAGCTATGTGAAATGAACGGCGGCTATGCAATAAATGACAGCAAATTGCTAAAATGTTTGAGATTATCCAAGAAAGATCAAGACACCGTTGCAGTATTGAATTAGTTTTATGCATACATGTTTCACTTCTTTATCACGGAACTACACTTTTATAGCATTATTGATCATGCGTTCTTTTGCCACAGAAGCCATTTTGGTAAGATGTTCCTTGAGAATCTATCGCAAATTTCAATCGGATATACGTCTGGTGAATTTCCGGGCCAATCTACTACAAAAATTTTATTTTCCAACATAAACGTTCTGGCAGATTCTGAATTGTGGTATGGAGCCAAATCGTGTTAAAATGTTACTGCAATGGTTTTCAAGAATGACACAATTTTCTATGTTCTTTGATGAGTTCATCCTTTTGTCAATAGAAACTAGATTTTCAGTGCCATTTCAAGAGGAATAAAGGCCAAGACACTTTTTGATGGCATTTTAAGGTTTATCAGATATGCTGAGGTCATATTTATTCACTCTTGCGTCGTCCAACAACATTGGATTTGTGACCATTAACAAATAAACAAGTCTCATCGCTCAAAACGACCTTTTTGCAGTAATTTATGGTCCAATATTTGTATTTTTTGGACGTCCAATAACCGTTTTGCTTCATATGACGTGGCAAAAGTTGTTTTTTTAACAGGCTTTCTTGTCCGACGAATAGTGGGAATTCTACGTCGCGTATTTGAAGGATGAATAATAATATAGATATCTCTTAAGAAATTTGCTAATTTTTGTTGGATTAATAATGCTATTATGGGGTAGGAATCCATCAGATTTTGAAGCTGTTTTCCTTTTCCTTCCACATTTGCCCTTTCTTTCCGAAGAAAATGATTCCAGGTTCATTGTGTGTTTTCAGAAATCGAGAAACTCTCGATTTTCCAACATCAGTCTCCGAAGTAATATTTCCGACAGTCATGGATGTGTGGCTGTTAAGAGTAATAATCTTTGCTCTCTTTCTAGGGGTAATACACATTTTAGTATATTAAAATGAAGGAATGCAAAACGTATTTAAAAAGTATGCAATACTTCTTCTTCCCAAAGCAACAAGTTTTAAATTGGTGCAATAATCCTAATTTATTGTCAAATAAGTTCTAGATAGCTGAAAGCAGGTATCCAGACGACATTAAGGCAAACAAATCTCTTGGGAAGGATCTGTTGGTGCCAACTTAAAATTCAGTGAAAAATCGCTTTGTCCCAATTAATTTGCACACTATAATATATGTGTATGCAATATTTTAGAAAATGTAACATTACCCTAGTAAAATATAGTAATAGAGAAAGATGTTTAGTGTGTTGCATATTATGTAATTATTATGGGATTTTCTGATTTTATGTTAATGAAAAAGTAAAAAAATAATTTGAATACTTTTATGTTATTTGAGTAGCAAATAAATAATCACATCTTCAATTTATTAACTAACATTAATTTTCCTACTCCACCTATACGAGAAATACTTTGAGATTATCCATATAGATTGTAAGGATCTTAAGTTTTACTAACGTTTATTTTATTTTAAATCTTTACTATCACTTCTTATTTTCTACTTCCGGCCAGAATTATAAGCGTTAATGTATTTATGCAAAGTTTGTCTGGCGAACGCCAAGTATTTAAGTTGTGGCTTTTTGCTAAGCGAGAGAGAGGAAGCAGTTAGTCGAAGCAGGCCGCTTACCTTAGAAGTTTTACTCAGTTGTTGGTTGCCTTCCAGGCCAGAGGTTTAATCCTCTTGATAACTTTAAACGTATTGTAGTGTTCACAGTTCTCTGTACTACATACGGCTTCCTGTTAATATAAGGTCAATCTTCCACGTTTATTATTTTAAAGTTAAATTAGAGTTTAGTTTTATTTTTATATTTTTACGTTTAGACCACGAGTAGTGGGTCTGTGTATTCCGAAGTACGGAAATTATTGTAAACAGAGAAAAAATAAAGGGTTTTGTATACCCTTCTTGTGTATCCTGTCTACTTCCCACAATTATTGAACATAGCTTTAGTAAGCTCTGTGTTCCGAGTCAGGTCCTTGCATGTTTCCGAAGAAAGTAAGACGGAACATTGAACCTGATAAGATAACCCAGGTTATCTTTACAAATATCGCAAAATAATATTAAACAGAACGGAACTTTATGTAACAAATCTATTAATGGAAGTAATTATACTATAATATATTTTATACAAATACTACTTACTATATTTACATGCATTTGAAAAGCCTGAAGTAGTTGATTTCTTCAGAATGACTAAATTAATGAAATTATCTTATTATTTTTTTCTGTGAGGTAATCTTGCAGAGATATTAGATATTTTTAGAAAGCAGGAGTAGTAAGCAACGTCTTCGCCGGTAATCGAACCCCGGAGCTCTGAAATATGCGTCCAGCGTGCAGACCACCACACTACGAAAGCATGCTAAGAAGGCGGGAGTTATACCTTATAATCACATGAATTCTCCGAGTGAAATAAGAATTAATTTGAAAAATATTTAATTTTAATGTAACTTTGCTATTGAATAATCTACCTAAAAACAATCTCTTTTTTCTGGGAAGAGACTCTTGTATATTAAGCTGAAGAGATCTGTTTCAAAAGTATTTTTTTCACAACCACATTTAACGCAGAAACCATTACAATCTTGAGCAGGCAGGAATAGAACTAATTCCATGATCTACTGAAGTAATTAGTGTAAATTTGTTTGGGCCGTCTAAATCTGGTTACAGCCGTCCCATGTCGTAAGTTCTTAAAGCGTACTTAAAATACACCATCGTATTTGAACTGGTATTGAGAATTTGGTGGGACACAGCATTTCTTTAAACTTTTGATGACACAGATATACATCTTAAGGTGTACATTATAAGGCTATGTAGATGTGTAGATATTTTGTGACAACCTAGCTAAAATAAAGTTCCTTGAATGCTAGAATCCTGAAGGAATATATAGCGACTATTTGCTAAGTTCTTGTGCGTAAGTAACAACTCCGGAAAAGGGTTAAAAAAAGCTCTTATTCTAATCGAAATAGCTTAATATATGGCCCTGTTGGGCGTACAAGAAGCTTGCACTTCAGCACAAAATAGAAAATATAAAACAGACTAATGCTAAACAAATTTAATCAACCGAAGCTACACAGAGTCGCTACCTCTTATCTAAGACTCACCGGCCTGTACTAACGAGCGCGTAATAAATACGGCCGTGGAATAGCAAGTTTTAACTAGTAGCAACAATGTGGCCGAAAGGCAGAACCCGCTCACCTACTGAATTAACTCAGACCTCAGCTTAACTACTGGTTCCGATCCTATTCGCATACAGTATAATACTAAAAACTCATTCTGTCAGGAAACCGCAAGCAGGAAAATAAAAGCATACGAGAAAGGCTTGCCTTAAAATAAAAATAATTATTAGAAAAATAAAGTAAAGCCTTACAATGGATTTAATGAATAAAATTCAAAATATGTCCTCGTGTAAGGAATGCTTTATAAGCACTGACATAAAAAAAACTGCGTCACAAAAAGTATTGAATATGAAGTATGTTGACAGTGGTTCCAGAAAGATTTCAAATTTGTTTGATCAAGCTCTTTTGTAAGATGTGTTATTTCAAATAATTAGCTTATAAGGTATTTCTCCCGCCTTCTTAGAATGCCTTCGTAGTGTAGTGGTCAGCACGCTCGACGCGTATTCCAGAGGCCCGTGGTTCGAGTCCCGGGGAAGGCGTTGCTCATTTGTAATCTCTCCTGCTTTAAAAAGATACCTAATGTCTCTACAAGCTATTATACTAGTTTAAGTTTAGTTATTGTCTTTTATCTTCAAAATGTAATTCACTTTCAAAGCAATAAAGTTCTAAATAATTTTAGGATAAAAGAATTTTAGGATACAGATGATGGATTTTAGATGTTCCCTTGCATACTTTGTAGAGACATTAGGATTTTTTTTTGGAAGCAGGAGAAATGAAAAATTTGCAACGCCTTCGCCGGGAATCGAACCACGGACCTCTCAAATACGCGCTGAGCGTATAGTCCACTACGCCACGAAGGTATGGAAAGGAGGCGGGAAAAATACCTTTACAATTTATTCGAAAAGAATAGTTAGAAATTTATTTATATATGTCTTCTATACATATGTTTTCAGTTAAAAATTTCTTAAAACTATATTGCAGAATTTATGAAACCATCCAAAAATAGTAGTTGGACAAGGATTATGTAAAAAAATTCTAACTTTTAATTCAGTCCTCTAGCATAAATTTCTGAATAATTAAGCATTTATTAAAACAAAACATTTTGCTTTCTCTTACAAAACTCGAAAGGACAGTCAAGAGTAAATTATTGATTTTAGTCATTTTCCTAAGCTTAGGATCAAGCCTTCCAGTAAAAAAAAATCTTTTTGAATTAATACCTTGGTGTTGGGGATTACAATTTTAGCTATCCGATTACTTCTGGAGAAAATATTTCCTACAAGTTTCTCCGCGAATTTTGTGTTTTATATGAAAGTCTTTCATCTTTTGCTAAGTTTAAAGGTTATATATATTTATAGATATAGAAAGATTTAAGTTTTTAGAAAATTTCCCATTTACATACCTTACACAAGTTTCATAAAATGCTACTCCTTACTTTCAGAAATTTTTGGATTGGAACTACATGTTTGAGATCAAATTTTAAGAACAAAAATCTGAAAGCTTTCAGATTTTACATTACGCCCAAAGGGGCGTTTTCTTGACGTTTTCTGTGTTACCTTTATTTATTAAATATCATGTTCTTCGACCTTAAACAATAAAATTCAATTCAGCATCAATATCGCAAAAGAATTTTAAAATGAGCATGCCTTTAGAAATACACAGTCTCGCGCTGGAGAAAAAAATATTTTTTTTTCGTACAGTGTTGCCATTGCTCGCTTTGAAATCGTTGAGTTTATTAATCCAAAATTCGCTTAAGTGTTACAAAATATGAAATCGATAATAAAACAAATTCCAAATTAGGGTTTCCAAATGCCCATATTCGGTGAAAGATAACGTTATTCAAAATTTTATAGTTCTAGGTACTGTTGTTTTATCACATGCGAGAAACATACATACATTTTTGGAGATTTTTCATTATTTAAATTCTTTAAATATAACACAGAACGATCATATTTGGCGACAACTGTTTGAAAAGTGAATCAATGCAGAAAGTGAAATCGACGCAAAATGCCAAAACGAAATTAGTAGCTCTTCTGAGCTAACGCTCCTTTGGGCTAATAGTCCCTGTTGCCATTTAGTTTTCAAAAATTCTGTATGTCATACTCACGAATCTACTGTTAGTAACTGCAGGAAATGGCTTTTAAACTGAAAAACATTTTGAGGTCTCATCTATCAATAAGTAAAATTAAAACATACTTACTATGTAAAGGTTCTTTATTGCTATAGATAATTTTAGATTAATACCTCAAACGCTGAATTAGATATTACAAATGTAAATACGTTTCTTTCAAGAATGATAATTAGTTTTAGAACTTTAGTTAAAATACAAGGTATTGTAAGATTGTTTGTGGAGAAATTTAAGATTCTCTTTTGAGTAAAAGGAGAGTGAATAATCTACTCTAAGCCCTAAAAGGAATTCAATTTATTTTTCCAGACATTTATTTTCTTCGCAGTTTATCTTGTGAAGTTATGCAGAATAGATCCAGAAGCGTTTAGAGTTTTCTGCTTTTTTTCACTTGACACTCGTTCTCTTAAGTTTTTTTTGCCCGCTGGAATATTTTCGGAAAAGGAAAAAAAAAAAAAAAAAAAAAGATTTATATCTCGACAACTTTTTAACATACAAATGCAAATATGTTGAAAACTGATCATTAGAATTTGTGTTTTCATTTCCGCATCCCAGATTTTTACTTTGTTAAATTAAGGTTATTTTTAAGAAAAGGCAGAGTGAAAGGTGAAATATTTTCGCTAAATGCAATTACATTTTATCTAGAATATCATACGCTACCTCAAGTACTTTATAAGAATATATCAGCTGAAGTATGTAAAACTGCGTAATGATACTGTAAGAAAGCAAAACAAATCGAAGCATAAACGTTATTAATAACTTTTGGAAATTCTTTCATCATTTAATATCTTATAAATTCCATGCATTCTAATACAAACTCTTATATTAAACTTCTTCTGTTTGCTTCCGTCAATAGTTGAAATGGCTTCATCTAATTCTGAACTGCTCATCTTTAATTTTCAAACCCGTAATACAACTGGGCGGGTTGTATAATACTGAAATCTTACATCTTGTTAGGAAATTTCATATCTGAACTACTTTGGAAGAGATGTATTCTCTTGGCATGATTCTCCGCAACTGGAAAATTGTGTTATCAGTGCAAAAATAGGTTTTGAGCTGATAAGAAACATGTTTGCTATTTATTCTCTTTAGTGTATGTTATTCCCGATTCATTACAGGGTCATGGACATTACGGCCTTATATAATGATTACTGTTGTCGAAAAGGGATCGAAGAAATCATCAGATATGTCAGCGTCACATGTGGTCACATCACAATGAGACTGTAACAGAAAGTCTAAATCCAATGTAGACCTGTCCAATGGACTACAAATCTGCTGTAAATAGTGTACGTATTGTATCGAATTTATGTGAAGTTCTTTTTGTTATATTATTTAAATAAAGGAAGTAAGTTCACGCAAACGTCAGTTGCTGGCGCAAGGACTGTAGTGACAATGTAATGTCGCTTGTAATGCCAATGTTTTCTCACCTGTAGTGCCAATGGCGGAGCAGATCATGAAAAATTGTTACAGCATGTTATGAAGTTGTTAATACTAGGTATTCGGATTTATATTATAATGAACCTCAAAGTGGTTCTGTGGTAAGAGTAAACTCTAAATATAGAGACAATGATACTGATGAAAGCAGTTATGGCGATGGTTTAACGCCACAGTACTTCAAGCTTGTCAGAAAGTGTGTATTGAGAATACGGTAAAGCACACTAGGGCTATCTAAGGGGAGGGATGTCTTCGTGGAGGACTTGCTAAAGGAAACTGGCTCGTATACACGTTACACATGGGGAAAACCACGAAAACGCCCATGCAGCCAGCCCGTTCGCGGGATACGAACCTCGGACCTAACTACCAGTGTTCAGCGATTTTACCGCTCGGTCGCTGCTTGTCAGAAGCTTTATCAAAAGGAAAGTCGAAGATTTTAGTAAACCATAAAGTTAACTTTATTTAAAATTCAAAGGTAAAATAGGAAATTAAATCCATGATGATAAGCCGATGTCAAATGTCGACCACGAACAAGCAGGAACAGTGAAATATAAATGCAAGTGAGTCTGTCCCAAGTTCCAGATGCCAGAGATATCGCATTGGTGCGCCTTATTCCGGTCCCTTGAAATTATGTCCGATGTGCACTTGGCAGTGATGTATTCGTGATTGTGGTTCTCCGGAGAGTAGCAGTGACGGGAAATGCGTCTGTCCTAGTCCTATACACGTAAGAGGTGTTCGACCGATGAGGCCTTTATCAATATAAACTTCCCAATCCCTTTGGAAACTTAAAAGCAAGGAAAAAAGAGAAAAACCTGGGAAATTGCATTGCTGCAAACCACAGGCACATTTAAATCGTTCATTTTTGGTCAGACCAAAAAATGGTGAAGCACGGGCCAAACTCAAGATATCGAGATCTGTAGAGTCTTGGGTTAAAACCGCTCGGCTGCTAGGATTTCAGATTAACATGGGATATCTAACTTCAGCTAGTAATGTCGGCAAATTTTATCATCATCAATGCTGCTTGAAAACCTGCCTGGAGTTTGTCTGCTGCAGTTTTAGCTGATTGATTAATTTTACTTATGAGGGAAATGACTGAACTTAGAAATTTTCTAATTTTCTCGGCTTGCAACCAAAAATAGCTTCTGTTAGATTAAGTGGAAGGGGCTTGATTTTTTTCATTTATCACTGTAAGAGATTTTTGGAAAGCTCTGCTTTTCTGGTTCTTTACCATTAATTTGCATTGGTAGGAAATTTTTTGCGTTTAATTCAGGGACTTTTGGCTCGGGTTTCAGATTTTTCGTTTCGAATCTTTTCTTGTATGCGCTACAACCACGATAGCTGATGACGTGGGCTCCACTACAAAGTGTGCATTTAGGTTTCTCTTCTGGACTTAAGGAGAAGTTCGTCTTTATACTCGCACTATAACGAGTGCGCACGTGTACAGCGCAGCAAATGCGGATAATGTAAATGTTAAAATACAAATATTCTTGTTGAAATGCAAATACTCTGCCACACGGTGATTGAGCCATTGTTACCTGAATATATATTTGCTTTCTGTGATGAATTAGGATACTATGAATTTAAAATCTTCTGTATAGAAATTTAAAAATCAGTAAATCCGTTAGAAACTACGTTTCTTTAAGAATAATTTGTAGGAAAGCCAAAGTTTTGAAGATGCACTCATGTTAGCTTTTCCGTAAAATTTAATATCAGTATGTCTCAGAGTACGTTTCGTTTTGAAATTGTAACTGATCATATGTTTCTATTGGAAAAATGCTCGAAAAAGTACTAGGTATTTAGATCAATCAACACGATAAATTAACCATATTCTCGCCAAGATTCGAAACATTGATATTCCAGTCTGCTAGCTGTGTATGCTAACTATTTACAATAATAGAGCAAGCAAGGGGAATAAGATAATTTCTTACATTGCCTCTCCCATTTAATGAACAACTGAAGAGAAACCCGAGACTCATCCAAACAAATCCAGTGATAGAAACTTGAAATATCAATTGGGAATTAAACATATGGGACTTAACTTCTTTACACTTTCCTTGTGTACCTAGCAAAATTTAAAGCCTAAAATAAATAAAAACTAATCCTACAGAATGTGCATTTCAATTATTAAAGAATTCTACAGAATCCTATTATATCCTGTTATCCTACAATGATATCCTAATATTCCACAGAATCCTTGTGAATATAAATTTAAATTATCAATAATGAAATCATTCATAAAATGATAATATCCTGTATAAAGTATAGCTTACAAAGTAGCAAAAAACTTCGTGCCTTTCAATAAGCAAAAATTAGTTCTTCTTCAAGACAGAATTTTGATGATTACTTATCTACAAACTTCTATTGTTAAAGCTTTTAATATATTTTGTACTAATGTGCAATGATATTAACGATTGTTATTGATTTTGTCTGGTACTCTCCTGTTATGTCGCAGTCTTAAAATATGTAACTTTCTGTTCATAGAAATGGTAAGTTGTCAGTAAAATTTATAATTCACAATTATTTCTTTATCATATTCATTTTGAAAGTAAGAATTACTTTTTGGTGAATCATTTTGGCACAGAATCTACTAAGCTAAGCAAATGCGACATAAACGTTTGAATTTAAAGTTTATAATTAAACATTGCAGTGAAGCGTAAGATCCAATGTAAAAAACAAGCAGTAATGAAACAATCACGATTATACATCGATAATTCAGGCGAAAAAACGTTTTTCATAAGGAAATGGACATAGACAAACAATGAAAGATCCAAATGTGTTATGGGCAGTGATTACGAAATAAAAAAATAATGTATTATTAAAATGTATAAATTCTATAACAAATACTAAATGTAATTTAAAACAAATGTTAAAAACCAGTATCTTTAGAAATTGAAAAGAATAATGATATCGAAATGCAAATTTCCAGTAATAGATCCTATACATTTTTACAATTATTTATAAGCTTTGATATTAAAGTCTCTCATTTTTAATACAATAAAAACAATTGATTGCTTTCCGTGAAAAAGGATGGTAAAGTCAAACGAAATGAGTAATAGAGAATTCATGGTATTCAAGCCATTTCCTCTGGCTCACTGTAATCCTTTCAGCTTTCAGTCATGAAAATAAATAATAGATGACGTTTTGCGATCATTTTCATCAACTTAGCAGCAAATGGTTGCCGAAGAAAAGATCTCAGTTTCACGTGACACGAGTGTTGAGAAGCAGATAAAGTAAATCTTAAGGAGCAAAGCACATCTATTTCACTTACTAAATCTAATGATTTTTCTTCGCTTGTAGTAATCGAAACGCTACTTTAGATTCTAACAATAATGATTGCTTTGCACCGAGTCGCTTGCGTAAAGCGAATTAAGAATTATGTACCATGAAATCTTCCTAAGACGATTATGCAAGACTTTGGGGGAATTTATTAAAGGAAGTAGTTGTCTTGAGAGATTTCGGTACATGCGAATTTGAAAAAAAATCTTAAATTTTTTGGAGATGTAAAGGTGACGATTGTCTTATTATGTCTATGTCTTATCACTTGGTATTTGTAAATGAAAAGCATGATAGCAGTCCAGGACAGGGTGGTAGATGTATGTTTCAACAAGCAACTGATTTTATTAACATATTTCCTTTTAATTAATTATTGCTTAATAATATAAATTTAAAAGACCAAAACATTGAACCCATTAACAATAAACACGCCATTAAATTAATTAGTAAAAGCATATTTATGAATCTACTTAAATGCTCGCTTTTGCGTCTAAAACCTTATTGGATTAGTGTTAAGCGTCAACGAAAGTCTCAAATAAATAGTAAAACAGAAGCACTTAAGACTGACTTAAGGCACTTGAGACTTTTCAGTCTCAATAAAACCAGGTTCATCGATCTGGCAGGAAATAATGCTATCAGGTTCAATGTTTCATCTTACTTTCTTTGGGAACATGCAAGGACCTGACTCGGAACAGAGAGCTTACTAAAGCTATGTTCAATAACTGTGGGAAGTAGACAGGATACACAAGAAGGGTATACAAAACCCTTTATTTTTCTCTCTTTACAATAATTTCCGTACTTCGGAATACAAAGACCCACTACTTGTGGTCTAAACGTAAGAATATAAAAATATAACTAAACTCTAACTTAACTTTGAAATAATAAACGTGGAATTTTGGCCTTATATTAACAGGAAGCCGTATGTAGTACAGAGAACTGTTAACACTACAATACGTTTAAAATTATCAAGAGGATTAAACCTCTGGCCTGGAAGGCAACCAGCAACTGAGTAAAACCTCTAAGGTAAGCGGCCTGCTTCGGCTAACTCCTTCCTCTCTCTTGCTTGGCAAAAAGCCACAACATAAGTACTTGGCGTTCGCCAGACAAATTTTGCATAAATAAGTTAACGCTTATAATTCTGGCCGGAAGTAGAAAATAAGAAGTGATAGTAAAGATTTAAAATAAAATAAACGTTAGTAAAACTTAAGATCCTTACATACTTCCCGCCAGAGTTAATTAGTTTGAAACTGAGGTCTAAAACGACCTTGTTGAAAACTTTTAGCTCTAGAATCTAAAGCGAGGCCAACCTTTTACAAATATCTCTCACTAGAAACTAGAAATTTAAAAAAAAGAAATTTGTTTTTACAATAGCAGCTCCAAGGACACGCAATTTTTTCATCTGTACTGCATCTAAACAGGAGCTTTTATTCAAATCTGATTCCTTCCAGAGATCTGGAAGGAAAACTAGTTTAATGAAATGTTGCACAATGAAATGGCAAGTAACATGCATATTTATATTTCTCTTAACATTCTTATTTCATTCATGAATATTTTAATTATCTCTCCCCGTGCTCTCTGACATGTGTTGTAAAAGAACACCAAACACGAATGTGTTTATGTATACGTGTTCAACACTTCCTCCTACAATGAAAACACTAACGTGTTAAAATTCAACATACCAAGAGCTCGTAACACACCCTAACTTCAACTCTAAACCCTGAGGTACTATTCTGAAAGTGGCTAACTCTGAAATGTAGCGTCAGAGAGCCTAACTACATTCATTCAACCTTTAACACATATTCACCATAATTTAGTCTTTTTACAGTCACACGAATAAAAAAAATTTTAACATTACTTTCACTTTTACCATATCACGGTATTTCTTAACATTTAAAATAACAGTTCACATTGTATATAAGAACATATTAACATGCCGTTAATTTTACGCATTTGAAAACATACATTAGTAGTACATTGTTAACTTCTATTCTTTTCCCAGCAAGTGCCAATTCTTCTACATTGAAATACTACATTTCAAAAAGTCTTTCAGACTAAAACTTCTTTCTTGCCAGAATGTTTTAAATAAAATTTATACAATAACTTTTACAATATTTAAGTCTTTACATATTCCTATTATACATCAGCTTTAGTTTTACGCGCGAGTAATTTAAAAACATAATATCAAAATCGGTAACAACTGATTTCTCGCCCTTTTGGCGACAAAGGTAGACCTCGCATGAGGTAAAACTTCTTGAAATCTGCCACTTGCAGTAAGAATGAAAGATTAACTTAAGTTTGCAAAGTAACATAAAATTTTACTTATCTTTGTGATATTCGGACATTCTTTTCTGAGCCCAGTCCTGGAAGGTAGCACAGATTCTCGTTTGATTTATCCTCCTTCTTGTGCGGGCTCGCCCTTCAGTGCCTTCCTCTAGAAGCTTTCTTTTTTCTCCAGTTCGGTCACCCTTGAATACCTTCTTTTTCGCCTCTGCCTGTGGTCTTGGCCGTTTGATGGCAGCTGGTCTTGGCGGAACCGGGAGACTTCTTTCGCGTTCCTGCTTGGACCTCGTTGCTGGCCGTTCAAATTTTCCTTGTAACTTTTCCTCCGCCGCTGGTGGCCCTTCCGCAGTTCGGCGACGTTTGCTGTGGAGAGTCCTGTCGGATGAGTAGATCTTCCGTTTTAGAGCCGGGTTATAGTTGCCGTCATTTCTCCTGGCTCTCTTTGCATATGTCGTCCTTCTCCCTTCTTCATTCTGGGGGTATTCGTGAGCTCCCTTTTCTGGACGGTGGAACAGCTTCTTTTTCTTGTTACCTTCACTTTTCCCGCGGGGAAACTTTGTTTTAACTTGCTCCTGCCTCTTAATGGCTTGCCCTTGTTCTTGTCGTTGTTCCACCTCTGGAGCTTGTGCCTGCGGTGTCTGCCGTGCGGATCCTGCAAAAGATCTGTAAATATTTGCATTTTATTACGATGATAGTAGGGTTTGATTTGATCAATGTTTGCGGAGCAGGTTTCACCATTTCTATCTTTGAACACTACTACAGCGTGAGTTATTTTTTCTATGACATATGGTCCTTCAAATCATGGAAAAATTTGGCAGTTTTATCTTCTGGTGCTGAAGAAAGTGAATGCTTAATTTTTAACACTTCATCCCCTACTTTATAAGTTACTCCCCGTCGTTTCAAATCATAATAGAGCTTCTGTTTTCTCTGTGCTACTTCAGTATTCTTTTTTGCTTCTTTAATTAGTTTTTTTATTACACCCATTTTAAATTCTGGGGCTCTTTGTTGCACATAAAGTAATTTATCTAACGGCGTTATAATCTTTCTGCCTAAAAATAACTCAGCAGGAGTTTTGCCCGTTGTATCATGTTTTGCGGTCCTAAGGGCGAAAGCAAATTCATTGACATAGTTATCCCAGCTTTTATGAAAATTGTTAACATAACTACGGATAATTTTCACTATATTTCTATTGACCCGTTCCGCTATATTTGATTGCGGCCGATACGGGACCATTTTTAAATGACGTATGCTCAGTTTTTGGCACATGTCTTCAAATACATTACTTACAAATTGAGGATCATTATCCGATATAACTTTTAGGGGCGCCCCGTATTTTAAAATATATTTATTTAAAATAGAATCAGTAACTAATTTCGCGAAGGCTCGTTTTAAGGGAACAATTTCGGACAATTTAATAAATGATCAACCATAACAAGGAGATAGCGACTTTTATTTAACTGACTTTTTGGGAAAGGGCCCAATAAATCGATGCCAATTATTTCATTTGGAAATTCGGATTTAATACTATTTAGAAACCCGGCCGAGCGGAAATTAATAGTATAATTAACTGCTTGACATGTTGGGCAGGACTGGACATACGCCCTTGTTAACTTTTGCAGTTCAGGAAAATAGACTGCCTCGCGTACGCGTTGGATAGTTTTTCGAATACCAGCATGAGAAGCTAAAGGGCTGTCATGGAGCTCCTGCAGGATATTTAATCTAAGACTAGCTGGGATAACAGGTCGAAATTCGTTGTTGGAATTCGTAGTTTTTGTATAAAATAATAGACCATCTATTAGTTCGTAATGGGCCGCCCTATTTCTTATCGCCACAATATCTTGGTGGCTAAAATTTTCAGGATCCTTTAAATACTCATCAATGCTTCCAAACTCAGGATCCTTACCCAGTTCGGTTATTACAGTTTCTCGGGAATTTATTGTACATGCTGTGAGCATTGCCACCTTTACAGTATTACCTTCTTCATCTATTTTAATTCTGGATAGGGCATCTGTTACGATATTTTCCTTTCCAGGGGTATGCTTGATTACCAGATTATATTCTTGTAGCTTGAGTGCCCATCTTATTAACCTTGGGGATAAGTTTTTCCCTGAGTACAATCTAGTTACCGCCGCATGATCAGAGTACACTGTTATTGGCGCCTTTCCAAAATAGACTCGGAACTTTTGCACTGCTAACAGAACTGTAAGTGCCTCTCTCTCGGTCGCGGAATAGTTTCTTTGTGTTTGATTTAAAGTTCGGCTAAAAAATGCCACGGGCTGCTGATTTTGCGAAAGTACCGCTCCTACCGCATAATCCGAAGCATCCGCTAAAATTTCTAAATTCTCATCCTTTTCAGGAAATTTCAACACAGGGGCTTGCGTTAATGCTTGTTTTAATTTTTCGAAAGCACTATTGGCTTCGGCCGTGCACGAGAATCTTGCCGTTTTCCTTTTTAATTTTAACAATGGTTCAGCAATAGCTGCAAAATCTTTTATAAAGGACCTATAATATGAACAAAGTCCTAGAAAAGAAGAGAGCTTCTTCGCCGTGTTTGGAGTCGGATACTTTTGTACAGCGATTATTTTGATTCGTCTGTCTCGATTCCTTTCTGAGATATTTTGTAACCTAAATATTTTAATTCAGGGGCTGCAAATTTGCACTTTTCGACATTAACTTTTAGACCGGCCTCATTTAATAAAGAAAACACCTGTCTTAAATCCTGTACATGTTGGTCGAGATTATCACTAGTAATAATGATATCGTCTAAATAGATAAATGTGGACTTTCCAAGAACAGGCCTTAACACAATGTCCATACATCGCTGAAATGTTGCCGGGGCCCCTGAAAGGCGAAATGGCATACGCAAAAATGCATAAGTGCCAGACTTGGTTATAAAAGCAGTCTTAGGCACGTCCTCAGGCCTAACCCCTATTTGAAAATAACCAGTCGTTAAGTCTCAAGTCGTCATGTATTTGGTGGATGTTATGTTCCTTAGAACTTCTTCAATGATAGGGAACGGATATACCGGATATTTAGTTATGGAGTTTAATTTAGGGTAGTCAATTGCGAATCTCCACCTTTTTGGATGTGTCAAAGGATAGTCATTATTTTTCTTACATAAAACCACCGGGCTAGCATAACTACTTGAGATGGGCGTTATGATCTTTTTACGTAGCATATCGGTGATATGCCATTCTATAATTTTTTCCTTATTCTTATCATACCGGTATGCTTTGTGGCGAACTGGCATTGAATCTCCGGTGTCAATACTATGGTTAGTAACCTGAGTAAAACCTGGAATATCACTAAATAACGAAGCAAATTCACTTACCACTTGTCGGATTCTATCTTGCTCTTCATTAGGCAGGTGGTCAAGGTTTAACATCGGCGGTTCAGCCCTTTTCTCCACGAACTGGTTTCATCGTCAGCTTAAGGGACGCTACATTAAAATCCAGCGTTGCTTGTGCCTCTGAAAGAAAGTCTATTCCTAAGATAATATGTGCTTGCAGATTCTTTACTATGAAAAACATAATATTTACTTGTTCGTCCTTGATACGGACATACAGCGGTAATTTACCTATACACTTACATCTTTCTCCTTGCGCAGCTAACACTGTCGTATTATCCGAATTATATATACGATATTTACGAAAATACTTCCTAAAAAAATCTACTGCCACACAGGAACACTGCGCGCCTGTATCCAGGAGTGCGGTGGCTGGGATATTATTCACCAACACTTCAATCTTGGGAAGAGTAAAATTTTTCACCATTACTGTATTTAACTTGAAGGAAGAGGGGTTTTCGTGGCCTTCGGATTTCCGCACCCTCCCGTCAGCAGAAATCCGTTTTAGTTTAAATTATTTTTCATTTCCGTGCTTTCCTTCTTTTTACACTGGCCTTGAGACTTTTTTCCTGGATTGCTATTGAACTGTCGACGTTCGCCGGCTGTTTTTGAATGCTCGGGTTTCCTTGCTCACTGATTCGCTTTGCTTCCGTAGCCGTGTGCTTGAGTTTGCTGTAGTCTTGGCGCACCAAATTGGTTTCGCTGTTGATATTGGCGTCTTCTTTCAATGTCCGCCGTTCTTCTACTTTCAAACTGGATTGCTAGCTCAAATAACTTCTTAATTCAATAAAGTCTTGCACTTGGGGCAGTAACCCCGGCAAAATCACTTGAATTATCTCAGGATCCGGACGGTTTCCATACAAGAGTTTGAAGACGTGAATTTTTCTTAAAATAAAGCTTGAGAGATTTTCGATTCTTTGCTGATATATACTGAAAAGTTCCGTTTCTAATTTCGCACGATCCCTTACAACAGGGAAGGCTTTTAGTAGGGCAGTCTTGAAATTTTCATAAGTATAGGTGGGACTTCCTGCTTGACCCAAGAGACTTCTGCCTATACATTTGAACCAATTAAGCGCTTGGCCCCTCAAAGCGCTGGTAGCTAAGGTAACTTTTTGAAACTCGTGCACGGGGTAGAACATGAAGTGGTCATCCAATTTTTCCAAAAAACTGGTTACCGGTGAGTTTCCATTAAATGTTGCTTCTGGTTTCATCGAAGCGCGCATGATCTGGACGATGTAACCAAATCCTTCCAGGGCGGCAGCTGGCATTTCTGGATTCTGAGCCGCTTCTGCAGGCAGCACAGGTTCTTCTTGAAACTCGGCCATGGTTATTTTTCTTCGTTGGGCGCCACTATAAGGTTCAATGTTCCGTCTTACTTTCTTTGGGAACATGCAAGGACCTGATTCGGAACAGAGCGCTTACTAAAGCTATGTTCAATAACTGTGGGAAGTAGACAGGATACACAAGAAGGGTATACAAAACCCTTTATTTTTCTCTCTTTACAATAATTTCCGCACTTCGGAATACAAAGACCCACTACTTGTGGTCTAAACGTAAGAATATAAAAATATAACTAAACTCGAACTTAACTTTGAAATAATAAATGTGGAAGATTGGCCTTATATTAACAGGAAGCCGTATGTAGTACAGAGAACTGTTAACACTACAATACGTTTAAAATTATCACGAGGATTAAACCTCTGGCCTGGATGGCAACTAGCAACTTCTGAGTAAAACTTCTAAGGTAAGCGGCCTGCTTCGACTAACTCCTTCCTTTCGCTT
This sequence comes from Stegodyphus dumicola, assembly GCF_044657685.1. NCBI lineage: Eukaryota > Metazoa > Arthropoda > Arachnida > Araneae > Eresidae > Stegodyphus > Stegodyphus dumicola. Next base: position 138,507,589 of record NC_140777.1, read on the forward strand.
GCTTGGCAAAAAGCCACAACTTAAGTACTTGCCGTTCGCCAGACAAATTTTGCATAAATAAGTTAACGCTTATAATTCTGGCCGGAAGTAGAAAATAAGAAGTGATAGTAAAGATTTAAAATTAAATAAACGTTAGTAAAACTTAAGATCCTTACAATGCAATGTTTTTATCTGTTTCTGATAGGTTTGAGATTTGTGATACTTTAATTTCTTAAAGATCGTTTTGATGATCCCATATGCATATATCAATTTTTATAAAAGTCAATTTTAGATCGTATAATTTTGTTCATCTCGTTGTTGTTGCTTATCCTCGAAAGATCTGACATATGTCAGATCAGCTTCAGAAAGTTGCTGACCGTCAAAAAATCAGTAAAAGTGAGGGGATTGGATTTTAAGTCCTCCTTAGAAAGTCCGATGCAACTCAGTATGTGATCTAGTGAAGCTGGATGGTCACAGAATTTTCTACAAGCGGGGTGGAATTTTCTGCCACTAATCAAAGGAATGACATTTAAGGCCACTTGTTAGTCTAGGCAGAGCAGTCTGAGAGCCACGGTCATATTTGATTTCCAGAAGAGATCCAGGGGATCTTCCTGTGTACCGTTGGTACATACGTGGAATACACCATATGATATTAAGTTTAAATCTTTCATTTCAGTAAAGTTCTTGGTAAGTAAGTGAGGAGCCAGTGATCGTTTCATTTTCACTACCCTCTTTTGCCAGTTTATCAGCGATCTCATTATCACTAATATTAACATTTCATGGGATCTACTGGAGGTGGACGTTGTGGGTCTGAGAGGCCTTCCTCAGTTTGAGTAGAATAATATGCTGGTTTCTTCGCATGCGGATGACCAGCAGTGTTGCAGTGCACTGCGGCTATCCGATCGTCAACAAAACGATAAGGAGGAGGAAGTGAGCAGCTTCTATTGGTCAAAAAGACTGGAGCCTTCTGGATGAATTTGTTAATCTTGAAATTTAATAATGAATATGGAATAACTTTTGAGATATATCTTAAATATCTTCGTTCACCACTTAGACGTTTTTAAGCAACGTGACAAAACATTCAACCTTTCTTCCACAAATATTGATAGGTTACAAACAGTAGTAATATTTAAGATAATATAACTTGCCGAACAAGTATTAATTTAGAAGTCAAACAACAAAAATCAGTGTTATATTTGAAACTTTTCACAGGACTAGTTTCGATGGTTTTACCGAACCATCATCCTGCCAAAGAGCAAATGAACTAGATAAGGTACAGTGATTAGATAAGATTTTTTTATTGTTTGACTTCTAAATTAATAGTAGTAATATTTACCATTATCATCACATTAGCATTTATTTATGTTGTTGAAATAAACTATATCTCAGTCACGGATTGTCATAATTCTATAAATCTAAACTATGGAAACTTTTACATGCTGTGTAGAGTGGATGAGTGAGCCGTTTATTTTGAAGCTCTTAAGTTATTTTAAGTGGATGGTTATAACCTTTTGATTGGCTGATAGCATAAAGGACATGTTTCTCATCACCAGCAGCAAAGGAAGATAAAGTCTGTGCCGGATGTGGCTCCACAGACCATGAGAACACCAATTGGACTAAAAACAGTCAGCTGTGTCAACTGCACAAAGGTGAATAAACGATATAATACAGGCCTCGATGCCCAACATGATAGCCGAGATAAGAAATGCCCATGCTACCTAAAAGAGCTCGAACGACTAAAACAGCGAACATATTATGGATAGTATCCAAATAATCCAGATTAATCTTAAGCACTCCAGGAGTGCAACAGACAACTTAAAGATAAATTTTGAACAGAACGACAAACTCAAAGTAGCATGTATCCAGGAACCGTACACAGTACAGAACAAACTGTACGGATTCCCCACAAAATATAGGAAAATATAGGAAGTTCTACTCTCGAACAGGCGCAAAACCTGCAGTGATTATAGCGGACTCAAATCTCCCAGTTCTGGAACTTTTCAGCTCTCCGGAGATTATAGCGCTTGCAAATGGCAGTGACTCAAGATTTATACTAATCACGGTATGCTGTCTTCCATCGCAAGACATTGCACCAATCCTGACAACCCTAAAAAGGTTTATGCAGGACAATAACAACATGACTACAATAATTACCGGAGATTTCAATGCCAAAAGTCCCCTATAGGGCTCACATAATACGAATACACGAAGCCTCAAAGTATGCGAATTAATTGCCAGCACTGGACTATCGATTGTCATTGAGATAGGGGATACGCCAACCTTCGCAGGAGTAAGTGGCAACAGCTGGATTGACCTCATACTTATCATAAGTAGAGACAGAATCCGGATCGATAATTGGAAGGTAACAGACGAAGCAAACAATAGCGATCATAATAATATCTATTTTGACGTCTCCAGCATTCATTACCCAACATGGAGAAGATCGAAAATCAATGTACGACATACCGATTGGTAAGTTTCAAAAGGTATGTCTCAAAATCTTTAGCTACCCTAGAAATCTGACAACTATCGAAGAAATCGATAAATATGTAAGAGAAGTTACCACTAGTCTTTAGGAGATCTATCAAACAACAGTTCTCTCACATAACTCGAAACCAAGATCGCGCACCTGTGCATGGTGAACAAAAGATCTCACTATTCTCAGGAAAAAGGTTAGAGCAACAAGGAAAAGATTCCAAAAAACAACTGGAGAGGAAAGGACCCATAACAGGCTGCTTTACCAAAAGGTACGTGCACAGTACCGCCAAAAGATGTATAAAGAAAAGAAAAAAGCATGGGACATGACATGGAACAAAATCACTGTCAGCTCTCCGTTCAGAACTTACTTCGATCTAGCTAAAGGGAAGAGCATGGATCCATTACAGATAGGTTCAGTTCAAAAAGAAGATGGCACAATGACGAGCACAATTGAGGATACAATTAGAGAAATCATGAGGTTCCATTTTCCAGAAGACGACCCCAACGAGGACTCTACATATCACGCAGATATCCGTGCCCAATCAACCGAGATTCCAAACTCGGAAGACGATCAGCCATTCACACTCGAAGAAATGCAATGTACGATAAACTCAACACGCCGAGGTGAAGCTCCTGGGCTGGATGGCCTCACGATTGAAACCATTGAAGAGCTTAGGCTCGCAGACGACAAACAAATTCTAGCACTCTTTAACAAGTGCCTTGAATTAGGTTATTTTTCAAAGGAATTAAACAAAGGCAGAGCTAGTATTGTTCCAGAAAGAGGGAAAACCAAAGTCCATGCCCAGTTCTTACAGACCTATCTGCTTACTCTCAGCGTTAATCTCTGCGTAAGTATCTTGTCAAGGGCAAGGTCCTTGACAAGATACTAACGCAGAGATTAACGTATTACCTGGTCAAAAACAAACTATTAAACCCCGCCCAATTCGGGTTTACTAAAGGGCGGAGCACCACCGACGCCATCAGCCGTGTTCAAGACATCATCTTAAATAACAGACAAAATAACCTCCATACGTGTATAATATCGCTTGACGTAGCTTCCGCATTCAATAAACTATGGTGACCAGCGCTCAAAACAAAACTAAAAGACCTCCGATGTCCAAACAATCTTTACCAACTGATCACAAGCTACCTCACAGAACGTCAAGTGACCTACAAAAGAGACGGCTTAAATATCACGATGAATTACCACAAAAGAGCCCCACAGGGGTCTAATATCGGACCCATCCTGTGGAACATAACTGCAGATTCAGCGCTGAACATCAACTTTGGAGACAATGCCAAGATACAAGCTTACGCCGACGATATTATACTCATAATAGACGGAGGCAATTATGCAGATCATATAATAAGGCAAACATTTCTCGTGATTGGTTATTGCATTCGGATAGATCAGTGATCGCCAAACCGTCGATCGCGAGCTACTAGCTACTAGTAGCTCGCGGGGACATCCTCAGCAGATCGCGTTAGATATCTCCGAGTCGGGGACATCTTCGGTTGCCTAACCTTGATTCCTCCACTCGGCTGAGTCTATTTGGAACTGATTGATTTTCAAAATGATTTATCTGTAAAATCGCTTTCTTCGAGCTATGAAAATACTTGGCCTCTTGTTCCTTAAGAAAAATGCAACTGTTGTCCAGGTTTGTCCGAAAATGAAGGCAATGTTCAGATCTATATATCTGTGTGAGATTTATATTTCCAGTATGAAATTTAGAAACAAATGTACAGAAACAAACTCACCGATGAATATGTGAACATCTGCATTCGAATAGCAGCCACCACCTACTCTCCCAACATTAAAAAACTTGTTAGTGGCAAAAAAGAGTTCCATCCTCCTCATTAATGTTAATCAGTCTGATAAAAAATGTCTGGTATTACATTTGATATTTATTACTAACTACACCTCAATTTCTTTCTTATTTACAACTAAATTTAAATTTTTTTGTTATATTCAGTTTAATTAAAATTGATTTCAAATTTACTAGAAATGTAAGTTTTTAAGCAATAAGCAAATATAAGATTTTTTTTAAAAAGAAGTTGGCAGTTCTTTTGGGGAGCTCACAGTAGGATTTAAAAACGGTACGGTATCTCAGAAGCTTCATGAGTTTGGCAACCACTGGGATAGATCATTTGTAAAAGCACTTTCCATGGAAAGTACGTTCTGAGCCTAAGTAAAAGAGTTGCATCCCGCTTAAAATAGGAGGTGCATTTTTTTAAATTAAGGGAATGCAACCACTTTACTTGCACCTGGCTGCACATTTTCAAGTGAGTCAAGACCCAATTACGAGATCGCAAATTTAGTTAAAAAACGTGCTTTCTTTGTTAATGAGAAACCTTCCGTAGATTCATTCTCCTGTTTGATATTTTGTTTATATTTTGCTTTCTTCAAGATCAGTAAAATGAATATGAAACTGAAACAGCTTCTATTTTCTTCATTCCATAGCAATGCATGGCTGTCTTATGTTTATTTTGTTGACTTGAAGGAAGCCACACAATTTTTATTTGCTTAGAACAACAACAAAAAGAATTCAAACAAAATGCATTAACATGTTAATAAACCTGACGGCTATTCTCTAATTATCGTGTCAGGTGTGCACTTATTAAATCGAGAAGGTTCCTGCCAGTAAACCAAAAAAGAGCGGCAAGCATTAACGAGAATTTTATCTTAAAAAAATTCCCAGATCGTGAATCAGGTTTCCACCGTTATAAGTAGCATTTTCTTTCTCTGCGATAGCGAGTGGTGTTTAAAACTACGTGCTGCTTTGTTAAAAGCAATTTTTGGTGATACTTGACATGCAATGACAGAATCCTATTATTTGCGTTTATCAAGGGTAGCGCCCTTGGAAAAAGGGTCGTATAAAATGTAAATAATCGATAGCAAACTGACGTCGAAAATACATTAGATTTAAATTGTTTACGTTAACAGTAAGATGAAGTTAACATTTTATGTATTTAATTCGCATACGACGTATTCAATTCTTTGCATAGTTCCATAATACTTGCTGATAAACTACATTAAATGCATTGTGCTTAGGCCTTGATAATCCACAAATCTCACAGAAATGTAAAACGCAAAATTGCTCACAATTATCAGAAGTCTTGGCAAAACACGCGTAAAAGACATAATCAGAATATCCCATATAGGAGACTGCTTTAAATTTGCAATTGTTTCAAAACGTTAAACAGATTTTACTTTTTGCTTGTTCAGGAATTTAGCCAATTTTCGAAGCACTTGAACAGGAGTGTGCAGATGTATTTTCCTACAAAGGCAGCGCTTAACTTTCTGACAATTACTGTTTTCCTCAGTCCAAAAAATTCCGCTGCAGGCTACACTTGAAACAAATGAAAAGAAATATAAATCTCATCTTTAATAATATTTATAACAATTTCTTAGCTTTTGTGATACAGGCTTTTAAATTTAATACTGAAATACACATTTAGGTGTTAAATGATAGTTGACCCTTAAGAAGGCAATGGTGTTAAGTAAGCTGTAGTTTGCGGCAGCATATATGCTCTAAAGAACATAATTGAATTATATTATCAGTAAAAAGCCACTTTGGTTTTTTTTAAATATTCTAAATGTTTGTTATTAGTCTGAAATATGGATACCGCTTTCTGTTTTCTGGTGAGTATCATATTTCAGAATTCGGCTGAAAAATTATAGCTTTATGTTCTGAAGCGATAAAGTATTATGAACAGCTACGGTGCAAAAATGCGCATTGCGTAAACAACAACAACAAAATCAATGGCACAGTTCTATCTATCTTCTTCCAGGCAAGTGTCTCTATGCTGGGTACGTAGTCATCATGGTACCCAAGGTAACGAAAGGGCCGACTCTTTAACTAAAGAAGCCCCATGTCACCCCTTCATCGACTCAGAGACACCACTTTCCATACTCGCTGCCAAACATAAGATCTTCTGCGCCTTCATGTCCATCTGGCAAGCTTGCTGGGACGACTCAGATACCAGTCGACACACCTACTCCATCTTTCCGTGGTTTCCACCAAAAGGCTCAAAACAGGTTTCTATCTACAACAAGCTTTCACAAATCACGGAAGATTTCCCGCGTACCTCAGCAGGTTCTGCCATCAAAACGTAAAATGCGCCTGCGGTGCTTCAGCTTCTTCAGCCGACGTTTCACATTACATCCACCGACTGTCCACTTATTTCTCCTATCACAGCCTTCCTTCCTCAGCTACAGGGATCACATAGCCTCAAAGACCTTCTTCAGGATTACTACGGACGGCGGGGCGTCAGAACTATCATAGAGTATGTCTATTCTAAGAGAAACATAATCATAGCAGATAACCAGGTCTAGGCACCTGACGAAATGTAAAGGCAGCAAGCCTCAACTCATATATATATGTAAATATCTCTAAGCTAACTAACCCTTTCTGCTGATTTTAACATTCCCAAAATTGTAAGTTGGAGCACAAACAAAAGTACAAACTATTGTTAAATCTGTTTATCTTTAATAAGGTTGAAAAGATAAACAACCAAATTAGGTTGCTGTAGCAACGATCAGAATAGCATGACTGACCTGTAGTGCCCATTGAAGGTGCCCATTCATTGGGTGAAGCAGGCGGAATAATAATAAATAAATAAATACCTCGTTCTACTGGACCGATTGAGGAACTTCAACTTGCATTTTTCATGTTTCAAAAGCGCGACTTAGGATATGTATTAGATTTATATATAGCATTGGTCTAATATAGGTATTTTGACACAAAATCTGACTTTTTCTGATATGACATGCTAATTGTTTTCCATAGTTCGATTCTACGACTTAAACTATGCAAACTGCTAAGTTTTGTAAAAATCGAGCATGTAGGTTTTTAAAAAATTAGCTCTCAAACTTTAAGTTCCTCTCAATGTTAATTGAATTTGATATATATTTATTAATATCGCTTTTTTATTTAAACTTACTTGATTCCTTCTTCCAGAATTAAAAATTTAGGTTCATTTCAAATAAAATTCACCCATTTTTTATGATTTATTTTTTAAATTTGTATTTTAAAATATTTTTTATAAATTTCTCGAAAAATAATTTTGAATTATAATCTATAAAAGTTTTACCATCATCTTAATGAAGATGTATTTCTAAGTATACATGCAAAAGATTAGAGTTTTTTCTTGGCGTATATTATTATTTTATATTCGCGTTTTGAAATTTGGCATATTTGTTGTAAGCAATAAAAACGCCAAATGTGGTTTGCGCAATTTTTTAAAATTAATTGAAATAATGAACGATGACTTTATTTTCGCTTGTTTACAATGAAAATAAGGAAAGAAAGATAAGGTTGCTACAAACTAAGGAGTTCGCAATGTGAATCCTTGGCACAATCTGAGTAAAATGCGCCAAGGTACATTTTTAAATTTCTCCATAAATTTCGCACCAAACTTTGCAAAATTTAATATTTAGGCATAATTTGAGTCGTAGGATAGAAATCAGAAAAAACATTGCCATGTCATTTAAGAAAAGGCCGATTTTGTGTAAAAATGCCTATATTAGAACAGTTGCTATACATAAATCTATTATATATCCTACGTCGCGCTTTCGAGGCATGAAAAACGCAGTTTGAATTTCGTCAATCAACCCAGTAGAACGGGAGATATAGAACAGTCCTATTGTTTTTCCAGTATACGCTCTTAAGAATTATTTAACAAACTGCTAACATAAAGAAGAGTCACGTTTTGAGTAGCAAGTAAAAGGGGCCCAAAATAAAGTCGTTAAGAGCCGGGGTTTATAGTCTATGACTGAGTGCAGATAAAATATATCCTTTGAAAGTATTGAAGATATAACATAAAAAAGCGTAATTTACGCTTTAACGGGCTAAAGAATCATTTCTTGGAGCATATTACGACGGTGATAATGGTAAATACTTCTCTCGTTCTGTAAGGATAGATACGGCTTATGCATGTTGGAGTACCTGCATATTTTGCGTAAGATCTTGTGTCATTTCTGTATTAACAAGAAGGTAAATTCGCCCATAGAATAACCTGATAGACTTTAGACTCGAAGTGAACTATTTCGACGGTCATACGCATCCATTTACTTCGCCAGATGAAATGTACCACGTACTGAGTACACTGTCAATTGGATACGAAATGCCACACGTGCTTTTGCTTCGCCCGCGGATTTATACGACGACGACATGTATCGACTTTGATAATTCTCATTTCGAACACTTATTTTAAAGTCTTAAGCTATTTGTAATCTGTTCTTATTATCTTTGTAGTCTCTTTTAGAATGATGGTTTCTTATGTTGCACCCAAAGTTTGGTAATTTACCACACACCAAAGTCGAACAAATACTTGCAAAGAGTAATACCATGTCCTTTTTGAATCCTGACCATCTAGGATCCTACCGACGAATATTTGCTGTTTGGATAAGTTCTTGGTGTCTATTTCTTGCATCGATCTCCGCAGTTTTAACATTCATCTCCGCAGTTTTAACATAATTTTGGTATTCTCTTATAACTAAGTTTCAACATCCATTGGTTTAAATATATCTGGTTATCTTCGATCGTATAAAAAACACTCTAACACTCTTTTGAAGACTTTATTTTGGAACACTGAGACGTCCTGTATATCAAAGCTTTTGATGACGGATAAGAAAGATTTTATGGCTGATAAAAACTACTTTAGTAAACGTATGGGCACAAGCAGACCGCAAGGGCTCTCAAGGCCAGATGCTCAATTATTGCGATTTGGTACATCATGTAATCTTTGGGCCTTTATGTAATATACAGGCAACGATGTATAAATAGTTTATGAAATGTGACAAAACCCATGATATCTGCCAAGAATATTGAAGAAAACTAGCCGTAGAAGCTACATAACAAAGAATTGGTCATATAGTAGTTTAGAATAGCATGGCATTTTTGAAACAAATGGACAGCATATTTCAATCTAAGTGTTTGCATGAAATGTTGTGCAAATATTAATCTTCGAAATATGGTAAAAGCTGAATTTAACTGCTGATTTTTACATCACCTTTTCATTGCTGACTACAAGGAAGAGTTTCGAGAACTGCTATTTTCAAAAGCACTTTGCTACTTAACTGTAGAATATAGAAAACGTGCTATTCTGCCAGATGAAAAAATTTAAATTTAATTTTTAAAAATTTAAATTCCAAGGAAGTTTCTGAAACCTTACTTAAAGTTCAAGCACAGAAAATAAAGACTTATCTTTGGTGGACATCTTGAAGTGGAGAACTCGTATCCTAATACGAAGCTGACGTCGACGGCACTGACCCTCGGTTACAAATGGAAGTTTCAGAGAACATCGTTCTGTCATGGCACTATTGGCGAAACACACACGGCCGGTAACTGGTATTTTTCTAACGACGAAGCATTTTCACTCTGGAAAACAAGAGCACTGCTGCCCAGCACGGCTGTCCGCCTGGTCTTCCCGCTTCGAAAATCGGGCCAAAAGTCTTAATCCTGAAAGTCTTAAAACCTTCAGCAAAACTCGTCCAACGTCGGGTAATGTCTCTTTAAACATTTCAGTAAAACTCGCCCATCTTCAATTTAGCCTTTTAGCCGGGGAGCATGTTTGCCATTCCCTGCCTGAAAAACGTCTTTCTAGGCAATTACAGCTCACCTTCTATCGTCAACCCAAGAACAAGCTCGAAGTTACAGTCTTAGCCAAAGGTAAGTAAGTCTAGCCAGTAGGTGATTCCAAGAGTAAGTCTTGCACGAAAGTGATTCAAACTCGAATTTTCTTCGTCTCCTTCACAAACGCGGGTTCCCACAATGGCTTCAATTATCGCCCCCTTAATTTGTGCAAAATTTGCGTTTCAAAATGTGTGAAATGCGGAAATAAAGGCGAATGAATGCGGAAATAAAGGTGAATGCGGAAATAAAGGCGAATGCGCGTGCGCGCCCCCTTCTTCACTTAGCCAACAACCGGACCTTCCGATCGCCAAAACCTGAATGACTTACATCGAAGGTTAAGTGGCAACCTCTGACCCTTCTGTCACGTACTTCCTGTCCTAAGGTCAACTGCACAATGAAATTTCTTCTAGAACATTCTAAAGGACAAAGCGCGCGAAATCATGACTTAGCAGAATCGCCTCCTTTTCCCTGCTTCTTTTCACTATGAATCAAAGCTTGAACAAAAATTGCAAATAAAAGAAAAATAAATAATATTTCTTCGAAACTAAATAATATTCCCAGAAGCATCTGTTTTTCTCCAAAATTAAAGCATTAAAATAAATAATTCAGAATCAAATACAATTAAGATTTCCTTAAATCAGAAAATCATTCACCTAGTTTTTATAACGCGGTCAGACGATTCTCTACACAACATAATACAAGATTTGTTGCAAGTTCATTCCAATCTCTAGGCCTCCCAGATTATCATATCTCGGAACAGAAAGAAGCACCTGTTTCATCACCACATTCTATGAACTTTATCCGAGAGTCATTGTTATGAAACATTAGAAGGTAATTCTACTGCATCAATTCAAACTCTTCACTGAACCATCGTCAAGGTATACATACAGCTGGTATTAATCTAAAGAAACTAGTATCTAGGTGTGCATAAAATTTTATCTATTAAATGCATCTTACAACTGATGGAAATAAAACATATTAAACTAATCGTTGTTTTATAAGCATTTTTTTCAGAAATGATACACATTTTGAGAATATTCGATATTTATTTAACTATGAAAATTTTTGTGATGTCTTTTAAATTAAATTATTAAGTTTGATGAGGCTTGTTCTAAACGCTGGAAGTGATTTTAGTAAAGATAAACAAAAATTTATATTCATTAAAAAGAAATTATACTTAAAGTTTAATTGTTTTAAGGAAAATAATAAAATTTTATTACGTACTCTATTTATTTATATACTATAAAAGCGAATTATAGTTTCACTAAGAATGGATGGCAAAAGCATCCTTGCAAATATTTAGCATCTGGCCAAACAAAATCTAGTAGAATTGCGCTAGGAGAATACTTTTTATGGCTATCATATTGGTATTTAATTTCTAACAGTACTATTTTGCAGCCCGCCCTTACCCTGAAACAAGTTTCCATCTTCCCACTCTCAGCACAGTTATTAGTAGTTAATAATTGTTGGAAATAACAACTTACCTTAACCCATCTGCAAAGTTCAACTTGCGTTTAATTGCTTTACTTACAGTTACTTACGAAATGTTCTGCAATGCATTAATCCGATTAACTCTATCTAAGCAGATAACTCGGCTAAATTTCTTTTAATGCAAACTTACATTTGTTACTGAACAGAAATTTCTTCGGTCGAGAGAATTCACAGGATTACTTTTTTTAAACAATAAAGCAAAGTTATAATTCCTCAACATTTTACATTTGAGGTTATTCAATTAACTTGATTAATTTTATTGCACGTTAGTGAAAGGCTGGGGTAAGTAATACGTACTGTTTAAATTTAAAAACAAAGACTATGTTCTAATCCAAGTTCTAATAATAAAAGTAGCAAGCATTTATACTATTCAAATCTGTGCGCGTCTGTCTGTTGAGTTTCGAGAAAGTTATACTCCCCCTCCCCAGATTACAAAAGTTCATGGGAAGCCATTTCGATCATTCTCATTTTCCTACGACTTTCCGAGATATTAATTAAAAATTCTGAAAATTCTAATTTTCGCACTCCTTTTTCCGAGTGGCAACAGTCTCGGGTGCAGGAGATAAAAACCTGCTTTATTTCGAAAACTGTTGCCACTGCTCGCTTTCAAATCGTACAGTTTGCTAATAACAAATTTGTAAGCTTTACAAAATATGAAATAAAAATAGCACTGCGAAACATTAAATACATTATTCCGGATTTCAAAAATTCATGCGAAGCCATTTCGACCATTTGCATCTTCGTATGACTTTAATCAGTCAAGATATTAATTAAAAACTCTAAAAACGTTAATCACAAACTCATCAATTTTTCTAACTCATTCATTTGTATCATTATGCCTTAAGAACTTATAAAATTCATTGCTCAATACTAAATTAAATTTTCTAACACCTTACACAATATACTGGAATCATAACAAAACATTGTAAATCAAAAAGCAATAATATACTACGCTAGAGAATCGTGAAAACATTACATACATTTCACAAAATATTATTCAATTAAGTCAAAAAAATCAAAATTTCTCTAACGTTACCCCTCACAATTACACATTTCACAAGATTCTAGGTTAAATAATTAGCAAAAACACACACAAAAAAAAATTTCTAGCTACGCATAGCTATCTATGGCTTGTCTCATTCAGTAAAATAATTAGAGTCTTTAATCTCTTTCTCTTAGAAGTGCTCAAAAAATGAGTCCAGTTTTTAAAGACAAGCACTCGAAACTTTATACAAGGATACACAAATAGCATAGGATTATCGTGGAATAATTCATTTTCCATCTTGTATCAGAAGTCAGAAATCAAAAGTAAACATCCAGAAAACACTCAAGGATTTTCAACAGTAAAAATGTACAGTACCTATTCTGCTACATTAAAATATATATTTTTCCTAATTTTAAAGTTCAATTCTGTTTGCCTAACGTTAAAGTCCAAAATTTTTGAAATTCACACACATTTTCAAACTTTATCACTCTCGTATTAACAAATAAGCAAACACAAATCAAAACTCTAATTAATCCTAGCACATAAAATTTAACACCTTCTTAAAAGAGTAAGTTATACGAAATAATAAATTCAAAAAAATGAGTTACCGATTCGATCCTTCACTAAGCAGAGGTCACGGCACCAGTGTTATGAAGAAAAGTTTCTGTCACGGTACCAATGTTATATAGAAGTTTCATGAGAATTCAATCCCAAGAAAAAAAAATTCTTATCTGGTAAAGACGCCTGGCACCAATGTTATATCTTAAATTTCCTATATTTGTTAAATGTTAAGTATGAAACTACTTGCCGTGAAAGGTAGTGATCGTATAGTGAAACGTGTACAGCATTTTTGCGTTGTGAAAAAAAATGCATCCCGGGACCGCGCCGTGAGAGGATCGAAAACATAAACATATACAAGATATAAAGGAAAAGTTCATATTAAATATATAAAGAAAACATACTGTAATAGTTTTCCAGATTAAATATCAGTTTATTCAATTACAACACAATAAGAAAAATCTTAACCTCATCTGAGAGTCTGTTCATTTAAATTCATAAAAAAACTTAAGGTTTGTCTGGTGATTTAAAAGAAAGGAAAGGGAAACAATTTATGGCCTGAGAGTTAAATTTTAGATTCGACGTTGTTTTTACTGCTAAGGACGTTTTTGAAAAAACTTGCCTAAAGTTCCAACACACCAAAAAAAATAATACTTATCTTGAGTGGACATCTTGAAGTGGAGGAGAGCTCATATCTTACGTCACTTGGCAAATCCGCAAGACAGAGACTCGAACGGCACGACAATAAATTACATCAGCTATACCGTCAAATCTTACGCCTGCTACTGGTTTCCATAGAAGAAAATTATTCCCACTGGAAGCAAGAGAACAGCTTACACCGCACGGCTGTCTGCCTAGACTCTCAGCTCCACCAAGGAAAACGTAGACAATTAAGCTAGGCATTTTAGAGAACGGCTAACGCAGGCTTCCAGTTGACTAAGGTGACATAATTCCTTCTGTTTTCAAGTCGGAGTTCAGAGGACATCGTCCTGACTTTTGCCGATACAGATAGAGACCCAAGTCTCTGTTAATTTTTTTGTTATTCGCTCAACAGTTTTTTTTTTCTTCGCATTTTTGAGAAAACCCGCGGCCGGGGAGCATAATTGCCGCTCCCCGCCGGAAGCACTGCTCGATGCCGACTAAATCTTTTCCTTTCTCCTTCGCAACACCCACAAGTTTTTTCTCAGCCTCCGTCAACAAGTCCGTCAAGCCCGAAAGTCAGCGAATCCAAGCAGTGAGTGCCTAAGCGAGTCAAGAGTAAGTGTGTCTCGCCTCTTAACCAAACGCGGCCGGGGAGCATATTTGCCGCTCCCCGCCGGAAAACATCCCGCTTCGTAATTACATTTTGTCCAGCAAGCCCGAAAATCAGCGAGTCAGTCAGAGAGTGCCTAAGCGAGTCCAGAGTAAGTCTGTCCAACTCGAATTTCCTTCGTCTCCTTCACAAAAACGGGCTCCCACTATGGCTTCACTTATCGCCCCCTTAATTATGGCAAAATCTTCATTTTCAACTCCAGAATGCGGAAATAAGGGTGATCGCGCATGCGCGCCCTTCTTCACTTAGCCAACAACCGGACCCTCAATCGCCAAAAACCTGAATGACTTACATTGAAAGACAAGTAGCAACCTTTGACCTTTCCGTCACGTACTTTTCTCTCTTAAGGTCAACTAACAATGAAAATTCTTTCTCGAACATTCTAAAGCGCGCGAAATCATGACTTGGCGAAAATTGCCTCCCTTTCCCTGCTTCTTTCACAATGAATAAAAGTTTGTACAAGATTTACAAATAGAGGAAAATAAATAATACTCTTTTAAACTAAATAATATTTCCAGAAGCATCTGTTTTTCCCCAAAATTAAAGCCTTAAATTAAATAATTCAGAATCAAAATAAAATTTAAATTTCCATAAATCATAAAATCATTCACCTAATTTTTTATAACGCTATCAGATAATTTCTCTACATAACAATACAGGACATGAATGCCTTGCGGCCCACCTGCACGCATAGGCATTTTAAGCGATCCTATTTGCCTACTTTGTAATTCTGGATAAGAAATGGACAGGGACGATTTGTTTCGATGGGGGGGGGCTCTTCGCCGTCTTACAGAGGAGTCGATATACTGGAAGGTAAGAGCGTTCCTTAGGCAATGACTTCGGTCTTTTTGTTGTTAGTTGTACTGTTTGTAATAATCACGACAACTTGAGGTCAACTCAACTTGACAACTTGAGTTAAGGGGCTACAGCTGGGATTTATATTTGATTTCGGGAAGGAGCAAGGAGCTTGTGACTTTCATTTAAAACTAATGTTTTTGTAACTGTATTCTGCTTAAAATTGAAATTCAGTGTCGACGGGAGACTGCACATCTTTAGCCTTCCTAAGTACGACATGACTGTAATTTCTTACAGATAAAACCACTGCTGCCATTATACATAACAGTTAAAACCTCCTTAAGGAGAATAACAGTTTTTTTTCTTTGCTAATGAAAATTAGGCCATTTTTTTCTAAAGTTAAGTAAATTGCCTATATTATGAACTTTAGATGCTTTGAGAACGCTTTTTCTAAACATATTTGCTGAACATAACAGTCTTATAAATGACCACTAGATAGGAGGATTTCGGGGTAGATTAGAAAACTCAGAAATCCTTCTTACCTTGCCGAGGCATGTCTTTGTTACCACTACTCTGCAGGTAAAAGTCAAATCATCGTTATAATTTCTTATAATTGTCAAATTATTTATAATATTAATTGACGGAAAACGGCCAAGCTTTTCTTTGTCGTCTGTGTATTTAACTCGCAGTATTCCACCATTAAAGCAAAAGAAATTTCTCATCCGATCACCTATTCCAACATTCGAGGAGAAAGTGAGGTCTTTCTTAGAGACAAAAGACAAGTTCCACTAACAATTGTATAGTGGTTATAGAATATATTGTTTCACTAATAATTGTATAGAGGTTATAGAGTATATTGTATAGTGGCTTTGTTTCCTGAAACAGCAACAGTTAAGGGGCTATGAAAATTCAAGAATATTAAAAGATGTTTTTCCTAACGGCTCTTCCAGATAATCAATTTTGCGAATTTATGGGAGTAATGAGATTTTTGTGTAAATGTATGTGTGAAAACCTTCCCCTTTTCATCTTTCGAAACTATTATAAAGACTGCTGTTAAAATACATTATGCAATATTAGGAATCTAAATAACCAAAGTTAGCACATAAGTTTGCTACAGAACAATTTGAGAAAGTTCTAGTTCTCCAGTTTTGTATTGTAGAGATTATTAATATTCTATTAACATATGTTATTGATTATTGGAGAAGTTAAACAATAATGCGTAATGTTTTACTTCTCCAATAATCTTTATTCGGAGTGTTATTTTAATCTAAATATTTCATTAATTTTGAGATATAGAATTATGAAGATATATCAAACGAGTATACTACCTGATTCCTAAATTATATTCTTATAAGATTTGATATATATATATAAATGTAATAAAAACAACGTCAGACGTAACTGAAGAGCAGGAACAGGAATTTTGATTGCGTAGAACTGTTGATCCATAATGACTAGGAAAGTGGAGGCGAACGCAGATTAAATCTTCAGTTTTATTTTCGGCAACATGTTGCGGCTACACACAAGTCGACACATGAAATATGCTTGTTCCAAAAGGCTTACATTTTTGATAACTTTGTAGCAAGAAAGCAGCAGCAGACAGACAGTAGTCCAGCTAAGGCAAAGCGTGGAAAGAAAATGCGTAACGTTCAGGATGAAATCTCAAGGCAGACTGAGTTAGTTTTGGTTCTCAAAGCATTCTGATTGGATGGTTAATATTGATGTAAAATTACTATTGGCTGGTTGAGTTTTAGTTTCATTTACATCATCAGAATTACGTAAGAGTCATATGACATTAGAATTTTCTCGAAATGACGCAGTGCAAATAGATGTTGCTATTTTTAAAAAGAGAAAGGAAATTAATTTACACTGCTAATTTAATCTTTTACATATTATTTTTCTTACACATATATATAACAATTTTTGTAGATCTGTGGCTAAATATATAAGAGAGACCATCCCATATTTCCCATACTTTCTTCATAGTCGGCAGATTAGTTAAGTAGGGCTGTCCAGTACATAGCCGAACTTCGTATTTAAAACGTGATGTATCTTTTTTATAACCAAGTTAAGGCTTATTTTGCTAGTTAAACTGGGAAATAATTGGTGTGATCGTTAGAAAGAATGAAAAGTGGAGAATTAAATGTTTGTGTAGCAGCGGCGTTTACATTCTAAAGGATTTAAGATATTACATTCTATCAAGATACATTATATTCTATCAAGATACATTACACATAGTATTTGATAAACTCAGCTGAAACATTTCGCATTAACTAAAATTGGCATGCAAATTGCAGTATAAATATAATTACCTGTCTATTGCATGAAAGGAGATGGAAGCATTAGCTACAGAAACTTGATTTTTTCATCCTCTTCTTTAGCCTAAAAGGGCAATTTACCCAGAAGGGCTATTCAAATTTCGTTTTTGGGTTTTACGTTAATTCGCTATATACGTATAAATGGCGAATCAATTCCTAAATTGTTGCCACCAAAAATTAGAGCTCTGTATCAAGATACGTATTTTAGAATGCTACAAAACACGCCAAAGCTCTAATAATTTTTTTCATAGCTTTACAAATAGTTTTAGTACTTGTTTCAATTAAAATGTGCACGAGTTCATTTTATAAAGAATCTGAAGTTTCGAAATTTTATGTCACTTAAGCAGAAATATACAACTTTACTGTTCTTTGAAAGTTTTATTTCATACAAAATAGAGTTTTTTTCAATAAAAGGAAAATGGCGAGTTAATTATAGATTAGAAATAAGACAAGCATAGCTTTAATACTTCTGTGAAACATCATAAAAAAGGAAATGTTTTCAGTATTCATTTTCTTTCTTGAGCTGTAAATTTAATTTGCCTTTTCAGCATTAAGAAAGAATCGCGTTTTTAGTATTTTATGTGGTTTAATCTTGCCGAATTTCTTTCAAAATGATCTTAAATGAATAAGGTTGAATTACTTTATTTATGGCTTGAAGATTTCAATTTAGAAGCAACAAATTATCCTTTGAAGCAAGGAAAAAAAGAAATACGAAAAAAATATCTGCTCATTTGAATTTTCTCGAAGCCAACTTTTGCTTCATTTGCATATAACAACGTTCAAAATAAAAATAAATATTCTTTAATTTTCAGTGACGTCTTTATCAACACCAGTTACCATTATGTTAAGGAAAAAAGTGTGATATCGTACATCTTTTATTGTTATGCCATGTTATATATATGTGTTTACTTTTGCCTTGCTTTAAATATTTAATTTTTTACGTTGAACGAAAATTTATTTTCTTAAATGCAGGAATAATTGCATTCTATTTTCCGCTTTATAAGATGGTTTGATAATTTCTTTAAGCTAAAAAGAAATGAACTCACAAATTTCTATCGTTATCATCAATGTAAGTGAAAAGCTCCGTGCAACACTTAGTGAAGTCAACAGGGGATAGAAAGGAAGTTTCTAAAGTAGAATATTTAGCCTGTTTTTCATTTTTTGAGTTTTTATAGTTTAATGTAATTAATTAGCATTCGTTGTTCAATTTATTTCACAATTTGAGATGAATAATTTACGATTTTTTTCACATTGCTTCTAAATAAACTCACAGATTAAAAGCTTAACGGATGATTCTACGTACTGAAATACACAGAAACATAAATATATATAAATACATTGAACATGAACACATAAAATGCAGGTGAATGCCCCAAAATAGAAGAAATAATTCCTGTAATATTTTTTTTTCATAATTTCAAGGATCTATTTCGTTGCATGCTATAGCTGACTCCATGTTCCCTTAAGCTTTCATGAATTATACGGATATCGAGCTGTAAACTATACATAGTACTTGATAAACTCAGCTGAAACATTTCGCATTAACTAAAATTGGCATGCAAATTGCAGTATAAATATAATTACTTGCCTATTGCATGAAAGGAGATGGAAGCATTAGCTACAGAAACCTGATATTTTCATTGTCTTCTTTAGCCTAAAGGCGTTATTTACTCAGAAGGGCTATTCAAATTTCGTTTTGGCGCTTTACGTTAATTCACTATATAAACGGCGAAAAAATTCCTAAATTGTTGCCACCAAAAATTACAGCTCTGTATTATATTTAAAGAAATTAAATAATAAGAATTTACATAAATGTATGTATGTTTACCGCATTGTGATAAAACAACGGTACATAGGCCCATCCAGTTTTGAATAAAGTAATCCTCCACCGAATATGGAAGCTCTAATTTGGAATTTGGAATTTCTTTTATTAGTAATTTTACATTTTGTAACACTTTAACGAATTTTTGATTAACAAACTCAACGATTTCAAAGCGAGCAATGAAAACACTTGTACATGGGGAAAACATTATCTCGAGTGCTGGAGACTCTCGAAAATTTTGAAGATATGCTCTTTTTAAATTATTTTGAGATATTGCTGTAGAACTTAGTTTGATAGTTTAAGTGCAAAGAACATGATATTTAATAAATAAATGTAGCACACAAAACATTAAAAAAAGGCCCCTTTGAGAGTAATATAAAATTTGAACACTTTCAAATTTCATTTTTTTTTTTTTTTTTTTTTTTTTTTTTTTTTTTAAAGCACAAAGAAGCAAAGAAGTGTTAGACCAGAAGAGCCATTAGTCTCAAAACCGCATTCTGCTTAGAATCACTGTACAATTTTTAATTAGTTGCCACCAAATATTATCGTCCTGTATTAAGAAATGTGTAAGATGTGTGTTTAAAGAAATTAAATAATGAAGTATCTGCATGAATTTTTCTCTCATTACGAAAAAACAACGATACCTAGAGCTATCAAAGTTTGAATAATGTAGTCATCTTACCGAATATGTGCACCTGGAAGACCGAATTTTTAACTTATAATTTGTTTCAATATCTATTTCGTATTTTGTAAAACTTTTAGGAATTTTCGATTAACGAATTAAACGATTTCAAAGCAAGCAGTGGCAACACTGAACAGAATAAAACCTTTTTATATCCAGCACACGAGACTGCCTATGGGAAATTCTAAAGATATGCTGTTTTTAAATATTTTTAACCCAAAGGGGCGTTAGCCCAAATGCTCTCGAAATGTGCATGTATGTTTTTTTAGTTTAGAAAAATGCCTTTTTGAGCATAATATGAAATCAAAAGGCTTTCAGGTTTTCTTTATATCCTTTTCTTCTGGTATTTCCTTTTTTTTAGATTATACATCAGTCAAGAGTGTACCGTTTCAATGAACTTCTGGTTAAATCACTTTTATTGCAACATCTTGCAAATAAGCATTAAAATGAGTTCTCCAGCCAGTTTATGATTTTAGTTACAGAAATGAAACAGTATATTCTTATAGAAATATTTTATCCTTCAGTTATTTTAATACAGGATATTATAAAATTTCTTTTATAAATAATATAGTATAAAAGTACATTTTCTGATATGTGATTTTTTTCAAGGTTATTATTGCTATTTACGACTAATACCTCTGAAATATTTCAGCATTATATCTTACATAACATATTTTACCGATTTCTCATTTAAATTTCTCAGCAAAGTTTACTGCCATTTTTCTCAATATTTCTTCGATAGGAACTTATTTGCTGTGACTGATTTTCATGCTCTTTAAAATATTTTATCTCAAAATATGTCTTAGAGTAATTATCAAACTTTCGACCTATGTGACTGCAAATACACATTCGTTTACTTAGCAACAGAGCAATGCCTCAGAACTGAAGTAATCTGTAGTTGTCACTTCAGTGTTTAATCTAACTAGCGAGAATAAGTATATTAAAACAATGTTTGTTTATGCATTATTATTCCTAAAATTCATTCTTTTTTTGCACTTCTTATTAACAGAATCTTCTTGCGATTTCCTATCAATGTTTTAAATTAGTTAACTTATGACACATAATCAACATTTATAGCGATGCAAATTTAATAACAGCAGTCAAATAAATTTAAATGATGGTAAGTCGTCAAAGAACTACACAGTTAAAGAACTAAGCTACAAACTAGCTTAAATAATTTATCGGGGCGTAAATTTAAAGTATCGGTTGCGAAAGCCAATGAGTAGCAGAATTCTAAAAACACTGCGCGAAAGCCAGAAATTATCTTCCCCTCACAAGGTCCAAAACCCTCAGCTTAGATAATTAGAAGATTTGTTTAGACATTTTAACCAGTTGTTTTATGTTAATTTAACCAGTTACTTTATGTTAATTTGCTTTACTGTTGTTCTCGCTTCCCATTTTGCTGCTAGAAAGCAAATTTGTAATTCGCGTACATTCAAATGAGGTAAAAAGGAGACACTATTTAAAGAAAGGTTTTAGAGGGTAGAATCAAAGCATGTTCACCCAGCTGAGGGCCACGTTTGCTTATTGATTCTCTTGAAAGCAGTATCTGCGGCGATTCTTGCCATTTGGCTTGTCTCGCGGACTTTAGGTCAGAGCCAGCTTGTGCATTTTGTGTCTGTCTAGCCTTTCGGCTAACTAAAGTTAACTTAGTCATAATTTAAGTATCGTTACTTTTGATTTAACCATAAATGCTGGTTGTTCTGTAAGCACGAGCAATGCCATCTGTTAAACTTTTATCTGAGTTAACTAAAAGGGTCCTTTCGCCTTTCTTAGTTTCTGTGATACTTTACCAGACATAGGGGTACGTCACTCTAGGTCTTAGAAGTTTCGCACAGTTGATGCTAACTGAGAACACGGAACTCCATATAGTCTTAAAGCTATATTGCATTCTAGTGCTAAATGCAGAAAGAAGAAGTTTGTAGAGACATTAAGTATTTTTTGGAAGCAGGAGTCATGAAAAATGAGCAATGCCTCCGCCGGGAATCGAACCACGGACCTCTGGATTACGCGCATAGTGTGCAGACCACCATACCATGAAAGCATGCCACAAAGGCGCGAGAAATACTTTATAAGTTAAAGTAAAAATCAAAGTCATAATAACTGGTTAGTTTAACATAAGAATCTTGCAAACTTTACGTTAGAACATGCCGATATTAGTAATGTTTTAGCTGATTAATGAATGCAAAAGTGAACTGCTTTATCTCTATCAATATTTCAACCTTTAACTATGTTATTTTCCAAAAACATGATTAGTAATTTGGATGTATTTTCCTTTCATACTTCGTTGGACTGAATTTGTTGAATAATAGCTTACATGGAAGCCAGCATTTCAACCGTACAAAATAGTCTGAAAATTAATGTAATCCAGTAACGCAGTTCGGAATATCGCTATCAATTCATTTAGATTTGAATTCATTATTGATAGAGAGTGGATGCTCGGTATTCAGAGAATGGGTAAATATTTTATTAGCTCTCATCCGTGAGGATAGACATGCAAGAATATGCTCCAAAGAGATTTCGTAAAGCATTCATCAGCGTAACATTCAATTGAACTCTTGAAATACAAGTTCCTTGATATTACTAACGGTAAACCGATAGCTATTTGCACCCTATTACGCTTATATTGTGCATTCTGTGGTGCTTCTCAGCTGAACTTGCATTTAAATTAATATCAAAGGAAATCTTAGAAACTTATCCTATTAGCTTTTACTTCCCAAGCTATGTCACCGCTGAAGTGGGCAATAAATTACGTTGATTGGTTTAATTGATATAAGTTGAAAAAGGTTGAAATGCTGTCGTAGTTCTCTTTGTGAAAAAGCATTAATAAAAAAAGCAATTTGATTCTTACGTTTAAAGTCGTGATAAGTGTTGAAATATATCTGCTATATTTGTTGTAGTTATTGTAATGTAAATTTTCAAGCCAGTTCAAGTAATTATGAATCAACCGATATATAGTTTTAGAAACATATTTTAACTATTATACATATATGCAAATGTTTCTTATGCTTTTTGATTCTGTAATTATAATTACACGAATAGCATGTACCACAGATTTTATCAGTTAGGTACACTATTATTAAAAAATAGCTATAGAGTTAGATGCACTAAAATAAAATAAAGATATTAATTATTAAGAAGAATGTATATCGCGTTTAAATCGCTCGTTTGTGAAGCGATCTGTAGTTTTAACCCTTTAAGCGGCAAGGCCGTATATACGGCTTACAATATTTTTTGTGATATCAGTAAGAACGTATATATATGTGCATATTAAAATATGTCAAAGAAATTAAGAAAACAAATCCAGGTTATGAAATACCAGGATAGTTTTTACATTAAAATCAAAAAAATAATTTGTGCTCATAGTAGTTTTGGGAAATTTGTGCTTTCTTAGCGAAATCCCTGGCCGCTCAGAGGGTCAATTTAAAAGAAAACGTGGTGCTAAGTGAAGTAGCAGCAGTTGGTAGAAACTGGCAATTGTTTAGGCTGTATGATTGATAAGTAACAGATATAATATCTGTCCAAACTAAAACTGGAAATTTGTCTCCAAATTTGGTTGAAAATGGTAACGTAACGTAACGTAACGTAACACAATGCAACACGATATTACATGAAAAAAAGAAAAACTTAGGTAAAAACAACTTTAAAGTCATGTACTATACAAGGTAATCTTATACGCAAATTGAGGGCAGTGCGATACTTTATTCAAATTGAAAGAATCTGAGTAAATCTACCTTACATGTTACTTATAACTCCTTTCTTTACTCAAACTGAAATCAATGTTTACTACTTGCATAACTGTGGCAGTTCTAGAGCTTCGACCCTCTGGAGCGTTTTTAATAAACCAAAACCAATAGAACCTTGCGTCCGTATTATGTGATGACTCTGTATAACCCCGTATTATGTGGTGATCCTGTGGGAAGATCGCATGGGCTCGTCCCTGCGATGTATCCTTCAAGCGCCTGCCTTACCAACTGTCGATAGTAGGTTAAGCGCATACCATATTCGGAACGGGTGACGGAGAATCTAGGTTCAATTTCCGACAAGGAGCCTGAGAAACGGATACCACATCCAAGGAAAGCAGCAATCGCGCAAATTACACACTGCCAGAACGGGGAGGCAGTGACGAAAAATAACAGTACGGGGATCTTTTGAGACCTTCGTAAGAAGTACAAAGAGTACACTCTAAATCCTTTAACGTAGATCAACTAGAAGGCAAGGTCTTGTGCCAGCAACCGCGGTAATGCCAGCTCAACTAGCGTATATTGTTAAACACAACATCATTCAAACCACTGCCACGGCTGACCTGACAGTACCCCATCCGATGAACCCAATTTTTCAGTATATTTTCGATTGTTTGAGCTCCAATCGCATGAATGCTAATTTCGATTTCGTGTTTCAAGGCATCAATCATCTCTAGGTGGTTAGGATAGCACTTATCCTTAAGAGTTCCCCTTAAAAAATCCAAAGGGAGTCAGTCGCAGCTCGGAGGTGGCCAATTGACATCAGCCTTTAGGCTGATTATTTAGTTTCCAAAAACAATGCGCAAAAGATCGATGAATACGTTGGCTGTGTGGCAAGCGGCACCGTCATGTTGGAACCAAATGTCACCCATGTCATCCTCTTCAATTTTTGGAAACAAAAATTCATTTATCATGGCACGGTAACGTTCGCTATTGACGATAACGGCGGCTCCTTGCTTATTTTCGAAGAAAAATGGACCAATGATGCCGCCAGATCAAAAAACACTTTTGATCCCATTGGATTTTTTTTTTTTTTTTTTTTTTTTTTTTTTTTTTTGTGGGGAACCCTTAAGGATAAGTGTTGCACTAACCACCCAAAGACGATTGATGCCTTGAAACACGAAATCGAAGTCGCCATTCATGCGATTGGAGCCCAAAAAATAGAAAATGTCCTGAAAAAGTAGGTTGATCGGATGGGGCACTGTCAAGTCAGCCTTGGCAGTCATTTGAATGATGTTGTGTTTCATCAATAAATGAAAATGTCCAACTTTTCTAATAAATTTATAATTTTGAAAAAATATTCATTAGGTTTTTTTATAGCTGATTCAATCTGCAAAATTTAGATGGCCCACTCTGTATAAATTCGTATTTATCACTTATTTTATAGCAAGCTTCTAAATTTAGATATTTTTGGAGAAATATAAATTTTATTTTTAAGAAAATAGGCTCCCAGCTCATCAATTGAAATATTTATTTGGTCACCTTGCTTAAGCTATGGATATAAAAAGACCTAATTTTTTGCACTTTTGCTTTTTAGATTAAATTATGTTTTTTGCTGTGACAAGTTCTGAATTTCTCGACAGATAACAAGAAACTGAGAGAAACAACAAAGATGCAATGTCCCTGAGAAGAAGTTAAAACAAGAATAGCCTTGTGCATTTTTCCGATATATTAGCGATTCCGCAAAGAAAACGTGCATTAGGGACAAATAAATAAATAATTTCGAACCGAAAATTTTTCTGTTATACTTAAAATCTGCGAAGCATAGAAGAAGTAAAAATAATTTGTGTGTTATAATTTTGCTTGTTAACCAGTTGGTCAATGAAATAATGTTTTTCAATGTATTTTTGAAACGAAAATTGACTTCCAGAGATTACTCTCAGTTGGAAATAAACTTTCTACACTAACAACCTATTTAGCCTTTGTATTCTTTGTAATTTAATCTTAAATATTTTAATATTAATATTCATCTTAAACTACCTCCTCGTCTTAAAATTTATGACTCAATAATAATAGCAAAACATTCAAAGATCGCCTTAGGCTTTCGTCGAAGATGAGCAGGGCCTTATTGGAGGCTCCCTTGATGATTTCCTAAAGGAAGCTAGCTAGTATTTCTGTCACACTTCGAAA
Organism: Stegodyphus dumicola; assembly: GCF_044657685.1. Classification (NCBI taxonomy): domain Eukaryota; kingdom Metazoa; phylum Arthropoda; class Arachnida; order Araneae; family Eresidae; genus Stegodyphus; species Stegodyphus dumicola. The sequence continues at coordinate 138,533,519 of NC_140777.1, forward strand.
CAACTGCAAAATGTCTATGTAGCAATGTCACTCCACAAGCTCTAGTAGAAGTGAATATAAATTATATCTCTTAATTTCAGTCAGTAAGCTAAAAACAGACTTCATGTTAAAGAAATACTATGACCAGTCTGTTTGAGATACATGGCTATTGCAACAACATTTCGCAAGGCATTATTAGCCAAATATAAAGGGTTGTTTCTGTCAAAATTCTATAATTCTAGAACGGAAATTATTTAAATAAAAGAAAATATTAGAGGATTTTGATAATAAAAATTTAGCTATTTTCTAATTAGATCTATTCGGATTTGAGACATTTTTAGTGTGTATTATTTCCTATTAATGCATAATAATTAGAAGGTAAATAATGCCGTTGTTAAAAAAATCAAGATCGTCTCAATAAATTTTTAAATGAAAATTTTCTTTTTCAAAATAGTGCCTTTAGGTCTGTATTTTTGGCAAGGTGCTGAAGAATTGTAAATTAATAATTTTAAAAAAGAATAAGAGTTCTGTAAAGAACGCTCCTGAACTCTCTACTAGAAAGATCTATGATGCTCTCGACTAGAGATCACACTACGAGGACTGTAATTCATTGTAACACCTATTTTAAAGAACTGTGAATGGCAACGATTTAACTGAGGAATACGCATGCGTAAAGAGATGAGACTTCTGTTGAGACGCCTGTCAGAGAGAAGAGTTTGGGAAGCTCCGCCAGCGAGCTGAGGTGTGGAGACTTTGTTTGTCGAGTGATGACGAGTACCATCTTCGTTAACGTCTCTGATCGTGTCACCAGCTCGGATATCTACTAAAGTTTTCTAAATGTATTAATGTTGTATCTGTGATATATTGTGTTATTAAAAAGTGATGCATCACCACTATCAGTGTTGATTCCGTTCCCACTGAAGCATCCACGACGTCACAGGCGGAAAAAGAAATAAAAATTGGAGGTTCCAACCGACATTTGTGTGACAAGAGACCAGGTATGTGGGTAAAATCCTAGTATACGGTGCAGCCTTGGCGCGATTTTGAATATTATCGCCAACACTAAAATGACTCATTTAACTACTCATCGTATATGTCTCGTTTACCTCTCATCATAAAGTCGCCAAAAGTAGCCAAATCCCTTGTGCACCGGATACTAGGATTAAACCGGTACGGGTTCTCCACAATATTCATTTCCAGGCCTGAAGTGTATAATGTAGTTATTTATTACTTATTAGGGAAATCAATTCCCAAAGCAGAAGTAGCACATCAGTGCATACGAGTTTAAGCAATGTGTTTGGTTTATATATCTAACAAGATATTTTCCTTTTGTGGTATATTCGGGAAGATATTTTCCTTTTGTGGTATATTCGGGAAAACATTTTCCCATTAACATGTAGCACATCAGTGCATAAGAGTTTTTTTTTTTTAAAACAATCAAAGTGTTGCATTTATATATCTAACGAGATATTTTTCTTTTCTATGATAATGGGAAAAATCCATTCCCGTAAATAAACAGCACTTCAGTGTATTTATGTTTAATGTTTCGTTATAAAATGGTGTGATAGAATCTGAACTGTTTATTTTGTGTAGAAGTGAAAGCACATCAGTGCAATATTGCAATTTTCATTTCTAAGTCATTAGATGAAAATTTATGTTAAATTCTTGTGAAAGAAATAAGTTGTTGAAGATATTAAAAACTTGTTACTTTGGTTTTCTCATGAAAGCACACCAGTGCTGTATTTTAATATGATGTGTTTTTTCGGATAAGTAGAATGTTACATTTTTATCATTTCATTGTATAAAATTTAAGTTTTGAGCAGTAAAGAAATGTTCTAATAGTGTTCTGATTGAAACCTGCGCCTATCGAATTTACGTAGTATTTGCGTTGGCCATATGTTTGCCAACGGAAGTAGCTGTCATGAAAACGATAGTTAATTAAAGGTGTTTATATTTATTGGCGCCACTCTGGTTTTTTTCTGTCTGGCTGTACTAAATGAAAAGAATTTGTTATTTTTTTTATACGAAGTATTCAGTAAGGTTGTTTATTCGTTTATGTTTGAATGGAAATAAATCCACAGTGATTAATGCTTTTATTAACCTTTTATTTTTATTTGCCTAACTTTGTAAGAAAGAAGAAAAGTTAGTGTTTTTTTATATCTCTGATATATTTTTATGTGTATTACTTGTGAATAACTATTTGAGTTCTTATTTGTTTTGAGCAATTACTTTTGTGAAAATGGCATTTTTGGGGAAAGCTAAGAAAAGGGATCTATTCCTTGTCGCTTCAGAACTTGGGGAAATAGCTTTAGAAGATATGAAAGTGATAGATTTAAAACAATTAATAACGAATAGTAAAAATTATGAGGAAGAATTTGTTAAAAATTTGTTAGAAAGTATCATGACTGATAGGATAGAAAAGGAAAACTTAGAGAAGCAAACAAGAGCGAAAGAATTACCGTTAGAACAGGAAGCTAGGGAGAGGGAATTTCAGGTACTACAACAAAATAAAGAAATTGAAAAGCAACAGTTAGAACTAGAATGCCTTAAAGCAAAACAGAACACTGAATCTGCTAAACCTGGAGGTGAAACGGTATTTAATCAGAATTTTCAGAAACTAATGCCCAAGTTTAATTTAAAAACTGATGATATCAGTTTATTCTTAGAACTTTTTGAGAGGCAAGCTAAAGTTCTAAAATTGCCCACGGATTAATGGGTGTCATATCTCATTGGTGTCCTTCCGGTTGAGGTAAATAATATAATTGCTAGGGAACCTGAAGAACAGGCTAGAGATTACCAACATATTAAAGAATTACTACTTAAAAGATTTGAATTAAGTGCGGAGAAGTTTCGGCAACTTCTTGCTAAGACTCAGAAAAATCCGGATTCTACGTGGTACGATTTTTATCACGAAATTAAGACATTTTTAAGTGTCTTAAGGGATTAAAAATCGAAACATTTGAGCAACTCAAGGATTTAATGTTGGTAGATCAGATTAAAAGGCTCACGCCTAATGAGTTTAAGGAACATTTTATAGATGAATGGTCCACGATCACTTCACCAAAACTGTTGGTGGGTAAAATAGAGGAATTTGAAGATGCGAAAAAGACGATGGTTGGGAAAACGAAATTGGGTGAAATGAAAACGAAAATATCAGGTAGACAAATGGGTGTTTTTCAGTCCACTGGTAACGTTTTCAAAAATAGAAAAAACCCTCAGGGCACACAATTTAAAAAAGATGATGATGCACGCAATGTTGGGAAAAAATCGGACTCGAATTTTGATAGGAGAAAAAGACTCCAGTGCTATGAATGTGGATCTTTTGACCATTTACGTCCTCGGTGCCCTAATTTTAAAACTAAAAAGGCAGATTTGTATCGGATAAGCGGGAGATCAGAAAAGAATCTGTTAGATCCCTATACGTTAAATGGAAGAGTAAATGGTTTTGAAGTACCTATTCTAAGAGATACAGGAGCAACGGTAGATATTATTTGTCAGAAATATGTAGACAGAGATAGAATGAAGGGGGAACATGTGTGGGTTCGACATTTGTTGGATGATCATATGACTTGTTTACCTGTTGCTGAAGTAGATATTGAATGCGATTTGGGTACAGTAACCACCAAAGCAGCTGTTATAGGAGACCACTTAGACCAAGGACGATATATATTAGGCAACCAGACAGAATAATTTTTCTCAGAGGAACTGAGAAAAATTATTCGTCGTATGTCGGTAATGTTAATGCGGTCGTTACTCGAACTCAAGCACGACAATTAAAGGAAGCGGAAAATTTATGTGAGACGAATCAAAATTCTGAGCAGAATGAGTTAGAATTGGAAGAGGAGGACGATGCTCATGAGAGGTCAGAAAACGGAGAGACATTGCCTCCTGTCGACCTTTGTGTCCCCACAAGTCCTGCAATTCAAATTGACTCAAGTACTTTCATTGATGAACAACAAAAAAGTAAAGAACTTGTCCCTTTATTAGAACTAGTAAAAAGCGGAAGTAAAACAAGTTATGGGATTAAAAATGGGGTTTTAGTAAAAAAGAAGGTAAATAAGTTAGGAGGAGAAGAACATTTAATTGTTGTTCCAGAAAACCTCAGAGAGCAAATTAAAGCAATCTGTCATGAAGGAACTTCAGGTCACTTAGGAGTTCTGAAAACAAAAGACCGGTTACTAAGACATTTTTTCTGGCCAAATTGTTATAAAGACATTGAGGAATTCGTTAAAACATGCGACTCCTGTCAACGTGTAGGAAAAGCAAGTGACAAAAAGAAGGCACCGTTGGTAATAGTACCTGTGATATCGGAAGTCTTTAGTAAGGTTAATGTAGATGCTTGCGGGCCTATGCCTACATCTACTGAAGGTAATAAATATCTTATTACAGTTATGTGCTTAGCATCTAAATATCCTGACGCCGCGCCGTTACCGGATATAACGTCGAAATCTGTTGTAAGTGCACTCGTGCAGGTATTTAGTCGGATGGGTTTTCCAAGGGAGGTTCAAACTGATCAAGGAAAATCTTTCATGAGTCGCTTAACCGTTGAATGTTTGAAGAGGTTTGGTATAAAAATGTCCAGAAGTTCGGTTTACCACCCCCAGAGCAATCCTGTAGAACGGTTCCATAGGTCAATAAAAAGGGTCTTAAAGGTATTATGTATTGAAGCTGCCCCAAATTGGGAAGTACAATTACCTACCGCTCTCTTTGCCCTGCGAACAGTAACGCATGATAGTACAGGATTTAGTCCAGCTGAATTAGTGTACGGGACCAACCTCAGAACACCTGTCGCATTATTGTATGAGAAATGGTTAGATCGTCAGGAAAAAGAAGATACCGTAATAGAATATGTTTTTGAATTAATCAATAGGTTAAAGAAAAGTAGAGAATTAGCTACAGAGAAAATGGAAGAGGTGAGAGACAAAAGGAAGAAATGGTATGACAAAAATGCCGTGAAAAGGGAATTCCAGCAAGGAGATTCTGTATTAGTATTAGCAGTGAACCAACCCCATAAACTCGCTCCTCAATGGAAAGGGCCGGGGAAAATAGAGAAAAGATTATCAGAAACAAACTATGTGGTTAGTTTTAAAGGGAATCAGGAAGGGAATAAAGTGTATCACATCAATATGTTAAAACCTTATCATAAGAGACCTGAACTTTTGAATATGGTGCTCCTTGACAACGAGGAGATAGTTGAACCCTCGGAATTAGAGGAGGATTTTCCTTATATGTTAACTGACCCCAATGTGTTTGATTTTAATGAAGTAATAGCAAAAGATAATCTTAAAGAAAGACTTAGTGATGAACAAATCCTGCAGTTGGGAAAGTTGTTGGTAAAGTTTTCTGCTATATTTTTGAATATTCCAGGGAAAACAAATTTAGTCGAACATGATATCGAACTAATCAGGGACAAACGCGTACAGTATAAGCCTAATAGAATGACAAATCGACAGAACGAAATTATTAAAGTCGAGATTGAAAAAATGTTAAAATACAAGATTATTGAACCAGGACCCTCTGAGTATACTTCACCCATGATCCTTGTTGAAACACCAGGTAGGGATCCTAGGCCGTGTATTGATTACAGAAAGTTAAACGAAATAACGCGTACTGAGTTCTATTCGATCCCCAATATAGAGCAACGTGTTGAAACTGTTGCAGTAGCCAAATTTATCACCTTGATAGACTTAACTAAAGGTTATTGGCAAATTCCGCTGACCCCTAGGGCGCAGAAAATTGCTGCATTTGCTACAAATTTTGGCGTATATAGGCCTTTGCGCATGCCATTTGGGCTTAAAAATGCTCCTTATTATTTTAGTAAAATGATAAGCGAAATATTGTGCGGATGTGAGAAATATGCGACCCCTTATTTAGATGATATTGCTATTTTTTCTGAAACGTGGGAGGAACATTTACAACATTTACATGAAATTTTAGAAAGAATAAGAAAAGCCAATTTAACTATTAAACCCTCTAAGTGCAAGTTTGCACAAGAAGAAGTGCAATATCTCGGTCACATAGTAGGTCGAGGAAAACGTTCTCCAGCAGAACTAATAATCGAGGCGGTTCAAAATTTTCCTGTTCCCACAACTAAAACTGAGATTAGAGCTTTTTTAGGGTTAGCTGGATACTACAGACAATATATACTCATGTTTTCTGCTATAGTCGCACCTTTGATAGATTTGTTAAAAGGGAATAACAAAAGGGGTAAAATTGTTTGGAATGATGAATGTAATGAATCATTCAAATCGTTAAAAGAAAAGCTATCTAGTAGGCCTGTGCTACATGCACCCGATTTTTCTAAACCATTTATACTACAGACAGACGCGTCAGATCAAGGATATGGTGTTGTTTTAGCCCAAAAGGATGATAAAGGAAAAGAACATCCCATATTGTATCTCAGTAAAAAATTTACTGATAGTGAGCGGAAGTATTCCACCACTGAAAAAGAGTGTTCCGCAATTCTGTATGGAATAAAAAAATTGAAAGGGTATATAGATGGGCAGACTAAATTTTCCATTCAAACGGACCATAATCCCCTAGTATGGCTAAAAAATAATGCAGGTAGAAATGGTCGATTATTACGCTGGGCCTTAGCCTTGCAATCTTATAATTTTACGATACATCATAAAAAGGGAAGTGACAACTTAAATGTAGACTGCTTAAGTAGAAACTCTGTACATGCCAGTTAAATAGACTAGTTATCATTTCTTTTAAATTGTCTTGTTATTTGATTATGTATATTGTATTTTTTTTTAATTCATACTATATAGTAAATTGTTAGCTTTATTCTTAAAGACAAAAATTTTTGTTTTGGTTTTTCATATATTGTATGTGAATTTTTAAATGTGTTCTTTTTATGATGGCCTGGTTATGAGAGTGGAGAACCTTTGTAACAGTGTGGTTTAAAATTAACTGGTAAAATGTTGAGCAATCTGTATTGAAACCATAAACTGTGAAGGTTTACTTCTCTTGTGTCCGGAGAAACAAAAACTGGAGGCGGAAGGTGTTTGTTTGTAGTGAACGCCTGCCTGAACTTGTATTTTATCCCGTAGGAACTTAAAAAAACGTTTTGTTTCCTCTGTGTCCGAGGAAAACAAAATCTGGAGGCGGAAGGAGTTAGTCTGTAAAGAACGCTCTTGAACTCTCTACTAGAAAGATCTATGATGCTCTCGACTAGAGATCACACTACGAGGACTGTAATTCATTGTAACACCTATTTTAAAGAACTGTGAATGGCAACGATTTAACTGAGGAATACGCATGCGTAAAGAGATGAGACTTCTGTTGAGACGCCTGTCAGAGAGAAGAGTTTGGGAAGCTCCGCCAGCGAGCTGAGGTGTGGAGACTTTGTTTGTCGAGTGATGACGAGTACCATCTCCGTTAACGTCTCTGATCGTGTCACCAGCTCGGATATCTACTAAAGTTTTCTAAATGTATTAATGTTGTATCTGTGATATGTTGTGTTATTAAAAAGTGATGCATCACCACTATCAGTGTTGATTCCGTTCCCACTGAAGCATCCACGACGTCACAGTACTTAGTTAAATAAATACTAATTACTGAGGCTGTTAGCACATTTTTCAGACGATTTTGTTTTGCTGTAAAAGAACATCTTCTGTTTGGCATTTTATTTTAACTGCAACTATATTTTTTAAAATATAAATTATCGTCTGCTACTTGACAGTTTTGTTTTCATGCAAAATGTCGCCTTTATAGGAGCAATGGATGGAAGGCTATGTTTGTGTTCTTTCCGAAGGAATTTATTCGTGTCTAGTTATTAAAAAATGCCGTAAAAGCCGTGGTTCTTAGATATGCAAATGCAAATTCTTAGATATGCCGTGATTCTACGATAGGTAATATTGTCAACAAGAAAGAGAAAACATCAAAACTTGCCTTCGAGGGAAAAAATTGTTCCAAACACCTTTACAATTAAAAAACGGAGTGCTTCAAATATTGTAAAAGTAAGATCTTTAATGTTAAAAGAAAATCCGTCAAGGTGAGTAACAAAACCGTTAAAATGCTGAACGTTAACTGGAAAGAAAGTAATTAATGTCTGTTTGAATCAAGACAAAACAAACGTAATGTTAAACGGCATTAAAATGAAAAAGTGTTCGAATCAAAAAAATGTGCATCGTTTTTCTCCGCGACATTTTTGTCTGGACAATTTGTCTGGACAAAAATGGAAAAATTTTGCTACAAGAGATTAATCTTGAATGTATTTAAATGCCACAATGAAAAGAAATCCATTTATTATCATCAATGAGGAGAAACATATCTTAAAAAGGGTTCTAAGAATCTAAAGAAAGTTTTTCAAAGGGATTTATGATTGTTATTGGTTTTTGATATAACGACAAATACAGATTAAAGAGAGTGCAGAAAACTGCTAAGGTCAACTCCACACATTATCAGGAACACATTTTATACCCAATTTGCAAATACGAATTACCTTATGTTTACCCACAGTGAAATCATTCAGTACAGCTGCATCAAAACAAAGCAAGCCACACGTCAAAATCCTCTGTTAATTTCCTGGGAAAAATGGAACAAGAAACGAGTATCAATGTTATATCCTTTCACTCATATCTCAAATTACCCGATAATTAACTCATGGATGTTAGCGCTTTTGGATTTTTATAAAATGGCTTATCCAAACGTCGACGTACATCACAAACTCCTTGGACTTGGGAAACCTGTTCAAAAGGCATGGTATAAAATATTTCTTCCGATACTGCAAAAGGCTTTAATGTGTTGGAAATTACGGTGTAGGAAGATATTGAAGAATAAGGGTTGTCAAATAGAGCTTTTAAAATCAAAACAGTATAGGTAACTATTTCTGGAAATAAAATGAAAGTCTTCTAAAACATGTGCGGACACCCTTTGTATCTGTGTTATTACTTCGCACGGGTAAAGTTTTCTCTCTTGAAATGCTAAATTAAATTTTCAATTGCCAAGTTATATAAAAGCTTTAGGCAGCAAAAATCTAGAGAAATTGGCAGTATTTCGCTAGCAACTGATCCGCGATTTTTGCCATTTTTCTGCGAGATGAAATTAATACCATATATATAACAACTGGCTGCTAAGTTAAATGTAGAACCCTACATTTAATCTAGATTAAATTGGAAAACTACAATGCACTCTTTCATTTACTGCTTCAGCAAACTACACCGCTATTAACAAGCTTTAATTTAATATTAAAAGCTGATTTTATTTTATGCATCTTAATTTAACGGTAGGATAGCTATATCAATAACGGGAACCGCTTTTCTAACTGTATTGGGTTGTACTTGTATTGAGTTTGTAAATGTATTCATTCCCTATGGCGGAAATGTATTTGAAGGGGTGTTGGAGAGGACAGAAGTTCTGTGATGCGTTAAGTCAATTCCAGTTAGCTGATCTCTCATTTGATATCTGCTTGACAGAGACGCGAACATAACCCATTAAAGGACAGACCGTTTGAAAGGGGATTTGAAATATCTGTGAGCAAATACACAACTCATTTTCCAATACACGATATATCATGACTAATACATTGAAGAAATAATGTCAAACATTGCTCTGCTGTATTCGGTATATCGACTTTGTACTTGAGCATAGAATCGATATTTCGACTGGCTTGCTGGAATTCACTCGATGTATATATTTTACATAAATGTAGGCTGTAACTTTCACGATTTATGGAAAAAAAAAAAAAAATTCCAACTTCAGTTTTCCGTTTATATAAGCGCGCAAATAAGCCAATATTGCATAGGCAAAATACTTATGCAATTGCTTTAAACTCTTTCTTTATTTTTTTCCTTCCGTATAATAGAAAATACAACAATAAAAAAGAAATTTGAATTATTGATTATCATGAAAATATTGCATGACATTTTAGAATATTATTTCTGAACATAGTTTTAAAAAAAGGCTAATTGGCCATATTGAAAAATAGCATTCACTTCTTTCTAATGAAATGCGGCAATTCCCCTACTTGCCATTTTTACTTCCTTGTACAAAGTAAAAAGGAAGTATTGTAATCGCGAAAAATTTCGGATATCGTATTTCAACGATATTGACCGCTATTGAAAGCAATTTAACAATGTTTTTGCGTGACATCTGTAAGTAAGGGCAGAATAAAGGAGTCTTATCCCCCCAAAAAAAATTACAAAACTTATTTAAAATAAATTCTGCAGAGTATTTTTCGTGGCGTCTGTGCGTAAGTACGTATCTCCCATAACTCAAAAACGAGTAGCCTCAGAACGTTGAAATTTTGTATATAGGACTGCTATCACATGTAGATGTGCACTCGTATTTTGGTTGCAATCCGCCGTACCAAACATATATAAGTATATGTATATATATATATATATATATATATATTCTTTATTCTTATGTGTCGGTAAACTGTGCACTTTTTGCTTTAAAAATTATTGAATTATGTTGTTCTTATCTTCCGGTTAAGGGTTTTATGCCTTTAGTAAATCTGCATGTAATATTTGTAGAATAATCAACCATTTAAAAGTTGTTTAAGTGCGGGTAAGCCTAATTATTTTTACTATAGCGGCCCTATTTGTTTGCATTTGAAAAAGCAGAATAGTGGATTTGTTGCCAATCTAGAGAAACTAACCTTTGCAACAAGAAAGATAACGTCTTCCTTTCTTATTGCGAATTAAATGATGCTTAATCCATTCTGGAATTTTTTGGAGGAAATAAGTGTTTAAGATTTACTTCGGAATTTTCAATACAGACTTTTTAAGTTTTTATGTATTTTTGCCTTGTCCCGAAGTGAGAACTGAATTAATTGAAAGAGAAATACCGAATCGTCTGTGAAAAACTGTTTCTTTTTTTGTTTGTTTAATTTCTTTTATACGTTGTTTTAGATTTATAATAGTATTTGAATAGAACGTGTGACAACGATTAGATAATTCTGCAGATGATATAAATTTTGTGCATTGTGAGTTATAAAATGAATAAAATGTAGCGCTGTAAATTGAACCTAGCTCCAGAGTGTCGCTATGGTAAACAAATATCGTGAACTTTAAAGAGTGCATTTATTCTATTGTGGTTTATGCGCTATTGCCGAAGTAGATTTAACTTAATCCAATAAGATTAAATGAACTGCAAGAAAAATGGGTATAATTTAACATTCCGTCCAAGGAAGTCATATATACATCAGATTTTTACCTTAAAATTTATAATTATATAATACATTATTTAAATAGTGAAAGGTTTCGAGGTTTTCGATTATTTAAATAGTGAAAGGTTTTAATTAATTTACAGATTAATGGTTTTGACTCAAATATGTTTCATAAATTCTGTCAACATTACATAAAAATATAGTATATATTCACAATTGTGCAGTTTTATTTGAATAATAAATATTTCAAGATTTAGCAACAATTTACCTATTATAAAGAATAATTTTGTGCTCATCACATTTGTCATTCTGATGACAGAGAAACATTAAATGTACAATTATGGATCCTCAGCCATTAATTTTGTCTGACCAACTTATCCACCTGTATAATGAGTTTGGTGTGATGTCAAAGAACTTCACTGTGGTCTCAGATTTAGATTTATTTCTAAATATAGATCTTCTGCATAATGTTTAATTGAAGCATCTATTGAATGACATCACATGGACAATGAAATGCATTCAAAAGTTGCATGCGACGGTAAATACACATTCAAACAGATATGCGAGGATAAGCATGAAAGTAGGAAATATTTCCAGCTATTCAGACGTCTAACTACATTATACTGTTTTCCTTTGGAGGAGTTTCCATTGTGATTCAGGTTTGCATTAAAGTAACATTTTTATTCTGCTGTAGCTAGTGTTACAACCATGCTTCAGCTAACACATATTTGATACGTAAGATATATAGACTTGTGCGATCTAGTTCTCTTCGCTATCATAAAATGTAACTACGTGTTAAACATTGCGAATTCTCGTACAAGTTTAAAGATGAACACAACCCGGAGACAGGCGTAAAAAAGCCCTTTACTGAACATAATATAGTTTACAGATGGCATGGATTTACGTGCTTAGAAACACAAATCACTTGCGGTGAGAATTTAAAGGATACTTAATACTACATTTAAAGGTAAATATTAGTGCAGGAATACACAATTTAGTTTAAAGCTAATAGTCTGACTCAGAACCTACACCGGCATGCTATTAATTCGGCGGCAAGAATACCAAACCGATATTCAAGATTAACAGCTAAAAGGAATAGCAACGTGCGCTCATAAGAGAGAAAGCACGCTCTTTGCATAAACCTTTCGCTATATACGCGAAGGGAATAAGAGATGACAGTAGAGAACAATGACGCTGCGGATTATATTCCTATTTATCAGTGACATAGCTTGTTTGACATAAAAAGTAGGATAAATAAAAAAATATTCTGAAAGGTTTCAGATTTTAAATTACGTTCAAAGGAGAGTCTTTTTTTAACATTTTGTGTTTAAAAAAAACTCTCCTTTGAACGTAATTCTAAGCACGTTAAAATTTTCTCCTCTCCTTTGAACGCAATTCTAAGCACGTTAAAATTTCCTTGTTCAAAGGAGAGTTTTTTTAATATTTTGCGTGTGCCGCCCAGATGGTTTAGTGGTTAGGGAAGCCTGACTGCGATACCCAAGGGACCGAGTTCGAATCCCGGAGAAGGCATGGATGTAAAATTGTCTGTTTTATCATAGGAGGTAACGGTGGCCGCTTATTAGGTGCCTCCATAATAAAATGGCTACCACTTCTGGCCTTAGTAGTGGCCAACGCCGTTATAGGCATAAGCCACGCCATTTGTAAAAATTAATTGATAAAAAAAAGCCATAAAATTCAATTCAACAGCAATATCACGAAATGCTTTTTAAATGAGTCTACCTTTAGAATTTCTGATACAGAGTCTCATGCGCTGGAGATAAAAATGTTTTCTTTTTCCGTACAGTGTCGCCATTGCTCGCTTTGAAATCGTTTAGTTTGTTTATCAAAAGTTCGTTGAAGTGTTACAAAATATGAAATCGATAATAAAACACATTTCAGATTCAAATTAGGGCTTCCACATACCCATATTCTATGAAAGGTCACGTTATTCAAATTTTGATGGCTCTAGGTACGGTTGTTTTATCATAATGAGAGAAATATATACATACATTCATGCAGATTCTTTATTATTTAATTTCTTTAAATATAATACAGGGCGATGATATTTGGTGGCAGCAATTAGAAAAATGAAACAGCGCTCATCGTGACTCCACGCAAAATGCCAAAACGAAATCAATAGTCCATCTGGGCAAATTATCTTTTTGGACTAAAACTCACAAACTCCTGTTACATTTTCTTCTATAATGCAGCTAATGAGATGATAAATATCACAATAAATATCAGCTTAATATAATTGGAAAAATGGTGGGATATTTCCATGGTAAACTTTCTCGTTCTTTCATTCCCCTATTAAATGTGTGAATGCTATGAATTGAAGTCCAAACTCTGGTAAAGTTTTATATGCTTTTTATTTGATTTGTGCTAAGACGAATTGCTTGAACTATGTTCCTTTTATTCATACAGGTATTCAACATTGAGAACAAGAACTTTTATTTCGTTGTTTTAAATCAAAGTGCTGCCAGCATATTTTCTTTAATATTTGTTAAAACTTGACTGATACACCGGCGTTTTCTTCTTATTCGACAGGTTAAAAAATATTACACTGCTTAATTTAGAAATCCGGAGTTTTCAAACTTATTTTTACGTAATAAGACACCGAATAACTTATTATATATTGTTTGCTGAGACTAAATGAAATTATATTTATTTTCCATAAACCGAATTAAATACTATCCATCCTTGTGCATGCTGTTGGCTGGGAAAGGTTTCACTGTATATAAAGAATGTCAAAATGATATGTGTGGATGGTATTGAAATTTAAGTGAGAAGACAACCGAAGAACATTAGATAGAGTTTTTTTTTAAATATTTCGCATTCATAATTTGGCAGCAGAGCTTATCATTTGTTTATCGTCTTTAATTAATTTCGTAAAAGGTACCTAAAAACGACTTTCTAAGCTAAACTGTTAAGAAAAAGGCACTTTGTTTTAATCATGAAGGAATGATATTAACACTCCACTTACTCTTTTAAGTTTGATTACGGTTTTGTTTTTAATTTTGAGTTTCAATTCCGATTTAAATATATCTTAATATTTTATTTTTTATTAGAATTTTTTTAATTTTATTTCTCGAAATGTCTGACGAAGAAGAACGAAAATAGCTTTGATATCTGTTACAAGAGATTAGTCCTGATGGAGATACTGGTAGATCGGAGTTTATTGATTCGCTTAAGTCTGGTAGTGTTAATCTTTCTATCCTTTAAAATGAGATTCGGTGTGTAACAAACAGAAAACTTAAAAATTTAAGTTAAATAACCTTAAGGGTCTAATCAAAACAACCTCAAATAAAAACAGAAAACAAAAGCAGATGACTAAATTTAAGTTTTTAACCAAACCTCACTTTAAATGATAGAAAGATGAACACTATCAAACTTAAATTTAAAGTTAACAATTACAGCTTAAAAAGAAATTATCTTACAACAATTACTTGAAAATGAACAAAGAAAATCAAATGAATAAAATTCAATTACTGGAAATCAAAATTAAGAAGCAACAAATTACAGATCATCGAAATTAAGAAATAATATTACATAACAATGACCAAATATGCAGTAAAAAATTGGGTCATGTTTAAAATACATCTAAGTTCTTGGAGAAAAGATAGAATAACGTCTTCTACTGTAGTATAAATAACATCTTCTAGTGTAGTAATAGTAGTAATAGAGCAACATCTAGTAGTAGTGTAAAAGATGTTGAACTAAAAGTACAGATGATACTAGAACTAGTATTAGTACAAATCTAGTACGGATGATACTAGAATAATATCTAGTAGTAGTAATACATCTACTACAGTAAGGACAAGAAAAATAACGTTTAATCATTCACATATCAGGAAGAAGCCAAGTTAACCAAAACTTACGTGAGATGATATTGAGGGAGTGTTTTGCTATTTTATTGATGATGCAAGTAGGAGTTTAATAATTGAATTATTTTCTTGGAAATTTAAAATGTTATAGGTTTCATCACATAGAATATATTCTTCCGTACTGTAGATGTTCTTGTCAGTCAATTCCTGAAGAAGATTTAGAGCAATATTTTAATAAGTATTTGTTTATATAAATATTATAGTAAATCTGTCATTGAAATAACAATGGTTTTTAGAAAATAGATTAAAACTAAATAAGTGCTCTTAATTTTTTTAATTCGTTACAGCTATTTAGTTTTATATCTCCTAATCAAAGTTTATATTCGTTTTAAGGAAAATTATTGGCATTGATGGTTTAAGGCATTGATTTATGTTTTAAAGCATTATTTAGGATTGCTATATTTATATTTTAAAACTGAACTGCACTTTTGTTATCACAAATAACACTAAGATATTGAAAGAAAAAATAATAATTAAATACTCGTTTAAAATTAAATACTCGTTTATAATTCTAGAAAAGGGAGAAATATTGTCTAGATGGTCACGACTTCAAATTGTCCTGACTCAGAACGCTTTTTATTATTATATATATAATATATTATTTAAAAAATTAAACGTCTAAAAAATACCCAAGTACCTCAAATACCATCTTATTTCAAATTTATAGATTAAATAATAACATAGTACTGATGCATTTCGAATATAGGTGATTGATTGGTGGTGATAGGAAAAGCTCTATGATTAGTACTGCAGAACTGAAGAAGCATGATCTACTAGCTAGAAAGCAGCCATGATTCAAAACTTTGTCACGTTTCTAGAGAATTAAAATTTAAAAGTAACAAAGTTTCTATCTTGAACACGCAGCAAAAAAGGTGAATCTTGAACACGCAGCAAAAAAGGTGAAATGTTCCAGTTACAGAGTTTTAGTCACCTCGCTTTAGAGTGAAAACATCCAAATTTTGAAATTAATATGTATGCAGACGTTTTTACGTATTTAAATTTCTCTTTCCAAAACTTCCCAGTACAATTTAGAGATCTGTATATGCAACAGAGTATTTTCGATCCTTTGATAGTGTTCGATGTTATGCAAATTGTATTTCTTTCTTTGTACCGAGGAGCGGCGCAGACGCAAATTTGTTAGGTTTTTAAAGCTCGCGGTTAGATCTTCGAGGTTGCTGTGAATTACTGGAGTTTCAACTAAGCAGAGGTTCTTCTGAGTTTGTGTTGGTAAGCCGCCACTGAAGTCGGAGTTTGTGTGGTCTTCGCCGTTCCTCTTCGCCTAACTTACTATTTGAAAGTCAATAAAGAAGTTTCGGTCAACGTTAGGAGTCTGAGGTTTTTTGAGTTCTATACTGAAGTAATATCAAGTTAATTTAAAGTCGACTATTTTTAAACAACGGAACGTACATGTTTTATGGTCCGTCGGCTACGGAGTCACAGTAAATTTGGTGAGTCAGTGTTTTTTTTTTTTTTTTATTCTTTCTTATTAGATAATGGAATTTACAACGCTTAAGACTAAAAAGCGTGTAGCTAAAGCTAAGTTAAGTAAACTGAAAGAGAAAATCGCAGTGACTTACGATTCTGCTGATGTTGATCAGTTGGAACTTTTTAAATCTAGATTAAATGACTTAATGACCGAACTTTCGGATATTTTAGTAACATATTTGTAGTGTGTGAAGAAAAAGATATTGATGTATTTATAGAAGAACAACAGGTCGTACAAGATACTGCTGATGACTTAATTTTAATGCTAACCAGAGTTAAGAATGTTAAAGACATTAGTGTGGAAACTAAATCTTGTGAAATAGCGAGTATACGCTTACCTAAGCTAACTCTTCCTGTATTTGGTGGCAGTACTGAAGAATGGTTATCATTTTTTGATTTATTTAAAACGGCGATAGTGGATAATGACCGTTTATCAGGTGCACAAAAGCTACAATATTTAAAGGGTTCTTTTAAAGGAGATGCTTTGCGGATTGTTCAAGCTTTAACTATTTGTGACAGGAATTTCGAAATAGCGTGGCATTTATTGTGTCAAAGATTTTCACATAAGAGAGAATTACTTTCATCGTTATTAAAGAAAATCTTGTATTTATCAAATTTACAATCTGAAATTCCTAGTCAGATATTAGCGTTAGTAGACACTGTAAGAGAGTGTGTATGTTCGTTTGAAAATCTAGGCTTCAAAGTGGAACAATTCGCGGATACTATGTTAATGTTAATAGTTCAGTTTAAATTGGATTCTTCGACGAGAGGATGGTGGGAAAGAACATTAAAGAGTGAGGAAATACCAACACTTAATAATCTGCTAGAGTTCTTGAAATCTCATGCCAGAACCTTGTAAGCAGGTAAAACGCAAGGTGTTAAAAAAACAAGTTACAAAAGACAAATTAACTTCATTGGCTTCAGAGATTCGCGCGCAGTGTACGCATTGTAAAGCCGGTCATTCAGTTTTTAAATGTAATAAGTTTTTAAATCTGAATGTTCAGGAACGCGTTAATTTTGTCAAGAGAAATAATGTTTGTTTTAATTGTTTGGTTTCAAATCATAAAGCTTTCGAGTGTAGAAGTACACATAAATGTAAAAAGTGCTTTAAAAATCATCACACACTACTGCATTTCGAAAGAGTTCAAAATGAACCAAAGGCACTTAAAGGAGTTACCAACAGTTCGAATGAATTATCAGTGACGGCTAAGCCATTTTTCCCTGGGCCAGAACCTCGCGCTCAATCGGCTGGGTCAGGGGAGAATATCGCAAGTTCTAGTCCAGTAATTAAATCTTGTGTTTCAGACTTTAATTTTCAGAGTGAAGTTTTATTATGTACGGCTGTTATTAAAGTGTTAGATTCATCGGGTGAATACCAATTGTGTAGAGCCCTCCTTGACCCTGGCAGTCAAGCAAGCCTGATTTCAGAAGATTGTGTACAAAGGCTAGGGTTAGCAAGAAGAAATGCCAAAGTTTTTATTTCATGTTTAGGGTCTTTGGAAACGAAAATTAATGGGATTACGGAAATAAACTTCGTTCCGCATTTTCCGGCGAAAGTGTCATTTAAAACACCAGTATTTATCATCAATAGAATTATTGGAACTTTGCCGCATTTTACATTGGATAAGAAGTACGTTGAGAAATATAATGATTTAATGTTAGCAGATCCAACATTTTACAAAAGTGGGCCTGTTGATATACTTTTAGGCGTAGATATTGCCTTACCTCTTTTAAAGGGAGAAATAATTAAATGCGAAGAAGGTAAACCGGTAGCTTCTCGTTCTGAACTAGGATGGATTATTTCAGGTAGTGTGAATAATTCAACAGAAATTAATCCTACTATCTATGTTAATAATATACAAGTGGAAACTGATCAGATGCTGTCTGACTTTTGGAAATTGGATGATGTACCTACGTTTGACATGCTTACTAAATCGGAGAGAGCATGTGAAGATTATTTCAAATCTACATATACGAGAGAGGAAAGTGGGGTATATACTGTGAAATTACCGTTTCACTTTCCGCCTTCTCAGCTTGGAGATTCCAGACAATTAGCTATGCGTAGATTCCAATATTTAGAAAATTCACTTCTAAAAAGGCCTCAGATATATGAACAGTATAAGGATTTCATGAGGGAATACCTTGAGCTGAGACATATGGAGGGAGTGCCTGAGGGAGAGATTCTTATTGACTCTACGTATTACATGTCTCATCATGCCGTATTAAAGGAATCAAGTACTACGACTAAACTGAGAGTTGTTTTCGATGCTTCAGCTAAAACGACATCGGGTCTTTCATTGAATGATATTTTGATGGTTGGGCCAATAGTTCAACAAGAGCTGTTTCCAATTCTTCTACGGTTTAGAACTCGCAAAATTGCAGTATGTGCCGATGTAGAGAAGATGTTCAGACAAATTCGTGTTCACCCAGAAAATACAAATTGGCAACGAATGCTTTGGAGGGATAGTCCTAGTGAGCCCTTGAGTACATTTAGATTAGTGACAGTTACATATGGGACTGCCTGTGCGCCGTATTTGTCTACTAGAGTAATGAAACAACTTGCATTAGATGAACAAGTTAGATTTCCTTTAGCATCAAAAATTGCCCTTCGTGATTTTTATGTTGATGATTTGCTTTCAGGAGCACAAAGTGAAGAGGAAGCGAATGTTCTAGTTCAGCAGTCGAATGAGATGAAAAGGGGTGGATTTCGCTTAAGGAAGTGGATTTCAAACAATTCAGCTATTTTAGAGAATATTCCCGAGTGCTTACGAGAATCCAGTATTTCTCTTGAAATAAACAGTGACAAGAAAGTAAAAGTATTGGGAATTAATTGGAACAACTCTAGTGATACGTTTCACTTTTCGGTATGCATAAGTGATAAAGAGTTTACTAAGAGGACTATTTTATCAGAAGTAGCCAAAATCTTTGATCCAATGGGATGGTTAGCGCCATCAAGAATATACGCGAAAATATTATTACAAGAGTTATGGAACTTACAGCTGGGTTGGGATGAACTCGTTGATAAGAGAATAAGTAGAAAATGGAAGCGTTTCTATCTAGAATTACCCTTACTTTCAAGCTTACAATTTCCGAGGTATGTCTTGAGTCCGAAGGCAGTAGTGATAGATATCCATGCTTTCTGCGACGCTTCAGAAAAGGCTTATTGTGCAGTCATCTATCTCCGTACAATCGACCTTGATTCGTCAGTCAAAGTCAGCCTTCTGACATCGAAAACCAGAGTAGCGCCCTTAAAAACCCAGTCTCTTCCGAGACTAGAGTTGTGTGCTGCGTTACTTTTAGCAAACCTCTTAAATGCAGTATTATCATGCATAGAACTGCCTATTAACAATATTTACGCATGGACCGACTCGCGGGTTACATTGGCATGGGTTTCATCCGAACCTCGCCGTTGGCTACCTTTTGTGGCAAATCGAGTTGCAAAAATCCAGGAAGCTGTTCCAGGTATTCAATGGAATTATGTTGCTGGGAAAAAATCCTGCAGACTGTGGAACCAGAGGTTTTATTCCATCAGAATTCCTACAATGTGAGTTATGGATGAAGGGACCGCAGTGGTTAAACGAATCCGTAATTCATGTACAGCAAAATTCAAGTGTAGAATTAGAGGGTGAAGTTATGTTGAAGGAATTGAAAAAGAGTTTCAGTTCAAATGCTTCCAAATTTGAAGAGCCTAGTGTGTTTTCAAGATTTTCGTCATGGTTAAAGTTATGTCGGGTGTTAGCGTGGTGTTTAAGATTTAGAAATAATTGTAGCAAGTTACCTACAGAGCGTATAAAGGGTTATTTATCTACTGAAGAATTCTGTGAAGTTACTTCTATGATTGTTAGGATTGTGCAAAGAGCCGAATTTCCAGAAGAATTATTCTGTTTAGAATCTGGTAAACCCTTGAAGACATCAAGTAAATTACTGTCTTTAAGTCCTTTCTTGGATTCCGCGGGAGTAATGCGTGTAGGCGGAAGGCTCAGAAACTCTGCAGTTTCAAATAATCAGAAACATCCTATGATTTTACCTAAGAATCACAATATTACGCGTTTAATTATTAAGCATTATCATGACACGTATCTTCACGCAGGTACGGAGCTACTCACTTCTGTCATACGACATAGATTTTGGATTGTGAATGCTAGAGATATTATAAGGAAGTGTATAAACCAATGTGTTATCTGCCGTAGAGTTAGAGCGCAAACTGCAACTCAGCTAATGGCAGATTTACCCGCTTCAAGAGTTACTCAAAGTAGAGCTTTTTCTCGTGTAGGGATTGGTTTAGCAGGACCATTTAACATTAAATATCGTCCTGGTAGAGGAGTCAAAATCTTTAAGTGTTACGTATGTCTATTTATTTATTTTACTACAAGAGCAATACACTTAGAATTAGTTGGAGATCTTTCAACAAAATCATTCCTCGCGACACTTAAGCGGTTTATAGCTCGTAGAGGCAAACCGTGTGAAATTCAGTGATTGTGCAACGAATTTTATAGGAGCTAATAAAGAATTAAGGAAAGCCTTTTCTATTGTTCAACGTGATGAACAGCTACAGGGTTATATTTCTTCAGAAAATATTAAATGGTTATTTAATCCTCCCTCTGCCCCTCATTTTGGAGGGCTTTGGGAAGCGGGTATCAAGTCTATGAAACATCACTTAAAAAGATGTTTAGGAACACTTATTTTAACATACGAGGAATTTTTGACATTACTAACCCAAATTGAATCCTGTCTTAATTCTAGGCCTTTGATACCAGCTTCAAGTGATTGTAGCGACTTGGAGGCGATAACACCAGGACACGTTTTAACCGGAGCGGCTTTAAGCGCTATTCCAGAATCTAACCAAATTCAAGAAACCATGAGCTGCAGTGACCGTTGGAGGAACGTGCAAAGGTTATTTCAACATTTCTGGAATCGTTGGAGCAGTGAGTATTTATCTAGATTGCAGCAGAGACCCAAGTGGTGCAAGGTACAACAAGACCTGAAGATTGGTGATATGGTTCTTATTAAGAACGAAAATCTACCTCCGCTACGTTGGAAATTAGGTAGAATTATTAAAGTGCATCCCAGTCTGGATGAGAAAGTTCGAGTGGTGAGTTTACGCACGTCTAATGGTGAAATAAAACGACCTATAGCAAAGCTATGCGCTTTGCCATTTAATTCTTGATTTAGAGACTTTAATTTTTTTTCAGGTTTATGCAGTTCAACAGTTTAAATTTATTGTTTGAACCCCCTTGGGACTTCAAGGCTGGGGGTATGTTCGATGTTATGCAAATTGTATTTCTTTCTTTGTACCGAGGAGCGGCGCAGACGCAAATTTGTTAGGTTTTTAAAGCTCGCGGTTAGAGCTTCGAGGTTGCTGTGAATTACTGGAGTTTCAACTAAGCAGAGGTTCTTCTGAGTTTGTGTTGGTAAGCCGCCACTGAAGTCGGAGTTTGTGTGGTCTTCGCCGTCCCTCTTCGCCTAACTTACTATTTGAAAGTCAATAAAGAAGTTTCGGTCAACGTTAGGAGTCTGAGGTTTTTTGAGTTCTATACTGAAGTAATATCAAGTTAATTTAAAGTCGACTATTTTTAAACAACGGAACGTACAGATAGTAAACGAACAAGCATTAGCTTACTACTTTTATGTACAAAGAATTTAGCACAAAAGATATTGGTGAAACATACCAGCTGTCAAAACTGAATGTCTTGCTGTTACGCATGTCCGAAAGCTAATTCGAACCCAATCGTAACCTCAAATATTGGTAGTGAATTCGATTACCGGTTATCATGAAAGCGATAAGATTTTATGATTTTACTTTAAATGACTTCGAGAAAATTTAATTCTTTTCGATGGATAATTTTGGACACGTGAAAACAAGTTTTCGAAAGGTGACATCAATACTAGATAAAACGCTTCTTACTAGGCTATTTAGAATCTGAGCAGCACAGGATACAATCGATATAAAAGAACGCTCTAAAACTATCTAATCAAAAATTTTCATGCATTTTGCTATCTTTTCCGAGTTAGGAATTCCACCTGCTTCTGTTCACGTTAGAGGCTCTGCCAAATATCTTGACATCATGCTGTCGCTTTCGTATTTCTTCCTCCAGTCTTCTTGAGAACTCAAACACTCTCAGCCTTAGTTAGACGTACATAAGAACATAGGGTGCCTGATATATAAAGAAACCTTAGAGGAATTCATAAAGCTTTTTATAATTCAAAGAAAGAAAGCACATATTTAAGTACAGAATATATGAATGAAATAGCTGTAAAAGTAATTATGCGCTGATGCATAATTTGTGAATTTATAAGAAACCTTTTAAATTTATTTCCATTAATGTTTTTATGTAATTAATTACTTGAAATTTGTACTCTAGTTAATGTCATTTAACATTTAAATATATTAAGAATAATTTTCTGAAGTATGTAATCTTCTTGCAATGTAATTAAATATGTAATAAAATTTCAAATTTATTATATGAATGAGTAGAAAACGATTTTTTATTTTTAGTTTTGAAACAAAAAAATGTTCTTCTTGTTTAAAACATCTTTTCCATTTTTCTTTGATACTGGTTTCCTTTCACGCTACATAAATAAGTGCAGACTTTAATAAAAAGTAGTAGTTTTCATTTAACTCCTTTTTTTAAAAGACAGCTCATACACTTTTACGAATCATTCTGAGTCGGCATAAATTCACATTATTCCCTTCCGAAGAAATTTCTCGCGAATGCAGAGAATAAAATTTAGAATAACTGTCTTTACGAAATCTGTTTCCGTTCGATTAGGGGATTTCAGGAAATAAGGTTGGGTAGTTGTCGTAGAAAATGGTTTTCATGTCTTTCACGACAACATAATGGCCCATTTTGTCCTGTTTTACAACCTCTAATATATTTTACGATTTTCATCCTTAAGGAAAGAAAATATGGCCGTTGATGCATTAAATGATGGTACCCGCTGATGGGCCGGATCCACCTATTTTCTGCAGACCATCTCCGTGAATACATAAAGATGTAATCTCTATTATTTTAACCCATAAGTAAACGTAAGGTCAATAAATATATATTTACACTGCATTTCGATTTCTGAAAAAAGGTTGTTGTCTAAATTAGTTAAGAATTAAACTTAAATTCGCTGACTCTCAGTATTTTCTTTGATATAATTTTCAAAGGTATAAATAAGACGTAATGTTCGCTTAAAGATCTGTTCAAAGATTATCATGTATTTAAAGTCTTCTTAAGCTGTCATTTTTAACAAGACAGAGTACATAAAAGTAACCACTTTTCAATACGAAGACAGAAAAAAGTTTATGCGTATTTCAGGAACAACTGCATTTTTATAAAATGGCGTTGTTAATTATTAAGATTTTCGCTCATTTTACAAAGCAGCTCTACTTACTATCATTTTTGGATGCCATAAAAATATCTTATAAAATTCCTTAAAAAGTACACTAACAAGTAAATGAATGAGATAAATTTGTAAGTTAATGGCTTAATAATCGCTTTTTGTGACACTGCATTAGATACTTTTACATGATTGATCGCAAGTTCAGGATTTTGAAAAGCGACTATTATGTAATCGATCGTTTGTAAAACAGAGGACACTTTCTGGCATCCATCATGCATCTTCATTTCATCCGTCCTCTGCTACAGGCAATTATTTCTCAAGCGATATTAGCTCGTGAGAAGTTCAAACACTTTAAACTCAAGTCATTAATATGGATTTCATATGTTGGGTAATTGTTCTAAAGAACAACAGTTTTAAAGTTTTCTTCCATCGGAAATTCGGTACCAAACCTCAGTGACGGATTTTGCAACTAATTTATAATTAGATAATGAAAAATGTTTAATGGTTAAGAATAAATCTTGAAGAACGTTAGTCTGTACAAAAGTAAACCAAATTTGAAATATACTACCTACTTCTCCTTCAAATACAAGAAATGAAATTAAATAATGCAAATTTCTGTGAGGTTACTGAAGAATGTAATAGACCAAGTTAAAAAAATATACACTAATTCAAAATATCAATGGAATACTTTTAATTTTAGAATGTCTTGAGTGGAAAACGTTCCCTTTCACTTACGCTCCAAGAAAGTTGTTAGTCTCGCAGAAAATTCTACATGCAAATACTTTAGGATCGAATATGCAATAAATATCAAAGTTGGTAGTATTTGAATAGTGACCGATTATTTCACAAAGAATAAGCATTTCAAAGAGACAATTTCAAAAGCAAAGTTCTAAACGCAAATCATTTATATAAGTGGATTAAAGTTGCGTGCAATTCTGTTCCGTTTAAGGATATATCGAAGTTAGAATTTGTCTAATGCAAGCAGATCAGGGATATGAAAAGAGACTGTATTACTGCACTAAATCTGGTTAATCCAGTTGACTTGTCGCATGGAAACGCCTACACATTCCAAAGATGGTGGAAAAAACGTGTTGCGATACGATGAACTTATTTAACCCTTTGCGGCACAGTGTGTCCGGTCTGAACACACCTAAAAATTTCCTTCTGTACGCACAGAAAAATTGAGTGAAAAAGGATTGATAGGTTATTATAAATCTGGTTACTTTAAACTAGGTTACTCTGAACCTTCTTTATTTATAGTAGACTGCAGCTCAACACAAACCAGTCCATATATTTTAGCCATCTTTAATTTTTTAAGACCCTCATTTTTCAAAGAAATCTTCCAGATATTTTTTAGGGTACAAAAGGAATTGTTTGAAAAGAAACTGCTATGCTATGTTTTTGGCTGTATGCTAATTTCCTTAGTCTATATTAGTTTTAAATTTTTACCTTGAAATCTTGCTTAAAATCAAACGGCGAACCCTAGGTGTGCCAGACCGTGCTCACCGATAATGTAGGACAACTGAGAATCTGTATTCATTGTTTTTTCGCATCTCATCGGTCAGTTCATTGACAACAATGCTCGTTTCAGCACTCTTTTCGAAGCTCTATTCAATTCGTGTGCCACTTTGGGCACACCCACAGAATTAAAACGATAAGTGTGATCTTCACAAAATTTTACTTGTGTACTCCTTTAGGCCTAATTAAACTGCCTACTTTTTATTATTATTATCAAAACTCCTACTTTAAAAAGTAGCGTGCCGGAAAGGGTTAACCACAAATGGTAGTAGAATGTCCCGATAAAGCATTTGTGAAAAGTTGCACGAAAACCAACTATCACATAGCTTTTTAAAATCCATACGTATATGATGCCGTTTAGGACGATATATGCATTCTAGCCATTATTTGATGAATTACTTAACTTGCAACATTAAAATCTGATGATACAAAATTGATACAAGATGATCGCAGAATGCTCTCAATTTAATAATAGATTCGACGTTCATAGAGTTCAATGAAATGATTTCATAGATATTTTCCTTTCTTAATTAAGTGTACGGATTTATATTTATTTTAACTAACAAGCTAAAGTTTAATTTCAAACTTTCCTATAAGACTTCATTCCCCTAATTGTCAATGCCAGGATATTTAAATTTTGTAGCGCACGTGGAGGAATGCAAATTTCTACATTGAAGAAAGTATTTAAAATCAGAGTTTCAGTGGGAAAGAAAAGAGAGTTAGGCTACAGCCGCCACCTCTGTTGTAGATATGTTTGCTTATCGCTGGTTCATGTGTCTTAATTGCATTTACTTGCTGCTACTAGTTTGGAAGGGGCTGATTCCTGTAGTTTAGTTCTATCACTTGTTAATATTGTTACGAAATGTCAAGGCGCGGTAAGATGGCTTCCCCGCAAAGCAGTTTTAGGGCTGCCAGAAAATAGCAATTAAAGGCAGGGTTACCACATTTGGCGAGAAATCTTCCATTTGGCGACAAAATTGGCGATATGTCAGGGACGGATGGAGAACCTTCTGGAACGAATTCTTACCGGTTTAACCCAGAATGTTCTCGAACACCAGCCAAAAGCTATATAAACCCTGCTGGTACGCGGAGAGTGGTAGTATCGAGTGTATGTGCCTCGTCTAGCGAGCTGATAGTCAATCATTGAGCGAGTGTCTCGAAGTCTAGCGCCGAGTTGGTCGTCGAGTGCATCGAGAGAGTCTTTTAGTGCATCGTCGAGTTTTGTCTTAGACTGTGCTGAGTCGAGAGCTATACTCTTGCGTATCGTCGAGTGAATCGCGTGGAGAGTCTCGAGAGTACGTGGAGTTCCGAGAGCGACCAAGCAGAGTTGGGAGCTGTACTCGGGTGCTTTGCAGTGAAGCTTTCTCCACCGTTATTGCCTGACAGTGGGAAGGCTGTGTCGCTGAACGTGTGTTTATAACAGTTCGACGACTGTAAAAGTGATTTTGAAGCTATCTGATTAATATTGGTAAATAAAGTGTGTTTCGATACTTCATCAAGTGTCGTCGTTATTCACTCCAAATCTACGAACCTCGTACGAACGTGAAGGAAGAAAATAAATTAACAAAATTTAGTTTCGTTATCTGATTTTCAGTTACCGCCCAAGCAGAGGCGAAGTTTGTTAGCGTCGAGTTGACGCATTGTAAATTTTAAAGAGTTAATAAAGGGTGCTTTAACCCTTCGCTTGGTGTAGTTACTAATATTCCAGTTTTTCACGTGGAAGTATATCTACTGGACTTTATATAACATTTATTTATTTTTACATTTCACTCCATACTGCTTTTTATTCTCATTAATTATATTTTGTGTTGATTCTTATTTATCAACAATATGGGTTCA
Source organism: Stegodyphus dumicola (assembly GCF_044657685.1). Lineage (NCBI taxonomy): Eukaryota > Metazoa > Arthropoda > Arachnida > Araneae > Eresidae > Stegodyphus > Stegodyphus dumicola. Next base: position 138,560,672 of record NC_140777.1, read on the forward strand.
CTACAAAATGTTTTTAATTAGTTCTTAATGTATATTTGATGAAAATTAAAATGCCTAAATCTAGTTTTCGTTTTTGAAAAATTTACAAATTTTACATATTTAATTTGTAGTCTCTACAGATCATTATTTTACATCACATCTATTTGTTAAAAACGTCATCCTTGTCATCTTTAGTAGTGAGACAGCCTCTTGCGATCGGGCAGTCAAATGTTGAAGATGCATGAGATTATTTTCGCTTCCTGCTAATGACCAGCGAACATATCTGGTTTCAGCTATGTGTCTCAACTAGTGGCGGAGTAAACCTTGTTGGTTGCCCGATCATCAATGGTGTATCATTTATCGCACATTGCACCAATGGTCCTGGCTTATCTACTTAACTGAAATGTGATATGGGCACATGGAATCTAACTTTGGGAATGCCAAAAAATCCCCAAATTAAGAACGAATGCTTGGAGAAATGTTTTATACGAAAACCAGGAACTTCTTCCTCTCATGGTAGGATAGTATGAGAAAGATATCTTATGCTGAATTTGTTGTCGTTCGTATCACAGTATCCCCCGCTCATGTTTCAGCAAGAATATGCGTGGTCACGCTGCAGACACGCAGGTATTTTGATGGTCACAGCTACTTAGTCTGCCTCTAAAATGTCGACACCTTCCCAAGGGTAATTTAACCACTCAGTTTCTTCAGTTACCCCTAGATGGGATATGTCTACTGCAAGCCTAGGCTGTCAACAGTTTGGCTAGCCATTTGGTCTATACTTGGCAGGTAGCTGTTAGATTGTTAGTTTGTAGAGCTGTGGCCCTGGAGACGTAATATTTTTTTCTTCCATAAAGATGGTAAATTTCGTATCAGATATAGCAAAAAATGATAAATTTTCGGCATGTATACATAGTACAGAAGAACGAGTACAGAAAAAGTGAAATAAAAGAGGTAGTTATTTTCCTCTGACCAAATTCGTAACGAATTTACTATTATCATACTTTTTTTCTGTAAAACTTTGCGGATAAATTTCAAACGAAGTATTTCGTCGAAATGCAATAGAATACTACAGGAAAATACATCTGACATTCTCACGATGGCTTAGTGACGTGGAATTTAATTAATTCTGGAATAATTGAGTGATAGTCTTCTTGGATATTAGTCTCTCCCATAAGCTTAGATTACAACGGATCAGACAGAAACAAAAAACTTGTTTTTATGTTAAGCAGGAGAAAACTCATTTAATGTCAAAGCCTTGGAGTGACAAAATAAGCCTACCCAGTAATGATTCATTTCGTTGATATACAGCGGTTAGTAGAGAATATTAGTTTAAAGCTAGAAAAGAGAATAGAGATTCTTGGATCTAAAGAGACAACGCTGACAAATGTAATCCATCTGACTCAAAAGAAATGAATTCTGAAAACATGAAATCTGTTTCTTTAAAAATACATCGCTTAATTTCTTAAAAAAAAAAAAAAAAAAAAAAAAAAAAAAATTTTTCGTAATATTTTTTGCTCATTGAATATTAAGAGGTACTCAAAAGCTATCTTAGCGAACGACTGTCTTTGTACTTATTCTGAATTTAATTAATACATTTAGAAATGGAAGAAATTTACCTTTCAAAGTATTGTTTGAGAGCTGAATTTTGAGTAAAAGAAGAATTTATTATCAGTTAATCTTTTCAAGTTTAAATATATTCTTTTTTTAACGATCGAAGTCTTAATTACGAAACTAATCACTAAATAAAAGATTTGAGAAAGATGTTTTTAAACTTTTGAAAACACAATTTGTTTTTATATTATAAGGAGGTTCTGAAATTTTCCTAATTAAGGTTTAAGTAAAGTAAGGAAAACGAATACTTATTAAAGTGGTAAATCAAAGTGTTATGTGCTTAGAATGTCAACACGTTAAGGGATGCATGATATCTGAATTCAAAACAGAGATGGATTTAGAGTAAAGAAAAAACATTTTGTTCTCATTATAGTTTAATAAGTTTTAAATGACTTAAAATTTCTTTTTTAAACTGGTTATCATCGTTGATATATTGTAGGGCATATAAGTATCAATAAGATTGTAGAGACATTAGGTAATTTTAAAAGCAGGAGAGATAAAAAATGAGTAATATCCTCGCCGGGACTCGAACCACGGACCTCTCGAATACGCGCCGAGCTCACTACACCACGAAGGCATGCTAAGAAGGCAGGAGAAATACTTTATAAGAGCACTGGAGTTTTATTTGAGATTAAAAACCTTTAATTTGCAAGGTTCATTTAGCAAAACCAAGAAACGTAATTTTATTTGATTCAATTTCTAAGTTCATTAGCAGGTAACTTTGTAATTTAGCGAGTATTAATAATTTATCGCATTTTGATATTCATATATTTTCTATTTAAAACTTTTTATAACCATTCACACCATGGCCTGTTGCACAGGTCATTGAGTTTAAAAATTATTTCAATGTGAACTATCTACATTTGGTGTAATGTGGCGGAAAATTGCAATTATCAAGTATCTGTTTCCCTCTACATTATTAAAAATGGCGTTAGACTAGTTAACGTCACTTCAAGAATTGTATGCGGTTATAAAAGTTTTAGTAAAAGAAAGTTCAGTATTTTAAAATTAATCGTTGATTGTGTGATGATCTCTCACATGAGAATATCCCCGTTTTCAATTCAGAGACAGCAACTAATTCAAATATGCAAGGCCTACCGCACCACGTCAACACCAGCTCTACAACAACTGGCAGATATTCCATCTCTAGATAGTTGAAAAGGAGGAAACTGTCGCATGAGTAACCTGGCGGAGTCAAACGTGAACACTGTGGCGTCGTAGCTATATCATCACCTGGACTATGAGAAACAAGACATAATTCAATAATAGCCCTGTTTCCAGATCCAATATTGTCAAATATCTAGGTATCAATCTTGACGCAAAATTAAACTTCAAAGAACATCTCTCCTGTATCTGTTAAAATACCAGAAAAGCATATATAAGTGACTATGCCATTATAAATAAGCATTCAAAACTTAGTCTCCAAACCAAGCGAATAATTTATCTTCAACTCATTCGTCCAGTTATGTTGTATGGCTCCCCAGTTTGGGCGGCTGCTGCGAAGAATAATAGGAAACCCCTGCAAATATTACAAAATAAAATTATTAGAATCATGACTGAAGCACCATGGTTCGTTCGAAATTCTGTTCTCCACCATGACCTCAATATTACTACAATTGATGAAGAGATCCTAAAATCTGTACATAAATTTTATGAAAGCCTTGCTACTCATCCTTCAACCATTATTCAAAATATAGGAAACTATAATTTTACAATAGATCAACCATATAAGCGACCGCGTACCATCCATCATAATGTACGCTGGTAACATTGTAGATATTCATCTGTACATATTCATTTTATTAATTTTATTACCCAGATTAACTTTTGCTTCAACTTATGAACTTAGAAGCATTGGTTAAACCACCTATTTAATCAAGAAAATGTACTTATGTTACAAGCATTACTATTGGTCCAGGAGGACACACCTATATATCCAAGTTATTTAATTCTATTTTATCTGTTATGCATCTGTACCTGTATATAGGCTTCAATTATTTAAAAAATGCGCAAAATATGTATACTACAGCTCTTTTTTATTGACCAATTAACATCATGGAATAGGCCCACGTGACCTATACTACGACTGGAAGATAAACATCCTTCTGTGGTTGACTCTCTTGCACCTAGATGGTGCCACCTCCGCCTACTTTTCTGCCAAATACTTACTCCAAAAATTCCACTTTATTACTTATATACGCCCTAAATGGATAAATACTTCACCAATCTTTAAAGCCTTAAATGGATATCTATACACAGCTCAAGTAATGTACTTTCAGTAGTACGGGACTTGAAGGTTAATGATACGACCTGACCTGACTTGACCTGGAACAAGACATCTGCAAAAACTTTCATCCAGCCGCTTTTAATCTCCCTGATGGCATCAACATAAACGACGAACCAATTTAAAGTAGCAATAATAATCTTTTTAGAGGTGGATTCATAACGTAGAACGGCACGGTCAAAGCCCTTTGTTGATAGGAAAATGGTACTGAAACATTCGAGTTGAAAACCTGTTCTTTCAGCATGATATGGCTGTTGAGCATGGTATGGCCGTTCGAGTTGAAGAGGAAACTAGGATTGAACAACTCGGCATATCAAGCAAAGCTTCAGAAATCAGCGGAATATGCCTGTTCAACGTGAACGTCCAACGCACTCAAACATAGTGTAGTTCTTAGTAAAATAGAGAAAATCTCAATACACTGCGTGAGCAGAAGCCACTGTGAATAACACCATGTTTAAAAGGATCAAAATTTAAAGCGAATAATCAAGATAAAGCATAGATCCTGCAGTTATCAAGCTTAGATCCTAGAGTTATCAAGTTTTAATTAAAAAATCTTTGTCAAAACTTTTTTTCAGCTTAAAACCAATTTGTCTTCCAAAACCATTTTAATAATATTCATAATAAGTCGATGAAAGTTCTTAAATAAAAAAAAGTTCAAAAGGTACCGAGTTTCCTGAAGAAAAACAAATTGAGATATAATAATAAGTGCTGTCAGTTTTCCTTTAGTTGAAAAATAAATTAGTGTTGAAACATTTGGATGCACCAAGACGCAGTTATTACTATTATTGATACTGGGATATTACTATTATTATTTTACTGGTAGATGTCTGACTCACCGTAAAGTAATGGAATTATTTTTATTTCACCAGTCTAAAATCACTAAATGAAATTACTAATATTTATTTTATTCCCCATGGTACTAGAGATGCATGACGTTATATTATGTTCTACTTTTTTATCTTGTGGATGCATACGTGTATAAAACGGGCGCAGCCTGAGTAAACGCCCTGAACATTGGTAGTTCGGTCCAACTTTCGAATCTCGCCGAACAAAAGCGAGCCCAGCCCGCTGATGATGCATACGTGAATACAGAGGGCGTAGCAAAGGTAAAATCGGTGAGTACTGGTAGTTCGGTCCAACTTTCGAATACCGGCGAAATTTAACATGGGAGTTCTTTTCGACACGAACAATAAAGAAAGAGGGCTTCAGCCCGCTCAGCTGGCGGGATTGCCCGCTAGTCTATAATAAAAACTGTAAAATATCTCTGTGTTTTGCATGCTATTCGTGAATTTGCTTAACGAGTTTTGAAATTTAGTCGTGACATCTGCTATTCTATTTATTATCACAAATAATTTTCAACACTATCCTTATGTTTTCGTTCTGGATGTTGAATTTTCACTTACTGGGCTAGACATTAGTAATTACTGAGCTTTAGTAACTTCAGTAATTATTTTATTTTCATACTGAGCCAGACTTACAAAAGTTTTATCATGCAACCCTTTTCAATAAAATTTAAATATATTTTTCGCCAAATCATTAATAGATATTATTTTCGCAAGGATTCAGTCTCATTTGCCATTTTTAGAGATACTGTTTTTCTTGTTAATTAAAACTTTAGCATTGGCCAGCACGTTTATCAATTCCAGCACAATTCATCGGTTATGAAATAAGTAGGTATCTTAAGAGAGAAATTCACGTGCTTTAGTAACTTCAGTAATTATTTTATTTTCATACTGAGGCAGACTTACAAAAGTTTTATCATGCAACCCTTTTCAATAAAATTTAAATATATTTTTCGCCAAATCATTAATAGATATTATTTTCGCAAGGATTCAGTCTCATTTGCCATTTTTAGAGATACTGTTTTTCTTGTTAATTAAAACTTCAGCATTGGCCAGCACGTTTATCAATTCCAGCACAATTCATCGGTTATGAAATAAGTAGGTATCTTAAGAGAGAAATTCACGTGCTAATTTTATTAGCCCAAAGGGCGTTAGCTAAGAAGGGCTATTAATTTCGTTTTGGCATTTTGCGTTGGTTCACTGTAAATGACGGTTCACTTTTCAAATTGTTGCCAAAAATATTAGAGCCCTGCATTATATTAAAAAAAAATAAATAATGAAGAATCTACATAAATGCATATATATTTCCGGGATTGTGATAAAACAAAGGTACCTATAGCCATCAAATTTTGAATAACGTAATCTTCTATCCGAATATGGGCATCTGAAAACGTTAATTCGGAATTTGGTTTATTATCAATTTCATATTTTGTAACACTTTAACGAATTTTTATTAACAAAGTCAGCGATTTCAAAGCAAGCAATGCCAACACTGTGCGAAAAAAAAAACATTTTTACCTCCAGCGCGCGAGACTGTGTATTGGAAATTCTAAAGATATGCTTTTCTTCTCATTTTCAGGCCCACCAGCGGCCGAACGGTAAAGTCGCTGAACACTGGTAGTTCTGTCCGAGGCTGGCTGCATGGGCATTTTCGTGGTTTCCCCCATGTGTAACGTGTATAAGAGCCAGTTTCCCTTAGAAACTCCTCCACGAAGGCATTCCTCCCATTAGGCAGATAGCCCTCGAGGCTTTGCTATAATCACACACACACACACAGACACTCTTCTCCTTTTCATCTGAAATTTAATTATTTGCTAGTAAGACCACGAACAGATAATTTTATTTATCTCAACATATAATAAAAGAAAGAGTCTGTCTGTGTATCTTTCGTTCATGCTGCGTGTAAGTTAATAGACTCAGGGCTACGAAATTTTGTATATAGGTGCGTCTAGACAAGAGCCAGTGCACCTCGAAGCGATATTTTTCAAAATTCGAATCAGAATATTTTAATTTTATCTTTTCCATTTTATCGCATCATTTTGAATAGTTTCATTCTTTTAAAAATGTAGGTTTTTCCAACAGGTTTTCATTCAATGCTTTGTATACTCGACTGCTGACTGTTGAAAATATGAGATAAAATGCAGTTTTTTTTTTCTTTTTATTTTTAGGCACGCAACACTCACATCGCAATCTTCTTATTCTGACGCGCATGTAGAAATGTGGTTACGGCAACAGTTTTTCATCCATTGCTTTGGATACTGGACTGCTGACTGTTTTCTCTTGAAAATATGAGATTTATTGCTTACTTCATCATAATGTTTTTATATTATGTTTTAATTACATAAAACGTTTTGCATGATTTTTTTAAGAAACAAAGTTCTTAACTTCCTTTATACCATTTGAATTCTGAAGATCTTGCAACAGGAAGTTGGTTAATTTATTTATTAGGATAATTAATATTTATTAAGGGACATTGCTTATTTGATTGTAATTTTGTTACATTTTTTAAAAAAATTGTGTTTTTTTTAATTGTTCTGCAGAGTAAAATTTTGCGCAGTTTTTAAAATTAACGTTTGTGTGCTACCTTTAGGCATTTTCCTGGCACATTTAAAAGCCAGACGAAGGCTGGCCGCATAGCTGCTAGTATGAAACGAAGCAGTCTATGTATATATTAAGGACAAACGATATCATTAACAACAAGCAAAATAACTTATTGAAATTTATACAAAAATTAAACTTGAAAAGAACTTAGTCTCAGTACAATTTGCTACCATTGTAATATTATATTTTTACAGATTCAGAATTTTCTGTAAACATTCGATACTTCCTTCTGCCCTTTAAACTGCCATTTATGCCTTTTAGACTGATGAATATCATAGTAGTTCAATATACATAATTAATTCTTGTGACTCTTTACTTTTCCTTTCGTTTTCCTAAATGTAAAAACTTATTTCTTAAAATTCTTAAATAGTTCAGAAGGAATAAAATATAAATGAAATGAAAAATATCAGAAAATTTTGTTTTGTTTTACTAGGTTTGATATCGACTGTTTCTTTAAGAATTCAGTGAATTTATGGAACAAAATTTGAGGTGGCTATTGCAATTCTTTATTTCGGATGATGGAATTCGAGAATTTAATCATAATTCATAATGCATTTCCTGAGTGCTATTTTGCAAAATAAATACAATGTATAATAAAAATATCCCCTGAAACTGCTTTGCGGTTCCATTTAGAATGAGGCTGACGCTGAAGCACGAAAGGATCGTGAACCAGTTTGATGGATTCAGACATTGTTTACATTTTTACCCCATATTCACCGGAATCTGGGTTGTTTCTCTGCATTTTATTGTTTGGATTATTTTAACGTGTTAAACAGTTTTGCTGCAACTATGTGTTGTTTCACACATTCCGAACATTATTTTATGAAGACCCTTTATTTAATACTACACACAGCTACATTGGTGTTACGAAGAGTCTTGGAGACAGTAATTTGAAAAATAAATGGGAGAACAGAAAATTAGTTCAGTATTTTCTATTTCAGTTCTAGATAATGCTTGAAAACAGAGAACTGCTTTAATGGAAAAGAAAACAATTAGCTGTGAAACATTTCCTATTTCAACTTTGCTTTTAATGCTAATTGAAACTACCTTCATTTCAGGTTTAACCTGAAGAGCGTTGCGATGGACTGTAACGCAAGATGATACTGTGTCGAGGAAAAATTCGCAATTTCAGCGTGTGCATCTGTCTAATCCACAAGCACCTCTTCGTCGTGTTTCTCCTCGCTCACTGGATTATGCTCACTTTCACGCTCGCTTCGATGGACGGTAAGTTTCCCTTCGGGAATTTCAAACATTCTTATTCTTTTACCACTGCATTTTCAACGAAATTCTTTGCGAAAATATGCAGAATTAAGGAAATACTTTTCATAAAAGTTTCAGTAAATAACAAGGAGTATGAAATTCATACTTCCATGATAGTTCGAATAATTCTTATGTTAATAATTTATGGAGCATTTGCTCTTGCTTAGAATCTTACTCGTTCGCTGAAAAAATGTAACTATGAATATAGAAATATTATTACTTTTAATCGGAAGATTTCCCTGTGACTTTTGCTGAGAAAGCAGCTCTTGAAACAATTGAATGAGTATGTTGTGGACATTTATTCTTGATTCCATTGAATGATCATAATCAGAGGGTACTCAAGGTCATCCCATTTATTAGAAATGTTGCGCTTATACAGTGTTTGATAAAAATCCTAATTGTCTCTTGAATAAATGATTGTAGGGTTAAAATCCCAGTTTAAGAAAAGCTATCGAATATATTAAGCTTTAAAACTACGAAAAGTTTGATTATGTAAAACGTTTTAGTAAAACCATACGAAATCCATATTTTTATGTGAGCTTCCTGCAAAGAAATTTATGGTGCATAAATTATTTCGTATTCTTTTTAAAGATTTCTAAAGGGAAAAATGTTCTGCAATCTACAGAACTAATCCAGAAAAATTTAATAAAATTAAATGACTTTTCTCCGAGCCTAAACATCAGTTTTAACGGTAACATAAAATTATATTTTATCAGATAAAAGTTTTTAATTTTGGAAATTCTGTAAATAGAACTTTAAGATGCGTGCTTTTACTTTCATTTCTGAGTCTTTTAGAAATTTCTTTTCCATATCGGGAAATACAGGTGAATCACAACTATGGCTATATATTTGAGTTAATGCAGTATATTACTACTTTGAATTGTAGACAGATATATGTCTAGTATATTCAGTTTGAAGCGTTTGTTTTACCCTCATCTCCAATAACAATCTTGTGCCATGTGCCATTATTAGCAGCTAATATAACACTGAACATGCAGCAGTAAACTACAGCTGCAACATATGGGTTTGTTTTTGCAACCATGGTGCAAATAATCATTGCCTAGATCAACCTTAACAAAAATCTGACTGATAACTAATCAGCGCTCAGAATGATAGTGAGGACTTGAGACAGGAGGGACCTACTATTAATGCAGCATTTTTGCCATCAACTATGGAAAGCAGAAAAACTTACTCCTTACACACATCCAAGAGAGTAAATTTCCAGCAGAGTAAACCTCAAAGGACATGCAGTAACACAAATACGCAGCAATAGGATGGATTGAAAGGCGTTTTGGAAAGGCGAGAAGTTTGAGACAATAAAGTAAGTCTGACTGATATCATAATGTATTCTTTTTAAAACTGAAAGTTTGACTTTTTAATAGCACTATTTCATTTTCTCTATCCATAACACTATCTATATCAAACAATTATATATATCATTATTACACGATATCTACAGGGCTCTTATTATTCAATGCAAGCAAACGCACAGCCGCCTTTTTGACTCAACATATCTGTAACTATAGTTTTAATTACTATGTTAAAACTATTAGTTTTAATTTAACAATTTATTCATTAGTTAAATTAAAACTATAGTTCGACTACCCTATGTTCAAGAGATATTTAATTTTGTAATAATTTTGAAACATTGATACATAATTTCCATTCGTAATTTATAAACAGCCATAAATAAATGAAAAAACTAAACTTGTTTCTATCTATTTATCCTACACATACATATATATACTCTTGTTACAACTAACGATTCTTACTTAAATTAGAACAGGTGCTCACCAGTGGCCGAGCGGTAAAGTCGCTGAACACTGGTAGTTTGGTCCGAGGTTCGAATCTCGCGAATGGGCTGGCTGCATGGGCGTTTTCGTGGTTTTCCCCATGTGTAACGTGTATACGAGCCAGTTTCCCTTAGAAAGTCCTCCACGAAGGCATCCCTTCCCTTAAACAGATAGCCCTAGTGTGCTTTGCCGTAATCCCAATAATCCAAGCCAAACTTGAATTAGAACGAATATGTGCGTGTTCAACGAAAATATTTTAACATAACTAGAGTTAGTGACGATGATAACTTCATGACTATTATAGTACTTCTTTAATTATGTCTATTCATTTTTCATACACTATTCAAATAATTTTTATAAGACTAGTATAGTGTTTAATTTTTATAAAAATTCACTACTAGTGGAATCAGTTGTAAATTCAAGATATATATTTAACATTTAAAATTATGTAATTTTGCATCTTATTAACATATACAAGCTAAGATGCACATTACATTTTACATACATATTGCAAGCTAATAAGATGTGCATTAAATTTGTTCTAGTATTAATAATACATATTAAGGCTCTTCAAACTGTATTCTTTGGAACTTAAGGTTCCAAGCAACTCTTCTAGAGTTTTTCAAAGTCAAAATCAAACCATAAAAGAACATTTCTCTATCATACGAACTAAAACATTAACTTTTCGAAATCATTAATTAAATAGTATTTTACATTTTCTTTTTGTTATTATCCAAATATATAGAGGAAATCTATATTTAATGAATAAAACTGTAATGGAAAAAGTTCATCTTTCTATTTTCCACATAAATTTCATACATCAGTAAAATATTTTTAAAGATATTTTTTTATATTTATTTTCACGAGGATGATGAGGGTTCAATATATATAGGACCCTCAACTATAAATTATTATACATTATGTTATAAATATACATATTGAAACCCCATATAAAGTACATTTAGAAGTATATATATAAAGACTTTTAAAGTTCCGACAAAAGAAAATTTCAGTTTTGTATATTCTTTTATTCAACAAAATTTAAAGACCATTGAGCTTAACGGATAAATAACGCGTGTAAAAAGTTATACAGAAGTTCCTATTAAAATTATGTTCTGTTTCACAAAAATAATTTTAGATTTATGAATTTGAAAACCCCATATAATTCTGAATTTTCTAGTTATGAAAAAATATCTGAAAATTGATGTTAGCTTTGTTTAATAAATTTAGGAATTAGTTTAATAAATTTGTTTAACGTTTAATAATAATAATAATTAAATAATAATAATTTCGGATAAATAACGTTTAATGAATTTAAAATTTAAACTTAAATTAAAATGTTTTACATCCATCTTAAAAGATATGAAATTTAAAATAATTTTAAAGTTTAGTAGAAATTTTTTTTAATTCATTCCACGATTAATATTTTAATATTTAAATGTGAATATAAGTCATTAAATTTTCAGTTAAGTTATTATAATTTTGCTTGTTTGAATGTATACTTTTACTTTTTTTTTGGTATTTGTCAGTTGCTGCAAGGAATTTTATTTAATGGGCATATTTTTGTGCGCTTTGTTTACAGTTTTACACTGACTACCAATAAGTATTTGGACACCTATGCAAATGACGATATCTGCGGTCCTAAGGTACTTCACGGACTCCGCCGGTATATATCGTGTAGGAAACAGCATCGGGTTTAATCACATGCAAGATGCCTCGCAGTTCGGAGCACTCTGATTTCGAGAAAGGTATAATTATCGGGTATCACAAATGTGGCCGATCCTTAAGGGACATATCTAGCGATCTGAAGTACCCAAAACCGACAGTGACCTATGTGATTAAGAAGTTGAAGGTTGCTTATTATAGAATCTTTTTAAACTGTTCTGTATCATTCTTATTTTCAATATTTTCTTTTCTTTCTAGCATAGTTTAAACTGTTTTGCCTCATTTTATACATTTTTGTATTAGTCAGAACATAAATTTATATCAAGATTCTGATGAAAATTTTGGATTATAGTTTATATTAAATTATTTTATAATATTTAGTTGTTAAATTAAAGCAGTGGGTAGATACAAACCTGCGGATACTAAAATGAATAACATGAAGGTTACCTGAACGGGGAAAATGCGAATAACACTTTAAAGGAGTAACTTGCATTTTACACTTACGTAATATGAATTTAAAAATAAAGTTACGCTATGAAAGGAAAATAAAGTTTCTGCAAAATATTTGTTATACGTCGATGCCGTTGTCTGGTATTACTTTGCACTGGCATACAAGTTAACAATTAGCTCTTATGATTCTATTTTTTCTAACGTTGAGCAAGTACTACATATCCATAGTTATTCTTTTGTTTAATCTAGTACCGATGTTATTAAAGGGCTATATTAGAATGTTTTTACATTTATTGTAAACAATTTGTCTTTATCGGTTCAATCTGCGATACAATTATTATTGTTCAGTGTTTCTTGTTTCGAGTAAACGTTGAGAACTTATTTGTTTAATTTTGCAGATTATTTTATGCGAGCAATATTCGGTTAAATGTAATGACAGCTTTTCGAAAGACTGTACTTTTCAGTTAACTCGCTTTCATCGTTATCTGTTTCATTCTCAAAACTCTGTTAGAAGAATGTCTGAAATAAAATTCCAAATCCGTTTGAAATGCGCATCAGCATTTAGAGGAAATATCTTTTACTGGAACTTCATTGTCTTCATTATACTGGAAGTTCTAGCTTCTTTCTCCAATTAAATCCAGCAATTCTAGATTTACAAACTGCTAGAGTTAATATATTTTTCAGTTTATTGGCGTCATATCTATCGAAGAATCAAATTAATTCGTGAGGCGTTAAAGTTGTTTTAACTATTCGAAGAATTTACACAGATATAAGATATTTGCAGTGATGCTTATCAGTGTTTTGAAGTATTGCTGATATTTTAGGCTAGCTACAAAATATGTTTTAGAGTAAGCTCGAATCAGTTTCTGCAGTTCTGTGTAAAATCTTGCGCCATTTGAATTGATTTTTATTTTGTTATAGTAGCGAGCGCTTACTTTCTCTTTTATTTATTTAATGGGTTTTTCTATTTGTATTAATATTACATACCTGCAATTTGTTTTCAACTTAAATTTCTCACGGGAAGAGTGTTACTATTATCTCGCTAAGCCACTTTAATATGCTACGCGGAGTAAAATGTAAAGCACTCTTTCAGAATCCTTACCAAAACTCCATTACTCGTTTGATGTACAGTAACAGAGTCACTTTTGATTCAATTTGCAGTTCATATTCATATAGGGTCATCCTAAAATTTTTGAGAGTCTCCCCCAGCACCACTGCACTTCTGTAGGTGAATTAGATGCCTCAAGTCATTCATTTCTTATAATCGATGAAAAAATTGCATTTAGAGCCTTATCAATCTCATCTTCGGAGTTAAACCGACGACAAGTAAGCTGTATTTTAAATTAAAAAAACAGCCCAAAATCACACATAGCTAGATCAATTGAATAGGGTGGATGTGCTATAATTTTGGTTCAAGAAACTGTTTTCAATCTTGCTGTATGAGAAGACGCATTGTCATGCTGGAGCATGAGTCTTCCAACTGAGTAGAATGATGCATCACCGAAGTTCTTAGGTCCAATGACCTGAACCTTTGGACACCAGGGTCTAAAGCAAATCCAAAGACATTCAGCACAAAACACCATAAGCGTAGAATATAGAAAATACGTGCTCACAACGGAGCTCCTGTAAAATCCGTCCTCACTCTCGTCAAGTATTATAGGAATTTACTAGTTTCAAAAATGGCCGAGTATTGGATTTAAAAAGTAAATTGTTTTCTATGAGTCCTTAAACATTCACTTCTTGAATAATTTCTGGAAGGCAATTAGCGGTGGACCAGTTAGCTGTGACTGTCTTCTGTCCTTCAAGCTTGATGGCTTTGACTAGTCCCGTACCTTCGAAAAAAATCGGCGTGCGTTTTTTTTTTCTTCCATGTCATATTATATTTTCACCATTGTGGTCGTGGGATTATTTTCAAAGACCCATATCTGATTTTTCTTGTCGTGTTAGAAAGTCAAAAAATAGTATGTACATTTCATCACCAGTTACGATTTTAGTTATAATGCCGTGGCTACCAGCTTTAAGTAATTTAAAGTTTAAAGGAGTTTCTTTCCTGATTTTGACACGTTTTCCTTTTTGGTGCTCAGTTAAATTATTGGGAATCTAACAGCAAACTAGTTTTTTCATATGCAGTTCTTCATGAATAATTTTATACATGGGGGCGAATCCAATGTTAAGTTCCTTCTGTATCATTTGGTTGGTTCAGCAATTATCATCTGTAAACATTTTCCGTATGGCAGACACATTATCCGTGAGTACTGCTGACAGCGGCCTTCCTGTCTGCTTTTCATCCTAGAAAGAGTTGTAATCTCTGCAAAATTGTGTAAACAATCTGTAAGTTCTGTAAATCTATAAATTCTGTAATACGGTAACACGAGATGGATCTTTATTTTCGAATGCAATTTGTAGATCTGCTGGGCTAAAATAATTCATATTTTCAAATCTAATCCCAAACAATGCGATATGCTTCTATGTTTTTTCTCACCAGCTTAAGGTACTAGTAGAAATGGGGCGAATTTGAATGCCTAGTTTGCATTGGATCACAAAGTGCTAAACCTTTCATCCCCAAAACCTTAAAATAAATTTGAACAATAATAATAATTTCACGAGTATCCAGCTTAACTTAAAATCCTTTTCATTTTGGGCAGTAATAGTCATTTTTCCAAAACTCTTACGAGTTTAAGGAAATTATTTCTAAAGTTAGGAATACGTGTACCGATTTGAAAGGAGATAATTAAGCTTGGAAGAAGATGAACATATCTCATCCGTGAACTGATTCTTAAGCTGAACAATTCTTTTAATCCTGAATTAATGAGGCATACTTCATTTATTTTAGCGCTCATATTTTTAAAATGCCGGATGACACTGATATAAGCCCCTTTAATTAATAGCGAGTATCATTCGTACTGATAGTGATAACAAATTAGTTTTCAAGCTTCAGCAAATTTTACACTAAGCATATTTATAAAGTTTAATCAAATATAAGAACTGAGTACTTATTTACATTTATTTATGTATAGGTTTTATTTTTGAAACTTATTTCCAAATTTTTTCCGTAGTAACAGTGCAGATATCTTATCAATCTTACAAATTATTTAAAAAAATAATTAGGAAAGAAGAGGGAAGTTCTAATAACGCTTCTTGAGCTGCTTCTTTGTGTGTTTAGAAGAAAAGCGAAAGGCAAAAATAAAGAAATCCCCTATCACCCCACGCATGCCCCTTAACTGGGGATATTCACGTAAAATCCCCACGAATAGATCTACTGGCATTCCAAAGGTTTTTAATTAAAAATAAACATCAGTATCCAAAGTTTCAGAAAATTATGCAACGACTCTCTTCCTACTGCCTAAATCTCTGTCAAGTGTAAGTAACTGCATAAACTTAGCGAACTTTTACATGCTATGATTATGGACAAAATGACTCCACTCGTGAACTTTATAAACTGCAATAAATCTGAAAATGTCTGAAATAGCCCATGGACAGCCACCTCTTTAGCATTATTATTACAATTCATTTTAACATTGTGTTGCAAGTATTAATTATAATTATCTCATTATGTTTATATGTTTACTGACTATGTTTATCTCCTATTTTTGTTGCACCAAATAAGATGTTGAATTTATTTTGTGAATCTCAAATTATACTTCGACTATTTTGTAATCTACTCATGTCCTACATCATTATTTTTAATAAATACTGGATGCGGGGCGTACTGTGGGATTGAACGATGTACCATAATAGGCAACATTTAGACCTTTTGGAAAGCTTCAGCCTATGTAAATTCTTATAAAGTTTATTCGTTAATGGATTAAATGATTTTATATTTTCATTACAATCGATTGAAGTTGTCTGCAAGTGCTTACGGTTTCGGTTCGCTTTATTATCTATTAGTTTAAGTCACGCGACATCAATCTGAATTATTAACTAAGGTATATTCTATGTAATATGAGAAGCAATGGGACTTTATAATTCATTTTATTTCGTGGTCTTTATTTCTTCGTTCACTATGACATATCGCTACAGCTGCATACTCAATTTTAAGGTATAATAATGACACTATTCACACTGATAGTTGGAGCACTGATAGTAGTAATGTTATAGTTTTCAACTTCTTTGTTTTCATTTGCGAAAACGTCACGTACATGAAATAATCGAATTCAGTTCTTAAAAGGCACTAGAATGATCTCTACAGGTACAAGTTTAGATAAAATGAGTGTGACACCAGAGTTCTAGCAATGGGCATACAGCTCTAGTTACAAAGTACTGATACTGTAATTCCGCCCAAATTTTTATGAGGTGGGCGGGTGTCTACCAAAATGTGCATTAACATTTAAAGCGGTTGCCAAGGCGAAAAAACTCTGAGTTTACATGAACAGCGGGTGATAAACAATTTTAATTTAGCCATCTGTGGGTCTCCCATCCGTCTTTTCCGAACACCAAACCACTCGAGAGAACTTTCGGCTCAACACTATTTTAAGTGACCGTATGTCACATAGATTCCACTTATAAGCATCCATGCCTTGTTCGAGATTCAAATTCAGACCCATGGGTATAGCAGGCAGCATCGTTAGCTACTAATTTGATCAGGTGGCGAATATTCTCTGTAGAAGAATCCTATTAATTAATATTATTCAGGTGCAACACAGTTCGCATTATCGTGTATTTAGAGAAAGGTCTATTTCGATCATTCAGCGCAGTGTGGCTTCTTGGCCAAAGGCCTTTTTAAGCAAAGAAGCGTGAGTAACAAATCCCTAAAACGTCACAACCGCCTTATTTGCCTGATGTGCACCCCTTTGATCCCATTATTTTATCTTATCAAGATGTCTTACAGGATCAGTACTTTTCAGTAATGCAAGAGATTCAAAATAACACGTGAACAAGTCTATAACCAAAGTAAAAAGATGTAGTCTTATCAATATTCTCAGAAATAGTAAAACCATTTGTGTAAATATCTGTGCTCCGTTGAATACTACTTAGAAGTGACGAGGAAACAATATTTTACGTTTGAAACAGAATTACCCAATAAGTATTTTCAGAGAATGTTTTGAATATAAGGAGTCTACATTAACTTATGAGATTGATGCCCCTTAACTATTCTGAACCAAAGGTTGACAGCAAGGCTACTATAATACAAGATTTGCTTTGTGTGACGTCACTGACTCCTAGTTTTCTCAAAAGCAATTACTCCATTTTCGTCTTTAATTCTCAAATTTTTTTAATTCTCAAATAAGTATTGACATCAATGCTGGGAAGAGCCTCACCTTGTTTGTCCATTGACCTTAGTTCATAGTATTTGTATTATAAGTGGTATGGCTTTTGGAAATGTCTTAGTATTATCTTTATGGCACATAAAGAGTATTTATAATTTATGGTCTCCGTGCGAAAATATTTACCAAATAATTTTTGTTTGTGTACCTCTTGGTAAAAAGGTTTTATAAACTGCAACCTTCGCATTAGAAAAAAAATGTTACTCATCAGTTTAGTTGCGTTATTAAAATTTATGTATTGCATTCATACATAATAACCGGGTGTAATGTGATTCTAAATAAATAAAGTAATATTTTTCGAATTTGTTTTACAATATTTGCATTAATATATCCGCGAAAGTTTTATTTTTAATTCATAGACGAGAAACACCTGGTTCTTTTTTTCATTTATTTAATTTTAGTAGGAATTAAAAGCCACGTTCAAGCAGCCTTTTAAAGAGCATTTTGTTTTCAGAAAGTTGCTGTAATGCTTCTGCAATTAAAATGAATTAATAATTATGTATTAGCATATTCGTACTACATAAAATTTAAAAGCCTAGTGCTTTTTTCGGGTCTAATTACATAACTTTCCCTAAAACGAAAACGTACCTTTTATAGCTGATGAGAATTTAAATCATTCAGAAATGGCATAGAAGTGATATTTGATGCAAATCGCTTTCGAATCCTGTTTGCATTATTCATGAATAATTTTATTCGACTCTGTCTCCCAAATGTCACGTCTTTTTATAACTTTCCCTTTATTCAAGTATTCCATCAATGAATCATTTCTCATGGAGATCAGTTCATATAGCAAGAAAGAAAAATACGATTTGGGATTTTATACAAAATACGATTTGGGTATCAAAGTGTTCATGCAATTTCAAACTCTAAAGTGATTCTTTGGCAACAACTTTCCTGATCCAAATCAAATCAATGGCTTTTCTCTACATTATTGAACTCAGTTACAGTAAAAATTGGGAACATACAGTAAACAGAACTTATTTTAACATAACGGGAGCACAGATATACGATATTTATGTCTTGGCCAAGTTTTGAAAATAGATTGCAGAGATATTAGGTTATTTCGAAGCACGAGACATGGAAAATGAGCAATGCCCTCGCCGGAACTCGAACCACGGACCCCTCGAATACGCGCTGAGTGTGCTGTCCATTACACCATGAAGGCATGCTAAGAGGGCGGGAGAAATATCTTATAAGGCAATACAGAAAGTTATAAATAAGAAGCATTTTTTCCTCTTCAGCTCATTTAAAAGAACACCTTCTAAGAAGAATGCTTAAAAATTAGTAGACATGCAAATGTTCATTTACAGTTTTTCAAGACATTTACACAAACTGTTAACAATGAATAATATGACATATTAAAGATTTTTAAAATAATGGAAATAACATTTAACAGACATAGTAAATAAAAGTTTTGTTATATTTGTAGTTCGTGCAAAATTAAGAACGAGGCTAAACGTTCTAAACATACTTCTAAAAGCATGAACGAAGTATAAACATAGAAAATGGCTACCAGATAATTTAAGCTGCTGGTTACTGACATTTGCCGCAGTTCGTTCCAAGTGAGTATAATCTTACGATTGCATTTTTACAGATCTAAAATAATAATAAAATGGCGTTTTTTTAACGTTTTGTGTGTTACCTTTATTTAATAAATATCATGTTCTTTGCACTTAAACTATAAAATAAAATTCATTTCAATAGCAATGTCGCAAAATAATTTTAAAATGAGCCTATCTTTAGAATTTCCGATACACAGTTCGACGCGCTGGAGATAACAAGGTTCACCACCCCCGTAGAGTGTTGCCATTGCTCGCTTTTAAATCATAGTGTGTTACTAAAAAATTCGTTAAAGGTTTACAAAATATGAAATCGATCATAAAACAAATTCCAAATTTCAAATTTGGGATTTCAGATGCCTATATTCGCAGTAGGATTACGTCGGTCAAAATTATATGGCTCTAGATACCGTTGTTTTATCACAATGCGAGAAATATACATACATTTATGCAGATTTTTCATTACTTAATTTCTTCAAATATATAATGCAGGACTCTAACAATTTGTGGCAACAGTCTGAAAAGTGAACCGTCATTTATAGGAGTCCGACGCAAAATGCGAAAACGAAAGTAATAGTCCTTCAGAACTCAAATCCATTTGGACTAAAAATTCGTTTAACTTTTCCCCCTTCTTCTAGCCCTTTGTGATGCACTATACTTTAAAGTCGGAATTTCAGTAAAAAAAGTTGTATGCAGTCTATCTAAGCCTAAAGGAGTATACAGGTAAAATTTTGTATAAATTGCATTTACCGTTTTAATTCTGTGAGTGTTCCATGAGGTGGAACACTGCGCCGCCAGAGATTTTAAAAGTGCGACTAAGCGAGCATTGCAGTGAAGCACGGAAATGAGTAGGATCGATTTTAAAGCAATGAAAAAACACTGTATTATGGTTGTATACATGGTTTTCTGGATATACACAACATTCTTGACTAAATATGGATAAATGAGATAAATATATGAATATACAAAAGTCCTATATACAAAGATATTTACAAATTTTCGATTTCTTAGCTTTGTGAAATTGTTCAAAGCATGTCGCACCTTTTTGATAGAAGCACAATCCAACTTTGCGGGTTTTGAACACAAAACTTGTTTTGTGCGGATTCTAGTTCCGTGCAACAATATGTTTAGAATTCCAAGTAAAAACTTGAGGCTGCGTAGAAGGGCCTGTGTAAGATGGATAATCAACCTTCTCATCAAATAAATAAGTTTCATCCTACATACCACAGTAGGATTGCACAAGTGGTTCAGAAGCATATATCTCAGTATCGCTACTATCTTCATGCTCTGATTCATAATAAGAGGGTAATTCATGAAGCACTTTTAGCGCTTCGGAAAGAGTTAGACCTCTCCGCGCCATTTATGGAAAATTAATAATAAAAAATTAACTACAATTAAAATACTAACAATACTAAGAGTAAAGAAAAATAAGCTATACGATATACATGCACAAAAAATATCTACACAATTACTGAAAATAAACGGGAATGAGACTAAAAAGCGACAGCAAAAAATTCGCGCAGCTCTAAGTAAAGATGACTCGAGCTACTGATAAAAATCCCGCTTGAAAATTGCTCACAAAAATTTCAAGATGACCATATTAGGGCTTTCATAGCACAAACCACACCTCACCTCTCAAGACTGCTTTGTTTGAATTCATTCCCCCAAAACAACGTAAATAGAAAACACATTCAAATGATGTTTTCTCCTAAGACAGATGTTGTAATTCGTAATAGCATGAGATCGCTAAAGGCGCAGTGTTTCCGCTAATGGAACACCCCGTTTTATTCAATGATTCTGCGCATTCTTTTTGTATGAAAAATGTAAAAAAATATACAGTCATCAAAATTATATAGAAATTGTTTTTCAAACAAATATTTTTGTATCACCAAAAAATATAGAAAATTACTAGAAAATAAGTGGATTTTAATAACACATCATAAATGAAAATTCTGGGTCTCGTTGTAATATGCTGCCATCGACTATTTAAAAAGAGAAGTTCGAAGTATATTAGAAAGGCATTTTTATTCACTTATGATTGAATTTAACGGTTTCAGAAGCGATTCAAGTTGGGTGTTACATGTAGTGGAACACTGAGTAAAAAAGGGCTAGAGAACTAAAGCTAAGAAGTTTAATCCAGATTTAGTTCTGATATTTTTCTCTTTTATTATAAGATAATTTGCATTACTTTCTAGCTTTTTGAAATCATCAAAAGATATAAAAATTCCATTTCGACCTTCGTGAGATGAAATTCTTTCATTTAAAAAAATGGTTTTCTAAAACCTACTTAAAGAATGAGGTAGCAAGTTTCTTGTCCTTAAAAATATATCTAGAATATCTGTGACGTAAAAATTATAAAGTTATTTGTTTAAATTGTGAGATCCAAGAGTATTACTCACAGTGATAATATTTTTGATGTCGTAGTTTTATTTTCTTTGTATTTTAGAGATGCTGAATGTTTTAAGCTTCTGATGGTAAACTTTTAACATGGTTGAGGGAAGACTAAGAAATTTAATTCACCGTAATAAAATAGTTTAGAGGAAGAAATATGTAATTGAATCAGTCACCAGCGAAATCTTAAATATTTTGAAAAGCTAATTTTGAGAAAGAGAATAAATTTACATTTAAATTAACAAATGAAAATGAAGGGAACACATTTTTATTTTCATTGAGAGTTTCTAATTTAATTCATAGAGACAATAATTTCAAATACCTGAAAAACTGCATATTTTTTCCATGCAGTGCGTCATTTTTTAAATTTGTTTTCCAGTTTTGATGTAAATTACATGATTTCTTCATTTTCTTGCGTCTGCAAAAATATAATGAAGCAAATATTTGTTTGAAAACATTCACAATACAAATAAACAAGAGTATTGAATAAAAATTACTGCTATTATTTCAGGAATCAAAGTATTCAGTATGTTTTCACTTCTTATATGACAACAATTCTTTATACGGGTAGTAACTGAATGGAAAGTAAGTTCTTTATACCATAAACTGGCCGATTTCATTTCTGTTTCTTCGCGGGTAAAGCCATCATTTCTCGCAGTTAGTCATATGTTTTTATTACTAAGACAGTCAACCGTCAAGCATTTATGAGTTCAGCGATAGATTACTCCATTGTTGAACTTAATTCGGATCCTGTCTTTCTGGAATGGTTTTGTTGACACTTTGATCGTCACGGACCCTTCGACTGCTTCTTGAAAATCATCAAATTGATTGCTGGTCATTACTTCGAAACATTGGAACATTTAAGAAAGTAGATCGAAGCCAATCGACCTAGAATTCTATCTTGGAGCGTGGATCCTTTCAGGAAAATGCAAGGCCACTTATAGTAGCTGTCACCTTAAAAGATTCTGACAAGTCATTTGACATGTAAGCTATAATTTGTTTTTCTGTCTGTGATTTCCATGCATTCGGCTCAATGAAGAGGGCTTGCAAGAAGAAGCATTTTGCGTCGGATGTTGAAGTGGAAAATGCATTTCTGCATGGTTTTCGCAACTATTCCGAAGAGTTTTACAGAAGAAAGAACTGAGAGACTATTATATTTGTAGGATCATTTTCTCAGCAACGGCGGAAAATATAATAAAAACATTTTTAGAATCACAGTCCGAAAAATCCAGTTTTTTATCAAACTAGCACACACACATATATATATAAAGTTAAATTAAAACTAAAAAGGCGAAAGAAAAACAAGTATCAGAATAAACAATAAAATATTCATTAAGCAAATTAATATTTTGTAAGTCAAATGGGAAAAAAATTAAGTCAAAAGCCAAATAAAAATGTTTTTAAGTCCTTATCACACGTTTATTATTTTTTTCCAGTTTAAATATATAAACGGGCATATATCTATATATATATATATAGGTGGTTCTGAAGATTGCTTATAATATATCTTCAAAACTTGCGCTATTCCGAAAACCTGTGACATTTTCATTATAGCAAGTTTTGTTTAAAAGAATGTCAAAATTCTTTTGTTGATTTGAGCAATAAATCGAGAGAAGCAAGCCAAAATATAGCAATTTTAGCTATCTATATATGCATGTATGTTGTCTCATTTACAAAAATAGCACTCTAAATACTAAACTTTTATACTTGTGATAGTTAATAAAGTGACTTGTGATAAACGGTCACTTGTGATAAACGGTCACTTGTGATAAACTTGTGATAAACGGCGTTGCTCACTTACTGTAATTCGCCATTATTTTAGCCATTACTTTCGTTAATATTCGAGTAACAACTTTGACCTAACTCTTGGCTACAGATTTACAATGCATGGGTTGGGAATAGGTATACAGAACCTGTCGTTAAGCTTAAGAGTTATTTTATAAGTATATAGACTCTAAACTCCCGAGGGAGATGTCGAGAAATTGACTACATTTCGAAACATTCTCCAAAAAATAAGCAATTTAAAACATTTTTGCTGAACGCCCTTAAAGTCTTATTAAAGCCCTTAAGGCCTTAAAGCCACATTAAAAAAAATTGATAAAGTTAGCTTCTAGTCACGAAAAAGAATTTTACATGATATGTCTCAGAATACAATATTAAAAAAAGAGAATAAACGACTTTTTCTTTGCCTGAGTGACATAAACTTCTGTCAGACAAAGACAATAAAAAATATCCTTACGTTTTCATGGTGGAAATACTTAAGATTCTTTCAGTTAAAAAAAGTTTTATATTCGCTTTAAAAATGTAAAATAGTTCATAAAATGTTTGCAAAAGAAATTTCCAAGACAACTTCAACATATTAGGGAATCTTATTTTAATTTTAAAGTTTATTTTTGTGTTACGAAATTCAATCCACTATACCATAATTGTTCCAAACTTCACTCAACCGTCCAAAATATTTTAAACAAAAAGCCGTTTAAAGCTGGAATTTGACGGCAATGCTATAATTTGAATGTAAAAGCAAGTTAATCAGTCACAAGAAAGAATTGAAATTGCGTTGAGAACTTAGCATGGAAATTAGTTATAAGGCATTTCTCCCGCCTTCCTAGCATGCCTTCGTGGTGTGATGGTCAGCACGCTGGACGCATATTCCAGAGATCCATGGTTCAATTCCTGGCGAAGGCGTTGCTCATTTTTCATCTTTCCTGCTTCAAAAAATACCTTATGTCTACAGTGGCGCTTGAACTAAAAGGATGGTGGAGGATAATTCTCCATACCCAGGATTGGGCCCCTAAAAACCCCAGTCGCCCTTTAAAAGGGGAAATATATAAGGTATTTCTCCCGCCTTCTCAGCATGCCTTTGTGGTGTGATGGTCTGCCTGCTAAGCGCGTATTCCAGAGGTCTGTGGTTCGATTCCCAGCGAAGGCGTTGCACATTTTTCACGGGACGTCAACTGTTCTTGCGGTTATCGCGGGGAAGACACGGACGCACTTCATTATCTGCACTTCATTATCTTCATTATCTTACAGAACACCTTCGAAAGCAGTTCTTTCCTTCCGACTACATCACCTATCCTATGAATAGACTGTTCACGGACTATTACTGCAACATGCAATGGAGGACGTGGCAACCACCCCTCTACAAATACGGTTAATCGGTATAGAGCCACGTCCATCTTTATCTAGATAATCATACGTGGTAATTATGTTAATACACTAACACATAAACATACATACAAATTTGGTACTTAATACAGTGGCGTTAAAGCTAATTAATATTAGACACTGGATAATACATTGCCATGTTACAAGGTGTATGCAAAAGCATGAATACGGTAGCATATACACATAACGTGTGTACTCATATGTTGAGTACACTATGATCCTTTGAAGCATTATCATTAGATTACAGAAGACATGTACATACTGAAATATTAGGTGCGCAATGTTATGCTGGATTAAGTAATTAGTACAGTGAATTAAAAGTTAGACTTTAGATTAGTACTGTGTGGTACAGTGTCTTGCTACAGGATTATTTGTGCTGTTTCTTAAGTGCATTAACCAATGCACAAAGATATTAAAACACGTGTATTAGGTACACAGTAATCAGTGGGTACCCAAGCGTTAGGTAAATGCTACGTTAACATGCATTAACAATAGGCACTTAATACAATGCTTAACAGATAATTGGTGCAATTAATTTTAAAGTGGGACCCTAGTTTGATTTTTGCGATAAAGTGCCGTGTTACAGGATAAAAATGTGCAGATGCATAATTACATTATCATGTATGCAAGATTTGCTAAAATAAAGTAGTAATTACAAGGAGTTCAGATTGACTACTATTTTACTTGTGAGCTGTTAACAATTAAATTGTTAATTAGTTAAGTTGTCTAAAATGTCAAAAGCCTGCAATAATTCCATTACATTAGCAACAGGCCATCAGTAACTGCCCTCTTGTTTGGCATAATTCTACTCTTTTACACTGGTTATTAAGGAAAAATCACGATTACTGAAAAAGTTACATGTAGAATTTTATAAAACTTACCCACAATATACAACATATAGTAAGGTATGAAATAACATAAAAATAAATTACCAGATAATTATGGTAGTATAGAAATTAGCACATGTATAAAATGAACAAATCGAAGATGTCAGTTTGCTATAGGAAAAGTACCTTCAATATGGAATATGGTCGCCTCTAGAAGCAATACAGCACATACAGCGACGCGCGATGCTTTCAATTGTGCGGTCTATCAGTTCCATAAGAAGCGAGAGCCATTGCTCTTGCAAAGAAGTTGCAAGCGGGCAAGGGTATGAGGGGGCGGATTGAGAGCAGCTAGACGTCTCTCTAAAGCAGCCCAAACGTGATCGATAGGATTCAAGTCCGGGGATCGAGCTGGCCACTCCATGGGCATAATTGTTTCCTGTTGAAGATAATCATCTACAATGCGAGCCCTGTGTGGTCTTGCGTTATCGTCCTGTAACAGGAAAGCATCACCTATTGCCCCGACACATGGGCGCACATAAGCATCAAGGATGTCATCTCTATAAACCGGAGCATTCACGGTTTCCGTTGGGAAGACATGGAGATCTGTGCGTCCACCCAAAGAGATGCCACCCCAAACACAGACACTGCCTCTTCTGTATACATCTCTTTAACGGATGTTTGACAGATGATAACGGGTTCCAGGTTCTCTTCATATCAAATAACGCCTCCTATCGCTTTCTAGACTAAATCTGGACTCATCCGTAACGAGAACAGCCCTCCACTGATCAGCCCTCCACTGATCAGGCGTCCAGTGGACATGTTGTCGTGCCTACTGCAAACGGTGCCTCCTATGGTGTGACGTGAGAGGCACGCAAATGGCTGGTCGTCTCGCATACAGACCACCTTCGTGAAGACATTTACGCACAGTTGACGTTGACAGCAACCTTTCGGTGGCTAAAGCAAGGAAGGACTAAGAAGAGTCGGAGCAGAGGTTCTATTCGTGCGCGCACATAATGTCAAATACCGGTCATCGGCGCTCGTCGTAGCAGTTGGCCGTCCTTGGCTTAACCTCCTAGATGCCGAATCTGCGGTTTGAAATTGCCTCAAAAGTCTTTGAACCACAGAAGGACTCACATTTAGCCATCTGGCCACTCTCTATCGTAGGTCTGCAGGCAAATGATGCCTGGACGTCATTGTTACGAATAGCTATCTCACATTTCTGATGTCACTATCACAGTGAAATATGTGGGCTTGCTCTCAAACATGGACTTTTATTCTCTTCGCAGATAACGTATTCCGAGTACAGATCCACTAATTTGCATATTGCAGTTTTACTCAGCTACTCTTACTTGGCAACATAATCGAATTTTACACGGTTTGGCTTATTTTTGAGGGAGTTATCGCTATTTTTGTGATTTTTTCTTAAGTTATGATAACCAGTGTATTTCCTTTTTAATCTTTTTGAACAGTTAAAACTTGTGCTATCACTCTTAAGTTAGCGTTTAGGCTATTTGTGCATAAAAATTATATGACTAGTATGTGGAGCGTTTATATAGAAAAAAGTTTTCCCTGAAATAGTTCACAAAAATAAAAATCCGGGAAACACTTGTCTAGTATATGATACTGATAATTAGTTCATTGAACTTTTTCTAGCAACTGGTTAGGCTGATTGAAAAATACTACTTCCTTGTTCTCCATTTGGAAGGCAAGTGAGAACTATTTATCTTAGTAAGTTCTTTACGGAAACTTTCTATTGAAGCAGATATCGTTTTTGTGATTTGGCATTATTAATTAAACAAAGCAAATTATATCATTGATTCACACATATTTATCTCACCGTAAAATACCGAAAACTGGAGAATATCGACATTCTCAGATGAATGTCAACATTCACATAGTCGCTTGATGTATGTCCGAAATAGTCTTATTTCTCACTTACACCGGTAGATGTCAACATTCATCATGCCCTGATGTTTCGTATGGGCATAATAAATTACCTTTTCTTAACACTGATGTGTCTAAATTGCTTTTTCTGCCCACGTTTGTTGATTATAATATTAAGAGATGGGAAATAAAAAAGGAGTTGTCTGCAATAGCCCTTCGTTTGCAAATCTGGTTAAGATGATGATATTCGCTTATTTCAGTTTTTTTTTTTTTTGCATTTGATGTACAAAAGTGTGTATTGTATACTCTGTGTATTTTATCTACGTAGCGTACTCATACTGTACGAGGTTAATCAAATGTTCTGCTAACCCGTCTCATTGAAAGATTTATTCAGCTATCATCAGTGCACCGTAGGCAATGTCCAGATACATGTCGTAGAGTTACTACAAGAATAAATTTCATTTTTCTTGCATATTTCTCTTTTGTATTAGTTGAGAAACGACATTCGAAATTGCGACTGATGTAAGAATACAGAGAATTAATCTTAAGCGAGATGGATTCACACTTAGACAGTGTAATCTGTGTTCTCTTTTGCGATTCACGGGCTCGTAGAGCTTTCTTCAATATTTAAGTCAGACCAGCAAGACGAAATTTATAATTCATTGCGATAAATGGGATCGAACAGCAAAATAATCAGTTGTAAGTAGTTTAAGTAGAACACCGAGGTGAGGCAAATGTCTCTTAACACACAAAAAATATCAAACATGAATAATATCACTTACCAAATAAATTCCAAAACACAACTTTAAATTCACAATTCTCTCAGCTAAATCTTTGAGTCGAAATGAGTAACCTAGTTGGCTCAAAAGCAGTTGTATAGTTAGTGTTGACCTGTCTTCTGAAGGTTTGGGAAAACTCCAGCCTAGAGTTTCCAAAATATGTTATTTAGAAAATTTCAGAAAATCTCAGAGTTGGTAAGCATTCACCAAATGTTGCCAAGGATCGTGAACAGAGCTTCTGCCTACATATCGTATTTGTACATTTTAAGGATTATCTATTAAAATTAAAAGCTCTACAACTTAACATAAGAATTGAAGCCTTAAAAATAAGTAACCAAAATTTTGACTAAATCAGATTACAAGCTAAATTTCTTAAAGTGCAAAAATTGTTAAATAAAAATATTTAAAGAATTTATAATATTTATAGCACATAAAAACGAAATATACTCAAATATTTTCAGCATCCGTTACCATCCTTTAGATATTTCACGTTTCGGACAGTATGATCCATAAGTCCAGGGACAACTGATCCTCATTTCCATACATAGTATTGTGCACGTCTATCGCAGTGCTCTAAGTTAAATTCAAAAAAAGGCATTCTTTGTTTGAGCAACATCATATCTTTCAGCAGTTTGTTGATACGGAAGGGTTACTAGCAGGAAGCAGGCACTAGCAGGAAGATTGCAGCTGGGATGGTAAGACCCCTCGGCGACGCTAAGTTTCCACAACCAGACTTGATCATCTTCTTTGAATCCATTGACTTCACATCCTGTTTCTCTTTTACCCTCTCAGTCGTTCTGTTGATTCTTCTACTGGCGATCTGATGAGTATCTTCCAAACGCGCTTCCAGATTTCCCAAAAACCATTCAGACGATATAAGTGTGTCTGGCGGTCTTCTTGTGGATGTAGCTGAGTAGCCTGAGTCTTTCCAGTGCCCAAAATTTTAAGCACTCTTAAATTCAGACATGATGTTTTTTCCTTGGTTAGAGTAAACAATAAGAGAAACTACAATAGAGAAATCCAGTTCTTTATTAGATTTGAAATTAATATCAGTGTTATCAGTTATTTTAGTGCTATAACATCAAATACTGTAAATAATTTTCACATTCCACAATAACTACAAGAAGTCAAAGTTGATACTAACATGTATGGCTAGTGATAAAAATATAATGGATAAGTTATAATACTGCAAATGGTGCTCTTGGGACCTAAGGCTAGCTATTTTAATAATTCCAACATTTAATCACAGGTTTTGCATATTTGTTAACTAGGCACTATAATATACTCAACCGCTGTTCAGAATATATATTTTTAAGCGAAATATTTCATTGATAAAACTAAACTATATTAGAGCTTTTAATCATTATTATTTACTAATTCTGCGGATAGTGATTTAGATACATTAGATTAAAATCATTAAAAACATGCTTTTAAACTTTTCTCGGCAATCTTTCAAATTTGAATCATGTAATTTTTATATCAAATATTCTGAAAACATTTACGAAAATAGAGTCAAAAGTAGCGTTTAGTAGCAGAAAAAGAATTTTGATTAATCATCGAAGCAAAAGCAAACATCAGGCGTATGATTTGTTCCTTCATATATATTTTACCTTTATGCAATATTACATTTGGCTATGTAATTATGTATGAAATATAAGAAACTGAAAAAAGTCCAAGAGACTGGAAAAATTTTAAAAATGTATGTTTGCATATACAGCTTATCATGCGATGTTGAAATAGGTCTCCTTAAAATGCATATCGCGTGTTTCAAAAGATTCGATTGTATTAGAAGAAAGAGCATAGTATAATACAAAACGCTGCGAATATCTATCAGTTTTTGGGAGCAGCGTTATGATTTCCCAATATTTCTAAAAAAAAGTTAATAATGAAAGGAAAAAGTGTACCAGAATGATAGCAACTTAAGCGACATTTCGTAGGTCATTATTTTATGAGACAATGTCTGAAATATGATAGTTAAAGTTACATTTACGCGAAGAATATATTTATTAGAGCTATTTCTTCGGATTAGTGTAAAGCATAAATATACGAATAATTGTATTATCATATTTTCTTAAGAAAAATTTTATATTTTCAAACCAAAAAGAAATTTCAGTTTTCGTACTGTTTCTCATTATTTCAAAAATATGGAAAATCTATTTTTCTTACAAGTAAACACGCAGTGGTTCTGTTTGTTGAGAGTGATTTAATTTACAGCGAAACGAAAATTAATTTTTTGAAACTTTTTCTTTTAGCATTACATTATGTTGTAGATTTCGAAGAGTTAATTATCTTTCATTGAGAGCAGTTATATTTAAAGTATAAATTACAAAAAATAATTATCCTCAACTTTTACTATATTGTAATTGAAAAATATAATATTTAAGTTGAAATATCTGATATTCTTGGTATCGGAATATGAAAAGCATTGTTAATTAGATTTTTAAACTCTTCTCATTTAAATTTCAGAAAGTACATGTATATTGTTTTTAAAAAGAACAAATAATGACTTATTTGTTTGAGGATCAAGCACATAAAATTGCTGTTGATTAATATGACTTCAGAAAAGATTAAATAACGTTAACTGTTCTCTTCTAATTTTTCTTGAAAGAAAAGGCAAGAAATGTTATCGCTACAGTCGGTAGGTTTACAGACTCCGTGGGAAAAGGATAAAGAACAGATTCGAATAAAGGGTGTTTTTCTTTAAATTCCCCGATGTGTAATAGAGAATATTTTCTGACGCTCTTCTGAACCAAATCTTTTCAGAACCCGTGGGGTCATGGTGTAAAAGAACGAAGTTGAATTGTTTGAAATTTCCTCTTCTTACTTGTTAGTCGTTTATCTGAAGTTTGGGAATCTTGGATAAAATCCTTTTTGTTAAGCAGTAACCTTTTCGTTAAACCTTTGTTAGTAAGTAAGCAGCAGCTTTGAAAAAAAAAAGCTTTTTATTTGCATATTTTGTGCCATTTATTCTTAGAATTGCTGTTAGATTGAGAAAAGAATAAAGAGCAGACAGATTGTCTGTGGGGCTTATTATTCTCTAGGAGTGGTTCGTCTAATGCCTTAGCCTTCTGCAATGCTTTGGAAGAGTGAAAAACAATTTAATATCTTCAGGGGTGACGAAAACAAATGTAGTTTCATAATTTTATTTTTCACCTCTGGTTCTAATTAGTGTTATATAATACTTATGTGGTGTTATATCAAGTGGTGTTATAGAATACGTTTCCACCAATGAAAGATGATGGAAGACATCTCTGCGGCAAGTGTCAGTTTTGATTTATAGTTAGGAAAAGGGAAAATGGTGATGATTTTGTGGAAAAGTAGCAGGGAAAAAAGAGGAGTGACGGAAAAAAAAGTAGGAAGATGGTGAGCTCAAAAGATGCCGTGAGAGGTTTTGCGAGGAGGAAAAAAGAAAGACGTAAGGAAATATAAGCGTGTTAGTGTCATCTCTAGCTTAAAAACTTCTTAAAATCTATGACTTTGGCTGTTGCCTGATGAGCATAGATTCCTGTGATGTGTTCTTGTTTACTTCATGTTAGGTAGATATTGTTTCTGGCTTCGATGATCCAGATGATTTTCTGATTCCTCTGAGCCAAGCCAAGCATATGACCTCAAGTTCCGGCTATACTGGACGGTGTAACTATGACATGTTTGGCCAATGACGAATTTGTGCCTCTCACTCCGGTTGTTATGTGTGACATTTTAATGGTGATAAATGTGACACACAAATCTACAGTTAGTGAACGTAACGGGTGCAGTGATGAAAGCATTTTTGTTGGATTGATGTACCCCGCTTTGACACGCAGGTTGCAATGGATTCTTGCTTGGATTAGAGAACCAATAACTAGAGAGCTCGTAGTTTCATATAAATTATTGATGACTATTAGAACTGCGTGACAAAATGGTGAATTATAGCAGAAATGCCGCTTTACGAGTATTTCACTAATACCCCGATCAACTGAAAGCGGCCTATTCAAGTATCATCATTCTATTATAGATATATCTATATAATAGGAAAAATTATGTGTAATTTTAAGCATTTTTTACAGCTACCACAAATAACTCTAAGTCAATGTTTTATCAGTTAGGTTAATGTGCAAATGTCAGTGTAAATCTTACTTATCATTTGTTTCTTTTTCTCATTGCTTAAGAACATTTCAAGGTATTTAAAGTAGCTCCAAATATTGGATTTCCTCTCAATTTATGGGAATTTACAAGAAATGTTAAAAATAATGTTTTGAATATTTCTATACCTTACTCGCTTTCAAAACTGATTTAGCAAGTTAGAACCTCGTGATAGATTGTAGAGTTCCTCACTTTGTAAATGTTAAGTTACAGTTGAACGTGAAGAAACCTAAGAACTCATAAGTGAATAATCGCTTGAGTTCGTATGACAAGAAACAACAAGATGGAAGGGTAAATAACCCTTTATTATTCAAATAAGATTTAACAGAACTCCGTCTTGGAGTGTACAGTAAAAGCCGACATTTGGGCTTGAACTTAAGAGGCTAAGAAGTAAACTAAAACTAATCTAAACAAACGAGATATAGCCGAAGCTATCAAGATTCTAACCGAGTTGGCCCCTTAACGCTAATTGACAGCGAAGCTATCAAAAGCCTAAAGTACGGCCGAGCGTAATAATAGCTTAAGAGAGAGTAGCCTCAAAAGGCAGACGTGTGCAGACAGAATCCTGGTAACTCTCTCACTAAGACCGAAGAACTTCGCGGCTAAATACCTCTCTTCTTCATTATGTATTTAGATGTGATTCTAAAACTACGTTCTGGCCGGAAGTAGTAAGTTGAAGTTAAGAATCGACAGGAAAAGAAACTTAAAATTTAACTGTTAATAAAATTAACATAATCCTTACAAGATATTGCGCACCATTCTAAAAAATGTAAGAAATTGCATTGATATTCAAATCGCACTAATTTGCCTCTTTAATTTATAAAAACGAAAATGATCTGAAGGGCTGTTTTATTTGTTTCATTTAAAAATGAAGTGTGAGTCACTAATTGTTTATAATGTAGTAAAATTTTATTTTATTATTCTTCAACAAAAGTAACTTTTTCTTTGAAAGTAATCTACAAAGAATGCAAATATATCCAATGCTATCAAAACATAAAAATGCATACATAAAACCTTTCAGCAATTACACTTTCCTTTTCGAAAAAAACGAAACATTTTTTACAATCAAATATGAAAGATTCAATCGATCTGCTTCCCATAAACAAAATAACTCTTGACAGCGAATTTATAAAATGGCTTTAGCAAAGTTCAATAAAAATGTCAGCTGTTATTTAAGTTTTCTGTACAAATACATAAAAAAATATTTTTATAGCACGAAATTCCTGCCCTCAAGTCCATTTAAAAACTTCCTAACGCATTATTATTTTTCCTCAAATTAAACACTCCATCTAAAACATCTCTTTGTTCTGCACAGAGAGATAATATTTGTCTAAAAAAGTTCGAAGAAAGAAATTATGAAGTTCTTAAAGTCACCATAGTATTTCTGTTTTTATTTTAAGTGTTGAATGTTGGAGAGTTTGCTTTCATTATTAATTTATTCAACCTTATTTTTTCTCCAAGGGTTTTTAAAATCATATTTTTCTTTTAAACTCTTTTTTTCTGAAGAGATCCTGAAAGTCACATAAATTCTGTATTTATTATGGACACAGAAGGAACAAGAGACTACATTTTCGGTTTATATTAGATCAAATAATTAAAATGCAATTTTCCCATTGTCTTTGAGATTATAGAATTCAACATATATTCTATTTGAATATATAGTTTTTGTGTACATATATGTAAATATACACGTGCTCATGAGTATATATATATTTTATAAAATTTTACATTATATTTTTGATAATTGTCATTCTGAAGGTAATTACTTTATTACTTACTTGTACGACTTAAAAAGGAAGTATTGTAATCGCGAAAAGTTTCAAGCAGCATATTTCAACAAAATATTCATTTTGTTCGCTATCGAATGCAATTTAACGATGGTTTTGCGTGACATCTGTACTTAAGGACAGAATAAAAGACTTTTCCTCCAAAAAAATTATAAATCTGCTTGAATGAATTCTGAAGAGAATTTTTCCTGGCGTTTGTACGTACTTACGTATGTACGTATCTCGCATAACTCAAAAACGAGTAGCCTCAGAAGGCTCAAATATTTTTTGTATATAGGACTGCTATAACATGTAGATGTGCACCTCGTATTTTGGTTGCAATCGGCCGCACCAAACGTATATAAATATATCTATAAATGCATCCACTCTGTTACTTGGCTCAGTGATCTCAGTTTCTTTACTCTTATATGTTTGTAAATTGTGCATTTGTTTGCTTTAAAAATGATTGAATTATGTTGGTCTTATCTTCCGGTTAAGGTTTTTATGTCTTTAGTAAATCTGCATGCAATATTTCTAAAGTTGTCAAAAATTTAAACGTTGTTTAAGTGCGGCAAAGTCTAATTATTTTTCGACGGCGGCCATGTTTATTTACATTTGAAACTTGGCAGAATAACGGATTTGTTGTCAATCTAGAGAAAGTAAGCTTCGCTACAAAAAAAAAAAAAAAAAAAAAAAATAACGCCTTCTTTTATTTGCGAATTAAATCATGCTTAATCCATTCTGGAATTTATTCGGCGAAATAAGTGTTTAAGATTAACTTCGTAATTTTTAATGTTGGTATTTTGAGTTTTTATGTATTTTTGCCTTGTCATGAAGAGAGAACTAAATTAATTAAATGAGAATACTCAGTGTGAAAAACTGTTTCTTTTTTGTTTTGGCTCACCAGCGGCCGAGCGGTAAAGTCGCTGAAGACTGGTAATTCGGTCCGAGGTTCGAATCCCGCGAACGGGCTGGCTGCATGGGCGTTTTCATGGTTTTCCCCATGTGTAACGTGTATACGAGCCAGACCTTTTTTGTTTAGTTTTTTATACATCGTTCTAGATTTATTATAGTATTCGAATAGAACATTTGGCAACGATTAGATAATTCTTCAAATGATATAAATTTTGTGCATTCTGAGTTATAATATGAACGAAATATAAAGCTGTTAAGTGAACCTAGCGCCAGACTGTCGCTATGCTAAACAAATATAGTGAATTTTAAAGAGTGCATTTATTCTATTGTGGTTTATGCGCTGTCGACGAAGAAGATTTAATTTAATCCAATAAGTTTAAATGAAATGCAAGAAAAAATGCGTATAATCTCCTTAAAAGGAAGTGATGTGGTGTACACATCAGATTTTTATTTTAGAA
Organism: Stegodyphus dumicola; assembly: GCF_044657685.1. Classification (NCBI taxonomy): domain Eukaryota; kingdom Metazoa; phylum Arthropoda; class Arachnida; order Araneae; family Eresidae; genus Stegodyphus; species Stegodyphus dumicola. Next base: position 138,596,290 of record NC_140777.1, read on the forward strand.
ATAAGCATATCTTTATTCCCTGCTCACTTAATCTCACGTGTTTTCGCTAGACCTTATGAAATTCTTTTAATTATATAATTTAGTTTCACGATGATATGCAGGGTCCATCTCATTTTTATAAAAGACATCAGGTATCAAAAGAGAACATGCCAAGATTGGCAAGGAGGAAGATTTTCAACTGTATTCTAAACGAATTAATTCCAGTGATTATGATCGAAATTAATGCTTATTTAAAAAGACATACGCACTGCAATTAATTTTGTTAAGAATATTCTTGATTTTTACGTCTCTTCAAAGCGAAAGTGTTCCGTTATGAGAAATGGGACCAGTGAATCACGTGGATTTACTAAGGGGAACCTTTAAAATCTTTTTACATTTTTTCAACTTTAGTGGAAACATTTTGGTTAGATTTGGTTATGAATGGCTGTATTTGATTATAAACGGAATTAAAATGATTATAAATCTGTTTATTTAAATAAAATTTAAAATTATTTAAAAATTAAAATTAATTAAAATTATTGATTTATAAATTTTAAAAAATTGTTTTCGTGTCTAGTTAAAAAAACTTAAAATAATCACCTCTGAAATAATCATCTTATCAGCTGTGAAACTAAACTTCTGAATTTAAATATTTTTAAAAAAATAACTAAAAATGTTAATATTAATTCCATGCACAGTTTTATCAATAATATAAAATAATAAACACGTAAAAAATTTGAATTATCAAGCATAAGTTATACAGAATTATCCTCTACTTGATTAATAAAATTAGTAGTTTTAATAATAAAAAGTTTGTTTGGGATATTTCCAACAAGATAAAAGATCTTGTAAAGACATGAGGTATTTTTTGTAACCAGGAGAGATGAAAAATGAGCAAACCTTCGACGAGACTCGAACCACGGGACTCTCGAATACGCGCCGAGCGATCTGACCACTACACTACGAAGGCATGCTAAGAAGGCGGAAGAAATACCTTTTCTACTCCCCCTTTTAAAGGGCGACTGGGGATTAGGGGACCCAATCGCCAAATCCTGGTGGTGGAGAATCACCATCCACCATCCGTTTTAGTTCAGGCGCCACTGTAGAGACATCAGGTATTTTTTGAGAGCAGGAGAGAGGAAAAATGAGCAACGCCTTCGCCAGGACTCGAACCACGGGCCTCTCGAATACGCGCCGAGCGTGCTGACTTCTACACTACGAAGGCATGCTAAGAAGGCGGCAGAAATACCTTATAATCTTACTCAAAGTTAATTCTAATAAGAGACGTTACACAAAATTAATTCAAATCCGAACATTATTATGTTTCCAAAGCTGGTAAGAGTAGACAGATCATTTTTATGAACAATACAAGACAATGACAAGGTTAATAAGCTGTTAAATGAAGGCCCATACTCTTCAGTCCCTAAAGATCTTTCAGCTCCTGACTTTTTGGGAGTTACACTATTAAATCCTCACATATACTCCTGACAGAACTTTAAAAAAATTCCCCATTCAAGGTACTAGTTGACATAGTATTATTAAAATATCTCGAAACCAGATTTCGAGAATTCTATTTCATGCAGGCTGAAACCGAGGAATTAATTTCTCACAAAAGATTCACTGCGGGTAATTCTGTCAGTCCAGTACTTGCTGGCATTTACTGTGCCGGTGCATCGACCGACGAAACTTAGTGGTGATAAGAGTTTAGGAACTGCAGTGATTGAACATGGGGGCAAAAAATCTAGAGTTTCAACTCTACGTTTGTATAAATTATTATCAGTAAGCCGAGCGTTTGTATAAATTATTATCAGTAAAGTTTAAAAAAACGTCTTTTTGCCTCTGAAATTGCTATATTGATACACATTTTCGCTTTTTGACTTTGAAACTGAATCGAACAATTCCTTTCTTTTTCCTTACTATTTCAATTACTTGCGATAAATTTGATTTCAGCACTACTGTTTACAGTAAATTCGTTTTTCATCCTGTTTATATACCTTCCATTGTTAAGTCATGCCCCCTTGCTATTCAAAAAAAGCTTCTTTTTCATGTATATTATGCTCTATCACAATATTTACTTTATCAAGAACTCAATGACATGAAACTAGTTACCATTGACAGATTTTTTGGCCTGTTTGTTTACCTTTCCCCCTACTATTCAAAAGAGCAAAGAGCTTTCGAAGCTGGTTCTCGGGAATCTTTATTTTTTCAGGAACTTCTTAACATAAAATCGGTTACCACTGATTGCGGAATTTTGTCCGTTTGTTTACCATTCCTTGCTACATCACGTTACAGTTGCTTCCAACGTTTCCTAAATATATGCTGCACCTCTTTTCGAGCAACTCTCTTCAGTGTGTCTAATGAACGGGTGTTTTGAAGGAACCTCGCTCTTTTAAATAATCCTACAGAAAGTAATCTCACATAATGAGGTCAGGAGGCCAAGGAACATTCCTAACCTGCATATCAAACGACCAGGAAACAATGTTTCAAGTTAAACGTTTTTCATTCTGGTGAAAAAAAGGGGTTTATCAGATATGTGTAACGACTGGTATTAACTGTCATCGGTACATTTCCGTCTTAAAAATAGCCACAGATTACGGTCAGATATCTTACTCCATATTGTTACATAGGTCATTCCTGCAGTTGTCTTGGATTTTCCAGTGCCCAGTACTTGAATGTATTGACTAATGAACCCGTTGAAGGGGAAATGTCATCATTCAAAAAGACGAAAGCTTCGGAATCATCGTGAAGAGGTACTTGCATGCGTACAGTAAAATTTACCCGTTGGCTACATCTGTTGGGAGTGACTAATGCGCACAGACAATCTTATACATTTGGAACCTAAGAAATTCTCTTAACCAATTCCAAACAGTGGTAAGGAGCGGCTCCGAACCGAACGTCGGTGTCTCCGGAGGAATTGCTCCTCTCACTCTAACCATACTGTCTTGGTGTTCTCCTTTTGTATGTTGGAGCAGTACGCTGTACTTAACGTAACACGTAGTACTTCAACATAAAGCTGCTTCGTGTCCTACTTTGAAGAGCCGGCTGAATAATTTCTGAGCTGGATCCACTGAGTTGCCGTTTCTAATCGCTATTGCGATTTTCTCCCAAATATGACTCCATGATAACTGAATTATAATTAAAATTAAGTGCACTAATTCTCGCACATTTTATAAGGACAATAATACAGTTTGATGTTATACTGAATGTTTAATGCTCATTCAAAAATGAGTATATTCTCACGTGTTAGCCTGTATAAACTGTGCTCTTCGGTAAATAACATTTTCAGTTAAAATTAATAGACATTTATACTAACGTAAGAATTACGCTGAGTGCGTTAAATTTAATAAAATTTTACTAAAATATTTAATACTTCAATGATTTACAATGTAATTAGCTTTTGAGCTTGAAGATGGAGTATGGTACCTTTGTAGTCCCAAATAATCGCATATTTTATGCCTCATGACAAGTTATGTTTTGGTTTACTATAGTTTTCTTTCTCCATTTCAAAGCTGATGGAAAGCAAGTGACTACTAGCTTCAGTGCACTCATTTCAAATAAGAATGAAACTACAAAAAGGCGATGCCTGCATATTCAGATGTCAACTGCTAGCCAAAAAATTCCCTTTGCTCTTTTGTTATGAGAAAAAAAGAAAAATACCTACAAAAGAACTCATCCTCGATTTCTGTCCAAGGAATGAAAAGGGATTCAAAAGAAGCATTGAACGAATCGGAAATCTTTAAAGCTGAGAAAAGTTTTTTCCTTACGCGAGAATAATTTTTTTATCTATTCTGTGTAGATATTTCTGTGGATCTTTTCAGCCAGAGAGCCTTGTTCTTGGGACGAAAGTTTTCTTTAGTTTGCAGACGAAAATAATCAAACTCTTCCTTATGTTTTATTTATTTAGGGAGGGAGATCAATGGGTATAGAGTTTCCAGCCTCTGAATATTTTTTTCTTTATTTTTTAACTTTCTTTACGGATCTTATTTCTTTTCTCACGGGTTTTTCACGGACTTTTACTATCCTTGCTGCGCTATAACAAAGCCACCTGTTGGGTTTAAGAGGATGAAGCACTAGTAATCATTTTTTACTTACCGAGAGTTAGCTTTATACCAGTCTGTTACACAGCGTTTATTTTGTCGAAAGAAGCTCCTGGCTTAGCAAATAGATAACTACGAAACATCTTTAAAAGTGTTGTTTACACCTACTTAATGAACGCATTTAATAGCCAGTCATGAAAACTGGTAAAAATGCATGAAGCATATGAAACTAGATTGTGCATGACTTGCTATAATACATGATATTTCTAAAAATGATTAAGTAACGAAATATATGTAGATGTGAAAAGAAACTGGATAATATTCTATATTACGCTTCTAATGAACAAGTTCAAAGCTATTTTATATGTATTAGTTTGTTATACTTGTAAATGAACAAATAAGTTTTGATTTCATTTCAAGGAATAAAAATACATTAAATCATAGTTATTTTAAATAAGTACTGATAACATACTAAAAAGATGACAAACCCACTGTTCAATTTCTCCAAGTCAAACTGTATCTTTCAACTTCTCACAACTCTGAAAAATTATTACCTCTGTCATGCAAAAATTAAACTTTACTTCAAGTGTTTCAAGGCTTTTACCTAAACCATTCTTATGTTTATTAAAGTAGCTAAAATTGATATTAAACCATTCTTATGTTTATTGCTTGTAAACAATAGCTTATAAGAAACCTTTAAATCTTTACCGACATTATAAGATTGGTTTGATGTGATCCACATCTCCTGCAGTATAGGCTTAAATGTGAATTTAAACAGCATTATTAATCGAAAGGAAAATCCGTAAATCATTGCTCCTTTATGGAACAAAATTTCCAAACGAAAACCGGAAAAAGGTACGTACTGTTTCTAATGTTTTTAAAGTTAAATCAGGTGTAACAAGAGAAAATTCTCCGTCTCAGAAATTAATTGCTACGTCTTTATATACATCTGTAACAACAAAAAGTAAAATGATAAACCAAGATTTTTAACTTAAATACTTAATGTTTACCAGCTTCGGCCGAGGCACGTAGCTCAACGCAGAATAAATTGTAAAACTCTCCATGGCAATTATTAAGCAAAAGATAAATTTAAATACATCGTGACTCTTGATGAACATGGTTTACCTAAACGACTGTAATAATAAAAGATATATTTTTTATCGTGAACGAGGAGAAGAAAATCTGCAAATCTGGTTCTGTCAATAGGTAAATAAAGTTCCAATATGGGGTTTATGATTGTTGCAGAAATTTTTTATAGTGGGAAATCAAGAATAAAAAGAGTGGGAAAATGTTAATATCCATATTTATATGAGGGTCACCCTGAAACTCCTAAGATGCAGCTAAATGATACAAGTAAAACATACCAAATTTTTCCAGAGATTAAGGTAGTTTCCTTCTACATCAATGAAATTTTATTAACGAAATTTCCTCATGATTAAATGCCTCCATTTCATCTTTAAGCTGAAAATACGACGGCCACGTAAATTTTGCTTTAGATTCAAAATAGCCGAAGATCACATATAGCAAGAATAGGAGAACAATCGCTTGGATATTCAATCACTTGGATATGTGCAAGAAATTCAACTATAATTCTCGTTAAATAAGAAGATGCAATGTCATGCTGCACGAGTCCCCTAATATGAAGAATTTCTGGAAAACACTAGTGGTGTACCAGTTAGTTGTAACAGTCTTCTGTCCCTCTAACTTTTCGTGTTTGACCAGTTCTTTATTTCTGCAGGAAACGGCATGCATTATGTTTTTCATTGCTAGTTGTCTTTTCACCACTGTTGATAAAGCGTTATCTTCAGAGATCCATATTTTAATTTATTAATGTGGTATTGTTGCGAAATACCCAGCTGTGGTGAGATAGCTTTCCTGCAAAACGGGGTTAGGGTCGCCAGAAAGTGGCATTGAAAGGCAAGGTTTCCAGGTTTGGCGCGAAAACGCTCATTTGGTGATATTTGGCGATAAAATTCGCGATATGCCATAGACGGAGCGAAAACATTCTAAAACGCATTCTCAGTGGTTTCCCTCGGGAATGTTCTCGAAGGTAAGTTATATATATATATATACCTTGTCTGTACGGGGAGAAAGTAGTAGCTTGAGTGTCTTTGAATTCAGTACACTGAGTTCCGACAACGACCGAACAGAGTCTGGAGCTGTACCTTAGTGCTTTGCTATGAAGCTGACTTCAGCGTTATAGCCCAAAGACTGTGTTGCTGATTGTTATAGCGTGTTTGTCGTAGTTTGTCGACGACTGTAAACGTGTCTTTGGAACTGTCCTGTGTAATTCTGGCGAATAAATTGTGTTTTGATTCTTCATCAAGTGTTATCATCAATTACTCCAAATCCATGAACCCGTAGAAGGCAACAGATTCATTGGCAGTTGTTTAGACTTATTACAGTGCTCTCGACCATTATATATTTTGGGGTTTCCTTATTAATTTTGATAGTATCGGCATTTAGATATTCTGTTAATTTAAAGAGGACCCAACAACAAATTGAATTTTTTCATATGGAGTTTCTTACCAATTATTTTATGCATAGCTGAGGATCCAACGTTACGTTCCTTAACATTAGGGCGGAAGCTGTCTCATCCGCCAGCGTTGTATCACTTGTTATTACCTACCAAGTGATAGAAATTGATTAAAAGCGATTGTATTTGATTAAAATGTTCTTTCTAGCAGACGTATTTTCTGGGACAACAGATAGCAAATGTGGCGGTCTGTCAGTTCTTCATCCAGGAGAACAATTCGATGGCTATGAAATTGTGTAAACCATCTGAATACAATGGCACAAAATGAAGCTTCATTACCGTGTGCAGAAGGCACAAGGTATTAAGGGCATTCTTCTTAATTTATCCCCATTTTAACATCACAGAAAATCATAGCGCAATATTACTTTCGTGTTGAAAGTTATTCTAGAAGAGATAAAACTCAATTATTGCCACAAACTATCATCTGTGTGAATAAAAGAGGTCAAATTTGAAAATTTACAAATAATTGTGTTTTAATCTAGTCGAATATTTTTAATAAGGTTATTGCAAATTTAAAGAGTTAATCCGGTATTAAAGCACATGAAATTCTGTAACAAAGTCATTTATAGTAGTGGTAATTTATGGCTTCTATTGACGCTAGACGAATATGTTCAATATATATATCCATTGGTTTGGCTTAAAACATACATGATACAGTGCTTTAATCTCTCCTAATTACATTGTGTTCTTGAAATGTACTTATGAAACTTGTTGCATAAGATGTATTGCATTTCTATGAGTGAATAAAATTTTAGCTACTTGTTTACTCCATGCTAATATAACTACGTTGTAGACAACCCTAAAGCATTAGCCAGAATTATTGCTTGTACGTTTTACGCTATTCGCAGATAGCTGTCTAGCTTTAAGCTTTCAGCTCAGTGTCTGTTAGGGCTAAACTGCAGTCTGCCACGAATGGCCCTAAGACGGGATTGCAGAATAATGGCATTCATTAATCATTTGCTAGGATTAAGACTGAACTAGTCTGTATCGTACAAAAGATCAAAGCGTATTAGTAGATAAATAGTACAGAGGTATCCCGAAGCACATTAATATAAGAAGTAGCTAAATCCTAGAAGAACGAAAGTTTGTTAATTTATTAATCGATTATAATAAATACACCAGGCGTATCTGTGCACACCATTATAGAGGAATGTTAAAGAAGACTAGCATACATTCATGTAATACACGGCAAAAGCAAGGAAAGATTTTCGTGACCAATACATTTCCAGGTTTTGGATGTGGGACAAACTGCCATTTCTCAGTGGTGTTATCTAGTCGAGGATTTGTTTACAAAGAGAAGTGCTACGACTTCAAAGTAACAACAAACGTAGCACAATATGATGTGCCATATACACGGTTAAACTATGTACCACAATAGGAAGTTGAAATAGGAATAAAATTAATTAAATACGCTATTAGTTTACAGAGGCTGTTAATGCAATTACATTATCCGCAAGGCTTAATGGCTTTTTGACGTATTTGAAATATCTATTACAAACGCATATGCAAACTGTGTAAAAACGTTTTTGAAAATTGTTTTTTAACGCAAAAGTTCTTTTCTTCCGAAATGAAAAATTTACGATTTTGATAACGCTTCAACATAAAAATATTTCTGTTCATAGCAAAAACGCCGACAAGTCAAATTTTAAAATCCTGTTTATTTCCATTTTTCAAGAACTCTGAATTCCATTTATATCCATAAAAGTCGATTATGAAATGCACTTTCCTTATCTTTACGTGTTTGTTATCCTGCTAATAATGGCATTGTTGAAAGGATGTTTTTTCATGTGTTCTAACGATTACCCTATTTTTGGAAAAGCTCAAAGCTTTATATATAAGGAGATTTATTGTTGCAGATTTATTTTATTTCTTATGAGATGGTATTGATTACTCAGATTCAAGTGCATTAATCAAACGATTATATGAAAATATTCAATTAAACTTGGCCTTTTTTTCAATTTTTAGTGCTTTAATTAAAGCCTCCAATATAAGTCGAATCTGGCAAACATAGATAAGTCTCTGACAACCAAAACGATGAATATCTATGGCAATCAGAAGAACGTATTAATGAAAACCTCAATAAATAAATCTTTTTTTTATCAAATTTTGTACTTAATTCCTAAAAACTCGTATTATTATAAATTTAATTTACAGCTGTAACTTCAGATATTATATATATATATATATATACATAAATACATATACAGATATCCGCCGAAATTATCATGAAGAAAAACAATGCAAAAGAAAATATATTGTACTGTAAAATATCATTGAAAACAAAAGAAGGTGAAATCATCAAGGTAGGAAGAAAGCGGTGGCGAAACTTCGCAGTGTGAGCCGGCATGCAGCATAGAGTAGACCTGTTTATAGGTTGGACACTCAGCAGTACTTTATGCATTTGGATAGCTAAGGGACTTCGGTTTGACCTTGCTGAGATTGCGGTAAGTCTAGAAGACGAGTTACTATATATCACCGTAGTATTCTGGGAATTGCGTTCTAGTTCACTAGTTGCCGTTCTTATTAATTCTGCTTGGTACACTAAATGAATTATTGCTTCCCAGTCTCCGTTTCGAAGAATATACAATTTGAATTTCCGTCCAAATGGCAAAATCCACAACCTCTATCTGAATCTGTCTTGGTACACAGATATCTTGGTTGAACAAAGAATATATTCAGCTGTAAGTTGCGATGGGTCGGATGGTAGATACTTGCGTGATAAAGTATTTTGCAGACAGAACGAAAATAAGTATGCTCCACAGATTAGTTGCCGAATTAAGTCTTGCTGTTCTCACAACGGTAGTCTCTCATTAAGTTCTTTTTAACTTCCCAGATAAAAGCTACATAAAGAACTATATGGGCAGTAACAGTTTGTTACCATTCCTCAGCAATGGTGAAAGAAAGCCCAATTTTAATGATGTTGCATGGTATTAGTAAGCCTACTAATTTTATCCTTCAAAAAGTTAAAATGCAGCATCCATAGTAAACGGTTGTCAATAATGAGACTTAAGTATCTGAATTCAACGTCAAATTTAATACGCACGTCCGGAAGTTTCAAACTAAGATTCCGTCTTAATCTCCCCTTCGACTTATTACCATAGCCTACATTTTGTGAGCCGACATCTATAGCTTCCGTTCGCCGGCCGATTGAGCAAATTTGTCTAGGCATGTTTGTGCTCTTCTCTGCAACTCACTTCTTCCCGAAACCACCAAAAGAAAGTAGTCTACATACGATATCAATTTAACACATTCTATATCTCTTACTTTGTGGAATTCCGTATCAGGAACCGTATTTTATAGGTATTTTATGGTCTCAGGCATGAACCTTGAGGGGAACCGCGTAAATAGATTTCTTGGCAGTAGTGTTGTCCAGAGTAATTTTTACCGTTCAATTCATACAGATTCGTAGGAGATAAGTTATGGTAATTGGGCGAGAAATGAAGTCAAGAGTGATGATGATATTAAGCAACCAAATCAGTTGAATCCCTCTTTCATTCTTATAGTAATGACTATCAACTGCATATCTGTATTTTTGTTGGCACTGAGAGTCGACGTAAGATTCTACAATGCATGTTACATAGAACATCCTATATGAAGCTGTATTGCTGAGGGTGAATTACAGCTATGTTATACAGGCAACCTTTAACAATCTTTCCTCTAAGCAGCGCATACGAAATTGTAGATGCAAAAATAATTCTAGGAGGGAAAAAATTAAATTAAAAAAGATTTTTCTCGAAATTTTTTAAAAACTTATAAAATATTAATGAACTAAAATGAGAAAAATAACTTATCATATAGTTTAAACGGAACAGTCTTCGAAAACAAGCACTTTTGCTTGCCTTTGTCCGAAACGGAGAGGAGGGGAGAATGCTTTCCTTATCTGTTAAGGGAGGAAGGGTTACGTAACCGGTTACTGTATCAAAGAAACACGATCACGAACGTTTAAAAACAGTAACACAGTAGCACTTAGAAAACTAATTAACTAATTGACTTATAATTACAAAAATTGCGCAACTAGAATTCAAGTGATTTTCTAGATTTGCAGATACAAAAAATATTCTTTTACACCTGAGTTTTCAGCCAACTATGATGCAAAATTCACGCAACTGTCTACTTCTTTGCCCGTTTTGCCAGCTATATATCAGTAATTTATACTGCAGTGTTTTAAAAATTAGCTGAAGTTTTGTTGCCATTGTTTTTCTAACATGATGATACGGGATGTTTTGGAACTGAAAAGTGTATTTGAGTGATTTCTTTTCTATCATAACGTTTTGGGCCGTGATGTTTTCGACTGTGATGCTTTTATTGTTAACAAATTATATAAATAAATTATTATGGAAGCAAATTATATAAAAACTAAAATCTTTATCAGTGTACTGATAAATTTTTATTCAATCTGTCTACCATTATCATTATATACAACAAGCTCACAAAAGTTGTTATATGTCCTTTATTTTTATAAGCGCTGGCCGTAGATATACTTTCAATTGCAGGAATATTTTAAATGACACAAATGTCCATATTTTATCCTTTTCATATAATCAGTTTTGTAAAAATGTCTAATTTTTAATACGGTCACGTTTAACCCAAACATAGACGCCACGTTTAATTAGTACGTTACGCTTAGTATTTTTATTCAGTCATATTCAAGCTACCTCAAGATTTCTCTTTTTTTTTTTTTTCCTCTTCTTGATCTCAAAATGCATTTATCTATCGAAAATTGGCTGTTCTCAATTTAAACCAATCACGTTCTTCTTTTAAAAAGTCTTAATTAATTCGTGTTAAACGCAAGAAGTTTTAATTTTATCCTGAGATAAGAAAAAAAATTTTAGCATAAAAGTTTTGTCTAGCACTTGAAGACTGAGGAGTGGTTCTTGTATCTCTTGAGAAAGAATTCAATCACTTCTTTTAAATGTCATAAACCTCATAATACCATGCTGCGTTCTTCTGGGTAGTCAAAAAAAGGGAGGGGGAAAGGTAAGAAAGTTGTTGTCACTTGACATTAGATACTCAATTTTAAGAATATTAAAAAAAATTATACGAAGGTTAAGAAGATGTAAGCACGTTCGCACATAAACGATAATCCAATGCACAAATATCGTATTTGCGGACATATTTTCAAAAAAATTATTTGACAGCGCTTCAGGCGTATTCTCTGTGTGCAGTATCATAAATTGGATTTTTTAAAACTGCATTACTGTCTTCCATCGAATATTTCTTTCCAAACTCCAAATGAATAATAATAACTGAACATTTTCTAGTCTTGTGGAAGATTTAATTATACTTTTCCTTGGAAATTTGATTAATAAAGTGGAGAATTTTAAAAACACTTTTCTTTCAATTCGAAAATAAAATAAATAAATAATGCTTTTACTTGAAGAAAAAAGCGCAGCACGACAGAGTTTTAAGCTCAGTTTCATTTCAGTATTTTCCATTTAAATGAATGAAAAGTAATTGGCTCTTTCCCAAATGACTTCGTGATTAACACTATGCAATAAGAAAATTATTTTCATTCGAAATTTGCCTTCGGTTGAACTTGGGAATGTTAATTAAATAACTATAATTATAATGAAATTTCGTGAAAATAATTTTCGTAAATTAAGTATGCTATATAGCAATTGCTGTTGGAGAAATTAAAATTTAGGAATTATTATTAAAGTCTTTTGCTGGGACCAAACTTTAGATGGATTGGCAGCAGATTATTATAGCTCTAAAATAAGCATTGAAACTTTGGATAGGTATAAAAAGCCCATTATTTAAAACAAAGTAAGACGAACAGAAGGCAATCCACTCTTGGTGTTTAGAACTCAACCAGCATCTATAGCTAGAAACGTAAAAGCAATAACTAGAATGTAAAGCTTAAATTTAAATTAGTAGCCGAAGGCTATGCAATTAATTTAATGAAGTCGGCTCAGAACTTCACCGGCACGATTATAATGAAAGGCCGATTACTGCAAGTCTTGTTTACAATATAAACCTCGTAACAAGGCCTCAAAAGCCGGAACAAGCTGTATCTTACTGTCTCAAAACCCTAACCTTAAATGACGGTGAACTAAATTTGGCAGGAAACGGAAATAGAGAAGTGACAGTACAGATCCAAAATATAAAATAACTCGTTAACAAATTGAAGGAAGTTGACATCATTACCAGGTTATTTTTTACCGTACATAATTGTAATATTTTGTTGTTATTGCTGTTGTACAACGTGTTCCAATTTTATTTCTTCTAGAGTTAATGAAATCTGAATTTTTACTTAAAGTTAATTAGTTTTTTACTTTGAAAGAGTAATCAAACAATCATAATATAGATATATAAAGTATTATTTATAATGTAGATATCTAAAGTACTTGCATTGGTGGAGTAACTGGAAAACGAGTCCGACTAGCATCTGAAGATCGGAATTCAAATCAGAAAGGAGGGCATTTCGAATTTCTTTGGTTTGCTGACTTCGTAAAATTCTGAACCTCACTACAGATACAAGCTAACGTTTCCCAAAGAGAATAATTGATATGTTTATTTGGACATATATGACCCAATGGTAGGGAACTGCTTACAGAAAAATGATGCAAATACTCACAGTTTTAATAATAATACACGCACTTTACTAATTAAAGTATTATAAGTAAGAGAGTAATTTCAAGTGAAAGTTTACAAGTAAAGAAAATTTGTACAGAGTTATGCATTTTAACAGGAAATTTGACTCAAATTTATCTTTCGAAGTTTTTATTTAAAATTTCAGAAAAACATAATTTAATTTTTAGTGGATGTGCACAGTATGGATTTTGTTATATAATAACCTGATTTAAGGCACAACTCTAACTGTCCTGATTCCGATTCATTGTAAGAAATGACGAGAAACTTTGGTGTTTGGTATGTGATATGTTTCGTTTTCGCAATCCGCGGACACGGAGAAATATATAAGGTCAAAAGATTCGGAAAGAGCATAGAAAAGCACTTTTCTCTTAGTCGCTCTCAACGTAAAAGAATTTGTTTACTTCCCTGGGGTACTATAGCGTGAATCGTTTGAGTTCGTTAGGGTCTCGGTAGAAATGAACTAATTTAGGTTTAAAAGACAATTCTTTGTACAGATTATTGAACAGAATAGCCATTGCTTCTGAAGAAAATGAATAAAAGAGGAGGAAAACTCTGACAGTATGGTAATGACTGGGCGGTTGCTTTGAAAAAAAAAAAATTCTCCCTATATGTTCCATTCAGCTTATTGTTAGAATTGTCCTTTGTCTATTGTAAGATACTATGTTTCTTTCTTTTCCTGATAGTCAGTCCTTCCGCGAATTACCTTTAGAATTCGACCGCGCACTCGAGACTACAAAAAATTTTACGATGAAATGGTTAGAAAAAAAGGTAGTTGCATTATTATCCTTTCTCTCCCAGCGCGGTTCTGATTGATTTTAGAGAATGTAGTGCAATACATAGCACTACCAATATTAAATGATATAAGGTGCGGTTGCGTCAAGTGTCAATTTTGATTCATAACTGAGAAAAGGTGCAAATAACTGAAAATGTGGTGGGAAAAAGGAAAGTAAAGGTGATGAGAAGAAATATGTGAAAAAGGGTAATATTTTAGTGTGGTCTGGCGGTTAGTGCATCGCCAAGAGAGCGTGTTGAGTTCCGGGAACGAGTGAACCGAAGAGTCGGGAGCTGTGCTCTGGTACTTTGCAGTGAAGCTGTCTCTACCGTGATAGCTTGATAACCTGAAAAGTGTCGCTGATCGTGTCAGCGTGTTTATAACAGCTCGACAACTGTAAACGAGATTTTGAGCTGTCCTGATTAATATTATCTAAATAAAGTGTGTTTCGATACTTCATCAAGTGTCGGCGTTATTCACTCCAAATCCACACGAACCCCGTACTTACGAACGTGAAGTAAAGGAAAGAAAATAACAACGTAACACCTGGTGTCAGAAAAGAAAAACGTAACAATATTATCTCTTTAAGTTAAGTCCTGAAGTCTTTGTAGAAATCCCATCTTTCACAGATGCTGAATGTCAATTAAACCTGCATCTATCGGTTACGACGAATATTGATTTGCTTTAATAAATAAAAAATTCAGAACAACACAACAAAAATAAAATTAAAAAAAAATTCTGAAAGGTTTTAGATTTTATATTACTCCCAAAGAGGCATTTTTTCCATTTCCATACACATACACATTTCGAGAGCATTTGGGGTATTGTCTTTTGGGCAAAAAATATTTTGAAACAGCATAACTTCAGAGTTTTCCCATAGATAGCCTCGTGCACTGGAGATAAAAATGTTTTTTTTTCAATGGTACAGTGTTGCCATTAATTGCTTTGAAATCGTTAAATGTTTATAAAATTTGACAGACGTAACAAAAGAAATTCTAAACTCAAAATTTGGGCTTCCAGATGTCCATATTTGTATGAAGGACTACGTTTTTCAACGTTTGGTGTCTCTAGGTGCCGTAGTTTTTTCACAATGCGAAAATATGCATACATTTATGCATATTCTTCACTATTTAATTTCTTTAAATATAATACAGGGCTGTAACATTTGGTGGCAACTGTTTGAAAAGTGCTTCATGGCGTTTAGGGATTCGACACAAAATGCTGCTTATATACTAATAGCTCTTCTGAGCTAACGCCGCTTTGGGATAAAATATACTTGCTTTTACAAATTAGGCAAAGCTACAAGTCAATGTTTGACTGTGACTTGTAGCGACAATTAAATTAGCTCATATTTAAATGACAAAATTACTATAATTGCTAATTTACTTAAAGGGTTATTATTTGTACCTGCGGCTCTCATAGATGTGAATAATACATGTGTTATAATAGATGGTGTGTTGCGGTGCTAAATGTAAGAAATGAAATAGAATTAAGTGTAATGAATTAGAACTACTTGAGCACCAAAAAATAGTCACTTGTCGTTTTTTGAATTAAAGGATTAGCAAATGTAAATCAAATGAATTGCTTACTTAGTAAATCGCGTTGTGTAGCAATAACCCATAAATACTTACTAACGTGCAGATCAAAATGTGTGATCTAGAAGGAAATATGAAATCAAAGTATGACAACTGTATGTTACCAAATCAGTTATATTTTATTCTTCATCTTTGATATTGAAATAAGCATTAATATAAATAAAATTATCAACCAGACAGACGAATAAATTTGAACATAAAGCACGAGTGATGCGCATCACCAGAATTAACGTTGCACTCAGATGAAAGTCAATCTTTCTCCATCAGCTCTAAACAAAGTTTGGTGTAAAAGGAACAATCAAGTTTTAATGACAGTCATTAAGCGCATTCGATTAATTATGGTATTTCTGCTTTTTCTTCTTTAAATCAGGAAGTTTCAGATCTCACTAAACACGCACGCGCGAAGAGTTCTCGAAAGGAGAAAGAAGCTGAACAAAAATTATTTTCTGCAACAATGTACAGGAAACAGGAGTAATTATTTTCTTGAATCTTCGTCTAAAAATCTCACTAAAAAGTTTTTTCATGTATAGCAGGCAGCATCGAAAGAATAGCAAAGAGATGCAGGAAAATGGCACATCGCATACCGAAATCAGACCGAAAATCGTCCTACACCCTCGAACGCCAGCTGCAGAAGAGCGAGAAACCGGTTTTTTCAATCTTTTTTGTGTTGTCCTTGAACGGTTGCGGTTAGCACACCTGAAGCTGAATAATGTGGAGGCTTGCCTGCACAACATGCACCAGAATATAACCCAATTTTAACCAGAAGACAAGATTTTGAGATGGAATTGGATGAATTCGTGTCTCATTGAACTGGCAGGAAACTTGAAAAGCTGACATCTAGAACGTTTTAGGAACTAGTAATCTCATTTTAATTTTGTCTAACTCTGCTTGATTACCTCTCTCCTCTGAAAAGAGTTGAGATGAAGTAAGAAAGATAAAATGAGAGTTATAAACCTTAATTGGTGAAACCATATAAAGTTCCTCGCTAATCAACTTCAGCCGCACAACCTCAGACTGTCATCAGTCGTGCAATGAATGATTGGAAATATGAAACGTCACGATATTCTTAATTTCAAGCCTAGTCGTAGTATAAAATATTGTTAGACTCAATTATTTTCAATGCGGCTGAAAAACTTAATGACAGTTAACATCAGTTATTTTACTATATAAAGAGCAGTTGATTCTGAGCATTACTGTATGATATTATTTGAAAAATTACGGCTTCATGTGAAAAAGAAGAAAAAATTAATTACCCTTCTGTTGGGAAATTTTTCAGATTCTAAAGTCTGAGATAGATTCAAAGGATGTGAAATGCTGATGGAAATATTAAAGCAATTAAAAATTTAATTTAATATTCACAATGGTTTACTGATTTAATAATTAAAGTTTTCATGCACAAAATGGCTACTTCTCTTTTTTATTTCTCTAATTTTTCGCAGAAACTTAAATAAAAACGATGATGAACAGAACAGAAAAATTAGAAATTCGACATTGATGGATTTAGAATTTTATGCTCAGAAATTCCTTTATTAAGGCTAGAGTAATCTGTTTAAACATTAATAAGCTCTCAGATTTGAGTATGTGTTCTTGGAAGCTTCGCGATGGATCTAGATTTATTATTTAAGCTATTCAGGTAATTTTCATCGTTTAGGTGACAGAATCATTAGTATGCATATTAACTTACAACGATGCAATTATGCAATACAGAATTGCTTAAAGAGGTATTCATTTTGTTCTCTGAGATTTTTTGCAGTATAAAATTCTATTAACGTCAAGTATCATAATATATCTTCTCATTTGTAGTTATGATTAAATTTTTAACTTTCCTGCTACGTAATTAATACTTTCAGCTCAATTGAACACCAAACATCAGGAATAATTGGGACATTAGTCAATTTGAATAATTTGATAATCCGAATAATTTGGTTATTTTGCCTGTAAATCAAACGCATATTCATTGTAATGCAAGTGAAGGAATATCCTTTTTCGTTCATAGCATCTTGTTATAACAGCTTTAAAAAGCAAAATATTTTTATTTTTCCAAGGAATGACACAAAGCACAATTTTTCGATAAAATTAAAGAACAGAATTTTTTGTGCACTTAAATACACAGCCCAAACTTATTGTCCCTGAAATAAATATCGAAACACATTTTTATTTGCATTAGCCTTAAAACTAAACACATAATCTTGCCTTTAATTCTTCTTTAATAAAATTAAAAAGGCCTTACGCTTGTTTAGGTGAAACGAAACTCAAAGGGAAATTCTATTCAATTGAAATTAATTAAAACGTTTCCTTTTATGAACGTAAAACAAATAAATGAATAAATAAGCAGTATAATAAAATTTTATAATTTAACTACTATATTAAATAAGACCTCAAAAAGAGAGTAGCTTAAAAAATTTACTTCGCTTAGAGTAAAAGCGTGAATCGGAACACTGGAATTTCACGGTCTGGATTTTTAATGGTAAGAGCTCTATTGTAAAAAAGGTTTAAAAGTACTTGCTTACGTTAAAATGATTATTTTGAAGAAACTCGTCGAATAAAAATTTTATGGTTTGTTTGATTATTTGGAAATGCAGTAATAAATGCATTCTAAAATTGCTTTATTTTAAACAATGCATGTATTGTTTAGAAAAAACTTACAACTGTATCGGAATGCCTGTAAGATAGAAAAAGTCGTTTAATTGGTAAATAGGAAGTTAAAAAGTGCTGTTTGAATCGTTTTTGATTTATTTTTTAAAAGTCTATATATGTCAAATTAGCCACGTTTTACTTTTAGATGCATTTCTTTGTGTCTAACAACAAAAAAAATTAACAATAAAGGAAGAAACCAAGTGATTTTCTATTGAGCTAGATAATAAATAGCGTTAGGCATTTATCATGTTATAAGGTATTTCTCCTGCTTTCTTAGCATGGCTTCGTGGTGTAGTGGTCAGCACGCTCGACGCGTATTCCAAAGGTCCTTGGTTCGAGTCCCGACGAGGGCCTTGCACATTTTTCATGTCTCCTGTTTTCAAAATAACCTAAGGTCTCTACAAGATCTATCTAGGAAGACATATTTCGCTATTAACGAAAATAAGTCCATAAAAGTTGTCAAAGAAATTATCATAAAAACGCTGAACCTGATGATATTCTTGCCGAACTTATGGAGAAAGGAGTACCAGCCCAACATGTTCGATTATTTTCGTATAACAACGTTACGATTTTCAGCTTCCAAAGATATCAGAAACTGCTGAAATTGCCTGTGATGAATTCCTTTGAACCGAATGAAATTAACTCTTTTTGTAACAAGTGTTGTCAGACGTTCAAAGTTTCAGGATTTCTTGCCCAAATTGTTTTTGTGGATGACACAGTGGAAAGCCTTCACAGTGCATTTCCATATGCCTTCGGATCAGATTGAGTAATGTTATTATTTCTGACGTCTGTCTGGTCATACTTAGTAATACCCATATATGGTTATGGCCATATTTTGTTCAAGTCTAATTCACGTTTAGCCAAGGTTTCGTAAGAGTTGAGTGCGAATCTGAACCCCATGATGTTGTACCTTTAAGTGCAAAGTAATTTCTCTACAATCATGAAGTTTTTATCAACGCCACAAATAAAAATAACTCCTTGTGCAATATATGTCGCATTCGTTGATTCATTCTCGCTACAGAATAAAAACAAAATCCGTGGATCTACTATCATTTTCCTTTTGTCACATTATAGAAGCTAATTTTCGAAACAGCTTGAGCTTGTGATGGGAAAAGGCCATCAACTGCACAGTGAAGACATTCTTTCAGAAACTCTTGCTCAACGAAAGATTTTCCACATTTAGCAATTTCATAGGCTAAGGTGTACACCAAGTAAGGTACCAAGACTATTTGTGCTACCACATAGACTAGACCAATACTATTTGGTATTTTTTTATCTACTCTGAAGAAAAATGACTGCTAACAATTAAGCCTTAATTTTAAATCATCGGCTTTATCGCTTAGAAGATGTCTTTCCAATGCTAATTATTTCACACTGTGCTTGTCTTGAAGTTACATTCTTTCATTACAGCTACAGTCTCGTTGCAAATAAGTCAAACTGCCTAACACTTGTGTTGAGCGAAAACGTAAAGATATGTCTACTTTCCTTTAAAAAAATCACACTTCTTCAAGGTTTCTTTTTTGTTATCACGGCTTGCCATTGCGCACTCATTTGAAGACTGAAACTGCTTCTGAATTTCAGGATCAGAAACGAGTATGAGTAACATAGCTTAAATTAACTGTACAAACACTACTTATCGCCAATCAAATATCTATCTGTTCTTTAGTTAACTGATTGCAACATTGGAAATAGAATTCCACTCACTTTTTCTCTTCTTCCTCCACACTCTTGAAAATATCTTTATTATCGAATGTGGCAGCTTAGTAAATTTACTGCTTAATCATACGAAATGCAATAGAAGGGGCACAAGATTAAACTTTATTCACATTAGAAGATAAGAACGACACAACAAGATCACATAAGGATAAGAATAACATAATAGTGTCATCTTTTCAGGTAAAATGAGTGTGAGTCATTTCTCTTTATATACTAGAACATAATTAATGAAAACTGTCATATACAAACGTTATCTGATAACCTTTGAAATCGAGTTGAGTCAGCTCATTAGACAAAATAGTCCACTCATTGTTTCTCCTCAGATAGATGGGATTTACTGCGTTAAAAATGTCACTCAAATCCGATATCTGAATGTCAAGTGGAGATATCTACTGTCTCCAAAAAATTTTTTAAATAATGATGTTATCGATATTATCAAAATAGCTTTCCATGAGTCATCAGTTTTATATTTGACAAGGAATTAATTAGCGGAAAGAGCTGAAAAAGCAAGTTAGCATTTAAACTGGGTTATTATGGATGCACTGTTTCAAAAAACTGATTCAATATTCCAATAAATAAAATTCTAACTATTTTTAATGAAAGAAGCCAGAATCATGTAACAGTGACAATTTTAAAGAAAGAAACTTGCCACTTATAAATGCAGTATAAAAAAGATTAGGAATAGGTTTATTCACATTATGCCTAAGCACTCGAGGTATGTTTGCCTAAGGGGATTGGAACGGAAACCTGATTGTCCTTCACATAACACTTGAGGAAAGTCACATAACACATGAGGACATGAGTTTAAGTTACCATTAAAGCAGTCTGTTTGCCAAGATTAGTAGCAGGAATAAAATCTATTGTATTTATAAGAATGAACCAAAAAAAAAAAAAAAAACAATTTTTATGGATATTTTCTTGAAACAGGAAAAGTGCCATAAATCTGGAGCACTTGAAAGTGCATTACCTTCATGCACATCTTTCAGATGTACATGAAGGTAATGAGAACACCGGTGGTTTCTTTTTTACTCATTTGTGTCACGAAAGGTCATCACGGTGGGATGCTTAGAATGTATTGACTCTCAACAAAATATGAGTTAGGTGACATAAATATTAAACATTTTTCCAACTTTTCTATGGGGCAAATTTTAAAAAAAGCAAAGAACTTGAAGCAGTTGCGTCGTTTCGTTTTTAATTTATTGAAAGTACTCGGAGGGTCACGGTTTAAGACCCCTAATCTAAATAAATGATATATTTTCGGATGTATTTCCAAATTTTGTCACAAAGATCGTAATAATACCATTAAATAAATTTTTAAACATATAACGTTACGTATATTTTTATGCAGACTGAAATGTTTAATACTTTCTGCTAGTATACGACATTTCATAAGAAAATAAACGCTTGATATAAAGTTTCAGTTATGTAAATCTTAGACAGTGCGATTGCAGATTGATTGAAACAGTTAAGAAAAGAAAATTCTACTGGATTTTTTTACCATCATGAACTAAGTTTACTATGTGCACTAGGAACTAAAATCTTACATTAGAATCTAATGCTAGAATTTTAAACTAACATTAATTAAAAATGAGGGCATTTTTAAATAAGTTATGTTTTAAGAATTAGATGTCTTGAATCTACTGCTATTACTGTACTTTCCTGAATTAAGCTTGATAACAATGGCTTGAACTTACAATATTAAACTTCAAGAAAAATTAATATGTGTCTAAATCAACGCTTTATGTATAGTTCAGGTCAGGTTGAAGTACATAGAGCACTCAATGTTTAGTCCAATTCACAAACTATTTAGACCGCAACACACTTCGTGGTCCCACAACGGACTCGCCGAGTACCTTGAACAGTGTTTCGTTGTTCGTGTTTTTTCGCACTTATACAAAGATTTAGAACATTGGTGCCTTCCACATGCTTTAAGTACAGGTCCAGGCAAAGCCAGCACCTCCTGTTGTGAGTTGAACCACAGTAATTGAGGTATTAGTGAACCTAGCCAACTCTTAAACTTTCCCCTAATTTTGAGGGAAAACACCCCCAATTAAGGCGCCGAGGAGGAGTCCTATTGGATGAAGTGTGATCTAGAATGTGCTAGGGGGGAGGGGCTAAGCTCTTTTCAGATCCATACAAATTTAGAAGGCCTGCCGAGGGAATTAGGGGTGGGGTAAATGCAAAATAATTTAGACTAAAGCTGCTAAAGATTTGAGTAGCAATTATTTTAAGAAAAAATGTGAAAATAAATAATAATTTAAGCTGCTGGTACGAATCCAAACAGTTTGGTATACTACAATCTATACAAGAAGAATAAGATTAGAATTAAGAGATGAAGTGAAGAATTTATTTTCCTGTCTTTTTAAGTTAGTGAAGAATTTACTTCTTCTAAGTGTTAATTTCGAGTTTTACGCAAGAAATTTGATCATTAATAGTTTAGTTAAAGAAATTCTCCTGTATTTTGAGTGCCCTCTTGCTCCACAGACACTACACACATCCATGACTTTTCCAGGATTCGAACCTGAGCTTATCGATACGGCGGTTAGCATTGCTAACCACAATACTAGCTGAGGGAATCGCTGTAAGGAATTCACATGTGAATTCAATGTGTACAATAGGAAATACTTATTACTTTTCGGAAAAGATACTTTCAAGTGCTCCAGATTTATGGCACTTTTCCTGTTTCAAGAAAATATCCATAAAAATTGTTTTTTTTTTTTTTTTTTTTTTTTTTTGGTTCATTCTTATAAATACAATAGATTTTATTCCTGCTACTAATCTTGGCAAACAGACTGCTTTAATGGTAACTTAAACTCATGTCCTCATGTGTTATGTGACTTTCCTCATGTGTTATGTGAAGGACAATCAGGTTTCCGTTCCAATCCCCTTAGGCAAACATACCTCGAGTGCTTAGGCATAATGTGAATAAACCTATTCCTAATCTTTTTTATACTGCATTTATAAGTGGCAAGTTTCTTTCTTTAAAATTGTCACTGTTACATGATTCTGGCTTCTTTCATTAAAAATAGTTAGAATTTTATTTATTGGAATATTGAATCAGTTTTTTGAAACAGTACGTCCATAATAATCCAGTTTAAATGCTAACTTGCTTTTTCAGCTCTTTCCGCTAATTAATTCCTTGTCAAATATAAAACTGATGACTCATGGAAAGCTATTTTGATAATATCGATAACATCATTATTTAAAAAATTTTTTGGAGACAGTAGATATCTCCACTTGACATTCAGATATCGGATTTGAGTGACATTTTTAACGCAGTAAATCCCATCTATCTGAGGAGAAACAATGAGTGGACTATTTTGTCTAATGAGCTGACTCAACTCGACTTCAAAGGTTATCAGATAACGTTTGTATATGACAGTTTTCATTAATTATGTTCTAGTATATAAAGAGAAATGACTCACACTCATTTTACCTGAAAAGATGACACAATTATATTATGTTATTCTTATCCTTATGTGATCTTGTTGTGTCGTTCTTATCTTCTATTGTGAATAAAGTTTAATCTTGTGCCCCTTCTATTGCACTTCGTATGATTAAGCAGTAAATTTACTAAGCTGCCACATTAGATAATAAAGATATTTTATTTTTCCAATATGTTTTAGAACATACAGATTTCTTTTAGAAGCTAAGAACCTGAAATTTTATTCAATTTCGAACCAAATTCACCTCAAATAGCCTGTTGATAAATTTGTCAGATTTCTCTAGTAGTCTAATCAATAAAGCCTTTAAGGTATAAGGTATTTCTGCCTTCGTGGTGTACTGGTCTGCACGCTCAGCGCGTAATTAAGAGGTCCGCGGTTCGATTCCCCGCGAAGGAGTTGCTAATTTTTCATCTTGTCTCCTTTTAAAAAAACCCTAATGTCTCTACAAAGGTATAAAGTTTTGATTCTGCTATTATAAAAACAGTATTAATATTTGGCCTTTTACTTATAATATTTAATGTCAATAAAACAATTATTAAATTTTAGTAGTTAAAGTTAAGCATACATGCATCTTTCTTTTATATTTTCTTTGGATAAAGTACAGTTGAGAGAATTATATAATGCATGAAATTTTAAATTTCAATCATAGATAGTACTTCAGCACTAAATTTCATACGTTATTTGAGCGCAATCAAACTTAACAACTTTCGGGGTTAGTATAAAAATATCTGATTTGGACACCGCATGTCTTTCTTATACGACCTATTAAAGCACTTTTTCCTACACTTCATTTAAATTTATTTCCTTAAATTTCATTATTATAGATTCAATTAATTCAGTTCTCACTTTGCGGCAATGCCAAAAAACGCATAAAACTCAAAGCAACTTTATTAAAAATTGTATAATGCAGAAAACATAAAACACAAAATATAGTTAAAACTGTTAAATAAAATAATTTTTAGAATTCAAATTACAGTTTTTACGTAAAAATAATTCGGCCAGCGAACAAGAAGACAGATTTTTCGATGACAAAACTGAAAGTTTACTTTTGGTACCATTTTGCAAAAAAAGACACTGAATGTGCAGAAGCTGAATTAGTTTTTCTACTAAGAGTTTTCAAATGTAAACAAAAAGCGGTTCCGTTAGGTTTAGTGGTACTTAAACAACTTTTACATTGTTGATAATTCTACAACTATTGCACGAAGATTAACTGAAGGCATAAAAACTTTAAACGGAACATACGAATAACATAATTCAATCCCTTTAAAGCAAAAAATGCACAATTTACCAAAGAATAAAAACACTGAGCTCACCGAGATGGATAACAAAGCGGGTATATATATATATATATATATGTTGTATGATCTTAAATTCATTTAGTGCGAAAACAAGTTATTCTACTACTTGCGCAATTGCTAAAGTAAAAGTAAGTTAATAATAATTTATTTACTAAATAATATTGATTATATTATCTCCTAAGTTTAATTATAGTAGAATTATCTTAAAAGAGTTAATCCATACTTAGAAAGTTCTATTTTTAAAGATGTTATGAAGTAACTTGACTGTAAATTGTTAAAAATGCTTAACGGGGACTGGAATTAAATCATGAATAACAAAATTTCAATTGTAGAAGGATAGGTTTTTGGTAAGGCCAATTGCAAACAAAATGGGAGGTGCACAACTACTTGTTACAGCAATCTCATATACAAAATTTCAATGTTCTGAGTCTACTTGTTTTTGAGTTAGGCGAGTTATACGCACATCCGTAAGTACACACAGATGTAACATAAAAATGTCTTCTGAAAGCATTTTGAAAACCATTTTTCAATCCATTGGGGGAAAAGGAAGCCTTTATTCTATCCGTATGTACCAGCGTTACGCAAAAAAATGTTTAAATGGATTCGAAAGCGATCAAAATGGATATTTCCGCTGAAATATGATATCCGGAATTTTTCGCGATTACCATATTTCTTTTACTTCGTTACAAGGAAGTGAAAAATGGTTTATTTTTTTCTTCTCAAAATTATTCTTGGGGTTAAAAGTTCCATAAAATCAAACGTTTCCGCCATAACAGCCTAACATTCTTTTAAATACAAAGTAACTAATTATCTAATTGTTAACTAAAACTGAAAATTTACTAATATTGCTGAAGAATAACCAAATATTATTTTTTTCTCTTCTGCATAGTTACATTACAATCTTAAATTAGAATTCTTGGTGTTGCTTTTATCAATGCAGCTCGAATATTCCATTCTAAAACATACATTTAAAAATATTTTGGGCGAATTTTAAGCAGATAATTTCATTTGATATTTATTACCTTTAAACTGATCTTGAGAATTATTTGTTTTTTCAAATAAATAAATGATGTACTTTACTAACGTTTATATCTTATACTCACTTACCTAAAATTATACGAAATTTTCACTATAATTTTTATTTCTTTCCCTTCCCAAAGTGTTGCAGTATAACCGTTGTCATCAGACGATAAAATTCGAGTTTTAACTACATCGCGCGCTAATTACAATATTGCTGGAAATTTTCTTGTTTGGATATGCTTAAACATTTCTTGGATAATTTTTACTGTACAGTATTTTAAAAATCCCGAGAAACTAGTGTTTAAATTGCATCCAAAATTGATTCGTTGGGGGTTTCATTACAAGGAGAGTTCCATGAGTTAAGTCCACGCTTCGAGATGTGAAATTTCGCCTGGTAAATACCATTTGACGTTTTGCACCTAAACTGATGATAGGTATATCACTTTCAGGTTCGAGACAAGTTTCATTGTCTTTATGCGTTGAAATTTTCGCCACTCCGACAGGATAATAGTTCAATAAAGCAAAATTATATTTTTTGCCAGTTATCGTTTCAACATAATCTTTTACATCTAGAAGAGTTTGAGTCCATGGTTCTGCACAAATGCTCGTTCCAGAGAATTCGTAACTAAGTCCTTCATCACCAAAACCGAGTACTTTTCTTCGTGGAACATACTGAGTCCCATTAATTTCAAAACTAATATTTTTAAAATCATAATTTGATAGTTCATCTAGCAAAATATCAGCTTCATTTCGTGAATAAAATTCTTCGTATAATTCCACATTTAACTCTGTATCACATATATTCCTCATATTCGCTTTTGAATCTAACGACAATTCTGAAAGATATAGAAATACGTAGCATTCTTAAATAGCAAAAATTATCTAAAACATACATTAACGAAATGATTTCATCAACACTTATCGTAATACATTCTTGTCATGTCTTGTTTGTGAAGCCAGTCTTTCCGGCTGGACAGTTGGACAATACATACAGAAGTGAAGGAAGACCTTTGATAAGCGCTGCACGTTATCATGATAACGTGAAGTCTACAGCGCTTATCAAGGATCTTCCTTCACTTCTGTATGTACTGTCAAATTTGGAATAGCAACAACAACCTTAAGATAATACATTCTTTCGCGTATGATTATCAGAGTTTTAGAAATTTTCCATTACTCTATCATGATAAGTGGATGATGCTTTTAAGATTCTCTTTATGCATATATGTAATATCGAGGTTCAGAATAACAACATTAGGACACTATAACTCTTTCCCACTATCCTATCATGATTATTTTTACACATATGACGCCGGAAAGACTGGCTTCACAAACAAGACATGACAAGAATGTATTACGATAAGTGTTGATGAAATCATTTCGTTAATGTATGTTTTAGATAATTTTTGCTATTTAAGAATGCTACGTATTTCTATATCTTTCAGAATTGTCGTTAGATTCAAAAGCGAATATGAGGAATATATGTGATACAGAGTTAAATGTGGAATTATACGAAGAATTTTATTCACGAAATGAAGCTGATATTTTGCTAGATGAACTATCAAATTATGATTTTAAAAATATTAGTTTTGAAATTAATGGGACTCAGTATGTTCCACGAAGAAAAGTACTCGGTTTTGGTGATGAAGGACTTAGTTACGAATTCTCTGGAACGAGCATTTGTGCAGAACCATGGACTCAAACTCTTCTAGATGTAAAAGATTATGTTGAAACGATAACTGGCAAAAAATATAATTTTGCTTTATTGAACTATTATCCTGTCGGAGTGGCGAAAATTTCAACGCATAAAGACAATGAAACTTGTCTCGAACCTGAAAGTGATATACCTATCATCAGTTTAGGTGCAAAACGTCAAATGGTATTTACCAGGCGAAATTTCACATCTCGAAGCGTGGACTTAACTCATGGAACTCTCCTTGTAATGAAACCCCAACGAATCAATTTTGGATGCACGGAATACCCTCTCAACCTGACGTTAAAGATCCTAGAATTAGTATCACATTCCGAAACATAAAAATTTCGAAAATTAAAAAACGACGCTTGGAAGATAATGAGGATGAACTTCCAGAGGATGACTGGTTTGCCCACTATATGAAGTCTGTTCCAGAAAATATCTTCATGCCGAATAATCGAGAACAGAAAAAAGAAAGTTCGAAGTTGATTGCACAGTGGACTCTTGGTTGGGGATATTTTGTGTCCATAAATCAGTTTGAAAACAGAATGAACATTCATCTACGTGAATGTGTGGAACAAAATAAAATATTATACCCTACTACACGCGGTGTTGTTATAACTCCTGCAACATGGCAAGAATTTTCCTCAAAAATATATGAATTTAATCTTGTCTATACGAGTGCCAGCATCATTTGCAATAATGAGTTGGTAGTTTTCAACAAAGAAGGTGAGTGTATTTTTCAACAAGTTTTTAAACAAGATGAAAATTCTTTTAAACTAAAACCTACATACCTAAAAGTAAACTGTAATATTTTAAAAAAATTGAAAGAAATTATTCCTGATGTATCTAATACTTTATACAAAAGTATTTTTGAAATTATTTTACCGTTGCAAATCAAATGTAAAAACAATTGTTCGGATATGGTAAGTGATGATGATGAACTTTTTAAAGAACTCATAAACTCTATCAAAACTGAATTAAATTCAGTGATAAAAAAGCTATATAAATGCGAAGGTTGCATTGTAAATCATCCTTCACAAACAAGACATGGTTGCATTATAATAAGTGTTGAGGATAGAATTAAATATATTGGTGAAGATATATTTTTATGTATTAATTTTAAAAATATAAGAGATTCTTTAAGGCAGAAAAAAATGTTTCATTTATTTTGTAATAGGTTTTTTGAATCGAAATGTTATGAAGATTATAAAAATGCACCAATATAAGTACAGCTATTCTATTTAAATTTCTGTCTTTGGTTGATGTTATGAGTATTTTTATTTCCTTATGTTTTTTTTAATAGAAATATATTGAAATTTTAGTTTTAATTTTAAAGCAAACATGTATATTAAATATCAGTAAATGGATATTGTTGTTAATTTGATATTAACTAATGAAAGAAAATTCTAAGTATATTTAATGTATAATACAGAAACTTGTTCTTTGGAAATAAATAAATGTATTTAAATAGAAAAGCTTCTTGGTGAAATGAATGTATTTTTATTTTTTATAACAATTTTTTTAAGTATTGTATGTTTACAGTGCAGTATATGCTTCAAGTGATTCACTCGTGTTGAAAATTTAAGAGTTTATGAAGCGATTATTCGCTGAACTTATGTGATATATTTGCGAGGTTTCTTGAATACGAGTAATCTGAAGAGATATTTGAAATCTCATGAAAGAAACATCAGATGTAGTGTATGTCCTAAGAAATTTAAGTTTATAGTTTGAAAAGTCGCGAAGATTCTCGTCTTAGAATTTTGTAGTGAATAATCACAAGTTCTTTTCATGTAAAAAGGATATGAAAACTAATAAAGTTACTTTTAAGAGTAAATCATGATAAAAAATATTTAGTGAGCATAAGAATTTAAAACAATATGAATCTTTACATCGTATTGAATGTTCGGACATTTTTTCAAGTAAAACAGAATTTGAAGAATATCTCAGGAAACGTTTTTTTTTAAATGTTGCCGGTGTCAAAAGAAACAGAAATATGTTGATGATGATGTTTTGAAACAGCATGATACTTCTCTTCTTATAAATTGCATCCATTGTTTACAAGTGTTTAAAAGAAAAAGTGATCTCTTACACCACATTCGAATGCGACATGATTTGATGTGAATCTTATAAAAACGAAGAAACGTTGACATCGTTAATACATGCAAGTCTTCTAAAATCGCAAGTCTTAATAGTATGTTCGCAATTGAATCGATTTGCTAGAACATAGAAAATGATCATGTCTTAGATGTACTTCTTGAATATATAAAATTGTAGTTAGTAGGGAAAAAATGAGTTATGATGTAGTTTTACACTGAGTTATGATATCGGTGTTTGAAATGGTAATCAATAGTTACATTTAAAATGTGTCGTGAGTGTGAAAATGCAGAAATAAAAGAGCTTTGGTGAATTTAATAAACGCGGTTCAATGTGGTTGATGGAAAAATTTGTTCCATGTGAATTAAATAGTGTAAGATATAAACCTCTTTCTCTCAATAGTTAATTATTCAATTGTAAGACAATTAAACTTTAAATATATATGCATATAGTACATGTAATGATTAATATTACATTGAATTATGTAAATAACAGATGATATGTGTATTAACATAGTGAATGTTCGCTTTTATGAAGTTCTAAGCATTACTTTAAATACCATTCATAAAACTTTTATCTCATATATACAAACATGACAATATCTATTGAGTTTTAGTTTATTCTTTGGAACGTATGAAAGTTTAAATATTTTTTTAATTTAATGTAGATTGGAGTAAAATATCTGTATCTTTCTTCATTTCAATCGGTAATATCTGTATGCTGGTAAAGGTACGTCTGTTCGTAAGAATTATACTGTGTCACATTTTTGACAATCTTCTTTCATTCATATTAGCTAATAAGAGAATTATTGAAATTAGTAAAGTAATGAAAATCAACATTAATTGAAAGAAAAAAACTCTAAAATTTACATTTCCAGAAATATATCAAAGTTCCTTTTCTTAAAAACATCAGGTGTATCGTAGTTTTTATTTCTATTTCGTTAAAAGCTGAACTTGTAAAATAAAAATTTTCTATTAGTGTAAGGTAAACAAAAAGAAAATCAAGAGACAATCCGTATCATGAATGAAATTCAAGTCTTACATCGGATTAAAAAGAAATATTATGAATCTAAATGTTTATGCCTATTTAGCACAAAATGCGTTTATTTGTGTTATAAATTTAACTAAAACCATTCTCATAACAGTATGTTGCCTTTAAACTGGGTAAAAGTGTTAAGTATATTTTCTGATGGTATTGATATACTTGTCAAAGAAGTTCTAGAAACCTCAAATGTCGAAAGAGCATATGATAAGAATCTCCTTTCCTATCGTTACGTCAGTTACAGGTTAAGAGGTGGCTTGAATGGATAAAGGTAATGTTTGTGCAAAAATATAGTAGTTCTATTTTGAAATGAGAAATAATTCGCTTTTTGTCAATTAAGGAAACTTGTGGTATTATTAAACAGAATGTCAGTGAAAGACATTGCGTTTGCATAGTGAATTATGAAGGTACTGAAAGGTAGTAAAGAAGGTGAATGAAAGAAATAATTTGAACAAATAAGGTAAGGCTATCATTAAAAGAAAAAACTGTTCAAAAGATGTATGTTAGAATTAAAAGTAAGATGTTAAAATTTAAAAAGATGTAACAGAGTAAAACCAAAGAATACTAGTAATTCCCATCTGGAAAACAGTAATTGGAGTACGATATTGAAAAAGTTGGTTTTAAGAATTTCTTTATGCATGTGATGCAAAACAATTGCTAGTTTATCATGAGTGCTGACATAGATGCAATTAGTGCAGGAAAAATAGTAAAATTAGTAGAGTTAGTGTCTCTAAAACATGAAAAAATAATAGTGTGAGCAGTGTAAATTCATTTTAAGTACTGAAATATGACATAGACTAAATATCAGAAAATGTAAGAAATATTTTGGTATGTGTGGATGAAACACTGAACGTGGTTGTAAAATTAGAAATGAAAATTATCAACACACTTAAAGGTAATCGGGATTTAAAACTAAACATGATGTTAGAAACTTTGAAGACCATAAAACTATATGAGAAAGAAATACATTTAGATATAAATGGTATTAAACTGTAAAGTTGTGAATAGAAATTTCTGAGTAAAACCTGTAGATGATCTATTATGATCGAGGAATAAAACAAGTATTATAAAAATTGTAAGGAAATATTTGAATATGGAGTAAATGAAAACAATCCATATCGTTAAAATGAATAAAAAGGGATAAAATGTTGGAATTACGAGTGATGAGACAGAAATAAAAACATTATAATAAATAAGTTAAGTTAGAATTAAGAAATATAAACACAGAAGGGAAAACATGAACGTAAGAAAAGCAATTAACAGTTATAGACTTAAGTTTTTTTTTTTTTTTTTTTTTTTTTTTTTTTTTAATATTCGGTAATGTAAGGAAGATATTGTTAAACACGTGAAAGAAATTAGAAATTCTGTAGAAAATTTAGTAAAAGAACTAAGATCACGAAAAATAATACAATTTCATATCGCTAAGTTAAAGTGTGTATAGAATACTAGAATGGTTTAAAAAAAGTAAATGAAGTTAAAATTCAGAATATATTGAACATTATAACGTTAAAAAAAGTGTGAAATTGCATCTAAAATTAAGTAATGTAACGAATAAACAGCACGTGCGGGAACGTTTGTGAAATATAACGTATAAGTTAAAAATCAGGGTATTCTGAAATTTATGAAAGGTATGAAAAAAAAATAGTATGTGGAAATTAAAATAAAATATTACAAATAAATTAGAAACGTTAAGTATTAAAAAAATATGACAGTAAATGAATATGTTATTATGAAACAGAAAACCTGAGAAATAAGTTAAAGTTTCATGAAAAACTAGAAAGGATAAAAGTATCAGAATAAAATTGAGTAATAAAAAAAAATTATCTTGTAGTTACATTTTCATAACATGATGAACTATCATTAAAGGAAAGTCTTTTTTTTATATTTGTTTCTTTTACATTGTTTTCAGAGTCGCGCATTGAATCATTTTAACACTAGACTTAAAAAATATATTTCTAAAACATATAATTCACTTTTTCGTCAAGAGAGGGCAGCATCGCTATATCATCAAAATTAAGATGCAGAAAATATTTCCCGTTGCCAATATAAAAAAACTAACATTAAATGAAAAGCAGGAGGTCTACAACTCAATCAGCAGTCTACGAACACCTCAACTCCACTCGAAACCACATCTACTAGTGTGATGACGTTGCCTTTGGCCCCGCCCTCTGTGTGACGTCATTGACCACGCCCACACCCCACACCCCGTGCAGCAGAACCCGTATTTTTATACTACTGTCGAAACCCCGAAAGAGCAACGAAACAAAACAGGCTGCGCGCTAGTGCCGTACTTAACGTTGATTTCACTACTTGATATAGATACTTGGGTGGGATTTTATTCAGAGATTCAATTATATATAATGAATAATTTAATTACTTCAAAATTTAACAGAATAAAATTTGACATAAATTTAAGAATTTTTTGTTTCTTATTTCTTGACTTTAATGAATTATACTTCCTTGTAGGTTTCACAGCAGCATTTAAAAAGTTAAAAATCAGCCATACTAACTCAAAAAAGGAATTTCTGACTCTTCCCTCATAATTTAATATTGCTTTATATTTTTCTAATATTTATGAAAAAAACCCAAATTATCTGCATACAAACTATTACTTATCATTTCATTTTTCTTCCAATCAGTAATTTGTCTTTAAAAGAAAATGGTATAAAAATGCACTAAATTTTGTCTATAATATGCTATGTGTCTTGCAAGTTTCAAATAAATTAGTATATCAGAGGTTTGCTTAGCAAATAATTCAATGTGCAATTTAAAATTATTGCTTAAATCTGTAGAACCAATAATATTAGTTGTATATGTACTTAACTGTATTGTGTTAGTTATATAGCTGAACATGAAAATAAAGATTCACAAGTGAAAAATAAAAAAATTTTATTTACAATTTTATGCAAGCAGTCAGCATAACAACACAACACCTAAGTTATAACATACAAATAAGTTAAAACCAGCTGATCTCTTTTTATCAATAAATTATTCAAACTTTCTTGTAAAAATTGAAGCAGAAATCTCATTAAGCATATTGCCATACTAAGAAATCTCATCAATTCTTATTTATTAACAGGTGTGAAAATTTCAAAACTGCTTCTATATTAATTGGGTCTCATCAGAAACAATAAGATGAGACTATGTGACCTTAATATTTAAATTTTGATACTGCAAGTTCAAGTTTCTATTCGTTAAATTTCAACCCATTTTGTCTGGCAATTACAAACACCGTTATTAACTTTTTACAACAGCCAATTAATAGTTTCAAAATGTATTACGATACTGCCATAATATGGATAAATATCGGGCAAACACTTGAGAAGACCGTCCATTACCATTTAAAACACTTCAGGTGCACAAATGATATTAAATTTTATACGATGGCTATTATTATTTATGAAGCATATAAAGATACATTCAACAGCAAATGGATGTCAGCATCACCAGTATATGTAAAAACATTTATTGATGTTGTGTAAAGGAAGTGATTATCAGTTAATGTTTCAAATATAGAAAATAATAAAAATGTTTTACCTATGCACCAGTATCCAATTTGAAAGTATCTGGTCACTACATGCAACACAATTTTGTTGTAATTTTTCCAAGCTAAAACCGTGATCTTCTAAGTTACTCGCTATCAGGCTTGTTTAATTTAAGCAAAGAATATATCAAAATGATTTGTCCAGAAAGCCACCAGTCTTAATTATGGGACACCGGTAATTTCAAAATGCACATGAAAATCACAGGTTTGTGAAATGAGTGCTCCTAATCAGAGACACCCTTTATTCAGCCAATTCCCAGAATAATAGTAGGAGTTATTACAAACCTGTTATTTTGTCGCCATGCTGAAACACATAACTGTTATCTTGATAAAGTAATTTATCATATGGTAACATGAAAATTATACTCAAATGATATAAGTAATGGCCACTTAAAGACACAACATAGACCCTTTTTTACACAACAACAAATTAAAGACAAGGAAATGAATTTTTCAATATTTTTAAGTGTAAAACAGTCAGTACATGCCCATATAAAAAATATAAATTATAATGACCCATTCTCAGTATAAAAGCAGCAGTTACCATAAACTTGTCATCTTGTAAGCATGCTGAAACACAACTTTTATCATGAGAAAGCATTTTACAGTATGTTAACACCAAATGATAACCACTTACTAAACATTAAGTGGTAGCCATTTAAATACAACCCAGATACCATTTTATGCAGCAAACACTCAACAGAACGAAAATGAATTTTTCAATATTATCATCTTTCAAGTGCTCTGAATATAAAACAGTCAGTGCATGTCCATATGAACAAAATTATAATGACTCATTCCCAGTATAATAGCAGCAGCTATTATAAACATACAATTTTCTAATCATGCTGGAAACATATAACTGTTACCTCGATAAAACATTTTACCATATGTTAACACAAAAATTATATCAAAATGATAAGAGTAGTGGCCACTTAATAAAACATAACCCAGACACATTTTTATGCGATGACAAATTAAAGGCAAGGAAATTCCTTCTTCAATATTTCAAGTCATAGAATGGATATATATATAAATATATTTATATACGTTTGGTGTGGCCGATTGCAACCAAAATACGAGGTGCACATATACATGTTATAGCAGTCCTATATACAAAATTTCAACGTTCTGAGGCTACTCGTTTTTGAGTAATGTGAGATATGTACGTACACACGAACGTACGTACATACGTTCGTACAGAAGCCACGAAAAATTCTCTTCAGAATTAATTTTAGTTTAAGTTTTTTTAAGCAGTTTTATAATTTTTTTGAAGGAAAAGAGTATTTTATTCTGTCCTTACGTACAGATATGGTGCAAAAACATCGTTAAATTGCATTCGATAGCGGTCAAAATGGATATTTTCGGTGAAATATGCTGCCTGAAACTTTTCGCGATTACAATACTTCCTTTTTTCTTCGTACAAGGAAGTAAAAAGGACATGCCTTCTTCAATATTTCAAGTCATCTAAATATAAAACAGTCAGTATATGTTCATATCAACAAAATTATAATGACCCATTACCAGTATAACAGTGGCAGTTATTATATACATATCATTCGGTAAGCATGCTGAAACATCACTTTTATCAGGAGAAAGCATTTTACCATATGTCAACACCAAACTTATACCCAAATGATAAAAGTAGTGGCCGCACTAAAACACAAGCCGAGATACTTTTTTACGCGATGACAAATTAAAAAAAGGACATGCCTTCTTCAATATTTCAAGTCATCTAAATATAAAACAGTCAGTATATGTTCATATCAACAAAATTATAATGACCCATTACCAGTATAACAGTGGCAGTTATTATATACATATCATTCGGTAAGCATGCTGAAACATAACTTTTATCAGGAGAAAGCATTTTACCATATGTCAACACCAAACTTATACCCAAATGATAAAAGTAGTGGCTGCGCTAAAACACAAACCGAGACACCTTTTTACGCAATGACAATTTAAAGGCAAGGAAATGCCTTCTTCAATATTTCAAGTCATCTGAATGTTAAACAGTCAGTATCTGTCCATATCAACAAAAGTATAATGACCCATTACCAGTATAACAGTGGCAGTTATTATATACATATCATTTTGTACCCATGCTGAAACATATCACTTTTATCAGGAGAAAGCATTTTACCATATGTTAACACCAAACTTATATCCAAATGATAAAAGTAGTGGCCGCACTAAAACACAAACCGAGACACTTTTTTACGCGATGAGAAATTAAAAAAAGGACATGCCTTCTTCAATATGTCAAGTCATCTGAATGTAAAACAGTCAATATCTGTCCATATCAACAAAAGTATAATGACCCATTACCAGTATAACAGTGGCAGTTATTATATACATAACATTTTGTAAGCATTTTGAAACATATAACTGTTACTTTGATAAAGTATTTTATCATGTTAACACCAAAATTATACCCAAATGATAAAAGTAGTGGCCACATAAAAACATAACGCAGACACTTTTTTACACAACAAATTAAGGGCAAGGAAATGAATTTTTCAATATTTCAAGTCAATTATAATGATAAAGAATCTTACCATATGTTAACACTAATTTGATATCCACATTAATAATAAGGACCACTTAAAATACAACCCAGACATTTATTTACATAGATGCATAGAAATGAATTTTTCGTTACTATTACTTTTCAAGTGAACTCAAGGTTAAACAGACAGCATACATGAGTAGAAAAAAAATAATAAGGAATTCACAATAATGTGTAACAGTAACTGTTAGATGTGAAAATATTTTTTCAACAGAAATAAATCTGAACTAA
This sequence comes from Stegodyphus dumicola, assembly GCF_044657685.1. Lineage (NCBI taxonomy): Eukaryota > Metazoa > Arthropoda > Arachnida > Araneae > Eresidae > Stegodyphus > Stegodyphus dumicola. Next base: position 138,633,095 of record NC_140777.1, read on the forward strand.
CATCACTAGGCTTTGCAATTAATTTTTTGCGTCTTGTTACATGCATTAAAGTTACTAAACTTACTAGTCTATGAAATACAGCATCATTTGAATTAAAACCTACATTTTATAAATGTTTAATTGCTAAACACCCATTATATTTTTATTTATGCTTTAAAGTTTTCAATTTGCGCTCTTTTGCAATGCTTTTCTGGTTTAGTGTATCATTCTTTAATTTGCAATAATTATTTAAAAATGTGTTCGTTGATGACCAAAGAATCTGCTTTAACACTTTCTGTGACTCATGAGCTTTAGGGCAATCATCTAGATTTAAAAAAATGTCATTTTCTATCAGTATGTCTAGAGTTAAGTTACATGCTATATCCCTCTGATTTGCAGAAAATAAAAATTCATTCTCAAATTCTTCAGATACAAGTTTTTGAATAACAACATAATTATATATTACTGAATTTAGTACATCAGGATGAGGATATAGAAGTCCTCTATCAAATCTTTTTATCCAAGACTGTCCTTCATTTTCTACAATTAATTCTTTATCAATAGTTAGATTGCCTTTACAAATATCACAGCTTAATAGTTTCACAACTTTATAACTACAGTAACCAGCTATATACATTAAAATTGGTATGTCATTTTGAACATTTTGTATATCTTCATTTGTAATAGTTATTCTTCCTGAGAAAGTGCATCCAATATTTTCTTGCTCCAGAGATTCAATACACAGGTTTTTACAATTTAGATAAATAGGAATTCCTCCATACTTTGATGATTTAATAACAGTTGGCAGAAGACTTCAAATTTTGCTTCAGTTTCATATACTTGCCTTATAGAAATATTATGTTGTGAACCAGCCAGCTGTCTATATTTTCCGAATCTATTCTCTAGGAGATCTGTTTGAACTTTTCCTGGTAAAAAGTAAGTAAATTTTAGCTCTTCAATGCAATACCTTGCCATTTCGAGCAACGAATAGCTAGTATGTGTTAATGCAAAATGTGTTTCCTTAGTTAGTCCACCACTAGAACAGCCTAAAAGTTTCCACTGATCTAACCACTCAAGTAACTTATTTAAATAAATATATCTAATATCATCATTTTGCACAGTTAACGGCTTTTGATACTCATTCATCTTATGGTGTCCTTTAAAGATACTTTTGACATTGACTATTGACCACCATGTAGATATAATTTTAATAAATTCAGCTGTTGTTTCGTAATTTAAAATACTATTTTCTTTACCAATAACCATTATTGCCTCTGCAAGACGACTGTCAAATATTTGTAATGCTAGCTTGACATTTTGTCTTTCCAAATTGGTTGGATACAGAGCTTTCAGAGTCAAACCATAACTATATTTTACAATTCTGCCTGCCTCTAATGAATGGAGACTTTTTATGCATGCAAATGCCGCTGTTTCGACCTTGGAAAAATTTTCAAAATTTGGATAAAATAAACATTGCCCAGAAGTTTTTTGATTTATCCAGTTGTTCCTGACACACTTCAAGATGTGCACTGAGTCAATAACAAAAAATAGTGGCCGAGATAAGTCTGCAGGGTTTTTATACACAATACTAATTTTTGGAGGCATACAAAATAATGACATGGCTTTTTTATTTATTGAATTATTGTCAGAGACAACTGCCACAATTCTATAACCTATATTTTCTAAACCAATTATAATTTTCTTAAGATATTGATACAGATCCTCAGCATTTAATGATTTAACTGGTAATATATGTGCCACATCCTTGAAAGGTGATGATAAGCTACGTATCATAAAAACATAAGCACTTGTAGCAGCTTTTTCACAGTTGTAGGCCATGCCACACAAATTTCCTCCTTTAAAATCGAAAGATGAATTTAAATGCACTTCATCCATCATAATAATTACAGTTTTATCATTTTCTTCTAAATCCTTGCATCTTTGTTTAACATATCCTAAAAAGTCATCATTAAATTGCTCAGTAATAGGATTAAGAGAAAACGTTGAACAAATTCTACGAATAGTACGTGGATGGGGAGTAGAAATGTAACCTGAATGTCGTAAAAACTTGTATGCATGCGGTGAGATCGAGTTTAACAAACTGCAAAAAATAAGTAAATCTGGAGTATATCGATACTTCTCTTTCTTTACATTTAGTTTATTTACTTGCTCTGAAAGGAAGTTCAGTTCAGTTTCTTTTTCAGGTAACACTCTTTTCAATTCTGAAAGCATATCATCCACAATTTGTAAAAAATTCTTAATATATTCTTCATTTTGTAAGTTATGAGACAGACTTTCAACTTCCTTTAGTTCTTCTAGAAACATATTTACATTACTAATTTTTAGAGGGAAAACAAATTTACCAATAGATTTTATAGCGATGTTTTTAATATAAACACATACTGTTAAATCCTCATTTATTACTACCGATTTCTGAATTTCTGGAGCTGGGTCACTTAAAATATCAAGTAACACAGTTGAATTTTCAGTATGTACAGTTGTCCAAAATGTTTCTAAAATCTGATGTTCTAGGCAATTATTGAATTCAATTAAACTTTCAAATGATCGTTCATTATCATACCGTTCTTTCATTTTCAAACTTTCTTCTATCGCTTTCTCCAGGTATTTCTCTTCTAAACGAGCTTTCTTCTTTTCTGGTGACATTCTCGATACAGAATTTGATGACATGTAGGATGGGCCATCAGGGAACTGAGAAGGTATGCATCCTTTTTTCAAACGTGGCCTAGAAATTGGGGCTTTAATTAACTTCGCTGATTTCTCATCATACATTTCGATTTCTCGTATTATTTCATCTGATCGAAAATGTAATTCACATACCTATAAAAGAAAATATTCAAAAATCAACTTGTTGTGAGTACAAAAGTTAGATGCATGTTAATATTTAGTAACAGAAGTCAATAAGCCCTATGATTTAAATAAATAATTTGATACATAAATACGAATTAAAAAACCAGTAATATCATTTCAATTACGTGTATAATTTAAGTAATTTGTAAAATCTGGAATGCTCATCATAATGATTACAGCTTTATTTACATTTAAAGAAAATTATATATTTGAGATAATTGTTTACAACAAACACTGGTTACCAAATACAAATAATTACCTTAAATACATCATACCAAACTTTCATATATCATTACAAAAATTTTAAAATGAAACCTATTATGATTACTTAGTAGTTCCTTGTCATATAAATTATGATAAATTTGGAATAACTACAGAATCTGCCTGCACAGTATACTAGAAAGCATTTAAAAATTATTGGCATTTATGTAACTACTAAATTTAGAATTATTCCTGTTATATGGAACTTTATTTCATTCATAAAACTTTGAAGGAAAATATTTTTTTGAAATGATTAAAACAGGCAAGATTAAAATCTTTCAAACATAAAACTTCTTACCCACAGATCAAAATCTAATATCGTAAGCATAAACATCACATACCTATCAATAAAAGTAATAAAAAAATGTAAAGATACAAAACATAAAAAATGCAGTAAAATTGAACTTACTCTGGTATGTTTAGTAGGTTGAAAGCCATCTTTTCTTCGTAGACTCCTTATCCATTTCATCCGGAGTTCAGTCTCATTTGGAAACTTGAATACAGCCACTTTTGGTCCGTTTTTATAATTACCACGACATGTGGCTACAGCACATTTATGAGGCATCGTATGAAATTATAAAAGCACGAGACAATATATAAAAAAAGCACGAGACAATATAAAAACTCTGTCGCTAACGCAAATAACCGCTCCACGTTCGTCGCTCTTGGCTCAACTACGGGGCTTTGATTTTGTTTGAAGGAGCGAGGTGAGTCAGAGACGACTACCTGTGACGTCAGAGCTTCCCCTCGCTTCAGTGTCCCGGCTTCCTTCTATAAGGAGGTGTTGCCTTACCTCCACCGAAAAATTAATTATTTCGAAAGTATAATCATAAATGCAAAATTAAAAGCTCTGAGGTTTATGCAAAAGTCCATCAAAGTTGAGAAAAATTCATAAAAGTCCATAAATTAATCATGTATACTGTAAAAGTATCGAATTGGCGACACGTGATGAGCATGAGGAAATACGAGCACAGGCCGTTGCGTAAATATAGGGCAAATAATATATAATTTTAACATAATAAAGACAAAATAACATCATAAACTAATAGCCCAAAGTAATAAAAGTTTCAGCGCAAAATTTAAATTATGTATATGTTGAAAGATGGTTCAAAAGACTCGGAATGCAAAAATATAATTAATATAATAATTATAAAATATAGTTTCCATTTATACTAGATAAATTTCCATTAAAATATCTTCTAATACGTTAAAGAAGACAAACATTTTGTCTCTATGAGTAGGCGCAGCATGAATTTCATCCAACCAATTCATGATTATTTTAATTTACATCAAAAATGGAAAACTCACTACAGATTTAGTTTATTTCACTAATGACCTGTAAAAAGTTCTTAAAGGTAGAGGAGTTTTGATTCGTAGAGCTTTTACTCCTAGCTCTGAGTTTAACTGCTGTAGAGAGCGTTGGAAATTGTGTGTGGTCTTTTGTTCTGACATCAGTTCGAATTTTTCTATCATAACTAAGTGATACGGTAGGATATTTTTAGCTAAGAGTGTCACTTTGAGTTCCGGGGGAAATATTTCCACCTTGTGGCTCTGAATGAGTGTTAACAGTTCGTTTCTTAACATTTGGGTTCTTCGAACAACTTGGGATTTTGAGATAAAACGAAAGTTGGCTGCGTGGTCACCACCACAGTTACAACACGTAAATTTTTCAATGTATTTTGCTTCACAGCGTTACTGCGTTATCTTACAGCGTTTAATGCTTTACCGATGTTCCTTTTTTGGAGCATCACGTTTCATATCTTTTTAAAAAATAAACTATCACATATGTCAGCTTGAATATTATAATATGTATGACTGATATTTTGACATAAAATTTATTTTTCAAATATGTATATTTCAGCGTAGAAAAATTTCTAAAAATCTCTTTTTTTCTACAATTTTTGCAAGTCTTAAGGAAAACAAATTCTATAAAATTCCTAAAAATTCAAATTCGCCCCAAAATTTTCTACTCAAACTTACAAGGAGTACGTTTAATGATTTAATAAAAAAAATTCAAAATAATAACAAGAATTATTTCAAGATTGCTTAAAAGTTCAGTGTACCAAAAAAGGAACATCGACGTGTAACGATATACAAAATCAGTGATATCACTCGTATATTTTTTGTTAGATTTAAATACATTCAGTGCTCATAAAAAATGCCCTTTTTGAGAGGTATTAGCGATGTGTCATTTATTTATTGAAGAAAGGATTGGGGAGAGGAGTAGAGGGCGGGTCTCATCTCTCACACCAAGGGGGGTGATAATTGGTTTTATTTGTTATTCCCTGTTGTTTGAGCTGAATTCATAATTTGAACAAAATTCATATTGGAGCTCTCAGGAAGATTTGCATAATTATATAATGCAAAATTATGTAAAGAAGGAATGGGTGGGGTAGACCTGTTGGAGTGACTTCTTGGAAGTTACAATCATAATTTCGCAACAAAAAATGGTACTGGAGCATACTTATCAGCGCACTGAATATAGTTGTGGCTGCTTGGGTGAATCTTACACATTGATTTACACAAAAACACCCCATTAGAAATGACTGATGTGAATTTTAGAAGAGAAATTACTTTGAATTTGCTTCAAGCGAAACCTAAAATTCACGTTATACCTGGTCCTGTGCCCATCAGTCGACATCTGAAAGAAAATCAGATGCACATTGTATAGTTACATCATCACATAGGTGTTGTAAGTGTGTCAAAAAACACTACAGACATGTGTTTTGAATACAAAAAACGGCTGCATGTGCAATGCTTCCCACAATGTCATGGACACTGAGATACTGCTAAAAAGCCTTACAAAATATTAGTGTTTAGAATGGTTTGTATTTTTGTACTACTGGCTGAAATCCCACGTGCCAGCTAAAGGATAAAATATTTAAATTTCTTATTGGTAAGTTATTTTACATTTTTAAAATCGCATTTTTTCATATTATGTATATTATTAGTCAAGCTTGTGTAAGTATATAATTTTTTATTATTTCTTTATATTTTTTGCATTGCTTTTCTTATAACATGTTACGCCAATTAAAAAATATTAAAATTTTTTAATGAGTTTTAGTTAAATTTTAGTAATTTCACATGTGATTGTTCAGTAATCCATTATTACACTATAAAATTTTAAAAGATTCATCATACAACGCTTTGTTTTCACGAAGCGGGAAAAAAAAGAAAGGAAAAGACGGTATTACATGCCAATGTTCCAAAAATAGATCATGGGGGAAATCATAGACAGAAATATTTCATAGCAATTTTTGTTTTGTTTTATAGTCTTCATGGATGTATTCTAATGTGAATTTCGTGAATTATTTGTGTCTTTTATTCCTAGATCATAATACGGCATGTTTTTTTAATGGAATATCTACTAATTGTCAAAGAGACAATTAACCATGCTAATTATCTGAAACACTCTATATATCCGTTATTGTTGTTCTCTATACTTTATTGTTGAGAATAGATGCTTTTCGCTATTATGTTCATGCAGATGATTTCAACATTCGCATTACTTTTGTACGAACTACAAGCAGCAATAAGTTCAGCATTATTCTTAAATCGAATGAGGTAGAATGTCTTGGTTACAGTTTTAAAGCAGGCTCTTCCTCAAGTATTTCATATAGGATTAATTTTACTCTAACACTTGCAAAATATGCTCCAATTTTTCCTTTTTATTTAATTTTGTAAATAAACCAAAGCATTGAGAAACATAGATAAGACACATCAATAGAGAAAGTAGATTTAACTTGTCAATTCATGCACTTAAATATTTATTTTAAACTTGAATCTTTTAGAAGTGTCAAAAAAGAACTTGCCGAAAATTTAAGCTATTGATTATCAGTGAGGGTTGGTTGGCTTGTAAGTAAGGGTACTTACTACACTGCATGCTTGCTTATCTTCAGTCTCAGTTTTTGATTTGTATGATTGCAACAAAGCATACAAGGGGTATCTGCTTAAGAAGAGTGATGCCTTCGTGGAGACTTTCGGAAGGGAAACTGGATCGTACCCACGTTACACATGGGAAAAGCCACGGAAACGCTCATGCAAGAAGCGAGTTCGCCGGAATTCGAATCGAACTACCAGTGTTCAGCAACTTTACCGCTTCACTAACTTTACCTGTTGGCTTCCAGTCTCAGTAGTTACTACACTATATGCTTGCTTGATAGTAGAAAGGGACGCAGCTATCGTAAGGGTTACCAGGCTGGGTCAAACTTCAACACTCTGGGGTCATAGTTATCACCACTCGGACTACGAGGAGCCAAACAACTGCAATAACTTTCATCCAGCAGCTTTTAATCTCTCTGACGGTATCAGTATAAACGACCAACCAATTCAGAGGTACAGTAATAACCTTTTCACAGATGGCTCCAAAACTGAGAACGGCACGGGCAGCGCCTTCTGTAGACTAGAAAATGGAGTTGTAACATTCGAGTGGAAAAGGAAATTAGGCTTGAATAACTCGGTATACCAAGCAGAGCTTCTAGCTATCAGTGCTGCAATTAGATATGCGAACACATGTCAACAGGAGAAATTCTCCATACTCAGTGATTCGGCATCAAGTCTGACGGCTATCGCAAATCAAAACAGCCGGAGTCCATTGGTATACAGAATTCAGAAACAGCTTCTGACAATGCCTATTTCGCAAAGACCCACTTTAAAATGGGTTCCCGCTCACACAGGGATTCAAGGCAATGAAGCCGCTGACCTACTGGCCAAGCAGGCAGCCAACTGTACGGATATATTAGAAAGACCAACTAAACTTCCTTGGTCTCATATTAAGCGAACAACTTTGACAAGTCTTCTACAAAATTGGCAAAGTAGATGGACAGAGGCAGAGGTAGGACGAAGGACATTTCGCTTACTGCCAAAAGTTAACATGGAAATAAAGACCCACTGTGCTAGCCTAACACAATTCTTGACAGGTCATGGACCATTCCCAGTATACCTGAACAGATTCAGACTTAGGGATACTCCTTTCTGCGAATACGGAGAGGAAGGCGACACGGACCATTATTACTTCCATTGTGTACATACAAGAACCTGGCACTTGAAGAAACCAGCGGACTCTGCCTGAGTAATGTGGACGACTAACACACTCAAAAACAGAATAGCCCTTGATAAAATAGAGAAAATCTCAGAACACTGCCTAAGCAGAAACAACCGTGGATAATATTATAATGTTTCAAAAGTTCAGAACTTAAAGCAGATAACCAAAATAACGCTTAGTGCCTTGCAGTTAACAATATGTAAAAACTGTTATTAGTTTATAATATTCAACCTTGTTACTCTGGAGTCTTCCCCGCCGCGATGGTATATAATTCCGTTTGGTTCATGTCCGTGGTCGGAAGCCATCATAGCGGTGCACTCACTCACTCACTCACTCACTATATGCTTGCTTCTTATTTATCTGTATACATGCTTGCTTATGATCAGGTTGTGTTTAGGTGTAAGAATTATTCTATGAATTTTAATACTTAGTATTAAAATTCTATGAATTTTAATACTTAGTGTATTCTGTCTTTTAAGAATGTAAAACATAATAAATGAAGGAAATATGTTTTGAGCTCAAAATATTTATTTAATGCATTTGACTGTGCACGTAGGTTTTTGTTTATGGATGCATTATAATATGATGTGTAATTACTTAAATCTATTGTAATAATAATAATCTATAAAATATTTTACTTATAAATTTGGAGTTTTATTTATAAATTAAATACATGAATTTAAACTATAAGATTATTTGGTGGCTTTATACTAAATGAAGAAATACACTGGCTTTCCAAACTCAATTCGAATTATAAGTTTTATTTATGCCTTTTATTTTGCTTTTTTCCCCAAACCTTCTGTTTTTTCCGACGGCCTTAACAAAACGCGAATTAACATGAGCTTAAGTAGCCAGCGGAAATTTAATTAAGTACTGTGGCAACGATCTAATAGCCTCTTAAGTGAAAAGCAGAGCTTAGTCGAACTGCTGGATTGGTAAATAAATTTTGCATCTGCAATCTCTGGAATTTACCTATTAACTCTCTCCACACTGCTGGAGCCAAGTTAATAGATGAATGTTAGATTGCGTTTGAAAGCCTGAAAATACCTTTGGATAATATTTCTTCATTTTAATTTGCACTAAAGAAGCAGCTTTAATCAACTTAATTTAAATTGACTAATTTTAGACTTAGTTTAAATATACGAAGATTTTACTTCTTGTCTATGTTACTGAAGTTTTAGTTAGATTTAAGGGTCAATTGTTAAGAGTTTTAAACTTAAAAACTTTTTCGGAGTGAATAAGGAAAGCATGTGCAACTAAATAGCTTCTAGAGTCATTTGGTTATAGCGATTGAGGAACGTGAAAAATGGGCAGTTCCCCGGACGGGATTTGAATTCCGGACCTCCCGAGTTACACCACAAAGGAATGCAGAAATGAGGGAGAAAATGCATTATAAACTCCCCCTTTTAAAGGATAACTGGGGATTAGGATACTTAATCGCCAAATACTGGTGGCGACGAATTATCGTCTGCCACTATTTAGTTCGGGCGCCACTTGTAGAGGCATTGAGTTATTTTGATATGTGAATGTGAACAGTATCCTCCTTGGAATTCAGACTCCGGACTTCCCGAATGCGCATCGAGTGTGCTTCCAATTAGATCCCGAAGGCATGAGGAAAAGGGGGAAGGAAATACGTTTTAAGCTAAGTATGTTTTAATTAACAGAATGTGTGAAGGATAGTTTTATTGAATAAGATGTGTCTTTTCATCGCGAAAAAAGAAACAAATAGTAATGTAGCTTAAACTGAAGATATGACTCTAAAGGTATGAGGATGGTTATGACTTCACTATGATTATATTACAACTTCAAATTCATAACAGTGGTTGCCAGTTAATACACTCTTTTGCAAAAAAATCGAATCACCATGAAGGAAGTGGTTGTTTTTGATGAAACTGAATACGTGTATAGCTCATACACAGGTAATAAAATGATTAAAATATCAAGACTATAGTACCTGCTCACGGCTCACAATCACCCACTGAGTGTTCAAACAGTTCCTTTAGTTGGTCGAACCGCCCTGGCGGCAAAACGTGATTGAATTCATAGAGGCAGGAACGGTAGAGGTTCGTAATGTCATTCTGCGACACATTCTGCCAGGCATTCATCAGTTGTCGCTCCAGATCTGTGATATTTTGTGGTGCCCGAATTTGGCGTCCTACCATGCCCCAGACATACGCAATTGGTGAAAGGTCTGGTGACCTTACTGGCCAAGGAAGAGTATCGACCGCACGGAGACAGTACAGGGATATACGAGCGGTATGTGGCCTGGCATTAACTTGTTGGAAAATGGCCCAGGATGACGTGCCATGAAGGGTAATGCAACCGGCCGCAGGATTTTATCAACATATCGTTGAACTGTTAAAGATGTACAGAAGATGACTTAAGATGACCTGCTGTCATAAGAAATAGCGCCCCACACCATCACACCAGGGGTTATGGCTGTACGTCTTTGTAAAAAAAAAGGCTGATTGGGACCGCTGGCCCCGTCATCTCCAGACACGAAGACGGTGGTGATCTGCTTCAAGAGTGAAGCGGGATTCATCACTGAACATTATACGATGCCAGTCTCACGGCAGCCATGATGATCGGCTGCGACATCACTCGAAACGACTTCGCCGATGTTGTGGTGTCAAAGGCAAATGTCTTAAAGGCCTCTGTGAGCGTAACCCCGCCTCAGACAAGCGCCGTGAGATGGTGTACGGCACCACGGGAGGTATAGACGTGGCTGTAGTGCGTTGAATAGTCGACAATGATACCTTTGGGACGGTTCGGGGCCTGGTGAACAATCATCCTATCTTGCTTCGCATTTTTGCTCCTTGACCTTCCAGAGCTTTCATTCCGTCCGCAATTTCCTTGTAGCAACCATTGCTGCCAACATTTTTGCACAGCAGTGTCTGTACGCTGCAGGTGGCGTCCTATTGCTCGGTATGACCACCCAGCTTCACGCAACCATACAATGCGATCACATTTGAGGTCGTTTAGTTGTCTGTAAGGTCTTCGATATCGTCGTAATGGCATCTTTAGTTGCTTCTTTACAGAATTTCTATGGCAGCAACAAAAAAGATAAATTTTCAGCCTCTGTTACTGGTTTTATACTTTGCGAATTGCGCACTAGAAATGTGTGCTATGATCGCAATTCCTGTTCATTTGCCTTGAAACTTTCATTATTTGCACGTTCGATTAAGATGTTTTTGCATACCAAATTTCGTCAGGATCGCAAAAGTCCTTCTTGGTGCTTCGAGATTTTTGCAAAAGAGTGTATATCTAAGATAATGATTCACATTTAATTCACTCATTGTATTTCATAATTAGCGTAAAGTTTTATTATAAGTAAATCAATCAGCATAAGTAAACCTGAGATATCCTGGAAGCAGACGTTATTATACAGAAATTTGTCAACTTCGACGTCAATTAATTCATGTACTTGATATTTTTTTAAGAAATCCACGTGCGATAAGCGGGTGATTTTCTCTTTTAAAATTTTTATTTTCGTACTCCGAAAGACAGCATGTTTGAAATTTTATAGTCAGCTGTTAAAACATTTATCACATTTCAGACTCTTTTATAACATTCACAGATTTATAATACTGATTTAACTTAGTAACATGAACTGAAGTATATATCCGGGAAGATGATATTTAGTAACTATTAATAATACTTTTTAAAAACATTTTCGTACAATTTTAGAACTTCAAGTAAAGCATCAGCGTTACTTAATTAGAAACATGTGAAATGAGTATCTGGAAAATTCCATTGGAAAAGTGTGAAATAAGTATAAGTACATTCACAGTACTTTTATTAAACCTATCACAGTACCTAAAGTTCTTTTATTAAATGATCTAATGGAATTGCTTGCTTTATATTTATTCGTGTTCGCAGGCATGTCCTCGTAGTATAAGTGCAACTTCGCGCGATTGAAGATTTGACTGTGAAGAGGTTTCTGGATGAATATTTTAACTAGCGGGGAGGGGAAGAAAATAAATAATGACTTCCACCTTCCTTTCACGGTGCAAATGCATTGCCCTGAAACGTTTAGAACGCTCCTTGTTATTTACTCTCAGCGAGGAAAATTTTCCAGAAACTGATTCGGTTCATACTGCTTTGCTTATGCACATCGCACAACATTATAAAACTTTTTGTTTGAAAAATTAAAGTGTGAAATAGTGCGAAATATTTCCTGGGAAAGAATGCTGTTTGTTCAAGATGAGCAACCAAATTAAAGATATGTTCATCCTCGGAAAGATAATCCAGTCTATCTTTAGAAAAGTGTCTTGAAATTAAAAAAAAATGCATTATGTTAAAAGGCACGTAATTTAAGACATAAATTTTTTAGAGTTGATAGCACATAGTCTCTCAATTGTACAAAATATAAAATCTTTTGCTAAGTGCAGCTTTTATGAAAGTATAGTTGTATTATAGAAGTTAACTGAAGAAATCAACTTATTTAAAATCATATGAAAAGGTAAAGAACAAAATTGAGATAATTAAACGCGACACCTCTCATGGTTGGTTCCTGAGCCGTGTTTCATTTCTGTGTTATGTTTTACATTTCTTCTCAAAATGCTTTAAAGGAGTTATATTTAATATGGAAATAGTTCTTCATGTATGCAGCAAACTTGCTTTGAATGCACAGTTTGTCTATCTTTTCTAATTAACGTTCGGAATACAAACTATTTTAAACGGGTAAAATATGTTAGTTATTTAATTAAGCACCTAAAGTTACTATCTAAAATTAGACTGAACGATAGAAAATATTCCATTTCTTCAGTTCATACTAATGAGATTTCAAATAACGAAAAATCCATTATGCTCCTTTCGCATAAGACATATACTTACCAGATAAACGCTTCTATTAACCTAACTGTACAGTCAGTTAAAGCATATTTAATTACGTTTGATTTAATTTAAAGGTATCCATTTGTTAAGAGGCCTTATGCGAGTTATCTTGAATAAGTTCTTATTTCAGGAGATATTTTCTCCGAATGAAGCTACTGCCTTGGAAAATAAGAGGTTCCCCAATAGACTGGATTACTCAGGTTTCTCATCAGTTTACGTGAAAACATAGTTTACAGAAATGTTTTTCTTTTTAATTTAAAATTCTATATTTATTTTCTTAAGTTTTGGTATTTATTGCTCTCATGATTGTACATGACGTGAATATTTCTTTGAAATTATTTGATTAAATGAATTTTGAGTGTTTGCTACGTTCGTGTTTTGAAACGGTAGTCTCTTATAACGGTAGTCTCTTATATATATATAAGTTAATTGTCACTCTTAATTTTAATTGCATTTTACGGTACCGTTTCTTTAATATAACTTACGGAGAAAATTAATGAGACATTAAAAAAACAGCGACCATAGATAAATTTTAATCATATGCAAAGACTAAAAAGATTATTTAGAGCTTTATAAAAAGTCCTGTTTCTACAGTACAAACCTCATATGACAAGCGCTTGCTAGGGCAAGGAATAACACTTTGGTGCGTTATTTCGTAAGTTTTCAACGAAGAAGCAAACATTTATGCTGATTGGGTATTCATGAACTGTCATGTAATTTCATGTTCATAATGGTGCACTTTTTTAACAGTTGTATTAAATTGGAAATCCACAACCTGATCAGGTGCTCAATCAACCAAGGAACATCTTTTATACACACACTGGGCAATTAATTAGAAACCCCAATCAATATTTTATTGGACTACCATTTTCACGGGTAACTGCTTTGATTCTTTTGGGCATCGAGTATAGATGCTTTCTGGAGTGCATTTATATCCAGAGAATATCATGCATTGGTCATGCAACTTTTTAGATCTTGTAAATTAGATGCAAGAGGAGTGTTGTCGGATGCGTTATTTCCACCATATTCCACACATTTTCGATGGGGTTAAGAAACGAGCAATGCAATGGCCAGGGAAGGTGTCGGAAATCGATATTCAGCGAACCACTTTTGAACACTTCTGGCACGATGTATAGTTGCATTATCGTCCATGAAGAATCCGTCGCTATCAGGATAAAAAGACAACACTGCCGGATGCATTTTATTTGCCAGTATATCTAGGTACCTCATGGCTGTTTGTTTACTCTCGAGGAACACCAGCGCACCACTTCCATGTCAGCAGAGCATGCCCCATATCATGATACTCCCACCAAACCTATGCACAGTGCGAGTAAGGAAAGGTGGATTCATGGCTTCATGGGGTTCTCTCCAAATTCGACGTCTTCTATCTGAGCAAAATAAGGTGTAGCGTGATTCATTGGACCGCATTACCTGTTTCCAATCCCCAGATGTCCAGTGTCTTCTTTCTCGACACCACTGCAAACTAATTCTTACATTTCGATATCATTGCATGTCAAAAATATTTTGATGAACGAATATTAAACACGTTCACACGTATTAAAATAAGTCAGTATATGAAGAAGCACGATTACTTGATGATGAAAATGGTTGCGCTGAATCGGCGTGCAACAAAGATACCGGACATGTCTTGCAGCCCACATTGAGTGCGAGGGGAAAACTCAAAGAGGGAAGAAAGGAAGGAAACTTTGAAACCGGCCTAATTTATAGTTTTTTTAGCCAACGTCCGTTGTCACAGGCGAAATGGAATTTAGAGTGAAAACGCAAGAGCTTGTCTCCGCACAATCATAAAACTCTTATTCTATTTCAAAGAGATATTTTTCTGGACGAGTTTTAAAGGGGACATCGGCACTTAAGTTATGTCTATGAAAAATCTTAAAAAATAATCATGCATTCATTCTTTAAATAGTTGAAAGACCAAACTTTTCAAATTTATTACACAGTCAGCTTGGATAAACAGTCAATGGGAACAAAGATGTGTTTTAAGTGGAGAGAACATATTTTAGGTTTCCTTTAATATATATTTTACAGGCGTTTATTTGATATCTCATTTCAATAACTAGCAAAAAATTATGTAATTGAACGGATCAGTTTCTCCTTCTCTCCACATTTCAAGATATTACGATTCTGAATATTTGTATGTAATGATTCACTTACAAATGGAATGAGTATGAAGCTTTAGATTCTCTGGCTGAAGAACATTTCGGAGCAAATTTTAAATGCAGAAATGCGAAGCGCGTCTATGTTTTCTATTGCAATAGAGATTTAATCGATATTTTAAGGAAGCATGAAGTATGATTTTAAACTAAAAATGTTATGCGTATTAATTAACCAACGATTAACACAATAATAAATTTAGTATCTTTTTGAAGTCAAATAAAAACTAAATTTCAAAAGAGTAAATTTAAGAGAATTTGACATCTTAGAGAAAAATATTTAGAGAAATTAAAATGTTATTTTTAAGATATTTAAAAAAGCAATGAAGCTATATTTTAAATTTAATTATTATAATAAATAAGGAAACAACAAATTTTAATAAGTTCTCTTTTGAAAGGTAGATTACATAACCAGAAACTTATAATTTTGTCATCGTAGAAAGTAACACATTGTTTAGGAAAGCCAAATCATGAGCTTGAATAAAATGGAAACGGCAAAATTAGAACTACAACAAACGGATGCACATCTGCTACAAATTTCTAATTCTCCTTAGAGACAGCTCTCCTGTGCACCTTGACATTAGCGAAATAAAACTTCTAGAAAACTTTTGCCTTCGTTCGCCCTCATCTGGGAAAGGAAAAAAAATCAATAAAATCAATCAGACAAATAAATAACTTAGTGTTCTGAGCTATAGAGGAAATGTAATCTTGAAACAGAACGTAAGAACTGGGTTAATTACTCCAGTTTATTTCTACATACTCTTAACTTTCACACAATTTTTTCTGAAAGCAAAGTGATTCGAGCCGAAAGATTTATATTGCCAAATGCTGATGATCTGGTTATAAAGTTCCCGCATGAATCAATTAAAACAAAATGATCATTTGTCTTCATTTCTTTAAACGTGGAATGGAATTAAGTGCGCTCATGTTTTTTGTTAAAATGCATTTAACATGCTGCCAACAGATTTCTGTAATTTCATTTATTTGTCTTCAGTGATGAAAAATCACTGAATCATGGCTGTAGTTTGTAGAATTAAACGAGAATTTCATAATGTGTATTAAATATAAAGATTTTTTATTTTTATGATGCGATGAATTTATTTTTCCATTGAAATATATATGTTTTATTCAAATGCTGATCAAGTATTTTGAATATGAAGGGAACAAATTACGATAATTCCCACTTATAGATTTTACATCTGTACATAGAACTATTTGAAAGCATAAGAAGCTCTTTTTAAGACGGTCACCAGAGGTGACAAACGATTTTGGTCTTGTGTGGAGGTAAGATCTCGGAAAGAAAATGCTGAACACAGATGTTTATTTATGCTTTCAAAAATACTGGTTACTTTCAAGTGAGGATAGTCAAGAGTGGGCTTATTGTGTATGACTTATTAAGCATAATTTATTCACTCGTACTTAATTTAATTATACTATCTAATGATTTAGTCTAATAAATATTATATAATGATATAAACAGAAACATAGTAAAACTGCCGTTACTTCCTGAACCTCTTAACTAATGATGTGCTTGAGTGTTTACTAGTTAAAATCAACAAAAATAATGCAATGGTTTTCTTCCCAGTTTGACAGTACTATATGATTGCAATATTGAAACGATATATACATATTAAAACGGAACTTTGAGAGTGACTTATGAATAACCGGTAATGAAAAACAAGCCAAAAGTTGCAGTTATTTAGCAGTAAATACAAGTATAATAATGATTTTTAAAAAATCTAGTTCTAATCTTAAATTTAAATTCTATCAAAAATGCAAGAATAAAATACAGATATGAAAATGCAAATAAGACATTGGAGAGAAATATAACTATCTTAGATAACTGTAATAATTAAAACTCATGCGTAACAAATCATAAGTAATCGGATTAAACAAAAAAGAAGTTTTACATTTCTCGAATCATTTTCATTAATGGGGTTTATATCCCGAAAACTTCAAAAAGAAGCATAACCTGTATTTGAAATAGGCATTTAAAAACTTAGTAAAACCAAAATAAATAAATTAAATTTAGAATATTAGATTAAAAATGCTCATTATTTGCCAAGCTCCCACAGGATATGAGCGAATAACCTTTCTAAAATTCTATCCGTAAAAAGGAAAAAACAAAATTTTAGACAGATAAATAATGTGCAAATATAAAATAAAAGTACTAAAAGGAATGTTTATAGTACAAAATACGTAAAATCAAATTAAGCTAAAAGCATTAGAAAGCATTAATGGTAGCTGCACTTGGCTAGAGTCCTAGGGCATGTGAACATAGTCTCAGTTTTGGTAAACGATAAATCTAATGAACCAGAAATCAGAATGGGTTTAACGACAGAAATGTTTTTTGAGAGGACAAAAAAATTGAGAAGAAAATACCTAAAATAACAGCACTCATATTAAAGCTTACTGTAGCTAATTTGTAGAAATACACAATATTTTAGCCATAGGACAATTTTGTTTAAAACTAAAGAACAATTAAAAATACAAGTAAGATATACAGGAAAAAACTAAGCAGTTTGAGAAAAGCTGCAAACCTAGGAATCTAATAAAGTAGTACAGCACAGCGCCAGTAGTTTTTATGAAAAATGCAGTTTGCAATTTTAATGAAAAACAAACATAAGGTTAAACAATTATTATTGGAAAAAGAAGAATGTGAAGGGTTCGTTTTAGATAGGGTCATAGAAGATTCCGGTATAGTGTAATAAATATTTATAATTAATAATGTCCGTGTGTAACTTACACACGGACATTACAGTTAACTTTACGATTTTGTAAACAGATGTTATTAGGCACTTAATAGCTATTGGAGATATTTTAACTAATTATAATTAAATTGTTCAATTAAATAACTAATTATTTACTAATTGCTTTAAAAATAAAATTTCAAAATACTTTTCAAAATGTATTTATTAATTATAAATTTTATTTGCATCCATTAATTATAATTACATTTTCAATTAACAAATAAATTTTGAAAAAATCGTATCTAGGAAACGTAATAACTGACATACATATATAAAAAACGACGAATTGCGAAAAAGATAAAAAAAAAAAAAAACGTTTTCTTCGTGATCGAAAGGACTGGTAATCGTAGTTGTGCGTGTTTTTGTAATATTAATGGAATTTACAGTTGCGGCTAGATTGAACTCACGTCGTAAGTAGACGATAATGAAAGCTGAAATAAGTACTATATTAACGTGAAATAGATTTCATTGTAGAGGGTTATCTAAGAACTAGAATAAGAAATGAAGCAGTTAATTAGTAACAGAAGGGAAAATGATTAAACACTTTATTAAAAATTATTACAAAATGTGTATATTTGCCATTTCTGTTATGCAGAATCAGATTTAATTTGAGCCCAAAACATCCATCGTCTTGTAAGTCACAGAAGAAATCGAATCTTACTGAAATCCTTAATGCAATAATCATTTTAAAATTCTTTGCGATTCATATTTATCTAACTGGAATGAATTCTTTTAAAGAAATAATAAATTAAGAATTTTAATTAATAACAAATTAAGAATGATTTTTTTAAACAAAGGAACATGCGTTAGTTGCCTACCACCAACAACCTAGCTTGGTGGTAGGAAAAGAGCAGTGGGAGACTCTCAGATCCGTCCTCCCGGGATGCTCTCCATTAAAATTGAGAGCAGAGCTTGGCTAAATCGCACTGTCACCTGTATGCTGTTCAAGCCTGTTGCCAAGGATAGGTGTAAACTTGCGCTCTTTGACACGAGGAATTCCGTGGGCTTCGGCTGACTATAGGTCAGACAAGTGAGCATTAGCACCACCAACAACATATAATCGTTATGTACTGTGTCTTAAACTAAAGAAACGTCAGAAGATATGCCCCACCTGTAACGTGCTGAATTCTAGAGAAATAAAAACTTTTAATAGTTAATTTCAACATTTGAAATATCCTAATGAATTTTAAGCAGTTATTCTTTCCACTGATACAAAGATTTATTGCTATAAGGGAGATCAAATGCATTTCTACAGATTTTCTGTGCTTCAATGTTTCCGCTTTAACAAACGTTACATTTTAATCTTTACTCGCAAATTAGTATACTTTCCTAACCAAGAGCGTAAAATCTCATCCACCGCTAATAATTCAAGAACACCTCTTGGAAAGTCTCCTCTGGGTGAGGATTGTTCTAGTAAAGCTTATAAATATTAATAAGGTAAATTAAGATCAATCAAAAGTTGGCCGGAAGATTTGTTATCTTACCTTTCATGCACGTATGGGCTGCGATTTAAATATTTATGTGCCTAGGTAAATAAAGTTTTCAAGCCAGAGTTACGAGCACCAACTTTTCCAGGCGAATATCAGGAGTAAGATGATGTTACCAATTATTTTTGCAGCGTACTGCTTTCGCACATTTTCCTAGCAAATTAAAATTGTTAAGGAGTAAGGTCATCGATAAAATATCTAATTTCGTCCACAAACACGAATTCTTTAAAGTCTGGTCTTGTTTAATGAGTGCATTTCAGCTTTTGCATGCTAATGAATCTTTAAAATATGCAAATTGAATTATTTAAAAGCTAATATCTTTTCTTATTTATTTAACTTGAGAAAATTGAGGTAATTTCATTTTACGATTTTATTATTTCATCTTTTGAAAACTTGAAATGTGGTTTGATGATTAAGATGAAGGCAGTTTACGTAAAACTTTGAAATAATGTTTATGAAATCATCCTTCAAAGACTTGACAAATTTTTGGCGCTGCTTAAGCAAACTGGAAAGGAAATAGTCATCGGATATTTCATTGTTATTCATATATGGATAGATAACAGGAAGCATAAATAGGTACAATAATTGAAACTATTTATATTTGGAATAAATTTAATTTTTCAAAAGAAAAAATAATTTAAGAATGCTATGTCAGTAAAAATATATCCAACGTAACTGGCTATTTTTTATTTCGGTATAAATCTTTATTACCTGTATTTATTATATTGTACATGAAAGTTAGCATCACTTTTATTATCGTAAAGCTTCATTAATGTTACTTGATTAATTTTTATGTTTTTTTTCCTATCTATGTATTTATTTATTTTTCTTTTTTTCTATCTGCATATTAAAATAGCACGAATTAAATACATAAAGAAAGAGTAATCTTTTTTTAAATATGATTTGTATCTGGAATATTTCTACCTTAATCATGCATAGAAATTAAAATTCGGGAGAAATTTGTTTAAATTGATGAAAAATTGCAATTTTATTATACAAAGATTCAATATTATCTTTCATTTTGTATGAAAGTAATAACTTGAGTGGCATTTTTACATTCTTCACATCCGGTTAGGTTATAAATAATATCTCAGCTCCCAAAGGATGATAGTCAGATGCCTCGTGGAAAAAGGTGACACAAATTGATATCATATATTCAAGTTCTGACGCTTTTCTTTCACACAGTCGAAATAAAAACCAAGTTTTGATAGTTTAATGTATATTACAGCCCATTATAATTTACCACTCGAAATATTTTTATTCTCTACACCAGGGATGTCAAACTCATAGGTACACTTGGGCCAAACAAACAAGGTTTAACTTTAGGAGGGCCGAAAAAAAAAATAAATATTCATAGAAACGTAGATTTATTTCGAATAATACAATAATAAACATATATATATATTTATATAGAAAAGAACAAGAAAAATTTAATGTTTACGTCCTGATACTTGACATCTCTTCTCTGCTATTATCTTTCCTATTTCGGGAGAAATTTTGTTTGCAGTGATAACTTTCAACGCTGACCCAAGGTGAGCATCATTAATACGGTTTCTAATAGGAGACTTATTACCTTTCATGAATGAAAATAACTGCTCGCAGCAATAAGTGCTACCAAACATGGAAATAATTTCATATGCGAATTTTCGAGTATTTTCAAACCTGGCTGGTAAATACTTGTAAAATTCAGGCACGCCCACTTCAATGAATTTTGCTTTCAAATTTGAGTTGCATTGAATCTCGATCACCTACATTTGCACATGGCTGGGTACTGAGTCAATACTTATTGAAAAAATCGAAGAAAAAAAAAATTGTCTTCGAGGGAACTAAAATCACTTCGTTTCAAATTCAGTTGTTAAATTTGCAATTTTTTCTGCGTATTTTCGATACGAACAAGTATCATCTAAACTTGATTTGTTCATGCTGCACGTCGGGAAGTGCGTCAAATCTTCATTTTTAAGTTGTTTTTCGCAAAGAACTAGTTGACATTTGAATGCTTTAATTATGTCAAACATGTTCGTAATGGTATGATCTTTTCCTTGTAACGATAAATTCAAATCGGTTAAGTGTTTGGTTATATTAACCAAGAAAGCTAAATCTTGTATCCATATTGGATCGTAAAACAAACTTACGTCTTGATTTTTCGTTTTTAAAAACTGACATATTTCTTCTTTCAAATCCCAGAATTGTTTGAGAATCTTGGAGCAAGATAACCAACGTACCTCGGTATAGTACGACAAACCCGAATATTCACTATCTAACTCACTTAAGAAAGCAGTGAATTGACGCTGATTTAAACCTCGAGATCTTATAAAATTTATAACTTTTTTTATATGACAAAACATTCTCCATATTTATTACTTTCGTGCATAGAACTTCTTGATGTATAATACAATGCATATGATGAATGTTTGAACCGTGAATTTCACTAAGTTTTTATCTTAGTAATGCTACGAAGCCCTTGTTTTTCCCGGTCATTGATGGAGCTCCATCTGTAGCTACAGAATTTAATTTTGCCAAAGGTAGATTGTATTTCTGCAGAAGTCCAAAAACACAAGTAAATATATCTTCTCCTGTGGTAGTACCAGGCATCGGTATTAGTTCCAATAATTCCTCAAAAATGTTAAAATTCTTGTCACAAGAACGCAGAAACACTGCTAATTGAGCTTTGCCACTAATGTCCGTGCTCTCGTCACAGACAATGGAGAAACTTTCGAAACTAGATGATTTTTCTTTGATCTGATCACTTAAATTCGCGGCTAAATCAGTAACTCTTTCCGCAACTGTATTTCGAGACAATGAAATTGATTGAAAAGCCTTCACATTTCCAGGACAAACAATTTCTCCAACTTTCATTATGCATTCCTTGATGAAATCACCGTCAGTAAAAGGCTTCGAATGTTTAGCTATCAACTCGGAACAAGACGTAGCTTGCATGTACCGCCGCTTCACTTTCTTGCAATACTTTACTAAACATGGACTGTTGCTTTTTCACTCCTAACTTGAGCTCTTTCAACTTTTCTTCTCTCATTAATCCTTCGTAATTGTTATATTTCGATTTGTGTTGTTCGTAATGACGTTTAATATTATATAACTTTGGTACATTAATAGTATTATTACATATCAAGCAGATTATTTTATCTTTTATTTCACAGCAAAAATATTCTAATTCCCATTTTACTTGGAATATTCTATGTTCGTCAGCGATTTTTCGTTTAATTTTACTACCACTTGGTTTTGATACAAAGGTACAAGTTCCCTTGAATACAAAGGGCTGGAATAAACACGGTTAACGTTAAAAAGTTAAAACAAAAATTTATTCTTTCCACAAGAGATAAATCAAAATGCTGAAATATTTCTTCAAAAATATTCTAACGATATCACAAAATGTCAAACGTTTAGCAAAAGTCAATTCGAAACAGAGAAACTAATTCTATCTCACAGCGAAATCACTACAAATCAATCACAGCATTAAGTAAACAAACAGTTCGCTAGAACTACAGCTACTACTGAGATGTGTTGTTTGTTCTCGGCTTTTATTAGCTTTATAATTAATTTCTGGAATATACTGGAAACATCTATAAATATATGGATTTTTGTGGATGGCAACAGCAATTACGAGATATTTATTTATTAGGTATTAAATGCACGCGCTGTTCTATTTTTAAACTTCCAACGCAGCTGTCTTTTCAAAAATCATCTGCGTTGCTAAGGCAACATGAAGCAAATCTAATTACAATTCTAAATAAAAAAAGTAACTAAATAAATAACTATGAAATCCGTAACAATATGAATTAAGTAATAATTAATAATAAAGCAAAGTGCATGCACACGCATGCACCAATATATCGTACAAAACTATGATTGGAAACTGAGACCATGAGTTCGGCCACATTCGGCTATCGGGGGATGCGTACAAGTTCTGAGTGCACGTGTCCCCCAAAAGCCGAAGGTAGCTGAACGCAAGCTACTTACACGCATTTGTAATTAAGTAGTGTGTGTGTCAGGTCGCTGTGAGTAATCTAACAACACTGAATAAATTATCGTTAATTACTTAGCAGTAAACATTTCATTTTTTTCTTCGTCGATATGCTATTTTATTATTATACATTATTATTTGCCGATATATTGGCCGGGCCGCAAAAATATTTGTTGTGGGCCGCATGCGGCCCGCGGGCCGTGAGTTTGACATCCTTGCTCTACACGGTATATTTCAATGCAATTATATAATGAGCATTACAGATTATATGACTGGAGTCGAATTTATTAATTATAAGGAAAACAAATCTCTAATTATCATAATAATAATAATAATAATGTGTTTATTATACCTTACAACATTTACTATTTTAGGCTTTAGTTTTACTGAAAGTGTTTTCATCAAGTGTGTATAGGAAATGATAACGAACTTCAAGATTTGAGATATGTTCTTTGTGCGGTTTGAAGTATCCTACTGAAATTAATTTTGATATTTTTATTACTCTTTTTTGTTGTATTTCATTCGATGCCCAAGCTTTCAATAAACAACACTTCTGTTAAAAAAATTTGCGCGACCAAAAAAGTAGGATCAACCGAATTCATGATCTAACGACAACCCTAGCAATATCTTGAATGTGATGTTTTCTTTTTCAGATTTACCTCACCCTTCAGACAGAAACCCTCTGACAGTTGTTACTTATGATAATAGTGTTTCTCAAGAATATAGAATTATTTGTTTCACAGATGGTAGTAAGTTAAATGGAAGGGATGGCCTTGGATTTGTTATTTATGAAGATGGCAGGGAGAATGTAACTTTTCAATACAGGACAGCGGATGTATGTTCTGCTTTTCAAGCCGAACTTCTCAGCTTAAATCTTGCCGTTAAATGGATACAAAATTCAATTCTTGCTGTAAGAATGAGGCGTTTAAATATCTTACTTGCACAGATTCATTTACTTGATCTAGGTAAATGAATGGTACTTTTGACTGAAAAACTGGTGTTGGAAATTTACTCTGCTATTACACACGCTAGATAATGCAGATATTCATTTTACTTACATTCTCGGCTACAGTAGTTTTTTGGTAATAAGAGATTTGACCAATTGGCTAAGCAAGGGACTTATCGTGATAGTGATTTAATGTTATCTGCTCCCAAATCGTATTGAAAGCATGTAGCTTTGAAGAAATCTGTGACTGATTGCAATGCTGCTTCTTAAAAGGTCCAGTGGACAAAGAGGTTTTTCCCAAAAGTTCTTCAACGAAATAATTGCAGGCATTTTCAACCGGATTATAAATTTACTCAGATTTTGACCGGCCATGAGAATTTTGGAACCTACATTCTTTTCAATATTGTTACTAGCGGACTCTGTGCTTGCGGCGATGCTGTGGAAGATGTGGAACATATTTTATTGAATTGTAGGTTGTATGGCAGTGCCAGAAGTGCATTTAAAATGAGTTTAAGGCAGCTCTATATTTGCTGACCTTCTGTTCCTAAGTAGCACAGCAACGTCATAACGACGTTGCAAACTCGTCGCGGATATCGTTGCAAAAACGTTGCAATATATCGTCTTTAAGACATTTAGATGTCCACGAAACTCCACTGTTTTGCAACCGTTGCAAAGACATCTTTATTACGTCTTTGAAGATGTGGTTTTTGTCACATAGACGTCGTTATTGCGTCTTTCGCAGATGATATTTTAGTTGTGAAAGCATCGTATCACGACGTCTTAACGACGCTTTCGCAAAATCCCACCTTTTTGCAACAGTTGTAAAAGTGTAGTTATTATATCCTTGTGTTACATATTGATTTATTCAGAAAAATAAGCTTAATAATTAATGTATTATTTTTCTTTTTCAAAATTGTGCATTCCTTGTATTTTTCTAAAGTTTAAATATTTTATCATTAGGATAGGAGAGAAACACGCGAATGTGACAATCAAAATCACAATAACAACCTTGTATTTAACGTACATATTTTAAAACACTCAATCGATTTCGAGGGCAGCTAAAGGTCCCTCCTCATCAGGAGAACGAAATTACTGAAAGGGAAAAAAAGAAGAAAAATAAAGCATTGACAAAGGAGTCTCAGAAACATGTGGTCGTTATCAGCGCTGCACGTGGTCGTAATCGAATTTTGAAATTTTATCATTTCCTGAAAACCAGAAGATAATACAATTTTTTCTCTTTAGAATAAATATGTATAATTAATAATAACCTTAATTATTTTCAGTACTGTAAAATAAATTTTTAAATAACTTAAATTCCAAGTCACGATGACTTAAGATTTCATCATGTTTCCTCCTTAATCCTTTAGTATGTAAGTGAGAATAATTATGAAAGTGGTTATTATAAATATATAACATTAATAATAGGTTTTAAGTAAATAAAACTCAATCAGACATAAATAAAAGTAAAGTATATATGTGGGTAAAAAAAAGAGCGTTTCTTATTATAACAGCATTATCACATTTATTTCTGTTAAATCTCAGAGACATTGAAAACTGTCTACCTCACGATACATTAGGAAGCGATTCTTAAGATGGCATAATTAGTATTTTACCTGAACTTAAGTAAAAATTTATTCCCGTTTTATAGTAAAAAATATAACCATTAACTTCTATTTCTCCAAGATATTCAAATGAAACACTAACAACATACATGGCAGCACTATTTAAGAAAAAACATGAACTAGCAGTGTTTGAAAGTATAAATAAGCAGAAGGAAGGTAACAGAACTAAAATTTCCAATTAATAAAAAATTATTCGTGTTTTTATTTAAAATAAACATAAACCAGCAGTGTTTGAAAGTATAAATAAGCAGAAGGAAGGTAACAGAACTAAAATTTCCAATTAATAAAAAATTATTCGTGTTTTTAAATAGTAAGCAATTAAAAGTGCAATAATTTTGGATTGCAGTATTTACTAATAATGCTGATGTTTTTAACACCATTTCTTTCATATGTTAATATATTTACTTATTTTTAGTTTCTACATTTTAGAATAGTGATAGATTACAATAATTATTTCATGCAATTTATATAATCAATAACTTTCCTTTTCTTACTGTACAGAAATAATTTAAATAATATAGTATGCGATACTAAGCTAAGTACGTTAAATAGCACAAAATGAAACTTTTTGTTTCTATTTATTATGAATTTCTTTGTTATCACAAACACATAAAAAGTAAGCGAAGAAAGCAGAATATACTTAAATTTAATAAAAAAATAAAACTTTATTTCCAACATTCATTTACTGAGATAATCTAATAAACATACATAACGGCAATATTTATAAAAACGCGAATTTAGATACCAAACGAAAAGTAATAAAACTGCAATTTGCAATCAATAAAAACTTTTTAGTGTTTTTTAATATTACACAATTAAATATCACATAATTATAGATTACAATATTTCATAGTAATGCTAATGTTTCCTTAACACTATTTTTTCGATGATACATTTCATACACTTTAAAATCATTAACCTTTTCTGCATACTATACAAAAGAAAACATAATATAGAGTATGCATTATTTTTAATTTTAATGTATTCCTTGTACATTTTCTAATATGTTATTACCTATATCTAATTCATCTTCAGCAGTCATGTTAAGTACTGGTACCAGTCCAATAATTTCTTTGTATTTTGAAACTCATGAACATACAAAAACAACTTGAATTGTTGTTGCTTCTGCATTGATTGCATTTTCAGCAAAACCAGAAAATGCCTAAACGTTGTATGTTGTTTTTGGTTTTGTATAAATTAATTCTGAGCAGCAACACAATAATCGATTAATATGAATGATATACTATATAGCACTTAGGACGTTATAACCGAATCGCTAATCCGTGTATCCAAATATTGCACCGCTGAGGCCACTGAAGATTGAAGAAAACCACCATATAATTTTAATCACTGGTAACACATAAAACACCAAAACAGAACACTATTTTACTGGCGATTTTATCAAGCTACATTCGATATTTTTTTTTAACCATGCTTCCAAAATTCAAACTTTTGGTGTGGTCTTATAGAGCAGATATTCACAAACAAAATAAGCAGAAATTCGGCATTACTAGGATGATTTATCTTCAATTCAAAATAAACTGCCATCATTATATTGTTGTGCATCGTTCTCTTTCTGTATTGTAGCTCTCCATTATTTAATTCCGACGGTGAATTGCAAAACTGTGAAAAAAACATTCCTGAAAATAAGATGGAGTCTGAAATTTATTACACAGTTAACTAACGTGTTCTAATTTGGCAGCTAGCCAAAGCGCGCAAGCCTCGAGCTCAGATGTTTGTTTATATAATCATCCAGTAAATTATATACATGGAATGTCAATCGGTTGAACAGAATTTCAGTGTAATTTTTCAGCGATTTATACAATTTCATTAAACCTTTTGACGGTTCTTCTGATAATTTAGTAGAATCGTTTTTAAATGGCCTAGAAGAATTATTTCAACTGAATAGAATTACGAACAATGTTCACAAGATTATATTTACAAAAAATATTTATCGGGCTCTCTAAAACATTTGTAATGTCAATGTCGCCAAATTCCGAGTGTACCGTGTACTAGGATTAAACCAAGCATTTTTGAATGCATTTAGATGGGATAAAAACGTAAAAACATAACAAAAGTTCATCAGAATTTTTATAGGTAATGAATTTCGTATTTTTGTTCCCAGTTTCTTTAATTTTGATGTCAACATTTATTAGTAATTTATCACGCACAATCATATCTTTGCGAAAACTTTACTTTTATGGTAAAATGTTTCATATTATGTCACCATATTATTTCAAATAAATTCGTCCTTACTTCAAAAATAATAAATAAAGTCATATTTCAGTAGTGAAATAATTGCTAACATGTAATTTGCATTGATTTCGGAAATATGATTTTTTTTTAAATGTATAAAATGCATAACTTAATAACTTACTTTATAGATTAGTTTCATTTTTAAATATTTTGCTATAATATTTATAAATAAATATTTCAAGTATTAATTATTAAAAAATTAAACAATAATTTAGCGCGTATTTTTAGTACTAATTAAATTTAACAAATCAAAAGTATGTATATTAAATTTATATTTAATTAGATGAATCTACCTTAGATTAATATATTTAGATGAAATAAAGTAATAAAACATTGCTAAATAAATCTTATGCGGACTTCAGATTCTTGAAAGGGCAGATTTCGTCTCTTTTCATTCCAAAAGTAAAGCTGATGAACTATGAAAAAGATGCTAAAACGACCACATCTAAAAGCGGTCATATCATGACGTTATTTTATTTTTATTATTATTGCATTATTTTAACTTGGTTTGTATCCTTTTGTAGGAGTATTATCATACTTTAATTACTTATGGTGTTAAGACACAATAAATAACACGCCGAATAAGTACTAATTCATAAGTCCAAACAACAAAAATCAGCTTGTATTTTCATTTGTTTTCTTTGCTTTCTCCAGATATTACGTTTTTATTGTTGAATTGTATCTCCTTGTCCTATGAGTTATTTACTTACATCTGTAAGCCTCGTGGAATACTTCGTGGAACGGGAGGAGTTTTTTATCTGTTTCTTAATTAAACAAAACCGAATTCGTGAATGAACTGTGATCTCATTTTTCCAAATTTATCAGTATTCATTACTACGTGCATTTGATCCTCCTAGTTGATTATTTGATTTATTAAGCAAAAACTGATAAGAAGAACTATAAATCCCATGATTACATTATTTTAGCATTATTATCTTTTTCTTTATCGGTTTTGTAAGAAACACATAACTGATTATTACTCTTTTTCTATATATTCACATTGTTTATTATTACATTTAGCAATGTTTGTAATTTATCATTTAATAATCATCTGATTAATGTTTTGTTAGTTTCATAATACTATGTACAAATCGAAATATCGGCTCATATTACAAAGAGTTTTTTTTCCTTTGTAAAAACATTTAAGATATACAGTAAACGTGTTTATTACAGAAAAGATGGGCATAAGAAAACTTCAGGAAAACAGCTTTAATATCTACATGAGTTATGGCTACTGCTTTTGGTGTCTTGAAAAATGAGCTATATATCCATGGGAGCAAACTAGTGGCAAATATGTTTCCGCATTGTTGCTTTTATTACACTGTTAGGGGGGAAACTTCGGATGTAAACCGGAACAAGGGTTCCCAACTGGAAAAGAATATGAAACCTCAGAGTGATATAAATCTAGAAAATATTCCAATCGTAACAAATCACAAATCGAGCTTAATCTTTTTCAGATAAAATCTGGACACATTCCGCTTCAGTGACTCGATGTAAACAGTCGGATATGTCATGAAATATATCTTGTGCATCTTGATTTTGATCCTGAGAAAACAATTCGTCAGGGAAAAAAGCAGCTTTAGCTGTAAAGATTTTGAAGGGGGAAAAAAAGAAATCGGCAGTAACATTATTTTTGGTTTTATTCTGTTTACTAATATGAGTGAAATTTTATCTATTGATCTTAAATTATCAGAACTGGATGTTTAAGAAAACCATCCAGAATCATTGTGTGTGCATTTCGTATCTTAAATAGCATTTGTTTTGACAAAAAATATTTAACTTTTTTATTGCCTTTAGAAACTTCTTTTTGGTTTCTATGCAATTTAAAAATTAATATAAAATCAAACTTGCCGTACTTTTAAATAAAAATAAATTGAATATCTGTAAATATTTCTTCGAAAAATGCGTGAGAATTTTACTAGAATTAAACATTAAAATAACTCATGTGGACACCACATGACTTCCTAGTACGGACTCTTAAATTATAGACATTTTTTGCTGCTCTTCATTTAAAAGCATTGTCTTGAAATTAATTCGAACTGTTTTCTCATTCAATCATTTCAGTTATCGTTTCGCGGCAATATTCTCATAAAAACTCAAAGCATCTTCAATGAAATAGTTACTGTCACTTCCCTGAAAATGGTCAGGAGAAGCCCACGATGTTCATCGTGACAATGAATCAAATGTGCGTATCGTTGGCATGGACGACGGCTCTGAGAGTCTTCTATCTCTCTTCCTCTACCACTAAGCTCTCGAGAAGACTTTCGGCACGCCGCATATTTAGAGTGTCCCCATGCCGCACAGACACTATATATTTACAAACATCGTATCTCGATTGGTCGTTTAAAAGTTGTAAAATGCAGAAAATCTTAAAACACCAAATACAGTTAAAAACAGTTAAAAAGGAATTTTTATAATTAAATGCAGAAACACGCAATTCGGACAACACACAAGGAGAAAAAATTTTTGCTGCATAAAATTAAAGTTAACTTTTGGTCCCACTGGCAAGAAGACACTGAAGTTGATGAACCAACTGAACTGACATATTATTCTACTAAGAGATTCAAAGGCAAACAAATGGCGGCGTCGCTTGGCCTAGCACCACTTTTAAATTGCTGATAATTCTACAACTATCGCATGCAAATTTATTATAGGCATAACCTTAACCAGAACATTCAACCACGTTTAAGCAAAAAATGCACAATTTACTAACATACAAAAATGGAAACTAAGCTCACTGAGCCTGGTAACAGAGTGGGAATATACACATATGTCTATACATATGTCTATGTGGGACTATACATATATGAATGTTTGCTACAATGACAAAACGATTATTAGCTAGATATTACAGCAGTCCGTTATCCCGAAATTTCGACGTTCTACGGCTGCTCGTTTTAGAGTGTGAAAGATAAAGTTGTAAAATGCAGAAAAACTTAAAACACCAAATACAGTTAAAAACAGTCTGTATGTACACATACGTACGTACATACAGACGTCATGAAAAAAATCTTTTTTGAATCCATTTTAAATCTATTTTGCAATCCGTTTTGAAAACAAAAGGCCGTTTATTATGTCCATTCGTACTAATATCAGGCAAATCATTGCTCAAATGGATTCCAGAGCAGTCAAAATGGATATTTTCATTGAAATATGATACCCGAATTTTTTCGCGATTGCAATACTCCCTTTACTTCGTATAAGGAAATTATAACCCATGAAATAATCTCTAACATTTAACCAACTCAGTAGTTTAACGTCGTTAATATACTGACATGTAAAAGTTAAAAGCGCTTGCATATTGCAGAAATAGCATCGGCATTGTACACTGGTGAATTACTATACAGTGCAGGATTGAAGGAAAAAAATCGCAGTGATGTTTGTTTCACTTTTAACAAGGTAGATCTCCGATTTTGTTGATCTTTAATTGAATCTAAAGACAATGCCAACGAAAGATGCCAAATGATTAATCACCGTTAATCAGGAATAAAAATTCATTCTATTGTGAGTTTTATGGTCAAGTTGTTAAGATATTCAAAACTTTACGTGCAACTTCAACCACAGAACACTAATCCCCGTCAAGTTTGGTATAAAGAAGGACTATGAAAAAATGTAGGATCACAGACTTTCCTTATATAATGAATTATTAAAGCCAATATAGACTTAAATATCTTGATCAAAGCTTCCTATAAACGTATTCTCAGGTTATGCAACATAATACAAGCATCATGGCTTTTGAAATATTATGATGTTCAGAGACCATGTTCCAAAAGTACCTTCCGTTCAAAACTGCTTTTTCCTAAACTCTGGTCTAGCAAACAGCAAGATAACTTAAAACAATGATTCTGAAGATAATTCTTTAAACGTCTAGTTTGATGGAGTTGTTTCATTTTCCGGGTGATCACAGGAAGACTGTTCTTTGCAATCTACATTATATCGGCATATTACTTAAGCAAAATAGCTAGGATTACAAATTAGCAAAGGAAAACATTACAGTCAACTTCTTTATCGTATCCCTAAAATGAGCAGCTCTCTGTGATATGTATAAAATGAACATTCTCAACTAAAACATGTCTCCAAAAATAAGTATTTTGTAGAAATTATCCGAACCATAATGTTTTCATTAAGTACTTTAACGTAAAAATGTTATTGCATAATAAAAATGAATAGAATATTAATAACTGCATGTAGTAACAGTTACCATTTGCCCCTACTGTTAATTTTGTATTCACGAAACTTGTCAGTGTGGCAATTTCGGTCAGTTTTTTACCACTCATCGGATTGATGAGTTTGCTTTTATCTTATAGGATTTGCTTTTATCTTATAGGATCTAATACTTCTAACCCAAAATTCTGCCCTGGGAGATACGATTTGGAGGGGCTTAACTGCACTAAACAACGATCATAGTTTCAGTGTGCTTGTTTTAGTATGGCAAGAATTCTAGCCAGGAGAGGATCAGGAAGAGGCCTGATTATATTCAGGCAAATGAACTTTTCATTCACTGTTGAAGCTGAGAGAGTGGAAACTAGATATTAGTCTAATCAGCGTTATATTCGCAAATTTTCCAAGACTAGTTTCGATGGTTTTACCGAACCATCACCCTCAGCTGCCAAAGTGCAAAAAAAGTGATAATGGTTCGGCAAAACCATCGAAATAGTCCTGGAAAATTTGCGAATATGACGCTGAATTTTACTGTTTGACTTCTAAATTAATCTTTGCTCGGAGTGTTATTAAGCTAGAAATTAGTCACTGTAACAAACACTAATAGAGAGACCAAACTTTATATTTGAGAGTAAAACTCTCGCATCTATTACACTATAAAAAAATTAATCAAAATTGAGAAGCGAAATGATTTTGCAAATTTATAGTCGAGATGATTAAAGTTAAGGTTGAAAAATTAGAGTCCCCAATACGATTTTAACATTGAGGCTCTTCAGATGAATGGTTATGAGGTTAAGCACCACTCAGGATACTAGAAGATTGAAATATTTCATCTCTGAACTTCAGCACTCCTGAATCAGAAAATATTTGCATTGAGGAAAGCAGAATCACGGGCAGAGTATTTAGTGTTTCTGGGCATGAAATACGTGTTGTAAAATTCATACGAGTTTTTAAAAAGCACTGAAAATTTTAGTTCCTCAATGTTAATTTAATTTGATATATATTTACTTATGTTTCCGTTTTTATTAAACTAATTTGATCCTGCTTTCACAGTGAGAATTTATGTTCAGTCTAAATAAAATTTGCAGATTTTTTCTTATTTATTTTTAATGTTTGTATTTTCTAGTAATTTTAATAAATTCTTTAAATAATATTTTAAAAAATTTTAAATAATTAATTAAAAAAATATTTTATAATTATATCATGTCAAGTGCTATTTACTCACTTTGTTAAAATTTTTCGAAGCACAATGAGAGGGAAGAGGTTACCCTAAGAAATTCGCCGAGTCAATTATTCTTGGCGCAAACTGGAAAAAGTGCACTAAGATTAAATGCTTAAATTTCAGTAACGTTCTCACCAAATTTTATAAAACTTAATATTTAGGCATAATTTGAGTCGTAGAGTCGAAATGTGGAAAAACGTAGGTACGTCATTTCAAGAGAAAGTCCGATTTTATGTCCAAACACCCATGTTAGAGCACTGCTATATACAAGACTAATATGTATCCTAATTCGCACTTTCGAGACTCGAAAAACGCAAATTAAATTCTGTCAATCGACCCAGTAAAATAAGCTACAGAATTGTTCTTTTGGTTTGACAGGATGTACTTAGGCAGACATAAGATTGTTAAGATGGATGCTTGATCATTATCAGGAGGGATTATTCTCCATCACTAAATCTCCAGAATAAATTTGGTTGGTTAAAACCATTTAATCCCTTTATCATTTTGATCCTGTTCTCCCTTTCACTGATGATACTTCAGCTATTGTGATTTAACTAGATAATATTATGATTCCCTTTATTATTGTCTCTTTCATAAACTAAGATTGGTTTGAATTTAGTTTGATTGTTTATTTACGATTCTATTTCCCAAGAAATACATTACTAATCTGCCTTTTCATACCACTTACCTAGAAATAGATATTATGCGACGAAATGAATTATTGCTTCTGATGTGTAATAGATCCATAATAAGTCATTAATATTACTATCAGCCTTAGAAAAGCTGCGTGCTTGGGGTCAACCACAAAAGGAAATTGAATATTTAATTTGCTTTATGTGTGTGGTGAACTGCAATGGATATCCACAAGTTAACCAGGTCACCCAAGTCTTCAATTTAAGATAAAATTACATTTAAAGATATTAATGCTTTTCACTCTTAAAAATTCAGTATGGGCAAAATAGGTATGTGTAACACTTGCCAGGCGATCTTTGTACTTTTTTCTACCGTTTTGTTTACAGTGTTTGCAATTTCTGCATTATTTGTGACTTCTGTTAGAATACCCAGAAAGCAATATATAAAATAAAAATACAAAAAATCAACTTCCAATGCACAAAATATAAGTGTATATGACCACATGTATGAATGTATATGCACATCAAAATTTGGTTATGTATATTTATTTACTTTCAAAGGTTATAGACGTAAAATTTCGTATTGAAGCATGGTTTTTACCATTCATTACACATGACATTTTCTGCCATATGGTGATCGATCCGATTTCGAGTTGCATGTTTACTGGAAAAGAAGTAATGAGGGTACAATGTCAGAGGGTCATTCTGGAATACTGAAGAAAATAGCGCTAATTCATGACATTTTGGGGATCTTTGAAATTTCAGGGCCAAATCCGTAACGCTCGGAGGTACACATGTATGAATATTTACTAATTGTAAATTTTCTAAGAATCTGCAAAACTGTTCATAAAAAAGGAAGAATACACTTAAATATAATGCAGCACTTACCCGTTGTAGCATTACACATTTATAAATCATCTGTTATTATATCATTTAATAATATTAATAACATTGTTTAATTTATTACAGTTTTTGAAATAAAACACGGGTACTGCCTAAAACACCAAATGACGTAACTTAACCCAAAAGAACAATAACAAAAAAAAAAAAAAAAAAAAAAAAGCAATTGTTCAACAAAATCTCTTTCTGTGACCCACACCATGCTTTAACATTAAACTATCACGATCATGCACGTATAATTAAAACGTTTCGGGATTAAAAGTTTGGTAGAAAATTATAATTGCAAAGGGAAAGCTCAAAATTTTGGAAATTTGAAAAAAAGTCTTAAAGCTTTCAGATTTTACATTACGCCCAAACGGGCGTTTTTGTTTCATCTACAGACACATACATATTTCGAGAGCATTTGTGCTAACGCCACATTGGGTTAAAAATATTCGTATTTAGTCAATCAAAAATGCTGTGAAAGCCATGATTTTTCGGTATCTGTAGCAAAAATAGATAATATTTTCAATATGAATGGGGGAAAAAAGTCACAATTTAGCCTCAAGGAGAAACATTGTTTAAAATACATATCTAAGACAAATGTGGCAAAGATAAGAACTTTGGTGTTAAGAGAAAATATCCGAAGTCAAAAGACAGTTGCATAATCATTAAAATGGTCAGTGTCAACTGTAAACAAATTACTTTATGTTGACTGCAATCTTAAAAAGGCGAAGAAACGTAATGTGCATCAACTTTATCCTCGTCATATCGCCGAAAGCAGAACGCGTTGCAGAATTTTCTATGGGAAACAATTATGCGGACAAAAATGGAAAAATGCTGTCACAATGGATGAATCTTGGGTATATTGAAATGACAACAGTAAAAAGAAATCCATTTATTATTATCAAAGAAAAGAAAAATCTTAGAATATGATTCAAAGATTCAAAGATTTCAAGGGGATTTATGATTGTTGTTGGTTTTTCGTACAATGAGAAATAAAAATTAAATAGAGCATAGAAAACTCTTTAGGTTAACTCCACGTATTATCAGGAGCATACTTTATACCCAGTTTTTAAGTATGAAATAACTTTCTTAACACACAGCGCCATCTATCCAGACAAAGCAAGCAGCCACATGTTAAAATCCACTGTTAATTTCTTCTAAAAATGGAAGACGAAACTTGTATCAAGGTCAGCAGTAATTTAGAATATTTTCTATAATTTGTGTTATACCTTATTGGACATAGAGGCCACATTTTTGAACCATGACTCCCTTAACTGCTTTTATTAGCTTAATTTTAATCATATATTATACTGTCGTTCAGTTAATTTCTTTCATTCCTTTCACGTTATATATTCTTCGCTACATATATCCCTTCACATGAACTTCTCAACATATTTTATTTTATAATCAACTTCCAATTTTCTAGGAAATATTTTGTAAAGTACCAATGAATAATAGTCACGCGTATGAAGTATTATACATCATGATCATCGATGCATTAAACGACACTGAACGGAAGTATTAATGGAGGCTTCGACTTCGCCTCGCTGAAAATAATATGCGCATACGAAGATGATTGATAGCATGGTAAAGAATGAATTCTTAGTAAGAATTGCTTGAGGAATAATAGATATTCTGAAAAGATACTGTCGGGGGTTTTAGCTGCGGTGTTTTAAAACAGCGGATTATATGCTTCTAAAGATGTATCTGTACATTAAAGGAATTCCGAAAACTTGAGATTAAGTGTGGTAAATCATATATTTAAAAGTGAAAGAAAATTGTATGTTTGAAAGGTTTTAAAGAATATATTAGTATCACGATTTTTAGGTTTAGATTAATAATTTCTATGCAATAACATATCGTGTCAGTTATCCTAGCCTGTAACAAAAAAGTTGCCAACATCCAGCTAGTTGTTCAAAATGCTGACAATAACGAAAACTTTTCCATACCCAATGACCTCATATGCAATCGTTTCCTTTCTTAAACGTCAGGTAATAATATATTTAATGTTCGGCTATTTTTATTTCACATTTTGTAAAACTTAAACATTTTTGATTAGAAACTATACAATTTGAAAGCGTGCAGTGGCAACACTTTTCGAAATAGAGCAAATTTTTATCTCGAGCGTGCGAGATTGCTGCTACTCGGAAAAATGAGGGCAAAAATTTGAGTTTTTAATTAATATCTCGGCTAAATACAGTCGTACGAAGATGGAATGGTCGAAGTGGTATTCAAGGTTTTTTGTTCCATGTACCCCTTTCACCATTGCTAGATGACAATTCTTCCTATTACTATCCAAAATTCGGAATATATATGTATATATATATATATATACGTTTATGTAAATTTCGATTATTTTGCTAACGTATTTTATAAATTAAACAAAAAAGAATATACAAACATTTTGATAAATATCAAAACTTTATTAAATGTAAGTTTTACATTCATAAACTAAAACTAAAACAGTTATGTAAAGGTCTGACCACATTCCCCCATCCTGAAATCACAAAATCCGACCCCGCAGGGAGAGAATTACTTTCTGGTTGAGAACCCTTGGCTTAATAGCATGTGAATATATTTTTACCTCCATCATGATATATTTGTATATCTTTCAAATTTCAACAAACTTTAATTGCAACTCGTCCATTTTTAGCTTCTAGCAATAATGACAGCAAAATCAAGAAGTTCCCTTTTTTTACTTAACATTCGAAGTATCTGGATGTAGCTAACAACCACACAGACTTACTATGAAATGAGATTCTTCCACCATTGCTTTTATTTGTGTAATAACTTCAGTTAATAACAATGCAGTAGAAAAAATATTTTACTTCTTCAGTTAGAAAGTTTTCACGCTAATCCGGAAGAACAACTTCCCTCAACCAGATGCTTCTAAGAACTTTAGTTTTCAGAAACGACAATAAGCTTACATCTGACAAGATTTATGCTCCAGTTTCCAGTCTTTTTTGGGGAGGATTACAATAGTAACTTAGATCTGGATCTTTTCACGTTATGCGGGCACGATAAAAAACTTAAATTACACTGAGTGCTCTTTTTCCTTTACTTACATTGCGTTGTTTTAAATCAAAATTTAAATTGGTATGCACAGTGAAACAGATGCGGAAAGTAGATGATAGATAAGTCTAAAAATTTGACGTGAGTGGTTTTTTCCGAATTCTAAAATGCTTTACAAATCGTTTTAGTCTTTTGCATCCTTCATATAAGAATTAACGAAACAAAAAACAAAATAAATAAATAAAATAAAAACTATTAAAATTAAAAATTATGAATAAATAACTAAATAAAAATTAATGGTTTAAATTAAAAGCAAAATTTCAAAAATGATTTTATTGAAAAAATATTTAATAATAAAGTTTTTTAAAAGTACTTACATTTAAATAGAAGGTTTAAATTCTATTTAATAAATAAAATCCGTAATCAAAACTCTTGACTCCTAAATCTATTTTCCCAACGTAATCTGAAAAAAAAAGTAAAAATACTATTTGAGTAACATTTTAGATTTTCGCTTCTACTGGATACCACTGAGAACAATCCTGCGAAAGTTTTGAATTAAAACGCGAAAGGTTTTAGGTTATAATACAAACAATCTGAATACCAAATGAAAAGCGAAGACACCAATTTTGAATTTTGAAGTTTTCACAAGGCTCGTGAGATTCGAAGATCCGAATGTTCCCACCCGTTCTAAAAATTCAGTACAATTCAAGCTCTGTCAAAGTTGATTCTATGCTAATTAGTTGATAGCCAGTACATATACCTATTTAATAAAGATATATCCCATAAGTGCCTCCATAACATTGATCACCTTTTCCGGTCTTAGGCATTAGCCATTATAGGAGGCATTAGCCATTATAGGCCAACATCTATAACAGCTAATGCCCGCAATTGAGAAAAAAAACAATAATAATAATATAACAGTACATAAATCACAATTGGTGGTTAACAGTCCAACCGGAGAAAAGATTTAATATTATCTACAATAACATATTATCTACAATAACATATTATCTACAATAGCAATCAATACAAAGTTAAAGCAAGTTACGAATTTGGTCTTCCTATTAGCACCTTTTTAGAATGAAAAATACACATTGTTAAAATGATTAAAAAGGCCGTTTTCAGAATTAAAAGTTTAAATTTTCAAAATAAATAGCCGAAAATATTTAATGATATCCAGGTGCTGAAAGAGCGGCTTATCATTACCTCTGTAGATAAAAGAAATAGCAATATTAGCATCATTTGAAAGATTTTCAAGTATAAACTCATTGAAACAGTATTAAATATTGAAATAACATGTAAACCTCGCAATTACAGTGGAAAAGAAACATTATAAAAAGAAAAGCTAATAGCCTTCCACAAAAAATTAAATATTTCTAATAAATCTTACTGTAGCATATTTCCGAACCTTTGTGCCCTTCCAATATTTTATAACACACCAATTAAATTTAGTTTTATAGCCAATAGTACTGAAATTGCGAAAACAAATTTGACTTTATTTTTGAAAAACAAATATTTAAAGAAGTTTGCAATCCCACACCTCATTATTCCAATTTACCCTCTAATAATTTAAAAAATTATTAAAAATAAATAAAGGTTATTAAAACTGATAAAAATAATTTTATTTGTATTATTAACAGTCAGGATTTTGAAACACCTCTACACCTCTCTTTCCTTAAAGAAATCAGTTGTAGTTTTATCGAACTTAAGGAAATTTTTTCAGAACTAAATAGCATCTTTAATTTTGAAAAGTGCCTATCTTAAACGTTCACATAATTTGACACACATAATTCCATAACTTTAAATTTAAAGATGAAATCTTTCTACAGATTAACGGAATACCCATGGGCACGAATTTTCGAACTTCCGTTTGTAATCTACTTCTTCTTGTATAAAGGTTCAATTTTATGCAAAATTGTGAACAAAATGAAAATTTTGTTTAATTTTTCTTTTAGATGCATAGATGACCCTATTATTTATAATTTTCAATAATTCTGGGTTAATTGAAATTGCTAATTTTTATACTAAATATTTAAAACTTGATAAAGCCAAAGGATTTTGACTACCTTGATTTTAAAATTATCAGTTGTAAAAGAATTAAACGTTTCGTCAAAAAAAAAAAAAAAAAAAAAAAAAAAAAAAAAGGCGTGGTTGACTATCGTACCATTAAATTAATACATTGTAGTTTCAGAATTTCTGAAAGTATTATTACTAACACAATTATTAATCAAATTCTGGAAATTAAAGATATTTCTTTTAGCACAGATAACTGTTTATAGGAAGAGAATTTATTACTTGTCCTCATTATAAATTAAATTCTTTTCCTTAGACTACAGGAAATACTTGCATGGTCAAAGTCCGTGCATTTATCCCGAATTTCCGGTACAGGGATTAGCTATGATCCAAATTAATCCAAAAAAGTTGCAGATTTATTATACATGTTTTTTGTAGCATACTTGGTCTAATATTAGAATGACGAAAAATTTAAATCATGAAAAATTAAAAAGATGAATTTGAGAAACATCTAACGTTAAACTGAGGTATTTAACTATTTACTGACACCGGCTAGATGAATAATTGGTTGAAAAGTGTACATCTACACAATTTGTAACGCTGTATGCATGTGAGCTGTGAATGTAACACATTTTAGCTTTAAATTCCCTGTCTAGATTCCAGTAAATAGTCTTAATCAGTAGAACAATTCTACATAAAGGACTCGTATAAGTTTCGTTAAATAAGCAAAGAACATTTAAAGAAATTGAGATACTGAATTGAAAAACACCAAGTCTTTATAGTCTTTCTTGAAGTGGATGTATTATATTATCCTGTAGAGACATTAGGATTTTTTGGAAGCAGGCAAGATGAAAAATTAGCAACGCCTTCGACGGGAATCGAAACACGGACTCCTCAATTACGCGCTGAGCGTGCAGACCGCTGCACCACGAAGGCTTGCTAAGAAGGCGAGAGAAATACCTTATATAGTCCCCCTTTTAAAGGGCGACTGGTGTTTTTTAGGGGACACAATCGCCAAATCCTGGATGAGGAGAATCATCATCCAACAACCTTTTTAGTTTGGGCGCCACTGTAGAGACATTAGGAATTTTTGGAAGCAGGCAAGATGAAACATTAGAAACGTCTTCGCCGAGAATTGAACCGCAGACCTCTCAATTACGCGCTGAGTGTGCAGACCACAACACCACGAAGGCTCGCTAAGAAGGCGGGAGAAATATCTTATAATCTTTATAAGAATCAAACAGTTTATAAAGGAAAGAATGACTAATATGGAGAGAAATTTGGGAGAATTCATTCAAAATTTACTTTAATTGTTACTTTATATAAGGATTTCTCTAGCTTTTTTAAAGACTCTTATACCGACTTCAAAGGTGAAGCTGAATCATAAGTTAATCATCCCCGTTAAACATACAAGTATTAGTTAGATTTAAACTTATTATGTTTTATTTTTTAAAGGGAAAACGTTTCTAATTTGTAAATTGCGAATTACGATGTAACACCTAAAAAACCTTTAATTATTAAAGTGTTTATAAACATTTAAAGTTATGAAAAATTCATAGAAATATCAGTTCTCTTTGCAAATAAAAATCACACTTTAAATACTATGTCTAATTATGTCTAATAGTCGTAAATAAAAATTATAATAACTTCACATATAAAATAAAAAATTTAATACAGAAGTAAATTAAAATTAATTTTCCTTTAAAAATTTTATTGTTTTTGCTTTTATTTCTGAAAACAAAAGGATACAAAAAGAAAACTTCTAAAATGTTATAAGCGCATTTTATCAATTAAAGAAATTTAAAAATAGAAATAGACACACATAATTTTTCAATTTTTACCTTGTTACGCATAAAATCCGTCATAGCTGATACAGTATCTCACAAAAGTGATGGGACACTTGTGCTTTACAAAAGGAAACTGTAGTAAAATAAATTTAAAAAAACATGTAAAAATTTTTTGTGGGTGTGTTTCATACTTAAATTTAGTAACAATTATTACATAACATAGATTTTCTCAAAATACTAAAATATTAATTTAATAAAAATACAATTGTTTAGAACGGAGCAAAAAATGGCTCACATAAGTGATGGGACACTTACTTTTCTATCAAATATTTATCCAAAAATTTTACTTTTTAAAAGGTTTTAATATTTTGTTGTTTTTCCTTTTACTTTTAAAACATGATTTAATCTTCTTGGGGTAGATTCGACTAATTTTTTTTTTGTGATTTCTGGAGTGATTTTACCCCAATCTTCTTGAAGCACCGATTTTAATTGTTGTTGTGAAGAAATGGTGTGTTTGCGAATTCTTGATTCCAATTCTTGCCAAATATTCTGTATGGGATTTAAGTCTGGAGATTGTGGTGGTGTTTTTATTATTTCAGGACAGTTATACAGCAGCCAGAGTCTAATGTTCAAAGCAGTGTGCGTGGGGTCATTGTCCTGGTAGAATTTAAAATCGATATGAAGGTTCAATTTTCGCGCTGAAGATTTCAAATTTTGATTTAAAATGTCAATATACTTGTACTGATCCATTATACTGTCAATAAAAAAAAGAGTACCAACTCCAGAGGACGACATACACCCCCATACAATAACTCCTCCTCCACCATGTTTTACTGTTGGCACCAAGTTCTGTTTTCGAAATTCTTCCCTGGGTTTTCTCCACACCAAGATTCTACCGTCAGAACCAAATATATTAAATTTACTCTCATCAGCAAATATAGCTTCATTACAGTAATCAGAATTCTTATTTATGTTGGATTTTGTGAAAGCTAGTCTGAGTTTTCTATTCTTTTCACTTACGAAGAATTTTTTCCTGGCTGCTCTACCGTGATATCCAGCAGATCGAATTACTCTTCTAATAGTCTCAGGTTTAACAATTTTTCCATATAATGCTTGCAAATCAGCAGCAACTTTAGGAGCACTCATTCTTGGATTTTTTTTTTTAATATTTCGAACGATAATTCGCTTTATTCCATTGGATAGATTTGATGGTCGGCCAGGTTTTCTTCTCTCCTGAATCATATGATTCTTCTTATATCGTTTATTGATATTCTAAACTGTTGAATGACTCAAGTTAACTGTTTCAGGTGTTTCTCTAATAGGTTTTCCACGTTCAATATGCAAATTAATAACTAATTTTCGAATTTCAGGCAAAGTTTCTT
Source organism: Stegodyphus dumicola (assembly GCF_044657685.1). Classification (NCBI taxonomy): domain Eukaryota; kingdom Metazoa; phylum Arthropoda; class Arachnida; order Araneae; family Eresidae; genus Stegodyphus; species Stegodyphus dumicola. The sequence continues at coordinate 138,676,391 of NC_140777.1, forward strand.
TTCGTTTAGCATTCATGGCTGCACAAAGCTAAAAAACAAAAAAATTCCAAAACAAAATGGAGAGAAATACTGCAGACGATTTTACAAATTATTGCCAATTGCTTTTGAATAAAACTAAAAACGCAAAAAAAATATTTGTATTGTAGTACGTAGTAGTATCTAATGGTGTCCCATCACTTATGTGAGCCATTTTTTGCTCCGTTTTAAACAATTGTATTTTTATTAAATTTTAATATTTTGAGAAAATGTATGTTATGTAATAGTTGTTACTAAATTTAAGTATGAAGCACACCCACAAAAAATTTTCACATGTTTTTTTAATTTATTTTATTACAATTTCCTTTTGCAAAGTACAAGTGTCCCATCACTTTTGTGAGACACTGTAGCCTTTGGGTGCAGACGATACCGTAAATAAGAAACAGAAGTTAGAAATTTTGCAGTCAATTAATTATAGGGCTTAGAAGCTCATTTTGGTTATTAAATCTGGTATAAAATAATACTTGTTGCAAAATATTGTTAAAAACCGAGATAAAAAGATATTTTAAATAATTAAATTGTTTTACATTGGGTAATACACATTTATGATACTGATTATAAATAAATAAATAAACAAGAATACTTACGCATTGTCACCTGACAAAAGCGTTAATTTATGGCTGACCTTATTTTTTCTCATAGGATAACAATAAATACCTCGGATAGGTTTTGCTTCGAAGTGTGTTAACGAATAGGTAGAAACGAAATGCACTTAACGTAATTCGCAATTCTATGTTTATTGTCCCGTTCAATTACTATAATTATTGTAAGAATAGGACTTACAGCATTAAATATCCCGTCTTTTTTCTTGCAACACTGATCTTGGGACAAATCTGTTTACTATACAATCAAATTTGTGATTATAAGTTAACTAAAATTAAGCATACAGTCATATGAAGCTGTTGCTTTGAATTAGCCGATTTCTTGTTACATTATACATTGATGTTTATGTTAAGAGAGAATACATTAAATTTTATGTGAAAATAACTTTCTTTGAAATTAAAAACGATTAAATGAGGTTTTAAATGGAATTACTTTGCAAGGTAAAGCATATCAAAATTGTACATCGACAACAAAGCGAAAATACTATTAGAAAACAAATTTGCCATAATCAATAGTGTTTTTACAGAAACATAAATTAAACGTTCTTTTTCTGATTGAGACAAATAAATCGCTTGAAATTACGTGACCTCAATTCCATTTTGAGAAACATGAGGAACTGATGCTATTTATTGATGAAATTAAGTAGAACTTTGGATTAATTTCTGATTATTTTATCAAAACTGTTTAAATTAATTGCTTGAAATTGTAGAACTTCAATTTTGTTTTGAGAAATACGAAAAACTGATTTATGAAATTATGTGAAATATTTGATTAACTTCTGATTATTTTATTAATATTGTTTAAACTGATTGCTTGAAATCATATGACTTCAATTTTATTTTGAGAAATATGAGGAATCAGCGCGATTTATTTATGAAATAATGAGGATTTTTTGATTAACTTCTGATTATCATATTAATAGTGTTTAAATTAATATGCAAATTTGTGCAAAATTTATTTAGGGAAGAATTATCGTATGAATTACTGGATTATTGTATTTTCACGGGTGCAAGTCTTTTGACATTAACGACAGCTAAGGAGCTTAAGGAGAGCTAATCGTGATTCTGATCATTGATCAGGAGTTCCGAAGTCAATAAATGAATTATCGAAGTATTTCATATAATAGGAACGAAATTTGTATGCATATCAATATGGATAACTGCTATTCTATATTAATGATGCAAAGCAGATTGAAACATTACCTGTATATCAAATAAAGAGCTAAATTAGTCTAATCGACTATAGCTGTTAAAGAAACTACTTTGATCATTGCATTCTAAAACAGTTATTAAAATCTGAAAACAATCTGAAGGAGCTGAAATTTAAAAGGATCTTTATAATAATATTTATATAAGCATACCTTTTACAAATACATAGAGTTCGTTAACGAGGCGTGGTTCAGATAAAATGTGTTCTGGACATTTTATTTACTGCCTTCACCTAGATTTATACCTTCATTGAATACACGTTAAATTTAATTAATTAATGCTTTCCAAATAGATAAAATGTTCTTATAGCGTTTGAGACGTTTTCAAAGATATAAACCCATAAACCTGTTAATTCGTATAATTAAAGAAGTGAAGTTATATATTTGTCTGAATCATCCACTTGAGTTCGAAAATATTTTCTAAGCTAGTGTAGATCTTAATTCGCAGAACATGTTCACTTCCAGAACCTAAATACCATCCTGATTATATTCGAACTTAGAGCAGTTTGCTGGGCAAAATCGAGGTCACGTCTGATTGAAGTTGTACACTCCATTCCCATGTCTCATCAATTCCAATTTGGTCAAGAGGTAAACATTCCCCAATTCGGAGCTCGTTGCAATCCCTGAGGGTCTGAATATTCCGAAGTCATCCGGACATTCACAGATTTAACAGTTCGCTCATTTAAGTATGTTGAAACGGATGAATTTGAGCGATACGAAATAGTCGGAGACGAAATATCTCTCTCGTGTGGTAAACATTCTGTTCCTGTGAATGGGATTCAAGCAGAAGTTAAGTTTGGTTCAATTATTTTGCATGGTTCGATGACAGAATTCACAAGATTGCATTCAGATATCGTTCTTGACTAGTTAATATTATTAAATGCACTGCTCCAGCAAATATGCTGAATTTATTAAGTATAACGCGGAGATACTATATATTATACAGCTAAATGCATGATATCTTTATAGTAACAGGGAAATCGTTTCTTTATTGTTGGTGTTATTTGGTTGTATGAGGCCTTGGCAAATGGTAAATATTTAACCTTTACGGATTAATGAAAATCAATCAATTTATAGAATGATGATATAAATTTTATACAGAAATGCAAATTTTGTGAAATAGGTATAAAGATGTGATACACCGCATGAAATTATACCAATGCGAAGTAAAAATGTGCTTATTTTTTTTTAAGAATCTGAAAATGAGACTTCATACTTTATCAGATACTGTTAAATTTGCGGTTATGACTGCATTCTGAAAAAGATTTAAACATCAACAACAACAGCAGAATCACTAATGCTTAATGATTTCATATGGTTTTAAGAAACAGATAGCTGTGATAAACTGAACTATCAGGTCAAAAACAATCAAATATATTTGTTTATAATAATTATTTTTGGAGATTTCTTCGTATATATATATAAATGTGTGTGTGTGTATATATATATATACATATGTGTGTGTGTGTAAAAAATATGTAATTCAAAATTTTTAATTTTAATTTGATAATAGTCTTTCATGTTTCCCATTTTAGTTTGGCTATCTCCCTTTTCCGTTCTAAATTGTTTATAACAACTTTCCTGGACTGTATCTTCCCATTTCATGGTAACTTACGTAATCCTTCTGCATTGCGACATCATTTACCCAATCGTAGATCCAGAATTTAAACAAAGAAATCAAGTTTATAAATACCACTCCTGCTCTTTTTTCCAACTTCGCTTTGCTAGTGCTACGATGCATCACTTTGCTGCTTCGCTGCGTCTTTTGTCTGAAAGAATGTCATTTGATGCGAAAGCTTAGTGATGTGTAATAAAGAATATATGCGTTTTCAGAATTATTCATCAAGAAATAAAACTATGTCTCGTTATCTACGCCAACGTCTGCAAATTGCTTCTTATTCTACGCATTCCATCTGTATGCCAACCGTATTTATAACCATGTCGGCCATAACTAAAAATAACTGGTGTCTTCTCTCGCGATTTTTCCCTAAATTTATTGCAATTAATAGAGGTCAACTACAGAATTATTACTGGGAAGTGAGTGGCAGTCAAGATGCGGCATTTAGTCTGGAAAATTCGGAAGCTTACTTCTAATACTAAACAGAAACACAATGTAGCCTAGCTAATTTACCCTTGTAAAAAAATCAACTCTTAGTGGATAAGAAACTGAAATGTTTAAGCAACATATGAGTTAAAAATGAGCTACATTTACCACCGATTCTTGCATACTGAGTATCAAGGGGCTATATTAAATCTAGAGAATTTTGTGGCTTGCTTCTAATTTAATTCTGTAGGGCAAGACAACAAACATTCAACTCATTTTCAACAAACATTTTGTCTGGTGTCATGGTTGTCTGTATAAGCATTTCAACAAATATTTTTTAAACAATTCAAAAAAATAGAAATCGGAGATTTTGAGGCTGAACTCTGCATAATAATTTCAACTGACGTATTTCTTAAAAGCAGTTTCATTTGCAAAGAGAATAATTTAAGCCGCAGTTTTTACACTGCTTTATCCCAAACAGTTGAACCGTTGTTGGAAACGTTGATTATTCGAATGATATTTAGAGTTTGATATGCAAAACCACAAGCAAGACAGACAGTCTACGTTTCTACTACATTTCATCAGGTTAGACATTGTTTTAGGAACTTTTGACATTTTGTTTCAATTTAAAAAGAATTAAGACGACTGTTACCAGCAAAATTATTTCTTATAACTATACTTATAGCTGCTTATAGTATAAGTAATTTTGTATTTGATAATCAAACGTTTCAGAACTTCGGAATTATTCTGATTGGAGAATAAAACCTGTTTTCCCAGAAAACAAATTTTCTTCGGCTTATATTACGTTACATCCATTTTAAGGCATTATAGGAATATTAGCTGAATTTCATGTGTAATGAATAATCTGATATTAATATTACAGCAGCATGAAAAATAATTCAAAAAATCAAATACTTGATTTGATTTCACAACTTTAAATAATGTTTCAGTAAACATTAGTATTTCGTATAATTACTGAATTTTATTCGAAATTCCATGAAAAGTTCTCGAATGCCTGATTACGTTACACTCAAAGAAATGAAAATTCTTTCTTAATAGTTTAATTAATTGTTTACATTATTTATTTAATGTTGTTATGCTCATTCAATTTTCTAAAGGTCTTAACTTCTTATTATGAATGAACATACATGTACATGCTTTCATTAAAGCAATTTGATACTTAACAATCCTTAAGAAGTCACTTGAAAGTTTATATTTGTTCATCAGAAACAGATGAAGTAAAATTAAAGAACCTCTACAGTTTGGCTAACAGAAAATACATTTACTTCTTCGGAGGCACACCTGAAAGGAAAAGGAAGTTCCGGAAAAGTTCTTCGAATTGATACATTAGTAAACAAGAAATATGCAAAACATTATTATCTTTAACTAGATTGTAATATTTTCTGTCTTGTACAAAAGCATTCATGAATTATTATCTGTTCTGAAAAGAGTTTTTTTAAAAGCATTAATTTAGAAAGGTCTTGAGTGCTTTTTTATATTTCTTTTACTTATCATTGTAATTGCGTCTGACTTTACTATACATGACTTCTTATGTAAGAACGGAAATATTTGCCCAGCTGTAAAAAATATAAATAAATTTCAATTTGTAAACAAAAAATAACTCATGCATAGTATACACAGACACACACACACACACATATATATATATATAGGGTGTATCGTAAATGTTGCGACGAACTTATAGGGGAGGTAGGGCAAATCATAAGGATTAAGAATTGCATAGGAACCTATACCCGGAAATGTCAGGGGTAAGTGGTCGCAGAGGTAGAAGATGAAAAGGAAACAAGAGTGATTAATTTGAAACATTTATTGGACATGAATACAAATGGTGAATTACAGCTTGAATGATACAACAAGATGCTCGAAGTTTGCACTATCAGACGCCAAACATACCTGATACCGACGGACCATTTATTACCGGCCATGTTCAAAACACACCGGGAGTTTCTTTGATTCTAGCAGCTGAGCAGGCGAGTCTTGCCACGATATCCATTTCAGACATAACAGGATCATGATACACGACACTTTTGATGGCTTTCCACAAAAAGAAATCACGACTCGATAAATTTCTGTCAGTGTTGAGGCCAGGGAACTCGTCCACCACGCCCAATCCATCGATGCGGGAATGATCTGTTATATTGGCTGCGAACATTCAGTCCAAAATGAGTCCACTTCTTAATGACCTATAGACGCACAAAATTCGATGAAATGCATGCAAAGGTTCGTCAATTATCCTAACCTATTATACTAAGTGCATGTCAACAAGCTGCCGGTTCGTATAGCAATCCATGTTCTTCATATGGTATCTACCGCTCGAATGAGGCAATCCTCACTTTCCACTAGCACTCTCCTGTACAGCACTTCCTGGCGGGGCATGGGTTTCTATGCAGTTCTTAACCCTTATGATGTGCCCTACCTCCCCCAGAAGTTTGTCGCAACATTTACGAAACGCCCTATATCTATCTCTCTCTCTATGTATAAATATGGTTACAGTCAAAAACATCGCGGACGAAAACGTCACGGAGAAAACAACGCAATGCAAAAACGTCGTGATACAAAACATCGTGGGAGAAAATAAAGCAAAGAGAAAACATCGCATTTCTAAAACATCGTGGTACAAAATATCGTCGTCGAAAATAAAGCGGTCAAAAATTATCCTTCTTTACATCTTGCGCTCACAAACCCTTATGCGGGTTTTTACGATTATTAAACAATTATTAAATTTTACAGTTATTAAAGCCTGAAAAACGCATGTCTGCGATGTTATTGTCATGCGATGATTTGTAGGTACTTTATTTTTTACCCCGATATTTTCGTCGACGATGTTTTTAAACTGCGAAGTTTTTGAATCGCTTTATTTTCGACGACGATGTTTTAGAACTGCGACGTTTTCTCTTTGCTTTATTTTCTCCCACGATGTTTTGTACGGCGATGCCTTGCGTTGTTTTCTCCGCGACGTTTACGTCCGCGATGTTTTCGGCAGGCACCATAAATATACATATATTATATACTATAATTACAAAGCAATTTTTTGAAAACAAAACAGAAACATGTGTCTAGTTATTTTCGCGCATTAAGCTGCAGAAAAATTATCATTAAAGACATAAAGTAAGAAATTTAGAACTAATGTTTCACAAAGATCAGAAATTGAAATTCATAATTAATAAATTTCAAATAATCATAGAAATGCAACAATAAATTTAAAAATGTTAAAACCAAAACATTTCAAACAAGCAAAACCCTTTCAAAAATTATGAAATATAAAGAAAAGGAACAAAAAGAGAAGAGGAATTCAATCAATTTCAATGTCACTTCATCGGGGGCAGGAACTTGGAAATTAATTGAAATCTCTCTTCTACAAAAATCCTTGCTTTTCTGTATCCAGAATTAATAGATGAACCATTTCAATGTATTTAAATTCTAATAGTACACCCGAAAATTCTGGTCCTTCCCCAAAGCAAGGGAAAAATAAATTCTAATGAGAAACATTAGAAGAATCTTAAATAAAGAGTTAAAATCCCTTTAAAAGAATTGAAAATGAAAATGAAAAACAAAAGTGAAAAAACAATTTTTTGTAAAGTTTAAATGTTAACCTTTAAACAGAAAATCCACTGAATTAAGATGTAGTTGAAAACCTATTTAGAACATACAAAACGAAATTAAAAAATCCCTTAACTCTCATTAGACTCTAGTCTAAATTTGAGAGGCGATACAGAATGATACGTATATTTTTGCCATCTTGGTTTCATTGGCGAAAGTAGAAAACTTTTGCAAGAAATGAAAAGCTCAAAAGGCGTATCTTGTACGTAAATGTAATTTTGAAACCAAAAGGTATATATATACACCATTTAATTGAGTTTAATTTAATGTAAATGTAATTTTGAAACCAAAAGGTATATATATGTAAGATAAAATTATATGAATCAGAATAACTAAAAAAATTAATTCTTCCTCTTTATTCTAAAATCGTAATAACTTCTCTGCATTGCGTCATTTCTAGATCACTCTATGGCCCGCGCAACTCTGATGACGTAATCATTGGGAACTGAAACTGTCCTTGTAAACCAAAACTTTTCTCTTCGCGTGCCTCGATCTTGCATAACGATCCACTTCAGCTTTTGCTCTTTACTGTGCTAAGGTGTAATTTCGCTGGCTTGCTTTCTATCCCAACAATATCAAAAATGTAAATCTTCTGTGGAAAGGCACGACTAGAGTGCCAAGTGATTGTGGCCACAAATATCAATTGGAAATAAAAATGGAATTAAAATCGCTTCTACTGCCAAGTTCTTTAAATACTACGCAATCAAAATTCTTCTTCAATTATGGATCTAAGCAAGCATCTACAGTGTTCCGTCTTTTCCTTGTGTTTTTATTATGACAATTAAGCCGGTAAGGATAGTTTCCTGCAGCCTGAAACCTCAATGGAAAATTTAGTTCAGCTCTTCAAATCATCGTTTTGTGATAAATCCAAGATAATGTGAAAGAAGTGAATCATCAAGTTTGTTTTTTCAGTGTTTAAAAAAAAATAACAGATCATTCTTCTGCTGTGGTGTTTTGCAAGTGCTTCAAAAAATAATCTCGTGTAGTGTTTACAAATTGAAAGTAATATCTCGATAAATTGAGAAGTTCGAATGCCTAGTGAAAAGGAAATCATCAGTGAATTACCGTTTAGGAATTAAGCATTACAGCGGGTTCAAGGTCGATCCGAGTTAGTGTTTGCAAGTATGTGCGACAGAAAATTTTTTGCACTTCCGCTTTTTCAACAGCTCAAAAATTATTACATTCGTGTGAATCTAGCTCAGGAACTAAATAATTTAATGTGCTGCGGATTCTATAGTTTTCATTTCAACATTGGTTAAAATTTCTGCAATTTGTTTTGAGAAAATCTGAAATTCTTGTTCATTAATTTTTCCAATTTTTCATAATTATGTGTGAGCAAATTAAGTAACGAATTTTAAGCTATTTAAATTATTCATAGGGAAGGATATTAAGATAAGTTTTTATGTTTTTGAAATATAAGTTTTTATGTTTTTGAAGTTTTGTTGAGAATTTTGAATACGAATTTTATAATTATTCTAAAAATAAAGATGTTAAAAATAAGTAAAATTATTACAGATACGTAATATGAAATTATGGTAAATGCATGTTAAATTTATGGGTGATTGTATGTTAAGTATAGTGTATGTCGAGGGAGTATTGGTTCCTTCAACAGAGGCCTATTATTACCTCTGTACAGTTGTTCCTTTTACCCTCTTCATGCAAGATAATGTTGGAGGCTCTCATTTTATGAGTGTTTGTAATTTTTTTATATTATTATTATATTTTTTTATTATGGAATGTATTAGTGCAGTTCTCAAAGGCCAGTTACCTTAATGCTGTCTAGGCACCCTGGGCCACCAGTGCAGAGAACACACTGGTTAGCGCAAGAGGACAGCCCTATTGATGGATATGTTTGTTTAGAAGTATTGCGAGGCTTCCAGTTTGGTAAAATCAGGAATTGTAAATGAAAGATGATAACGGTGAAACCATAAATTCTGAAAATCTTAATCCTATTATTTATGATGTTAAATTATAATTTATCAGTATGGAAATAAGTATCATAAATATTTATGTGCATTACATTTAATTTTAAGAAATGATTATGTAAAAGTTTTTGTGATATTCTGTAATAACAAGAACCTTCCCTGAAGAATTATGATTATGTGAACTCTCAAACAAAAGGACTTTTGGACTGAAATGTTGAAAAATTCAATAGGACTCTAAAAATTAAGAATTTATTTAAAAAAATTGATATTTATAAATAATACTTTACAGGATCAAAATTTTATTATTTATTTATATTTTTTTTTAAATTTGCTTGTGCTTTAACTCTTTTTCTTTAAAAAGGCTTCTCTGTCGCTACGCCTTTTTCTTTTTGAAGGGGGGAATATGTAAGATAAAATTATATGAATCAAAATAACTAAAAACATTAATTCTTCCTCTTTATTCTAAAATCGTAATAACTTCTCTGCATTGCGTCATTTCTAGATCACTCTATGGCCCGCGCAACTCTGATGACGTAATCATTGGGAACTGAAACTGTCCTTGTAAACCAAAACTTTTCTCTTCGCGTGCCTCGATCTTGCATAACGATGCACTTCAGCTTTTGCTCTCTACTGTGCTAAGATGTAATTTCGCTGGCTTGCTTTCTATCCCAACAATATCAAAAATGTAAATCATCTGTGGAAAGGCACGACTGGAGTGCCAAGTGATTGTGGCCACAAATATCAACTGGAAATAAAAATGGAATTAAAACTGCCTCGACTGCCAAGTTCTTTAAATACTACGCAATCAAAATTCTTCTTCAATATGGATCTAAGCACGCATCGACACTGCTCCGGCTTTTTTCCTTTGCTTTTATTATTACATATATATACACCATTTAATTGAGCTTATTATACTGGTACCTAAGTTACCATTTATTGCAATTCTTTGTACATATTTTTTGTGTATTTGAATTGTTTTTATTTATTTACGTGTATCATTTAAAAATTACAAATTTTTGATTTAAATTTATTAGTTTTTTCTCATCCTATTTTTAATTTTGAAGTTATCTCGTTTTGTAATTTTTACATTAAGTTTTTACGCGATAACTTTGTCTTCTTTAGTATTGTATTATTGTTTTTACATTGTGTAACTATTTCACTCAAAAACTACAGTATCAAATGTACTTTAAGCAATAGCTTTTGAACTTTCCTCTTCTTTGCAAATATATATATATGTGATGTATCAGCTTTTGTCCAGAATAAATAGATCGTTGAAGAAAAATAGATGTAGTCGTATCTTAAATAATGAGACGATAAATTTAAAAAAACAAAGGATCCATTTATTATTATTCAGTAGAAATAGGAGTTACAAAATCAGATATCCGGAGTAAATAAAAAGAATTACTAATAACTTTTTGTATGAAATTTACTGCATCGTTGCATTAAAAGAAAAAGCCCCGATATTCCTTTTGCGAGTCTTTTTATAGCCTCTGAAAAAGTGGTGCTTCCATGAAATGACGTCAGCCTCGTCAGGCGATCCAGTTCGCTTGATATATTTCCAGAACATTCTAAAACTGTACGTGTAGAAAAGGCGGGAAAAACAACTTGACTACGGGGCTGTGGATTTAATTCCACGTACTTTCAAATAAGAGAACGTCGCCATTAAAAATGAAAAGACGTACAGTTAGAATTTTAAGTGTATTCTTGACTATGGAATTTTATTTTTACATATATATATATATATATATATATAATATCCGTAAGTGCGACACAACCACCAGAGGGCCTCACCGATGTGCCAGCAGCGAGGTGAAAGAGGAGTATGACAGAGACTTTCTTCTGCTATCCCACGCGAAGGTGGTGAGATGTCTGTCTACACGTGAAGATGTAGAATAAGGAACTGTAGTTTTCCACGCGAAGGTGGTAAATTGAATTGTATAATACATCAGCAAGTGCGAGTAGGCACTAATCGGTTATGTGATAAGACTGGTAAAACTATTCAGAATCCTGTTTGTATCAAACGGCACTTGTATTTAATCTAATTTGTACCTTTTCTGATTATCTTTATTAAATGTTCTGTGGTGTGGAAAACAACGTTGGAATTGTTATTTAGCATCTTCAACTCCCCCACTACAGAAAATCTGGGGGCCTGTCCGGGATTTGAACCCGAGACCTCTCGCAGTGTCTAAAACAGAAGATCTGCTAAAAAACGACTTTTATATTCCTAACCTTAGAAATTGAGCGAATTGAGCAAGTTATTCCAAATTGTGTAGAATGTATTTTGTGCGATAGAAAACGAGGTAAGAGCGAAGGATTGCTGAATCCCATACCAAAAGATAGTATCCCTTTGAGCACTTTTCATATCGATTTCATAGGACCATTACCGTCGACAAATAAGAACTACAATCACATCTTAACCGTGGTTGATGCATTCACAAAGTTCGTATGGCCCTATCCAGTAAAGTCTACATCAGCTCAAGAGGCATTGCAGAAGCTGAAACTGCAACAATCAACTTTCGGTAGTCCTTTGAGAATTATAAGTGATAAAGGTACGGCGTTTACCTCTAAAGACTTTGAAGATTACTGTACTCAAGAGAAGATCCAGCACATATTCACAACTACCGGCGTTCCTAGAGGAAATGGACAAGTGGAAAGGATTCATCTCACTCTGATTCCAGTCCTATCCAAATTATCCATACATGATCCAACCAAGTGGTACAAATATGTCGGAGATGTACAACGAATCTTGAACAGCACTAAGAGCAGAAGCACAAAGAGTTATCCATTTGAGCTTCTCACTGGTGTTAAAATGAGAAATCGAGAGGACTTAAAGATTATGGAAATTCTTGAAGAAGAAGAAAGAAATATTATGATGAAAGATCGAGAAGATATGAGAGAGGAAGCAAGGAAAAACATTCTAAAAATTCAGGAAGAGAATAAAAAACATACAACAACAAGAAAAAAGAGGCACAAGTGTACAATGTGAACGACCTAGTTGCCATACAAAGAACGCAATATGGAGGTGGACTAAAGTTAAGGCCAAAGTTCTTCGGCCCATATCGTGTAACAGCGAGGAAAGGCAAAGATCGTTACCAGGTGGAAAAAGTGGGACACCATGAAGGTCCTGGATGTACCACTACAGCAGCTGATCTCATGAAGCCGTGGACTTCTACTATATAGGACTATGTGTGGTTCTTCCAAACTTCTTTCTTTTTGTTTTTTTCCCTTTTCTTTTGTTTTTTTTTTTTTAAATTTATTTTCAAGTGCTGTCTTGATGTTCCAGTGTTGCTGATCCGTCTTTTTGTGGACGAAAATGTGTCAGGACGGACGAGTTGTAGTATCCGTAAGTGCGACACAACCACCAGAGGGCCTCACCGATGCGCCAGCAGCGAGGTGAAAGAGGAGTATGACAGAGACTTTCTTCTGCTATCCCACGCGAAGGTGGTGAGATGTCTGTCTACACGTGAAGGTGTAGAATAAGGAACTGTAGTTTTCCACGCGAAGGTGGTAAATTGAACTGTATAATACATCAGCAAGTGCGAGTAGGCACTAATCGGTTATGTGATAAGACTGGTAAAACTATTCAGAATCCTGTTTGTATCAAACGGCACTTGTATTTAATCTAATTTGTACCTTTTCTGATTATCTTTATTAAATGTTCTGTGGTGTGGAAAACAACGTTGGAATTGTTATTTAGCATCTTCAACTCCCCCACTACATATCGAGATATATATATGTAATAATAAAATTATTACATATATATAGAGAGAGAGAGAGAGAGAGAGATGTATAGATATATACATAGAGAGAGGGAGAGCGGGGGATTATGCATACGCATGTATAATTTTCTTTAGTAATCTCTAATGCGCTTAATTTGCTTTGTCAAACCGAGGCGATTGAAAATGCTGCTGAGAGGAGAAGAATTCTATCGCTTATATTCCCAAGAATTCTACGTATAAATATTTAAAATCCGATTTTGATATAAATTTTTTAATACAATTATATTAGGCGTTCTTTGGAACTTCTAAAATCTATGAAGAAGAAAAAATGAGAAAAATACAATCTAATTTGAAATTTCTTTCCGTTTTCATAAACACGCGTATTTTAACCCCTCTCACAAATAAGTAAATTAAAAAACTTTGAAGATCATATTTACTTTTAACAGCAGAAAAATAATAACTTTTGCGTGTATTAGGTTTCTTCAATGTCTTGTGAAATGGAATTTTTTGCATGTTTTTAAATTTTTTTTTGTCAATGTAAAAATGATTTTAAGGGGAAGAAAAAAAATTTATTCTCTATTCGTAATGTAATCCTTTGATAAAGGGGGAAATAAATAAAATGGAAGTAGATGAAATAAATTGCTATAAAGGAAAGTATGTACTCAAGAATAATACTGATAGTTATTATCAATTTGATATACCAGGTATTCACAAAGCAAAGAAAAGTAATTAAAAAAGTGTCTTGTTAGATTCGTTTCATTAGTACTCGTTTTACACATCTTTATACTAGGTAAGAAATCGTAGTTCCTAGTACAATGTTTCTAGAAGTCATTTGTTATAGTTACATAGAAGAATATGGAGAAAATACTGCATGACTGTATGTAACAACTAGTGAGATAAATGGTTCTAGTTCACGTAAGAAAATAACAAGGTTTGTTTTCAGCCTTAGATAACACTGTTCACGAGACATGTTTCAGTGAAAAAATGTAAGAAACCTAACTTTTTATATGAATCCTATAGGGAAACAAAATGTCTCAGAGATAAATTTCTTTGTAAACTGTTTCGTCAGCAAATGAAAAGAGCAAACTAAGACGTATACCATCATATTATTTAAAATAAATATTTTGGAGTTTGCATGCAAGATTCGAATGCATATCTTTCTAATTTGTTTTAAAAATCACCTAAATATTTATATAGAAGATTGACTTTCATGAAACCAGGCTAACATTCGAAATTTAGCATCTCAAAAATATGAATTTTATAAGATCCTTAACGCATTTTTATCGGTTGGTTTGGTTTATTTGATGATGGCAAAGCATTCTGTCACACATCAGGAAATCCCCGAAAACGCCCCATGCACCCCTCCCGTTCGCGGGATTCGACCTATGGACCGAACTACCAGTGTTCAGCGAATTTACTACTCGGTCGCTGGTGGGCCTTTTCTTTCTGATGAATTAAGTCTATATATTTTTGATAATTTGTTCAAGGCCATTTAAGTTCTATATTTCTCATAACTTATTCAAGGCCATTTAATTGATATATTTCTGATAATTTATTCAAGGCCATTTTAGTATATTACAAAACGGCTGTTTTTCTAAAGGACGTTTACTAAAATGAAGATGAGCTTACTAATTGAAACCGTTGTTGTAAAAATACTGCAAAATTTTTATTTTCTATATTTTTTATTTAAAAGTGTCACTCCTCCGAAATTGTCGTTATCTGACAGTCGACTTTATGGGAAGAAGTTTAAAGTATACTTACCCTATTTATCTTGTTACTCTTTTTTGAAGTACCCTGCCTATGCTCTCTAATGCAAGAAAGGTGTTGAGATGCGCATACTGAAATTTACGCTAAGCCACACTAGGTACATGTTGTTTATGCTCTAGCTCTTTAGTAGGTTTTTAAATTACCCACTGAATGTCAGTATTCTTTTCGTTCATACACATAATGAAAATACTACGTGTTTTAAATTAGAGATTTCTGGCATTGTGAACATTCTCTTCTAAAACTCTCTTTCACAAAATTAAATCTTACACAATCGCTACAATGAATCTTTCCGCTCCAATGAAAGTAGTTATGTAATTTTGTATTAAAAACTTATATACTTGTAGGTTATGCGTTTAATACTCGCAGCTTTTATGTATATGCTTTGTTATATCTAAAAATTAATTATATTTTTGTAAGAAACAAAGACAGAGAAACACTACTGATTTAAGAGCTGCTGAGATGTTTCCTAATTGGCTGAAAAGTTACAGATTATAGGCAGAATTTTGAAGACTATATTTTTTCGAGGGGGAGAAATAATCATATAAAATAACATCATAAAGCAGTTTGTTAGCTAAAATAAAATATCGAGTCTGTAAACCAGAGTATTAAACCAGGCATAAAGTAGCCTACTATAACTCTCAGTTAATACTTCAGTAACTTCTTTCGTAATGATGCAGTAAATGCAGTCCTGAAAGAACTTAAAAATTGTTTGTGCTCTTTAAACCTTCTAAGGGCTTGAGAATTTTTCGAAGTTCATATTTTAACAAAGTAGTCTAACGATGCCGAAGAAATAATGATGAAAAAAGCCAAAAATATTTGAAAGTCTTCTATCTTCTAAAACCATTCCTGTCTATGAAATGTATTTACCTATTTTTTAAACTCAGGATACGAAATACGGGAAAGGTGTGAGAATCTTTTTTAACTTTCTCAACCTTGTTTTTAATTTTTAACCTAAGTTTTCTTCAACTTTTTTAGTCTTTTACATGTGTATAAGACCATTTAGTAATTGAGGTTTCGATCCTGAAAAACAACAAAATTCTTGAGGAATAAAAAAATGACATCTCAAGTAGTCGAGCGTATAAGTCTGTTAAACATTTGTATTTCCATCAGCGATCAAATTCCAGTGAAAGCGATGAATGCGTGGACAGTTTTGTTGCGAATTAACGCGAGTTGGCTCTTAGCCTTACCACCGACGGGGACAAACCGGCAATTGATATGCACGGCCATTAAATAGAAAGCTTAACAATCAGCAAACGGCGTGGCCGAAAGGTAGAACACGCTCTATCTGATGTAACTCACACTATCTTAAATAATATCTTTTTACCCTACTTTGCATAACACACGAAACTGAAATATCATTTTGGCAGGCAATGGAAATAACAGAAAATAGAAAAGGTAATTAATTGAGAAAATCTGGTTTGTTTAAAACTGAATAAGTCCTTACAATGGATGTAAACTGAATACAGAAATATGATACAGATAGTCATGATAGTCATGATCAGACATAATTTAGGTCAATTCTCAATGATTAAGAGCAAGAGGTTTGACGGACGTAATTTTATAAAAGCAAATCGTTTTATACACTTAAATAAATTCTTTCTCAATAAATTTTGATTTCATAATTTACATTCTTTTGTTACTTTTGTAGTGATCCAATTTGTTTTTTTTTGTAGAGTAACTTAAAAGTAGAATTTGTTTGAGCATGGAAATTAAATTTTTCAACAGTAGCTTATATGCAGTTTGAAAATATTTAATGAGCTAGTTAGATTGAACAATGACTGAAACTTCACTGCTTCATTATCTTAATGGACAGCCCATTCGCACAATGCGACTACAATCAATACCTTATCTCTATTCAATATTCTTGTTCATTAAATATTCAATATCACTTTAGAGAAAAAAAATGTTGAATCGTGATAGGCGAATGCAATTCTAGAGTATTTGTCGTTGGTTATTGGAATTCTTTTTCATGAAGGCAAATTTTCTTCACTCGTCAATATAATAGCAATTTTTTGTATTGGTAAGAAGCGAATGCAAAATTACTTCGGTCCTAACGAGCTGTTTGTCATAAGACTGGAAATAAAATAGAATGCATTTATTTCCATTGCTTTATTGACATTTATGGAATACAAATTCGCTTTCTAAGAATTCATTTCAACGATAAAACAAGGGATTTCTTTTTTTAAAACTTCTCGGTTTGGGAAGCAAATATTCTGAGTAACGTTGAACGTGTGACTTGATTTTTTTTTCAATCAGGAAACTTTTCTGCACCCATCTTCCTTCTTCTAATGCACATCGATATAGAAGAAATGAAAATTTAAGTTAATAAAATAAATTCACAATCATCTTGTGCTAGTTTGTTATAAAAGAGATGAAGTTTCCGGCACAGCTTCCTGCGTTAAAAATTTTGTGCACTCATTTCAAAGATACCAAAAATAAATCCTTATTATATATGAATTTTAAGCAATGATATTTGTCCTACTTCAGTTGGTTAGAAATATGAGAAAATGAAAGCTCATGAAACGAAACTTAAAAAAATACTTTAATAAGTCAGAACATTTATTTGCGTAATAAGGCGCACAGAGAAATGTATGCTTAGTATAGTTTTTAGAAAATAGGAGGAGTTGTATACGTCTGAAAGAAAATAGAAGTGTTATTTAAGTTTCGAAGAACCTAGAATACAAATGGAAATAAAGAAAAGGTTGGTTTTGGAGACTTTGCTTATCTACAGATTTTGTCTGCGAATTTTTTCATTGTTAGAAGAGCAGGAATTGGGCCTGTCGTTGGCTTACGTTTTGCGCGTCTTACAAACGACACTATAAGCAACTCCGTCACAGTTTTGAAATAGACTCTCTCGGGGAACAGATTCGAAGGTATATCATTGATCTTGTCTACTAACATTCTGAAAACACACTCGTCTTCACAGTATTGTAACTGTCCTTATGCCGCGAAGACATTATGCATTTACAAACCCCCATGCCTTCTCCGGGATTATAGCAGCAGTCTGTACATGATATGACTATAACAGCAGTCTGTATATGATATGACTATAGCAGCAGTCTGTATATGATATGACTATAGCAGCAGTCTGTATATGATATGACTATAGCAGCAGTCTGTATATGATATGACTATAGCAGCAGTCTGTATATGATATGACTATAGCAGCAGTCTGCATATGATATGACTGTAGTAGCAGCAGTCTGTATATGATATGACTATAGCAGCAGTCTCTCGGTCCATTATATTATCAGGACGACTATGATTTTTTTGATTAAATTTGAAAAATATTATATATCTTACGCTTTACAGAATGGAAACGCAAAACTTTTAAATCGCTGAGTTTTTAATCAAAAGTTCGTTAGATTAACTTAAAATAGTATCTGTACGTAAAGAATGTGGACCCCATAGGCTAACTCTTATGTAGAAATCTTATGTAGACAGTAACCTTCCTCTTGTTTTGAAGGTCGATAGTGGCAAGTTACATAAAGATCGGAATTAAACTGTAGATTTGTATAAAAAACAAACAAACAAACATCCATTTACATATATATATATATAAATTTGTATTTTAAATAGTTAAAAATAATCTGGTATCATCCATTTCTATTTATATGTCAGAAAAATACTTACCTGCTAACAGACACTGATGATAGCTGTTTTTACGTCCCGTAAAGTGAAAAATACCAAAATGGTTTATCTTAAAGCTGAAATAAAACAAAAAGACTATAATGGCACAGAATTTAACTCTTTTTGGTCTTATTAACTTACAATAATAGCTAAGCTACTATTATAGTAGCAAGACAACAAACGTAACAGTTAGCAAAAAGAGTTTAGTTTGGGTTGGTTTAGTTAAGCAAAGATAAAAAAAAAAAATAATTGAAGAGTTAGGTTTGGAGGCAACTTTCCCTTGATAAGTCTGTCTGCTGCCTACTCAACGATTATTCACTTATGCATTTTTATAAATTCTTTAGGACTAAAAACGTTTTCGGAATTATATATTTATTCATGGAGTTTGAGACTTGCACTTGATTTACATATGCTCTCAGATTTTAAATGATATTGTAGATTAGTTCGCAGCAATAATTAATCATTTATTTGTTTGCAATTTGGGAATATATATATATTCCCAAACTGTTACCCGGATCGATAAGCTCAGTATTTTTATTCTTATATGCTGCTAAATTTGCTTTTTTTTTGTTTTAAAAGTGATTGAATTATGTTATTCTTCTGTTCTGGTTAAGGCTTTTATGCCTTTAATTAATCTGCATGAAATAGTTGCAGAATTATCAACAGTTTAAAAGTTTAACTGGCGTAAGGCCTAACGATGCTGTCATTCGTTTACATTTGAAACCCATCGTAGAACAGAGAATTAAGTCATTTGGTGCACCAACTTCAGTGTCTTTTTATTCAGTAGGATCAAAAGATAACTTTCAGTTTTGTTTATCTAAAATGTTGTCTTCCGCTGGTCCTCCTGGTCGAATTCCTTGTTTTTGTTTAGAAACTCTAATTTTAATTGTAAAAATTTTTTTTCAGTTACTTTTAACTGTATTTGGTGTTTTAGTTTTTTCTGTGTTTTACAATTTTTAATGAAGATGCTTTCAGATTTTATGTATTTTTGCCTTGCTGCAAAGTGAAACTGAATTGATTGAAATAGAAATATATTTCTAACAAAATTCGAAGAAATAAATTTAATGCCACAAAAGTGAGCATAATTTATGTCGTGCAAGGAAGTCATGTGGTTCGACACTAGATACTTTTTTTGTATGAAGCTAAGTATATTAGAAGTTCTGTTTTAACTGTTATACTTCTTTAGATGAAGGTTTCCTTTCAGAAATTCAGCTACTCTGTTAACCCTATGTTGCAATCCAGAGAAGTTAAACGAAAATGTTTGTAATTCTTTTACTTAAAATAACCTTAGTAATAATAATAAAAAAAAAAACAATTTTATTCAAATTTCGTTTTAAATAATTGCTGAAATTTTTTCACTACAGTGGACATCATGCATATACGTTCATACATACAAATCACTTCCCAACGATTTACGGTCATTGCATTTGAAATCATTTCCTGCCTTGTTTCCAGTCATCATTACCATCTTCTAAATGGTAAATCTAGAACTGACCTGTGCATACAGATCCCCCAAAATACCTTCATTTCGTCGATTGTGATTAAATTCATTTTGCTACGATTTTGTAACCTGTACCTATTGGATTCAAATGTCAAATGTTTTAGAAATTCCTTGTCAAACAAACATTTCCAGTGGTGTTTTGGCTTGATAAGCAGTACATTTGGGTTTCAATTCACTCTTTTCGGTAGACCTTTATCTATCCACTCCACAATTCTCTCAAACTGACATTTAAAATAAAATGTCTAAAATTACTAATTATGAATAAAAAATGGCAGTGTAAGAAAATGTAAGCAATATTATATAATGCTTACTATGAGGAATTGTACTAACTTGGAAACAGAAGTAGCAGCCATTTTCCAAATAGCAATGCTTTACTTAGTGATGCTGTACAGCCATCTATGATATACAGTTGAATGTTCTAATAATATAGAATGAATAAACACAGGAATGGAATCTGTTAAGGCATTTACAGAAGAATAAACAAATTTAAACATTTGTCTACTAGAGTGGATATGATGCAACAAAGGCTTAATAGAGGCACAGTTAATTAATTCTTTCTTCCTGATTCTTTTAATTTTGCCCTCATGCTTATTTCTTTGAAAAGCATTGCTTCTTAACAGGTTATGATGTTGATCTATTTTCAATTTTGTCGTAGGTATTCGGCAACTGCAATGTGGATTCTTTGTCGGACAGTGTTACTAAATAATTACAGCAAAAGAGGGTTACAAATGTGCCGTGTTATATGGCGTTTGGTTGTATATTACATTAAGACTCATGTTTAATGCATGTTATAAATGCATGCCCTTACCGCACATTTAAATTTGCTTGATACGTAATGTCACTTTTAAACTATTTCGTTTATGCATGCTAAATATTTTATGAAATTCTTCAAACTAAAATGTCTAATGACAGTTATCTAACACAAAATAGAAATTTGCATTATTTATTTTGTAGAAAACTTTATACGTTCAGCTAATGTCTGCTCTGAACTTTCAATCATGTCTTGTATCACAAAAAGTTTTCTTAAAAAAAGAAAAAGAAGTTAAGTTTTCTTCGCTTAGTCGAACAGCTTCATATGAATATGAGAAAAAATTCGTTTTTTAACTCTCTCCGGGTAACTTGGAGTTCTTTTCCGTGTTCCATAAATAAAAAATGATATGTTCTGAAGAACGTTTGCAGCAGGATGTAAAAAAAAGCATAAAGTTGTCATTTACTTTTTTTATTTCTGAAAATCTTTTCAACTGGTTTCTGGCGGCTTTTCTAGTTCAATGTTGGTACATTAAATAAATGCAAATTTTACTCATGTATTCTTTAGAAATACTTTTGAGTGAAACTCAAGTACTTACAGCACTATATTTATTTAAGGACGTAAAGTCACCTCTTCTAAATAATATTCAGCTCAAATTTCACAGCCTAGTTTTTAACCGTGCTTTCTAAATTAAATTTGGGAAAGTCAGTTTCTGAATTCAAATGCAACGCTGAAGTTACAGTTCTAATATCTTGAGTAAACTTGCAGGAAAATTAAAATTAAGATTCTTATCATTTAAAAATTTTAAAATTCCGCATATCAAGAAAAGGAAATTTAAAAATAGATAAGAGATAAGTTTATAGGATTCCTCACAGTGTACACTGTTAAACGTGAAGAATCTTAAGAGCTGATAAGCGAATATTCGCTTGAGTTCGTGTGACAGGAAACAACAAGATAGAAGCGTAAAGTAGCCCTTTTTTATTCCAACTAAAGTTTAACAAACTCTGTCTTGGAGTGTACAATAAAGCCGACACTTAGGCTTTGAACCTAAGAGGCTAAGAATTAACTAAAACTAACCTAATTAAAGAGATATAGCCGAAGCTATCAAGATTCTAACCAAGTTGGCCCCTTAACGTTAATAGACTGCGAAGCTATGAAGGGTCTACAGTACGGTCGAGCGTAATAATAGCTTACAAGGGAGTAGCCTCAAAAGGCAGACGCGTGCAGACAGAATACCTGGTAACTCTCTCACTAAGACCGCTGTTAAGTATCGCTTTTCCTCATTATGTATTCAGACGTGATTCTACTAAAACTGCGTTCTGCCCGGAAGTAGTAAGTTGAAGTTAAGAATCGACAGGAAAGCAACTTTAACTCAAAATTAACTGTTAATAAAATTCACATAATCCTTGCAAGTTTAAAAAACTTATTTCATTTTTATACCATTAAATGCATTAATGCAAATCAAATATAGGACATGAATCAATAGTACGCTTTGATTGATTCATCAACGTAATTAACGAATTTCAGCTTACACAAAATTCTACTTTTCCTTGTTTGCTACTAAGTTATCTGGCTTGTAGTTAATTTGTTATTAAAAGGCAATAAAACTAAGAGGAGTTAAATTTGGTGTCAGTTTAACATAACACACACTCATGTTGAGACTTAGTTTTTTATTAGTCCTCAGGAAAATTGGGACATTATTTACATTTTTATGAAGATTCAGTTTAAAAAATGACGAGTAACAAAACCGATTATGGAATATGGATTATACTTTTTTTAAATTTTAGCTACTACTTGTAACAAAATTCCTTCTGGAATTAGCGAGTTTTTAGCTACTTTTGCAGATGTATCTAGCGACGTTTGAAAGTAAGAGTTGTCATCCATGAATATACTGCTGTTATCAATAATAGCGCGAACTGGAATTCTGTTTTCTTTTGAATTACAAACATATGCTATTGTGGTCATTAATAACACAGATTTTCTCCGTGTCACTAGGCATCTTGATGAATTTTTATGAGAACCATTTGCATTTTTGTTTGTAATTGCTTCACTGGAAGTTTCCATTTTTGTTTTGTCTAACTGTTGATCGACGGTGCCATTGCTGAGCAAGGGATGACTATTATGTTTACAATAATTAAAAATTGGCGGCATAACACTGTCAGTTTATTGATATTGCTTTCCGTTTGCAAAAGCAGTATCAATAAACTAACAGTGCTATGAACGGTTTGTTCTTGCGTTTCGTGAAGTTCCTTTTCAGCAGTATGGAAATGTGAAGCTTTTTGTACAAGAAGGTAAGATTTTTGTACGTTTCATTAATTTTTAAATGTGAACGAAATATGTGTAGTTTGCTAATTATTATTGCATAAATGATTATTATTGCATACTTTTTAATTCATATCAGTGGTACGCCAAATATAAAATTATATATGTAGTGGTCCGGGAAGTTCTAAGGGGTGACGATCGCTGCTCGATACTTCACAAGATTTAAATCCGTTATAAATTAGAGTGTCTGATTCAAAACTTTGCTTCCAATATTTAACCAAACAAATTGGCTTCTTCCATTTTATTGAAGAATACTTCATCAAATAAATGTTTAATATTAGAATACCTATTTTAATGCTGATGTCTATTAGCTGCCTTTTGCCTTTCAACAGTTCTGATATTTTATTAATTTTATGTGATTTTAAAAACTTTTCTTGAGTAGCAAATTCATTTTTATATATTAAGCGTATTTATATGTTTTACATTTCCTTTTTTGTTTAATATAAATATCTCTATCTTATTGACAGAATGATACATATTGTGGATCAAAATGGCTAGAACATTTATGATATTCATTTTCCACACTTATTACTCATATCATTTTAACTGTGTGAGAACACAGAATTCTCACAGTGAACACGATGGCATTATCGATTCTTGAATCGTTATCGCGCCCTACCACGTGCGTCGCATTGGATAAAAACTGGAAGGACTGGTTTGTCTTTCTCTATCTGCCTGATGTCGGGTTAACGAGTGTGTGGGCCTTCGGGCCGCACACACAGCTCTCGCCATTCTCCACGAAAAAACATCATGTAATCGAGCTGATATTCTTTTGCATAAGATGGAGGAGAAAATATGCTCTTGTACGAAGAAAGCTGCATAAATGAATATAAGCACTCAGGTAAACTTTACTGGTTATGCTGCGAGGTAAAAATTGTTCCTATGCTGTGATGCAACGTGTATAATCCGGATAACTGGATTTTTCGAAGTGACGACCATGTGCGCCAAATTCAAGCATATCTACAAGAAATCTTCTTTCTTCTCTCGCGAATAATTGCACCGCCTATTAATTAAGCTTCTTGCAAGGCAGGATGCTGATAAGTAATGTGCCATCGATGCTTTAGGATTAGGAATTACAGTATACCGTAAGAAATGAACGCTGTGAGAGTTCCGTAGGACTAACGAGTGGGACATGCCGAAAGGCATTCATGAATGTAGTTTTTTTTTTTTGTAACGTATATAATCTAGGCTAATCATGAAAAGTTTGTTTTTGTGATTTAATAAATGCATATTTGAAAGAGAGCTAATGACTCATGCATGCCTTATTGGGTAAGTCATTTTATTCTTATTATTAAAGATCATGCAATGTACTAACCACTAAATTTTACGATAGTTTAACTATTTACGCGGAATTAATTCGCATTTGATACTCTTAGTATTGTTACTTTTATACGATCACGGCCAACAACACCACAAACTGGTAAAAGCAAGGTAAAATTTCATATCAGTTCGCATTCAAATACACAATACATACTTTGATTCCTCTGATTCCTTCAGGAAAAAATAAGTTCTCAGCTGAAGGGCCAAAAATTGTTCGGCTACATAGTACTAACAATTACAGAGTCTCCTAAAAGTTATTGTCTCACTTGTATGACAATAACATGAGATTATGTCCATGAATTCTGCCGCGATCGCACGTTGTGCCTGTCGTTTGCTTTGAGGACATGATATGTGATAGTACGGATTAGAGAAACTCGGTCCAAATTGTGAAGGAAAATTTCCTGCGTAGGAATAATTTCGAAGGTTTCTTCCACTAGCAACAAACCTATCAAGAGGATGTTCAACTCGACACTATTTTAAGTTCCGCAAAACAATTTACACTTTTAAGCATACGTACCTTCTACAAAACTCGAACCCAGGCTCAAGGTAATGGCAGTCCGCTATCCTACCACAGTACTATTAGAGAGGCTCATGCAAAAGTATATGAGAACATGTAACTATTGAAAACGTCTTCATGTCATTCGTTCAAATTTTTGTACGAACTCTTAATTGCATTTGGTAAGTATTTCTGAATAGCTTCCAAAGCAAGAAGCTCAGTATTGTGTTTACAGATACATATAATAGGAATACTATCAACATAAGCCTTAACAATGCATCGAAGGAAAAAAGAGAAGCTAGAGCTTTGAACTCAAGTCTCTAATAAAAGGTAAAAATGTTGTAATATCTCTAATAAAATTTAAACTTCAAAACATCACTGGTTTTCCTAAATTCAAATGCTCTAATACATCTAATGAAAAGTAAATTTCCAAAACTGCCAAATTTCGGTGAATAAAACCAAACGCACTCTAGATATTGTACATGAAAAATTTCGAAATTAAACCATTAAGGAAGTATCAAGGTAATGGCCAATTCATATATCTTAAGTAATATAACATCTTCCAGCTATAAATATTTCAATCATTAACAACACACATTAGTTATATACTTTAAAGGAAAGACAATTTCAAAATAATAGTTGCTAAAGGAATTGCATTCAAATTATGTAAAAGATTAAAAAGGGATAATCCTTACGTCTCAAAAATTCCCTATGTCTAAATGCTTTAAATTTTTTTCTCATATGCGCGAAAATATGAAATTAAAAAAATTGATAGAAATTCTTCAAATAAAATGTACTTTTTGCGTTTGAAAAAGAATGCATAAAATGCATTAAAATGCTTACTAACTGCATAGACTAGTTGGTCGTGTTGCAGCATTTATTTATTAAATTAATTTTAATATTTTTAAGTGAATAAAAAATTATAGTGCCAAATTATCTCAATATTATATATAATTATACAGCTCAGTTATGTTTAGAATTGTCAATAAAATATTTACTGAATTTAAACATGTAGAAGAAATAAAAAAAGAATCTGAAAAGATGGCATTTTCTAAACTTCTAAATTATGTATACGCGATGTGGTAGTTAATTGCCAAGAAAACAATTTTTTAGTAAAATGAAAATGTCATAGAATTTACCTATATGTACATGTTATTTACAATGTGATTTTTTCTACAGCATTAAAATCAGCTGTCCCTTGAGATAACACAATAAAAGACTTGTCGAGGTCTATTTTCTATATATTTTGAAGAGCACTAGGCATAGTCACAAGGAAACAGATCTGAGACATTAGCGTATATTAAGTCCCAGACTTGTTTTAGGGTTTAAAATTGCTCTATTTGAAGACCAGTGCAGAGAAGCATTTTTGCATGGGTTAGAAACTCTTTAGAACAATGGCGTTTCAGAAAAGAAATGTTAAAAGTAATCTGCTAAATTCTTGGTATTAAAATTCTCCTAGATAATAAATAGTCTTTTAAAATGCAATACAGTATTGATGTATCACTTTAATTATTTCACTGTACACTGTGGACACTGCGTAATCCTAAATAAACTAAAACCGGCAACAAACAAACTCGTAAAAACGTTTTCAGTTGATGAACGTTTTCCTTAAGTAATAAAATTATAATTAACTTACAACAGTTCCATGAACATCATACATTTATAAAGAATAAATTAGTAGTACTTTAAATATTTTAACTGAAATAAATACGAGCGCTTTGAAAGTGCAATCATTTTTCCCTTCTTAGTATTAATAAACTTCCGTTCATAAATTTATTTTATCAAACTTTTCATTCAAGTTCTTTAACTCTTTTGAAATTCTATTTAGGTTGAATCTTTTTAATTTTTGAAGTGTGCCATTATTTTGAATGCTTCTAAGTGAAAAGTAGTCAATTCAGATTCTGCGGCCTTTAGACTTCGGATAAAGGCGTATGAATATCCATGCTTATATCCATTAATTTAGAATAAAATATGGATTTATAAAATATGGACAATTTTAATACACTTAAAATTGTTTTTTCGATGATCTCGAAAACTTAAAAAAGCCCCTTTATGCAACGACAATCAAGTTTAACATAAAACTGATTTAATTTGAAAGAACGTGAATTTTTATAATTTAATGTAAACGGATGTTTTCCATCAAGTTAATAAGAAAACTTCATAAAGAAAGAGCATAGAAGATATAATGTTATGCAAATATCATTTCCCATCCATTTTGTACCTTAAAAAAGTGTTTGCTGAATTTTCAGTAGGGAGGTATTCTTTTGTTTTTCATTTAAACAAGATTAATATGTTATGTCTATTCTTTTGTACACTAGTGAAATCGTGCATCAGTTAGTGAAATCGTATTCTATTAAAGTTTAATATTATTTGTAAAAAATGTCTGTGCCCTTCATTTTCCTTTCATTTAACACAGAATAGTGGGTTGCCTAATATATGTCTTATCATTACTATGTGCGTCAGTAAAATTAGAAATAAAAATAAATATCATTAATTTACCAATGGAAAGATCGAATTTGGTTAGTTTATCCAAACGAAATTAAATATCTATGATTGTCTATAGTATTGAAATCTGTGCGCGTCTGTCTGCTGTTTGTTTATGGCATTATCTCATCCGGAACAGCAGGGAGTTGAATTTCTAGATAGACACCCCCGGATTTAAAAAAGTTTGTGGGAAGCCATTTCGACCATTCTCATCTTCGTACGATTTTAAGTAGCGGATATATTAATTAAAACTTCTGAAAACTCTAATTTTGACCATCATTTATCTGAGTGACAACAGTCTCGCACACTGGAAATAAAAATCTGCTTTATTTCGAGAAGTGTTGTCACTGCTCGCTTTCAAATCTTCGAGTTTGTTAATAAAAAGTTTTACAAAATATAAAATATAAATAACACAGCCAAACATTAAATATATTATTCCGGATTCCAAAAATTTGTGGGAAGACACTTCGACCATTCTTATCTTCGTACGACTTTAATCAGCAGAGATATTAATTTAATCTCTGAAAACACTAATTTTTGCACTCATTTCCGAATGGCAACAGTCTCGCAAGTTGGAGATAAAAATGCATTATTTCGGAAAGTATTGCTACGGCTCGTTTCAAGTCGCAGAGTTTGTTAATCAAAAATTTGTAAGTTTTACAAAATATGTAATATGAAAAAAATCTGAAAGCTTTCAGATTTTACATTATACTTAAAGGGCCGTTTTTTAACGTTTCGTGTGCCGCTTTTATTTATTAAATATCATGTTATTCTCACTTAAACTTTAAAATTCAGTTCAACAACAATATCGCAAATTAATTTTAAAATGAGCATATCTTTAGAATTTCCGATGCACAGTCTCGCGCGCTGGAGATAAAAATGTTTTTTTTTTCGTACAGTATTGTAATTACTAGCTTTGAAATCGTTGTGTTTGTTAATTAAAAATTTGTTAGAGTTTTACAAAATAAGAAGTAGATAACAAAAAAATTTCCAAATTCTATGTAATGTCAATAGTTTTTGTGCTACCAGAGATGCAGTAGTCTGTATCACTTGAGTAACATTTATGAAAATAGAATAGAATTGGGTCATGTCCTCTAATATAGCGCTTTAGCTATGTCGTTTTCTGATTCTGATTTAGCCAAGGTATTGATGGTTCGTTTGAAGTACTAGTACGGCAGGAACATACATTGCGGATTTTTTGAGGTTCCTTCTTAAAATGATTTTTCCTGCTTCGTCTTCCGAAAACTTCTAATAGCCTGTACTTGTTAAATACAACTGCGGTTTCTTTATTAAACCTTTCAGATGGAAATGGTCCTGTTACTTTTTGTATCATTTTTCTAATAATTTCAGTGAAGATGTTTTGTACATTAAAATTCCATATTTAGCACACAATCTATAACTGCCAAAACTGTTAATCTAACAGTTAATGGCAGAAACTACGAAGTGAACTTTTTTTTTCTTATACAGAAAGGTTTCTTTCAAAACTGCTCATGTAAAACGGAAAATTTGAAGCATTTTTTTTATTTAATAACATGTCTTATTTATATAATTTAAAATTATCTCAAAGTTGTTGTAATTAATCAAAGGTATTCCTAACGTATATAACATATAACGTTATAACGTATATATAACGTTATAACGTATAACGTATATACTATATGTAGCACAGAATCGTTTGGTATTGTAATGCTATATTATTTTACAGTGGCTCACATTTCCTTTCAGACATTTGTATTTTTGAAATTTATTTGCACAGATCTTGTGATAAATATTAAAACATGGACTCCAAATGCTTTTCTAATATTATTATTATTTTTAATTATGTTTTTCTAATATTTATTATGTTCCTTTCTTTACGACTTGCTTATTATAAAATAATCATCACCAAAATCTGAAATAAAATAATTTATTCCAAAAGTGCTAATCAGTAAGATGTTTTTTGTAATACCTTTCTGTTTTAAACAAAAATACATCACCAGAATTATTGTCTGCATTTTGGGAATTATTACGATTTTAACAAACTAGATTAACAGTTTCATAGCTGTAGTGAATCTGGCAAGACGTTACAAATTAACACCGAATTCTATTCAAAATTTAATTATTTAAGATTTAAATATAATAAAATTATTCAAAATAGTCAGCTATCTTTGATTTAATAAAATGATAGAAATTGCGTGTGATTGTTTAAAATCCACTGATGCCTGGACAGCATTCCAAGGTAACACGAAGAATCAGAGATTTATGCCATGAAAAAATCAAACAAAATCCAAACATTTGTATTCTAAAACTTGCAGCGGAATTAGAAGAATAACTTGTAAATTAAACTTGGATCTGGGTAGAACACATAGATGTCATTGGCAACCAGCAAGAAGAAAATTCTTGGTCAACGAGGAAAAACAATGAAAATACGCTTGGCATTCGCAAAATGCATGATAAGCAAATATTTATCATACTGGAACAATGTTATATTTTCAGACAAGTGGCATTTTAATACATTTTGGTTCGATGGAGAATTACCGTGTCACCAAAACCAGATGAACAATTGAATCTAAAAGAAACCAACTGTCTACGGGATGCATAATTATAATGGTTTGGAGATGTTTCGCTGCTTCTGGGATGGGAAATTTAGCTCTTAAAGAAAATAGTATGCATCAGGATAAATACATAAATATTCTTAAACCTGAAAGCAACTGCAAGAAAACTTGGAATGCAAAATACATTTATGTTCAATCAAGATGGCAGTCCTAAGCATCATACCCTAAATGTTCGTTTGGGGTTATTATTATAGAACTGTCCTGGACTTAAACATATCCAGTACGTATGGAGTGAGTTTGAAAAAAGTGCAAGTAAATATGGCATTTCTTCGACATCTATAATGAAAGTAATTCTTACGGTGAAATAGAACGAAACAGAACTTTCTTACTCGAAAACATTAGTTTAATCCAGACCAAAGCGGATGAAAAATATAATTTTAGCTAAAGGAAATCTAACGGAGTCGCTATCAGTCTGGAGACGGCATTTTGCTTCGAATCACTAAAAGCGTCGAATCACTTTGTAGAGATATGTAGTATTTTGAAAGCAGGAGAGATGAAAAATGAGCAACACCTTCGCCAGGAAAGAACCATAGACCTTTGGAATACGCGCCCAGCATGCAGACCACTACACCACGAAGGCATGCTAAGAAGGTGGGAGAAATCCCTTATATACTCACCCTTTTAAAGGCCGACTGGGGATTGGAGGACCCAAGCGCCAAAACCTAGCCGCGGATAATCGTCAACCACCACTCCTTTTAGTTTGGGTGCCACTGTAGAGACATTAGATTATTTCGAAGCAGGATGAGACATGAAAAATGAGCAATGCCCTCGCCGGGACTTGAACCTCGGACTTCCGGAATACGCGCCCAGCATGCAGACCACTAAACCACGAAGCACGCTAAGAAGGCGGTGGCAATACCTTTTAGCTTTTTAAATTGTTGTCAACGAATATTATGCCCTGTATTATATTTAAAGAGATTAAACAATGAAGAATCTGCATAAATATATGTATACTTCTTGCACGGTGAAAAAACAACGGTATCTAGAGCCATCAAATTTTGAATAGCGTAGTTCTCCACCCGAACATGGACACCTGGAAGACCGAATTTCGAATTTGTTTTATTATCTGTTTCGGATTTTGTAAACTTTAATGAATTTTTGACCCCCCCCCTCCAAAAAAAAAGATTTCAAAGCGAGCAGTGGCAACACTGTACGGAATAGAACATTTTTATCCCCAGCACGCGAGACTGTCTATCGGAAATTCTAAAGATATGCTATTTTTAAATATATTTAGCCCAAAGCGGATTTAGCCTGAATGCTCTCGTAACATGTGTGTATGCATGAATGAAAAAAACGGCCGTTTGGCGTAATATAAAATCTAAAAGCTTTCAGATTTTTTTATTTATTATTATTCTTGCAACTATTATTATTTTACCATAAACCTTTCGAATAACATTTTCGTAAACAGGTAAATTTCATAAACTGTAATTAATAGAATTCGTGAAAGAAAAGAAAGTCATTTTGTTAGTACTTAGTAGCTGATGTTTTCAACTAAAACTGAAAAGCACAAGTATCCGAAAATAAATGTTAAAATAACCCTGAAATTTTCATGTTATGAAGTATTCTATCAAAGCGCTTGAATTCAAATGCTGTTCATCTTACACAAAATGGTTCGAATCTGAGCGAATCTGAAAGAATTTCCTGAAAAGAGTGTTGTTCTGAAAAAGCAAATGCAGTACGAGCAGATATACTACTCAAAGCTTTAAAACTTTGAACCGGGAAAAATTCTTTTTATTCCCTTTTGCCGGGTTTTTGTATTTATTCCGAATACCTTTATCCGCATAACATAGTTCTGAAAGCGGAAGTATTTGGATTCCAATTCAATTTCGATTACATTTCTGTATGAAAGATTTTCTTTGCTCTCTGCTGACGGTTACAGTAAATTCTTTTCAGACTTTGGATCCCGAGTATTTATTTTTACAGTAGATTTTGCACCACACAGGATTGTGGCGAACAAAAGAAATACCTTAGGCGTTATATAAACATTTAAATATTGTAAAATGCACGCAATGCAAATATGCTTGCTCAGTTTGCTCTGGGCCTTCAGAAAGCAGTTACTGATTGATTTTTAATGTAATTTGCATTAATTAAATTTTCTGAAGATATATACTGCTAAACACGCAGTTCTCTTTTACTTTCTTTTGTAGTTTGAATGAATTAGAGGGAAAGAATCAGCTGCTGGGAAGCTATTGAAAACGCATGATTTACTCTCTTGAAATTTAGAAGTCGTTAAAAATACATGTCAGATATTCATTGAATAATAATGAACATTTTTTAGTTTAAAGTTAGGCGAAACGAGCCTTATGAGGATATTTTTAAAAGCTTTTTACTAATGATCAAATCTCCATTGTTTTATGAAAACTAATACGAGTGTAGTCAACTAATGAGTAAAATGAATAGGGAGAAATAAAACAGGAGAAAGGTGATTAAGAGGGAAAACAAAAGAAAAAATTATTACTTTATGGCTTTAAATTCTTTTTGAAAAGTTAAGGCTAAAGTCATTAACCAAGATTTAATAATTTTGATGAATCCATATGGGACTTAAAACTGAATCTGTTACCTGAGCTGAAACATTATTTTTGGCAAATTTCAGCTAAAGTAAAAGGTAAAAGAATAATTTAAAGATTAATTTAAGCATTCTTTTCTGACACGTAGTTAATGACCTTTATTTAAAGTTTCAGTTTTTTTGCATGTGTTTAACTGATATGATATAATAAAACTTAAATTGCTTGACCTAAAATGTTTTGCAGAAAATCTCGTACTAAGGAACTCTTACATCTGTTTTCAACTGAAAAATAATTTAAAAAATGATGAACGGAGAAAAACGTAATAATTTGTATGCGAAAGGAAATCTTACCATTAATAAAAATTCTTTCGTTACTGAGTTTGGTGGGCTAAAAAACAAAGAAATCTACACAAAATTGTAAACTCATAAAAGTAGAAAAAGTTGTTTCTTACTGATAAATAAAATAGCATAATCTGGCGTGAAAGGTAAACAGAAATTTCCAGTGTATCACTGTGTGCATCTTATAACGTATGTTTCAAAACTAGTGGAATGCTTAAATATTTTTTAAGCACAACAACATATGGTTATAATGTACAAAACGAACTCAGCGACGTTTACTTTCAGACTTGCACAATTTTAATTAATTTCGCATAATGAATAAAGTGTCTGTCTGTTTTGCAAGCAAACAAATAAAACTTTCCATCTTTTTCAAAATCACGAAATTTAAAATATTATATGGAATCCATAAAAATGCTGTAATTAAAAAGTTTTCACTTTTCCTACACGAATTCGTTTAAGAAATAATCTGATGTGGCCACCATATGACTTCTTTGTACGCCCTGTTAAATTATACACGCTTTTTGCTGCATTCCATTTAAACTCATTTCCTCAAATTTTATTAGAGACACATTTCTCATTAAATTAATTCAGTTCTCACTTCATGGCAAGGCAAAAATACATAAAATCTCAAAACATCTTCATTAAAAATTTTTAAAAATAAAAAAAAAAAAAAAAATAAATAAATAAATAAAACACCAAATATGATTTAAACAGTTTAAAAAAATTACAATAAAAATTAGAGTTTCTGCGCAAAAAATTTCTATTCGGTCAGCGGACAAGAAGACAGATTTTTTGGTGCACAAAGCTGAAAATTTACTTTTGGTCAGACTCGGCAAAAAGACATCGATGGTGCAGAAACTGATTTAATTCAGTATTTTACTGAGTTTCACATGTAAACAAATGGCCTTAACTCGCTACTTAAAGTTTTAAATTGATAATTCTACAAATATTGCATGCAGATTAATTACAAGCATAAAAATTTTAACAGGAAAACTGCATAAATTAATCACTTTTAAAGTAAAAAATCCGCAATTTGGCAACATAAAGTAATAAAAAACTAAGCTCACCGATCCAGGTAAGAGAGTGGGAATATATATATGTACAGGGTGGTTCAAAACTATATGTCAAGAATGTAAATGCTGGTAGACGGGACCTGATTAAGCAGATTATGTATAGAAATATGTGTAAGGTAATGCCGCATTAAAGCGCTAGCCCATAAAACAGTATTAATCACATGAAACTGAAGACAAGTAAAGACAAAACAAAAGTATATATTAAGAGTCTACAATAGGTGCTTGAAAGAGCAGCCGCCAACAGCGATACAAGATTCACAGCGGCGGCGCATGGATCGGCGTACATATGAAAAGAAGTCAGGCATGTCGAGCACATGTCCAGCAGCAACAGACAAGCGTGAACAAGATCTTCAGGCCCACCAGCGGCCGAGCGGTAACGTCGCTCAACACTGGTAGTTCGGTCCGATGTTCGAATCCCGCGAACAGGCTGGCTGCATGGGCGTTTTCGTGGTTTTTCCCATGTGTAACGTGTATACGAGCCAGTTTTCCTTAGAAAGTCCTCCACTAAGGCATCTCTCTCTTAAGGCAGATAGCCCTCGAGTGCTTTGCCGTAATCTAATACACCAAACCAAAACCAAGCAACAAGATCTTCTGCAGATGTGACGGGATTTCCGTATACGGGGCCTTTAATATGACCCCAAAAGAAGAAATCCAACCAGGTTAAATCAGGAGAATGCGGTGGCCAGGGAACTGGCCCTCCCCGTCCTATTGAGTGCTGGCCGTAGACAGCGTCCAGATGATTTCTGACGTTCCGGTTGAAGGGAGCTGGGGTTCAATCGTGCTGGAATACATTTGGCCGCGAACAGCAGGAGGAACATCGACTAAAAGTTCAGGTGAGACCTTTCCTGTAGAATCGCTCCTCGCTTCTTTCAGCAGTTAATTGATTTCCTTGTGCAGCCCCATACATGTAATGCATGTCAGCACACTCCGCATTAGTGTAATGATGCATGTTAATCGAGTTTCGTGTGGAAAATGAAGAATCCGCTTTTCTACGCGTACTCATCAGCGCTCTCTATCGGCTCAATGCGGCATTACCGCACACATATTCCTATACGAAATCCGCTTATTAGGTCCCCTTTACCTGTCTTTACATTTTTGACATATAATTTTGAACCACCCATATATATATATATATAAGGGTGGTTCATGACATGCTATCTGTGTAAAAAGTCGCATTGGTAAGGGAAAGGTTGAGGGCATGTCGTAGCGCATTCAATATTGCTAGTGCCTCTGCTTGGAAAATACTATTGCTGTGAGTGAGATGTCCTTTCCATTCCTTTACTAGTGTGCCATGTTCGTAGTGAGCAAACGCGCAGCCCACTCCCTGATCATGTTTTGATCCATCAGTGAACAGTTGTGTAATCGCACAGGAAGTGCGTTGTCTGGAGTGCGATGGCTGATGTTGGATTTTGACATGGATCCCTCTACCTTTGATGGCAGGGTGGATGTGTTGCACACTGCCAGGGAGTTCATAGTCTGTTGTTCTGAACGTAATTCCTGCATATGTGGCTTCTTGTCTGTGATGAGTGATTCGTACATAGGTAGCCTCTGCCTCTGCCTTTATGTGTAATGGCAGCAAGCCTGCAAGTATCGTGGCGGCGCTGGACGCTGTTCAGTAGCTTGGTCTTTCGGCTGCTCATTGGTTGTGTCCATATGACTGCTGCGTAGAGAATTATTCTCTCTGCCACTGTCAGATGTAATAGCTTCCTGATATGGGGGTTTTGTCCCCAATTTCTCCCTTGAAATTGCCTGGCTTTCCTTGCGATGGTCGATGTTTTTGTACGTATTTCTTGGAGGTGCGGTAACCAGGTGAGTCTTTGATCCCAAGTGACTCCTAGATATTTAATCGTCTTCGTTATTTTTAAGTTCTTGCCCAGTAGCTTTATACATGGACGTCTTGTGGGATTTGTGCCAGGACGTGGAATTACGATGGCTGCGGACTTTTGCCGAGAGATGGTTAACTTAAGTTTATTGCATAGGTCCGTGAATATCGAGCAGGTTTCTTTGGCATTCCGTTCCAGTTCATCTCTTGTGCGGCCAGACACCAGAAGGGCTACATCGTCGGCGTATGCTATAATATCTGTGTGCAAAGGCCATTCATGTTGTAGTATGGAGTTAAAGGTGATTATCCAGAGCAACGGACCGGCGCAAGAGCCTTGTGGACACCCTCTTTCCTGCCGCTTGATAGTGAGGCCATTGTTGTTGGCTACTATGAGGCTACGTGCATGTAGATAGTCTGTGATGATGTTAAAGATGTTTTTGGGACATTGTGCCTCTCTAAGTGCTTGCTTTATAGCAGGCCACCAGAGGGTGTCAAAGGCGCTTTGCAGGTCCAGGGATATGAATGCCGTGTGAAGATTTCTGCCTCTATTTTGTTCTATGCTATCTTTAAGATGACTCAGGGCATGCGTGGTTGACAAGCCAGTTCGGAACCCGTATTCCCGTGGGCTGAGGAAGTTGGTCTGCTCGAGATGGAATTTAAGTCTGTTTACCAGTAATTTTTCATAAATTTTTCCCAGAGACGAAAGTAGGCAAATTGGCCGAAACGAGCTTGGGTCATCTGGGGATCTCTGCTTCTTCAGGAACAGGACCACTTCTCCTTTTTTGAAAGCAGTTGGGAAGATCTGGTATTTTAAGAGCTTGCTGAAATATTTCTCGAAGGAGGTAGGGCGGGATGTGTAAGCCACCTTTATTATAGCATAGTCTAGACCGTCTGGTCCCGGAGCCTTTTTTATGGGAAGAAAACGGAAGATTTGCTGTATTTCAGCTGAGTCGAAGGGAATGTCGTCTGGTGTGTTAGGAATGGAATCATTGTTCCGTATCTTCTGTTGTTCTGTTGAATCATCATCCGGGTTATCTGCTGGGAAAACTGCATTAAGGATAGCAGATGCTGTGGTTTCTGCAAGATTGGTGGTGTCTGAGTTATTGGCTGCTTGGGCATAAAGCTGGTCAGGCTTGTAAACTTTATTTGTAGCTAGTTTATGCAGGATTCCATAGACGTTGGTATTAGCTGTGCAAAATTTCCGCCAGCTATTGACTTTGGCTCGTAGTATGCATTTTTTATAATGCGCCCTTTCCCTGCGGAATGTGGTCAGCAATGCCATTTTGGTGGCTTCGTCCATTACACCTCGGAGACGCCGTCTTAGGGCTCTGCACTTTTGCCGTAATTGGCGTAGTTCTTTAGTCCACCAGCATATGCCTTGTATGCGTTTAGCAGTGCGAGTCTTCAGGAGCTTGTCGCAAATACATCGCAATGTATTGAGGAGATGATCTGTATAAGTGTCTAATTCCTCTGGGCTATTTATTTGGTTTATTACTTCTTCTTCACTCTGTAGGGTATCCGAGAAAGCCTTTGTTAATGCACGCAGTTTATTGCCTGGGATCTTGTAGCGCTTAAGGATAGTGATGCTTGTGTCGGTATTAATTGCAAAGTGGATATATTTATGATCAGAGCAACTCTCGTCGTCTATGACCCTCCAATCTGTTATATTGTTGGCTATGTTACTTGTAGCTATTGTTAAATCAGGCCATCCTTTGTTGTATGAGTTGTCGAACGTCGGTGGGGCATTCTGAGTATTTATTAACTGTAGATTGGCTGTCATTATAAATTCTTCTAACGCTGTTCCTTTCGGTGAGGTATCTGGGTATCCCCAAATGACGTTGTGCGCATTTAGGTCTCCACTTATTACGTGAGGAATGGTAGTATGTTTTCTGTGTATTTCTGCTATACTATCTACTGCATTGCTGATGTCTTCTGGTGGAGAGCTGTAGACGGATGATAGGATAATCTGGGAGTTATTATAATTCAGAAGAATTGCAAAATGATCTCGTGCCTGCTTGATAATGAGTGGGGACCATTGTGGATTACAACAAATGATCGCCGCTCTCGGGGGTAGTTCGTTAAGTTGCGCTTTCCGCTGGAAGATCTTCCATGAGGTTGGTAGGCAGGCTATTGCGCCGTTTCTGCAGTAAGGCTCTTGGAGAAGGATGATATCTATCTCATGATCGAGGACATGCTGCACTAGTTGCGTATTAGCTGCTTCTGCCCGTTGGAGGTTAATTTGCGTGCATTTTATGGAGCCTGCTGAGGAATGAGTTAGAATCAGGTTGGCTGGGTTGTCGATATTTGTCGGTAGGATCTCTTGTGAGATAGTGTTGCTATCTTCAGACGCATTAGGTAGTAACATAGCATTGGTAGGCTGCTGAGATGTTATAGCTTCAGTATTGTGTGTTGCAGCGTGTGTTGTAGACGGCTCTCTGGTACATCGGGCATTCCGGGTGGTATGCCGGATATTCAAAGTAGTAGGAGGTGCCGTTGCGGTAGTTACAGTCCCCGCAATTGATACAGGCTGGTGACTCTGCTTGACAGACTTTGGTGTTGTGCGACCCAGCGCAGAAGGCACAGAACTGTTTCTTGCTGCGGCAGAGATCCTGGGAGTGCCCGAATTGCTGGCATCTATAACATCTACGGATTCCCAAGAACTCCGTGATAGTATGAGCCTGCCATGCTGTGAACAGACGTCTGATGTTAATGGCGATTCCAAAGCTCTCCGTGGTACACTCGAGAACCCATTTGACTCTGTTTGCTCGGCGCTCTTTAAGTCGGAACAGGGGTTTGTATACTCTTGCTGATAGACTTGCTGTTGCGCTGAGCTCTGCGATGAGCTGTTCTGGTTTAACATGTTCTGGAACATTATGGATGGCTATTCTCGGCTGCCTCTTTTGCCTGAGACGAACCTCTGCCTGGACCTCAGCTTTTTTGATGTGCTCCTGTAACTTGAGTACCTCTTCGTTTGTATTACAAAAAACTTCTAGTCCGCCTTTTGGAGCCGGTTTGATAGCGTTGACGACAACTGGGATCTCACTAAGTGGAACCTTTTCCTGTAACTGTGTTCTTAGATCACGTGGATGGATACTCCCTAAAGGGTTGATGATCAGACTGGGTTTACTGAACTGTTTAAGCACTGCCGCAAAGGTTGGTTTCTGGGGCACAATCGCTGATGGTGTTGTCGCTGACTTCAAGTGGCTATGCCTTTCCCCGGTGTTCCTGGGAGCCTGCGTAGTTGCTGTTACTGGCAGGGAGTCCATGTTTGTACTTGAAGTAACCACCTCAGGGTAAGGGGTGTTAGTGCTAGTGGTACAGAGCGAGATTACAGAAGTGTTCACGTCTTTGTTGACTACCTCTGTTCCACGTAATGCGATGTCCCGAAAGATCTCTAGAGTGGCTATGAGGCGTGGTAATATATTTTTATTACCTCGAACTGTATTGGCTATTTGTACGCTCTCGTCGAAGACCGCTTTTATTTTTTCTCTATATGAGAAGTCAGTTGAAACTAAGTGATTTGGCAAATCTAGATCACTGCAGTGTGTGGAGGTACGCATTTCAGACATACTGCATTGAGTCTATTGTATGAAATCACTAATGATAAAAAAAATATTCTGCTATTCCGCAGATTCACTAATTGCTATTGGAATCTTTAAAATTATGCACTAAGTCTCTAATTTCACTGTGTAGACTATCTCACTGAATGCTGTAGAAATCTCTATATTATGGCAATTAGAGGCACTATACTGAGCACTAAATTGTGGCACTATAACAAGAAACTATCTTAAGGCACTGTAATCTCTATATTAAAGCACTGCTGTTGAAGTCTTATATTAGGAAGCTGTTGAGATCTCTATATTAAGGCACTGAGTCTCTAATTCACTGAATACACTAAATCACAAAGCCACTGCGTAACTGTAGTTCACTTGAGCAGTGCTTAAAATTGAGCCCGCAGGAAGAATTACAATGTAAAGTGCACACAAGTTATCACTTGCGCAGAACTTGAAACTGAGCACGTAGTGAGAGTTACAGTACACAACACAGCAAATGTGTGATGGAAATAATTAATTATTAATGCACAAGTTTCAGTAAGCACAATAAATAGCAGTACACATGATATTTTGTAAGTATACACATATATTTAAGTGATAAACACGTAAACCGAGAGGTTGTAGTGGTATGCCAGAGGCCCGAAGAATGTTAATAAGTCAAAGGTAGCAAAGAGAAGAGATGAGTGATGAAAAATGGGGGAGAATGTAAGGAATAGCTGAAACGTGAACAGAAGGAGAATTGCAAGTGCAGAAAGAGTAGTAATAGGAGAGCCTGGACTTTAAAGAGGTTGCGGGTTTACAACAGGAAGAATGTGGAGGTGTTTCCACTAGAGAAAACTGTAAAAAAAAAAAAAAAAAAAAAAAAAATCTAAAAATACAACAAGTGTATAGTTGCAAAAATTGCTCGGGAAAAAAAAAAAAAAAGGATTAATTAAAATATTAAAAAAAATGTGAGGAGGGGGTGGAGTGGAAAGAAAGAGGGGGTCAGCAAAAGAAAAAAAAAAAAAAAAAAAAGAAGGTAAAGTGTCAAGAGGGGAAAATGAAAAGAGGGCGCTATCTAATGTAGTTAAGGAGAAAACTTAGAAATTAAAAGGGAATAACAGGATAACAAGGGGATGAAAAGAAGAGTTTGAGGCCGCTAAGTTACATAGAAGCGAAGTTATCAGAGAAATAAAAAGAAGGGGAAGTCAGTTAAAGGGGGAAAGGAGAGGGGAAAAGGCTTGAAGACAGCTTAACTAGAAAGTCATAGAGGAAATAAAATTAATGTTGGATTGAGAACTTATACTACCTGCAACTTAACCCACAAAATACAGACATTTTAGTAGGAGAGAGAGAGAGGAGAAAAAAAAAATAAATAAATAAATAAAATAAAAAAATAAATAATAAAAACAAAAGGTTAGAAAGTACAAACACAAAATTATTAAATTTATATCAATAGTCAGTAATTTGTACATAATACAATCAGTGAATTTCATTAATCAATAAATTTACATCTATAAAGTATAAAAAGATTGTAACATAAACATGAATGGGCGAATAAATGACAAAGTTGAAGTTCGAAACATAAACAAAGCCGCGCGGTAAAAAGTTCTAAGGTCACAGGTGTCAACAGGTTCTGTGCCAAGCGCGCATGCGCTTTGTAGGTGGAGGGGAAAGGTCGTTGTTAATATGCTAACCCTGAGGGGCTTCTTGAGAAAACAACAGCCTTGCAACCCCTGCGTCGAAAAATTCGACTTGGAAGAAGTTAGTAGGGGGGAACACGAGTTACGGATTATAAAAATAACACAAAAGTGTGCATAGCAGATGAACTAATAAACATAAATTCAAAGCAAGGGTACCGAAATAAAGAGTACAAGAAGACCTACTTTGCCGAGGATAAGTGATGATGATATTCCAAATAGAAGCCAAGATATCCTAGACGAAATCCGCAAAAATGACACTTTATGGACTCTAATTAAAATAATTATAACTCTGCTTAAACACACACCACAAACACAATTCTTGCACCGTTAGAAAGCGGAATGCGCCAGCTTTCTCCAGATATCTGTATTGAGAACAGAAGGCAATTTGGTCGCGAGTAATCACTTAACAACGACGGAGCATAAAGCAGCACTTCATTTTCTTTTTCCGGTTCTTCATTCAAAAGCAGTAGTAGGGCAACTAATCAACGTGCCAGTTGATGTTAATACACTGGTAATGTTAATACACACATAATATTATGGTAATATAGGTAAAGAATCCATCGCATAATGCGATAAAACAACAAACTTGAATGCAAAATGGAAACCGCATTTTTAAAGTATGCTTTTCTTAAGACAAATGTGTAATCGATTAAATAAATGAAAGAAGAAAATTCAGATTTTAATGTTGCCAAAAGAGAGTTAAAATACACTTTTTATCCAAGTGAAAATTTTAAACTATCCCTTTTTATATTTATTTTCGCACATTTTAAGTTTAGAATATTAAGTAAAGTATTTTTATGTTATGAATAAAAAGGAATTTCTTGCTAAAATGCTTGTTTAAATCGTATATTTAAATGTAAATTATCACTAGATAGCTATAAAAATTTCATAAATGTACTTTTCGAATGTTAGGTAAAGTTTCGACTAATATTTGAATTGAGTTTCTAATCCCGTCGTGTTCAAAGTGGTCGATTGAACCCCAGGACGACCGAACGCGTTGGATCGATATCGACGTGGCATGGTCCGTGATCGAAAATCAGTCAAGAGTCGAATACGAATTATTAATACAGCAGTTTACCAACATTTCATCATTCAATGGTTCATTACGAGCTGTCAAGCAAGTCAAAATATTATTTTGTGATAATTGCTTAGATAACCTAGAACTCTGAATCTTACATAACAGTTAGGCTATTATTAATATAAGTTGTAATTTTATTCTACAAAATTGTGCAAGCAGTTAATGTTTCTGGACGAGGGATGTGGTTACGGAAGTGCAATACGTTTCTGTCATGTAATTTTGCATGCTTGGTAGAGAATGACAACTCTCCAAGATACAGTTCACTATTAGAGGGGGAATTAACATATTTGTAACAAAAATAGGGAAAACTGAATTTAGGAAAACGTCTTGTCTCAAAATTACTGCTCCCTAGAAGAAAATTTTCTTTCAAATTCATTTTCAGAAGATATAATATAATAGTATTTTTAACATTAAATAATCTCTAATGATAACAAATTAATATTTTTATTTCAATCAGAGATCCTTAACCATATCTCTTTATATCAGATGATTAATAGTGATTATTAGCATGAATTTAAGTCATTCCTCTAAGGTGCCTTTGTAGCTTAGTGATCAATACATTTAATTAGAAACTTTAAGATTCAGGTTCATTTCACATCGAACATATTTGATATTTTTAGA
Organism: Stegodyphus dumicola; assembly: GCF_044657685.1. NCBI lineage: Eukaryota > Metazoa > Arthropoda > Arachnida > Araneae > Eresidae > Stegodyphus > Stegodyphus dumicola. Next base: position 138,719,083 of record NC_140777.1, read on the forward strand.
CTTCTAGCCACAACGAAACATTAATGAATGGTCACTGGCTCTTGTATGTAAAATATACGTAGATATGAGCCTGTCACTACTGTGATTTCATTGACTATTTTATCTGATCTTCGACATCCGCTTTTGCCCCATCCGCCGTTTGAATGGGAGAATATTACGCCATCTCTTCAATATTGTTACAAATTTTGTATAAGTATGAATAATTTTAGACAAATTATTGTAGTTTAGTTTGTGTAATGTAAAATGAAATGCTTGAAAAAGTTGAAGCTTGAAGAGTCGACGGTTTTGGCGACTAATTTTTGTCGCCAAATTTCGTTAGGAATCTCCAAAATTTGCCAGACCTGGCGACCATTTGGCGACATTTGGGTCCAGTCCAATTGATACTGTAATTGATCTCTATGTTTAACTGCAACCGTATCTGGCACTTATATGTAACTTTCAGCCTGTATGCCTTCCATTAATATCGAGAAATGGAAGCTTTTAAAGATTTCTCGGCGGTCCGGGTTAAACTATATAAAACCGGAGCCAACAATCAGCTCTCAGCTTTTCAGTTCAGAGTTGACTTCGTAGTATTGAGATAACTCCGTGTGAGTTTCGATTTTTAGATGTGCTTCGCATTTCTTCGTGCTCAACGTTCTTAGTAGGTTGAAGTGTAACAGCTAATTGTGCTCTGAGATATTGAGGAGAGCTGTACGAGTGTTTCTTGTGGGAAGTTCCAGAAATGTGCAGTATTTCTTTTGATAAAGTAAATTGTATCAAGCTATCATCGGTTCTGTGTGCATGCAACCCATTACGAACCTTTATCCACGCAGAAATTTGTTTTTTGACGTAGTGGCCAATGCAACCAACTAAATTATAGCGTCTAGAGGTTAGAATTCAGGAAATGACTTGATTATTCTGTAATAGTTCAGATTACTTTGGTTAGGTTACTCTGTCTTATATATCTTTAAAGATTTAAACATTCTTTAGTTTTTACACATTTGAAATATTCTTAAGTAATAGAGAGAAAATCTTCTCAAGGCAATGAGAAATGGCAATGTTTGGAGAAACCTTGTATAACATGTAAAATTAAAACAATGGAAACTATTTTGTTTCTTAAAAAAGCTTATTTTATTCCTTTGGAAAAGGTAGATTAATAGACGGACTAAAGTCCATTCCTTTAGTGGGAAATTCGTACTGAAAATGGTGTTAAATGAAAAAAGCACAATGCAGTTAATTTGTCAATTTATATAAGTTTTATACTTGTATCATTTCAGATTTATGCTTTTACAAAAATATTAAATATTTCCTAAAGCATCATGCAGAGTGAAAGGATTTTAATGTTATGAGGAATTTCGAATGAATTTGGAAAGTATTATCTTTTACGTTATTAAGAAAATTAAATAAAAAATGTAATAAGGGTTCATTTTTAAACAATTTTATATCTCAATTTAAAGACGTCTAAGCCCTAAAATGTTACTATTAAAAAGCACGCAATTTCATTTTTCGGTTATCTTTTGTATTTCAATAGAAGTTTAATTACAAATCTAATTTTATTATTAAAATCTATTCTTTGGCAGCACTTTCTGCACTATATCTTGAGTTTCATGTTATGTGTTACATTTATTTATAACATTTATAACTGTTACTCGTAATTGCGTGAAATCTGAACAAAATGCCTCTGGTACAAAGTAGGATTAGTGGCGAAAATTGTGATGCAATTATGTTGATGGTCTCAGAGGCTTAATGTGATTACCCCATCTTTCTTCGATAAATGAGGGTTTTGTCGGCATGCCTTCGAGAAGAATAATTTGCTTTACATCAGGAAATGCGGTCATTGCGAACGGTTACAACAGCTTCATATTTATTTCCTTGCTCTAAACTAGTGTATTTTCCTTTTTTAATGCCCAGAGAAGTACCCTTAATAATGACTTTGGTAGATATGTCATATGGAAATTATTATTCTTGTTAAACTTTTATTTGGCTTCATTCTTGTTCAATCAAGTGAGTTATGAAGGCGTTCCTTAATCTTAGATAGTATTTCTAATTACTAAAAAATTATTCCAAACAAGGCAAAGTAATTTATGTAAACAATTTCAGCGCTGCGGATGATAAGGCTCTGTAAATATAAAATTGAACATTTTGTGTACTCTGAATAACTGTTAAAAAGAAATTAGTAAAACATCCTGTCTACTTTAAGGAGAACACGGCGTAAAATTAAAAACAACTTTATATTTATTTACAGTTTTGAATAAATATATTGGCATGCTTTAGGAAAGGATGATAAGAAGTTAAATCTTATTTCTCAGCAAAATAACTTAAGTTACTACCTGAAAAAATTTCCTTATTTTTACATTATACCATATTTAAGAGAGAACACAAATATATGCTAATATGAATTTTAGTAATTGCTTAACCTGTTAGGAGTTAATACTTTGAAGAAGGCGTATGGTTTCATTCTTCGCAAAGGATTTCCTTTGATGCTTGATAGCGTAACAAATACTTAGTGCCATTTACTGAGGAAAAAAGGCGGGAGGAAAAGAAGAGAACTACAAAGAGGATACCTTATATTTTTTTAATAGGAAATGCAGAAACAGGTTCAGCTTCAGTTTTAATGAAATCTATGGCACGTGAATATCTCATTTCATTAATTCAGATGCTATTCCGAGTGTAATATGCAATGTAATTGCAACTGAACTTAATGTAAATTTAAGGAAGCGTGAAAAGTAATTATTTTTAGTAGCTTAATTTTTCGTTTTGATGAATTATACCTTTATAAATCGTATCATTTATAATTAAGGATTTATCTGAGAAAATTGTAATGAAATTGTTACTTGAAATGCTGGTGTTCAAAAATGGTTCTTTATATATTCTTCATGATATATTAACGTTTACAATATAAAATTTTTACTTCCTCCTACGAAGTTAAGGAATTATTGAAATCGCGAGAAATTTCGGGTACCATATTTCAAAGAAAATATTCATTTCAAACGATCTCTAAACCATTTGAACGAAGTTTTGAGCACTGTGCGTACGGACGGAATAAACAACTGCTTTTGCCAAAAGGATGGTAAAAATGGATTTAAAATGTTCAGAAGAGAGTTTTTCTTGACATTTGTTATGGGACTGCTGTAACATGTAGCTGCGCGCCTCATATTTTCGTTGCAATCGGCTGCACATTTGAAAATATATATATAAATATATATTTCCACTCTGTTATTTGGCTTGGTGAGTTTAGTTTTTATTATTGGCAAGTAGCGCATTTTTTTGCTTTAAAAGTGATTGAATTATGCAGTTTTTATGTTCCAGTTAAGGCTTTTATGCTTTTAGTTATCTGCATGGAATAGTTGTAGAATTATCAGCAGTTTAACAGTGGCGAATTAAGCCTAACGATCCGCCATTTATTTCAATTTGAATCTCAGTTAAGTAGTGAATTCAGTTTCTGAACCTTCAGAATGTATTTTTAACGAGTGGGAGCAAAAGTAAACTTTCCGTTTTGTGCACCGACAAATCTGGTTCTTGTCTCCTGGTCAAATTGCTTTTTTTTGCGTAGAAACTCACACAAATTAATTTATTGCAAAAAGATTGTTTTAACTGTCTTTTTTGTTTTATGTTCTTTTGTATTTTATAATTTTTAATGAATATGTTTTGAGTTTTTCATGTATTTTTGCCGCGAAGTGAGAACTGAATTAATTGAATGAGAAATACTACATTTGTAATGAATTTTGAGAAAATAAGTTTAAATGAAACGCAGCAAAATTTGTGCATAATTTAATAGCCCGTATAAGGAAGACATGTGGTGTCCACCATCAGATTTTTTAATTAAAGCAATAATTTAAATTTAAGGTGATTCCCTAGAGCGTATAAACAAAAAGGTTGTGTACCCAGAAGTTATTTATTCTGTTGATAATTCTACATTCATAAATTTAAAAACATAAAAAACAATGTTTATAACGTCTAACAGAATAACTGTAAATCAGCCTGCCACATTCGAAAATCTATTTTTTATTGTTATTCTTATTATTTGTTTCTTAGACTAGTTCATTGTCGAATAAGAAAAGAATTCCTCGACAGCTTTTCCAGATGAAATCAAGTATCATTCGCCCCAGAGACATTTTTGTTTGGATTATGGGAAGCACAGCGTTCTCCGCATGTTAAAACTTGCGCATTTAACATTTGCTTGCGTATTTGTTTGCATGGGCATACGAATTTTTCTCTTCCTTTTTACGTGGTTTGAATAACAGAGTTATGGAAGCGGCAAGCTTTTATTTTCTTTAAGGTTATTTGCGCTAAAGCTGTCGGAATTATTTTAGATTTACGTTAAGCTGAAACTAAAATTCTTTAGTTACCAGTTTCCTGAACACTAAAGTGTAAAGAGTCTATGTTAAATTATTTGTGATGCATTAAATATGCAAATTATCAAAAGATCGGTAGCTACATAACTGTAACAGCCATATCTCATCAGCACATGTTAAAGGTGCTAAGCAATGACAGCTTCGTAATTCTGACATCATGTTAAATTAAAGATTTCATAATCATTTTCAAAGAAGATAAAAACTGATTAATTAGATGCTCATTATTAAAATGAACGGAACTGTGAAAAGCAAATAATGAGAAACATTAATTTAATAACTTAGTAGTATGACGTTTTATATCTTTTAAAGCAGAATTTCAGTATGGCAGAACTACGTTTTTAATAATACACTTCTTAACCATTTTACCATTAACGAAGGTTTTTAAGCAGTAGTTTAAAAAATCATTAATAATTACAATACATTGTAGAATATTGCGAAACATTTGGACTAAATTAAGTGAAACTAATTTATTTGAATGTCTGATTTTTAAGGAGGTTTTGCTTATGGACTTCTTTTTGACACTAATTTAAATGAAAGGAAGGTGCAATTAAGAGCATCGCGACGATAAATGAATATGAATTCTAGCTGCTGCAATTATCTCTTCGTATAAAAAAGAAAGAGTCTGTGTGTCCTTCGTTCGTACTGCGGGTAAGCTAATAGACCCAGGGCTACAAAATTTGGTATATAGTTGCATCTAGACAAGAGCCAGTGCGCACCTCGAAGCGAAGTTTTCAAAATTCGAAATAGATTTTTAAAAATTTTATCTTTTCGATTTTATCGCAGCATTTTTAATAGTTTCATTCTTTTAGCAATGTGGTTTTGGCAACAGTTTTTCATTCAATTGTATATTAGACTAAGCACTGTTGAAAATCAGCGCTGTTGCCATTTGGAAAAATGTGGGCGATCATTCTGTGCAGTTTATAAATTTAATGTTTCTCTTGGATACTGGACGTTTTTTGAGAGAAGCCAACGGGAAGTTGGTTAATTTATTTATTAAGATAATTAATACTTGTATTAAGGGATATTGCTTATTTCATTGTAATTTTGTTATATGTAATACTTTTTTTAAAAAGATGTGTGGGTATTTCTTTATATGAAGTTGTTCTGCACAGTAAAATTCTGCGCAGTTTTTAAATTTAACGTTTGGTCTTCCCTTCAGGCATTTTTCCGGTACATTTAAAAGTCAGACGAAGGCTGGTAGCGTGGCTACTAGTTAATAATAATTTAATAAGCTTCTCCTTTCAAAAGAATAAACTGATAAATAGATTTAATTGTTACATATTGAATGTGATTTACAAATCTGAGTGTGCATTAAATCTGAGTGAGAGGCATTAAATAATTCCTCAAACAGAGGAAGGTTATATAAACTTTATTATACACTGTTCCAACTGAAAATTTAAAATTACCACTGTTTCCAGAAAGTTAGTGTTTGCTAGCGTTAATTTGAAGTTAAACAAAAGTCTCAGTTTCATGGTTTGTAAATAGAATTATAAGTTCTTGTTTGTATGCAAATGGTATGAAATATTGATACAACTAAATGAGTGTTTCGGATTATACCAATTTTAAGATAGTGATGAAACTTGAATACTTGTAGATCCTGCGTAAATCAGATTACGCAGATGGATAGTATTAGGTCGCATGGAAAAAGCCCGTGGTTATTGTTAATAAACATAATTAAGGCAATATTCTGTAAGAAAGAATGCGCAACGCAAGAGTAAAATATTTCCTTGAAAAATAAAAATATACTGATTCAATTAAATGATAAATTTTACTATAGTTAATATATAACTATAGGGTTTTTCAAATCTTATAATACAGTACTCTGTATTTCATCCATTTTTCACACATAATTGTTCATTGTGACTTAGGAAAATTACATAAAATTTCCATAAACGTTTATTTAGCGTTACGAAACTCAAGCGATGACGTTTTGTAAATTAATGTATGCTGTTAAAAATAATATAAATGCGCAATAGGTGAGAGTATGAAGAAATGCTAAATTGGGTTTCTGGAACTTTTCTACGATTAAATTTGGTTTCAGGTTTGTAAATTTTACCTTAAAGAAAATATATAGTAATAGTATGGAATATTTTAATTACAGTGGGTTACGGACGTGATTATATGATGATCATAAACCCAGCCAGTAATACATCAGTTGTTCATTTGGTTTTCTGGGATTCCTTAAAAGGTTGCAAATATTTTCAAAGCACAAATAATGCGCTTAATGAAGCAACACAATATTTATTTTCTTTGCACTTGAGTTCTTTCATCCTTTTCCTCATATGTTAATTTTTTAGCTCAAAAGGGATGTTAGTAGCGAATGTGATATTAGTCTCGAGGCGGCATTTTGCGTTGAAGCATTTAAATGTGTTGTCTCACTTTACAAATTGTTGTCACCAAATATTATCATCCTGTACTGTATTTAAAGAAATTAAATAATGAATAATCTGCATGAATCAGTGTGGCAATGTTTCTGCAATGTGAAAAAACAACGGTATACCTAGAGCGATCGAATTTTGAATAACGTAGTCCTCCACCAGGACGTAGACACCTGGAAGCCCGAATTTTAAATTTATTTCAATATCTGTTTCATGTTTTATAAAACTTTAACGAACTTTTGATTCTCGACGATTTCAAAGCGAGCAGTGTCAAAACTGTACGGAATAAAACATTATCTCCAGTGAGCGAGACTGCATATCGCAAATTCGAAAATATGCTGTTTTTAAATATTTTGTGATTTTTCTGTTGAATCGAATTTTATAAGGCGCACGCGCCAAGAATGCGATATTTAATAAATAAAATAAACACATAAAATGTTAATAATAAAAAAAGACAAATAAAACGTCTTGATAAAGCCATCTTAGTAAGAAGACTCAACATTGATATGATGAACTGAAAAAAGACTGAAACAAACAGAAAAATGTATGCCAACACTTAACACAGCATCGGGAATTGCAAACATATACTGCTATGCTGCTCTTAAAATTTCGTAATTTTGCTACTGAATTATATATGGGGCAAGTTCGAAAAAAATATGCTTAATAATAAATCTAAAAGGACAAACAAATGGGTTAGTAAAAATGAATGTAACGGCAGTGCGAGCTCAGAAGAGTATAAAAAACTTTAACAAGCCCTTTTGGGCGACCGTTAAAATCTGAATGCTTTCAGATTTCATTTTATTTATTTTGGTTTATGTTATTATTACATAATTAACTAAAATGAAGCAATTTCGCTCATGAATAAATTCTTCTCTTTTATTTTCTTGCCAGATCTTTTAGCTGCTTATGTTTCATGCTCATATTAATATCACTCCAGAATTTGTTTCTTCTTTTTTAAGAACGTTTTTGCTCCTACCAAGTTGCAGCTAATTACGTCTGTAACTCAAATGCTAAGCTTTTTAAATTTTTAATAGCAAATATTTTCACCAACATTCATTTGTACTTTGAAATGCCACGGCGACATTTCCTGGAATGTTAAGCCATATTGTAACTTCCATGCCCTCTGTTGTATGAATGGAGTAAAAGCGAAAAGAGCCCAGACGCATTTTGAAAATAACAACTATTCCATTCTGCGGCTGACAGGTCATTCGTTTTCGTTTGCATTTTTCTTAACTTCAGCATCCTTATTTAACCCAGTTCATTTATTTAAGTTATTTTCGTGCTTCTTGGCTAACTGTAACAAATATGAGAGTTAACTTATATCAGTATATTTTTAGAGATTTTATGTTACCTTTCAGATGTAAAAATAATTCATTTCAAGAACAATTTTGGACTACAAATTTAAAACAAAATGCTTATTTTAATCTTTACAGAAGAGCATTCAGTAATTTGCTGTGATATTTATGTTACATGGTGGATGCAGTTACGGAAAAATTAGTGATTAAGGAATATTCAGAACTATCATGCGGATGTTATAGTTTTGTAATAAAAATTTCTTTTATGTTTAATGAATTGTGTGGTATCCAGCACAAATGTAATTAAAAAATGAATAAGCGAAATTTTATGTTTCATATTTCGGCACTTCCGTCTAATTAGTAAGCTTAAAACTATGTAGAAATCGTAATGCAAGTTTCTTAATACAAAAAGTATGTTTTTCAAGAATTTAACTAATCGTTAAAATTGCTTCCTCGTCATTTGCAGTATCATAACTAAAAATGATTTTATACATATTTTCCTCCAGCTTGTTCCCTCTATACATTATCCATTTTGCAGACATTACTCGTATGTATAAGATCATGCAAAAGTGTATAAAGATTTCAAAAATGCATAAAAATCAAACATTTGTTTAGACTGGAGTACGATTTGCCAGAAAATGAATCAAAACGAGAGGATTTCATTTTAGAATATTTGAAATACACTCACGTTTGTGAAAATTGCAACACCATGAAGGACTTACGCGAGTGAGCTGAAATTTTCAGGAAATGCAAAGTAGCGCATGATATGCAAATGATTAGAATTGCAAATCCGTAGCGCATGCGTATGCTGAGCAGCGCCCTCTGAACGGCTGATGGATCCGAATAAATAGACGGCTGTAGCGAGGCGTGTATGGTTATCGGTGGTTATCGGTGGTTATCTGCTAGTGGTAAACGTTAACTCAATCTGTACTTATGCCTCGTCGACGAAAGAGAGCGAGATTTGAACAACTTACAGAGTTTGAACGAGGGAGAATCATCGGCCTTCGTGAAGCTGGATTGCCGTATCGTGCAGTAGCCTCTCGTGTGCAGCGTAACAGCAGCACAGTGATGCGCGTTTGGAAGCAGTGGACGGACGAGTGTCGGACAACTCGGAAATCCGGGAGTGGACCCCGAAATGTGACGTCAGCTCGCGATGATAGACACCTGGTCCGCATGGCGCGGACGGACCGTACAGCTTCCTCTAGACAATTGGCAGCACTGTGGTCAATAGCTACAGGTGTTTCATTGTGTGCTTCATCAATTCGTAGACGTCTGCTGCAGTGTGGACTGCGCGCACGGACTCCTTTATACAGGATCCCCCTAACGCACGACCATCGCCGCCTGCGGCTACAATGGGCCAATCAGCATAGAGACTGGCGTGCTGATTGGCAGCATGTCGTGTTTTCTGACGAATCCCGCTTTAATTTGTGGTACCATGATGGCCGCATTCGTGTCAGACGCTATGCCGGTGAACGCCACCTTCCGGAGTGCATTATCGAACGCCACAGTGGACGAACACCCGGAGTTATGGTCTGGGGCGCCATAGCATATCATAGACGATCTCAATTGCTACGAATTGTGGGCAATCTGAACAGCAACCGGTATATCCGTGAAGTTCTACAGCCCGAAGCTGTTCCCTTCCTTCAAAGCTTGCCAGGCGCTGTATTTCAACAGGACAATGCCCGCCCTCATACTGCTCGGATTGTTAAATCCTTCTTTGCAGCGCAGCAGGTACAGCTTCTTCCTTGGCCTGCGTGTTCCCCGGATATGTCGCCAATTGAACATGTGTGGGATGTCGTTGGTCGGCGTCTTGCTCGTGATCCTCGTCCTGTTGCGTCTGCAGACGAACTTTGGGTACGCGTACAAACGATATGGAATGCTCTTCCTCAGTCAGACATTCAAACTTTGTTTGACTCCATGCCACGTCGTGTAGCAGCACTTATTGCGGCGCGTGGTGGCCACACAAAATACTGATTCTGATATCTTGTTCTTGTTTGTTTGCTTTGAACATTTAATCATTTATTTGTACCACTACCACTCAACTGTGTATTAAATTGCATTCAATTATGACGATTCCTTCTTGGTGTTGCAATTTTCACAAACGTGAGTGTAGTTTACAGATTCTTAGATAGTCACTGTATTATATCGATAATAGCGATTACAATTTGTATGGTGTGAAGATAAATTAAGCTTTGAATTATTTCAAATTTTTGGAGAGTTACGGCTCCTAATAACCATTTCTGCGTTACCACAAGCGCAAGTCAATTTAAAATACAAATAAACGTTTCTTTAGCCCTCGTGGTGTATTACATTGTTAATGTTAATAAAACCTAAAATGACTATAGGAGACGATTTACGGTGGACGCTAAGGTTCAGTTATTTAAAAAGAAGTCTCTGAATTCGTAAATAAATGCCCAGTTGGTCACACTAGTTCTAAATTCACAAAATACTTAACAATGACGTAAACACCAAATAAACTTTACCCGTTCACGTACATAGCAAAAACTAAAACGCAGTAAAACTTAGTTGCTGCAAAATTATTCAGTTGGCATCAGTGTTAAAATCAGTTGTAAGGTTTACCCTAAGTTCATAAAGTGTATGCACCTTTTCTCTCTCTCATAGCTTCAGCTTACAATTCCTTACCAGAAAGCGTTTTTAGAGTAATGTTAAATGCAAATGAAAGGGAATGGTATTTAAGTCGAAGTTCCACTGACTTCGAGAGAGAGAATCAGAGCTTCTGAATAGCGAGTTTCCATTTTGGCCACGTCTCTCTAATCTGTTACTACGCTCGGCCATATTACGTGCCCTTGATAACTTAGCTAGCTAATTTAATATTAGGGGCAAACTAGTTAGAATTGTGTTAACGTCGGCTAAATATGTTTAGTTAGTCATTAGTTAAGTTCTTATTTCTTATATTTTTGAGTTTAAACCAAAGTGGAGGCTTTGTTGTACGTACTGAGAAAGGGGCCGTATGTGCACCTTTAGTTTGAGCAATAAAGGGTAATTAATCCTTCTTGAGTTTACTTTTCTACTAAGCGATTATTCGCTTAGCTGTTCACTAGGTTCCTCTACATTGAGTTAGTAGATAAACGGGAGGAACATTACACAGTTGGCATTTAATAGTTAAATTCCTACTTTTAAATTATATGTATCTCGCCATTACATTTGCATAACATTCTGGTCTGCGTAAATATTTTAACATGAGCTATGAAGACTAGTATAAAGTTAATTACCTGTTAGTAAAACATTAAAATAATTGTCCCAAGATCATAATTAAAATAACTATAAAACAAAATATCCAATGTTAGAAAATAGTTACATGTTAAAAGATTTGTCATGTATGCATCATCCAAATAAACTATTTAGCATCGTTTCTGCATTATGATTGTGGTTATTGCTGTTGATATGACGCAATATTCACTATAGATTAAAACGTTGTAGAGACATTAGGTTAATTTTGGAAGCCGGAGATATGAAAATTAGCAATGCCTTCGCCGGGAACCTAACCACCTCTGGAATACCGGCCCAGAGTGCAGAACCACTACACCACGAAGGCACACTAGGAAAGTGGGAGAAATACCTTCTATACTCCCCTTTTTAAACGGCGACTGGGGTTTTAGGGGACCCAATCGCCAAATCCTAGGTGTAGACAATCCTCTTCCAACACCCCTTTTAGTTTGGACGCCACTGTAGAGACGTTAGTTGTTTTTGGAAGCAGGAAAGTTGAAAAATTAGCAACTGCCTTCGCCGGGAATCGAACCACAGACCTCTGGAGTACCGGCCCGGCGTGAAGAATCACTACACCACGAAGGCAGTCTCGGAAAGTGGAAGAAACACCTTATAACGTGAACTAAAGTTTTCGTTTTCTTCAAAAAGAATTATTATACTTACCTATTATTATTCTATCTCTATTTCATTATACATGGAGATTTTTGGATTTGCATATTAAATAAAGGAACGAGCAAAAACCAGAAGAATTTGTTGAAAAAATTCAGAAAAGAAGAATAAATTTTATACAATAAACAGAAACGTGTCTAAATATTTTAAAATAATTCCAAGAGAAAAAACTTGTAGAGAAACGAAATTGGAAAATTACACGAACGGAAACTTTTTTAACATATTTATAGCAATATTTTTGGCTTCGCTAAAAACTATATAAGTTAAAAAAAGTTTGCAACTATATCTTCTAACATTTATTATTATTTTTTTTTAATTTCAGAGTCCTGATATTGAAAAGTTTCAAAAATGAAATTAAGAATACTTTACAGGATAACAGAAAGTGAAAAAATAGATGCTTACGTATTAGAGAAATTATCTTAAATTATTAGTAGCAATCAAGGAATACATTTAAAAGTGGATTTTTGTGGCTTTTGTTCGGGTGGAAATTTCGTGGTGATTGCTTTCAAAATAGATTCAAAGCAGCTGTTACCTCCAGCGATTGTACGCAAAATACTATTATTTCTTCAAAAACTTTACCGCTTTATTCTATTGCCGACAAATTCTGCAAATGTGTATTTTAAAACTAAGACAAAACAATATTACAATCTTTCTAAATCATTGGAATTTAGAATGAAACGAATGTAGCGCATACAAAAATGGCGGCGTTGTTTGTTAAAACTAAAAAACTGTTATGCACATGGTTGTCGAAAGAATAGTGATCACATGGTAACCAGGATTTGGCCCATTTTGAAAATTTGGCGACTTCCATCAAGATGGTTGCGTTAATACGTAAGTAGCTAAAATGTTTTATTTTATGCTGTTTTTCTAAAGAACATGAGTTTATATTATTATTAACGGTACCTTAATAGTTTAATTCTTCTTCATTGTTTGATAGTTCAGGTTGGGCTCTGGTCTTCTCCAGGCATTTTTTAATAGCTTTATTATATTTTCCAAAAACCATTATGAAATTCTCAAATTACGGAATAAAAAAACTTCTAGAAAAATTGGAATAAAAATGATTAAATATTAATAAATATATTAAAATAAGTCTCTTAGTTTAGTTTTTCTGTTTCTAGTTTCTTAGATTAGCAGTACAGAACAGAGTTCATGTTCTAAAAAAAGGAAGAAATAATTTGGTGTAGATTAGCTTAGGCATATTAATTCAAGAGCTATCTGGAAGGATGTCTTCGTGGAGGAATATCTAAAGCTTTTGATGCAAAAAGTGAAACGAAGTTCAAACGGTAACCTGAATATCTGTCACGTGTACACGCTTAAAATATTGATTTGTTGACAAATCACCAATTTGGCGCGCGGAAAATTTCAGAATGAATTATAAAGAGAATTTCGAGCATAAGATTGTAAAAACAAACCAGTTTTCATAAAAATAACGAAACATTTGTAAAGGTGGCAGACATGGCTGAGTTTCGGTCACATCAAAAATTAAATTCTCTCAATTTGAGCAGTTTTCGCCTTTAAACGTATAAGAAATTTTGAATGCTATTTTACTTTCTCATTTTAATTTATTTCACCCTATCTAACATTTATTTACCCGAGATAGCTAGTGTTTGTGCTCGAAAAAAATTTGAATGTTGAACAGTATTATACTATAATGTTATATTTCCTACGAAATTAAGGCACATTTCCTCCCATTCATGTGCACTTTATTTTGACAGTGCATGGCAAACATGACAGGATCGTTATTCAATTTCAGTGTTACTGTCATGTTTGTCGGGATGGCACAGACGTTACACAATACATTATTGGAAAAAGAATCCTTTATTATATAGAAGCACGACTTTTTATGTACAAATATTTACATGTCGTTGATATTATATGGTTTAAGAAAATAATTCCAATGAAACACAGTTGTTTAATACCTTACAAATCAGTCAGCCACGTTGGCTAAAATTTAAACTCAAACTCAGGCGTAAACACCCAAGCACTTTCTGCAGACAGCTCTCGTCTGTCTCACTTGCTGGATTCTTCCCGCGAGGTAGACAGCTGATTGGCTGACCGCAGCCAGATACATGACAGTTACCATCTAGTGAACAAAAAAAAAGAAAATCTCTTAAACTACAGCTTCACATTTGAACAAAGTTTTATTATTCCAAATAAATAAAAGCAAAAAATCAAATCAGATTTCCTCATAAAATCTTTCTCTGACTATATGCATTTTTGAACATAAGCGGTATTGTTTAAGCTTATCCAAATATATTTATGTACGCTCTTGGCACACAATGATTTAAAAGCATTACTAAAAGCAATAAATAAATTGATTAAAAAATTTATATTTATTTAGTTCGGTAGAATTTTTTAATTAATTCATATTTTAATGTTAGAACAACAAGTAGCAATTGGACGACGGATTTGTTTTCCTCAAATGGAGGATCTGACAGCTAATTTAATTAGGTGATTTCGCAGTATTTTTTTTTTTTTTTTTTCAATTTTATTTTTCAATCCGAGCCCGAATCTTAAACTTCTGAAATTTTGCTGATAAGAAGACATTAAAATGTAGTACAATAATGTATGATAAGCATGGAAAACGTGTTAGAACTGTCAAGATAATTTTCTGTTACTTACTCTTCCTTCCTTAATTCATACACATTTTTGTTGATGCGTCTAAATGACTCCGTATTTGCTTAGCATACTGCATTCTAAGCACGCATCTTGGGGCAAATTGCATCATTCTAAGAATAAAATGTATCTGTGATATTCCAGTTAAAATCGTTTTAAAAACAGTCCAGAAACTTTTATGAAGTAGTTTCAGTATTATGGATGGATGAATTTTATAAACACAAAATCTTACATTCTATAAAGAGTTTCTGTGATTTTCACAATATGTTACAAGCATAGGCAGAAATTAAAAGTAGAATGAACACTCGTTTAAGCTGCCAAACCTTTCTGCTAAAATTTGAAACTAACTTTTATTTAGACTTTAAACTAATTTGCAGTTTGATAGAAGTCGCTGAAAATATAAGAATAGAAATACCAAAATAGTAAGATAACAAATAAATTAAATCCTTAAAAACAATTTTTCTGCGTGCAAGCTGTAAAGTTACTTTTGAAAGAAATGTGCATGAAAAATGTAAAGAATAATCTTTCAACTACTTTAATGAATAATTATTAAGATAATTTTTAATCTCTTGATAAATTAAATCGTCTCTAGGATAAAATTTCAACTCCTAGTTCCACGTTACAATACGAAGCCGTTTTCTATGATATTAATCCTCCACAAGGCTTTGTTCTGAGAGCTGTTGCTATTCTAAGCAGCTTAAGATCTTTCCTGGGCTGCTTAGATATTTTAGCTTTCCTATTATAGCAGTACTTTTCTTACAAAAAATGAAGCTATTTAAATATTGTATATTTAGTGGTGAATAATTATTAACAGTGTTTTATAAGGATAGTTGTTACAAGACTGTTACAATTCTATATGTCACGTGCCTTTTAATTTTACATTTTACATTAGATCACAAAGGAAAAAAATTAATTGAAAAACAATAAATGGTTTGGTTTTTTTTATTTGATGAAAGCAAAACACTTGAGGGCTATCTGCCTAAGGAGACGGATGCCTTTGCGAAAGACTTTCTAAGGGAAACCGTCTCGAATACCCGTTACACATAGGAAAACCTACGAAAACGCCCATGCAGTCAACCCGCTTGCGGGAGAAAAATCATAAATATTTTAACCATATATTTAACTGTACATTGTGATTGTTATAAAGCAAATAAATGTTCTAAAAGAAATGTTTTCTTGTTTCAAAATTAAAGAGAAACATTTAGTTTTTAATTATTTTATTACGAATAACAGTTGAAAAATAATAAAAATACCAATACCTTCACTGAAATCTACAGTTTCTAAATTTTGCTGTAAAAAAGTAAATAAGGTATCCATTAAAGAACACTTTTTTTTCAACAATAAACATCATTAGTTAACTAATGCTGATTAATCAATTAATAGCCAGTATTAATTTTTATAGTGCTTTTCTTAAGTGGCGGCGCATAGTGTATACCATGGCAGCATTATTAAAAAAAGATTATTTTTGTAGGAAATGTTATTAAATAAACTAAAAAATATTATTTATTATTTATATTTTATCTCGAATCCTTCCATCAGTGGTCCTTCCTTGAACTCCGAATAATTTCCGGGGTATTTCAACCGAATCGAAATTTCTAAAGGAATGTCACAATCAAATAACGGACGGATGGAAAAATAAGAGAAAAAGAGGGTAAAGAGAGAGTAAGCAGTTCTCTTTTCTTGTCGTTGACTTTTTTCTTGAAAAGATTACAGTTATTTTACTGCTTTTAGAGTAACCCTAAAAGAATACTTGGGACAAAGTAGCCGATAAACCCTTTTAATTCGGGCCCCTCCCGTTCCGTCCTTTTGAGATACATTTTCAGTTTACGCAGTCAGCTGTAACTATCACCACAGAAGATTTATTCATGCATCAAGAGCTATATTGTTTGACTTTTGTCAGGAGTTTTGAAGTTCGTTCCGATATCAATAGCTGTAGCATTGCTTTTTGATATATTTGCAATTTATGTCAGGGTTATAAAGATATTTTTTATTTACTATCGTTCTTCCGCATAAAAACATACATTCATATTACGTGCCAAACTATGTATTTTTATACTCAATGGAACAACATCTTTATTGTTGTCAGTCGTGGGTTTGGAATCTGAAATTTCAATATTGCATGCAAAATGGGTGACAGCCATTTTAGTTGCAAATATTCTATAAAATATCTACACCAATCAAGTAAAGAATTCTAAGCGTAAATATTCTAAATAGCTATAACTGCCGTTGATAAAATAACTTTATCGTTAAAGCTTTCATTTTCTGCATGAGTTACCATTATGCAGCAGGTTGTTGTGTGTCAAACAGTACAACTGCATATGATAATGATCTGAAAATAGAAAGATTTTAACATGAAAATAGAAAACGTTTAATGAAGACATGTATTCTTTTGAAAAAAAAAAAGCTTAGTACTGTAACGTTGTGTCATATATTATCTAAAATATATACTATTATCACCATTAAAAAGTCAGGAGAACGATTTATAGAACCTTTTATGAATTAACGTAATGTCTAACAGTCGGCACCAACTCGTGCTTACAAAAGCCGACACTTTGTTTTAAATCAAAACTTAAAGTATTACTTAAAATTGATAAAGTTAAGCATAGCCTAACGGCTTAACTATTTAACCATCAAGCAAGCTGGCTTTGACTCGAAGTCGGCGTAAACACGACTAATGACAAGAATACCTCAACGCCGCAGAATTCTAATCGCTAGAGAAACAATGTTAACAACGTGGTCTTCAAGCAGGTAGAACACGCTTTGATTTCAACCTCCAAAATCTTCCTTTAAATACTTCCCTCTTCTTATCTAATTTGAATATCGCGCTTGCTAGAAATCTGAATTTTAGCAGGGGAATGAAATGAGGCTTTCTGGGAAAGATATTTAAAACATCTAATTAGAAAATTAAATAATACTCTACAGTACAATACTGGTTTTTTGTACACTGTATTAATTAGCCAGGAATAGTACATCTAATGATTGTTTATTGATGCTATTATGTGTTTTAAGTATTTGAGTGATGTGAAATATGTGATATGTCTTACGAAATCAGATTTATTATGGAAAGAATTGTTTATTTTATTAACATAAAGTAAAATCTTATATCAATCTGCACAGTTTACCATTTGTAAAATGAGATGCTTATTCTTTAATCATCTAAATTAAAACACAAAACTCTTACTAGTAACATTCAGGCAGAATACTACCAATAAGAGTAGTGGTTATAAATAGCTATGTGGGCACACATATGTGTGTGGATTCGGCGTAAACTCTTCTGCACCTATTGGTTTGGAATTTTACACGTGGGTTGGATATGATTTGGATTAGGATGCAGGTCACATGGCATTGCAAATTTCCTTTCTAAAAGGATGTTTCAAAAATATATATACGTAGAAATAAATAGTGCTATTAACGTCCTTGAATTTTTAATGCTAAAAGAATATCCCATATACTTTTAACTTCTTTCATTCGTAACATTTGTTTAGCATTTACTTTACCGCCTAGTGGAAGAGCTGAAGCAGGATGAAAAAGCCCCAAGTACGATTTTTTTGTAGATATATACGCATAATATTTAAGGATTTAAATCATAATAAATAAAGAATTGGGCTATACTTATGACTGGTAATCGAAAGATATCCTTTTAACTTTGTTTGCATTTATCAAAGTTTTTAATACGTGATTACTTTATTCTTATAAAGGGTGGATATCACTGAAAGCGTAAAAGCTAATCTGGCTTCAGGTTATCTTATAAGGTATTTCTCCAACCTTTTTGGCGAGCCTTTGTGGTGTAGTGGTCTGCACGCTGAGCCGGTGTTTCAGAGGTTCGTGGTTCGATTCCCGGAGAAGGCGTTGCTAATGTTTCAATCTTTCCTGCTTTCAAAGTTTCTAATGTCTCTACAATCTTGGGCACTATTTATTATGCTTTATCTTTATTGTTCGTTTTCATAAAAGAATAAGTGGTGATTACATATTAATTTTACAGCGGAGCTAATTTTAAAGGATTTTCTAACCTTTTCGAACACTAGATTTTTTTTAAAGAATATTAAATTAGTCTACGAACTTTATACATTTCATTATTATTTTGAATTTTCTACTGTGACTTATGTTTTATTTTTTTTATACATTCAAATAAAACTTTTATATAATTCTACTCCAAAATCTAAGCCAATAATATCTCTTACTAAGTCATCTATTTTTCCTGAAAGTTTCTCTCCGCTTTAAGCCCATCAACCGCTGTGAGACAAAAGAATTGAACGTTGGTAGTTCGACCTGCTTTCGATTCCAGGCGAGCAAGCTGGATGCACGGGCGTTTTTGTTCTTTTTCCTCATGTTTAACGCGAATACTAGTCAGTTTCCTTTAGAAATTCCCCCACAAAGCATCCCTCTCTTGCACTTTACCATAATCAAGTAAACAAACACAAACCCGTCAGCTTGAAATCATGCGCAGTTATAAAGTCTGAAATGTTTTTTCCCTGAGAAATATACTCGTATTTTACCTTTAAATAGTGTCGATGCCAAATGGTCTTTTTGTTAATTAAGAAAAAAGTACATTTCATGTTTTCAATATTATCTGAATTCATTTACAAATATTATCTGAATGCTTCAGACTAAGTTCTAACTGTAATCTTTAGTTTCCTTTAACATCGGTTTTTCCTATAAATTTCTAATGCATCTTTTTCTAGTTCATTTTAGAATTTTTCTTAGATGCATATTTGGAAGCAGTATAAATAATTATAGAATTCTGTAAGAAAAGGTTTGGACGTATTAAATTATGGCAAAACAGTGTAATGAGTTGAATGCTGCGAGCGTTTAGAAGGAGATTTTTATATACGGATAATAGAACATACAGGTAAATATCTACAAGAGATTCGATTTAGCTAATTTTGGAAAGCTCATTTAATGGAAAATTGAATTTGATAGAATTCCTTTATGCAGATGAGACTCTGTATTTCATTCTTTATAAGGTGAAACTAAACATCAGTGCTTTTATTTCCTCACCTGTTTATTAATGAACCAATAAGAAGAATACTTAAAGGAATTATGCTCTTCAACTTTGAAGTGATATTTCCGAAAGAAGGAGACATTATAAGTTAGTGGTGGTCTTTGCCGTTGACAAAAACAAACTCCTGTGGCAACCGCGCACCCTTTGTTTTTTAACTGAAATAACTCTCATCGAAAATTCCTTTGAAAGTATAATATTCTTTACTGTTTGTGACTCTCCCTCTTTAGATTAAGAATATACGATTTATGGTATAATCTCTGCTATAGAGAAGGACATCTTCCTATACACTCTAAATTGTGGCATTTGCTGGAATTTAAACTGCATTGATTGCTTTCTCTTCTCGTTGAGAAAATCACACTACAGTCTAAAATTTTGAGATTTTCTAAATAGAAGCCTTCAGGGCTGCCAAAATAATAACCTCCATTTGCCAGTGTGAAGATATTTAAAATTATTTCCATCATTTCTCAGATTAACCCAAGCATTGTGGAACTCAGCCTTACTCCACCAGTCAGCTATCAACTATGAGAGTTGCACTGGAAATCTTTATAAAAAATATTTTTTCTGAAACCGTTTTTCTCAGACTGAGACGAATCTCAAAATTACATTGCTGTAGGAATAGATCTAACGTAACTTAGGCCCAGATCAATAATTCTAGAGTACGTTACAGCGCATTAGGGTCAGATAGCCCTACTATTGAGAATCTAAGGGAAGAAATGCATTCATAGAGGGCCCAAGGAAAACTGAACAAATTTCGTTGTAGTTTTATGCATTAATTACTCCATATTAACTATACTGGTAAAATGTGTACTGTGATAATAAACCTGAAAACTAAAACCCTAAGCTTATTTATCAAAATAAAACTATAAGGCGTAAAATATTCCATTCTGCAGATGTTATTTGCTCTTATTTAGCAACTTTTATGGGAAAACCCTAGAATATTCAGTAACATGGAGGTAAAAACGTATTCTCAAAATGATATTCCTGATCCTTAAGGAATTTTATTTGTACGCTGAAATTGTTTACAGTCTTTGATACGCTTGTTATCTGAGTTTCGAGAAAAGTGAGAAACTATATTTCCTGATTCAGTTTTGGCCAAATATGATACGCCTAATAGTTAAATTTCAAATAACCTTAATTTTCTTTAAATTCTGAGCCTAAATTTCTATTGTCATTCAGTCCTCAAATGTGCTCTAAAACTACATTAATTTATTATCAAACTGAGAATAATATAAAAAAATAAACAGTCTGAAAACAATAGTTATTTAGTTTGAGATCAAGTAACTTGTCTAACTTCTCAAAAATGTACCTCAGGATGTGAAATATTTAATTTTCTCCTATTCTGCTTTAGTCTTAGACATTGGCAACTGACTGATTTAAAAATCTAGCTGTTCTAGAATGTCGTGTTTTTATTTGTGTGTTTAATGCATGCAATGTTTAATTAACTTGTTAATTCCCATGCTGTTTACTTAAGATGCATTTCTTTCTGCATGTCATAATTTTGCTTTTGAGAACTTAAAGTCTAACATCTTCAAAGTTTCGCTAGTACAGTGTCAAAATGTCAAACGCGTATTTTAAAAATAAAATGAATAAAAAAATTATAAGATAGAAAAAAAAAAAAAAAAAAAACGCAATTAAATCTTAGTATGAATATTTCAGTTTAATACATAAGTTAAGCTTAGAAATGAATAAAAAAATTATAAGATAGAAAAAAAAAAAAACGCAATTAAATCTTAGTATGAAGATTTCAGTTTAATACATAAGTTAAGCTTAGAAATTTATGATAGTAAGTACTAAAACTTGTATTACTAACGCAGAAATTAAATGCAAATCATAAATCTTATATTTATAGTGAGATGTTTAAGGTAATACAGCCAAAATAAAAATTCGCTATTTTATTATGATAAGTTACTTCGCATCGAAGTCTGTGAACTTATAATGAAATAACGTTAATTCTTCGAGTAGTAGCTGAACGCTTTTCTCGTTGGCCTCAGAACGAGTAGCTTCAGAACGTTGAAATTTTGTATATAGGACTGCTATAACATTTAGATGTGCACCTCGTATTTTGGTTGCAATCGGCCGCACCAAACGTATATAAATATATTTATATATATATCCACTCTGTTACTTGGCTCAGTGATCTCAGTCTCTTTACTCTTATATGTTTGTAAATTGTCCATTTTTTGCTTTAAAAATGATTGTATTATGTTGTTTTTATCTTCCGGTTAAGGTTTCTATGCCTTTAGTAAATCTGTATGCAATATGGTTAGAATTATCAACAATTTTAAAGTTGTCTAAGTGCCGCTAAGCCTTTTGTTATGGCGGCCATTGATGTTTACATTTGAAACAGGAGACTAGTGGATTTGTTGCCAATCTAGAAAACTTAGCTTCGCAACAACAAAGATAACGCATTCATTTATTATTGCCAATTAAATTATGCTTAAATCTTTCTGGAGTTTTTTCGAGGAAATAAGTGTTTAAGATTTACTTCGTAATTTTTAATATATATATTTTGAGTTTTGATGTATTTTTGCCTTCTCGTGAAGTGAGAACTGAATTAATTAAATGAGAAATACTCAATCGTCTGGGAAAAGCTGTTTCTTTTTTGTTTTGTTTGCTTAATTTCTTTTATACATCATTCTAGCTTTATTATAGTATTTGAATAGAACATGTGGCAACGATTAGATAATTCTATTCTTTAAATGATATAAATTTTGTGCGTTATGAGTTATAAAATGAACGAAGTATATAAGTTAACTGTTATATAATTATTGCATTATATAACAGTTAACTTAGTTTCCGTTATATAATTATTATATAAGTTAACTGTTATATAATCATTAATACTGTTAAGTGAATCAAGCGCCAGAGTGTCGCTATGGTAAACAAATACAAGAGGGAATTTTAAAGAATGCATTTATTCTATTGTGGTTTATGCGCTGTCGGCGAAGTAGATTTAATTCAATCCAATAAGTTTAAATGAAATGCAAGAAAAAATGCGTATAATTTAATATTCCGTACAAGGAAGCCATGTGGTGTACACATCAGATTTTTTATATTAATGATTAAATAATGGATTTTTTAAATAAGTACTTTTTATAATACACGTTAGCTACTTAAAAATTTCATACCTCTACAGTACAGTCCTACTGCTACAACAGAGAATATATTGCTTAAGAATAGAAAATACTATTTTTAAGCAAAATAATTGCCTTAATTTGTCATTATACCGACATTTTTTCATAAAGTCTTCAGTCCTTTCTTCTCACATTATGGCAAAGCAATGATTTAGTGTCTAACACACCTACATGTTGCTCAAACAATTGAAAAGGAAAGATGTATTTATTCCTTTTTCAGTTTTTGACTTATTTCCAAAATACGTTCTTTTTCCGATCGCGGACTAGTTCGCTAGTTTTAGTATGATTTCGTTCCCGAACATATCTGTTATCTTTCCATTGGTGAAAATATAATAGAATTTTCTTCTATTTCATCCACTTCTTTCGGAAGCATTCACATCAATAATGAGTTTACTGAATAGAAAAACTGATAAAGGAGAATTTGATGAAAGGGAGAGTAAAACCATTTATCGGCTAAGGATTCTTATATTATCTTTTACTGCAAACGCGTAAAACATGTAGCTAGCATATTAAGCCTGTGCTGACTTTGCTAACATCGATGAATTTTTCAAGTCATAAAAGTCAAGAAAAATACGAAAAGCTCAAAATATAAATAATCTAATCTTACAAAACGTTTCTCGCACTTTAGGGAGATATTTTGTATTTAAAATTGTTCATTAGCATTTTGAGATAAGGATTCGGCATTTTCAATATGATCATTTGCTACTATTTTTTTAAAATTTTTACTGGAATGCAGAACAAAGGACTTATTTTAGAAAAGGGTTCCTAAGATTAATAGATTGTTCCAAGGTTACGTTTTTATAATAAGTTTACAATTACCAAATATTTTTACACAATATATCTAAAAATAGATAAAGATAAGACAATACAGACAAAGAAAAAAAATGAAAACTTTTCGACGCATTCTTTTTATAATATAAACGTTCATTTTCCTTGCTTTGCACGGGACGCTGTCATTCCGTCTTGTACTTATTTAAAATTTTCACATTGTTCTATGTCTTGAAATTAGAAATTAAAGTTAATTAATAATATATTACAGTACAAGTGAAAAAATTGACAGTTTCACTCACGCGTGTGTCGGATTTGGAATACTTATGGGGTCGCATAAAATTTTCGTAAATATTTATGGGGTTCTGGGGGTAACAAAAAGACCTCATTGATAAAAAGGGGTCGCGACTGAAAAAAGGTTTAAGAAACCCTGATGTAGAGGAAATAGTTCTCGCATGAAACCGTACTGATTTGAGCAACAGTCGAACATGCTCTGTATCAGGAAAGGAAGGTAAGGACAGCACGGACAGCATGCAATAGTACATTATGCTGTTGATTTATGGAGTGAAGCAGGCCTCGAAGTCACGGGTCTCAACACAACAGTAATGTAACGGCAGTTGTCCACATTATCGTCTATGCGAACAACACAGGACATGCATCCAATGGTTCCAATCCATACACGGATAAGTTCATCATGGTGCTGTGCGCAGAACCGGAATTTGGAAAGAAGACGAGGTATTATTCCTGTATCGAGCGTTATCGTTCATAGCACAAGTGTAAGAGCGCCTGTCTCTGCTGCAACGCCAAGGGAAGTTGCAATAATTGTCGCCATAATAACAGTCCGTGTGCTGCAGACGCCAACTCT
Source organism: Stegodyphus dumicola (assembly GCF_044657685.1). Taxonomy (NCBI): domain Eukaryota; kingdom Metazoa; phylum Arthropoda; class Arachnida; order Araneae; family Eresidae; genus Stegodyphus; species Stegodyphus dumicola. The sequence goes on from NC_140777.1 coordinate 138,743,372, forward strand.
TGGTCTATACAAACACCTGCCGTCCTGCAGGTGATCCAAACTCTTGACTCAAGATAAGTGACCTGACTCTACGATCCCAGACGAGAGGACAAGTCTGTCATTTCGTGAGTTAGCAGCCCGGCGTCACCGAGATCCTGCATAGTGTACCTCCTGGACCCATCGACTCCTAGACCCTCCTGGTCCCATAGACTCCACATTCACCTGACAGTCAGTGTGATCCCGACGAACAAGATCAGAAATTTCGCGGACGCAAATCCCAATAGGCCTCGATTCTGCCGTGGTCGAATTATGACACATACTTGTAGAAGTTTCTCCTTATTATATGAGGTTTAACTCGACTTTTACCCAAAGAGGCAACGTTCAAATGCAGTTTCCAAATAAGAAACCTATTTTACAATCATCCCATTTGCGTACAATGCAGATGAAGTTACTTATACTTGCTATGCGCGCTCATGTCTGCTTTGTGCGCACATCGTACTAATCATTTACGTATCGCAGTACGTAGTACCTTTATGCAAATTTAACGTTTGTTGCATGCCGCCTTCACGGTGTAGCCGTTTTACAGGTCAGAAATGTATATAGTATGTAAGATATAACAAAATATGATAGCTGTTTTAGAAACATAACCAGCGACCTCAGAATTAATATTCTAAATTTGGTGCTCTGCCCCTAAATTCATCTTTTCTCACAGGTTCCAGAATTTTCTATCTTACGTAACGTTTTAATGCAGATGCCTCTTGTCCAATCAAATTAATTGTAAGCCAAAACTCTGAACTGAAACTTTTTCCACTCCCACCCTTCTTTATCTGACGTGCTATGACACTTTCGGTTCTTCCGCGTTAGCTCTCCTGCCGGCAAGATGCTTTTAATGCATGCTGCTGCCGGTTACTTGCTTAAAACGACGTCGTACTTCAAAATGAAACTTACTGTATTCAAATATAATTAGGAAACATCTTGTCTGAAAAAGGATGGTTTGATATGCGTAAAAAATAATGATTGTGATTTTTCAAGATATTTTGTGATAAATGCGTCATCATTCTTTCCACTTTGCCACCTTCAAGTCTTCTCGGTCATATACGCAGTATCGGAAGCTGTTAAAAAATCCATTTAAAAGTTCCACTGTTTTCATCTACGCATTTATTTTTAAATCATTATATATTTTTAAAAAGTGGACAGGATTCGAACCTATGCGGGGAAACCCCAAAATCCAAAACTAACTCAGTCTGACGTGAGATTTCATCCTGAACAATACGCACTTGCTTTCTACGCTTTGCCGTAGCTGGACTGCAGTCTGTCTGTTGCTGCTTTCTTGCTACAAATTTATCAAAAATGCAAGCCCTTTGTAAGAGGAACATTTAATTGCCGACTTGTGTGTAACCGCAACATGTTGCTGAAATTAAAACTGAGGATTTAATCTGCATTCACCTTCAATTTCCTAGTCATTTTCCTAGTCATTATGGATCAACACCTCTACGCAATCAAAATTCTCTGCTCCTGAATATATCACATATATATAGATTTCAAAAATATTCTATTTTGTTTATTCATCTCTATTATCTGAGGTTTCCCGTGACCGCGGTATATATGAGAACGTATTACTTGCGGGTACACTGAATACTTTTGTATAAATATCTGAAAATATATGGCTAGCAACCAACATTATGTATCACTAAAGAATAGTTATAAATTTAATTTTATAATTTAAATTCATATAAATAGCTAAGTTACCGCTGGAAAACACATAAAAAGTATTAAAAAAATTCGTTTTACCTGATTACTAGGATTATATCTGGACATACACACAAAATACATATTCTGATTTGTTAATAATTGGCTTGACGTTTGTTTTATAATACTGTATAGCCACTATTAAAAATTCTTTTTAGAACAAAAGGTAATGAATTTTGCTTGTGTTTCGGTTTCTCGGTTTATTAAATTCAGTTCAAGGACTAGGTGAATTAAATTTCGCTCTATTGTAATCTCTGAACTAACTGAAGGAGATGCAATGGATGTTAGAAACAATAGTAAAGAAACTAGAAATGCTGTTACAATTACCTCATGCTTCTGAGTAATCTAATTCTATTTTATTTGGAAAACTCTTTTGGATACAAAAACATTTATGTTAAGAAAGGAAAGAAAGAGAAAATTGCGAAATTCCTGAAGGTTTTTAGGGTACAATTACGTTACGTATCAGTGCGATTCCTGAGTCGTTCAGTGAGCAAAAGTATCGAGACGATTTCCCGGAATGTTCGCATAATTTTGAAGCAGCCTTTAAATGCCATTCATTTATTAATTATTAAATTTATGTATGTTTAGGAATTAGAAATATTGCTTTGTATGTAAGTAAAGCTTGATATTTTGCTTTTCACAATTTAATTACTTGTCTTACATTTAAACCTAGGAAAAGGACGTGTACAATTGCCAATTGTACGCGTCAATTGACAATTATTAAACCATTGATGTGTAGAAATTCACTACGAAATAATATCCAAACTAAATATAACGCGTTTTATTACTAATGATAAAAATAGTAATTTAATAATTGAATTATATAAATAACTACAAAAATGATTAAGTGTATTGTATATAAATACATTGCGCCCGTAAAGTAGTAGTGCACTTTTGCTCTGTCACAAGAAAGCAACAAAACAAGATAAAAATGTGAAATCTTCACCAAACAAAAGGAAAACTCTCCAAGTTTCCATAATGTTATGTGCACGCATGTGCACACACATGTGATCACGCAGCACCACGAAATGCGAAGGAGCAGATCAACCCATCAACGCCCATGCCAGTCGAGATGTGGACTTGCCAAATTCCAATACGTGACCAAAGAGCAACTTGAATATCGTCGTGTGTACAATGAACGGCCATCACATAGAAATAACATTAATCGTTGGGATAAGCAGTTGAAGGATACCGGCAGTTTGCTGGATAAACTCCATTCTGGCAGCCCATCGGTCAGTAACGAGTCTGTAGAGGCGATATATGGAAGAGTTACCTAAGAAGCTCTTACAAATTGCAGCTCTCGCACGCTATCAAACCGACGGGATAGACCCAAACGATTTGCGTTTGCTACAGATAGGCTTCATGAGGTCGACAATGATAACTGATTTCTGCAGAAGATTGTGTTTAGCGATGAGGCAACATTCCCTGTTAGTGGACATGTTCATCGCCATAACATCCGAATATGGGCTGCTGAAAATCCTTATTTCCACGTAGAGTACGAACGTAACAGCAGTGATAAAGTGATAGGACCATTTTTCTTTGCGGAGTAGACTGTGACGGTATGAATGGAGCCCACATCGAACTGCATAGGTATGAAACTTTAAGAGGTTTTTCTTTTGTTTGGTGAAGATTTCACATTTTTATCTTGTTTTGTTGATTTCTTGTGACCGATAAAAAGTGCACCATGACTTTACGGACGCACTATGCTAGTGATGGAATGAAGATTATAAGAGTTTTTTGGTACAATATTTCAAGATTAATATATAGACAAAAAATATTAAAATAAAACTCGAACTTAATAATTTATGCAATTTCGACGAAGTCTACCAAACACAGTCTTGCGAAAAATAAAATTAATTGTACCAATCGTTATTTATCCCAAAGTCGCGTTAGCCCAGAATGGCTAATATTTTCGAAAAGGCATCTTTCGTCGAATAACTAAAAACATTGAATCACTTTTGAAATTGCTGCCGCCAAATATTATCGCAATGTTGTAGAGACGTTAGGTATTTTTTGAAAGCAGGCAAGATGAAAAATGAGCAAACGCCTTCGCCGCGAATCGAACCACAGACTTCTGGAACACCGGCCCAGCGTGCAGAACCACTACACCACGAAGGCCCGCTAGGAAGGCGGGAGAAATACCTTATAATGTATTATATTTAAGGAAATTACATAATGAAGAATCAGCATGAATGTATGTGTGTTTCTCGCACTGTGCACACTCCACCTGTTTAGCTTCTTCCAAGTATGAGCACTTGTAAGCCCAAATTTTGAATTTCGAATTTCTTTTATTATATATTTCATAATTTCTTTTTTTCATAATACTGTTCAAAAATAACTTTATTATTTAAAGTATATTTGTAGAGACATTAGGTATTTTTTAGGAAGCAGGAGTCATGAAAAATGAGCAACGCCCTCGCCTGGAATCAAACCACGGACCTTTGGAATACGCGCTATTTATTTGGCATTATTGGACATATCAGTGTTGACATGGCAATGACGCTTAGCGAAATAATCACTAGCGCGGCATTATCAGTCGCTACTTAATTTAATTCTTGTGACGTCATGATATCAGTTGCATGAGGAAAAGCAAATATTTCGTAAGAGTTGTATGAAAATGCATATTTTTATGAACTTGATATTTATTTTTAATTTTATATAAAATGAGCATCCTTTTAATGAAGGTGTGTATACTGTTAGTGTTGTCATTCTTATCTCTTGTTAGATTTCAAACCAGCATTAACGCTGAGTGCCAAAGAGTGCCGCCTTATTGTCCAAAAGATACCAATCTTTGTTTACCAATCTTTGTTCTCAATTTCGTCTCCATGAAACGTAATTACGTAACAGTTACTCTTCAAAGGTGTTCCACGAAGGCATCATCACTAATGCGATTTGTCCTAAGGGATAAAATGACAGTTAAATTTTAACTGCTGATTAATTACTCAACACCAGTCTGCTACTGGGTTAAGTAAGTTCTTTTGCATACCTCAGTCTTAATACTGGAACTACGTATTTCAATTCATTTGATGGTTGTAGCACGTTCGAAAATCAATAACTACGCTAATTCTTATCTCCGAAAAGTTCGAACATTAGTCTAATAATTATGTGCATCTCCAAATCAGATGATGGTGGTTCAGTGGGTTTACTAATTTTAACACTTTTACATTTTAAACAATATTTTAATTACTATATACAGAGCGTATTCTTAGGCCGCCGCCTTCAACATGAACAAACTTTATTCTCTTACAACTAAGCGAGCAACAGCGCCCTCTAGCCTTTTTCTTCAAATTACACAACACTCCCCACCTGAACTCGGTGGAGAGTTCATCTTTCAATAATATATTCTAGAATATTCAATTAATATTTCGACAATAAATCCTGGAGAAATGGTTAAATATAACAAACATGCATACATAATTATAAGCACATAAAATTTTACAAAACATTAAATGATACCTATCAGCAAGGTCAGGAGAATCAAACCTAAAAATACAAAATACAAACATTAGTTAAGTTCCATATTATATAACAATTGTATAGGCCTTTTTAAGGTACCAGTAGGTGTTTTAATTATGCAAGATCTTATTTTACCATCTCTGCCTGGCATTAATTCCAAAATTTTACCTATTGTCCAAAGATTTCTGGGATGTTTGTCGTCATGAATCAAGACAATATCGTTGATTTTAAACTGAGATGCGTTAGAGTGTGGAGGACAAATATTGGCAGATCTCAGATTAAAAAGATACTCTGATCTCCAACGCTTCCAAAAATGATTTAAAATATCTTGATGGTATTTATATCGTTTAATAATTGAATTTCTTGACCCAATCAAATTATTTGATGTTATTTTATTAGCAGGCAGAGATAGCAATCGTCTACCAACCAGAAAATGAGAGGGTGTTAGTGGAGAAGGTTCATTGGGATCGGTAAACACGTAGGTAATTGGTCTACAATTAATCATTGCCTCGATTTCAATGAGCACTGTTTCAAGCTCTTTCACAGTAAGGGATGATCGACCAATAATTTTTCGCAAGCTGGATTTTATGGTTCGTACCATACGCTCCCAAAACCCTCCCCACCATGGACCCCTCTCAATAATAAATTTCCAATTTATGCCTCTAGCAGAAAATAATTCTTTCACAGATGAGTCACTCAAAGTTTTAAAAATATGTTTTAGTTCTTTATCAGCTCTTTTAAAAGTCTTGGCATTATCGGAGTACACGGTGGTACACAGTCCTCGGCGAGCTAAAGATCTTCGGAAAGCTAGCAAAAAACTTTCAGGCACGAGTAACCGCACACGTTAAGGCACGAGTGTAAGGCACGAGTGACCGCACACGTTAACAACAGCATGTAAACTTTACCTTGCCTGTCTTTCGTAAAAAATGGACCGGCGAAGTCCAACCCGGTCACAGCAAATGGAGGCGACTCTTGAATTCTGTCTGGAGGAAGTGAAGCGATATCCTGTACCCCAGGACGAGCACTATATCGTTTGCATATCACACATTTTCTGATGATAGTCTTAACACGCTGTCTTCCCTTAATGATCCAATATTTGTCTCTGATCTGAGTTAGTGTCGAATTAACTCCAGCATGGAATACCCTTTCCTGCGAGTCCATGATGATCAACTCGGTAAACTTGCATTTTGAGGGTAATAGAATAGGATGTTTTAAATTCTCGTGACAGTCTGCAAATTGAATGCGACCTTTCAACCGAAGAATTCCCTCCTCATCAAGCCTTGGATTAAGGGAGTAGATGGAAGAATCGAGAATTGATTTTTTATTTGATAACTTAATTATTTCCGCTTGATACGATTCTCGTTGCGTAATTTTTACCCAATAATGTTCAGCTGCTTTAATCTCAAAAGCATTTAAAGGTCCATTCTCTGTAGACCTTTTCCGAAGCCTCCCAATAAATCTAAATACATAGGCAGTAATTCGAAGTAATTTTCCTAAAGAACTGAATTTTTCTATATGCAAAATAGGGGATTCATTGTTAATTACAGGTGCAGTCAAAATAATACTTTTTCTTAACTCCAACGATTCTGAATTTGGTTTTAATTTCTTTTGTTTTGGAAAGTTTTCAATAGGAAAACGTAACCAGTGTGGCCCATGCCACCACAAATCATTCTTAATTAGTGACTGAGCACTAATTCCTCGAGTTAGTAAATCGGAAGGATTTTGTTTCCCTTCGCAATGGTTCCACAAATTTTTGTTGCATATACTCTGTATTTCTGTAACACGATTGGCGATAAATGGTTTCCAATTATTTGGCGAACCTTTAATCCAAGTAATGGCGATTTCGGAATCACTCCAAAAATAACATCCTCAATTAAATCACCAAACAATTTTTTCAAATATTTATACATTCGAGCAGCCATGAGTGCTCCCATTAACTCTAAACGAGGAAGCGTGATTGCTCTTAAAGGTGCAACTCTGCATTTCGACATGATAAAGGAAGTTTTAATTTTAGAATCACTCGTACAATATCTGAAATATGAGATGGCCCCATATGCTTGAGGACTAGCGTCCGAAAATAGGTGAAGGCTTATATTCATTGGATCGTCATCAAAGAAATTTCTCTGTATCGATATTTCAGTTAAATCATTAATTTCCTCCCGCCAAATGTTGAATTTGTCCTTAATCTCTGCAGGAAGGACCTCATCCCAGTCAGAACCGGAACACCAGATTTCTTGCATAATAATTTTTGCCCGAATAACAAAGGGTGCAATAAATCCAAATGGATCGTATATTTGGGCGATGCTTTGCAAAAGTTTCCTTTTTGTAGCAAAATCGTTTCCAGTAGAAAAGTCAATTAAATTTTTTAAATTTAACTTTATATCGTCTTCAATGGAATTCCAAATCATGCCTAAGAAATTCGATTCACTAGTTAATTTGTTGTCTGATTCCTTAATCCCATCTGAGACCCATAAATCGTTTAATGCTTTAGAATTAGTTCTTAATTTTCTGAAATTCATCCCAGCATCCTTAAATATGTTAACCGCATCTACGGATAACCGATATGCATCTTCAACCGTTCCTGCTCCAAAATATAGGTCATCGACATAGACAGAAGAATTTAACATTTGGAAACTGTCCGGCATTTTATCTTTATATTTGCGAATGTGATATTTTATAGTGGTGGCCAAAATGAAAGGAGATATAGTCAAACCGAAAGCTACGCGACACATTTGCATAATCTTAAAGGAGTCATTATTTTCATTAAACCAAAGAAATTTTAGAAATTTTCTATCACCTTCAGCAATTCCTATCATCAAAAAGGCTTTTTCAACGTCTCCACAAAACGCTATCTTAAACTTACGAAAATTTAACATAATGTCTAGTATATTTGGATTTAGATTAGGTCCCGATTCAAGGCAGTCATTTAACGAATTCGTGCCCTCTGTCCTTGAGCTAGCATCGTACACAATTCTTACCTTAGTAGTTTCACTAGGTCGTATCACTGCTCGGTGCGGCATAAAATATCCTAAATTTGTATCATTATTTGGACATTCCTCCACAATTCCTTCTAATATCTGGTTCTCAATTATATTTTTATATTCCCGAAAAATCTCCGGAGTTTTACTTAGTTTATTGTGAAGGTTTGCGAATCGTTTCCTAGCTACCTCAAAATTATTTCCTAGATTATTCGGACTGTATTTCCAGATTAAATTTGCTTCATATCTTCCGTTTTTAAACTGCAAATTTCTTTCAAACTGGTCTACTATTTCGCAGTCAATATCGAAATAATCATCAGAATCATTAATTCCCATATGTTCTAATTCCCAAAAACCTTTTAAATCTTTCAACACAACAGTGTTTGTCATTACCGCTAAATTTTCAGAACAATTTTTGTTTGTTTTATTCTTCTCGATTCCTGCGGCAACCCAACCAAACACAGAACTGACTGCGCACAACCCTTCAGATATTTTAATTCTTTCAGAATAAACTACATTCCAGAATTCATCCCCTCCAATTAATATCTCAACATCTATGTTATTTTTTCTTGCGCAATCGGCGATCTGCAACCCCATATGCTCCATGAAGTCTGCAATTTGTTTACTAGGCACACTGATGGACGCCGAGGAAATAACATCCGAGATCAAACATTCAATTTTTATTTTATTATTTTGTTTCCAATTCTGAATTTCGATTTCAACGACCGGATAGGAATGATTCATTGCCTTCGTCGCACCAAATGAATAAACAGAAAGTTTTTCATAACGGATTGGAGTAAGTTTTAAATGGTCGGCCAATTTTTTCGTTATAAAGGATCTGTGACTGCCTTGATCAAGAATTAATCTAGTTAATTTTGATTTATACTTAGAACAAGCATAAACTGTACAAGTTTGTAATAATATTTCTCTGGCATTACAGTCATTATTATTATCACCTTGAGGAACAGAAGCAATCAATTTTAAGTTTTGAACTTTATTTCTTTCCTCAGAATTCAAAGTCAGAGATTCAGTTGCATTTTCGGAATAACCTTGTTCCAACTTTTTGTTTACAAGGAATTTATTAGTACAAATCGATTCATTGTGATACATACCGCCACATTTATTACATTTAGTTTTATTTCTGCACCTTTCTGATGTATGGAATTTTTTAAAACAAGAAAAGCAGCGGTTTTCGGATCTTAGTTTCTTTAATTTATCAGAAACATTCACTTCGCATTTAAATGACTCGTGCAAATTATCACAAAAGATGCATTTTCGGTTAACTGCAGTATGAAATGCAGCCATGGGTGTATTTTTTACATATTTTCTAGTTTCATATTTTGATTGGTCGACTCGCGGAGGCACAGGATTTTTCCTTTCGCTTAATACTAGATTTGAAACTTCCCTGCATTCTATTTCCGTTTTAATAAATTGTGTTAATTCCGAAACTTCAACTTTATCTTTCGATCCTCTTTGCCGATTAAATTCCAAAACTAAATCGTCCGGAATTAATTTTAATAATATTGGAATTAATAAATGTCCATATGAGCCAGAAGTTACTTCTAAAGTTTCCAAATTACGAATCGAAACTTCTAATTCGTCATATAATTTACGTAAAGCCTTTACGTTAGCAGAATTTTTAACAGCTTCTAAATTGAGAATTTTATTCATGAATGAATTAATGATCAGGTCTTTTCGACCATATCTGTCCTTTAGTAATGCTACACAACTATCATAATTACTTTCTGTTAACTCAAAGCCTGACACAACCTTCGAAGCTTGTCCCGTTAAGAATGTTTTTAAGTATACAAATTTTTGTATTTTTGAAAGCGTTTCGTTTTTATGTATCGAATTTTCGAAACTATTCCAAAATTCATTCCATTGTTTGGGGTCTCCCCAAAATTTGTCAATGATTAATTTTGGTAATTTCAGCGTACTACTCCCACTAGAACTGGAACTTACATGCAAAATTCCATTACCACTAGACTGGTTTAAATCAGAACTTTGGGGATTCCTCGCTGGCGGTACTGCGGTAACCGCACCTAGAAACTGCTTAATTTGACTACAAGCAATTATACATTTGTCATTGTATTCTTTGCTTATACTACAATCTTCTTCAATTAAGTTAACATCAATTAACTCTTGTATTTCATCATCAAGCGTTCTTAAATTATTTTTCTTTTCGGTTAATAATTCAAACAATTCTCGTAATTCTTTAATCGAATTTTCCTCTCCTTCAATTTTTAATTTATCTTCAATCACTTTAATTAACCTAGTAACAGACGATCTCAATGTGGAACGTTTACGTTTCAATCTATCTAACTTCTCTTCCATTTTATTTAATTTAAATACACCCACGACAGCAATAATAAATACTTACTAATGTACTACAAATAATCACTAAATAATTAATTTAAGATTTCCCTACCTTTATTTGGAATTCCATTATCACTTTAATATGAAATATCCATTGAAATCGAAACACTTGGATCGAACACCTAAAATCTTCACAAAGCCTTAATTCCTTACGCCGATGCACCATCTAATAATTATGTGCATCTCCAAATCAGATGATGGTGGTTCAGTGGGTTTACTAATTTTAACACTTTTACATTTTAAACAATATTTTAATTACTATATACAGAGCGTATTCTTAGGCCGCCGCCTTCAACATGAACAAACTTTATTCTTATTATTATTGATTAAACAAACTTATTATTTGATTAAACATATAATACTGATATAACGCATTTTCAAAACGTTATTTTCATTTATTTTTGTTTATTTTAAATTGGCAAAGTTTGAGTCATAACACAATCACGCACATTCAATTTTTGTTTCTATTTACTCAGTTTAAATTATTATTTAATTACCATTAATTTTCCTATCATAAGTGATAGAAACTGTATTAGTAAACAAATAATACTACCTCATCGTTACATCAAAATTTATTTTTGAGACAAATTTGTTTACGTCTGGATAGTAAACAAGTTTTCATCTGAGTTGAGTATTAAGATAAAACGTGAATGGAAGAAACACAGTTTTTTTTCGTTAAACGCTTTGTTTTCCATTCAGTAAAGCAAAGATAAGGTTTTAAAATGTTCTTAGAGATAAAATAAATAAAGAATCCTTGGGCTAATTAATTTACTTATAATTCTGTTCGAAAGCACTAACTGGAAATTTGTGCTAAATACTCTGAAATCAAATAGTCACATTCAATTTAACTGTGTGTGTCCGGCTATTGATGATACATTTGTGATTGGCTGTTTTTCTAATTTGGACAGTAGTAGGAGGTCTTATATTGTGTATAAGGCAATGAAGATTAAAAAGAGTGTAGAGGTTTTAACAAGCTGTGACTTATTTATTAATCCCTTGATTATAATTGCCCAGCTGGTATTATGTTTTTCTTAATGTTTCATAGGACCGAAATTTAAATTTTGCTAAATCTGCTAAGTTTTAAATGAGGTGTTATGTGTAAAAACGAAAATATGTGTATTTGTCTTCTAATAACTCAGTCACTACCATAGCTATCGTCATCAAACTTTCTACAATAATTCTCTATTATTATTTTATATGTGAGACATTTTTATGTCAAGTATTATTATTTTAATACTACAGTATTAAAATAATAATACATTTTCTCATTGTTTACTTTTATATTTATAATACAGGATTATTAAATTAAAGAAAAACACGCTACTGCTACTTTACTGTAGGAAGGAGTGCTTTCTTAGGGAGCAGGGTAAGTCTTCTTAGAAAATTTGCTTTTAGAGAGCAGTGTACTTCTTACAGGAAATAAAACACATTCATATTAAACTCCAGGAAAACTACGAAATATTTTTGCAATCAGTTTATGCTAGAAAAGAACGTTAAACTCACAGGAACCACCATATTTTGAGTCTTTATTTCCTCGTTCACTGTTCAGCCATTTGCATTAAAAAATTTATATTTTCTTAAATCTAAAGTGGAGTATTTTACATTAAATTACCTACTGTACATTAAATTACCTACTGTACATTAAATTACCTACTGTACATTAAATTACATTTACAAAACAATATTAAAACAATAAACGCATATATGAAACCTCCAATAGATACAAACTTCATTCCTTTCATGAAACGTTTATGGCTTTTATGGCATTTGCTAAACTAGTACTAAGTAATTTGTGCTACAACTCAATAAATTCATATGTATTTGCAGCTAAAAAAGATTGTTTTAGAAACACGTTAGTTACGTTTCATTTTTTCTGTCTAGAATATAGCTTTTTTGTTAAATCAAGGTAAAAGAAAATAAATTTCAAATTATTCTAAATAACAAAGAATAGAAATTTTGTCGCGCTTTATTTATTTATTTACATTAAACATTATTTATTGTGATCAATTATCGTATTCTCTACATTAAGACAAATTTAAAACTTCACATCTGCGCTTAAAATAAACATATTTTTCAAATATTTCTGTTTTTATGTTAGAACAATTGCAGCTAATTTATAAATTACATAAAATGCATTTGATTATCTGTAGTATAACTAAATTATAATTATAAAATATGATAATTCATATAATATGTAAAATTCTGATATAAATCAAGTAAAAGTAAAAACTCGCAGAATAATTTAAAAAAATTAATGATTAATACATGAACCATAAGATACTAAATTTTTAAGATGAAATGCAAAATTTTATTAACATTAAGTTCACTAAAAATAAACGTATCATCACTACGAATATTTACGTGAATTTTACTCATTGCTATACTTAGTTTGTAAGGAATTTCCTCCTCCTGCCCTCCCTGTGCTTTAGTGGTATAACTAATAGCATGTTCGGCTAGCAGTTTGAAGGCCCTGCGTTTCGAATTCTAGAGAGATTGAGTAACGTGTATTAGGCTTTTTTAAAGCACTAAACAACATGAAAAATCAGCAATGTTCTCCCAGAGGTTTATACTACGGTTTACCGATCTGTAGCTGGATATGCTACCAATAACATACAATGAAGGCATGCAGAAAGAAGAGACAAGATATCTTCCTTTCTCTTTCATGTAAATGGCGACTGGAAGGGGGGAAACATTCCCCAAATCAAGGGGAATAAATTATCGTCCACCATATTTTAATTCGAGAGCAACTAGTAGTAATGATAATGATACAGGCGCTAATCAGAGTGGGAAACATGAAAATACAGCAGTGCTGTCCCCGAGAAATACATATCTGACATCTCAAATGGTAGCCAAGTTTGATTTACATCCCAAAGGAGAAAAAAAACGGAAAACGAAAAACTCCTTACGAGCGTAGTAATTCTGATTTTTGAAGGATGCATTTCGAAGCCTACAATGAATATTCAGCTGTTTATTACAAAATAAGACATTCTTATTATAAAAATAAAGGTAAATGAAAACTTTTTGATCTAATCAACTCATAGAATGGTTTATTTCAAGGGAAGAATTTGAGGAACAATCTCTCTAAGACAGATTTTGATTCTGAACATAAATTACGGCAAAACAAAATCTGAATAAAATTTCATGAAATGCACAAATAAAAAAATCCGTATATAAAAATATCATGAAGATTTCTGAAAGGGTGAATATCAAGATTTCATTTTAGTTTTGAATCGCTAACACAGAGACTGCTACATGAAAAAAATCTCATGTGGACACCACATAACCTCCTTGTACGCCTATTAAATGCATACATTTGTACTGCGCTTCATTTAAATTTACTTCCTCGAAATATTACGTAACTTAGGTAACTCGTTTCTGAAAGCAGGGCCCACCAGCGGCCGAGCGGTAAAGTCGCTGAACACTGGTAGTTCGGTCTGAGGTTCGAATACCGCGAACGGGCTGGCTGCATGGGTGTTTTCGTGGCTTTCCCCATGTGTAACGTGTATACGAGCCAGTTTTCCTTAGAAAGTCCTCACGAAGGTATCCATCGCCTTAGGCAGATAATTCTCGAGGCTTTGCCGTAATTAAATAACCTAACCTATCCTGAAAGCAAGTTGTAAATGACATCAGAAGTTGCACATTTTTAAATATTCCGGTCATGTTTGGCGTACGGCAGTCAAACTTCTTGTATTTTTATTATTTTGTAACGAGTATAAAAGTTTTCCAGATTAAAATTCTATTTCGTTATTTGTCCAAAATATTTTTCTTTAATTAAAATTGCCGAAACATACGAATATTTTTTACTTTGTGGCTACCTTCTTTATTCATGGAATATGCGCTGAGCTACCAAAAATGTAGGGTAATAGGACGTTCATCTTCATGTGAATTCAAATATTGCGAATACAGAATTGCTTTCCGCAATAATAAAATTATCTTAAATCCAGCCATGTTTTTTTGCCAAGTTTCTTCGCTACGGAATCGCCCATTTCCAAATCATTCGTATCATTTCATATATTTATACACACACACATTTGGTAGTGCCGGTTGCAATAAAAAAAGAGAGGTGCACAACTAGATGTTATACCAGTCCATCCTACAAAATTTGAACACTCCATGATTTGTTTTTTATCTATGCGAGATATATGTATACATACGTACGTAGAGACGTCGCGAAAAAATCCGTTTGGAATACATCTTAGAATCTGTTTTGGAATAAAAAGTGCTTTGTTCTGCCCGTACATAAAGACATCACACAAAAATATAATAAAAATGATTTGGGAACGGTGAAAATGAGTATTTTATGTTAAAAATTGAAACCCAAAAGTTTTCGAAAAGTTACAATACTTCCTTTACTTTGTACAAGGAAGTAAAAGGTCAACTTATGTTAATGTCTCCAAACTAATTACAAATGACTTTTCTTACGGTTCGGCAGAAAATCTAAGCAAGGAGAAATTACACTGAGAGACATGCACTGCCAATATGCTATCCGACATTTAGCTGACCTGAAGTAATTTATACTTCCGGCATCGACATTTTGAACATACGTGATACGATAATGGATTCAACAGATGCAATTGTCATATAATTAAATTGTGTTAATGCCATTGCTCGATTACCAAATTTAAGTTAATCCGCTGTTTCGTTCGAAGAGCTTCTCAGAAACAAGAATTGACCAAAAAATTTAGTTTTTTCCCTTGTTATTTGGATAAACAAGCTTTTTAAATTCGGCATTTATCAAACCAGTAAAATGTATTCTTACGGGTAATTGGCGACGTCAGATGTTTCAAATGATACAGTATTTAACATCTATCATTAAATAATAAAGGATCTGTAGGTATGTATGCATACACATTCTTCGCATTGTGAAAAAACGTTGGTACCTAAAGCAAACAAAACAGACAAAACAAACAAAAAAATCCACCACCAGACCATGCGCATTTCAAAAAATGAATTTTGAATTTCCAATTTTTTTTTTATTTCGTATTTTTCGAAAATTTTGTGAATTTGTTGTTAACAAACTAAGACACTGTATAGCCATTGCTCGAAATAAAACTGTAAGGTATTTATTTTAAATAACCAGTTATTTTTTATGTTCCGAATCTATACTGTCACTTCTCGCTTTCCGTTTCCCTCCCAGAATGTGCAAATTTTAGCTCGCTTGTATTTAAGAGAATGTCGTTAATCTTGCCAATAGTGCTGTTACACCGGTTATAATCTAGAACCAAGTTGCGCGTTTAAAATTTCCGCAAAGCTTTTGGTTAACAATAGCTCTTTATACTAAAACAATTGTTATTTAATATTTAGCTATTAATATTAAAACTAACTTAGTTTTAATATATAATTAAAATTAACATAAATTAATATAAATTCTGCTTTTTGAGTTTACGCCATGAATGTGGGTAGTTTTGTAAGCAACAGCAGTGCCAACGTATTGCCACTGCCGAAAATAAAATAGTTTATCCCCAATGCGTCAGTATTTTGCCATTCTGCAAAGAGAAGATATTTAACATTTAATTTTTAACTTTCTTTTATTGATAAATAAACTAAGTGATTAAAAAGCAGTAAGCGTAGTTCTAAATACTTTTAAAATTTTAAATAGGATTGATTTATATAAGATCCATTTAATTCGTGATATATCTAATTAATCAATTTTATGGACCTTTTAATTTATGAAAGATTTCTTTCAATGTCATATTGTGTGTAATCTTTTTTTTAAATGTTTTACATTTTTTAGCAAATAATGTTTTGAGTTAACAAGTAATTTAACACAAATAATTTTTTTAAAGTAAATAATTGAGACACTATATTGAAAGCTGAAGATTTCAGATGAATTCGGGATAATAACTCACATGGAATGTCTCCATTATTAATCATGTTGGGTTAATCCATTTTGTTCTATATCTTTAGATAGTATTATTTTAAGATTCTTTGTTGATTTTTTCTGTGTTTCTTTGAGAAATATTCTCCATATTTCAATCCTTACAAAGAAAAATAAATGAATTTTACTTCAGTAATAATATTTATGAAAATTGCTACAAAGCGACAAAAGTGTTCTCTATCTTCAAATTCTTCAACAAAACCAAAAGCGAAAAAATGAAACACCTTATCAAAATAATATAAAGTAAATACTGTTGATGTTTAAATAAGAGAAATAAGATGATTTTTACTTTTGTATTTAGTATTAAATTCTTAAACAATAAGATGCTCCTTGTACCTGAAAAATTAATGCTTTAAAATATATTTCTTCACTATGCGCTTTTTGGCAAGATATTTAAAAATAGTTAGCCTGTTAAACAAACTGTATGCAGTATTCACTGCCATTTAAGTCTAGAATCGTTGGACAGGAGTGATTGGCTATATAAGTATAGTAAAAAAAGTAATATTTGTGGTTTATTATTAAAAATCTCTTCTCTACATATAATAAAAGAAAAAGTTTGTCTGTGTGTGTGTGTCTTTCGTTTACGCTGCGCGTAAGCTAATAGACCCACGACTACGAAATTTGGTACATAGGTGCATCTAGACAAGAGCCAGTGCACCTCGAAGCGATTTTTTCGAAATTCGAATTAGAATTGTTTTAATTTTATGTTTTGTGACGAAATCGCGTCATTTGGAGACATTGTGGGCTATAGGAAAGCGAGATTTTACTCTACACACTTCATTTTCACATCGTCATAAAACGTAGGCACTTAGCTATTTTACGAACATAAAATAAATTTCGTGTTTCAATAAATCGATTAAATACGAATTTATTTAACAAAGGGAGCTTAACACCTTTTCAAAGGGATTTTTTCTATAAAAGTTTATATTTAAAAATGTACAGTTTATATTTCTTTGATTTTTGGACACGTTAAACTTTCATCCTTGCGACTGCTTTTACAAAAAGAATTTTGGAAAAATGATACTTTGCATTTTAAAAAAAAAATTAAATAAAGCTTCCGAGTACACTTCTCACATCTCACATCCTTAAAAATGTGATTTTGGCAACAAATTTTTGTCTTATTGTTGTTGATAGATTTTTGATGAAATCGCATCATTTTGAATAGTTTCATTCTTTTAGAAATATGGGTTTGGCAACAATTTTTCATCGCATTTCTTATGTCACTGTTTTTAAGAGATTGGCAAATTTCACTGTCATATATATACAATACATTTTTATTGATATTTTTTTGATAAAGTTGTCCCGCAAAGTAAAATTCTGCGCGTTTTTTTTTTTTTTTTTTTTTTTTTTTTTTTTTTTAAAGTTTCTTTCGTGTTATTTTTTGCTTTTTTCACTGTTTGTAAGATATTGAAAAGTTTTGCATGTTTTTTTTTTCTTCAAAGGAAAGTTGGTTAATTTTTTTGTTAGGATAATTAATATTTGTATTAAGAGGTACATCTTATTTCATTATAATTTTTTCTCTTGAAAATATAAGATAAAATATCATTAATTATACTTTGATTTTCAGAATTTTTTTTTAATTCTTTTATGCTATTTATTGCTCATTTCACTGTTTTTAAGATATTGAAAAGTTTTGAGTTATTTTCTTAGGAAACAAAGTTAACCTCCTTTATACCACTTGAGTTTGAGTTCTTAAGATTTTGCAAAGGGAAGTTGGTTAATTTTTTTGTTAGGATAATTAATATTTGTATTAAGTGATATTGCTTATTTCATTGTAATTTTGTTATACGTAATAACTTTTTTTATGAAGTTGTTCTGTAGAGTAAAATTCTACGCAGCTTTTAAATGTAACGTTTGGTTTTCCCTTCAGCCATTTTTCCGGTATATTTAAAAGCCAGATGAAGGCTGGCAGCGAAGCTGCTAATATTAAATATTTTTATGAAAGTATCCCAGCTGTATCCAATGAAATTATCCTACATGGTCTTACTAAATTTATTATATGTTTTCCTTATTTCGTAATAACTATTTATGGCGGCTAGTTACAAAAGCAGTTAGTTTAAGATAAAAAAAAATATGATATTTAGAACTTTCATTTTTGCATGTTATTTGCTTCTTTATTTAATAAAGAAATAGAATGCCGTGTTTAAGCTTGAAATATATGCTGCGAAGTGTACACCCATTCAAATAATAAAAGGGGGACAGTTCTATAACTTCCGCTCTACCTTTCTACTGACGAAATTCAACTTGCCTTTTTCATGTCTCGAACATGGCTAACAATATATTTTAGGTTTACATCTAGAATTGCTCTGATATCTGTATTTTAACACAAAATCGGACGTTTTGTGGCATGCCATTGTTTTTATAGATTTCGATGCTACGATTCATATTATTACTATATATCAAATTTTATAAGGTTTGGTGAGAAAAATAGAAAAATTCGAAAATTTATCTTTACCCACCATTTTTAGTTTGCGCCGATAGTAATTCAATTGGCGAAATTCTTAGTTTATGTTAACCTATTTCACTTTCTCTTTTATTATACATAAGGAGAAAAAAGGTGCATCTCTTCTTCTTTCAAATAATTCGTTTCATATTATATTTTTAATCACAGTTGTTAGTTTTATTAACTTCTTTTTCAGAATTAATTATTTTAATTGCTTGAGTTGCACGGTTAAAAATTATATTTTTCAAATAATTATTTTAAAAGTTTCTTTTAATTTATTGCAAATGTGCATTTTAAGTACTTTTATTAAAATAGGATTTCTAGAATTGGATTTTGTTTATTTGTTTTGCATTTCTTTCGAAAGAACACTTTGTTCCTGAATACGACGCATTTGAAATCTGCATGTAGTGGAAGAGAAAATGCAGTAAAGCATAGTTAATATGTATTTCAATGGGCCGTCCAGAAAAGATACATAAATCAAAAAGATGTGTAATCGATAATTTAATTTAGGATGAGTTGCATACTATGTTTTATGCAATTTTATCATTGTGCCACTTACACGATTTTATCATATTAATTTTAGTTTCTTAAAATATAATTCATATTTAAGTCAAATATTTTGTTTTCAAAAGCACAAGAATTAAATAGCATATTAAAAACAATTAATTTAAAGTTTGTAAAATGCTATATTTTAAGCGAAAATTCTTTTCTCTTTTTTCTTTTATTCACCTTTTTTTATTCGCAATATACCACAAATATTTTCGAAACATCTCGGTATTTCTGAAATTCATACAAATAAAGATATGACGTGCCGTGTTTTCAGTATTTGGTCAGAGTAAAATAGGGAAGGGAATTTTATCATTATACTGAATGACTTTAGAGGCTAGTCATTTTAAAGGCATCAGATGAAAGTAATGATTGGTTTCATAAATATTGAAAATACTTTTAGCTGATATCCATATACTTCTTTGGGTAAATTCTTAAATATTCAACAAATCCTACTGAGACATTCTGCATTCACCATTTATGATACGGTATAATATTCCATGGCATAATTTAAATTTATACAGACCTTCAGGGAAAACATACTTACCTTTTGCATTCAGTTGGCATGCTTCCCTTAACATTCATTCTTTTGCTGGAACGTTGACACCACTGCACTGAGCTAAATATGGTTTAGCTAAATGTGCTAAATTTTAGCTAAATATGGTTTGAAATTCCAGATATTTCTTCTTGAGCTGGCGACTTCTTTGAAGTGGATTTGCAGCAAAGTGTTATTATTTCTTTTGATTTCCTTCTTTCAGAAGTATTTTTTTTTTGGTGTTTACGTAAGAATATTGAGTTTTTTGGGCAGTTACATTTCCCTCGCGGGAAGTGTTAGTATCTCCAGATACAAGAAGAGTGGGATAAATACTTGCTAACCCCTGTTAGATATCAGGTATCCCTTCTTCCTTCACCTGCTATCCTAAATACCGTCCAAAGTTCTCATACCATCAGTGCTATTCAGAGGAACTTACGGACACCTTCATTGGGCTTCAGACACCTTCATTATCAGCTCCACTGAATAAATGCACCGGAGATCAAGGATAGGAGTGAGTAGATTCACTAACAAAAGAGGCAGCTCGCAACATCAGAGCGAATTCCCATTTGCCGCTACCAAACTTTCATCTCAAAAAAGTCGCAATAATTTGGCCAAAGCAAAATGGCAAGAAGAATGACACCTTGCGGCAAAAGGCTGTCGCGCCTGTCTTTTCTTGCCCAAAACGTCAACAACAAAAGATGTACTTCCACTGCTCACCTAGCATGCTATATTACAGATCGTGGTCTACTTCCAGTTTATTTTCACACACGATGCCTAAGGAGTACATACCTATGCATCTACGGTAAAATAGGAACTCCAGCCACCATCTCAGTCTTCCGGATAGCAGAATTCCGTACCAACGCTATATCATACAACAAAAGACTATTCTTTTATAAAATTTCAAAATGCTAATAAATATACATACACATACATATGTATATATGTAATGATATTTTTAAATCGATTGATTAAATTAAATTCTAATCATATTCCTCAATAATGTGTTGGTGATTCTCTACCTAAATTGCATCCTTGTTCCTAAATTTTGGCGAAATCCTTTCTTTATTATGAATTATATTAACCTGTTGGCGTCCGCCAAATAGCCAAACTCATAAATCTGTCATATTACATAAAGTCCTTAAGAACACTCCTGACGAGAACATAGCGTCACCTCGTGATTTCAATTAATATTGCTGATTGGATGAGCACCATGACGCACATGTATCTATAAATAGGGCTTCTCTTTAAGGTACAGGAAGGAACTCTTGTGAAAAGGATGCTAAAATAAACGTAGCACTTTATATTCCAAAACTTGTCTCATTCTTGTTGCCCCGGCTGCACAACACAAATAATGTATGAGATTTTACATTTTATATATATATGTGTGTGTGTGTGTGTGTGTAGATTCCATCTAACCTTTGTAGAATTTACTGCCTAGAATTTAACTTAACTCTTTGCGTTTTCTAGAGATATAAACACATCATACACCGAAGTAGCTGCTTAACTAATAAATTTAATGAAGATTCTCGACGATTTGATTACATATTTAGATGGAAATGGATGAAAATTATTTAAAGGTGTAGGGAAGCTCACAACTTTTGGATCCAAATGGATGAAAATTATTTAAAGGTGTAGGGAAGTTCACGATTTTGGGATCCGAGAACTCCGTCTTACACACGCCTTTCATTTTAATTGGAGGCATCGTGTTCTTTTTTTTTTTTTTTTTTTTTTTTTCTTTTTTCAAAACAGTTCCGTCGAGCAGCGCGCTCACCGCCATCTATCGGTGTACTGAAATATGACATCACCACATGTATATAACTCATAAGATTAAAAGGAAAAAGCTGCCTGATCTTCGCCTGAAGATAGCAGTTTTATTCCTAATCAGTTTTAAATCAAGTATTGATAAGGTATTTCTGCCGCCTTCTTAGCATGCCTTCGTAGCATAGTGGCGCGTATTCCAGAGGTCCGTGTATCGATTCCTGGCGAGAACGTTGCTCATTTTTCACTTCTTCCTTTTTCAAAAATAACCTAATGACTGTACATATTTATGATAAGCCTTATAGGTTAAAAATACACCCTACAAAAACAAAAGATATCCAAGCGCAAATAGTATATATGAAATGAGCCTTTCAAAATTACAAAGCCAAATGTTAGGACAAATTTTGTAATAATTTATATTTCATAGTAAAATAACAAATACCTCATGGGAGGATTTGCGTGCTTGTTCTATAAATAAAATGATTTAATTCTTCAAAATCACAACTGAAAGTTTTATTCCCAATGAGTGCAAAAAACATTTCTTTCAAATGGAAAGATTTCGATTTTATCAAGGCAGTTAATCCACGAATTAAAATTAAAAAAATTTCTTCAAATGTGCTTACAAAGAGATTACTCTGAATACTTTTTTGAGGATATAATCTTTATATAAAATAATTACCGCTAATTTGCTAGGCATATATTTAATCAATTTAATTAGATGTTAAAGATTTACTTCTTCTAGAAATACGAGCTAAGTACAAATTTAAATTTTTTAAAATTATATTAAATGTTACAAATCCAAGAAGAAAACTTAACTTTCATCTTTTGACATTTTAATACTTATGTAATGCAGAATTTTATACACTAGTCAATTTGCAATATTTAGTTGTTGCTTACTCGGAAATTTCATATATCTGCATGAGTTTTAAAAGGCTATTTTTGGCGAAACTGATGCTTCAGTCTCTTCTTTCCACGCTTTTGTCACCACGACAGAATTTTCTTTTCTGACATATCGTCATGCGTTTTAGACAGCTGAAAGAAAAGAATTCTTTTTGTTGTTGATTATTATTTATTACAAAAATAAATCCTTTTCTTATTGGGTAAATATCCCCAGTACCAATCTGATTTCTCCTCATGAACATAAATCCTTTCTTCGCCATTGGTGAAAAAATAGTGGAATTTTTCTCTATTTAACGCACATCATCTAGATGCTTTCACATCAATAACAGACTTATTGAACAGAAAAACTGATAAAATTGAATGCAGTGGAATGGGATAAAATATTTATCGTCTAATGACGTGTTTATTAATAGTTTTTTTCCTTGCAAATGTACAGTAAAACGTACAGATTACATGCTGAGCGGAAATTGATCTCTTAAGGATTGGGAAGGATTAGATTTATTAACTTTAAGAAAGCAAAGCAAAGCCATTTGTCTAAAGAAAGGGATGTCTACATTAAGAATTATTTATCAATAAACCCATTCGACGGGATTTTGAACCTGGTCGAACTAAATTTGCTCAGCAGTCTTATCCATTTTGTCACTAGTTTGCTTCTCTATGTTAATCCCGAAGCTATTTTTAAGTCATGAAAGTGAGGAAAAGATCTAAGAGGTTTTAAAATAGAATAATCACATACTTTTTAGCAAATGTCTGTTTTTAAACATGATGTTGTGTATGTTTATTTTAATATATATATGTACTACTTATACGTCGTGTTAGTTAAAAGTAAAATTTAGTGCCATTCAATAGTCAATATTGACTCTGCATTGATGAAAAATTTGAATATTCAATGAATTACTTAAATAAAAAGTGACATCTCGTGCAAAATTATCAAAATTCTTAAAAAATTCAAAGTTTTCAATATCTTCAATAGCATATACTTAACACATTCTTCAAGCAGTAAGGGAGATCCATTTCCTTTTATATGCATTTTTATGTATTTCTGGTGTTTTCAGGATTTCTTCGGGTTTTAAAACACGGAGTTGCTGGGGTATTTTACATTTTCTGTTGGGAGATCTAGAGATTTTACAAGTATAAAATTTCATTTCTCTCATGTCTTTGTGGTTTTGGTTCTAAATTTCCTAAATATTTATCTCTCTCTCTCTCTCTCTCTATATATATAATTCAAAGCAATTTATTTATTTATATAATAGCCAAAATGTAGAATAAGCAAACTAAACCAAAACTTTCTCTTGCCGAGCTTCCCTGTTGGATAACAGCACACTTTTTCTTCAGCTCTCTCCCCATTAAGATACAAGTATGCTAGCTTTGCCTCTGCTAGCTATTGTTCATTGTTCTAAAAATATAATCTGTATAAAACTGTAGTGTGCATAACGTACTCACAATGATGATGTGAATTGAAAAAGAATATGTGTCCTCAGAATTCCTTATCCAGGAGTAAAATTGCGTACGGAATTTACGGCTACGTCTGTCTTCGAGTGGCATCTTTCTGACTACGCCGGAAAGCCTCTTCAACTTAATAAAACTCTGAGAACCATCGTCAATCCTTTGCAGCTTTCTGCAAGTCCTCCTATTGCATTATTTAATTTGTATATGTATGTTATATATATAAGATAAAAAATATGAAAGCAAACATCTAAATTTAATTGTCTATAACCTCTTTTAGTTTTATTTAATTTGGGGACTTCCTTTCTCTGTCTTAGAAATAGCGCTATTAGTCTAAACTACATCATTCAAATTAATCATGCGATCTGACGCAACGCTTACAACTGATATCTCTTGCCAATCAAAATAATTGTAAATCAAAACTAAAAACTGAAATTTTTGACTCCTCCTTCTTCCTCTGCATTACTACTACGACACTCTCTTTTCGCTTAAGCTTTCATCATGTTAAGACGCTTTGCTGCAATCATCCATGTGCTGCTATGATAGCTTCTACCGGTATAATATAAAAAATCTGAATGCTCTGGAAGTGGGCACGATTGGAGTGCCAAGTGAGTTGTGGCCACAAAATGAGAATTTAAATAAATGCGGAATTTGATTCGGCCCGATTTTTTATTATTCATCAATACGGATGGACGCTCTAAGCATCACGTATCTACGCCATCAGTACTTCTACGCATCGATGTCAGTCTCTTATACATCAATACTTCCAAATTTGTGCTTTATTATTACATATACAAAAGTCACACACATTATTACATACACACTGAAGTGACAAAAGTCATGGGATAGCAATATGCAAATATACAGATGGTAGTAGTATCGCGTAGAAAATGTATAAATGCGAGGAGCTTTGGCAGGGCTTTCATTTGTGTTCAAGATAATCATGTGAAGAGGCTTTGACGTGATTATGGCCGCACGACGAGAACTAACAGACTTTGAACGCGGAATGGTAGTTGGAGCTAGACGCATGGTTCATTCCATTTCGGATATCGTTAGGGAATTAAACATTCCGAGATCCACAGTGTCAAGAGCGTGCCGAGAGTATCTAATTTTAGGCATAACATCCAACCATGGACAGCGCAGTGGCCGACCACCTGCACTTAACGACCGAGACCAGCGACGTCTGCGTAGAGTTGTCAATGTTCACAGACAAGCCACACTGCGTCAAATAACCGCAGATATAAATGTGGGACGCACGAGGGACGTACCGGATAGGACAGTGCGGCGAAATTTGTCTTCCTAGGGCTATGCTAGCAGAAGACCGACTCGAGTGCCTTTACTGACAGCACGACATCGCCTGCAGCGACTCTCGTGGGCTCGTGAGCATATCGGTTGGTCCCTAAACGAATGGAAAACCGTGGCTTGGTTAGATGAGTCACGATTTCAGTTGGTAAGAGCTGATGGTAGGGTTCGAGTGTGGCGCAGACCCCACGAAGCCATGGACCCAAGTTGTCAACAAGGCACTGTTCAAGCTGGTGGTGGTTCCATAATGTTCTGGGCTGTTTATACATGGCATGGACTCGGTCCTCTGGTGCAACGGAACCGATCATTGACTGGAAATGGATATCTTCAGCTACTTGGAGATCACTTTCATCACCACATTCATGGACTTCACGTACTCAAACAACGATGGGATTTTTATGGATGACAATGCGCCATGTCACCGGGCCACAATTTTTCACGATTGGTTGGAAGAACATTCTGGACAATTGCAGCGAATGATCTGGCCACCTAAATCGCCCGACATGAATCCTATCGAACATTTATGAGACATCATCGAGAGGTCAGTTCGTGCCCAAAACCCTGCACCGTCAACACTTTAACAATTATGGACGTCTATAGAGGGAGCATGGCTCAATATTCCAGCAGGGGACTTCCAACGACTTGTTGAGTCCATGCCACGTCGAGTTGCTGCACTTCGCCGGGCGAAAGGAGGACCGACAAAATATTAGGAGGTATCCCATGACTTTTGTCACTTCAGTGTATATATATATATATATATATATATATATAGTATATATACGGCGTACTATTCCAAAAGCTGAAAGATAAATTTCTTTTAAATAACATTTCTAGAGTTACACATATTTTATATGTAGCATCCTGTCTTATAAAAAAGAACTGTCGTATGAACCTCCTGTTTTATTAAAATACGTTTTCACTTAATCCTATGCTGTTATGTTTTAGGTTAAAAAGTATGTGATTCCTAAATTAAGGCAAGCTATTTGCTTATCGGAAGTCGGAAGGTGTGCTTTCGTATATGCTTTTGTTTGAGAAACTGACAGTTATTTGATGTTACATATCAGAAAATCCATAAAATCCGCATTCAGCTAGCTCTTTCAAATACTGGGGGGGGGGAAACCAAGCTAACATGCTTCAAGGTTTTTCATCCCGTGCCCCCTGGTGGGCCCTTTGCACTGAAAGGAAATATGTCTGATTTCAACTGAAATTGGGATAATTGCACACTGATATTAAATTTGTAAACAATAAAAGGACATGAAGCCCTATATAGAAACTCCGTTATATACAAGCACTATTTTCCGGAATATTTCTCTTTCTACTGTGGAACATGTTTCAGATTGCAGAATCGTCTTTAAATCTGGTCAATAGATTTTATATAAAAAAGGAAAAGAGAAGTTAACCAATAATCTAAATACGTGGTTTTAATGTACACGGGAAAACGCTTACAAGATGAATAAAGCATACAGATATTTTGCGAACAAATTTGAAAACGTATTTTGTAATCATTAAGTGCAGTATTGTCGAATTAAATCATGAACACTGCTGCAGCTTACTTAAATACTTTAGTTGTATGTAATAGTACAAAACAACCGGAGAGAAGTCGAAATGTTGTTCGATTTGGAAACAAAGTATTATCGCAGCTTTCTTAACATACTGAATATCGCTGACATTCGCAAAAATAATATAAATGTTTCAAAACCAGGGATAACCTTCAAATTTTTAGAAATGTATTATCCGAAATGCACTAAATTATGTTAAATATTTCTAGTCGCGTTGCCTGGATATTATTATTTCATGAAACTGCCTTATTTAGAGTCAAGGTGACAAACAGTTGCTTAATTATTACAAGACATTATGGAATATTAATGAAATTGGCAAAGCCTTTGAATATTTTCTCCTACCAATATTTAGAAAATTAAGTATATTGAAAGTTCAGAAAAGATAGGATCCGCTTTCAATTGCCTTTTGGTTTCATTATTATTTTCATTAGCATAACCGTTTTCGTCAGTGTTTATCTTGTCGTTTTCAACTATTATATCGTCTCTCAGAATTTGACACTTTACTCTGGTAAAATCATAATAATATTTCAACATTGTCCGATTTGTAGTCTTCTCAGCTGAGACAGTTTCCCACTTGCTTAAGTTGAATGCTCTAAAGTGATGGCACTGAGCTATTTCCTCTAATCATTGTATAACCTTTGCTTTTGGCCAACAAATGAGCTCATTCCTTGCAATTTAGCTTCTTAATTTTATGGAGAACATTTTGTGTTTATCTACCCAAATTTATGATCAACGTATTAAGAACTTAGGAAGATGGACAAGTTATGTACAAATTATACAAACGATTTACCATCGATGTGCTGCAGAAA
Organism: Stegodyphus dumicola; assembly: GCF_044657685.1. NCBI lineage: Eukaryota > Metazoa > Arthropoda > Arachnida > Araneae > Eresidae > Stegodyphus > Stegodyphus dumicola. The sequence goes on from NC_140777.1 coordinate 138,771,086, forward strand.
CAACAGTGTGACTAAATTAATCTTTGCGCACTGTTAATTCAACCCAGGCGCTTGAGACTTCCTGCGTGTACACTGCGAAAAAAAAATGGGACAGTTCTATATCTCCCGTTCTACTGGGCCGATTTACGAAATTCAAATTGCATTTTACATGTCTTGAAAGTGCGACTTAGGATATATATTATATTTATATATAGTTATATTCTAACATAGGTATTTTGATACAAATCGTACTTTTTCTGAAATAACATACCATTTTTTTTCCATATTTCGAGTCTATGACTCAAATTATGCCCAAAGTTTGAATTTTGTATAGTTTGGTGCAACATTAACGGAGAAATTCAAATTTTTATGTTGGCGCTTTTTTTCAGTTGCGCCAAGAATAATTAACTTGGCGCACTTACACATGGCAACTTGTTTTCCTTTCCATTTTTACATCGTACGTGAGCGAAAAAAGTTAATACCGTTCCTTTTTTCAAATAATGCTCTTTATATTATATTTTTAATTATTTATAATTGTTATTATTTTAAGTAATTTTTCTTTTTCGAATTTCATTTTAATTGTTTAAGTTGCATGCTTTCTTTTGAATAACTGTTTTAAAAATTTCTGTTTTCCCATTCGAACTGCGTAGTTTAAATAAAAGGTGCATCGTTTATTTGTTTCAAATTTCTTTTTAATTTATTTTTGTCATAGTCATTATTTTAGGTAATTTTTAAAATTTTAGACTTTTATTTTAATTTTTTGTGTTGCATGGTCTTTTCAGATAATTGTTTAAAATTTTCTATTTATTCATTCGAACTGAGCAGTATAAACATATTTATTAATACAAATTTTCCAGAATTTGATTTTATTTATTTTAATTGCGTTTCTTTCGGAAGAATACTTTGTGACTCACACCACAATGCATTTAAAAACTGTATATATATTGAACTAGAAAGCTCGTAGGTTATACGAAATAACCGCTGTTCTAGATATTATAAATTGTAATTAAAATGATTTGTGCAAAGGTGTCTGCTAATTTAAACTGAATTACCCAGGGCAGGCAGCGAGAACGCCCCTTTGCTTACTGGCCCACGGGGTTTCCCCCTTCTACTTGCTTAATTGCTTAAAGTAGAGTGCAATGAAGGAAACCACTGGCGGTAAATTTCTTAAGAGCTCACTTCTAGCTCAATCAACAAAGATGATTTAAATAATAAAATGTTAATTCACATGTCAAAGATTTCTTTGTACACAATATTTCTTGTGTAGATCTTTCCATAATTTTTAAGCTCGCCTTGCAAAGGACCATCAATTATTTTTAATTTTACGTCCTTTCTTTCACGAACTCTTGAACAGGCAACATAAAGTTGACCGTGTCCAAATGCAGGCTCAGGTAAAAAAATGGCAACACGCTTGAGCGTTTGGCCTTGAGACTTATGGATGGTCATAGCAGAGGCAAGGTTTACAGGAAATTGTCTACGTCTCAATTGAAACGGCAACCCTGTGCCGTGGCAACTTCACCCCATTGGTTAGTACAGTTGCGTAAGCAACCAATAAACTATCGGTGACAAACAGACACTTAAGCCGCATATATATATATATATGGGGTGAAGTAACATTATCTCCTCCAAAACGGCTGGCCCTGGGGCTTAGCGAAGCACACCGTTGGATTCCGCAGGTCATTTTGACCATTCGCGTCTTCTTGGGACTTTAATTAGCCGAGATATAAATTAAAAACTAATTTTCACCTACGTTTTCCCTACATTTTCCACTTTCTTTCTTAGGTTTTTCCTATTACAGGAATTTGGCTACGTGCCAAATTCTTTTTTCTCGAATATCTACGGAACGGCGCCGAGTTGAAATTCGAGTCGCGTATCCTCGGATTCCAAAACATTCTGCGAATCCATCGATACCGTTCTCATCTTCGTACGACTTTAATCGGCCGAGATATTAATTAAAACTGCGGAAACATTAATTTCTTCCAAGTGGCAACAATAAACTATCGGTGACACACACTTTAGCTGCTTATATATATAAAGAAGAAGAGAAAATACAGTAAAGCACAGTTAACACGCCTTTCAATGTTCCATTCAGAAACGATATATAAATAAGAGAGATGTACCTATAACCGACATTTTAACTTAGGATGACTTGCATACATTGCTTTAAACAGCTTTATCATTGTGCTCATTGCTTTACGCAATTTTATCATCCTACATTTAGTTTCTGAAAATGTTATTCAATTTTTAGTGAAATGTTTTAATTTTGAAATCGCAAGAATCAAATATCATAAGATTAAAAAGTTTTAAATTAAAAAAAATTACTAAATTTATGCAAAAATTTATTTTTTCTTTTTAATGACTTGCTCTTTTTCTTCATTCTGCAAGTGTTTTAAAAAGCATCCATTTTTCGAAACATCTTGGTATTTCTGACATTCATTTTAAATAAAGTTATCGCCTTCTATTTCATAAAAGCCCGCAAACGGCCGAGCGGTGAAGTCTCTGAACACTGGTAGTTCGCTCCGGGTTTCGAATTCCGGCGAACGGGCTGGTTGCATGGCCGTTTTCGTGGTTTTTCTCATGTGTAACGTATATGCCAGCTGGTTTCTCTTAGAAAGTTCTTCACGAAGGGATCCCTTCTTTTAGGCAGATAGCCCTACTTTTCCGTAACTTAATAATCCAAATTAATCCATTTCATCAGTATTTAGTCAGAGCCTTTATCGGTCTTTAGAGGCTATGCATTTTGAAGTATGAAAGGAATGAGATGAAAGGAAAGATTGGTTTCATCAAGAGGGAAAACGTGTTTAGGTGACATCCACATGCATCACTGGATAAATAATTCAACTGAGATATCATGGGATGCTCCGTTTATGATACGATATGATGTTCTATGACGTAATTCAATTTTATACAACTATATAGTCGAAAACCAGACGCTCTTCACTTTAATCTGCAATGATATCGGTTTTCTCTTTTCCGTTAGCACAAACGCAGTTGCTGCTATTCGCTGGTGTGCACGTCCAAGTGTTTTCTCTACGAACACCCCTCTTAATTTCTAATTTTGAAGTAGATTCCCCTTCTAATTTCTTTCTTTCCTTCTACATTTCTTTTCAGTGCTGACACAAGAAAATTAAGATTTTTAGATTGTTACACTTCCTTAAATTTTACATTCTTGCCAATTTTTCTTTTAAATATCAGTTGCATTAAATGCGTTTCAGCTGAAGAAAGCTTCAAGACATTTTAACTATAAATAAAGTTTAAAGCAATGTCCAAAGGATAAATATTAAAAATTAAAAGATTTTTTGTTAAACGAGAAAGAAATAAACCACTCCAGCAACGCTTATCCTCTACCCACCGAGTAACCCAATTCTTATATCGGGGGCAAAAAATCTTAATCATATTATTTAGAGTTTTTAAGCCTAAATATTTCTATTAAAGAAGATGTTTTTTAAATAATCTACAACACGAGAGAAAATTACTACTTAAGACATTCTTTCTAAGAGGATTAATGCGAAAATTTATGTTGATATATATGTTTTTTAAAGCTAGGACATGACCCTAAGTGTCAACGTTTTGTTTCCTTAAAAGCATTGTGGAAAATAAACATCAAACCAACTTTTGTCAGTTTTAGACAATTCAATTTAAATGAAGTTAAAGTAGCAGACGATAGCACGGCAAAGGTAAAAATTTACTGTTACGAATATTTTAAAAAAAAGAGGAAAACAGAAAGAAATTAAAAAAAAATTAAAAATTTGAATAATATCATCTGTAATTTAAAGAAATAGCTTTTCATATGGTAATAACAAATATTTATTACTCATCATTGAGGGAAAAATTTTAATATAATTAATTCTTCGTAAAAATTTATTTGAAATTTAAGGTTAAAAATGGCTTTGGCAATTCATTATAACAAAATCCATAAACCACATTTGGCGTTAATATCGCTCAAAAAAAGATGCCAAATTTCAAACCTCGCAAATATGTAAATTCGTGCATATCTTAGAAAATTTTGAATAAAAAAGTCTAATCATTTGCAGGTATGCTTAGAAATACACCTACTTTAAGATGATGGTAACAATTTTATAGGTTATATTTCAAAATTGTTTTCGAAAACTTTAGAAAAATGATTTAAAAATACAAGTTTAAAAAATAAATCATAAAAAATGGGTGAATTTTATTTGGAATGAACCTAAATTTTGAAATGTGAAAGGAAAAATCAATATAGTTTAATAAAAAATGAGATATTAATATATATATATATACCAAATTCAATTAACATTGAGGAGCTGAAATTTTGAGAGCCAATTTTTTTTAAAAAACTACTCGTGCGATTTTTACAAAACTTGGTAGTCTGGCATAATTTGAGTCATAGAATCGAAATATGGAAAAAAATGGCATATTATTTCAGAAAAAATCCGATTTTGTGTCAAAATTCCCATGTTAGAAGAATGCTATATAAAAATCTAATATATATCCTAAGTCGCGCTTTCGAGACATGAAAAACGCAATTTGAATTTATTCAATCGGCCCAGTAAAACGGGTAATATAAAAACTGTCTTTTTTTTTTCGCAGTGTACCGAGATAAAAGTGCATATGCGTGCTTACGTAACACAGGTCTTTGTGTTCATATAAATGTATGTGGCATGAAGTTGGATGGTGTCATTTCGCAAAGGATTTTTTTTTAATTTAGTGACCCAAACAAGAGCTTAGATATAACTTCAGGGTGTCACATCAACACTTGAGAAACGTTCACTAAATTTTTATTGCTGACTTCACTCAACGTGGATAAATGAGGTTTTAGAATAATTGTATAATTTAGGTGGACTTTGTATGATACCCAGAATGCCCGTGTTTAAAAGTGTTAATATTTTATATTTAACCAACATCTATGCAATAAAGAAGACCTTGCAATATTGATGGCGTAGAAACGTAGATTGTAGGATCCATTATGCAAGAATTTTGATTGCGTAGAATGTTGATCCATAATGAATAGAGAAAACTATCAGTCAAGACAGATTAAATATTCATTTCTAATTCAAGTAAACATGTTGGGCCCACAAACAACTTGGTACACTACTCGTGCGCTTTGCAGTTAGAAGAGAACAGCAAGCGACAGTCCAGCTAAGCTGAAGTATAGAAAGCAAGAGCGTTGTGTTCAAGATGAAATCTTAATTCACCCTCAGTTAGTTTTGCTTTTCAATGCATTTCGATTGGATAATTAATACTACAGTAAAACTGGTATTGGTTGTTTGAGTTTTAGTTCCATTTACATCACCAGCGTTACTTAAAAGTCATATGACATGGATTAGTCTCTAAATGACGCAGTGCAGAAAGAAATTACTATTTTTAGAACAAAGAGAGGGAATTGAGTTATATATTAAGGAGCTAATGCTAATATAAATTTTAATTTATATTTTACAAGTTTTATATCTTACACGTATTTAATCAATTTAATCAAGCAATATGTATTCAATTTTATATTCAACAATTTTAGTCAATATCTTAGAATATTTATCGAATAAGAAACTTTTAGCTCAACAGCTCTATCTAAGAATATCAGGTTTACAGAATAATGCATGATATTGAAAGCATATAACTTTTATTCGGAGAAGAGCATTTTCCTTTTCCAAACCAAAATAACAAGAGAGAGAGAGAGAAACAGTCGTTTCGCGAAACTAAGCTTCATTTTACCCATTCAACTATTTGCCTGCTCCGGGTTTAAACATGTTCTGCATATTTTTATATTTTTTAGCTTACTTTGGAAAACTTGAATATTACTGGAAGCAGAAGATTAACAAAGTAAATTTTCTTTCCGAAAACAAACCTCTGCATTTTACAATAACGGCTTTGCCAGGAACGGCTGTTATCTTCCTGGAACAAGAAAAGCTTTTATTTCGGATTTTTCTAGGAATCAGGTATCTTCCCATTTTCTGTTGCTCAGTCAAAATACATGTACGCCTTTAACGCGTATATGGGCCTCAAACCTTGAAATGTTAAAGGTCAAATTTGCGATCTCCTTCATTACGAGTATTCACCTGGCACACTTAGCAGTTATAAATTTAATTATCGTCTAGTATTAGGTAGCGAATACGTTATGTCATGGGATTTCCTTAAATACGTTGTGATATGCATACTAAAAATTGAGAGTTTATTTAATTACCGTTGAATTTAAATAATTTCTTTTAATCTAATACCAGTTTAAAATTTTCAGAAAATCTTTTTTTTTATTTTAAGATTATGTAAATTTTTTGTGCACCTCGTTGCGTTTCGCAAATCTTACAGAGGAAAAAACAAACAGAACTAAAGACAAACAAACAATACAAATCAAAACACACAAAAAAATAAATAAATAAAATCTGAAAGGTTTCAGATTTAAACTACGTCCAAAGGGGCGTTTTCGTAACATTTTGTCTGCTACCTTTATTTATTAAATATTACGTTCTTCGCACTTTAACCATGAAATTCAATTCAAGATCAATATCGCAAAATAGTATTAAATTGAGCATATCTTTAGAATTTCCGATACAAAGTCTCGCGCGCTGGAGATAAGAATGTTTTTTCTGCACAACATTGCCATTGCTCGCTTTGAAATCCTTGAGTTTTTTAATCAGAAATTAGTTAAAGTTTTACACAATATGAAATTGATAATAAAACAAATTCCAAATTTCAAATTTCGACTTCCACATGCCCATATTCGCAGTAGGATTATGCCATTCAAAATTCGATGGCTCTGTGTACTGTTGTTTTATCACAATGCGAGAAATATACATACATTTATGCAGACTGTTCATTATTTAATTTCTTCAAATATAATGCAGGACTCTAACGGTTGGTGGCAACAGTTTGAAAAGTGAAACGGAAATTTATAGTGAACCAACGCAAAATCGCAAAACGGAAACAATAGTCCTTCAGGGACAAAACCCCTTTAGACTAATAATGTTATAACGTTGCGCGCCTCCAACTTGCACGCAACCAAGGGTGACTGTGAAAGCTTGTATAAACCACAGAGTCTTGTAAAGGGTTTAAGTCCCTTTTTATTCAACGTAATAAATTACAATTGCGTTCTCTTGACGCTTACAGACGATGCCACCTTGGCAGTCAAATAAAAATAATAACCTGAAAAGAAAATAAAGACAAGATTCTAACTACGAGGCTCTCTAAAATAACTAACTCACCGTGTTTTACAATACCGCTGCTAATTCAGCAGACTTGAAGCTCACTCGAACAATTTCCACTACTTCCCGCCAAGCACATAGGCCGCAACGCGGGGTTCTTCAATTCTCGCTAACTACCTCCGCGCTCGCTAAGTAAGAATCTCACACCGAACTCGTTTCCTTCTATTTAAATCAGAATACTTCCGCTGATAATTTGAATCCTTACGCGTTCTACTCAAATTTACATATTCTGGCATTGGCAGTTCCAGAGGAAAGTAAGGCTTGACAGGAAAGATAGTTTAAACTTAAAATAAATGTTAGTTAAAATAAATATAAACCCTACATTTGCCGCTGCCAGAATTTGGAAAACTTGGAAGCAGGTCCTACAAACGACCTGTTGTAAGTTTATCTAATTCTGAACTAACTGGCGAAAGCCTCGTTTACACAAAAAAAAATCTTATGTAACAATTATATATTAAAATTCTGTTACTCGTTACAAAGCTTTCTTCTTACAGCAACTTTTCCTGGACTTCATCAATCAATCTTGGTCTTTCCTTCCAGCATGTTTGAGTTTTCGATGGTTCAAATTTCGTCATCCGTTTTTGGCAAAATTGATCCCAAGTTAGAGGTTTCATGGATGTCAATCTTCTCCTTATTGATCTCCGAGTGTCGTCCCCCGTTGCTTTTTCTTTTGCGTCCTCTACATGCTGGCCTCTTGACGGAGTAATCGTCTGGTTGTTGGCCTTTGCGTTTCTGCCTGGGACGGCTGGTGTTGACGTCCTCCGGTCTGGAGTCCTTCTTGAATTTCTTCTGTTCGTCGTATTTTTGTGCCTCCTGTTGTCGTTTCAGTTTCCGGAACGGCGGCCTTGCTGGCACCTGACTCTGTGGCCGTAGGCGCGTTCTCCTTGATGTGTAATTTCTCCTGCCATCCTTTGTAGGTGGTGTTTTCGTCTTTACCACGGTTTCTTTACCCGGTTCATCTGTATTTTTTTTTTCTTAAACGCCGGCGTTTGAAAATCATTTTTTCTTTTTGATACCGACGTCCGGGTTGTAGAAGTGCTAGGTCTCTCTTCAGTTCTCCGTTTCTTGGGTGGTGGAATAGTTGTTGCAGTCTCTGGCCCTTCTATTTCGTTTAGACTTGAGTCCTGCAAGAAACTTTTAAGGATTTCAAAATCATTTGGATTATAGTATTTTTTCACCTGGTCGGGGCTTGCTTTACAGATTTCCCCTCTGTTGTTCTTAAGATATAATACTACCCCTTTGATTTCCTGAATTACATAGGGGCCTTCAAACTTTGGAGCTAGCTTTGCCATAAAATTGTCTGGGGCACTTGATAAAGAAAATTTCCGCTTCAATACTTTATCCCCAACTTTAAAATCTGCTTCACGGCGTTTTCTATCATAATAAATTTTCTGCCTATTTCTTGCCGTATCCGAGGTTTTAAGCGCCTGATCAATTAGCTTTTGCACGTCCTTTTGTTTAAACTCCTGCTCTCTTTGTTGCACAAAGAATAATTTATCTAAAGGCGTAATTAACTTTCTGCCTAAAAATAATTCTGCTGGAGTTTTTCCCGTAGTATCATGATGTGCCGTTCTTAAAGCATAAGCTAATTCATTTATGTAGCCATCCCAGCGCTTGTGATGTGTGCTCACGTAACTGCGAATTATTTTTACTATGTTTTTATTAACTCTTTCTGCTATGTTAGCCTGTGGTCTATACGGAACCATTTTGATATGGCGTATGCCAAGTCCATTGCATATGTTTTCAAATATTTGACTAATGAACTGTTTTCCGTTATCGCTAATGACTTTTATCGGTGCACCGTATTTTAAAATGTATCTGTGTAAGAATGCATCTGCGACTGTTTTGGCTCACGCGCGTTTAAGAGGAACAATTTCTATCCATTTTGAAAAATGATCTACTATTACTAAAAGAAAGCGATTTTTATTTAACTCGCTCTGGGGGAAGGGACCAAGGAGATCTATTCCTAAAATTTCATTCGGAAATGTAGCGCGAATGCTATTTAAGTACCCGGCCGGGCTGTAATTAATATCATTTATTAACTGACATTGATTGCAGGACCTGACATACGCCGTTACTATTTTGTATAATTGCGGGAAATATACCGCCTCGCGTACCCTTTTTATAGTCTTTCTGACCCCGAGGTGGCCCGCTGTTTTTTTTTCGTGCAACTCCCTCAAAATGCTTAATCGAAGCGAGGCTGGGATGACTGGCTTATACTCAAGATTTTCGTTTGTTGTTTTCGTATAGAATAATAAATTATCTATTATTTCATAGTTTTTTGCTCTATTTCTTATCGCATCGATATCTGTGTGCTCAAAGCTTTCGGGGTCTTTCAAATAAGCATAGATATTTCCAAATTCAGGATCAGCTTTCAGTTCAGTAATAACCGTATCTCTAGAATCTAAAATTTTTGAAGTCAACATAGCGCATTTAAGTTCATTTCCTTCATCGTCCAGTTTTATACGAGAAAGTGCGTCAGCTACATTGTTTTCCTTACCCGGTTTATATTTTACTGTGATATTATATTCTTGGAGTTTTAAAGCCCATCTTATTAACCTGGGCGTTAGATTTTTCCCCGAGTAAAGTCTACCAACAGCCGCATGATCCGAAAAGACTGTTACTGGCGATTTGCCGAAATAAACTCGAAATTTGTGTACAGCCATTAATACGGCTAATGTTTCTCTTTCTGTAGCTGTATAATTCCTTTGTGTCTGATTCAATGTTTTACTAAAAAATGCCAGCGGATGGTTATTTTGCATAAGAACCGCACCCACCGCATAGTCTGACGCATCTGCCGCAATTTCCAGGTTTTCGTCCCCCTCAGGGAATTTTAAAACAGGGGCATTAATAAGCGCTTCTTTTAATCTTTCAAAAGCTGTGTTAGCTTCCGCTGTTCACGTAAATTTACTCTTTTTTCTTTTGATTACTAAGAGTGGTTCAACAATATTAGCGAAATCTTTTATGAAAGATCGATAGTAAGAACATAATCCAAGGAAAGACGAAAGTTTCTTGGCGGTGTTGGGCGGTGGGAAATTCTTAATAGCTTTTATTTTTGAATCTTGCGTTTCTATACCCTTTTGCGAAATTTTATAACCGAGATATTTAAGTTCTTTAGTTGCGAACTTGCATTTTGAGGCGTTAATTGTAAGACCGGCTTCTTTTAATAATTTAAAAACTTGTTCGAGGTCATTAATGTGTTGTTCCAACGTACTACTCGTTATAATTATATCATCTAGATAAATTAAAGTTGATTTTCCTAGGACAGGCTTTAGAACAATGTCCATAGCTCTCTGGAATGTTGATGGGGCCCCACACAACCCAAAGGGCATGCGTAAAAATGCATAAGTGCCCGATTTTGTTATAAACGCGGTTTTGTGTATATCCTCGGGTCTCATAGCTATTTGATAGTAGCCAGACGTTAAGTCCAAAGTAGACATATATCTTGTCGATTTGATCTGTCTAATGATCTCGTCTATAACCGGCAAAGGGTAAACTGGAAATTTAGTAATGCTATTTAGTTTTCTGTAATCGATAGGAAACCTCCAAGCCCTTTTATCCGAAGGAGGAAACTCGTTCTTTTTCCTACATAGTACGACTGGACTCGCGTACTCACTATTTATGGGCGTTATTATTTTATTCTTTAACATCTCCTGAATATGTTCTTCGATGATTAAGTCTTTTTGTTTATCATAGCGATACGGTTTAGTCCTACAAGGTTTTTCGGCATTTAATTGAATCTTGTGAGTCACGATCTGGCAGTTTCCTGGTTTTTCTGAAAACAAATGAGAAAAATTACTCACCACTTGCTGTATTGCTTTACTTTCCTGGTCATTCAGATGGCTAAGGTCCAATTCAGGTGTCTCCACAGGTTCCACCACCCTCTGGTCCATCTTCAACACCACGGAACTATCTTGAAAATTTAATTTGGCCCTCGCGGCCCTTAAAAAGTCCATACCTAAAATAAGAGAGTGTTGCAGGTGTTTCACCACAAAAATTAATACTTTGAGATTTTCCTCTTTTACCTGTACGTTTAATGATACTTTCCCGATGCAGTGACATGTTTTTCCTTGCGCCGCTATAATTTCCGTATTTCTGGTTTTAAAGAGTCGTATCCTAAAAAAATTCTTTTTGAAGAACTTTTCACTCATGAAATTTCCTTCTGCTCCTGTATCGATGAGGGCTTCTACTGGTACATCGCCAACCAGGACTTGTATAATTGGCAGCTGTGAGTTTTTTACGATGACTGTATTTAAATGTCTATTTGAGGGTTTTTTTAAAACTTCCGGGGTCTGGACCCTCCCTTTCACAGGCCCCTCTAGTCGTTTAAAGCTTTCCTTTCAATCTGTGTCTTCTGGGTACGCGGATGCTTATTTTCAAATTTTCTTTTTGGGCCTTGACCTTCGAGTTTCGATGCGTTAGCTTGATAGTTCTTTCCCCCATATGAGCGATTTCCATTTCTGGTTTCCTCCTTCCTTCGGGTACTTTGAGAATATGTTTCCCCTCTCGCTCTTTCCGCGATTCTGCGATTTTGAAACTTCACCGCCAATTCGAAGAGTTCCTGCAATGTTCTTGGGTTTCTAATTTCAAAGTAGTCTTGGACAGCGGGTAACAATCTTGGTAATATTATTTCAATTATCTCCGCATCGGGTTTTTTCCCATACAGCATATCCGTTAGCTTGATTTTTCGTAAAATAAAGTCCGTCAATTCTGCTGTATCCCGTTGATAGAAACTATATAGCTCGGCTTCCAGCCTTGCGCGATCTTTCACTATGGGGAAGGCCTTTACTAACGATTTTTTGAAATTTTCAAATGTATATGTCGGGCTTCCAAATTCCCCTAATAGAAATTTGCCTATGTTCTTCCACCATAGCGCGGCCTGTCCTCTTAGTGCTGATGTGGCGATGGCAACTTTTTGTCTTTCAGGCACAGGGTAGAGCTGAAAATGGTTTTCTATACCTTCTAAAAATACGGACACCGAATGTTTTCCGTCGAAATAGACGTTTGGCTTGATTGATGCTCTCAAAGTCTGGACCAGGTATCCAAATCCTTCTAACTGAGTTGTCATTTCTTGGTGTTGTCCAGCGGCTTCCATCCAGTGTTCGGCCATTTCAGTTCGATAAGTGTTCGGGCGCCAATATAACGTTGCGCGCCTCCAACTTGCACGCAACCAAGGGTGACTGTGAAAGCTTGTATAAACCACAGAGTTTTGTAAAGGGTTTAAGTCCCTTTTTATTCAACGTAATAAATTACAATTGCGTTCTCTTGACGCTTACAGACGATGCCACCTTGGCAGTCAAATAAAAATAATAACCTGAAAAGAAAATAAAGACAAGATTCTAACTACGAGGCTCTCTAAAATAACTAACTCACCGTGTTTTACAATACCGCTGCTAATTCAGCAGACTTGAAGCTCACTGGAACAATTTCCACTACTTCCCGCCAAGCACATAGGCCGCAACGCGGGGTTCTTCAATTCTCGCTAACTACCTCCGCGCTCGCTAAGTAAGAATCTCACACCGAACTCGTTTCCTTCTATTTAAATCAGAATACTTCCGCTAATAATTTGAATCCTTACGCCTTCTACTCAAATTTACATATTCTGGCATTGGCAGTTCCAGAGGAAAGTAAGGCTTGACAGGAAAGATAGTTTAAACTTAAAATAAATGTTAGTTAAAATAAATATAAACCCTACAATGTAAAGGTACAAATTCACAGATGAACCGTAGGAAATAAATGTGCTATAGACGAAAATGCCATTTTATCTTCAACAAACACAAAGAAAAGAGGAGGAAACCTAATAGTTAAAGAATTGAACTCAGAAATTAGCTTTCTTTTCTGTAAGCTGAATAATAAATATTCGACATTTTGCATTCTTTGGAAGCAAAATGTCGAATATTTATAAGAAGCACAAATCTATACGAGACAGTTCAAATTTCTTTAGGTATGAGATGAAATTGCCGTTCTCAGTTAGAAATTTAGTAATTTTAAAATTGCAGAGCCATATTTCAGTCTGTGAGAAATAGAAAAGAAAAATAATTTCGTCAGAGATTCAGTCAAATCATTTATGTACGATTCATTACACTTGAAAATTCCTTTATTTCAACTTTAATTCATGAAGAAAGATTTAGTTAATGTCATGTATCAGGACTTGTATTCCTCTTTACTTGCTTTGGAAACATGAAATGTCCTGACTCGGAACAGGAAGCTTACTCAAGCTATGTTCAATAAATTGTGAAGTAGACAATACACACAGGAAGGGTATACAAAACCCTTTATTTTTCTATCTTTACAGCGATTTCCGGAACTTTGGAATACAGAGACCAACCACTTGCGGTCTGAACGTAAGAATATAAAAATACTAACAAAAAACTCTAACTAAAACTAACTTTGGATTAATATACAAGTGCCTAACTTCAAGATTGGCCGTTATTTAACAAAATCCGTATGTAGTACAGAGAGCTGCTAAAACTACGATACGTTTGAACTTATCAAGAGGACTAAACCTCTGGCCTTGAAGGCAACCAGCAACCGAGTAAAACACTATGGCAAGCGGCCTGCTTCTAATAACTCCTTCCTCTCTCTTGCTTGGCAAAAAGCCACAACTTAAGTACTTGGCGTTCGCAAGACAAATTTGCATAAATAAGTTAAAGCTTTTAATTCTGGCCGGAAATAGAAAATAAGAAGTGATAGTAAAGATTTAAAATAAAATAAACGTTAGTAAAACTTCGGATCTTTACATACTTCCCGCCAGAGTTAATTAGTTTGAAACTGAGGTCTAAAACGACCTTGTTGAAAACTTTTAGCTCTAGAATCTAACGCGAGGCCAATCTTTTACAAACATTTCTCTCTAGAAAATAGAAATTAAAAAGTCGTTTTTACATTATCAACTAGTTGAAATCTGGTTCCTTCCAGAGATCTGGAAGGTGGTGTGGTGTGGTGTATTTAATTATGGCAAAGCACACTAGGGCTATCTGCCTAAGGGGAGGGATGCCTTCGTGGAGGACTTTCTAAGGGAAACTGGCTCGTATACACGTTACCCATGGGGAAAACCACGAAAACACCCATGCAGCCAGCCCGTTCGCGGGATTCGAACCTCGGACCGAACTACCAGTGTTCAGCGACTTTACCGCTCGGCCGCTGGTGGGCCGAGATCTGGAAGGAAAACTAGTTTAATGAAATGTTACACAATCAAATGGCTAGTAACATGAATATTTATATTTCTCTTTTAAAATTCTTATTTCATTCATGACATTATTTCATTATCTCCCCGTGCTCTCTGACATGTGTTGTAAAGCAAAACACCAAACACGAGCGTGTCTATGTACAAGTGTTCAACACTACCACCTGCAATCAAAACACTAACGTGTTAAAATTCAACATAACAAGACCTCAGAACACACCTTATATTCATCTCTAAACCCTGAGGTACTATTTAGTTACCGCCGCATGACAGAATACACTGTTATTGGCGCCCTTCCAAAATAGACTCGGAACTTTTGCACTGCTAACAGAACGGCAAGTGCCTCTCTCTCAGTTGCCTAATAATTTCTTTGTGCTTGATTTAAAGTTCTACTAAAAATGCCACGGGTTGCTGATTTTGCGAAAGTACCGCTCCTACCGCATAATCCGAAGCATCCGCTGAAATTTCTAAATTCTCATCGTTTTCAGGAAATTTCAGAACAGGGGCTTGCGTTAATGCTTGCTTTAACTTTTCGAAAGCACTATTGGCTTCGGCCGTCCACGAGAATCTTGCCTTTTCCTTTTTAATTTTAATAATGGTTCAGCAATAGCTGCAATATCTTTTATAAAGGACCTATAATATGAACAAAGTCCTAGAAAAGAAGAGAGCTTCTTCGCCGTATTTGGCGGCGGATACTTTTGCACAGCGATTATTTTTGATTTGTCTGTCTCGATTCCTTTCTGAGATATTTTGTAACCTAAGTATTTTAATTCAGGGGCTGCAAATTTGCACTTTTCGACATTAACTTTTAGACCGACCTCATTTAATAATGAAAACACCTGTCTCAAATCCTGTACATGTTGGTCCAGATTATCACTAGTAATAATGATATAGTCTAAATAGATAAATGTGGACTTTCCTAGAACAGACCTTAGCACAATGTCCATACATCGCTGAAATGTTGCCGGTGCCCCTGAAAGGCCAAACGGCATACGCAAGAATGCATAAGTGCCAGACTTGGTTATAAAAGCAGTTTTAGGCACATCTTCTGGTTTAACACCTATTTGAAAATAACCAGTCGTTAAGTCTAACGTAGTCATATATTTCGTAGAAGTTATGTTCCTTAAAATTTCTTCAATAATAGGTAACGGATATACCGGATATTTAGTCATGGAGTTTAATTTACGATAGTCAATTCCAAAACGCCACCTTTTCGGATGTGTTACTGGATAGTCATTATTTTTCTTACATAACACAACCTGGCTAGCGTAACTACTTGAGATGGGCGTTATGATCTTTTTACGTAACATATCTCGAATGTGCCACTCTATAATTTTTTCTTTATTCTTATCATACCGATATGGTTTGTGGCGAACTGGCAGTGAATCTCCTGTGTCGATACTATGGTTAGTAACTTGAGTAAATCCGGGAATATCACTAAATAACGAAGCAAATTCACTTACCACTTGTCGAATTTTTTATTGCTCTCCCTTAGGCAGGTGGTTGAGATTTAATGTGGGTGGTTCTCTTTTTTCTTCCCGAACTGGTTGCATGGTCAGCTTAAGGGACGCTTGGTTGAAATCCAGCGTTGCTTCTGCCTCTGAAAGAAAATCTATCCTTAAAATGACATGTGCTTGTAAATTTTTTTACGATAAAAAACATGATCTTTACTCGCTCGTCCTTGACGCGGATATATAATAGTATTTTACCTATGCATTTGCATCTTTTACCCTGCGCAGCTAACACTGTCGTATTATCCGAATTATATATGCGGTATCTACGGAAATACTTCCTAAAAAAATCTTCTGCCACACAGGAACACTGCGCGCCTGAATCCAGGAGTGCAGTGGCTGGGATGTTGTTCACCGAAACTTCAATCTTTGGAAGAGTCAAATTTTTCACAATAACTGTATTTAACTTGAAGGAAGAGGGGTTTTCTTGGCCTTCGGATTTCCGCACCCTCCCGTCAGCATAAATCCGTTTTAGTTTAAATTTTGTTTCTTCCTTTCCATGCCTTCCTTCGTTTTCCGCTGGCCTTCAGACTTTTTTCTGGCTTACTATTGAACTGTCGACGTTCGCCGGTTGTTTTTGGATACTGAGGTTTCCTTGCCCACTGATTCGAGTTGCTTCCGTAGCCGTGTTCTTGCCTTTGCTGTGGTCTTGGCGCACCAAATTGGCTTCGTTGCTCATACTGGCGTCTTCTTTCAATGTCTGCCGTTCTTCTACTTTCAAACAGGATTGCTAGCTCAAATAACATTTCCAGTGTAGTCGGATTCCTTAATTCAATAAACGCTTGTACTTGGGGAAGTAACCTCGGCAAAATCACTTGGATTATCTCAGGATCCGGACGGCTTCCATACAAGAGTTTAAAGACGGGAATTTTTCTTAAAATAAAGCTTGAGAGATTTTCAATTCGTTGCTGGTACATGCTGAAGAGTTCCGCTTCTAATTTTGAACGATTTCTTACGACAGGGAAGGCTTTTACTAAGGCAGTCTTGAAATTTTCGTAAGTATAGGCGGGACTTCCCGCTTGACCCAAGAGGCTTCTGCCTATACATTTGAACCAATTAAGCGCTTGGCCCCTCAAAGCGCTGGTAGCTAAGATGACTTTCTGGAACTCATGGACTGGATACAGCATGAAGTGGTCATCCAATTTTTCCAAAAAACTGGTTACTGGTGAGTTTCCATTAAATGTTGCTTCTGGTTTCATCGATGCGCGCATGGTCTGTACGATGTACCCAAATCCTTCCAGGGAGGCAGCTGGCATTTCTGGATTCTGAGCTGCTTCTGCAGGCATCACAGGTTCTTCTTGAAACTCGGCCACGGTTATTCTTCTTCGTCGGGGGCCACTATCAGGACTTGTATTCCTCTTTACTTGCTTTGGAAACATGAACTGTCCTGACTCGGAACAGGAAGCTTACTCAAGCTATGTTCAATAAATTGTGAAGTAGACAATACACACAGGAAGGGTATACAAAACCCTTTATTTTTCTATCTTTACAGCGATTTCCGGAACTTTGGAATACAGAGACCAACCACTTGTGGTCTGAACGTAAGAATATAAAAATACTAACTAAAAGCTCTAACTAAAACTAACTTTGGATTAATATACAAGTGCCTAACTTCAAGATTGGCCGTTATTTAACAAAATCCGTATGTAGTACAGAGAGCTGCTAAAACTACGATACGTTTGAACTTATCAAGAGGACTAAACCTCTGGCCTTGAAGGCAACCAGCAACCGAGTAAAACACTATGGCAAGCGGCCTGCTTCTAATAACTCCTTCCTCTCTCTTGCTTGGCAAAAAGCCACAACTTAAGTACTTGGCGTTAGCAAGACAAATTTGCATAAATAAGCTTTTAATTCTGGCCGGAAGTAGAAAATAAAAAGTGATAGTAAAGATTTAAAATAAAATAAACGTTAGTAAAACTTAGGATTCTTACAACTTTCCTGTTAATTTGAAGGTTTGTTTCTTGTTTTGCCAAACAATCAGCCTTTCATTTCCTAGATTGCCAGTGTGGTCACGTCAAGAGATAGCAAAAAATCAATATCTTTAATATTAATATCTTTAGAAATCGTAAGGAATGTGACAATTAATTTATTATGTGGGGTTCCGTTTATTTTTATTAATAGTTATTTTATTTTGTGAGCGTTTCCTGAATTAACTTATTTCCCTTCGAGTTTCCTCGCCAGGATGTAAGTGAAGTAGGGTAAAAGAGAGTATTTAAATTGTTAGAGCGGAACCCTAATTTCGCTGCTGTGAGCGCACGTTTGTTAGTTTTTACCAGGTGTTAACCTTAATTGTGACTTAACATTCTCGCCGTCGAGTCAGTTTGCCAGTGTAGGTTAACCTGTTAGTTTAAATTCAATTGTGTAGTCTCACACTATTCTTTAAATTTAGTGTTACATTATCCTTTAAGTTATCACGGCAAGTGGTCGGTGTTTTTTTGTAAACACGTACGTCCTTGTCATCTGTTAAATATTTTGTGATCAATAAAAGAGTCTTTTACGCCGCTTCCCTGCTTGTGTTCATTTTCAAACCTGTGTAACAATTTGAAAGGAACAACGCTTAGGTAGATCTAATTACATTTTATGATAACTAAGCGAACTAGATCCTACAGTTATAGGAGAAGATGATATGAGAATGTAACGATGAAAGGAAGAATCGGGGAAAATGTCAAAAATTGCAATTCAAAGAATAGTGATTAGATATTCACTTAATTGATTCACTAATGTAGAGTAATTCAATTTGGAAAACACTGTATTCATTAGAAATTCTATTAAGTTGGAATTCCAGTTCAGAATCATGATGAAAAGCGACATAAGCTAGTCTAACTCGATCATTAATTTTATTGCCATCTTTGTTACACACAACTGTGAAATTATCGTTAGCGGAATTGTCATAAATAATAGTATAAGTACTAGTATTTACTATATTATTACTAAAGACATTGTAGTCTTATAATGTAATATAGTCAGAGATGTTGCTGTTATTTCTCTTACACTACTAATATACACTGGTGTGCAAAACCTAAGCAACAGCAGGGTGTTTTGCCATAACTCCCCGAGAAATTAACTGAGAGACATGAAATGCAGAAATGAAGGAGAGTATTATGTACGTAAAGGATGACGAAAGTATCGGAGCTGAAAAAGGAATACAATGCATACCTGTTAGCTTACAAAAACAAACAAAAATAAGCTTTATTGAACGCATAGTATCGTGACTCATGATTGTCTATCCAAGAATAAGAACAACAAGCAGATGTTCCTTAATATGGGATATGCCCTCCCCTCACTGCAATGGTTGCTTCGCACCGTCTTCGCAGACTCAGAACCAGCTGGTGCAGCATTTCTTGCGGTAGGAGTGCCTATTCCTCAATCAGCATCTGTTTGAGTTAATGTGTGTTCTCCGGAAAACCTAAGCGTGCTGCAATGCGTCTCCCCGAAGCATCCCACACATGTTCGATGGGATTTAAATCTGGGGAGTACGTTGGTGAATCCATTCGAGTGATATCTTCACTTTCCAGTAGCTCCTCAACAGCAAGAGTCCGATGTGGCCGTACATTGTGATCCATAAAAATTAAGTATGGGCCAATAGCACCTCGGAACACACGCACATGGGGAAGGAGTACCTCCTCATAATAGCGATCCCCGATTACAGACCCTCTGTCGAGAACGTGGAGCTCAGTTCGCCCGTTCAGCATAATGCCTCCCCAGAAAAGAACTCCAGGATCACCGTTACGGTGTTTTTCCTTGATGTTACTGGGATAAAACCGGGTCCCGACCTCTCTCCAAATCAAAACGCGTTGAGAATCGCTTCTGGTACTGAACCGACTCTCATCCGTAAGGAGGACACGACTCCATTGATCAGTTGTCCAGTTTTTGTGCTCTCTGCACTACTGTAAACGGTGGCGTCGGTGGGCAACTTTTAATGGGAGGTAGCGTTCAGGACAGCGGGCGAATAGGCACCCTTTGTGAAGGCGTCTGGCCACAGTAAACCGCGACACTTGTCGCCCCGTTGCTGTACAGAGTTGCTGATAAATGGCGCTTGCTGACTGTTGTCGGCCTCTTTTCGCCTGCAGAACGATATATCAGTCATCCCGTGCAGTTGTCGTCCTCAGGCGGCCACCACCAACCTTTCTAACAGTTGTTCCTATGTTTGGAACGCTTTCCAAGCGCAAGAAACGACACTTCTGTTGATTCCGAACTCTGCAGCTACACGGATGACAGTAGGCCCCACCTCCAGCTTTCGGATCATTCTTCGACGTGTGAAGTCGTCCAAGTGATTTCTTCTAGCCATATTTCACGAACTGACTCACTGACACTTGCAGTGAATATGTTGAGTTGCGTCTCCGTCCTTTCTTTTATTCTACTCTTGAGCTGCGCGCACCGACATCACGCGTTTTGTGTACGCTCACGTCGCCTCTGACGTTTCGTTCCTGATATTTGCATACGCATGACGTTGATACTGACTTACATGTTCATTGTAAAAATCTCCAGACCTCCTTTTCTGCAATTTGATGGCTATCTGCTAAAGTTTTACATTGTTGCTTAAGTTTTGCACACCAGTTTACTAAGACAACTATTAAAGTGCTATTATGACTATGCTTGTACGTGAAATGCAACAATATGGTTCATTTACAGGAACAAGTACGGAAAGGGCATAAATATAATACTTCTATAAGTATTAATGCTAAAATAAACACCAACTACAAATCTACAGTAACACAGCAAGCATTGTAACCACAGGTTTGTTATGCGAAAAAAGTATTTTTTAAGCTTTACAAACACTGGCAAGCACAAATTATCGAGGTTATTTAGTTTGATATTTATTCATGGCATTTCATTTCAAAATAAATCTGAACTAAAAGGAACACTCACCATCTAACTATGTAACATAATTCTGATTAACTGTCTACCTCATTTTTCAGTACTTACATAACAGAAAATATAAAGTATTGAAACGGATTCCAATTCTGGAAGCAAATTTATACTTTTATACTCTTAAAGTTCGCTTAAAAATGGCTAAATTAATTTGATTAGATTTCAACATAAAACAAAAAAATATTAAGAACCAAATTTATAAATCAAACAAACATGTACTACAATAATAAAAAAAAGTTTAACATATGATTTAACAGGAATAAAAATGCTGGCAGATTAATTCATGCTAGACCAAATTTTTTCATCAAAATAAAAAACAACGATATACTAATTTAGTTACTGGGAACAACTGACAAATAACTAGAGAGAGCACGCGGCTGTGTTAGAATCTTATTGTTTTAATCAATAATGCCTTCATTAATTTCTGTCAAAAGCATTAAAGCCACTTCTCTTTCTTTTAAATTTAAGACTGTCCAGTTCCGTGACATGTCCCTTCCAAACAGAAACTCGAAGACTGGAAATAAGAAAGCAAAAGTTAGTTTTGGAATATAAATGCTGCAAATATGAATTAACCTAGAAGGAACAAATATAGCTATTCTAGTATTGCCAGAAATTTATAATTTTAGCAAATAATAATTAAATAAAAAATTTTAATAAAAATAAAGATTTAATGGCTCAAAAATATTTCAAAGAACGTTCTAATCATCAAAATACGCATTGATTGGTTGGCTACAAATCTAAACGTTTTATTTTTATATTACATTTTATATAAGTCTATCGTTTTTATATCTTTCGTATAACACGCTCCCGTAAATTTTGGTCTTATTTCTTATTGAAATTGCGCATTATATACAAAACATATGTAAATAATATTTTTATTTAGAAAACGGTACTTGGTTTTTCAATTAAGTGCGCGTGCAAATTACTTTTCTTAAAATGTGAGAATTCCTTCGTATAATTTAGAATTAATCAAACACCTGTTTGGAGGTAATAAGTTTTTCAAATGTAATTGTATGCAAAATATTTAGAGAATAATAAAGATATAAACTTGAAAGCATGAGAAAGTAAAACTCCTAAATTCCAATTGACTTGGCAAAATGCTTTCCTGCCTGTACAGGAGGCTTGCTAAAACAACAGCTTTACAGTTGTTAACTCTGACCAGTCTTGGGGAAAATTTCATATTTAATTTTTTTAACTTTCACGATTCTATTGACTGTTAAGTGAAACAAAAGGAACTGAATGATTCTGTGCCGAGATGCATAATATATGACAAAAGAATATCTTTTATTTTTTTAAATAATGCTACGATGATAAAATAAAGTTAGAAATCCTCGCAACGTGAGAGATTTTTGCTTTTCAACTATTCATTTTAAGCATATAATTACAATTAAAAACATAAAATTAAAGATCTTACGCCATGCCTAATAACAAGATTCTAGGAACTAGCTATTTGTCAGGCCACACGGAGGATAATTCAAAAATATCAAATCTATTGCAATTGTAATATTTACTAAGATGCGTGAATGATAAATAGCATGTAGCGTACTATAGTATAGTATTGCTGTAATATAACGAAAGAACATTAAAACTGTGCAAAAGATGTTTCTAATGTTGATATTTAAATGAGAATAAAATACATAGGTTCTTACAAATTTATAATTTCCTGTTTCCCATTTGGATTAAAATTTGTACAATTTTACTCATAATTTTATATAACCAATCTGAAATTAAATGTCTAAAATATTTTCAGAAGAAAGGTTCTTTTCTCTCCTAGAAAGTACATTCGTCTTTAACCTCAGATAATATGTCCGAGCTTTCTCATCTTTTCTTCCATTACAGTACCTCAGAGATAATGGGATCCTGACCCCATGCGCAACGGGAATGAAAGACGCGGTCTTATTGCATTTCCTAGGGGACAAAAGCTTCCATCTCTCTTCAAAATACATCTCTTGTCACCTGATACAATTCCGTTTCTGAAACGGGATTGCTTTTGTAGGGCTCATTTCTTCACCATAAGTCTGTAAATAAGAGTGAAAGATAAGACTAGACTTGCCTTTGTTGGAGGGCGAGCGATATCTGAACAATGATTGATGGTAAAAAGTTATTCACCTATAGATATAAAATTTTGGAATATGATTTACGCTGCAAGAGAAATATATCAGGAGTCATAGCTAAAACCCTTATATTAAACAAGCATTAAAAATATTTCTCACATAAATATTATGAAACCATTTAAATTGTTAAATAGCATTCAAAGTGATTCAATAATCTGAAGAGATTTTGATTCAATAATTTTGGAAGAATAAACTAAACTGGTACTGAATCTGTAGCTTAAGCGACTTACTGCTATGTTCAGTACAAACGCAAAAAAACGTAAGAATGGTGATTGAGACCTTTTTTTAAACTCAGTAATTTAATAGGAGGCATGGCTTGTGCTTACAAAGAGATCCAGCATTCATGGCGTAACGCAAAAATAATGAATTTTAACTAAAGCTAAGTTTAAGTCGTACGTAAGCTAAAAATTACACAGAATGAACAACGGGCGAATTGGCTCAAACTTAAGCCGGCGTGACAAGCTGTAATGGCAGAATAAAACAACGCCGCAAACAGAATTTATCGAAGAGTTTCAACTATTAACGTGGCCTTCAGTAGGCGAAACACTCTGTACTTGAATTATCTAAAATTTTCCTTTAAATACTATCTCTTTTACCTCATTTGAACACGGGTGAACTGAAAATTTACATTCAGGGAGGAAAACGAAAAAAAAGAATAAAAGTGAAGAAAATAAGCATAAAATAATTGGTTTGGTAAATTAAAAATAAATAAATTCTTACACAATACTATTGCTAGAAATGCTTAAAGGAATTAAAAGAAGTTTAAACGTTTCTATTATTTTATAAACTGTTCAGTTCTTTTGTGCTTCCAAAATTACCATTTCGCCTTTGTGCGCCATTCCTTCTCCCCAGACTTATGTAAATGTGAAACTGAACAAAGTTTCTTAAAAAGTTTCTAAATTATACTGATTGAGTAGCAGCTGAACTTGTAGAGACATAACGATTTTTTTTTTAAGCAGGAGATGTGAAGAATGAGGAATTCCCTCGCCGGGTCTCGAACCCCCGACCTCTTGAATACGCGCCAAGCGTGCTAGCCGTTACACCATGAACGCATGCAGAAAGGAGAGAGAAAATACCTTGTATTAGGTATTTTGGAAGCATGAAAGATGAAAAATGAGCAATGCCCTCGCCGGGAATCGAGCGCCACTTTTAGAGGCATTAGGTATTTTGAAAGCAGGAAAGATGAAAAATATGCAACGCCTTCACCGGGAATCGAACTACGGACCACTGCAATACGCGCCCAGTGTGCAGAACACCACACCACAAAGGCATGCCAAGAAGGCCGGAGAAATACATTATAACATTATTTACTTCCCTTTTAAAGCGCGACTGGGGATTAGGGGACTCCGTCGCGAAATTCTGTTAGTGGAGAATCATGATCCACCACCCTTTTTAGTCGGGCGCCACTGTAGAGACATTGGATTTTTTGAAGCAGGTGACAGTAAAAGTGAGCAATGTCCTCTCCGGGACTCGAACCTCGGACCACTCGAATACCCTCCGAGCATGCTAACCGTTACACCACGAAGGCAGGCAGAAAGAAGAGAGAAAATACCTTATAAACTCACCAAAAATATCAAGAAGTGCTCTCGATATAATTGATAAAATAATTTTGGTCAGTTCCGATTTTTACTAAATAAATTATGTTTTGCTACAATAACTAATCTTAACTAAAATATGCATAAAATTAAGACCTGACTGACTTACTTTTACATTAATTAGGATTCTATAGGAAAACGTAAGTACGCATTCCTTTTAGGCTCATTTAACATTTTATTTTTCTCTTTGTAGAACCAATCTACGAATGCATTGATTACAGTTATTTTAGTGCACTATTATTATTATGATTATTGCGTAGTTATTTACTGATTTTAGTAATAATTACTGGGTGATTTGTAGACGGTTGTAAACTCATTGTTATTTTAGATTGCCTAATCCAAACTAATATTTTCTTTAAATTGTAATTAACCATTTTTCTTTTGTCAGATTATTTAAATTGTTATTTTACGTTTCTTGGTATCCAACGAAAAGTAAATAATTCGGTGTTTGGATAAGGGTTAATTAGATAAAGCAAAACATCTCAAATTTGAATTTTCATAACTTTTTAATTTTTCTTTGTTTTCTTAATTGATGTTGACGTAATGGCGCAATGAATTTTAATTTCATAGGAGAAAATTTCAGTTTATAAATGCAATTTAATTTTTCTAGCTTTTATGTTCTTTAAGTGTCACAAAAGTTTACTTTGCTTTTAAATTAATTTCCTTTCTGTGGCTTCCCCCCCCATCTGTGTCCTCATTTCCTCCAATTCACCTCTTATTCTTCATTTATTACTTTTCGGTGATTGATTCTTCGGTGATTTTTCGGTGATTGATTCGTACAGTAACTGACGATAATATTTCACTCCTTGAGTGCATATAATTATGTTCCAAGGCATTTCATTATTTAGTCAAGCAGGAGTCGTTTGGTTTTCGGCTAAATAATTTAATTATGTTTTAAAATAGATGAAATATTTAATAAATAATCTGCATTTTGTGGGGTGGCAAGAAGCTTTATAAACATCAAATGAAATAAAGCTGCACATAACGGAAAATACATTAAGCTCCACTATCAAGAGATGTAGGTTAACGTAACATGTTGTTTTCGAGCAATTAATTGAATATACTACAATTAGTATTTTACAAATTTAAGGTACCAAAAGAAAGAATTCAGCGCTTCTATCGAGTTACTACTTAAAGCAAGCTTTAGCGTAATTAAAAAAATTTTGATGTGGACACCACATAACTTCCTTCTATGGCCTATTAAATTATGCACATTTTTGCTGCATCTCATTTAAATTTATTTCCTCGAATTTCAGTGGAGATATATTCTCGTTCAGTTTATGCAGTTCCCATTTCGCGGAAAGGTAAAAATGCATAAAATCTCAAAGCATACTTTTCTAAAAAATTGTAAAATATAGAAAAGCATAAAACACCGAATACAGTTAAAACGGTTAAAAAACAATTTTTACTATTAAAATCACTTTCTAGGCAAAAACAAGCAATGTGGCCAACGGGCAAGTTTACTTTTGAAAGTTTACTTTTGATATCAATTGCACTAAAGACATCGAATTTGGTGCCGAAACTAAATTCACTTCTCTACTGAGTTTCGAATGCAAACACATGGTAGTTTCTTAGGCTTAACTCGCCACTTAAACATTTAAATTATTGATAAATCTACTACTATTCCACGCAGATTAACTGAAGGCATAAAACCTTACCTGGAACATAACACCACACAATCCAATAACTTTAAAAAATGCACAATTTACCAATATAATAAGAATAAACTGAGCCCACCGAGCGAGTTAACAGAGACAGAATATATAATATATAATATTATATATTCTGTCTTTGTTAACTCGCCACAGACAGAATATATATATATATAATATATAATCTATCTATCTATCTATCTATCTATATATATATATATATATAATATATATATAATTTATTTCCTAAACAGTATTGATTAATTGATTATATTATCTCCTAAGTTTAATTAAAGTAGAATTATTTTAAAAATGTGCATCCATACTGGTAAGTTATATTTTGAAAGATGTTTTGAAGTAATTTGAAAGCAAAATGTTAATATGAAAGCAAAATGTTATATATATATATATATATATATATATAGATAGATAGATAGATATATGATGATTATTTAATAATGCGTAGGAAGAATCAGCTTGCAGTCGTCATGGCCGGGATTGAAAGCGTAGAGACGAAGATGGCAAAACTAGGTTTTTACAATTACTAATCTTTGTTTTCGCACATATCAAATGTTTTCTTAGTAGATAAGACATCTTAGAATAAGAACAAATCAGGGCATAGTAACATAGAGATGGTTACAAGGAGGAAGATAAAGAAATGGCGTAATTAACTAGCCAGCCGTATTTATATCATAATAGTTGCAATTGTAGAGATAAGCTATGATTGGTTACCCTTTCCAAGTAGCGTTATATAACATAGAAAGATCGCCAATTTGGGAGAACAGATAAATTTAGAGGAAGAACCCCAAATCTAGAATACTTAATTTTGAGGTCTCCAATTATTCTTAAAGCAGCTATCGTATTTTGTTATATCTTACATATATATTGTTTCACAAGAAAAAAAATTAAAGTTAAATTAAATTTAAATAATTCTCTTGCGCATTCCTGGAATGCCAAGGAATGTTTGAATTTAACAGGTATTCGCTATTCGTATAAATCAAATATATAATTAAAATTTAAAATTTAATTAAGACATTTTAATTGCAAAGAAATAGAAATAAAAATAATGATTATTGCTGCGAACTAGTTTACAATATCATTTAAATTCGAAGAGCATATGTAAATTAATTACACACTAATCTAAAATCATGAAAAAATATATTATTCCAAAAAATTAAATTTATTATTCCTAAAAATTGCATAATTTAATAATTGTTGAGCAGGTAGGCGATATAATTATCAAGGGGAGGTTACCCCCAAACCTAACTCTTCAACTACTCAATTCGTGTTTCGTCATCCATATAGACAAGGTCATCCATATAGACATATGTCATCCATATCGTATTAGATAAGTGCAATTAATTTACATATCCTCTTAGAATTTAAATGATATTGTACGTAAATTAGGTTGCAGCAATAATAATTATTAGTCCAAATGGACTTTGCTCCTGAAGGACTATTGTTTTCGTTTTGCGATTTTGCGTTGGTTCACTGTAAATAGCCGTTTCACTTTTCAAACTGCTGCCACCAAATGTTAGAGTCCTGCATTATGTTTGAAGAAATTAAGCAATGAAAAATCTGCATAAATGTATGTATATTTCTCGCATTGAGATAAAACAACGGTACATAGAGCCATCGAATTTTGAATGACGTAATCCTTCTGCGAATATAGGCATGTGGAAGCACACATTTGAAATTTGGAATTTGTTTTATGGTCGATTTCATATTTTGTAAAACTTTACCGAATTTTTGATTAACGAACTCAACGATTTGAAAGCTAGCAATGGCAATAATCTACGGGGGGAGGGAGCCTTTTTATCTCCGGCGCGCGGAACTGTGTATCGGAAATTATAAAAATAGGCTCATTTTAAAATTATTTTGCGACATTGCTATTGAACTGAAAGTTAAGGTTTAAGAGCGAAGAACATGATATTTAATAAATAAAGGTAACACACAAAACGCTAAAAAAACGCACCTTTGGACTTAATTTAAAATCTGAAACCTTTCAGACTTTTTCTTTTTTTTTTTCTTAAATTTTTGTTTCTTCGCAGTTAAAATTTCTTAATTAAATTTTAAATTTTAATTTTAGATTTGCTTTATACAAATAGAAAATATTTGTTAAATGCATATATATATATAAATATATACGCATAGGTTTGATTTTGTTGTGGGTATTTTCACATCGTGATGTTACAATGGTCCATCCTTCTTTACAAGTACATCGAGCCGTTCGTCTTTGTATGAACATTCAGTGTCATACAAGGAACATAATTACAACATAAATACATGTTCTCATAAAAATAAGAACAAAAGCTACCGGAGCAGACTAATTAGGACTACGTTTACAAATTGCATCATGTCATTACTCTTTGGCAATCAGTGTTGCCAGTCTTGGAAGAAAAATACAAATAGTCACAGAGTTATAACTGCAGACAAATAAAATAAATTTATAATGAAATAAAATGCACAGTTAATATTTAATTCCTAGCGATTCAACCACCCTAAGGGGTCACTGACGGCAGAAACATTTTACGATACGTAAAATATCAGCTACGTCTCCTGTATGATCTCCTCACAAACTGATAACCAAAAAAAAAATCTAAAAATAAACTTCATCTAAGTGGTCTTTTAATTTTACTAATACCTCAGAGATTTTTATGTTTAGTACATACCGTATTAATTAATTTTCTTGGAAATACAGTTTCATGACAGACTGTAGAAGTGATTATTCCTTTTATTTTATAAGCCTTTAAGATGCTTACCGCATGGATTTATATCATATTTTATTGATCCACTTTACTCAAACACCTTCAAACCCACTTACCTCTCTTTGTCGCCGCTTACCTCACATTCATCTCTAACCTTCATTTTCACGTTACCTCTCTTTGTTATAACGAAGTAAAAAAGCATAAATGTGGTCAGCAAAGGAATCCCAGATGACTCTCATTAAACTTAGTTTAAGCTCCGTATGTCTGTGTCAAAAACTGTTTTGTTCAGTAAAAGAAGCACTGAATCGGTCATGACTGCAACAAATTCCGGATGTATTAACATATCAGCAAAATCTAGATTTTAGATTATTAAGGCTAAGATAATATATATATAATTTAGAATAAAGAACATACAAAATAAAATTCAAGCTTTAATTTGCAATATGCCATTTAGTTGCGTATTTAATTAGGTTGTTTCCTCTTTCTATCTAAAAAATAATATCATCTTATCCCTATCACATGTTTCTTATGCCCATGACCGAATATACTGATGATATAATTTAAAATTATTTTAGTCAGTCATAATGTTGAATTTCCCAAAACAAATTTTTAATTAACGAATAGAATTGTACAATAACTTCATTAATATTGATATTTTAGTATACGCATTTATCTAACTGTTTGCCCCGCTAGCCAGCTGTCCGCTACTACGCTTTCTATTTCAAATATGTTAAAAAGTAGGAAAAGTATGGATATCGTCACTGAAGAGTGTACTCGCGTTTCGCTGTATCAAAGAAATCAATATCAAAGAAGATAAGTCTAAAATCTATTTTTATAATATGCAAAATATATTTTATAATTTGCAAAATAAAATACCCAGTTCTATGAAAGTTTCCCTGTGAAATAGGGTTAGGGTTGCCAGAAAGTGGCAGGAAAAGGTAGAGTTGCCAGATTAGGTGCAAAATCCCTCATTTGGCGATAAAATTTGCGGTACGTCTTACACGGAACGAGCATTCTAAAGCGCATTCTTAGCGGTTTCCTCGGGAATAAGAAGAAGGTAAGCTACATATACCCTGCGTGTACGAGGAGAAAATAGTGTCGTGAGTTCAGAGAATAGCTTGAGAGAGATCGACCGTGTCGGGAGCTGTACTTTAGTGTTTTGCCGTTAGGTTGTCTTCTTCGTTATAGCCTGGAGGCTGTGTTCCTGATTGTTTCAGAATATTTACCGTAATTTTTAACGAGTATAAACGTGTCTTTGGAACTACACATAGTGCTTACTGGCGAATGAATAGTGTTTGATTCTTCATCAAGTGTTCTCATCAATTACTTAAGGGGTGTTGGAACCCAAACAATCTTCAAAAAATGGTGATTTCGGAATTTTGCATTTTCAAATTCTCTACACTTTTATCTTTACAAAAATACCATTCTTTAATCTCTTTGAAAATTATAACTGTAAAAAATCTAGTTTAAATTTGTCATCGAATGCTTTGATAAATGAGGACTTTTATAAAAACGCATTTTTCTCCAAACGTGATTCTTTTATACTCGACGTATCTCTACAAAGGGGCTTTTTTTAACATATTGTGTGTTACCTTTATTTATTAAATATCATGTTCTTCGCACATAAACCATAAAATTCAGTTCAAGAGCAAGATTGCAAAATAATTTTGAAATGAGCATATCTCTATAATTTCCGATATAAAGTCTCGCGCGCTAAAGATAAAAATGTTTTTCTGTACAACTTTGTCATTGCTCGCTTTGAAATCCCTGAGTTTGTTAATCAAAAATTCGTTAAAGTTTTACAAAATATGAAATCGATAATAAAAGAAATTCCAAATTTCAGACTTGGTCTTCCAGATGCCCAATATTCACAGGAGGAATACGTTATTCAAAATTTGATGTCTCTAGGTACCGTTGTTTTTTCACAGTGCGAGAAACATACATACATTCGTGCAGATTCTTCACTATTTAATTTCATTAACTATAATACAGTGCGATAATATTTGGTGGCAGCAATCTGAAGTGTGAAACAAAGCTTATAGTCAATCAACGCAAAATGCCAAAACGAAATTACTAGTCCTTCTGGGCAATTTGCCACTTCGGACTAAAAAGGGAAAATGTGATTAAAACGTTTTGATTACATACGTGTTGCAATGTTTATTAATTATAATAGTAGAGTGTCAGTAACGTTTTACAAATGTGTAAACAATAATTTTTAATTTTTAATTGCCACCTGTGATTAAAATAAGAACTATGTTAAACATTAGCAGTTTCAAAGGAGATGGAACAACGGGAAGGGATCTCTGGGAAATTTCTTATTGTTGCGATAAGCCCAGCTGCGGTGAGATGCCTTCCCCGCAAAGCAATGATAGGGTTACCAGAAAGTAACTGGGAAAGGCGAATCTGCCAGATTTGGCGCGAAACAGTCACTTTGGTTATATTTGGTGACAAAATTGGCGATATGTCATAGACGGAGCGAAAACATTCTAGAATGCATTTTTATTGGTTTTCTCGAGAATATCCTTGAAAGTAGGTGTTAAGTTAGCGCCACCTATTGGGTTAACAGCGCCACCTATTGGGTATGAAAAGAAAGTCTCACTTGGGCATCTGGATTCGTCTAAGCAACATGCCAGAGCATGTATAAAATCTGAATGTCGTTAACTACTGTCAATAAATTAGTTAATTGTTTTGCTATACAGTCCACTCATTAGTTTAGAATCATAGTAAAGTAGGTTAAAGATATATGTATACCCTGCCTGTCCTGGGAAAGAGTTATGTCTTGAGCTCAGAGATTAGGTTAAGAGCAATCGATCGAGTCGGGAGCTGTACTTTACTGCTTTGCCGTGAAGCTCTCTTCACCGTTATAGCCTGGAGGCTGTGTTGCTGATTGTTTCAACGTGTGTGTTAAAGTTTTTTTCACAAATGCAAACGTGGCTTGTGTAATAATACCTATAGATTGCGTTTTGATTTTTCATCAAGGGTTGTCATCAGTTGCTCCAAATCCACGAACGCGTAGAACGCAGCATTATTTTTCCTGATTTCCTGCTATGTGAAGTAAATATGAACTCCATTACATGGGCAAAGATTTTCGTAAATGTCTCCCGTTTTGGCCAGATAGCCAGATTACGTTTTATTATGAATGACTATAATAAAATTACTTCGCATATCGTTTCAAACTAAATGGATTTGTGATGTTATTGTTATTGTTGCGATAATCTCACTTGTATGCCATCAGAACAAGCCCACGAAATTCATATCGGCGAGAAGTACAAGATTGTGCCTGTCGTGGGCAAGAGTCTCTGGCACCATGTAACTGACATTATATTTTTCTCTCCATGCCGCAAAATACCTACGCATTTACAAACTTCCATGCCTTCTCCGAGATTTAAACCCGAGCCCTTTCGGTATAGTAGTCAGACTCACTAACCACTATCCCATTTGGGTGACATTAAAAGGGAAATAAATGTGTAAATAAGTCTTTGTGTATCATAATGTACATAGTAAAGATGGCTTCATTTGATTAATTAAGTTTAGGAACTATCCATATGAAGCAAATAAACATGTTTCATTAAAAATATGAAGGTATAGGACACTTACTTAAGATTCTTCTACTTTACTGATTTAGGGGAAAAGAATACCTGCGTAAGACCTTGATCCTTCCTGATTTAAGGAAAAGAAACACGTATTATCAGCCTATCACGTAGAGAATGATATCTAATGAGTAATTCATGTTATTTTATTTTATGTTATGGTCGAAGAGACCTGAAAAATTTGTATTCAATTTAGCATTTCAAAAGAATGATTTCTAAATTTTCACTTTATATGTATTCATGACGCAGGTGACTTAAAATGCAATTTCCATTAAATATTCCATTTGAAATAATTGACTAGTGTCGCTATTATTGTGATTACATCTATTAAATTTGCTTATGAACTAGACAACGAGATAATAATGCTAATCAAGTCTAAGTAAAATGTAGTAATTTCGCCTAATTTAGACAGATACGTGATTTGAATTCCCTCTCTGAGAAAGCATTCGATTAGGAACTCCACGTGGTCAAGTAATGTTATTATGGTTAAGGGCTTGAATAATTAGAGGTAAAGGCAGAAGCAACAGCAAAAGAAAATTCCATCGACTTACCCATTCACTTTGGTAGAAGTTTATTATTATTTCCGTTATTATTTATTTGAATGAATTTTTTCGAGAATCGGTACAACGCCAGTTTTTATAAGACTGATGCCTCAAAATGTTTCATCTCGGTTAATTGGTTTATTTACGTTACTTAACAGTTTTTCATTTCTTATTACAAATTAATTTAACTCAGAAATCGTACAGACAAAATATTTATAGAGTTTGAACGTGTGAGCATTAAAAGTCTACGCCACTATCGCTAATGAATACTGGTGAATTATTTTTCCGTTAAAAGATATAAGTAAACAGTAGGAAATTTAAATTCGCCATATATGAAGAAAGTTTTAATTATTTTTAAGTAATTCATTTCCTCGAATTAAGGATGCCAAATGCTAGTTAATTTACTGATATTATTATACGATTTTAAAATATTTATAAGCTTGTAGTATGGTGTGGCCCCAACTTGTCAGCCACTGTGGTAGTGACTGCTATGAAATGTAAATTTACACAAACATGTGAGAAGGGTTCAAAGCCTTTTTTATTCCACTTTAAAAATAACAGCTGCGTCCACTTGACGACTACGCCGACTCGGCGGTTTAACAGAAATAGAATGTACAACTGAAAAAATTAATGGCTGGATGAATAACTAGCTAGATGACTATCCACGAGGCTCTGAAATCTTAACTAACCTAACTGCGTTCTAAAATACAGCTGAGGTTCAGCGAGCTTACTACTTAAGCAGTTGAAGGACTCAGCAAAAACTGCCGAGATAGGCACACAGGCCGAAACGCGCGGTTCTTAAATTTCTACCTAGCAACCTTCACTTTCGCGATTCAAGAAGCATACTTACAATCTCGTTTCCCTTCTATTTAAACTCAACTTACTTCTGCTAAAATTTGAATATACTGCGCGCTCTACAACAATTTACATACTCTAGCACTGGCAATTCTAAGGGAAAGTAAAGGCTTGACAGGAAAGATAGCTTAAACTTAATAAATGTTAGTTAAATCAAATATAAACCCTACAAGCTCAATAATTATTATTTCCGTTATAATGATTATTCCGTTTCTTTAATAGTCTAGCAGTCTATTAAAGCAGGACAACAAAATCATTTGCTCAGTTAAGCAGAATTACTTAAATTATTCAACAAGATAAGGATTAAAGAAATGTCAGAAATTGGAAATGTTCGAATATGGACTCATAATATCTTTTTTAGCTTTCTAACGTTTATCTAACTTTTTTCTTATATTGTTTCTAATTTTTAAGTTAAATAAAACAGTGTACGAAATAGGCAGTAGTTTGCATCTAATTCTGTTTATTGATACATAAATTGGGACATTACCGAGAATTTTGAATACTGTCGTGAAATTCTTCATGCCAAATGTTCTGATCATATGTTTCTGGAATTCATTAAGCATGAATACTCATTGTATTACTCTTAAAAAATATTTGTTTTGTTTCCACACTTAAGCAATTTCTAGGTTGTTTTAACAATGTCTTACACAAGTGATAGAAAACTGCCAGGTCTGTGGCTTGTCTAAGATGCTATCCATAGGCCAATTATCCATAGGCCTATCCACAGGCTCATTAAACAATACCTTTTTGCCAGTCGCCACTGGAATAAAAAAGCTTAGTGTTATAGATGAATATTTCAGAATACATGCCTATTTTTATACTTTTAGCTATATATGAGAATCTTAAAGACTGCTGAAAATTGAAGAACTGAAGGAAAGCTAAGGAGAAATTTTCTTCGTATTAAAATCCTCACTGTGCTCATTAACTCACGTTTATTACATTATAATCTTGAAATTTAACATGCAGAACTTTTTTATTAAAATAAATTAAAATACCATATTTAATTGCTATGGAGATAATGTGAAATAATTATACCGACTATTTTGAAATTAAAAGTATTTAGTTTAGGGATACGTATTCTTAAATATTGGCTACGCAAAACTTAATGCGAATACTGAGAGGCCAAAGTACATTTACAGACTGCACTTGTGTATTGAAACTATGGCCCGAACATTTTAACACTGTATTAAAAAGTACACTCTGCCCCCCCCCCAAAAAAAAACGTTCTATATTTCCCGTTCTACTGGGCCGATTGATGAAATTTAACTTGCGTTTTTCATGTCTCGAAAGCGTGACTTAACGTATATATCAGATTTACATGTAATATTGCTCTAACATAGGTATACTGGTATAAAACCAGACTTTTTCTGAAAGGGTATGCCAGTTGTTCTCCATATTTCCATTCTAGGACTCGAATTATGCCTAAATATTACATTTTACTGAATAATTCTACAATACAGTTTGGAGCACATTTTTCACTCTCTATTGGCTAACTCAGTTTACGTTCACCTTTTTGTTCTCCCTTTCATTCTGCATGTGCGGGAAAAATATGTCTCGTTTCATCTTTCATTGAAATATTTTTTTTATTTTATATTGTATTTTTAATAACAATTGTTATTTTAAGATTTTTAACTGTTTGAAAATGTATTCTAATTATTTGAGTAGCGCTGTTAAATAATTGTTCTTGAAATGGTTATTTTAAAAAATTATATTTATTTATTCGGATTGGTTCCGTTAATCATGTTTATTTTCCTATAAATGGTTTTTTAATTTAATTTTATTTATTTTCATTGTATTTCTTAAGGAGTACTATGGGAACAAATATTTAACATAATGCTTTTGGAAATTTCATTTTGCACTGAAAGAGAAAATATCGCAAAGCACGATGGATGGGCCCTTTAAAAAAATATAAAAGGCAGAAAAACGTACAATCGACATTTTAATTTAGAATTTTTGGCAGGCACTAGGCATTATAGGCGTCGGCTTCTACCAAGGCTGGAAGCGGTGGTCACTTTGTTATGGGGGCAGCTAACAGATGGGCCACTGTTGTCTCCTATGAAGGGTAAACAATTTACATTCACGCCCTTTTCCAGTACTCAAACCCGGGCCCTTCGTTACGGCAGTCAGAGACACTAACCGCTTTCCCGTCTGGGTAATTTTATTTAGAATGATATGCACACAAACAGTTCTCCAAAGTTTCATCACGATGCCATTGCTCTATACAATTTAATCATCCTACATTTAATTTGTTCAAGATATTATCCTTATTTCCAAATAAGTTTCAATTTTTAATTTTTTTAAATCGCAAGAATCAAATAGCATAACATCAAAAGACAATTTCATGCACAGTAAATAAATAAATAACGAAACAATTTTTATAATCTAATAATCACAAAATTATAATTAAAACAAGAAAACGAACAAACGAAAAATTAACTTTCATAAAATTAGGTGGGGAAACAACCAAACACAAGGTCGTCACTTTGCCAAAATTTATGCAAGCTAATTTTTCTTTTCGTCGTTTTCTCGTTTCATTTATATTTTTGTGATTATTAAATTTTAAATATTATAAAGATTTAGACTTTAAATTTATGTTTTACTTTGGCATTTATCTCTTGTCTCTTAAAAATTAACTTCCTTTCTTTGTTTCTCAACAGAACATAACGAAAAAATAGATGCTGAAACGAAAATATAAATCCATAGTACTGAACATCGTTAGCTATGAGTCATTTTGAAGGCAAGAGATGAAAGAAGAAAATGTTTCAGCTAATGTCTATGATCTCTAGGAGAATTCTTGAAATTTCAATAAATTCCGCTCAGACATCTTTGGAATCTCCGTTTATGATACGTAATATTCTCTGTCATAAACTATATTTATACAGATCTTAACTTGGGAAAAACAGTTAACTTACGCAATATTATTATGTTTCTTCCGCTAACATAGACGGATTCATTGCAAAATTTGACCTACTGCACACAGTGAAATCTTTAGCAATGTATGGTTTGAGTCTCCAGATATTTTGCCTTGAATACGAAATTTCTTTGAAGTGGTTTTCCACAAACTATTATTCTTTCTTCTGAAACACTTTATTTCTTTATTTGCATAAGAATGTTTAGTTTTTTCGATATCTATATTTCCATAAATTTTGTATTCTTACCATTTTTTTAAACTTGTGTTATCTTTCAGGAAGACTGCTTTCATTTTCTAGATGTTAAGTTTAAAATAAACCCGGACTGTAACATTTTGAGTTAAAGCGTGCTAACTAAATGACAGAAGGATAAAGCATTTCCCAAACCTTTTCGGTTAACTGAGACTAGCATTTATTCTGTTCCACCAAATATTTCGATCTTAATATCAGGTGCATATAATTTTACAATTTTGACGATTTTTAAGACCAGTAAATGACATATTAAAGAGTATATTAACTACCTGTAATAGTATGAAGGAAAATTAGTTATCTGAGTCATTGGGAGATGGTTAATATAAAAATTCATATTTCATATTGCTTTTATTCAGAATTTCTATTTTGAATGAATTACACTGTACTCCCATCACGAAAACTCATGACAAATAAATCATTTTGATACTTGTTACGACTTTCGCACAGTTATAAGGTGAAATTTTGTGATTTAATACAGCTATCAAAATATTGCCTTAAGCAATTCAGAATACGTTATAAAAGGTACCGAGACTTTTGGAAAAAGCTGTTTATCTAGATCTTCAAATATAGTACTTTTGCCTTTCCTTGCGTTGATTTCTACAAAAAAAAATGAATATTAAAAATATAAAATATGGTATTTAATTGCACTTTAAGAAAAATGCATACCATATTTATGATTAATATATATGTATAAATTTTGCTCACATCCCCATATATTCATTTGACAAGGCTATTGATAAATTCATCCTGGCACATCCTCTCAAGCATAATAGAAATAGTATTTATTACATTGGTTTTACTAGCTATAATTTATTTACATTAATTATATTTTCGTGACGTATTTGGTTCATCACACATAGTTTTATCCTGTTCCCTCTCCCGATTTTCAAACTAATAATATATACTCGTACATATAGCACTATTGGGTTACCTGGCAATTAATGGAGCTTTAGCATTTGATATTTATATTTTGGAATTATAGGTGCAACATGTACAACATTATTTATATAATATTATACAGAAAGCATGTTTAATAAGTTTAAGCATGATGTAATGTATAAATGGTATTGCGTAATATTTCTAAAATGTTGAAACATGATGAAATGATTGTTGTTGTTCTTTCTGATCTGAGAAGATTTCGATGAAGTTCATGAATTTATCCTGGCTAAGAGGTAATAAACGTCTGTTGTCAGCCACACCCATGGTCAACTTATAAATGATCTTTCCATTTTAACCCATCTCGGTCTCCCAATCGATGTACAACACCCGAGAGGATGGCTCCGAGGATGTCCTACCCTTCATTCCTTCTTACCAGCCTCGCCAGAGGTTTGATAGTATTTTAAGTGATTCTATGCCTCAAAATCACTATACGCCCACAAACAATTTATACCTTAGGCCATTTACAAAAAAATGTATTCCCAAGAACAAGGTTAAAGAAACTGACTTCTCAACCACAGTGTGAAGGGAGCATCTGGAATAATAGTATCATTTTCAATAGTATAAAATGAAAAGCATGCAAAACAAGTTGCTTTTTATGAATTTTGAGAGGCTCTTAAACCCTATTGTGTTATGCCTGTTAATTGAAAATACCAAACCTCGTTCGAAGCGGGAGTTTTTAACATGAGAAGGTCACCAACAGATATACATGGAGATATCTCAAAAGTCTAAGGGCGAGGCAGAACCTTGTCTTCCTAAGGAGCAGTGAAACGTTAGACTACATTCTTTAAAGAGGAAAGAGTATTACTCGAAGATGATCCTTCAGTTCTCATGTGACTTCTGACGGCATGTGACATTTTATCCGATTTATGAAAATATGCATCCTTGGGAAAACGTTCCCGCATAGCAGGCTATAAATGGTGACGATTCTAGGCTCTCATCTGCGGAAGTTGAGTGCCTAGAATGTGGTCACTAGAAATCGAGAAACAACAGATGAATATTCTCAAGACTTACTGCCTGAGATGAGATCCAATTAAATAATTCTATTTATGGCTTGAAGAGGATATAAAACATAGTTTCACTGCTTTGACCTAGACACGAAACAAAACAGCATGCATAAAGAAAATACTAGATCATGCTAGTCTCTTATCTTCAGAATCCAGAAAACAGCCGAAATATTTTTTTTAATAATGCTGTGAAGGGTATGAAAAACTACCATTGTTTATTAATTATATGCTACTTCATACTATGAAAATTCCTGTCTATTTTACTAAAAAGTTGATTGAAGAACAAATTTTCAATATACAAGTTTCACATTCCCAGATCACCATCCAGCAGTGAGAATTTAGATTCTCCTTCCCCACACGCACAACATATTTACCAGATTTGAAGTCCAGTAACTTCCCTTTATTTAAAAAGTGAGACAGAATTTAAGTATTATTGTTTCAGGAACACTGGTGATTTGAAGGGTGCATTTAAAAACAGCTTGAAGGCCAGGACAAAATATATTTCTGTTAATGGTCCGTTTTGCTGAACGTACTGAATTCAAAAGAACCACTTATAAAATTAGAAGGTATAGTTAGGAGAACGATACGATACCGAAGGGCATTCGAGGCATGGTTGCAACTGTCCGCCCATTCATAGAAGGCAACAGAGGCCGCCTATTACGCGCCTCCCCAATAATATGGCCACAACTTCCGGCGTTATGAATGGCCAGTGCTGAACAGGCAAGCGCCCGCTATGGGATTAAAAAAATAGACATTCATATTATAGAGACATTAGGATTTTTTTCGAAGCAGGAAAGATGAAAAATGAGCAACGCCTTCGCCGGGAATCTAACCAAGGACATCTGGAATACGCGCCCAGCGTGCAGACCACTACACTACGAAGGCATGCTAAGGAGGCGGGATAAATACCTTATACTATTGTTCAAGTGTGTTAGGCTTCGAAAGTGTTGGTCCGTGTGTATCCGTATGTATTGAAAATATCATATCCAGTTAGTTTATGACATGACAATAGTATTAACTTAATTCTTTATGAAGGAGTATAAGTGTATTTACAAAAACCTTAGATTTATTTTTATCAGTAAATGCATCCCACAAAATTAAAGCAAAAATAAGCTTAACTAGTTCTGGTGGACATTTGCACAAGAAGACCAAATGGTACTCGTCGATAATGGAGTACTACAAATAGACGAAGCATATTAATAACTGTTGCCATTTCCATCGCAAAGAATAACAATACATCTAAATGTGTTGCCGAAAACAGAACTGCTCTCTAGGTCATAAAACTCAGCACTTCCTACAGACTACCCATAAAACTATCCGATGTTTTTACAGCCTTCATGTTTTGTAAGCATCTCTGAGAAAGCATCATTAGGAAGAAGTACATTACCCATAGAAAAACAAAACATTCTGCCGCTGAAATTATTCCTCTTCCTGTGAATTGTATTTTTTGAAGCAGCAAGCTTTCCAATAAAAGCAGGTTTCTTGTACATTTAATAACATAGAACCGTATGAGAATTGATTAAAAGCTTTTAAAATCTTAAAACGTATAGAATTGATTAAAAGACTTTATTCGAAATTATTTCAAAATATTTCAAAATGTATGCTAATTTGTTTAGACATGAAAACATTTCTAAAACTTATTAAATATGTAGCTGATAGTTCTTAGCCAAGTCCAAAAATGTTACCATAATATACTTTTGCAAAATTCTTGATCCGCCATTTTCGCTCCAATGCTTGCGATTTCAATTTATACTGGCACATAATATGAAATAATTAAAGTAAGATTAAACTATAAACTTTAAAATCGTTAACTTTAATCTGTACCAAATTTTAAATATTTAGATGAACACTTAAATATCAGAAGCATGACTAAATCTAGCTTCGAATCTTCGAAGTATTCCTTCTGAAATCACGCATACATATTAAAAATGCCCTTTAGCTGCCGAACACTTAATATATATATATTAAGGAAAAAAATGAAGTAAAAGGTAATGAATAAGCTGTAGCTTACATAGAATACTTGTAGAGACGTTAGGAATGTTTTCTTGGAAGCAGGAGATGTGAAAAAGGAGCAACGCCTTCGCCAGGAATCAAACCGCGGACCTCTCAATACGCGTCAAGCTTGCAGACCACCACACTATACGAAGGCATGTTAAGAAGGCGGGAGGAATACCTTATGTACTCCCACTTTAAAAGGGCGACTGGGGTTTTAGGGGACCCAATCGCCAAAACCTTGGTGGAGAGAATCATCATCAACCCCCTTTTAGTTCGGGCGCCACTGTAGAGATATTAGGTTATTTTTCGGAAGCAGGAGATGTGAAAAATCAGCAGGCTTTCGCCGGTAATCGAACTATGGACCTCTGGAATACGCGCCCAGCGTGCAGACCACTATGCTACGAAGGCACGCCAAGAAGGCGAGAGAAATACCTTATATTCTTAATTTTTTAAACACATATTTCTAAGAAGATATTCAGAATTAGTAGTCGTATTTTCGGACTTGCAACTAAACCCATGAAACTGCGATACCCACAGTGAATTCAAAGGAATATTTAAAGGTTATAAGACTCTCAAATTTTCCTAACGTTTATTTTATTTTAAAACTTTATTGTCCTCTCTTATTTTTCACTTCCGGCCAGAATAATCGCGTTAGTTTGGTTATGCAAATTGTTCTTGCAAACTCTTAAGTATTTAAGTTGTGGCCTCTCGCCAAGTAGAGAGAGAGTGAGCCTTTTCGCCACATTATTACACGCGTGTTTTCAATCAGTTGCTGTCCGCATTTAAGGCCATAGAATTTAGTCCTCTAGAAGACGTATTGTAGTTTGTCCGCAGTTTGCATACTATATAGGTAAAAATCTAAAAGGCCGGTCTCAGTGTTATTCGTCTATATAAAGTATTCGAGTTTAGCTCTTATTTAAATTTAGTTAGCTAGTAGTTCTTATTTTCTTACCTTCAGACCACAAGTATTTAGTCTTTGTATCCCGAAGTGCGGGAGCATCTGTAATTCGTGGAGAGTAAATGGTAATTAAACCCTTCTCATCTTTGTTATCTCTTCTACAGTTTAATAGAACATAGTTTCCAGTAAACTCACTGTCCTTCCCAGGGCACTTACATATTCGCAAAGCATGTAACGAGAAACAGTAGTCCTGATAAGGTCATGTAGCGTGGATGGCCTAGTTTGTCTGAGAAGCAATTAGACGTGTTTTTGTGCAATTAGACGTGTCCTCCAAACGAAAAGTATATTTTTAAATAGTTACCAAGTTTTAATAATATGTTACTAAAGCGAGTTTAGCGTCTGTAACAACATATAAAGTATTAGGCACTTTTAGCCTAAAGATAATATTAACATATTATTAACGGATAGTATTACAGATAATATTAACATATTATTAACGGATAATATTGCAGATAATATTAACATATTATTAACGGATAAAGATTAATATTAACATATTATAAGTAATGGATTTTAAGGTAATAGTTCTATTAAACAGAAAGAAAAATAATACCTTTTTGGGCAAGTGGGATGTCTATTTTAAGAACCAAATAATACATTCCTCCTAAACAGAAAAGAATAAAAAACAAATAAAAGATATCCACACGGAAATAAGCAAACTTCCTATTAAAACATTACAGGTTATTAGGAATAGAGAATTGTCTTGCTACATATTTTCGACCAGACAGGAATAGTTTACAAAACAGCTCAAAATAAGAATGCTTATAAAGCTTAAAAAGCGAATGATCAGCTTTTGTAAAATAATTCATAATCAAAATAAAATAAATCCAAATTTAAAAAAATCCGAAAATTTTCAGATTTTATATCACGCCTAAACGGACCTAACGTTTTGTGTAACGTTTGTGTTGTTTGTAACCTTTATTTACTAAATTTCATGCTTTGCGAACTTAAACCACATGAAATTCAATTCAGCAGCAATATCACAAAATATTTAAAAACAGCACATCTTTAGAATTCCCGATAGACAGTCTCGCGCATTGGAGATAAAAATGTTTATTTTCGTACAGTGTTGCCATTGCTCGCTTTGAAATCGTTGAGTTGTTAAATAGAAATCCGTTAAAGTTACAAAATATGAAACAGATAATAAAAAAATTAAAAAAATCGAAATTCAAAATTCGGGACCTGTATTCGACGCATATAATCTTCAAGGTTTTGTGCCAGAAATCACTTTCACTATCACTATCATTATCAAAATTCGGGATCCCAGGTGCCTACGTTCGAGAGGAAGAT
This sequence comes from Stegodyphus dumicola, assembly GCF_044657685.1. Taxonomy (NCBI): domain Eukaryota; kingdom Metazoa; phylum Arthropoda; class Arachnida; order Araneae; family Eresidae; genus Stegodyphus; species Stegodyphus dumicola. Next base: position 138,814,206 of record NC_140777.1, read on the forward strand.
TACCGATGTTCAAAATTTGATGGTCCTAGGTACCATTTGTTTTTTACAATGAAAGAAACATACATGCATTCATGCAGATTTTGCATTATTTAATTTCTTTAAATATAATACAAAGCGATAATATTTGGCGGCAACAATTAAAAAAGTCATTCGTCGTTTATAGTGAAAAAGCCACAAAATGCCGTTTTGAGACTAATATCCCTTCTGGGTTAGCGCCTCTTTGGACTAGTAATTGTAGCTATACACTATTCTTCTTCCTTGTATAGTCACACTAGCCAATTAAGTACTATAATAACAATAATAATAATAATATTCAAACGAAACATATTAACACTAGGGAATAAAACGAAGACCTAAAGTGAAGAAGGAAGCAAAAATATCTATAAACGGAAGTCAACTGAAGATAACATATTGATATAAATGAGACAAACTTAAATAATTATTTAAAAAAATAAAAAATACTGAGCCTTATTTCCGATACCGAATGTAAGATTTGCATCATGAAAAGAAAAAAAAATATATTTATCCTTTGAGTCTCTGTCTATGTATACACACTATAATCACAATCAAACACATAATGAGATTTTAACCTGACGTAAACTCGATGTAGCGTTCTTTTTTTAAGAACAACTTCGTTGGATATAGGATGATTCATTATACAGTTTATATTCAAATCACAGTTACATTCAAATCGTCGTATATAGACGCATAACTGGGTCTGATGAATTACTATTGGCATTATCAATCGATTAACCATCAAGAAATAATATATCGATAATTATTAAGTGAATAGTTTTGAAGTATCGTTTAAATATTTTTAATAGATAGAAGGTAAGAACAAAATTTATTATTAGGTCATTAAAATAATAACTCTTCAGTTTCACTAATACTTTCAGGGTCAAGTATTACCTTATAACTATTGAGGTATTAGTTCTAATTACTAAATACTTAAATTTCAGTTCTTACTCAGTGCTACCTAAAAGCTATAAAGCAAAAGATCTCTCATAGCTTATAAGGTATTTCCCCCCGCCTTCTTAGAGTGCCTTCGTGGTGTAGTGGTCTACATGCTGGACGCGTAATCCAGACGTCCGTGGTTCGATTCCCAGCGAAGGCGTTGCTCATTTGTCATCTCTCTTGCTCCGAAATAATTCTAACAGCTCTACAGTGGCTCCCGAACTAAAAGCATAGTAAATGATGATTCTCCACACCCATGATTTAGCGAATGGATCCCCTAAAAGCCCAGTCGCTCTAAAAGGGGGGAGTATATAAGGTATTTCTTCCGCCTTCTTAGCGAGCCTGCGTGGTGTAGTGGTATGCATGCTGGGCGCGTATTCCAGAGGTCTGTGGTTCGATTCCCGACGAAGGCATTGCTCATTTTTCATTTCTCCTGCTTCCAAAGTGCTTAATGTCTCTGTAAGCTTAAATTGCGAAAGCACAGTAAGACAAACAGGTAACTTAAATTTAATTCATGTCACCATTTGTGAAGGGCAAACTAAGAATACTGTAAAGTAAAACAAAATACCAGTCTGGTGGCAGAGAAAACAAAGCTGGAACGTAAAATTCTCTTAAATATAAACTCAGGCTTTTCCTATCAAGGCTGCTAACTCTGCTTCTAACAACTAAAATCTAAATCAAAGCTAAAGTTACCACCAAGGCTAACGTCTGGTAATTATAATATTCTGAACCAGCCGCGTTTGCTGAATAAGAGACAAACTTTGTAAGTTTTTTTCACAACTAAACGTTGATCTGTGAAATGCATTAGTGCGAGTTCTTTCCGCAGTTTATCGTAAACAGCTTGCCAATTTAAACTGCATAATTCTCTGAACTGCTAGAATTTGTAGCAAAGTGTGGTGAAGGAAAGATGCAAATCAAAAATTAAACTGATTAGTTAAACTCAACTGTTATAACCTTATTCCAGAATTCAAGTTTTACTTGTTTTGCAGAATCTGATAAAGAAACTGCTTAGAAGTGTTACATTAAACTGTACTATATCATTCTTTTAAGACAACTAATTCCAAAACTGTTGTTTTTCTAACAGATATTCTATTTTTAAATTAATTGATATTCTATTCACGTAAGGGATATCGGAAGCCAAAAATCTTCAAAAAATGGTAAATTCGGATTTTTGCTTTCTCAAATTTTCTACACTTTTATCTTTCTAAAATTACCATTCTTTAATCTCTATGAAAATTAGAACTGTAAAAAATCTAATTTTAATTTGTCATCGAATGCTATGATAAATGGGGATTTTTTTACATATACACGCGTTTTTCTTCCAACGTGATTTTTTTATACTCGATGTACCTTTACTCAGGAGTTACTACTCGCAGGTATCTAAAATTTGTATGGCTTATTTATTATTTTTCCTAATATTTACTGAAATCAGCTTTTTATGATAAACTAAGAAAAAAAATAAAACATTTCTTGTGTGAGAAAAGTACTAAATTTTACTATGCCTAAAAATTTTCTGTAAATTACTCTAAAATTCAAAATTTTTTAAAAGCTCTTTCTGTATAATCAGATAGGTGTACTTTAATTACACAAAAAATTTCAAGCGTGTATCTGCAGCAGATTTTGAAAAAAAGGACATCGAAAATGGCCAATTTAACATTTGTAGGTATAGGGTGTTTCAACGTCCCTTTTTTTAAGTGCATATTCGCCTAGTCTGTTACAGTCGCAAAAACGAAGTTGTATTTTACGAATGTGGCAGTAATAAATTTTTACATCGTAAATCTCTATATTTTTCTCAACATTTCTCTCTTAACCATGAATAATATGCACATCATTTTTATTTTCTGTATTTATTTTATGTTGTATTTATTTAACGTATATTTTTTATATGGCCTAGGCATTAAATTATGTTAAGATCATTGCATCTGAGACAGCTGGCAATATTTATCTTATATTACTCACAACTAATAAGGTTGCAAAAAAAAATAAACTTATGGACACTTTGGCTAAAAAATACCAAATTCCCATTCAATAAATCAGAAAGTATCAGTTCTGGGAAGCAAGATAATACTTGTGACAGGGGAAAAGAAAACTTTATGATTAAGTGTAACAGAAAGAAGGAAAAACTGCCAAAGATTAAATAGAGATTTAGATGAACGTTTCGAAGCAAATCGATGTGAGCGAAACTGGTTCATATTTTCCAGTTATTTGCTCGAGTCATTGATAATTAATTGGATTGAAATAAGTCTAATATATAGGTAAGAGATAATATTAAGAAACGTTCTAATGTTGAAGCAATTTCGGATGCCTTTCGAGAAAGATGAAATATTTTCAGGAGACAGCAGTCAAGTTTAATGCAAGAGAAACTATATCTCAAATTTCTCTGAAATGGGGAACTGAAATACTTAATTATGAAAACAATTTAAGATTTCCAATGTCAACAAACCTAGCTTGAAAAGCAGCAACTAAATGAAAAATACTAGTCACTCATTATTACTATTGAGATATTATAGAAATCTGGCCTTCCTTTTTTAGCTACTGGTAAGAAAGGTGATCCAAAGCCCAAACATTGCTGTATGAGAAGTTCAGTAACAATGATTGAAAAATGAATTTGTAGGGATTGAGTCTGTAACTAAGCCTAACTTGTGCCAAATCCAAATAGACGTGTGAACGACGTATCGCTATGTCTAAGATGAAACAGAGTTGAAGACGGGTGCAAAAGACCCTTTCATTCAGAACTCAAAATAATTTAACAGAAGTAACTTCTTATGCTTACAAGCGAGCTAACATTTAGAAAAGATCAGTAATTCAAGTTTGAAACTAAGTAAATCTTAAATTAGCTCAAAGGACACACAAAAATAAATACCGCTCAAGTTGGTTCAAGCCTATACCGTCGTGACAAGCACTATCGGTTATTTAACATAAAATAACTGGTTAGATAAAAATAAATAAATGTTACAAGTTGTTTTTGGAATGAATGAATGAAATATTTATATCTTGTATGCATGGTTTTTAGTCTTGTTTTCTAATCAGCAGAGATGTAGCATGTTAGTTTTTCACATGCACGCAAATTTTTTTTGCTAATGTACATCCGCTCTGAAATTAGCTATTTGAAGAAATAAGCCATCTTACACTTATAAGCAACAAAATTATTTTTAATTTTAATTTTAACTTGAACATTATAAGGTAATTCTCCCGCTACACCTTCGTGATGTAATGGGCAGCACACTCGGCGCGTATTCGAGAGGTCCGACTTTCGAAAAACGGCGAGGGCATTGCTCCTTTCTTATGCTTCAAAAATACTAATGTCTGTGCAACATAAATAGACTAGCACATGTTTGAAATGTAAGCTAATTCCTTTTTTCCTGCATCATAATTTCCGAATGCAAAGTAGTCTGCATTCTGAAAGATCACTTAATTATTTTCGTTTTGTAAATAATGCAGAGGTTAAATTCAGATATGAATATTTAGTCATTTAATTCATTAAATACAGTGTTGAATTTAGTTATCCGTTAAAATGGAAAATTGCACTTACCACTTAAATTTATTTGCATTTATGTACTAGCGGTTAACAAAATCTATAAACTATTCCTAGCGTTAATCTATAAGTTATTGACGGCACTAATTGCAATATTTTTTTATACTTAAAGCGCAGTTGAAGAGCGAATCAACACAGTTCGTAAAGCTTGCACACATGCTTTACAGCTAAGCATTTTGTATCGAAATAATTTAAAATCAGTGATTAGATTTTATTCCACACGTGCTTACACATTTCCTTGGTATCATTCAACTTTATATATGCAAATGTTGAGAAAGCAAAATTTCTAGCAACTCAACATATAACGTGCGCTTGACAACCGTTTTATTTCGATCTAGCCGCAACAACCGATATAGTTCGATCTAGTTAGCCGACTTCATTTATCCTGAAAATGACCATTTTAATTAATATGAATTCTTAACAGCATTCCTGTCTTAAATATTGAACCTTCTTAAAAGTCATTTTTTTAATGTGTGCGGCAAAAACTATTCAGTGTTTAAAATATATATTTCAATATGCAATTAATTATTTTCTCTGAAAAACGTGTGTCATTTGCAGGCAATTATTCTATCAGAAAATATATAAAACAGTAATACGTGCGATACTTCAGAACTAATAAGAACCTGTCTATTGTACATTAGATTAGAGTAAATCATTTATGAGACTAAATGTTGGATAAAGCTTCATCATATGCTGATATTTGTTTCACAGTTCATATTTCTGGGCAAGAAATTAGAAAGCATCAGTCGAGGCAGTGTAACAAAATATTATGTGCAATGTAATTCTAATATTACTTTACACGTATTCAATATAATTACTTGACACGTATTCAATATAATTACTTTACACGTAATTATATGTATCGATATTTAAGTAATTATATGCATTCACTTATACATATAATTATTTAAATATCTATATATAATACAGAATATTATCTGACTTATAATAAACTGTACCCATAATTATGTGTATTGATATTTAAGTATATAGTAAGAAAATTTCCGTAAATGTGATTGAAAAATTTTGTCAATTGTTGTTGTTACTGAAATAATTTAACTAAATTATCTCCGATATTATTTATCCTTTTTAACTAAGTTTTAAAAATGACACCCAAGTATAAGTGACTTTAGTGAAATTTCGGAAAATCGATATGTATTGTAATATGTATTTGTGTGGAGTACTGACTTGCATAGTGGTTTTTCCAAAAATTATCTAAATAAAAAAATATTGTTACTATATTATTAATTAAGTTAAAGGTTATAATTAATATTATTGCGTAAGTTCACAAATTTGAATTTCCAGATGAAGTTTTTTTCGTCTTACCGTGGAAAAGATTTTTACGACACCATTAGAAATTTGCTAATCTTCATTATCTGAATTTGTGCTCTGTGTGTATTAATTTCAGTGCAAAGAATAATTTTTTTTAGAAACAAGTTTAATATTTTAACAGCTAATTCAATTTGACTGATTTTTATGTTACGCGCGCATTCTTCTATAAACTGAAGTATAGATCGCACTGTTTGCAGCATGAACTATCTTGAATGATCCCCTTAATGATTACCTAACTGTCAACACATATGTAAACAAATGTAACTTAAATGTAATTAAAATCCAAAACCAACTTATTAAGCTACTCTTAGTGATTCCCTTCTGAACAATTATACTACAAACTCAGGTTATGATTTATACTATGACAAAATGAGGCGGCTAGTCCTCTATCTGATTTTCAACTCTTTCAAAATGCAAACGCTCTAATACAAAGCTAAACACATGGTCATACTAATTCAAAACTCGCAAATCATTTACTAACAATACAGCTGCTACATAAGTCTGGTCTTCCACTTATTCATCAGGAACTAGTTCTAAGTGACACTACAGTAAAATCTCCGAAGCAACAGTTAAAACTATAGAGCTACTTTTAAACTAAGGCCGCAGATTTGCATAACATTATATTCCGAGCAATATTTGTAACATAAAATTCGGTTTAGATGAAAAAAAGATAGAATAATCAAGTTTAATTAAAATATAGTTGTTAGAAAAAAATTAAAGCTTTTATAAATACGAAATGAAGTATTATAATCATTTATAAATTTGGAGAGTTTGAAAGAACTCACATATCATGAAAAGTGGTAAAGACTCATCAAAAAGAAAATATATTGGAATGCAGATTCAATAGGATGTTAATATCAATACAAAATAAACGGAATACGTATTTACATTCTATAACTCTGTGTTTACAAGGCGAAAAATCTGTATAACGTGCAGAAGAAGGGGCTCACAGAAAGACGAAAGTTTTTCTTAGAAGTCATGAATTTTCATACTAATAGCAGTACAAAATTTAAAGACTAGACAAAAGTATGACATAAAAGAAAAGACTAAAGGGTTCATTAAGAATTAATGAAGCGACAGATTAAGAAGAAATAAAGGAAAAATAAGCTGAATGTTTGGATGATTTGTTAGTGAAGGACCTTGAATTTTTACCTTAACGGAAGAAATATTTATACAATTTAAAAACGCGATTTGTATACTTAAGGATTTTGTATAGTTAATATTGTCGCGTTCTACGGTTTCGTGGATTTGGAGTAATTGATGGCAACACTTGATGAAGAATCCAAACACAATTTATTCGTCAGCTCGTATAGGCAAGGTATATATATATATATATATATACATATGTAATAATAAAATTCCATAGTCAAGAATACACTTAAAATTCTAACTGTATGTTCTTTTCATTTTTAATGGCAACGGTCTCTTTTGAAAGTACGTGGAATTAAATCCACAGCCCCGTAGTCAAGTTGTTTTTCCCGCCTTTTCTACACGTACAGTTATAGAATGTTCTGGAAATATTTAAAGCGAATTGGAATGGCTGATGAGGCTGACGTCATTTCTCCGGAGTAAATAAAAAAAGAATTACTAATAACCTTTTGTATGAAGTTTACTGCATCGTTACATTAAAGAAAAGCCCCCGATATTCCTTTGCGAGTCCTTTTATAGCCTCTGGGAAGGTGGAGCTTCCAAGAAATGACGTCAGCCTCGTCAGCCATTCCAGTTCGCTTTAAATATTTCCAGAACATTCTATAATCTCATTAATGCCATCAGGCCCACCAGCGGCCGAGCGGTAAAGTCGCTGAACACTGGTAGTTCGGTCCGAGGTTCGAATCCCGCGAACGGGCTGGCTGCATGGGCGTTTTCGTGGTTTTCCCCATGTGTAACGTGTATACGAGCCAGTTTCCCTTAGAAAGTCCTCCACGAAAGGCATCCCTCCCCTTAGGCAGATAGCCCTCGTGTGCTTTGCCATAATTAAAATACACCAAAATACACCATACATTAATGCCATCAGTTGAAAAAAACCTAGAAGTAATATCTCTGAGGTAATAAGTGTTGATGAAAATAATATATCTAATGGAAATAATGTGTCTAAAGGTATAATAGTTAATGAAGGTAATAAGTCTAACATTATGAAGTTTAATGATGATAAGATGTCTAAGGTAACACGAGTTATTAAACGCATCCTCACTAAAAATAAAATTGAATTTGCTTGTAGTTATTTTGATGACATAATTGTTTATTCTTCTTCCAAAGAACAACATCTAAAGCATTTGAGTGAATTATTTGAAATATTTATTCAAGAAGGTATTAAATTGAACCAGAGTAAATGTGTCTTTGCCAAAGACAAAATCAATTTTCTAGGTTATGAAATTAGAAAGGGTAAAGTTACCCCAGATAACCAAAGTAGTGAAATAACAACATATTCAGAGAGTATGGAGGAAGAATGAAGAAGACAATATGGCCAATAATATTGTGGGGTGATTAAATTTAACACATATATACCTTTATATATAAATATATATATATATGTATATAACTTTTGACCTGCCTTCGAGATCATTCTAGAGAACACCGATAAGAATTCGTTTAGAATGTTCTCGCTTCGTCTATGGCGTATCGCCAATTTTGTCCCCAAATATCGCAAAATCTGACAATTCTGCCTTTACTTGTAGCTTTCTGGCAACCCTAACTCATCTGGGCATTTCGTAACAACAGTATTGTATGATTTTACATAAGAGTAACCTTGAGAATATTTTTATTTGTTTTACCTTTATTTAAAGGTAGTTATTTTTAAATAAATATTAAAATAAAAAGAAGATCTGAAAGGTTTAACATATTCACGGTCGCTCAGAAGGGTTTTTTTAAGCTTTTTTACGTTCTCGCTAAGCTTGCATTCTACCAGCTTGTTGTTACATTCACTCTGCTAACCCATTTTCTTTGTCTTTTTAGCTTTGCTATTAAGCACCATTTTCTTGTCGCTTACACCATATACAATTTAATAGCAAAATTATAAAAAAATTAAAAGCAGCATAACAGTATAAATTTTGACATACATTTTTCTGTTTTCCTCAGTTCATCATATCAATGTTGAGTTTTCTTGCTAAAATGGCTTTACAAAACTCTTTTGTCTTTTTATTATGAACGTTTTATGTGTTCACTTTATTTGTTAAATATCACGTCCTTGGCGTTTACGCCACATAAAATTCGGTTCAATAGCAAAATGGTTGCATGCTTCTTCGGCATTACTGGTCAGGTGGCAACAGAAAAAAGCAGGGCTGTCAATTTTGAATGGTGCACGACCATTTGCTTGCTAGAATCATCGAAGAAATTCGAAAAAAGCAGAAGAGGCGAATTAGTCATCATCATGGCAATGCGAACTCTCACCCATGGGCTCAAACAAAGGAATTTTTGACCGGCCAAAGCATCGAATTGGATGGGTCAACCGCGGTACAGCCTTGATTTGGTACAATGACTTTTTTTAATTCCCGCACGTCAAAAATAAATCACGTGGTCAGCAATTTGCGACACCCGAAGAAGCGGCTGATTCATTCAAAACGCATGTTTTGAAGTTACCTCAATCGGAGTGGAAAAAGTGCTTCGAAAATTGGTTCAGACGCATGCAAAAGCGTATTGATCTTCATGGAGAATATTTAGAAAAAATAAAATTAATTTCGATCATAAACATTTGTATTTTTATAATTACCCCTGCAATATAAATGGCAACCCTCGTATCAAGAAGTTTCTTTTTACCTCCGTGTTCAAATCAAAATTAAATAAAATCCTAAAAGTACACGAACTGCATGTTATGAAACAACATTCATGCGTAAAAATTAATATTTTCTTAAGATTAATTTGTTACAACTGCAATTCAAGGTAACCGATTTTTAACACAGGAAACAATGGAAAACGAAGCCATAAAATTCCTAAAAACATACAAAATCACTTCACTCAGCACGTTATCTTCAAGGAAGTAAGGTAATAATCCGACAATTATGCCTCATTCGGATTGAAAAAAAGGAACTTCATAAAATAGTTTAGCTTAATGCATTTGTAATTGCTTTCACAGAATAAAGTACTAAAAATAATACATTCGTTTCATGCGCATCCAAGGTTTTATAGTGGCAGAAAATAGTTCAGTATAAAACTATTCGCTGTTTTTTTTATCGGAAAGCAAGCGTTTTTAATCCTCATTTTCCTAAAGAGATTATTTCAATTTATTTCCATGAAATAAAACTGAAGAAAAATGTTTTCCTCTTCTCATTTCTAAAGTAATTCTACGGCATAAAATAGGCGATTGAAATATGCAGGTAGGAAAACAATTTAATAATTTCAATGTCAACAAACCTAGCTTGTGAAAACAGCAACTGAAATAAAAAAATACTAATCGCTCATTATTACTATTGATATATTACTTGAATTAAGCTTGTGATTAAGAAAGTAATTCTAATAATTTTTGCTTATGATTAAGAAAGGAATTCTGAACTACCAGAAGCTATTACAAAAGCTGTGAAAATTTTTAAAAAATTTCAACGTTCGTAAGTAATGAGAAATTTATGAGAGAAATGCGATCATTTACATATATATGTATATCATTATACATATATATATCATTATACATATATATGTAAATGCGATCATTTACATATATATGTATATCATTATATTAAGTTTTATAACAATGCAGCGTTTATTTAATTTGTTTAACCAGTTATTTTATGTTTCGAACCTTTACTGTCATTTCTGTTTCCGTTTTCCCTCCAGAATGCAAAATTAGCACGCGTGTATGTAAGCGAAGGTTTGAGATGTTTAAGTCAGAACGTGCCTGTGGTTAAATCAGGGCGTACTGACTGCCGCGTTACGAGGATTGTTATTCTAAGATAAAAGTTCTTGTTTTCGGCCATATATTTTAAAATCTGGGATAGTAATTTCACATTTGTGAACGACATAGAGCTATCTTCGCAATTAATTTATTCTGCGTAGTTTTTGGGTGTTACATATATAGATTTAGATTTACATTGAATTTCTACTTTGATTTCTCGCCATAAACACTGGCTTATTTTTAAGCACCCCGTTTGCTTTCTGTTCATCTGTCTTAGTTTAAAATATACGGCCCACCAGCGGCCGAACGGTAAAGTCGCTGAACACTGGTAGTTCAGTCCGAGGTTCGAATCCCGCGAACGGGCTGGCTGCATGGGCGTTTTCGTAGTTTTCCTCATGTGTAACGTGTATACGAGTTTACCTTAGAAAGTCCTCCACGAAGGCATCCCTCCACTTAGGCTGATAGCCCTCGAGGCTTTGTCGTAATTGAATAACCTAACCTAACCTTAGTTTAAAATCAAAGGCTATTTAAACCCTTCTCACGTCTCTTTTGTATTTTAAAACATAGCAATAAATCGCTTAAAGTCTTACTGGTGTTTGGCCACAAGTTACGATAGAAAAAGACTGCATACTTTACAACAATATGTACCTTTAAATTTTAAAAAATGTATCTTACCTTTTTTAGCGGCAAAAATGTATTTTGTGCAATTATATCATAAAGAGATTCGATTTTTCGGTACAAGAAATTTGAATAATCAATTATACCTCCAAGAGATTCGAAGCATGTGTCTTTCATTTGATAGCTGGATGTACTAATCATCTATGTATATCCTCAAAAACGCGTGAAAAGGTATATGATAATTCTTCACCCTATCTCCTGCGTAAAAGACGATTGTGGCAAAGCAAAAGATCCAGCCCAGTCAAACCAGATCGTGCAGAATTATCCTTTATTAAGTTTAAGCTTGCATTCCACTGCAGGTATTAGATATTTCAAACCAGAAATCTAAAGAAATCAACAGTGCCTTTTCCGGAGTGATTGAGTGCACTGATGGCATGGCTCCTCACCATAGTGGTGAAACCAATGGAATTGCATACTACCCAGGTAGGGGAAATTTACTATATGTCGAAACGTCAACTAATCGATAATAATAATAATAATAATCCAGTAACATACAAATGATCCCAAACTTTGAGCTGCATAATTACTGCGTGAGAATTTTCTAATACAAAAATTACGTACCAAGATAAATTGCGAACGGTTTTCTATCATCATTAGGCATCGGTAGTAACGATTCTACAAACTTTATTGAATAATAGAAGTAAAATCGGCTAACTTACCAAATGAATAGGATACTCCACAAGCATAATAATACAGTATGGTACGTATGATAATTCGAAAATAACGTGATAGCATATACCGTATATTCTGGCGTATAACGTGCAGCTGTTAATTTCAAACTGCATTTAAAAAAAAAATTAGATTTATCCATCATATAACGCACAGTCTGTCGTTACAGAGAAACCTTCAAGATACATTGTATAGACATTAGATTATTTGGTTGCTGGAGACTTGAAAAATGAGCACTGCCCGCGCCGGGACTCGAACCACGGACCTCTCGAATACGCGCCGAGTGTACTGACCACTACAACACGAAGGCATGCTAAGAAGGCGAGAGAAATACCTTATATACTCCCCCTTTTAAAAGGCGCCTGGGGACTAGGGAACCCAATCGCCAAATCCTAGTGGTATAGAATCATCATCCACCATCTTTTCTAGTTCGGGTGCCGCATTTAGAGACGTTAGATTTATTTTGAAAGCAGGAGAGATGAAAAATGAGCAATGCCGGCTATGGGGCTCGAACCACGGACCTTTCGAATACGCGCCGAGCTTGCTGACCACTACACCACGAAGGCATGCTAAGAAGGCGGGATAATTACCTTATAATATGTGCGATGAACTTATATTTGAAGCCACTCCTTCCAAGAGTTTTCCCAGGTTTTCGAGCAATGGTATACTGAATTGGCAACACATAAGGAGAATAATATGTGTGTAGGGGTGATGATTTGAGAAGTTAAATAATTCTGCAAAGAGGGTTTGTTGTTTTTAATACAGTTGAGCACAAGAATGTTATCCTAGGGTTTGTAGAAGAGAGGGAAATATTCTCCTGACAAGAGAAACAAACATAGCACTTGTTTCAAAAGCAAATGCCTTTAATTGCGTTCATTTCACCAATACAAATACATTCAATTCAAATGCATTTGGTATTGGGGAAACCTCCACACGTAAGGGTAAGAAAAATGATATCATAGTAATTAATATGCCAAAAGATAAGAGTCCTTTGCAGAAACAAATAACGAAATGATCTGCCTATCCTAGAAGAAGTGTTGGGTCTTAGAAAATCGCCAGAATCGTCAGTAAAAGCATCTAAGTACATGCAGAAATCAAATTTTTGTATGCTTATTTTTTTCCCTTATTTTTAAATCTATCATTTTTAATATCTGACGCATAACGCGCACCTATTCATTTCGATGTCATTTGTTTTTTTGCATTAAAAGCGCGTTTTATCCTCCAGAATATACGATAAATGCATAAAACATATATAAGCAGATACATACAAAATATTACTTGCTAATTGATTGTACTAGTCCTTTACATCCTGAGAATACGTATAGAGAAATGCAATAATAATTTCTCCTGAGAATACGTATGGAGAAATGCAATAATAATTTCTCGCATGTTATCGTGAAATATTTTTAATTAAATTTAATGATTAGTAACTGAGAAACGTGTATAAATTTAAAAAAAAAATTCCCGTTCTTTAATTTACTATAAAATTTAGATTTTTTAAGTTTTTGTTTAGTTTTACTCACTGTGTTTCACTGTGAGTTGCATTTAGTCATCCAAATTTTGAACCTATTTTCTGATTAGCTATCAAGTTCAAAATTTTTTCACCCATTGTTTGTCGATGACAATACCGTGTGGTGAAGTGATAATTTCAAAATTCGATTTAGATCTCTTTTTTTAATTTAACGCTTAAATAATTTTTCTTGCATAGCTTCGTTTGATGAGCCACTTATGTCTATGAGAATTTCACTGTTTGAACCATCGAATAAAGAGGAAATGAAATCTTTTGAACGAAATTTGCACGAAAGCTGTAACATGAATTCTGAAATTTTCAATTTCAGTGTTCGATTTTTTTAGACTATTTAATGTTTATGATTTAAAATTTTCAGCATCTATAAATATACCGGATATGAAATTTTGAAATTTTTAAGTCAGCCTTTCGCCCTCTTTCAAAATAAGAATGATAAAAAATTATTATTTGAGCAATTTTCTAAACATTTTTTTAAATGCGTTGCGGTCTGAAACAGATAGGAAAAACATGTCTGACGGAAAAATTGCTTTTGAGTTTGCCATCTTAGAGTATTTAATGGCGAAGTGTTACCATCTTCGCGATGTAATAACGAACTGAGTATTTAAAGCGATTTCTTCATTTTCTGAATGTCGTTCAGTTATTTTTCTTTATTTCATATTTTTCATACAATTTATTCCTTGTGTTTTAATAATGACTAAAAATTTCTTTATCGATAACGTTTAATTGAGACTAAAAACAGCAAATAAAAAACAATTAAAAACTTTTCATACAATAAATTCTTATTTAAAACGGATATGATAATTTAATGCACTAAAAGGAGAAACATAATTTGTCAGAGAGTTTAATGGAATAATAGATCCGGTTTACATAATTTAATTGCATTATCAAATGCACAAGACTTTTAAAATTTATCAATTTAAAATTTATCAATTTAAATTTATCAATAGTGCCTCACGCCATATAAAATTGTAGACAAATTCTGTAAGAAGAGTTATTTAATATATTACTTTGTAGAGACATTAGGTATTTTTTGGAAGCAGGAGAAGTGAAAAATGAGCCACGCCTTCGCCGGGAATCGAACCACGGACTTCTGTAATACGCGCCCAGCATGTAGACCACTACACGACGAAGGCACGCTAAGAAGGCGGAAGAAATACCTTATAACTTTCATTAAACTATATGATAAATTATTTTCCCACATTTAATGCATAAATTATGATATCCGTTTTAAATGAAAGCTTATTGCATGAAAACCTTTTTTAAATTTATATTTTATTAAATCTTTCATCTTAAATCGAGTGCTAAATATATTTTTAATATATTTATTTTTCGCGGCGATAAATAACACCAGCTATTCAGGTACACTGGCAGATGACAACGATGATACGAATCGTCTTGGACTAGTGTATGTGTCTTTAAATTTTGGATATTCAATTATCAATAATCTTTTACCCTTTCTGCTAACTTAAATTATAATGTATTTTATGCATCTCCATTAATATTAGCTTTCTCTGATTTTGCCTTTACTGCTGCCCCCGTTTTAAAGATGACCTATTTATCAAAAATTCACTTTTTTATTTTTGAGCATAAATAGACTGTATACAAAGTTACTTCATATTTAATTTATGAGGTACTTGTTTGAATCTTTTTGGAGCATCAAATAAATTGCGTATTGATCGCTTTGTTTGTTATATCTTATTAATATTAGAGACCACTTAACTTTATTGTTGCTTCTGTAAAAGTGTAATCTTCTTGCTTTATAACTTAAACTTCCATTACTACTTTTTATAAGAAATAATCAAGAATTTTCTATAAACTATGAATTTTTAAACTGAAAAATGAAGCATAAAATCATGATATTAGTAAGTCTCTTTTAAAAATGTTAAATATTTAATTCCCTTTTACAAGCTGAGAATAAATAAGAAATGTAAAAACATGCAGTTCTTAATAATGTTTCGATCAAATAAAGTCACTGAAGATTAGATATATAATTATAGTATGTAATTTATTTTGCAAATGGAAAGTGAAAAAGTATATTCTCGGCATCTGTTACGGATATTTACAGTTGTGTTATGTTGCGTCTTTTACTGCATTTCTCAATTAATGCATATTGTTACAAATTTCGTATATACACTGGTGTGCAAAAATTAAAGACGAAGTCGAAAAATTAGCATATCAGCTGAACGAAGAGGCAGAGCGGACAGAAAGACCAATCAAGAGATTAAGTAAGGTGATGTAGGGTAGCACATGCGCAGATATGCAGGTAGACGTAATGGGGGAGTGTCTGAGTAGTATAAAGCATGTTGTCGGTGTAAGATCAGTATTTCTAGCAAAGAGATTGCACGCCGTATAGCAGTTAAAATCACACCGAGTTGCTGCCTCAGCGAGAAAGGGCGAATAATCAATCGGTTAGACGACATCTGGATGCTTTTACCCGAGGTCGGATCATGGAGGAAGGCCGCAATGTGACAAGTGTGGCTGCAGAGTTCGGAATTGCTCACAGCATCGTTTCACGACTTTGGAGAAAATTTCAAACTACAGGAACAGCTATCCGGGTGTTTAGTAGTGGTCGTCTACGACACCCGCAGATGACCGGTATATTGCCTTACAGGCCAGAAGAAACAGGCGGCAGACAGCGGGAGAAATCGCTAGACACACGACACAGGCGACTGGACGACCGTTATCGTGTTTTACCGTGGCCAGAAGACTGCACGGTGGTGGTCTGTTTGCACGACGCCCTGTACGGTGTGTACCTATAACGCCTGCCCATCGGAGAAGGCGTTCTCTGTGTTGCCGGGAACACCGGAATTGGAGAGACAATGAATGGGGACGAGTACTCTTTACAGATGAGAGCAGATTCAGTCCGAGTAGCGATTCTCATCGCATACTCATCTGGAGAGAGCGGGGAAGCCGCAATCATCTCTCGAACATCATTGAAAGGGACAGGTATGGAGGTGGCGGTGTTCTCGTTTGGGGAGGCATCATGCTTGGTAGTCGTAAAGACCTTCACATCTTCGACGCAGGTTCAGTCAACGGCACCCGTTATTGTAACGAGATTCTTCTTCTATGTGCGTCTTTTTAGAGGCGCTATGGGTCCGCAGTTCCTTTTCATGGACGACAATGCACCATGTCATCGCACAGTAGCTGCCGAACAGCTCTTAGAGAGTGAGGATATTGAACGTATGGATTGGCCGGCACGATCTCTGGATCTCAATCCCATAGAGCATGTATGGGATTTTCTTAGGCAGACGCTTGGCAGCTCGTACCTTACCACCAGTAACGATTCCGGAGCTTCGATTGGCGCTGCAAGACGAATGGGCAGCAATGCCTCAACAACTCATTGACACCCTCATTCTCAGCATGGGCAGACGCTGTGAAACCTGCCTAGCAGTCAGGGGAGATCATATCCCCTATTAAAGACCAGATGTTTCTTGCTGGACACCCATCACAGGGATGTTTCGGCCTTCAGTCGCATTGCGCTCCATGCTACTTTTTCAATAAAGCTTCTTTTTATCCCTCTGATTTCTCTTTTAGTAAGTGTTGCTTACATTACTTTTTTGCATGCACTTTGAAGAAACAATTTTCTCTATTTGCTGCTTATGGCTTCTAAATTCTTTGCGGGAAGGTCACGGGTGGAATTCGTAAAAAAAAT
This sequence comes from Stegodyphus dumicola, assembly GCF_044657685.1. NCBI lineage: Eukaryota > Metazoa > Arthropoda > Arachnida > Araneae > Eresidae > Stegodyphus > Stegodyphus dumicola. The sequence goes on from NC_140777.1 coordinate 138,831,376, forward strand.
CTTCAAAAGAAATTACTTCAAAGTGCATGGTCGTCCTTACGTATTGGGGATCTTACGGTATTAAATGTGTTGATTTGGAAAGCTTTTGTACAAAGTTATATTGAAAAAAAAAACGTCTCGTCCTTAATTTTTGCACACCAGTGTATGTAATTAACTGAAGTGAATTTACATGCTAAATCATGTAGTATCTCGTATCATGAAAGGCTTCATGAGAGTGGTGCTCCGCCGGAAAAATATTATCACAGGGGCAAATCCTTTTAACACTGAGGTAAATGGCTTCTCCAAATTGGCGAGATAGCACTGACAATGGTTTGGAGAATAATTTTTGACTTTTGGCGAGAAATTGCCAAAATTTCCAAAATTCGCAAACATTTGGCGACATTTCCGTCCGATCCCTGTATAACAGTAATTGACCTTATGAGCATGTAATTGTAACCGTAAATACCTTCCAGAAAATTCGAGAAATCGAAGGTACTAGAATTTTCTCGACGAACGGTGGAAAACTATATAAACCCGGAAAGAGTATCAGTTCTCAGTTTATTTCAGAGTATTAGCCCAGAATACTAGGAGATAAATGCACGAGCTTCGCATTTGACGCCTTTTATATTGTCTTGTATTTAAACATTCTAAATGGTGCCTCTTGACTGTAATAACTATTGACTATATTTTCTCATACTGAGAAAAACTGTACTAGTAATTTTGTGAAACTTTCCAGAATTTTATAGTGATACTTTTGGGAAAAATAATTTTCATCAAACTAGCGTTGGTTCTGTATGCTTTCAAGCCATTGAGAACCCCTGTGCACGTTGTAATATGTTATCTGCGCATACCAGGTGCCGAGCGATCGAGTCGCTGGAAACTGGTAGTTCGGTCCGAGTTTCGAATCACGCGAAAGGGCTGGCTGCAGGGGCGTTAATGTGGTTTTGCCCAAGTGTAACATGTATACGAGCCAGTTATCCTTAGAAAGTCTCCGCGAAGGCATTCCTTCCCTTAAGTAGATAGCCCTCGAGCGCTGTGCCGTAATTGAAAGTAAAATACCAAATCAAATAATATGTTAATTAATGCATTATGTCTTGTACTGCAAATATTAAGCGAATATTATATCTGGAGGTATCGTACTGAAACATGAACATCAATCTATTTTCCATAAGACTACCATCATCAATAAAGGACTGAAATCGTTTGGAATCCTGGGTGGTGTACTATACTGAGTTTAACGCTCTGATGACTGAACGTTTAGTTAAGAGTCTTTCATTCTTAAACGCTTTCAGATTTCAAAATTTTTATTGCAATTTCATATAACTATTATCGTATGAATATAATTAAAAATGGAGGGTTTATAATATGCATTTACTATTGGTATACATGTAAATTAAAGGTTACCTACTTGTGCAAATGTATTAAAACTTACGAATCATAGTAAAATTTGATTTGTGTTAGTTCATTAATAATTATTAAGATACATATGTCACTTAAGATTTTTTTTACGAATTCCAGCCGTGACCTTCCCGCAAAGAATTTAGAAGCCATAAGCAGCAAAGAGAGAAAATTGTTTCTTCAAAGTGCATGCACGCTGAAATTACATTTTAATAAACAGTAGAAACTCAATATGGTCTTTTTCTATAATTACTTTGCAAATGGATGTAAAGAAAGTAATAAGACCAAAATTGTATTTTAAGCTAATAATACAATTAAAATAATGTCATTTGTGTCATCATAATTTGTCGTAATGAAAGAAAAACCATTTACTCAAGTAAAAACTTGATAAGAAAATCTGCCAAATCGTTTTAAAATCTGAACAAAATGTATCGTTATGTCCGATATTTGAAATCTTTGCAAAAAATATATTTAAATCTGTTTACCGAATGCAGGCAGGGGAAAGAATGCCCTTGAAAACGTCGATGGTCATCGTAAATAACGTCGATAGTCGCCTCGGATTCTCCTGAAGATTTTCTCCCATGGTCATTGATAAAGCCATTAAAAGTTTTCAGCTTACCAAACAAAAAACACATTCCTCTGTTAGAAACATTAATAACATTGTTGTACTTCCATTTCATCCTTCTGTCAGATACCCAACTGCATAGATACTCCAGAAGTTCAGTTTTTTAGTCATTTCCTCCCTTATCAATAAAATATATGGTTCAATTTCTGACTTGCGGATTTGTAGCAGATCTTGTCAGTGTGGTTTCAGATATATCGGCCAAACTAAAAAAGCTTTAAAAAACATGAATTTTATGTCCAAAAAGGCGAAATTAACAAGTCTTCAATGTTCGATAGTTAATCATAGTTTGAAATTTAATCACAATTTTGACTTGATATTAATTACCCAAAAAAGTTTCTTCCATTGATGAATTGGATTTTCTTGAAATTTTACAGATTCGAAAAAGTGTATTTATTTAGTTAATGACTTCAAGTCCAATCTAACCCTTCCTGATGCTTTTAAAATTCCATGAACTCCTTTTGCAGTTTTTGTTACTCTTTCTGCCGACAGATAGCGCTAACTTCTCGTTCGCTTTGCTACTGTGGGATATCAATACGACCATTGATTTTCAGTCTAAATTAAAACTCCTTAGAGGATTTTCTCACCTGCTTTGCTGTTTCCCCTTAAATGCTTTCTTGTTATTCAATTGATGAAGTTATAAAACATACTTTGTAATGCATGTAATGGAGTAATAGAGTGACGCGTAAAACGGTAGTAATGGAGTAACGGGATGGAGGAGTTACTCCATTCAACTTATGATCAAGTCTTACAGATTTCTTTGCTCCTTATAAAGAAGAATTTGTACCCGTTTGCCCTCAAAATCGATTGAGGTTTTGAGTTTACGCCAAAGACAGGGTCGTTGCTTTGCTAATTTTATACAAATGTAAATTTTATACAAATGTAAATTTTATACAAATGTAAATTGATGCGATGCAGCAGAGTATGATGTGGCTATTTTAATTGCGTAAAGGAACAAGCATTAATTATTTACTTAAAAAAACTCACATACAATTAGAAAGCGGTAATTTTATGACATGCTTATATGCAAACTGTTGCCGGTATTTTAACAAATTCTTGCGTAACAGATTTTTTATCAAACTTCGTATGAAAGAAAATACCGAGTTTGCACCAGATTGCTCTTCTGTTTACACTTTTCTTTATTAAATGACAAATTTCTAATAGATTTTTTCTTTGTTTCTGCTTGTCTCTTAAATATGGAAATAACAGCTGACTAATATTGTAAGGGAAGAAAATATAATGGTTCGATACTCATTTATTGAAAGTACTCTCTTGCTTATGTGCGGCTTATATGTGCTTATGAGTGGCTAATTTGCAACAGGCATTATGACAACTGAGGGATGGCAAAGACTATAAAAAAAAAAAAAAAAAAAAAAAAAAAAAAAGGTGAAGGTTTAAATAAGAAATTATGTGAGAAAGAATAACTTACCAATAAAACAGAATACGAATAAAACGCTATTTGGCGCCATGTTTCTTGTCAAAAACACTTTTTTTATTCAACGATAGCTGAAGAAGGCGATACAATTTAGTTTCGGAAAAGTAGTTTGTTAAAACCGCCATCACATAACGTTGTTTTGTTCGTAAATAATAAAATACTCTGTGTAATACACCAACTTTTTCTGCGTGTCATTCCAGAAATTTTTAGCCTTTTCTCAGTTATCTCTTGGCCAAAATCAACGTGCAGGCCCCGGTTAGCACTACGATCACTGATCTTGTAATTTCACCGACCTTGCCCTTACGGAGTGATTTCTATAGACTTCGTAATTTACTCCTTCACCTACAATATTTACACAAATCAACACTATAATATTAATCATATTTTTCTGTAAGTAACAAAATTTTATTTTCTCATAAATAGGTAGTGTTACTAGGAAACCAAGAATGTTTCAAACGCCTTTTTTGTGAATTATAAATTATTCATGTTGCCAAAAGAAGAAGCATAAGCTGCAAGGAAAAAGACAAAGATTAGAGTAGAGGAAAGCGATGTGATAGAATGGGCTTTCCAAATAGCTTTCAAGATAAAGCTCATTCCCGTCAGAATTACGCTCAAAGGTAGGCACGTAGGTAACAGAAAGAGGATACCTTGTGACTGCCATAGATAAGCAGGTATATGTCGCTTGTTCTCCAATATCTAGAAGTAACATCTCCTGTAGAACTCTTAAAAATGCCTCATCGGGAGTAAAGGGACAAATTGAAATTACATTTACACTGCTAAACGAGAGCTATATAGAGATTCTGCTAGATGCATAATAAACCTATATTTGTATTACATAACATACTATATAACACTGATTAAGAAACATATTACAATACATTAAATATACATAAAACATAAACATAATGAATTGCATATTATTAATACCAGCATTCCAAGATATGAGTTGCTGCACAAGTGTACGTTTGTTATGATCAGTTATTAATGAGTCTAGCTCAGTGAGTATGAGGTAATGACCCTGGCAAATATCATGCCCCATTGCTGGGATGATGTCAAAGATTTTGAAAATTTTATTGATGGCAGCTCGTTTCGTACAATGATTTCCATGTTGCTTGATGGAAGTAATAAATGCTTTGATTTCGTTAAGGGACAGTTGTAGGCAAAGTTGGTTATTATTTTGACCAGTAATACAGAATGTGTGTGTGTGATTATGGCAAAGCCTCGAGGGCTATCTGCCTAAGGAAAGGGATGCCTTTCGTGGAGGACTTTCTAAGGAAAACTGGCTCGTATACACGTTACACATGGGGAAAACCAGGAAAACGCCCATGCAGCCAGCCCATTCGCGGGATTCGAACCTCGGACCGAACTACCACTGTTCAGCGACTTTACCGCTCGGCCGCTGGTGGGCCCTAATACAGAATGAATCTTAAGCATTGTACTTATGGTAGTTTGAGGGAAATGGACCAGTAAGGAAGTAGGTGAACTGTGGAACAGCAATGTATTGCGTGTTGGAAACATTTAGGACGAAGGAGTATGTGCATCGTCCTGTGTCATTGTTGTCTTATTCCTGCTGCCATTGCTATTTGGGCTTCCAGATGTGAAGAGGGCTTTAGAATAGGTTCTTGTTTGGCGGTGATGTTGTTCGTTGCTTCGTTGGCGAGATTATCTGCTTATCTGCTGCTTCATTGCCTTCGAGGCTTTCGTTCACCCACACTAATTTTATATTTCGGTGGCTGTGGTTACATTAGCATTTGCATTTCAGCTTTGAAGAGCGAGATGTGCCTGTGATTATTAGTAGGCAGAAATGATGACATGCTGTATATCATAATATGCTTAGGATATTCGTGATGTCGCGAAATGTAGCATCTCTTCGAAGCTCTATGAGCCGTGTTGTCTGGTTCTTGTTCCACTCTTAGGTCTGTAGTTGGAATAGAAACGGTGGGAAGCAGATTCAGCGTTTGTGGCTGTTGTTCTAAACCCTTTACAGAAGCTAAGTGCGAAATATTAATAAATATTTATTTTGGACGTTGAATTATTAACAAATATTTATCTTTCCTGTTTCTCATTTAAAATAACCAGAAGGTTGAATGCGAATTAGATGTTTGGGAAGCAGGTTAAACCTTTATCTTGCGTCAGGCCTGGGTTCTTTAATTCTTTTAGTTGTCTGGTGTTTTTACCTTCAGCCTGTTACAACGTCTTGTGGAGGGTTTGTGTTTGGCTCTGGAATAACGTAGGCAGCTAATTTCTCTACCGATATTTGCATTTTAAAACTGTTGCAGAAAGCAGTAAATTGCCTTCAAATTTCTATCCCTGTTTCTATAGTTCTCTTTTTGGGTGGCCTTTTACTAAGAACGCAATATCATCATTTGCGTCCGCAACCAAGTGTATGTGATCCGGACAATGAGCATTCAAGATTGTGTTGAAGGTCAAATTCCATAGGATAGGGCCTGCACATGAGTAGTGGGTACAGACTCTTTCTTGTGCTTTGGTGGTGATACCACATTTTTTTTGCTGTGCTACGCTCAATGTACTGTCCAGGAGGTATCTGTTAAAGGGTGTTGCAAAGGTTTGCTAGGCAGCAAGCTGCTCTAAGGTCTTGCTTTATATCAGGGCACGACAGCGCGTCGAGGGCATGTTTCAAGTCTCTTGAGATGAAGGCAGTGTGCAATTCCTTCTTTTATTTCTCTGAATATCACAGCGTATTTCTTCTAAAGCAATCAGTGTTGAAAATCCGATGCAAAATCCATATTATTTGGGGCTTAGTATGCTGTTATATTGTAAATGGTATTTTAGTAGTTGAGCAGGTACGTTTTCACCAAGGCTACGTGCTAAGGTAGTTATGAAGCTGTGATATTACTGGGAATGAAACATTCCATAAATTACGTAATGCGTGCTCCAAAAACCATTTTATGTACAGTGGCTAGACAAAGTACCTTAATGTTAGGCAAACCAGAACACTATCAGTTTGCCTATGATTTTTTATGGAAGAATTTTATCAGATGTTATGTAGAGGCTTGAATATAAAAAAACTGCTATTTGCTCGATTAGTGGACATTACAGAATTGAAACATATACATATCTTTGGAGTTAATAGTAATATTAGTATATTTAGCAGTCAATATGAGATAAATGAATTAACCACAATATATTTAATAAAAATTGCCGGCTAGAGTAATAAAGTGGCGTTGCCATTGAACTGTCTAGTTAATGACATAAAACTTATAAAGAATGTATTTGACATAAAACTGAAATGCCGCTTGTTCGTAACATTAAAACAAAACAGTCCTAGGTTGGTCAAGATTTTGAATGAAACTATGTTGAATTTAAAGGCTTAAGTTATAGATCATTTTTGTTAAGAAATAAAAACTTTTTCCAACGTTAAGAACAACGACATCTATTACATATGGAAAGCAGTAGCCAGAGAAAAGTGAAAATTACAATAGCGCTAATTAGCGTAATTTTACGTGTCGAGTAAAACTGTAATAAAACTTGAAAAAGCTAAAATATTATAATTTTTAAGTGTTCCAAAGAAATGGTTTGGAATTAATGTTATGAATTAAAGAAAATAAATTTTTGTCAGTGTTAAAGTTGTTGAAGAAATCTAGCTTACGAACTGAAAATATTCTATCGATACATTGTGCAGAACCAAAAAACTGTAATTTAAGAGTCCAACTATTGAGACTACTTTAATTCTCCTTTCCAAGTATAAGATTCGTATTACTCGACGCAAAATGTTAACTCTTTTTTAGTTAATGATAAATGCCAATTCATATTTCACACTGGCAAAATATGATAGAAATTTTCTAATAATTAAAATCAGAGATGAGAATTTAAGAGTCGTAAAATTAATTTTATTTTTAGATGAGAACAAATAGCGTAAAATGGAATCTGAGAGGAATCCAGACAAAAAATTAACTGATAAGAGGATGAAATGTAATCATGAAAAATTGTTAGCCCTTTTCAAAAATGGCGTTTTTTTTTTTTTTTTTTTTTTTTGATAGAAGTAGACATTTAAGGTTAAGACATTAAGGTTTTATCAATGTGTCATTGATAAAACCTTAAAATAGGATAGGGCCTGCACATGAGTAGTAGGTACAGACTCTTTCTTGTGCTTTGGTGGTGAAACCTTAAAATAGGATAGGGCCTGCACATGAGTAGTGGGTACAGACTCTTTCTTGTTTCTTGTAGCAACCGATTTCAAATCAATAAGTTCTGAAAAAAAGGAAAGACTCTGAATTAAAGAATTAACTCAAAAGAGAGAGCGAAATATATACAACTAAAAAAGAACGTTATTTGATGTTGAATAGGATGACAAGATTTCACACAGAAAGGCAAGCAAACAGAGAAAATGATTTGTGGTAACGCTAAAACCGAATTCGTGTCGGATAATTAGAATGTCAAGGAAGGGAAAAGAATTATCAGATTTTATTTCAAAAATGAACTGAATAAGGGGGTCAATCGTGCTCCTAACAAATGAAATCCGTGTTAAGTCTTCTTTAGTATCATAAAAAGGAACAAAAGTGTCATGAGCATAACGAATTCAGAAACGAAAAGACAGTTTTACAAATAATTTTGTTCAATATTAATGCCTGGCATGTACATGCCAACAAGTAGTCGGTAGAGAATTACTTATAGTTAATCCTTGAGTTTGGCAACAGTAATCAGTAATTAGTCTAAAAAACTAGCGAGTCTTACTTAGCAAAACGTTAAGTAATAAAAACGTAAGTAATATAACCATAGATAACAGATTTTATGATTTATTTAACTTAGTGTGAAGTTTACTTTCGCCTCGTGTACAAATATTTGAATTTTGTTCAATTTCGAAAACTGTAAAATTTCAGAAGATTACAGAATATGTGTTTATCTACTACTATCTTGAGCCTTTAGATATTTACGCTTATCTTAATCTGTGATTTATATTATTCTGATCTCATATCAAGCGAAGAGAAAGTGTTGGCATGCAGTAGAATTTTTTTTAAATTTCCAAATATTTCTGTGCGACTTGATTCAGATTCAGTTATGTAAAATAGATGTTTTATAGTTGCTCTTTACCAAAACAGTTGTTTGAAATTTCTAAGATTATTCTTTTGCATGAGTTGTAACGTATTCTTTAATAGCTTCTAACAACAGCTAGTGATATTCTCTCACTTTTAAGCTAAACAAAGAATGAAATGCATTTCTATTCCATTGATTCAAATTATTTTAATGTAAGTAATTTAATGCCAAATGAAAGCATTTAATTAGTATAAAAGAAATCTTATATAACCAAATTATCTTTTGCATTAATCGGCTGTATTCATTTGTACTGTGGAACTTCTTTCTGTGCGTCTATCTTCAACTTTATGATCCACGGAATGCACTTTTATGACTGCTCGAAAGTAGATATTAGGTTCGTTTTTTCAGTAAAGTACCTATTTGGTTGGTTTTAATGGGATCATTACAGTCTGAAATGAAGAGCCAGATGCTATAGGGATTCTAAGACAAGAGCATTACGAGTGCATTTGTTACAGAAATGCTAAAATATCAGATTTGTTTTAATAACTATTTAATCTTGTAAAGAACGCTCCTGAACTCTACTAGAAAGACCTATGATGCTCTTGACTAGAGAGAACGTCGTTAGCAAACTCCTCACACTACGAGTACTATAATTCATTTTAACAGCTTATTTAAAGAACTGTGAATGGCAACGACTTAACTGAGGAACACGCGTGCGTAAAGAGATGAGATTTTTGTCAGACGCCTGTCAGAGAAAAAAGAGTTTGGGAAGCTCCGCCAGCGAGCTGAGGTGTGGAAACTAAATTTGTCCAGTGATGACGAGTGCTATCTTCGTTAACGTCTCTGATCGTGTCACCAACTCGGATATGTACTCAAGTTTTTCTAAATGTATTAATTAAATGTTGTATCTGTGTTACGTTGTGTGAATAAAAGTGATGGATCACCAATACCAGTGTTGATTCCGTTTTCACTGAAGCATCCACGATGTCACAGACGAAAAGAAAATAAAAATTGGAGGTTCCACCGAGATTTGTGTGACAAGAGACCAGGTATGTGTTCTCCACAATATTCATTTCCAGGCCTGAAGTGTATAATGTAGTTATTTATTACTTATTCGGGAAATCAATTCCCAAAGCAGAAGTAGCACATCAGTGCATAAGAGTTTTAAACACTCAATGTGTTTGGTTTATAGTATATCTAACAAGATATTTTCCTTTTGTGGTATATTCGGGAAAACATTTTCCCATTAACACGTAGCACATCTGTGCATTTTATAGCACGTCAGTGCATAAGAGTTTTTAAAAAAAATCAAAGTGTTGCATTTATATATCTAACGAGATATTTTTCTTTTGTATGATAATGGGAAAAATCCATTCCCGTAAATAAACAGGACATCAGTGTATTTATGTTTAACGTTTCGTTTCAAATTGGTGTGATAGAATCTGAACTGTTTATTTTGTGTATATGTGAAAGCACATCAGTGCAATATTGCAATTTTCATTTCTAAGTCATTAGAAGAAAATTTATGTTAAATTCTTGTGAAAGAAATAAGTTGTTGAAGATATTAAAAACTTGTTACTTTGGTTTTCTCATGAAAGCACACCAGTGCTGTATTTTCATATGATATGTTATTTCTGATAAGTAGAATGTTAAATTTTATCATTTCATTGTATAAAAATTTAAGCTTTAAGAAATGTTCTAATAGTGTTCTGATTTAAACCTGCGCCTATCGAATTTACGTAGTAATTGCGTTGGCCATATGGTTGCCAGCGGAAGTAGCTGTCATAAAAACGAAGTTAATTAAAGGTGTTTATATTTATTGGCGCCACTCTGGTTTTTTTTCTGTCTGGCTGTACTAAATGAAAAGAATTTGTTATTTTTTTATACGAAGTATTCAGTAAGGTTGTTTATTCGTTTTATGTTTGAATGGAAATAAATCAACAGTGATTAATGCTTTTATTAACTTTTTATTTTTATTTGCCTAATTTTGTAAGAAAGAAGAAAGTGTTTTTTATATCTCTGATATATTTTTATGTGTATTACTTGTGAATAACTATTTGAGTTCTTATTTGTTTTGAGCAATTACTTTTGTAAAAATGGCATTTTTTGGGAAAGCTAAGAAAAGGGATCTATTCCTTGTCGCTTCAGAACTTGGGGAAATAGCTTTAGAAGATATGAAAGTGATAGATTTAAAACAATTAATAACGAATAGTAAAAATTATGAGGAAGAATTTGTTAAAAATTTGTTAGAAAGTATTATGACTGATAGGATAGAAAAGAAAAACTTAGAGAAGCAAACAAGAGCGAAAGAATTACAGTTAGAACAGGAAGCTAGGGAGAGGGAATTTCAGATACTACAACAAAATAAAGAAATTGAAAAGCAACAGTTAGAACTAGAATGCCTTAAAGCAAAACAGAACACTGAATCTGCTAAACCTGGAGGTGAAACCGTATTTAATCAGAATTTTCAGAAACTAATGCCCAAGTTTAATTTAAAGACTGATGATATCAGTTTATTCTTAGAACTTTTTGAAAGGCAAGCTAAAGTTTTAAAATTGCCCACGGATCAATGGGTGTCATATCTCATTGGTGTCCTTCCGGTTGAGGTAAATAATATAATTGCTAGGGAACCTGAAGAACAGGCTAGAGATTACTAACATATTAAAGAATTACTACTTAAAAGATTTAAATTAAGTGCGGAGAAGTTTCGGCAACTTCTTGTTAAGACTCAGAAAAATCCGGATTCTACGTGGTACGATTTTTATCACGAAATTAAGACATTTTTAGATGGGTGGCTTAAGGGATTAAAAATCGAAACATGTGAGCAACTCAAGGATTTAATGTTGGTAGATCAGATTAAAAGGCGCACGCCTAATGAGTTTAAGGAACATTTTATAGATGAATGGGCTACGATCACTTCACCAAAACTGTTGGTGGGTAAAATAGAGGAATTTGAAGATGCGAAAAAGACGATGGTTGGGAAAACGAAATTGGGTGAAATGAAAACGAAAATATCAGGTAGACAAATGGGTGTTTTTCAATCCACTGGTAACGTTTTCAAAAATAAAAAAAAAACCCTCAAGGCACACAATTTAAAAACGATGATGATGCACGCAATGTTGGGAAAAAGTCGGACTCGAATTTTGATAGGAGAAAAAGACTCCAGTGCTATGAATGTGGATCTTTTGAGCATTTACGTCCTCAGTGCCCTAATTTAAAAACTGAAAAGGCAGATTTGTATCGGATAAGCGGGAGATCAGAGAAGAATCTGTTAGATCCCTATACATTAAATGGAAGAGTAAATGGTTTTGAAGTACCTATTCTAAGAGATACAGGAGCAACTGTAGATATTATTTGTCAGAAATATGTAGACAGAGATAGAATGAAGGGGGAACATGTGTGGGTTCGACATTTGTTGGATGATCATATGACTTGTTTACCTGTTGCTGAAGTAGATATTGAATGCGATTTGGATACAGTAACCACCAAAGCAGCTGCTATAGGAGACCACTTAGACCAAGGGCGATATATATTAGGCAACCAGACAGCGGCTCTTCTCAGAGGAACTGAGAAAAATTATTCGTCGTATGTCGGTAATGTTAATGCGGTCGTTACTCGATCTCAAGCACGACAATTAAAGGAAGCGGAAAATTTATGTGAGACGAATCAAAATTCTCAGCAGAATGAGTTAAAATTGGAAGAGGAGGACGATGCTCATGAGAGGTCAGAAAACGGAGAGATATTGCCTCCTGTCGACCTTTGTGTCCTCACAAGTCCTGCAATTAAAATTGACTCAAGTACTTTCATTGATGAACAACAAAAAAGTAAAGAACTTGCCCCTTTATTAGAACTAGTAAAAAGCGGAAGTAAAACAAGTTATGGGATTAAAAATGGGGTTTTAGTAAAAAGGAAAGTAAATAAGTTAGGAGGAGAAGAACATTTAATTGTTGTTCCAGAAAACCTCAGAGAGCAAATTAAAGCAATTTGTCATGAAGGAACTTCAGGTCACTTAGGAGTTCTGAAAACAAAAGATCGGTTACTAAGACATTTTTTCTGGCCAAATTGTTATAAAGACATTGAGGAATTCGTTAAAACATGCGACTCCTGTCAACGTGTAGGAAAACCAAATGACAAAAAGAAGGCACCGTTGGTAATAGTACCTGTGATATCGGAAGTCTTTAGTAAGGTTAATGTAGATGCTTGCGGGCCTATGCCTACATCTACTGAAGGTAATAAATATCTTATTACAGTTATGTGCTTAGCATCTAAATATCCTGACGCCGTCCCGGTAACGGATATAACTTCGAAATCTGTTGTAAGTGCACTCTTGCAGGTATTTAGTGGGATGGGTTTTCCAAGGGAGGTTCAAACTGATCAAGGAAAATCTTTCATGAGTCGCTTAACCGTTGAATTTTTGAAGAGGTTTGGTATAAAAATTTCCAGAAGTTCGGTTTACCACCCCCAGAGCAATCCAGTAGAACGGTTCCATAGGTCAATAAAAAGAGTCTTAAAGGTATTATGTATTGAAGCTGCCTCAAATTGGGAAGTACAATTACCTGCCGCTCTCTTTGCTCTGCGGACAGTAACGCATGATAGTACAGGATTTAGTCCAGCTGAATTAGTGTACGGGGCCAACCTCAGAACACCTGTCGCATTATTGTATGAGAAATGGTTAGATCGTCAGGAAAAAGAAGATACCGTAATAGAATATGTTTTTGAATTAATCAATAGGTTAAAGAAAAGTAGAGAATTAGCTACAGAGAAAATGGAAGAGGTGAGAGACAAAAGGAAGAAATGGTATGACAAAAATGCCGTGAAAAGGGAATTCCAGCAAGGAGATTCTGTATTAGTATTAGCAGTGAACCAACCCCATAAACTCGCTCCTCAATGGAAAGGGCCGGGAAAAATAGAGAAACGATTATCAGAAACAAACTATGTGGTTAGTTTTGAAGGGAATCAGGAAGGGAATAAAGTGTATTACATCAATATGTTAAAACCTTATCATAAGAGACCTGAACTTTTGAATATGGTGCTCCTTGACAACGAGGAGATAGTTGAACCCTCGGAATTAGAGGAGGATTTTCCTTATATGTTAACCGACCCCAATGTGTTTGATTTTAATGAAATAATAGCAAAAGATAATCTTAAAGAAAGACTTAGTGATGAACAAATCCTGCAGTTGGGAAAGTTGTTGGTAAAGTTTTCTGCTATATTTTCGAATATTCCAGGGAAAACAAATTTAGTCGAACATGATATCGAACTAATCAGTGACAAACGCGTACAGCATAAGCCTTATAGAATGACAAATCGACAGAACGAAATTCTTAAAGTCGAGATTGAAAAAATGTTAAAATACAAGATTATTGAACCAGGACCCTCTGAGTATACTTCACCCATGATCCTTGTTGAAGCACCAGGTAGGGATCCTAGGCCGTGTATTGATTACAGAAAGTTAAACGAAATAACGCGTACTGAGTTCTACCCAATCCCCAATATAGAGCAACGTGTTGAAACTGTTGCAGCAGCCAAATTTATCACCTTGATAGACTTAACTAAAGGTTATTGGGAAATTCCGCTGACCCCTAGGGCTCAGAAAATCGCTGCATTTGCTACAAATTTTGGCGTATATAGGCCATTGCGAATGCCATTTGGGCTTAAAAATGCTCCTTATTATTTTAGTAAAATGATGAGCGAAATATTGTGCGGATGTGAGAAATATGCTACCCCTTATTTAGATGATATTGCTATTTTTTCTGAAACGTGGGAGGAACATTTACAACATTTACATGAAATTTTAGAAAGAATAAGAAAAGCCAATTTAACTATTAAACTCTCTAAGTGCAAGTTTGCACAAGAAGAAGTGCAATATCTCGGTCATATGGTAGGTCGAGGAAAACGTTCTCCAGCAGAACTAAAAATAGAAGCGGTTCAAAATTTTCCTGTTCCCACAACTAAAACTGAGATTAGAGCTTTTTTAGGGTTAGCTGGATACTACAGACAATATATACCCATGTTTTCTGCTATAGTCGCACCTTTGACAGATTTGTTAAAAGGGAATAACAAAAAGGGTAAAATTGTTTGGAATGATGAATGTAATGAATCATTCAAATCGTTAAAAGAAAAGCTGTCTAGTAGGCCTGTGCTACATGCACCCGATTTTTCTAAACCATTTATACTACAGACAGACGCATCACATCAAGGATATGGTGTTGTTTTAGCCCAAAAGGATGATAAAGGAAAAGAACATCCCATATTGTATCTCAGTAAAAAATTTACTGATAGTGAGTGGAAGTATTCCACCACTGAAAAAGAGTGTGCCGCAATTCTGTATGGAATAAAAAAATTGAAAGGGCATATAGATGAGGAGACTAAATTTTCAATTCAAACGTACCAGAATCCACTAGTATGGCTAAAAAATAATGCAGGTAGAAATGGTCGATTATTACGCTGGGCCTTAGCCTTCCAATCTTATAATTTTACGATACATCATAAAAAGGGAAGTGACAACTTAAATGTAGACTGCTTAAGTAGAAACTCTGTACATGCCAGTTAAATAGACTAGTTATCATTTCTTTTAAATTGTTTTGTTATTTGATTATGTATATTGTATATTTTTTTTAATTCATACTATATAGTAAATTGTTAGCTTTATTCTTACAGATAAAACTTTTTGTTTTGGTTTTTCATATATTGTATATGTATTTTTATATATTGTATATTTATTTTTATATGTGTTCGTTTTATGATGGCCTGGTTATGAGAGTGGAGAGCCTTTGTAACAGTGTAGTTTAAAATTAACTGGTAAAATGTTGAACAATCTGTATTGAAACCAGAAACTGTGAACTGTGAAGGTTTACTTCTCCTGTGTCCGGAGAAACAAAAACTGGACGCGGAAGGTGTTTGTTTGTAGCGAACGCCTGCCTGAACTTCTATTTTATCCTGCAAAGTTTTGTTTCCTCTGTGTCCGAGGAAAACAAAATCTGGAGGCGGAAGGAGTTAGTCTGTAAAGAACGCTCCTGAACTCTACTAGAAAGACCTATGATGCTCTTGACTAGAGAGAACGTCTTTAGCAAACTCCTCACACTACGAGTACTATAATTCATTTTAACAGCTTATTTAAAGAACTGTGAATGGCAACGACTTAACTGAGGAACACGCATGCGTAAAGAGATGAGATTTCTGTCAGACGCCTGTCAGAGAAAAAAAGAGTTTGGGAAGCTCCGCCAGCGAGCTGAGGTGTGGAGACTAAATTTGTCCAGTGATGACGAGTGCTATCTTCGTTAACGTCTCTGATCGTGTCACCAACTCGGATATGTACTCAAGTTTTTCTAAATGTATTAATTAAATGTTGTATCTGTGTTACGTTGTGTGAATAAAAGTGATGGATCACCAATACCAGTGTTGATTCCGTTTTCACTGAAGCATCCACGACGTCACAATCTCATAATTCTCTTGTCGTCTGAACGTAAAATATTTAGTAGATTTCAGTGAATTTTCTTTCTGTACAGATTAAATACTGGGCATTTTTTTCTATTTGAAAAACTGTTAGTAGCTTTTCATTTTAGATGAAAGATTAATTTATGATAATATTCTTTGCATAAATAGCTTTAGCTTATGGAGTATAAAATTGTATCTACCCATCAAGAGCGTATCCTGAATTTCCATAAAGAGCATGCTGCTAAATCTCAAATACACCAAACATTATATTAATGAATGAAAATTAGAATTACATGTATTTGAATGTAACACCGACTTGATGATTTAAAAGGCTTTGATCTGTTTAAATTTCTTATCATTTACTAACACTAACTTATTACACTAACAAATTTATTATATGAATATACTGAACTTCATAAAATGCGTAGTTATGTAGATATTACTTATTTGAAATACATGTTTCATAATCCGAATATGCAACTTAATAAAAGAAATACAGGTAAAAGTTGTCTGCAATTTAAAAAAAAATGCTTTATGCTATTTGTAATATTTTGTTTAATAACTGTAATTTTCATTAGTAATAATAAAAATATTGTTATTGTGGCTTTATTATTTTGAATATGAATATAATCCAAAAGAAGCTCAATATTAAGCATCAGGCCCATCAGCGGCCGATTGGTAAAAGCCGCTGAACACTGGTAGTTCGGTCCGGGGTTCGAACGGGCTGCTGCATGGGCGTTTTCGTGGTTTTCCCCATGTGTAATGTGGATACGAGCCAGTTTCCTTTAAAAAGACCTCCACGGGGCATCCTACCTTTCAGTGGCCTAAGAGCGGAGTACGTAAAAAGTGAAAAAAAAAAATTAAGCATCAGCGTAAATTTTTAAATTTTTCTTAAAATTTAGGCTGATGCTTAATATTGGAATTTGTTTTTGATTGCTATTCAGCGTGATATTTAAAGTAAATTACTACAAACGTTACGTAAGGCCCACCAGCGGCCGACGGAAGAGTCTCTGAACACTCGTAGTTCGGTCCGAGATTCGGGTCCTGCGAACGGACTTCTTGCATACGCGTTTTCGTGGTTTTTCCAATATGTAAGGCGTATACGATACAGTCTCTCTTAGAAAGTCCTCCCTGAAGGTATCCTTTCCCTAAGCAGATAGCCTTCGAGTACTTTGCTATACTCAAATAAATTTAAAAATACCATTCGTTACGTATAATATAAAAGTCGTACAGTGGGTCAAGTAAACATAAGTGTACGTAAGTTTTAATGTAAATCTGTTTTCTTTATAGATTTCTACAATTCATTTACTATTTCGAAAATTGATGAAAAAATAGACACTATTCAGAATTCTTGATATCTGGATGCAGTTTGGATTTCAAGGAAGATGAGCGATTTATTTTCAGAAAATATGCTTTAAAATAATTTAATAATATTACAACTCACAAGTATACCATAAGTTATTAGCAGTGCTTATACTTTTGAAAATACCGAGTTTGAATACTAAGCTAACAATTAAAAATCCTATAGATGATCATTCATTCATGCGCTAAGTCTTCAGTTGAAAGGCTGTTGAAATATTTGCGTCATTAGAAATTCCATTCCTAAACTTGGCATTTCCTTTGTTATAGCATTTTCGTTAGCTGTATTGAATTTCAGCTTTATACTTGCCGCATTTTTGGAGCTACATAAGCATATGAGCAAGTTTTACATGAAAATTAATCAGTAAGTTTTATATGCAAAGTTTCAGCTCTGCATATGATGATATTTTTACTTTAACTCGTTTAATTATTATGAAAATATAAATATGTGGAATATCAGTTCATTTCTAAAAGCTGTTCGAATTAGGAATATCAAAAGTATTTTGGATGAGTCAATTAAATGGAAACAGTATCCTGTAGAAACATTCAGCTTTTAAACATAAGTTAACATTTTGAAATTTCGATCGTAGAAGCGTCTATAGTATTTATCATTATATTTACCCTCGTATATTCTGGAACGTAAAAATAAATTAGACGTTGATTCAGTATTTAAGGCGGATTGCTTGTTCATTGATCTGAAGGGCAGCATTTTCAATATATTTAACGAATGCCATAGAAATACAGAGCGAAGTAAAATATTAATTTTATAAATCTTGTAAGTTTTATTCTTAGTTTCTAACAGTTATTTTTAAATCAAAGCTACTTTCCTATCCATCCTAATTCCAACTTACAATTTCCTACCAGAATGTGTTTTTAGAATAGCGTTTAATGCAAATGAGTAAGAGTAGTATTTAAATAGATATTCCGCTGACTTTGAGAGAACTCAAAAACGCTATTCTCTTATTGTTCGAAAGAACGAACAGTCGCTTCAAAGCACCGCCCACTTTTTTTACGGCATGCTTAACATTACGATATCCAGACCTCGCCGAGACTTCCCAACAGATGGACGCTCCTGCCGTAGCGCTTCAAGATTTGTCAATATATTGCTTATAATTGCTATACTGCCACAAAATTAGATCCAACGCAACATTGGAGATGCAACACGCTGTGTACAGGTATTCCAAATTTCTGGGTTTCGATTTTTACTTCCTTGTACGAAGTAAAATGGAAGTATTGTAATCGCGAAAAGTTTCAGGCAGCATATTTCAACGAAAATATCCATTTGACCGCTATCGAATGCAATTTAACGATGTTTTTGCGTGATATCTGTACGTAAGGACCGAATAAAAGACTCTTTTCCTTCAAAAAAATTATAAAACTGCTTTAAAATTAATTCTGAAGAGAATTTTTCGTGGCGTCTGTACGAACGTATGTATGTACGTACGTATCTCGCATAACTCAAAAACAAGTAGCCTCAGAACGTTGAAATTTTGTATATAGGATTGCTATAACATGCAGATGTGCGCCTCGTATTTTGGTTGCAATCGGCCGCACCAAACGTATATAAATATATTTATATATATATCCACTCTATTACCCTGCTCAGTGATCTCTGTTTCTTTACTCTTATATGTTTGTAAATTGTACATGTTTTGCTTTAAAAATGATTGAATTATGCTGTTCTTATCTTCCGGTTAAGGTTTTTATGCCTTTAGTAAATCTGTGTGCAATATTTTTAGAATTATCAGCAATTTTAAAGTTGTTTAATTGCCGCTAAGCCTGTTTTTAATGGCGGCCATTGATGTTTACATTTGAAACAGGAGACTAGTGGATTTGTTGCCAATCTAGAGAAACTTAGCTTCGCAACAGCAAAGATAACGCATTCATTAATTATTACCAATTAAATCATGCTTAATTCTTTCTGGAATTTTTTCGAGGAAATAAGCGTTTGAGATTTACTTCGTAATTTTTAATATAGATATTTTGAGTTTTTATGTATTTTTGCCTTCTCGCGAAGTAAGAACTGAATTAATTAAATGAGAAATACTCAATCGTCTGTGAAATACTGTTTCTTTTTCGTTTTGTTTTCTTAATTTCTTTTATACATAGTTCTAGCTTTATTATAGTATTTGAATAGAACATGTGGCAACGATTAGATAATTCTTTAAATGATATACATTTTGTGCATTCTGAGTTATAATACGAATGAAACATAATACTGTTAAGTAAACCTAGCGCCAGAGTGTCGCTATGGTAATCAAAGTGAATTTTAAAGAATGCATTTATTCTGTTGTGGTTTATGCGCTGTCGGCGAAGTAGGTTTAATTCAATCTAATAAGTTTAAATAAAATGCAAGAAAAAATGCGTATAATTTAATATTCCGTACAAAGAATTCATGTGGTGTACACATCAGATTTTTTTTATTTATGATTGCAAAAGGACAAAATAGAGTGTTAAAGGTCTCCGAGTCGTACACTACGTATATGAATATGATACGAGAGAGACATCGAGAGAGAGCCTCAGAGTTTCTGACCAGCTCGCGTTTGCCTTTCGGTCACATCTTTCTAAGCTATTTCTACGCTCGGCCGTATTATAGGCCCTTGATAGCTTCGCTAGCTAATTCGATATTTAGGAGCCAAATAGATAGATTTGTTGTAGCTTTGGCTACATCTCTTTAGTTAGGCGTTAGTTAAGTTCTTATTTCTAACTTTTTAGTTTCAGCCCAAGTGGAGGCTTCGCCGTACGCCCTGAGAAAGGGACCGACTGTCAATTCTGATTTTGAGAAATAAAGGGCAATTAACCCTTCTCGAGTTTTACTTTTCTGTTACTGAACTTAAGCGATTATTCGCTTAGCTGTTCACTAGGTTCTTCCGCACTTAAGTTATTAGGTAAAAGGGTGCAACCCCACAATCTAATTGCAATCTTATAGAGAAAATAATGTTCTAAATAGCCCGCGAGTGTGATATCACTGGTATACGATATGTGCTGGTTTCATTTCTGGTTTTCATAATTTTATGACCAGCATTCAGTTGGTAAAGTATCAACAATGTAATATATCATCGTATGTAATTCATGTAAACTAATTATTGTAAAAATACACGTAATTGCATACAATAAACTAACAAAAATAAGTTGGCAATGTATCAGCAAATGTATGCAGATATATCTAAAAGTACTTAGTACGAATAAGTATGCTGATGAAGCTAATTTTTTCTTTTGTTTTCAGACTTATTTATGTCTTTTTTATTATTGCATATTTTCTATTTTTGACAGCTGTTTGTAAAAAAAAATTATGTAAACAAGTCATGATTGTAGGCATGGTCTACATACTAGAAATAAGTTGCTTCTAGCCACCTCAATTTATAATGTCATGATAAATTTTTTACATGCAAATAACAATGTACTGCTAGTCAATAATGTAATTTCTGAAAATCAATTAACACAAAAACATATACGTTACAACACATAATGAATCGTCAAAATTGAGCTGTTAAAGTTTCAGCACAACTTTACAACAATACGTAAACGTAAGCTTTGTAAACAATTTTATAGTTCTTAATTAATTCTAATAGTAAACAGATCATGTTTACAAAAATGATTTGTAACGTGGGAACATCCCGCCTGTTTCTAATGCAATATATAATGTCCTGAAACATGTTGCCTGTACCCACTACAATAGATAACATCTACAATAGATAACATATGCACCTGCACTGTTTCGCAATGTATATCATGTAATTCAGTCCCTTTTACTTGAGCTAATTTAAAGCTGAATGGAGTACCGTTGATGCCGCCGCCGGTGGCAGTACTTATAGTGCTCACTGGAGTCCCGTTTTCCATCACAACTCGAGGAATGATGCCAGAATGTTGTTAGTCTTCTAGTTAGTGTGTGGGGCTAATACCTGCTTTACTTAGGGTAAATATTAGGTGGCACCCTCACTTCTACATAACATAACATAACATAAGAGAAAGAAAAAGGAGAAAAGAGTGGGGGCTTGACCCCTTGCAAGTCTTGCTCTCGCGAGCGCCGGCTATTGAGTCGGATTTGGAGACAGATTTGAGTTGCGAAAATGTAAAGCAGTAAAAGACAAACTTCGGTGGGGCTTGACCTCCTGCGGGGGGCTTGCGCCTCGGTCGAGGTGAGGTGAGAGAATTTGTTCGAACGGAGAAAGTGCTCTACGCAAAATTTGATTTCACCGCTTCCTCGTGTATTTCGAGATCTTTGAATAGTCATGTTAGAGGCTTTCCAGTTAGAATTGTTCGTTATAGACAGAAGAGATTTGTTACAGCTAAGAAGTTTGTGCCGAAAGTGCTCTACGCAAAATTTAGTTTGCCGCTTCATCGTGTATTTTGGAGAACTTGAATAGTCATGTTTGAGACATTCCAGTTGAAGGAATTTGTCATGAGATACAGATTTGTTCCAAAAGGAGGTATCATGCTCCTCTTGTTCTTGAAATCCATGGACGCTTACGAAAGTGTTTTGACAGAAAAAAAAATTGTCTTTGCTCATTTCCCAGTGAAATAGATTGGACACTAAAGATCTTTCTGTTCGGAAATTGTCTCTCACTTAATGGACATATTTAATGCGGTTCCTGGCTGATTGAAGAATTTGTCTTTAATATACTACACCTGTGATTCCTGAAATCAATGGACGCTTCTGAAAGTGTTTTGACAAAAAATAAATAAATAAATAAATAAAATAAAATAAAAAAAATGTCTTAGCTCATTTCCAAGTGGATTGGACACTAAAGATCCTTCAATCCGGAAAAACTGTCTTCCGTCTGTGAGTGAAATTTTAAGATTATTTTCTCTGTTTTCTCTGTCTTCCAAAAAAACTAGTTAATAACCATTTATCCACATATATAAATTTTTATTACTGATATAAATTAAATATTGCTAGCTGGTAATATTACGAAGTGATTAGAAATTTTAAGGGAATGACCAGTTATTTTGGATGATTAAAATTTGTTACGCCTGCTTTATATGCGAGTTAGAAAAATGTTCACTTTTAATTAATGAGAAACATTTATTTGGAGAATTAAAATATGTTACACCTTCTTAATTTGTGAAAAAATTTTAATTATTAATTTAAAATTGTAATTATTGTAAGCTGAAATTTTGTGTGACAGATGCGATATTTTCATAGTAAAAATATGTGGTAGGGGATACTGATCAGTTACCCAAATATTTACTAATAATATTATATTTTCAAGAATTGAATAAATGTGTGTTTAAAATTTAATTGCATTTGCGTATTTATCTTGTGTGTAATTTTACTGTGGTCTGTCCTGTTCCTCTATTTGTTTAAGCCGGGAGGCTTTTAAGAAGCATGGAGTTTAATTGAATTTGGGGTAATTGATTTTTCCTTTGCATAGGTTACTCACAACGCGAACCTAAAGTTTAAATTGTACTACCACTATACGATTGTTTATTCGATTGATCTTTTGATATATTATGAATTAGATTTGTTTGGATTTATTTGATTTTTAGTTAGTTTTTTCCCGGCACGATGTGTTTAAGATGAGTTAAAGTACTAAAAGTATTAAAACACTATAAATTTTCAGATATTCAACAGAAGGAAACCTCTTTTACATGATTATCGTTTGCAGTTCACTTATTCAGTCACTTGGCAAAATAAAACCCATTGCTGGTCGAAGGAGGCATCGGTCACAAACTATCCAGTGAATTGTTTTCGCGTTTAATATTTTTTCTATATTAAATAAGCATAGACATATCTATGTGCATTAATTAATAATAAAATAAATCATGGTAATGCTTTTCTGCCACAAAGCTTTGTCATTTAGATCAGCTCATGTTAAACGAATATAAGTTCCTCTGTTCTTCATCTTAAATATCTGCATTAAACGGACAAGCTTAAAGTTTTAGCTTAAAGTCTTAATAAAGTATAGCTTTATTAAACTTATAAAGTATTTCTCTATCCTTTCGGCTTGCCTTTGTGGTGTACTTGGAAACCAATTCATCCAAGTTCGTAATAGGAATCCCGGCAAGGGTGCTGCGAGTTTCTCATGTGTCCTGCATCGATAAAATGGGATGACTCTACAAACCAGTAAGCCTGAAACTTTAGCTTAAAATAATTTCTAGCGTTAAACTGAAATCTACATTTCAAAATTAGAATTTGCTTAAAATTTGACATATTTTTACGTTTTTATAACTTTTTGAAACTTTCATGGCAATTCCTTCGGTTGTGATCTCAAGCCAATCAAAGGAATTGCATATTAAATATTTTATTTACTTTAAGAAGCTCACTTGTCATTTTTGTATTAAGTCTCATAACTGGTAATTTAATATATTTACCATGTTAATTAGTGCCTAAGCAATTGATTCATGATATATCGTCTTCATTTCAATTCAGTGTGAATTACTTGCATATATTCTCTTGCAGAACAGTACAATTGTTTCATCTTTAAAAAAAACTTTGTTTTCTTACAGAATCACGATTTCAAATCTTAGGGAATTCATTTCATATAGTTTAATGAAAGATCTAATCGAACTCGAGAAAAACTATATTACATCAAAATTATTTCTAAAATATCCTATATTACAACATTTAATCGGGAAAGAAGATATAGAGTTTCTTCGAAGCAGAGCGATTATTTGATCAAATGTAATACATATCATCTTTTTTAAAACAAAACTGCCGTTTTCTTTCCCGATCTGTATAACAGTGTTCTATAAAATAATATTTTAAAATAATATTTTAAATTTACAAAAGAGGATACTTTGGTTAAAATTCCAAAGTATCCTCTTTTGTAAAAATTATATTTAATAAACAATAAAAGCCGTATAAAATGAAAATAAAGCCGTATAAACTGAAAATTTTAATTGATTTCCTAAAGCAAGTTATTAAAAATTTGCATATTATGCTAGCCTAATGCAACATATCTTCAAATGCAAAGCTTCATCTATACATTGACTTCTTCTTATGAAATATTCTTGTGCGTTGTCATGAAAATATAAAGAATTGTATTACGTCATCAGTATATTACTTTGTTACACTGCAATCAAAATAATTAATTATGCTTTTAATTTTTCATCGGGTAGTTGGCATTATGCTGTTACGTATTTCGTACATAGATAGATGATTTTAGTGCAGTTATACATGAAATTGTTCTATTTTTCCATGTAATGTAATGCGAAACAATTTTAAAAGAAAGCTATGTCGGAAAAGTAAGCATACAGGAGCACGTCATTTAACATTGAATAAATGGGTATCTCGGTAATATGGCGAGAAATCGCCAAAAGTCGTCAAATTTTAGGACCATTAGGCGACATTTGTGTCCAGTTCCTGTATCACCGTCATATGTTTCGAAACTGAATAAATGTAATTGACCACTATGTCATTTGTAACCGTAATTCTACTCTCATATTACTTCCCAGTAATTTCGAGAAGAAGAAAGTACTAGAAATATCTCGGCGGCCGGTTGAAAACTATAAAAGCCCGGGAAGAAAGCATCTGAATTTAGTTGTTTATTTATTGTTGTTGCGAATTGTAGTTCCGCGTGAATTGAGATAAATCTGAATCAGCTTTCTCTTTAGATGCGATTTGCATTGCGTTCTGTTTAACGTTTTTACTAGTTTGAAGTGTAACTACTGATTGTACTGTTATACTGTGACACCTGTACGAGTATTTCTGCAGAAAATTCCAGAACATTGAAGTGTTTATTTTAATAATATAAATTTTTATGAACCTATCATCGGACCTGTGTGCATCCAGTCTAATATGAACCCGTACGCGCGCAATAATACTGACAATTTCTGGAGCAGCATATCACTTAGTTAATCTTTTAGTAAAAGCTCTTCTCTCACGCGAGAAATCCGCATACTATCCACCGTTGTTGCTAACTTTCTGTCCGTTATTCAGGAGAAGACAGACATGATTCATAAAATGTGATGCCTGAAAATCAAAGAAGAGAATAATTAAGAAATAGATAGTTTCTAGCCAAGGGATATGAGAAAAGCCGTTGATTGGAAAGACCTGTAGATTAGAAGATGGGAGGGACGAGATTGTTGAGAATTTGATTAACATGACATGAAAATAAGGTTTTGAAATGATAAACTTGACATTGTATCATGACATGACATTGTGGTTCGCCGGTATCAAGAAGTTCTACTAAAATAATCAACTCATTCTCTTTCGCATTCATAAGGATTGAATATAATGTAGGAGCAACGTGTCCATAAGTCTAGAAAGACCTTATTACTCCAAGTGCAAACGCTTATAATTCATCAGTGTCATTGTCTGCCATATCCGCTATCTTCGGCCAAGTTGATGAAAGGCATACATCTCCTCGCCCACTGCTAACGATGCGTCACAAGAATACCGTAAAGTATGGATAATCTCCTTAAGACTGCCGTGATTGTTTTTTGCAGCTCTTTCATTTTGACGAAGCGATCATAGTCAAATGGATTCATGTTGTTATAATTATGGCGAATTTTACAGTATCTTCCATCATTACAACCACAGGAGATAGTGACAGCGCTCACATTATAAAACCGCACATTGTCATTGACAGTGAGGATATTCATCACAAACACATGTCGTTGATTTCTTCTGGATGCTACTCGCAGATGAGTTCTCAAGTCACAAATACCTTTACTATCCATGACAATGCGAGATGTTATCATGATGCGAACGGTGGCAATGGAAATTACTAGAACACATGGCCATACACATACATCTATCAAACGGTGTTAGCCATTTAAATACCGTACAATCGGTTCATAACGCGGTGGTTCATATTATCAAGAATTAAATGTGTCCGCCCTCACAGGAAATGACATTGTGCACACCGATGGGAGACCACATCATACATCCCTGCTATTAGCAGCTGCTGGATCTCTGCAAGTGATTTCCAATTCAGTCGAGTTCAACTTAAAATTTAGCCGATAGCGTCTTTTGATTGTACGAGAAATGATGGACCAATAGTATCTACGCAGAACTTCAAACAACCTGCAAATGAAAATCTACAAGCGTAAAGTTCAGTGATCAAGGAGGCTAGGCCGTAGTACAAGAGCGAGTATACAATCATAACTAAATGCTGTTATTAGAAGCTGCTTTACAAAGGCTGTAGTGATGGGGTACACCATCTTGTATGAACATGGCGACCGGTAAGTAAATTCTTTTTCTCAAACGGAAAATACCATATTCTCGCGTAATATTTCCAAATACTGGTATGAAGCACCATTTCAACCATTTTTTGCTTGTAGCGCCAATGATGAGAGTTTACTTAAAATTGCATCGTATGGAGATCCGAGATGACGCTAATGATTTTCAGCGATTTTTAGCACATAGCTTTTCAAATCTACATAGGCCAATGATGACAGTTTACTGAAAATCGCATCACATAGTAACTTGGGATGACACTAGTGCTCAGGGATAATCCGCTGTGTATCAACAGAAAATGTTTTCTATGAAAATATTTGTGGTAATATACTGAATTCCTCCGACTTATGAATATAATCTGTTTGCAACTGAACCAGCTATTGCAGCTTGTAAAGTTACAGTTGCAATTCTCCAAGCAAGATCTGCAACACTTATGAATTTTGTAGACTAGTGGTTCTTGCATTTTACTGAGCACTTTTAACAGCGTTGGAGATTGTACTTACACGAATCTTTCTTGCACTGCCATGCGGTTTGTACGAAATTTATTTAACTACCGTATGCTAGTGCGGTATCCACCGAAAATATCGCGGTAAATACATCGCGGATTAAAATGTAGCGGATAAAACAACGCAAGGCGAAAATGGTCGTCGTAGGAGACATCAAAAAAACATCGTAGGAGGAAAAGAAAGGAAGGAGAAAATATCGTAGTTCAAAAACATCGGGGTACAAAATATCGTCATCGAAAATGAAACGGTTCTAAAACTCCCCAGTTTAAAAACATCTTCCTCGAGAATATTGTGGTATAAAATAAAGCACCTACAAATCATCGCATGACGATAACTTTGCAGACGTGAGTTATAAGGCTTTAAAAATTCGCATATTCACATAATGATTTTTGAGTGCAAGAAGGAATGAGAAATATTTTTACTTTATGTTTTACATTTTTGATTTAACTAATAAATTTTTGCTGAAAAATATAAGAAGGAAATTAAGCATCCAAAGACTGAAAATGAATAAAAAATGTAGTTCTAGGTATAGCAGTTAACAGAATTTTAAACTTTTATAGTTAACAAGTAAAGGTCATTAACTAATAATTAATTTTATAAAGTTTTATTGTAATTTTTTATGAAGAATATAGTCTAAAAAAGATCAAAAAAGGAAGATGAGTAATTACATGTGGTTATAATAAATAAAATGCAAATAACAAATAATAAATAAAATGCAAAAACAAACTAAATAAAATTACAAATAAATAAAAAAATAAATACAAATTACAAACAATAAATACAAATTACAAATAATAAAGACGAATTACAAACAATAAATAGAAATTAAAAACAATAAAAGCAAATTACAAAAAATTACAAACAATAAATGCAAATTACAAACAATAAATACAAATTACAAACAATAAATACAAATTACAAGCAATAAATACAAATTTTGCAAATAATAAAATTATGTTAACTGGTATAAGTAGCATTAATTTTCTATTCATTTTCAGTTTCTGAATGTATTTTTCAGTCGAAATTTATAAATTAATTCAATAAAACTAAAAGTATTATTTATTCCATTTTGCACTCACAGATCATTATGGGAATATACAATTACAAATTTCAAAGCCTGAAAAACACATGTCTGCGATATTATCGTCATGCGATGATTTGTACTTTATTTTTTATCACGATATTTTCAACGACGAGGTTTTTAAACTGCGAAGTTTTTTAATCGTTTTATTTTCGACGACGATGTTACGTACCACGATG
Organism: Stegodyphus dumicola; assembly: GCF_044657685.1. Lineage (NCBI taxonomy): Eukaryota > Metazoa > Arthropoda > Arachnida > Araneae > Eresidae > Stegodyphus > Stegodyphus dumicola. Next base: position 138,859,491 of record NC_140777.1, read on the forward strand.
TTTTAGAACTGCGAAGCTATTGAATCGCTTTATTTTCGACGATGCTGTTATGTACCACGATGTTTTAGAACTGCAATGTTCTAAAACCTTGCTCCTTGCTTTGTTTTCTCTTGCGATGTTTTGCATTACGATGGTTTTGCTTTGAGTTGATTTCTCCGCGGCGTTTTTGTCCGCGATGTTTTTGCCAAGATGTTTTCGCCTGTAACCGCTAGTGCGACCTCCGTTAATCAATTAAAATAAAATCCTTGTGGTAGCTGGACAATGAGCATTTGACAGTAAGAAACACTAGTAATAAGGCAACTGTAACGCATTTAAGGAAATTTTCTTAAGTGTCATTCAATGGGTAGGATACGACACCATTTACATTTATTTTAGTGACTTTCTGGAACTAGTCACTAAAGGCAATTCGAATTCATGGCACGAGGTTTGATGAAAAAATATCCTCTCTTGAAACGTCGTTCATTTCTTATGAATTTTTAAAAGATGAAGTTTTTAAATGAGTTTTAGTGACTTTTGTATTTTTGGTTTTTACTTATAAAACATGAAATTTTAATTAATACAGCTTATATAATTTCCTCCTCTTAGCAAAGAAAGTTAAAATTTTGTTAATATTCTGATATAAAACCTATCTCAAACTAACGCGAAATGTATTTATTTTATTGAGGGAAAGGGTCCACCAGCAGCCGAGCGTAACGTTGCTGAACAGTGGTAGTTCAGTACGGGTCCCTGCGAACGGGCTGGATACATGGACGTTTCGTGGAATCCCTCATGTGTAACGTGTATACGAGCCAGTGTCCCTTAAAAAGCCCTCCACGAAGGCAAACCTCCCCTTAGGCAGAGAGCTTTCCCAGCCGTAATTAAATAAACCAAACCAAAGTTAGATTAGTAGAAAAATAGCAGACTTAAATTTATATATTTCTGAAAATTCCTCTTTGCATCGAAAATTTAATGTTAACAGTGTGAGGCAGAGTAGGATACCCAGGATGCAAAAGCATGCAATGATAAGAAATTTAAATTTAACTGTTCATTTATTACGTATCCTGTGCACCTAACTCGTTAAACAACTAAAAATAAGAACTTCATATTCTAAATTAACCCTAAATATGTTCATACAGAAGAATGTCATTGCTCTGACCTTCATGAACCGTTTCTTCTTAAAAGTATATCTTTGTATCAGAGGTAGAAAATAAGGAAAATAAGGTAGAAAATAAGGAAAAAAGGAATAAATTGTTCTATGAACTTCTCTAAAATTAAATGACAAACTGGAAATTATCAAACCTGCACCTGAAACTTGATTACAATGCATACGAAAAGGAAACAAAAGAATACAATCTTCTGAAAGGGAAATCCTAATGATTTTCTTTTAAGCATTTGATTACCTGAACTGATCAACAAGTTTAATTAGAAAGATACTAATTAGAACTCCCTAATGGAAAATGCAAAGAGTTCGCACCAATTCCCTCTTCATCTCATGCTTTACGATTTTCACAAAAGTTTGGCCGAAACTTTCGTCCTTTCGCTTTAGAATTCTTCTGGGACTCCTTGTGAGAATAAGATAAGCGTTATGCTTTGAAGCGCCATTTTGGGAAAGTGCGGTGAGACGCAACACCGATCCGTAGAGCTATTATGTCTTATCTCAACTTCGTGTATGGAAAGCATAATTAAGAAAAATTTGCAATTTTTATTCATATCAGTAAAAAATATGTGCTTTTTTGTTATCACAGAAGTTTGAGATTTAAGTGGTAGTATGGAGTAAAATAGCAAGATAAAGATAAAAGAATGAAGGAAAATTAAAATAGTTTCGTAGTAGTAAGAATAAATTGTAGCGAACAGAAGTACTTAAATAATAATAAATAATAATAAAAATTAAAATAATCTACGAGGTATTAGATATGATGAGTTATATTTGAATATCATCTTTGGCATAAAATGAAAAGGTATCATATCCTCTCATAATACTTTACTTTCAATGAATAGCTTGATTCTGTACAAAATATCAGCTGCGTCTGTTAAGAGCTTAATATATACATTATATAAATAATGAAATGCAGTTCTCTTACTGCGAGTAGGTAAAATCAGTCAAATTATACCTTACAAATGCCTAGTTGATCTATGATCTAGTACAAAAATTGTAAAAACCATTTTGTGAATAATAAATTTAACGCATGGAAAATTTGTTTAGTCCAAAGGGATTTGTCCCTGAAGGACTATTGTTTTCGTTTTGCGATTTTGCGTCGATTCACTACAAATGGCAAATCACTTTTCAAACTGTTGTCACAAAGTATTATCGCTCAGTGCTATATTTAAAGCAATTAAATAATGAAAAGTCTACAAAATTGGATGCATATTTCTCGCATTGTGATAAAACAACGGTACCTAGAGCCATCGAATTTTGAATGACATAATCCTCCTACGAATATAGACATGTCGAAGACCAAATTTGAAATTTGGAATATTTTTTATTATCAATTTCCTATTTTGTAAAACTTTAACCAATTTTTGATTAACAAACTCATGGATTTCAAAGCGAGCAATGACAACGTTGTACAGAAAAATCCTTTTTATCTCCAGCGCGCGGAACTGTGTATCGGAAATTTTAAAGATAGGCTCATTTTAAAATTATTTTGCGATATTGCTGTTGAATTGAATTTTATGGTTTAAGTGCGAAGAACGTGATATTTAATGTAACACAAAAAGTGTTAAAAAAACGCCCCTTTGGACGTAATTTAAAATCTGAAATATTTCAGATTTTCTTTTTTATTTATTTTTTTATTTTCATTTCGTATAACTCAAAGTTATACGAAAGCGAGTAATTAAGACCGCTGAATGGAGTTTGAGATCTGTCCGATGTCAGGCAAGCGGGGTTGGCTGCATTCTCCTTTTTGTGGTTTCCCCATGTGTAACGTAATTTACGAGCAAATTACCTTTTGAAATTTGTCCTTGAAAATATACCTCTCCCAAGGTAAATAGTTCTGCCATATTCAATTAATATAATATAATTGTATTGTACATATTTATATTTATTTTGAATAACCAGTTAAGTTATACTTTTCCTATAAGCCTTCATTCCCGTAATTGTCAATCCAAGTATATTTAAATTTGATAGCGCGCGTGAAGGAATACAAATTCTACCTTGAAAGGAAAACGTTTAAATGCCGAGTTTTCAGAAGGAAAGTAGGGAGTTTAGGCTATTGCCGTCACCTCTGTAGTGTGAGCTTCTATTCCTACATTTATTGCTGATTCAAGTGGCATAACAGCTCTTACTTTGCGGCCACTATATTTCCTAAGCCCTGTAGCGAATTTCTACTTTTTGTTAATATTTCAAATCTTTAGTTTGATTTCTTGTGATTTGAGTTACCGCCCGAACGAGGCGTAGTGTGTTAGCGTCAAGTCGACGTATTGTGAATTTAGAGATTAATTTTAGAGAGTTTAATTAATTCTTAACCCTTCTCCTGTGCAGTTACTACACTTACAGTTCTCAGTTAGAAGCTAGATAAGTGGACCCTACAGTATAACTGAATTCATGCCATAGGCATAAGCACTAAAGAAATATTTTATTGCAAATGGCCATTTAGCATCTTAATATTAATAAGTAAATTCGTCTAATTCATGCAAAGAAATCGAAAAGCTACTCACCACAGCAAATATTTAATATGTAACCGTGAAAGAAGAAAATTGGAGAATGCCGACATTCTGTGGTGGATGTGAATACATGGCAAATATGTCGGTTAAAGACCGAATATTTGGTTATATTCTTATACATTCTGACCATCACATATATATGTCGACAATCACAGGTATGCTTTGGTGGAGGTCGAAACGAGAAGCCGAGAAGAAAGAAGTGTTATGACTGAATGTAGTCTAAGGAGAAAATAAGTGTTATGAGTAAATGGCACGACTAAATGCAGATAAAAGCAAGGGGCTCTCATGTAACTCAAAGTGTCATATATAATAGTTAACGTTGTTGCATTATATAAGACTGTATAAAGTCAATCATATAATTAATTAAGATTATTATTGGCGTTATTTTCTTTTCTCGTTTAGAATGTATTGCTCTTTTTTAAATTCAACAATTTATTTATTTAAGATTTACCCTATTTTAACATGTATCATAACATGTTTTAATAATAAAGTACGATTTAAAAACGTAGCAAAAATAATTTTTTTCAACAATGACCATCTGTGCATGATGAATGTGGACACTTGTTGGTGTCAGTGAGGAATAAGGATATTTAACAAGTATTTCGGACATGCACCAAGCGATTGCTGACATTCACCGGAGAGTGTCGATATTCCCCAGATTTCGGTTTTTCACGGTAACATATATATTAATCATGCACTTTTTAAATAAGAAGTTAAAACGTTACTTTAGATTACTTCACAGCTCACAAGATCTACCTGCTTAATGGGAACAGATGCCTTTGATAAGGATTTTTATGGAAAATTGGCTCATATTTACGCTACATATGGAGAAAACAATGAAAGTACCTATGCAATCAGTTTACCGACTGACGTTCGAATTACTAGCGTTCAGGTAGTAAGCACGTACGAAGTTGCGTTTATCAAAAAACACTGCAGTAGAATCAAAAGATTTAATTATTAGATTGCTATTATAAAATTACATGCTAATCAAATTCAGTCTACAAGTAGTTTGACAGAAGCACATGCATGGCTTCTCAACTTCATATCGATGACAAACTTTCAGGAGAGATAGACTGCACCTACACCTAGACGACGTAAAATCACATAGGAATGTATGGTCGGAAAGGCCTTCCTGGCGCGATAGTTAGGAAACATGTTTATTATTCGGAGTACAACAAAAACAAAGAAAAAACAACATAAAGAGACAATGATCATCATCAAAGAAGGTGTTGAAAATTATGACCCGGACCGTGGCCATGCATCTTCCATGTGCCAGAGAAATGACGCATGCATCACGGTCTGGGGTTGTTATTTCAAACACTTTCTTTAATGACGATCGTTGCTTGTTTTCTTCTTATTTTAGGTTTCTGCTGTACTCAACATAGCAATTTTGTCTCACTGTTTTTGTCTTTCCTTTTTTGCGTTTTGTGTCGTCACTAGCTCGCCAGAACAGCGTTTTCGACAACGCATTGCTATGTGATTTCCCATTCTCTCCATCTTTCCTGAAAGTTTGTCACCGCTGTACCGATACTCCCTGTATAGTGACGTTAATCGCATGAATACTATACAACACCTGATTCACGGAGAACGTCCTACGCCTATTAAGAAACATCCTTGGCGTCTTTCCTTCGCAAACCAAGAGAAAGTTGGGAAACTTCTGAGGAAGGTGCAGGACAATGATAGTATAGAGCCTTCGTCTACTCCTTAAGCTTCGCCTGTCCTCTTAAGAAGAAACATGGCTTGACGCTATTTCATATCGACTGCAGATGTTAAATGATATTGCAAAGGAAGATGGTTACCGTTTATCTATAATCGAAGGCGTCTGAGATACGCAAAAGTGAAACGAGTGGCTTGGGGTTTGAGACTCGGCTTCTGGGACGAGGAAACTGACCTGGTAGATTGTGAGAAAATTGCATTTATTACTGGACGGGGTAGATTTTTAGGGATCATGGCATTTTTAGGGATTACATTTTTAGGGATCATGTCAGTTTAAATCAATGTCTTTCGGACTGTAGAAAGCTACAGTAACATTTTAACGTTTAATGAAGGCCGTTTGGAACGAACTGCTGTGTAAAGCCTGCTTTGTATATTTAAACGACATTATTATAGTTGGATACACTTTCGAGAAACATTTATGAAATATCACGAAAGTACTACAGAAGTCAGAGAAGATAACTTAGAGCTCAATCCTCCGGAATGTAAATTATTGCACATTGAAGTTTGGTTTCCCGGAAAATGTAAATTGTACACAGATGTTAAATAGTAAATTATTTCACCGGGAAGTTTCACCTTGGTCATATTATCTGCGAGGATGTGCGAACAGATCTTGAGGAAATCAAAGACTGTACTACTACTGTCGCCTTTAAGACATTAATTAATTAGGAAGTTTTCTTTGCCTGTCATTTTCTCCCCCGGAGGTCGGCGTAGAACTCTGCGAAGCTAGTTAAAAGGATCTACACGTAGGCAGTCTCGGCCACGGGGGTATAAAATTTATGAACTTGGTTGTTCTGAAGGCCCAGGGAAACGTAACTTATTGGCCGGCCTCGGGGTCTGGCACGTCCTAGCGCGGCGTGGCACTAGTAGCCCGGTGGGAACACCCCCGAGTACGCTGGGTAATGTCCCGCTGCGACGGGCAGCCCGAGCGACTGGTAGATAGCAAATTAACGACCAGTGCCGTCCGGAAGACTTCCTGGGCGGTGCGCCTTTCTCTCTGAGCGCCCAGAGCGGAGGTTGAGCCTCCGCGTCTGGTTCTGAGGAGTGGGGGGCGGTCGCATAAAGCGATTAAGTTCGCGGAACAGCGAATGCCCGTATCTTGTTGTTTTTGCCTCTCATTTAATGCCAAGAATTTTTTTAAGATTTCTAAGATCACATAGTTTTCACGTTCCTAACAGAAGCGAAACAAATGTTTTCATGGAGTTATGGATCTTAAGAAGCATGGTAGTTTATCCCAACGTGAGTATGAATTTATTTTCGGTAAAGACGTCAGTTATGAAGAAATTGGAGATGTTCGTTTGCAAGAAATTGACGGTTAGGAGCACATCGTTGCCTGTTTTAGTAACAACGTCTCAAAGCTGGGGTGAAATTATCCTTCTCACAAGAAAAGAACTTTTAGCCAATTAAAAAAAGTGGTAGAATATTTCCATCATATCCTCTACCCCTGGAATTCCTGCTTTTTGAAATTACTAATAACTAAAAGTTATTTATTTAATACTCAATCGCTACAGTCATCATCCTTTCCTCTGGAACTCAGAAATAATTAAAATATTTAAGTAAAGATTACATACTGCTTAATAGAAATTGTAAATGAGAGAGAAATGTGGGAAAAATATAGACATAAGTAACGCAAATGTATTGTGTTTTCAATGATAGTTTGACTCATTAATGCAGTAAATCAAATGTAAACTACTTCAGCCTTTTCAAACATTTTTATCGATCTTTTAATTTCTAGTGAATTGATAAAGGAAATTATTCTGCATGAAGTCTTATCAATGCAATGTGTTATCTAATAGGCTGCCAAATGGTAATTTTACTATTAAAAGTGAAAATTCTCGAAAATAACTTGGCATTCATCATACTCATTCTAAGAAAAGTTTATATTTAATGATGTTCAATGCCTGCTTTCTAATATTCTCCTCCCATTCTAAGGCACTAATTTGCATTATAACCTCGTTCCTAGATTCCAAAATTGGTAGCAGTACTGGTGGAGCGTCTTTAGGTTCCGAGAACACACTAATCTTGCAATGAGTATCGGGGGACTAGTGAGAAACGAGAATGTTCCTAGACAGTTTAACGATTAGAATATCTTCAAAGACATCACAGCGTCTTTCCCCTGTTTCAGGTACCATTAAATGATCGTAATTTAAGGACCAATGAAAGGCTTTATTTCTTTAATGTTAAAAAGGATAAGTAAATGGACGTGATAAGCAACTGGAAACACTGCGTGCTTTGCAATTATTATTTACATTTTTAGAAACATAGTTTGTAAGAGCATGAATTGTATCTATGTTCTGAAGAAAGGCTGAAATTATTCGTTTATGCTTTAAATCAACACAATATCTCATGTGTAAAAATGTAAGCAAATTAGAGAAGTTTTTTATAATAACATTATATTTGTCATTCTCTTTTAGTAACGTGTAAAATTTTGCCAGGTAGCTCTGTAATTATTTACAAGATCTCTGTCCGATTTTTACTTCCTTGTACAAAGTGAAGGAAGTATTGTAATTGCGAAAAGTTTCGAGTATCATATTTCAACGAAAATATTCATTTTGACTGCAATCGAATGCGATTTAACGATGTTTTTGCGTGACATCTGTTCGTAATGACAGAATAAAGGACTTTTCCCCCCTAAACGGATTAGAAAAATGATATAAAATGGATTGAGAAGAGATTTTGTCATGACGTTTGTAGGTACGTACCCCCGTAAGTACCTATGTGTGTATGTTTGTATCTCTCATAACTCAAAAACGAGTAGTCTCAGAACGCTGAAATTTTGTATATTGGACTGCTGTAACATGCAGTTTTCTACCTTTCTTTTTGGTTGCAATCGACCGCACCAAAAGTTTAAAAATATATAAATAGACCCACTCTGTTACTCGGCTCCGTGAGCTCAAGGTTTGCTTCATTCTTATATGTTGGTAAATTGTGCATCTTGTGCTTTAAGAATGATTGAATTATGTTATTCTTATTATCCGCTTAAAGTTTTTATGACTTTAGTTAATCTGCATGCAGGAGTTGTAGTATTAACAACAATTAAAAAGCTGTTCAGGTGCGGCTAAACCTAAGTTTGTTTACCATAGCAGCCATATTAGTTTACATTTGAAACTTAGCAGAATAGTGAATTAAATCGGTTTCTGCACATTCAGTTTTTTTTTTTTTTTTTTTTTTTTTTTTTTTGCCTAGTGGGACCAAAAGTAAACTTTCAGTTTTGCGCACCAAAAAGTCTGCTTTGTTGAGTGCTCGCCGAGTAATTTGTTTTTGAGTAGAAACTTTAATGTTAATTGTAAAAATTGTTTTTTTAATTGTTTCAACTGTATTCAGTGTTTTATTTTTGTTTCTACATTTTTGAATTTTTAATGAAGATATTTTGAGAAGATATTTGATAAACAATTTTTGCCTTACTGCGAAATGAGAACTGAACTGAATGAGAATGTTTTAAAGATGTAAAAAAAACTATAATCATATTTCGTCCTGTCTTGAGATAAGGCTTCACTAACCGAAAAGCAGCAGTTTATCCTCAACATATAGATAATTTGATTTGGATTCATCTTTTCCTAAATGTGGAAATGTGTTAATTATGTGCTAAGTAATTTCGGTTGGCTCACATCTTTAGCCAACCAATATTTGATGTCAAATTTATCCGGCTTATTTAGCATATATTGCAAAAATCTACACGTTGCCTTTGATGGGAAAAACTGTTCATCTACAGTAATGTTTCCTCCTGGTTTGTAACACATAAAATAGTTTTCTATGAAAATGTTCCAAACATCTGATATTAGTGCAGATTTATCATCTTTCAGTCTATCTGATCTTGAAATTTTTAAGTCAAAACGCAGATGTGGTATGATTTCTAAAAATCTGTTCCAACTCATTTGTTGAAAGGAAAAACTTGTGGCCCCAGATCTTTGACCAAATGCTAGTGACGGAGACTCCTTTTTGCAGCTAAAGCTCCTCGAACATACAATATTGCAATAAATAAATCCAGTTCATAAAGAGAAGTACTCCAGGCTTCCATATTTAGTTATGAAACTTGCTTCCACTTCTGTACATTTCTTTATGATATTCAAAATTTTATCATTTACGAAAAGTCTTCAAGATGTTATAAGATTGTTATATCAGCAGTATTTCTTTTTGGGGTATGGTGCAGGCCCCGGAGTTTCTTTATGAATATTTTGAATAGATTGTAGACCAGAAGAAATGGAACACTGCTGATGTATTTTCCATATGTTTCCGTCTTTCGCTTCTTCCAAATCACTTTGAAGGGGTGATTGCTCTCCTTTATTTTTTAATTTTTCTCAACACTTTTACAATTATCTGTTGTTTTATGAACTCCTGAACTGCATGCACTTGGAATATTTTCATTCAGCTCGCTGTCACTTGAACTGGATTCGGAAGATGAGATTATAACCCCAATAGTTCTTTAATCATTTATAACAAAATTTTCATCATCATCAGATGCATTTTAGTCGAAAAAATAATTTTCCGAAAATTCATTTAGCAATTTCAAAATTTCTTCATTCGAAACACCTCTTCTGCTGTGTGCCTTAGATTTTATACTTTACTGCCATGTTTTCTAGTTCTTTTTATACTTTTTTAGCTTCATTATTTCCTACCATTTTCCTATGTTTCATAAAATAAATAACGTTAAATTTGACAGTTGATGTGCACACCCAGCCACCAAACTGAACAGTACTTATATAATCGAAAGCTATTAAGTTGCACTATTATTAATGTTTAACTCTATCGTTTCGAACAGCAGTGGTCTCAGTCTTAACTACATGTATCTGAATAAACGTTCTGAAAAAAACTGACGGGTATCAACAATAAAAAAAAATGTATTGTAAGATATTTCTCCCCGCTTTCGTAGCATGCCTTCGTGGTGTAATAGTCAGCACGCTCGCCGCGTATTCGAAAGGTCCGAGGTTCGAGTCCCGGCGAGGACATTGCACATATTTTATCTCTCCTGCTTAGAAATAACTTAATGTCTCTACAGTGGCGCCCGAACTAAAAAAAGGTGGTGGATGATGATTCTCTGTCACAAGGATTTGACGATTGGGTCCCCTAAAAACCCCAGTCACCCTTTAGAAAGGGGAGTATATAAAGGTATTTCTCTCGCCTTCTTAGCATGCCTTCGTGGTATAATGCTCAGCAGACTCGGGGCGTATTCGAGAGGTCCGAAGTTCGGGTCCCGGTGAGGGTGTTGCTCATTTTTCATGTCTTCTGCTCTTGAGAGAACCTAATGTCTCTACAGTATGTAACAAAATTTTAAATTGGGATTTTCATAAAGTAAATATTTATCAAAACTTGCACAAAACAATAGTTATAATAATTAAAATAAAAAACATTCAAATTTATTATTCAAATTTTATTTTCCATCCGAAATCTGAAGTTTGGTACCCGCAAGACATTTCTATTACACTTTGTAATTCAAATATACTAACAGCTAATTATTAATATTTTATATTGACATTTATTTCAAATAACTCTAATATCTTTTATTAATCATTAAATAATTTACTTAAATTTAAATTAAAGATAAATAAATTATGAAAACTCTCTAAGTTTTCAGAGAAAACTCCAAATGCGACGAAACTTAATAATAAGTAACGATAACTCAGTCACTTTCTCTTATTTATTACATTTTTCTTTGACACATAAAATAAAATACCTATGTGTTTTGTATGAGAAAAATTATTAATTTTTTATGTAAATGCAAAATTTGTTTGATAATGTCCGTGCACGAGAAAATTTACTAGAAGTTATCATCATCACGGATTGTAGATGTTCATTTGACTCTTTTCTTATTAGTTTTGAATGAAAAGAAATACTTTTCACGTATAAAAGTATTCGCAAACAAAACGATTATTCTCAGTGGAAACATTTTACGTGGGCGTACTTATTTTTGACAAGTAAGAGTAAAAATGAATCAAATGTGTGTCTTCAAATCTTTAAATACGATTTATAGTACACTGTCAATTAATTAGCTCAATTTACAGGTTTTATGGTGCATTATTCATGTTCGTTTATAATGCTAATAAAAATAATGCAAAATAAATACAAATAAATCAAATGCAAAATGTGTTTGTATAATGTCTGTGCACGAGACAATTTACTAGAAATGATCTTCGTCACGAATTGTAGATGCTCATTCTTAAGGCTAGTTCTTTTCTTAGTAATTTTGAATGAGGAAAAATATTGTTCACATATAAAAATATTCGCTAACAAAGCGATTATTCTCAATACAAAAATTCTTAAGTGGGCGCACTTATTTTTTGACGAGTAAGAATAAATATGAATCAAATCTGTGTCTTCAAATCTTTGAATAAAGTTTGTAGCACACTGTAAATTAATTAGCTCAATTTATAGGTTTTTCTGGTGTACTCACATTAGTTTTTCATTGTAATAAAAATAATGTAAATTCGGATATCAATTCAAATATTTGTAACAAATATGTAACTGAAATGTGTTGAGCCGCATTAAATGGCTTCGGAAGCCGCCATTTTGGGACAATTCCTGTAGATTATGGTGTTTTGCAAAGGCTGATCGCTAATTTAGGAAGTTGATTGTCCAGGGCACGGGTACTATTTTATATGAGGCGTAATAATATGTGTTCTGTATTTCCACATCCCTGCGGCTGCTCCATATGACAACATTCTAGGTTAAATGACTATGGATATCGATATATATCTCCAAAGGAGAATATTTAATCGATTATTGCCTGGTATCAGCCAAAAATGCTTACAATACACAGGTTGGAATAAGATTAAATATAACTAATTCAAAACTGAAACGCATCGATTAAAGGACATTTAGCATCATCATTCGATCATGCTAAATTGGAATTCATACTCTCAAACGTATATTTATTCTATACTTTGAAGAATCTAGTAAGAATTTAGGCGGGTGTTGGGCATTTAATTTCTAAATCACGAGTTTCCTAATATTGCTTTTATTATAACAGTAATTTAATTTCATTAAACACTGACAGATAACAAGTGATCCGAAGAGACAAACTGAGCTCCGAGGAATTTCACATTGATAACATAATCAATACCGTATTTTTAATTTTCAAGCAAAGATGAAAATATTTGCTTACGTTTATTAACCGGCGAAATAGATTAACAGAAAAGATTAAAATTTATCAAACAGCATAACAACTTTGTTATAAGACGACGACAAAATAAAAGTTAGCCCCAAATCACAGAAGTGATTCTAAAGCTACAAGAGTAACACCAATTAATGGCTAAACCAAACGATCAAAGTTTCAGGATAATAGCCATGGTCTTTAGGGATAGAGGATCGATGAGCGCAGTTTATTGATCGTTATATCATACTTGTAAAGTGCAAGGTATTAGTTTAGGAATAAGACTAAAACACAAATACTCGATTTTAAGGGAGAATTCCAACCCTTGTGTAAATATGTTTTCGTAATTCAAGTGGACTGCAAGAGTAAGTTCTGTTAATGCAGAAGTAAATTTCATTCTAGAATATATTAGAACTAAATACTGAAAATTTTAAATTTCTTGTTTCCCTTAATTTCTTGAAATATAGGGACAATTTCTGATCAGTCTTAAGTGTGTCAATTATATATCGTTATTTTAGCTAACAATGCATACCTCCGTATCTCAGACAGAAAACAGTTTAAAAGGCAAGCTTTATAAAATCTTTCAAATCAGTTTACATTTCTTGGCAATTTAAAGAGAAATCAAGCCTATGTTCTTGTAAATGAGTGAATTTCGTATACTTTATAATTTACTGGAAAATATTTTGAATTTATTTTAAAATACTGTTATTCTGAGAATTGTATTACATTTTCGAAGAATTTTTTGACGGTAAATAATGCAAAAAATAAATCTGTATTAACAAATAACATTATTATAAGAATAACAGTTAACGATTAAGTAACACTATTATAAGAAATAAAATTTATTAGAAATAGAAAGGTATATGGAAAGAAAAAAAGACTGCATATAAAATTTACAATTTTGTAATAATGAGTATGAATATATTATTTGTGTATACCTGTCAATCAGTGATGCACCTTAATATTTAATACTGAATTTGTTTTTATTAATTCTAGTAACTCAAGTAAAATTTAAAAGTGCTATTACATATTTCGTGTTTTATAAGGTGAAATATATGGTTGAAAATAATTTCTCATTTCCTATTAGTTTTAAAATTTCAAAACATTTTTCAATATAGCTACCTGTTTTCGAAAAATATATGAAAAAAATTGCATTATACTTATTTGATTTTTATTATAATGTATCAGTCAGTACTTCCACTTTATCTATTCTAAATGGAATGTTATGATACTATACTTACCATTCAGTCTTTGTTTCCACTTTGATTACTCAAAAAGTATAATTTTCTGTAGATATGGTGCTTCAAACTGCCAATTTATCCATCATTTCTGTCTTCTTCCTCGTAAAAAAGTTTTAACTGACATGTTGCTCAGTCTTATAAACACCATTCGGATATGTATTACTTACATATACAAAATAAAGAACCATTTTAACCACACTCAATCCATTTAACGATTTTAACATCTGTACCTACGAACAAAATAGGGGATTGGTTTTCCCAAAACGGATTCTAAAATGGATTCATAAAGAATTTTCGTGTGATGCACGTACGTGTCTATCTCGGATAACTCAAAAACGAATATATGTGGAAAGTTCAAATTTTGTATATGGGAGTGCGGTAGCATTTAATTTTGCACCTCCCTTTTTTGTTGCAATCGGCAATATCAAACCTACATTCAAATATTAACCTTCTTACCGGCCTCTATTTTTACCCTCGCATGTTGGTAAATTGTGCACTTGTTGCTTTAAAAGTAATTGCATTATGTTGTTCTTATGTTTCGGTTAAGGTTTTTATTCCTTTAATTAACCTACATGCAAAAGTTGTAGAATTATCTACAATTTAAAAGTCAAAAGGGTGCTAGGCTTGACGTTGAGGTTATTTGTTTACATTTGAAACTCTTAGTAGTATAGGCCCACCAGCGGCCGAGCGGTAAAGACGCTGAACACTGGTAGTTCGGTCTGAGGTTCGAATCCCGCGAACGGGCTGGCTGCATGGGCGTTTTCGTGGTTTTTACCATGTGTAACGTGTATACGAGCCAGTTTCCCTTAGAAAGTCCTCCACGAAAGGCATCCCTCCCTTTAGGCAGATAGCCCTCGTGTGCTTTGCCATAATTAAATACATCAACTTAGTAGTATAAGGAATTACGCCACTCGGTGCACCAACTTGAATGTCTTTTTGCCAGTGGCACCAAAGGTTAACTTCCAATTCTGGGCATTTTTATTTTCTTCGCTGTTGGTCGAATTGCTTGTTTTTGCGTACACACTCTAATTTTAATTGTAACTTAATTTTTTAACTGTTTTTAGTTGGTTTGTTTGGTTTATTTAATTATAGGAAAGCACACTAGGGCTATCTGCCTAAGGGGAGGGATGCCTTCGTGGATGACTTTCTAAGGGAAACTGGCTCGTATACACGTTACACATGGGGAAAACCACGAAAACGCTCATGCAGCCAGCCCGTTTGCGGGTTTCGAACCTCGGACCGAACTACTAGTGTTCAGCGACTTTACCGCTCGGCCACTGGTGGGCCCTGTTTTTAGTTGTATTTGGTGTTTTAGGTTTTTCTATATTTTGCAACATTTAAATAAAGAATGAATTTTTATATGCTTTTTGCCTTGCCAAGAAGTGAGAACTGAGTTGTTTGAATGAGAAATATACCTCTAGTGAAATTCGATCAAATAAAATTTTAAAAAAAAGTTTAAATGAAGTGCAACAAAAATGTGTATAATTTGATAGACGTAAAGGGAAGTCAATTATCAACTTTTTTAATATAACTGAAATCCGCTTTTGGCTTGCTTATGTCACATATTTTTGAACATTATTTTGGCCATTTGAAATGCTGGTGGAAAAATATTTCAAACAAGCATTTTAACTAACTGTGAATTTTATGTTAATATTAATAAGCCTGTGCAAAAGGCACCTCGTTTTCGAATGGGTTTAGTAACTCAATACCAAAATATACTATTATTTTACTATTAAAGCAAACATTCTATCAGAGCTGTTATGGCTGTGAGTAAGCATGCAACTTAATATAAAGTTAGTAATCTAATTATGCAAGTAATTCATTTAACGGACGTACTTCTCTTGAGAAAGTTGCTGCAATGTTTTGTTATGCATATAAATGAAGTTACAAATGCATACAATTAGCTTAGGGTGATTATTCTTTCAAGAAAGAAACTGATAATTTGAAACTAATTTAAATTAATTATACTTTTTTGATTTTTGCATTGTTGCTAATGAAATATTTTCTTATTACATGCTTTCTTAACCTGATAATGGATATTTTCATAACCAGGTAAGATAATTTGAATTAATACACGCATTTTATTTTCTTGTAAATAAGCACTTTGATTAGAACTTCAAAAACAAAAAACAATGCGCATGTGTAATATCATCAGGTTTTTAAATAATCATAAGAGTGGAATTGTATATTTCTACTGAGTTGAAATAATACAAATTATTCCATTTTCTCGAAAGGGATTCTATTGAAACAAGAACAGAAGTAATTATATGTATAAATACTAACTATATTTTATGCCAATATTTTATTTATAAGTATAACATTAACAAAGGCTCATTGAAAAGTTAACATTATACTATTGACGATAAATGAATTAATAATATGAGTCGATAACCACCTGCAATGTTATTTCTGAAATTTATAAAAAATGAAGATGTACCTGTGGGAATAATGCGTGTTTAGATGATCTGTTTAATAAATTATTGTCTAATAATAATTAACAAAATATGATCTAATATGCAAAATAAAAGCTGGTGCATTTCTTTGAGCATTATTTCTGGAGATGCTACAGTCACCTCATTCTGTCTGAAAAATTTTAACCTTATGGCTTTGATTGTGTGACGTATCTCATTTATCTGAGTGTAACATGAGAATAAGCCCACGAAATTCATTGTGGCAAGGAGAGCAAGATTTCGCCTGTCGTTGGCAAGAGCCCTGAACACCATACAGGTGGCACTATGAATTTGCTCAGTCCCAGCTCCAATTTTGATGAAAAACATCCCGGGGAACGGGCCGAGGGTCTCGTACCTCCTTCCCTTCCAAAAAGCCTCTCAAGAGGACTTTCGGCTGGGTGCATATTTAGAGTGCTCTCAAGCCATAAAGACACTTTACATTTACAAACATCCATATCTTCTCCGGAATTCGAACCCAGGGCCTTCGATATAGCAGTCACCGTTGCTAACCACTACCCTGTTTGGGAGGCTCTTATGATTTTAAATAAAACGGATTCACTTTAGCCCTTACGATTTTAAACAAAATAGATTAACTTTAGCCCTTATAATTTTAAATAAAATATATTAACTTTAGCCCTTAGGATTTTAAATAAAATAGATTAATTTTTGCCTTCGTGATTTTAAATAAAATAGATTATCCTTAGCCCTTATAATTTTAAATTAAATATATTAACGTGCGATTTCAGCCTATTACCTTTCAGCTTCTTAATTGTTCAGTAGTTCAGTACACTAATATGCACGCTGTTTTTAGTTCAAAAGGTTTCTGTTGTGGATAATATAATTCCGCTAACGTTCATCACAAATAGATTTATACATGCATCTTGTAAGTACGAGTTGATAAAATTTGAGTAAATAGTAGATATATTCCTCTAAATGGTTTTAATATTAATCTTTCTCGAAAAATATATCATATTCAGTGATGCTTGTTAATACTTACATTGTGATAATAAAATTTCGATCTTCTTCGTCATAGGGCAACCCACGCCAAGTATACTGTTGCGAATTTTGTATGTATGTAAATAATTTTAGTGAAATTATATATGAAATTGTAGTCTTCTTTTATATAATGTAATATAAAATGCTTGAAAGAGACGAAATTCTGCAGGAAAAATAACAGAGCAGGTGCAAGTCTATTAAAGATGAGGTAAATGGCTGTGTCTTTAAACTGGCGAGATATCGCCAAACTGGCGACGGTTTGGGCAATTATTTTTTTCCCAAATTTGGCAAGAAATCGTAAAATGTCGCCAAACATGGCGTCCATCTGACAACAGTTTAGTCCGGTCCCTGTACAACTGTTATGGATATTGTAATTGTATAATTGTAATTAATCTGTATATGTAACTGTAACCTTATCAGGCCCTTATGTGTATCTTTAACCTTATATTCCTTCCAGTAATTTCGAGAAATGAAAGTTAGTAGAGATTTCTCGCCGACAGGAGAAAACTATATATGACGGAAGATTGCAACAATTCTCAGTTATTTAGTAGGGAGTGTTGAGAGATCTCCCTTTCGCTTCGCTTTTTTAGATGCGCTTTGCGATATATCTAACGTTCTACATAATATAATGCTTGAAGCATTATTACTGATTGTGCTCTGTGAATCTGTCAAGAGCTGCATGAGTGATTTTGTGGAAAGTTCCAGAGCTCTAAAGTCTTTCTTTTAGTAAAAATATCTTTTATCAAGCTATCATTGGTTTTGTGTACATTCAATCTATTACAAAGATATAGTGAGCAACAATAATTTTGTGGAAAGATTAATCTTCTGATGAGAAAGTTATTTTCTCATCAGCTCATGTCGTTTGGGGTATAATTCTTCTAAACGTATAAAATATTTCTCTTATGTTAGTTATTTCAATAAACAGAGAAGAAAATACAATGAGCGATTAAAAAATCGTTAACAATGTACTCGCTTTGAAAATAAGAACACAATCCTAAGAAGTAAGGGAATAAAATTTAATTTAATGTTGACCAATAGCAACATTAACATCTGTTTCGTTATGTATTATTATTTGGCTCGTGTTTGTCTATAATAGAAAGGATACAAAATGCCATTTGTCAAATCCAGTTACATTTAAATTGTTCTTGTAAAAAATATATATTATATGTAATATATTCTGTCACGAGCAGTTACGTTATAGTTACAAGAGGGAAATCCTACGTCCGTTTGACGTATAGTCTTTTATTAACTGATGCATTAATAGTACACATTTATAGTTCAGCCCCTGTTTGTTATTGAGTGATTATTTTGGATTCTTTTGTTTTTTGTCACAAATTGAAATTTAGAAAGTAAGCACAAACATCTGCATAGATTATTTGCTACCGGAAATACTATTTCAGAAATCAGTTCCATTCCAATAACAGTAAAAATAAACAAATGGCATAAATGTTGAAAAAAATCCAATTTAATTAGTTTTATTCCTTTAGTAAGAGAATTGGCTAGAAAATGATTAGTTCAGCCATTACCAGCAAGCTGATTGCTATATCTAATTGCTTAATTTTTACATATGAAAGAAAATTGATTTAAATTTACTGACATAGTTGAGAAATTTTGTAAAAATTAAGATCTTCTTGTAACTATTGAGCCTCAGATGTTTCAATATTTCTCAACTCAGTCCATGTTTATTGATTATCCGTCCAAAATTGTAGAAAACCTCAATTAGTACACAATCAAAATCTGTTTTGCATTCAGTATTGGTTCAAATATGCTTTTGACGGCTGTAAATTAATAACTATAAATTGCCATTTCACATCAGAACTGACAAGCTGAAAACTAATAAATGAAAATTGTCATTTCATTTAACAAAGGTTCGATATTTTAGCCAGAGCGGATTTAATCTGCAGGTGCGTTTCCTCTCACGGAACCGAGAAACAGACGCTAAAACAAACCATCCACACCTCCCCAACAACAGTAAATATTGAGAATTCTCCGAAGAACTCGTTAAAGATACCAAAGTTTGTAAAGACTTGGAGAACTTTTATTTCTTCTGTTCTAGCATGGCATAGAAAAGACGTTCTTCGTTCTTGATAGAACAGGGTTGGACCGTGAGAGGGGAGTTACAGCAAGATAAATGTCCGAATAGCGAGTAAAATTCGTAAGATTGGAAAACTGGCATAATTTCTACTTTTTCACGACATAGTGTCATTATGAACTCAGGCTATTGTTACTTATGCTAAAAGCATGAATTTATAAGTAACTATTATTTAAATGGTAAAGATTGCTTTAGTATCCCAAGTCTGAGGAAAGACTAGATAATTATAAAATTAGGCAGAATTGTAGTACCAGTATTAGAATTGTAGTAACAGAATTGTATATAACAGTAACTTCGAAAATGTCCTTCAAAGTAATGTTGGCGATCAACTGCAAAGAATCACATAATTATTTTATAATGGACGCAGAAGGTGTAACAAGTTCCGATTGTAGTGGCATTCGATGCTTAACAATTAATCAAAATGTGGTTTTATGCATAAAATTGTATATGAAAATTATGTATCACTTTTATCTAAAAACGAATAGTTAAAATGTATTAAAAATTTTAATTTTTATGAGCTCATTTTTATCCGAATTTTTATGTGTTAATTTACATTCAAAATAAAATATAAATACGAATTTTTAAGATAAAACACCGATTTTTAGTCAACACAAATTATCTCTTTTTTTCAATTAGGTTTATCGTTTTTTTAATATATATATATATCTTTTCTTATTATATATATTTTAAATTTCAATTTTTATTTTTTATTTTTTGATTTGTTGTTGCAAAGATTGCATTATATTTTTTATATATCGTAATTTTCTAATGTTTATTTCAATTACTTTGATTTCTATTTCATAATGCCAAATTTCCAATGTTTAATTTTTACAAATAGATTTGAAAATGTATAAGCACGAGGGTATCGGGGGACAATTACTCGAGTAATTTATCAATTTTACTGCAGAAATTGCTTTTCACTCAAAATTGAATTAGCGAAAATGCTTAATCGGAATGAGTTCTTTGGTGCTCTGCATTGGTTCTTGATCCCTTCTGTTCACGGAAATATTTGGCCTAGCTTGAATTGCCGGTTTGGCATCGCCTTGTTACTTGAGTAAAGGACGAAACACCTTCGTATTTATTTCTTAATTATTGTTCATTGAACGGGAGTTGGTTTGTTCCCCTTGAAAAGTCAACTAATTTCCAAACAATGGCAATGATTACTTGCTTTTAATTTAATTACTTGCTTTTGATTTATTTCTTTTTACAATTGAAATTTTGTTATTCATGATTTAATTCAAGTCTCCGTTAAACATTTTTAACAATTTACATTCAAGTTACTTTAAAACAATTTTCGGAATTGAACTTACTAACTATGGATTCACTCTTTTAAGATAATTCTACTAAAATTAATCTTAGGAGATAATATAATCAATATTTCTTTAGTAAATAAATTATATATATATATATATATATATATATATATATTTAACAAACATTCTATATTCGTAAATAGCAAATTTAAAGTTAATTAAATTTTAAATGAAATTGAATTACAAATAAATGATTAATTATTGCTTGGTTATAACATCATTTTTATTTTTCGCAGGAATAATTATACAGAAATACATTTCTGCTAAAAACTGGTACAATACCAGGGGTGCTAAACACGCCTCACAATTTCAATACGCGCAGTTTATATTTTAGAAAAATGAAGAAGAAGGCGAAGGAAGAGACATGGTTTATTCAGGCAAAAGGCAAGCGAAAAAAAACAATGTGTACTCACTTTAGTCGTATTTTATAGTCAGAAAGTCATCGTATTAATCCTTAGCAGCGATTGAGCTACAAATGTAGCAGTGTAGGGAGATTGCGGGAAAGATTGACGTAACATGCGGCAGAGGGACCGAGCAAAACCTTTCTTTTGAAGCGAGGATGCATTTAATTAAAATTTATAAATTGAGATGTATAGCCAATGGATTGTACTAAGTTTAATAATTTTGTTTCATATTTATATTTTACATATATATAGCCTGAAGTGACAGTCTGGTTTGGTTTATTAAATTATAACAAAACACAAGCAGGCTATCTGTCTAAGAGGAGAGATGTTTTCGCTGAGGTTTCTCTGAGGGAAACACCACGTTATACATGGAGAAATCATAAACTAGCACTACAGACATAAACAACCAACAGTGATATGAGAGATGTTGCTAAACTGTTGATGTTTCTAAACTCAAAATACATTAATCTCTTTCTGAAAACCAATAAGTGAAACAAGGAAAGAAAATGTAAGCTGTCGAAAACGGAAATGGTTGCTTCAGACTAAAGCAAGGAAAGAAAATGTATAAATGAATCAAGAAAAGAAAATATAAACTATCAAAAAAAGTTCATAGATTCATAAGTTCTTCTTCAATGATTCAAAATTTTCCTTCTACATCTGTGTTGCAGAAAATAACAATAACTAAAATTAAATATTGTTAACACGGGCTTTCAAGAGGGGCCAAGATGGAACATTTCCCTTTTAGAAAGGAGTAAAATATATGTACTTGGTATATATTGATATATATATATAGGGTGCGGCAGCGTTCATAGCGTAATTTGATTTGCGTAGTACAATGACGTACTAGATGAATGTGCGCCAGCTCGTGTCGCATTCGTGTACTAATGAGCTGCCATTTCGAGTATGACAGTGATATGGATCGGTGGAGTGCACAGCATCGTGCCTTTGCTGTTGAAAGTTATTTCAAGAATAACTACTCTGTTACTGCTACCCAGCGTCTATTTCGGCAATATTTTAACTTGGGACGTCATGGGAAAGTTCCAGATGGACGGACCATTGCGACAGACATTTCTCGTTTTGGTAGATAGAGTAATTTCCCGACAGGTAGAGTAATTTCCCGTTTTGGTGACATTTCCTGGGCAGCTTCGCTCACCTGATCTTTCATGTGCAGACTTTTTCGTTTGAAGTTACCTGAAACAAGAAGTTTTATGAACACGTTGTACCACCATTCCTGAGTTGAAGGATCGCATCAGAACTGCCGTCGGCAATGTCCCAGGGAATACGTTAAGCCGAGTTATGGCAAGCTTCCAACGCCGCCTAGATGAATGTATTGTCCAGAGAGGGACATTATTCGACAGAGGGGGACATTATTCAAAAAATATTCCGCCCAATGGATAATGACTTACATATTAGTAAATGGCATGTCTTTAACTTTTAATTGACATAAGAGATACTATTTAAATTACAGTTACTGCCCTATGGTGTGTTTTTAATATCCTAACGCTGCTTCACCCTGTATATAGATATGTTGTCTGAATAGCGTACTTATTTTTACAGTGATATAATGCTGCAGTGTTTATAATATAAACTTAGAATCTCGAATTAAGTAACTCAATAAAAATGTATTGCTACAAATATTTGCTTTCGATATTTGCTTTGCCACTTGGATGATTTTCTGTGGATATTAAGAATGATTCTTTGAATATTAAGAAGGTGTTTTGCCTCGAAAGAGTCAAATATATATATTGTTACGAAATGTCAAGGCGCGGTGAGATGTCTTCCCCGAAAAGCAGTTTTAGGGTTGCCATAAAATGGCAAGGGAATGCAGGTTGCCACATTTGGCAAGAAATCGCCTATTTGGCAACGAAATTCGCGATATGCCATGGACGGATGGAGAACCTTCTGGAACGAATTCTTACCGGTTTAGCACAGAATGTTCTCGAACACAAGCCGAAAGCTATATAAACCCTGCTGGTCCTCAGTCAGTCAGTGTGTGTGTGCCTCATCGAGAGGGCGAGAGTGTGTGCCTCGTCTAGCGAGCTGATAGTCAGCTATTGAGAGAGTGTCTCGGAGTCTAGCACCGAGTCGGTCGTCGAGTGCATCGTCGAGAGAGCATGTTGAGCTCCGGGAACGACTGAACCGAACAGTCGGGAGATGGTGCTCTGTGTGTCGTCGAGTGCATCGCTAGTTATAGCGCGGAGAGTCTCGAGAGTACATGGATTTCCGAGAACGACCAAGCAGAGTCGGAAGCTGTACTCTGGTGCTTTGCAGTGAAGCTGTCTCCACCGTTATTGCCTGAGTGTGAAAACTGTGCCGCTGAACGTGTCAGCGTGTTTATAATAGTTCGACGACTGTAAAAAAGTGACTTTAGAGCTGTCCTGATTAATATTGGCTAAATAAAGTGTGTTTCGATACTTCATCAAGTGTCGTCGTTATTCGCTCCAAAGCCACACGAACCCCGTACGAACGTGAAGGAAAGAAAATAATGTAACAACTGGTGTCAGAAAAAGATAAACGTAACAATTGGTGTCAGAAGTGGGATAAACGCAACAATATATATATATATTCTAAAAAAGAAAAGAAAGACGACAAATATGAACATTTGTGAAACCAAATTAAAATCATTCCAAATTTTGAGCTAAAAGCAATTAATATTTAGAGGGTTTGAATCCATTTAGAAGTGAAAGGCAAGAAAAATATCGGTTATATATCACAAAGGAAAAAATAGAAAGAAAAAAGTAATATGAATTGGTAGGGTTTCCTTATAGTTAAAATTAGCATATTACTCAAATGTTTATTATCTTTCCTGAATTTCTCTACTTCCCTTCGCATTTCCTTGCCAGGATTTAAATTTAAAGTTAAGGGAAGTGAGTGAATCTCTAAGTTTATTCAGAGCATGTTTTCGCTAGCCAGCGCACGTTTCGTTGCTGAGCTTACTCTTACGCTAATACGCCCCTTGGCCATCTTGGATAATTGTCACGCCAGTTACGTTTTTTACCTGATTTGATTAATAAAGGGTTATTTTCACCCTTCTTCTGTGCTGATATTTACTTCAAGCCTATGCGAGAATTCGCCAGGTTCATTTGTAGCAACTAGTTTAGTTTATGTGGAAAAGAAGAGACATATTTTATACGTTTAGGAAAAAGAAGAAGACAAAAATGGCACTTGATTTTAGAAAATAAATTAAAATTCTTATTAAAAATATAATCAAAAGAAAAGTAATTAAAAAATAAAATAGAAAGCTTAAATTTAAAATAACATTGCTTTTCGTACAAATGCACGCATTGTAATAGGTGACTTACACGGAGATGAAATTCTGAAGACAGAGCTAAGACGAATATGGCAATTAATAAGTACAACATATTAAAATATATTTATCAGAAATGAAGCTTCCTTCACCTCCATAAACGCGTGATATATTCCATCAAATGTGACCATCTGTAAATGCGGTTTGCAGACTACGTATAATATAATTGCTTTTTTAAAAGTTCAGTAATTTTTTGCTATCCTTTATTATTCTTAGTAATTAATTACAGCAGTGTAGGTTTTCTGGTTTTCTATAACGCAGGGATTTTGAAAAATGGCGTAAAGATTTTAAAAATTTACAAATAAGCGTTCTGCAGCATGATTTGTACGAAACGGGGAATTTTATTTTCAATGAGTAAATGTTCAGTTCAATGTTTTGTCGGCAGAAAGCGATACTGCATACTAGTACAAACTGACTCGCGGACTAATTATAAAGCAATAGACATACATAGTAAATATAAAATAGGCTTCCGTGTTGTCATCAGATTTTAAAATATACACTTTGCGAAGTTCGGTGCACGCACTCATCTAAATTAACTTAGCATGTTTCAAAACCTATATTAGTTTCAAAACCTATATATAGTTACCGTTCTGTTTTATTTAAATCAATAAAAAAATAAGAACACTTAATTAAATTTTCAAGTTAGTTTTATAGCTTCAAACGAAGAGAACAAAAGTTTAAACAGACGAATTTGAATGCATTATATGGGGGCTTTGTAATATGAGGTTTGATTTTGCGTGTGGTTTCTTTTTCAAATATGTACTACATGAGTTTTTAAAACAGAAATAACATTTTAATAGTACAAGCATAATCATGTTCCGTTGTATTTCTAAAAATGAATTAATATCGAATATTTAACGTTTCTGGTAGAAGAGAATATATTTGAACGAATATCTAAACAAAGTTTCCGCTTTCAAACAGGCGTACAGGCAGTTTCTAGAGTATTGGGGTGTTGGTTCTGTCATTCTGAATCTTTAATTTTCTTAACATAAGCCAGACCCGACATAATAGGGTTTGCTAATGCCCAACTTGTATTCATTCATTCATCAATAAACGTTCGCTCCGATTCCAACTACTGGAAAAAGTATTAGGGTCTGAGATATTTTTGGAGCAACTTTCGTGATAAGTGACTTCCTTATCTCCTTCTCCTCAATACAAAAATAGTCATCAGTGAAAAAAATCTGTGTTTGAAAGTTTGTATTCGTTTTTAAATGACGAGTACAGAAGTTGTGTACTTAAGAGCTTTCCAACTGTTTGACTGATGTTCGTCTTAAATGTAGTAAATTATAAACGTTTGTCTTAAATGGAATATATATCTTTACCCATGTGTAATTGAGGGTTTACAGAGACTGCTTTTAAACTCTGTTTTTTTTCTGTGACGAAATCAACTTCTTTTTATAAGAGGTTTCAAATGAAGTAAGATTTATGGCTAGTTTACTTAAGATGCGCAATGTATCAATACATATAACATTATGCAGATGCACATTACATAAGTACATATAACATTACACAGATGCGCAATGTATAAAAACGCTTAACATATTCTAGAAAATCGTATACATGTCTACTCAGGAAAATTTTAAAGACTCTAAACGTGAAGTTCCTGACATACCGGATACAGATGTCCTTCACTTTACGAATATTTGTTTTATGAAATAACCGTACTAGTACTTTTTTCAGATAATGAAAGAAATTCGAAGAGGAATTTCGATGGAACGTAAGAAAATATGATCCAGTCTTTTTTATCCAATAACTTATAGAGTCATTAGGTATTTTTCATGCTGGAAATTTAAGAAATGTGCAATGCCCTCGCCGGGACTCCAACCTAGACCTCTCGAATACTCGCCGAGTGTGCTACCAGGCATGCCGAAAGCAGGGAGAAAATACCTTATATACTCCCCCTCGCCAGATCCTGGTGGTGAAGAATCAGCATCCACCACCTTTTTACTTCAGGCGCCACTGTAGAGTCATTAGGTTATTTTGAAGCAGAAGACATGGAAAATGAGCAATGCCTTCGTCGGAACGCGAAGCCGGATCTTGATTACGCGCCGAGTGTGTTAACCATTACACCACGAAGGCATGCAGAAAGAAGGGAGAAAATACCTTATAAACTGACAAAATATACTGTTAATTATTATATAAAATACGTGCTTAAGGCTGTTTTTACAAGATGTTCTGATTGCTCATAAAGAGCTTAAAGGCAGAAACCCAAACATACCATCTTAGACATCAAACATGCTATCTTACTTAAGGCCTTTTGTAACGGAAAGGGCTCAGTAAATTTGGACTTTCGGTGTTTGATCAGGAAGGCATTATAAGGTGCAATGATCTCGTGGATACAAATGATCATAAGATAATAATCGCTGATCCTTAATCTTCCTTCACTATATTGTAGCCATTTTTTCGCCTATCACCGTATCTCCGGCTACTTAAAAGCATCATTGTGACTCTTCTCACTTCAGGTTTTTCAATGTGCTTGCTCTCTTTTCGGTTTTAGTAGTTGATATAATATTGCTCATATTTTCTTCCTGGTTTACATTGACTGTGCTTTTGCTGCATCATTTATAACTTAAATGTAATCTAAATTGTGCTTCAAGTAATTTGAAATGTTTCTTTGACGACTGGAAACTCAGAAAACCTTAAATAACAAATTTATTGGCACTTACCTTTAAACATTACCCTAATTTGGCTTGCGAAAGGTTTCATGGGAAAACTTTACTTTTGTAAAAGGGGGCTTAATAAATTTCATAGCAGCTGTTCTGCATAATTATTTGCATTCTTAATAGGAAAAAGCATCTGACAGGAGAATGCCAATCAGATTTATAAACGCAATTTTTATCTAATTTTAATTTTCAACTGCTTTCTTATGTAATCAAAATTTCAATTTATGCTGCAAATTTAAGAATCTAATATTTTATTTATGTTCGACAAACTGGGTAGTGAAACTACTATGTTTCTTAGTGGATAATCCTAATTGTACTAACAGGACTTGAAAGCTTCATGATTTCGTTTACTCTGTATATTTATGAGTATACTTACATTTCGTTGGTCTAAAGCTGTCGAATAAATTTTAATTTTTAATTCCTATCTCAGGAAATGTTTCTGTGATGAAAGTTTACATACTTCAATTACTAAGTATTTTATCTACTTCAACAATATTACATTCACTATTTTTGCTTTTAATGTAATTCACTTTATTTGCGAAAATGAGAAACATACACATAAAATTTTGACATAATATTTTATGTTGCTAAGTAATCAGAATAATAATAACCAATTTAATACGCAAACGAGAATTCCATTCTCAAATGTAAAATTTTTACTAACACGTTAAATGGCTTTAATTATATTGAAATGTAGTGTAATTAAAAATTCTTTCAGTTATACTAGAGCGAACAGTAATTAAAAGATGCCACATTAATGCAAATAAAATGAACGGAATTATATTTTTATGTCGTTATTTTTTGAATTAATATTAAATAATGTTAAATAGAATGTGTTACACGTGTTAAAGAGAATGATATTTTTCATAAATTAGTCTTTAATGACACTCTGACCATGTTATCCACCATGCTAATACAATAAGATTTTGTGAAAATAATTTTTATATGCAGTATTAATCTGACCTAAGGAACACATTTAACTTGCGTTACAGAAACAGCAATTTCGAGAATTTTTACAAAAAATAATTCTTTAATTTCTATTATCGATAAACGTGACAAAAACGTCTTTCAAAATTTCCTCAAATCGGTAACCAGTGACTAATGTAAAAAAAAAAGAAAAAAACTCATAAATTTTTGAGGAAGTACACGAAAATATTTTAGGTAGTTCATAGAGGCATACAAAGTTATCTTCAAAAAATATTTATATGAATAAGCATTTAAAATGACCGATTCCGCATGGTGCTGATTGATGCCGTCCGCCATATCTGAAACCAATTTCGAATTTTGCCCAAAGGTACAGACATTTATATTTGTCTACCCTCTTTTCTCGCGCGAGACGTGAGAATCTTAGCATGTTTCCATCAGACAAATGGGTTTCAGTGAGATCGTTTATAGTGATGGAAATCTAATGCTATATTTTCCTCTATGTAGTACCTCTTGAATCTTGACGGAAATCTTCTTTTTTACCATTTAAATTTCACAAGAAAACAAAAATTTGGAACACCCTCTTTTTTTGTAAGTTGCATAAGTTTCTGTAGTTTCATTTTTGAAGAAAACGCCCCATAAATTTACTGTTGAAGAATCAATCCTGAAATGAAAACAATTTTGTGAAGCATTAATAATAACTAAGCCTTTAAAAGTATATTATTGATATACAGTCTAAAGATTTACATGAAAGAAGTACAGCTTATTACAGACCAAATTTTTTCTAGCAGTAATTTTTACATCTTCATTTTACTTTTCATTTATTTTAATTCCTAAATCACTCAGTTTCAATTTCTTGACCTGTAACTGTCCTCATAAAATGTTACTTTCTGAGATCTCGTTTGCATCACAGCTGTGTAAGAACCTGCAGCTGTTAAAATTACACCGTCTAAACTGAATGCTAAATAATATTGTTTACTGATATCTCATTTGCATCACAGCTGTGTAAGAACCTGCAGCTGTTAAAATTACACCATCTAAACTGAATGCTAAACAATGTTACCTACTGAGATCTCATTTGCATCACAGCTGTGTAAGAACCTGCAGCTGTTAAAATTACACCGTCTAAACTGAATGCTAAATAATATTGCTTACTGATATCTCATTTGCATCACAGCCGTGTAAGAACCTGCAGCTGTTAAAATTACACCATATAAACTGAATGCTAAACAATGTTACCTACTGAGATCTCATTTGCATCACAGCTGTGTAAGAACCTGCGGCTGTTAAAATTACACAGTCTAAACTGAATGCTAAATAACGTTACTTACTGAGATCTCATTTGCATCACAGCTGTGTAAGAACCTGCAGCTGTTAAAATTACACCGTCTAAACTGAATGCTAAATACTGGATAATGATGAAACTGATACAAAGGCATTTTGTCAAAACACGTATCCGTATGATGTATGATGACATATCCGTGTGATAATCCTATTGCAAAATATATTATAATCATCATGAGAAACTACGGATAAATCAGTTTTATTCTACCAATTTTTTTTTATTTTTATTCTTTGATATTTAAAAACGTGCGATTGGAGCACTTTTTTTTCTTTTGCGCATCCATGCTAAGATAAAGATATTCAGCAACTACACGACCTTCTATTTGCTGCGTTGAACAGCAAATAGAAGGTCGTGTAGTATTGTTGTTTATTAGGGACACAACATGACACTAAAGGACCGATTACACTGGGGATTATCAGAGTAAACGGAGCCACTTCCATGTGTCGACTAGTTCTGCTATAGATGAAGTTGGGAATTTTCAGCTCACGAAAAACTATATTTTGCAACACAGTGGAGCTATGTCGGTAGTTTCAGGGGTCTCCGTTAGCTCAGATTATTGTGAATGGCCTTTTATGGTTCTCCAAATGATTGCTTTTGTCTAGCTATCATGTAGACTGCTCTTCCCCTTTAATGTTGAATCTTATGCTATTGAACGTGCGGAAGATATGCTTGAAATTGCAAAATAATGGAAGCGCATCATGGACCAGTTTAGTTGTGCACGTTTATTTGAGCAGTGCTATACTAAAATAAATTGCATTAATCAGCCATGCTTGTATCTTCTTTTTTATGCACAATTCAAAAATGCAGTAAAACATTACTTAATTATTATTGTTGCATAAATGCTTGCATATAAAGAAAGAAAGTTTTTAAGAATAATTTTTCTTCTTACGCTTGAAGTACTTAGAAGGCAAAGGCAAACTAGAAAATTCCTTTCGAGTCAGTAGAAGATACCACATGAAAGAAAGAAATACTTTGATTATGAACAATTGCAGTCCTTTACCAGGAAGCAGACACCAGTTTTAGACAATCTACCACATTTCTGGTGAATGTTACAGTTTTGAAATTCAATTCTAAAACTTTTGTGACATTTGAAGACAAAAATTAATAATTTAGAAAAATGCGCATTAGAAACAATCTTGCTCCGAAGCGACACTTCGAAACCAACCTGAAAAATAAAGTAAATAAATAAAGCATTAAAAATGATACCGGCTAGAATAATAGCCTTGATTCTGAACTGCATTTCAAACCGATCACAATTAATATAGTAATCTTAAGTTTTGCATGCTGAGATTATGCCTTTGTGTAAGCTATATGTGAAATTAAAATGAAGTGAAGTAATATACACTTAAATATATTCATATAAGTATACGTGTTGGTATGTGCGCATAACCTTTGGCAGAAAAAAAAAGAATTGATTAATTAGCCGTATAAATATCGGATATATTTCCATAGTTAAAATAAAAGGAAAATATTGCATACCATACCGAAATTTCAATTTATATCTCAGGCAACTGGTGATGAGATACAAACGATGAAAGAATAAAAAAGTATTCCCCAAAGCTTGATTGATGAATTTTGTCGTGTGGCGCCATCTATCGATTGACACCTGAGCATCTGCAGATGATGTTTTTTTTTTTTTCCTTCGTTGTTTTCTAAATAGTTAATTTCCTTAACTGTCACTCGGAAACTTTTGATAAATGCGTTTGCGTGCAGATAGATGTCTGTTTAGGATATAAGATGCATTATTCTGAAAAATTCATTTCAAGGATCAATTCTGCGAGAAAGAAAATTCTTAAAAGAGTTAATAGCTTTCTCTCTTTCGTTGCAAAATTACTGCCTAGAGAAGAACAGATTCCAGGTTTTGAGATATGTAAAATAATATCAGCATCTGAACATATTGTCCTAAATGCATTCAGTAAATTTATAATAACCACAATATATAATATGCATTATTTTATTATTTATGCTGTAGTAGCTACTGTTATGTTTATGCAATAAAACTCCAATTATTCGAACTACAGTCCATCCGGATAACTGGAAAATATTGAGAAATAGATTTTTTCCATTCGATCAAACAAAATTTTGCTGAAGTTTTTTTATTTAATTTGATTTTTAGTTAATTACAAATTTATGTGAAATGTAAATTGATTTTTTTAGTTAACTTGATTTAGTTTTCACAAATTCAGTTTTATTATAAATAATGTATTAGATTTCTGATTTTTCTTTAAAAATTCTACTTAATGTTTATTCTATTCTATCTAATTATTTATTCTATTCTATTTTATTTTCTACAAAACAAAACTTTATCACCATAGCGTATAGATATAATTTCTCATTGGTCCTGATAATAATACCTCTGGTTCAGTGAACTCTGAAAATACTTAGGTTGTTATTAGTTGTATTCCGTGATCATTCAAGCCTAAAGCTGTAAAGGGAAAATATGATGGTTGTTTGCGTTTGTATTATTTCATTTGCGATGAACTTTATTAAATTCCTTGTTTGAACTTAATAAATTTTTGTTAATATTGCATCTAATTTTGCTACCATCTCAAACAAATGGGAGATCCAGCGTCGTAGCTAGAGTTTTCAGTGCCTGGAGACAACTGAAGATTTCGCACCCTTTCCTGTTTGTCAACATTTAATGGAAAACATTTAATTCTAAAATTTCGTAACATCAGTTTGGCGCGTCCTGGATGAAACGACCGGAGCAAATGTCCCCCTTGCTTCTTCTAGTTACGCCACTGGTGAGACCATTTTATTGTACAAAACATGTCAATCAGTAACTGAAATATTCTGAAAGAAGTGTATTAAGTATGCATGGTTAAGAGTATTAAGAAGTTTTAAACTAAAGAAAATCAACCATTACAAAAGGTAACATTATATAGCAAAAATGATTCATAACTTTCCAAATAAGTGCCTTAAGAATAGCTATGCGTTAAAATAGTCGTATGTGAGAGCAGAATGATGATCAGACACGTTTTATCAATATGAGAGAATTTTTTAACATAAAACTTACAATAAGTGAACATTCACAAGTTTTGATATAACACACAATGATTATTGAGATATAAAATTGCGAAACAGTATTAAACTTAAAACTGAAATACTGTATATTCAATAAAAATTCATAGCGCTTATGTTTACAGCACTCACAATTGTTTTAGTGAACTCTCTTCAGTGCACATAATCATAAAAATTCAGTTGTACTAATAGCCAACCAATAGCTAAGTTTCCTGAGAGTATTATGGTGTAAGTCAGCATCATTTCTAAAAACTTCTATCGATATAGAACAATTCGAGCAAGTTTTAATGTTTTCCATCACGATTCCCATTCAACTATCACAAATGGGCTTTCAAATGGAAATCGAAGATTCAACAGAACAGCCTTCCTTACATCCAAATTTCGAGATGACCAGTGAATTCGTCAGACAGCAATTTTTGAAAAGCGCAGCAAACACTATGAAAAATCCAAAAATGGAAACAGTTTGTATGAAATTTATCAAGATGATTTTGAACCCCACAAGAATAGCACTGCTTCAGATATAATTGAGGCCGAAAAACACTTTTATTTTTAATGTTTGAATAGTCATGCCAAGGTTACGAATGTCCCAAGTTCGGGACTACATGCTAACAGAGCAACAATTGTTATTGACAATTACTTGTTACCATCCATCTGCGAATATCTCTAGCAAATATAAAACAGCGTTCTTCGAACAAATGGTTTTAATTACCAGATATGAATAGCACCACGAAACTAAACCATATTATAATCTACTAAAAATTTCAGAGCCACCACATTTTGGTGACTTGTACATGATTGACTCTCTTGGTACTGCCGTCACGCACAAACAAAAAGCATAATGGTTAGCAAAGCTAGCTATAGCATCTTCAAACTCTGATTCAAATCCTATAAAATCTTATAAAAGTTTAAAAGACAAGGTGTAGAGCAGGGGTCTTCATCCTTTCACGCCCGAAGGCCATATCAGGAAATTCACAAAGATCCGTAGGCCACATGTTTATCAAAATAATAGTGTAGTCAGAAAATTACATAAAAAGAGAAGGTTTGTTTTGCAAGACTGCAATTGATTCTAAGAGAAGAGATTTGTATATATATATATATATATACATTGGTTCCAAATAATCAAATGGAAATCGAATTAAAATGTTTTGGAACTTTTTTAACTATGAAAAAAAGTATGAAGATGATTGTACAGAACGATGTTACAAAATGCATTTACAGTAAAAAGAAAAAAAAAGAAAAGGAACTGTCGGGAGATGATAGTTACTCTAGTTTTAATGTGAAATTTGACATTGTTTTTTTTGCTTGATTAAAACTTCAATATCCGGTTTAATCTGTGTTGTTGCAATTCGTAAAGTTTCCACCAAATATCTATCTGTCTGCCTTGTTCTTGTTTTTGATTTTAGGATTTTCATTGAACTAAAAGGCTGTTCACACATGTAGGTACTGCCAAAGATAAAAGACACGAAGAGTGCATGTTTACAAATTTCTGGATACTAGATAAGATAAAAAAAATTTACGACAAAAAACTGACAAGGCAATTTTTCTTGAAATCAAAATTTTCTAAAATTCTTCAGTTTTTCTGTAAGTTTAAATGTAGGGCTACTAAAATGACTTCAGGGGCCACGGGCTGAAAAATCCCTAGTGTAGGGTAACCTTGTACCGTTTTAGAGAGTTTTCCTTATCAGTGGAGTTGCCCAATTAGCTAGGTGTGATTATAATATATGACCGATGATAGAGTTGTCGTGTTGCGACCACTTTGCAGCGCATTCCGTGCGCAATCTTAGTACTTAGCGCAATATTTATAAAGTTATTTGACTTTTCTTTTCTCCGTAATGTAAAAAAAAAGGTGTGATACATTTTTAGCAGCAGATGCATAGAATCTAGTTCACTGTTGCGAATGAGAAAAAAGGAAACATATTTGAGTGGAATAAAGTACTTTTTATTTCCTTATGCTTAAATAGAAAATTTATTTTAAACTCAGTTGCACATCGTAGTTACACTTTCATAGATGGAGTTGTTACCAAAGCTATGCATTTAGTTTTAGCCGAGGAATTAAGAAAATAAATGCTGATGTAGCTTGAATTTTTCTCGGCTAGCTGCTTCTGCGAATACATGAATCACGTGTCTGAATTCTTTCCAGGACATAATCCGGGATTAGATAATCTGAGCTCAGGGTCTTTTAAAGGTTAAAAAATAAATGTAGAAAACAAACTATTTAAAAATAATAAATAATTACGTATGATCATGCGAATCACAGTGTACTGCAAACCACGAACTTAAGCATACTCTTTGCAGTCGTATTCATCTAAACTCTCGAAGGGTTCTCTTATGAGCTCCAGGGAATTCTTGCTTCCAGCTAGAGGAGGACAGAGGACGTATACCTGTTTACCTCTTAGAAGCCAGGGGTCTCCGTCTGACCTCCATCTCCTGTCTACTAAATACGCTTGAATATTGTACTACTTTTTCATTGCACTAATTATTTGTTTTATTACGTATTTACCACTTACGTACTTTTATATTGCACTACTTAGTTATCGTATTACTTTTATGCTTTGTGTTCTCTTTTTTATATTCTGGCATTGCAATATGTTTCTTTCATCCTCTGTACCCAAATCTGTAGCCATTGCACATCCACCTAACCCTTGTAAGTCCATGTGTCTCGCCTAAATCTTTAAATACTTCAATAATGGCTGGATAGTGGAGGACGAGGGGCTTTCACCTGTTTACCTCTGGTAAACTGAAGGTTCCCCCGTTCTCCGTCACTTGTCTTGCTCCCTTCTATCCATACCTGTGTCATACTGTCGAGCAATCACCTAAATTTCGCCCCACAAACTAATGACGAAATCCGTGTCAAATTTTCACAGCATCAACTCCGTCCACAAGGCATCAATTCACAAAGCCAAGTACAGCCACAAACTCAATGGAGAAACAGGGGAAACATTAATCCCATTTCAGGCCGGCCCACTGTGTCGCCCTGAAATAGGAATTATTGAAGCATTAGCCGTAGCAAGAATGTACTTTACTAAGCTGTGGCAATACTTGATGT
Organism: Stegodyphus dumicola; assembly: GCF_044657685.1. Lineage (NCBI taxonomy): Eukaryota > Metazoa > Arthropoda > Arachnida > Araneae > Eresidae > Stegodyphus > Stegodyphus dumicola. The sequence continues at coordinate 138,894,735 of NC_140777.1, forward strand.
CGAAGAACACTTTTGCCCTGATCTTCTACCTCATGTTACTGCCGGAAGGGCACTGAATTTGAATTTTGGCATTAGTAAGTAGAAGAGCAGGACACCTATTCTGTCACCTACTGGTGCTGATATTTGTTGGCAACACTACTAAATTAAACTGTCTTTAAAAACAACTGTTTCTAATTACCAAATACAGATGTCACTACGAAAATAAACCAAGTCGCTACCGTACAGTCATTGCTATAAGATATCTTAAAGATATTGCACAAATGTTACAAATGTATATCATTTTAATGCTCAAACTGATGCAGAGTATGAGAAAGTAATTTTGATGCCTCCCAAAGTATTAAATGAAAAGTTTTTATTTAGGGTGTATTTTCAGTTGTATTATATTTGTAATAGTATTTTAATCAATAAAGGTGAATCTAGCATTGTATTATTCCTGACGTTGTTGACTCAAATTATTTGTATTTTTTCTTTACTTTAGCATATTACGTACAGCATTCCAAATATATTAGTAAGATGTTTTGTTGTAACTAATATGAAAAGCACTGTGAAATTCTTTCAGATTCCATTATGTATCTATCCGTGAGCACAACAAGAAAGAAATCACTTACTCTCAGACCAATCAAAACCAGATCTCTAACATTTTTCAGAGGAAAAGTGTTTATCCAGATCCAAAACGAGAATAAAAGACATTTCAGTATCTGAAAATTGGTCTTTTCGGTGATAACGCAAGAGTTATCAATGCTGAAATCTCTAGCTATTCGAATTGGCAACACTCCAAGACGAACGTGCCAAAACCGTGATGTCAAGAAAATGCGTTTCAACGGCAGTCCTCAAATCCGCTCTGTCCAAAATTTACGATGATTTATGTTCCATTCATGTTTCTCTTCCAAAATAGAAAATACATTCTTTGCCTCATAATGTAACGGGCACGTACTATAATGGGAACAAAATGTCTTGTGTAATTTATTTTGCTTTTAAAGTTTAAATATATATTATACTTTCATTTTGAGGAACTCTAGAAAATTCTCGTATAAACTTATATTAATATAAACACATACGGAATAAAAAATTGAAATTAAGGTGTCCAATATATAATTTGTTCTACAGTACAATCTGGCACTTAAAGAAACCGGACTAATCCTGGGCTATCTGGACGTCTATTTGTAGAAGGTTAACCCTTAAGAGGTGTAGGGTTACACTTGACGTGAAGAAAATTAAGGGTTGTCTGAGAACAATGACAGTTCCCGAAAAAATATAATAACCTTTTTATCAAAACAGAAATTAGAACGTAAGAGCACTTTCTCGCGCTTATGTATCTACAACTCGTAGTGATGTAAGATAAAATAGAACATTCCAAATTAAATCAAGCGTTGGGACGATAATCAAGGACTATGCAATTAAATACTACTTGAAGCTGGTTCACTAACTCTACCGTAGGGTCAGAATCAATGTGTCGGAAGCGAGAAAAAGCAAAGCCGAATATTTACAAGTATCAGAGCTGGCAAGAAACTAGCGATGTAGAGCGCAAGCGATCCCAGAAACACGCTCAGTCTCAAATCCAAAAATCTTAGTTTAAATACTCGCTACTCACATGTATACTGGTAAGGAATAAGGAAATTAGAAATTATAATAAAGAATGAATTTATAAACACCTGGTTATTTAAATTAAAATTAATTCCATTTTCACGACCAGAATTTATATAATCTCAACTAAAATTCTGAACGACTTTTACAGTCATGAAATTAAATTTCTAAAACTAAATTTAAATTTCTGCAGAACTTTCAGTTTCGATTGTCAAAACTTTGTGATTTCAGTTTAGTTCAAGCTCATCTCCTTCCATGCATCTAGAAGGAAAATTACTTTAGTAAAATATTTCACATGTCATACTTTTTCGGCTTGCGATTTAAAGAGACATGGTCAGCATTTCTGAGCAACTGTTTAATTAGCCCAAAGTTAGAGGTTAGCCCAGAAGGGCCATCAGTTCACAAGGGCCATTGTTGCCACCGGAAATTAGCACCCTGTATTATATTTAAAGAAATAAATAATGACGAATCTATATGAATTTTGCATTGTAAAAACACAACGGTACCTAGAGACTCTAATTTTTAATAACGTATTCTCCACCAAAATATGGGCACTTGGAAGCCCAGATTTGGAATTTCGAATTTGTTTTACTGTCTATTTCATATTTGTGAAATTTAGTGAATATTTGATTCACAAACTCAATGATTTCAAAGCGAGCAGTGGCAGCACTGTACGGAGAAAAACACTTTTATTATCAGGGACTGTCTATTCCGATAGATATGCTGTTTTTAATTAATTTTTGCTCAAAGGGACTTTAGCCCAAATGCTTTCGAAACGTGTATATGTGTGTAAATTAAAAAACGTTTCTTTTGGCGTAATATAAAATCTGAAAGCTTTCGGATTTCTTTTTCTCACTGCATGGGTGGGGACCAAATAGGTCAATCCCTATTAGTTCATTATGGAAAGTAGCTTTTATTCTATTTAGGAACTTGGGCGGGCTATAATTAATATCGTTAACTAACAGGACTTGACATAACAATTTGCAGATTTTTGTAGCTATGGGAAATAAACAGGTTCTCTTTCTTTCTGGACTGTTTTTCTGATTCTGAAATTACTTAAAATTGTGGCATCATGCAATTCATGCAAAATACTTTATCTGAAACTCGCTGTGATACCCGGGCTGTGATATAGGATAGTTTTTTAATACTCGTCATATTATGATATTTAAGGTGGTCGGTATCTTTCAAATATGTAAACTTCCGGGTCTGTATGTAGTTCTGCCGTAATACTAATAAGGCTGGGGTTCCATTAAGTGTGATCTGCGGCGCTCTGGGGCGCCGTAATGTAAGGCCAGGAGGGCCACGAATACGAAGAAAGCAGATTTGCGTTGATAGCTCGGCCATATTTTTCATTAATTATGTTATCACTAATATTATATTTAAAATATAAAATTATATTTTAACATTTTTCTCCTTTTAATCTAAAGTAATTCTTACTCTCAATATCGTTTTTGAAAGCGCTATTTTATTCTGGCATGTAGTTCTTTCAGATTGTAATAATTTTATGTTGTTTCTTCAGATAGTACTCTATTATTCTCATATATTTTTGTACCTATTACTTCCTGTCACAAGATTGCTGTATTTGATTTCTCAGTTGTAGCATCTGTTGGTGCTTCGTTTCTCCGTTCGCGACCGTCGTTATCAAACTCAGGAACGGATGAGTGTCGTGCAATTTCGTACGTCTATGAAAAAATCGTGAAATATTGCAATAAATAGACGAATCCATACTGATATTTCACAAAATAAAAAGATTGTTATTAGACAAGAAAACAGATAAAAACGATAGTTCAAGTTTGAGTAACAAGGCTCCGAAACGGACGTGGGATAAAATAGGCGAAAACGTCGTATTTGCAAGGTAAGTTACTTTGTCTTTGCTTTTAACTTCAAAAGATGTAAACAACGATGAAACAAAACAATGACAGATGTATACACCCAAGTAAGCTAAAGGGACATCTTGAGACAATTCTCCCTTACTTAGTCGACAAATCTCGCATTTTTTAGTAGGAAGTTGCAAAATGTACAAAATCAAGGCAGTGTGTTCACGAAAAATGTGTCATTTCCGAGTAACTCACAGCTAGCGTCTTTCAAGGTAGCTCACAGAGGGTGTCCGCCGATAACATCGCGGCAAATACATCGCGGACGAAAACGTCGGGGACAAAACAACGCAAGGAGAAAACGTCATGCTACAAAACATCGTGGGAGAAAACATCGCAGCCCTAAAACACCGTGGTACAAAACATCGTCTCGAAAATAAAGCGGTTCAAAAACTTCGCAGTTTAAAAACATCGTCGTCGAAAATATCGTGGTAAAAAATAAAGTATCTACAAATCATCGCATGACGATAACATCGCAAACATGCTTTTTCAGGCTTTAATAACTGTAAATGGAAATATGGTTCTCATAAGGATTTGTGAGCGCAAGATGTAAAGAAGGTTAGTTTTTACTTTCACAGTTTACACAGTTTTTTATTGACTAATAAATTTTTGCTGAAAAAGTTAAATTATTGCATTAATTAATTAAATGCAACTTGTAGATTATACTTTTCATGAAAAATTACCAGTAAAAACTTTATAAAAATGATTTATTAATGGCCTTTGTTAGTGAACTATGTCGGTTTAAAATTCTATTCAGTGCTACAAGTTGCATTAATTTTCTATGCTTAAGTTTCCTTCTTATTTCTCAGCAAAAATTTATTAGTGAATAAAAATATGAAAGTAAAAATTATCCATCTTTCCATCTTGCGCTTACTAATCAATATAGGAATATCCATTTACACTTATTAAAGCCTGAAAAAAGCATGTCTGCTATGTTATCGTCATGCGATGATTTGTAGATACTTTATTTTTTACCACGATATTTTCGACAACGCTGTTTTTAAACTGCGAAGTTTTTGAACCACTTTATTTTCCACGACGATGTTTTGTACCACGATGTTTTAGGACTGCGATGTTTTCTCTTTGCGATGTTTTCTCCCACGATGTTTTGTAGCACGACGTTTTCGCCTTGCGTTGTTTTCTCCGCGACGTTTTCGTCCGCGATGTTTTTGCCGCGATGTTTTCGGCTGTAACCCTCACAGAGTGATAAATGCAAAAATCCTGCGCACTATCGCAGAAGAGCTGCTATCGACATAGTTAATATTAAGGTACGCTGCGGACAAAAAATGAGACAGTTCTATATCTCCCGTTTTACTGGGCCGATTGACGAAATTCAACCTGCGTTTTTGATGTCTCGAAAGCACGACGTAGGATATGTATTAGATTTATATATAGCATTGTTGTAATATAGGTATTTTGACACAAAATCGGACTTTTTCTGAAATAACATACCAATGTTTTTCCATATTTCGATTCTACCACTCAAAATACGCCAAATTGCTAAGTTTTGTATAAATCGCACGAGTAATTTAAAAAAAAATAGCTCTCAAAATTTTAGTTCCTCGGTGTTAATTAAGTTTGGTCTATATTTATTAATCTCTCTTTTTTTTATTAAGCTTATTTGATTCTTCCTTTCCCATTTTTGAAATTCAGGTTCATTCCAAATAAAATTCACCATTTTTTTATGATTTATTTTTTAAATTTGTATTTTAAATACTTTTTATAAATTTTTCAAAAAAAATTCTGAATTATAATGTATAAACTTTTTAACATTATCTTAAAGTAGACATATTTCTAAGCATACCTGCAAAAAATTACAGTTTTTGATTCAAAATTTCCTAAGATATACGTGAATTTATATACTGCCTCGTTTTAAAATTTAGCATATTTGTTGAAAGCGATAAAACATCAGATGTGGTTTAAATATTTTGCTAAAATTACTTGTAAGTAGAAATGAGGTGACTTTTTTCCCCGCTCATACACAATGTAAAAAGATAAGAACGAGGTGCCTTTTTTTCCGCTGCAGCATAATTGAAGCGAAAGGAAAATTGGTTGCCATATATTAAGTAGTTCGCCAAGTAAATTAATTATTCTTAGCCAAGCTGGAAAAAATTCGTCAAGATAAATTATTGAGTTTCTCCGTAAATTTCGCCCCAAATTTTACAAAATATAATATTTTAATTTGAGTAAATTTAATATTTTAATTTGATTTAATAACTCAAATTAAGTAATTAAAATTCAGTTTTTTAATTACTTAATTTGAGTTGTAGAATCGAAATACGGAAAAAATTGGTATGTTACTTCAGAAAAAATCCTATGTTGTGTCAAAATACCTATGTTAGAACAATGCTATATATAAATCTAATATATATTCTAAGTCGCAATTTTGAGACATGAAAAAGAGAATTTGAATTTTATCAATCGGCCCAGTAGAACGGGAAATATAGAACTGTCCCACTTTTTTTCCTGCTATCTAAATCTGTATGAAACAACACTATTCAAATTCAATGTATAGCTCGTATGTGAATGATGCAGTGTGTAGCTCAGAATCTCAATGATCAGTTAATAGAGAAAATGAACTCGGTCCGCAATTACATAAGGGCAGTAATAAATATCAAATCTTACAAATTATCTATACTTCCTGGGTGATAATGTTGAAGATATTCTATTCTTCATCATCGGAAGTGTAAAGGCTCAAGACTTATTCAAAATGCTTAACAAGCTTATAATGGAAAATGATTTAGATTGGAAAAAGTGCATCTGTGTATGTACTAATGGTGCTCAATCAATGATTGTTTTTCTACATTGTACCAATACATAACTTCTAGTAAAGTTTCCGTTCTATAGCAATTGCTGTCCCTTTTCATGGAATACCTTTCAAAGCCTACTGAATGATCCACAAAATACTTTGCGGAAGATAATGTAGAGAAATTTATATTGAATCCAAGATCATTTTCATTCGAAAGATGAAAAGAGTTTAATTAGAAGTTTTGGATGTCAATCAAAATTAGTATCTAAGTTCTAAAGCTCTAATCCTTATTCCTTTTGTGACATCCTATTTCTGCGAAAGATGGTGTTCAGCTGTAGCTCTAATTAAGACCAAATATCGTTCGAAAATAAATGTGGAGCAAAAAATGAGAATAGCTGCCTCAAGTTATCTTCCGCGATTTGAAAAATTGTGCGTTCATCAAGAAGCTCACCTATCACAAGGAGTTTCTAATTTGGTTACTGAAGATTTGTTTTATTTGTATGCTTCCTTATAAATTAAAATGATTATATCTTTTCACTAAAGTGTTGTATTTATTTCTGTGCCTGATTATCGTTATGGTAGAAATATTGCAACAGGGGCGCCGTGACAAAAATAACCAAACTGTAAGTGCGCCGGGTAATGAAAAAGTTTGGGAAACCCCTTGGTATAAGGTATTTTCTCCTTCTTTTCTGCATGCCGTCGTTATGTAACGGTAGCACACTCGGGAGTTTTCGAAAGGTCCTGGTTCGAGTCCCGGAAAGAGAATTCCTAATTTTTAAAGTTTCTTGTTCTTCCCTTCCCCCCAAAAAAACCTAATGATTCTATAGTGGCGCTCGAACTGAAAAGGTGGTTGATGATGATTCTTCATCCCCAGGATTTGGCGAACGATTCCTGCAGTTTAAGAGCCCATCATAATGAATCTTGGTGATAAATTCTTCCCGGAATACAAATAAACGACATCCTCATGGTTTGCATACACAGCAACCGGTGTCTTCCGAAAATACAAATCTAGAATGTTTAAGCCCTTACCCAAGGTAGCTATAATTGTAAAAGGGCTCATTGATTCATTGCAGTAATATCTACTGATAAACCAGACGCCTTTCAAGGATAAATACTCTTTTGACAGTTTCTAAATTAACACTGAAAAATATAGCGCAATGAATCTTGCAAAATAACTGTTCCGTTCTGTCACACTTCGTATTATAAATAATTCATTATTACGTAGTTATAAAATGTCCATAACTGTCATTCATAAAGAATAATTATGTGTTTATAAGTTCATAGAAATATCGAATAAAAACGTTAAATCAGTTTGATTATAAATAGCTTTAACATAACGTTAAATTGATTATCATTTTAATTTAGGCCTTTTTTCCTAATTATTCAAGTGAACTAGTGTTTACATTTATACAAAAGTCAAATTAAGATAAATTTTGACGAAATTTTAGTTTCAGCTCCTTTCCTATATACTCTATTTCAGAATTTGTAGAAATTAACTAAAAATCTCATAAAATGGTCATTCGATTTCACGTTCTAAAAATAAATTTGCACTGTACCTGTAATATCTAAGTGTTAGAAATATATTGAAAATGATAAATAAATACTTAAGGATTAAAATTAAGGATTTTTATATAGATATACATGATCTAAAGTCGGATAGAAAATACTTAAATGTTTCTTCTCGCAAATTTTAGAAATACTTGAAATAAATATAATGCATCAGTCACTCTAAGAATGGTTTAATTGAACAAAAATTTATTTTAAATGGTAAAAAAAATCATCCATTCGTTGCTGACAGTTGAGAATCTCAACATCCAGGCTCAGTCTTTTTGAACGCTTTTGTTTAATGCTGTTACAAAACTGCAAGTTCACATACATAAATTTGAACGCATTACATTAAGTATTTAGAAATATGTGAGAGAGAAACAAAATAATTAGCCCAAAGGGCGGTAGTTCAGAAGGGCTATTAGTTTCGAACCAGCATTTTATTTCGTTTCACTATAAACGGTGAATTATTTTTTAATTTGTTGCCACCAAATACTATCGCTGTGTATTATATTTAAAGAAATTAAATAATGTAGAATCTGCATGGATTTATATATGTTCTCCCACTGCGAAAAACTAAGATACCTAAAGCAATTGGATTTTGAATAACGTAATCCTCCATCTGAACATGGGCACCTGGAATCCCAAATTTTAAATTTCGAATTTGTTTTATTATATATTTCCTAGTTTCAAAAACTTTAACGAATTTTTTATTAACCAATTCACCGATTTCAAAGACAGCAGGGGCAGCACTGTTTGAAAAAAAAAAACATTTTTACCTCCAGCGCGTGAGACTGTCTATCGAAATTCTAAAGTTATGCTGTTTTTAAATATGTGTAGACCGAAGGGACATTAGACCAAATGCTGTCGAAACGTGCATATGTAAGTAAAATGAAAAAATGCTCCTTTGGTCGTAATATAAAATCTTAGACCTTTCAAAATTTTGTTATCTGATTAATTACAAATTTATTAGAAGATTACAATGTGCTCGTAATTACAGGTATGTAAATATAAGCATTGCGTTATAGTATAAGATACTTTTACCAGTGACCCTGATGTCAATGTAGAAGAGAAATATGTGAATGATCAAGCGTTACAACCAGATAAGCCGTTCCTTAAAAAAAGTAATTACATATATTACATTATTATTGAATTTGAATAACCGAATGCCTCCTGAATACCTTTCTACTTTTTCCATTTCAATTAACTCTGCAGCAGCATAATAAAGAAAACCCTTTTCGGAGACAAGTATCATAAAAGAAAATAACAGTTGTAGGAATATCTACTAAAAAGATATAATAAATAACGTATAAAATAATTAAAATACTGTAAAGCTATCTTTCCTATAGCCTGAAAACTTTAACTTTTTTAATTAAAGTTTACGAGATGATAAACCGCAATTTAATCTTTCAAGAAAACCGTTATCGTGAATTTTCTTTAGGTATCTAATAAATCTCATCCTATCTCGCTTTCTGTTATTTTCATTCATATCGTAAGAGGCTAAATTTATTTACTATACTTGCGTATAATGACTTATATTGGAAAATTGTTTTTAATTCTAACATAAATTTGGGTGTATAAAATTTCCTCACCAACGAGAAAAAAATAAAAATAAAGAAAATCTGAAAGGTTTCAGATTTTAAACTACGTCCAAGGGAGCGCTTTTTTAATATTTTTTGTGGTACCTTTATTTATTAAATATCATGTTCTTCGCATTTAAACCATAAAATTCAGTTCAAGAACAATATCTCAAAATCGTTTTAAAATGAGCATATCTTTAGAATTTCCGATACAGAGACTCACGCGCTGGAGATAAAAATATTTTTTTTCTGTACAGCGTTGCCATGGTTCGCTTTGAAATCTTCAAGTTTGTTAATCAAAAAATTCGTTCAAGTTTTACAAAATATGAAATCTAAAAAAAAAACAAATTCCAAATTTCAAATTTGGGCTTCCAGATTCCCACATTAGCAGCAGGTTTACGTCATTCAAAATTGAATGGCTCTAGTTACCTTTGTTTTATCACAATTCTAGAAACATACATACATTTATGCAGATTCTTCATTATTTATTTTTTTCAAATATAATACAGGTCGACAATATTTGGTGGCATCAGTTTGAAAAGTGAAACGGACAGTCAGAGTGATTCGATGCAAAATCGCAAAACGAAAACAATAGTCCCTGATGGACGAAGCCCCTTTGGACTAATAATTGAATTTATAAAAACCTATATTTACATTCTTTGGAAAGAAAATTAACCACAATTAATGCTCAGTGGTATAGTTAGAAATTTTGTGTATAATTCATGTTCTTCATGCATTTTATGCTATTACATATATTATATAGAACATATACACAGTTTATGCACAATATGTTAATAAATTTAGATGTCGACACATTTTGTAAAGATTTGCACACTAAAACACATTTTGTAAAGATTTAAAGAGACCATTTTCCTAACATGACCATTATCTTTCATGGCACATCGTACAAATGGGTGTCTAACGTCTGCTAATTCTTGCTCAATGATTTTATGGATTGCTTTTGTGATCGTAGAGGTAAACGTAACCAAAGAACGTGGCCCTCATGAAAAGATAGCTATTTGTCGTGATCCTATAAAAAAGTATTTTATTTGGGTCTAATAAATCGATCAAGGTAGTGAAGCAGTTGCTTCATCACTACGTGTCATGTTTCTATAAAATAACATTGAAACCTTATAATAACTAATGAAAAAAATCCGGAAACTTTGAGATTTTACATAACGCCAAAAGGGGCGTTTCTTTAACGTTTTGTGTGTTACCTTTATTTATTAAACTAGCGGAAGTACCTGATGCCAGTTAAGTTAAATTAAGAGTAATGCATCTAACAACAAAGAGAAGATACCGCTGTAATCCTTCTCTAATAGCGATGCAAAAAATACGATTCATAGTCATACATTTTTCAGTCTGATGCAATGTGGAACCCACATTAAAAATTTAGTAAAAAAATAAGCTAATTCTCTCTCATTATATCAGCAACAATGACACGCAGTTATTAATGATTTTCGTCTTTGTTATCAAATGGTCGTAAAGATTCAAGTTTCATTCAATATTTCATCTATATTCAATTTTAGTCGATTAGATGTGGCAAAAAATGATGATAATTGATCAGAAATCAATAACGCGAACAAAGAAACAAACACACAAACAGATATTCTTCTTTATATGCATAGATTTTGTAAAACTTATAATTTTTTTTGATCAACAAACTTTACAATTTGAAAGCGAGCAGTAGCAACACTTTTCGAAATAAAGCATTTTTATCTCCAACGCGCGAGACTGTTGCTAATCGGATAAATGAGTGCTTTTAGAATTAGTCGCTTTTAGAATTTTTAATTAATATTTCGGCTGATTTAAAGTCGTACGAAGACGTGAATACGAACTTCCGTACGTACGTACGTACGAGTCGTACGAAGATGGGAAGTCGATATGGCTTCCTACGAATTTTTGGAATCGGGAAAAATGTAGTTAATGTTTGGCAATGTTATTTTTATTTCATCGTAAAACTTAGAGATTTTTTATTAACAAACTCTAGGATATGAAAGCGAGCAGTGGCAAAAACTTTCGAAATAAAGCAGATTTTCATCTAGAGCTTACGGCTTTTGCCACTCAGAAAAATGAGGCTGAAAAGTATCGTTTTTCCGAGTTTTTTAAAAAAGTGAACCCCGACCTTTTCCAAGACCAAGAAAAGAATTGTAGAACGTTTGGTGACGATAGCTATAGTAGTGACTGAGTTCTTAGAGGATAAACACAGAGACTTTCTTTATACATATAGATATCATGTTCTTCGCACTTAAACCACAAAACTCAGTTCAACAGCAATATCACAAAATAATGTTTAAATGAGCATATCCTTTAGAATTTCCGCTATACAGTATCGCGCGCTGGAGATACGTTTTTTTCCCGTACAGTGTTGCCGTTCCTCGCTTTGAAATTGTCGAGTTTCTTAATCAAAAATTCTTTAATGTCTGACAAAATATGAAATAGGTAATAAAACAAATTCCAAATTAAGACTTCCAGATATCCATATTCTCTGGAAGACTACGTTATTCAAAATTTGATGGCTGTAGGTACCGTTGTTTTATCACAGTGAGAGAAACATACATACATTTTATGTGGATTCTTCATTATTTAATTTCTTTAAATATTGTACAGGGCTGCAATAGTTGTGGGCGACAGTTTGAAAAGTGAATCAACAGAGAAAGAGAGTCGACTCAAAATGCCAAAATGAAATTAACAGTCCTCCTGGGCTAACGCCCTTTGGGGTAAAATTTGCGTGAATAAACTTTTGATATCCAATTTTCAATGGTATATATTCGATAAGCTTTTCTGTATAGAATGCTCATGTAAATAATTAACATTGCTTATATTCTTTAATAATTAATAAACACCTACTTTTATGTGGCTCTAGCTGCGTTACCGATTATTAATCTAGGACAGTACAGGAAAAAGCAGGCGGAACATCAGAACTTAATCCTGAATGTAGAAAGAAAGCAGTTCTCAAACATGAAATATTCTGGTTTTAAAAAACTGAGCTTTAAGGAAAAGGCAATAAACATCAAAGATCAATAAATATTGAAGCATGTAAGAATTAATACTTCACTTTGTATGGTAGGAATAGATAGGAGAGAAATGGCGGCGAAAACAAAATTGGACATCTTTCAGTATAGGCTATGGCAAGCAGAGTAGGTACAAAGATGATGTGGTTCTTTACAATAGGTGCTACAACGGTAGATGTGGATACAATTAGAAGCAAGTTTAGATGGGCAGGACATAGAATATAGTGAAGATGGTAATCTATGCCCCGTCCATCCAAGCCTTCTTCTAATTGTACGTATGTAGCACCAACTGTAGCACCAAACAAAAGGTAGATAAATGTAGCACCAACCAAAAGGTAGATACAATACAATTAGAAGCAGTATTGGACAGACATAAATTATCACTGAGATGAATACGAAGAACTGTTCCATCTATATTGTTTGGCGAAAGTTCCGAGCAGACATGATAATTTCTCGCAAGCGATGAATGCAGATTATCTAAATAAAACTCTAATTTATAATAATCTTGAATTCAATAGGAAACAATAAAAGTTAATTTATGAATTAAATACATTAAAGTTGGTTTACCTAGAGGTTACACAAGTTTTACTTACATTTTCTTGAATTGGAATCTTATAATATTCTTAAATCTTTCGATTCTCTCGAAGTCTTTACATGAGAATATGAATAAAAAGAAAATAGGGGAAAAAGAAAAAAAAACTTAAATCAAAATTTAAACTCTGAATTTAATGAAAAACAGTTTTAGAGGATATTTATTTTAAGTACTTTCATCTTTATTAGAAAGATATAAATCAGATTTACTAAATAAATTGTACAATTTTAACTCTTGAATCAGAATATCTACTTTCTTAAGATAATTTGACTGAGTATGTTTGGGTAACAATCGAATATTTTTATATTTCCTTGTATTTTTTTAATCAAATCAAAGAAGAAGTTATTAATATGGATAAACATTAAACAGAATCACTAAATTGTCTCAAAAAACTTCAGGAAGATGAAAAACATATTTATTTAAAGACCATAAGAACACTAATCACCAAAAAACGTTTAGAAACAATTAAAAAAAACACATTGATGGAGATTTTTATGCAAGAAAATGAACATTGGAGTTTGCTATTTTTCAGGCTACTTCTTCTTTTTTCTCAACTGTTACAGTTAATGAGTCGGATAGTTTTGGGGCTTACATTCGATGATGATGAAGATGTAATTAAGAAAGTTATTGAGAATTTTGAACTTTCTGAAGTTGCATTTTAATGAACACTCTTTGGACATGAGTAAAATTGATTTCTTGGATTTTTTAATTAAAAAGGTCTTTAGTTAATGGTTTGAAAGATTCGGAATACGAATCTAGCCAGAAGATTCGAGTTTTAAAATATCGAATATTTTACAAGATTTCGAAATTCAGTTATAGAGACATAAGGTTATTTCGAAGCAGGAAACATGAAAAATCAGTAATACCTTCTCCGGGAATCGAACCACGGACCTCTTGAATACGCGCCAAGCGTGCTGACCACTACACTACGAAGGCATGCAAAAAAGGTGGGAGAAATAATTTATATACTCCCTCTTTTAAAGGGCGACTGGGGATTAGGAGACCTAATCGCTAAATCCTGGTGGTGGAGAATCATCACCACCACCTTTTTAGTTCGGGTGCCACTGTAGAGATATTAGGTTATTTCAAAGCAGAAAACATGAAAAATGAGTAACGCTCTCGCCGGGAGTCGAACCATGGTTCTCTCGAATACGCGCCGAGCGTGTTGACCATTACACTACGAAGGCATGCAAAGAAGGCGGGAGAAATACCTTATACAGTGACCCAATGTTCGAAGATTTAAGTATTCCTTAATTCCAGCGGTTTTGTTTAATATTTTTGTTTAAGTAGCATGAAAGGTTCATACTGCGCTAAATATTATATAATATTTATGATAAAAACAGTCTTCCTCTTCGACTGTGCTCTTACAGATATTATAGTGTCAACTTCGTCTTCCGAAGCTAATAAATATAATCTGATAGCTACACGAGAGCTCGCCTCGTTGAGCTCATGATAAAAATATTGTTTACTGAGATTTACAAGTAGATTCGTACTTTTATATTGTTTGGTTCTGTGATATGTTTGCTAGATTTCTTTAGTATGTGATGTATAAATGCGTCCTATCCTCTGAATATTGTTGCAAGAATTTCTAATATTCGTAAAATTTGCTAAGGCATATCTTGTTCCATTACAAAGCTGGGGATATATTACAAACTTTAAAATAATCTACGAAGTGAGTCATGAGGAGGTAATGGACAGTAAACTACAGTAAAGTTTAACATTCTTCTCAGACTTCATAGAGGTATAGATGTAATAGCTTTTTTGATTTTCCTAGTATTTAAAACTGGAATACAATTGTTTATATAAGCCGTTTTATGAAATATGGATGAATTATTGTCCTATAATCTTTCCTTCCTATAAATAGTAATCCTAATTATATTAATCCATATTAATATAATTATATAATTAATCTGACCGAAGAGAATTGATTTTTTTCTGTTAATTCTCTAACGTTCTGCCACCTATTACAAATATTTGACGCTTCTGTTTTCAAATGTTCTGTTGCATACTTCTTAATTTGAATCTATGCGTAAAGGAATCCTCATGTGTCTTCTTAAAATCGTTTAATTATAGAGATGTGAAACTTTGAAAAAAAAAAAGCATTTAATTCATTAACTGGTGGCTTGTTTTTATAGAGAGCAAAATTTGTTTAAAATTAAAAGACAATAATTCTGTTCTGTCACCTTTGAATTTTTAATTGCTTGGGCTTATCTCGTAAACTACAACCCAGGGCTCATGCATTGCACATCGTCTTTTACGCAAGATTGCGGTGCTGCAGCAGGGCTATTCGCACAGTGCAATTTTCTTGTTGCATAGCATGCCACTCTTATTCTGCGTATTCACCATCACCACAAACTACAGTTACAGTTTGCAAGTGAGTTACAACAGCGTTAACTGCAACATGTAGCATATCCGAATGGATGTAAGAGATTTTCGTGACGAATGGCGTCCTTTAACTGCACCAAAGAAGATGGGCTATTGCAGCAAAAAATCACGATGAATGCAGGGGGTTCTTCAGTACAGGCACGTAAGTTCTCCTTTGCCAACATTCTACAGTCCTCGATGTTGGTTGTTCCATGCAATGAAAAAACAACCTCATCTTGTACGGATCTTAAGTTTGACTAACGTTTATCTTGTTTTAAAACTTTACTGTCCTCTCTTATTTTCCATTTCCGACCAGAATAAACGCGTCATTCTGTTTATGCAAATCGTGCTTGTAACTCTTAGGTTGTGACTTTTCGCCAAGAGATATAGAGAGTGTGAGCCATCTTGCCACTCTATTTTCACGCGCATTTCAAGTCAGTTGCTGTCCGCCTTTTCGGCTAGAGGTCTAGTCTTCTTGTTATTGATGACGTATCGTAGTTTTCCCGAAGTTTGCGTACTACATATGTATAAGTCTAAAAGGCCAGCCTTAGTGTTCTTAGGCTGTGTAAAGCATTTGAGCTTAGCTCTTATTTAAATTTAGTTAGTGAGTAGTTCTTATATTTTTACGTTCAGACCACAAATGGCTGCTCTTTGTATCCCGAAGTGCCGGAGCATCTGTAATTCCTGGAGATAAAAGGGTAATTAAACCATTTTCACGTTTGTGATTCCTTCTACAATTTACAGAACATAGTCTCCAGTAAACTCGCTGTTCTTTTCAGGACACCTACATGTTCCCTAAACAGATTAGAAGAAACAGCACTCCTGATATTCTGTCCAAAAGTTATTCAGAAGCCATTGTGGATCGACATCGATTTTCGACAATGCCCGTTTAGGTTTACGATTTTAAAACCCTATAAAGTATGCAGAATACCGACATCCTCGGTATAACCAGGCCACGTCTCGTGCGCTACTTAACTGCACTTGTTGATTGCTCCCTCAGAGTGTCAATCTGCGAAGTTCACATCGGAAGTACGGACCTCTGATAAATTTAGTGCACCACTACGAAGGCGATGAAACAAACTTTCCGTTTCTTCGAAACGTCGTACCAGGGAAATCAGTCCCACAAGAGTGATTGGACATAAACTTTTCTCCCACCCCTTCTGTGTTCGAAACCTTCATAAAATTCAGTCAGCTATTCTTGAGTGAGTTAAAACAGCTTTATTAATAACGCTTTATCCACTAATGGTCAGCATCAATGTTAAAATTTTATTTACAAGCAAATGGGAGGAAAATTCAGAAAGGAGCTGTTAATCGTAAAACCTACAATTTATAGGACTCTGATTTACATTTTTGTTGTTACTGCTGCTGTGTGTCGCCCTATATAGACCAAAATTTACTATTCTTTTTTCTTTACCACCCCCCTCCTCGAGAGTAATCTTTTAGTAGACACATTACGTTCTTTCAATTCCTTCAGTTTTTATTAATTTTTAAAATATTTACAGACTTAAGGGACATCCTATATAACACAATACAATTCTATACAGCGTGGTGTAATATCAGAATTCGTAAGCAATTATTTTATCTATTTTACAATTTGAAATCACGCAAAATTGAAACATTGCATTACAACTAAAATACTGAAATGTCCGTTTCATTAGATCACATTGATCGGTATCGCGGTGTCACGGCAGAGATATTTGTAAATGTATCGTGTCTTTGTACCAATGTATCGTGTCTTTGAGGGGACACTTAAAATATTGTCATTGTCGAGCCGAAAGATCCTCTAGATGTTAGTAGTACATACACATTGGATCCACTCTTCACCTCCGTTGGGTATTTTTCATCAAAATTTGAATGGAATTGGATAAAATGCTGTCATTTTTTAAATCCCTAATAGTTTAGCCAATGATAGAAGCTATCCTATCTTTCTTGGAGATGACAAAATTCCTAGAGTTGATCTGGAATCTAATCAGACAATGGTAAAATTTAATAGTAATAGCTGATGATGTGCGTCAGCCAGTCAAGCTGACGTCACAATGAATGCTTCTGAGGTTCCCTTTGTATTTATGATAACGGCCATTTCTTCAAAATTCTCCTAGCTATTGATACAGAATAACTTAATTTTTCAGAAAGCTTCAGATTTCTTAAGCTGTGGTCAGTGTTGAACATATTTCATTAATTCATAATCAAATTATACTTAACACTTTTAATATCTACCAGAATTTTGTGAAGTGTAAGACATCAGATATCAGCAATGTTGTCACTGGAATTCGAACCGTGGATCTGTCTACTGCCAGCCCGACATGCTATTAGTTATAACATGAGAACCATGCGCTAATTCTTTTTACATTCATCATGCCACTTATGCATTATTGATAAATACTGAAGTTAAAATTACATTTAGAATTCAATTTATACTTTTCTATTTTTAATAATGTTTTTCTTACCCTGTATTCTTCCAACACTTCTTCAATTCACCATTCACTGGAAGTAATTGCCCATTTCCTTTCTGAAGCAGAATTCCAGAGTTTAATTTACTTTGCGTTACCTGAGGCTTTTCTACTTTGCTTCAGCAAATGCTTTTTCCTTCTGTATTCAAACTTCTTTTTCTGAGATTTTCTTTTCCTTTGAGAACAACTTTCTTACAACTACTTTATTCTGAATTACTTGAGGGAATATGCTATGTTTTTTTTCAAATACGTTGCTTCAGAAAGCATTGAGCAACTTAATTTAGCCCAGCTTAAATATTAGTCTGAGAGTTTCAGTGCTACAATAAAGATAAATAAAGTAAAAGCAGGTTTCCGCTACAATATGTAGATTTCAAATATATAATTAATTATTTCGAATTACAGTTATTTTATCTGACATTGCTTGCATTTAGTTTTGTATGCAACGTATTCCATTTGCAATACAATTTAAAAAGTAAAAATAAAGAAGAATTCCACACGGAATATGTATTTAACTTTGATTTTCGAATTTAAACTCAAAGAATATGTAAGATATTTTATGATAATTAACCGATTATTATCTACCTTTGCTATAACTTTACTTTACTAGAACTTTACCTTCAAATAGTCCTTACCAGGTTCTTTTTACAATGTCAGTTCCTCTCTCAGTTAATTGTTTCCGTATATTTAAGTTGAGTGTTTTGGAGTTTAAGCTTTTAGTCGAGCAGTGTTTCCCGACCCGAGAGGAGTCGAGTAGTCGAGAGGAGTCGAGCAGTGTTTCCCGACCTTTACTGGAACCCGGCCCCTTTATAAGGAAAAACACTCTAATGCTCCCTGTTCCATAACAGTTAAATTCAAAAAATGTGTATATTGTATTAACTATAGTTATTTTACCTGTCTACCTATCTACTAAAAACCACAAAGTAGAAATTAATTTAAATGACCATCAAGTGAAGTAAAAACTGTTTATTAAAAATTTTAAAAATAAACACAAAATCAATAAGAATTTTAAAAAATTATGGCATTGTTGAGGCTGGTGGAGTTTTAACAATTTGTTTGTGTCGAGTTCCAGTTTCGTTAGCATCAGTCGCAGAATGATATGTTCAATGATCTGGAGTCTGCTCCTTTTCGACAGTAATTTAGCTATTGTACTGAACCCACGCTTAGCCAAATACTGTGAAGGAAAAGTAGGCGTTCAGACTTAAAAGTGATTAGTGACACTGACTATCGTACTGAAAGGCCCGGGTTCGAAACCCAGTTAAGGTATGAAATATAAATTGGCTGCTCCTTCGAAGGAGGATACGATAGCCCATCTAGTAATAGTTACCTCCAAAATAATGTGCCATGGCTTCCTTAGTACGGGTCAACACCTATAATGACTATTTCCCGCCATTGGAGAAAAAATAAAAGGCAGTTATAAATTTCTATTATTACCTAATATTATTTGTATTATTATATTCTAGGATAGATAGTTAATATTGATATTTGAAGCAGAACTCTTGGTATCCATTTCTGAACTTCACTTTTGCCTTTTATTTAGTTTTGAGTTCTTCTTACAAATTTATTAATTCTAGGATCAAAAATTCAACTTGATATATTCATGTTAAAAAATACTAAAATCGTTCCGTAAAATCAACATTAAGAACACCAAGTGTTGGCAGGAAATAACTAAAGCTTCCTTTTTTTGCAGAGACTGCTGATAATGAGGGAAAGTGGCTATAATTTACTTCTAACTAGATATCATTTGAGCTGTAAACGTTTTCCCACAAAAGCAGTTATGACATTTTCTGTTTTAATTAAATTCTGTTCATCACCTAGCACTTGAAAATTGTCTTCATTAAATATTTTAAACTGGTCTGTTGAATAATTGATGCTATTTTTGGATGTAACCAAGTTTTCGATCTATTTTTCTTCTCTGTTTAAGGAAGTCCAATGCTGAATCAAATAGATTAAAAAAAATGATTTAGACAAATATCTTTTGAGAACCAATGAATTCCTGTGTGCTATAGCAAGCTATTGCAATCTACATCATTTTCACTGCAAAGTTGGCCAAATAGTCTTTCATGCAATGAAATGCATCAAATCTTATTGACGGCACTTATAACATAATTAAGCAATCTATTCAGGCATTGGTACGAATGTTTTGCAACCAAATGCTCATTGACGATGTAATAACATAGTTTACAGTGAATCCGTTTGGTACTGCTTTTGAACAGAAGAGAGACACGCTAAAGCGAAACATAAAATTAGCAAAAGAACAACCTTGTGTTTGGCGTAGATTTAATCTTGACTTAAATGAGTGAACTGTGACTATGAGATATTGACTAATGATTAGTGAGATCTTGAATAAATGTAAGCCAAACACAAGGTTGTTCCTTGGCTAATTTTACGGTTCTTGCTTAAAATGCGCTTTGAAACTCTTATGACAATCCATCTTTACTGGAGCGCTATGAGCAGTAGCTGACAGCATATTACGAATAGGAATTTCTTACTTTTGTAAAACACTTGCTCATAGCATTAAATATCTATTTTCTCTTCTTATCGGTTTTTTAAGTTTTAGGAAATAATGATTTTTGACTTTTTTCTTTTTTTATGAATCGAAGGTACGATAAGAGCAAGCACTGTTTGTTATTTAATAGAGTCAATTTACCGAGCTGAATTGAAAATTCGCAAGTCTTTAAGTGAAAATTTGACCAAGTGTTTAAATAATCAACCACTTCATCTATTCTTCGTTGCACAGAATTAGTACACAAAGCAAGTTTTTGATGATGCGTGACGGTGTCTTACATATCTTTTTATCACCTCTTTGGCTGCCGGCAAGAATAATTTCTCGTCAAGCGTGTGTGGTTTTCCCGCTTTTGCGATTAACAATGAAATATGATATGAGACTCGTAATCCATTTTCTTCTTTAGATTGATGAAGGCAAAAGGTTTGATACTGCTGTCTGTTTTAAGCAATAAGTTATATATTATGAACTATGGAAGCATATATTATGAACTATGTAAGAATGTATACAGGATCAATGTATGTCCTTATAGGGCTCATGAGTGTTGCCCCGGATAGTTACGGAACCTGGACTGGACTCGAACAGTCTAAGTAAGCCGCACGGGTGTTCAGATTCTGGTCTCAACTGTCAACTGTCTGTTTTAAGCATTTTCGATAGTTCTTGAAAATAGGATACCGCTTTATCTTTTTTATACACATGTATTATTATTAACATTATTCGAATGTTATATAAGCCTAAAAGGCTTAATGGCTTCATTTGAAAAGAGCTTTTTGGCAAATTAGACAAATATGTAATAATTGGTTTGAAGGAGATTGCGTAAATCCGTATTTCAGATACTCATTGCTGTACTGTCGGCATTTCTTATTAGATCCAGGCATTTTGAAATAAACATTTTCCACGTCTTAATGAAATAAATTTTTCAACAGATTTAGAGCTGGTTATAACAATATTGACTATAATTACATCTATTGCTTTTACTCACAAAGGTGCATTATTGGCAAAGCATATACAAAAATTATAAGCGTTTCTAGAGCTGTCCTTTTATAAATTTAATTTGGTGGAAACATCAACTTGCATACATTTTCTTGTTTGCTGTGTCGATGCACTTGCTCTGTGAACTAGTCATTTACTAGCTCCTATATTTTTGTCGAAACATGTTTGATGGCGTGAATTGCGTCTTTGTTCACCAACGTGTAAATACTTGTCGCAGACAATGCTAAACCGAATTAAGTACTTATATACCTAATGGTAATTTAAATTTTTAATGCTTATTACGCTTATTTACTCCGCCTCCATAGAAGGCTCCAGGGGGTGTCATTTCCGAAGCGAACCTGCGGTTTAGATCTTCTGGCAGCCGCTTCTTGCTATTACTAACTACCATGAGCTTTGCCTAATTTGTATTACGGCTTTAAGCGACGTTTTAAAATTAGCGCCGTTAAATACTTCAATCAATTCGAGTAGTATATTTTATGTGTATCCTCAGAATAGGTTCCTGCATTTGAAATTTAAGCTTCTGTTATGTTAGCTGAAATACTCGAAAACATCGGTAGTTCATTTGCCGCACAAGTTGTGCCTTTCTATTCATTTAAAACTTCAGTAAAAAACAGTTATTTTAACCTTCTTTAGACTTTCTCGTTTGTATCAAATGAAACGACAACTCGCTATCGGTCTAATAGGATTTGCAGGATTTTTTCACACAAGCTTCTAGATACAGTAGAACTCTAGAAGTGCTGTATAAAAACGTACTTTTAACTCCTGAAATGTGTAGCATTTCTAGTAATCTAGTATTAGAAAGTAAGGTTACATGAATGTAGCACATAAAATTGTCCAATTTGATAAAACAAGTGAAGGTTAATTTTATAGTTATGAAAAATTTAAGTTTGCTGCCTGACGAAGAACAGCAATTTTTCACAGCGGCTGCATTTCTTTTTTTAATTTTGCATCCCCCGTTGATTTAAATGTGATTGAATTTTAGACACGTTGCCAGATAAAGTAAATAGTGGCTTTACAGTTTTGTTCACTTGACTTCATAGATATATAAACATAAAATTTGTAAACTAGAAGTAAAATATTATACCTTCTAGATCACTCTTTAAATTGATTAAAAATAGAGATTTAAAACTATTAAATTTTAACTCTCTATTAATAGAGAAACTATTAAATTTTATAAAAAAACAAATAAGAAATCGAAAGTTTTTTGAAAATATTTACGAAAATTGTTTATAAATTTTTGAATAACTTTTACATTTTTTAACTCGTTATGCAAATGATCTAACTCTTGATTTTAAATTGGAAATTATTGAAGTCCCATTTTAGAACTTCATCTATTATATATATATATATATATATATATATTTAAATTATAAAACTGTGAGAAAGGGGGAAAATAATTTAGTTCCATTAATTTTAGCTTAGTTACTGTTATAAAATCTGAAATAAATGTATTAAATGTATTTTGTTACAAATAGTTGGGATTTTTTCCTTACTATATACGGAACCTTATCATGGGAATCTGAATGTGGCCAAATTCTCCAAAAGTACAAAAAAAAAAAAAAATGTCGTTTTTAATAGTTGTTATAGCATCATATAATCTCGGTTATTCTCTAACACCGCAAATATTACGATATTTACTGCAGATGACGATATTTACTACTCTGAAATATCAACTTTCATTGTCAAAGCAAAAATAATTTAAGTACAGTATAAATTAAGATGGATAATTCAATTTCTACTACACAGGCAAATAATTTTTAAGAGAAACTGTGTTGGTGGTTACTTTTAGGAAACAAATTTAAATTTTCAAGACTACCTAAATTGCGTTGTGCTTAAATAATGCATGAATATATGAATTAATATAATGTAAATATATGAATTGCGTTGTGATTTAATAGAACAACCCTTATTACTAATAAAAAAACTGAGTAATGTTATGTGTAATAAATACATAGAAAATAAAACATACAAATGGTTATCCATTATATAACTTAAATTTTATTAAGTGGAAGGTAAACAATATCAAAGCAACGGGTACCAAGAGTAATTAAAAATAAATGTCCCCGAGGAGTCTAATTATTAATAACAAATTTCCTTCTACATGAATAATGATTCATTAGACATTTTCAGACTATATTTGGAAAAAAATATCAATTTATAACCACAGTTTATTTTAACCTAAATATTGCACTAGTTGATTTTTATAAATTGCACATTTCATATCAAACTATCACTGGTGAGGTAAAACCCACCACAGGTGAAAACGAAAAACCTTGATTATTAACGCTTATAAGTATTAAAACAATTTAGATAATAATTAGCATTTAGATTAGATAACTTTCCATTGATTTACCACACAGTTCTATATGAGTTGCAAACAAATTAAATATTATAAGCCTTTTCATTTCAGAACTTTCATTGATATTCCCTACATAAAAATTTACTGAACGCATAACTAAGAAAAATGAGACTAATTCTACCGAAATCAGAATTTAAAAAAAAATTACAAATTAAATTTTTGTATTTGATCATTCGGTCAGATTAGTCTGAAAATGAATGAATGAATGAATGAATGAATTAAAATTTAAAAAACTAAACTTTTACGTAAGGTATGGTCTTATCTGGCTTGATGATTCAGACAGGAGTCAGCCAGGAGCAAGAACAAATAGACCGAAGCGTGGATCCGAAGGTAAGGACAGCTCTGGTTCATCCTGGTAAGGACAACCGAAGACACTCCAGACCGCGACGATGATATGTGACAGGCACCGTTCACCATCCCTCAGATATTCAAGCAGCTCACAAGGAACCAATTCAAAGGTTATAAACCTCCAAACCGATGACTAGGAAAATTTAATCTGTTAAGGACCGTTGCAGCTGTAATGTTGACCAAGAAGTTATAAGCATACTGAGCGGTTCTCTGCTGTGACCAATTGAAAGTTTTTCCAATCTGAAACATGACTATTGACAAGGATTGAGTGGGTTTCTATATATTATTTTTTTCCATAGTGTAAAACCTTATAGACAGGTTAGCTAGCTATTGTTATTATGTCTGAAATAGTATGACAAAAACTTTCGAAGGTTTTAAATGACCATTTTATTTAACATTTTAACTTGTAACATGAAAAACACTACTTGTGTTACAGACAGCTACTGCTCACGGCCATGTAAATTAAGCAATAAGAGTCAAATAAATTTAAATGTTGATAAAGTAGTCTAAGAGAAAATAACTAAGTTGGAAGCTGGCTCAAGAACTCTACCGGCTGTAAGTTGACATTCTCCGTTCCTAGAGTATAAAGAAGCCGGGAGCTTTTTGTTAGAGCTGGAGAAATTCTAACAGCCCAACGAACTATAAGAGATTTCCTTCGAAAGGACTTTCACTGCCACTTGGGAGAACTGCCTGCATAAATTCTGGGAGAAGCATCTCAACCTTCAAAAAAGATGAAGCCAAGCATTAGCACCTTCTTTCCTTGTTACGAACAGTGTGTGAGATAAAAGCATAATGTGACCTTCACCCTGAAATCATCCCGTTTTGTTAAGCCAATTTACCACCATCGCCAATACACGCTCAAAATTGTGACAAAACCAATTTTTTCAACCACCGCCTTACGCTCTGTAAAATTTGTCCCTTTTTCAAGGCGTTAAACTAATTCAAGCGTCGCCAAACAATCGCCAAATCTAAAACCGCTGCGAAAGCAGAACCGGAAACCTATCTCATCCCACCGGAAATCCCTTATCCGTGTAGGCCAGAGACTTCGAAAAACTTGCTAAAAACTGCGTTTTTCCAATTCCTCCGCCCCCACATTCGCAACACAATGAAAAATGAAAAATTCAGTTAAATAATTTACTGTATCTTAAAATCTGTTAAGGCTAGATTCTTAAAAGTAATCATAAATTTAAGAGCTAATTTTTATGCTTATAGTGGTATAAGCTAGGAATAAGTAAACTTAAGTTAAATAATATAAAATCAAGATTATTACGTTGAAAAGCACCTGATTGCATTGTGTTCAGCGCGTTCACAGAATAACGAGTGAAACAAACGTACAATTCTTAAGTACCAAAAACCCCAATCAAAATTAAACAAAATAACACAGAAATTAAATAAAATACATATTGTGTAGCATAAATTTACAATATAAATAAATTAATTTTTAATAAGTCATAAATTAAATAATTAAGTGAATATGCTACACAACAACTTTAATGGATAATTTCTAAATCATTAATGTGTCCTTATTTCAGCGTGATGTCCTAAATAATTTAGGAATATGACGAATAAATTTTCGTTCATCACATGTTTCATTTCTAGCAGAAATCTTACCAATGAAGGATGATTTGTTTTTCATTTTCAGCAGAACTCTAAACGTTGTTTGTGAAACTAACGTATCGCAACACATTTGATAAGTTAGTACCTAGTAAATAATTATAAGCATTTCTTCCATTAATTAAAACTTCGAAAGAAACACTGATATAACACAATGCTAATTAATCATGATTAATAATCAAAGGTATTCTGAAGGAAGTATGAATTCCTAAAGTATGCTGCAACATTTGTTTAAGCATCTTAAGAATAAGGAAAATACCTGTATGTAAGCAAGGGTAAACTGGTCTTTATACAGGAATTGGAAAGCAAATAGTATCAGTAAGCCGTTTTTCTGAAAAGACTTTATCATTGTTAAGTCCAAATACTTCAGATCCCTTAAAATATCCCTTGGCATGTCTCCCACCTCGTGACATGTTGCTGGAAGAGGTCGTACACCATCAAGCATGATTACTTCTGTTGATGGTCTTTTAACAAGCACCCCTAAAGCAAGGCACTTGCTGTCATGCATATCAGCAGTAGCTCTCTCGTTTTGTGAACTGAGCATGATCACAAGGGTTCATATCAGGTGAATATAGCAAAGGTTCCTGTACCTATCGTCACCGTCGGTGGAGATCCATGACACATTGGCATTATGATGTCCTGCATTATCACAGAGGATGATAGGATTCGCAAGCTGAAAATTCGTCTCCGGCCAGCACTCAGAAGAAATCGACGACATTTATGGCTGATGAATGCATCATCTCTTCTTGACAATTCCCGCTGTCATAATGTCATAATACGAGTGCTGCCACGGATCGCCTGAGAGGGTAGGCATGTGAAGTATTGGAACACCCGCCATATTCATCCGATATGAATCTATGTGATTATAAATACTTCGCCAAACTGAAAAGAAGCACTGCAAAAGAACAATTATGTCAGTAGCTAGGATGTTATCCGTCCTTTACAGCTGTCGCTGAGGACAATCAACAGAAGTGTTAATGGTGTACGATGCTTTCGAACAATTGACAAGATTTGAGAGACATGAAGGCGATTATATTTAAAGATTTCTTATACTTGGCAAAATAACATTATTTTTGAACTATTGTCATTAATTTTCTCTTGTTTTTCAAAACAAGAAACATTTGATTATAATTTTCATTCTAATACACATCGACTCTTAAAATATGATGTATTATAATATTGTAGAGACATTAGAATATTTTTTCGAAGCAGGCAAGATGAAAAATTAGCAAACGCCTTCGCCGGGAATCTAACCACGGAACTCTGAAATGCCGGCTCAGTGTGCTGACCACTATACCACGAAGGCACGCTAGAAAGGCGGGAGAAATGCCTTACAATATCTTTGAAGAAATCTTAAAATATTGTTTTTGTCATTTTGCTTGGCATTTGCAGCAGTTAGTATTCGTTGCTTCTTCCCTAGATATTTTTTATGAGGATTTACTTACTTCTTTCTAAATGCATACACTATCTCATATTCTCGAAATTTCCCTTTGAGACAGATTTTCTTCCAAAGAGAAATACTTTCAGGTTTCTTTGAATCCAGTGGTTTATTTCATACACTCAAACGAAATGAGCAAGCAGACGACAGGTTTCATGATATCCATAAACTACAGCAGCAAATTTCCTTCAATATTTTGGCTCAAATATATTTTCTTGGAGATATATTTATGGACCAACAGTGTATTGCAATAAAGAGTGAAGCTTCAGAGCGTGTAGTCTTCAGGAGAGTAAGAACAGAGTCAAAATTTTGCTTCCAAATCCTCGAACCTTTTAAGATCCACTACAGATTTCGTTTTTTTATTTAGGATGTAACCTTTTATATCTTTAAGCGTGGGAAAGATGATTAAGATTCAAATGTTTGTGATTATCGCAGGTAAATAAGAAATGCTTAAGCTTTTGGTAAAAAGGCTTTGAGAGTTGTAATCTCCACATTTACTTTCCTTACTTTTACCACTATTTTTAAACACTGGCTGCCTGAAAGAGTTACTCTAAAATAAAAAAAATATAAATTACTCTAAAATAAAAATAGTAATTAATAATAATAGTAATTAATAATAATAGGAAAGAAGAATTATGTTTATTGCTTTTTAGCATGTTGACCACTAACAAGTAGGTGTCATTTGAATGAAAAATTAAATATATTAGGCTTTACCGAATAGCAGCACACTAGAGTGTTGAAATTAAAAATATTTTATTTCCGGTAGTGATAGCTCATTTGGTTCAAATTTCAGAGTTTTTTTTTTTTTTTTTTTATTAAATCTAAAAGACAGACTGCTTACGCTTTTTTCAGTGGCAACACATTTTTCAAACACCCGAATTTAAATATGAAACATAAATATTTTGTTTTATGGAAAGCGGCAACATACGGTTTATATCTCTGAAATTTTTAGTCAAAATTTCATTAAGTTCGCACAGAATATAACCTAAATAAAAAGCAAATTCAAACTTACTCCTTCGAGATGCATATATTTTGGGAGGGGAGAGAAGATTATGCATTTGCTCTTGCAGTGCTTCTAGGTACAATTGTTTTCCACAATGCGAAGACATCCGTACATACAGATTCTTCATTATTTAATAATAGCGGCTAAGCAAATACTATTATTTTGCACCAATATTTTGCAGTTTGTTTTGTAGAGTTATTAGGTTATTTTGAAACAGGAGAGGTAAAACATGTGCAACGCCTTATATACTTTTAACCTTATACACTTTCCCTTTTAAAGGGCGACCGGGGATTAGAGGACCCATTGGCCAAATCATGGGGGTGAAGAATTATCATCCACCATCTTTTAGTTCGGGCGCCACTTGTAAAGTTTAGGTTTTTTTGTTAAGCTGGAGATGGACAAAATGTGCATTGAATGCCGGGACTCCAACGGTTGACTTCTGGAACACACTTCAAGTTTTGCCCAGTTTTCCCACGAAGGCATGCATAAAGGATAAAGAAAATAACTTTATAGCTTTATGTTAAGGATGAAAATTTATTATTCGTTTATCAGCAATTAAAAAATCGTGTAACAACATAACGTTTTCACTCTTAGTGATGCTAATAAAAATACAACGAGAATAAGCAGCAGGAAGTCTGATGATATAAATCATTACTGCATGATAAGCATACAGTCTTATATAGATGGAAAAATAAGTGAAGCTTACGAATGCAGTATCATGCATAGATGCTAGAATAATGAGGGGGAAAAACTGAAAAGTTTCAGACTTACGTCCAAAGGGGCGTTTTTTAACCGTTTTGTGTGTTACTTACCTTTATTTATTAAATATCATGTCCTACTTACTCAAACTATAAATTCAGTTCAACAACAATATCGCAAATTAATTTTAAAATGAGCATATCTTTAGAATTTCCGATACAGAGATGGAGATAAAAAATGTTTCTTTTTTCCTGCACAGTGTTGCCATTGCTCGTTTTGAAATCCTTGAATTTCTTAATCAAAAATTCGTTGAAGTATTATTATAAAATCTGAAATCGATAATAAAACAAATTTCAAATTCAAATTATGGCTTGCACGTGCCCATATTCTATGGAAGATTCCGTTATTCAAATTTTGATGGCTCTATGTACCGTTGTTTTATCACAATGCGAGAAAAATACATATAATGCAAATTCTTCACCATTTAATTTCTTTAAATATAAGACAGGGCGATAATATATGGTGGCACCGCTTTGAAAAATGATACAGCGTTTTAAAGTTTTCGACACAAAATGACGAAACTAAATTAATAGTCCTTCAGTGCAAATTGCTTCTTTGTACTAAAAATTCAAGAATCAAATTAAATAAGTGAAATTTTAAATTTTAAATATTAATCCAGAATGGATGATTATTATACGAATGCGGAGTGTCCAAGATAGCTAAACTGTGAAGTGAAAGAATGTTTTGAATAATTTTAACAAAAGAAATTTGCAAAATATCATCTTCGAGTTAACAGCGTTGAGCAAAGGAAGATTGATGGTTTTATTTTCTCTAAACATACGCTGTATGAAAAGAAAAAAAAAAGGGAGGCTGTTCTATATCTCCCGTTCCATTGGGCCAATTGACGAAATCCAAATTTCGTTTTCATTTCTCCAAAGCGCGACTTAGGATATATATTAAATTTATATATAGTATCATTCTAGCACAGGTATTTTGACACAAAATCACACGTTTTCTAAAATGACATGCCAATTTTTTCCATATTTCGACTTCACGACTCAAATTATGCCTAAATATTAAATGTTGTTAACTTTCGTGCGAAATTTACAGAGAAATTCAGAAATTTATCTTGGCGTATTTTTTTCCAGTTTTCGCCAAAAATACTTTATTTGGCGAACTTCTTAATTTATAGTAACCTTATTTTCCTTTTCGCTTTTTCATTGTAGATAAGCGGAAAAAAATTCATCCTTCATACGTTTAACTAATTTTAGCAAAGTGCGTAAACCACAATTGGCGTTATTATCGCTCAAAGAAGGATGCCAAATTTCAAAACGCTGCAATGTGTAACTTCGCATATAGCTTTGAAAATTTTGAACAAAAAATTCTAATTTTTTGAAGGTTTGACTAGAAATACATCTACTTTAAGACGATGTTAAAAACTGTATAGGTTATTACTACAAACTGTTTTCGAAAAATATTTAAAGTACAATTTTTTTAAAAAATCATAAAGAATGTGCGAATTATATTTAGATTAAGCCTAAATTTCGAATTCTGGAAGAAGGAATCAAGTAAGTTTAATAAAAAAAAGAGATGTTAATAGATATATATCAAATTCAATTAACATTGAAAAGATAAATCTTTGAGAGCTAATTTTTTAAAACCTGATTGTGCAATGTTTGCAAAATTTGGTAGTTTGGCATAATTTGAGCCGTAGTATCGAAATATGGAAAAACACAGGCATGTCATTTCAGAAAAAGGCCGGTTTTTGTGTCAAACTATCTAAAATTAGAACAATGCTATATATAAATCTGGTACATATCCTCGATTTCGAGACATGAAAAAGCGCAAGTTGAAATACGCCAATCGACCCAGTAGAACGGGAGATATGGAACTGTCCCCCTCTTTTTTTTTTTTTTTTCACAGTGTATCTTGATATAGAATTTCAAATTCAAATGGTTAAATTTTTATTAATGTATTTTAAACCTTGCAATAATTCAATGTGTATTAAGCCAAGAAATTTTATAAATATTCTATTCATTCTTATCTTAAACAGTTTTTAAAGAATTTTATTCATTGAAGAAAAATAACACGAAAACGATAACTATACTGTATGTGCAGTTTCATAGGTAATTGAAAAAGAAATATTTGAATAGTAAAAAAAGTCCTTAAAACTCTTTGAAACGAAATATTTTTGACAAGTTTTCCCATCTTATTTTATTCTTCCTTTGTCATTCATATCGGAAGAAAAACTTTCGAAAATCGCGGCTGCTAAGTAGAAAAACGTCTGTATTTGATATTCTTCTTCTCCTTACCAATTCTGTAGCTCTTACTTAGCACACATAAATTTTATAAAAACCAAGGATTTATCTGGATTCATTATTTATGGGAATCAAGGAATCAAAGCATACTTAAAAATTTTATCCATTACATTATTTTAACCATTTTTATCGTAAAACTAATTCAGATACGGAAATTAAACTTACCATATCCATTTTAAATATATTCCTTTATTATTTTCTTTCTAATAATAAATTTCCAATATCTTTCGTAAACATGAAAATTATATTTATCTTTCTTAAACACGAAATCAAAATGGAAAAAAATCAAAGGAAGCTAAAAATCAAAATTGTTATGAAAATGTATAACTTGAGATGTTGCAATTCAAGGCTGTGAAATATTAATACTGATGGGGGAAAAACTAATTTCCAGTGATGAATAAATTAAAATATAGGAGACTGAATTTTCGTCATGATCTTGATTGGTGGCCTGAAAAACACTCATTTTGTCACAGATGTTGTTATACTGCTAATTTGTAAAGAAAAATGTATTACTTATGATTAGAAATAAGGTAAAATCATTTGTAATCACTTAACTAATTAAAGAAACAAAAATAAATATTTATAAAATTTTCGCATCAGATGAAATATTTTCTGAAAAAAATCTTGCAGCCCTTATCTGAATCAACATTTTAAGTCAAAACAATAATTTTTTATTTACCATCTAATCCAGTATGATGCATCAGTGGCAATTGCATTTTGTTGCGTTCATACGGGTCCGTAATGGACCCAATGCGGATAGAACCGATGAAAGCTTGATAAAATTTATTTTACCAAAAGCAACATTTTACAGTTATGGAACTAGAAAAATCGTACAGCTCTTCTCATCACAGATCGCAACCAGTAATTACACTTTGAACTACTAAGAACGTTAAACACAACGCAGTGCAAAGCGCACCATGCTGACACGGAGATGCCTGAGTACTCCGTAGTTGACGCTGAACTGAGAAAAATCTGAGAGCTGATGCTCTTGCTGGTCTTACATAGCTTTTCCCTCAGTCGCAGCAAATCTATAAATCACTTCCCGAAATTGCTGGAAGGCATATGAGAGCCATATACGGCTACTTCATCGCAGTTACTCAATTACAGTGCGAATTACAGTTATACAGGGACCGGATAAAAATGTTGCCAAATGGTAGCTGATTTGCTTTTGGCGATTTCTCGTCAAATTTGGGGGGGGGGAAATTAAACGCTGAAACCATTGCCAGCTTGAAGATATCTCGCCAGTAATCAAGGTTAAATTGACTTGCCCTTGTATTTTTATTTTTACGGCAAAGCTTCATCTCTTTCAGGCATTTCATATTACAGTATGCTACAGTTTCACTAAAATGATTTATATTCATACCAATGCCTATTGTACGCATGTTATTATTCAAATTTTCTATTATTAATGCGATTTTCAGTTTCACAGGTCCTAATATATAGTTTTCACTGCTCATATTTATATTTAAAAATAAAATATTATATTTATTTTATTTTTAAATATAAATAATTTTATGATAAGGATTATAATTACTCTAGGAAATAATTTAGGAGCTGCAGGTTTCAGTTACAGAATATTTTATTTCCTTCTCCTCTCACACATTACAATAGCTCTTAATATTCTCTTTTTTAATCTCTCCGTCTTTTAATCATTTGTATGGAATTTGACGATCAAAAACAAAACCAGTAAGAAAGGCAGTAAGCGTCAATTTTATTTCACATGCTTCATATTAACAAAAATTGAAATTTTCATTTGTTTTCTCTTTATTTTCTGCAATGAATACTCGAAAAATAAAATGATTTTTACTAAAATTTGAGAAAGTATAGTTATATTATATTATTATGTTCTCTTATGTTAATTAAACATCTATTTTATGTTTCAGATTTTTACAGGCCGTTCTCCCTTACGTTTCATCGCCAAAATGCAAATTAGTTCGCGAATATTTATAGTTAGATTTTTAGATTGTAAGAAAGAGTGTCGTCTGCCTCCCGAAGCCACGTTACAAAGTTACTAGTTAAGATCTGCAGTCTTTGCATTATAATTGACGATATTTGATATCCACACCTGCTACGTTTTGAGCCAATTTCGCTTAACTGATCTGAGTAACCTTTGGCTACTAGCTTATTTGAATTTAAATTTTACATTTGAATTCACTGTTACTCTTAAGTTATCTCGCCACAAGTGGTTGGCTGAGCTGTAAGCACAACGTGTGCCTTCTAATTTTATTTAGTTTTAACCCGTAACAGGAAAGGTGAAAAAGTTGAACATAACAGGGGACGTGCGGTCTCAAAGACCGCGCATTATAATAAATTTTTAAAAATCATCTAATCAAAATATCATCGTGATATTTCACTTAGATGTTCTTTGAACATTTTACTCTGAAACGAAAATATGTTTTTACACTTTAAAGTCAAATTAAAGTTTTCCCAGAAAATTTCCCCATAGCCTCAAATTTTTCGATGAAAATCATATGCTGCACTAAATTCTATAAAATTAAAAATAAGAATGCATTTATTTTGAATTAAATATTTTATCTATATTACTTAATATTCAAAGTAAATTTTAACCGCAGAAAATTGTATGTAGCACACTACAGAAAAATTTTGACAGTACCTAAAATATCAGTATCTCACTGATTTTCTGATAGTAAACAATTTAGTTTTCGTCTTCTTTAGCATATTCATTGCGTAACTTTTGCGTGCATTCCAAACAAACAGGGTCTTGGCAAGATAAACATAAATATACTGTCTTTCTTTTCTTGATTGGGGGGCACAGACGACATTGTTTTCCTTGATTTTAATTTTGCTTCTTTTGTGCACTGCTCCACATCCTTAGACTCAGCTTCTTTTCCCAAAATCCGCTTTATCGTCAGACGCAATTCTCGATTTATTCTTGGATTTTTCCCTCTCGTGTGTAGTAGTGGTTGGACTAATTCTTTCGAAAACACCATTCTGGTCATAACAGGGTTTTGGTTATAACCTTGGTGCAAAATGTATGCGTTTACTGTACTCATATCTACTAACCGGTAGAAAAGAGCCATAGGCCAAAGCGTTGTTCTCCTACTTCAGGAATGGACAGAACATTTTTCATCTAAAGCATCCTTTGGTTCTGTTATAAAAACCAATTATTTCAGGTTTCTGTGTTTCCGAGTATGTTTCTATCGAATGATGACATCAAAACCACTGCTCGCCTTTTTTTTTTTTTTTCGCAGAAATTTTCTTCACTAAAATCACTTCCAACTTCGTCTAGAATTTTTTTCAGTTCTTCTGCATAACGTGGATCAGAAGGATAAATGAATCTCCGCGGGCCTAACTTCAGAGCCATGTATTCACTACTGCCGAAAATTGTAACACTGAGAGGGAGGTGAGGTCTCACAGACCGCTCTAGGAGAATTTCAACAGATACACTTGCCAAAGCATTCCGATAAGAAGGGGTCAGAAAGAAGGTCACGAAACGTGAAGCTAGGGGAAGAATCCATTCACTTGGACAAAGCATGCAATAGGGGTGATGGGAGGAACATGTGGCGCGGTCCGTCAGACCGCACGTCCCATGTTACGGGTTAAATAACAGTCTTTTACATCTTTCTGAAGTTTCAGTTGTTATTTTAGAATTAGTGATAATTCGCTTAACGGTGCTACCAAGCTTTTGATCACTATTGAACGGTTGCAAAATACACCAGAGTGTCACTGTATAAGATATTATATATATATATATATATATACATGTGTGTGTGTGTGTGTAAGATAAAAAAATATGAGAGCAAACTTCTAAATTTAATTCACTATAACCTCATTTATTTTTTATTTCATTTGGGAACTTCATCTATATGCCCTAAAAATAGCGCTGTAAGTCTAAACTGCGTCATTCAAATTAATCATGCTATGTTACGTAACCCTTAATGCAGATGCCTCCTGACCAATCACCAAATTGTAAAACAAAACTAAAAACTGAAACTTTTGACTCCCTCCCTTCTTTCTGTGAACCGATGCGTGACTTTTGCTTGTGCTTTCTCTCTAGTGCGTTTCCTTCCGCCCTGATCTCCCAACCTTTCGTTTAAAGGGGGGGGGGGAATATGTAAAAAAAATAAAGAATATGTAAAATATTAAATTAGCAGAGAAAATTAATTCCCTTCTGTGTTTTAAAAATAGTAACCTCTATTTGCACTACGTCATTTTAAGAAAAATCTATGTCATATGACTCTTACATAATTCTGATGATGTAAATGAAACTAAAACTCAAACAGCCAATAGTAATTTTACAGCAATATTAACCATCCAATCAAAATGCATTGACAACCAAAACTAACTCAGTCTGAATTAAGATTTCACTCTGAACATAACACACTTGCTTTCCACGCTTTGGCCTAGCTATACTGCAGTCTGTCTGCTGCTGCTTTCTTGCTATAAAGTTATCAAGGTGTTGGTGTGTATTTATGGCAAAGCACACTAGGGCTATCTGCGTAAGGAAGGGATGCCTTCGTGGAGGACTTTCTAAGGGAAACTGGCTCGTATACACGTTACACATGGGGAAAACCACGAAAATGCCCATGCAGCCAGCCCGTTCGTGGGATTCGAACCTCGGACCGAACTACCAGTGTTCAGCGACTTTACCGCTCGGCCGCTGGTGGGCTTATAAAGTTATCAAAAATGTAAACTGTTTCCAAATAAGCACAATTAATGTGCCACCTTGATTGTGACCGCAACATGGTTACTGCGATAACAATTAAATATACCTTGACTGCCAAATTTCTTATTTATTGTGAATCGTCCTTTCAGTATTCTACGGCATCAAATTTCTACTTGTTCATTACGGATACAACCGCCTGCGTTTTACTGCGGATTACATATATAATAGTAAAAATATAATATTTTGTTATAAGATTAAATTAATTCGCTTTTTCTCATACTTTGCTTTAAAAATCATTGCTATCCATGAAATTCTGAAATTCTAAAGTTTATTCTAAAGTATTATAAAGTAAAATCTGTTTCCTTCCGAGCTTTGGGAGCACAAACGCTCAACAAATTCTTTCTGATGGATTTTTCTGCTGTTCTGCTGATGCCACGCTCCCGGAGGAAAGCTCGAGCCATGTGATATTGAACGGAGAATTTGCAGAAGAAATAAAATAGTGCATTCAGCAGATTCGAAGCTAGAGGAGAAAATCCCATAACAACACAGAAGTTAAATTTATCTGCAAACTTTATTTAATTGCATTTTGACTCCAGACATGCTTTTTATGCTTTGAATATTCTAAATGCTTCATAATTTGATAATTGTCAATTGTTTTCTTAAAAACCCATCATTGTTTCGAAAGTTATACACTAATTATACTGTAACATTTATTGTGACTTCGAAATGTTACGTATGTTTTGGTAGTTTAAAAAAGAAAATTACATCATAAAAATTTGTTTGAAAACAAAAGGATACAATTGCTCAAAATAGTCTTATATACGTATTGCGCTGGCAAGAATGTAATTTTGGTTTTCACAAATATTATGCTCGTTTTCTTATTCTTCTGTCAATCTTATAATTTTTTCTTTTAAGATTTGGTAGCTGACACTTTTAGGTTGCTACTGGGGATTTTTTGCATTGCAGAATCATTAGATTTTTTGATGCAATAGACATGAAAATGAGCAGTGTTCTCGCCGGGACTTGAACCTGAATACGCTCCGAGTGTGCTACCGTTACACCACGAAGGCATTCTGGAAGGTGGGGTGACTGGGGATTAGGGGACCCACTCGAAAAATCCTGGTGGTGACGAATTATGTCCACCATTTTTTTTAGTTCGGCCTCCACTGTAGAGTCATTAGGGTTTTTGGAAGTAGGAGCACATGAAAAATAAGTAATGCCCTCTTCGGGACTCGGATCTGGACCTTTCGAATACGCGCTGAGTAATACTTTATAAGATGACCAACGTTCTGACTGATCTTCTGAATTCATGATGACAAAATTAAGATTAAAAGAAAAGCATAGGTGATTTAAACTCGAATAAATTTATGAGCTAGTTTAATTTATTTCTATGAAACTGATCACCAAGTTTATGAAAATCTACATCGTGTGTTAGTAAGTAAGACCTACCTGTGTGTCTAAAAAAGACCCTAGGAAATTTAAGATTTTATCTGGAATATGTATTAAACTTCTAAGGTATTTTCTCTCTCTTTTCCGCATGCCTTCGTGGTGTAATTGGAGGCATACTCGACACGTAATTCGAGAGGTCTAGTGTTCGATTCCTGGATATGGCATTGTGAAATTTTCACGTTTTATGGTTCAAAGAAACATAATGTTAAGTAACGATGTTAAGTACGAAAATAGGAATGAAGAAAGAAATTTAGTATACACAAAACAACAATCTGCAGTGTTATTTATTAAGAAATTATTGCATTCCCGGTATGTGCCCATGTGATGTGAATGGTTAGTACTTCTAACTAACGCTGAAAAATCCTGGCGAAGCCTCAATTTATTACCATATACCCTAGCTTAGAAAATTCTTAAAAACCTCTGCAACTTCCTACTCAGTTCCTTTTGCAATTAAAAAATTTAGATTAATTATTTTTTTCAGTTGCTGACTACATCGCCATGGCTTGCAACTTGGTTTGAGAGTCAATCATCATAATTCAAGTGGCATCGATTCTATTAACTAAAGTCCGGTCTAAGGTAGTTGTTTGGTAGTTCATAGTCAACGTTATCAAATAGTTTAACAGGACTCGCCTTTGCAAAATAGACACATGTACATTTTCTCCCGTTCTTTTGGCACATGTGGATTGGATTCCGAGTGCATGCTGCGAATTCTAATTCAACGATTGTATAGACAGCTGAATAAAACTTTCGCGTGGATAAACTGGAATATGTCGTTGAGAAGATGTTTGAGAGGCTGTCAGAAAAAGTAACAGATACTGATGCAGGTCTGAAAAGACCTAGAAGTATTCTAAAGTATCAAGTCAAAATCTGGAAACGTTTTAACGTATGCAGGCAATCAGGCCAAGGTCGAAAATATGCCACAACAAACACTCAGGACCGTTATTTAGTACCGACCTTCTAAATGAAATACACGACTGATATTAGCCCATATTGAGGAGAAATTGTCTGCAGCTACCGAAACTCAACTACCCAGATGTATCGTGAGTAAACGTCTGTATGAAAGAAAACTTCTAATTTGTGCTCTACGAGCCCCGGTTGTGAAACGTGTCCAATTACTGTGATCTAAATATCGTAGTATTTAGAGTATCACGGACTAGAGTGAAGACGTACTAAGTTCTCATAACTGATGAGTCTCAATTTGATTTACCGAGTGATTCTAGATATTTTATAGTCTGGAGGGAAAAAGACACATGCTTGAAAACATCCATGAAGGCAATTGGTACAAAGGTGGTGGAATCACGATATCTGAGGACATCATTTTTGAACGTCTTCAATGACGTATACATTTTTACTAGTTCAACTGTGAATGCTGAAATATACAGATATGAGGGTTTTTGATCCTTACGCCAAATTGTTAAGAGGCACAATCTGTAATAACTTCATTCTAATAACCGATACTTTTCGTATCCAGCATACTGCACTAGTGACCGATTGTTCTGGGTGCGAAGGGTACCAACGGATGGAGAGGCCACATACTGGCTCCGGTAAATCGGTTAAAACATGTGTGTGAAGCCGAACGGAATCTGCGGGAATTATCTATGGCATTATTTATCGTGGATATACTGTGTTACCGAAGAAACACTTTAAACAGCACGGATACTAATATAGAGCACGGAAAATTGCTGTAAAACTAAATTTCCGTCAAAGATAATCATGTATTTTCTACGTATAACTAAATAGTCGTAACATCAACCTTTCTTTATCCCATTTCATATCACATCTCTTGTATCAGCATTTTGAATAGATGTCAGGCATGGCAAAATATACATCTTCTCCACCAGTGATTCTCAACCACTGTGCCGCGGCACTTTTGCGTGCCGCCAAATTCTTAAAGTGTGCGGCCAAATTTTAGAAATGTACACAGTAAAAATTATAATGTGTGTAATCCGGTACGTATGAAAATAATAATAATCGGTTTAATACTTTACACGTGAGAATTGGCGAAATTCGGTTTTTTAAGACATTAATAAACGCGCCAATTTTGGTATCCAAGCCGATTTTGGTGCCGAATACTTCTGTATTTGAATTAACTTTGAACGAAAAGGAAGAACTAATTTCGCTTTCTAAAAATCGAGATTTAATTTTAAAATATTCGGAAGGATCCATTAATTCTTTTCGGATTAACATTAGATGCTATTATCTCATGATGGCCAAAAAAGCTTTAAAAATATTATTACAGGTTTCTACATCTTATTTGTGTGAATTCTGATTTCAATATTAGCCAACATAAAAAAATCAAGACTGTTAAATGTAGAAGACGATATGAGAGTAGTATTGCCATTTTCACGACCAAATATAAAAGAAATCATCAAAAAAACATAAAGTGCAAATTTCTCATTAAAAGTATTCTTATTATTAACTTGCAATTAATCCCTTAATAAACGTACTGATGTTTTTGTAGTACATATTATTTTATTTCACATTCAAAATTATTATCATAAACAATTTTACACCGTGTATTATAGATAAGTAAACAACTTTTAAACTTATCTTTTTCTTTGTGTGCAGCCAAATTTTGAAATCGTTAAAAGTGTGCCGCGACGACAAAAAAAAAAAAAAAAAAAAAAAAAAAAAGGTTGAGAATCACTGTTCTACACCATGTCCTTGCTGTAAAATTACTTAAGTTGAATGTGTTTTATAATTGTTCTATGAATAGCTTCGGCAGATATATCAGTACGATGTACTTGTATAGACTATTATTGAACATTTAATTGAACTGTGTAATGTTCTTTAATTTAATAACTGTAAAATGTTCTTTGTAGCTACTATGTGAATTGAGGAAAATAACCGTACCAACTTAAAAAAAGACACTGGTTATCATAAATTAAGGAATAATCACAAAAATAGCGATAACTCCCTCAAAAATAAGCCAAACCGTGTACAATTTGCTTATGTTGACAAGTAAGAGTAGCTGAGTAAAACTGCGATATGCAAATTAGTGGCGCTGCTTTCGGAATACGTCATCTGCGAGGAGCATAAAAGTCCATGTTTGAGAGCAAGCCCACATATTTCACTGTGACATTGACATCAGAAATCTGAGATAGCCAATTCGTTACAATGACCTCCAGGCATCATTTGCCTGCAGAACTGCGATGGAGAGCCATTGGGAGACTAGAGGCAGGGCAAAGTCAAACAGAAGTGGCCAGATGGCTAAATGTGAGTCTTTCTGTAGTTCATAGACTTTGGAGGCAATTTAAAACCACAGATTCGGTATCTAGGAGGTTCAGCCAAGGACGGTCAACTGCTACGACGAGCGCCTATGACCGATATTTGACATTATGTGCACGCAGGAATAGAACCGCTACTCCGACTCTTTTTAGATCCTCGCTTGCTGCAGCCACCGGAAGGTTCGTGTCAACGTCAACTGTGCGTAGAAGGCTTCACGAAGGTGGTCTGTATGCGAGGCGACCAGCCATTTGTGTGCCGCTTACTTCACGCCATAGGAGGGACCGTTTTCAGTGGGCACCACAACATGTCCACTGGACGCCTGACCAATGGAGGGCGGTTCTCTTTATGGATGAGTCCAGGTTTAGTCTATTGGCGTATTTGATATGGAGAGAACCTATAACCCGTTATCACCCGTCAAACATCCGTGAAAGAGTTGCATACGGAAGGGGCAGTGTCTGTGTTTGGGGTGGCATCTCTTTGGGTGGACGCACAGACCTCCATGTCCTTCCAAGGGAAGCCGTGAATGCTCAGATTTGTAGAGGTGACATCGTTGATGTTTATGTACGCACATATGCCGGGGCAATAAGTGATGCTTTCCTGTTACAGGACGACAACGCAAGACCACACAGGGCTCGCATCGTAGATAATTATCTTCAACAGGAAACAATTGTGCGCATAGAGTGGCCAGCTCGATCCCCGGACTTGAATCCTATCGAGGACGTTTGGGATGCTTTAGGGAGACATGTAGCTGCCCTCAATCCGCCCCCTCAAACCTTTGTCGCGCTTGCAACTGCTTTGCAAGAGCAATGGCTCTCGCTTCCTATGGAACAGATGGACTGCATAATTGAAAGCATCACACATCGCTGTATATGTAGTATTGCTTCTAGAGGCGATCATATTCCATATTGAAGGTACTTTTCCTATAGCAAACTGACAGCTTGGATTTGTTCATTTTATAGATGTGCTAATTCCTATACTATCATATTTGTCTAGTAATTTTGTTTTATGTTATTTGATACCTTTCTATATGTTGTATATTGTGGGTAAGTTTCATTAAATTCTATATTTAACTTTTTCAGTAATCGTGATTTTTGTGATTTTTCCTTAATTTATGATAACCAGTGTATGTTTCAATAACCGATTAAGGATACAAGTAAGTACTAGCGTAGATTTCACATTTAAGATGTTTACAGAAGGCAGGAATGATATATGAGCAATCAAGTCAGAATATTTGTCTTCAGGTGTCTATGGAACACTGAAAACTGGAAAAAAAATAGTATTTCACATGAGAATGATTCTAATGAAAACGGTTCATTTTAAAATTTGTTTTTACCATAATATTGTAAATACAGTTCTAATTAATTAAAGTAATTCCTTAACAACGAGATTTTTAACTTGTGTAAAAAAATAGATACTCACAAGCCATTTATTTAAAACGAAGAATTATATCAGTCATCTCTGCATTTTCATAGCAGAGCATGCCTTTATAATGAGTAATCAAGATACCTATTAAAAGCCACTATCATCTACGATATAGTAGTTTGCAATAATCATTTGTTATTTGGGAATTTTCCTTAAATTATGTTGGTATGTTAACAAGGTAATAAACCTATCACAATAAACACGACGAATGGTCTCATTTTAGACAGAATTTTAATAGGTATCTTCAATAAATTTATAATCCTATTACATGGGATTTTCCTCACGTAGAGAATTTTATTTATGATCATTTGCATAATCAGTGCTACCAATGGCGAAATCGATATACACCTTACAGTACAGACGATATATATCTTAGTATAAAGAGATTAGCATATATTATTTGAATTTAATAATTCTGTCTTACTTTTCATATTTATAATTCATGACGTTCTAACTAATTTAAAATTCTATCTTCAAGAAAATTCTCAGTTTGCACCTGATAAGGGGAATTCATGGTATAATTGGAAATAAATTTGCGTTGAACATATTTATTGTTGAATTTAGAAGATTTTAACTCAAAAGATTACCTCCTGTTTGATATTTTGCGTGTCTTCGTGGTGTAGGGGTTCTGCACACTGGGCCGGTATTCCAGAGGTCCGTGGTTCGATTCCCGCCGAAGGCGTTTGCTCATTTTTCATCTTTCCTGCTTCCGATATACCTAACGTCTGTACAGTTAATCAAAAATTCGTTGAAGTTTTAAAAAAATATGAAATTTGAAACAGAGCAAATTCAAAATTCAGACTTGGATGTATTCATATTCGGGTGGAGGACTACATTATTCAAAATGTGATGGCTCTAGTTACCGTTGTTCTTTCACAGTGAGAAAAACATGCATGCAATCATGCAAATTCTTCACTATTTAATTTCTTTAAATATAATACACGACAATAATATTTGGTGGCAACAATCTGAAAACTGATTCAGACTTTTATAGTGATTCAGCGCAAAATCCCGTTTTGAGACTAATAGCCCTTCTGGGCGAAGGCTCCTTTGGGCTTAAAAAAGTAAATTAAGAAATGTAATATCTGGAGAACAATACAGTCTAATACAATAACGAGATCAGATCAAGTCTTCAAGTCTATATGTAAAGAAATTACTAGCTCATATAGCATTATATTTTTTATATTCATGAGAGAATACTCCATTGCGTCTTTTAGTTACAAGATAATATAAGAAAGGCATAAAATTCTTTCTCATATATAGGTAATTCTTTTTGTAGAAGTACATTTGTTAAATAAATAACGGCAAGTGGGAAAGAGACCAAATACATTTAATTATTCCCCTAAATTTTTAAACAATTTTTGGCAGCAATTCAAAGAGTTATCGCATATTATACTATTCGGTTCAATTGCAGACATAAAGTATCAAAGTCTGATAGGTATTATATAATAGTTCTTAAGCCTGACATACTGTGAATTATTTAATTTGTTTCTCTGCTTCTTTTCAATAAATCATTAACCTATTTCTACTGTTGCAGCTTTTTCAAAACATTTAATATAAAACAAATACAAATAGAGTAAATTAGTGGTATTGGAATTTTATATAGACTGGAAAAAATTACAATTCCAAATAAGCAGAAAATTTTTAGGCTATAATATATAATGGAAAAAGTTTTCAAAAATATTCAAAGAGAAAAAATATCAAATTTTTGAAATCCTCATTCAAATTAGTTCTTACACTAGACAGTATATAAGCAATCATAAAACAAAACCTGGCATTATTGTTCTTCGTCTGTTTACTAAAAAATCGCTTGATCATATATTTATCTCTCACACTCTTATAGCATGTAACGTGACTGCGCGGCTTTTATCTTTAAAAC
Source organism: Stegodyphus dumicola (assembly GCF_044657685.1). NCBI lineage: Eukaryota > Metazoa > Arthropoda > Arachnida > Araneae > Eresidae > Stegodyphus > Stegodyphus dumicola. The sequence goes on from NC_140777.1 coordinate 138,938,367, forward strand.
ACCCCCTCTATGAAGGCATGCCTCTAATTAGGCAACATTGATCTTACGTATTTCATATTTCAGACAGAATTATGATTCCGTTTTCGGAATGACATGTCCTTAAGAATATAAGCTGTGCAAAAGGAGTTCATGTTACGAATAAAGGCAACGGAATTTTCAACATAAAAATGCAAAATCTGAATACTAGTAAAACTCACGTTGTTGTACATATCTCACTTATCTGATAGTAACATCAGAGCAAGCCCACGAAATTCATCGTGGTAAAAGGAGTAAGTTTGCTCCTGCCGTTGGCAAGAGCTTTGAGCACCGTACATTTGACAGTGCGACTTCGCTCAGTTCCGCCCCAAATTTTGATGGTGAGCAACCCGGGGAAAGGTTCCGGAGTCTTCCATCCTTCTTTCCCTACCACCGAAAGGAATTTCAGCTCGTCGTATACATGGAGTGCCCCCATGTCGCACGGATACTATACATTTACATACATTCATGTTTTCTCCAGGATTCGAACTCGAGGCCTTTGGAACCGCAGTAGTCTCCCCGGACCACTATAGCGTCTGTGCGGCGTGTAAAACTGATAATCACGTTGCACGATTGAACATTGTTTTCGGAGAATAAAAGTAAAAGGGATAATATTAAATAATTCTACGATTATCATATACAAAAATATAAAGTATTTCATGTGAAATGTTTCTAAGTTCTTGCGCAAACAAATGTTATGCTAATATCGCTCTATCAAAAAGTTTCAAAACTAAAAAAAAAATTGCATTTGCATTTTTATGAAAAAAGAAGAAAAGTATCATTTGGGAGTAGAATGGAGCAAAAAATAGTTCTTACGTTAATTTTTCAATTAGGTTCTTTTTGCCAGGGATGGAATTAATGTGACTAAAATTCCAATAAACTTGAAATCGGAAGATCAAAGATGTTTGTTCTTTTCTATAGTTTAAGGTAGTTCGATGAATTCTTTGTCTTTTTCTAGAAATAAATAAATAAACAGTAGTTCCTTTCAGTTATTGCAATAAATAGATGTATGTCACCCATATACCCAGTCTATAGAAACAACGAAGTTTAGCTTTCCTGCCAAACAGTTTATATGACAGGAAAGGGGAATTATGTATTTTCCGTGTGAATTTCATATTAACTTTCATTTTTATATAAAATACATATTAATTTTTTAAATAAAATTAGCGATACATTTTCTTGCAAAGTAAATTATTAAAATGCAAAATGTATATGTAATAAAATCATATATTTCCGTATAATGGAAACCTTATATTTATTCCTTCAATTTCTTGTCAAATATATGTATTTTATTAAATATGCGATAAAAGAGGATGTTTCACTTAAAAAAGTTGTAATGTTTCGCGCTTCCAACCTGCACGCAACAATAGTGGTGACTGCTATGAACTGGAAATTACACAAAGTCTTGAGAAGGGTTTAAATCCCTTTTTATTCAACTTTAGAAATTACAGATGCGTGCTCTTGACGCTCACAAACTACGCCGACCCGGCGGTAAAATAAAAATAAGAAACTAAAAAAAGAATAATAACAAGTGACTAACTACGAGGCTCTCTAAACGTAACTAACCTAATCGCGTTCTAAGATACCGCTGACAATTCAGCAAACTTCTGAATATTACGTTGAAAGATTTAGCTATCTACCGAGGCAAGCACACAAGCCGAAACGCGTGGTTCTTCAATTTCTAACTAGCCACCTCCACGCTAGTGAAGCAAGAAACCACACTTTCGAACTCGTTTCCCTTCTATTTAACTCAGAATACTTCCGCTGACTATTTTGAATACTTGGCGCGTTCTACTAAAATTTACATACTCTGGCATTGGCAATTCCAGGGGAAAGTAAGGCTTAACAGGAAAGATAGTTTAAACTTAAAACAAATGTTAATTAAAATAAATATAAACCCTACAAAGTTTAAGATAGATAGGGTAACTGTGTTTTGCAAACAAACGGCGAAGTATATTTATCGTACTTCTAGTAATGAGAAATATTAAAGAAATACAAATTGTGATAGTCTGAATAATAGTGATCATTGCCATGAAATTTGAAAAGGTTATATCACAAATAACCCTTTTTAACCATTGCAAACTCGTGTAGTATTCCTTTGGAATTAACTGATCAATGATCCTTTTGCTCAATACTGACCTTTTCGTTGCTATGATCAATACCATATGTATGCTAAATATGTTTTCCTTTGTCGAATATTTATCTATCAATATTATTCAGTATTTTCGTTATGGCGTAGCCTTAAATATATTCCATAATAACTCAGAGGGTGCCGCTTGTAATCTTGGTCTCAAAAACCTAATATTAACTGGTTTCTAGACAAGTAACTTGAGGCAGTCTCTTAAAATTCCTGGATTACTGCAAAATGTATCAAGAAGAAAGAATTCCGTCACGCTTCCGGGGAAATGATTATTATTTTAAAGACTATCATTTTGAAGAGATACTGAAATTTATTTATTATGCTGAACTTGAAGATCCCCTTATGCAGATGGCGAATAGAGCAGAGATCAACGAAAATAAGATTTATTCACCTACCATCATTCTCAGTCCCAGAATATATAGTGGAATTCTTCCAGAACTTATCCCTAGCTCAGCAAAACTGTAAAATGAGAAAAATTTTGAAATTTTTTCTATAATGACAGAAAAAGAAATAGGATTAGGCAACGTCAAGTTAATTCAGATTAAATTAATCCTTTATGTATGATTTGTGGTGAGTTTGATATGAATGAGGTGTTTTAAGTAAACCATTTGACACAAATATAGATCTTCTCTATTAACTTCCGATTCAGTGTTTTCGAATCGAGTCGTCAATTTAACAATACATTTAATAAAAATGCTGAAAGGAAATGCAATTTTCAGTGGTGGCCAAAATTGTGGACACTTTTAGAAATTTTTATGTTTTTGAACTCTGTATGCTTATAGAAAATGTTACGTTTCGCAAAATACAAACTTGTATATATCACTTTAAAGAGAATTTATTACTGAATTCAATACAAAACACAAAATTCAATTATTTGCAATACAAAAAAAGTTATATGTACTTTAATATAAATAAAAACACAGTTATGAAGTGCTTTGTAGTGTCTAGCTTTCCTGGCCAATCACTTTCTTGTTTCTTTTCACACTGTTCTTGTTCTGAGAACCAATCAAATGTTAGTAACTGCCAGTAGAAGCTGACATCATGTTTACACTTGAAACAATTCAATATTTTGCTTTGTTCTGTAGAAGGAGGACCTGTTTCTTATACACTGCAATTACAAGTAGGAATTTTTGTAAAAATTTTTAATATTTAGTCAAGAAGCAATGACATCAAATAAAAGAGTAGATTGGACACCTAGAAAGAGATGTAATATTATTGTGTTACGAGAAAGTGGTCTTTCCTATGATGAAATTGCAAAACAGGTGGGTTGTTCAGTGACTACATCTGGAGTCCGAAAGTTTTCTTTACGATATCAGGAGACATAATCAATAAAAAACAAAGAAGGAAAAGGCCTAAAAAGGTGCACCACATCTATTGATGACAGAAGAATAAAAAGAATATGTCTCCAAGATAGAAAAATGCCATCAGCGGCCATCAGAAGTGATCTGAATGATGCTGATGTTTCTGTCAGTTCAAGAACAATCAGGAGAAGATTAACAGATGTTGGACTGAGAGGTAGAATTCCACGAAAAATGCCTTATCTTAATTTTCAGCAACGAAAAAAAAGACTACAGTGGGCAAAGGAACACATTAATTGGACAGATGATCAGTGGTCACAGGAGTGATGAAAGTAAGATATCGTTATTCGGTAGTGATGGGCGAAAATATGTAAGACGTAGAATAGGAAAAGAGCTACATCCTGATTGCATTCAAGCAACTGTGAAGAACCCAGTTAGCGTTATGATTTGGTCATGCATGTCAGCAGATGGTATTGGTCGCCTTCATGTCATCGATGGGACACTGAATGCCAGAAAATATATTGACACTATTCTAGAACCAAAACTTCTACCTTCCATCAGAGATCGCTTTCTCGACAATGCTTCGTTTATTTTTCAGCAGGATTCTGCTCCTTGCCACACGGCCAAAATATCGAAAGAGTGGTTTTGTACAAAGAGCATTAAATTGTTGTCATGGCCAGGAAACAGTCTTGACCTCAATCCTATCGAAAATTTGTGGCACTGTTTGAAAACTCTTGCCCGAATGAGGCGCTCATCAAATAAAAGGGAACTAATTGAGGCTATAATTGTTTCCTGGCATCGTGTAATAACGAAAGAAGAGCTTAAAACTCTTGTCAGCTCAATGAAACGTCGATGTGAAGCTGTAATCAAAAATAAAGGTTACCCTACTAAGTACTGATAACTCACTGCAATCATCACTATTGATAACTATTATCGTTTAACATTTTTGTATTGCAAATAATTGAATTTTGTGTTTTGTATTGAATTTAGTAATAAATTCTCTTTAAATGTTATATAAAAGTTTGCATTTTGTGAAATGTAACGTTTGCTATAAGCATACAAAGTTCAAAAACATAAAAATTTCCAAAAGTGTCCACAATTTTGGCCACCACTGTAAGTATTATCTGTCAATATCCGGCTTACATGCTTCAGTAATGGCAATATCTCTTGACGATCGTCTTCATTTAGGATAGTTTATGGCTGAGGATTACACTTGCATTTCTAGACACATTTGTATAATTGTGCAAATTTCCAGACAACTTATGGAAACGAAACACTATCATGATCTATCACCTGCAGGTACATGCCTTGAAGGGCCATCTTTATCAATTCGATAATCTAACCACAGACACTCAGGGAAGGAAGCGCCTGTTTCTGTGCTGTTTTATCCCCTCACTCATAAGTTGCTTGTTCACCTCATTATGCTGTCTGAATGTAAACCTAATCGTTGCCAAGTAAACGTTACGTGAAACCGAACGAACCCCATACGTTTCAGCTCAGTCAAATATATTTCTGTTTTTAATGATGTTTTGTGTTTGGTGTGAACTTCATGATGTAACGTTCCAGCACTGTTCGATCCATGCACTGTTGTAAACTCCACAGTGTACTATTGTAAATTACAGCATCAGGTTGAAAAAGATTCTGCGACATGCCTACTGAATGATATTGCTTCATTTCATGCAAAGTAATAAGACCATGTCTTGGTCGACCACTTGCATCGTAAGAACACTTGCAAGACCACGTCTGGGTCGAGTTACCAAACTAAAATTAGCTGGTCGGGATGTTTTACCTTATCCACGGCAAAATCGTGATCTTGCACTAGCGGACTGACACATATTCCAGTTATTGAGCTCATACACAGGCTTAACTTTATAAAGTATTTCTCCCGCCTTCATAGGGTACCTTCGTGGTGTAGTGGTCTGCATGCTGGGCGCGTATTCCAGAGGTCCGTGCTTCGATTCCTGGCGAAGGCGTTGCTCATTTTTCAAGTTTCCTGCTGCCAAAAAAGTACCTAATGTCTCTACAACTTTGCTAATAAGGTTAGAAATTTTTCTGTTTTTTAAGCCATCCCATTTTTACACGGTTGGGATACAAAATTTGGATCTTTGGTCGATAATCGTAATTGTACTTCTCTTTTTTCCCCGAAGAATTCCTATTTTCGCCAGAACTTCCCCAGTAGCTCAATTATTTTTATTGATCTCATGATATCAAAAGTTATTTGAAAGTTGATTTTAAATCCTTCATTATAGTACTTGCGTTGTAAAACTTTCATATTAAAAGTAAATGCAATTTAAACTACTTCTATTAAATACGAAAACGCAAATTTTCATTATATTAGAAAAAGAGTGAAGGAAAAGGGAACCTATAAATAATAAAATCAAAAAAGAATAGGTTGGTAAAAAGAATTCTTAAACTTTCGAAGATTTCTCCCTAATGGCCAATCAGAGCTCAAAATGATAGTTTAGAATGACCAAAGCTTTGAACTAAAATCGATTACGACCTACAGAACTGTTTCCTATGATTGCTGAAAGTCAATTTGCTCCAGTACTCTGGGAACTGATTTCGTACATTTAAGAACCATAATTTTTCCACTAACCGCTGGTAACTGAATTTTTCACTTTAGAGTGATATTATCGGTGTAATTAAGTGCTAAAACCACGGGTTTTTGTATTTTATTTCGAGTTTTGTTCCACTAAAAATAAGTATGGATTGTAAAAATATATTTTCTAAAATTAATACAGAAATAAGACTACAAATGTTTACAGTATATATCTATTATCAGCTAAAAATAGTTATAATTATATTATAATACTTTTAAGGATTTATTTACATTTTTTATGATTTCACAGCACTCAACATATAATTATGTTTCGATTAGATAAAAGTAAACTCAATGCTTTTATTGCAAGCTGCTTATCTCATTGCGCTAAATCTTGCTTAATGTCCTAGTGCAGTTATAAATATTCTTAAATTACAGATTCATTTACCTTTTCAGTTATCGGAGCTAGCCGCCCAACGGGGGTAGTGGTTATAGTGATTCTTACTGTCGTACCGAAGGGCACAAGTTCGAATTCTGGAGAAGGCCTGGATGTTTGTAAATGTATAGTGTCTGTGTGGCATGGGACATTTTAAATAGCTGCGAGCCAGAAGTCCTCTCGAAAGGTTGATAATAGAGGAAGAGGTTTGGAAGACCCTCGGCCCCCTTATCTCCGGCTGCTCTCCATCAAAACTGGGGGGGGGGACTGAGCGAAGTCGTACTGTTTCCTCTATGGTGCTGAAGGTTCTTGCCAAAGGCAGGTGCAATCTCCTTAAAAATTTCATCTATCCTTAAAAATTTTATAATGTATATTATTTTGCGCTTTACACGCTTTCGTCCACAGAGCTTCAGAAAAAGTTTAAATTGTTGCTTTTAGCGAGACACTACTTATTTGGACAGCTGTCATTCTTTATAAAATTATTTATATCTTGCTTTTACCCTCAAAGGAGCATCCGTATTTCATTTAAATAAACTGCAAAACACACAACAATCAAACAATCAATTCTCATTTCCGAAATTCAACGCTACATAGGATCATTGGTTTGTTTATTGTTTTTAATTTTCGAAGTGAGCCCTGAGGCCAACATCCGCGCAAACAGCGGATTAAACATCACTGAAAATATCTAATGAGTTTTTGTTGATTAGTAATCTTATCACTCATTATGAAATCTAAAAGGTATTTTGCCCTCGTTGAACAGCAAAGAGAAGTCATTGGAATAAAGAAGCATTATGTGAATTTCTCTTCTCAAACGAAGCATAACTGACGAGGTTTATAATGCATTTCATTTTAAGTTCTAAAATAAATTTCCAAATTTCAGAATTTTATAAAATTTTACGGTTTTCTTTATATGTAACATAAATACGAATCTTAGTATTTATTTATTATTGAAACATACTCCACTAAATACCTCTCCTAGGCAAACCGCGCTTCGCTTTGCTTTATCATAAAATATTACTTGATATCTTTTACTGCAGGGTTTCTTAAACTGCAGCAGGGGGTAAAAATTTTAGCAGTTTTGATATATCTTTAACTTATTTTAATAATTTTACAATTACCAAATATTTTTACACAATGCATCTGAAAATAAATAAAGATAAGACAATACATACAAAGAAAAAAACGAAAACGTTTCGACGCATTCTTTTTATAATAGAAACGTTCATTTTCCTTGCTTTGCAAGTGACGCTGTCAATTCGTCTTATTTAAAATTTTCACATTGTCCTGTGTCTTAAAATTAGAAATTAAAGTTAACGACCTGAAATTGCAATAGTATATTACAGTACAAGTGAAAACATTGACAGTTTCACTCACGCGTGTGTCGGATTTGCGCAATACTTGTGGGGTCACACAAAATTTTCATAGATATTATGGGGTCCTGGGGGTCACGAAAAAATCTCAGTGATGAAAAGGGGTAGCGACTGAAAAAAATTTTAAGAAACCTTGTTTTACTGTATGCATTGTCTAATATGCTGTAATATATTATATATATTCACCCTAATTAAATGAAATTTAAGGTATTTTAAAGCGTTTTTATTCAACATGTAAAACTAGATGAATTAGGTATTTAATTTTTAAACTGATAGGTAAAATCATGATATTCTGAAGCTTAAGGAAAAAAATAACTGGAAATATAAGAAATAAAATTTTTTAATTTTGTTTCACACCTAAAAAATTTCATTATGCATTTCTTTCTTAATACCAAGTCTTAGATTTTCATTCAACTTGTTGGAAAAGTATACATCAATATGTATATTTCTTTTTCTTTCGTTTTCTACATTTTCTTCCACATATCTTACAAGCGAATTTCTATACTTCGTTTATTAATCTTATTTTACTAGAATATTCTGCATTTAGAATTGCATTTTATAGCATCCAGTTTTTCGGTTAGAAGATGAGCATTTGTGCTGGATAAGCACTTTGTTTTTATGGAATACCTGATCGTATTATAAAGACATCGGCAGAACCTACTACTTTCGACGGTTAATAGCTCGTACGGCTCTGCAATGAGCAACGAAACCGAGCAAAGAAGGATGCCATTTTAGTTATGATGGAGCGCTGACCAAGACGCATCACGCTTTTGTGATTGAAGCATATTTCAAAAGTGGTGACAGTGTTGTAGCTACTAAGCGGAAGTATCGGCAAGAATTCAACTTTGGAAAACAGGGAAGAGTACTGTAAAGGCACCCAATTTGGAGGTACGGTGATCAGTTTTCTGTTGCAGCGAATGCGACGAATAAAAAGCCGCAGGAAAACCGATTAGAGTGCAGACACCAGAAAACATTGAGATGGTACGGAATGCTATTGGCAGGAATCTTATACGTTCAGTAAACAAGCATGCTGCAGTTGTACGCTTGTCAGACAGAAGTCTGCACCGCATTCTCCACAGAGTTCCATACAAAATAATAAGTTATTATAAAAGTAAGTTATTCGAGGGCCTCCAAGACACAATTCAGTACATACCTTATCGACCTCTTAAACGAGAGCAAGAACATTCTTCCAACTTAATTATGTCGTGTGAGGCACACTTTGTTCCTGTCAGGGCTTATTGGCATGACCAGACAGGCCATGTGAATAAGCAAAATATGTGATACTGGAATAATGCGAATCCACAGGAACTCGATGAAAATCCACTCCGTAGTGAAACGGGGACGGTTTAGTGCAGTATTTCGGCTTCGAGGATTATTGTAGCCTACCATTTTGAGGATCGGCCTGGAAATGCAGCCACTGTCAGTTTGGAACGTTACAGAGGCCTACTGACGACTTTACTGATTACTGAATTACACAGATAGGGCGTTAATTTGTTATCTGTTTGTATGCAGCCTGAAGGAGCAGCTGGGCATACATCTTGGGGTACGATGGGAATGTGTTACGTATGATGTTCGCAAGCAGAATCATCTCTTTCGGGGACATTCCATGGCAAGCCAGATCTCTCGATATGAGTGGAGATTCTAAAGCGTCGCATCAGTGAAGAGATTAAGGGAATTCTGACTGAAATGCTAATGACAATTTCGTTTATCGACTCCGTCAGTGCATCACAAACGAGAATGGTTATCTCACAGATGTGAGTTTCAAAAAATAAACAAAACACAAAGCATAAAATAGCATTATCAATTCCCATCCTCGTCCTGTACATTCTCTGTGGAGTGTCACTTTACAGCCTATAATAAAATGGCAGATTGTTTCTGCCGGACCCTTCACGTTTGACGCATTATGCTTGTCAAGCACCAGAGATGCTTCATGTTGCGGATATAACAAATTCAAATCATTTTATGGCATAAATATCATAATTAGATTTATGTTTAGAAGCATTTTTGTTTAATTCATAAATATTAATAAAAATAATAAAATCTGCCAAAGAAACAGGCGCAATATGTAGAAGTCGAGGGGAATAAAAAGAAACAAAAATCTAAAAAATTAAAATTGGCCAGACTTCATGTATGTTGCGCTTAAAATGCTTATGATTGCCCTCTGATACGTATATAAATGCATATTCAATAAAGGAAGAAATAACTGACATATACACTATAAGATATTTCTCCCACCTTCATATCATGCCTTCATCGTGTAGTGGTTTTGCACTCTGGGCCGGTATTCCAGAGGTCCGTGATTCGATTCCCGGCGAAGGCGAGTGCTAATATTTCATCTTGCCTGCTTCCAAATACACTGCTAGCCACCGTAAATGCAACACCCTGAAGGAAGCATGCAAATAACATGAAATTTACAACATGCATTAGCGGAGGTGAGATATGCAAATGATTACAATTTTAGCGCAGACGCACATCAGGCGCGCCTGTGGCGCCAATTCAAAGCGCTATTTAATGCTTGGAGTTTTCGACGATTTCAAGTTCAGCAATTGTGACTTTCTTGTGGTTCCTTTTCAAAAAAAAAAAAAAAAAAAAAAAAAAAAAAAAGATCAATTATGCCTTATAGCGATCATCGTTTGATCAAGAATCCGAGTTCGACAGAGGAAGGTAGTGGCCTACCGAGAGTGGGCTAAAATTATAATACGGAGTATTTTAATGTGAGTTATATGAATAAACATCTAAAATAAATCTTTCGTGCACATGGCTCAGCGTAATAATTCTAAAATTTGAATGCATAATGCTATTGTAGTCCTCAAAATCCTTCGACATTTATTGATTATTTCACTTTTGAAATTTTCTGATGAAGGTTTAGAACAGCGTGTCCTTGATTTATACTTATCTTATTTTAAACTACCGGATACCAAATCCGGCAAATATGACTTTTTCGATAAAAGAGCCGAAAAACATTTATGTAAACCCATCATATATCGATGATTTCAGCAGCGCTGAATGAAATTTCGGACTAGAATAAACATTTTAGTAGCGTTGCTATGGAAACGAGCGAATTAACTGTAAAAGCGATCCTGTAAACACATTTCAAATAAAGAAAAAGATTGCTAAAGAGAATAATTAAGCATTCGCACGCATTTTGTAATACGGATTAGATTGCGACCGCAGCAGATAGTGCATTAATTTTAAACGAGGAAAGAAAGGACGAAATCACATTAAAACTGAGTATAGTAACCAAGATTAGTAGTGTAACAGATGCTAGCTTCAATTTAACACCAAAGATATGCATTTCTGGAAGCGACATAAACATTTATTCCACTTTATAAAATTACTTTAATTTAGATACTTAGAATGCTTGTTCGCATTCTTTTAAGGTTTGTCATCTTTGTATAACAACCACTAAACCACTTCAGTTTTTAAAAAGACATGAATGTCTTTCGCTGTGACTAAAGTATTTAAAGCTCATATAAGGCAAACTGTAATTTTTGCTCCAAAATAGGATTTCAGATATTTATTTCTAAGCTTTCGGATTAATTGAAAAGTACACATTTTCAAATTAACCTCCAGCATTTTAGCGTATCACCGCATCGCGATAAATAGAAACAGGATAAAGACGCATTTAGCAGTAATGAAAAAGAAAAGTCTCATTGGAAAGCTATGGAAGCTATTAGAAATATCTTGTTGAATGGCTGAAAATTACGACTTTTTAACTTCAAAAACTATTTAACTTTAACTTGGATTACTGACAGATAAACTTGGCGAAGACGACTCCAGTTGATTTTTCACGCAGAATAACGTAAAGCATTTTCTCCTTTCGACTCTTTCACTTAGCAGCTCAAATCTGAGTCACCCAACCGGAGCTCGCCCCGCAAAGGGAAAGCCCCGCCACTCTTTCTGTTTTCTGTTCTTACATCTCGTCTGCTCAAGGGTAAACTCGATCTCTCCGCCTCCATTTCTTCATTGGCTTAAATTAAAAAATCACAAAAATGAAATTTCACCAACCCTAGACTCGATCTTTAGCTGAGAAATTACACTCCCACAACATCAAAAGCAAGACAATTTGACAAAGCGACCGGACATCTGTACTCGGGAAAAACGTGGGAAAATGACCCCCAGCTAACTAGCGGAAACTAACGAAAAATATCAAATGAATGACTTTACAGACGCTTTTTCATCCGGAAGAAACTGAGACAAACCCATTGCAACACAACATCAAGCGAGAAAGAAAGTGGACGATACGGTCAAAATTTACGACTTCCTCTACAGTCTACAGCCCCATTAGTAAAGGCCCTTGCGAAGATATTCAAAGAGTTATCTTCTTCTGTTAGTAAAAGCCATAAAGCAGATGTCTCTTCCGTTCGACGAAATATTCAAATGAAAAGTTTCCTGTCTTTGCTACAAAACCTACAATTGCAAGAATAATCAGCTAAAGCTTTTAACATTTTAGAGTTACTCTTTTTCCAACTTCAGATATACATGAATAGAAATAAAATAGAGTAATGATACTGTATAACATTAATATACCTAAAAATTGGCAACATAACAATCTCTACAGCTTTTAAAATCCAGGAAGAAGCTTGTTAATTAATATTGCTCTCTTCTGTATTCGCACCACAACTCCTCCAGTTGTTAGCTGCACGAGCGCTTTTCTTATCACGATAGCACATACAACTTAATAGGTTATCATTCTTAGGAAATTTCGATGAACTCGCCTTTCTTGAAAGAGAGTAATTATTCTATCGTAATCCATTTCATCCCGTTAGTTAGATGGTCCACTAAAAGAATAATTGTGGTAATGAATGTTGCTTTAAAATTCCATTAAATTTCAGCCATTAATAAACTCTTATCCTGCATATGAAATAAATTTTAGAACTCCTTAAAACATAAACTTTAAATACACGTTATTTATTCTGGAATAAAGACAGGGAGTGGTAGGTAAACTGTAAGTTGAATACGTAAGTTGAATACGCAGTAACGCCACATATGCATGCCTTTGGCTGCGTGTGTCAGAGGATATATAAAGAATTAGATATTTATCGATGTTTCTGTAAATTTAAGACACGTCAAGTAGTTTTCTTCATTTCCCATTACTTCTCACTTAGTGTTATTTCATGAGTGATTAGGTAATCATGCAGTAGTAGCAATTCTATTCTACTGGCCACAGAAAATCTAATATACCTATACTTCGATGTGTACTTCGATCGCTCGTTGTTGTTTACGATAGTCAAATTCTGAGTGAGGGTAGCTGAATGACCAGCAGGTATTTGCCATTCCCGACGAATGCATGAAGCTACAAGTATTTGGCTATTTGAAATAACAACAACATATTTACAAATACGATATTTACTTTGGGTCATAAAAAACGTAGATAATGAGCATATAAGAGAGTCAGAAAATGACTAAACAAAAACATTTTATGCATACAGAAACTATTAGGAGTGCTTTCTTTATACAATTTTAAAATTTGAAATCTAATAAAAGTCACCCTGTTCAACCTTTCAGCAGTGTATAACCGCATGATACGCTGTGCCTTGATTTTCTTTGAGTTTTCAGTATTACCGTATAACATTCAAAATGAATTTGAAGTATTGATTTAACGTATTTCTATAGGCGCAATTTAGACATTTCTCGTAAGATAGAAGATCATGAATCTCTAGCTCTGGGAAAAAGAAATATAACATTGCGTTCTTTTTGTTCCTTGAAAAGAAAATACAATATTTATCTTTGCTTTTACAGTTTTACAGTTTCGATTGTAAAACGTCGATAAAATGAAATTCGATAAATTGCTGTATTTGATGATATTAGATTTTTCAGACATTTTGCCGTTTGATCTTCTTGCTAGAAGTTCAAATTTTTATCTAAAAAAAATTCAGGTATAAATACGGGTATATTTTATTTGTCTCTAAAACGGACAATTTAAATCCGTATTTTTCAGCATAGCATTTTAATATCTGAGCAGAGTATTTATCAAAATTACTAGTTTTGTTTCATGCAACGTGTTTTTTTTTCTTTTAATAATGTTGCGTGCCTATGGGTTCGTAATAGTTTGAACGCATACAGGTCCGATGATAGGTTTATAAAATTTATTTTATCAAAAGAAACAGTTCAGTTTTCTCACTCGTACAGATGTTCACAGTATCACAGAGTATAATCAGTACTTATATTTCAAACTACTAAGAAGGTTACACCCTACGCAATGCAAAGTGCATCCAAAAAGCAAAGCTAACCCGGAGATATCTCAGTATTCTGAACTCACGCTGAACTAACAACTAATAACAACTGAGGAACTGATGCTCTTTTAGTTCTTTCATAGATTTCACCCAGCCAACACAGTTTTTCTAGTAATTTCGGCTTCTTGAAATTACCGGAAGGCATATAGGGGCCGAATACGGTTACAGCATCAATTACAATTATTCAATTACCATATCCATTACAGCTATGAAGGGACCGTATTAAAATGTCACCAAATGAAAGCCAAGTTAGGCGACTTCTGGGGATTTCTTGCTAAATTTGGCAAGAAAATAAATCGCCAAAATGTTGCCAACTTGGCGATATTTCGCCAAATTAGCGAGATAGCCATTTACTGTATGTTAAATTGACACGCTCCTGTATTTTTTTTTTTTTTTTTTTTTTTTTTTTTGTTTTGTTTTGGAGAGAATCTTTTCTCTCAACTTTTTATGTTACATTATAAGGAAAAGTACAACTTCACATATAATTTCAATACAATTATCTATGTACAAAATTCGTAACAATATTAAAAGCTTCTATACAAACGTAAAACGCGTGTTATGGCTATCAAGAAATAATCCTAGTAACTTAAATTTACAAGAAGTAGTTTTACAGGAGGGTATTTGAGAGTTACAAAAAAACAATAAAATCGTTTGGAAAATTATCACGGAAGGTAAACATAAATGAAATGTTAAATAATTAAGATTTAAAATTAAATAAAATTTAAATAAATAAATAAAAATAAAATAAATCAAATCAAGGACAGCTTTATAAATTGCCGTAATTTTTCTTATTCAAGGCTCCAGCTAAAATCACAATGTTACTCATAATTTGAGAAGTGCCGAGGTTTAAGCCATGATTAAGATGCAGTATTTCAGTTTGTAAGGATCTTAAGGTTTACTAAAGTTTATTTTATTTTAAATTATTACTATCACTTCTTATTTTCTACTTCCGGCCAGAATTATAAGCGTTAAGGTTTTTATGCAAAGTTGTCTGGCGAACGCCAAGTATTTAAGTTGTGGCCTTTTGCCAAGCGAGAAAGAGGAAGCAGTGAGTTCGAAGCAGGCCGCTTACCTTAGAAGTTACGCAGTTGCTGTTTGCCTTCCAGGCCAGAGGTTTTAATCCTCTTGATAAATTTAAACGTATTGTAGTGTTCTCAGTTATCTGTGCTACATACGCCTTCCTGTTAATATAAGGCCAATCTTCCACGTTTATTATTCTAAAGTTAAATTAGAGTTTAGTTTTATTTTTATACTTTTACGTTAGACCCCAAGTGGCGGGTCAGTGTATTCCGAAGTACGGAAGTTATTGTATATAGAGAAAAATAAAGGGTTTTGTATACCCTTCGTCTGTATCCTGTCTACTTACCACAATTAGTGAACATAGCTTTAGTAAGCTCTCTGTTCCGAGTCAGATCCTTGTATGTTCCCGAAGAAGGTAAGAAGGAACATTGACCCTGATAGTGGCGCCCAACGAAGAAAAATAACCATGGCCGAGTTTCAAGAAAAACCTGTGCTGCCTGCAGAAACGGCTCAGAATCCAGAAATGCCAGCTGCAGCCCTGGAAGGATTTGGTTACATCGTCCAGACCATGCGCGCTTCGATGAAACCAGAAGCAACGTTTAATGGAAACTCACCGGTAACCAGTTTTTTTGAAAAATTGAATGACCACTTCATGCTCTACCCTGTGCACGAGTTTCAAAAAGTTACCTTAGCTACCAGCGCTTTGAGGGGCCAAGAGCTTAACTGGTTCAAATGTATAGGCAGAAGTCTCTTGGGTCAAGCAGGAAGTCCCACCTATACTTACGAAAATTTCAAGACTGCCCTACTAAAAGCCTTCCCTGTTGTAAGGGATCGTGCGAAATTAGAAACGGAACTTTTCAGTAGGAATCAACAAAGAATCGAAAACCTCTCGAGCTTTATTTTAAGAAAAATTCACGTTTTCAAGCTCTTGTATGGAAACCGTCCGGATCCTGAAATAATTCAAGTGATTTTGCCGAGGTTACTACCCCAAGTGCAAGACTTTATTGAATTGAGAAATCCGACTACACTGGAAAAGTTATTTGAGCTAGCAATCCAGTTTAAAAGTAGAAGAACGGCGGACGTCGAAAGAAGACGCCAGTATCAACAGCGAAACCAATTTGGTACGCCAAGACTACAGCAAACTCAAGCACATGGCTACGGAGAAAAAGCGAATCAGTGGGCAAGGAAACCCGAGCATTCAAAAACAGCCGGCGAACGTCGACAGTTCAATAGCAACCAAGGAAAAAAGTCTCAAGACCAGTGGAAAAAGAAGGAAAGCACGGAAAGGAAAAATAATTTAAACTAAAACGGATTTCTGCTGCCGAGAGGGTGCGGAAATCCGAAGGCCACGTAAATCCCTCTTCCTACAAGTTAAATACAGTAATGGTGAAAAATTTGACTCTTCCGAATATTGAAGTCTTGGTGAATAATATCCCAGCCACCGCACTCCTGGATACCGGCGCGCAGTGTTCCTGTGTGGCAGATGAGTTTTTTAGGAAGTATTTTCGCAAATACCGCATATATAATGCGGATAATACGACAGTGTTAGCGGCGCAAGGAGAAAAATGTAAGTGCGTAGGTAAAGTACCTTTGTATATCCGTATCAAGGACGAACAAGTAAAGGTGATGTTTTTTATAGTAAAGAATCTGCAAGCACATTTAATTTTAGGAATAGATTTTCTTTCAGAAGCACAAGCTACGCTGGATTTTAATGAAGCGTCCCTTAAGCTGACAATGAAACCAGTTCGTACAGAAAACGCTGAACCGCCGATGTTAAAACTTGACCACCTCCCTAATGACAAGCAAGGAAGAATCCGACAAGTGGTAAGTGAATTTGCTTCGTTATTTAGTGATATTCCAGGATTTACTCAGGTTACTATCCATAGTATTGATACCGGAGATGCAATGCCAGTTCGTCAAAAACCATACCGGTATGATAAGAATAAGGAAAAAATTATAGAATGGCATATTACCGATATGCTACGTAAAAAGATCATAACGCCCATCTCAAGTAGTTATGCTAGCCCGGTGGTTTTATGTAAGAAAAATAATGACTATCCTTTGACGCATCCAAAAAGATGGAGATTCGCTATTGATTACCGTAAATTAAACTCCATAACTAAATATCCGGTATATCCGTTACCGATTATAGAAGAAATTCTAAGGAACATAAAATCAACCAAATTTATGACGACTTTAGACTTAACGACTGGTTATTTTCAAATAGGTGTTAAACCAGAAGATGTGCCTAAGACTGCTTTTATAACCAAGTCTGGCACTTATGCATTCTTGCGTATGCCGTTTGGCCTTTCAGGGGCCCGGCAACATTTCAGCGATGCATGGACATTGTGTTAAGACCTGTTCTTGGAAAGTCCACATTTATCTATTTAGACGATATCATTATTACTAGTGATAATCTCGACCAACATGTACAGGATTTAAGACAGGTGTTTTCTTTATTAAATGAGGCCGGTCTAAAAGTTAATGTCGAAAAGTGCAAATTTGCAGCCTATGAATTAAAATATTTAGGTTACAAAATATCTCAAAAAGGGATCGAGACAGAGGAATCAAAAATAATTGCTGTACAAAAGTATCCGACTCCAACCACGGCGAAGAAGCTCTCTTCTTTTCTAGGACTTTGTTCATATTATAGGTCCTTTATAAAATATTTTGCGGCTATTGCTGAGCCATTGTTAAAATTAAAAAGGAAAAAGGCAAGATTCTCGTGGACGGCCGAAGCCAATAGTGCTTTCGAAAAATTAAAACAAGCATTAACGCAAACCCCTGTGTTGAAATTTCCTGAAAAAGATGAGAATTTAGAAATTTCAGCGGATGATTCGGATTATGCGGTAGGAGCGGTACTTTCGCAAAATCAGCAGCCCGTGGCATTTTTTAACGGAACTTTAAATCAAACACAAATAAACTATTCCGCGACCGAGAGAGAGGCACTTGCAGTTCTGTTAGCAGTGCAAAAGTTCCGAGTCTATTTTGGAAAGGCGCCGATAACAGTGTACTCTGATCATGCGGCGGTAACTAGATTGTACTCAGGAAAAAATTTATCCCCAAAGTTAATAAGATGGGCACTCAAGCTGCAAGAATATAATCTGGTAATCAAGCATACCCCCGGAAAGGAAAATATCGTAGCAGATGCCCTATCCAGAATTAAAATAGATGAACAAGGGAATACAGTAAAGGTGGCAATGCTCACAGCATGTACAATAAATTCCCGAGAAACTGTAATAACTGAACTGGGTAAGGATCCTGAGTTTGGAAGCATTTATGAGTATTTGAAGGATCCTGAAAATTTTAGCCACCAAGATATTTGTGGCGATAAGAAATAGGGCGGCCCATTACGAACTAATAGATGGTCTATTATTTCATACAAAAACTACGAATTCCAACAACGAATTTCGACCTGTAATCCCAGCTAGTCTTAGATTAAATATCCTGCAGGAACTCCATGACAGCCCTTTAGCTTCTCATGCTGGTATTCGAAAAACTATCCAACGCGTACGCGAGGCAGTCTACTTTCCTGAACTGCAAAAGTTAACAAGGGCGTATGTCCAGTCCTGCCCAACATGTCAAGCAGTTAATTATATTAATTTCCGCCCGGCCGGGTTTCTAAATAGTATTAAATCCGAATTTCCAAATGAAATAATTGGCATCGATTTATTGGGCCCTTTCCCAAAAAGTCAGTTAAATAAAAGTCGCTATCTCCTTGTTATGGTTGATCATTTTAGTAAATGGACCGAAATTGTTCCCTTAAAACGAGCCTCCGCGAAATTAGTTACTGATTCTATTTTAAATAAGTATATTTTAAAATACGGGGCGCCGCTAAAAGTTATATCGGATAATGGTCCTCAATTTGTAAGTAATATATTTGAAGACATGTGCCAAAAACTGGGCATACGTCATTTAAAAATGGTCCCGTATCGGCCGCAATCAAATATAGCGGAACGGGTCAATAGAAATATAGTGAAAATTATCCGTAGTTATGTTAAAAATTTTCATAAAAGCTGGGATAACTATGTCAATGAATTTGCTTTCGCCCTTAGGACCGCAAAACATGATACAACGGGCAAAACTCCTGCTGAGTTATTTCTAGGCAGAAAGATTATAACACCGTTAGATAAATTATTTTATGTGCAACAAAGAGCCCCAGAATTTAAAATGGGTGATATAGAAAAACTAATAAAAGAAGCAAAAAAGAATACGGAAGTAGCACAAAGAAAACAGAAGCTCTATTATGATTTGAAACGACGTGGAGTAACTTATAAAGTAGGGGATGAAGTTTTAAAAATTAAGCATTCACTTTCTTCAGCACCAGAAGATAAAACTGCCAAATTTTTCCCACGATTTGAAGGACCATATGTTATAGAAAAAATAACTCACGCTGTAGTAGTGTTAAAAGCGAGAAATGGTGAAACCTGTTCCGCAAACATTGATCAAATCAAGCCCTACTTCGATCGCAATAAAATGCAAATATTTTCAGATCTTTTGCAGGATCCGGCACGGCAGACACCGCAGGCACAAGCTCCAGAGGTGGAAAAACGACAAGTACAAGGGCAAGCCAATAAGAGGCAGGAGCAAGTGAAAAGAAAATTGCCCCGCGGAAAAATTGAAGGTAGCAAGAAAAAGAAGCCGTTCCACCGTCCAGAAAAGAGAGTTCACGAACACCCCCAGAATGAAGAAGGGAGAAGGACGACGTATGTGAAGAGAACCAGGAGAAATGACGGCAACTATAACCCGGCTCTAAAACGGAAGATCGACTCATCCGACAGGACTCTCCGCAGTAAATGTAGCCGAACTGCGGAAGGGCCATCAGCGGCGGAGGAAAAGTTACAAGGAAAATTTGAACGGCCAACAACGAGGTCCAAGCAGGAACACGACAGAAGTTTCCCGGTTCCGCCAAGACCAGCTGCCATCAAACGGCCAAGACCACAAGCAGAGGAGAAAAGGAAGGTATTCAAGCGTGACCGAACTGGTGAAAAAAGGAAGCTTCCAGAGGAAAGCACTGAAGGGCGAGCCCGTACAAGAAGGAGGATAAATCACACTACTATCTGCAATACCTTTAAAGACTGGGCGCAGAAAAGGATGTCCGAATATCACAAAGATAAGTAAAATTTTATGTTACTTTGCAAACTTAAGTTAATCTTTCATTCTTACTGCAAGTGGCAGATTTCAAGAAGTTTTACCTCATGCGAGGTCTACCTTTATCGCCAAAAGGGCGAGAAATGAGTTGTTACCGATTTTCGTATTATGTTTTTAAATTACTCGCGCGTAAAACTAAAGTTGATGTATAATAGCGTTGTGTAAAGACTTAAATATTGAAAAAAAAAGTTATTGTATAAATTTTATTTAAAACATTCTAGCAAGAGAGAAGTTTTAGTCTGAAAGACTTTTTGAAGTGTATTATTTCAATGTAGAAAGAATTGGCACTTGCTTTGAAAAGAATAGAAGTTAACAATGTACTACTAATGTATGTTTTCAAATGTGTAAAATTAACGGCATGTTGATATGTTCTTATATACAATGTGAACTGTTATTTTAAATGTTAAGAAATACCGTGATATGGTAAAAGTGAATGTTAAAATTTTTTTATTCGTGTGACTGTAAAAAGACTAAAGCATGGCGAATATGTGTTAAAGGTTGAATGATGTAGTTAGGCTCTCTGACGCTACACTTTAGAGTTAGCCACTTTTAGAATAGTACCTCAGGGTTTAGAGTTGAAATTAGGGTGTGTTAAGAGGTCTTGTTATGTTGAATTTTAACACGTTAGTGTTTTGATTGTAGGAGGAAGTGTGGAACACGTAGACAGAAACACGTTCGTGTTTGGTGTTCTTTTACAACACATGTTGTACATGAGTACGGGGAGAGATAATTAAAATAGTCATGAATGAAATAAGAATGTTAAGAGAAGTATAATTGTATATGTTACTTGCCATTTCATTGTGTAACATTTCATTAAACTAGTTTTCCTTCCAGATCTCTGGAAGGAACCAGAATTGAATAAAAGCTCTTGTTTAGATGCAGTACAGATGAAAAAAAATTGTTGTATATCCTGGGAGCTGCTTGTGTAAAAACAAATTTCTTTCTTTTAAATTTCTAGTTTCTGGCGAAAAAATATTTGTAAAAGATTGGCCTCGCGTTAGATTCTAGAGCTAAAAGTTTTCAACAAGGTCGTTTTAGACCTCAGTTTCAAACTAATTAACTCTGGCGGGAAGTATGTAAGGATCTTAAGTTTTACTAACGTTTATTTTATTTTAAATTATTACTATCACTTCTTATTTTCTACTTCCGGCCAGAATTATAAGCGTTAAGGTTTTTATGCAAAGTTGTCTGGCGAACGCCAAGTATTTAAGTTGTGGCCTTTTGCCAAGCGAGAGAGAGGAAGCAGTGAGTTCGAAGCAGGCCGCTTACCTTAGAAGTTACGCAGTTGCTGTTTGCCTTCCAGGCCAGAGGTTTTAATCCTCTTGATAAATTTAAACGTATTGTAGTGTTCTCAGTTATCTGTGCTACATACGCCTTCCTGTTAATATAAGGCCAATCTTCCACGTTTATTATTCTAAAGTTAAATTAGAGTTTAGTTTTATTTTTATACTTTTACGTTAGACCCCAAGTGGCGGGTCAGTGTATTCCGAAGTACGGAAGTTATTGTATATAGAGAAAAATAAAGGGTTTTGTATACCCTTCTTCTGTATCCTGTCTACTTACCACAATTAGTGAACATAGCTTTAGTAAGCTCTCTGTTCCGAGTCAGGTCCTTGTATGTTCCCGAAGAAGGTAAGAAGGAACAATTGAACCTGATAAGTTATCTACTTTGATAAGAATTAACAAAAACAGAGGAAATAAAATACTTGATTTGGTGAATAGTAAACCTTCTGAAATTTAATTGACGTATCAATATTATTACTTATATTAATTAAAAATAGTCTGAAAGCTTTTAGATTTTATAAAACTCACAAAGGGGAGTTTTGTTCATTTACATACACATACACGTTTCGAGAGCATTCAGGATAATGTTACTTTGGGCTAAAAATATTAAAAAATAGCCTATCTATAGAATTTCCGATAGACAGTCTCGCGCGCTAGAGATAAAAGTGATTTCCCCGAACGGTGTTGTCACTGCTTGCTTTGAAATAGTTGAGTTTATTGTTCAAAAATTCCTTAACGTTTTATAAAATATGAAATATATAATAAAACAAATTCAAAATTTGGACGTTCACAATGCACATTTTCGAGTGGAGGATTATGTTATTCAGAATTTGATGGCTCTATGTGTCGTCTTTGTTTTCACAATGCAAGAAACATGCATATATTGATGCAGATTTTTCATTATTTAATTTCATAAAATATGATGGGCAGCGATAATATTTGGCAGCAACAATTTACAAAGTAATATGTCGTTTACATTGAAACGCCACAAAATGTCGTTTTCAGAATAATACCATTTCTAGTCTACCGCTCCTTTGGGCTAATTATGAGCGCAGTTTCGAAATATAATCACCAGTAAACGTGCTGAGGATCTGCAGATACCGTTTTAATAACAAATCAAACACGAGACAGAAACGTTTCAAAAAAAAGAAAAAAAAACGGAAACATTTACCCGTTACATACTTAAGCCATATTTGGACTCTAAGATAAGTAATGTTTTCATTTTTTCATCCGACCAAAACCATGGGCACAAAAACAGGAATATGCACACTGGACAGAAGCTGATCGATACAGATTTAAAGGGAAGAAGAATTTCTTTTGTTTTTTAACCATTATGTTTTTTAATGTTAAAAATTTAGTACCAGGCTACGTAATATTTAATAGGCTTTACGCCATTTATTATTCTTTTGCATTGCCAAGTACGGATACTACACGAAATATGGCTGATGGCAGGCAGTTAACAGATTATTGGTGACCAAAAGTTTCAAACGTCATTGATGTCCATTTGCTTGATTTTATTTTTATAAGTTCTCTAAATTAAAATTTTCATGCTGTAATTTATGTTCATTAACCAGTTATTAGTCCAAAGGGGCTTTGTCCCTGAAGGACTATTGTTTCCGTTTTGCGATTTCTCGTTGAATCATTATAAATGTCCGTTTCACTTTCAAACTGTTGCCACCAAATGTTAGAGTCCTGTATTATATTTAAAGAAATTAAATAATAAAGAATCTGCATCAATGTATGTATATTTCTCGCATTGTTATAAAACAGCGGTACATAGAGCCATCGGATTTTGAATGACGTATTCCTACTGCGAATATGGGCATCTGGGAGCCCAAATTTGGAATTTGTTTCAGACATCAAATTCAGAGACATCAAATTCTGAATAACATAACCTTCTACTGGAATATAGGCTTTTGGAAGCACAAATTGGAACTTTTTATATTGTATATTTCATATTTTGTAAATTTTAACGAATTTTTGATTAACAAATTCAAGGATTTCAAAGCGAGCAATGGCAACACTCTACGGAGGAAAAAAAACCTTTTTATCTCCAGTGCACGGAACTCTGTATCGGATATTCTAAAGATATGCTTAATTTAAAATTATTTTGCAGTATTGCTCTTTAACTGAGTTTTATTATTTAAGTGCGAAGAACATGATATTTAATAAATAAAGGTAACACACAAAATGTTAAAAAAAACGCCCCTTTGGAGGTAATTTCAAATCTGAAACCTTTCAGATTGTGTTTTGTTTATTTATTATGTTTTTTATCTTTAATATGACTTCTTCATGCCATATTCCTCACCGGGATGCAAATTACATTTTAGTGTATATAAGCTGACGGTTTTTGAGTCTTGAGCTTATATACACACTCTTACAGAGAAAGAGATTTCAACCCTCGCTCAGCACTACGAGAATTTCCCTACATCTAGTATCTAAAAGTGATCATATTTTGCATTCTCTCGCAGCTGATACTTTAATCTTGTGTGGATGAATGAATAGAAGTTTAATGGAGCCAACTTATAGCTTAGATACTATGTATTCACTGTGCACTGTGTGTAGTCTTAAACTACTACTTTAAAACCGTTCAAATTTATTTCACTGTTATTATTTAATTTACATTGTCACGAACTTATTTCACTGTTATTATTTAGCTTAGATTTTTACGAATTTATTTCACTGTTAGTATTTAATTTAGATTGTCACGAATTTATTTCACTGTTATTTAATTTAGATTTTACGAATGTATTTCACTGTTATTATTTAATTTACATTGTCATGGATTTATTTCGCTGTTATTATTTAATTTACATTGTCACGAATTTATTTCACTGTTATTATTTAATTTACATTGTCACGAATTTATTTCACTGTTATTATTTAATTTACATTGTCACGAATTTATTTCAGTGTTATTATTTAGTTTACATTGTCACGAATGTATTTCACTGTTATTATTTAATTTACATTGTCACGAATTTATTTCACTGTTATTATTTAATTTACATTGTCATAAGTAGTGATTCTTGCCAGAAGTACGAGTCGTACCTTTTTAGTAATAAGTTCAGATTAAATAAAAAAGTCATTTAAAACTTTCGCAAGTCTTTGTCATACTATTTCAGACATAGAGATAACTCTTTAATTTGTCTAGTAGTGTTATAGAACTTCACATAAACTTCCAGAGGAACTGCAAAGTACATTTTTCTTATCTATTTATTGTACTATTCCACACTACTGACTGTAAACCCGTGAGTTTTTAGTGACAAATGACTTTAACTGTTACCTATGTCCCTCAATTTAATTTTATTTTAATGATTGATTTAAATTTACGTGTTGCTGCACACTACTGACCAATGAGTTAAACCGCCACTCTCGATTTGATTGTTTTGTGATCTATATAACTGACATAACGTTTATACCCGGAGTGATTTATAATACAGGGTCTCTGAAATGAATGTTGGGACTTCGTCTCAGAGACCCTGCATTACAAATTAACAAGGTCTTTCTGAAATATACACAAAGTTACACTATATAAACCTACGTAAAGCCCGTTCTGCTAGATCTGTTTCATTGAAACTCCGTATACGAGTTATATGGGCTATGTGGAAAAGAAATCTTTAATAGAAATTGATAGTTCAAATTTCAAACGACAAATGGCGCTTTTCCCATATTATGTAAAAAGGACATTATGCAAATTTGGAGCGTTTTAAAAAGCAAATTTTCACTGTAGTAATTTATTTTCACCATACCTTTAGAGAAGAAAAATCGAGTTTTACAGATCAAGCTGTTTTATCAGAACGCCAGTAGGTTTTCAACTGTACTGCAACTGCGATGCTTGAAAGGCTTGCAAAAATGGCCTATACGTCGAGGCAGTGTTTGATAATATGGTCGAAAGAGCATCCGGTTGCAATATGTTTCGATCAGTGTCCGAATGGTGTCAGATGATTTGTGTCTACCTTGTTTGAAAGGTTCTGCTATCCGTTGTAAAGTGGTATCCATAGACGATCCGAGTTCTGCGAGAGTTGCGTCCTGCCGACCCGAAGAAACGCAATGATTTTTCTAATCCTGTTTTAGCTAGAATAGCCATTGATAAGACATAAACTGGAACATTTTGTGGTTGAACGAGTTGCATTTTACCCTAGGAGCAGGTAATACTCAAAATTGTCGCACATGGAGTAACGCAGTTTCTAATGTTGTGCATGAACTATTTATGTATCCTGATTACATTACTGTATGGATGAGTTTACTGTTTCTTTGAAGACAACACTTCTCAAGGCTTTCAAAGATGTTCCATTACGGGTACTTTTTACTGCGAAGTTCTTCAGCGCAAAGTCATTCCTGTTTTACAAGAATAATAATGTTTAGAGACTACTGTCTTCATGCAAGGTGGTACAACACCCCATACTGCCGGACCACTGAAGGCACTGTTAGAGCTGATTGGGTAATTTTGAAGACGTTTATCGACAGCTGGCATCCTCGTTCTCCTTACTTGGATTCCTGTGATTTCTGCTTGAGGGATTCCTGAAAGATCCTGTCTATGGGAGATGCATACGGATTGTTTCTGAACTGAAAGCAAGCATAAGAACATGTTGCTGCAACTGTTTGAGAAACTCTTCGCGGTACAGTTAAACACTCCATAATACACTTTGAACGTGTGATAGGTGCAAAATTAATGAACATTGAACAAATAGTGTGTTTAAGTTAAAGTTTTATCTTTCCAATTTTTGTTTTTTGACCTTTATGTCCTCCCGAAATTTAAGCTATTATTTTTATTGCCCTTTACTTTTACCCATAGTCAGTACAGCATATAACAAGTTTCAATGAAATAGATATACCAGAATGGGCTCTATGTATGTCTAAACAGAGCAACTTTATTTATTACCATCCTTTATTATGTGAAATTGATTGAAAAAGTTTCAAATTTCGTTCCTCAGAAAAAAGAAATTAATATGTTCCAATATGCGCGCAACTAATACCACGATAGATGTGATAGCGATATTTCTTGTCTGATGACATTTCAACAAGGTTACTTGGTGCCATATTTGCAACTTCTTGTTGGAACCGCTCCTTAAGGGGGTCATGAGCATCAGTTATTTTCAATACAAAGTTCATTTCAAAGCACCAGAGGAAGAAATCTAGTAAGAGTGAGATCAGAAATTCTACCATAATATAAGTGAATTTTTTAGAATCGATTGTCTTGAAAATAGATGATTCATCGCATCTAGCGTATCATTCGCAAATGGGGCGGTACTCTATTTTACTGAAAGAAGATCTGCTACTTAGTGTAATCCATTTACGGATCTGAAGGAACAATATATCTGAAATATACTCAAGTACTCATTGAGAATTATTATGAGTCTTTATGCACTCATTAAAAACTCACACACATATAATATAATAATTTTTAGTGACTGGCATTTTTGGCTCATTGCATACTTCTCAGAGATTTTATGAAGCCCCATATTCATACTGAAAGCATCCAACTGATACCTTTTATGAACATCTGTACATTTTTCAAATAGTAAAAACGTTTCTAATGTCATATATTACATAATTATTTACCTAATGAAATACTGCAAAATATTACGGAATGATTTTCAAATTCTTTTTTTGGAAACGATACATTAACATTACTGTCTCAACATAGAGGGGAAAGCATGTTATTATTTGAAAAATATCTTGAACAAATTTGTTTCTTGGATCTACCAAAAATGCAATAATTTTAAAAATCAAAATGAAAGAAAATGTCTTCTTTTAGTTAAATATCAATCACATGAATACCTATCAACTGAAAAATGATTTTTGTATCAATATTTCACGAATTTCAGACTACTTTTAGACGAAGAAATGACATACAGTTTGCTTTTGCTTACGTAAAGATATCAACTCCCCCTCAATTTACGAATGAGCGAAAATATTATGATTATAGGACACGACGGCATTCGTCGTTCATAAGAGATGGCATATGGTTGCTATGGTTACCATTATAAGTCTGATGGCGTTTTGACGTTAGTGATAAAGGTGGTCATTTCATCTTCTTTTTCACACTCGCGTGGTTTCAAATAGGCAGTATATCGGTTTTCAGGAACTTTCAGTTTAACAAGTTTATTTTATGTACACGAAAGAAAGTTTGATGTCAGAAAAAGCGATATCTATTAAAGGTTTATTAGAGGTCGTGTGACAACTTGATTTCGCAGAAATATCTGGCCTAAATAAGTATAAAAAAAGCAGTATGCTTTCATTCAATCTCGTTACATTCGAGAATAAAGTAATATGACTTTCCAAAACGAAGAATTTCAGGGTAAAATGCATACCGTTTAATTTCATATTCAATTTAACAAAAGGTTATTTAAAGTTATAGTAATGAACTTTAAAATTTATAAGAGGACAGGAGACCCAGAATGAATTCAAATGAATTATGTTAGACAGATAATATCAGGTTTTAAAGAAAGTTTCCCGGCACCACAAATATCGTCTGCCCAAACATTTCGCTTGAGTGTGTTTAATCATATTTTGTCAAGCGATTTTTGCATTCGAAAGAAAGAGACTTGCTTTAGAACACTGTGTTGTGTGCATTGTGTATTTGGTGTATCAACAACCAAAACGTTGGCAGAAAAATCATAGATTTGGGTGGTGACTATTAAAGGTACTGCTTTCATGTTTTTTTTCTAACTTTATTAAGATTGTTCTTTGACGGAAACCATTCGTTACAACCAAATATTTTCCCTTTCCAAAAAGTAAGATTATTATGCTTTCTCCATTAGTATCCATTAAATAATTATTGCTCTAAATTAATCTACGAGAATATTACCGCTATGAATATAAATTACATTAACTTACTAATATTTCAAACAAATTCAAAGATATTCATTATTGCACTATTTTCGGGTTAAAACAACAACAAGCAAATTAATTGTAATAAATTATTACTCCAAAAGGGGAATAAAATTTGCATTTAATCAGTGCTTCAGTTTTGAAAATATTTTACTAGTTTGTGGTCATGAGTTAAATTAAATGTTCAGCTTACAGCATTAAGAGAAAGAAATTTTTTAATTAAGTCACTTGCACTGCCTTTTATAACGCTTTTAAAGTTATGAAAACATCCTGTCGATTGTATCTAGAAATGAAACGAAATTAGCTATTACCAAATCATTTTTGAAATCATAATTTCTTTCTTAAATCGCATATCAGTAGTGTGTACAAAATGCTAATATCTAAAATGTTTATAAAATTTTATGACTAGTAGAATTATTAAAATAAAGTACAATACTTAAGTCCCATTGTAGGTCATAGGATCCAAAGTACATAGTAGGTATATTAATATTACTGGAATTATTTTAATTCGAGAATTTTAGATTTTCTGAAATTTTGAAAATATCATAATTTTTAGCAGATTACTCCACCGATTTCAGATGTTTCTTATTATTTTTTTATTTCTTTTGTATTGACCGATTGTTTGTTTCCCACTTAAACAAAAATAATATTACCTTTCAATTTTTTTTTATACTTTTGTGCTTAAATTCTGTCACAAAATGCAAACTAGATCTTTAAATTACTCCTAGTTTTTGTCAAAGCAGTAGATATGTAAAAACGTTTTTAAGGTGACACAAAGCCCCTCCCTTGATATCTGTCAGTGCTGAAAACAGTTTCGAAAGTGATATGTTCTTTTTATCAGCACTGGCAGATATCAAGAGGTAAACTATCAAGCAGTTTTGAAATTGATCGATTCTGTTCGTAAATTAAAAAAAAACCATCTATTTAGAGAAAAAATAACTCTGTGTATACCTTATATTAGAAGGTGAATGTGTATGCCATGGACGCAGTCAGCTGATCAATGTGCAAGAGAATCTGCTTGTAACTCCTTTCCCCTAGCAACGTGACGGCATGTACGATTTTTTTTTCTATCTGCAGAAAAAGTGACTGTTCTGTTACGTTAGAAAAGACCAGATTATCAAGGTTAAAGGGATTCTCATATTTCCTCCTTTTCTTCCGCAGGCTCACCCCACCCTTAGCTAAGTGGTTACGATCGCTGAATACAAGTAGTTCGACTTGATTTCGGTTCAAGCCCAGGCAAACCAAATGTCTGCATGGTTAGGTTTTGTTGTTTCCCCCGCTTGTAACATTAATACGAGCCAGTTTCTCTCAGAACGTCCTCTACGCAGGCATACAACACTTTTAACAGATGGCGGGGTCCTTTGCTTTTGCCGTATTCAAATAATTTAACCTCTTACTGTGTAAAAGCATGAGCGATATAATGCTAGATTTATTCTGTACGTTTGTTTCGTCCATTTTCATTCCATGCCGTGTGTATCGTAACTAGTTTTATGCAATCGTTTATTCGATTCGCTATAACATCAGGTGGTGGTGTTTTGAGAATATGGCAAAGCACACTAGGGCTATCTGCCTAAGGGGAGGGATGCCTTCGTGGAGGACTTTCTAAGGGAAACTGGCTCGTATACACGTTACACATGGGGAAAACCACGAAAACGCCCATGCAGCCAGCTCGTTCGCGGGATTCGAACCTCGGGCCGAACTACCAGTGTTCAGCGATTCTACCGCTCGGCCGCTGGTTGGCCCCTATAACATCAGGAAGGCATCCTTTCGTGGAAAACGCTCTAAGATATACTCACTCGTGATATACTTGTGAACAACTCACGTACGGCCATGTAATACGGCCGTTCGCCTGAATGTGGACCTGGTCAGACTGCACGCAGTGATTTCTACATTTGGCCGCTGGTTGGAACTAATTTAAAAGACGCAAAGTATAGCAAACTGGTACTAATGTGTTAAATGGTATTAAACTGGTATTAATGTGTTATTTTATTACCATAGTAACTGTAAACAACTATATTTTCTTTGGGCTTTCCAAGAGTACCCTTATTCTCCTATTTTGAAAATGATATGATTACACGGTGTTATTTTATATGATTACACTATATTTCACATTTTATTTCTTTTATTAGTTCTATAATTTTGCTACTTTAAAACTGCACACCCATATTTCAAGTAAACGTGATTTTTGTAGACTGTAAAAATGTAATTTAAAAATCTTTTTTCAAATGCCATGGAATAAAACGTGCATTACCGACACAGTTACGCCTAAAATAAAATATATAAATTTGCCTAATATGTTTATGTTGAAACGCTTTCATAAATACTTGGCTGCAAATTGCGAATAAATGTCAGTTTTGTACCTAATGTTTTGTGTTACATCACGCATTTTGAGCATATTCAGGGTATTTTACTCAAAATTCCACAAAACATTTCCTCCTTTCTCCGCGCCATTTCCTTTTCTCCATCTGTGGGTGAATGTGGGGCCCTTTTTAAGAAAATCGATCGTACTATCTCGCTAGCTAAAAACGAATTGGAATAGAAAAGGGTTAATGTCACTTCGGAATAGATTTTTCACGCTAAAAGTTATTTACCAGGAATAGAAGTTCAAGTTTTACGAAAGCAAATCTTTTCCATTTTGGATATGACTGCTTTTTGCTTATAGACTACTTTCTTTAATCTACTGCCAACGAATGACGGAAATATCAACTCTTAAATTAAAGATTATAATTTGCATAAAATTGTTCTTGTCAGCGCTCCTAATTCTATACTTACATACATTCTACACGAATTTTACATTAATTTTATTTATAATAAAATGTAAGTGGTATTGTATTGGTAAATGTAATTGATAATGTATTGGTAAATATAATTAGCATTTATTATAAAATGTAATTGCCATTTACCATGAATATTTAATTGGTATTATATCGGTAAATGTAATTGGTATTTGTGATAAAATGCAATTGTTATTTATCATAAAATGTAATTGGTGTTGTATTGGTAAGTGTAATTAGTATTCAGCATAAAATATAACTGCCCGTATTGTTCAATATTCCATAACGTTGTTTCCCAGTTTTTTTCCTCCATTCCCTGGCGTGAGTTGGCTTTCAGGTTTAGAAATTTTTGATACTATGTCTTTTAACTGAATTAATATGACTCTTCGTTCCAATACGGCTGTGTGAGATTTTATGATATTTCTCGAAGGACGTAAAATAAACCATTGCGCTAAACTAGAGTAATTTCAGAAAATTAAATTTGATTTTAAAGTTGTGTCTTAATAATGCAGTTACAGCTGTATATGAATTAATATTTCAAGAATATGATCATCTTAATGATTTAAAACATTTGCGCCAGTTTCGTGATTTTAATTACACTGATACTGATGATAGTATGTTTTAAAAATGTTGACTGTCTAACTTCTAACTCCCTTTAAACGGACTGATAACAGAATGATATAGTTTAAATATAAAGTATATGCAAAATTAAAGCTATATCAAAACATATCTAGGATAATGACATAAATATTTTTAAAAGGATTGATCTATGAAATTAATAATAGCACAGATGAATTAATAATGCAAAAAGAAAGTTAGTATGATCTGACGAGAAAAATAAAATAGCTTTTCTAATCTTGAGGACTTAAATCATACAGATTATTGTAAATATTCTCAGTATTAAGGTGATGTCAAAAAATTGAATGAAACTGATTTTCTGAAATGAAACTGAAGTTGGAGGCTGTATCTTTATTTCTAAATTACCATTTTTAAAATTTGAATGATACAAAATTTACAATGAATTGCTACGATTGCGTCCTTTTAATTCAGTTCTCAAGTCTTTGAAGATATTTCACAGTTATTCAAACATTGTGATTTACAGAAGTTGATTTTTAGCAAAAGGCTGCATATTGAGAATTTTTTTTTATATACAGAAGAAAAATCTCGTGTTCGCTTATTAGAATAAATTCAAAATATTGTTGATTATCGAAAAGTAAAAAATATAGTTATTCCGGCGAACTGCATGCTGCGTTAGTTAAACAGCAAATGTGTAGAAGTGAATCTGCTTCTTGCACACGAATATCCGAAAACGGTGTGTACTTTTTCTAAAGTTAAATCCTTGGTAATAAGAGAAAAAAACTTAGAAATCAGTTGCAAAGCCTTTCATTTGTAGCGACAATAAATAAAATAATACACCAAGATTCGCAACCTCAAAAAGGCTTAAAATAATGTTTATTACAGAGTTTCTAGTTCCTGTCACTTTTAAAATAAATAATTTAACTTAATTTCATTAAGAAAGTAGATCCTATAGTGTTTCAATATTTCTAGCATTATAATCCAGCTGTGAAGCCAGTGAGGTTTCGCGTCGAAAACAGTTTTTTAACACACTAACGTAATTTTATTAAACATTAATTAACGAAATGCATAATATTATGGTAAACCCCCCCAAAAAACATACCTGAAAATATTTCCATATAAATAATTACTAGGACGATCGCCTTTTAGAGAATTTCATTTATCACCAGCTTACTAGCTAACTGAAGTATCAATCCTCGGTTTTGTATTAGTCCTGGCACAGTTTATGACCAAGACACAATTATCCATGAGAGCTAATTTGATGAAGATAACTCAGGATGAAGCTCACACTCATCCGTATTTGGTCAGAATGAAGATTCCTTCCAAGTCTTGGACAGCAGCTGAATTCAGTCTGAAGTCATTACAGAATATTTCTAAAAGTATCTGGCAAGTTGCGTTTTTCACTCTTTCGAAAGAAAATAATAATGCAAACGTGACTCAGGAAACAAAGGTGGTAGACCCTAAATAAACCCTAAATAAATATAGAGACCCTAAATAAATATAGAGACCCTAAATGTTGTAATCCATGACTAGAGAAGTTTTAAACGTTATCTGATTCGCATACTTCTTGCTGCAGAAGGGGAGCCCTATTTTTTTTCGAAACATGTTCGCCTCTTCCTTGTCCGTCCGCTGTTGTCCTGCGGTTGGCTGAAGAGGGGCGTTTCGAAAGATGCTTAACCACTCTTCTTGGCTTTCTCCATCCACCACTGCATGACTTTCTCCTGTCCGTTCACTCTCTCCTGTCCTCTCGTCGAAACAGGAGGGGGTATTTGGGGTTCCTACCCAAACGTTTTGCTTTCTTCGTCCACTACTACATGAACTTTCTGTTATCCATCCTCTCAGTTCTAATCTTTTCATAGAAATGAAGGTACGTATATCTTTTGGGACCATCGCCGTGCTCAAAAATGGCGACGAACTCAAACTACGGCAAATCTCATCGAAAACATACATTTTACGACTCCAAAAAAGGAAAATCTTTGAAATCATTCGTTCTGATTCTCTCTCACTTTTAGAATATTCTCTCATGTACTTTCGTTTGCTTCCATAGAATCGTACCTTAGATTGGCAATCTCACTGTTTAACCCTTTCGTGTCGGTAGAGGCCAAAATCTGTTCCTCTCAAGCATCTGAAACATCTGGGTATGAGAATTTTTGTTGGAATGGATTTCCTTCCCCCATGTCAAGCAGAATGCTACAGAGTTAGCGATAACCTACTTAAGTAAAGGAATCACTTCTCTCTTTGGGATCTTTGTGCGGGCTCACTGTATGCAGTTTTCCCTTAGGATGGGATTGCAAGCATCAATAGCTAAATGTTGACGCTAAGTACGGGAGAGGGAACATTAAAAAAAGACAGCTTATTTTAGTCGCTTCAAAAGAATGATTAGTATGTCATTAAAAACACCCAAAACCAGTCATGCACTAATATAATGGGGAAAAGCGCCAGGTAGAAAAGAGACGCAGGCTTTCGGAACACCTGCAAATTTCTGAATGCACGGACGTTTGCGGTCGACTTCGGTGTGAAAGATTTAACCTCCAAGCAATTAATGTAATTATTATTTGCTTTAAAATCTTACATAAGTAGTAAGAAAAACGTTCTTCCAATTAAAAAATTTTAATAAATAAAAATTAAGAATTACCCTTATAGTTAATCGTCACTATAATAACGTAACAATTCACGAGCTTTTGCCATAGCATAAAACTCAACGCAAAACAATTTGTAGAATCATGTATGAGAACTATGTACGAGAAGATGAATAATATACATTGTGTATTTTCATATGTACAATAATGTATGATTTCATGTATATAATAATATACGTTGTATATTTTATATGAATATTATACATTATATATATTATATATATAATGTATACATTATAAATTTTCATGAAGCCTAAATCAATTTTGATAAAGCCTAATTTTTGCCTAAATCATCGCAACTAAAAAAGGTCTGTTCATTATTGAAAAGGAAGAAAAAATGTAGAAACTGTTTCCCTTAATGCCAAGAATGTTCCAGTAAGAGATTTATGGTTGTCGCAGGATTCTCTTACAATAAGAAATTACAAATAAAAAGTGTTCAAAAAATTTAATCAATTGAATGTATTATCAAGAGTAAGTTTTACTTCCGTTATTCACAAAAGAATTACATTTCTTTATCCCAATCTCTTTCAAACAGTAAAACTTCATCAGAGTAGAGCAGCAAGTCATATCTCAAAAAGTACTACTACATTCTACAAAAAATGAAGAATGATACAGATGTTGCATATACATATATTTTTTTCCGCTTATTTCCGCGAAGTCCCCTAACGCTTCACCTGCGGTTTATTTTGCCTTTGGTCTCTTGAAAAGAGCTGTTCTTAAGTGCAAACCCAACACAAATTATTGGCTCTGGAAGTTAGTGGAAGAGGAATGGAAATCAACGCCCTTGGAAATTTTAAGAACAGGCCTTCCACCATGGAATTCACGATGCAAACTTAGAGTCAAGGAAACGCTATCCGGATCAAACATTTTAAAAAGTATCTTTTATATTTTAAGCATTAATTAAACGACTCCCAAATCATTTTAAAATCGTGCAGATATCCTCTGTAGCTGACCATACATTTTAGCAGAATAATTAGATTCATTAGATCAATGCTAATATATATATATATATATATGTAGTGCCAATGTTGAATACCAGATAGCGTACGGATTGCTGATCGTATAATTCTTTTAATATTTTATTTTTCGTTTTGTGAGTTGGCAATTAGATAAGTTAGACTCAAGATGCAGTAAAAAAACCACGACAATAAAGACGTAAATAAAAATGTATTGAAGAAGTTAATTCAGTTTATAACATATTTGTGAAAAATGTAAATACTTTAAATGTAATTAAACGTGCTTCCTTTCAAGTAGTTTCTTAGATGTCTTTTTCAAGAAGGTATTACCATATATATATACAAAGATAGATAGATGTAAGATATAACAAAACATAATGGCTGCTTTAAGAATAATTGGCGACCTCAAAATTAACTATTCCAGATTTTGTGCTTTCCCCCTAAATTCATCTGTTCTCCCAAATTCGAGATCCTTCCGTGTTGCATAACAACCTAAAATTAACCAATCACAGATTAACTGTACGTATGTTTCAGACTTAGTATAAATACTCTTGGCACAATAACTACATCATTCTTCCTTTCCGTAACTTCTGCTCTATGAACACCGCGTTTCTTTACCTTGCTCAAATGCTTACGTCTTACTTTTAAAAATCCAGTGCGCATAAAAATTATCGTATTTCATTCTGATTGGATAAATGGCTACCAAGATGGTCTTATATGCGTAAAAATAAAGATTGGGACTTCTTCAAAATTCATTTTTGTCAGCGTCATCTTTTTGTGTTTATATTCAGGCATCTAAGACTGCAAGCTGTTAAAGTATCCGATTTCTCCTACACATTAAATTATGACATATATATATCCAAGAATAAATTTTTATGTCAATTCATATAATAAAATTGCCGCACAGATGCATATTTGTTGCGAAGCTTTCCTTTGAAATAATTGTGTTACACGTTTACTGAAAAACGTAAGTCAATCATTCTAGCTTTCAAAATTTCTGTTAAGAGTTACTTGTCTTCACAACACTTAACATGCCTAAAATTATTCCCACTTCATTAATTATTTCAGTTAAAGCCTATCGCGCCGACGATGAGAGTTTAAAAATGTTTCGTGAATTATACAAATGCGTTATTTTAAATTTTGGATATATTCATGTTTCTAATATTTATTAAATATGCCAGTGGCGTAAATAGAGTTATAAGTTAACGAGCCAGAATAAACATCTCTCCTGCCATTAAGGGAAAAAAAACGCTTCACTTCATATTAAAATTTTAGTGTCACTCTTGTGTTTAGGAAGATCAAATCAGTAGAAAAAACTTGCTTTCGTTCATATAACAAGGAAAAGCTTTTAATTATTCGTCTAGGTTTTTCATGTTAATACAACATACTGAGCTTTCTTTAGCACAACAAAAAATAGCTTAATGTCTTTTTTTCCTCCTCTGATATTTTACTTTCAAACATAATTGCGACTCTTTTTCCAATCATTACCTATTCTTTTCGTTCTCATACTTCAGGAAAAAGACAAAACACGCGAAATACAGCTTAAAGAAAATCCAAACTCATTTGGCTGTAGATAATTTTATTTCGCTTGAAATAAGTTCTAGTAAAAACAACCCAATGACATAAAATTAACTTTCACTGAATATCCAGCTGCGTTGGTAATCATTAGTACGGGGTCTGTTTCTGTGCGGTTTTCTAGCTGCGGTCATACATACAACCTAACTTTATTAAGCAATCATCATTTTGCTATCTCACGAGCTTTGAAAATATCAACGAAGAACATCGTCAATATTTGATCTCGATTGTTGATGCTAAACAACGCACGCGATATCGTAAAATGAAAGAGATGTCCTTATTTTTCCGTTGCGGAAAGCTTACAATTATTGGAGAGTTAAAATAATGTATTAGGTTGGTCCCATCCAGTTTCAAATTGTACTGCAATCGAAGGTTTGCCAGTCTTAATACTAGTCCCTTTTTAATGCAAAGAATGAATCACAAAGTTACAAATTTTATTTCTAAAGTACGCTTGTGTCCAACATATTTGTGATTGGGTCATTTTTAGGTTATTGTACCGTCTGTAATAGGTTGTAGAATCTAGTTGCTAAACTTTCAGTGTGACTGCTCAAGTAAGTGCAGGAACTACACAGAAAAAGGGGTCAAAAGAACCCTTTGTTATAGTCTTTAAAATTCACAATGCGTTGAAGTGACGCTAACAAATTACGCTATTTTCGATCCGTAACTCAACTAACAAGAACTAAACTTAAAATTCAAAGATATTAACAAAACAGTAGAATTTTCCCAGCTCAGATAGTCCTGTTATCTAAAACCGTGTCGAATTTTAGTAGCAGCAGAATAATAGGAGTTAAGCCACTTTAACCTGCAATAAATACAGAATCAGAAGCTCAGGCTACAGGAGTACAGTACTTGCCCACTCACTCTAACTTTCCCTTATAGAAGCTCAGAATTTAAACCTTTTTGCCCTACTGGTATAAATTGCATTGCTTCACGCGTGCTACCAAATTTACATATCCTGACATTGACAATTACAGGAATGAAGGCTTATAGAAAAGCATAAACTTAACTAGTTAGTCAAAATAAATATAAATCACTACAACGCAAATAAATAATGAAATTACGTTATAAATCTGAATTCGAATTTGGATCGAATGGGATATTTTAGGCAACCGGTACTATCTGATATGCACTCTAATATATTTGTTGAGTGTAGGAGGAGTAATCTAGAAATGCTATTAAAATGCTATTTGTTTAAGATATATCTATATTATAAGTAACGTTACGAACAGCTTTAATTTTTAAATATCTAATTAATGTACAAATATTACAAAATACAACAAAAATAAATAATTAAATAAATTTGAATCAACTGTATAATAACTTTATAATAAACTGATTTTTTTTCTGTTTAAAGTTTGAATCATGAAATAATTTCGTTAATAAAGGTATAATCTAAAATTGATTCAGCTAAACTCTTTTCAAGGGTATAGACTTCAGCGAATTTATCTTATGGGTCATTTATCTGACGTTTATATCAAATGAATTAGTAAAGTTATTGGAAATCATTAATGAAAACATGTAAACCCTTTTTCCATCGGATCAAACTATATACTTATGATTAACTTCTGTGAGAGTATTTGTTAATATGATAACAGTATTGTGTTTCCTTCATAAATAAAGATGATACGTCTGTGTTCAAATATACAGGTGTCTACGAAAACAGTTATTGGTTTAAAGTGATCGTAAAATCAAAATTATTGCCTTTTATTTTGTGAATATAGTTTTACCAGCTCATAAAGTTTCACGTCCTATCAGTTCATTACAGACATTTTATGTATGTTCCTGTATGTTACTCGTAAAACTTGATGCATGGATCGAGCTCGGACATTCTCTTAAGCCTATCTAGTGGGATAGAGTTAATAGCATCATCGATGCGTTCGATTAGATCAGCCATAGTTTGGGATAGTGGAGGTGCGAAAACATGTTTTTAACGTATCTTCAAGGAAAAATTATAAACTGTAAGGACGGCCCAAAAGCGGCCGAGTGGTAAAATCGCTAAACACTGGTAGTTTAGACCTGGGTTCGAATTCAGGCGAATAGGCTGGCTGCAGGGACTTTTCGTGGTTTTTCTCATGTATAACGTGTATACAAGTTTCCCTTAGAAAATCCTCCACGAAGGCATCCTTTTCCTTAAGCAGACAGCCTTAGTGTGCTTTTTCCATAATAAAATAAACAAAACAAAACTACAAACTATAAAAACAAGTAATGCCGCTGAAGATCACGAGGGCCACTTGAGGAACACCTTGTCATTAGGTCCAATGCAGAAGGCTGAAACTGAAAAAATTAGCAAATATTTTGAGTCATTGCATTCACTAAATCTTATATTTTGACACTTAGATGAAAAATGTTGCAGGTTTGTTAAACAAATTTTTAAACTTGCGAAACATTACATTTGATTCGACTACCAAATAATAATTGTCAATGAAGGCTAATTTCTAATACACATATGAACCAGCTTAAAATATGTGTTGATACTACAAGCCAAATATTATGCTTTTGTTTAACCATAGGTTAAATTAATATATTGTATTAATATGGTTATAACGGGTGGCCCAGAAGTCACTTTACATTTTGAAAATGAAATAACTTTTTCTTAAATGAGTGTATTTAATGAATTCTTTTTTATTACAAAGCTTAGAGTGTGTAAGTTAGTTCTGACTTAGTGAGGAAAGATAATGTCTCTTAAATAGCCTCCATTCTCGTCTTCACAAAGTCGAGCTCCTTCTAAGCTATTCTCCATGACACTTCTTAACATCTGAGGTTGTTTGCCTTAAGTTCTTGAATAGTTCGGGGCTTATTTGCATACACTTTGTCTTTAAGATATCCCCAAAGCCAAAAGTCCGGAGCTGTCAAATCAGGAGACCATTCAAAATCGGATTTAAGAGAGATTATCCGATCCTGAAACATTGCAGTTAACAACTGCATTGGGGCTCTAGCAGCATGTGCAGTTGCTTCATCTTGTTGCCACCAATACCCTGCCATGTTTACTAACTGAGGTTGAACAAAATTCGCTAGCATGTCTCGATATTTCTCAGCAGTAAAATTCAATTATTAAAAGTAAAATTCAATTATCTTCACTCGTTGTTCTGTTGTAAACTTATCCATGCCAAAAATTTCCAGGGATTATATTTTTTAATTCTGAAAAGAGAAAAAGAAATATATTAATAGAAAAAAAGTTATTTAATTTTCAAAATGTAAAGTGACTTCTGGGCCACCCTATATAATATGGTTCAATAAATATTAATATATATGTTCTCTGGAATAAACTTTGTGGATTATTTCAAGTTATTTTAGTCAATATTTACTTCAAACTGCCTTTTGAAACATTTTTGCAAATAGATTATAATCGAACATAAAGCTATAAGGAATTTTCTCCCACCTTCCCTGATGAAGACGTTCGACGGAAGCACGTTCGAAGCGTATTCGGGAGGTAAAAATTTCGAATCCCGGCGAGGGCACTGCACATTTTTCACGTCTGTAGTGTCCAAAAAAAAAAAAAAGACTCTACAAGTGGCACCCGAACTAAAAAGGTGGTGGACGATAATTCGTCGCCACTACGATTTGGGTTTCCTAGTCCCCAGTCGCCCTTTAAAAAGGGGTAATATATTAGGTATTTTCTCCCTCCTTTCCGCATGCCGTCATGGTGCTGTTGGAAGTATGCTCGGCGCGTATTTGAGATGTCAAGGGTTAAAGTCCCGGCGAGCGCACTGCAAATTTTTCAGATGCTTTAAGAAATCCTAATCCAATCCTAATATAAAACAAACATACAAAAACAGTAAGAAACGGAAAAGGCGGTGTGAATTATTATCGCTTAATTGAATTCTTGCATAAAATATACATGCCCTCTAACTATGTAAATTAGTAAGAGCATTTTGAGAGCACATATGAGCCAAAAAAAAAAAAAATCCTAAATTTGGTATTCAGGCGTAAGCTTTCAGAAATCAGTAATCGGGAGAAATCACGATATACCGATCAGGGCAATCTCAGCGAAAATATTGATAATAGCATTTTTTTATGTTCGCGAAAAAGAAGTGAATTCATAAGCAGCATTCTGCCTTCCTGCTTACCATTGCCCATCGTTGGTAAACATGATTATTAACATGAATTTCTCACAATATCCTTTCGAATCATATACTAGAGAAATTTAAGAGCTGCTTAGATGTTTCGTGATTGTTAATTAATTGCATTGTTATCATGCACATGCTCATCAATATCAGCCCAAACTATGTTTTATCTTGAAAAGCAAATGCTTCCTTTTCTTTTCAAGAATTCTCAGCTATAGGAACCAGAAGTGTCAATGAATCAGGAGCGACTGCCTGATCCATGAGATAGAATTCTCTAAGGGAGTATCTGTCATCATTTCCCTCTGCATCGCATAGCTGATAAAAATCTTTTTGCGAAAAATTTAGGATCTTGAGTTCGTGATGTGGAAATGATCTTTTCCAAGATGGAATTTAGGACCTGTCCTTCACTCGCATTACATTTATGAGAACAGCCTGGAGCTCTTTTACTACTTTTCTCTTTACATTACGTAAACATCGGAATTATGAATTTCTCAGTTCAAAAATTATTTTTTCTGAGGAGTTAAAGGCAACATGTAAACACAAAGATTCAGCTTTTCTCTACTTTTTAACTCATGTTAAAAGCATCCTTCTTGTTTGTCACAGTTTGCTGTAAAGGGTGAATTGATTCCAAATGCTGATTCAGTTTTTCTTTAATTCATTACTGATCGCTTAAAATAGGAAAAATGTAAATTTTAAGAAATCTACTCTCATGCCCGAAATTATCTTTACGTGCATAAAATCACGGTTTTTTCAGAAACTTCGAATTTGTGTAGAATGATTTAATCACCAGTCTGTTAAAGTTTTAAAATGTCAGCATGAAGACACATTAAGATTTTTGTAAGCAGGAAGGATGAAATATGAGCAACGCCTTCGCCGGGAATTGAAGTAAGTAAGCGAGAGAAATACCTTATAAAGTCTATCATAAATGGTAGCTCTGAAAAGTCGTACTCACGGTTCTAAGACCACATCTCGATATCCCGATCTGATTGTGGCACAAAATGTATCGAAGCTGTCAAACCTTGCTACTAAATGCTGGTCCTATATATCTTGATATCATCTACGATTTCTTCAATAATGTACAGCGCAAAGGATAGCAAATGTGAAGCAATAAATTTGAAATTTCTCATAAAAGAGATATTTCCTTCTTAGCTATTTTAATTAAACCCATATTCAATGAAACCTTTCTGTGTAGCAAACCATTTCCAAATATCGCGTGCAGAAGCTAGTTCAATTATTGCGAAAGAACCATTAGTGAGTTCTGTTTAACCTGTGGAAGTGTTTTCTGTCTATCATTTATTTTCGTCGTTAGTGTTTTACGTAATTAAAGGTTCGGAGATTTTGTTTGAAAATACAGAAAACCACTCTGAATATTACTACATTCACTCAGAAGAGTGACTTCATGATTAAAGTGCTATTACGTACGTAGATGCGGTTTTATCGGAAGTAATAATCACCAGTAAAAGGCTTTCTGTGAAGATCATTAACGATTATTTGGTCATTCAGATAAAATGAAAATCACATAGCGGACGGTCGAAGTTATTTTTTATTATATGCAGAGAACATCTTTGTTTAATTCATTTCACTACAGCTTCATTTAATTTTTCCATATTATATCACATTTAACTATTATTAGTAATATTAATGTAAGCACTAATAAGTGTGACAAGATATGTGAAGAAAGTAATACAGTGCAATTCGCTCGCAGCAACGAGCCCTAATTTAACGAAAACCCGGATTTAATGGGGAAATCAAAAATACTTGCTTGGTATAATGTTAAGTCTATGAGAGCATAACTCCATTTTGATGACCAAAAACCGGTTATAGTCAGCTATATTTTATATAGCTCGCTAAAACTGCTATATTTATATTTCTTAACAGAGGTAAATCACCGAGGAAGAAGAAAAAATAGACTTCTTGGACAATTTGGAAATGATTAGAGAAGAATTTGAAAATCATGTATCTCTTGACGCCAATGTTAGCACTTCTAAGATACCTGTTCCTGAAGATATTGTAGCTGAAATCAATGCTAAAGCAGATAAAAAATGATGAAAGCGGCAATGATAACGACGAATGTGAAGAATTTCAGACTGAACCGCCCCAACATACTCAGCGGCTTTTAAGTACGCAGAAAAACTTGAAAATATTTTCGGAGCTAAGGGTGCAAATGAAAATGTTTTTCAATCCAATAAAGTCTTCTCCGAAAAACAAAACACAAGGAAGAAACAATAAGGCAGTTCAAAGCAAATTAACCAACTTCTTTTGTACTATGTAGAAATAAAATACAAATAAAGTATGTATAATGTAATATGTATGAACTTCTATGATTTTTCGCGAACCCATTTTTTAGACCACCTGGTTATAACGAGCAAATATCGCCGTACGTTCACGCTCGTTATAAACGAGTTCGATTGCATTTCTTCAGTGGTCTGAAGAATATAAAATACATATTTCGAAAACATTCTAAAGGGAATCCGGGCACATTATTCCAGTGATTGTCTTTTTTATCTGAAATCATCTGATATAGTCATAATTTACTCGGAAATGCCGTTTGATTGATTAAAAATTTTCTGTAAACTTTAACATGTTAAGATAGGAACAGAATGTTTCACCTAATATATTCAGAACTTTTACTTCTTGATGTCTATTTTATTAAGTAGTTTAGAACCGATTGAGATTCCATATGCTGTTATGTATGCTGCATAACATGTTTATGAATTCTTTCATCAACGGATGTAATTTCTGCTTTTGTATTATGTTCATCTGTCAGCCATCTGTCTCACTTA
This sequence comes from Stegodyphus dumicola, assembly GCF_044657685.1. Classification (NCBI taxonomy): domain Eukaryota; kingdom Metazoa; phylum Arthropoda; class Arachnida; order Araneae; family Eresidae; genus Stegodyphus; species Stegodyphus dumicola. The sequence continues at coordinate 138,982,060 of NC_140777.1, forward strand.
ATAACTGCTTGATTCCTACTGAGACTGCCAGGCGACTTATTGTTCCATCTATTAAAATAATTGCAGACACAGGAAAGACTTTAAACAAGCCTTTTTATTTCAAAACCTTAAATGTAACAATTGCAAAGCTTGTGCCTAGAATTCAAATTCCGCCGCTTGTGGAATTTCAGGTTACATAAAATGTAAATTAAAATTCAGTAGTTACTAACTTTGGAGATTCGTAAGATAGAACTTTAACAAGCTCTGGCTCAATTCTAAATTAGCTGTACGAGTAATTTCTCTGGCAGATAGCTAACGGCAATAACGTAATTCTCAGAGCTAGGCGTGAGAGTCGAACAATGGTCAGCTTCGCTGCCAAAGCTCTCTTTAACATTCAAGAACTCAGTCTTATATACAAATATCTCATTTACATTCCACTGAGAGCTAACGAAAAGTGGAAGTAATAGTGAAGTTTGAATAATATGATAAGCGTTAATTAATATAAAAATTACACATCTGCACAAGGGCTGTAACGCATTCCCAAAGAAAACTTTATGAGGAGGCTGGCGAATCAACTCAATACTTCCTTAAACTTCTTGGTGAGCTCGAGTGGGTTTTTCATTCGAGTTAGTGATTTGATTTTTGATCAGTGAAACGCTCAACAAACTCTGTTTTCTCAAGCTCATATATGCATTAATTTTAACTGGAGAGACATGTGAATCCTTGTAAAATTAAAGCTGTCCTAAAGTATATATAGACTCATGTGCGCTAAAAATAAGATAGATTTTCATGGAAATAGGACAATTATTTATTATTATTTTACACTACTTGTATGAGATTATTTTACACTTCTTGTATGAGTACTCACTACACATTATAATACCGAATAGCACTTATGAAGTTTATTTGTGGATATCTTGTATATGCAGTGCTAATCCGTAAATAGCAAAGTTTAATAATAAATGTCTGTATTAATATTAAATAAAAAATATATTTCTATTACTCCAGAAACTAATTGATGGGGACAAAAACATGCACGGCCAATATATGTAAGTATTATTTAAATGACATTAATATCAAGTAAAGTTATTCACATGACTGAAACATTTTATTTGTAAACGTTTCTTTAATACAATCTGACTCATATTCTTTTAATTCATAAATGAATTTATTACACGTAAAGGGAAGTTACTGTTTTCTTTCGAAATAATAACTAATCATTATTTAAACTAAGAAACAAACAGAATTAAAAAAATCTGAAAGATTTCAGATTTTAAATTTCGTCCAAAGGGGCGTTTTTTTAACGTTTTGTGTGTTACTTTTAATTATTAAATATCATGTTCTTCGCATTTAAACCATAAATTTCAGTTAAACAGCAATGTTGCAAAATAAATTTAAAACGAGCCTATCTTTAGAATTTCCGATACACAGTTCCGCGCGCTGGAGATAAAAGGTGTTCCCGGTAGATTGTTGCTATTGCTCGCTCTCAAATAATTGAGTTTGTTACTCAAAAATTTGTTAAAGTTTTACAAAATATGAAATCGATAATGACACAAAATTCCAAATTTCAAATTTGGTTTTCCACATGCCCATATTCGTAGGAGGATTACGTCATTCAAAATTCGATGGCTCAACAACGGTATCGCATTGTGATACCGTTCTTTTATCACAATGCGATAGATATACATACATATATGTAGATTTTTCGTTATTTAATTTCTTGAAATATAATACAGGACTCTAACATTTGGTGGCAACAGTCTGAAAAGTGAAACGGGAATTCAACGCAAAATCGCAAAACGAAAACAGTAGTCCTTCAGGGACAAAGCCCCTTTGGACTAAAAACTGGACATTTGCGGAAATTATGTTATTGACTGGAAAATTATAAATGATTATTTCATAATTTTCTAAAGCATTTAAAAATGAAGAGTTTCTAATTTTTTTATATTGCGCATAAGCTTCCCAAGCGGGTAAACGGTTCGTGATTCTGATTGGCGTACCGAAAGGCCCATATTCGAATGTCGAAGAAGACATGGATGTAAATTCTGTGCCCTTCATATGAGGCAACGATGGCTCACCTGCTGAGTGTCTCCGTAATAAAATAACCACCTCTTCAGGACATCGTTATTGCCTGCCATTGTAAACAAAATACTGTGCATAGCAGTAACTATTTGCACTATTCATTTATTTATCCGAAAAAAACATTTCTACAAACAAATTTCTAATGTTTGATTCACCTTAAATTGGAGTATACTCCGTAATGAATACTCCGTAATACCATCAACCTCTCGAGAGTACTTCCGGCATACAGGGCCAGTGGGCCAGTATACCGCACAGCCACTATTCATTTACAAACATCCATTCCTGGTCCGAGACTCGAGCCAGGGTCCTTTGGTACGGCAGTCAGCATCGTTCACAACTACCTCGGTTGGGCGGCAAATAACTTTAAACTAAATTATTGATTTTGCTATAATATGGGGATTTCAGGACATCAATAGAACGATTTCACATTGGATGTTTTCAAGATAAGTTCGCATTTATTAAAAAGTAATTAAAACAAGAGAATACCAAAATATTTTGAATGACCTTTTACATTACGATTACAGACGAAACCCATACGTATTATATCTCGAATGAAGCTATCAAGAGGAAATGGCATAAAAAGCCCGATATTAATAAAATAGATATAATAAATAGTTACTTGATTAGTACACTTCTCATGAGGATCAGAGTTGCTGTGAACCATTCATCAACTTAGATATTCATCTTGAAACAGATTAGAAGAAAAATCATTGTTCTTCAGTTTTATTAATAAATACTTAATATTTTGAAGAAATGAGATATGTATGCGAAACGTTAGCAGTTTTTATGGTACGGAATTTATGTAATTTCAACCGTAAAAATGTACTATAAAATAAGTACAGTCATTGTAACTGTGTAACTGATATTGTTTTAACATTTCTTTCTTGAACTACCAGAAAATTTAATGAAATGCATAAGTTGAGATATATATATATAAAGCCTAGAGGATGAATTTGATTTAAAATATATTATTAGTTCGATTGCTGAGAAGAAATGGACTTTCTTTCGTTTTTCTCTGAACCTAGAAGGAATGCATACTCTTTATAAACACAATACTCAATAGGCCAAATTTGAAAATTTACAAGTTATTTAATTAGTACGCTGGACTTTGTTGCTTCGCATTTTTACATACTCGATTAACTCATTTTGCAATATATGGATTTATGCCACTTGTGTAGTGAAACGTCCAGATATTAATATGGATATTTCTCTGTTAGTTCTTCCTTTTCAGTGATTTGTTAACATTTTTAGCAGTGTTGATTATCTTCATGAATACGTTATACTGAGATTAATTTCGAAGTTTCATACATGAGTCATAACACGCTCTGTTGCATAATTCCTACAGTTTACTAAATGTATAATATCTGATATGAAAGAATCAGCATATCATTAACAAATACAAATGCATAATTATTATGTTTCGGTTTGGTAGAATATGAAATAGTATTAAAAGCCCCGGATATATATATATTTTTTTTTATCTCAATGATTCGGTTTTATAATCTGTTCTCTTGACAACGTATAACTGTCATTTTTAGTCCAAAGGGGCTTTGTCCCTGAAGGACTACTGTTTTCGTTTTGCGATTTTGCGTTGAATACCCGTTTCACTTTTCAAACTGTTGCCACCAAATGTTAGAGCCCTGCATTATATTTCAAGAAACTAAATAACGAAAAAATGTATGCATATAATAAAAAATCTACATAAATGTATGCATATCTATCGCATTGTGATAAAACAACGGTATCACAATGCGATACCGTTGTTGAGCCATCGAATTTTGAATGACGTAATCTTCCTTCGAATATGGGGCATGTGGAAGACCAAATTTTAAATTTGGAATTTTGTGTCATTATCGATTTCATATTTTGTAAAACTTTAACAAATTTTTGAGTAACAAACTCAATTATTTGAGAGCGAGCAATAGCAACAATCTACCGGGAACACCTTTTATCTCCAGCGCGCGGAACTGTGTATCGGAAAATCTAAAGACAGGCACATTTTAAAATTATTTTGCGACATTGCTATTAAACTGAATTTTATGGTTTAAGTGTAAAAAACATGATATTTTATAAATAATGGTAACACACAAAACGTTAAAAAAACGCCCCTTTGGACGTTATTTAAAATCTGAAACCTTTCAGTTTTTTTTTTTTTTTCCAATTAGTGTTTTGGTTAAAAAGAAACTGAATTATTTAAGAAATATATTTGCCTATTTAAATAAATAAATATCAGACGTGTTTCAAAGATTAATCATGACATAATCATGATTAAGCTTTGAAATTAAATCTTTGTCATTAATGATTACATTGGCTCATCAGACTGGAGCTGACAGAAGCGAAACCATGCAGTTTCTACATATAACAAAAAATTATGTCGGTTTCTTTTGCGAATCAAATGCCATTATTAAGGCATTACAGCTGCAGAAATATTGTTGCATTCTAGTTGTTCCTCGATTTGGAGTGATTGATGACAACACTTGATTAAAATCAATACACAATTTATTCACCAGTATTACACAGAACAGTTCCAAAGACGCGTTACAGGCGTTGAAAAACTACGACGAACACGCTGAAACAATAAGCAACACAGCCTTCAGGCTATCAGGCTAGAACGGTCAGGACAGCTTCACAGCAAAGCACTGGAGTACAGCTCCCGACTCGGTCAATCGCTCTTGAATTAATCTCTGAACTCAGCATACTCAAGATACTCTCCTCCTCCTCCACGTAATATATAGCTTTTGATCTGCCTTCAAGTTCATTCTCGGGAAAACCGGTAATTCATTCTAGCATGTTCTAGCTCCATCTGCAGCATTTGACCCATTTTATTGCCAAATGGACGATTTCGCGCCAAATCGGTCAACCCTGCGTTTCCTTGCCACTTTCTGGCAATCCTAACCCTTTTTTGCGGGGAAGCTCTCTTACCGCAACTGGGCATTTCATAATAATATATAGCAAAGTTGCACAGAGAGATAACAAGACATTTACTAAATTCAAATTATGTGGAGTTTGTAATTTCAATAATATAAGTAATAATTTTTAAGTTTCGTAAACTTTCAACTTTAAATATTGAATTAACTGCATGCCATTTTAGTAGGAGTTATGATTTTTAAACAATCCATAGTAGGTCTTTAAATATTATCAATACAAAACAATAATCATCATTCTTCATCTGATGTATCCATAAATTATGGCAATATGATTAGTGCAAGATCTATGTATTACAACCTTCTTTCTAACTTATGTATTTAATGTAAGAAATTGTTCATGAGACAGCAATTTTAACTGATTAGTAGCTGTAAATAATTTCTTCATCAATGAAAGTTAAATGTATTCGTTATAAGGTTTTCATTATAATATCCATTTTCACTGGGTTAGCTTTATGCCGCCCAGACGGTATAATGGTTAGGGAAGCCGACTGCGATACCAAAGGGCCCGGGTTTTAATCTCAGAGAAGGTATGGGTATCTTTGTCCGTCCCCTAATACGAAGCAAAGTTGGCCCACCTATTACGTGCCTCCATAATTTAATGACCACACCTTCTGGCCTTAGTAGTGGTCAAAGTCTGTGGACGGTTTGGGTTCGCCATTACAAAAAAAAAAAAAAAAAAAAAAAAAAACTTTATCTTTTATCTATTAGGAATTAATCTGATTATTAGACATTGCACGTCTTCCTCAAACTTTGTTTCAACGGAAATATATTAATACATTGTATTTAATTGTTTGAGAGAGAAAATTAGAATTTTCTGTTAAAATAAAAAATATAGATGGCATGATAAATTATGAAAAACAAATGATGTTTTGATAATTACAGTAATTTCAGTGATTTTTAGTTATTTTCGGGATTAATCTTCTACAATCTCTAAATATTTCATAAAAATATTCCATATTAATAAGGCAATAAAATTTATGCTGCATAAAAAAATAACTGTATGTTTTCCATTTTATTCCTAGTTAATAAATCGTTGATACACTTTTTCTTTCACTTCGAATCAAGATTTCTAGGTTTTCAGAAAACCTGATGTTTGTAACTCATTTTTTCTCATGGATGGTTAAATTGCTTTGGGACTCTCGCAGCACCATAGCACGGAGAATTTCTTCTTTCATCAGTTTCCTGCTACACCTTTACATTATAAGACAGCTACATACTAGTTGAAATATTATTCTCTGGCTTAGTAGCTTCGGGCACCTCATATGGAAAGAAATTGCTTAAAATATCATACCACTTAAAATGTCGGTTCACTGATACATCCAAGAGGCAGTGGAACTTTTTTTTTTTTCTATTCAATACTGCGTACTTTAAACCGTTAAATTGGAAACAGTTCACAAAATAGTAATGAAATACTCATTCTATTGAAATAGAAGTATTTTTTCCAGCATCCACACGTTTTATATAAAAGTACTATGCTTCTTGGAATACAGACATGTGTCAAAGTGCCTTGCTGTTTCTTTGCTTTGCCAAAAGGAGAGCTGAGATACATCCATTTATCTATGTTTCTACTACATTTTATCATACATTTTTTTAAAAAATTTAACGCTTTTTTACATATGGAGAATTCCTTTCCTTCTTTCCAAATCTGTTTTTAAATTTCTACTATTAGCTCACATTCTTCCTATATCTTGTTCGAATTTTCAATCGTTAAGAAAATACTTTTTATTCATCCACTCAACTTCAGATATACTTTTTTAAACTTGTACTGGATGACACTTGATGTTAATACAGGTTTTTCAGATATACGTATTTATTCCTGTTTATCGGAACTATATTGTTGCCCATATTGTTGACCTAACTAGGAATTGACTTAGTAGAAATAACTTGAAAAAAACATTTTTTATATTACTTGTTCTTACTTTTTTAAAGGAAGAAACCAGTTCAAAGTACGATTTTATTCCAAAAAGGAAATTAAAAAAGAAGAGGTAATATTTTCATAATATTGTCATCTAGGGTGGTACATGTAATCTACTACAAATCATCTAAACTACTTTTTCACAGACAAATACAAATGGGTTCGAATTCCTAGAACGTTAATTTTTGTAAAGAAGGCTGTTTGTAAATTTGGGCACATTTATGCTGTAAAAAGGTAAAAAAATATGAAATATTTTTACTAGCATCTTCGTGGTAGGGCTGTGAAAGAGGAAGAAAGGAGCTAAATTTTCTGTCTCCATCTAGGTATCTTTCATAATACTATGATTCAGTTTGGCAAAGGCGTCAAAATTATTGCTAACAATTAGTTTTTTTCAGCAGATTCGGCCGTTAGCCCAGAAGGGTTCATAGTCTTGAAACGGTATTTTGTGTCGGTTCACTATAAATGTCTGTTACACTTTTCAGAATGTTTCCATCAAATATTATCTGCCGGTATTACGTATAAATAAATGAAATGATGAAAATTGCATGAATGTATGTGTGTTACTTGCATTGTGAAAGAATAGCGGTACCTATAGAGCCATCAAATTTTGAAAAACGTAGTTCTGCACTGAACGTAGTTCTGCACAGGGAAGCCCGAATTTTGAATTTGTTTTATTTTCTATTTTGTAAAACTTTAACGAATTTTTGATTAACAAACACAAAGATTTCAAAGCGTGCAATGACAACACTGTAAAAAAAATTTATTTCAAGCGCGCGAAACTGTCTATCAGAATTTATGATGATATGTTGTTTTTAAATATTTTTAGCTCAAAGAAATACTTTTAGCTCAAAGAGACATTAGCAAAGTGCTCTCGAAACATTTATGTGTATGTAAATGAAGAAAACCGCCCCTTTGGACTTAATATAAAATCTGATTTTTTTTATTTGTTAAATGTTTTGTTTAATTCGGTTCTGTGTTTCGTGGATCGTTATGATGTCCACTCACGCCAGAAATTTATGGAAATTGAATAGCAAGCCGCAGAGCTTTTAAAAACATTTATTCTTAGCTGTGAGCACCGGTAATTCAGCTGCCTGACAGCTGTGAAAAAGCTAACGAGACGTTTATTGGTGCTCTTAAAATTTTTGTGAAAGTTAGAGGTCTATTCCAACTTACATTAGGATAATTATGTAACTAAAGTGTAGCCTTATCAAAAAAGCAATTAGCCTGTGCCTGTAGATTTTATACGGTTACAGCAAGCTTATTTATTATCAGTGAAGTTTCGTAACAACCACAAGTTATGGCTAATAAAGTTTCTGTTAAGTTTTATGTGAATATATTTTAGAAGTTTCATCTTAATTTTAACATTTAAGTAACACCGGAGGTTATAATTTCCTGGAGGCACCACTAATTTCTGTGTAATTAATAACCATTAAATGTTCGGGAGAAGTAGGCCTAAGTTACTTTACACTACAGAAGTTGTAACATCATAGACATTGTTGATCAATAGTAGATGCACTTTTAATCCATCTATAACTTTTCATGATTTTGTTAGTATTTAGGAACTCGAGTTAAATGACAATATATTATCTGTTTTCTTCTTATTTGGTATGACATAATTAGACTACGATACGTTTGGAAAAGTTCTAATTTCCAGTGATTATTTTCCTCCTTTTAAAAGGAAAATAAATGCACATGTAATGTAAAAAAGGAGTGAAATACAGAAATAAGGCTTACCTGAAATAAATTAAATGCGTCGCTTTGAGTAATTTGTTTTGTATTTATATTTTTCACACTGAATTTTAAAAATGATAACTTCTTACTTTTAGAAAAATATATATATAAAGTTGATATTGTGGGTTAAGTTTGTGTTTTTCACTGGCTATTCTCATTTTAAACAGATTTTTCACACAAGTTTGTATCCTAATAAAAATTCAATATTAGCATGCAGTTGATTTAAATAATTAAAATACAGAAAGTAATAACAGGTTTTAATAACGTTTTTAATGCTTTCATTACATTACGTGCTAAACCCAAAATAAATTAGAAGGTCCAATTTGTCAATTTAAACTAAATTGCATTTTAACTAATACACTCAATTTGGATTTTACCACAACTAAAAAGTCACTGAGATTTAGGTAAAACTGATTTAGCTCTAGTTCACTTTCAAACGCTTGTTACCTGAAGCTTTGAGATTTGTGTTTGCTGATCTTCACATTCTCATTTCCATTGTTTTTAAAGTTGCTAAATATTAACTATAGTAATTATTTGCAAAGACTAAACTGTTTTAATGGTGTAATAGTAGTTGTTTATAATTTTCTTATATGGATTCCCAAAACATGCACATGCAATAAACTATAGTTTTAATGTTATAGGAAATTTGACTGTCATCATTCAGTAATAAAAAATTGTTTATACAGAGCAGAAAATATTAATATTTGACTAGAAAGAAACCACTTACAGGGCTTTTAAACTCTTAAACGAAGGCCCATATAATTTGATCCGTAAAACTTCTTCACCTTCGGACCTCTCAAAAATAAAAACTGAGATTAAATCTTCACATATCCTTCCGACGCGCTGACAAAAATCGCTTATCCCATCTGCTTTGCATTGTGCATGACTGTATACGCTCTTCCTAAATTTCATGAGAGTGGTATCGCATTTAGACCTATTGTATCGAAATTAGACGGTGCCCCTTGCCCATTTTCTATGTACGTATTTATTTTCTAGATTTTCGGCCATAAACACTTAGACCATAAACATTTAACAGATTTTATAAAGAAATGAAAATATATTTCGCCTAGAAATTTCCTTATGGTTTCTTTTGATGTAAAGTCAGTATTCAATAATGTTCCAGCTGAAGTTTCGCTCAAATATCTAAAAACTAGATTTCGAGAATTTCATTTCTCATGTAACAAAACGAGGAGTTAATTTCCCTTGCTCAGTTTAAAACAAACAAATGTTGTTTTTAAAAATAAGTATGACGACCAAACTGAGGGATTAGCTACGGAAAGCTCTCTCAGTCCTATTTTTGCTGAGGTATATAGATAATGAATATATATATGTATAAGTATATATGAATAATTATGAAACCAAATTATTTGACATAGTAAGCTTACCCTTTTGGTTCCGCTACTTTGAAAGTACGCTTACATTTTTTCACGGTAACATAGAAGATTTAAATAAACTTTTCTCAATAATTCCTTTGATCCTTTATATGATACCCCCCTTTTTAAAGGGCGAGTGGGGATTAGGGGACCCAATCGTAAAATTCTGGTGTTGACGATGATCGTCCACCACCTTTTACTTCGAGTTCCACTGTAGAGTCATTAATTTTTTTAAGCAAAAGCGTGAAAAATGAGTAATGCCCTCACCAGAATTTGAACCAGGACCTCTCAAATGCGGGGCCGAGTGTGCTACTGTTACACCCCAAAGCACGCTAGAAAGGAGGGAGTATACTTCTCCTTTAAATGGACTTCCCTTTTAAAGGGATTTATTTACTCACTCCTTTAAAGACGACTTGGGATTAGACTCAATCAACAAATCCTGGGGGTGACGAATTATCGTCCACCATCTGTTAGTTCGGGTGCCACTGTAGAGACATTAAGTTATTTTGAAGCAGGGGACGTAAAAAATGATCAATGCCCTCACCTGGACTGGAACCTGGACCTCTCGAATGCGCGCCGAGTCTGCTATCGTTACACCAGGAAGGCATGTTGGAAGGAGGAAGAAGAAACCCTCATAACTGATATTTGAACATCTAATAAATTGTTTTGTTTTTAAAAAGCGTTATTTCTTGCCACTTTGCATGCAGTTTTCTCAATAAAAGTCACTGGTGTTTATCTTGTTCTAAAACCATGCGCTAAAACACAGTAAGAGCTATTTCATCACTGCATCTATATTTTTATGCATTTTTGTCTACTCTCAAGTTTGAGGGCTAAGATGGAATATGCAAAAATTGATTTTAAAAGTTACAGACGTAAGATCGTCATCTTCTGTCTCAAATTTCGCCTGCATGCTGCGAAACTCAATAGAACGAGGTAACGAAATTCCAGCAACGTCAGTCTAAGCTTTGCCTTCCATGACTTAACGATTATATGAGGGATAAATCTATCTTAACGACTTTCAACTAACCCATATGAGTGACAGAATAAACTAAAGCTGTAATTAAATGTTTGTACGCTTTCTCTTAAAATTTCAATCCACTCTTAGGTAATGTATGATGGGAATCGTGTCCTGCAGCTGACTTTCTCATGGTAGAATATTTCGCTGAAGGCTATCCTTACACAAATTCTTCACTTAATAAAACATCTGTATGCTCTTTGATAGATAGGATTAAGAGACATTTTTAAACATATTTTCACTTCTTTTTCCTGTACAATAGGATGAAATCTATCTACAGGACAGCATTTACCAAAGTCGTGCATGACCTCTCATTTTAAAAGTTAAATAAATTTTAAAATTCCCTTTATCTGATTCCTGTCAAAAGATAAAGGCGAATAAAAAATAAATAATAGAGAATCCATAATTCATTTGAAAATGTGGATATCAAAATAAAAGCTGAGTAAAGGAATATATTCTATGATAGTAGTATTTAATAATTTTTAATATAAGAATTTGAAATAAAACAAATTCTCAAGTCGTCAGAAATAAAGTTATACTTCTTTCTGAGTATTTTTAGTTACTTCATAAACTTAAAATTTTGTGTTTGGATTTTCTTGTAAAATTTTCATTTTCGAATAAAGTTCTACGTATTTCTGTGTATTGGAAGCTTTTAGTTACTTCATAAACATGTAATTTTGTGTTTGGATTTTATTGTAAACCTTTCATTTATGATTTGGGTTAACTTTTTTATAATTTCTTGGAAATTTATTACATAAATAATTCTATTAGGTAAATTATTTATAAAAATGAATTCGCAAACTGACTTTTAAATTGGAAAAAAAAGGAAATGCAAATAAAATAACTATGGCAAGTGTATTGTTACGAATTTAGTATTTAAAAAGCTAATATTAGTTCAATTATAAATTAATTGGTTTTATTTCTCGCGCAGTGCAGCGCGTGACGAATATTAAAAGAAAGCTAAGCCGGAAAATTGAAAATACAAGAGCGCGTGCATTAAATAAATAAATATCTCTTTTTGATTTCGAGAAAGTACTGGAAAATTCTAGCGCGTGATTTTAAAATCTTATAAAAGGAGGAAAACATCTCAGTTTGTAGTAGTTGCTTAGTTTGTTGTTGTTTAAAAAAAACTACTGTTATTGATTGTAGCGAATTCGTGGATTAGCGTTCTTTAGTTGTTTTGAATTACGTTCTATTGGGCATTTGAGTAGTTAAAAGAAAACTACTGCGAGATGTTGTAATACTGCCTGATAATTTGAGAAAATTTAAGCATTTTTGTTGTGATAATAATAAATTTTTGTTCATTTTTTTTCATCGGACTTGTGCATTCATTTCATAACGAACCCGTACGCACGCAACAATTTTTGGTGTCAGGAGTGGGGTTTGAATGCCAATAACAAGAGCGATGGAAGAACAATTCAGGCAAATGATGACTGCATTTGCTGCTTTCCAAGAAAAGATGGAAGGGGCCGTCAAATCCGTTAAGGAAGAAATGAAATTGGGCCAGGAATCCGTTAAGGAAGAAATGAAATTGGGCCAGGAATCCGTTAAGGAAGAAATGAAATTGGGCCAGGAATCCGTTAAGGAAGAAATGAAATTGGGCCAGGAATCCGTTAAGGACGAAATGAAAGCCGTTCAAGCTGGTCAAGAAAAGATTGAAGCATGTCAAGAAGAAATGAAAAGAGAAATTACCTGCATAATAGAAAATAAATTTGAAGCTATGGAAGGCAGAATTGACACAGTTGAAAATAAAGTTGGACAAATTGAAGAAAAAGTTTCTTTCGTAAAAGATCAAATTGAAGAAAGAGTTTCTTCGGTGAAAGAAGAAATAGAAAAAAAAGTTTCTTCTGTAAAAGAACATATAGAAGGGAGAGTTTCGGCTGTGGAGGAACGAATTGAAGGAAGAGTTTGTGCCGTCCAACACCAAGTCGAACAACAAATTGATGAGAGAGTTTCTGCAGTTGCCAAAGAAATGGAAACGTTAAAGAAATTCGTAGCGACGGCAGGGAGCAAGAATGATGATTTTAAATTCTTACCGATGCCTGCTCGTCCATTTCTGAAGCTATCCACATATGATGGGAAGACATCCTGGCAAGTGTACAAGACCCAGTTTATAATTGAACTAATATTAGCTTTTTAAATACTAAATTCGTAACACTGCCCCCTTCCCAAGGACTGCACGTCCCGGGCAGTACAATCCCTGGACAGGAAGCTAAATTTACAACTGTGGCATAAATGCAACTGAGGCATAAACATTACATTACAATATCAAACAATATAAACAATAAATGCAATAACTAACTTGAACAAATCAAATGCTATCAAATACTAAATACAAAACAAATACTAAATACAAATCAAATACTAAATACAAATCAAATACTAAATGCAAATCAAATACTAAATACAAATCAAATCAAATACACATTTATAAACAAAAAGGACCATGGTCTTATACTATTTACAATTATTTACATTATGAACTATGGCCATAGTAATGTGCTAACCTGTCGTAATGAACGACTTTAGGTTTAGAGTTCGAAGACTTACGAATCCGAACCACGACGTCATTCAGCCTGTTTAGGACTGTGTACGGGCCATCCCAAGGTGACTGTAATTTCGGACAAAGTCCTTTCCGTCGAGTCGGATTCCACAGCCACACCTTGTCTCCTTCGTGGAATTGATGTTCAGTAGCTCTTGTGTCGTATCGGGTCTTCATCTTCTCCGTCGCCAAGTTGACTCGCTCTCGTGCAAAGTTGTGCATCACTTCAAACCGGGCCTGGAGATCTTGAATATATTCCTCAGACGATGAAGGAGCATCCGGAGGGCGGCCAAACAATAGATCACAAGGCAGACGAAGATCACGACCGAAGAGCATTTGTGATGGAGAATAGCCGGTAGTGTCGTGGACAGCACTGCGGTAAGCCAGTAAAAAGAGTGGTAATTTCTTGTCCCAGTCCTGTTGGTTTCTGGAAACCACTAATGAGAGGTTATTAAGGATGGTTCGATTGAACCTCTCTACCATGCCGTCGGACTGGGGATGCAATGGTGTCGTTTGAGTTTTGTCAATGCCGAGTAGTTTGCATAGTTCTTTGATTACTGCCGAGGTAAAATTCCTTCCCTGATCGGAATGTAACTGAAGAGGCACTCCGAACCTGGAAATCCAGTGCTGTATCATTACCTCAGCTACTGTGACAGCCTCTTGATCAGGAACAGGGTACGCTTCAGGCCACTTGGTGAAGTAATCAATGACAACGAGTATGTATTTGTTGCCATCAGCAGTTCGTGGCAGAGGTCCTAAGATGTCAAAGGCGATACGTTCAAAAGGCGCCCCTACGTTGTAACGTTGCAGCTTGCCTCGGCTGCGTCTCTTCGGTCCTTTCCGACCTACACAGGCATCGCAGGATCGGCACCACTTTTGCACGTCATCCTTTGCATTATTCCAGTAAAAGCGCTCACGAACTCTCTGTAAGGTCTTCATTATTCCAAAGTGACCTCCCGTAGGGCTGTTATGTAGTTCTTTAAGGATATCAGGAATGCGGGATCTTGGAAGTATCAGCTGCCATCGGAACGTCTTCCCATCATCCGATTCAAATTTCCGGTATAAGACGCCGTTTCGAATGTGAAGTGAATCCCAGAGTGCCCAATACTGTTTGGTTGTAGGACTACAGATAGAAATGTCCTGCCAGGTAGGTTTTCTGGTTGATGACTCCATTAAATCAATTATCGGTTTAATGTCGCCGTCTTCCAGCTGGTCTTTCCTGACTTCATCATCACTCCACGGTTCTCGATCAACCGATGTTGATGTTGTAATTTGTCTTGCGACCGGAGTCAGCAGCTCGTATTTCGCTTCCACCCTGGAACAATATCGGCAGCTTTCTTGGCAAGATCTTCTAGACAGGGCGTCGGCGTTTCCGTGTGATGATCCCTTACGATGACGGATAGTGATGTCATATTCTTGGAGTCTCTGTATCCACCTGGCTATTTGACCCTCAGGATTCTTGAAATTTAAAAGCCAGGCCAATGAGGCATGGTCCATGCGGAGGAGGAATTTTTGGCCGTATAGATAATGATGGAAATGCTCTATGGCTTTAACAATGTCGAGCAACTCTTTCCTAGTGACACAGTAATTCCTCTCCGGTTTAGACAGGCACTTGCTCCAGTAGGCCACTACACGTTCTTATCCGTCTATTTCTTGGGACAAAACAGCACCGACACTTTCATTGCTCGCGTCGGTGTCAAGAATAAATGGTCGGTCGAGCTGAGGATACGTCAGGATTGGAGCAGATGTTAAAGCCTCCTTTAAGTTGTTAAATGCATCCTCGCATTCTTTTGTCCACAAGAACCTTTGCTTGCTCACTGTCAGCTTGTGAAGGGGTCTTGCGATGGAAGAAAAGTCCTTCACGAATCTCCTATAGTAGGTGCAAAGCCCTAGGGAAGCTTCTCAGCTGATGGACATTTGCAGGACGTTTCCAGGATTTAACCGCTGATACCTTTTCAGGATCCGTGCGCACACCTTCTGCAGAGATGACATGTCCCAGGTAAGTCACTTCCTTTCGGAACAATTTGCATTTAGCGGGACTCAGCTTCAGATTGGCTTCTTTCAGTTTCTGAAGCACCTTCCTAAGATTTTCTAAATGTTCTTCAAAACTCTTTCCGACGATGATGATGTCGTCCAGGTATATCAGGCAGGCTTCGTAGGAAAGACCTTTCAAAACAGTCTCCATAAGACGTTCGAATGTTGCCGGCGCATTACACAGTCCAAACGGCATCACCTTGAATTGCCAAAGCCCTTGTCCCGTAGTAAATGCCGTCTTTTCTCGGTCTTCAGGCTGTATTTCTACCTGCCAATACCCACTCTTTAAATCAAGTGTTGAGAACCACTTGCTTCCAGAAAGAGTGTCTAGAATGTCGTCAATTCTAGGAAGAGGGTAACTGTCTTTCTTCGTAACCTCATTCAACCGGCGATAGTCAACGCAAAATCTTGTTGAGCCGTCTTTCTTTCTGACGAGAACGATGGGAGATGCCCATGGACTCGCTGAAGGCTCGATGTTATCGCCTTCTTCCATATCTTTCAACAGTGTTCGCACCTCTTCCTGTTTAGCAAACGGTAGACGTCTTGGATGTTGCTTGATCGGGGGATGATCGCCGGTATCTATTCTATGTTGTGTCAAACTAGTTCGACCCACGTCAGAAGACGAGCAGGAGAAAACAACTTGAAGATCTTTGATGACGCGATCGGCAGCATTCTTCTCTTCATCGTTCAATTGCGCATTCTGCAATAACTCCGATGTAATGCTCTCTGATGAGGACACGGATTCTTGGATATTGCTCTTTCTTTCAACGCTGGTTACTGGAGTACATGCTGCAACCACGTCGCCTTTCTTAATAACTCTCGCCTTCTCAGTTACATTGGCAACTCTCACCGGGATAACCATTCTCGATAGGTCGACGAGTGTTGAGGCTACTAGTACTCCTTTCGGGCTATTACAGTTATTGGGATATTCTATGATGCCGTAGCGGAAATCTCTGTTTTCGGCTATAGATCCAGGGAGTAAAATTTCTGTTCTTGCCGGTATTGTGATATTGTCTTGTGCTATGATTCTGTGGACAGATTTAACTTCTTCATTATTAATTCCAAATAACGTTATGTCCTCAGACGCAGAATGCAATTCGTTATTTTTAAAGTCCAAGGAAAAATTGTATTTCCTTAGAAAGTCCAATCCGAGTATGCAAGAATCAGTGATCTCTGCTACATATGCCGTGTGATGGTAAGCGGCACTTCCAAACGTGATGTTAACATTTACTTTCCCATTGATGTCGATCTTCTCACCGGACACAGTCTGTAGGGTAACGCAGGGCGGCGTCCAGATAAGTTTGCTTTCCAGTTGTTGAGCCAAATCTTTTCGGATGATGGTAACGTTGGCTCCTGTGTCTATCGTCATATTGCAGGGGACTCCGTTAATATGTCCTATTATGAAAAGTCCATTACTGCCGCCTCTCACTGCAGAAATCTGAAGCACTTTAAACTGGGGCTTTTCATGATCTGGCAACCTCCGCCCCGCGAGATGGCCACTAATTAGTTTCCCTGCTGCTTGTTAGAAGCGGTCTTAACATCCGTACCCTGGGGTATTCTGCAGTTTCGTCGTATGTGTCCTTCAGCACCGCAGTTCCAGCACTTAACGGTCGGTTTCTTCTCACCAATATTCCGTCTCAAGGCGTTCAGTTGTCTAGTTAAATCGTCTAGACGAGCGGTGACTTGATCCCCTGTCTCCTGGACTTGAGCAGCTCTGACTGGGTGGCGGTCTCGACGAGTGGCTTGCTGGGCTGCCTCGAATTTCATGGCGTACACTAGAGCGCTTTTTAAATCTTTTACATCCGCCATTCGTAGAGCTTTTTGTATTTCAGTATCCCGGATGCCATCGATGAAATATTGCAGGGACAGGATTTCCCTTGTTTCTGTCGGGCACTCCGAAAAGGCGTGATGTGACAGCCTTTCAACATCCGTGGCGAGCTCCTGAAGTGATTCACTGGGCTTCTGTTGACGGGATTTTAATTGAAGCCTGCTGTAGTCTTTTAAACATTTCTCGCCAAAGCGCAGCTCCAAAGCGCCGGACAGAGCTTCGAAATCTAACCTTTTGTTTTCGGGAAGAGTCTGAAGGATATCCGCTGCGTCGGCTCTTAAAGAAGCGGCGAGATGACAGGCCTTAGCTTGGGAATCCCATCCATTCGCATCCGCAACGATAGAAAACTGGGTCTTGTACACTTGCCAGGATGTCTTCCCATCATATGTGGATAGCTTCAGAAATGGACGAGCAGGCATCGGTAAGAATTTAAAATCATCATTCTTGCTCCCTGCCGTCGCTACGAATTTCTTTAACGTTTCCATTTCTTTGGCAACTGCAGAAACTCTCTCATCAATTTGTTGTTCGACTTGGTGTTGGACGGCACAAACTCTTCCTTCAATTCGTTCCTCCACAGCCGAAACTCTCCCTTCTATATGTTCTTTTACAGAAGAAACTTTTTTTTCTATTTCTTCTTTCACCGAAGAAACTCTTTCTTCAATTTGATCTTTTACGAAAGAAACTTTTTCTTCAATTTGTCCAACTTTATTTTCAACTGTGTCAATTCTGCCTTCCATAGCTTCAAATTTATTTTCTATTATGCAGGTAATTTCTCTTTTCATTTCTTCTTGACATGCTTCAATCTTTTCTTGACCAGCTTGAACGGCTTTCATTTCGTCCTTAACGGATTCCTGGCCCAATTTCATTTCTTCCTTAACGGATTCCTGGCCCAATTTTATTTCTTCCTTAACGGATTTGACGGCCCCTTCCATCTTTTCTTGGAAAGCAGCAAATGCAGTCATCATTTGCCTGAATTGTTCTTCCATCGCTCTTGTTATTGGCATTCAAACCCCACTCCTGACACCAAAAATTGTTGCGTGCGTACGGGTTCGTTATGAAATGAATGCACAAGTCCGATGAAAAAAAATGAACAAAAATTTATTATTATCACAACAAAAATGCTTAAATTTTCTCAAATTATCACGCAGTATTACAATATCTCACAGTAGTTTTCTTTTAACTACTCAAATGTCCAATAGAACGTAATTCAAAACAGCTAAAGAACGCTAATCCACGAATTCGCTACAATCAATAACAGTAGTTTTTTTAAACAACAACAAACTAAGCAACTACTACAAACTGAGATGTTTTCCTCCTTTTATAAGATTTTAAAATCACGCGCTAGAATTTTCCAGTACTTTCTCGAAATCAAAAAGAGATATTTATTTATTTAATGCACGCGCTCTTGTATTTTCAATTTTCCGGCTTAGCTTTCTTTTAATATTCGTCACGCGCTGCACTGCGCGAGAAATAAAACCAATTAATTTATAATTGAACTAATATTAGCTTTTTAAATACTAAATTCGTAACAGTATTATAATACAGGATTTATTTGCATTAATGAAACAAATCTGTTCTACTTTGTATAGAAAGAAAGGCGAAAATCATGCTAATTTAATTGTTGTTGATATAATTTGGTATAATCTTTTTTATGCAGTGGTATGTGTCACAATGCACTTTTTTCCTGCACACGATCGTTATATAGTATGCAGTAATAAAAATATGAGTTTGCTAAAATTCTGTGATGCTATATATTTTTTCGGACCTTCTGTGATGTCAGTAATGAAATAATGCCTTCGAACCCAAAACATATTTTGGAGCATATGCAACATTTAGTTAGCATAAAATTAGAGGAGAACTTTAAAGACTAAAATGACGTGTCACTATGTCTTTATAATTACGACAGAAACGTACGAAGGGTGTAAAAGATCCTTTTATTTAACTTAAATAAAAGTTTAAACGAAGGCACAGTTCGTGCCAACAGAAACAGCCAGCGTTTATGGCTTATATAAGAAAAGCAACGAACTTAACTAAGTAAAATGTGCGTGTGTGTGAATATGGCAAAGCCTCGCGGGCTATCTGCCGAAGGGAAGGGATGCCTTCGTGGAGGACTTTCTAAGGGAGACTTATTCGTATATACGTTACACATGGGGAAAACCACGAAAACGCCCATGCAGCCAGCCCGTTCGCGAGATTCGAACCTCGGACTTAACTACCTGTGTTCAGCGACTTTTTCGCACGGCCGCTGGTGGGCCCTAAGAAAAATGTAAGTTAGCACAACGGCTACACAGACAGATAAACATGGAAGTTGGCTCTGACCGAACAGCTGCCTGACAAGCCTAATCAAAAAAAAAAAAAAAAAAAAAAAAAAAAAAAAATCAACGCCGCAAATATAGTACTGTCAGAAGAATCAATTAGCAAACGTGACCTTCAGTAGGCTGAACACGTTCTGATTCTGCCATTTAATACTTTCCTTTGTACCTCATCTGAATACACGCGAACTCGAAATTAATATTCTGGCAGGAAAATGGAAGGTGAGAATGACAGCAAGGGAAATTAACATAAAATAACAGGTTAGTAAAACTAAATAATCCATATAAATGTAAGCAATAATTGTTTTAATATTTACATCATTTGTTTGTCTTTTATGAGCTGCTTAGTAATCCTTCGCACGAATTTTCCTTAAAAGTGTATCTACCAAAGCTGTTACTGTAATATTATACTACACCACGCTATTAAAATTGCTACACTAGGAAGACGGCACAGCTTTTACATGTGAAATTCGCATGACAGATAGAGCATGTTGTGATGACGTACAAAAGATTCGATGTTCAGCATATTCATGCAAAGCAGGTCGCAGAAACGACACGTACAATGTGTATAAAACCAGAGATTTGATAATTTTTATGCTCAATTTGCATTTAAACATTGTCTTCGATTAAGAAAGCTGTTGTAATGCCTCGTGTAAGAAGCAGAAATGTCTATCGGCACGCGTTTGAGTTTGACCGAGAAAAGAATACAGCCTACCGCAATATTGCTGCTCTCAGTTGGTCGGGATACCATGACTCTATGCAGGATATGGAATCAATGGACTCGGTATAGTCATAAGGAATTGTAATCCTAGCTCTTAAAACTAAATTACAATGCAGGCTGACGTTAACGATGCTGCATTATACAGGTATTCCGGAAACTGAAAATGTATTGAATACTACGGAGGCAAATGAAATGCCCGAAATATGAAATAATGATGCCACTAATACCAGAAATGCAGGGAAGTGATGTCTGTTCAACAAATCCTCAACGTGTTTGAAAAAAATTCAATGACAGCGGATAAATTTTCTTGGCAGGATTTCGAAAGGGAACTTACCTCTGACTTCACACATAGACATCCACGCTACTGTTGGCCTGAGAATAAGAGACAAAAATTCGCTTGCTGAAGTAAAGAACCTCTCTTTGTCTCTTTCTCTCTCTCCTTTTCCCAGAGCTAAGGCTCAAAGAAATTTAATTCAGTCATTGCAACCTGCGATGTAAACTTGGTAACTCCATCCTCCTGCTAATATTTGTTCCTTTAAGAATATTAAATTCCATTTTAAATCAAGAGCTTAGTTTTAAGCCTCTTTTAAGCAAACAGGAACAAATAAGATAAATTGCCTGACACCCAAGCAAAAGGAATATAATTCTGTAGGAAAGTTTTCAAAACTCTTGTTAGCTTCCAGAATCAAGAATTATTACGCCAGATTCCGCAAGGTACTTGTAGAAACCCAATGCTTAATTCTGTTCTAGACAAAAGAGGAAAGAACCGGACTTCTTGATTAAATACCTCAGCGAGACGAAAAACTGTTTTCTCACTCGATTACAGCCCGGATTTCCATTCAAAGACACAGGTAAAAGAAAATTTACACCACCTTCCTTTTTTCCGAACACGGCTGCAAGAGCATTTTGTTTTCCTATCTTTCTTTCAGCATTTTTCTAAATTACGAAGTTCTTAAAACGTTACCAACCAGGATTAAAAACTAACATTTTAAAAGTCCATACTTAATTCAAATTTTTTAATATTGTTAATATTAAAATTTTCAATATTTTAATTTAAAAGTTTGTAAAAAGAGTTAGTAAAAATTATAAAAACTTATAAATCTTGTAATATAGGTGCAAATTTTGCAGGTATAAACTAGCACCGCATTAAACAGTAACATCGTTTTGCCAATTCCGTTTCAGTTTACACTGATAACTGGCTAACATCAGTTAAAAAAACTATTTAAACCTTCTTTTATATCCACTGGCATTACGAGGAGACATTCAAACAGATAAATTTTATGCTGCCGCTCTTTACACAGCAATCCAAACTCTAATGTCCCTAGCCCATCTGCATAAAACACGTCCCCACTGATCATCACACGGATGGGTGAAATTTCTTTCTTCCCATTTTATTTTAAAGAAAAATAATTCTGTTGGCTTGTGACAAAAGTCTCTCTGAAAAATTATTAAAAAAAGGTAACTTTTACATTGATTGAACAAACATTATCAGATAGCCGAGTAAGTTTGAGAGCATTGCAACAAAATCCTTGAAGGGAAATTTAACGTCAAAAGAAATGCTACTTTAAAAATTAAAAGTGAAATTCCGTGAGATGTTGTAAATGTAATGGCACAGAAAAAAGGAAGAAATCTATTAAATGTTGGAAATTCTAGAAAATATACCAAGTCATATGAAAAAAAATAATAAGTAAAATTCCAGAATATTTTGAATTTTTCATGAGTCTCTTCTTTTTGTTTGATTTCCCAATATCTGTTACTCAGAGGATTTATTATTTTTCTCCTTAGTCCTTGGAATAATGATGTTTGGGAATACCTGCATATTATACTCAAGAGTGTTAAGTGCATAATACACAAAATATTTCCCACAAGTTGAATTTTGTATGCCTGACACATTTCTAACTGGCCCTGATATTTTCTAAATCTTATAAAGTCTCCTTCCTTTTGGTAGAATAATCTAACGAGTTCTAAAAGACTGCATGAGGAATTATGACCAGGTCTTAATGATAACAGAAAGTCAGAAGAAGGGGCGACAGAAACCTTTATTCAATCAAAAAATAGTTGCACAAATGGGCCAAAGTGGGGCCATCTGTCCATTTGTGTAAGCCCAAGTGCCGCATTTGGGGCACTTGGGCTTACACAAAGCCAATTCTTCTGGCTTAAACAAGCAACGTTTAACTTAAAATAAAGTGAATTAAATTTAGCCTAATGGCTTACAAGATAAATTAACGCCCAGGGAGGCTCTGACTCGTAGAAACCGGCAGAAACAAGCTTAAAGGCTAGGAGCACTCAACGCCACAGAATCAAATAGCTAGTAATTTAAAATAGCAACGTGGTCTTCAAGCAGGGGACTTCTTTATTTCTCAATTTGAATATACGCGGGCTAGGTTATTAGCATTCTGGCAGGAAAGCGTGGGTGGAAGCGAGACTAAAAGCAAAGTTGCTTTCACTAAAAATTAACTGCTAGTAAAATTAAATAAATCCCCACAATCTAAAGGTTTTATTTTATTTGTGTATTATGTGCTTTATATAGTTCTGTAAACAAGTTGACTATAATTCATAAATATATGCCGTGTTTATTCTGACGGTAAAAGTGTTGCGTTCTAAATTTTGTGTTATCCAATCTTCCTATATCCATATTATGGTTTCAGGCGTGAGATAGTTATGATGTTCATTTAATTTATTTTTTGATGTGTATAAATCCTTTTAATTTTTTATCCATTCTTATATTCTTTAAGAAACAGTTTCATTCAGTGAAAATATAAATTTCTTAAACATATTTTAAAGTGAAGGCATGTACCAAATTTACTAAGTTAAATGAAAATTGCAGTGCTTTAAAGAAAGTTAATGCTCGAGTTTTATAATAATTTAATATTGTATTTTAAATTCATTTTTCTTTATTTATATTGTAGCATTCATTCGAGGGCGTATGTTTTCAGAAAGTATGCATGAAAATACTCGTAAACAGAATATATAAAAATTTGAGTCTTCAGAGACTTTCATAAACAGCGAAACTTTAACAAGATTTGGGCGTATTAAGCTGTGCATTGTTAAGTCCGTAGGGGATCTTTCGAGAAAGATAAGTTCTTTCTTCAACTTCTATTCCCGAAATCTTTGAACCACTGAAAATGTCTGCCTTACTTTCACCGTAAAAATTGACTACGGTACCTTGAAATTGGACTCAATCGAAACAAGAACCATTTAGCCTTAAGCCAGTACCTTAACATTTAGTAAAAAATGCAATCCTTCAGAGAGTTCAAGCATTTTAGAGATAGGAAGATTTCTCCAATCGTCGAGGGGTGGTCTTAGTTAAGCCCTCTGGACCTAATATTGGTTTTCTTATTTTCTTTTTACATAGCAAAAGGAACTGTGGTGCTTGAGCTTCCGTAGATAAATGTGAAGCCCAAACAACAGGAGGTGTTGAATAAAACAAGTTTATGAAAGTCAAACAATTTTCTAGGTTGATAATAGAATTTCTTTTCTTTTCCAGATTTCCTGCAGTAAGGAAAAGAATTTTTTTTCTATATTAAAAGTAATTGCTTCTTTAAATGAAAGGTATAATATATTTACTAACCTTGATCAAAATTTTGTATCATTGTCGAATTTAATCGTAGATTTCATAAAATGAAATTATTTTTCCTTCTAAATTTTCTTCATCAAGCTAATTTTTTTACATATTAAATGTAGTGCGGATAACTTAAATACAAAAGCGCAATAAAATTTTGATCCATTATTTGTCGCATGCATATTTAATGAATTCCTTTGCCCAACTAGTAAATACTACTATATTCATTTTTCCTCCTTCCGTCGAAAGGAACAAAAAAAATTGTATCGTTTTTGTTAGAATGTTTAAACGTAAAAAATACTGAAATTCAAATTTAAGAGATTCTGTTATTTGGTTGCTTATATCTAGAACTGCTGGACAAATTTTAATTGAAATTTGGTGGGGACATACTTATAGGTTGTGAAAATAAAAAAAAAAAAAAATTAAAAAAAATCAGGGTATACGTGCGTGATATGGAGTAATGTCTTCGTCGCAGGAAAGTCTAAAACAGAGATTGCGAGATCGCACTGCAAAAGGGAGGTAAATAAGGAGTATGGTCCCTTCTGGAAAGTAATACAGCTTCCAAACCCTGGCTTCATACTGGAAAGAGACGGTTTGTGACAATCAGGTCCACCCTATAACAGAGGTGCCTTTCAGATCCTGAAGATTTGGGGGAGGGAGAAGGTGAGTTTGAATTGCCCTCTCAAGGGCTTTTTAGATATCTTTAATAGAATTTATGTTTGAAGCTACAGTCAATCCATCCGGGTATTATATCTTTCCAAAAAATCCTCATCATGTTAGCCTTACGTTGACGAGTACTGTCACTGATAAAAATGAAATGAAGGCTTATTTCACACTAAAGGCGAACATAGGTCTCTAAGATCTCTTCTTTTCTCTCTTCTTCTTTATACTTATAGCAATCGCAGAGCCTTTTTCAAGAAGGTTTTTATCCTCATCAAACATGACGCCTACTCAGCCAATCAAAAGTCCGTAGTCGTACTGGTCATTTTAATGGAAGCTGAGTAACATGCAGCAAGTTCATGAATCTTTGCAGATGAAATGACGTCAAGAATGAGAGAGAATGACTCACCCAATGTGACTGACTGAGATTATAAGCAGACTCATCCATGCCGAGAACGAGTTCCTGTTGATACTTGATGCAAATTCGATGATAACTGCACCATGCTAAACAGGCTGTCTTATGAGTGAGTATAGTATAACGCAAGCATCAGAGTGTTTTGAAAACAGATGAGATCTTAGGTTCTATATTCGCCTTTTCAGAGATTCATTTGGCTGTCAGTAACGATGATGTTCGTCTGTTTAAGTCTAATCTGGTGGCTAATTTTCTGGAAATTTTAACCAGAAGGACCGGCCAGTTAGATTTCAAAACTTAGTCCTACAGAACATGTCTAGGTGTTCTTAGGAAGACAACAGAAACTCGTATTTCCCTCACAGTATTCTCCAGATTCTCAAAATTGAGTTATAATGAAGTCACGTTGGGAGAGTTGTATGACTGATAGTAAAGATAATAATTTTTATTAGCTTCCTTAGTTCGATCTTGCAACCCCTGTTTCAAACCTCCCGAGCTCATTATGCTTTATGCATGACTACCCATATGTATCTTCAGCCTTGAGTGGTAATTTTTTATGTATTATATCAACCTATATCTATCTCAAATTTCATTCCATTGTGTCCAGCAGTTCTGTCGATAGTCGAATGAATGTGAAAATTCTCTTAATTTTTAATAGTAGTGTATTTCCAAATTTTCTGTTGACAATGCGGTCATTTAGACATACACATACAACCTAAATATTAACACTATTTGGAATCACAATAAAATAAAAAAATTCAATAAATGTGTTATCTTTTTTCTGGAGGCCAAGTATGAATTTTACTGTGTTTCTCGCATGGAAATATATATTAAGTCATTTCTTAAACATGTTGTAAGGTATTTTCTCTCCTCCCAGCATGCCTTCGGGGTGTAACAGTAGCACACTCGGAACGTATTCGAGAGGTTCAGGTTCGAGTCCAAGCGAGGTCATTGCTAATTTTTTATGTCTCCTGCTTCAAAATAATCTAATGACATCTACTAGTGGCGCCCGAACTAAGCGCTTGTGGAAGATAATTCGTCACTATCAGTATATTGGCTCCCCTAATCCCCAGTTGCCCTTTAAAGGCAGGAACATAAGCTACTTTCTTCCTCCTTTCAGAGCACCTTCGTGGTGTAATGGTACTACACTCGGCACGTATTCGAGAGTTCCAGATGTCCACGCCTGCTTCAAAAAGTCTAATGACTCTACGATATAATAAGATTATTTTACTTTTCCGTTTATAAATTTTCGTAACTGAAAATACAAGTTATTTTCCTACAAAATAAAACAATGCATTTTTTATTTATTGAGATATTTATTTATTTACTTACAATTTCAAATAAAATGAAATAAAAAACAGTCTTTACTTCTATTTCAAATGATACAAAACAATAAAGGTTATTTTTTACTAAAACATGCACTAAAAGTAAGTGCATAATCTTGTTTTACCTTTAGCACATTAATAAAACTAAAAATTCAAAAAAGCTGACACATTATGTTTTTCATTCTTAAAACATAGTCCCTAATTTTAAAATTTTACCAGGTTAATATTCATATAAATAAATTTAATGACTTCTTAAAAATAAATGATGTACTGTATTATCCATTTATGTTGTATTGATTAAAGAAAAAGTGCGAAATAATACAAATAAATTAAATGTTAACGTATTTTTACCTGGTCTTGAAAGACGAATAAGCAATCTAAAAAACTACAGGTCCGAAAAGTATCAAGATAACTGGAATTCTGTTATGTGTGTGTCAACATACTGAACATACTGCAATCCAATGTCTCTTCGCATGTCTTGTTCACTACACATAAATTTACAGAAATGTTCAGGGGGAAAAATCATTTAATTCTGTACTAAATTTGTACTATAGTCTAAAATCTTTAACAAATGTCTGAAAAAGATAAAAGTAGCCTGCATGGTTTTATTAAAAATATTGTTATTCATAATATTATTCTATGATAACAGTAAGTATATTTTTTGCGTTTTAGCTGCGTTTTGAGAACCAATAAGTGTAATCTTCGAGATAGATTCACAGCCACTACAACTTTTTTGGAAACGCAGAGGTAGATTTTTCTTTTGCCAAAACCTGTAGACAACTGTATTGTTATTACACATAGTAAACATAACATACATAGTAAAACAATAAAAGAAGTTACCTAAATCCATAAGCATGAGGTGAGAAACAGAGCTATTATAAAGCTTTAAAAAAGAAAAAGAAGGCTTTATGCTAGAGCTTTCCAAACTCTGTTTCAGTGTGTTACTACAGTTTGCAGCAACTGTGTTTAGCATTTAATACAACTCACCCAGCCTAAATTACAACTTGGAAGTGCCATAAACTCATCTCATCTATGTTAGGCTACAAAACCCACGATCGTTTGTAACTGAGTAGTTAATTAAGTAGTTAATCATGGCAAAGCATTTGTTAGCTATGCAGCTTCAAAGAGCGAGAATTTTGGAACAGTTATTTTAGTCATTGTTCATTATATTAATCGTTAGTTGTTTTATTTGCATTGTTTTAATTTTCTTATTCTGTTATGACACCAAATTCCTTTTTGTGCGCCTTTTTTAAATCAAGTCGTTTTTAAACAAAAATATGTTGTCTATTCTTCACTTCAGGTTAAAAATTAAAATTCAATCAATTCCCGATTGTCAGAGGAAACCGGGTTCATCGCGAACCAATTTAAAAACAGTTAAGTTTGCTTATTGCTGAATAACGAAAAATCCGAATCTCAAGCCATAACTAAATAGTGTTTGTATAAATATAGAAATGTTTAGGCGAATTTTTCGATTCAACTTAGTGAATTCTGAAAATTAAATTAAAACTGCTCACATAAACTAGTAAATTTGAAATGAGATAAAATCATTATACTATTTAAGATTTGTTACCATTTATCTAGGAAACGAAGCTATTAAAAAATCTGAAAGTGTTCAGATTTTAACGATGGCCGAGATGGACAGTTTTATGGTTTGTCAGTAGAGCTTATCAATAGCGATGGTACAGGTAGAATAGCGAAAGATGTTATAGGAGTATTTGGTCATCTTCACATCTGTACCTGATTTTTATAGCACATCCTTAATATAACTGTATGCCTAACATATACGATAATAGTGAAAAGTGTTCCGCTTAGTCTCAGCAGTCCCCACCATGCAACTTCTTTCCATGTTCTGGTTCTTACTTCAATGTTCCTCGTTTCGTGGCCAATCCCCAGAGGACACAGTACTAAGTTCTTTATTGATATTTATTCATTTACCTTTTTTTAATTCCATCGACGGGATCCAACAGGCTGAAAAACACCTAACCCAGTGGGCCAGCTTTTCCGTCGATGGTGAAAAGAAAGAAAGAAAGATGAATTTGAGATTAAATTATTATGGGAACGTTATGTATCTTTTGTATACTTAAAAAGAGAAAAATTATGTAATTTAGTTGTATAAAAGTAATTAATGTTTTTAATTATATATATATCAAGAATTAAAAGCATTTTTTTAAAATTAAATCTACATTGCATACAAGGATAATTTTTATATTATTTGAAATGACGAAAGAATAAATAAAACAGAAAGTGCTCAGATTTTAGCGGTCTCCCAAAAGGGGTTTTTAAGGTTTTTCTACATTCTCGCTGAGCTCGCAGTCTGCCAGCCTACTGTTGCACTCACTCCTGCTAATCCATTTCTTTTTGTCATTTTAGCTTTATTGTTAACCATTATTTTCTTTGCACTTAAGTCATACGCAATAAAACAGCAAAATTAAAAACAAAATTTAAATCAGCATGTGTTTAGAATTCCCAATGCAGTTCTGGCATACATTTTTCTATTCTTTTTTCGGTCTTTTCTCCGTTTACCATATCAATGTGCAGTATTCTTAGTAATAATAACTTGTAAAATCTTTTTTTTTTTCATTATTAACGTTTTCTGTGCTAAATTTATTAATTAAATATCATGTTCGCAGTTACAACACATAAAACTCAATTGAATAACAAAATCACAAAATATTTAAAAACAGCATTTCCTTAAAATTCCGATGTTTAGTCTCGGGCGCTGGAGATAACAATGTTTCAATCCTTGCATTGTTGCCACTGATCGCTTTCAAATCTCTGATTTCGTTAAAAATTTATTTAAGTTTTACAAAATATTAAATATAAAATTCGAAATTAAAAATTCGGGTTTCCAAGTGCAGATGCTCGGTTGGAGGACTACATAATTCAAAATTTGACGGCTCTAGGTACCGTTATGTTTTCACTACGCAAGGAACATACATACATGCAGATTTTCTATTACCTAATTTCTTTAAAAATAATACAAGGCGATAATATTTGGTGGCAACAATTTCCAAAGTGATTCACCATTATAGTGTACGACGCAAAATCCCGTTTCGAGACTAATAACCCATTCGGGGTAAAAATTAAAACAAGCTTAATTGCACTTCGCATTTTACGAAGAATGCAGTTAATTGGAGCTCAGATCCTCGGAGTTCGGATATTATAGATCTACTGTATTGTAGTAGTAAGTTTCCAAAAGTTGCAAACAAAGTACAAAATCTTCATATGATTACCTAAATATTCTTCTCATGGATTAATAAAAAGCCATAAAGATTTTAAAAATAAGAAATTTAAATGTTTGTAATAGCTGCCAGTTTATTTCAGAAAAAATATTAACAAAGCCGAAAATCTCCAACTTCAGTATTTTAAAACGAATAATGTACAATAAAATAAATTCTGGCTTGAACCTGTCACAAAATGCGACAATATAAAATATATAACTGAATTCTTGAAAGATTTTTCGCAACAGCAGTTATCCTCTTTGTGCAGCATTTTCTGGCAATTCCTTGAAGCTTATCGAGTTAGAAATGAAATCCATCCTTTCGCTTCCCAGGATTCTTACTTTCCTTGCATTTTATGAACTACTCAGTGATAGTCAATACACTGAAACGACTTCACATCAACCTTTTTTTATACGAACGTGGATTAAACTCAAATCTAGAGGGACTGAAGTCTATTAAAAGTCACTCTTTGCGAAGAAAACAATTTTCGGTTTACCCAGAAAAGAAAACAATAATAGCAACTTCATCCATAACATGAAAGAGGCGTGTTCCAGCCTTTTTATGAGCTCATTACCGTGCAACTCATTTAAAGCAGAGATGCTTTTTTCTTTTCGTCTCTTCAAAGAAGAACGTTTTCTTTTCCGTAAATGGTAATGTATATCAAGTTAAAATTCTAAAAGGTTTCTTTTGAAATGACAGAGCTGTGCTGCATTTACGTGCGTAATTCGAAGGCCGATATTTT
Organism: Stegodyphus dumicola; assembly: GCF_044657685.1. Lineage (NCBI taxonomy): Eukaryota > Metazoa > Arthropoda > Arachnida > Araneae > Eresidae > Stegodyphus > Stegodyphus dumicola. The sequence goes on from NC_140777.1 coordinate 139,012,438, forward strand.
ATCACAAATAAATAATTTCAGATAATATAAGATATTCTCAGATAATAAAAAGTATTCTCAGCAATTCTCAGATGTTGCAACTTTGAACTCAATAGAGTTATGCTGAACTGCTGTAATGTGACTAATTAATCTTGTCCTTTACCTTTTGTTTTCAATAAATCTGTAAAGATCTGTGTTTTTTCTAACTAGTTACTTTTATGTTAATTAGCTTTATTATCTTTCTTAGAATAATCTTTGGAATATGGTAACAGGTAGTTTGGCAACATTTTGGTAAGGCGATAAAAGTTACTAGCTAGGACTTAAATATAAATAGCAATAATATGAGAAGTACACAGTTCGAATCACAGATTATTTTGTCTCAGAGAAGTGAGAGATCATGAGACATGTCATGTGACATTTTCAGGAAAATTCCAATCGGGATTTTAGCTAATAAGCAGTTAGAAACAATTTCGCTGCTAAAAGTGCATAATCGCTCACTTATTTGTTTGGCGCTTTTTACAAGAGTAAGAAGAATTAATTGGCTTATTGTCAATTTTCTTTGACTTTTTAAGTGAAAATAGGTCGATGTGTACATGGATAAAGTCAAAAGTGTGCGCAATGCCATTTCTGTGCAATTCTGGGATTTTCTTAAGTGAAAATAGGTCGACGTGTACATGGATACTGTGTATATGCAATTCTTAAAAACGCGGCAAGTAGTGGGCGATTCTACACTTTCTTCCAATTTCGAACCTAATCTTCTTCATGATTAAGCTCTTTTGTTCCATAAAATTTCTAGCATAAGTGTAATTCGACTAGAAGATTGTTGGAAAAAATGTTGAGAAAAAAAAAAAAAAAAAAAAAAAAGGAAAGAAAAAAAAACATGCCTTTACTTCGTGAAAACAAAATGGCGTCCAAAAAAAAAAAAAAAAAAAAAACTAGCAGGTTGCTGTAGCAGGATTGTTCGCCAAAGTTTTGCCAAAAAATCGCCAAGTTACCATAATCCGAAGATTCACCAATGAAATATAGCTTTATTAACTTTCTTCTTTTCCGTTTTCCTGCCAGAACGCTCATTTTAGTTCGCTCGTATTCAAGTGAGGTAGAAAGCGATTGTATTTAAAAGATGGTTTTAGATAGTTGAACTAGACCGTGTTCCCCTCTGATTAAACGTTACTCCCGGGCACGTTACTAATTTGCACGTTAATAATAAGTCTTGATTGCAGTCCGTTTGCGACTTGCCATTAGGTATGTCACATCGCTATTAGGTTAGAGACAACTTGAGCGTTATTCATTCTCTGTAGCCTTTGGCTACTTGCGACTTTACTTAGCTTTACTTTGAATTCATTACTTTTAAGGTAAGCCTCAACTGCTGGCTGGTTCTGAAAGCCCAAAAACTATCTTCTTTTAAAATACTGAATTTTCTTAAAGGATCTGTAAAATTTTGGCTTACTGTGTAAGGATCCTAAGTTTTACTAACGTTTATTTTATTTTAAATCTTTACTATCACTTCTTATTTTCTACTTCCGGCCAGAATTAAAAGCTTTAACTTATTTATGCAAATTTGTCTTGCTAACGCCAAGTACTTAAGTTGTGGCTTTTTGCCAAGCAAGAGAGAGGAAGAAGTTATTAGAAGCAGGCCGCTTGCCATAGCAGTTTTACTCGGTTGCTGGTTGCCTTCAAGGCCAGAGGTTTAGTCCTCTTGATAAGTTCAAACGTATCGTAGTTTTAGCAGCTCTCTGTACTACATACGGATTTTGTTAAATAACGACCAATCTTGAAGTTAGACACTTGTATATTAATCCAAAGTTAGTTTTAGTTAGAGTTTTTAGTTAGTAATTTTATATTCTTACGTTCAGACCACAAGTGTTTGGTCTCTGTATTCCGAAGTTCCGGAGACCGTTGTAAAGATAGAAAAATAAATGGTTTTGTATACCCTTCCTGTGTGTATTGTCTACTTCACAAATTATTGAACATAGCTTGACTAAGCTCCCTGTTCCGAGTCAGGACAGTTCATGTTTCCAAAGCAAGTAAAGAGGAATCCAAGTCCTGATAACTGGACATAGCGATAAATCGCTTACATTCAGAGTGAGTCTCAAGTTAGTTTATGCTTCCAAAGGAGGTGGGACACTGCAAACCCTCGAACATAAAACATAAAAAAAAGGAAAAAAAATTACAAGTTTTAATGTGTATTTGAATTTCGATAACAATACTGTTGCAATATTCGGTAACAATATTGTACGGGTTCGTAATAGACTGAATGTACAAGTCCGATAAAAAGTTAATAAAATTTATTCTTATCGCAAGAAATGTAACAAAACTCTAGGTTTTCCCCCCTCATAGATATTCGTACAATATCACAATGTCACGCAATACAATCAGTAGCTATATTTTTACTACGAAAACGTTAAACAGTTCAAAGCGCAGAGAAAACTAATCCGATCGAAATTTACAGCAGCTAATAAACAACAACATCTCACTAAAACAACTTAGTAAACAACTGAACTGAAATGTCGTGTACGAGAATATTCTGGTAATTTCTATTTTCTCGATATTTCTGAAAGCAAAAGAGTAGAATTACAGTTACAGCTAACACACAATTACATTTATTGAATTTAAATATAAATTACAAGATATATATTTATTAAATTTCGCGTGCTCCTGTATTTTTATTTTTCCGGCGTAGCTTTCTCTTTCGTCACGCGCTGCATTGCACGGGAAAATAAAACAATTTTAATCACAATTCTAATAAAAATAGTCAACTAAATACAAAATCCGTAACAATATGTATCTTCTCACGAAACATAAAATGATACATATTCGCATCAAAATTGTTTTCAAGCGAGATAGTCTAAATAGGAAATTAATATAAAAAATAGACAATTTTTTTAAATACTGTACTAAATCCAGTTTAAGCTTGAACAAATATTGCATTATCTCTATGTTAAATCCTACTTTAGCTTAAAAACCTTACACTTGGTATCATTATTTAAGCATATCAAAATATAAACCACTTATGAGAAATATGATAAGGCAAATTTCTGTAGCAAAAAAAAGCATAGAACATCTCTTTAGAATTTGAATTTTCCTGTGTAGTAAGTGTAATTATAAATTTATAATTTTCGAATAGATTTTAAAAAATTAGCATCTCCATAAGATAAGATTTAGTAGAACGTTATTCTAAACGCTAGAAGCGTAATTGAGGCACTCTGAAAGAATATCGAGAATTTTCAATTCTAACTGAACTTAGAATGCCCATGCCAGGCATTAAATTACATTCATTCATTTTATTGAGCTGCAATGCTATTGAAAAAATAGTAAAAACCAAAATAACAAATATTAAAGTTTACGTCTAATATTTGGGAATATTTATATTCTATGACACATTATCTTACACATATTTCAAGCATGTGAGTTTTAAGCTTCAAACAACAAAATGCATATGGCGCAGAATGTGTATTTGCAACTACAGAATTCAGTATACATAATAATAGTAAATAAATATATAAAAGTGTCGAACATTTCAGTGCGTCATAAAAAATATAGCTCCTCCACACTAAAGCCGCGAATCTTTGAAACAATTGGTTCAGAAGAAAGAACTTAAAGGTTGCATATTGGAAAACTCAGGCTATGACTTCTACGGCGTAGTAATTCTTTAATATTTACATCTGAAAATATGCGTTTCTTATATTTTAATTTAATTTTTCCATTTTTATCTTCAATTTCTTTAGACGTTTGCGGCCCACCAGCGGCCGAGCGGTAAAGTCGCTGAACACTGGTAGTTCGGTCCGAGGTTCGAATCCCGCGAACGGGCTGGCTGCATGGGCGTTTTCGTGGTTTTCCCCATGTGTAACGTGTATACGAGCCAGTTTCCCTTAGAAAGTCCTCCACGAAGGCATCCCTCCTCTTAGGCAGATAGCCCTCGAGGCTTTGCCATAATCACATACACACACACACACACTTTAGACGTTTGCCTGTAATATATTCTATATTCTACTTCGTAATTTTATCCTCTTGTTATTTCACATCTTGTCCTTTTTATCAAATTCAAATTTGAAACAACTTAGATTATCGTCTGTGTTCCTCCTTTTTTCCCTCTTCGCTTCTTTTCTTTTCTTTCAATCATCGAGCTATTTTTTTTAACAATTTAAGCTACGATAAAAAATCGCCCAATTTACTTTAGAAGTGAGTAAAATATTATTAAAGTTATTATATTCTATGACACATTATCTTACACATATTTCAAGCATGTTAACTCAATTATTCGTGGAAATAAATCAACATAACATAAATTCAAGGCAACGAATTCATTGTGTAACATACTAACATAAGAATCAGAACAATGTTTTTTATATATCAACAACAACAGAAGAATAAGTATGGTTTGGAACAGGGATCAAATTTTTTATTACTGAAGAGCCATTCAACAAATATTGAATATTATTCTTTCCATTAATTTCAGTTCAAAGAAACTACATTGAATTCCAGTTTGATTTATTACTTTTCCAGCGCAAAATAAAAAGGAATCTTAAACCAGTATGTTAATGGATTTGGAGGGTAGGTATGAAACATACATTTCTCTAGAACTAATAACAAATAAATAACTCATTATGCACATATTGTAAGCTAATGCTGAATGAATTGTTTGCTTTCGATCCAATTAAAAAAATCTCGATAAGCGTAAATAATTTTCTAACACATTTAACTGCTTAGAACTGGACCTCAGAAAATTTTTTTACAGTGATTCTTGCTTGTTACTTCCTTGTACGAAGTAAAAAAGTACATTATTTCGGGCATCAATATTTCAACGAAAATATCCATTTCGACAGCTCTCGAATATACACTCACGTTTGTGAAAATTGCAACACCAAGAAGGAATCGTCATAATTGAATGCAATTTAATACACAGTTGAGTGGTAGTGGTACAAATAAATGATTAAATGTTCAAAGCAAACAAACAAGAACAAGAGATCAGAATCAGTATTTTGTGTGGCCACCACGCGCCGCAATAAGTGCTGCTACACGACGTGGCATGGAGTCAAACAAAGTTTGAATGTCTGACTGAGGAAGAGCATTCCATATCGTTTGTACGCGTACCCAAAGTTCGTCTGCAGACGCAACAGGACGAGGATCACGAGCAAGACGCCGACCAATGACATCCCACACATGTTCAATTGGCGACATATCCGGGGAACACGCAGGCCAAGGAAGAAGCTGTACCTGCTGCGCTGCAAAGAAGGATTTAACAATCCGAGCAGTATGAGGGCGGGCATTGTCCTGTTGAAATACAGCGCCTGGCAAGCTTTGAAGGAAGGGAACAGCTTCGGGCTGTAGAACTTCACGGATATACCGGTTGCTGTTCAGATTGCCCACAATTCGTAGCAATTGATATCGTCTATGATATGCTATGGCGCCCCAGACCATAACTCCGGGTGTTCGTCCACTGTGGCGTTCGATAATGCACTCCGGAAGGTGGCGTTCACCGGCATAGCGTCTGACACGAATGCGGCCATCATGGTACCACAAATTAAAGCGGGATTCGTCAGAAAACACGACATGCTGCCAATCAGCACGCCAGTCTCTATGCTGATTGGCCCATTGTAGCCGCAGGCGGCGATGGTCGTGCGTTAGGGGGATCCTGTATAAAGGAGTCCGTGCGCGCAGTCCACACTGCAGCAGACGTCTACGAATTGATGAAGCACACAATGAAACACCTGTAGCTATTGACCACAGTGCTGCAATTGTCTAGAGGAAGCTGTACGGTCCGTCCGCGCCATGCGGACCAGGTGTCTATCATCGCGAGCTGACGTCACATTTCGGGGTCCACTCCCGGATTTCCGAGTTGTCCGACACTCGTCCGTCCACTGCTTCCAAACGCGCATCACTGTGCTGCTGTTACGCTGCACACGAGAGGCTACTGCACGATACGACAATCCAGCTTCACGAAGGCCGATGATTCTCCCTCGTTCAAACTCTGTAAGTTGTTCAAATCTCGCTCTCTTTCGTCGACGAGGCATAAGTACAGATTGAGTTAACGTTTACCACTAGCAGATAACCACCGATAACCATACACGCCTCGCTACAGCCGTCTATTTATTCGGATCCATCAGCCGTTCAGAGGGCGCTGCTCAGCATACGCATGCGCTACGGATTTGCAATTCTAATCATTTGCTTATCATGCGCTACTTTGCATTTCCTGAAAATTTCAGCTCACTCGCGTAAGTCCTTCATGGTGTTGCAATTTTCACAAACGTGAGTGTATTTGAAAAATTTTGTTGCATGACTTCGGCACGTATGGACAGAATAAATGGCTCTTTTATCCAAAACGAATAGTAAAATGCATAAGGATTTGCTATAACATCTAGTTGAGCACCTCCCTTTTTTTCAGCATGTATATATACAAAACATGAACGTTTAGACATGTAACGTTTTAGAAGATAAGGAAATAGTTGGAGCTTAAATTGCAAGTTTACAATTTCTTTAACATGAAGATCCTAACCATTTTGTATCTCGAAGAAAGCCGTACCCAAAGGTAATACAAGTAAAAATTTCAATATTGAAAATATTACGTTAAATAAGAAAATAAAGTGAAATATTGATCTCCTCAGTTCAATGCTTCAAACAGAACTTATCAAGGGAAAAGTGTTTTGAAGCGCAATGGTCTGGGCTTCAAAACATTTTTTAGAAAAAAAATATTTTAATACAAATTTTGAGTTTACAACTTCGAAATTTCTTTAAATCTGTGTATTATTAAAATATTATTATCTAAAAGCAAACATACAATTTGAATTCAAGATTTCATCAAGTTATTTTGAATTTTAACTTATTTTTTTATCTATTGAGATTACTTAGAGCAAAATATATTATGATTTCCAAAAATGCTTGAAGACTGATTTTCATTAACTTTACTATATTATTGTCACGGTAAATAAAAGTTATAGGTTAAATTCTTTGCAACTGAAGGGACGTAAATTAAGATGTGTAATATCCGAAAGCTGGTTATATATATAAATTCTACAAATATATTTAAAGTTTCATTCAGTAAACGCAAAATATAAAATTAACTACGTAAAATTAGCAAACGTAATATTAGCTAATTAAGACATTGTGATTAATTTTACGATATGCATAAATATACTTAATCATCATCAATTCTTTCTGATAATTTTAAATTAAAATTTATTATTGGTAATAGGGAAAGGCTTTATTTTTATACATGTATTACTAAAAATAATCTGATTTAAAAAATAAATAAAAAAAAATTAGGATTGCACTAAAATCCTATAACTTTAATATATTTTTAAGTCAGAAGTACTTCGAAAAATCTCATCAAAAGCATTATCTTTATTACAACTTATTATCCTAAACATAATAACATAATACATACTATTAGATTAGAATGGTTTGGTTTGGTTTAGTTGATTATGGGAAAATACGATTAAGAGGAGTATAAGAGAGTTTAAGGGAAACTGTCCCGTATCCACGTTTTGCGACGGGTAAAAATAAGAAAAAAATACGAAAACGCCCATTCAGCCAGCACAAACTCAAGAGATTAGACTGTTATTAAAATATAACTGAAATTTATAAATGCATTCTTTACCAGAAATATTATTTAAGAATTATGTTCGATTGGTAACTTAGCTTTACAATTATTAAAATTATTCGCTATTTAATATTTTAAAGGCTAGATAAATAATAATAGTTCTTAAAATGAAATAATTATCCTTATTAATCGTATTCTAACAATAACAATAATTGGAAAATAAACTCATATCTATTATAAACAAAGAAATGAAAAATCACAAATATTCTTAGAATTTTTGATAATGTCTATCTTTGGAAATTTACCTTCATTTTAAACTGAAAACCAGGATTAGCGAAGTAATTTCTTTAAAAAAATTGTACTGGAGTATAATATATGTATTTCCTTTTTTCTTTAATTTCAAACAGATGTTTCCGAGGACATCCGATGTATTTTAAATCTCACGACAGGATGAAAATAGAAGTAACAAATGGACATAAAATTAAAAATAAAATAATTACTGAAAAAATCATGCAAGAACTGCACATTTATTGCGTATAAAACACTCGTCTTCATTAGTGAACGAATATACGTAAATTTGATGGGTAGCGTTTCCAAACGGAAACATACTAGAAACGATATTTAGAACTGTTCCCTTTTAGCAGGTATGTTTTCTCTCTTATTAGATAGTCAAGGAAATGCTGCTATGAAAAAGAAAAGAAACGAAAGCACAAAAGAATTAGTAACATTGTAATAGTAACGAAAGATCTGGGACTAAGCAAACGTTACCGGTATATATCACCAAAAGCATTTGTTTTCTGTTCCCCTTTTAAGTTACTTTCTGTCTGCATGCCTTCGTGGTGTAACGGTTAGCACACTCGGCGCGTATCGAGAGGACCAGGCTGGAGTCCCGAGGAGGGCATTGCACATTTTTCACGTCTTCTGCTCCAAAATAACCTAATGACTCTACGCAATTTTATTTTCTCACGCTTAAATTTCAAATATTTTCGAGGATTCTAAAAGTGTCTGAACATAAATCGTCTGAGCAACAAAAGTTAATGCCTGTGATGTAAAATTTTGTTTCTAGTTAAACTGGACATGACTCCAATATCACTTTTTTACCAAGAAATCTGAAACATTTTGTGATTATATTCATCTTATTTAAGAGTAGATAATATGATAGTTATGTATGATTTAAAAAGAAATATTAAAATGATGGTAGCATGCGAATGTTTCTTGAAAAGTACGAAAAATATTCTTCAGCGGATTTCAGATTTCTCGTTTCTTTTACTCTGTTTTACTCAAGAACTTTGTAAGAACTTTTACTCAAGAACTTTGTAAGAAATTTGCTACTTTGTAAGAAATTTTTAACCTTCTTAGCCTTACGTATTTGATAAAACGAAGCAGCGAACACTATGTTAAAAAAAAAAGTATTAATACCTTAGCTGACATTCAAACAGCAAAAGATTTTAAGTAGGAAGAACTTTTCAACTGAGCTTTTGCGTTTGCTTTTTTTATCCTTTTCCCAAGTATGTGATACACTTGTTACAGAGATGTTAGCCTCTCTTCTCAGTTCCACATAAAAGGGAATCTAAATTGAGTTTAAAAACATATTCTGGCAACTAGGTTGGTAATATGACTATTTCTTTGCATGTAACATATCTAACCACAAACGTAAGGAGGATGCCTTTGGAAAATCAGTTTATTTCAATATTTTTCAGTTGTTACATTTTTTCAAAGAAATATGCTTGTAGAAAGTGCTTCGGTTGCAATTTTTTCCGTTGCACTAATATTTTCCCGTTGAATTTTGAAGACTTGTTTGTCCAAAATAATTGGGATAAGCCCAGTTCGGATATCAACTTCTTGAAATAATCCCCGCTTAAGCTTGTTTTCATAACAAAAAATAAGTTATTTGTTTTTGAACACAGATTTCGAAATTATTGTTAGAAGGACTATTCAACGGATTTTTCAGTGCTAGTTGGTTGTACGCATGTGCCACGAGAGAACAAGAATACTCGTTATAACGTAATATATAACGTTATAACGAGACTCGTTATAACATTATAACGTTAAAAACTCATCATAACGTAATATATAACGTTATAACGAGACTCGTTATAACATTATAACGTTAAAAACTCATCATAACGTTATAAACTCGTTATAACGTTATTCTAACTCGTTATAACGTATTTTTAATGCATGTTTCATAAATTACAATTAAAATTTTCTTATTTAAAATTTCTGTGTTATGCATCCATATTTGTAATACTGAATGTTAAAGTTTTTTTGTTGCAATAATATGTGTTAAACTATTTCGCAACTTTTCCTTAATTATTACACAACTTCCAAAGATAGTTGTGCTATAAAAGCTGAGAGTAGCGTAGTTTAAACGAATCAGTTTTTTAATGAATTGCAAAAGGCCTAAACAATTGCAAACATACTAATAATAAATTATAAATTTTCTGTTTCAGGAACTGAGATTCTTAAATCAAAGGAACTTTAGTGACAAATGTCTTTTCAAAATAACAAATGTGCACTAAATAAATATTGAAAAAAAAAATTTAGATTATTGGCATTTGTAAGAAACACTTTAAGTATTGTTTAAATTTTAAATTACATGTTTCTACCAAAGAGCTTAAATATTTGGAATTCGCATTGTTCCAATGGGTGTAGATTTCACAGTTGATTATTTGGCATTCACTATGCTATGGTGATGCATTTTACTTTTTTGTTCGAAGTAGAGTAAGTATTGTAATTGCAAAAAATTTCGGGTATCATATTTAAACGAAAATATCCATTTTGACCTCTTTCGAATCCATTTGAAGGAATTTTTTTCGTGACATCTATATGTACGGACATTTTCCAAAAACGGATTGTAAAATAAATGTCAATGAATTCATGAGAGATGTTTTTGTCATATACATACCTACGTATGTATATATCTCTTATAGCTCAAAAACAAGTAGCCTCAGAACGGTGAAATTTTGCGTATAGGACTGCTTAACATGTAGTTGTGCACCTCCCTTTTTGGCTGCAATCGGCCTCTCCAGAAGTACATATATATATATATATATATATATATATATATCCACCCTGTTTACCCAGCTCGATGAGCTCAATTTTTAGCTCTTATATGTTGGTAAATTGTGCATTTTTTGCTTTAAAAGTGATTAAATTATGTCGTTCTTATGTTCCGGTTAATGTTTTTATACCTTTAGTTAATCTGCATGCTTTAGTTGTAGAATTATCAATACTTTAAAAGTTGTCTAAGTGCTAGTAAGCCTATCGTAGCCGCCAATTGTTTGAATTTGAAGCTCTTAGTAGAATAGTTAATTAAGTCAATTTCTACACCAACTTCTGTGTCTTTCTGCCGAGTGGGACGAAAAGTAAACTTTCAGTTTAGTGCACTGAAAAATCAGTCTTCATGCCCGCTGGCCGAATTGTTTGTTTCTGCGTAGAAACTCTAATTTTAATTCTAAAAATTTTATTTAAAAAATGTTTTAACTGCATTTGGTGTTTTATGTTTTTCTGTATTTTACAATTTTTAATGAAGACGATGTGTGTTTTTATGTATTTTGCCTTGCTGCGAAGTGGAAACTGATTAATTGAATGGAAAATGTATCTCTAATGAAATTCCAGGAAATAAGTTTAAATGAAATGCAGCAAAAAAATTGTATAATTTAATAAGCCGCACAAGGAATTAATGTGGTGTCTACGTCAGAACTGTTTACAATATATGTATTTTTACATCGTGAGTACAAAAATGTTTAGACGTAAAGGGAACAAAATTGTTAAAAACTGCATTTCATGTTTAGGACTCATTATTTCAATGCTATTTCTCTCCTTGTTTCGGTTATACCGGAATCGCATAGTTCGGTCCGTCCCTTGGAATATTGCTGTTTTGAAGCTACCTTCACAGTTTTCTCCTTCTAGAACAACTGAGACAGCATTTGCCATTTTAGAATTAAACAAGTAAATAATTCAATATTTAATTTGCTTGTTTTGCTCTAAAATTAATATAATTAATACACTTTTTAATTTTTGCAAAGAGTTGAGTAATATTTTAAGCATTTGTATGTGATTAGTTGGTCCAATGATTTTTTAAATCTTAAATGCATTTTTCTTCCATCAAATGGCTAACGTTGCATCCATAATTCTAAGTATGCAATTTATTGGGTTAATACCAGTCTCATTAATTATGAAATAATATCAGTTTCGGTAAATAAATCCACTATGTTTCGTATTTCATAATGAAACCTTGATTTAATACTTAAAAATTTATTTGAATTGTAAGCCGAAAGAATAAATTCAAAGCCCTATTTATTTACAAGTACTACACTTCTTTTTATAATTTCAAAACATAAACATAAGCTTATTTATTCATTATTCTAATCAGTAAATTCTTGCCTCTTTGAGAACCTAATAGAATGTCCATTAAACACCAGATAATTTGAATTAATTTCGCAGTTACAAACTTAAAAAGAAAAGATGGGAAGTTTTTCAGACGAACGTTTTTGTTAGAATAAATTAGTGTCACTTTTGCATAATGAAACGGCAACGTCAGAAACAAATAAGCTCCAAAGGATATATTGGCGACAGATGATTCTGCCTATATTTTTTAGAAGCAGAAGTCTTTGCACTAGATTGGTACTTGAGCTTCATTCACTTTTCACCATGTTACCTTTTTTATGGAATATACTCTTGATAATATTCTCTAATAGGTAAACCTAAAGATATTTAAAACTTATAAATTAGCCTATTGTAAGTTCTTTATTTCAACATTTCGATTTAAATGTTTGTAAAGACTGTTAACCTTGATCTGTATTCCATTTCTGTTCTATTTGAGCTAAGTAAACTCTCTAACTTCTTAAATAAAGGTTTCATACTCAATTTATTCTAACTTTTGATTTTATAATAAAACGGTAAAAGTTTACAAATAGGTGCCCCTTGTTTTTTTGACGATTCTTTTTTGACGCCAAGATCAGCGCCAGGAAAGCACAATTTCACGATGGCCAAATTATGTCGTCAATATATACACAAAACCAAAATAAGAAGTCAAACTTTAAAAAATTCAAAGAAACTTAAAATACACTTAAAAAAATCAGAGAATTGCACAAACCAGGCATTGCGCAAAGCCTTAACTTTGTCCAGGTATACATCGATCTATTTTCACTTAAACAAATCAGGAAGCTAAAACAAAGTTAAAACTATGATGGTAACCAGAAATGGGGTTTCATCGCTAAACTGAACAAATTTGTCGCTAATCGAAGGAACACCCAATTCTACACTAGAGCCAATAAAACTATGCTAAATAGAAGATAGTGTACCCAAATGCCTTAACTATAATTAAAACACAATAACACACCGAACAAATACTAATTTAGAAGTTAAACAGCAAAAATCAGCGTTATATTTTCAAATTTGCACAGTACTAGTTTCGATGGTTTTACCGAACCACCATCCTCAGCTGTCAAAACGCAATAACGCTTAGGTAAGATAAGAAAGCCTGGATAGAAAAATAAGCTAATGGGGCTATTTGTTGATTAAAGTGGCGCCTTTAAAGAAATTATGTTTTAGTTCTGGTTTCATCAACAGATGGCGCCATTAGCTTATTTTTTGTCCAGGCTTTTTTATCTTATGTAATCGTTATATCTTATCTCGTTCATTTGCGTTTTGACAGCTGAGGATGGTGGTTCGGTAAAACCATCGAAACTAGTCCTGTGAAAATTTGAAAATATAACGACGCTGATTTTTGTTGTTTGACTTTTGAATTAGTGCCTTAACTATAGTAAATGCACGACATGATAGTTTTATGTTAGTTTGATCATCGTAGAAAAGCATACATAACACAGCCCATGTTATTCTTTAAGTGGCAAAAGAATATAATATGCGATATTAAGTATAATTAGAAACAGCGAATTAAACAAATCAAGAGTGATTCCTGAAATGAAAATTTACTGCGGGAGACAGTACGAAAGTTGACTTCTGGAATTGCTCCATGAATAGCTAAAGTGTAAGTAATTAACATGAGAAAAGCCAGAGGAACTGCGGAGAAATTAAAATAATTTTTATGTCCCTTAATTATTTCCTTAATAAATTAAAAGTTAGAAGTAGAAATACTTTAATTACTTATTATAAGATACTAAGTGTGTATATTATTTAATAGTGGAGAAAGAAGTATTTCCTGACTGAACGTAAATATAATAAATTAGTTTCTACGGGTTGAAATAGTTTACTTTTTTAATTGCTACTGTATTATCATTTCTTTTCAAAGAGAAATAAATAAATAATTAATAAAGTAAAAACAAAAATCTGAAAGCTTTCAGATTTTACATTGCGCCCAAAGGGGCGTTTTTTACGTTTCGTGTGTTACCTTTATTTATAAAATATATTCTTCGCACTTAAATTTCTTAAATTCGCAAAGTAATTAATAGGTTATATCATATTTTTATTTTTATTTCAAAATGCACGATCTCCATTATTTATTAGACATTTAAAGAAATAATGTGCGAAAAAATAGTTCTTTTGTGCGTGTTTAATTAAAGAATGTTTTAAATAATAAAAATCGTTTAAAAACTGTTCAACTTACATGTAATCTTTCCTCTAATTTATATAGCAACTTCTGTTTGTTTAATACAATTTCTGCTATCAGCTTTTCAGATGTTATAGATGATACCCTTTTATATTCATAAAAGCAATTAATTGTTGCGAAAACAATAATAATACTAGCAATAATAATCACTGATATTTGAATATTAATTTTTCCTATAATAAGTTAATTTGCTTAGCTTTATTTTTACCACCAGAAAATTTGTTTGCATATTAGATTTTGATAAACATTAAGAATACATTTTAATTGAAAAGGTGTTTAGTCGTGAAAGAAATTCGTTAGCGTAACATTAAAATTAGGTAAAAGTGCAGGCTTAGATTGATACAGATTTTAAATAAAATTATTTTTATTACTTACGTTAATGGGTGAATATTATTTTTAATATGAAATTTTAAAATATTTGCATTTTTTTGCATTCTGTATTTGTATAGGGAATTAAAAGTAAGCTCTCTTTTTTCTTTTGCATTTCTGAAACAAAATTTAAAGCAAATTTTGTAAATATTATGGTATCAATTCATTTGGTGATTTGTCTCATGTGAATTCTTGTTTATTAATTCTGATGAATATCCACATCTTTTGTTAGGAAACATCAATCTCAATATAAAAGTTAAAATGATGTAAAAATGATATAGCGACCCTTGATTCCTATAGATGTTTAAATAATTTTAATTAAAATCCTGCCGATTTTGATTGCGTCGATTTTAAACAAAATTCTACCGATTTGACATAGGTTTCTCTTCTTAGGAAACAAAAATATTTTGCGGTGTGTGAGGCTCAGATAAAACAAGTAATAAAAAAAAATAAAGTACTACTTAGGTCAACAAAAAAAAATTTAAAAATACAAAAAAAAAATTAAAAATACAAAAAAAAATTAATTAATCACATATTAATAATTTTTTCACATATTTAAAATTTAAAAATTTTTAATATGTGAAAAAATTATATTAACATCAAGTGTCGTCCACTACAAGTTTAAAAAAATGTACTTGAACTTAAGTGGATGAATAAAAAGTATTCATTAACGATTGAAAATTAATTACTTAAATTTAAAAAAAAAATAAGTCAATTCCTACTTAGATCAACAAAGAAAAATTTTAAAAATACAAAAAGTGTTTTTTTTTAATTAAAAATTTTAAAAACTTTTAAGATGTGAACACACTGTATTAACATCAAGTGTCATCCTCTACCAAGTTCAAAATTTATTTAAATTTTTCCTCCTCCATCCAAGTTCAAAATTTATTTGAACTTGGATGGAGTATTTTATTAACGATTAAAAATTTGAACAAGATATAGGAAGAGTGTGAACTAAAAAGTGTCTAAAGAAAACAAATGCAGCACCATCTGTCGAGGGAAACACTAATAAAACTTGAAAAGTTCAGATATTAGAATTCTGAAAGCATTAGGAAAGAAACTGAGTTTGAAATTAATGTTATTAATTAAAGAAGCTAAAATTTGATAGATTTCAAGGAAATCCATTACACCTTTGTGAAAGTCTTTTGCAGAGTCAAATTCAAAATTATGGGTTAAGTATTATGGGTTACAGGATTAGATATCGAAGATTTATTATTTTCTCCTTTTCGAATTTGTTGTGAAATTTTAACGCATTTATTTAACATTGACCCATATATGTATAAACACAATGAGAAGAAATGTTTCAAGTTCTTCCACCTACTTCAAAATAGCTTGCTATGTAATATACTAATCACAATGTAAAAATAGCTTTGTTTACTTTATATGTGACTCTTAAATGTTTTCTTTAATTTAATTACATTTACAGGATAAAAATTAATTAATTTCTTTTCCTTATTTTTATAGGTAAGACATTTGACGTTTCTCTGACAGCCAGCATACAGAGACAATGCAGCATCAACTATTTTAAGAGTAACGTATACCAATCAAATGAATATTTTATGAAAGCGTTAAATGATATTAAACACATGATTGCTTTTAACTCCTGCTCCAAAAAAAAAAAAAAAAAAAAAAAAAAAAAAACCTCTTTTCTACTTCATTTCAGTAGAAAATGTACATAATTTACATGTATAGGTAGAGCGATGTTTCTATACATGTAAATGTTGGTATACATCGGTTATAAGTGGATTATCTGGTAGTGAAGGAAAAAAGGGAAGGTTAAAGAATAAAGCATTAAAGGAAAGTAATGTTAATTTGAAACACATATTACTCTTCTGGGAAGGTAATATTTGAATATCAATTTTCTACAGTACTTATCAGATGAAAATAGAAGTATTATACTAGGAAAAACTACGATAACAGGTACCAAGTAAAAATATTCTAGCCTCAACAAATAAATGTTACCCATTTGTTTTATTAGTCAAAACACTAAAAAGTTTTAGTCTGTTTTATATACTGCTATTGGTACTTGGAATCATTGTGCTTTGAAATACATTCTGTTTACCCATTGTAATTTTTCATTTTATGTACCTGATTTTCAGTAAAGTAGATTAGAAATTTCAGAAGCTGAAGTTCCTTCAAATAATTATTGCTAATTTTATATATGTGCTAAACATCAGCATAAAATATAGAAAATCTAAATTAGAACAATGTTTCAATTTGTGTAGAATTGGGTATCGCTTTTGAACGATTACAGCAATGAAAGATTTAACAATGAAGATAATATGTTTTTATACTGATAAAAGCAGTGACAGTTAAAACAATAAGGAGTTGAATAGCAGAAAAAGAAATTTTTATCAATTTAATAATATATCTTATGAATGATATTTAATATTTCTTTAGATTAAAAGAACAAGTAATAAATTTTCTTTAGCTATGTATAAAACAGCTATTTAGCTGCGTTCAACACTTTTGCTTCGATTTTTACACAACCCATATAACCAAATAATTTAATGCCTTAAAATTTCTCCGCTCTAATTCAAACAGCTCTTTCTATTTATATTCACCTCAAATGTTATATATTATTTACTATACATTTAGTGTTTTTTTTTCCATTTACTTTCATGCTTAAAAAAGGCGTATATAACTAGGAAAATTTTATGTCTCAAAATATTATGGCCGCTTTACATTACTTGCAAAACACTGTTTATGCATCTTTCATTCGATGATTATGAGTATTAAATAATCTTCATATAATTCCATTATATCTGTTCTTAATGACGTCCTCTTAGTCTCAAATGTTATCAAATATTAAAATGAAAGCATATAAAATACATTAATGTTAATCAGTATCATTATCCAACTTCTCAGTGAATGATGTTGTTCCATATTCATAAGGGATATTAAGTTTGCCCTGCATATATCTCTAGTCTTAAAAAGTCATTTTTCTAATGACCTGCCTGAGAAAATAGGGAAGGAGAAATTCTCATACACAATACACCTTAGTTACATTAACAGCTGTTGATGTTTATTCAAACTGTAAACTACGTGCATTATTATAGTGTTATCTTTCATGAACATCTGACAAAGGCAGAGCATAATCATCCTGGAATAGTTTACATCCAGACATCTTAAAACTTCAATTAAGTCAATTAACATGGAATAGTTAACCGAATTTTTCATGCACTATAAAGCCTTTATACAAGGATTTAACAATATATTTCTTCACGCATGTCATTTTAGATGTAAATCAATTTAAAACCAATGATGCGATCAACTTTCATTTGCAAACTATAGAAGATGTTTGTCTTAAATAATAATGAAATTCGTTTTGAAGGCTAGCATTCAAGTAATCTTTATCAGGCCTATTGTAGTTGCAAACGCGATACTACAGATTGAAGAGAAACAAGATAAGTAACGAATTTTAATGAAATGATAATTATTATAGACATAACACGACTTTTTCCTCTGAGGTAACAGTTCCATCTTTCAGAGCAAAATATCAAAAATGGAAACCTTAAGCTATAATAATGAAAGCTGATATCAAGCACCTTAATTTCATATTATCTTAAAAAGATAATATAAAATTAAGCTTAGACTGTTTATCGGCTTCACAACAATTAACATATCAGCTAAAGCATTAAGGAGACAAATGGAAATTGAAAATGTATAACGTGCCTGCCGATTTTTTGCTGTTGTTGTGATTTGCTGAGACTACAGCAAATTACACACAGAACACAGAGTAAATTACATATTTAAACAGCATTACAGTGGTTCACGGCTATTTGTAGTAAGTATGGAAAAGAAATTCCTAATTTATGAGCAAAAATGGTTTTTTCCATTCTTTAAAGAAATGCCAGACATTTTATGCACAGAATTTTTGATAATATGATGATTGCAGAGCTCTCGCCTTCTACTTTGGGGGGGGGAGATGGAACATTTTCCCTAAAAAGATAGTAATACCTTTTCCAGATTTTCCAAAAAATAACTGTTACATAGAGAGTATGATTTCGTAATGTGTGACACGGAGTGAAATCATAATGTCGCTATAATCAACGAATAATGGAAAACAAATCCAAAGGAACTGTATCGTGTTGTTCATGTTGTTATCCATTTATTAGAATATGGTTTAACAGTTAATCCTAAGGGACAGTAAAATAATAGATCGGTGCGTTGACTAAATGTTTCTAACAAGAGCGATAAAAGTTGGCGGCTTGAGCATGTGCTTTCAACACCATTTACAAAGTAAGTACGTGTTTCAAGCGCGAATGGTAAATTTAGTATGTGTTTCCAATTAGATCGACTATACTATTCCTGCCAGATATAAAATGATCACGCTAATTATGTATGTATACAAAGAAACCTAAATACAGAGTATACATTAATGCATCCAGCGAGATGAAACGAAGAATTTTGCTACAGTCGTAGGGTTCTGCTGTGTCCTGCTGCTCTTCTGTAGGGTCTGCTGCAAACTTATCCTAATGTCCTAGAGACCTTACTATATTAAAAAGCGAACTATCGCTTTAGTTTAAAGCAAATAGCCAAGTCGTATGGAGGTTAAAATAAACCTTTTATTTAACTATTAAATAAACAGCAGATATTACTTGTGCTACAGACGAACCTCGACTACTTGGGAAAGATTAATTTAACACAAGAGGTAGTTAATTTCAGTGTACATAACGTGCAAAAAAACTACGTAAGTTGGCTGAATTAACGTCGCGTATTTTAAATGACAACTATCAAAATGCTAAGAAGGAAGACCTTTGGCAGAAATGGTACTGCATTTATATATACATTTTATTTTCGTTAATATATATGCGGTTATTTTAAACATAAACATTTTGTTCTTTACAAATTTCTGTTGCCAGACTCGAAAATTAAATCAAACTCTACGTAAACTGAATAGATTTACGTGCTTTAAAAATAGCGAGTTTGACATTGTTTGTATAGTCTTTACACTGAAAAACATCATATTCATGATATATTGTTTTCGTTATTAGACATGAAACTGTTCTAAACGTAAGTACTTCATTCGTACAGCTTTGTCTTGCCAGATGCAATAATTTGATCAAAATCTGCTCGCAGAAAAATAATGACTGACGTCAGCTGTACAGCCCGGGACAAGTGAAGATAATACGTTACAATAAGAAGTTCTAACTGTAAAACATTCAAACCCTTCTCTTAAATACACAACAGCTGATTTGCATTCTGGTGAAGACTACGCAGAGAAAAAGTTAAAGTAAATAAAACCATAATCACTACTTAATTAACATAACATTCTACACAGTGATCAAAGCAGCAATAACAGATTTCTTTTAACTGTGCCTCAGAACAGATGAACTCCGTGCATCGATAATACAGTTGAATCGTTGACAAGTGTTTGAAAAATAAAGAATGAAAAAATGAAAATAAAAATGAAAAACTAATTATGTTTAGAACAACTGTAGAGTCGAATCAGCGTTTCATGCTGAGTAGAACTAATAAGGATAGAATTACGGAGAGCTGACAAATCTTTTTCCATACCTCACTGGAGATGGAATGTATTCGAATTTGAAACTACGCTGAAGCTTTAGACTGATAAAGCATGAAAATTACATGGATGCACACAATTTTTATACATTATTTTTATAATCGCATCTATTGTTTGTGTAAAAGTTGCAACAACTGAAAGTAGCCAATTTTATTTCAGTCTGATAAAAATTGTGATGAAATGAAAACCCTTATCTAATGAAAGACACATCTTTTAGGATCTCTTCAGCAACCGAGATTACTCGTAAACTGCGCTTTAGAGTTTAATACTTTAACTATTAAAAACGTATTCGATTATATTCTTTTGACTTCATTTATCTACATATATTTTTTATTAATATGCTCATTGTCTTACAGTTTCTCTACGCCAGGAATAAAAATTAACTTTCAATTAAATGTACTAAATCTTATCATCTAACATTCTAATTCAAATGACATTAAAATATTTTAAATTAATTGTTTATTGAGAATTAAATTCTTACCAATGCTTTAAAATTTTTTAAATAGTCTGTTTTAAAATTCCAAAATTTCAGTCTATCTGAAATCAAAACTGTAATTCTTGGTGTAGTTACTGATTTTTATACTATGTCTCTATTTCGGAATGCGTCCTAAACTTGGTTTCGTACTTGACCGCGTCATGTGGTGATAGTACTACGATTAAAGAAAATGTGTGCTATCTCAAATCAGTTACTGAACTTGCATAGAATTCACAGCAACATTTACCAGATGCATTTTATTGCCTAATCTTATTGCCGCCGGTGTTATAGTGGTTAGGGGAGCTTATTGCAGTAGCGAAGGGCCCGAGATCAAATCCCGAAGAAGGGATGAATGTTTGTAAATGTATGATGTCTTTGCGGATGGCGGCACTCTAAATATATGGCGAGTCGAAAGTCCTCTCGAGAGGTTGGTGGTAGGGGAAGAAGTGTCGGAGGCCCTCGGCCTTGAGCAAAATCGTACTGTCACATTTAAGGTGCTCAAAGACTCTTGCCAAAGGCTTGATTTACTTGCCACGATGAATTTTATGGGATGGGTCTGATGCTACTGTCAGACAAGTGAGGTAAGTCACAACAACAAAAATCTGATTGCCCTTTTTAAACACTCCCATAATTGATACCGAAATTGCTATATAGGTACTAGCGCGAATTCTTTCAGGAAGTTTTCTTTACTGTAAGGTTTCTTCCAAGCGACCACCAGTGGCTGAACGGTAAAGTTGCTGAACACTGGTAGTTCGGTCCGAAGTTCAAATCCCGCAAACGAGCTGACTGCATGGGTGTTTTCATGGTTTTCCTCATGTGTAACGTGTATACGAGCCAATTTCCCTTAGAAAGCCGTCCACGAAGGCATCCCTCCCCTTAAGCAGATAGCCCTCAATGCTTTTCCGTAATCACATAAACCAAACCCTTGTAAGCAATCGTTTTCGCTATTTCCACTTAGGTGAAGTCAAAAGTGTTGCTTAATATCCCATCTTAGTTATCCTCACACTGTAATGATTATCCCTGCTCATCCATCAAATGTATTTTGCGGCTTTTTAGTTATAGTAAACTTGGGCACATGACTTTTATTTGAAAGTAAAAATTAAAAATAATATTTCGATATTCACCGTTTCTCTCTAAAATGTGGAGTAAATAATTATACAATATAGTTAACAACTTCAAACAAGTAACTAGATTCTGACTACCCTGTGGATATATTCTTGATGCTCAGAATACTTAGCTACATTTTTTGATCCAAACTCTATAATTATTTACTTCGGCACTGCTGTTTTATTGCATGTATTTAATAATCCACTCATTCACGCTTTTTTCTATTATCTGAATATTAGTAATTAAGCCTTTTCTGTTGAGCTGGTTTCACTCGAAATTGCTCTGTGTTTTTCTACAGTATAACAAACAGTTTCAAATTCAGATTGTTTTAGGGAAGAACATGCTTCTTGAGAATCATTTTCTTTTTTCTCCAAATGAAATGGTTTGGTTTATTAGATTACGGCAAAGCACCCGAGGGCTATCTGCCTTAAGATGATGGTAGGGAGGGATGCCTTCGTGGGAGACTTTCTAAGGGAAACCGGCTCGTATACACGTTACACATGGGGAAAACCACGAAAACACCCATGCAGCTAGCCCGTTCGTGCGATTCGAACCTCGGACCGAACTACCAGTGTTCAGCGTCGTTACGGCTAGGCCGCTGGTGGGCCCTCCAAATGAATTAACTCACTTTAATTAAAATCATTTCCTGAAAAAATATAATAGTGTTTTTTAATAATATCGACTTTTTTCAATTTTGTATCCCTTCACCTCGCACAGATAGTTGAAAGCAGAATAATGAAACATTACGTAAATTTTCAGATAACCCAGAGTAAATTTATAAAAGTCTTGCAAGCCTTGCCTATGTATCTTGTTAGAATCTTTGTCTAACATTATCATAAATCTATAAATTTTTAATTCGATGCAACATTTGAAAAGAATTGGGTTCATTGTACAAGTTATAAAATTAGATGAAAAATAAAATAAAAAAGAATAAAATAATTTTTTAGGTTCTTTTGCACAGTTCGTAAAAATATTTTAACTTTGTTTTGATGTGCAAGTTATTTGCTAAGCTAGTAAACCTGTTCCTGAACTTTGAATCTTAAAGCTTTGAAAATAAGCATGCAATTTTTATTCTTAAGAAATACTGTTATTTTTTATGTCTGCGCTGTTACAAATGCAGATAAATTCCAGAAATATAGTAAAGGAGGAACCATAATATGACAGAATAATATGACTCTTGTTTATCGAAACAGCAGAAGCTGCTGCAAAGTTTGAATTTATGTAACACGTAAACTAAAAACTACATGAATGCGAGACTTGTACATTTTCCCTGTTCATTTTGTTCGTTTCTAAGAAGTGCACGCGCAATATAGGTCTTATGCTTCTAAGAAGGCTTTATGTATTCTCTAAGAAAATAAAATTTGAACTGTTTCTTAATTTTAATATTTTGAGAATTCTAATTATGTAGTTTTCCAAAAAAAAAATTGCTTTAAATATACCAGATGTTTAAATATACCACAAAATATTACCAGACGATTTTAAACAAATTTCATTTAAGGTCGTTTAAGTCATTTAATACATTTAATAATCTTCCAAAATAATACGCAAGTAACTATATTTCTTGTAAGTATCGAAAATTAGATTGGGAGTAATAATGTATTTTTTAAGTGTACATAGGACAAAGAAATATTCAATTAATCCATATCTGAATAATTATAAAATCTAAGAATGCGCGATACAATTAGAAAATATTAATGACTGAACGAAAAAAAAATTAAAGAACTTTAAAAAGAACTTGTTGAAAGAAATATTATTCTCAGTTTCAGTCAAATGCTTGATTTAATTCATAGTTGCTTCTAAGATTTTAAATGTTCCGTTACACTATGTCCTCATAATAGAGTAATAAAATAATAAATAATAGAGTGCTCCCTAATTAAATAACTAAACTTGAGCCATTATATTGTTGCAGTATGCTACAAAACTGGTACGGCAATTACAAACTCTTTCAAGATCATTAATTTTCTATTTATTAAACATAATTTTAAAATGCACTAAAGAAAATATCCTGTAATAACGATAACATTAATATAGCGCAATATTTATTACAAACTGACAAATTGTTACAAACTTTGCCGTTATAAAAAGTAGAAACGTTTTGAGTAAAATATCATGAACGAATGTGAAGTTTTATTTTTTCTGAAACTCAAATTATATTTGAGAAATTTACGTTAAATATGAATCTTATACTTTAGAATTTTGTATTGAAGACATATTTTATGTGCAATAAAAATACAATGCCTTCTGAAAACTTTTACGAAATTCAAAATTGGATTTGAGCTTTTTATCTTAAATGTGAATCTCTCTCTATACCTGAAGAAAATTTGATACAGCCAAAAATACTTCGAATTAAAAGACAAATATATATAGATATATTTTTCTATCTATATTTATATCTGTCTCTATACCTATATGTATATAAT
This sequence comes from Stegodyphus dumicola, assembly GCF_044657685.1. Taxonomy (NCBI): domain Eukaryota; kingdom Metazoa; phylum Arthropoda; class Arachnida; order Araneae; family Eresidae; genus Stegodyphus; species Stegodyphus dumicola. The sequence continues at coordinate 139,036,426 of NC_140777.1, forward strand.
GATAGCCTTGCGACTTAGTGCCCTTTTGACCACGTGTTCTTAACAATAAAAGAGGAATACTGCCATTTTGATTTTTACAGGTTGTTTGAGGTTGTCTATCTGTCAATTTAAATAAATTATGAAAAATTTATAATAATAGTAAGGCTTCGTCTTGAATTTTGTTTCAAATTTTTAAAGTGAAATAATTATATATCAGATCTCAAACTGCAATTTACGAGGTTTTTAATAACAAATCACTAAATCTAGAATAATTTTTAAGTGTAGTATAGATTATTAAAAACTGTGCCAAAATCTGTGGTATTTTACCCTAGAAAGATAATGGTTCGCGGTTACTAAAACTTGGCTTAAGTTTAAGAGTATTTTGATTTTTAAGTAAAACAAGATCATAGATGCCATTAGTTCATGATAATTTCACATAAAGGAAAAAAATGCAATAAATTTAAAATAATTATGAGAATACCTTTTTATTATCGTGAAAGATAATATATTTATAATCCTAGTTATAATAAAATCTTAGCGTACATGTTAATAACAACATTTAACACGCTTCAAAACAGTTTTGCATTCGTAAAGAATAAGATATTTTCTCCCTCCTTTCTGCGCCTTCGTGATGTAACTTTAGCACACTCGTCGCGTATTCTACAGATCCAGGTTCGAGTTCCAGCTAGGGCATTGCTCATTTTTCACTTCTCCTGACATCGAAAAAAATTCTAAATGACTCTGAAATGGCACTCGAACTAAAAGGTACAAAAAAATGACTGTACAAGTGGCGACCGAACTAAAAAGGGTCGTGGATGATGATTCTTCACCATCAGGATTTGGCGACTGGGTCCCCTAATCCCCATTCGCCCTTTAAAAGGGGGAGTATGTAAGGTATTTTCTCCCCCTTTTCTGTATGCCTTCGTATTATAACGGAAGCACACTCAGCGCCTATTCGAGAGGTCCAAGGCTCGATTGCTGGCAAGGGTTTTGCTGCTAGGTCTAAAAAACTACTTCAAAATCCTAATGCTTCTACTGTATGTTTCAGAAATATACAAAAAATTTATAAGAAACTAAACAAGTATGCATATCAGAGTATGATTTTTCACGAAAATGTGGAATTATTTTTATTTTGGAGAGAGTTCTAATTTTGTTGTAGACGATTTGTGTACTGCAGAAGTAATTATTGAAGTTATCACCAACAGAAGACAGGGTCTTTAGAGCTATTCTTACTCTGATGTCATCATCAGTACGGTAATGGGCCTTTTGTTGATGAATATTTCGAGTAAGTATTTTGTGCCAAAGATCTTACCTTCTTGTTATTAGTTTTCAGACAAACCACACTGCATTTTACACCCTGCTTATATACATGCCCTATATATATATATATATATATATATATATATATATATATATATATATATATATATATATATACATCATCCTATATATAACAAGATGTACCAAAATATAGCCACTCTGTAACTGAAATTTATTTTAACTCAAAAACTTAAATGAAGCAAGGTTACGTCAAAATAAGCTCTAGTAAGGACCATATGTGATCAAAATCATATTTAATTTTAGGCAAGAAAACTGTGAAACCATGTTTTAACAAAATGAATTGTTTTAGTCTTGTCTTTTAATTGAAACTATTTTTGATGTGAAAATAAAGGTGAATAATATGAGCATTTTTCTCATATAATTCTACGTATCTGTTTGGAATATTCGAGTGGAAAAACATCTTCTTTATTTAAAATTATTTTGGTGCCATGGAATGCTTGTTTCGATATAAAGCTCAGTTTAGAAGTCAGTATCATGCATAAATTGAAAAGACAAATGGTAAAAATTAGTATTGCGATGTTATTTCGATTTACCGTATATTCTGTCGTATAACGCGCGATTTTTAATAAAAAAAATAGGACTTAAATTAACGAGGGCGCATTATACGCCTCATATATAAATAGCAGATTAAAAATAAGAAAAAGATAGACTTTTACATATACCAAAGTGCTGCTTCTTCAAAAGAAATGACATATGAGATAAAATATTTTCATTAAAGGATAACATGGGAAGTTCGTCATTTCCGTTGTATCTTCAAGCGTTGTGGTGTTGTACCCCACTAGGTGGTGTTGTAATGTGACAATCTGTCTAATTAGACACCTGCAAGTATTCAATCAATTTACACGTGCCCAATATTTGCTGGCCTGTTAGTACATTGCGTTTCGAAAACTTAATCTCGAGAATAATAAAATGCTTCACTTATCCAATATCCTTTCATAAATACCTCAGACACCACAACTCCTTTCATCAACCTCTTATTTATTTCATCAAAACATTTTCTGGATTAAATATATCAACACAGCATACAAAAAAATAATATCACAAGAAACGAAATAAGAAAAACGGAAAAATGGCGCCGTCTAATTGAAGATAGAACATAAAGTCACAATCTGTTCGCATTGTTCATTTTATGCATTGGAAATCTTTTCACGTTAATTACGTACGATACCAACATTACTTCACACCCGTGCAAGAATTTTTTTTTTTTTTTTGATACATTCTTCTGTTCAGCACACGGAAATCACCAGATGGAGACACACCGACGACAATGCACTTTCTTGATGCGAACACACATTAATAATTTACTTGAAAATGTTTTAAATTTTAGCACGGCATCAAGACAGATTTATTTTCAACCCAAACATTTTCATCTAATTTTTGCAATTTTTTGGCTGCTGCTTCTTTTACATCCAAAAGAACGACGACACTCAATGAGCGAGATATGCAAGCACGCAGCCCCGCGTATTCGTGCGAGCGGAGGTCAGCCAAGAGCGAGAGAGGGAAAAAACCCGTTTGACTGGTGTTTATACATGCACGTGCAGTTCTACGATTACGATTAATGTTACTATGATGATGAACTGGTAGTGTGAGAAATTTCCTTTCTCGCAAGAGTATCATCGAATCCTGTTTCATCTTCACCGTCATTGTAACTTTGATTCATAAATAGATAACCATTATCATCTTTCACCAACACCAAACATCCTTGCTGCAACACAATATCCATTTTCTTTCGCTAAATGAATGACTTTGCATTTGAAAACAGCACTGTGTATTTTCCTTTCCGCGGGAGCTACATTTACTACTGAAAAGAACACTAGATCAATTGTATTTCAACTAAAGCAAGTGCGATTTTCTCTAAAGCTTTCGATTTACACTTAAAAATCACGGCTTTAAATTACTGCAGAAAAAGAAAACATATAACTCCTAATTCCGAGAATTCCTTCAAGTTGGGAGTGCATTCCTACTCAAATAAATGAGCAGGAATGCACAGGCAGGAATATTTACTCCCTCAAGCATTTAACTCCCATACAACTGTTCCCCTTATCGGTTGTCAATTCGGTATACGATTGTTAGAAAAGCTAAGATAAATCTTCGAATAAGTGATGTCAAAAGATAAGAGCATTTCACATTTATCTTTTATGTTTCTTCATGAAAAACTGGATGGGCGTTAAACAGCGAGTATACCAAAAAATTAAAAAATATAGCTTGAAATTATAGATGCGCGGTATACACCGGTGAACTCTATACACCGAAAAATACGCTATCCAGGAAAAGAATGGTTACATAGACAAATAAATAAATCTTTTTCAAAACTAAGAGTGGGAAAATATTTGTAATGAGACGCTTTTCTTTTTACAAAAGTATTTTTAATAAATCTTTGTATTAATGAAATAATATCACTAGTTTTCCATTATTATTTGTTAATTTTTCATTTATTTAGATATAAACTTTAAAGGCATAGGGAAATAAAACGTGAAATTGCTTTACTCCCTGCTTTCAGTTTTGCATCAAACTCCCACTGGAGAGCAGGGCGTAGTCAAAATATTTTCGTAAGCAGTTATGAAGACTTTTCAGGAAAAATACGATGTGTTTACATAGGTGATGGGCGTACAAAGAATTTTCTGTAGTATTTATCCCCTCTGACAACGCCCTGGATAAGATAAAATACATTATTGATTGTCACGAATGTTAGTTCCTTTTCATAACATTAGATTTGAGAGAAAATGACCCTTAAACACAGAATAAAAGCATTATAATCTGATGTTGTAAAGTTTTAAACTAACTTAAGTTTCTCTTTTTAATCTCGCCTATCGTTTAATTCTCCTTCTTAGCACAACTTTCGTTCAGCCATATGCAATTTTAATAAGTTGAAAATGGCGATAAAGGAGGTAGCAGCGAAGGTTGCTACCTGTCTGAAGTACCTTCGAGCAGTTGTGTTCCTATGATAGCTTGCCTTTGGATTTATTAACTTAACGCAGTGTGATTGATGCCAAGCTACATAATAAGTAACGAGGTTCGAATCTCGCGAACGGGCTGGCTGCATGAGCGTTTTCGTGGTTTTCTCCATGTGTAACGTGTATACGAGCCAGTGTGCCTTAGAATGTCCTCCACGAAGGCATCCCTCCCCTTAGGCAGATAGCCCTCGAGGCTTTGCTATAATTACACAAACCAAACCTTAATAAGTAACAGTAAAATATTGAGTATAATCATTTAATTATCCTTTAAATAAAGACTGATAGCATTTACGTTCAAAAGCTTATAAGGTATTTCTCCCGCCTTCCTAGCGTGCCTTCGTGGTGTAGTTAGTGGCTGATCCGGTATTTCAGAGGTCCGTGTTTCGATTCCCGGCGAGATGCTAATTTTTCAATTTTCCTGCTTCCAAAGAAATACCTAATGTCTCTACAACCTCATCTTCATTTGTTCCCATAACATTTGGATTTTTAGTTCTGTTTTGCATGATTCTTAATTTAAGTAACCCATAAATGTTCCATTAAGGATCTTTCTCTTCTTTTGTACATAAACAAACTAAATCCTACAAATGAACCTGGCGAATTCTCGCACAGGCGTGAAGTAAATACCAGCACAGAAGAAGAGTGAAAATAACCCTTCATTATTTCCGACTAATAACAGAAAGGCACATATTTCGTGAATTACGAAAGTCTAAATAGAATAGTGCTGAATTAGCACGTCAAGCTACAGCTAGCTTAGTTTGAATCAACAAAACTAACAGGCGTGACAATTATTCGAAATGGCCAAGGAGCGTATAAACGTAACAGCGAGATCAGCAACGAAACGTGCGCTGGCTAGCGAAAACACGCTCTGAATAAACTCCAAGATTCACCCGTTTAAATAGTCACTTCACTTAATTTTAAATTTACATCCTGGCAAGGAAATTCGACGGAAAGTTGAGGAGGTCAGGAAAGATAACAAAAATTTGAATAATATGTTAATTTTAACTAAAAGAATCCCTATACAGTAACTCTAGAGACTTTCTTTATTTGGTGAATTACCTAAAATTTTCAATATGATTTCTTAACGTGTTACTTTTGGTTTTTGTCGCTCAGACTCGAAAATGATTAGTGAATTTCTCTGCCGTACTGAAAGACCCGGGTTCGAATCCCGGAGAGAGATTGAATGTAAACTGTCCCTTCATAGGAGGCAATAGTCCAGCACTTATTAGGTACCGTATATAAGTGAACACTACTTCCGATCTTAGGTCTTCTCTTTTACGTATGATTTTGTACGTATGAATGATTTTACAACGGATGAAGGTGCAACTCATCTGACACGAAAATGGTATTAAAAACGAATAAAAATAGGCAGTTTAAATTCTAATTGCAATAGTTGCGCTGAAATATGTAGTTCACTTGCGCCGAAACTAAATTATCTTGCTTTATATCCAAAATTTTGTTTTCATTTTTAAATTATGTGACATTCTATTGTTGATAAGTGATAATTTTCCGAAATTAATAGTTATTTGATAATAATTAGCAGAATATCTATACATGCCTTGGGTTATCCAAATCAAGTTATTTTGTTAGAGCTCTGTAATATGCTGATTTGTGACCTGAAACAGTTGTTTTTCATAAATTATTGTAATTCCCATTCCGTCAATAACTCGCAAGTTACGTGAGAATGCATTTTTAACTTAATTTTTTTATTTTATTGATTTTGTATGTAATAAATAACAAGTTATATAAAAATACAGATAAATAACACTTTTGGTCACATAACTCTAAATTAAAAAAACTATTAAGAATATGTAATTGACAGCTTACTTAAACTAGTAGTCCAGTGAGATACCGAAAGACTTTACAATGTTATCATTCAAAATTTGGAATTTCAAAAAAGGAAAATTTTCATTAGTAGGTAGAAGAAACTAAATTGATTAAACTACATGTCACAAAATAGGAAACAGAAAACACGTGTTTATAGTGATGTAAAACCTAATGTTTATGTCACATACAGTAAAATACCTGTACAATGAGTACAATAGAATACAAATTGTAAGCCAATAATGATATCACTGCTTTGATCTAAGTAGATTTAGCCAAACAAATCTAATCCATAAATTTGCTTCATATTCTAAATGTATATAATAATGAGGTGAATATATACATGAACACTTTGGAATGGTTGGGTACTTTATAATAGCTGAATTCGGTCCTTTTGTAATATGCCCCCTCAGGTATTCTGATGCAATACTGTGCTGTTTCTTCCTTTCAGGATACATTCAGGATAATGATAATTCATTGGCAATTCACATGATAATTCCCTCTGCCAATAACACTGATATAGCTCAGGGAACGCTGTAATGACCGCTGAAATATTACTGTAATGACCCATACTGCTATAATCACCACTGAAGGATAATAAAACAAAATGTACGGTTAGAACCCGATTAACCGTTTGGATCGTTGTTGTATCACCAAACGGTCACGGGTAGGATGATTTATGTTCAAAGTGTGTAAAGAAACGGAAGACAGTTAGGTGGGTAACATGCTATTAATTACGTATTTAATTTTAGGGTCTATGGAAATAAAAATTGATTTCATTGTACTATTTAATCCGAATATTTAAATAGGAATAGCTTGCTTTTTAATATTAAAGTAAAAAAAATCCCCACTGCTTAATTTTGGTAAATAAATAGTTTAACAGAAATAAAAATGTATTACAGAAATATCCAATATTTACACAAATATGCAATGTATGTTTTACAGAATGAAGGAAATATTTTGTTTTACAATTCACGGGCCATCTTTATATGAAACAAGGAAACTATAAAAATAAAACATTTTCTTTAGCATTGTTAATATGTATTTGGCATGCAGATAAATGGCAGGTCAATTACCTGAATATTTCGAATATTATAAATTCTGTATAAACCTCAAATTATCGAATATTTAGAATTCTGCTGTTTTACTCGATATTTTGTCCCAATAATACCGGAGAGTTTCGACAATATGTTACATTATGGAAGAAAAAGAATCATATTTTACTTTGATTGAAATCATATAAATTCTACAGAAATGTACTTACATAAATTTAAACATGCCTTGAACAATTGTAATTTAATACCTGAAGTCATAATTATGTATAACATGATTCCAGTATGAAAAACAGAATAAACCATAACCAATCTCTTTATTTTAACTAAAGCGGTCTTAGCTACTAGCCTTGGATTAAATATATAATGACTTTAAAATTTGAAGAAAAGTAGAATTAATCCTATCAGAGCAGGCATTTGATTTCTTCATCATTTTCAACCGTTATTCGACCAAAGATGCACAACGCTGAATCATTTGTTTTAGAGATCGTGCATAATCTCTCACATGCAACATTGTGCTTACTGATTGATTTTTAGAAATACTTTAGAAACATTTCCCGTGAGGTAAAGAACAACAAAAAAAAAGTTGATAAAAAGAATAATTTCGTGTAATGTTTGTTCAAATATCGGGTTTCTATAACAACGAAATGTGGAGCAGCGAGCGCATTGGAAAACAGATCAAAACATCGGTTCAAATCATTTTGCCTTATACTATGATGATCATTTTTAATGTTGCAGACTTTAGTCAATACCCAAGCCTACTTACTAGTTTAAACTATGCTGAGGCAGCGATGGTGGCATTATAATTCTCATTAAAAGCTGGCGTAACTTAAATTACCGCACAAAGTGGGGAGTCCACAGATGTGAAAGGGCACCATCCTCTGCATACCTGGAGAAAAAATGAAAAACATCAAGCCGAGATCATCCGCAACGTCATATTACACACCCTCCAGTCTAGCATTAAAAATGCTGCAAGAGTCAATACAGCAGCTCAGCTGTCAGTCAGTCAGCGAGAGCATTGCAAAACAAATCCAGATATCAATTTCAGATGAGAATGCTCTTTGCTATGCGGTAGGATGATCGGTTTCTATGCTGGAGAACTTACGGTTCGATGCCAATGGTAACTTCGATGTTCAAGGACTTCGAGGAAGTGAAAGTGCGAGTACCATCCTCCTTAAGGATATAAATCCTTAAGAGACAGCAGTATTTTGTAACAGCCAAAAGGCGATACATACCGGATCTTTTCACGTTACTAAAATGCTGGTGTTTATTGCTCAACTATCTTATTCCGTCCAGTAGCATTATCTGAGTTCGGTAATTAATTGCTGCATATATTATGTTATGTTTATTGCTGCATTTCTGTTATGTTATGTTCATAAGATCACTGTTTGAGATTGTAGATATTTGGCGCCAGACAGCGCCATATACGGAAGTCTATTTTCATGGATATGTTGGTAATCTGAAATCTGATTCTGGATCCTCCGTGGCCGTGATATGATACTTTGTACGCTCAAGTAAATATTCACTTCCAGCTCAAGAGTTAAGATATGACGAGAGACATCCCTGCAGTTTCATGAGATTTTTAAAACTAAGCCATGAAAAGATCTAATCCGAGAGTATTAAGTTCTGGAATTTTTTTAAGAAAACAAGATTTGATCTTGGAATATAAAATACTAAGATATAAGCATGCACTAATTTGGATATAGCCAGGAGAACGTTTTCCTTTTTAAAAAAAGTTTAAGGGTTTTTTATTCTCTTTTATTTTATTTCTAGCAGAGTTAGATAGCAAGTATTTAAACTTAAATGGAATCTTGAATTCCTTTTTGGAAGTAAAGAAAATGATCGTATCTTGACATTTAAAGCAATATCTTGAAGATCTCATTAGAACTATTATAACTTTCAAGAACGTATTCTTGCCTGAATACGTTCTTGAGAGTTATAATAGTTCTAATGAGAATGTGTCGCAAAGCAATGAAAGTATTTTTTTACAAAAATTATAAATATTCTATAAAATAATTATGGTCCGAAAATTCATGTGTGGTTTCAAATTTACTGCAGCGATTTTATGTATAACTTCATTTGAAGTAAGTATATCCCAAACAAATTCTGCAACAGCCATTTTGTTAACTAATTAATTGATTTAATATCTTTAGGAGTTTTGACACTACAGAACTTAGAGACACTTTCAGTAGTATGTATAAAAATAAATAAAACATAATATTAGAATAAATAATAGTAAAACAGTCAGGTTTCCTTATTCGTTAAATTAATTGCAGTTTTTGTCTTATTAATAAAAGTACAATTAATTTGTTTGCTTTACTCTGAGTAAATGTTTATTTCCATATTAGACGTATCGAAATCATGCAATACATTTTTCGAACATATACTACGGGTTAGATTTCTCAGAAAGAAAATGCCTTGCTTTTGTCAAAATACTGTTGGCTTGTTGCCAGCTATTGGTTTACGGTGTACTGGTATTGCATCGCTTCTCTTAATAGAGCAAATGTTTCAAAATTTTTAAGATAGAAAGGACTACTAACTGCATTAACAAGCAAGGTTTTCTATAAATTATTGAAATTATTCTTCCAAGCATTCTAATATATTTTCAAAAGACATTTTTCTTCTTTCGACTGCTTAAAGTTAGTTATTAGATTTTCATACAATATAATTATGCTTTCTGTTTCAAAATTATTTTTCTGTGTTTATTTTCATCTTAGTTTTTACGTACAAAATGAAAAAAGTCTCAGTTTATTTGTAAGTGTTTTTAAATAAAAGTAGTAATGTCGTAGAATTGTCTTTAGATTTTGAAAATAAATTCAGGGATTGTTTCATATGAAAACTCAAACGGTATTTATTGACACGCATACGCTTTTTAATAAATAAATTTCATATAATAGATTGTTTCAGATAGTTTCTCGAAGTTTAAAACTTCTTATATGTTTCTCTGAACGACTCTTTGCATGAGAAATAGGAGTTCTTCCTATTATAAATTTCTATTCAACAAAACATATTATGCTCTTTTTTAGTCTCTGTCATAACAAAGGCAAGTATTCAACAGCGCAAGTTCAGAGAGGATGTGAATTGTGCTGCATACACTGCCTCTTGCATCAATAGTTTTGGTGCTTTACCATAAATAGGGATATTCAATGTCAACCAGCCATAGCGGTAATGATGTAGATCACCATCATACCATTCGTTTAGTTTAAAACCAACTCAAAATGCGTGACATTGTGCAAGATGGGATATATTCAAAACAGATGTTTTTGTCTTGAGAAAATAATAAAACGCAGATAACTAAATTCTATGAATCATTGTTCATCATGCGGTATCTTTCAAACTGTATTTCATGTGTATACAGTACATTTAGCCAAGATATGTCTTAATAACATTTGATGGCTTCAGTAGCAACTAATTTTTAATGAAATCTTTGCTTTGTTTTAAACAGCTTCGATACGGTCGGAACATTGTTGATTTTAAATATTAGCGTTATTATTATTTTTTTCAAACGCTTTCGCTTAAAAATAAAGCCAAAAATCCTTTTTTTTATGATAATAAAGTTAGCGTATATAGCCAGAGACTTACGTGTCACTATAGGCGAATGAAATAAACTTTGTTTTCTTGTTCGAAATTCTTTATGCTCTAAATTTCTAAACGTATTTTATTGCAATGAAGTAGAATATTAAATATCTGGACTGACTGGGGTCCTCCAGATATTTAACATTCCTAGAGTTATTCAAAATAACTCTACTGTATTCTGTATTCAAATACAGTATTCAAATATAGTCCTAGAGTTATTCAAAAGTCTGAATAACTGCACATTTCCTTTTTTCTATTCACTAGATAAATATTTATGAAAGGCAAATAAAAGAATTTGCTTTCTCAAATTACACAATCTGTCCTAATAATTATTATTAAGTTAAAAATATATTTAGTTTTACAAAATAAAGCCTACTTTCCCAAACACATTAGAGGGGTTAAATTAATTTTTATTTGCGTGCACCCTAAAGCGTAACATCGCACATTGTTTCTGTTTTTATTGCATTAAAATAAGGAAAAGTATATATTGCTGGCATAAAATAGGCAATAAGTAGTAAAAGTTTTCTGAAGACAATATGGGAAAAGATAGCTTAAAGACTGACTACGACGGAATATTGTTTGAAGTATAATTTTATTTCTTAGGGTTGTAGTGTCCAGGCGAGTTAACATCTAGCTGGATACAGGAGTAACAGGAAACTACACAAAAGAAAGGTTCAAACCCTTTATTAACTCTTTAAAATTTACACTGCGTCAACCCGACGCTCACACACTTCGTCTCTACTTGGGCAGTAACTGAAAAACAGGTAATTGAAAATCAAAAGTTTAAATGTTTAACAAGTGCTAAACTAATCTACAGGGCTTAGCGAGATACCAAACTTCGATCCCCTCTATAGCTAGTGGCAGCAGATAAATGCATATAAGCCACTTGATCTGCAATCACCAATTGTACTAACGGCAGAGTGCTCGAACCCAACTCTCTCACTTCCGTTCTAAAACATCGGTATTTAAACTTTTCTCCTCAAGGTATAATTTGCATTTACGTCACGCGCGCTACCAAATTTAACTATTCTGGCACTGACAATTAGGGGAATGAAGGCTTATAGGAAAGTCTGAACTAAAATTTAAATTATTAGTTAAAATAAATATAAATCCCTATAGAGTTAATATGCTCAGATGAATTTTTATATTGTTCATATCTTATAGTACGTTTACCCAAATATACTCCAAGATTCTAAATGATTTTCTGCAAAAGCTCTCGCATCAGGAAATATAACTAATTCAGAGAACATAAGTAGTGCTGCACACAAATATTTATTTATATGTTCCTAAATACTCTATCACACCATGGCCGTTGTCATTAGATGTTTATTACATTAATATTAAAATATACGCTGATTTACAGCTATTGTTTCCAGTACGAGGAGTTATTAATTATAGATATGAAAGCAATCTAATTATTCTGATTATTATGTGAGAAAGGCTACTCTATTTTGCTCAATTTCAGTTTTTACCAAGAAACCAGTTTACAATTTTCAATTTTCAAAACTTTTTAATTACAATATTCCAATTCATAATTTGCTGTCAATCAATTAATTATCCTCAACAAAACATTTTCCTTCGGACTTCAAGCTATCTCCTCGTGTTTATAATCTACAATGTTAACAAAGTTGTCGGTTTTTTTTTTTTTTTTGCGATTTCATTGGGATAGATTTAAGTTAAAACATATATATATCGAGCGTTCTAGATATAAGTTTAAACGTGAATTTAAAAAACACAGTTATTTGCCCAATGAGCTTAGATTAATCCTGAAGAAACATCCTAAGACTGCATGAAGCTACCGAAAAAAATCATATTATCTGTAGTTACAAATACCAGGAATATTCACTGAACTCTAGTCATTTTCTGAAATGAATGCTGCATTGAAATAGTGGTAGACGTTCCTATAAATAAATTTTCTAGTTTTAAAACGTGCATATGTTTGAAAAATACACACACAAACATACACATATATGTACATATATTTCAGTTTTATTTATATGCAATATGCTTTCCATTTATTTTGCTTATATATAATATATATATATATTGAAGTTGAAACTTGAAGTGAATGAAGAAACTGCTGTAACGTTGGACGTTGTTCGCATCAGTGTAGAAACAAACTTTAATTTAAATCAGAGGTATGCATAAGCTTTGAATAAAATATTCTTATAGGTTTTGAATATATATGCAAATAGCTTTAGTGAAATTATTTGTGAAATTTTAGCGTTTTCTGTATAATGTGACTTAAAAGAGATGAAGTTCTGCCGGAAAAATAAGATTACAGGGGGGGAAGTCTATTTAACACAGAGTACATGGTTTTATCTCTAAATTCGCCAGGTATCAGCAAGCTGCGATTTTTTGTCACCAAATTTTTCGAGAAATAGCCATATTTCGCCAATATTTGGTGACATTTTGGTTCTATCTCTGTAACTGTACTGCAATTGGTATCGCGCTTAAATAAATGTAATTGATCTCTATATGTAACTACATATCTCCTTACGAGCTTTGCCTTTTTAGATGTGCTTTGTGCTTTGTATTGAGCTGTGTTTGACAATCTTAGTAGTTTGATATGTAACTACTGATTGTACTCTGTGATACTGAGAAGAGATGTACGAGTATTTTTGTGGAAATTTCCAGAAATGTATAATATTTTTATTGGTAAAAATACAAATTTACCAAGCTATTATCGGTTCTGTGTGCATTCCTTTTATTACGAACACGTACGCACGCAATAATATTTAAACTACTTTTAATACCGGGAACACTTTTATGTGTATCCACAATAAAATAGCCTTCAGAATGTGAAGCAAATGAGGAAAGATCAATTCAAAAATGAAAAGGTTATGCAGAACGTAAGATACGAAATGATCCTACATACGTATATTTACAATCACACAGGCATTTCATGTAGTTTACCTGTTTTATTCAAATTCTTATATGAACTTTTTGACGTAATATGCATTTTATACATCATTTTGATCTAAATTAATGTAACATACTATATTAAGGTATATATTCGGGATCTAAATTAATGTAGACACACGTATACTAATGTATCCATACGTATATAATATATACATATACAAGGTGTGACACAAATAAAACGAGACTGGTCCAATAAATCATTGTATTTACAGAATCAGTTCTCCGTGACATTATCACCTTCAAAGTAGTTTCCTTCAGCATTCAAACACTTCTGCTGCCATTGCTGGTACAGTTCTGGAACGAGGTTTTTGGAAGGCCCTTTAGGTAATTTTCCGTTTTTTCCTGAACCTCTTCAGCTGAGGTAAAATGGGTTCCCTTTAAGTAAGATTTAATTTTAGGAAATAAAAAAATGTCGCATGGAGCCAAATCAGGTGAAGAAGGAGGATGCCCCATCACAGTAATGTTTTTGCTGTTTAGATACTGTCTGACAGATAGGGTGGTGGGAGCGGGTGCATTGTCCTGGTGCCATCCATCACTCCACAACTGCGGCCTTTTTTGTCCTAATATTTTTCACGAAGTCCTTTTAGTACTTCAATGTAGTAAGCGCTGATTAACAGTCTGACCCCTGGGAACATATTCAATCATGATGAACGTCCTAGGTGCTAAAGCGGGCGCCCGGGACGTTCATCATCTTCCACATTCTCCCTTCTCCCTGAAAACCGTTTATGCCATTGAAACACACGTGCATGAGACAACGTTTCATCTCCATAAGCCTTGGTTAACATTTGAAATGTTTCCTCCGTTGCTGATTTCTTAAGTTTCAAAAGAAACTTGATATTGATTAGCAGTGATTATTGACGCAGTACTTCCCATTGGCGTGGTCGGTTACGTCGAAAGTGACTGCATGGATAGAGGAGATTTGTGGCATGACGTCAGCAAAACAGTTGTTGCCAACTTCACTTTGTTTTCAAGCTACACACTTAGTCTCTTTTTTTTATATTACACCTCGTATATATTAATGTAAAAACTTCATATAAATGTAGAATATTTGGAGGTAAGATAATTTGAATTTTGCTTTATTTAAACTCATACCAACAGTTATCGAGGGCATGCATGGAGGCCATTAAAGATATTATAATACGAGTGTTAATTTAGGAAAACAACTTATAAGGTTCCTACTTAGAATTTACAGCTAATTGTGCGGAACCTTGAGAACTGGTAAGCGAATAATCGCTTTAGTTCAGAAGACAGACACGTAAACGTGAGAAGGGTTAAGTACCCTTTATTTATTGTTTTACAGATGGCCCTTTCTCAGGATGTACATAAAAGCCTCCACTTCAGCTTGAACTCAAGAATACTGGAGTTGCACGCTTAAACGCTAACTAAACGGCGAAGCTATCAATGGCCTGAAATACAGGCGAACGTAGTAATAGCTTAGAGAGAGAGAGTAGCCAAAAGGCAAACGCCCGCTAGTCAGAAGCTCTGGCTGTTTAGCAAAGTCAGTGGAACTTTAAGTAATGCTCTTCCTTCATTTACATTTAACCACGATTCTGAAAACACACTCTTATATCTCTAAGTCATAAAACTAAATTTTTGAATACATTAAAACTCAACAAAGATTTTATTTTCTAAAGCTCCAAGGTTTGCATCTGCCTTTCTTTCTTGAACCAAAAACTATGAAGCGATTAAATAAATTAAACATCTTATATCCCTGATGTAAAGGCAGATCAACTCTGGGACCGCTATTTTCAATGCCACATGAAAAAAAAATAAATAAATAAATTCTTGGCTCATGCATTGTAAATTTTTCTTAGTGCTGGCGTTGTTCAATAATAATTTAGTGCAGTACAAACGCAGTAAGAAAATTCTATTTCTCCAGGAATAAATATTACCAGAGGTGTAAAAGTATTAACACTCATTTTGGAATCCGAAAATGCTTTTTAAATGGCACCTGTAATAAATAAACTCTATTAAACTGCTCTTCAACATCAGAATAATACTACTACTAAAAATGAAAATGCATGTGTTGTTTGAAGGAAATGTTTGAATATATTAAATCACCGAATTTTCGATACGATGACAAGTGAATATATTTAACACTGATTACTTCGCTAGTTTTTTTTAGTACATAATATAGCTGCAAGTTTAAAAAATTATTTTAATCGTAAAATGGAACACTTTTTAGAACAAAATTTCTAGTTATAGCATACATTTCATTTGAAGGTAAAATAATACATTTTTTCCCCTTGGGAAAACTGTATTCATCTACCTGTAGTGTGTAAGCGATTAGAGTACATCCCGCATTCTAACGCCTTGAGCGTTGGAACTAGATTGAAAGGAAATCCTGAGCGTTTGCCTGCCTGCCGACAAAAGAGCACTAATCACCCACTCGTTGAGGACTCGATTCGATAATTTTTCTCCCTTTCCATAACCGCTGAGCCAAGAGCCCCTAGTGAAGGTACACAACTGTTTTTAGAGCCCACGGGAAAAGGCTAAGGAATTAAATTAATTTGGCACGGAGTTTTAATCTTTTGTTAATTTGTGACCCTGTAAACTACATTTTACTGCATTAGTATTCTGCTTGTTGGAAAGCATGCAAATTGTAGCAGTATTTCTGAAAATATGTTTTCATTTCCTATCCTGAATATGTTATTTTGTCCCAGATATAATATCAACAGATATATTTTACTAAAATTGCATAAAAAGTTCAGTTTCTGTATCTGAATTTTGAACAACTGAAATTGTTATAACGGCAGCATTGTTTTTTAGACGTAAATCCGTAGATGCACACAAATGCAGGAGAATCATACAGACTCATGGATGCTTTTTATTCATTATATTTAATTTTACAAAAGCTTATACAACATTAAGATAAAATACAAGATTAGTTTTAAACAGTAAATAAGTAGTAATTGTAATAGTGAAGAGTAAATAAGTAGTAATTTTAATAGTAAATTGTAAATAAGTAATAATTTTAATAGCAAACAGTAAATAAGTAAGTTTTTAATAGTAAACAATAAATGAGTAGTAATTTTAATAGTAAATTGTAAATAAGTAATAATTTTAATAGAAAACAGTAAATAAGTAAGTTTTTAATAGTAAACAATAAATGAGTAGTAATTTTAATAGTAAATAGTAAATAAGTAAGTTTATAAGTAGTAAATCGTTTACAGAATGTATTATTCATTAAAAAGTTAACTATAAAATCTTCATGAATTCAAAGCCTGAGAGAATAATTGTTTTATAGGTGTTGATTATGAAACTATGGTCGTTTCAGCATCGAAGCGCGTAGACTTTATTAGTTTAGCATTTTGAACCTGTGGATAAAATCTAATAACATTAACAATTTATTTTAGTGAACTACGTATATTCATGTCAAACAATAACTTGCCGCATATTAAAAATTTTATAAACTAAAAACATTATAAAATTTCATGACTATTTTTTTCTGAATCCTCCCATAATACGTCTGGGATAAGAAAAAATGACATCTTGAGCTAGATAAAATGACTTTGGCTTTATTAGTTGTCATCTTTTAAAAAGACTTTTAAGAAGTGAAACGGACAAAGGAATCGGTGGGATTGTTTTTCCATAATTATTCATTATTTTTAAGACAAGTCAAGCTTTGTTAGAAAAGCCCTTTGATATAAACAACTTATTTCTGATTTCATTTTTCATTCTTTTCAAATTTCTGCAGCTTTGACAACATATTAATTAATTATTTTTTAATTAATTTTTTTAGAGGTATTTTAACCTAACTTAAATTTTTTTCTGTACTTGCGTATAACCTTCTGTACATTCAAAAGAAAAAACGCATATGCCCTTAATGTACTTTTTTTTATTTATATGTTATTTTTGACGGCTATGATTTCAAAGATCATAATTTATGATGTATTAAAGTGTCAAAACTGAAACGAAAACAAAAAGCATTATTTTCAAGGCCGTATTTTTTTCATACTCTATTGCATATTTCGTTCATCAATGAATATTTTCGTAATAAAACGAGTGTAAAGAAGTTATCTTACCGTCATAAATTAACCTTTAATGGCAGTAAAATTTAGAGATTATCTGTTTGATTAACAGGAATGGTTCTTCATTGTTATCCTAAATTCAGATTGCCATTTATCATTATTAGCCTTATTAATATTTTGACGTCTATTTATTATTCTAATACAAGTTTATCCAACAGTGTTCTCCGATATTTTTTACATAACACGGAATTCAACTGACCTGAAACACAATATTATTAATTAACACAGAATAAAATTTAAGTTTACTATGGGATGTAAGATAATTAATATAAACAATGAATTATGATATATCAGGATTTCCCTTTTTTATGAAATGAAATCTTACATGCGAAATCTTTTGTCACCGAAATGGCACTAAACGAGCAAAATTAGCAAAAATTTGGATAAGAAAGTCTTGTAGCTTTTTTAACACTTCCGAAACAAGCCTTCGTAATTAGACTACCCTACGCATAATACTAAAAACAAGAATAATATGATAAATACACTCTTAGACCAAAAAAAAAAAAAAAAGACGCACCAAGAAGGAGTTATCCGAATGGGACGAAAATCGGTAGAAGTGATGTACATTTAAAATTTTATGATTTATTGAAGTGATAGAGCTTCACAAAGTGAAAAAGTCAGTAACGCATTTGTCCACCTCTGGCCCTTATGCAAGCAGTTATTCGGCTTGACATCGATTGACAGAGGTTTCGGATGTCCTCCTGAGGGATATCGGGCCAAATTCAGTCCAAATGGCGCTTTAGATCGTCAACATCCCGAGCTGCTTGGAGAGCCCTCCTCATAATGCTCCAAACGTGCTCAATAGGAGAGAGATCCGGCGACCTTTCTCACCAAGGTAATGTTCGACAAGCGCTAAGGCAAGTAGTAGAAACATATGCAGTGTAGGGACAGGCATTATCTTGCTGAAATGTAAGCCCAGGGTGGCGTGACATGAAGAACAACGCAACGGGCTTTAGAACTTCGTCGACGTACCGCTGTGCTGTAAAGTTGCGACGGATGACAACCAAAGGGGTCCTACTATGAAATGAAATGGCACCCCGGACCATCACTTCTGGTTGTCGGCCTGTCACACCGCTGTCCGGGGGTTGGTATCACACCGCTGTCCGGGGCGTCTCCAGACTCGCCTTCGCTGGTCATCGGGGCTCAGTCAAAGCGGGACTCATCAATGAAGACTATTCTACTCCAGTCAGTGACATTTCAGTGCGAATGAGCCCAACACCACTGTAAACCGGCTTGACGTTGTACAGAGTTCAATGGTAGTCGGCGCAAGGGGCACCGTGACTTCAGCCCTCTTTCTGTGAGCTGTCTATGAATGGTCTTCTTTGCGGTCACTGAAGCACTAGTTGACGTACAGTCGATGACAATGATGCATCTGGAGCTGTGAGTGCCCCTCTGATGATTGCTCGGTCTACACATTCTGTTGTTTCTCTAGGCTTACCGCTTCCTTCTTGACGCTGTGTGCGGCCATGGTTTACGCATTCCTTCCAACATCGTCTAACAGTGGCATCGTTCCTGCTCAAATGTCGAGCTATTCGCCGATAAATCCAACCGGCTGCTTTGAGGCCAACTACACGACCTCTCTCAAATTTTGACATCTGCGCATATCGTTCGCGCACCTATATGCGAGGCATAGTTCTGTCTACCAGAGTACACGGAATGAAATTCGTACCGTAACGGAAACGTAATTTCTCCTAAGAGTGTATATAGTGCAAATAAACGAAAATTAAATATTAAATGTAATTTCATATTTCAGAATTGAGAAGATCGCACAAGAAGGTTTATATGTGCTGATAGTAACAGATGGGTTAGATGAGTCATTGTAGATTCGATAATGGTGGTGCGATAGTGGGCAATTCTACTCGAACGTCACTAAGATTACAGTTTTTTTGTATGCATATCTCATTGTCGAAATTGAAGACTGACGCGAATTTTGATGATATAAAATGCCTGGGATGTGGCATTCTACTTGACAGTGCAGACTGGTGGGATTTTTGTTTTCATACGAGTGTAGGATTTCCTTTAGTTTGCATAACAAATTATTTTATGTTTGGTGTCTTTTATGAACCTCTCATTTTCCACCGCATTTCTTCATCAGGATGCAAATTTAAAGTAAAGAGACTACAAAAGCAGACGAAACTAGTATAATCAGAGCATGATTTCGCTAGCTATCGCAGCTTACTAATTTGTCCTTGCTGCTGTTACGCTGAGTTGCTGATATGCCTTTTGGCCATTTAATAAGTATATCGCCGAGTAGGTTGTTGAGTCAGAGTTAGATAGCCTTTAAATAAATTTTTAGTCTAGCACTACTATTTATCTTTGAAATTATTGTTATATTATTCTTAAGTTCTACCGCAAATCGTCGGTGTTATTGTGAGTACGAAGTACCTATATTTGTCTTAAAAGTTTGATAAGTAATAAAAAGCTTATTTTAACCTTCTTTTATGCTGGTATTATTCACACCTGTGAAACAAATCGCCAAGTTTCCTCCTAAGATCATATTAATAGAATGATAACTAAGAAGGTTAGATCTTACAGGAGTATTATTTTTTGTACATAGTCGAACATATATAACATTTTTAATATATAACACTTTTATAATATATAACATTTTTACCTTTCTCCCTTATACAGATTATAGACTTGTAAAATCGGAAATCCTGCGGCGTGATACCTTTCGTACACGGAATAAGATATTAATATAGGTCACACTGAGGTCTAACCTAGGTCCTTCTGAGTAGCGTAAATCAAACTTTTACCATAATGTAGACGTTTACCTGTATTTGGAATTATTTCAAAAGGGATAACTCATTGTTTGTACAGAAACGAAACTGCAGTGTTCTATTTCACTAGGCTAAAATTGGCGTTAATTTTTAAAGAAAGAATTAATCATGTGTTTCTCTATAATGTCTTCCAGAAATTATCTAGGAAAAGAAAATTTGTTATTATTTGGAAATATATTTATGTTTTCCAAACGTTAACATTGAAAAAATATTAGGATTTTAAAAGTATTCCTTAACTTTTACACAAATAACGATCAAGAGATGAGTTAATTTGAAGTTACGGTAAATGAAATTGGTTTACTCAATTACACTGCAACGTCATGTATTCTCAATTATCATAAAACTAGAAAGTCCGGCGGTCATACGAAATGAAAGCTATTCTAGATATTATAAATTGTAATTAAAATGATTTCTGCAAAGGTGTCTGCTAATTCAACTGAATTACCCAGGGCAGGCGGCGAGGACGCCTCCTTGCTTACTGCCCCACGGGGTTCCCCTTCTACTTGCTTAATTGCTAAAAGTAGAGTGCAATGAAGGAAACTACTGGCGATACATTTCTTAAGAGCCACCGCTAACTCAATAAATAAAGGTGATTTAAATAATAAAATGTTAATTTACATGTCAAAGATCTCTTTGTACACAACATTTCTTGTGTAGATCTTTCCATCATTTTTAAGCTCGCCTTGCACAGGACCATCCATTATTTTTAATTTTACGTCCGTTCTTTCACGAACTCTTGAACAGGCAACATAAAGTTGACCGTGTCCAAATGCAAGCTCAGGTAAAAAAATGCCAACACGTTTAAGCGTTTGGCCCTGAGACTTATAGATGGTTAAAGCAAAGGCACGTTTTAAGGAAATTGTCTACGTCTCAGTTGAAACGGCAACCCTGTGCCGTGGTAACTTCTCCCATTGACTAGTACAGTTACGCAAGCAACCAATAAACTATCGGGGACAAACAGGCACTTAAGCCGCATATAATAAAGATATTTATTTATTTCATTTTATTTCTTTTTCATCGTTGCCGGTTGCATATTTCTGAATTCTATTATATGTAAATGTTAAATTTATTTATTTAATGTTAAATGCACGTGCTCTTGTATTTTTAATTTTTCCGGCTTAGCTTTCTCATAATATTCGTCACGCGCTGCACTGCACGGGGAATAAAACAATTTACAGTTACGCAAGCAACCAATAAACTATCGGCGACAAACACTTGAGCCGCATATATATAAGAAGATGTAAGCGACATTGATGACTGTTTGGTGAATTATCACCAAGACTTTTAAGAACTACAAAGTCAGTAAAAGGGTGTAAAGAACACTTTATTATCGCAAGTGAATTTTAAGAGTCGGCACCAACTCGGACTTACAAAAGCTCACACTTTTGGTTTAAGTCAAAAGGTACTGAATAAAATAAATAATAACTTAAAATGGTTTAAGTCATAAGGTACTGAAAATTCATACATGCAGTTACACGCAGCTTAGCGGCTTCACAGTTGAAATATCCCGCAAGTTGGCTCTGACCCAAAGCCAGCGGGAGCAACCCTAATGGTGACAATAACTCAACGCCGCTGAATTTTAATTGCTATTGAATCAAAGTTAGCAACGTGACCTTCAGGCAAGCAGAACACGCTCTCATTTCGCCCTTCGAAACATCCTTCTAACTAATTTGAATATCACGCGTGCTGGAAATTTGCATTCTGGCAGGGAAGCGAAGTAAGGTGTGGTAAAAAAGTATTCGAATTTAAAATAGCTAGTTATAAAATTAAGTATGTATATTATACTTCAAACTATATATTATGTAATTATACTCTTATCGCTATAATTTAAACAGCAAAAACAAATATTGTTTTTAAAATGTTTTCCTGCATTTGAAAGAAGTGAGTCGCTGAAATATTGCTGTTTATGACCCGATAGTTAACGGAAGTCGGTTTGCATTAAAAGAATGCTTAAATAAAGTAAAATTATGTATAGCTTTTATTAGCAGGTATACACTAATTTTATTGAGAAACATATATTTACGCTTCGTTTTTTCTTCCTTCGGTTAAAGTGTATCTAAAATATTTCTGAAGAACACATATATATTCACTAATATTAAACAAATTCACCTATGTTAGGGACTGTAACTAATTTTTACTTTCTTCTTACACAGCGGGTATATGTGAATCCATGTACAAAAACTACATTAAAATGACTCCAAATCTGCATTTCTGAAATTGAATTGAAATAAAGTGAAATAATAGAATAAGTAAAATATTTAACCATTTCAAAAACGAACAAAGAAAAATTTCTTTAGTGAGTTACAAGAAGAAATCAATTTAATTCTTTCACATAAAACTGTATTTTTGACTGTTCAATAACTTATTATGATTCACGCATGCACTGCCAGACACAAAAATCATATTTTTGTTCAAATACTGAAGCGAAGATTTTCATGCATTTCTATTGACTTATTTAAACCTATGTTACTTTTATCATTTATTTGGGTAAAGTTTAAATGTATTAAAAAAGAGAAAGAAAACTTCGAAACAAAATGTTTAGTTAGGAAAAGAACATGGGAATGCCTGAAACATAATCTGTATATTTTAAATTATTTTACTACTTTTTGGAAATGAAATGTTTTCGTATAATGAATTAAGATGCTTTGAGTTTTATTATTAAGTACTATTTTACGCTACTCTTTTGCGCTATCTCGATAATTTCTTAGTGATTAAAGTGAGTTTAAATTTGTTTTCAATATTTGTTTCACATCATTTAAGCTTTTGCTTCATTTATTTAAACCATACTTTATGGACTTTGGGCATATTTTTATACGGAAATGTTTGATAAACAAATAATACAAAAGCTCTCTGAAAAGGGGGTATCGCTTGTTTTCCCTAAAATATTGGTTTTATGTTTAATCTTCTTACAAATAATATTTTCCAAATTAAAATACAGTCATTTTATGAATACCGTCAGTACAGAGGATTTCATATAATGCATAGTCTTTAATCCTTCGCTAAAGTTTTATTAGTTAAAAAAACAATTCCACCTTTGCTTTCAAGATTTCGCAAAAATAATTATAAATAATTTTTCAAAAAATAAATAAAAATGAAAATTTATTAACGTATTACATTAGGTATGACATTAATTTAATATCCAGTCCTTCGTAATGCTTTTAGAATTCTAATAGCTTACGTGAGGTCTCTCACTTCTTGGTTTTACTTGAAGGTCTTAGCTAATATTAGCTGTAAAAAGGTTTAATGCTCGATTTAGAATAATTTTCATACCCAAGCACATGAGATCTCCAAGGAGAGATATATGTCT
The DNA here is from genome assembly GCF_044657685.1 of Stegodyphus dumicola. NCBI lineage: Eukaryota > Metazoa > Arthropoda > Arachnida > Araneae > Eresidae > Stegodyphus > Stegodyphus dumicola. The sequence goes on from NC_140777.1 coordinate 139,060,192, forward strand.
TTGATCGCCCTGGAAATCGATAGAGCTTTTTTCACAATCCACGCCAAGCCAAGCCTGCTGTTTTACCTATTCTTAAACATTCCATAGTTTTTTTCTCTATTCAATAATTTTTGGCCAAAAGGGAAGGCAGCCTAGAAGTCTGTCTGGAAACGGCATTTTGCGTCTTTTCACTAAAAATGTTCGTTTCACGTTTCAAAGTGATGCCACCAAATATTATCGCCCTGCATTATATTTAAATAAATTAAATAATGAAGAATCTGCATGGATGTGTGTATGTTTCTCGCCCTGATGAAACACAGCGAAACCAAAATCCATCAAATTTTGAATAACGTAGTCCTCCACCTGAATATGGGCACCTGGAAGCCCGAATTTGCAATTTCGAATTTGTTTTATGTCTATTTCATGTTTTGTAAAATTTTAAAACGAATTTTTTGATTAGCAAACTCTATAATTTCAAAGTGAGCAATGGCAACACTGTACGAAAAAAAAATTTATCTCCAGTGCGCGAAGCTTGAAATTTCTAAAGATATACTGTTTTAAAATATTTTTAAACCAAAGGGACCTTTGCCCTAATACGTCTATTTCATCTATATAGAATTTAATAGCTATAACTGCATAAAGTTTTATAGCTTTTACTTTAAAATAATTATGATAAAGGATTTTATATAAGCGAAATGAAAAGGCTGTCGAATGTTATGTTATTTCTCATAGAAATGACATATAACAATTAAAAAGTGAATTCTTTTAAAAGTAATAAAAATATATCAGTTATATAAGCTATCCCTTCTTTATTCCATTAAGGACGTTATAACATGCATCTTTCTTTTGTTGCCGTTTGATACCATTAATCAATCCGACTTAGCCCCTTTTTAATGTATCAGACATACGCCTCTTGAATTTATTTACGTAGAATGAACCAGGTTTGTAAAAGACCATTTAACTTACAAAACACTTGAGATAGAATCTAGAAAAAGTATTTCGTTTTGAGAAAAAGAAATTTATGAAATACCGCAATTTTCTGCAGATACACCATACTATTTACAAAATACGTCAACTTAATAAAATTTTGTAATAATACAAAGCAAATATTTACGTAAAATCTCATCTGAGATGAACATGAATTCGTGATTGTCTCTTATTTTGACAAACAAAGGTAGTTAGATATCGATCCAGACAATACTGTTGATTCAGCAGTCATTAAAACTAAGTCTTCAATATTTGCGAAACGATCATGCTTTTGCGTGATTACATCCATTCAGTTGTACAAGTTTCCAGAAAGTAAAAGATACTTAATATATTTTTATAGGTTTTTATTTTACATCCTCACGGTCGTCGGTGCATAGTGGTTTCTAACAGCAGTATAAAAAATTAATCTTTCAGTTCTCTTCCATTTTCTCTTCCATTCCAGAGCCAGGCAAAAATCTTCCCGTAATTTATACAGTAATGTTTTTTGGAAAGTATAAAAGCGGTACAATGTTCCTGCAAGTGATACTTTTCAGATTATTTAATATTAGAATTTGTAACATTTTCTAGAATAGAAGAGTAAGAGATTTTTGAGGCGGGAGTTCATATGTTATATATTAAATCAACTGCACCCAGAATTCAGTCCTGGTTATTAGAATTTTGCTTCTTAGAATCAGAATGGAAATTTTGTACCGCCTATATTTACATAACTTTAAGGCACCTCCTATCGTATTTTTATCAAAAAGGAGCACTTTTATCCAATCATTTGTGTCTCATCGATGTACACATTTTCTGGAGCTGATTATTATTATATTATGAAGAAAGCATCAGCAAGAGTTTAAATCATAGAAGCAAGATCACGAGGGATAATAGATATCGGTCGACAGCCATTCCACTGTACTAGCAGAGTAGGACAGAGTAAGAAACATTCCAGGAAGGGGGCAGTCTTAAGAGACATAGTCGAAAATCAGTCAGTAATTTAAAATCATCAAAATCTCATGATTAATTAAAATTGCAGGTGGTGGTTACCCTACTCAGACCAATATAGAGCCTGTTTTGTTGGACGCATTTCTTTGAAACTTGGTATGTACATTGCACAAAAAAAGGGGACTGTTCAATATCTCCCGTTCTATTGGGCCGATTGACGAAATTCAAATTACATTTTTCATGTCTGTAAAGCGTGATTTATGATCTATATTATATTTATATATAGCATTGTTCTAATATAGGTATTTTGACACAAAAATGGAACTTTCTGATATAACATACCATTTTGTTTTCCATATTTCGATTCTAAGATTCAAATTATGCCTAAATATTTTCCCTTACATCGTGCAGGGCGGAAAAAAGTTACATCGTTCCTCCTTTCGAATAATTTTAGCAAAGTGCCTAAACCACATTTGATGTTATAATCGCTTTCAACAAATTTGCCAAATTTCAAAACGCGCCAATATATAAATTCACGTATATCTCCGGACATTTTGAAATGAAAATTGTAATTTTTTGCAGGTATCCTTAGAAATACATCAACTTTAAGGTGATGACAAAAATTGTATAGCTTATAATTCAAATTGTTTTTCGAAAAATTTCTAAAAATTATTTAAAAATACAAATTTTAAGAATAAATCATAAAAAATGGATAAATGATATTTGGAATGAACCTAAATTTCGAAATATGAAAGGAAGAATCAAATAAATTTAATTAAAAAACAAAGATATTAATAAACATATACCAAACTCATTTAACATTCGAGAGCTAAAATTTTGAGAGCTAAATTTTTAAAAACTACTCGTGCGATTTTTACAAAACTTGGCACTTTGGCGTAATTTGAATGGTAGAATCGAAATATGGAAAAAACTGGCATATCATTTCAGAAAAAGTCCTATTTTGTGTCAAAATACCTACATAAGAACAATGCTATATATAAATATAATACATATCCTAAGTCGCGCTTTCGAGATATGGAAAACGCAAGTTGAAGTTCGTCAATCGGCCTAGTAGAACAGGAGATGTAGACCTGTCTCTTTTTTTTTCTGTGCGAGGTACATTATGAGGACTGAGGGAAAAAGGAAGCTGTAATAAGTAATATTAATTCAAATTTCAAAGATTAGATGAAAAGGGGAAACAGGAAGAATACAAAAGTCAGTTGGTAACATAAAAGTTTACATACTCACAGCATTTGTTCAACGTGCATTTGATCTGCGTCAGTCACATTTTCAAAGCTCCTTGTAGCATATTCAGCAGAACCATGAAGGAGTTCTTGAAAAATTGTAGAAATATAATGTAATTGTTGCTTTTAATTCAGTCAGAGTTCCTATGCTTATTGCTTAGATAAGATTCTTCAAAAATCTTCACAATCAGAAGTCAAAGGGAATTAAGAATGAGGAAACCAGGCGTTCTAAAATACAAAAACAGCACAAAGTAGTTTTTTCACTTGACCGCCAATATGGAATATTGTGCCGTTTTCGCACAAATGTAGCAGTCTCTAAAAATATTCCGTGAAGTTTCATGGCTTCATTTTCGTTGCACGAAACATATGGAGGGGTCTTACTCCATTTATTCTAACCGCCTTGGCGTATCACTTTCCAAATTGTTGCCATGAAATATTATCGCTTCTATTACTTTTAAGGAAATTAAATAACGAAGAATCTGCACGAATGTATGCATAGTCCTCTAAATGCGTGTGAAAAAACGGCGGTTCTTGGGGGCATTAGGTTTTGATTAACATAGTCCTTAGCCCGATCATATGCATCTGAAATCTCAAATTTTGAATTTTGAATTTTATATTTTTTTTTAATTTTTACATTGTAAAACTTCAAGAAATGTGTAACAAACTAAGAAATTTAAAAGCGAACAGTGGCAACACTGTGTGGATTAAAACATTGTTATCTCTGGTGCGCATGACTGTATACCGAAAATTCTAAAGATATACTGTTATTTTAGGATTTTGCTACTCAACTGAATTTTATGTGGCAAAAGTACGAAGAACATGATATTTGATTAATAACTTTTAACACACAAAACCTGAGTGAGGAAAAGAAAAAAATCTGATGTGTATACCACATGACTTCCTTATACTGAATATTAAATTCTACGCATTTTTTCTTGCATTTCATTTAAACTTATTGGATTGAATTAAATCTACTTCGCCGACAGCGCATAAACCACAATAGAATAAATGCATTCTTTAAAATTCATTCTATTTGTTTACCATAGCGCTAGGTTTACTTACCAGTATAATATTTCGTTCATATTATAACTATGTCTATGTCTATGTCTTATCTCTTAGTAAGAGGCAATCGACCATTAACAGCCTTTACCAATATATGATACTTGACTTTTAAATGCTTGAAGAATCGAGTAAATTGTATCCAATAATATGGAAGTACTTGTGCACATGCTGTGCTAGAACACAGAGATTACTAGCGACGGAGGCTCCTGTGTCGCCGTCCATAGAATAAGTAAACTTTGAAGAAATGAGGCGCTCGTGTGACGCCATCTATAAGTAGGGATGAAAAGCATTTTCAGTTGACTGGAGTTCTGGTGGCGCCATCTCTTGCAGGATGTATTGTAAGTCATTTTTAAAATTTCATAAAAATTATTCTTCTGATAAGCAATAATTGGAAATTAAAATGATAAAACACAATTTGCAGTACATTGAAACTTTTCACAAGAGTAAAACCTATTTACACACAAAGCCTGTCTGCTTTGGCAGAAACAAAGTCCACAGCGCTTTATAATTTGATAAGTAAAACTATAAGTAAAGAAAATGAAGTAAAATTTTGGCTAAATAAGAAGAAAACGAAAATATATACATTACCACCGACTATTATGGTAAATAGTGCGAGGCCTCTCGTGGCGTTGTTCAATTGTGAAATCATAATTTCCTAGTTTTTTTATGATATTCTTAGGATGACTCATATTATATCTTGGATCTTGGATCATATCTTTATTGCTGGCTTTAGCTACTAGGAGCTCTTACCAGTATATTATCATTCTACCATAGGCCATAAAGTTAAAAATTTAAGAGGTGTATTTAAAAATACACCGCGCCCGAAGGCGAGATCAATAAATGAGAGAACTCATAAAATAAGTTTTGCTAAATTGCATATCATGGGTGATTATATCAATGGCGACGAGAGGCGAAATGAAAGTCTAAGCTTCTGGGTGAGTCTAGAAGAGCAGAAACACGTGATCAGCGTCCGGTATTAAGATTGGTCGAGGAGTTAGAGTTCGAAAAATGAAGTTTTCCGTAGTTTTTGGAAATAAACACACATAGTAGACTAGTTCAAACATAGTAAAAGCAACATCTATCTGTGAATTTAAGAGTTCTATGTCTTTTGAAACACTTAAAAATAATCTAAACTTGCGATATAATCATTAAATGAATACGAAACTGTAAAAGGCGAAAATGAGGTCATGTGGCTCACTAGGGCTAATGAGTGAGAGTAAGCACTTGGTGTTGACCACGAACTTTGATTTTAAAACACACGATACGAAATAGTAAAAGTAAAAAGTAAAAGTAAAACTCTTGGTTAAATAAGTAGTAAAACGAAGAATGCATCGATGCAAAATAAAGTTCTAACTTTGCAAAGTTCATCTTTCTTGAATATTAACTGAACAGTAATAGTAAAATAAAACTTTTGTGCAATATATACACTACCACCACTTAGAATTGTGGTGGATCGTTCGAAGTCTTTTCACTACGTGCTCAATAGTCTGTAAGCGATTTAATAGCTTCACAGGGAGAATTTCTCATATCTTCAAAGAAGTTGTGTGCAGAAATTAGGATTTGGTCGTGAATTGGGTTGATATCCAGGTCTTTGTGAATTTGAGAATTTCGCACGAACCAAGGTGCGTTCACTATGCTACGTAAGATTTTGTTTTGAAGAACATTTAACTTTTGTCTGTCTATTTTTCGGGCAGTAGCCCAGGTTGGAACTGCATAGAGGATTATTGGGCGAATAAGTGAGATGTAGATATTTTTCTTGGTACGGTGGTTTAACTTAGAGGTTCTTCCAATTAATGAGTAGAAAGCAATGAAAGCAGCTTTAGCCTTATTTGTAACATATTGAATATGATCTTTGAAAATTAGGGTTTTGTCAATATAGACACCTAAGTATTTATAGGAGTTGGCACCAGGAATATCTTAGTTATTGAGTCGAATATTTATATTCACTGGGATATTTTTCCTGTATCTGCGGAAAAGCGCTTGCAGTATTTATCAGCATTTAGTTTGATTTTCCAGTCTTGACAATATTTGTTAATAATGTTAACTTGGAGCTGACGTTTCTGTAAAGCATTATTTAGAATTTGTGAACTGGTGAGGAGGACTGTGTCGTCGGCATATTTGAGTATATTAGAATGAAAAGGTAGAGGCATATCATTTATTAATATTGTAAAACGCTTCGGTCCTAAAACACTGCCCTGAGCTACTCCACTGTAAATCACTATTTTTGAAGAGATTGCTTCACCACAGCGCACTTGAAAAGTACGATGTTTAAAATAAGAATGCATAAGCTTGATAAAACTGTTTGGTAAAAGGTTTTATTAAGCTTATGCATTCTTATTTTAAACATCAGCTTATGAAGTAAGATAGTTTATGAAGTAAGCCAGCATTCCACACTCGATCAAAAGCTTTTCCGAAATCGAGGAAGCATGCCGCTACTTCGTTCTTTTTTGTAAATTCTTGGGCAATAAATTCAACTAAATTTAGTATTTGATGTGTGGTACTGTGGCCAGAATCTAAATTGATACCTGTCTATTCATATTATAACTCAGAAAGCACAAAATTTATATCATTTAAAGAATTATCTAATCGTTGCCACATGTTCTATTCAAATACTATAATAAAGCTAGAATGATGTATAAAATAAATTAAGCAAACAAAACAAAAAAGAACCAGCTTTTCACAGACGATTGAGTATTTTTCATTCAATTAATTCAGTTTTCATTTCACGACAAGGTAAAAATACATAAAAACTCAAAATATCTGTATTAAAAATTACGAAATAAATCTTAAACACTTATTTCCTCGAAAAAATTCCAGAAAGGATTAAGCATGTTTTAATTCGCAATAATAAATGAAGGCGCTATCTTTGTTGTTGCGAAGCTAAGTTTCTCTAGATTGGCAACAAATCCACTATTTTGCTGTTTCAAATGTAAAAAAGCAATGGCCGCCATCAAAAAAATTATTAGGCTTAGTGGCACTTAAACAACTTTAAAATTGCTGATAATTCTAAACATATTGCATACAGATTTACTAAAGGCATGAAACCTTAACCGGAAGATACGAACAGCATAATTCAATCATTTTTAAAGCAAAAAATGTACAATTTACAAACATATAAGAGTAAAGAAACTGAGATCACTGAGCCGGATAACAGAGTGGATATATATATAAATATATTTATTTACGCTTGGTGCCGCCGATTGCAACCAAAATACGAGGTGCACATCTACATGTTATATCAGTCCTATATACAAAATTTCAACGTTCTTCGGCTACTTGTTTTTGAGTTATACGTACAGACGCCACGAAAAATTCCCTTCAGAATTCATTTTAAAGCAGTTTTATTATTTTTTTTGGAGGAAAAGAGTCTTTTATTCTGTCCTTACGTACAGATATCACGCAGACACATCGTTAAATTGCATTCGATAGCGGTCAAAATGGATATTTTCGTTGAAATATACTGGCTGAAACTTTTCGCGATTACAATACTTCCTTTTTACTTTGTACAAGTAAGTAAAAAACGTTTTGCAAGCCATCTTTCTACAAAATCTGTACATTGCTATGACAAACGGAGAAAAAGAGTAAAAAAATTGAAAAATGCACGTCAACCTTTAACAATTATCAGGAATTTTAAGCAAGTGCAGCTTTTAACATTTTTGTGATTTTGCTGTTGAATTGCATACGACGTATATGAGAAGAAAATTATTCTTATTAATAAAGCTAAAATGGCGGGAAGAAATGGATTAGCAGTATTGAGTTTAACATCAAATTATTTGACTGAGACTTCAGCGAGAACGGAAAATAACCATAACAAACCCTTTTAGACAACCGTTAAAATCTGAACCCTTTCAGACTTTTTTCGCTTCTGTTTCAAATTAATTCTGCACTAAAGATGGAAATTTAATAGTTAAGAGAAAATTCAAAATGCTTAGATGGCTTTCAAAGAACAGTTTGTCTTAACAATCTAACGCCATGTGTGCTGATTAGTTTATTCCGTAACTTGAAAGAATGATTAGCTCTACAACAGGCATCAACAAACAGTAAGCTTACTTATCACTCAAGCTTTTCAAAATAAGAACCAAACCTATGAGAGTGTGTATTTAAAAGATACTCGTAAGTTTTTTGCCTTCTACTAAGGCTATGCTATACTTATGAAGTTTTGGTCCTGTTAGTTGGAATGGGATTTTTGGTTCTACCATTGAGTTTTGAAGTTTGGATAAGTTCTGCAAATGATATAGATAAATAACGTTAAATGAATTTTATTTTATTATCATTATTCTAATTAATTAAATTACGATGTGTCCAATTAATTTCTAAGAGTTAAATTATTTAATTGAGAGGTATTTTTATTGTTTAGGTACTAAGAACAGCAAGGACTTCATAAAAGTTACAGTAGTTCGAAATATAGGAAAGCAAGATCCATCGAATCAGATCTAGCTATAAAGAACAAATGCATTTTGAAGAATGAAGGAATCTTTGGATTTTTGAAGCAAAAACACTAAGGAATCCATCATACTTGAGTTGTAGCCTTATGTTTTGGACTTACGATAATTCGGTTTTGATATGACATTTACCAGTGGACATATTTGTAGGCAAACGTCCAGATTAATATTAATTTCAATTCAGATACACTATGATATACTTCATTTTAAATCCTTTATTTTCTTACTCAAGCTTAAGTTAATTGATGGAAGCAAAACAACGCAAGAATTATCAGCTTATAGGAAGGAACGTCTTCATAGTTAACTCCTTCTTCCATATATGCAGCAAACCCATTTTTGTGAGATACGAGCTTGAGTCGAACATTTAGTATTTATCAGTACACCAGAAAAATTAATGACTATATACCACTTAATTTTCAACAAATTTTAAACATATTCTCATATTATTTTAGTGTGAGCTTTCAAGTGTTTTGGTAAATTTAAAAATTTAAATTTTATTGTATGTAAGTACATTTGATTAAAGAATAAAACAAAGCTTAGATCTTTGCACATCAAATGGCTGACAAAATGCTTAGGTATAATGTTTAGGTACGATATCTGCTTATTGTCTCCAACACACTTCAACAAGATGGCAGCTGTCTACTCTTATCGCTTATAATTTGATAACATTCCTTGCAACTTCGGCTAAACTCACTTAAAGAAAGAATAAAGAATTTGCTAATAAAAAAGAAAATTTCGCTTGAATAAAAAGGGAAAAAGTGAAAGTAAAGCGAATATAAATTACGTTCGTGCGTATTTAGTAAATAATTACTGAAAACATAAATTAATCTTCTTCACTCAAACTCAAAATTAAAGAAGGTTGAAGCTCAAGAAAGATAAATAATATTTTTTTACTGAATTGTCAGTCACTCAAGCGAATCCCTGAATTTATTTGTCATTAATCTTTCAAAATTGTAATAAATTTAAAATGCTGGTTGTTGTATTAAGTAAATATAATTTAAATGGTAAATAAATCTTGTCAAATATTTGCGGGTCTGCGCTTCTCGATACAGATACTCTTCACTAAGAGAATGGATTATTCTTGAATTGCATATTTATTATTGATAACAATTCAGCAAAATGCAATAAACATGTAATTTTGAAGTTCCAGTCTAACGACCTACTTGCCTCACAGACTTCTTTCAATTCTGGCTATTTCAATTAATCTTTCTTGTTTTCTGAAGAATCCACGGTCTTCAAGAAGATTTCAATGGACATTCTTAACAGTTCCACCTATTTTAACTTACCTCTAATTTCAAATGATGGTAAGTTGCGTAGGGTAAATTTCTCTGCTAACTATCCTTTTTCTTTTAACTGCTTTTTCAAATCCTCTGATGAACATAAACTCCCGTTGTTCAAAGCTTATTCAAACTCAATTCATTATGGGTAATTAAAAGAAAGTAAAATTAAATGATCTATCAGTTATTAAATTATTCTTTCATTTTTTGAATACCCTTAATACTTTACTACAGATTTACATATTACGAAAGCTGTTTCTCTTAAATAAAAAAAAGATATTACATGGAAGCGTGTATTTTATGTAATATAAAATGCTAGCATACATTGAGAAGCAATACATTTAGAGCAGGACGTTTTCATTTTTAAAATATTTATAATGAATATATACTTGCACATATCTGAAAGCAAAGGAAGGTTAACAGTATAATTAATTATTTTAACGAATAGATGCTAAAATATTTATTCAGGTATTAATTTATATATAAGGAAGAAATAAGATCTATATACGTACTGTGATTTTTATGATTCTTCTAAATTCTACAAGTACGATACATTAAATAATGTTCTACGATAAGATATACTATGCATTAAGTAGTTTTAGATGAATGAAGATGACGCATTATTCGAAATAATTGCTTTCTAAGAAGCTTATCCTCCTAAAAGTTTCAAAAGAATTTAAATACATTCTGTTTGAAGTAATGATGTCTTTAAAAGCCTCGGTAGTCTTTTCAACTTACTATATTATTCGATCCTTTTTTGGATACTTATTTCTGATATTAAACTAGTTCTAAATAAATTGCTAATAGATCCAGCTTCGAGAATTTTTCTGTAAGCCATAAGATCTTGGCATTTACCAGGCAGATTTATCACACATCTTCGTGCTCCAAATGGCGCTGCATTTTCGCTTCGAACTAATCCTTCTGTCAGAAGCTTCCATTTTCTTCGCATTTTCTTCTACTAATATCTAGAAATCCGAGATCGTTTTTCCGTATTTAAACCAATAGACTGGAAGAGAAAAGTATGTTTTTAACTTTAATTACTGGTAAGCTTCTCACTTCGTTACAGTTTAAGAAATCTTCAATAATTTTTTACTCTAAATGAATTTATTTTTGAGCTTTTTATTTAAAATAATTATCAATACTTAGATCGAAACTTAATAATTATTTGTTTTCTGATGATATAGGAAAATGATCAAAATAGCAATTATTTTCTGTAATTTGTAATCCTTCTGCATTGGATTCATAATACTGCATTGTTAATATATAGCAGAGTTTGGTTTAAATATTTTTGTACTAAATAGAATTTGATTTAAATACGTTTTTGTTTTTGTTTTTTTTTGTTTTTTGTTTTTTTTTGCATGTTAAATATGAATTTCTTCCCACTTTTATCTTCCAGTATTAGTAAAGTACATTTTCGATACTTATCTCAACAGTAACATTATCAGTTTTCTATAAATTACACGAGTAAGTAAAACGATTTTTAACAAAATTTGTATTTACGTATTGGCAAAGATTGTATACATCACTTTTCTTCAGCTTAATTTTAACATTTAACCCCTATTATACATTTTCTAACAATCTACTCAATGATCTTCCGCAGACATGAAATCTATATAAGTAAAACTAAAATAGAGAAATAAAGTAGAAATAGAAAACGAACGTACGGCTATCGAAGTAATCTATTCAGATTTTAACTTAAAGAGGAGGTGTTTATCAGAGTAGCTTCATGTCTTCAAATGAATTGTTAAAATAAAAGACAAAGTTCTCTTTCTTTCAATTCATTGATGCCCAAATTTCAAGAAGCATTTGCTTAGAATGTAGGAAATCGTCAGAAGATTTGATAGCGAATTATGAAATAGCTAACGAAAGAGCTGAGAAAGGCATTATGAGACATTTAAAGTACTTTATTACTTTCATACACTATCTAAGCATTACTTTTACGTATTAGTGTTTTGAATTTTGCAGTATATTTAAATTACATTTATGGAATAAAGCATGATAATTATAAATTTACTTCAAAATCAAACAAACCATTTCTTTTAATATTTTGTAACGACTATTTACTGATTATTTCTGTAAAGTTCTTCCACTAGCTTTGCCATTCCGGAACGTCTACTTGAAAATTTACTACCATTATGTTTTAAGTATATTCCATTTAAATCCTTCTTAATGGAAAATAAACTGTTTTCAGTACAGTTTCCCCTCTCTCTTGATCTTATTCACTTTTTTTAATATCACTTTTTATTAATCCAAAGACCGAGCATTGCCGAATAGGAATGCTCCAAGAGATGATCAAACCGATCAAAGGATTTTCCGTATTCTCAAAGCCAAAATATGGTTTAAGATAAATTTAAACAGTTGATTGGTAATATTCAGGAAGGAAGGAAAACACAAGTTTATATTATCTTATGGCTTTGAAACGGCTTCTCTGTGTGAAAACCACCACGTTGGTAGCCATCAGCCTTTTTGTGGTATCAAATATGAAGAGTGCAAAGAGTGTCCTCCTTAAATCTTAGAAACAGGAGGTGAATGAAGCTTGACTTGATTCTTTTGGACAAAAACATAATAAAATTGTGATTATCAGGCCATCTGCTAAGATTGCCTCTGAAATTCCTAAGTGCCCAAGACTGAAGATACAAATAATTGTGGGCTTCATCATGAGGCACTACTATTTCAGAAAACACCTTCTTACTATGGAACTTTTTCAACAAGATCCTATATGCAGAAAATGCTGTAAGAATAAGGAAACAGCACTTCATATTATATATGAGTGTGATGCAGTTGCTCTCACTTGCTTGACTACTTTAGGTGTTCCCAGTACTAAAGAGTTACACCTGAGCTGTATTAAGGATCTGTGAGACTTTATAAACAAAGTAGGCAACCCAAGCAAATGGAGATAGGAAAGAATGGGTTTCTTGCATTTGGCACAAAATGCTATTTAGCAGAGATGATTGATACCTGACAAAATCAGCCTAAAGAAGAAGGAGAAGAACCACAACGCCTGTCTGGCAACTTTGTCAGTATTAAGCTTTTGTTGCTTAAGCTTTTGAGCTTTTGCAACTTTGCAGGTTTTAAGCTTTTGCAACTTTGCAGGTTTTAAGCTTTTGCAACTTTGCAGCTTTTAAGCTTTTACAACTAAGCTTTTGTTGTAGTTAGTCATTTGAATTCCTATTTAAAATGATACTGCCTCTGCTTACTTAAAGAAAAATAATTTCTTAAGCTTGGAGGCAAAATGTCTAGCAGTTTAAAAATCGTACCTTTTGCAAATTAGAATTCAACTAATTTTGATATTATGAAACATTCTTAATGTATTACATCTGAATTTACTTAATAAACAAATAAATACAAAAGTCTAAAAATCATTAATATTTTTAAAAGTTCTATTCATGACATAGTTAATACTGCGTAGGAAATCATAATTTTCTGCAAAGGAATATATGTCGAACACAGACACTTTTCATCACATGAAGCTGAAGAGACAATTTTTTCTAATGATCTAAAAAATCCTGGTATTGGTTTTTTAAGTAAGTTTGCGAAATGGACCAATAACGAGAATCTTCTTCAGCCAACTTTTATCAAGCTTTAAATCCGAAATCTATACTCACGCGAAACTGGAAAGATCAATACTAAAACAGAAACTAGAAATGCGGAACTACTTTTAAGCTAAACGTTGGAGTTTCTAATGAAATTTTTCCTCATTACTCACTTCATACTGTAATAACACTTTTTTACTAAAGCTTGTCAATTATATTTCTTTAATTTAAATGGATAATTATAAAAGCGCAAAACAATTATCTATTGTGAATTATGAAATAAATATTTGCATAAAATATTATTTTTTTTTAAATCTCTCAAATTATTAAGATAGGTATAGCATTAATTTGAAAGTGAAATTATGGCCATATCGAACTGAAACACCACTAAAACCTGGCAACTTTCAGGACGATATATGATACCACTTACGATACAACATTTCTAATGTCAATAATATTGTTCTAATCTTTAAAAAAACTAAATGCTACTATTAAACTCGTTTCATTTTTTTCACATGGAATGACAATAATGGTCACATGGTTACTAACCATACACAGGTGACCCATTGTAATCTTTTGTTTAGATATGCTGAGAACATAAATTTGATCTCAGCTGAGAACATAAATTTGATTTTAATATCTTACATAGCTCCAAAAGGCCGCGCAAAGATTGATTTTGAAACATTTGCTGACTATTGACTTTTTTCAAGGATATGTGATTCGCATTAACAGATGTTGTATTTATAATTCGAATTTTTAGAAGAATAATTAGAAATAATTATATTAATGCTTCTTTCCACAGAATTTCGTAATCACCTACATCCCTTAATTTCATTTACTCCTTAGTAGGCTGGAGAGGGGAAAGCGATAATATACTAGTAATAATCCTAATGCTTTTGATTTTTAAACACATATGCCGTGTGTTTTGTCTGTTGTTAGCATTTCAAATGTCTGCTGTCAGCATTATTTTACCAGTTGGGCTTCTTGAATATCTGTGGTTACTATATCAATCAGCAATCACATTCTCATGTGGGGTCAGTCATCCACATTTAAAATAGCGGATTACAAACTAGCATTACATTTGCACAATATGATGCGATTCAGTGTATGCAAACATTTTGTTGAATTTATATTTGGATGTCACAGCAAAACACTACTTGCCCTCTAAGCCAGGAATTCCACAATGCACTCCCAGCAAGCAATGTAGCTGAATACAAACGATATCTCATAAAACAGCCATTCATTCAGAGGAAATTCGAGGCCTAACGCAAAACCTCGAAATGCTGAGTAGCGAACTATGCACAGGGTCTTTTGATCTTAAGTCCATTAAGACCAAATTGCTGAATAAGAAGTCTATAATACTGATCAAATCAATGATTGCAAAATATGCTTGCCCCAAAGCAGAGACATCCTCTGCTAAATAATACCATACAGTACTATTTTTATAATCAGTGCCCCATGTGATAAAATGATAATTTAAGTTTAAAGTGTATCTGATCTGTATGTAATGTATCTGCATTTAATGATTTTGATCTGTCTGTAATGTACCATAGAACCAAGCTAATCAGTATGTAATTTATCTTTATACAATGTATTTCATGTAATGTATATCTGATATAATGATGTTGATATGCAATGTTATGTATGCAATGTTTCATAGAGCAGACAGGGGCTAATGGACGCACTATGACAATCCGTGCCTAATGTGTATTAGATCCACACGCATTCAATCTAAACTGCATTAACTATTAGATGCCAAACAGCTATAAACTTTCTTTCCACCGACAGCGAGGCAGCCGGTCCACTGCGTAGTTAGCATATCAGCCAGGTAGCCCCGCTGACGGAAATAACTAGATCAACATAACACACTTATATATACATATCATTCTCAAGACGAGTGCTGGGGGCAGTGCAAACAAATGCTGGATGAGACGATAGTGCAGTGATGGAAGAAGGGTGCATTGCGGGTGAGAAGAACAATTTTAGTTACATATTTACAGAGTTATGGCTAGGTGGTTACAAAAGACACCCACAACGTGAACAATAAATGAGTACAGTGCAATGTATGAGCAATTAACAAAGTGACTGATAAACAGTAAAAGTAATATCTAAAATAGGGCTAAATACTAAATAGCAATACTAAAAATAATAAGAAGTAAACTAATAAAAAGCAAAATAATACATAAAATAAAAAAAAAGCAAAACAGTGAAAACAATACATAAAATAAGGCAAAATACATAATTCAAGGTTCATAAGTCAGGTTTACAGTTCAAAAGATAAGTATACAGGGAATAAGAAAAGCCGAATAAGCTAACTTAAGATAAAATTAGTTCATTCCAGGTACAGAGCATACAGGGGCTGTGCTGGTGACGAGGATGGCAGCTGAGAATTACTCCAGCCTGTCTAAGATTTTGCGTGCAATATTTATGCAATCGCATATGCGTTTCAATGCATTGCGATTTTTCGAAGTAGCTTCGGCCCATGCATGGATATGGTTTGCTACTGGTTGCCTATGATGATATTTGGCGGTCTCTCTGCAAGCGAACAGATAGTGGTCCGGATCTCCTACCATCCCGCATAAGCAATGGTCGTTTTCGCGTCGTCTGAAGTGATGCAAATACATCATGAAGGGACCATGTCCTGTTAGAAACTGAGTGAAGTGAGATGAGCCACTTTTTAGAAGCCGGCAGACTTTTGGAAAAAATCTAGTGAAGAAGTGAACTCTTCTGCCGGTGGTCTCTGTCTCACACAGATGTTGCCAACGTTTGAGTAATTCTCTCCCCAGCTCAGCTTTTAAGAACGAGCCCGGGAGAGTCAGGTCAAAAGTGTGCGAAAGTGGGGGTCAATTGCTGCTCTTTTGGCTATTGCATCTGCAATTTCATTACCCAGTATTCCGGTGTGAGCAGGTACCCACTGGGGTTCAAGCCTATAATATTTTGGTGTTCTTAGTAAGAGTTTTTGTATGGTCCTGACGAGTGGATTTTTACTACATGGGCCCTGGATTGCCTGAACGCTAGAGGCTGAGTCTGAATATATACTAGAATAGTTTTTTTTTTCAGTGCGCAGACAAGTGCAGCTTTTAATGCAATCAGTTCAACCTGAAAAACTGAGTTGTGGTGCTTAAGCTTTCTTTCCCAGGTTTTTAATATCTGGTTCCCATGTAGAACATAGTATCCGCTACCGGTGCCACATTCTCCTTTGGAACCATCGATGTAGATTGCAGTGGCTTTGAACCACGTTGGTGACCTGCAGTTAATCGAGATGTTGAATTCGACCAGGTGGCAAGGTGGCTCGGGATGCTTTGCTCATAGTCAGTATAAACATAAGTCCTGTTCCATAAGCTTATTGTCTCTTTAAGTCGGAGCACTCGCACTATTGCACATTGCACTCTCGCGCTGAGCTAAGAGATGCAGAGGCGGCAGTCCTGAAATCACGTTTAGAGCATTAGTGGGCGAGGTTTTATATCCTCGGGTAATGCTTAGGAAGAATGGTCTTTGTGCTGAGCGTAGCAGATTCTCCATTTTAGTAGTGATCGTTATGCCCTACATGGAGGCCCCATGCAGTGTAATACGTTCAGCAACTACAGAGTACCACGTCTTAAGCATCCTCGAAGAAACTCCCCATGTTGGAGCTGCTGTTCTGAGCATGGAAGGAAATATCCTGCGAAGACAACTATAAACTGTACAGATTCTCAATAATGAGAATGTTGCCAGTGTATGCCCATGTATACTTAACTTAAGTACTGGCGCGGGCCGCGTGAGATCTCGAGAGGGTGTTTCTCTGAACAGTTGCGGGCTCCGGACTATATCCGAATAGTCTGTGAAAGCCGTCCGAGTGGTCCGAGTGCCCGGTCCCTGCCAACTCTCACATGAAAATTCATACTGTTGTGTGCGTAAGGGTTCGTAATAAATTGAATGCACAATTCCAATGAAAAGTGAATAAAATGTATTCTTATCACAACAAATAAAACAAAATGCTGAAATTTCCTCAGATATTCGTACAATGTAGCAATATCTCACAGTAGTTTCATTTTAAACTACAGAAACGTTGAGTACAGCTCAATTCAAAACATTGAGAAAACTAATCCGATCACACCACGAATTCGCTACAGTCAATAACAGCATTAAGTAAACAACTGAATTGTGATGCTTTCTTCCAGCTTTTATAATCTTTTTAATCCTGTACGAGAACATTCTGGTACTTTCTCGATTTTTTGCGTCGCAAAAGAGTACAATTACGAGATATATATTCATTAAAATGTTAAATGCGCCTGCTCCTGTATTTTAATTTATCCGGAGTAGCTTTCTCTTCAAATAAGTCTCGTGCTGAACTGCACGGGAATATAAAACAATTCTAATTACAAATTCTACTAAAAATAGCTAAATAAATACAAAATCCGTAACAATATGTTCCCCAAAATGATATTCTATTTAAACTTTTCAAATTTCACCTCAAAATGCTCCTGTAAAACATGACGTTTTTAATATCTTAATTTATTCGTAACATATAGTTATGGCGCAAATCAAAGAGCGAATTAAATTTCCGTAGCAAATTTTGTTCCAATTATAATTATTGTTCCACATTGTTAATGTTGCTGAACAGAAATAATAACCAAAAAATTATTTAAGATACCAAAGTTACACTGGAAAAATATTTATCTTGTGAAGTTTAACTTAGTTTAGCAAAAATATTACACTTTCGGCTCATTTAATTCACCGTCGCCTAGAGAGGTTTCACGTAAGCAATGTTGACGTAAGATAAGAAAAGTAATCTAGGCTGTTAACCTCAATTTGACGCAGACATGTTCGATCATTAATGGAACAAATTATAGCCATAGCTCAGTGTCAACGGAACATCTTGGGAGTTCCCTTTATCTTTTAATCCTTACTAAAATATTTGACTAAATGTTCTTTAGTTTTTACCTTAACGAATTACACTTAAAATTAAAAAAGTGTATCGTATTCAATGAACCCGTTTATGTTTTGTTATCACCGGTATAGAAATACGGGTGTTGATGTTCGCTGTTAGATGTTTTTATCAGTAGCTAATACGATAATAGCATTAATCTTTTTATCTCACTTTTGGGAAGAATACACTCAGTCGCGACTCTGAAAAGAGCTAAGCGATTTAGCGCTATGTATAGTAAGAAAAGGAAACGTAAGAAGGCTGTAAAAGATAATAAAGACGTTATAATCACAAGAGGTGATCACTTATTGTGATTATAAAACCAACCAGCAGTTATGGCGTAACAAAAAGATAGAATTGCAGATTAAACCCAAGTCGTAAGTTAGTATACATATATAATTAACAGGCAAGTTGTCTCAGGAATATCCCGGCATGACAAGCTTTACTGGACAAAGGAAAGCAACGCTTAAGACAGAATGCTAACGCAGTATTTCAAGTACTAACGTAGCCTTCAGCAGGCGGAACAGGCTCTGTCTAAGCAATCTGAAATCTCCCTTTAAAAAATAATATATCTTTCTACCTTATTTGAATACGCGCCAACTGGAATTAGCATTCTGGCAGAAAAATGGTAATGACAGTATGTATTCTGAACTAAACGTAATTGTGTAAATAAAATAAATAAATACCCTACAATTAAGTAATCGATATAGGATGAATATAATAAATATAATGATTAAATATGCCGACTGATAGATAATAGGTTATAATACGTTATGACATATAAAAAAACATGGGGAAAAATCAAATGTTAACATCATTTCGAAACTAAAAATATGAAACTGAAAACAAATTTACAGCTACTAGTAAAAAGAGGCCTTCAAAATCTGGACTTCTTTATCCCTCGAGCAAAAGGATATTTTTCTAACGGTATCCATTTACAGTAAGAAAATCCCTGTGGAGCTACGTAACAATTCAAAGTGCAAGTTAAGCTCTTAAAAGGGATTATTTTTCTTACGTCCAAGATAAAACGAAACTTTTTTCAGATATTTAAAATAAAATATATTTGAAAAACCATGTTCGTAATACAGGTTATCAGTTTAGAAACTTAAATAGCATTATTCTAAAAACGTTTCTTTGCAATGTATGTACTTTAAAATAGTTTCAAAACTTTTATATGAAACTTTCAAATTCAAACATCCTTCATCATTCATTCTTATCAAACTTTCAAAATATTATAACTTGAATAAATAACCAAATAATGTAATTCAAAGCAGCTATTTTTGAATTATTTTCTTGAGGGTTACATCTGATATTTTTCATAAATAGGGACTTTTTATGATGATTTTTGATTTCAGTTCTATATCTAAATTAAGTAAAAGTAAAAGACATTTTGCCAAGTATTTCAGTAAAAGACATTTTGCCAAGCTTTCAGCTCAATGAATTTAGATGAATTAACCAAGAAAAATCTGTTGGGGATACTACATGAATCCCTTGTACTACCTATTAAATTTTGCACATTTTTTGCTGCACTTCATTTAAACTTCTTTTCTCGAATTTCGTCAAAGATACGTATATTTCTCCTTCAATCGATTCATTTCTCATTTTACGGAAAGGCAAAAATATATAAAAAAACTCAAATCATCTTTATTAAAAACTGTAAAATGCAGTAAAACCTAAAGCGCCAAATACAGTTAAAAACAGTTAAAAAAATAACTTCTGCATTTAAAACTAGAATTTCTGTGCAAAATAAAGCAATTTGGCCAACGGGTAGAAAGACAAAATTGTCGCTATATAAACATTTAAAGTTAACTTTTGATCCCATAGATCAAAATGACAGTGAAGTTAATACATCAACTAACTTTATTCATCAGACTACTAAAAGTTCAAATGTAAACAAACAGCCGATGCGTTATGCCTATTGCCACTTTTAAATTGTTGATAATTGTACGCCTATTGCGTGCAGATTATATAAAGGCATAGAAACTTTAACTGCAACATAACAACAACATAATTCAATCACTTTCGAAACAAAAAAAAGCACTTTTTACCAACATATAAAAATAACTAAAACAGAGCTAACAGAGCCGAGTAAAAGACTGGGTATATACCTGTGCATATAATATAATATATACCCAACCCAATATATATATATATTGTATGATTTTAAATTCACTTAGTGCGAAATCGAGTTATTCTACTACTTGCGCAACTTATTTACTAAAGAAATGTGTACTATATTATCTCCTAAGATTAATTTCAGTAGAATTATCTTAAAGGAGTTAAACCTAATGTTGGTAAAATGTTTAACGGGGACTTTTTAACAATTTACATTCAAGTTACTTTAAAACAATTTCCGAAATTGAACTTACTAACTATGGATTCACTCTTTTAAGATAATTCTACTAAAATGAATCTTAGGAGATAATATAGTCAATATTTCTTTAGTAAATATATATATATATATATCGTTCAAATGGATTCCAGAACGTCTATGTTAATTGAAGTATGATATCCGAAATTTTTCTGTATAGACATTATTCCTTATATATATATATATATATATATATATCAAATGTTGTATGAACTTAAATCCATTTAGTGCGAATACAAGTTATTATTACTTGCGCAATTGCTGCAAAGTTAGTTAATAATAATTTATTTCCTAAACCGTATTGATTAATTGATTATATTATCTCCTAAGTTTAATTAAAGTAGAATTATTTTAAAAGTGTGCATCATTGTAAAAAGCTAATTGTCTTCAGACATATACTGTTACTATACTGTTACTAAAAAAATGGGCCTATTTCCTGCCTTTAGACTGTCTACTAGCTCTTGGATAGCGAAAATGCCTTTTTCCTTTCTTAACTTCTTAATCATTGCGACACGACAATTAGCCAGAAATTAATTAATTTCCATTCACTAGTATTTTTAAAAAAATCTTAACAGACGGTCTCTCTCAGATAAGAACTCCACAAAATACATCCCTCAAGAATTCCAAGTCCCACCCACTACCATAAATTTCTTCACCCAAGTCTTGCCGACTGATATAATTCAAAGCCCCTACTGCCGCTAAGAATTTTCGGACACCCTACACTTCTGAGTCAGACACGAAGAGAACACACTGCCAACTCCCCCACTAGAAAGAATGTAAGTTACTTAATACCTTTCTGGCCTTTATATCTTCATGTACATTCACTGATCTTATTTATATTATTTTCTATTTTATTTTTATATTATTTTTATATTATTTTTATGTTCTCTTTGATTTGTTTTTGCAAAGTTTGCATTATTTATCTTTTTTATAATCTTCTATGTTTATTTCAACTTTACTTTGATTTCGATTTCATAATGACAATTTCCAATGTTTAATTTCTACAAATAATATAGTACTCAAATACATAAAGATGATAGTGTCGGGGACGATTACTCGAGTTTTACAAGATTTCTCTACAGTAATTGATTTTTACTCCAAATTGAATTGACTAAAATGCTTCATGAGAATCAGTTCTTTGAGTAACAACTATTCGCGGAAATATTTGGCCTGACTAGAATTGCCGGTTTGGCTTTAATTTATAACTCGAGTAAAGACGAAACACTTTCATATTTACGTATTTCTATCAATTATTGATCATTGAACGGGAGTTGGTTTGTTCCCCTTGAAAAGTCAACTAATTTCCGATCAATGACAATAATTACATGTTTTAATTTTTACTTTTACAATTGTAATATTATTCTTCGTGATGATTTAACTCCAGTCCCCGTTAAAACATTATTAACATTTTGCTTTCAAATTACTTCAAAACATCTTTCAAAATATAACTTACCAGTATGGATGCACACTTTTAAAATAATTCTACTTTAATTAAACTTAGGAGATAATATAATCAATTAATCAATACGGTTTAGGAAATAAATTATTATATATATATATATACATATAATGTACTTTATATATACCTTATATATATAAACCTTATATATACCTTATATGCATATATATATATATATATATATATACATACTTCCTTATATGTTTATATAAATATTTAAAAAATGAAGTTTCTGAAGTAAATGTACAAGTCTCTAAATTTCTACGAGTCGAATTTAAGATAGCAAACGGAGAACGTTATTCAAAAAGAACACCAGAGACGAGCTACTACATATACACAATTTTGACATCACAATTTCTTTTAGAAAAAATACTACCGCCATCTATTGGCAAGCTGAGAATGCATATTCACAAATTTATATTCAACAATTTCCACTACTCCTGAAGTGTGAAACTTTTTGACATCTCAGAAGTTCTTTTACGAGATCAGAAAGCCTATTTTCTATTCTTTCATTTGCACTATGTAAATAACGAAAAAGATTCGAAAAATGTATTGCTTAACAGAGAAGAAATACTCTTCTTGTAATTACCGGATTGTATCAAATTAAAATTATGTTGATAAGTACACAATGAAAAATCCGTAAGAGAAAATTTCGATATGTGGAAGATAAAAACTCGTAAACAGTGGTCTGGGTGACCAAATAGAGTGAAAAACAGATTTCTTAGCAGAAGTAAGGATCAGAACCTAGAATGTGTGTGTGTGTGTGTGTGTATGAATATGCCAAAGGCTCGAGGGCTATTTGCCTAAGGGGAGGGATGCCTTCGTGGAGGACTTTCTAAGGGGAACTGGCTCGTATGAGACAATAAGACACATTTGAAGTTTGGGCATCTTTTTTCCTAGCGACCCATTTACGCAAAAAGCCAATGGCCAAATTTCCATTTTGAAATGCAGTTTTTACTGCCATTAGCGCTACTGAAATCAGATCTTTCTAAAAAACGACGACATTGGTTTCAGCTAATTTTGCTTCATAAAACATTCATTCTCATTAAAGAAACTGAACATATATTGCAGTAGTTATAAAAAAAATATAAGGTCTGTCAATTTTTTTAATTCAAGTTTTATGGAATTTCTTTTGAAATTTCATAGAAGAACCAACAAGTTGAACATAAGCTGATACTGAGAGATTTGTAGCGGCAAAAATTATAACGTTATGTAATCTACGCATCAGTGCATACTCAATTAAATTCCATGACTTAATTTTATTTCAGTTTTGTTTTCAATTAAAGCAATTTATTTTGCATTTACCCAATAAGAGATGGCAACGTTTCGAAATAAAGCTCTTATTAAAGTTATTGTATTTAAATACTTTCAGTAAATATAAATTCTCCAAGTATCCTAATTATGAACTATCTTAATTATTTTATTAATGATTATTTTCTTCAGAATGATTAACTAATATGCCTAACATCTTGTTCATGAATATTGCAAATGAATGCTAAAAAACGTTTAAATGTTTTACATAAGTGTACAGCAAAGGGACATACATATTTCATCTTTAATGGAAGCTGAATGAAGATGTGAAGTCATAATAAGTAAAGAATTAATGATAATACTCTTTATTATTTTATTAATGTAATTATTTTTAATGTAAACAAATGGCGGCGTTATTAGGCTTAGTGGAACTCAAACAGCTTTGCAGTTATTGATAGTTCTACAACCATTGCATGCAGAGTAACTAAAGGCATAAAAACCTTAAACGGAACTTATGCGCAATATAATTCACTCATTTTCAAAGCAAAAAGTACGCGATTTTCCAGCATAAACAATAAAAACAGTTAGCTCACCGGACCAGGTAACATAGTAGGTATTATGTATACATACTTTTATATACTGTTGCGGTCTATTGCAACCAAAAAGGGAGGTGCACATCTACATGTTCTAGCAGTCCCACATACAAAATTTCACTGTTCCGCTCGTACGAAATGTAGATGCTACGAAAAAAACCTCTTTTGAATCCATTTTAAATCCATTTCAAAGTCCGCTTTGGAAAAAAGAGTCCTTTATTCTGTCCCTACATATGTTACGCAAAAGCATCGCTCTAACGGAATCGAGAGCGGTTAAAATGGATATTTTTGTTGAAATAAGGATATACGAAATGTTTCATGATTTTCTCAAGGAAAAAAGTGATTTTAAATCTTTTATCTTGCTTTTTATCAGTCTAATCTGATGTTACGTCGCGTTTTCTATTAACAATTATTTACAAACAAAAATTTTAATTTTCGAATTTGCCTTTTTCATTAATGCAAAAATATTCGGCTGAACATTTCCATCTTGAAAATAAATTCTCTACTATTCAGGATTGATTGACACACAAATAAATATATATGAATGTCATTATTCTTCTTTGACGTAATTTTCCTTTATCATGAAATGAATGGTTTCTTTATGTTTAATAGTAGCGGTTTCTAGAAACAGATCAATATTAAATTGTGAAAGTTTTCTAGTTACTACTAGCATGTACGAAATCTCCGTCCTAAGCTCGCGTATGAAATCTATATCCCGGAAAAATATTAATTCAAATGAAAAAAAAGAAGAAACTCAGAAAAAAAAAGAAAAACGTAGAAAAAGAAAAAAATTTCAGAATGAAACGCAATGCTACTAGTATTACACGTCTAAGAACAACCGTTTTAAAAGTAAAATATGAAAAAAAGCTTCGAGGCAAATTTAGATTAAATGAAAGCACTATTTAGCTGTTTAATGGAACACGTTTCTATCAATGCTTTTAGTAAGGAAATTCAATTATGTCAATTCCTACCACAGTAGATACAAATATCCATTTTGAGAATTTTATACGATACAAATAACAATAGAATCACTATTCCTAGCCTAAATATGAACGTGTTCCCACAGATAGAGTTCAAAGAAAGAGTTTGTTATTCAATTTTGCTGTAAACTTTGACGTAAAATCATTAGCTTGGATTGAAATGGAAAATAATTTAAAATTCTTTGCAATTTACGTCAGGTCGCTTTTTATTCTCTATAACGACCATAACATTATTGAGAATACTTTTCCAGGAAGCAGAACATGTGTTATCTCAATTTTTTTTTAGAGTGAAGTATATCTTTTTTGACTGATCATCCTTCTTATAAGAAATGTTTAGTAACTTCAAATCTTTACATGTCGATATTGTGCGACGTGATACTCCATCTAAGTCTCATCTAAATTTCGAAACTGTACTTACGGATATGACGATTGCTTATTTATTGCATGTCTTAAACATTACGGTTGCCATAATCATAAAATCAACTATAATGGCAAGAGATATAATCATTGAAGAGGTTGCTTTGTAACGTAACGTTTAGATATTAAGATGCAGTCACAGCCATTCACGAAAGGGCATACTCGCTAGTATTTGATTTCTGCTTGCATCTATCAAGCACTTCAGAGGCAAATCCTAAAATTCTGTTATTTATTTTGGAATGGTGTTTGTAGCCAAAAAATGTTTGGAAACGGAACAAAACAACTAAAGTTTGTATTTTAATTTGAACCAACAGAGAAACAAAATAAAATTTCTATTCCTTATTATTATTAATGCTGTTGTTGTTATTGTTATTATTGTTGTTACTATTATTATTAATACTATTGCAATTAATCACCATTGCTGTTGTTGTTATTACTATTATTATTATTATTATTGTTTGTTATTGTTGTTTTTGCTGTTTTTGTTATTAGCTCAAAGAGGCACAGAAGTGCTATTAGTCTCGAAACAGGATTTTGCTTTGAATCACCGTAAAAAGCTGAATCACTTTTCAAATTGTCGCCACCAGATATTATCGTCCTGTATTATTTTAAAAGAAATTAAATAACGAAGGTAGGTATGTTTCTCGCACTGTGTAAAAACGAATGTACCTAGAGCCATCAAATTTTAAATAACTTTATCATCCACCAAAACATGGGCACATTTTGTAAAACTTTAACGAATTTTCTTTGAAAAAACTCAACGATTTCAAAGCGAGCAATGGCAACACTGTACGGAAAATTTTTTATCTCCAGCGAGCGAGACTATCTCTCAGAAATTCTAAAGTTATGCTGTTTTTAAATATTTTATGATACTGCTTTTGAATTGAATTTTATATGGCTTCAGTGCGAAGAACATGATATTTAAGAAATAAAGGTAACAGGCAAAACATTAAAAAAATTACTCTTTGGACATAATATAAAATCTGAAAGCTTTCAGAATTTTGTTATTGTTATTATTATTATCTCTTCTGACCACACAGATCAAGAGTAAAATAAAACTCCGTGGTTCGAGTCCCGGTGAGGGCATTGTTCATTTTTCATCTCTCCTTCTTCGAAATAACTTAATGTCTCTACAGTCATATTCATATATGAAGAAGGTTAGTTACTATATCATTCATGTAAAGAGGTATTAATACTATCCTCGATTAGTACTACCCACCAGTGGTCGAAATGGCAAGGCTGTTTGACTTAAGTAGCTTGATATAGGCTCGAATTAAGGCGAACGGACTGACGGAGAGTTACTCTCCTAGAAGTACAAAGACGTTGCCTTGGAAAGCTCTCCATGGAGGCTTGAATCCGCTTAGGCAGATAGCTCTTGCGTGTGTTGCCGTGATCAAATTCCAGAATGTCGAGGAAATTGGTTTTGAAATCCTGCATCTGTTCAGAGCAATATCAAGGAACTAGCGCTGCAGAAAGAAAAGAGGGTTGCTTCCTAATATGGAATTCAAACTCAGAAACCCATTCTTTATCTTTTAAATTGTTTTTATATTTTTAGTCTCGTACAGAAACAATATTTTCTTAGAAGGTAGGTACTTCATTTGCTTACATGAAAATATTCAATTGTGATGGCAATGCCATAAAAATTATAATTATATTTCAGGTCTCACTTTCAATTTTTTTCCGAAAAATAAGCATTATGAATTGTTTTAAGATCCCTGTATTAAACTTTTTAACACGCATTTTAGTCATATTTTGTTAGAATAAATTAGTATCACTTTTGCATAATGAAACTCGGCAACGTCAAAAACAAACGAACGCCAAACGATAATTATTGGCGAGAGAGGATTCTACTTAAGTTCAGATGCAAGAAGTCTTAAAAATATTTTGTACTTGCATTATACTTGTGCTTCATTCTTTTCAGCATGTTACCTTCTTTTATGAAATATACTTCTAATAGTATTACCTAATAGGTAAGGCAGAAACTATTTAAAACTTATAAATGAGTATTTTGTAAGTTCTTTACTTTCAACATTTCGATTTAAGTGCTTCTAACCTTTGATTTGTATTCTATTTGAGTTAAGTAAACTCTCTAACTTATTAAATAAAGATTTGACAGTTATTCTAACTTCTGATTTTTTACTAAAACTGTGCTAAATAGTGGATAATGTACTCAAAGGCTTTAACTATGTTAAATGCACGATATATCGTACTCAAATTTAATTTTCAAAATCTGTATCTTATGCTCGCAATAATAAAATATCTCCAAAAAAATACAAAAATCTGAAATGTTTCAGATTTTAAATTACGTCCAAAGGGTCGTTTTTGTGTGTTACGTTTATTTATTAAATATCACGTTCTTCGCACTTACCATAAAATTCAGTTCCACTGCAATATCGCAAAATAGTTTCAAAATGAGCATATCTTTAGAATTTCCGATACAGAGAATCTCGCATTGGAGATAAAAAGGTTTTCTTCTGTACAACGTTGTCATTGCTCGCTTTGAAATCCTTGAGTTTGTTAATTAAAAATTTGTTAAAGTTTTACAAAATAGGAAATTGATAATAAAACAAATTTCAGATTTGGTCTTCCACATGTCCATATTCGTAGGAGGGTTACGTCATTCAAAATTCAATGGCTTTATGTACCGTTGTCTTATCACAATGCGAGGAATATGCATACATTATTCAGATTTTTCATTATTTAACTTCTTGAAATATAACCGACCCAATGCATACTTGTAACGTATGCATACTTATAAGTATACACAGGGCGATAATACTTTATGGCAATAGTTTGAAAAGTGATTCGCCGTTTGTAGTGAATCGACGCAAAATCGCAAAACGAAAACAATAGTCCCTCAGGGACAAAGCCCCTTTGAACTAATAAATAGTAAAATGGTCTGCGTTAGGTGTTTGCTTCGTTCATAACTTTCTTTTAATTCTGAAATTATAACTTTTCTCTCTGATGATTTATTAGTTTAATTATTTAGAATATTTATTTACTCGCATTCGGCTAGTTTTTGTGTAGGTATACCTATAAGTAGCTTTTATAAATACGCATTGGTCGGTTCGGAAGGCTTTCTCAGAATTTATTCTTTTCCGCGTCAATGCCCCCATGAACAGCACATCGCATACATAAACATCGGAAATCAGGTCAAGTAAAGGAGAGAAAATAAAAAAAGTACTGGAAAAATATAGTGAAAGTACTGTAAATGCCTTTAAAGAAATTTCCGCAATCAAAAACAAGATGCTTAGGAAAAAGTTTTCAATATATTCCTCCTGAAGAGAGAAATAAAAAAAAAAAGTATTCTAAAAAAAACCACAATACAAAAGCCACTCTACTTGGGCGATTGCCATTGGTCGATATGTGCGCCATCTATGTGCTACGAACTAAGTTAGCGCGAAGGGTAATTCCTTGCAATAAGTTTCGACCGACTGAGAGATTGTAGTCAGGCGTGTTTACATTCTTCTTGGCTGCGTTTAATGAACAACGTGCTTAGTGTTTATCTTTTAACGTACCGCTGAAAGAGTCTGAAAATATTTCATACCGAAGTCTAAGCGCAGGGGTGTTTTTGCAACGAATCGGTGAGTTCGTATATATAGTATGCTTTAGGATAATAACTTTTTTCATTTTGATATTCCATTTCTTACACACCGCAATATTCAACATTAAAATTAATTGCATAAAACAAAGAGAAAGAAGACTTTTTCCTCTTTTAAAAAGTATGTACTGTCGAGCACAGATGTAATATTAACGATCACAAAATCATAAAATATTTTCAACATGATTTTATGACTGCTTTTATAAAATCCAATCTACGAAGGGTATTTCAGCAATAAATAATGTTTTCGAAGGAAAAAGATTTTATATTTTTTTTTACGCAGAAGATATTTTATTTACGATTATTATATATTTTGCGTAGCTCGTGAAGGTAGATAAAAGACATATAACTAAAAATCTGCTTTTATTTCTAAATATCTCAAAGTAGGCTCCTCAATTAAAATTTTATCTTCTGTTTTTATTACAGATATAATTCCTCATCTTTTCACCACGAAATCATAAGTAGGTGTACGATAGCTTCAAAATTATTTCAAATTTTGACTTTGAAAAGTACTTTCTAAATCGCGCTCTGCAGTTTCAGTCAACTGGTCACAAAACCAGAAATTTTCGTAACTCATATCTTACTTAATCATCTGTCTGAACTAAAACGCAACTTACAATAACCATCTACACTGTCTTGTATTGTGTACAAGATCTTTAGAGAAAACGATGTGTCATATGTACACAAACGTGTAAATTATTCAAGTAAATATGTGTACATAAACGTAAATTGGAAATTCCCTTCCATTGATTTATTAATTGGTTAAAAACTGATAATATTTCATTTAAAAGCTATTTAAGTGTTTATAAATGACTGAGGAAATTTTCTCAGCTTAGTTATATTTCAATTACAAAATACTTTGATAGACAGGTATCTGTTTGACTGAAATTAAATTTTACACTAAAAGTAACAGTGATTATTTTGTAAAAATTCCTGTTCGAAACAATAGTGGCCATTAATTAGTAACATTCGAAAAAAGCAGCAAATGCTGATAATCATGGGAATAAAGGTCTATTGTACACTTGGTAAAGTCTTGCATGATGCATTATAAAAACAAAACACGAACATATTTAGTTCAAAACATCAAATATGTATTGTGTTTCTGATATTAGGGTAAAATGACGTGAAACCATGAAGAGCATTTTGGTGAATTATTTTCAATTGCTTTCTCAAACATACAAATAAAATTTAATTTTACAGATCACGAAGTTAAATAATTGAGCTGCTTAATTGCTCTGCAAAAATGATATATTTAATTACTTCTCTTTGTTAGTTAAGGAGTACAGATATCAGCTAACAATGGTAGATTAGTTTCCTCTCTGATAGCTCTATTATTAATAATTCTAAGGGTATTAGCTTTATTATATTGATTCTGTTTACGATGATGAAAAAATAGTGACAGAGAAAGAGAATAGTTTAACAGAATAGATGGATTCCGCTAACAAAATAATCATGGTTAATACAAATAGACGGTTAATAATCAAAAGTTAACCAAAATGCTAGTAATAAATGTCTAAAAGTAATTGTTTTTATTAGCTCGTACATTAAGTTTAATAGTCTATTTTTTTTTAAAGTTGTTTGAATTGAGATTAACGATCACGTCACTGCATTCACGATCACGTTAATGAATATGTACTATATTAACTTCAAACCTTTTATTCTTAACTCTGCAGTAAAACCTTAAATGATATTTAAAACATTTCTAGAGGTTTGAATTTGATTGAGCCTATTCGCTAATTATATTCAGAGATATATTATATTAAAAATTTAGACCATGAAGAACATTTTGAGTCCCTTTTGGTAGAGATTAATATCAGTTATTTTTTTTCAGTTATTATTACATCTCTCAGATTTTGTCTGAATTAGGTTAAAATGTAATTTAGTCATTTTAGTTATACTTTCACATGAACAAAAGTTGTTTTTAAAATAAGAAATATGTTTATTTTATGCTGAAAATGCAAACGGAAATTTACAGTTCCCGTTTGCAATTTTAGCATAAAATAAACATTCTGCATTCTTTAAGGATATTTTTTAATAGCACGTACCTGTCACTATTTATGACCACAGGGTGTATTTTTTTTTCCTTAATTCCAATTTTTTCTGAAAATCCACTAATGGTCGACAATATAGAAATCTAAAATTAAAATTATCTAGGGAGAGGAGGTCATATTTTTTGTCTTCAGCTCGAACACAGTGGAGACAATTAACTAAAGAGGAGCGACGTAGCTTTCTCGAAAATAATAAAAATGTTTGTACTGAGCAAATCCTCCACGAAAACAATCCTCACTAAATCAAATAGCTCTTGTATTATGTGCTAACATATATATAATTATTAATATATTTACAATATCTCCACGTCTAATTATATTTATTCTCATAAAACATAATATACGTGAGGAACCCAAGAAATAAGAAATATTTTTACTTTCACGTGAAAATCAGCGAGTATAAATATTCTGTTTGTTAGAAGATCAAATTGTAAATTTTCAATTTAATACGCTCAGCATTATTTATTTTCCAAAGAAAAAAAGAATTAAAATTTAAGAAATAAATACAATTTTATCCTAAAATTACAATACGTATTAAAGAATAATGGTATAAAACGTGCGATGAACTTTTCAGTTAGACGCTAAATAACATCACAAAATTTTTATAGAATTAAAGTTGTTTCTGCAAGATAAGCGTAAATTATTTATACTTAAATGATAAGAAAAAATAAAATAATATCTTATCTAGTATTGCATAAATTCATAATGAAATCGGAAACACATGCGCCATTCTTCGAATGCTTTATACATTTTCAAAATATGAAAAACTAGCATTTAGTTACAGTTATTCTTATAAATGTACTTGATTTAAAACACACAAATCTGCTAGAAAGATGAGTTTGTGAAATGTTTACTATTAAATTATTTTAATATTTAAAATAATTAATTTTATTTATTATTTTTATTCATTCTTAGCATTAAAACGAAACAGCTATTTTAAAACGGAACCAATTTTATCCAAGAATAAATTGCTTCAAAGAATAATTAAACTGCTATAGGTATTAATACTTTCTTAGGAAATGTCCACTATAAAAAATCAGATCTCCTAAAGAATAATTCATATTAAATTATGGTTTCTGAATTATTGTAAAATTCTCATTTATTTTTATTTGAAAGTTTTTTATCAGAACAATGGTACTTTGTTTTGTAAAACATATCCAGAAACTTCATTTGCACTCAGCTTGCAACTTTTTTTAAGATTATTTGGCGCAGGATGATATACAGAAAATACTAAGATATCTCGCGTAGAAAAAATTACATACTATAGTAATATATAATATAAAACAAATTATCATTAGGATGATTAAATTTGATAAAATTATAAAGGTATTACAGTCATTTACTGATAAGTAATTATGAAAAGCGAAGTATTAAACTCATTAATTGAAATATTCTTCGTTAAAACGTCTAAAGCAAGTGTACGTCGTATATCCTGCGTTAACCTGAAAATTTATTCTAATGGCTTAAGCAATACTGCTACCTCTATTTCCATTTATCAACCAAATACGAGGTATTAAAAAAATTGTGTTTATTTTCTAGATTGAGGTTATTCATGTCTACACATCTTGAATACATAAAGAAATAGAGCTATGCTTCTTTTCTACTATGCATAATTAAACGCGAAGAAAGAAATTAGTTGCGTATAATTAAATAAAAAGGCAAGGAGTTAGAAGAGAAGATTCAGAACATAATGCTTTATTTAGGGAATAATTTGGTAATAAATTAATTACGGTCTGCTTGAGATAAGATAATATTTGTTACAGAACTATTACCGCCTAGTTTACGCTGCAGAACGCATCTGTATTGCGTTCAATTACTTTAAATACTGCGTTTCTTATATCTAAAGTTAAGTCATATTAATTTCCGTTTGTTTGCCTTACTGTGTGTGGCCATAATAAAAGTATGTATAACGCAATTTTATAGAGTTATTTAAATTTTCATACTATGTCTAGAAATAATCTTAAATGGGTATAGAAATATAAGGCTGTGTGTATGGAAATCCTATATTCAGATATTTTGTGATGATTCTTTAGATTGCCAGTAATACTAAACTGATTACGTCTTTAAATTGGCATTGTGATAAAATCCAAAGAAGTGAGTAGGTAAGAGTGCATCTCGTCCAGCCTTGTTTTACAAAGTTATGGCGTAAATGTATTCAAATATTGTAAAAAAAAGAATAAATTACAGTCCTAGCTAAATGCTTAGAAGAATCAAAATTACATTTCTAATTTAAAGCATTGTTTCGATTTCATAATGGCCTATTCAATCAAATTAAAAGCGAAAAGCTGTTATTAGCTATTAGAAATAAATTTCAGCTATCCAAATGATGTTTAGTTTTGAAGCGTCACAGTTTCCGAATTCATTTCTGTAAGAATACAGTGGCGTAAAAAAAAAAAAAAAAAACCACTCTGGCTTCAAAATGTTCAAGTAGCATATGAACACTTTTGCGCTGTTCTTTATGTTATTAAGTGCACACATACTGTTAAAGCTATCTGGGAAGATTAGCTAGATTGCATCATCCTTAGCTGATACACCTTGCATCTACTGCAGTAAGTTATTCCTTTTTCCTCTAATGGAAAAATATATGAAACATGAAATTAATTTTCTAATACTTGGTATTAACAACAATACTTCTCTAAGCCGCTAATTTAAATAATTATTAGCCTAAAGGAGCAATTTGCCCGGAAGGGCTCTTAATTTCATTTTGACATTTTGCGTTGGTTCACTATAAATCGCGTTTCACTCTTCAAATTGTTGCCACCAAATATTATAGCCCTGTATTATATTTAAAGAACTTAAATCATGAAGAAACTGCATCAACATATGTATCTTTCTTGCGCCGTGAAAATTCAACGTTACCTAGAGACATCAAATTCTGAATAACGTAGTCCTCTTCTCCAGTATGGGCATCTGGAAGCCTAAATTTGGAATTTGTTTTATTATCTATTTCATATTTTGTAAAACTTTAACGAATTATTGATTAATAAACTCAAAGATTTCAAAGCGAGCAATCGCAACACTGTACAGGAAAAAGAAACAATTTTTTTTTTATCTACAGCGCGCGAGAAAATCGGAAATCGGAAATTATTCTGTTTTAAAATTATTTTATGATATTGCTGTTGAACTTAATTTTATGGTTTAAGTGCGAAAAACATGATATTTAATAAATATAGTTAATCCACAAAACGTTAAAAAAAGCCCCTTTGGGCATAATGTAAAATCTGAAAGTTTTCAGCCTTTTTACTTCCTTGTACGAAGTAAAAAGGAAATACTGTAATCGCGAAAAGTATCCATTAGAAAAAATATCCATTTTGACCGCTATCGAATGCAATTTAACGATGTTTTTGCGTGACATCTGTACGTAAGGACAGAATTAAAGACTCCTTTCCTCTAAATAAAACAATTATAAAGCTGCTTTAAAATTAATTCTGGAGAGAATTTTTCGTGGGGTCTGTACGTACGTATGAATGTATCTCGTATAACTCGAAAACGAATAGCCTCAGAACTTATTTATCAGAAATTTTGTATATAAGACTGCTATAACATGTAGATGTGCACCTCGTATTTTGGTTGCAATCGGCCGCACCAAACGTATATAAATATATTTATACCACTCTGTTACCCGACTCAGTGACCTCAATTTTTTTACTCTTATATGTTTTCAAATTGTGGATTTTTTGCTTTAAAATGATGGAATTATGTTGTTCTTATCTTTCGGTTAAGGTTTTTATGCATTTAGGAAATCTTCAAACAATATTTGTAGAATTATAATAATTTAAAAACGGTTTAACTGCGGTTAAGCCTAATCTTTAAATAACATGGCGGACATGTTTATTTACATTTGAAACAGCAGAATAGCAGATTGGTTACCAATCTAGAGAGACTAAACTTTGCAACAACAAAGATAACGCCTTCATTTATTATTGAGAATTAAATCATGCTTAATCCTTTCTGGAATTTTTTCGAGGAAATAAGTGTTTAAGATTTACTTCGTAATTTTTAATATAGATATTTGAGTTTTTATGTATGTTTATGTTTCGCCTTGTCGCGAAGTGAGAACTGAATTAATTGAATGAGAAACACTGAATCGTCTGTGAAAAACTGTTTCTTTTTTTATGTGTTTGCTTAATTTGTTTTATACATCGTGTGTCAACGATTAGATAATTCTCTAATTTTTTATCCAATATAAATTTTGTGCATTTTGAGTTATAATATGAACGAAATATAACGCTCTTAAATGAACCTAGCGCCACAGTGTCGCTATGGTAAACAAATATAGTGAATTTTAAAGAATGCATTTATTCTATTGCATCTTATGCCCTATCGACGAAGTAGATTTAATTCAACCGAATAAATTTAAATGAAATTCAAGAAAAAATGCGTATAATTTAATATTCCGTGCAAGGAAGTCATGTGGTGTACACATCAGATTTTTTTATCAGAATATGAACTGTAATTTATTTAGTAATATGAAGCTAAATATGTACGAAACATTTGACATATTTTTTTTCTTTTCACATTACTAAATTAGCATCTTTCAAACCTCAGTAATTTTCATTTCTTTGATCAAACTAGAATTACATTAACAAGGAAAAAGAAAGTATAATTTGTGACCATTTACTCAGCTCTTTCTTTTCTTAATTATCTAATTTTCAAATCAAATATATATATATATATATATATATATATATTATTTATACATATATATATATATACATGGATTTGAAATCTGTTGGAAAAACGCAGTCATAGGCTAATGTAAAATGTTAAATATCTGTTTGCATTTAGCATTTTACAGTAGCATATTACTACACAATGCTACAGAAAACTGTTTTCAGCAATAGAATTATTTTCTCGCCCAATTATCAAATATATACTCATCTTGAATACTAGTTTCGAGCATAAGAGTTACATAAAAATATCGCACATTCTTTAGTATAGATCCTGTTATTCTTTAAAGAGAGTTCCTGATAAACTCGTTTCCAAACTGAGCATTTAACTCTACGATATGCAGCCGTTGAAATTATAATTAAGGTCACAAATCAGTTCTGGCTACTCTGCCAATAACAGTAATCGACCTATTTGTGCTTAGATCTCAGGCAGTATTTTGGAGCGCTCTAATATCTACCCTGAGGGCAGATCTCAAGAAATGATGTCAATCACATGTAGTAAGAGCTAAGCATAGTAATTATCCTTTATGGTACTAAATATAAAATAGAAACAAATTAATGAAGTGTTAATAAGATATTTAAGTATAATTGAGCATTACATATAATTAAGCTTCACATGTTTCAGAAATTTTCCAATTTAACATTTCTGGAGTCTCGGAATCACAGCTTATTTATTTATAATCCCCTATGTTATCTTATGTATTGAATAGTTTACTTAATTTAAAGAAAATATTAGGAACTGTGGATGGTAAAATGAGCATATTATTATTGTTAATGAAATTTGATGAAACTCACTGCTTTATCGTAAGATTACGAGACAGAAACATATAGGACTAAGAAATAAGTGAAAGAATAACACATGTTCGAAATACAGTACTATTTTAAACTGTAATTGTCTTTTCGAGGACGTAAGATTGATAATAAACTCTCCCTCGCTGCTTCGGGAATATAATTTACTTAGTATCACACTGCAAGCAAATCTAGATTCCCTATAACCGTATTAGAGTGTTAAGGATTTTTTTGCGGACTTAAGTAGCTATTTCTGTTAAACAGGAACGTCACAGAATTTAATGGTTACTTCATGTCCTGAGTTAGTTACTTATAGTCTTGTACAATTTCTTCCTGTAGGAAAGCTCTTGCACAGAATATCAACTGTTTCGTAAACACACGGAAAACTGTCTTTAACTAGTAATTTATAGCTGCGTTATTATTTTTAATAAATCAAACACAAAGGTCACCCGCTTCAATCGTAACATGATTCCGTTACCGAAGGTAGCTCATCCACCTTAATTGTAACCAACATTTTCCTTCACTATATTGACATGAATCTATTTCATTTTTTTAGAAATGGTTTCGACATAACCTAAGAAGTATTTCAAGTTTCACTCTTCATTTACATTTGCTCCAATATTGTGTAAAGAAGCTGTTTCGTATGCCTTCATGTTGAACGACACGTTAAAGGTGTACAAGATAAATCAAAACATGATTACATGTTTGAAATAAACATAGTGCACTAGTTTATTTTGTAAAGGGAAATATTGAATGGCGTATTACTTTTGACACTTCATTTTTCATTTCAAATACGAATCACGTGGCCAAACTAATCTCGTCAGCCAAGAATCACGGAACATTCATCGACCAGTTACAATAATACCGCGTGAAGTTGCATATTATAATGTTTTTTTTTTATACTAAAAAGGTGTTATTTTAAATACAACACTGTATTCGTATGCTGAGCAATAATAACGACTAATTACGTCGGTAAACGAAGACGACTAATTACATCGGTATGATCGGTCCAGATAAAGAAACGTAGTGGTCTGATGCAGTCACCGCTTTGTAAAATCGGTAAGGACTATGGTTGCTCTCCGAACGAGGAAAGGTTAAGGTAATTGTAATAAAAATGTATAGTAATGTGTCAAGTAGCTACTGCACCAATGTTCTGTTTCTATACTTTGCCGTAAAAATCATGGGCACCAATGGAGTGTTACTACTTCCTCTTAGGGAGGAAACTAATGCAGAAACAGACAGGTGAAACCGTAACTAGCTAAATATCAACTGAGAAACTAAACTCTTAAGAGTTTGCTAATTACCAAACTTTTAGTTATCGTATAGGTATAACGGTAATGCATTGCGTTGTGAAAATGCATGCGGGACAGCGCCGTGAGAGCATCGAATAAACAACATGTAAAATCAATATATATATAAGAAAAACACATAACAGATATAAAGAAAACATAAGTAATAGGTTTCCAGATTAAATACCAGTTTATTCAAATTCCTCACAATTAAAACATAAATCTTATCCTAATCCGAGAGTCAAACTTCTTATTTTTGTTACAGTTACAATTTTCTTATTTGAGACACAGGGAATACATCAATTTGTCATTTTCTTTTGTTACATTTTAAATTCCTGATTTGCAAATCTATTACATGACTCATTTAATTTAACGGGTACCTGATCTATAATTTCTAAGAGGTTAAGGAAAACATATTATTTGCAATTCACATCTGTTCTAAGGAAGATTACACAAACAACTATTATTATTACACCCTAATTTATATAAAAACCTTAAGGTTTGTCTCGCTAATTTAGAAGGGGAAAAAGGAAGCAATTCATTTTCAGTAGACTGAATTTAAGATTCAATTTTAGGTAAAGTTCTAATTTCCAAAAGTTCTAAGGAAAATTGAGAAAGCACTTATCTGTGATTTTGACGACTTGAAACGCACCCGGAAAGGTATTGGGCTGGCCTTGCATTCTGGGAGAAAATTCAAAGGATTATAAGTCCCACCATAATTTCTGGAAATTCATTCCGTAAGGGGACACAGGCGTCTAAGGAGTCTCATGCTTTTCGGTCTCACTGGCCGCAGGTCGCACAGCCTTGCAGAAAACAAGCCCTCGAACCAGCACCCGAGCAGAATCTTCAAGCTCACAGTCAGGATGTCGAGTATAAAATCTCACGTTGGCTGGGGTGGAACTTGGCCAATAATTTTGGAAATTAATACTCGCTGGATGATTTTTTTTTCTTTTCGACAGCAAGGTGACGGCCGGATAGTGTCCGCCGTGATCCGCCTGACTCACCACGTATTCATCCACAGAAACTTAACAAATCCTTCAGCCTTGGAAGTCCGGCAAAAAGTCTTAATCCTGAAAGTCTTAAATCCTTCAACAAAACTAGTCCAAAGTTGGGCAAAAAGTAACGTCCAAAAGTAAGTTCAGCAAGCAAGTACGTCTCGCCAAGTCTCGCACGAAAGGTCTCACGAAAAAGTGATTCAAACTCGAATTTTCTTCCTCTCCTTCACAAACGTGGGCTCCCACTATGGCTTCAATTATCGCCCCCTTAATTTTGGCAAAATTTGCGTTTTCAACCCCTGAATGCGGAAATAAGGGTGATCGCGCATGCGCGCCCTTCTTCACTTAGCCAACAACCGGACCCTCAATCGCCAAAAACTTGAATGACTTACATCGAAAGTCACGTGGCAACCTCTGACCCTTCTGTCACGTACTTCCTGTCCTAAGGTCAACTACACAATGAAATTCCTTCTAGAACATTCTAAAGGACATAGCGCGCGAAATCATGACTTAGCAAAATGCCTCCCTTTCCCTGCTTCTTTTTACAATGAATCAAAGCTTGTACAAAAATTGCAAATAAAAGGAAAATAAATAATATTCCCAGAAGCATCTGTTTTTTCCCCAAAATTAAAGCATTAAAATAAATAATTTAGAATCAAATAAAATTAAGATTTCCATAAATCAGAAAATCATTCACCTAGTTTTTATAACGCTATCAGACAAATTCTCTACACAACAAATGTTATTTCATTATGTACAGATATATATATAATACTAAGAACACGTTGTTGCTATCTGTCTTGCTGACAGTGGTTCTGACAATATATGACAATGTCAGCACAAGCATAAATCATTCATCGTGGCAAGGAGTCACATGCGCCTGACGTTATCAAGAGCCTCGAGCCCCATATAGGTGACAGCACAACTTAAACTCAGTCCCGCCCTTAATTTTGAGAGAGAGACCTCCCGGGTATAATCTCTGGAGTAGACTTAAGGCTAGCCGCATATTTAGAGTGACCTCAGGCCTCCCAGACACTATATTTACAAACACCCAAGCTTTCTCCGGGATTTGAACCTGGACTCTTCGGTACGGCAGTCAAAGTCACAAACCGATATCCCGGTTGGGCGGCAAGGACACGTTCATCAGCCATTTCATAGACGATTGCTGTATTACTCGTACCATTCTGTTAGAGTGATCCGGCCATATACATTACTATTATTTAAATATACGTACAGACACAAGACAAAAACAGGTATAAACCCTTTTAAATGCTTGAGATTTGTTCAAAGCATGCTCACGGTAGGCAAGTTGTCATTGCCATTTGCATAAACATTCTGCTGCAACATTAATCGAAATAAAGATGCTCATCAGAAATAAAACTATTAGAGCAATCAAGTGAGTCCTTGTTGATATTATGTGTATTGTTTTTCAGTTTGGCTTTCTATTTGAGGTATCCTATTTTTTCTAGCCATAATACTGTAATCAGTCACACGACGAAAGCCATATTTCTGACTCAACCTGTATTACATATTTTTAATCTAAATTTAACTGTTTCACAATTCACTTTTAATGATTATTTTTAAAAATAACTATGAAACAGTTGAAATTTTTTTCTAATGCTAAGAATAAGTCGGGCGACTTTTTTCGCAGGAAAAGTGTCACAGCTGATATAATTTGCAGACATAATTTTTGTAAAACTTCAAAATTATTACAGTTTTAAATTTTATACTTTCATTTATGAAAGCTGGCATTTATACTTCTGAGACTGACATTTTAGAGCACGTTTGTGTTGCTCATCTGCTAATTAATCACAACTGATTATTTAAAGATTGTTTTTCCTTAATATGTCAATTCCTGAATGTGAACACACTGAGAAAACTAAAAATGTAACATTTATATAACCTTCCCTAATTCTATATATATTTAACCGTGTAAGCATGTACTTGAGAGTTCGGTTAGTTTTAGAAAACCTATTTTAGTGATCTTGATCTTTAATTACATTATTCACAAATCCTTTTACCTCAACACATTTACTTATGACAGTATTTGCATACTTTTCAATAAGAAACTTAGATATAATTTATCATTCTTCTAACATTTTTGCTACAGTCAGCTTTTTATCTCCTACAACACACCTCTTTTTACGGTCAGTCGCAATCTGAGTATCCAGTTCAGGTCAGTGAAATGAGTCCTTCATTCTCCTGGACGGTTATTTGTAATGCTTCGTCACTTATTCCACATATCTTAATCGCACTGAAGTAGAGTTCAAAGAACATTCCTCATTAAAATATTTTGGGAACTTCACATATGCAACTAATTTAACATGATATAACTACAGAAATTTTTTTAAAAAATTAAACAAATTTATAAATAAATCTTAGTTTATTTCGTGTTAATAAATGTGTTTTTATATATGAAATGCTTTGGAATTTTGCTGTTTCGTTATCGCTATCCACTTTGCTTGGTAAAGATTAACAACCATTTTTTTATAAAGATGATATTAGTATGGTGAAAGATGAAAATAATAAATTTCTGACTATGAAAGTCTAAAATCTAGACTGCTAAGTAATATTCAGTATTACTGTTCAAGTTTGAGTTGTTAAAATTCTACTTTAAATTGTAGATTCTGTAATTTTACTTTTTCTTTTCGCTTCAATATTATTTCATTTCCTTATTCTGAACTGGAAGTTCAAACGGCAAAGTCAGAAACCCACTGAGAACTCTCTGTCGCAACAAGAATGAGACGTCATTTCAGCCTTTATGTAATTTACAATTAGCCTTTAATCAATCAATAACCAACGCTAAGATCGTAATATTAAATTATTGAAATATGAATTAGCGAATCGCATGTCAGATGGAAACAGAATAAGAAAGCCTTTATATTTGCATTGAAAGTTTAATACATGCATGTCGTTCAACCATATGGCTTAACACACATTATTTCAAATACTCAAATACAAATTAAATTTAAATGGTATGGAATTAGTGTGG
Organism: Stegodyphus dumicola; assembly: GCF_044657685.1. Taxonomy (NCBI): domain Eukaryota; kingdom Metazoa; phylum Arthropoda; class Arachnida; order Araneae; family Eresidae; genus Stegodyphus; species Stegodyphus dumicola. Next base: position 139,102,001 of record NC_140777.1, read on the forward strand.
ATATCATATATTTTTATTTTTAGATACTAAAAAGCATTTTTAAAATTACCATTTAAATCGCATTGTTTATTTTCTGAATATATATAAGCTTTTACTGTTTTAGTACATATATTAGTTTATGTTTAATTAAAGCATAAAGTAACGTGAATATGCGTGCATGTATATTACACATAATATATGTATATTTATATTTATATAAATATCATATATATCAGAACTGGTCTCTGTGTCTAAGGGATATATTTTATGAGTGTTTTAAGATAACTCAGCCATTTTCACGATTTGGATGTATACAATAACTTCTTCTTTTGTTAGCTCTCACCAAAATGAGGAAAATGTTTCTCGTTCTATTTAAGGCGATGGTTTTGAATATTTTAGAGATAGAACTTTTGGCAGCGTATTTAGCAGATTTACTTTCTATCGCCTAGCTCAGCCAGTTAATATTCCAGCATTAATCATTTGATAGCCGAAGTTAAATAGCTGTATTAAAGTTTGAACCAGCTGAATTATGCCAATTTGTGTAGTTTCTTGCTATGTATCTATCCATTTTTGATTATATTTAAATTTTCTGTTAAATATCCGCAAGTGCGGAGTTTTGTTGTAAGCTTAAATTGTATATTCTGTTAAATTGAAGTTTAATACAAAAGGTTTCTTTAAAGTCTTTACAGGACTTAAAATTTTACACAGACGAAGTGGTATCTATCTTGGCAATCTGAGAGGGTTTGTTGGATATTTTATTTAGTATTACACAGGAAGGATCCCAAAACTTAATGCAATACACTTATTTATAAAACCCGTTTGCTATATTTAAAATAATCAAACACATTTGGCACTTACAGAAACGTAAAATTGCAAGAGTAAAGATTAAAACACGTCTTAACCGCAATGCATCTTTCTGTCGCGGGCCGCTTCGCTGAACCATTTTGTACAAAAATACAGTACTGTGGAACTCGCCACTGTTGCCTTGCCATAAAAAAATCCTTTCTGATAAATTAAAGGAAAACCAGAGAGATTTTTAACAACGCATTGCATTAATCTATTTAGACATATATTATAGTCCCTATCAAATATTATTTTGCCTGGAAAAAGAAAGGACAGTTAAATTTTTATCAGTTTCATTTGTACTGTATTCAGTGCAGTCTAGTTTTACAAATTTCGTGATTAGTACGATATTCTTCGGATATTTCTGAATAAATTCCATAATATATAAACGTTTAGATGACAAATTAATTTTCATCTAACTATTTCAATCTTATGACCAATATTTCCTTTTGCTTTATGGCAGTCTAAATGTTATCATATTGCAGGCAACATCCATTGGCTATAAGGGTGTAGAATACTTCTCTGCCTACACTCCATCACGGCGGAGAAACCTATTTCACAGTAAAGGACTACGCACGTTTAGATAGTCTTACATTCTTTATAAACTTTTGCTGAAATTTGAAATGAAATATTATGAAAAGAATTAACTTTTGTTGTTAATAAGATTTCCCTTTTACTTCAAGATATTTGATATTATCAGAGACGAAGCCTAAATAGGAAACATGGTTAGACGCTTACAACCAAGCTCTATCCGAAGAATATTACAAAAGTTATCTCCAAATTCTTTATAATTCTAGCTTACCCTTTTTCAAGAAAACTTTGCGGAAGTTGTAGGACTGCTAGTTGTAGGAAAGTCAAGTGTTTTCAAATGGCCTCAGATGATGATTAAATACAGAGTTTAGAAATAATTTTCTAGCCTCGAGCCTAAGAATACTTGTACAAGCTCTTAGGATTTGACATTTGAGGAATCAATTAAGTCTTTGCTGTGGTTTGAAAACTAAGTCTTTAAAATTTTCCAGTCACTTTGAGACTATGTCTATCAGTCCAGATAATAAGAAGCTATAGTGATCAAAATTTTAGGTCAAGTACCATTCTAGAGCTAATTAGGATTTCGGGAGTAGGAAACTTAAAAGTCAGTTGTGCCTTTGCCCGACGTTCGACGCAGAGATCTGATTCTTAGCTAGATTAGCTATCCGCTTAACCACGAAAACTTGTTTCTCAAGTATATGAATCACAGAGGGTTTCGTTGAAGATGGTTTGCTTAACTTGCAGCTTCACGTAACCGAGGGACATGTAGCGTTGTAGAATCCACAGGTGCTTTGTTGGTGGCATGCCTTTTGCGAACAAAAAGGGAATTTCGCTTTCGTAATTATTGGATCGAAAACTGCAAGAAACGATTTCATTCTAGAAGATTTACTTATTTCTTTGGGATGCTAGTATTTATTTACAGTCAAGGCACATATATTCAACGGGTATCTTCCTATTTGTTTCATCACATTGTTACCTGAGAAAATATGATGAAATGCATCGAAAGATAATGCGGAGTTAAAAGCAATCAAGTGTTACTTGAATTGCGCACGTTTTAGGTACGTTAGGTTTGGGTACGTAGACTTCTGAGTTTCTTGGCCATCTGTTAGTGACATGCGGCGCTTAAATTACAATTCTATGTTCCCAAAATGCATTTCAGAGCTAGAGAAATAAATATGGGAAATTAGTGTATGATTGGTAGATGCAGGCACCGGTAAAACTAAATAATTAGATTGTGAATGAAGGATCCTTTTCGCTTTCAGTGTGTGTTACAGAGAAAAGAAGAATGCTTTTTCTTCCCTTAATGGGAATCGAGGGATGGTGGTCCCACATCTAATATGAGTTTTAAAAGGCACTTCATAAGAGTGAAGTTTTAAAGGCCTCGAAGCGAAGATTAAAATTTATTTCATTGTCGAAGGTAAATGGATGCGGCAGCTTTGTAAAAAAAAGGGGGGGCACGTCTTGGAGCATGGCGCTATATATTGTTTAAATGGATCTTGGAATATAAAGAGAATAGATTGGTACACAAACTTAATTTTTTTCACAGACGTTTTGTCGCGGTGGGAAGCGTCCTAAGACCTCCGCTTGCGAAAGAGATGAAGGAAAATATCCAACTTGCTTTATCTTGGGGCGATATAGAAACATATGTGCGTCGTTTAATTTTAATTGTTACATAATTACCTTTGGCCCTAAAAAGGTTGTTGCGGACTGTGATTGACCAATTAAGTTCAACTGACACGTCGTTGTCTCAAAAGATGGCTTTTAATTAATGATTAGGTATAGAGTATTAGAAATATTTTATTGGAAAGAGGTCTATTTTGAGGAATTAGTTTTGCCTTTTTTGAGTTGGATGAGAAGCTTAGTGAAAAAATAAAGAAAACACAAAACGAAAGAGGGTGATGACTAATAGAAAGTATAGATATTGAGAGGAAGACAGAATACTTATTGGATATGACTTGGAGAGATAAGATAATAAAGGTTACTGCCCTACACTGATAAAGCTTTCCAGTTTTACAAACGTTTGAATGAATGAAAATGACTGAGAAATAATGTTCTATATTAGTAAATATAAATAATATTCTTAAAACTGACTGAAAAGTAAATGTTCCTGCCTCATATGGAAGAAGTGTCTTCAAACATTAAGAAAGGGTTAAGAGTTAAGGTCCAGCTCCCGACTGATAATGTGTTTCTATTTCCAAAGTATTATAAAGGGACTTTTCCATACTTAAAATTAGCTGTCGACTTTAAATATCGACTTCAGGCTTCTAATGATGATGTGTGATTATCTGGGCGAAGTGTTCCTGTTTACGAAGCAATAAAAGGGACTGCTGTGACTGATAATTAACTAGCCGCTTAGAATATCGGTTCCCGACTGATGATGTGGAAGGACCCAGGAATGTTCCTGTCTACGAGTTGTAATACGAACTTATATTTAGTGTGATGGTGAAAACAGTATTTAAACTCTAAGTGTCCGTATTGAGTCGGGTTATCTTAATTCATTTGCAGCCAGAGTTTCTTTTGTTATCCTTCAGCATAGCTTAAGTTTTTTTTAGGTTCTAGATTCCTGAAGCTCGCTCATGCAATTACACTTCACCTCTTATTTAAGGACTTTATTGTGTAAATCTGAATTTCTGCATATCAATATGTAAATATTCATTCATTGGGTTCCAAGAATAGAATTGTGAGTTTTTTGTGAATTTAATATGCTAATGGAACACCTAGGGACATGTAAAAAATGAATATTTACAAAGTTAAGATTTTGCGCGTGTATGAGTTACCTGTCTACGACAGTACAGTTAAAGAATTTTAATTTGTATGTCAAATCGAGCTATAACTGATTGTGGCTACATTCGATTCATAATTGTTCATTTCTTTTGTCTCTGTAGAAGACTACCAGTAATGATTTGTACTGTAAACTGTGAAATTCTAGAGACGCCTATTTATTTTCTTCTTATTTTTATTCCAAATGCCATTTAATCAAAATTCCTGAAAAAAACTCATCAGTTGCTGAGTTTGACATTTTAAATGAAGATTTTTTCTACAATTACTCGATTCTCCTTTTAAAATTTTATCGCGAGCAAGGAACTGATGTTCAATCCGTATCTGCTGCTGACATGTTGTCCTAAATTCTCTCAGAAGCAATAACGGCTCGCGAGTTATATCTGGAACCCAAACATGGTCCGATAATAAATTATTCTTCAGAATTAGTTGACCGGTAACTATAGTTATATCTTGTCTAAAGTTAAAGACGGTTTTGACTGCGTAGTACGCGTAAGATATCACCGATTCCATCCTTTGCAAGGTTTGTGAACGATAATTAAATTGAAATGAATAAATTATGATAGTTCAGAAAAAAGCATAAAATTTGTTTCATAATAATATTTAAATACAAGCCATTGACTTTTGTACTTCTATATTTTATGTATAAATTTCTCCATTGCTTCATATGTCCAAATCTAATTCAAGTCTTCTCTATTGAAAGTAATTTAGGTCTTTACATTTTTACTTCGATTAAATATAGTGCGCTCATTTTAAAACAGGTATGGAGTAATATTGGAATAATTCGAGACTTGTAGTTATATAATTTGGTTTTATTATCAGTTCTGTTCATTGTCATAATTATTATAGGTGAAGAGGAGAAAGTATTTAAACGAACTGTAACAATTTAGGCAACTAAACAATTAAGTGAAATGACAAAAAATACCAGACTAATTTAATGACTTGTTTCGTACCTATTTTAGAATAAACACACTGTATTTAAACTAATTGCATTGTAGTGGTCTGGTTAATTTTCCTTGATTTATTTTCTGTACGCTCTAAAACAAATAAGTATATGGTTTTAGAAAAGGGCCTAATAGAAGGTTAATCAAATTGAAATATTAGATATAAAAGAAGTATTTCAAGAAGATGCTTTTAAATATTGCTGAACGACGGTGTGATCCAATTCTATTCACAGATAGTGGAAACAGATATATTGAGTAGAGATAAAGGGATGTCTTCCGAACGTTTTTCGTGTGTTAAATTTGAAAGTTCACGAAACATCTAACCTAAAAATATTGTTGAGTAACTAATAAAATATAATAAGAATATATATACAAAAGCAAAGCGAAACATACAAAACCTATTTCATAAATTAAGTACATGTATATTTTGACATTTTTCAAAAGGCTTCTTTCCGTAATTATAAGCACAATGGCAAGTACCTGACAATGCGCATCTGTTAATAAATATTTATTAATAAATTAGGGTATCGTATTAGGAAAATTGTCTCACTTCGATTGCGTGTTTTGAAACACGAATACATGCAACATTTGGCATTAATATGTTGACTAAAAGCTATAAAAACCTGATTAATTATTAATATCATTAGAAGGATCATCAACAACTTAACTGATAAACTGATGATTATGTATTATCTTAAGCTGATAATTATGTATTTGTAAAGTAGAATATATGTATCTAGCATGTAGACTTTCAGAAGCGATACTGGTAATTGCTTTTACTTCTGTAAACACAGTTTTTATGAGTTGATAGATTTTTTCTTTCTTTTGAACTTCTTGGTAAAGAAAATGGGTCCCGTCCCCCATATTATTTCCGGAATTTTCTTCTCAATTTAGCTTTTCTTGTTCAGATTAACACAAATCATTGTCAACCTTTGGCTGAAATTTTATCTATGAGAATTTGCAAAATTCGAGCTCCATCTGGACAAACCAGTTGAAGAAATACAGAACGTTTTGAATCTGAATTTATGCCTTTTATAATGTCGTAATTTGAGCATTTAATGTTTCTTTTATGTCAAAGTAAAACATGTAGTAGCTCTAAATCGTTCGACATTTTGAATTCAGCATCACGGTCGAAATATCTGGTAAATTTATAAGGTATTTTCTTCCTTCTTTCTGCACGCCTTCGTGGTGTAAAAGTAGCGCTTCGGCGCATATTCGAGAGGTCCAGATTCGAATGCCGGCGAGCGTATTGCATAGGTCTTATGTCTCTTTTTTGTAAATACCCTAATGTCTTAAAAGTGGCGCCCGAACTAAAAGGTGGTGGGTGATGATTCTTCATCGCCAGGATCAGATGATTGGGTTCCCTAATCCCTAGTCGCTTTTTAGAAGGGGCAGTGTATAAGGTATTCCCCCCTCCTTTCTGCATGTCTTCGTGGGGTAACGGTTGCACACTCGGCGCGTATTCGAAGGGTCCAGGTTCGAGTCCCGGCGAAAACACTGCTCATTTTTCCTCTGTCCTGCTTCAAAAAAAAACCTAATGATTCTACAAACTCACATGATGGTTTTCAGACTTTATTAAAAATATTATCAAATCTATATAACAATGTATGTTTTGCTTTGATATCAAATGCATAATTTTCTTTAAGTTTAAAGTATAGTTCTACATTTTTTTCGTTTAAAGATTTCAGCCTAGTGCACGATAGTACTTCTTGCTAACATATTCGCTTCAGTTGTATTTACGCTGGTTATATGGCAAAAGTTATTCTAAGGAAGAATTGAGTGCTTTGCATCTTATCATGCTCCTTTCTTCCTCGTACTGAAACTAACTGATAAAGAGAGAGATTTAAATTGCATAAAATACGAAACAGAATTTAACAAATGTAATTCCGTGTCATAAAAGTTTATACAACTTGCGTGCGCAAATGACTTTTTAACTTACCTTTGTTCATTTCCTTGTTTCTTTTAATGAAAAAAAATTTCAATTCGTTAGATTTGTAAAACAAACCTCTTCGCGAATTATGGAAAGAGCGAACATAAAATTGATGATTAATCAATGGAATGAAAAATAGTTTAACCAATCACCTATGTGTTCATTTTGTAGTTTATCGTTACAAAATGTTTATGTATACCTCAAGTGAAATTCTTAACCTCTATATTCAGTTTAAAATCTATAACTACTTTCTCAAAATCAAAAGCGTAATGGTAATGCTTTCTTATGGAACACAGCAGAATTTCAGCTATTTTTTTAATTTTTCTAATTTATAGAGAAAACTGCTATTGTATTCTAGTTAAGCGAAGATTTCTTAACAGGACTTAAAAGAAAATATTACTAAAACGTTCATTTAAATGAGGTTTTAAACTTTTTTATTTTTTTAATTTGCTATTACCGTTTTATTATTGATATTTTTTCTTTAAATTGTTCCTGCTGCATTTCTTGAGATATACTCCACAAATTTGCGCACGTAATTTTGGATGCTTCTGTCACTAAAAGAGTAAAATCTAAGTAGTGGACTGGTAAAAATATCTAAATTTGATGTCTTTTTTGCTTCATTGTACGAAGTAAAGGAAGTATTTCATTCGCGAAAAATTCCGGCTATCATATTTTAACGAAAATATCGAATGCAATTTAACGATGCTTTTGCATGAGATATGTACGTAAGGGAAGAATAAAGGACCCTTTTTCCCCAAACGAATTATAAAACTGATTTGAAATGTATTCAGTTAGGGTGTTTTTCGTGGAGTTTGTACCTACGTATATAAGTATGTATCTCGCATAGCTCAAAAAGGAGTTGTCCCTGAACGTTGAAATTTTGTATATAGGACTGCTGTAACATATCGTTGTGCACCTCCCTTTTTGGTTGCAATTAGTCGCACAAATATATATATATAAAGAAACATAATAAGAGGCTAAAAATAAAAATAATATTTTTATGCCGGATTGAAGTAGAATGAACTTAAAGCATTTAAAGTTAAAAGTAAATTGGAGTCAAAGCAAAGTAATTCCTCAACAATATTAATAATTGCCACCGAGTATAAGAGGTTTAACACAATATCAAAACAAATCAAAATTAAAATAAGAATTCGTAGTAGTACAAACTCGAAAAATAAAAATACAAAAGGGAAAAAATATACATGATAAAAATACAAAAATTAATCTCCTTTTACTGAAACTCCAATTCAGAACTCAGCGGAATTAAAAAAAACATTAAAGCAAATAAAAGTCGATTAATATGTTTCCAGAACATGTTTCGTTCTCCTGGTTCATTTGAGATCAAAAACCGAAAAAAAAATCAATTAAAGTTTCATTTAAGACATTGAAATTCGTATAAAACCGAAAAATCGAATCTGAAATGTACCAGAGTTTTCCCTGACGCCTTCGAAACACTCGAAAAAAAAAATAAAACATAACATTGTGCCAAATAGACTAGTTAAAAAAAAACCCATAAAACTTTGCAGTATGTACAATTACCATTCATAAAAAAGCAAATTTGTCTAAACCATTATATGCAAATCCTAAATTAAAAAGTAAATACAAATAAAGAGCAAAACAACTATACTTTAAGCCAAACTGTCAATTCATATTGTCTATGAGAAGTTTTTTGTTTTCTGGGTATTACAAGTTAATTTTAGCATAATCGTGGAACACCAAATTTTTGAGTGTTGTATTTATCAGTGACTAATCTGTAATCTTTACGAATTATTTTGTTTCGATTTTAAATATAAGTTTTATTAATAGTTTTATACCTTTTGCGGATACTGAAGATAAGCATAAGCATTATAATTTACTATGCTTCATATTGTTCAGTTTCCTTTCAAATATAACAATAAAATGAATTTTTATAATTAAATATTTTTAAATAGTATTTCTTTAACGTTTTAAATTTTAAATCTGCTGCGCAGACGTTCAGAGATACTTATTCGGGGATATGTTTCGCCGTGTATAAATATCATATGCCTAAACTAGTTTCTATTAACACCGTAACAAAAAGTTAATAAATTTGCTACAGAGGAGGTAAAGCTAACTCTCATTTTGAGAAAGGTCATTTTAAGCTAGTTCGCGTTTACAAAAATACCATCATTAATTAATACGATTCTTGTAACTGAAAGAAATCAAAGAGAAATATTTTTAGCCATTCGTTTGCGCAATGATTACAGAAACGTTTAATTAAAAGTTCAAGTTTAAATCAACTTCGCAGAAATGTTTCGAGTGTCTGCTAAGAAGTGTATTAAAGAATGCGTGAATCTGTTTCACACCAGCTTCAGTAATTAAAAAATTTCAACCTTCGACATTAACATTTGCTAGGAAAAAAACCCACAGTGTAATCATTACTTCCAGTGCTTATCATTTTAATGGGTTCGTTGTCTATTCGATTCTAGAACGAAATTTTATTCTGGATCTACATCCAAATTTCACATTTATTTCTTAGTTATGACGTCACTCTTATTAGCTCAGAGGGGCAATTTTCCCAGAAGGGCTATTCATTTCGTTTTGGTATTTTGCGTCCTATACTATAAAACGGTGTTTTATTTTTCAAATTGTTGCCACCAAATATTAGAGCCCAGCATTATTTTAAAAGAAATTAAATAATGAAGAATCTGCCTGAACATATGTACGTCTCTCGCATTGGGAAAACAACGGTACCTAGAGACATAAAATTTTTAAAACAGAGTCCTCCATTCGAATATGGGCATCTGAAAATCCAAATTTTGAATTTGTTTTATTGTCTATTTCATATTTTATAAAACATTAACAAATTTTTGGTTAATAAATTTAACGATTTCAAAGTAAGCAATGGCAACACTATGGAAAGGGTAAAAAACATTTTTATCTCCAGCGCGCGAGACTGTGTATCGGAAATTCTGAAGATATGCTCATTTTAAAATTATTTTTCGGTATTGCTGTTGAATTGAATTTTATGGTTTAAGTGCGAAGAACATGATATTTAATAAAGGTAACACACAAAATGTTAAAAAAACATTGTAATATAAATAAAGTTGTAATATAAAATCTGAAGGCCTTTCATATTTTATTCATTTATTAATGCTATTAAAGATTTTACATACTGTTTTGAACAATTTTGTAGGTTATAGTAATTTGGGATCTAGGTATGCTTAAATATATTAATATACGTAAATTGATGGAAAGTTCTTCTATGTTTTTCGTCTTTTGAAAGTCTTCACAAGAAACGATATGTCTTCAAATATTGGGCGAAGCTTCTTGTACAGTCAAAAGTGCAATTTATATCAATATTTTTAGGCAGTTTGAAAATTCGTAACAGTTCTTATTGTACAAAACTCTAAATGTTTAAAACTTTAGTAAATTGAAAAACCGGAATATTTACACATCGTGAAATAAGAAAATCTGATGTGTACACGACATGGCTTCCTTGTACGGAATGTTAAGTTATGCCTATTTTTCCTGCATTTCATTTAAACTTATTTAATCGAATTTCATTAGAGATATATTTCTCATTCAAATAATTCAGTTCTCACTTCGCGATAAGGCAATACATAAAAACTCAAAATATCTATATTAAAAATTGAATGATGTTTAAAAACATAAAACGCCAAATTCAGTTAAAACAACTAAAAAACAGTTTTTACAGTTAAAATTACGATTTGTAAGCAAAAATAAGCAATTTTTCCAGCGGGCAAGAAGGCAGAATTTTCGGTACACTTCTCACTAGGAAAAAGATATTGAAGGCGTAGAAATGGACTTAATTTGTTGTGGACGTTATGCTGAGCCAACATATGGTATAATGTAATGACTTAAATGATAATTACAGAATAGATTAAGCATGATTTAATTCGCAATAATAAAAGAAGGCGTTACTTTGCTGTTGCGAAGTCTAGTTTCTCTAGGTACACAACTAAATATTACAGCATTCCTATATACAAAAGTTCGACGTTCTGAGGCTACTCGTTTCTGAGTTACGCGTGATACATACATACATACGTACATACAGACGCCACAAAAAAATCTCTTCTGAATCCATTTGAAATTAGTTTTATAATTCGTTTTAGGGAAAAGATTCCTTTATTCTGTCGTTACGTACAGATGTCATGCAAAAGCATCGTTAAATTGCAATCGATAGCGGTCAAAATGGATATTTTCCTAAAATATGATACCCGGAATTTTTCGTGATTATAATACTTCGTTTACTTCGTACAAAGAAGTAAAAAATTATTTGTTATAAAAAATAGTAGTAATAAATTTGAATTTATTAATCGAAACTATTAATAAAAGATTTATAACTAGGTACTCTGATTCAATGTTTAACGATGGTAACATTTATTAACTCAGAGGGAGAGGTAATTCATTTAATGACCGTAGATTGGATGAAATTTCTTATTAGGAAGTCTCTTAAAATTTATTACTTTATGTCGCGGAAATTTTTCGGTGATGAGTTTCAAAATAAATTAGTTGTTATAAGACGTTAACTATGTTCTTTATGACCTGATTTTGATTTTATTCTGAAAGGCGATAACTAGTCTTTTCATAAAGTACTTGCTAGTTCTATCGTGTTTTCGATTAATAGATTAACTCCATTATGACAGTTTAATTAAGAAAGAGTCCTTAGAAAGTATTGGTGTAAATTAAAATTAAATGGACCTCTGGGAGAATGTCTTTTTACTTTGTCGCTTCATAAAATATATTCGTTGTAATGACACTCAAATAATTTTATCGGAAAATAATTTGAATGAACTCATTATACAGTATTATTGTCTGAAATACTGCGACGTTTAAAATTGATCCACTTTTATTTTATTTATGGAGTACTTTACCACTTTCACCGGCTACAATACATCTTGTTATATATCATGTGTTATTCAAGTGTTGCCAACAACTTCATACAAATAACACAAAATTGCCATAAACTGCCTAGCAATAAAGCAATGATTCTTCAAGTCACTCCTTATAAGAACAATTGTTTTGTCGCACCCTGAGTAATGAATTCGTTCTAAAATTTCGTAGGCTAAAGAAAGGAAAAGCAGGTTTTAACATAAAAGTAAACATGTGGAGATTATTTGAAGTCTGAAATGAATTTTTTTTTTTTTTTTTTTTTTTTTTTCTATTTGCTGATAAATATTGCCAAGATTTTTCTTTAAATATTTGGTTTTTATTTCCTTGTACGAAGTGAAAAAAACATTGAAATCGCGAAAAAATTCCGGTATCATATTTCAGCTAAAATGTCTAAATTGACGGCTCTCCAATCCATTTAGACAATTTATTTTGCGTGTTATTTATACGTACGGACAGAATAAGGGACTATTCTGTTTTCAAAACGGATTATAAAATGGAACGGATTAAAAATGGGTTCAGAAGTAATTTTTATCCTGACCTCTGTAGGTATGTATCTCGCACTACTCAAAAATAGTTAGCCGTAGAACACTGAAATTTTGTATGTGGGACTGTTATAACATCTAATTGTCCACTTCTCTTTTTGTTGCATCAGCTTCACCAAACATATTAATATATATATACGTGTATGTGTGTACAAAATTTAAAAAATATGTAAAAGATTAAATTATCTGCGTAAATTAATTTCCGTTCTCTATTCTAAAAGTTGTAACCTCTATTTGCATTGCGCCATTTCATGCGCCAAAATACGAATTTAAATATTAGAAGTTCAAACATGAAATAACTCTCTGATGCATGGATAGACAATTAATTACAATGAATTTAAAAAATAAATATAGCAGTCATACAGAATAAAACAAAAAATAAGAAGAAATATATGAAACATTGAAATAAAAATCAAGATGCAAATGCAAAGAAAGGTTGTTGGTTGTATGGAGAGGTTCCAATTTGCCTTGATAAGTCAGGATCTTTCTGGGGAATCAACAATAATTCCCTTGTTGTATTCTTTAGTTTTGCGAATTTAATTAGCAATTCTAGTTTAATTATTTACAAATCCGAATTGATAATTTCCACAATAATCCGCATTTGGTTTCGAAATTTCACTTCACATTTTTTCTTAAAAATAATTTTCACTTATATGTTCTCTATTAAATTAAATTTTATCGTTGCAGCAATAGTGCAGGATTTTACTTTTTACGTTCATTTTAAATAAATTTTAAAATTCATTAAAGTTTTTCTTCGTGTTTTTCTTTACAAATATATATATATATATAATAACAAAATAATTTTTTAAAACAAAATATAAACATGCATAGTATTTTCGCTCATTCAGCTGCTGAAAAATTACCAGTAAAGACATAACGTAAGAAATTTAGAACTAATTTTTCACAAAGACCAAAAATTGAAATTTATAATTAGCTAATTTCAAATAATATTATAAATGCTACAAAGAATTTAAAATTTTAAAACCAAAACTTTTCAAAGAAACAATACCCCAATTAAAAAAATTAATGTAATTTAAAGAAAAATGAACATAACAGAAGAGGAATTCAATCAACTTCAATGCTACTTTGTCAGGAGGGGGGGGACATTAAAATCAATTGAAATCTCTCTTGCTTTTCTACAAAAATCGTTGCTTTATACAAAAATCTTTGCTTGTAGACGAGAGATTTTATTTGATGTCAGTTCTGTTTATTTAACGTATAAAGATTCTAATTAGAATTTAATTTGTGTTTTCCCTTGCTTTTGGAAAGGGCCAGACTTTTCGGGTGAACTACTGTAATTAAAATACATTGAAATGGTTCGTCGGCAAATTCTGGATACTGAAAACCAAGGATTTTTGTAGAAGTGAGATTTCAATTGATTCCATCCCCTCTGACGAAGAGGCATTGAAGTTGATTGAATTCCTCTTCTCTTAATTTCATTTTTCTTTAAATTTCATTATTTTTTTTAATTGGGGTATTGCTTGTTTAAAAGGTTTTGGTTTTAAAATTTTTAAATTCTTTCCAGCATTTATAGAATTATTTGAAATTTATTAATTATGAATTTTAATTTTTGGTATTTGTGAAAAATTAGATATAAATGTCTTACTTTATATATATATATATATATACTTAATACTGTGTGTGTGTGTGCGTATATGTATATAAATAAACGCACACGCACATATAGTATTAAAACTTAATCAAACTAGCCCCATCAGCAAATGAGTAAAGTGCTCAAACAATATAATCCTGAATCTTACTAGCATTAGGCTAAAATAATTTCTAATTAAGGAATCGAGTGCTAGAAACGGTTTATAGAGTTAATGGGCAAAGCATATGTCCTGTATCGTAGCAATTCTGGTTAAATCTGATTTGCTTAAACAAAGCAATGACTCTATATCTCAGTTAGTGTGCCAAGTCCCATATTGAGATCTTTCCTACAAAGTGATTTATATTTCTACATCACTATAAAATGGTTACTGCGATTTTCTTTACATTTTGAATGTAAAATATTGCACTCCAAAGTTGATATTTCATGTATGATATTTCTGTATTAATACATTCCATATAGTCCATATTACGAGACTTAGCGTTAAAGCTTACCCAAAGGTGCATAAATTTTATGGCCGAGACAGCTGAAATTTTAGTGATCAGTTGCAAGACTCACTGATTTTTCCTGGAATTTTCGTGAAATAAATTGTATAAGAAAATATTAATAAAGTATGTTACATTAATCTGTATCTTAATCCATACAATGTCTTGATTCATAAAATTTTCTCGCCTTATATAACATCCAACAACCCATCAGTGGCTGAACGGTTAATACCTGCTTGAATACTGGTTATTCATTGTAAGTTTCATAATGGCAAGCAAATGGAATGGCTGCATGGTTGGTTTTCGTGTTTTTCCTCATACGTAACTTTAATTACACTCAGGTTCCGTTAGAAAATCTTCCGCGAAGGCACCCCTCCTCTTAAGCAGATAGCCCTTAAATGCTTCACTCAACTCAAGCAACCAAAAAATGAAATCCAAATTTCTTTCGTTTAAAAATATATCATTTTATTTTTTCCTAAGATAAAAAATATCTTTTTTCCATTTTTTAAAATGTAAACTATTCTTGATAATTTTTCCCAAATCATAATATATACAAGACATCAAAATTTTGTGAAACTACATTTGTCATTTCTAAAATTGCGATGGATTAATACGGAGAAAATGAATAGATAGCCATCAGAATAAATGTGAGCCTTAAGCGGAAAATATGATTTGTCTTAACTTCAGAAATTCGTAGTTATAATTCGATTACTTTCGTTAGTGTCATTTCATTTGAAATATATTCCATTTATCATCTTTACTTAATGTCCTGTTTTGACAATTATTTTCTCGAAAAGTTAATTGTCACACATGCACTAGACAGTCTTATACAATTAAAGTCCGAAAGATAATTCTGCCAGCATCAAAGTTGGGTATTAAAGATGAATATAGTGTGGTCAAAAATCACATTATTGATCTCATTTGCCATCTACGAACTGGAGATTTTTGTTTGGCGCTATAAAGAACAAATCTTTCTATTTTTACAAATATTCATAGACATATTAAACTGAACTCCGAGTATTTCTGAAGTAACTAATTTTAGATTTCAGCTATTATAAACATTTTAGGTTGACCTTAATAGATTTTGCTTATTTATACGGGCACTAGGAGCGGGAACAGAACGCAAGTATCTGAAAATAGGAAACTTGATTTGTTTAAATGAAATTTAAAAGCATGCAAAGTTTGCTTATGATAAGATTTATTTCACATAACAAATAACGTAAGGTACACATAATCTTTAATGGTTATTGATTATTACAGACAGTTTACTCCAAAAATGAGTTTTAAAACTAGCACTCAGTGAAAGAATGACAAACATCCGCTCAATAGTCTCTATATCGAAACACGGAAAGCTTCAGCTAATAGAATAAAAAGTTCTTATCTTTCTTGATCAAATGGCATCGCTTAATTCTCAGCGAATAAAAGCTTTGAAAACTAATCGCTCATCAAAGAACATATTTTCGATTAAAATAAACAAATTTTCTATAGGTTTAGGTTTCGCATAGAGCAGATCTGAAAGAAATACTTCTTGAGCATTAGTAAATCCAAAACTGATTCTCAAAGCGTATCTGCTATAAAGTAATTCATAAATATTTTCTATAGTAACTTCCATACTATAGGAAATCCATACTATAAGAAAAACACTTTGTTATCAAATAAATATAAATAATTTGATTATTCAAATATTTTCCACTTTCAAGTATATAAAACAATTAGCCCTTTGAACTGAAAACCGTCGCCATGATAACACAAGTAAACGTATTTCATATTTTCAAGGAATTTGTTTGAGTACTCGAATAATTACAAAGACATCTTAGGACATGTTGCTTAAAATTCTTGTTGTTATTCTATTATTTTTGCTCTTTGATTTGATTTTACCTTTTTTTCCTTAATAATTCTAGTTTAATAACTAAATAAAAAAAAGAAAATATATTTACAATATTTTACTTAAAAATAAATGCTTAGATAATACATATTTACGTTCCGTCTCTTCTCTTGATGTCACTGGTTTTCATCTAAAAATTTGAAAAACTGTATATTATAAAATATTAATTCATTGTTTCCTCTAAGATACGTTTAAAATTCAGTCTCTTAGTATCGCAGTCTTTCACGAAAAGTTGACTGGTGAAATATGATGTTTCATATGTCGAATCTTAATTTTGTTTTTCATATTCAGAGCACGCGAATGATTCTCGGGAAAGACTTCAGCATAGCTCTGGTGATAGCAATAAAAGCTTAATTGTGAAAAAAAACTGTTATTACATCTTGCTTTTGTCAAATGGATAAAGAGGCTGTTCGCTCATTTTTTTAGAAGATTTTATTGCAGTTACAGAAGCATTTTATCTAAAAGATTTGTGTTTTAAATGTTTTATTTGATAATGCTTACTCTTTACTATCTCTCCACACCGTAATTTCCGGACCATTAATAAAGCCTTTTATAGTATCCGAAAATGTATTTATACCATTCCTCATGAATAGCTTTTCCAAGGAGGTCTGTAGGTCGACTTTGGACAATTTGCTTTTTACAAAGTATTCGCTAAGTGTGCTCAGTGATGGTTATATTTCATAATTATAAATATTGAAAAAGTTCATGCCTTCAAATAATAGCAAGAAAACATAATTTATTAAACACTTGAACCCATTATACATAGCTACATATGAATATTTTAATATTGCGATGAGTATAACATTTAAATGAATCTGAACGGAAAATTCTACTTATTTTAAACATAATTCAAGCCATTTTTCTTCACGTTTTGTAACTTTTGGTTTGGCAAATAGAAAAATAATAACTTTAGCGTAGAAGCAATTTAATTTGCTATTAAATGGATAAACCTTATCTGAACTTTTAATTTTCTACACACGTATGTTTAAATGACGGTAGAAAGTGCTCGCTTAATATAACCCAACTAATGAATATGAAGGTAAAGTTCTTCACGATTTAAAAATTGTTATTGCAGTTCAAACGTATTGCAATAAGTTATACTTTATTGCGACTAGAAATTACTTAATAATCTTGCTTATATTTGTTTCTAAAGCTCATTAAATGTGGAAACTGATGATCGTAAGGAATGTGAACCATCTTAAGTGATAGTACCTACTATTAAATTTGTTTTAAAAGGTGTTGGAAAATTTATTTAAGAAAGATGTGAGGGGAATCAAAAATTAGAATTATGCTGCTATATAACATTGACTAGGAACGGATGAAAAAAGAACCTTAGAATAATGCTGCTATATAATATGTATGGTCTCAAAAATATATAAATGACATAGTCATTAATCATCTTTCCGAAAAGAACTCAGAGAGAAGTAGGTCGATAGATAGTTTTCTTTTCTATTGGAATTTTTTGGTGTGTAATTAATTTAATACACAAGGATGCCTTTTACTAAAAAACGAGGTTTGTGATAAAATGTTGTAATATTTGTTACCAAGATGAATATAAAAAATTATTATGAAACAGTTATTTTGTTCTGAAGCAATATTACGCTAAACATCTGATACAAAATGTTTTAATGAAGTAGAAGAACTAAGTATAAAATTTCGTCTATACGCGTCCCAAATAATTTTAGATTTTTTGTCAAAATTTGATTCAATGAAAAAAATTCATTTTGAATTACTCAGATTTACAGACTTACAATAAATTCATGATTTCTAGTTCTTTACTAATATTCTGCACATTCGTAACGTACAAATATTTAAATACAAACAGAACATAAATGCATGAGGAAAAAGTGATACGGACTGAAAAAAATGATATTTTAAAGGATCTTTTTTATGTATAAAATCATTTGCATAGTTTTAAATTTTTAATATATGTTTTCTTTAGTTGCAATATAAATGAAACAGATATTTTTGAAATTAGTTCCAATAGCTGGTGTGATAATAATCAACAATTTTACTACAAATCTGTATATGATGAAAAACATTTTTGTGTAAACTAGTTAAAGGATTGAAAACCAATTTTTTTATTTTATTTTCTCCTGAATCGACATTGAAAACATCGCATTCATCGACATTGAAAACAATCAATAGCATCCGAAAAAATAAATAATAAGCTGAAATAACTATACACGATATGCTTCCAGCTATGTTGTAATTACAAGCTTAAGCTTAGTTATGAATCATTCAATAGTTACCGATAATTTTGAATCATATAAATTTTATCATAATATTATGAAAAAATTCTAAATTACAGCAAAACGCAAAAATTAGAAAACATTGTTAAATTTCAAATTTTAACAGCACATTATAAAAACTACTTATGAATTCTGTTTATACAAATATCCAACTAGATAAGCCTGGTCTATAGTTAAAATCTACGAGTAAAATGGTATCATTAAAATCAGATCTTGTGACATTATTTCAATAATATATTGCTTATCGTTATAACTTCACATTATTTCAAGAACATTTAACTCTCAGCAGTTAGCGTGATAAGCGTAGAAGATCAGAAAAAAGTTTTATACCCTTTCATATAATCACCTCCAAAACGTTTTTCCTTATTTTTTTTTCAAAGCTTTATATAATTTATAATTTGAAAAACAAATAAATAAAATTGTGCGTTCTAAGACTGCGGCCCAGAAACCACCACATGTATATACATAGATATATATATATAAACCAGTTTCATGCTTCTACTTAGTACGAATCATAGTTTGCCAGAAAAAACCGCATTTTTTTCATCTTTTGACCTTTTAAAACGCAAAATAAAGTTACGTTAATGGGATTCTTAGGCTTAGTGAAGAGTCAGGAAAGGATTTCGATACTGAAACCAGACATAAAAAACTGATACCCTAGGGAATTTTTTTATCATATTTTAACGTGTATTTTTTTTCTTTCTAATCTCTATTTTACAGAATATAGCATATTTCAAACAAGAAAAAAATATAAGATATATTTTTATTACTTTGTTTACATACTGTATTTGCATGATAACAATGTTTCACTCCGATAAGCATCTAGTAACAGACTTCTTAAAATTGGTTTTACATCATAAAAGATGTATTGCAGTGATTTTGCAAATACCTTTTTTATTCTGCCAATTTATGCTTTTTGCATTTATTAAATATAATATTTTAGAGTTGAGACGGGAATTTGCGTAGTCTACTCTAAATGGGTGTATCACATTTCAAAATCTTGTCATCAAATATTATCGCCCTGTATTAAATAAGGAAGAATCTACATGTTTTATAAGGTATTTCTCCCGCCTTCTTAGCATACCTTCGTGGTATAATGGCCAGCATGCTGGACGCCTATTCGAGAGGTCCGAGGTTCGAGTCCCGGCGAAGACATTGATCATTTTTCATGTCTCCCGCTTCGAAATAACCTAACGTCTCTACAGTGGCACCCGAACTAAAGGTTGTGGATGATGATTCTCCAACACCAGGATTTGGCGACTGCGTCTCCTAATCCCCAGTCGCCCTTTAAAAGGGGGAGTATATAAGATATTTCTCCCGTCTTCTTAGCATGCCCTCGTGGTGTAATGGCCATCACGCTCGGTGAGTATTCAAGAGGTCCGAGGTTCGTGTTACGTCGAGGTCATTGCTCATTTTTTATGTCTCCTGCTTCGAAATAACCTTATGTTTGTACAGTTTGTGCGCATGCTATTCGCACTGTAACAAAACGACGGTACTGTTGTGTAGTAAATTCGTTTAATTATTTAATTACTGCTTATCAAAATTTAATTTATTAATTATTCTAAATTTATGCTACACAACGTGTATTTTTGTTAATTATTTGTACTAATTTGGTTTAATTTTAATTGGGATTTTGTACGAAAGAATGGTAACTTCTTTTCACTCGTAACTTGCAGTATGTTTTATTCCATTTGTTCATGTCACTCACTCCATTTGTTCATGGCACCCTTAAATTTTGAATTAGGAGTGGTTCAGTCAAAATACACAACGCAATGTTATAATAAAATTGAGTTTGGTTTGGTTGTGAGGAAAATTTAATTATTGTGTTATGTGTCTTTCCTGAAAAGGCACTTAACAATACCTACAAACATCAAATTCTGAATAAAACTGAAGCCAAATCATTATATAAAGTTATAAAATTTTGAATAAAATTTGTTTTCTATTTGAAAGTGTGCACCTGAAAGGTCGAATTAATTTAGAATTTATTGTTTCATGTTTTGTAAAACGTTCATGAATTTTTGGTTATGAAACTCAATGATTTGAAAGCGATCTGTGACAACACTATACGGAATAAAATAATTTTACCTCCAGCTGGTGATACCAAAAATTCTTAAGATATGCTGCTTTTAAATATTTTGTATTTACTGTCGAATCGAATTTTATGTGGCATTCGCTGAACATGATAATATTTAGTAAATAAAATGAACACCTAAAACTTTAATAATGAAAATTAAAAAAAAAAGGTTTGCTAGCCATCTTAGTATGAAAAAGTGAATACTGATGTGATGAACAGAGATAAAACTGAAAAAAATTGAAAAAAGTGTGCCAGAACATAAGACAGCATTGGGAATTCTAAACATTATCCTGTTAGGCAGCTTTTAAAATGTTTTTAATTTTGTTGAGTTGTATATGGCGTAGATGCGAAGAAAACGTTTCTGAGTAACAAAGCTAAAAAGACGAAAAGAATTGTGTTAGCAGGAGTTGGTGTAACAGCAGACTGGTAGATTGCGAGCTTAGTCCAGAGCATATTTTGTAATGTTCATATTTATTTTGTTTTAAAATGTCCATAAAGGTAATATTGCAGGGCTTACATCCAAATTTACTCGTTTCCTGAGGGAGGATTTGTGAGATATGATGCCTCGTATCATTGGATCTTTGGATAAGATAGGATCTCAACAGCTGTAATGTCTGATGAGCAATGGAATTTTACTTGGAATTTTTGTCAAACATTAGAATTATTCAATGAATGAAGTCGGATAAAACTTTTATTTTAAGCGTTATAATTTAGCTTTACTTGCGACCCTCACTTATTATTTTTAGCCTCTCGGGTATGATGTGTAATAACCATTTAGAGTTATTTTAGAGAAACCATTTCCATCGAAATTTATGACGCGGTCAAAAAAAGCCATTTTTTATCATTTCAATGACTAAATATAATCTTGATGTAATTCGAATCACGACTGGCTGCTAATCGAGGACTAGGAGTTTGAATACCGATGAGGGCTTCGCTGAATTTCCGTGTTTCTTGTTCCGAAATAAACTTAATGACTCTAAATGATTAGCATGTTGTTTTTAACGCATTCATTTTGTACTTGAGGAATTAAAACATGTCTCTCGTGTGTTTTGTAGTGTAGCGATTAGAATACTGGCCTGGTATAACTTGGATATTATTATTAAGTAATCATATGATCACACAATATCGCAAAGGCTACCAGAATGAAAAGCGTCACCAAAAGCAATCATCCAGCTTCTTTATATTCTCCGTAGATCACAAATTGTGCAAATCCACTGTGCGTTAGTCTGAAATCGAACATAGAATCTTCATTGACGGAGGTTTATGAATTGGATTAATAAAAAATTAAGAGTTCGATATTTATAAATATTTATACTGATGCCTTATCTAAGCTACAGGCACTCGCCCAACCAGGTCATAAAACTCGACTTATTAATGAAATAAAAAACTTGTTTAAAAACATACTGTTTAATTACACTAGGTGAAAGAACACAATGGAATCGTCGGAAATGAAAGAGCGGACACCCTTGCTAAAATGGCGGCACTTTGGGATGGAACCGATAATTTTGATATCCAAGATTCAAGAAATAAGACCATTGCTGAAATGGAAAACTGGATTTATACAGAATGGAATTGTATAAATCCAGTTTTCCATTTCAGCAATGGTCTTATTTTTGCTGAAAGTCGTCTAAAAAGAAAAAAGGAGTTCATGAAAAATACAAAGTTAAACAAGAAGATAAATATTTTAAATAATGTTGATATAAATCAAGTACTGAATAACCATGGGCGTTTCCCGGCTTATTTTAATCGGTTTCATCTACAGAATAATCATAAATGTTTAATATGTAACAAGTTTGGGAACGTAAAGCAATTCGTTGATGAATGTGTGCTTACCCGGAAAGCAAGAGAGAAATATAGAAAGAATTTTAAGGAAGATTTTAAAAGGAACTATTCAAATTTGAAAGATTTTGCAGAGACAATAATGAAAATTATAAATACGAACAAAGATAGAATTGGAAATTTGGTACTGAGACTCAGAATTTGGACGTTTTTGTTTTTTCTTATATTTTTTTACTGGCCAGTGCCATTTTTTGATCATACGGCCCGCGTGTGCTAGCTAGGAGGATCGGGGCTGTGCCCTTATAATTATAATGATAATGATAGAATCGTCATAAACAAAGTTGTATGTTTGGTTTTACAGTGGATGTTTCAAGATTTTTCTCCTTCCTGAACTACATTTCTTCATTATAATTAGAAAAAATGATTTTTTTCCTTTTGCTTTTTTGCATAGCAAAGCTTGAGACAATGATGTATTGAATTTAGACACTAAGTCCTAAAATACGTATATGGCATACATCTATTTATATATTTTAGTGCTGTTATAATTCATTTTCTGATAAAGGAAACGTTGCACAGGTCCAGGCTATATTTGTCTTAAAAGCTTTCAAAGGGTTATCATCCTTCTCCGAAAGGCATACCTCTCTCTTTAATATTCGTTTAAAGTTTCGAGACTCCTTCTCGTGTTATAAATAGCTGAAGTCGATATTATGTCTGTCTTCCTTAGCCGGATTCTACCTCAAGATTTTAATAGTAATCTGTTTGTTTCAAAAATAATCTGTATTAGAGTTAGGAAAAAGGTTACTTACAAAATTCTACTTTATTAGTATTTCACTATTTGTTAGTTCTTTTAAAAATACTTGTTATTATAGGTTCAAGAAAATTAACACAATGTGATAATGTGAGACGCCATAATTTAAGACAATAATTTGTTGAAATAGATAGTCTCTGAAACTTTCATCCTATAGATTATCATCTTTTAAAATTGTAAAACGGCGTTTTAATGCTTGAATCTGCGCTTAATGAACAGTTAGAAAATAATTTCTCTTTCAGATCATGCCCAGGTGTAAAATCCTATAATGTAATATTAGTATATCAGATTTTTTAACTTTTATTTCATGTTTCCACAATAACTAATAAGTGAAACTTCACTTCTACATGATTATTTACCTAAAATGCGTGTTAATGTCTCGCAGTTAAGTGTTAAAGCATGATAAGAGACCAATAAAATTCTTAAAATTTTCTTTTAAATACCAACTGATTATAATGCATTGAATATATTAATGTTTTTGACTGCATTATGATTGAAATTCTATATATTTTTTACTTGTAAAATTAAAAATTTAAAATTAAATTAAGTGCTATTCTATACTTTATGTTAAAGATAATAGTGAAAGTTTCTAACTAACAATAGAACGAGGTGTAACACACACTAAAAAAAACTTGACTGGACCATTAAATCATTTTACTTACAGAATCAGTTCTCCTTAACATTATCACCTTCAAAGTAGTCTCCTTCAGCGTTCACACACTTCTGCATTCGGTGCTGCCATTGCTGGTAACAGTTCTGGAGCAAGGTGTTTAGAAGACCCTTCAGGAGATTGTTAGCATTTTACTGAACCTCTTCAGCTGAGATAAAATGGCTTCCCTTTAAGCAAGATTTAACTTTAAGAAATAAAAACGTCGCATGGAGCCAATTCAGGTGAATAAGGAGGATACCCCATCACAATAATGTTTTCGCTGGTCAGAAACTGCTTGACAGATAAGGCCGTGTAAACGGGTGCATTGTCCTGGCGCAACAGCCATCCATCACTCCACAACTGTGGCCTTTTTTCCCTAATTGTTTCAGTACTTCAATGTAGTAGTGTTGATTAACAGTCTGACCCATTCATTCGTTACAATTCCATTAATGTCGAAGAAAACAATTAACCATTGCCATGAATATTGATTTTGGCATGCGTGCTTTCTCCCTTTCCCCTGTAAACCGCTTATGACATTCAAACACACGTGCACGAGACAAGGTTTCACCTCCGTAAACCTCAGTTAACATTTGAAATGTTTCTTAAGTTTCACAAGAAACTTGATGTGGATTTCCTGTTCAGTTTTTACATTAGACATTTTGTCCGGCAGAATGCAGTCGCACGTGTTCACTCAATGACACGGTACTCCCAACTGATGTGATCAGTTAAGTCGAAACTAGCCGCATAGATAGAGGAGGTGTGTGGGATGACGTTACCAAAACAGTTTCTGCTACCTCCACTCTTTTTTCAAGCTACACAGTCTCGTTTTCTTTTGTGTCGCACCTCGTATTTTACCTAATATGCCCAGACGTAAACATATCATTATATAAAACACTGTTTTAAAATGAAATTCGATTTAGGATTCATAAGTTTCTGAAATTTCACTTTATTCCCATATCATGCATTTTAAGTATAATTAATATAATATAATTTCACAAATGAAGCTTTGTTTTATTAATTCCGGGGTATTACTATGGTTGCACAAAGTCATAAAAAATATTACAATAATTCCAAAAAATAGAAGAACAGTAGCTTATATAAAAATAGACTACGTTCTCCAAATGACTTAGATGACTTAGATCTTTATTTCATAATATACTTAAATGTGATACATTTTTATCATCATCAAATCTTACATCATTTAATTGTAGAACTCACGGTGTATCTTTAAAAAAATAACATTCAAATGTCAAAAATTAATTTATCAGCTATTATAGGATATCTTGACTGGAACATTTAAATCCAATTTTATGGTTTAAATTTCGAATAAAATAATAAATTTCCAGGAAAAACGCTAATTAGTTAACTTTAATAGTTAGTTTCATGCTAGGGTTTCTTATCCTTCATTTATTTTCTTCCAAAATCTTCTTTACTATTCCTTTTGTATATTTTTCTGAATTCCTGAAAATGTACGTAACAATTGTTTTGTGATGAAAAATAACTTATCTTAAATTGCGCGGAGTATTTTATACTTGTCTGGAAGATGTTTAAAGATATGATAGTGAGAGACACTAAATACTGAGCTACGTAAGGCATACATTATATTCTAATGCTGTTGTAATCCATTTACTGGTAAAGGATAAACGTTCTTGTCATGAAACGTCCATGTTAAAACATTTCTTTAGTACAAATGGAGAAAACAATAGAGTTGGATACGGGGAATGGTTAAAAAGTAAAATGAATATTTTTCTGAGGGCGTTCGCGATAGAACTAGCATTACATCACAAGAATACTTAGAAGAAATGTTTTAGTCCCTTGTATATTACAGAAGTCTATGACATTTGTTACATCACTTTTACTAAAATTATCGGAGTATTTCTTTTGACTTCGAATATCATTTTTGAAACAGTATGGTAATTTTTTTACAAGGGAAGCGACCTTGATTTTACCGACTTCGTTGAAACTTTTCATGATTAAAGAAGGCATTAAAGTAAATACATATTTGAGATTCAACTCACTTTTCTCAAAAATATACCAGGAAATGAAGAGATTAAAGTGTTATATAATTTTCATACTGTTTAAAGCATCATTATTCTGAATGATATAACTTCAGTGGTGAAATCCTCTGCCCGAATCCAGTTATTTTTATAGATACACTAATGTTTGTGAAAATTGCAGCACTGTGAAAGAATTATGCAAATTGATTCAAACTTAAAGGAAATAAAGTGAGGTAAGACTTGCAAATGGTTAGAATTTCAAAGCGATTGCGCATGTGTGGAATGAAAACCGGCCGCTCGTTCTATGTATATAAAGGACTGTAAAGTTGCGCAAAAATCTGTTTATCGTCCTCTGTCTGTGGTGAATATTTAGTTAGTGATCAATATGCCTCGTCAACAGCGCAAGGTGCCATACCTAAAACTGAGTTCGAACGAGGCCACATCGTCTCCACGCGAGAGGGTGGACTTCCATATCGAGCAATCGCAGCTCGCACGCACAGTAATGCCAAAACAGTGATGCGTGGAAGAAATGGACATAGAAGAACTAAGGAAGACGAAGTTCTGGTAGTCAATAACACAACGGCATGGGGCGACACACACCTCATTTGCATAGCTGTGACGGATAGTACAGCGTTCTCTCGCGTGTTAGCAAAACGTTAGAGCACGGCTACAGGTTTTGTGTTGCCTAGCTCCACGGTTCGTCGCCGTTTGCTGCAGCATGAACTGCTGCAAAGGTTCTTCGATGAATCTCTCACTGCAGTCTGAAGTACAATGATGGAAGAGTACGCGTCAGATGTTACAGAGGGGAACGTCTTCTACCACAATGTGTTATCCAGCGTCATACCGAACAAAAGCCTGGCATCATGGTATGGGGAGCTATTGGGTATAATTGTCGATCCCAATCTAGTGGTAGATTGCGAACAACTTCAAAGCCTTCTTTAGGGCACAACAGGTTTCGCTTCTTCGTGGACTGCTTATTCTCCGGATATGTCACCCATTGAGAATAGCTGAGATTTCGTAGGTGAGTGACTCGCTCGTACAGATGGCGGGGAACACATTAAGACTGAACTTTGGCGTTAATTAGAAGACATATTGAATGCCATTCCCTAGGATTACATTTAGAACCTGTACGATTCAATGAAGTGACGTGAGCAGGCTCTCATCGCTCAGTATGTCGAACACACAAAGTGCGGATTTCCAAAGCTCGTTTTATTTTTTTGTCTTGTAAATTTGATCGCTTACTACAAGTCAACGATCAAATTTACGTGCACCACTATCAGTAACAAATCGAATACTTTTTTTTCATTTCCAAAAATTCTTTTGTGGTGTTGCATTTTTCATAAACATTAGTGTAGTATTAATTTTTTAAATATTATTTTATTTTGGCAGGAAATTTAGTCATGAGGAATGATGTTAAGAGAATGAAGGGAAAAATAACGGCACTGCAAAAATTTCGTAACAAAGCAATTTTTAACTTTTTTTCCCTAATTTATTCTATTTATTTACAAATTTTATATGCACACGATAGGAAATATAACATAAAAACGATCAAAATATAAATACTGTCATCGGGCTCCGTGAATGTATGATGTTTTATCATAAGTTTATTTTTTCCTCGAATAATTATTCTTAATAACTTCAAAGAAAAAGCATTCTTCCATTTAACTTCTAAAACACTCTCTGAAAGTCGAACCATCTGAAAGTTAAATGGACTCTTGTCATAATTTTTTATATCACAAATTCACATTGTGAGCAAAATTTGAAATTCTGATAAAGGATCATTTATTTATTCATTGTATACGATTTGACATTGTGCATTTGAATGCTTTTACGCCAAGTTCGTTGAAAAATGTATCAAAGAAAAAATAAATGAGAAACTGCTTTTGTTTAAAACGCTATGATAAATTGTATTTAATGGTATTTACTTTAAGTACCAAGTACATACAATGCGTAAGTGTTTTTTTATAAATAAATTGTATTATAAAGTAAAGCGTCAGTAAAAGAATGTGAAAAACATAATGGTGTCAAAGAATTCGAATACTCGGTTGCAGCTCTGCATGGTACCATACCGGCCAAGCTGTCGGCGCTTCATGTCAAAAGAGGAAGTATCTTTTACCAATAATAAGCTCTTGTCTATTACGCCATTATTTATGAATGCCGTAAACTGTCGAATACTTTTAAGTAAAATCGTACTTGTATTAAGGTTCTGTTAAATTATTCAACATCGGTGCAAAATCGGTGAGACTTAGGATATGTGCTTTTCTTGTTAGAAATTTTAATAATATATATATATATATATATATACATTAAAAATAAATTAAAAAATGCAGTAAATATAAAAAATATTTGAAAGATTTCAGATTTTATCTTACCCCAAGAAGGGCTTTTTTAACGTTTTGCGTCTTACCTTTATGTAGCAGTATCATGTTCTTCGCAAACTATAAAGTTCAATTCAACAGCAATATCGCAAAAGATTTATAAAGAGCATATCTTTTGCGATACACAGCCTCGCGCGCTGGAGATAATTTACTTTTTCGTTGTGTTGCCAGTACTCGCTTTGAAATCGTTGAATTTGTTAATCAAAAATTCGTTAAAGTTTTACAAAGTATGAAATATACAATAAAAAAATTCCAAATTCTAAATTTCGGCTTCCAGATGCCCATATTTGAATGGAGGACTACGTTGTTCAAAATCTAATGTCTCTAGGTATCGCTGTTTTTCACAGTGGGAGAAGCATACTTAAATTCATGAAGATTCTTCATTATTTAATATCTTTAAATTAATGCCGGGCTCTAATATTTGGTAGCGACAATTTGAAAAGTGAAATGCGGTTTTATAGTGGACGACACAAAATTTCTAAAACGAAATTAATAGCCGTTCTAGGAAAATTGCCCATTTGGGCTAAAAATACAGAATTAATTAATTTATAAATAATAATATTTATTAAAATCAAATGAAAATTTTGAAATGATCTAAATATTATGAAATATGTTTATTTGTTTTAACCATAAAGCATGTATATAAATATTGTAAAATTAATCATATTGAGTTTTGAGTGCATGTAAATAAACAATGTTCTCGTGTAATGTTATGATAATTTGAGTACCTTCTTTGTTTAAATACAATTTAGATACTGCAGAAATGCAACAGAATTATATATGTACACTTATTAGTAAAATCATTGTACGTTGTCCATCTGTCCTTTAAATTTACAAATCTAATATTACTTTTATACTTCTCCTTTTTGTTATATAATATGAAGTTTGAGTGACATGTAAATTGTAGGAACTTAAAGAGGGATGAAATTGTTTAAGAGTTACAAGAAACATTGAAATACTATCATCGCGTGTAATTAGAAGATAATTAGAAGTTATTCATTTCGCAGTAATATCTGCTAGATTCATCCGAGATATTAATAGTTCTAATTACTAATGCCCGTCAATATTGGAAGCTCTCATTTGAACTATATTTACATAACAAACGTGAGAGATTCTGAAAGCCATTGACAGTAAACAGTTGCGTAGAAAGGGGAAATGTAGCAAAGGGGAAGTATGGAGATCATCGATAAATTTCCCCGCCCTTTCGGGATTGTATGCAAATCTGGATACACGAAACCAGGGGAAGCTTAATTAATGCATTGAACACTCGACGGGATTAACAAATGGTCGCTCTGGATCTCGAAGAGCTTTCGAAATTCAGGTCATTTCCACCGGTAATTTAGTTTGGATACTTTTCGATAATCCCTAGGTTTCATGTTATTTTGCATAATCGAATAAAAGTTTATTCTTTTTAAAAGAACTACCATGTAAGGATTAATGAACAAAGCGAATGAAGCAAAATGAAATTTGTTTCTAAGCAAAGATTTATTAAATACTGCGTCGAAATAAATTATTTTTATGATTCATTTCGAAGCGGTGTTAAATAAATCACATACTTTTTGAGTCCCTGGAATCACGTAAACCGGAATTTTTAAAATTTCAAAAGATAATGTAGTTTTAAAATTTCAAAAGATAATGTAATTTTATACTATACGGTATTTACTTCCTCCTTTCTTCATGCCTTCGTGGTATAACGGTAGCACGCTCGGCTCGTAACGGTAGCACCCACGCTCTGTTCGAGTACCGGCGAAGACATTGCTCATTTTTCGTGTTTTCTATTTTAAAAATCCTATTGATTCTACAATGGCGCCCGAAAAAGTGGTGGATGATAATTCTTCACCCCCAGGATTTGGCGACTGGGATCCCTAATCCTCACTCGCCTTTAAAGAGTGGGAGTATGTAAGGTATTTTTTCACTCCTTTCTGCATGATTTCGTGATGTTATAAGGTACTTCTCCCACTTTCCTAGCGAGCCTTCGTGGTGTAGTGGTTCTGCACACTGGGTCGGTATTTCAGAGGTCCGTGGTTCGATTCCCTGCGAACGCAGTTGCATATTTTTCATCTTTTCTGCTTCCAATAAACCTAATGACTCTACAATGTGACCGTAGCACACTCGTAGCGAAAGGTTCACCTCTCCGAGAGAGCATTGCTCATTTTTCATGTTTCCTATTTCAAAAATTCTAATGAGTCAACAATGAAAGAATGTTTATCTAATATCGATTAGAAAGGCATAATTTAATCGTTCTATTGTAAAGTTTTGCATCTTTCTCTTTATATGTTTAATTTAAAAGACATTAATCGCGAAAATCTGACTTGCTCAAATTATGTGCGATTTAATACGTTATTAAATATACAGTACATTGTTTACCATCTTAGTTATTTAGCGGTTTTTTTAACTCACTGAATGTCAAGCAACACATGCAAGGAGGAATAACTTACAGGTATAACTTTTATACGTTGTAATGAAAGGGACCAGAAAACAACTTTCCAGAGGATCAAAAATCCACCAACGTTGACACAAAATTTTGAGCTTAAATTTCCACATTTAGCTCACCCAATCAAAACTTTTGTTTTTGATAAATTCGCATCCTATTATAAAAGTATCAACAGTTATACAAGATATAAGCATTGAAGTCTATGACTACTTATATGATACAGTCACGACGATAAGCAACTGTCGTCACGATACATCAAAATCATGAATGATTTTGATACGATGAAAATTTTATCTACTTACATCATATTATTTCGTATCTGTATTTTCATCTTTAAATTAGGTTATTGATGATCATCATAATAATATTTAGCATGGAAAAACAATATTATCATATTTTTAAAGAATGTAAATAATGAATACTTCATTTATTGATGACTCATGGCATTTTCAAAATCAAATAAATATGGAAAAATAATTTTAATTTATAAATTAATCCAATAATGTGATAAAAATTAGCATTTCCTGTATTTTGGATTTGCAAATCATTCACTGAATTGTACAGTGACGTAAATTGTAAATATTTTTTTGCTGTCTTTCTAAATGCCTTTAGTGATATTTTTGTCTTCAATAATACAAATTAAAACTTTCGTATTTATTTGTTATTTCTATATAAATCCAATTATTACTGTCTGGTATAGGTAAAAATTTTATTAAATTTTTTGTATAATATGATGAAAATATTGACTACTTTATTTGTAGATATGATTGATAAGAGATATAAATTCCATATATTTAATTTTTTCATAGATTTTATTTTATTTTTTACTCACTTGCGTGAGTATAATTTCAAAAAAGATTCTTAAATTTTTCATTTTGGATCAAATTAGAATGCAGGTCATCGAGCAAACCGAGCAACATGGAAACAACAATTGCGGGAGAAAGGTCGATTCGCTTAATTTTTTTCTTCACTTAATTTCTGTTTTGCATATTACGCTTAATGAAATGCACGCAAATGCCAGAAGGCTAGAACAAAAATCTCAAATGACGTAGGGAAAATAACTGCAAATTGCAGTGATGATGACACGAGTTACGATCGCAAATGGGGGGGGCTGGTAATGGCCTTGAAATGCCTATTTTATAGTAACAGACACTTGTGCTAGCATGACTAAGACAGCTGGAAACTTTGGTATTGTTTTTCCAACGCATTATCTGACAGCTTAAAAACAACGTATAGTAGAAATGCTGGCTCAATTTTCTCACTCAAAGTTCTAGGAAATATCCGTTTTATGTAGACAACCAGCATTTTTCCGTAATAAATCACTTATAGCAACCTCTTATTAAATTATTATCTTAATTTAATTACATTGCATTTATTAAGCTTTTTACGTAGAAGTGCTTTCTATTAATTTAATTTTACTTGAAGAATATCTATAATTTTATTTATTCAGTCTTTGAATGATAAAATAGTCTACTAATGTATTTCCTTAATGTTTTTGGTCTCCACAAGATTTCATCAAACACTTATTGTTTATATTTCAGCACATATCATTCTTCCTTAATTTTTTCTGAAGCGTATAAACTTTCTTAAAATTTTTATAGTATTCTGAACATAAAAATTTAGTAACTTCAAATCTCACAAATCTTTTATTTAGATTTCTGAAAAATTCTTTTTCTTATTTTCACGTTTCTAATAAACTTGTTTAATTTATATAATTACATAAAATTATGATTCAAAACTTTTGTTATACATGTAATTACATTTAGATTAGATGAACAAATCTAAATTAATTATTTTAAAACAACATATTAAATGTGCGCAATCTTAGATTAAACGCTAATTACAATTATTATATCAGAAAAATATGTTCTACGAATTTCTAAATGTTTGCTTTCAGGAAAATTCTCAGAAAGATATTCGATTGCATGTTGGGAGCATCAAAAGTAAAAATGGGTAGCTGGGGAATTTATACAATGTTGTTGTTCATCCTTTTGCAGACAAAGAGAGAGAATAACAAAATCTAGCAATTCTCTCTTCGAAAAATTAGACTAGAACTCCCGGATAAATTTGTTTCGCAAATGTAAAAGTATCATTTTTTAAACGCGTATTTTCAAAACAAAAAACAACTGTTACTGTCTTTTTAATTTATACTATTTTATTTAGTTATAAAATGAAAAAACTTAATTAAACGTAATTACTAAATTTTGCTCAAAACAAATGGGAAGTCCCTGAGACTTTGTCTGGAAATGTGTCTGCTTTCTTACAAAAAAAAAAAAAAAAAAAGGCTGCAATCCATTTGAGTTTTATTTTTTAAATCACTGAATTAACTCTTAATGAATAATTAATTACACCAGTCCTTACGCAAAGGAAAACTAAATCTACTAATCCAATACTTTGTTTTGATAAATATAACCTTTATTTATTCTATCGGTACATATTCTATCCCTTCAAATGAGCACAAAACGTCGTAGCTATAATTAATAATCAATTAAGTAGGGAGCATACGCAATCAGCAAAAAGAACTTGATGTAACAGTGTAATTCGGTCATCTTGAATGAAAACAAAAATGTTGAAGTACTTGAAAGAGGCATTATCCTTATTACGAACTAACTTATTAGTAAAAAACACTCTAATATTAAACTAATTTATTATTTTCAAATGTGTGTTTTAAATTATTTTTTATGAAATCCTTGATACTGAGAATTACTAACAACCATAGTTAGGAAATAAAAATCCTAAGATTTATTCACGACTATAGTTAGGAGACAGAAACTTTGAGTTATTCACGACTGCAATTAGGAACACCATTATAAGGTATTTTCTTCCTTTATGCATGCCTTCGGGGTTTAGTAACGTGGCACACTTGGCGCATATTCGGCAGATCCAGGTTCGAGGGCATTGCGCATTTTTCATGTCTCTGTCTCCCTCCCCCCCCGAAAAAAAAACTCCTGACTCTACAGTGGCGCCCGAACTAAAAGGTGGTGAATGAGTATTCTTCACTATCAGGATTTGGCGATTGGGTTCCCCAGGTTCGAGTCCCGGCGAAGGTATTGCTCATTCTTCACTTCTCCAGCATAAAAAAAATTTATACGCAAGACTCATAGAAAAGGAGTAAGCATTACAAAATGCCGCAAATTTACAGAAGCATGGAATGTACGAAAGTATGTTTCTTCTTATAGAAATGCAGCCTAATTTAATTTTTTTATGTATAAATAGAGGTTGAATTGCAAGTATGCCATCAAGAATCAAGAAGCCGAATGCATTAATACGCCACTTCGTGATTTTAAGTAAGAGAACATATAGAAATATCCAATACACATAAATCATCAATATTTTTAAAACCAATACTCAAGAATTTGTCTTCAAATTCCGCTTTAAGAAATTGCATACACTTGTCGAATGTCTATGAAGACATCAACATATTTAACCTCTTCACAATAAAGTTAATAATCAAGATGAAGTTTATGTTGGACAATTAGAATTCTGATTTGTGCTACAGGATGTTGTGTATTCTTCAAGCATTTTTACATAAGTGCAAACGTTGTCTTTTAATGGTGACCAGCTACCATTAGATAGAGACTTTATTTTACTTGTTTGCAGGAAACCAAAACTTATGCTACTGTGTTATTAATTTTTACATGTGAAGAGTGCTTAAATACAGCTGTAATTGCATGCCTAAAAAAACTTTTATAATTCTACTTGCTGCTTCATGCTGCTCAAGCGTACTTGAAGAGGTTTTTGCAGTTGATCTCTACGTAAAGTATTAAAGTAGTTTAAGTCCATCAACTTAAATCTAGCAAAAAGCATAAAACTCAAATACTTATTTATAAATATTAATTAAGCTGAGTTAAAAATATCTTACATTAAAAACATGTATGCATATCAAACGAATTATAATTTAAATCAAATGAGGTGAGAATTTAGTACGCATTTACGAGGAGATTTTAAATATCTCTAATCACGAAATTTAACTTTTGTTGCTCTGGACAAGCCTTGATTATTCCAGAATACGAAACGATATTGTCTTTCACAAAAAGATGAGTATTTGGTAAGATATTTAGAATTTTTCTTCCCAAGCAAAAGATCGTACAAAGTCCAATATTGAAATGTAGCCAACAAAAGAATATATCGTCAATTGACTTTCTATATAATTTTCGTTCCGCTGCCAAGTTAAATAATCAAAATGCTTATCACAAAAAATCAAAGAAATACAAATTCAAACTGAAGTTTCATAAGTTAAAATAAGAACTCATAAGAATACCAGTGCAAATAGAAACACTGCATAAAATGTTCTGCAAATAATATAAGTTTTAACGAAACCACAGCCTTTAGAAAACAAATTTCAAACAGAAGGTCTGCATATATAAAGTGGAGCTATGTCTAAGTTTAAATGGTGTCTTATTAAACTTTATAAAAATTTTAAGAGAAATGTTAATTATCTAATGCACGATATGAGTGAATTGCATGAATGATAGGCTTAATTTATGTTAATGTGTTTGGATTAGATTCTTCACTTCGTGTTTTAATGTAATGTAAAAAACTCAAAAACTTTAAATTACAAATGGCTGAACGAATAAAAAAAATATTATTACTGTCGGGCCAATAAAACTGCAAAATTAAGTGGAAAACTTCCAGGTACTATAAGTAACTCAGAATAAGTTCAATCGTTTGGTGACATTTTCATGCGCTTCTTAATAAATTTATGAGAAATAGCATGTGGCGAACAAGGTGCTGATAACACTGCCTATGCATTTCATATAAAGTCCCTATCTCCAAGAAATGCTTTCATGGCGTTTTTTATGCTAGAGGACACAAAGGACAAAACCGTAGCGGGTATTTTGCCCATTATGAGTTTTCCGCACTTACCATGCATACTAAACAAAGCTTAGAAGATAAATTCCTTATTTAATGCTCGTGTTTTTTTTTTCTGTGAGAAAAAATATGCTACCCTCAGAAACTTTCAACATTACCGTCCTCGGATTTCACTGTATGAGCTGGGTCTTAAAAGAGAAATTGTAAATCTTCGCATTTATCTCTAAATATTTTAATAAAAAAGACAGATGTTTCTTTCAACTTGAAAACATAAGAATATGAATTAAATATTGTTTTCATATGCAAATGTTTATTTAATTCTGTGTTATGAATATTTTTAATTTTTTTATAAGCATATTATCGCATATTTCTAAACATATTTATAAGCATACGTAACTCAAAAAATTTGGAGATCTACATTGCTGTATAAATTATGAAGGAAATTAACAACAGAATATTGAAATTCCAGATTTCTACTGAAAAATTATTCATATTAAGGAAATAAATTTATCCAAACATGGCAAATAGCAGCAAAGCTAATCATTAAACTGAAATTTATGTGGCTTTGCACACACACACACCATTGTATTGTTACGAAATATACAGGCGCTGTAAGATGGCTTCCCCGCAAAGCAGATTTAGGGTTGTCGTAAAATTTTAATAGAAGACAGGGTTGCCACATTTGGCAAGAAATCGCCCATTTGGCGACAAAATTGTCGATATGCCATGGACGGATGGAGAACTTTCTGGAACGAATTCTTATCGGTTTAGCCCACAATGGTCTCGAACAACAGCCAAAAGCTATATAACGTGTAGAGTCTAGAGAGTAAGTGGAGTTCCGAGAACGACCGAGCAGAGTCGGGAGCTGTACTCTGGTGCTTTGCCGTGAAGCTGTCTCCACTGTTATAGCCTGATAACTTGAAGGCTGCGTCGCTAATGATTTCAGCGAGTGTATAGTAGATCTTCGACGACTGTAAAACGTTACTTTGGAGCTGTCCTGATTAATATTGGCTAAATAAAGTGTGTTTCGATTCTTCATCAAGTGTCGTCGTTATTCACTCCAAATCTACAAACCCCGTACGAACGTGAAGGAAGAAAATAACGTAACACCTGGTGTCGGAAAAAAAGGAACAATATGTATATATATATATATATGCTTTGCATTTTCTTACGACTTACAACAAAGAACCAATTGTATAAGGAAACAAGTGAACTATGAATGTTATTTTGCCTCCTCGATGGATTGTAATATAATAATAAAATCATACAATTTTTCTAAACTTTAAATAGTTTTTAAATAGTTTCAGACTTTATATTGGAAAATCTTTTGCTTTTAAAGGTTACAATTAAACATTTTAACAGCGCTTAAAATTACACATTGAGAGAATAACGGCAAAGCCAGGAGGAGAAATATTTTAAAATTTTTACACTGGACAAACATTTCAGAATTCTTTAAGTATGGGAATTCCTTTCTCTCTTCTTTACAAAGCAGAGTCATGCCAACTAAGAGAAGAACAACTCTACTGATGGCGCAGGAATATTTGTAAAACCTAGCCCTATGTGCAGAGGGCTTGATGAGAATTTCTCGCAGTTTTATCATTCTCATGATGTTATGTATCTTAGCCGAAATGTTAAAAAATGTCAAAAAGTTTGAATTACATACTGCAGCCGGTTTTATTTCGGAGATATTCAAACATTTGTTAAAGGGTCATTAGTTAAAACTTACACATTAAAAAATGAGGATGTACAGATATAA
Organism: Stegodyphus dumicola; assembly: GCF_044657685.1. Classification (NCBI taxonomy): domain Eukaryota; kingdom Metazoa; phylum Arthropoda; class Arachnida; order Araneae; family Eresidae; genus Stegodyphus; species Stegodyphus dumicola. The sequence goes on from NC_140777.1 coordinate 139,139,338, forward strand.
CAGAAAACATTGCTATACATATTGACGAAAACCAAATATGATGGGACCGTGCATAGTAACAACCATTTTGTTCGCGATAAAATATACTTGGAGGCGTGTAGATTATTTGTGAGTCTTGATTTTCTGTAGGTATTAAAAAAAAATTTTTACTAATCTCCCCCAAGAATTCCTTGCGCAGTTTTTGCTCGTTGAACTAATTTATAGAATTTAAATATTATAAATTATTTTCTCATAATAATAAATAAATCATTGCGTAAGTAAGGCATAGCTTCTCGTTCGAAGGACCCTCGGATCGCGACCGCCTTTCATCATAGATAAATTATTGAAATTATTAAGCGTCTCGGGCGCCATACTGTATCTCGAGTTGCGGATTTTCAATTCAGTAACGAATAACTTTCCGAGATGTTTTGACACAATCACAACATGGGTTTAACACTTAAGGTCATCATTTCGATATTTTTCATTAATTAGCGCTGATTAATAAAGGCCATGACAACAAGTTAGTTATAGGACCACGAATTCAGTCTGAAGAAACTAATGGCCAGATTGTGTAGGAGGTGCAGACTTTCCACTTATTATTTAAACATATAAATTTAAGCATAAAAAAATGAGTTTTTTATCCAATACTAATGAAATTGTGCTATTCTAATTTGAGTTGTTAAATTTATTTTCATTTCAATTTTTTTAACTGCTATTATTAGTTATAACTGAACATTATACTACAATAATAACCTCATTCATAGTTTGTAATGTTATTTAAATAACTATGAGTAATATGAAGAAAATGAAAACAACTGTTTCCAGCTTCAGCTTAGCTTTCCTATTTAACTTGTTGAGATGCTTAGTTAATCTGTGATCATCTATTATGATCACAGATATACTATGTAGTGAATCTGAATCAATAAAGATAAAAAAGATAAAGCTTAATTAACGGGTCATTGCTATCTCCTGTAATTTACAACTAAAACCAAAACTAACTAAATATCGTCACCACTATTTGTGAAGTTTTTAATTAATGCAAATATTTAAATTACAAGTCCTTAAATAAAATCATTTTGGCTTCTAACAAAATGTTTTCTGCCTAACACTGACTTATAAAACATAAATCAAATCTTTCATCATTTTGCACCAGCCCTGTAGCTGCGTATTCCGTGGTATCAAGGATTCGCTGTATACATTATAAGCAGAGTTTTAGAGTTGCCAATCCACGCTCCCTAAATACTATTTACGTTTATTATTAAAACTTAAGGTAAGTGATAATCACCAGTAAGAAGGACAGAAACAAAACAGCAACAACAAAATAACGGAAAAAATAGAAAGGACAGAAAAGAATTAACGGAAAATAATTGGCAATTAAAAAGCCATTATAATGTCAGTTGCATATGTACAAACGCCTTTGTTAGCGGGTAATTATTTCTCATTATTTTCAAATTATAAAACGTAAAAATAATAACAGGATACAAATGAAAATTATAAAATTTGTGTATTAAGACGTTAATGAAAATCAAACTCAAAAATATGCAAAATATTTTAAAACATTCTGCATCAGATATATGATATCTAGGGTGTTAAAAACATGGGTTACTTATTACTATAATTCTTCAAATGTTCATAAATATATCAATAGATATATTGTACTCTAAATGTACATAAAATTATGTCAATAAGTTTAGATGTACAAAAGATAAGATTTAAATAATTAAACATGTATTTATTCCTTTTAAATTAGTCACCTAATAAGCCGTCAAACCTATCAAATTTGAAAGGTAAAGTAAAGATCTTATTTTTTTTTCGAATGGCAGCATTTCAAAAGAGGCTAAGCGTAAACTCGTAGACTAAAAATATTAAGGTATGTCCTTATGTTCCGTCTTCAGTGGAAACACCTGCAGAGTTAATGGATGATATATGATTTGTAACGTAACTATAACGTAACTAATTCACGCATTTTGAAAAGAATCCTCTAGAGACATTTTTAATGCTAAAAAGAGGAGTGAAGAGATAGAGAGAGACTCTTAAAGAAAGTGAATTTAGCGAGAATAAAAATACAAATAATGGATCGTAATAAAGTACATAGATTATAATGAAGATTTACCATGCAAATACTGCATGGATCGTAATAATGAAGATAGATCGTAATAATGAAGATTTACAGATCTTCTCTAAACCATAGCAAAAATATTGTATAAAAGAAGGAATTCTTAAAATACAGAATCTAAAAAATATATTCGTGGAAATATCAAGCACTGAAATCTTAACAGTGCATCACTACTTAGCATTTAAAGTTGTGTGGAAAAAAGACTGTACTGGATATAAAACTAAAAGATGAAAGAACCTTAGTCCGCAGCCACTTAAAGCGGTTGTATTCAAAAGAAGAATTTTCTCGACGCTCTGCTGTTTTCTTTTTCCCTTTGAAATATTTTTATGCAAATTTAGGCTTCTTCAATAAAGTCTGTGATGTATGTTAGAATATGAATTGTGTATTTGCGAAAAGCATTCCGCTTCCACGCGGTTGCAAGACCTTTTTTTTTTTCTGGTGCTTTTGGATGAAAGCCTGCTTTTGTGGAAAATTTTTATTTTATTTTATTTTCTATTTATCATATTCTCAGAATAATTTTTTTAATATTTTATATTCGGTAAAGTCAAGTTATAGTTTGAAAAAGAAAAAAAAATGAGAGACCGAGAGAGAACCGAGGAACGAGTACTAATAGGATTTACTAAAAAAAAGTATGAATACAATATTTTCAGCTATTTTTAAGAACCTGTTTTTATATGACATTCAACATATTATGTATAGCATTGTATACAGTATTTTGTTTATAATTGTAATGATGTTGTATTTTTAAAAAATATCCATGAATATATAAACTGAACAGCATCAGTTTTCAAAGACATTACGGAAAATGTAAAACTTGTTTGACCTTGAGTACCGATAAGGACTGACCTTTCCATTGCGAATAAATTCATTTACTGATAGTAGGTTTACAAAACTCGTTCGATTTTTTCAGTTGTCATGCACTTTCTAAAAATGAAGCACTAAATCGCTTAAACACAAATTTTTAAACCCCGTTGTTAGCAGGTCTAAAATTTCTAAACGATAATGAACCGGTATTTCTATCAGAAGTTTAAATAAATTCAATAAAATCTTACGCCATTGACAAAACGAAAGGAACGATAGAGAAATGACGAAATCGCACACGTACTTTGCCAAAATTGGCGACTTCTAGAAATTTTTCCCCAGATCTGGCGACAAAAATTAGTTGCCAAAATTATCGCCAGCTTGGCGATATCTCGCCAATGTAGTGAGATAGCCATTTTCGTCAATTATTGACTTGCCCCTGTAATTTTATTTTTCCGGCAAAACTTCGTCTCTTTCCAAGCATTTAATGTTACATTACAAAAAAAAAAAAAAAAAAAAAAAAAAAAAAAAAAAAAATCACATATAACTTTACAAAATTATTTACATATGTGCAAAATTCGTAACAATAATACGTAGGTAAGTTGAAAAATAAGTTTCCCCTGTCGACTGTGGTCAGAGTTGTGTATGAAAGTCAAAATATAGAATGAGACATTAAAGATATGACATACCTTTATTTTATTATTCTCGTACGAGTACGTTGAGACATTTGTCATATCACTTGATAAGCTTCAAAAAGTCCTTCAAGAAAAAATCAGGGCTTTGCATATGGAAGAAGCGTTGAACGGCTTGTTTCACTTCAGTATTGCTTCCAAAGTGCCTTTCCCCGAGATTTTTCTTTTTTGCAAATGTCAGGAAGGTGGATGACATGATTAGAGCGCACCGGCATATCACCATCGATGAAGTAGCGGAAGAACTTGGAATCTCACATGAGCGAGCTCAAAACATCATCCACGACATTTTTCGATACAGAAAAGTGTCAGCACGATGGGTGCCCCGACAATTGACCTCGACACACAAGGAACAACGCATGGGGGTCAGCCTGGAACATCTGGTGCGTTACCATGAAGATGGCAATGACTTTCTGTTTCGGATTGTGACGGGGGATGAAACGTGGGTCCACCATTTCACGCCAGAATCGAAGGCCGCATCTATGGAGTGGAAACATCCGTCATCACCTGTCCGAAAGAAGTTCAAGACAACTCCCTCTGCAGGTAAAGTGCTCCTCACAATTTTCTGGGACGCCCAAGGAGTTTTGTTGCTGGACTTTTTGGAGGTTGGAACCATCAATGCTACGCGCTACTGTGACACCCTGTCGAAATTGAAAGAGGCGATTCGGAAAAAGCGGCCTGGCCTTCTCACATCTGGCGTTCTGCTATTGGATGACAATGCCAGACCACATTCGGCGACGGCAACGCAAAACCATATTGCAACTCTTGGTTGGGAGCGCCTACACCATCCGCCATACAGTCCTGATCTCGCACCAAGCGACTTCCATCTGTTTCCGGCTTTGAAGAAAAATCTCGGGGGAAGGCGCTTTGGAAGCAATACTGAAGTGAAACAAGCCGTTCAACGCTTCTTCCATATGCAAAGCCCTGATTTTTTCCTGGAGGGCTTTTTGAAGCTTATCAAGCGATATGACAAATGTCTCAATGTACTTGGTACCTATGTGGAAAAATAAAGGTATGTCATATCTTTAATGTCTCATTCTATTTTTTGACTTTCATACACAACTCTGACCACAGTCGACAGGGGAAACTTATTTTTCAACTTACCCTCGTATATGCCTACGATGCTATCAAAAGTAAGTTCATTGTTACATATTTTATAACTAAGACAATAAATTGAATAATGTTTCTTTAGAGACTACCATAAAAATATATTTGTAAAATAAAAGAATTCAGTGCTTCAATATTTGCATGGTTGAAACCAGGATGTATCCATCATTGAATATATAAGAACATGACGTGAAGTTTTGTTTACTTACCGTTATTGAATTTTCTTCCAGATGAAACCTTCTTTAAATTCGTGTTTCAAAATATTTCTTAATTCTAGAAAGAGCACATTCAAATCTTTTGGAATAATTATCCTCCTTATAAGCAACAGAGTTTTAATTGAAAATTATGAATAATCGCTGTCTTGGGAAACATTCATTTTCTAACATAGTGCTTAATTTAGAGACGAGCTTAAATACTGCGCGGAGGGCTTCATATAAGTTAATTAGAAAGTTATGTCTTACATTCATTAAATATTTTATTAAGATCCGACGAATGTTTGCTAATGATAAGGAAAAGTAAAACAAGTATATGTACTTTAAAATAATTTCCAGGTGAGCACTAATATTCCAAAGATATCTGAAAGAATGATCAGTGGTTGGAGCACAGTTCAATTGCAATTTGCAAAGACATATTATTCGTATTACCAGGATTTTTTTCCAATGTCTGGCTCCAACCAATTATAAGCGTTGGCCAGCAATTTATAAGCGATACACAGGCCGTAATCGGTGGTCACTTTATTATGGAGGCACATAATAGGTAGGCTCCGTGTCCTTACATGAAGGGACAGATAATTTATATCTAGGCCTTCTCCGAGATTCGAACCCGGGCCCTTTGGTAAGGTAGTCAGAGTCGCTAACCACATTCCTGTCTGGGAGGTCATATTACCAGAGCTAAGAATAAAACTTTTCCAGTGATTGCATAAAAGCGGCATGTACAGGCGCGGTAAGATGGATTCCCCACAAAGCAGTTTTAAGGTTGCCATAAAATATCAAGGTAAGGCAGGGTGTTAAATGAAAAAAATATTGTTACGTAATGTGCAGGTACGGTAAGATAGCTTCCCCACAAAGCAGGTTTAGGATTGCCATAAAATGGCAAAGGAAGCCAGGGTTGCCACATTTGGCGACAAAATTGGTGATATGCCATGGACGGATGGAGAACCTTCTGGAACGAATTCTTACCGGTTTAGCATAGAATGTTCTCGAACACAAGCCGAAAGCTATATAAGCCCTGCCGATCCGCAGTCAGAGTAGTGTGTGTCTCGCATAGAGTGCGAGAGGGTGGACCTCGTCTAGCGAGCTCATAGTCAGTCATTGAGTTGGTGTCTCGTCTTGCGAGTCAGACCGTGCGGAGTCGATCGAATTGACAGCCGGGCAGCGAGTGCCGAGTGGGCAGCGAGTGCCGAGCTGTTCTCTGTGTTTCGTCGAGTGCATCGCGAGTTGTACTCTCGAGAGTACGTAAAGCTTCGAAAACGACCAAGCAGAGTCGGGAGCTGTATTCTAGTGCTTTGCAGTAAAGCTGTCTCCACCGTGACCTGATAGTGTGAAAGCTGTGTCGCAGATCGTGCCAGCGTGTTTATAACAGTTGGACGACTGTAAACAAGATTTTGGAGCTGTCCTGATTAATACCAGCCAATTAAGTGTGTTTCGATGCTTCATCAAGTGTCGTCGTTATTCACTTCAAATCCACACGAACCTCGTACGAACGGGAAGTAAGAATAACGTAACAACTGGTGCCAGAAAAAAAGCAACAATATTTTATTTGCGAACCTATCTTCCACAAAAGCACGTACTCTAAAGCAGGCAGCTCCCCAAAGTGTTCGCCATAATAATGAACTTCTCAGGAGTCACTGGACTAAGGCGTATTGTTATTTACGAAAATTCGTAAATAATAGCAAGGATAAATACATTTTACGTTTCATCTTTAAAAATAAGAGAGACTTTTATAACATTAATATTTAAACATCATAAAGCATTTGCTATTTTTAGGAGAAATAACACTTAAGAAACCGGACTTGATATGTCTTTTAATGTCAAAATCGTAATATTCTAATGATAACAATAAAACAGTATAAGCATAACAGTATAAGTAACTAAAAATGACAGTATAAGTAACTTAAAATACTTTAAAAAGTATTGATTGCAACAAATGAAATTAGTTAAAACCCGCATTATAGATATGTGCATTTTTACAGTGGGGATATTTATATTATAAATCGAAATTCAAATTAAAAATTATCGTGTCTTAAATATAAGACGTAAAGTATTGTTTAGGAAACGATAGTCCTAAACAATATTTTACGGTTTGCAAAATCCTTCAAATATAAGAAGAGCTTATTTTGCAAGTTTTATAAAAATGTATGCTGAGCGACATTCCTCATTTATGAAAAATAATCGTTCGAATGAACTAGCTGTCTCCTGAGTGACAGCGTTGCACAGGGTGCACTAGTGTTACAGCCGATACTACACTCTATAGGATGGGGAAAAGAAAATTACATACATCTATGCTTTCTACGGAATGTTTGAACCCAATGGTCTGACAGGCGATACCGTTAATCACCATACTTATCAAAGGCGATTTTGATTGATCATTTACTACAGTATCAATCGTTTCTCATAAATTAAAAATATTTTATTTAAATCGTAACTTTAATTCTTTATATAGAAAAGGACAAGATCACAGTGATGACAGGAAGAGAGAAAGAAGTATGTGATGTTAGATAAGTATATGATGTTCATTCAATTCATTTAAAAAACTATTTTTATAAACATATTTTTTAAGATATTTCAGTAACAAGAATAATCTAAACATAAAATATAAAAAATATATTACTCGCAACTCACAATTAATATTTTTAAAAGCTATTATTTAAAAGCATACCACTTATATTAAAATTAATGAATGCAGTTATAATAGTCAAGTTTTATAAAGATTTTTTTAAATATCACTTACGAATGTTTATTTATTCCTTTTTTTCATATATTTGTACGACGTGCTTGAAATTATTCTTCTCTGCGTTATCAGAGAAAAATATTCAGCCAAAAATGTTGAAAAGAAACTTTCTAGAAAATTACACTGCGTTCTTTCTTTGACACAAAAACATTTTTCATTTCCCCACCCACTGTTATTCTTTTCGACACCGCTTTTACAACTTTTACCAAATGTTTCTTTAAAGTTTTCTCAACATTTTATTTTCCGTGCACCACGTCACGTACTGAAATGATAGTTCGAGCATCTTTTGTCCCCCCCCCGCCTTCCAAGGACTTTCGTCAACTCTTTAAATCACATTGTAGCACTCAACACACAAATTAGTTCTTTCTTAGTAAAAGAAATAAATACACGAACTCGATTTCAGAACATCAGTTTCGCCCATTTGAAATATGTAGGTCTAAACATTCGCGGTAACTCAGTTTTACATTATTTGTAGGAATTAGTAGTTATGATGAAGCGAAAAACCAAAAGGGGGGAGAGACAGTTCTTCTATGTCCCCGTTCTACTAGGCCGATTGACAAAATTCAGTTTGCGTTTTTCTTGTCTCGAAAGCGCGACTTAGGATATATATTAGATTTATATATAGTATTGTTCTAACATAGTACTTTGACACAAAATCGACCTTTTTCTGAAATAAGATGCCAATTTCTTTTTCCATATTTCGATTATGCCCAGATATTAAATTTTATAAAATTTGGTGCGAAATTTACGAAGAAATTCAAAAATTGATCATGACGCAATTTTGTTCAGTTTGCGCCAGGAATACCTAACTTGGCGAACTTCTTAATATATGGCAACCGATTTTCCTTTCCCTTCCATTATGCCGGAGCGGAAAAAAAGTCACATCGTTCCTATTTTCAAATAATTTTAGCAAAGTTTCTAAACCACATTTGATGTTTTATGGCTTTCAACAAATATACCATATTTCAAAACGCACCAATATATAAATTCACGTATATCTGCGAAAAGTTTGAATAACTAACTATTATTTTTTGCAGGTATGCTTAGAAATACGTCTACCTTAAGATGATGGTAAACATTTTATAGATTATATTACTTTTTTAAATTATTTAAAAATACAAATTTCAAAAATAAATCATAAAAATAGGTAAATTTTATTAGTAATGAACCTGAATTTCGAAATGTGAAAGCGATAATCAAATACGTTTAATAAAACAAGAGATATTAATAAATATAGACCAAACTCAATTAACATTGAGGAGCTAAAATTTTGAGAGCTAATTTTTTTAAAAACTACTCGTGCGATTTTTACAAAACTTGGTAGTTAGGCGTAATTCAGTCGTAGAATTTAAATGTGGAAAAAAATGGGAATGTTATTTCAGAAAAAATCCGATTTTGTGTCAAAATACCTATATTAGAACAATGCTATGTATAAATCTAATCTTATTTTTCCGGCAGAACATCCGTCCTTTCAAGCATTGCATGTTGCATAATACGAGAAGCGCAATAATTTCACTAAAATTATTTACATATGTACCAAATTGGTAACAATATATTCAAGTGTATAGATTTTCCCTTTGAATTTGTATACTATGTGTAAATGTAACTAAGTATAAATACTTTGTTTAAATGTAAAATCTCATAACTGAATTAAACTAGGAGTCATAATCGTTAGAACCAGGAGGAGAATTGTTGTAGTATATGAAAGAGGATGAAGTACAAATGAAATGTTATGTACTGTAATTGTCGGGTCGTAATTTCTATTAAAGTATAAGATATTCTTTCTCTCTTTCCAGCATGACTTCGTGGTGTAATGGTTAGCACACTCGGCGCGTATTCGAGAGGTCCAGGTACGAGTCCCGGAGAGAGCACTGCTCATTTTTCATATCTCCGGCATCAAAATAATCTAATGTCTTTACAAAAGCATTTCTCAGGAATTAACTTTCTTAAAAAACTGCTCTTTTTCGGGCGGGGTCCTCCTTCCTCTTTTTTTTTTTTTTTTTTTTTTTTTTTTCCCTTAACCCGAGAATTTGAGTTTAAGTTGCATTTGCTACAAAACTCAGCTACTTTATCTTGTAACTCAGCTACTTTATCTTGTAACTCAGCTACTTTATCTTGTAATTAGTCACCCTTATTTAGTATCACTTTGACCTCATTCGACAATATTGCACTTCTAAACAAATTAATGAAATTTATCTATTAAGAAAAATCCACTAATTACAGGTTTTGATAAAATAACCTTTTGAAACTGAATAGCAATTAAACAAAGTAAATTTTTATTGCTCATAAGTATATGAGTATATGTACTCATATACATAAGTATATGTACTTCCATATAAAATGTAGTATGAATTTTATGAGAAATAAGCTTCTTATCTAATGTATTTTCACTAAATAAATCCTCATATAATATCTAGCAATTGTTAGAACTAACTGTAGAACTAACTGTATGGAGATACAGAAAATTCGTTCACTAAATGAATCTTTATGATAAATTATATTTTTCTCAGCGTAAATTATGGAAACATAAATGTGTTCTCTAAAAAAACATAATTTTTATTACAACAAAGATTGAGATTTTTCTAGATTTTAATTTCTCAAAGCGATTTTCTTTGCGATGATCCTCTTATCACAAGCAATGCGACGTTCTGCGTAAAAGTTTCGAATGGAAAATATGCCTCGAACTCGGTGTTCTTCCTAATCGAGGAGGTCTTTCATTCGAGGCATTAGAACCCCTAATGAAAGACTGAGAAGGAAGGCCAGAGAATATTGTAAGTAGAAGGAATGCGTGGAAAGCATTTCCGCGCATGACAGATTAGCACGCGGAATATTAATACATAATTTTTTACTAAAATATATATGCATAATAATGTGTAAAAAATGGTGTATAAGAACAAAAAGGATATCGTAAATAATGCAAATCAACGACCATGATATATACGAAAATTATTTTCTTATATATACAGTTAGTTCAGTTCGTTCTACAGTTACAGTACCATACAGTTAGTTCTACAGTTATAGCCATAACTACATGATGAAACGAACTCGTAAGTAAGTGTTCATAAATAACATTATTAAATTATATTTTATTCTGTTTCACCTATAACTGAAATCTGTGCTTGCATTTATCCGTTATCTTAATTTTTTCCAATTAATTTTTCGAGCTCTAAAACTTCATTCTTACATAATTCAGTGTTAATTGAACAACGCTGAATGCTTGTTACCATCAGCTCTGACCAGTAAGCTCGGGCTCGAAGTTGGTATTCTACCAATTTTTAAACATATTATGTATGTTCGATTAAAGTAAATCCAAAGAAATCGTACAAACTTGGCAGATATGGAAAAAGAGAAATCAAAGAATGAATCTGGAAATGAAGAACGAAGAGTTGAATGATCGTATAACATCAGCTGAAAGTGAAAGCAATGACAGTAAAGAAGTTAAAGAGCATTTATTTTAAATAAACCAATTGTTAAAAAGGAAGAAAAATAGTCTGATTTATTAATGGAGATCGACCAAAATGAAGAACGAACAGGACACTACGAGAGGAATCGAAAACCTCCGTGTTTCTAACAGCGGAATTTCAGAGTTACATCAGTCATTTTCTCAAGCAAAATCACCAGCTTTTTCAAAATATGATTGTATCGTATGCCTATTTATCAAGCAGTAATGGAAATTGTTTCAACCTTCCAAGACGGTATAATGGTTCGTGATGCTGACTTCAGTACCGAAGACTCCGTATTCGAAACCCAGAGAAGGCATGGATGTTTATAAATGTATGGTGTCTGTGCGGCATTGGAGCACTCAAAATTCACTACAGCCGAAATCTTCACTAGCGATTTAGCGGTAGGGAAAGACGGGTGACAGACCCCAGAGACAGACTCTTCAGGGTGCTGTCTGTCAAAATTGAACGAAACTGTAAAAAGACGTACTGTGACCTATATTATGCTGAATGTTCATTCGAACGACAGTTCAAGACTCATGCACTTTTTGCCAAGATAAAATTCGTGAGCTTGCTCTGATTAGGTCATAAAAGTGCGATTGACCTTATAATAGCAACAGTAAAAAAATTCTTTCAATTAACATGTGTTTCATTTTTCTCCTTTAACCACAACAATATTTAGGTTTATTTAAATTATATACACTTATGTATGTTCATAAAGCAGGTAAGGAAATTATGAACATACATTTTCCATAAAAAGTGACCTTTGCGGAATGCGATTTAACGACGTAATCTCCGTCTTTTTTAAAGGCTTATTGTACTTTCAAATGCATATTGCTTTAAAATATACACTTTTGCAATACTCTGCGATTGTGGAAAAAAATCTGAAAGTGGTTTTTGCAACTTCCAACTATTTATTATCTCGACAAATAATTTACTTTGCTTGCTTTCATTTATTTCTAATCTGAAGTAACCTCTAAACTAAATTAATTTTATGACTGTACAATAATGGAAGAAATAAAAAAGGACTATTTATATTTTTAAAATCACATATATTAAATTTGTTTGATGGGAAATGTTTTCGCAACTCTAATCCCAAATCAAACAGTCTTCGAAATTCATTTAAGCGCTGAACATCTTAATTAGTATTTTTTTCAGCTGCCTAGAGCCAATCACGTATTATTCAAATTCAAAATGAATGCCAATGCTCTTACTTTTATGGTCGAACGTTTAAAATGTAAGAAGGGCATTACATGATCCCGTTTGAAGTTACTTAGTCATGACAGAAACACTCACACGTGCTTCTTGCGCATCTGACATTTCAAGAAGCATTGGTATAACATCTCATTTTTATTTGTCATAAACTGCCTACTGCATTGCTTTATATAGCTTAAACAGGCTGAAAACTTGGCTGATCCCGCAGAATTCTTTTCTTAAAATAAAATAACAGTGAGATAAGGTGAGAAACCGGGCAAATAAGGAGATTGGGACATGACAGGAGAAAACAGCCGAAAACATCGTGGAGAAAACAACGCAAAGCGAAAACATGATGAAACGAACTCGTAAGTAAGTGTTCATAAATAACATTATTAAATTATATTTTATTCTGTTTCACCTATAACTGAAATCTGTGCTTGCATTTATCCGTTATCTTAATTTTTTCCAATTAATTTTTCGAGCTCTAAAACTTCATTCTTACATAATTCAGTGTTAATTGAACAACGCTGAATGCTTGTTACCATCAGCTCTGACCAGTAAGCTCGGGCTCGAAGTTGGTATTCTACCAATTTTTAAACATATTATGTATGTTCGATTAAAGTAAATCCAAAGAAATCGTACAAACTTGGCAGATATGGAAAAAGAGAAATCAAAGAATGAATCTGGAAATGAAGAACGAAGAGTTGAATGATCGTATAACATCAGCTGAAAGTGAAAGCAATGACAGTAAAGAAGTTAAAGAGCATTTATTTTAAATAAACCAATTGTTAAAAAGGAAGAAAAATAGTCTGATTTATTAATGGAGATCGACCAAAATGAAGAACGAACAGGACACTACGAGAGGAATCGAAAACCTCCGTGTTTCTAACAGCGGAATTTCAGAGTTACATCAGTCATTTTCTCAAGCAAAATCACCAGCTTTTTCAAAATATGATTGTATCGTATGCCTATTTATCAAGCAGTAATGGAAATTGTTTCAACCTTCCAAGACGGTATAATGGTTCGTGATGCTGACTTCAGTACCGAAGACTCCGTATTCGAAACCCAGAGAAGGCATCGTGGGAGAAAAAGTAAAGAGAAAAGATTGCAGTTCGAAAACATCATGGTACAAAATATCGTCGTCGAAAATAAAGTGGTTCAAAAACTTCGCAGTTTAAAAACATCGTCGTCGAAAATATCGTGGTAAAAAATAAAACACCTGAAAATCATCGCATGACGATAACATCACATACATACATTCTTCAAGTTTTAAAAGTTAAAAATGTATATTCGAATAAAGATCAGGAAATGCAACAAATGTTAACAACACTTTAAGAATAAACGGAAACAAAACAAGATATAATTTTCACCAAAACAATATCAGATTAACAAACGTGAAAGAAAGTAATTTGCTAATTAACTAAGCGATTTTTATAGAGGTAACCTCATGCAGGTATTTATCTTTTTCTTAAACATTCTTAGGCTGCATATTTCATCAAAAATTATGAATAAAGCTTCGTGAAAAAAGATTAATTTACGAATGATCTTTGTTAATTTTTTATGTAAATTTAAAATTATATTAAGGGCTGTAAGTTGCATTAATTTTCTACTCATTTTCATTTTTTTTAATGTTTAAGTTTTCTTCTTACCTTTTCAGCAAACATTTATTAGTTCATTCAAAAATATGAAGAATAAAAAGTAAAAATGTCCTCTCTCCTTCTTGCGCTTACATGTCATTATGCAAAAATGCATTTACAGCTTTTAAAACCTGAAAAATGCATGTGTGCGATGTTATCGACATGCGATAATTTGTAGGTACTTAATTTTTTACCACGATATTTTCGACCACGATGTTTTTAAACTGCGAAGTTTTTGAACCGCGTTATTTTCGACGACGATATTTTGTACCACGATGTTTTAGAACTGCGATGTTTTCTCTTTGCTTTCTTTTCTCTCACGATGTTTTGTACCGCGACGTTTTCGCCTTGCATTGTTTTCTCCGCGACGTTTTCGTCTGTGATGTTTTCGGTGGGCACCGACAGGAGATTGTTTCTAAGCAAATAAACCTGTGCTTCTTTATTCAAACCCATTTTGCTCAAAACGCAACCTCTCGCCGACCAATTAGTGGAGAAATAAACACCATTATCTTTTACATTACTATACAAACTACACTTTCCAGGGCGACGCGATTTCCTTATTTGTCCTACAGAGATTATGCGAACACCTGCTAACAGCAAAACTCAATTATTTCAAGTTTCGCACGCATGATATGTTTTTTTCTCGAAATTTGGTGTACAGAAGTAATAAATAATAAAAGCAAATAGTAAAAGCATGTGTTTTCAAGTCTTGTCGCTCTCAACTGAAATAATTCTGAAATGTTAATTTATTTTGCCTAGTTTCTGCTTTTAAAAACAAAGCAGCTATCTTTGATAACTAGCTAACAATCCTGACGGACACAAAATTTTATTAAATTTATAATCTTGGGTTGAATACTGCGAAACAAGCCAACGATTTGAGTTTTCTGTTTTAAAACTTACTTCTTACTATTTAAAACAGAGCTCCGGATTTCTATGTTAGACATATCTCTGGTGTGTTTCTTGTAAGTTTACCTTTTTCTTTGTACTTTTATTCTACAGACGAGTAGTAGATTGATAAGTCGATAGTAAGATTTATTCCGACGCACTCTGCATCCCTAGTGTTCATTTGGCAGGCTTTCAAATTTGCTATTCCCTTGAGCGCTATCAATTCATCGACCGTAACATATTTTGCTTAGTTCTTTCCTTTAGTAATGTGCTTATGTCTGTTTTGTTACGCCTTACTACTTATGCCTTACTATAATCATTACGAACGAGTAAATTGCTCTATTTTACTTATTAAATGGTTATTAAGATGGATGATCTTAGCCACACAAGACATTTATCAATTTATTTTTCCATAAGGTTAAATCCGAAGTAAAATGAATAGGACAGTTTGAATACTCTCGCAATTTTTATTTTTAAAATTGTGATAAGATATTCATCAAGTATTCTTTGTTTTCGAACGTAAATGGATGCATTAATGTAGTACATATTTTACACGCATTTTTATCCATCTTTAGGCTTGACGTAAAAGTTTTTTGTTAATGAAAGAAACGTTAGAATGTTTTGAATTTCTTTCACAGATGGCTTTGTAATTTTGTATCCCTAACGGAAAACAAATGTCTTTTAGTTATGCCTTTCGAAACATACACGTTTAATAAGCCTTAAATACTAGTTGTTTATTTATTTCAATAAAGTTTTATCTAATATTAAAAATGCAGACGATAACGCTAAAAGAATTTTCTTTTCTTGATGAAGAATTCCGTTAAAATTCGTCGCCAAACACTGTTATTTATTAAATTACACATTTTAAATTACAAGATACTGAAACGTATGGCAGTGAATTATTAATGAATGCATGATTGTTTTTAAACTCTTGCACTTTAATTCGGCATAAAAGTACATTCAATCTGAAAAAACGCGCAACAGCATTAAAATAATTAAGGGTTTAGTGCAACATACATAAAACTGGACTTTTGAAATAGGCTAAAGAGACATACGTAACAAATGCAGCTTATTATTATTTTTTCAAAAATTATACATGTGAAACTTCATTGAAATGGATATTAACAAAAACAAAAAATTCTTTAAAATTTTTGCATTTATTTAAGCTTATTGACAGTTGTCAGTCCCGAAAAGTCTCGTTATTAGTCTCAAAAAGGCATTTTGCTTCGAATCACTATAAACGGCTATATCAATTTCAAATTGCTGCCACCAAATATTATCGTTCTCTATTATGTTTAAAGAAACTAAATAATGAGGAATCTACAAGTATGTACGTATGTTTCTCGCATTGTGGAAGAACATTATATAAGGTCATTAAATTCTGAATAACATAGTCCTCCACCCGAAATTGGGCACCTGGAAGCCCGAATTTGGAATTTGTTTTATTGCCTGTTTCATATCTTGTAAAACTTTAACGAATTGATTAAAAATCTCAACAATTTCAAGGCGAACAGTGGCAACACTATAGGGAATAAAACATTTTTATCTCCAGCGCGCGAGACTGTCTGTCACAAATTCTAAAGATATGCTGTTTTTAAATATGTAGCCTAGTGTGGTGTTAGCCCAAATGCTGTCGAAGCATGCATGTGTCTGTAAATAAAAAAAAAAAAACACCCGTTTGGGCCTAATATAAAATCTGCAGTCTTTCACACTTTTTCATTTTCTAAACCCCCGCTTTTTATTGTCTGGTTATAAAAACTCTGACTTTAAAAAAGAACTGATAAAGAAAAGAAAAACCAGTGCCAATCATATAAATGACGTGGGATATAAAATAAAGGATTACACTGAGTTCTTATATTGCAGATGAGCGCTTCCTGGTTCAATAGGACTCAATGCTGAATTTTGTCCCAGTTGGTTAATAGCTAGCATGTCAACATATCAGTAAAATCAGTTTAAAAATGCAGTTGTAATTTTCGTATATTCATTTTCTATCGCATTTGTAATACGTACTGTTCTGTATCTTCCCAAATAATTTACTATATATATATTATATATAGTGCATTATATGGCATCTACTATATAACATAGATGGGAAGTACATACTAGGCTTCCCATAGGTGTATCTTCCCATATAAAAGAAAAATGAATTCCCGATTGCAGCTCAAATTTTCTTTTTGTCTTTAGTATCGTCATTGAAGCATTTTGATTATGTAGAAGTCAATATGATCATAACATCTTCCAACCCAGATAACGTTTTTTGCTAAATGAGCTCCCCTTTTGAACAAACAAAAAAAAATTTTAATAGTTTCCCTTTTATACTACATCAGAATTCAGTTAATTGGTTATTCACTGAAAACTGTGAAATTAACTGAAACTATTCCTCATTCTGTGTTTCTATTTCATACTGCATAGTCTTTGAGTTTTGTATTGTTTACTTTATAACATTGTGCCTATCAGAGGCCCGATGTAATTTATTAATTTCGGATGTTTGCAGATTCATAAAGGCATTCTTAATTCATTCTCTATTTCATAAAGACAACACAAACTGAATATGTGCCAATAAAAGCCTCTCTTTATCTGCTCCAGTTGTTCGATGCAGCTCTGTGGCTTTCTAACGATGATACCATCAAGTAATTAGTGAAAAATAGTGGTATTTTAAAAGATTAGTTGTCTTTCTACGATCTTGTCGAGTCCTTCTCCAGCATTATTTCATCAATTGTAAAGTTTTTAAACATATCTGTAAAACAATAAATAAAATAATTAAGTAAGATTTACATTTTAAAAAGTAAAAAATTATAATGTTCACAATTTTCTGCTTAGGCATGTGGCTCAATGCAGAACCATTTGTAGAACTTTGTATGAAAGCCGTTTAGTATTGTATACATGAAAGTGCATTGTAACTTTTGATGATGCATGGATCCACTTAAATGATTGCAACAAAAATGTCTATTTATTATCAAAAATGAAAATAAAAAAGAGCATAAATCTGATTCCGTCTATGCAAAGAAAGTTTCAGTACGGGATTCATAATTGTCGCAGGATTTCTTACAATGGGAAATTAAAATCAAGAAGAGTAAAACGAATGTTAAAATTAATTCAACTCAACGTATTGTCAAGAGAACGTTTCACGTTCGATATTTACAAATGAAATTACACTTCTTTATTCCAATGACTTTCAAAATGTGAAACTTCAGCAAGATAAAACAACAAATCATATTTCAGTATTTCGAAAAGTAACACTGCTTTCCTTGAAAATGAAGACGGATACAGGTATTGAAAAATCCTTAACATTTCACCTATGAATGACCTTTTCTTGAAAAGAACTTTTTCTAAGCCCAAATTCACCACGATTGATGTTTTCTGAAAAGTAGTGGAAGAGGAATAAAAGTCAATACCCTGGAAATTTTGTAAAATATCCTTCTATCATGTAAATTATGATGCAGATATATAATTCATAGAAGAGACTATTATATCGAACATTCAAAACAATTCTTTTTAAATTTTAAACATCAATTAAATTGCCCCCGAAATCGTTTTAAAAATGCTTAAACACCCTCTGTACTTTCCAGATTTCTTTCGACTGATTTAATCAAGCTCATATTATCGAGATTCAATCTTCAAAGGAGAACAGCTTAAGCTCCCTTTTCTTGGCATATTTTTAAGAGAAAATCGTAATTCTTGACTTCTCTCGATTTATCGCTTGATCGGCATGAAGTGGGTCATCACTCGGAAATAGCTCATGATGCAGGCTGCTGTCGTAACCAGATGATAATCCGTATTATTAAAGGAAACTGGTGGAGTCTAAATTAAGAATACTATGCACTCCACTAATTAAACGTAGTCTTTCTACTCAGTTTCATCATTCTGCTACGCTTTATGGAAAGTTCAGAAACATAATATATCTCATTTATATATCACAATATACCAAAGGAAAAATATGGATTAGATTGAATTATTTGATCATGGCATTAATGCTTTCTACCAATAGGTTGCGATACCTTCGTAGAGAAATTTCTAAACAAAATTAATCTTTATTTACGAAACGTATGTGAAAAACTATAACATCCTCATGCAACTAGCCCTCAACCACAGGGAACATAAAATTGGGTTAATTATCATAATTATCAGTGTTTCGAATTTTGTCATTCCATTAAAGGTCGCAACAACAAATGCTCATATCATTTGAATTCTATTTAATTTTTGCTTCCACGAAATATTTCGATTTTTGAAACAGAAGCGTTGCGCAATTTCGAATAAATCTTATAAAAATAGCTATAAATTTTAAAAAAAATTAAAGTTTTCGGATTTTCTTTTGAGCCCAAAGAGGCGTTTTTTTTTTTTTTTTTTTTCATTTACACACACACCTATACATTTCGTGAGCATTTGAGCTAACGCCCTTTTGAGATAAAAATATTTAAAAGCAGTATATCTTTAGAATCTCCGACAGACAGCCTCGCACGCTGGAGATAAAAATGTTTTATTCCGTTAAGTGTAGCCAGTGCTCGCTTTGAAATCGTTAAATTCTTTTAAGAAAAATTCATTACTTTATAAGCTATTTCTCCCATCTTCTTAGCATTCCTTTGTGGTAGAGTGGTCAACACGCTCAAAACGTATTCGAGAAGTCCGCGGTTCGATTTCCGGCGAGGGTACTGCTCATTGTTCATGTTTCCTGCTTCGAAATAACCTGGTGTTTCTACAGTGACGCCCGAACTAAAAGGTGGTGAAAAATGATTCTTCCCCAACAGTTTTTGGTGATTCGGTCCCCTAAAACCCCAGTCGCCCTTTAAAAGGGGGTATATAAGGTATCTCCAGCATGCTTTCGTAGTGTAGTAGTCAGCACGCTCGACGCGTATTCGAGAGGTCCGTGGTTCGAGTCCCGGCGAGGGAATTGCTCCTTTTTCATTTCTCCTGCTTTCAAAAAATACCTAATATCTCTACAACTTTTACAAAATATGAAATATATAATAAAACAAATTCGAAATTCAAAATTTGGGTGGAGGAATGCGTTATTCAAAATTTTATGCTCTGGGTACCGTCGTGTTTTCACATACATGCATTCATCAAGATTCCTCACTGTTTAATTTTTTTTAAATACAAAACAGAGCGATAATATTTGGTGGAAACGATCTGAAAAGTTATTCAACTCTTTCAGTGGAGGCAAAAAGCCGTTTCGAGATTAATAACTATTCTAGGCTAACGCATGTTTAGAATAATAACTTGAAACAATGAACACAGCAGTAGGATGTATGTCAATTTCATCAAACATTCCCTAATTTTCACTAGAAAAAAATCGTACGAAGTTCAGTGGCCTGTGCTAGTCTAATACATTGTAACCAACGTATTGCAGAAACAACCATAATTATATTAAATCGAATTATTCTATCAAATTTAAAAGCAAACTAGGCAGCACATTACTATTGATAAGTCACCTTTTGACCTCAGTGATGATAACACCAGGCCAGGTAGGTAATACCAGGTAAAACGTTGTTGGTGCAAACTCAACAACGAAAAACTTTGAACTGATTCCCAGTTGTTGCAAAAAAAATTGTACACTTTGGTATGTTCTCTCTCATTTTCTCATCTTTTTCTGACTGTTCTCAAATTTCTACTATTACTTTCCCTCTTCGGATAATTTTCTGAAAGAGAAATATTTTCGATACAACATAAAATAGAACATTTCTTCCATATGTATCCGAAATTCTATATTCATTCACATAAATTAATTCGTAATTCTTGGGTGCTTGTTGTACCTAAAAACATTGCTGATTTAGTGGAAACTTTTAGTACCTCAGAATCGATATTTTAAATTATGCAATCTTTCCTGTCGCCTTAAAAGGCTTTTAAAACTAAAACATTCTTAACTAAGGATAACTTGTTAATTTTCGCAGCCCGTAAAATCGTGTGATTCTTGCGGAAATTACGATTCATTTCATGTTTTATGTAAGTGTTTAATTTTGCAGATCAAAGCACATCACAAATTTTATGTACCATTAAATTAATTTTATGTACCATTAACAGTTTTCTAACATGTTTAGTGCTTTTAATGTATGCAATGCTGCATACATTAAAAGCACTAAACATGTTAGAAAACTGTTTAAATTCTCCCCAACGAAATTCTTGTCCTATCAAAACTTAACAATCAGTAAAATGGTATGGAAGTGCTGAGTTAGTGTGAGCATTTATTCGAAGCTGTGCTAAAGTTTCTTAATTCCTGCATTCTTGGCAACATCTCGTGGAAAACATGAAATGTGGTTGAGTTTAACGATAGCCCACGTTTTCATTACATTCAATCCAGGGTGTAATCTCCTTAACGACTTGGGAGAACACCTCCATCGTAATGGTCCGAAAAAATATGACCATGCGCGACCTTTCCTTAATGTGAGACTTAATTGGGTCATTTCGTGTTGTCGTGCAAGGTGTCGTTATGCTTTACGAAAATAAGTGTTCATGGGAAAGCAATAAGATAATGAGCTAGCTTGGTACAAACTTTTACTTTAGTCTTATAATTGAAAGCAATGGCAATACAGATAAAACGAAAGAACCAATATATTTTTTTTAATATTATTTGCTGAATGGATACCAGGTTTGCGAGAGCTACTAAGGAATCTGAAGCTTGAAGTAACTGATTGCCTTCATCAACATTTTTTCATATATATTCATATATGCTCGTTAAGATATTGAAACCTTTCAAAATGGAATCACAGAGTGTAAATTCATTTTTTTTTCCTTCGAACTGTTTTATAAACGATAATGAACTTTATAACATATTGACATTTCAAAGTGTATTATATACTATTTCGAAAATTAAAAAAATGAAAGTTTTAAAGTTTTATAGTAGTTGCAAACAGAGAAAATAAAATCATTTAAGTAATATATTTCTCATATTTCTGTAATGATCTTTTATTGGTAGTTAGAATTTCTGCAAGCATGTTCCTCCAATAAAAGAATATTACATTAATGGTAACTTAAGAAATAATTACAATTCTACGCGAAACTTAAAAAGAATGATATAATAGAACCCTGAAACTTTTTTAATATTAAAAAAAAGATTTAAAATATTTATTTTATACCATAACTTATGCAAGTAAAAACAATGGTAATTTTATCAGTTTTCTGGGATTTTCTTGTTATTTAAGACGCCTAAATATTATAAGAATGAATTGTAGCCATAGTCCTTTCTCACTTAAAAATGCAGCGTAATTCAAAAATACGTAGCAAAAATCTAGAACTAAAAGAATAGAAGAAACTGAAATAAAAGTGTTTTTATACTAGATTATACCTGCAGAAATGGGGCATTATGATGGTACAAGGCACCGTTGAGTGGTAGGTAAAAATGTTCTTTCGGCGTAGATAGAGTTTTCCGTGCGAAGTTTGACCGGTATGCATAGCTACAACATGTATTTCTCCTCCATGCATTTTATCCACGGAGCTGCAACTAAAATGTAACAGCTTCTCAAAAAAAGTATCAAAATCATTCTTGGGTAACTCATTTGAGAAGTTGGTCAGATTTTGACCGCAGTCTCATACATAAAACGCATAGCGAAAGATTTCGCTTTCATATAGTGGTGCTGACCGTTAAAAAACTGCACAGGGAAGGACAATATACGCTTTTATGGACCGGTCAACAGCGCCTGTACAGGTGCCATTGCCGCACGTGCATTCCATTACAAAATCTGGTTTCGAGATCCCCTTCACAATTTTGCTAGATATTTTTTAATCACCCAGTATATTCCCTAACATTCATAAAATTTAAGAACTTTTAGTAAATTTTTGGTAATTGTATACTTCTGGTTTGGCTTTGTCATGACGTAATTTGTATTATTTAATAATTATTCATCTGAGTTCCATGCTAAAATTATAGTCACGAAACGAATATTTAGTAAACAAAGTCCAACAGATGTGATAGTTCAGTCAATGTTCTAAATTTTACAATGCAATCTAATCTGATGATAAATAAATAAAGACACATATAAATAAGATAAATAAATAAAGATACGTACATAAGATAAATAAATAAATGTACATAAATAAGATACGCAAATAAAGATATGTAAATAATTATAAATAAAAAGAAAGATAAATAGATATATAAAATAAAGATATATAAATAAAGATGCATAAATAAGATAAACGAATAAAAATATATAAATAAGATAAATAAATAAATGTACGTAAATAAGATACGTAAATAAATATAAAAAAAGAAAGATAAATAGATATAAAATAAAGATATATAAATAAAGATGCATAAATAAGATAAACGAATAAAGATACGTGAATAAGATAAACAAATAAAGATAAAAAATAAAAGGAAATAAATTATATATGGCTGAAACACAACAAAACATTTCTTAATTTTAAATTAAATTTACAAATCACTCACAGTCTAAGTATGTAATAGACGTCATTACGTGAGACCAAGACTTCTCATTTAAGTAGACGTATTGATGCATTATACTGTACGCACATAAAATTGCATTATTACATAGTACGTTTCTAAATTTAGAAAAATATAGTTCAGCATCACAGTTGTGTTTCAGTGCTGGTTTACGCACCTGAAGATAATTTCATATAACCCAGGATAATTTACTGTTACTGATTCAGAAGTCAAACAACAAAAATCAGCGTTAATTCACAAAATTTTCACAGGACTAGTTTCGATGGTTTTACCGAACCATCATCTTCAGCTGCAAAACCGCAAATGAACAAGATAGGAAATAATGTTTAGATAAGATAAGAAAGCCTGGACAAGAATAAGAAAGTGGCGCCATCTGTTGGCGAAACCAGAACTAAAACATAATTTCTCTAAAAGCCGAAGGCAAATTTGGATTGGAATTAGGATCGTTAACTAGAACAGAAATATTTTTATGAATGTGAAATGCCTCTAGAAAATCCAGTTCTCCAA
Organism: Stegodyphus dumicola; assembly: GCF_044657685.1. Taxonomy (NCBI): domain Eukaryota; kingdom Metazoa; phylum Arthropoda; class Arachnida; order Araneae; family Eresidae; genus Stegodyphus; species Stegodyphus dumicola. The sequence goes on from NC_140777.1 coordinate 139,163,043, forward strand.
TGGAAGATGTTTTTTGAATAATTTTGGCAGCAGAAAAATTGAAAGTGTGATTTTCGGACCAACAATGTTGAGCAACAGAAGACTTCTGTGTTTCCTTTTTTCTAACATATGCCTCATGTTCTTTGACGCGAAATTTTAAAGCTCTCTTAGTTTGGCCAATGTAAATTAAACCGCACTGGCAAGGAATCCTATAAATACCCCAGGAATTCATATCCGGAATGGGGTCCTTGAGTATAGAAGTTGGAATTTTATTGATGGGAGAGTAAACAACCCGAAAGTTAAATTTCTGCAAAATATGTGCAACTTTATAGCTAATTGATGGAAAGAAGGGAATGACAACAGAATTTTTATAATCTCCTAAAATAAGAGTGTGGCTTTTAGTGTGTTGAGATGAGAATTTTTTAACTGCTTGATTAATAATGTTGGGTGAAAAGCCCCTGTCAATAGCTATTGCTTTTAAATAATTTAGTTCTTCATCAAGGGCTAGTTTGGAGGAGCAAACTTGAAGAGCACGGAAAACATAGGAATAAAATGAAGCTACCTTTTGTTTAGTCGGATGACATGATTTAAAGTGTGGTGGAAGGCAAACCGATGAAGGTTTACGGTAAACTGTAGTACTGAAGTTGGATGTGTTACGTGTGACCAGAATGTCGAGAAACGGAAGAGAATTGCAAGTCTCAAGTTCAAAAGTGAACTGAATAGCAGGATCAATAGAATTCATTGGTGAAAGAACTCTATTTAAATCATCTTTATTACCTTCAAACAGGGTAAAAGTATCGTCTACGTAGCGGAACCATGCCGGGAAGTTTAAAGTTTCAAACAATTTTGATTCATAATAATGCATGTAGATATCAGCCAGGATGGGACTGAGGGGGCTTCCCATGGCTAATCCCTCAGTTTGCTTGTAATATTTATTTTGGAAAACAAAATGTGTTTGTTTCAAACAGAGTTGAGTGAGAGAAATTAGCTCATCAATTTCGATGCAAGAGAAATGAAATTCGCGAAGTCTGGTTTCTAGACATCTTAATGCACCCTCCACTGGGACATTGGTGAATAATGATTTTACATCAAAAGAAACCATGAGTAAATTACGAGGAGAAATGTTTTTAACCTTTTTTACAAACTCTATTGAATTTTTTATGGTATAAATGTTATTGTCTAATAGAGTGGAAAATCTAGAAACTAAATATTTAGCTAATGGATACGAGGCAGTACCACCTAAATTTGATACAATAGGGCGGAAAGGAATACCACTTTTATGAATTTTGGGAAGAGCATATAATCTGGCACAATTCGCAACAGATGGGATAAGCGAATGTTTTAAGTTGCTTGAAATGATTTGCGAAGATTTGATCGCAGTTTTTATTTTGGATAAGTCCGAAGGTGAAGGATCTTTAGGGATCGGATTATATGGTCCTTCGTTTAAGAGTTTAGTGACACCATCGATGTAAGTGTTCTTATCCATGACGGCTATCTGGCCACCTTTGTCGGCCTTTGAAATGACAATATCCGGGTTAGAATGAATCTCGCGCATTGTAGCTCTTTCTCTCGCAGTTAGATTTGGTTTCAAAGGTTTATTATTGAATTTCACATTATGAGCGATAAGATGACTAATCATTTCTTTCTGTGAATCTGAAACTTTACTGAACTTGAAAGCTTTTTCGATAGGAGCCAAAATCTTTGGAATCGTGGGTTTACAGGTTTGTGAGAAGTTAAAATTATATTTTAGAATTCTCTCTTGTTCTTCTGAAAGACTAACATTAGAAATATTAAACTATTGGCTTGATGTTTACAATGGGAAGATTTTTTGAACTACTTGAACTGGAAGACTGTAAAAGAAGTTTTTCGAATTTAACTGCAAGGGTGTTTTTATGACGGTTAACTGCATTTTCCGTTCTAGACCAAGACTTTTGTTCAAGGGCAGTGAATTTTGGATATGTTTTAGCGAGTTCCAGATGAAGCTTATAGAGTTCATGTTCAATTTTGGACAATTGTTGACGTGTATCCCTTATCACGGACCGAAGTAAGGCAAGTTTGCAATTCAACAGAATTCTTGAAACGCGACTCGAAGGTTTTTGATTAGATTTGATTTGAATAAAATTGGGGATCAATTTTTTACATTTACATTTAAGTAAAAAGTCAAGATGATTCAGGAATTTTTTCCGTTTCAGGCGTAATTTAGTGAAACGATTAACGGATGAGGGCATGATAAACAATGCAGAAAATCAAACTAAATTAACTGAGCAATAATAAAGTACACACAAAATAGCAGAAAAATCCCTCACTGAAATGAATAGAAAACAAAATGTTTGTAAGCAAAATGCATTAAATCAGACAAGCAAAGCACAATATCCAAATGTACAAAACATAAACATAACTTGAAAATTGCAAAACTGTACTCACCGAAACTCCTACAATCACAAAATGGCCTTACTTCGGTCCGTGATAAGGGATACACGTCAACAATTGTCCAAAATTGAACATGAACTCTATAAGCTTCATCTGGAACTCGCTAAAACATATGCAAAATTCACTGCCCTTGAACAAAAGTCTTGGTCTAGAACGGAGAATGCAGTTAACCGTCATAAAAACACCCTTGCAGTTAAATTCGAAAAACTTCTTTTACAGTCTTCCAGTTCAAGTAGTTCAAAAAATCTTCCCATTGTAAACATCAAGCCAATAGTTTAATATTTCTAATGTTAGTCTTTCAGAAGAACAAGAGAGAATTCTAAAATATAATTTTAACTTCTCACAAACCTGTAAACCCACGATTCCAAAGATTTTGGCTCCTATCGAAAAGCTTTCAAGTTCAGTAAAGTTTCAGATTCACAGAAAGAAATGATTAGTCATCTTATCGCTCATAATGTGAAATTCAATAATAAACCTTTGAAACCAAATCTAACTGCGAGAGAAAGAGCTACAATGCGCGAGATTCATTCTAACCCGGATATTGTCATTTCAAAGGCCGACAAAGGTGGCCAGATAGCCGTCATGGATAAAAACACTTACATCGATGGTGTCACTAAACTCTTAAACGAAGGACAATATAATTCGATCCCTAGAGATCCTTCATCTTCGAACTTATCCAAAATAAAAACTGCGATCAAATCTTCGGAAATCATTTCAAGCAACTTAAAACATTCGCTTATCCCATCTGTTGCGAATTGTGCCAGATTATATGCTCTTCCCAAAATTCATAAAAGTGGTATTCCTTTCCGCCCTATTGTATCAAATTTAGGTACTGCCTCGTATCCATTAGCTAAATATTTAGTTTCTAGATTTTCCACTCTATTAGACAATAACATTTACACCATAAAAAATTCAATAGAGTTTGTAAAAAAGGTTAAAAACATTTCTCCTCGTAATTTACTCATGGTTTCTTTTGATGTAAAATCATTATTCACCAATGTCCCAGTGGAGGGTGCATTAAGATGTCTAGAAACCAGACTTCGCGAATTTCATTTCTCTTGCATCGAAATTGATGAGCTAATTTCTCTCACTCAACTCTGTTTGAAACAAACACATTTTGTTTTCCAAAATAAATATTACAAGCAAACTGAGGGATTAGCCATGGGAAGCCCCCTCAGTCCCATCCTGGCTGATATCTACATGCATTATTATGAATCAAAATTGTTTGAAACTTTAAACTTCCCGGCATGGTTCCGCTACGTAGACGATACTTTTACCCTGTTTGAAGGTAATAAAGATGATTTAAATAGAGTTCTTTCACCAATGAATTCTATTGATCCTGCTATTCAGTTCACTTTTGAACTTGAGACTTGCAATTCTCTTCCGTTTCTCGACATTCTGGTCACACGTAACACATCCAACTTCAGTACTACAGTTTACCGTAAACCTTCATCGGTTTGCCTTCCACCACACTTTAAATCATGTCATCCGACTAAACAAAAGGTAGCTTCATTTTATTCCTATGTTTTCCGTGCTCTTCAAGTTTGCTCCTCCAAACTAGCCCTTGATGAAGAACTAAATTATTTAAAAGCAATAGCTATTGACAGGGGCTTTTCACCCAACATTATTAATCAAGCAGTTAAAAAATTCTCATCTCAACACACTAAAAGCCACACTCTTATTTTAGGAGATTATAAAAATTCTGTTGTCATTCCCTTCTTTCCATCAATTAGCTATAAAGTTGCACATATTTTGCAGAAATTTAACTTTCGGGTTGTTTACTCTCCCATCAATAAAATTCCAACTTCTATACTCAAGGACCCCATTCCGGATATGAATTCCTGGGGTATTTATAGGATTCCTTGCCAGTGCGGTTTAATTTACATTGGCCAAACTAAGAGAGCTTTAAAATTTCGCGTCAAAGAACATGAGGCATATGTTAGAAAAAAGGAAACACAGAAGTCTTCTGTTGCTCAACATTGTTGGTCCGAAAATCACACTTTCAATTTTTCTGCTGCCAAAATTATTCAAAAAACATCTTCCATTGGAGAACTGGATTTTCTAGAGGCATTTCACATTCATAAAAATATTTATGTTCTAGTTAACGATCCTAATTCCAATCCAAATTTGCCTTCGGCTTAGGGAAACTGGCTCGTTTACACGTTACACATGGGGAAAACCACGAAAACACCCATGCAGCCAGCCCGTCGCGGGATTCGAACCTCGGACCGAACTACCAGTGTTCAGCGACTTTACCGCTCGGCCGCTGGTGGGCTTAAAATAATAGAAGAAAATAGGCGTAAAAATAAAGAAATCATTTAAAACTTTTGTTTCAACACTTCAATCAGATCTAGTCTCTCTCTTAACTATGAAACTTTGGGCTTATAGTCGTCGTGAGTGATATTTCCATCATAAAAGAAAGTAAAAAACATGAATCATTGCCAGCATCTTAAGCAGTATAACGTGTGAAATGAAATAGTATATTTCTTGCAATGCAACAAGTGTACTATTATGTTTCTTAATAATTTGGTATTTATTTGTGGCAGCGAAAGGAATAAACATTTGGTTTTATACAATAACTTCCATTCAGCGCTTCTACTGTTGTTTGTAAATATGAAATATGATGTGAAATGTTGCAGTGGCTGATTCAACTCGCTCGACGTGTTAAACGAAATTAGCTAGAAAAAAGAGCTTGCTTGGTGCCAACATTTCACCATTTCTAGAAACGAAAATGCATAAATATTGTTTTGGCAATCGCTAAGCACGAACTATTGCAAGAGAAATTAAATTCTCATGGTTTAAAGTAATGTTTTCTGTTATAAAAACATGAGAGAAACAGTTTTTTGTATAACGCCACATACACCAACTAAATATGCTTTCATCCTAGTCACACATTTTTTGGTTTTTATTTATGTGAATTTATATATAGACGCCGAATTAAAGAGAAGAATCATCTGAAAAGATCTTAACAAATACTGCTACGTATTGCCATATATTTAAATTTTAATTTAAAGGTTTAATTAATCTTAATATATTATTCTTATATCATGTAATAGTGCTTTGGTTTTAAAATAAATATTGTCATCAAACGTTTTAAGATTATCTATTCTATTTTAGTTGTTAATAATTGAAGTAAATAAGACTATAAGGTATTTCTCCCCCCTTCTTAGCATACCTTCGTAGTGTAGTGGTCTGAATGCGTGGCGCGTATTCCAGAGGTCCGTGGTTCGATTTCCGGTGAAGACGGTGCTCATTTTTCATCTTGTCTGCTTCAAAAAAATTACCTATTGTCTCTACAGTGGCGCCCAAACTAAAAGGGTGATGGATGATGACTCTCCACATTCAGGATTTAGCGATTGGGTCCCCTAAACTCCAATCGCCCTTTAAAAGGGGGAGTGTATAAGATATTTCTCCCACCTTCTTGGCCTGCCTTCATAGTGTAGTGGTCTGCACGATGAGCGCGTATTCCAGAGGTCCGCGGTCCGAATTCCGGCGAAGGTTTTGCTCATTTTCCATCTTGCCTGCTTCCAGAAAATATACCTAATGTAATAGACGTTATTTCAGTAATTCGCTTCTCAAGTATTAAAAACTTAAATATTATGATGCCTATAACGGAAAAGATCCATTTAAACCTCCACTCCAGCAATATCTGAAGTTCAATAGAACAGGGAAAATGCGATCCTGAAGTGGAAACCGTTGTATATTCATGCTTTATATCTTTATATCCTTTTATAAAATATGTCTGATTCATAATACAACTATATATTCTATAACAAAACATTTCATAATATTGTGGTAGAATTTATGTACACAAAAAGAATATGTTTGTAACCTAGCCCAAATTTTATAATTTATAATTTTTGCGTAGCAAACGATTTTTGAAAATCATACATTATGCAACTGAACAATATAATAAATTTTGGCCACTTAATTTCAACATTTCTTTCTTTCTTTCTTTTTTTTTTTTTTCTGAAAGCTAATTTTACTTTCGATGGTGAAACATGTTTAATATGCTAACCAATAACTATGAAATATATTTTTAATGTGAAATTTCATGTAGGCCTCTAAAATTTAAAATAAATAAAAGATATATTTTCTCGCGGCATTCCGATTTACGTTTAGATCAATAATAAATAGATAATTTTTGACGACTTTATGCGCCATCTGATCGTGCATTTGTTCGAAATTACCTTCCTTGCCTGGTGTAGTTAACTTTCCATATTTTAATAAATATCTCACAGAGCGTGTAGAAGTTTCTGTTTCTAAACATTAAATTTCGTTAGTGAAAAATTTATATTCTCTGTTTGTAAATCTGCAATGTAACGCGGCAAAATCCTATAAAGCAGAGATAGTACTCTAAACACCAAGCATTTTTGAAGAAGAAATGTAATTACAGCCGTGTGGAATGATAAATAGAACTTATGATGGAATTATTTACAGTCTAGTCTTTACTTTAATAAATTATACACATTCCAGGGCGTATTTTTACTTTTATTTTTCTTTCGTTAGCAAATGGAAACTTTAATTAGTAGTTGGTGATATGTAAGGATAGGTTTCCTTTCGAAATGTTTTTGTTATCTGTTTTTTAACTATTCTATGTTTCTCGGAGAGCTGTTTTCTCTTTCAAAGGCGAAAATTTTCAAATTATCCTTTGGAGGATTTTTAATATGCATTTTATGATAACATTTAAACTTTAAATGTCATTAAAAGGTTTGTTGAAGATACTGTTTACGTTTAGGGTTTCGATAAAAATGTGCTGCTTGAATGGATGCGTGTTGTATATCTTATTTTCTTCTTTTGCCATCATACGAAACGTTGATATGTGAAAAAATCTACTTTATCACTGTTTAAATTCCTGCACTTAATCAAACATCTATTAATGAACATTCTATTTTGAGTAAGTTATCTCTTCCAAAATACAGTTCCTAAATCACTGGATTCTCAAATCAGGTCCAGTTGCCCCTTTCTATAACGTGGGATATATTATCTTTTACTTCAAGTAAAAATTCTTGTGAAATTACTCTTCGAAAATTAAAAAATATCAGCACATTAATCGCTCAATAGACAAGTTTCTTTGACTGAGAAAATTTGCCTCTAGCCCGTGTAGAGGTTGTTGGGTTTTATCTCTAGGTTACAAATATGCCACCATCTTTCGTCGCTAGTAATCATTTGATTAGGATTACTCTCCACTATTTAATTAATCTTCAAATCCAATTTTTACGGATGCAAAGAATTAAATTTTTTGTTTGGAAATGGGAATTTCAGTTTTAACATAGGCTGCTTAAATTTAGACACAGAATTCCGTTTGAACATTTTTTCCTAAGGAGATGGTAATTTAAAGAAAGAACGTCGAGCATGTTTTGTGTTTTATTGTTTCTAAGTTTCTAAGTATTTTATTATTTTTACATTCAACATATAACAATATTTGCTTATCTTTCCTTGAAGAAATCCACTGGTTACTTGGAATTCTTTGCCATTTTTCACACCGAAAATTTTATTTACAGCTATTTACAATTCGTTCGCTTACAGAAGAAGATGTATTTTATTTTTCTATTAGCAGCTACGCACGCAAGCCTTCATCTGGCTTTTAAATATACCGGAAAAATGCCTAAACGGAACACCAAACGTTAAATTTAAAACCTGTGCAGAATTTTATTCTGCAGAACAAATTCATTAAAAAAGAACCAAATTTTTTTTAAAAAAATGTATTACATATAACGAAATTACAATGAAATAAGCAATATCCTTTAATACAAATATTAATTATCTTAATAAATAAATTAACCTGTGGAGACATTAGGATTTTATAGACTGAAAATTAGCAACGCCTTCGCCGGGAATCGCACCACGGACCTCTGAAACATCGGATCAGTTTGCTGACCACTACACCCCGAAGGCACGCTAGGAAAGCGTGGGAAATAACTTATAAACCATCTTACCGTTCCAAAATCTTAAGAATTCAAATGGTATAAAGGAAGTTAAAAACTTCGTTTCCTAAACAAATCATGCAAAACTTTTTATATAATTAGAATTATATATAATTAAAGCATAATATAAATAAATTACAATGAAATAAGCAATAAATCTCATATTTTCAAGAGAAAACAGTCAGCAGTCTAGTATCCAAAGCAATGAATTTTTTTATTCATTGTTTTGGATACTGTTGCCAAAATCACATTTCTAAAAGAATGAAATATCATCAGAAAGCAATAGCCAATCAAAATTGTGCTTTGTGGGTGACATAATTCAAAATATATAAACCTCTTTGTCATTAGCTAATAAAGAGAGAGAGGGGGGGGAAAGGGAAATTCTTTCTGTTGTGCCTGGCAAGACACATGCGCGTCAGAATAAGAAAATTGCGTTGTGCGTGTTGTGTGTTAGATATTTTATTTTAATTTATCTTGATACTATAGTAAGGATTTAAATCATGAGTTAAAATTTGAAGCCTTTTTTTATATATATAGAAGCTTTTAGCGATACACTTTGCACACCTTAGAAACAAATATAGTGACTATAACAGAAGCTTTAGTAAGACCGTAAATCATTAGTAAAGGGAAACTCCAGGGAGCTTGTACTTTTTTTTTTTTTTTTTGAAAGAAATAGGTCTTCCATTAAAAGGCTTTATTTTTAACAATGAAATAGTATATATTTATACTATTATTTATATATTAAACTGGCTTTTAAAAGTACCGGAAACATGGCTGAAGGGAACACCAAACGTTAAATTTAAAAGCTGCGTAGAATTTTACTCTGCAGAACAACTTCATGAAAAAACTTATTACGTATAAAAAAATTACAATGAAATAAGCAATATCCCTTGCTACAAATATTAATTACCCTAAGAAATAAATTAACCAACTTCCCTTTGCAAAGTCTTAAGAACTCAAATGGTATAAAGGAGGTTAAGAATCATGCAAAACTTTTCAACATCTTATAAACAGTGAAATAAGCAAAAAATAACATGAAAGCAACTGCAAAAATATAAAATTCCGCGCAGAATTTTAATCTGCAGAACAACTTTATCAAAAAAAAATCAATAAAAATGCATTATATATATAATGACAATGAAATATGCCAATCTCTTAAAAACAGTGACATAAGAAATACGATGCAAAATTGTTGCCAAACCCATATTTCTAAAAGAATGATACTATTCAAAATGATGCGATTTCATTAAAAACCTATCAACAACAATAAGAAAGTAAAATTGTTGCCAAAATCACATTTTAAAAGATGTGAGGTGTGAGAAGTATACTCGGAAGCTTCATTTAAATTTTTTTTTTTAAATACAAAATTTTATCATTTTTCCAAAATTCTTTTTGTAAAAGCAGTCGCAAGGACGAAAGATTTAACGTGTCTAAAAATCAAAGAAAAATAAACTGTATATTTTTAAAAATAAACTATTTTAGAAAAAATCCCGTTGAAAAGGTGTTGAGCTCCCTTTGTTAAATAAATTCTTATTTAATCAATTTATTGAAACGCGAAATTTATTTTAAGTTCGTAAAATAGCTAAGTGTCTACGTTTCATGACGATGTGAAAATGAAGTGTGTAGAGTAAAATGTCGCTTTCCTATAGCCCATTATGTCTCAAAATGACGCAATTTCGTCAAAAAACATAAAATAAAAAACATTTGAATTCGAATTTCGAAAAAAATCCCTTCGACGTGCACTAGCTCTTGTCTAGCTTCACCTATGTACCAAATTTCGTAGCCGTGGGTCTATTAGCTTACGCGCAGCGCAAACGAAAGACACACACACACACACACAGACTCTTTCTTTTATTATATGTAGAGATAATAGTATAAATATATTAATATTAATTCTGATTTTGTTCTGAAAACCTGTAAACAAAAGAAAATAAAACGTTTTTTTGTCTGATAAACGTCACATAATTTGTCCTAGGTGCTGTATAAGTTCGTTTATTTGTTTAAAATGTGCCAAAAATTGAGAGTAATTCATAGTTTGCCATTTTAAGCTTTTAGATCTCTTTCATATTTACCTCCTTTTTATGCATTAAATATAGGCTCTCGGTTACTCATCATTACTCACTTAGGCTTCTATTTACCTTCCAAGGCTTTTACTTGGAAATGCAGCAGCAAAATGTGTTACAGCAAAAGCCTTGACGTTCAATGCTAAGAAAAAACATGAGTTTCCAATGGATAAAGAAACCGGCAAATTAATCATTTGTTGGTGTGCACGCATACCACTGAGGTTTTAAAACTTACAGAAGACTTTCTTTGCGATATCAGTTTGAATAGTCAGCCGCCTGATTATACTTAGTAAGGCATGAAGATGTTTGTGTAGTAAAGTACCCAAGATTATTATTAGTAAATCATTTGTTTCGCCAGCAAGAATTGTTTAAAAACATAATGCGTTTATATAACATATAACTTCCTTGCACTCTAAAATAAGTAAAGGAAGTATTGTAATAGCCAAAATTTTCGGTTGTCGTATTTCAATTAAAATATGTATTGACCCCTATGAAACGTAACTGAACGATGTTTTGCATGGCATCTGTACGCAAGGACAAGAATGAAGGTCTCTCTTTCCCAAAACGGGTTGCAAAAAGAATTTTAAATTGATTTAGAAGAGATTTTTTTCGTGACATCTGTACGTACGTATGTATGTATGTATGCATCTCGCATAACTCAAAAATGAGTAGACTCCGAACGTTGAAATTTTGTATATATGGCTGCTATAATATGTCGTTGTGCACCTCCCTTTTTGGTTGCAATCTGCCACAACAAAAGTATATATATATACTTTTGTTGTAGTTCGGCTCCATGATCTCAGTTTTTTTTTATTTTTATATATTAGTAAATTCTGGATTTTTTGCTTTAAAATGATTGAAGTAAGTTGTTCTTATCTTCCGGTTAAGGTTTTTATGCCTTTCGTTAATCTGAATGAAATAGTTATATAATTATCATTATCAACAATTTAAAGTTGTTTAAGTCCGGCTAAGCCTAATTTTTCTACCGTAGCACCGATATTTGTTTACATTTGAAACTTATCAGAATAGTGAATTCAGTTTCTGCACTTTCAGTGTCTTTTCGCCTAGTAGGACCAAAAGTAAACTTTTAGCTTGTGCACCGAAACATTTGCCGTCTTACCCGCTGGCCGAATTCAAATTAAGGCTTCTACATGCCCGCCCATGTTCTATGGAAGATTACATTATTCAAATTTTAATGGCTCTCGATACCGTTGTTTTATCACAATGTGAGAAACATACGTACATTCATGCAGATTCTTCATTATTTAATTTCTTTAAGTATAATAAAGGGCGATAATATTCCGCGGCAAAAATTTGAAAAGTGAAACAATCGTGAATCGACGCAAAATGTGCCAAAAAATTCATAGTCTTTCTGGGCAAATTGCGCCTTTGCACTAATAAAAACTTTGAGGAATATTATGGTCGCGAATTATGATTTATCAAATGCATATTTGAAATTTATGTGCAGCTCATTTATATGTACGCTCAAATAATATCATTCAGATTTTGAATGCCCATTCCTTTACTAATCTCTTTTCTTTAATTGCTTTTCCGTAATCACTGAAATCCAAAGTATTTTCCTTCATTAGAGTCCAAAAACAGATTTATGATATTTCGCTTTTTCTCTTTCTCCAAAGCATAGTATAGATGGATTTAAAAAAAAGAGAGAAATAATTGTGATTGCAAGTAAACTGATTGTTTTTACTCTACATTTTTAGGATTTAATAATGCTGGCGATCTTTCCACTAATTGAGCTTTGCGGATTTTGTGGGAAAAACCTAGCAGTGTAAGTACAGATTACGAGATGTTGAATGAATGAAGTTAATAAAAACCTATTCTGCTTTTATTTATTAGTCCAAAAGGGCTTTGTCCCTGAAGGACTATTGTTTTCGTTTTGCGATTTTGCATTGAATCACTATAAATGTTCGTTTCCCTTTTCAAACTGTTGCCACCCAATGTTACAGTCCTGCATTGTATTTGAAGAAATTAAATAATGTATATTTCTCGCATTGTGATAAAACAATGGTACATAGAGCCATCGAATTTTGAATGACGTAATCCTCCTACGAATATGGGCACGTGGAAGACCAAATTTGAAATTTGGAATTTGTTTTGTTATCGATTTCATATTTTGTAAACCTTTAACGAATTTTTGATTAATAAATTCAAGGATTTCAAAGCGAGCAATGGCAACACTCTACATGGATAAAAAACCCTTGTTATCTCCAGCGCGCGGAACTGTGTATCGGAAATTCTAAATATAGGCTCATTTTAAAATTACTTTGCAACATTGCTATTGAACTGAATTTCATGGTTTAAGTGCAAATAACATGATATTTAATAAATAAAGGCAGCATACAAATCGTTAAAGAAACGTCAAAGAATCTGAAAGCTTTCAGATTTTGTTCTTTTTCTTCTTTTCCTTTTTTTTCTTTTTACTTATTATCCTCTATTTTATTTTAGGCACATCTATCTTATTTTTCAGTGCTTATTCCATGTACAGGTATTACGTAGTAAAAAGTTCAGTAATTTCTTGTTTTTCCTACTCTATTGTAGAACTACTCTATTGTCATTTCGGGCATCATGTCTCCTCCTAGCTACAGAAATGTTAAACCAAGGTTCTGCATTTACCGTTTCTTTTAATACTACTGATAAACAACTTAATTATAATAACGTAATATTTAAAATATGCTTGGCAGGGTATAATGCAGAGATATTATGAAAAAAACACTTGCAAATTATTTAGAAGGATTTAGCTTGCTAAATTTTGACCAAAATTTGGAAATATTAATGTATTAATATTTCTACGCAAACCTATGCTAAGGCAATAGACAACCAATTAAATTAATTTTTTTTTTACTTTGAGAGAACTTAGGACATGAAGTTTGAGTTACAAAATCATTAAATTAGAAAAATTAAGCCGGATGTTATTTATATGTCATTAATTAACTTTATATATTCATACATTTTTGTATGCATTTTTACTTATTTAATTATTTTCCAAAACAAAATACATTTCAGTTCCATTTTAAAAATTAACGTTATAGTATTTTCAAATAATTATTAATCATTTTCGTAAATACAGTAACGGATATTCTTTTTTAAATCATACAGAAATAGTAACCTCCAAAACAGCTATTTCCAACTCACTGCATTTATTTACACTGTACCATTTTAGTATTTTCATTGCAATTAATCATGATTGCACATTAAAAATAATGTAAGAAACGTGAAATTTGAACAAACTATAACATAATAAAATTAAAAATAAGAGAAGTAAGACATTAATTTGAACGACTTCGGAAAAGTGTCGATGACTATTACACACGTTCAAAACCAAACTCTTGCCACATTATCCAGCTTTTCCGCTTGCCAACATATTGCCTTGAAGTAATTTTTGAAGCCATGATCATAAGCGTAGCTACATAACATAATAAAATTAAAAATAAGAGAAAGTGTCGATGACTATTACACACGTTCAAAATCAAACTCTTGCCACATTCCGTTTTATTTTATTGTAATTTTTGAAGCCATGATCATAAACGTAGCTACATAATTTATCTTAGAGAATAAATATCTGACATACCTTTTTCTTTCCCTTGGGATAAATCTTAGTAATTAAAAATATGCTTTTTTTAAGACATAATTTTTCCACCTTTTAGTAACAGCACAGTTTATTATTTATGTTTTTCTACAGCGTGGTAATTAACACTGGAAAGCAAAAATTCTATGTCCTTTTATTATCATCCATTACCGCGTGTTTAATAAATTAGCCCTGATTCTCCCATCACTCATGAGCTACATGTAAAACTTCCAAGTAAAGTTTGATGTTTATGCTGTAAAAACTCACGGTGTTAGTTCGTGCTTAAATCTTGCTAGCGAAGAAAATTCTTTTTATATGAAGGAAATTTGCTATGGGAGTAAATACTAAGTAAATTTGCAGGTTCTTTAAAATATCAGACACGTTTAATTAATGTGTAAGAAATTAAGCTTCAGAATAATATTACCAATCGTTCCGCATTAACCCAGGGAGTGTGGGATTTGTTATTACGTCTAAACCTGTGTCAAGAACTGAAAAACATTTTGCAATTTTAAGTGAAGCTCACTGTAAGTTTAGGTGATCAATGTCTCCTTTAAATACATCCTTTAAATACATCATGTAAAAAAAAAGTTTCTTAACAATGAACAATATTTGGTCTCCCGAAAAAGGTCAATTATAGGTGCGAACAGGGAAAAAAAAGACTTGAAAATGAATTTCAAAGATTTATATTGTGATTTTTATGAACATATAAAATCCAACAAAGAGTTTCTAAGAAAATGATTACGTAATCAAAAACATGCAAAAACAAGAATCCTAGCCATCCATGTCACCTTCAGAATAGATATGCTGTCCACTTTCAATACCTTGATAATTTCGTTCTCTTTGTTGCATAACCTCCTTCTTAAGCTCATCTGTCACATACAGTCTCGTATCACATATATATTGTAGGATTTCCTATCATTAAATTAATTTTTTATAAAGTGTCTTAGACATGAGCACCTATCAAAAATTTGCAAGGATGAGAGACTGGAAACAAATAACTACTTAATTTTTTTATTTAACGTTTTAGTTTAGGAAAATCACAAGTAGGTTACAAATTACAGTATTAAATCTATAAAAATAACGTGTATTAAGAGAGTACGTCAATACAAAATACATAGACCCATCAGTGGCCGAGTGGTAAAAGTCGCTGTAGACTGGTAGTTTGGACCGGGTTTTAAATCCTGGTGAATAAGCTAGCTGCACGGGAGTTTTCGTGGATTTCGCCATGCATAACGTGGCTACAAACCATTTTTCCTTAAACATCCTCCATGAGGCATCCATCTCTTTGGTGGACACCATTGTGTGCGTCGTCGTAAAAAATAAACAAAACGCATTTCTACTCAGTTCGAAAGGATCATGTGCCCTACGCCCCTCCCGGGAGAATGCTCATTCTCCTTCCTAAAATAAGGTAATCCTACTTAAACATCTTTAAGGAAAAACTTACTATCCATCATACATGTTTCTTATTTCCAGTATATAAATAGAAATACATAAACATGGTATCTCCCAAGACCTACCTGTTAGCTGTCCAACTTGATGGAGGATGTCATATTTTGCAAAACTTTAACGAATTTTCGATTAATAAACTCAACGATTTCAAAGCGATTACATGGTTCTTATTTCCAGTATATAAATAGAAATACATAAACATGGTATCTCCCAAGACCTACCTGTTAACTATCCAACTTGATGAAGAATGTCATATTTTGCAAAACTTTAACGAATTTTTGATTAATAAACTCAACGATTTCAAGGCGAGCAATGGCAAAACTCAACGGGGGGCGGGAACATTTTTATCTTTAGCTCGCGAGACTGCGTATCCGAAATTCTAAAGATATGCTCTTTTTAAGTATTTCGTGAAATTGTTTCTGAATTGAATTTTATGGTTTAAGTGCGAAGAACATGATTTTTAATAAATTAAAGTAACACACAAAACGTTAAATTAAATTCCCTCTGGCGTAATATAATATCTGGAAGCTTTCGGATTTTTTTCTTTTCATTTAATTTTTTTTTCGCTAATCTTTAAAACATTTTATTTTTTTCCACCAGATTACGTTATAGTTATATTTATGGTCCTACTCCAATTTCCGTCTATTTTTCTCGACTGACACCGTTTTTATATCCATTACGGTATGGTAGAAGGCACACATCAGGACTGTTAAGCAAAAGTATGTATATAGTTTCTGATATCTAATGTAATATCCACGTTCTGCTCATCTATACTTTGTATCAAATATTTAAAAGCTTTGGGAAATGATAAAAAAGTTACCAGATTATTATTATGAAGTAAACTATTTTTAATTCTCCTCAAAATCTTTCACAGAACCACAAATGTACCACAAATATTTTACAAGCAATTCAAATGATGGTCATTTAAGTCAAGTTACTTTTACTGCCAGTCTTTCACAACTAATAGCTGAAACATATGCATAGTGATGCGAAATCTGATGATTTATTTTAGCAATTTAGATGAAAGTTAAAGAGAAAATAAACGGTTAAGAGGAAATAAGATTGCTATTTACTTCAAGCTGTGCCATATATAAACCTTAATTTGCTTGTTTATTTTTCCAAACTTTTCAATATAATAAACGTAAATTATTACGAAGTAGGAAACTGAAGATCATCTCTGCATTCACCTTCATCTAAATTTTCAGTTCAGTTTTAAAGACCTCAGATGCAGAACGCCATTTTGCATGAGTGAAGCTTAAGCTTTATTAAAATTCATTTCTAGTCTATTCAGCAAGATATTTCTCTGGAAGGAATTTCTACGGCAGTTCTTAAATGAGAATTCCATAGTACTAAATGGGATATGCATTAGCTCCTCCTTCATAAGAGAATGAACGTGATTTAATTTTGTTTCGAAAAACTGTAAAGAATTTGAGGAATTCAAATCATTCGTTCTGATGTGAGTTACGGTTTTGTGGTGCCTTTAAATAATCAATGTTTAATATTAATTATTATACCTAATAATGACACACAGTAAATTAAATAGATGTATATAACTCAAGAAAAACTGGAATATTAAGCAGTCCTTCCTTATTGCACGAAAAATATCGTAAATTTCCTTAAGGCAACGATATGCTTCACAGGGGTAACGATATGCGTTTCTCCTAATTTTTCTGAAAGACGCCAAGTTGGCGAAAACCGCCAAATGTCGCTAAGACTCGTCAGAAGATTTTATGCCCTTAGTTCGCTATTTATTTGACCTACCTGTACAATTTAAATGCTGTTGGACTCAGAATTTAAAGATCTACGATTGACTGTTAAAAATGAACGCTTCTGTGCAAAACTTAAGGCTACATATTGAGTTACACAAATAATAAAACCTGAAACTACTAATCAAAATTCAAAAATTAACCAGTTAACTGTGGTGCCTCGTTTAAGAGTGCGCACCGTTTTGTGTCGCCAGAATCGAGCCATGACGAGTATATTCGTCGATCGTAAGTTGAGCTGGTAAGATATTTGATAAAAAAAGGTGGGTTTATTTTTTAAAATTAGAAATTTTATTACTAACATTTACTTATTCGGTTAACATAAGCATATATTACATACATATTAAACTAAAAACGCAATAAATTTAATTAACTATTATACATGTAAAAGTAAGAATTTAAATTCCTGCTGTGGAGTGATATTCAGCGAAACAGGCTACTATACACAATGGGACTTTGCAGATCGAACACCAGTAACGGGATACTTTCCTGATCTTACGTTTGTAGCAATGCGAACACCTTCTCGTAGGTTTATTTTATTTTTTTATTTTTTTTCCCGATGTTTCGGAAATGAACATGATTCCCGCCTAATTGGCTTATATTAAATCTAAATGGCCGAGATTGTGTCAATTTTTTTCTTTCAATTGAATACGTCGCAAAACTGTCTTCAATAAATTTGAGCAAAAAGTCGATACGCGATAATGTTCCATTATTTTTTATATAATATGAATGCATTCAGACACATAATGTCTAAGAAATGGAGAAATATCTTTTTGTAGTACTTTTTGAGTCGTTTTGTTGCTGTGGAGTATGCTATGATAATTCCATCGCTCATATCCACTCCACCCATTTTTTTATTATAATCAATCACTAGCTCCGAATTCTTTGTTATTATTTTTCTTTTCTCTGTTTCTATTACGTTGGCATACTTACTAAATAAACCTCCCTCTTATCTTTCCATTTCATTATACGCATGACGAATATACTCGTCAATACACAAAATCGTGCCGCTTCTCCATGACGAGTATACTCGTTAGTCACAGTTAACTGGTTAAACAAACAAATAAAGGAATACAAAATATCCTAACAATACAATCAAAAAGATTTAAATATTTAAAAAAGGTTTATCTCAATTGAAAGTATATCATATTAAAGCTGATTACTTCTTCGCTTTCGTTAAATGAATTTGTATACAATTATTTTACGTGCTATATTAATTTTGAGCACCAGATACCTTTTTTACTTTCAATTAATTATTCATTGTTGATTTTTCCAAACTTAGCTGTTTTTTGTTTACTTATGTTAATTGTGTTTTTTATCAATTGTATTATTTATCAAGCAATTAAATGTGTACATTAAGTAGTAAAAGCAACGGTTTCTTGAACATAATTTTGGAACTAATGCATACTAATTTCATTTTAATGCCTTGTTTCTACCAGAATGACGTTTGATTTAAAGTTAAAAACTTTCTTATTTCAGTCATAACTGAGCTTTTTCTGAATTCTGAATCTGCAAAAATTATCAGTCGCAATTGAACCTCCAAAATGATATGGAAAACTTGCCAGAGTAATGAATGTGCAAAAACGAAGGAACGGTCAGGAAACCACTTCGGATGTTAAAGGTGGGAGAAGAATGAAATTTAAGATCCTTCATTTCCATTTACTAGAATGCTATGAAACATAGCTGCGAATGGAGTTGAGCAGAGATAACCGGGACTCAAATAAAATGAACAATCTCAAACGTTAATTTGCCAGCTGTAATAGTTGAGCCCTGAGGCATGTCCATTAATTCCAGAACTCAAGATAAGAGCTAGCTACAGCAAAAAGTTTGAATATTGACCTGAGTGCATAGGGTATACAGTAAATATTAGTAGTTTAAGAGCAGGTACTTTAAGGACACCTCAGGGTAATTAAGAATTGCGTTAAAACCGATTACCGTAAACCTCATCGTACGCCGCTAGACTGTGCTGTTGTGGAGGGCGTTGGAGGGGAAATATCTGATTTTTCTGGCTGACGACAATGTACGAACAACTCATATTGTATAGAGAACAGTTTTTACAGAGAGATGTACCTTACTCTCAGTTGCTTCCGAATCTTTATCACACTTTGTGGGAATATGTGTTTTTATGAGGAACTAGCCATAATGAGGGTAGGCCACGAGTGACTAGTTAGCCCTTCACGAAATAGAATATTTTGCATGTCAAAAAGAGGAATCCGAGTACCAGAGTACGTGCCATTGCTGCTGCCGTAGGAAGATCATGGAATAGCGCATATGATGTTTTCCAGGTCGAATATTTATATCTATTTCATCTACAATATGCAGAGTTACTGTTCCGCAAAAATCATTCTATACATGTGCGTTTTGGGTTGTGGTATCTCCACTAATGTACTGAAGATGCTCATTTCCCTTGCTACGTTTTGTTTAAGAGGTATTTCACGCCAACTGAAGTTTTCAAACAACCCAATGCATATTTCAGGCTTACTTCATACTGTGCCACAAAAATGAGACGTTACACATGTTTCCACTCACATTTTGTGACACCACGTTGCCTGCATTTGAGCAGCCTGGGTTCCCTTCTTTGGGGAGAATTTAAATCTGTAGAAACACCTATCGAATCTGAAATGGATCTCTCTGAAAGACTCATCTGCGTTATTGCAGATTTTCAAGCAAATCCAGGTGTTTTTGACCATGTCGCCAATCTGTATTTCGTTGATGTAACACATGCATTTCTTATAATAGTGAGAACTTTAAATATACTTTGTAACCTTCTGAAACAGTATTATCTACTACAGTATATGTAATATTTATCAGCAATAAGTAATTCTGTTAATTTCTCTCTTGTGTACCTCTTTCATTTGTTGTACTTCTGTTACCACTTTCCCATGACATATTCCGTCATGGTTTGTGATGCAATTCTCAATTTCTTTTACGGGCTCTATCACTTCTTAAAGTTTGAATAAATATTTATGATAAAAATACAGACTTTATATACTTGGTGCGACATTCAGTAAACTTGTAGCATAGAATAGAATAAAACTGTAAAATATTATAGAAAATTGCATTTGCAATTTTCCGATAATACCTCGTATATCAAAAACGGTGTTTATCAGATGTGGAATACAGTTTCTGAGAACTAATCTTATTTTGGTTATCACGCATTGTTATATTATTTTTCCTTATCTTTTGGATTAAAATACTAAATGTGCTACATTTTAATACCATGCAGTAGTAATAGTATAAGTAATAATCCTAATGCTATGTAAAGAAACAAATTAGCAACTTTAGTTTCTTTTAATAAAAAAATTTCCTATTTATAACAGAGAATTTTATTTTCAAAGTTTAATATCGTTTTGTCAGAATTCAAATTTTTTACCATGTATTCTTGTTAATTACAAAAATTTATAAAAACATTCAGTAGAATAATGAGATAACCAAAACAATTATTCTTGTCCTTTATATTTTTTTCGTAGCAGGCTGGATGCTCTTATAACTAGAAAACTTGTTTTATCAGAATATTGTTTATATAATGGTTATATAAGAGAGTTATTAAAAACGATACAAAAGTAAACGTTTTGCAACAGAATTTGCTATTACGTACTAGTTTAAGCAATGCGCTTAACAACCATGTTGAATTAATTAACATCGCTTATACATCCACTGGTTATTAATTTTGCGCAAAAATGTTTTAGATGTCTGATGGAAGCTCTTGTATTAGAAATACCGCAATACATGAAAACTAAAATAATCCGATCACCCAAAATAACAATCAGTTGAATTATTTAGTCAAGAAATCTTACTCCATTCTATCATTCCGTTTAAACGCATTTTGTTTACTCACACATTTTTAAAATTCGTTGTCGCAAATAGTAAAACATTTTTATAACGGGGAAAGAAGGATAACTCATTAGCAAGTTGATGCTATTTATGCCATTTATTTATCTAAATACTTTTTCTTCTAAAAGCTTCGCATATGAATTTGTAATTGTATTAATCAACATCTGCAAGTCGTCAGGACGCGAATTCTTTCTCATGAATCGATTTCTGTTCTTAGACAACTCTCTTTTTCCATACGACATCTTTCATTACTTTATTATATTTATTGAATACGAAGTAAGTGAAGTACTGAACAGTGTCACAAAGAAAATGTTATCCGGATGTTGCTCCATTTTTTATTTTTATCAGAAACTACAATAAGCAATAAATAAATGATCATTTTATCATAATTAATATTAACCAGAATGTTCATCCCAATTATTTCCTTGATTAATGGGTAGACAATTACCTCAGATCTCAAATAGTTTGGTTTCTTTTATCATAATGATCGTAAACATATATGTTATCCGCGCCATCGTAATGTAATAATATGTAATAGAATTCACATACTAATCTAATCAAGCTTTTCTTGTATTTCAGTTCATCTTGTTTAACATTTCAAAAAATATTCAATTTTGTTTTGGATATCAGTTTTAAATACAAATTAATTTTAAAGCTATGATTGTTTTAATAGGAGGTTTCTTCTATTATTTTGAACGAAGAAAGCTTTTTTATCAGCAGTTGCATTTTAAATTAAAAATTTGATCTTAATAAGCTATTAAATCTCACCTGTGCTTAGACAAATTTTCGTTGTCGCATTCGTTATACGTTTTAACTCCAAGAATACAGATAAAAGTAAAACTTAACTAAACATGTATTAAAAGCTGTATTTTTCAGTACAATTAAAATTTAAAAAAGCTTAGTCACCGCCCTTTGCAAGGTCTCAGAATTTCACACATTTAAATATGGTCAGCACAGAAGATAAATTTCAACGCCTCACTGACCAGGCTTCAGCTACCAGGACTTCTCTCCATACGATCTAACAAATGCAAAATCACTTGCCAAAACTAGCGCAAAATCATTCGACAAATCAGCTTGGAGGTTGTCGCGAAAGGATGATTTAATTTCTAAGGCGAAGCTTCTACCGTATCTAAAATCAACCTTTCAAAATGAGGAACATCATATCTATATCTATAATTGATCTATATTCGACAAGGTTAAGTTAAATATTTATTTACAGTATGTACAGTTACTTAGTTACTTGATCAACATACGGAAAATTCTACTAATCAAAGGATATGGCTTAATGCGCTATTGTTGTCTAGCATCTAAAGTCTAACTTCTACTTCACGTGAGGGCGCTGCTATCGCTGTATGACATTATATTTCTCTACAGAGGTAGGCGTTTCAAGAATGAGCAGATCATTTTCATAAATGGAAACGTGACTGTTGGTCTAGTAAATGATTTTCTGGAAACTCAGAATATTAACCAAATGGTTTACCTAACCATATCTATAGACCAGGCCAACTCAAACACGCTTTTCATCCTTTCTGGAATCCTCCAAGATGCGAAAACAATGTTACTCCAGGAGGTGAACCGAGAACCATATTCATTAATAAACTGCATCATTTAGAGCATGAAGTTATGCTGACAGCTGTATGACTGTTAAAAAAGAAGGTACACCTTAATAGCCTCCTTTTTCGTTCTATTAAGGGGGCACATACACCTTAAGACCCTTAAGATCTTCGAATATGTGACTGTTGCAAGAATTGGGATATTTTTTTTTTTATTTTATTTTAAAACCAATTACTTCCAACTTTCCACAGCTGATACATAATATAGCTGCTTTGGGAACTAGTAACCAGAAAGTTTGTGTTGCCACAAATTTTTTATAATTTAATTTTCTTTGTGACAACTTTCTTATGCGTCAACGTCATGTTTCCACCTTGACCGCACGATATTTTAAAAATGGATAACGATATATACTTGAAATTTAATGGAATTCTTTATATGGGTACTTTCTTCTAACTGGACGAAGATCTGATGAATATTTTAGTATTAAAAAATTTTATGCACGAAAACATTACAGATTTGTTTAATAAAATACATTTTATAAACTCAACTCCAAATAAAATAGTAACTTAACATGAAATTCTTAGCATTTTTGGTTCACAGTAGTTTTCAAATGTTATAAAAGCTAAAGAAGTAGTATTAAATATGGAATTAAATTATGCAACATAATGTTTTAAACTTTTTGCGCAAGGTGAAAACATGACGAGAACGCATAAAAAGTTTTGTCGCAAAGCAGGTTAAATTATAATAATATTTGTGGCACCACAAACTTTCTGGTTACTAATTCAGAAAGCAGCTGTATCATGTAGTCAGCTGGAAAAATATTGGAAGCAGTTGATTTAAAATAAATAAAATATTCCATTTCTTGCAACAGTCACATATTCGAAGATCTGAAGGGTTTTGTGGTGTATGTGTCCCCTTAAGAAATTCTGTTTTGGATTTTCCTAAAACAATTTGTCTTACGCACTGTCATTTTTGTATACCATTACAGTCCCATGGTATAGTTTCTCGTATTACATCAACATGCGTATATCCATAGGAAATTTCATTAAAATCTCTCCAACAGTCTTGGATATATCTGACCAAATTATAATTATTAGCTCAAATAGGCTAATAATTATAATTTGGTCAGATATATCCAGGACGCTAGGAAAGTGGGAGAAGCACCCTAGATATTTCGAGACTAATAGCCCTTCTGGGGGCTTTTAGTCTCGAAACAGCATTTTGCGTCGAATCATTATAAACGGCTGTATCACTTTTCAAATTGTCATTGTCTTTCTATTATATATTCCCGCCCTGTATTATATTTAAAGAAATTAAATAATGAAGAATATGCATGAATGTTTGTATGTTTATCGCACTGTGAAAAAAACAACGGTACTTAAAGCCATCAAATTTTGAATAAAGTAGTCCTGCACCCGAACATGGAGAACTGGAAGCCCGAATTTTGATTTTGTTTTAGTATCTATTTCATAGTTTGTAAAAACTTTACGAATTTTTTATTAACAAACTCAACGATTTCAAAGCGATCATTTGCAACATCGTAGCGAGTAAAACATTTTCATCTCCAGCGCGCGAAACTGTCTATCTAAATCGAAAGGGAAAATTCTAAAGTAATGCTTTTTTTAAATATTTTAACCCAAAAGAGGCCTTAGCCCAAATGATCTCGAAACGTGTACGTGTCTGTAAATGAAAGAAAAAGTCCATTTGGGCATATTATAATCTGAAGAATAAAATTTGAACACTTTTCAGATTTTCTTCTCTGTTTTTTTCTTTGAATTTGTAGACTAGTGTATTTGCTGGGGACAGACTTAAATTAGCGAATTTTTAATCTTAATTTTCGGTCATAGTAAAAACGAGTCGTTGTAAGACCGGCCTTTGTAAGTCAAGAACTGTCTGTCGGACATAATATGTAATGGGATCAACTAAGACGGATGGAGAGGATAAGAAAATAGGAATTGGCCAGCTGGATAGGAACCTGTCTTTTTATTTGTTAACATTAGATTTCCATTCCGTTTGAGGTAACGTAAGATTTGTTTATATATATACATATATCGCCCACCAGCGGCCTATCACTAAAATCGCTGAACACTGGTAGTTCGGTCCTAGGTTCGAATCCCGCGAACGGGCTGGCTGTATGGGCGTTTTCGTAGTTTTCCCCATGTGTAACGTGTTTACGAGCCAGTTTCCCTTAGAAAGTCTGCCACGAAGGCATCCCTTCCCTTAGGCAGATAGCCCTAGTTTACTTTACCGTATTCACAATACAATACAATACAGTATATATTTGAATAATATAAGATTTCAATTTCGATTTAGATAATATAAGATTCGTATTCTCTATTTTTTAGATAATATAATATTAGATCATTTACATGGAATTTAATTTTATATCATCAGTAGTTTATTGATTAAATTCTATTAAAAATCCAATTCAGTTTTATAAAGAAATGTTGTTTGCCAATTATTTCTTTCGTAATACTATTTAAGAATGAAAAAAAAATTATTCAACTTCACATCTTTGTTTTCTAAAAGCCGTTAATAAACTTCTCACTCTTCATGAATCGCAGATCTCCTTATGCATGCTTTGGATCTCATAAATATTCTCCACTATGTAATGGTTGATGGCATTAACCCAACACGTTACCTGAATTTACATATGGAAATTACTAGAGTCAAATGCTTGAACTTTGTATGTATTTAAATGGAGGAGATAATGCAGCTTTCGTGACACATTGAATATAAAACTGATGCTAAGTATATAACTATATATAATGCAGCAAATTCCTTCAGTTTGTCATCTAAGCTTGCATCTAACTGCATTTTCAAAAGCATGATTATTGCACTGCAACATTTCCCTCCTCATATAAAAAAATCAAATGAACTCAACTATTCAACTA
Source organism: Stegodyphus dumicola (assembly GCF_044657685.1). Lineage (NCBI taxonomy): Eukaryota > Metazoa > Arthropoda > Arachnida > Araneae > Eresidae > Stegodyphus > Stegodyphus dumicola. The sequence goes on from NC_140777.1 coordinate 139,188,519, forward strand.
TTAATAGTAAGCTTGGTAAAATGTTACTACAAATCCTCCTCACCAGTTAAAGTTATGAAATTCCGAAGTCTATAAAGTTTCGTTACCTTTCATTAATAACGAAATAATACAGTTAGAAGACACCTTGTAGTTCAGAAAATACACGTAGAGGAAGTTCTAGAGATTTTCTCGTGATAGAGGTAACGTATTTTATTTTCACTTCCTTGTAAACAGTTGTAGAGACATTAGGTTAATTGGAAAAGCCGGAGAGATGAAAAATGAGTAACCGCCGTCGCCGGGAATCGAACCATGAGCCTTTGGAATACCGGCCCAGAGTGCAGAACCACTACACCACGAAGGCACGCTATGAAGGTGGGAGAAATACCTTACATACTACCCTTTTTAAAGGGCAACTGGGGTTTTTATGGGACGCAATCGTCAAATCCTAGGTGCGGGAATCATCATTCAACACCCTTTTTAGTTCGAGCGCCACTGTAGAGACATTAGGTTAACTGCAAAAGCCGGAGAGATGAAAAATGAGCAACCGCATAATAGTTTATGATTTAGTTAATGATTTGAAGTCCAATCCAGTCCTTCCTAATGCCTTTAAAATTCTACTGTCTTAATTCAGTTATTTTTGCCGATAGATGGCGTTACCTTCTCGCGTTTGGTACTACCAGAGGATATAAAAATCCGTTCAGTGGTTGCTTTCCATTATTTGAAGTTCAGATTTTGAGCGTGAAGGTGCATTTGCCCCTCGCTCCCTATTTTAACTTCGCTAATTTTTCTTGTCCTTTATGCTTGATCAGATAGCCTGGCTCAGTAAAATTAGGCGGCCAGTGCAACTCTGATTAAAAATCCAGTTATAACCACGTGCAGTGCTGATAAGGACCACTGAGTGCTGATATACTGATAAGTGCTGATGAGGAGTTTCTGAGACTCCTTCTCCTTTATTTTCTTCTTTCTAGGTATTTCTTTCTCCTGATGAGGAGGGACCTTTAGCTGCCCTCGAAATCGATTGAGTGTTTCATTATACTTACGCTAAATACAAAAATACAAGGTTGGTTTTACGATTATGAATGTTTTAGCTGTATTTAGCAATTTATGTTTTTCTATATTTTACAATTTTCAATAAAGATGCTTTGCGTTTTTTTTTTTTTTTTGTATTTTTGCCTTACCGCTAACTGAAAATTGAATTAATCGAATGAGAAATATATCTCTAATTAAATTCCACGAAATAAGTTTAAATGAAATGCAGCAAAATTCTTTATAATTTAATAGGCCATACAAGGTATAATGTGGTGTCCATATCGGATTTTTTTTTACTAAAAACCAAAATTTTGATGTTTTGTACGCTTAGCTCATTTAACTCATTTCTTAAAAGTTTTAAGTTTACGACAATAAGAGATACTAAGTCGAATAACTTTTCTTAACGAAAAATATTTTCCTTTTCTATTTGCCCGCATGAAAATTTTTTAATGTAAATTTTTTTATACATAAATATAAGCTTCGCCATTTCAACAATCATCCATTACACTGGTTTGCACAACTTTTTTTTTCATAAACACTCATACGTTGAAACTTTTATTTTAACGTCATAGCTTTATAAATATCGAAAATAAATAGCTGATTTTCCTTGGTTTTCGAGCAGTATCGATGGATTCTTACTTCGTATTTCTTATTTTTCCATTACAGATAACTAGTTACACTAACGCATAACACATACATAAAATCGATTTCGATTATATCTTTTTTGCGTATCTGCAAGCGCATTACGGAATCTCAGGCACTTTATCGACAGTAAAAATCAAAAAAAGAAAGCATCAAATAATCGAATCTAGGAGACGTCTGCTGTTTTCATGTAAGGCAAAGTAATATTTTCATAAACAACATAACATTTGCACTCAGGCGTACTTATTATATAAATATAAGAACCTTTTTTAAATACTTACAATCAAAAATCGGTGCAAAATAGTACATAGCACAGTGCCAGATACAACTGGACACACACGTGCAAACGAGACAACAAAAAATTCGTAATTTGATATACTGTCTTCGTAAAACCAACAAAATATATGCTTTGATCTTTTGAGTTTTTATCAATAATATCGTAGATGTTCTAAATAAAATTGCCCGAACTTCCTCAAATACCGTTTTTTCTTATTATGGAATGTTTACATCATAAATCTTAAGTATAAATAATGCATTCTCAAAGTAAGCTTTTGCGCTTTCCTTCGCCTATGCATATTTAGCGCCAAGGAGCAATATTTTATTTGAAATTTGAGTCTGGAACAAAATTTTATTTCTTTCTGAGAAAGAGGAATTCTTATTATCTTATAATTGATTTTTCGGTCTTTTATGTTATTTTCCACTGTATTTTGAGGAAATTTTTCATCTGAGGAATAATTCTTAGATAAATGGTAATCCATGTAGTGTGCATGTGCCATGTACGTTTGTAAAACCTTTTTTGAAAGTTTAAAAGAAATAGTTCATCTTACAACTAGAAGTTAAGACAGACATGAGATATTTTATTTCCATTATTTGATTATGTACGTGACTTTTTAATTATATGTCACTAAATTTCTAACTAATTTCTAACTTAGAACTATATAAAATCCTCTGATGTCAGGGCTAAATTTTAACTAGCTAAAATTTCAGTTTTATTGACTTATAGCCTGTGTAAATCTGTTTTTAAATATTTAGTAAAAGCAACTCAGAAATAGGTGAAACTAACTACATTTTATTAGGGTTAGATTATTTTGTTTACAGGAAAGCACACGAAGTTATCTGCTTCAGAGAAGGGATCGTGCTTGGTGGAGGGCTTTAGAAGGAAAACTTATTCGCTGATTTACATATTCACGTTACACATGAGCAAAACTAAAAAAGTTTTAGTACAGAAACCCCGCTCACTGAAATTCGAATATAGATCAAATTACCAGTATTTAGAGCTCTCACCTCTCGGTCACCGATTGATTTTTAACAAATGACACCGATTGACGACATTTGGTAAAAATACTACTAAAATAATTATAATATGCCATTTTATAAAATAATATGATTATCTTATTATTTAATAAACTATCGTATTACTTGGTAATAAAATAACAGTATCATATTATTTAAGACTGTTCACATGAAACAAATGCCCTTAATTACAAATACAACTTGCATTCTAGCATATTATCCTCTTATTTAGAACTGCGATCCGAAAAACATCACTTCCTAATTTTAGATTATACCTGAGATTTTTGATTGCGTATAAAATGTAAGTGAATACTACACTGATCAACTAAGTCTTAAATCATTTCTGATACTAAATACCCGAAAGGGTACTTGAGATGCATGCAATTCAAACACTGATTTTAAAGTTAAGTTGCTGGCTAGCTACATTTCTCTGACCGCACATCGTTTCCAGGAGTAGCTATTTTCTGCAGTACCATGTACTTTCTATCGGATGGAACAGAACAAAGGTGAACATAAGGTAACTGATTTGCAACTTAACCATTGCAAACTTCTGGCATCATGTGATAATTAACAACATATAGTGATAAAAAGAAGACGTTAACCGTTTTATCATCAAACAGCGTTGCCTAAAGTGCGCCGAAAAGGTTAGCATGTATGAAATCCTCTCGAAAGGAGAGAGATATCACACAGTAACCAATTTTAGGATCTAAATGCCCTCCCTCCCCTTTGCCTTGGATTTCTACTCAAATTTATCTAACTGTTAGGTCATATGGGGCCTCTACAAACCTATAACGAAACCTCAATGATTAGGACTAGCATGATTTTTCTGTATACAAGACCATTTTACTTTTAGTAAAAATTTTGTCTATCATGCTTATTAACTGATATTATCTAATGAGGAATTTTTACTTTGCATGCTCCTGTACTGTAAGTGGTAACATACTCTGCTGGCATTGATATATGCAAAATTCGAATCCCGGCGAGGCCATAGCTGAATTTCTCACATTTTCGCTCCAACGTTATAAATAACACTCCAGTATACTAGGAGGAAGGGGCAGCTAGACCTGGCTTGCTCGAGGCTGCCTTACCCGGTTAATCACATAAACCCTTAATCTAAGGAGGCGTAACACCGCGGTCAACCTATGGTGGTAAGGACCTCCTACCTCAATGGGTCAACCCAAGGGAATTATTTCTGCCCCACAAAGTCTGGGTAATTGCATGTAAAGTCAGTCGTGGACATCGAGTATTCCCCAGTGTAGATCCATGTGTTGACCAAGAGGAGCCAAACTTCCAAGGACAACCTTCGAAATCAAGTCATGTAGCGTCCCCACCACCCAAAGGCAAGCAGACAAGAGAGTACTATATAATCTCTGCTGAGCCTGCACCTACCACCGAATAAACGATAATATTAGTCACTGTGAAGAACTGTTAATTTTTTCCCAGAAGTTGAGCCTGTCTAGATATTGACCTAGCCAGAATACCGGGATTGCTTCCAATAGACTTTCGGAGGAGGGGATGACGAAATGGACAATAATTCGTAACTACCTGGATTTGGAGATTGAATCTTTTCTGTCTAAAGTAGCTGTTTAACTTATAAAGCATGTGAAGCAATTCGTCTTTCCCTATGTGTATCTTTGTGATGAAAATGATACCACGAACACCTAACAAGTAAACCCGCAAGCTTACAAACATAAAATAATACAGCTATACTTTTCATATAAATTATCACCTAACATCCTAAGAAAGATTTCAGAATGGGAAACACTTACCGTTTGCTGTATTAGTGTTTATTTCAGTGTAAGTATAGGTAGGAGTAGTATTTTAAGAACTTAATTATTTCATTGATATTTTGAGTATTTAATTAATTTTAAGAAAATGAGTTATTAAAAATGATTAAATTTTAATAATTATATTATCGTTAATATTATAATAATAATCATTAATAAAAAATTATCATCGTTAGCAAACTCGAGAATATATTAGATTACTATGTCAGGTAAGTCTCTTACTTAAGTAAAACAAATTAATTTTGCTCTGAATGCGACGAGTGAGATTTAAAAACAAAATCACTCTCTTACATCTCAAAAACATGATGATTATAGATTTTGTATAGCAAAATATATTATTTGTAAATCGTCTTCATTATTAAATGTAATTCTTAATAAAATATTTCTTTCTACGAAAATTTCAAAAGTGTTATTTAATAAAAGTTAAAATTTGAAGTAATTTATGTATATTTGTATGTGTTGTAGAATGTAAGAAAATTGCATATCATTATCATATACAAAATATCGTTATTGATTAAACTGAATCAATAGAAATAATAATTAAAGAGGAAAAATTAATCAAGGAAAAGAAGTCTGTTTGGTAGATATGCCTACATTTCTTCCAAATGAGAAAATGTAGTATGAAAAAATAAACTTGATGTGCTCTTCCATTTATTCTTCTGAAGAAGTTGTTTTGGCATAGATGTTCATTACTCTAACACATGTATAAAAATCTACAGAACATCTTGATGGCTTACGTATGTATCTGATTTCCAGTAAACTCTGATATTTTATATATTTGTTGTTGCTGCTTAGCTGTATAAATGATAAAGACGTGAACTTTAAAAAAAAAAAAAAATCTTGATTTTTTTCTTTTGTGTGAAAGCAACCTCTCAATAGAACATATTTTCAGTTCCTTTACTTAATTTCTTATTTGGAAAATACCCGTTTTCGTCATCTCTTGCAAGATATCTGTTACAGAGTTTTCTCTGGTATCACCAATCGCACCGCAAATTAAAATGACATGTATATAGCGGTATATCAGCTTTACTTTTTAACGAAATTTGTTTTGTTATAACACATTTTTAATAACAATGAAACATTTCCTTATTTAAGCTCCAAATAAGTTCAGTAAAACATTTTAAAATATAAATAATGCGAGGAATTCAAACCCATAAAAAAAGCCTTTTCAAGAAGCAATATAATTATTATAATACCAAAAATAGCTTATAAGTATCAATGTACATTTAACGTTCAATGTCGTATAAGTGCAACTTCTTAATAGCAAGCTGTGAGGTTTATTTAATATTTTAACTCAATATTTTATGTGTGGAATCTTTACTGTCCCTTCGCTTTCTCCATTTTCCCGCCAGAATGCAAATGAATTTGCATGGCATATAAGTTAGAGTCTAAGATTGTCATAGACAGAGCATGTTCTGCCTCTTGAAAGCCACATTATTAGGTTGCTAGTCTAAGATAAGTGTTCCAGTCTTTGGGTTTACATTATACATGGTCATAGTCAAAGTCCCGCCCGTAAACGCTTAGCCAACTTCGCGATAAATTATTCTATGTAGCCGTTGGCTATTAGATATTTCGATTTGACTTTAGATTTTAATTTTTACTTTTTGAGTTTCTCGCCAGAAATTGTGGCGAATTTGTAAGCACCAGGTGTGCTTTCTGTTCATCCTGTTAAAAAGGGTGTTTTACACACTTTATTTTAAACTAAAAGAGATATTTACCACCCTTTTTTTTTAGTTTCTGTTGTAGTTAGACATGGAGATAAGTCGCTTTACATCTATAGAAGCTTTGGTCACAGTTTCTGACAGTGAAAGGCGCTAAACCTTACAAAGTATATTTTTTATGAAACGTTTGAAGTATTTGGATATTAATTTTTGCTAATAAGCGTTGTTTGAATGCTAATACATTCAAAGGTACGTAATATTATGTTATACGGGTGAGAAACCCCTAGCTATAAATACTTATTTATGTCGTTATTGCAAAATATAAAGGCAAAATAGAGAAAGACTGGCGTAATAGTTAATTACATTCCTGAGAAAGTAATGATCTAAACGACCTAGAAATCCTTTATGTTTGCGAAAGTTTTTTTTTTCCTTTTTTTTATCTGGTGTAACCAAGTTAAAGCTTTTATGGATATACATAGGCAAAACATATAATTAATAAAACATTTCCACGAAATTATTGTTGCTTTTCCACAAAACATTTTACGGATGAGCCAACTTTTTTCTTATTAAATGTGATTGATTCGCTTTGTTTTTAGCAGTCTCGAAACATTTTGCTGCAAAAGAATTTCTCCGATATTAAACTTTTTTGGGGTATGCACATGATGGTGTGCTACTTTTTTAAATAGGATGGAAAAAATTGTTGCTCTTCTTTTTATTCTTTTAATTATTTGAATTATTTTATTTGTGAATAATTTTTTTCATAATGTAGAGCATTCTAATTGAATATTAAAAAGACATTTTCATAATTAAGTACATAACACGATATTTAAGTTAATGAATACTTAAATGATTAAGGATTTAAGAAACCGCTTACGGACATGAAAATGAGATATATTTAGAATTAATGTTATTTCTATGTGAAATCTTTTCATCTACCTGCTAGTTATCACAGGATTATATGTATCGTATATAATTATGCAAAAGCTAGCTGGAAACAGTCTGTATAATTTTATACATCTGAATAACATACGTAGAAGTATTAAACGAAGTTATTTAGAATTTGAGTTTTCAAGGTTTCTTTCATTCAATTATCAGCAGCAGTATTATTTATTCAAGTATCAATTCAATTAAGTAGATCAATGTAGTTCATTCACAATATAGCATTCGATATCAGCATTTATTATTATACGATCAAAATTCCAGATGCTTCTGGGAAAGTTGCAGCATATTCATATTATTTCGCTGAAGCGCAGCTGCGATTTGTTCTCTTAATCATGAATGTGTGTTACATTTTAATCATTTCTAATCGGCGCCTTATAACCATGATCTCTGATGAATTCTCAAAGAAAATACATAAATATATAAATCATGGTTTCATGTCTTGAGTAAATAACTGATCAACGAATTTTTATAATTTCACGCTCGCATGTTTGTTCTTCAGAGACGAGATTTTACTGTGATTTGTTTCTAAATCAAAGAAATATGTGTATATTCTATTTGGTTTCAGTAAAATATAAAATAGAATAGGCATTATCAGGTGTCCACCGAAAACATCGTGGCAAATACATCACGGACGAAGTCGTCACGGAGAAAACAAAGCAAGGCGAAAATGTCGTCGTACAACATCGTGAGCAAAGAGAAAACATTGCAGTTCTAAAACATTATTTTACAAAACAACGCCATCGAAAATAAAGCTTTTCAAAAACATCACAATTCTAAAACATGGTCATCAAAAATATCATGGTAAAAAATAAAGCACCTACAAATCATCGCATGACGATAACATTGCAGACGTGCATTTTCAGGCATTAGAAATTCGCATATTAGCATAATGCTTTGTGAGCACAAGAAGGAATGAAGAATATTTTTTCTATTATATTTCATATTTTTGTATCAACTGTTAAATTTTTGTTCAAAAAGTAAGAAGGAAATTTAAACATTAAAAAATTCAAAATAAGTAGAAAAATAATGCCAGGTAGAGTAATTACCAGAATTTTAAATTTATATAGTTAACTAATAAAGGTCATTAATAAATTAATCTCTTTTTTAAAGTTTTATTGGTAATTTTTCACGCAAAATATAGGCTAAAATGATTAGAAAAAGAAAAATGAGTAACTGCATGTGGTTAACTCTATTAAAATTGTTTAATTAATTATCAGATTATAAAACTGCTATAAGTAGCATTAACTTTCTACTCATTTACAGTTTTTGAATGCTTCATAATTTTTCAGCAAAAATTTGTTATTTAATTCCAAAATATGAAAAGAAAATATTCCTTGTTACTTTTTGTGCGCACAGATCACTATGCGAATATGCTTTTATAAATTCTAAAGCTTGAAGATGTTATCGTCATGCAGTGATTTGTAGGTGCTTTACTTTTTACCACGATATTTTTAAGACGATGCTTTTAAACTGAAAAGTTTTTTAATTGCTCTATTTTCGACCAAAGTATTTTCTCCTTGCTTTTTTTTCTCCCACGATGGTTTGTTTGAACGATGGTTTGTACAACGACGTTCGATCTCCACGATGTTTTTTTGCCTCGCGTTGTTTCCTCGCTGGTGTTTTCGTCCGCGATGTTTCCACTTGCAACCGCATTATCGCATGCTCTTATTTTTGTCGACGGTATAAATAACATGTAAAAAAGCGTAGACTCAAATTGGCGAAAACAAATAAATAAATGCAAAGGAAAACTTTATAACATTTTGTGAAACAAGAGAAAGCTGGAGTTTCCATTTTCATGATTGTCTTTTAATAACGAATAGATTGTCAGGACTGCTATTCCTTCTAATTGCTTTTTGGGAACATTTAGTAATCCTGAATGGGAACGGGGAGCTTACTCAAACTATACGCGTGTGTGTGTGTAGGACAAACAACAGAAATGAGAAGGGTTAACTTTTATTATTTTATTTATCACAGCCGCTCCCGCACTTCGGGATACAGAGACCAACACTTTTGGTCTAAAACGTAGAAACAAGAAATAAACTAAATTAAATAAGAACTAAACTTAAATGCTTTACAGAGACTGTTAACGCGAAGATGGGCCTTTTGGCACTACGTATATAGTGAGCGAAATGCAAATACTACAAAACGTCTTAGTAATATTCAGAAGGAACTGGCCGTAAAGGCAGACATGAACTGAATGAAACACACGCGCGTATCAGGGCCGCAGGAAGGCTCTTCTTCTCTTGGCTAAAAGCCACTTCTTAAATATCTACAGTTTGCAACCTCATTAGCATAAGCAGTTCCTATTTACGCTTATTCTGGCCGAAAATGGAAAATGAGAGAGGATAGCAAAGTTCTAAAATAAAATAAGCGTTAGTAAAACTTAAAATCCTTACACGATGTTGTACAGATACTTTTCGGATACACTATCGGGACTTGTGTTCCTCTTTGCTTGCTTTGGAAACATGAACTGTCCTGACTCGGAACAGGGAGCTTACTAAAGCTATGTTCAATAAATTGTGAAGTAGACAATACACACAGGAAGGGTGTACGAAACCCTTTATTTTTCTATCTTTACAGCGATTTCCGGAACTTCGGAATACAGAGACCAACCACTTGTCTGAACGTAAGAATATAAAAATACTAACTAAAAACTCTAACTAAAACTAACTTTGGATTAGTATACAAGTGCCTAACTTCAAGATTGGCCGTTATTTAACAAAAATCCGTATGTAGTACAGAGAGCTGCTAAAACTACGATACGTTTAAAATTATCAAGAGGATTAAACCTCTGGCCTTGAAGGCAACCAGCAACCGAGTAAAACTACTATGGCCAGCGGCCTGCTTCTAATAACTCCTTCCTCTCTCTTGCTTGGCAAAAAGCCACAACTTAAGTACTTGACGTTAGCAAGACAAATTTGCATAAATAAGTAAAAGCTATTAATTCTGGCCGTAGTAGAAAATAAGTAGTAAAGATTTAAAATAAAATAAACGTTAGTAAAACTTAGGATCCTTATATACTTCCCGCCAGAGTTAATTAGTTTGAAACTGAGGTCTAAAACGACCTTGTTGAAAACTTTTAGCTCTAGAATCAAACGCGAGACCAATCTTTTACAAACATTTCTCATTAGAAACTAGAAATTAAAAAAAGTCGTTTTTACATTATCAACTCCATGGACAAGATTTTTCATCTGTACTGCATCTATAAACAGGAGTTTCTTAGTTGAAATCTGGTTCCTTCCAGAGATCTAGAAGGAAAACTAGTTTAATGAAATGTTACACAATTAAATGGCAAGTAACATGACTACTTATATTTCTCTTTTAACATTCTTATTTCATTCATGACGTTATTTAATTATCTCCCCGTGCTCTCTGACATGTGTTGTAAAAGAACACCAAACACGAATGTGTTTATGTATACGAGTTCAACACTGCCTCCTACAATCAAAACACTAACGTGTTAAAATTCAACATGACAAGACCTCGTAACACACCCTATCTTTAACTCTAAACCCTGAGGTACTATTCTGAAAGTGGCTAACTCTGAAATGTAGCGTCAAAGAGCCTAACTACATTCATTCAACCTTTAACACATATTCACCATAATTTGGTCTTTTTACAGTCACACGAATAAAAACGTTTTTTTGGCATTACTTTCACTTTTACCATATCACAGTATTTCTTAACATTTAAAATAACAGTTCACATTGTATATAAGAACATATTAACATGCCGTTAATTTTACGCATTTTAAAACATACATTAGTAGTACATTGTTAACTTCTGTTCTTTTCCAAGCAAGTGCCAATTCTTCTACATTGAAATACTACATTTCAAAAGTCTTTCAGACTAAAACTTCTTTCTTGCCAGAATCTTTTAAATAAAATTTTATACAATAATTTTTACAATTTTCTTAAGGTACTTTCTCAAAGATTATCAATGCTTTTACAATATTCAAGTATTTACACATTCCTATTATACATTAATTTTAGTTTTACTCGCGAGTAATTGGAAAACAATACCAAAATAGGTAACAACTCATTTCTCGCCTTTTTGGCGATAAAGGTAGGCCTCACATGAGGTAAAACTTCTTGAATTCTGCCACTTGCAGTAAGAATGAAAGATTAACTTAAGTTTGCAAAGTAACATAAAGTTTTACTTATCTTTGTGATATTCGGACATTCTTTTCTCTGCCCAGTCCTGGAAGGTAGCGAAGATTCTTGTTTGATTTATCCTCCTTCTTGTGCGGGCTCGCCCTTCAGTTCCTTCCTCTAGGAGCTTTCTTTTCCCTCCAGTTCGGTCACCCTTGAATACCTTCTTTTTCGCCTCTGCCTGTGGTCTTGGCCGTTTGATGGCCGCTGGACTTGGCGGAACCGGGACACTTCTCTCTCGTTTCTGCTTGGATCTCGTTGCTGGCCGTTCAAATTTTCCTTGTATCTTTTCCTCCGCCGCTGGTGGTCCTTCCGCAGTTCGGCGACATTTGCTGCGTAGGCTCCTGTCCGATGAGTAGATCTTCCGTTTGGGAGCCGGGTTATAGTTGCCGTTATTTCTCCTGGCTCTCTTTGCATTAGTCGTACTTCTCCCTTCTTCATTCTGGGGGTGGTCGTGCCCTCTCTTTTCTGGTCGGTGGAACGGCTTCTTTTTCTTGTTACCTTCAGTTTTCCAACGGGGGAAGTTTCTTTTCAATTGCTCCTGTCTACCAATGGCTTGCCCTTGTGATTGTCGTTGTTCCACCTCTGAAGCTTGTGCCTGCCGTGCCGGATCCTGCAAAAGATCTTGAAATATTGGCATTTTATTACGATTTTAAAATGGTTTTATCTGGTCAACGTTTGCGGTGAAGGTATAACCATTCCTGGCTTTTAACACCACTACAGCCTGAGTTATTTTTTCTATGACATATGGTCCTTCAAGTCGTGGATAAAATTTGGCAGTTTTATCTTCTGGTGCTGAAGAAAGTGAATGCTTAATTTTTAACACTTCATCCCCTACTTTATAAGTTACCCGTCTTTCCCCGTCGTTTCATATCGTAATAGAGCTTCTGTTTTCTTTGTGCTACTTCAGTGTTCTTTTTTGCTTCTTTAATTAACTTTTCTATATCGCCCATTTTAAATTCTGTGGATCTTTGTTGAACATAAAATAATTTATCTAACGACGTTATAATCTTTCTGCCTAAAAATAACTCAGCAGGTGTTTTGCCCGTTGTATCATGTTTTGCGCTCCTAAGGGCGAAAGCTAATTTATTGACATAGTTATCCCAGCTTTTATGAAAATTTTTAACATAACTATGGATAATTTTCACTATATTTCTATTGACCCGTTCCGCTATATTTGATTGCGGCCGATACGGGACCATTTTTAAATGACGTATGCCCAGTTTTTGGCACATGTCTTCAAATATATTACTTACAAATTGAGGACCATTATCCGATATAACTTTTAGGGGCGCCCCGTATTTTAAAATATATTTATTTAAAATAGAATCAGTAACTAATTTCGCGGAGGCTCGTTTTAAGGGAACAATTTCGGTCCACTTACTAAAATGATCAACCATAACAAGGAGATACCGACTTTTATTTAACTGACTTTTTGGGAAAGGGCCCAATAAATCGATGCCAATTATTTCATTTAGAAATTCGGATTTAATTCTATTTAGAAACACGGCCGGTCGGAAATTAATATAATTAATTGCTTGACATGTTGGGCAGGACTGGACATACGCCCTTGTTAACTTTTGCAGTTCAGGAAAATAGACTGCCTCGCGTACGCGTTGGATGGTTTTTCGAATACCAGCATGAGAAGCTAAAGGGGAGTCGTGTAACTCCTGCAGTATATTTAATCTAAGACTAGCTGAGATAACAGGTCGAAATTCGTTGTTGGAATTCGTAGTTTTTGTATAAAATAATAGACCATCTATTAGTTCGTAATGGACCGCCCTATTTCTTATCGCCACAATATCTTGGTGGCTAAAATTTTCAGGATCCTTTAAATACTCATAAATGTTTTTAAATTCAGGATCCTTACCTAGTTCGGTTATTACAGTTTCTCGGGAATGTATCGTACATGCTGTGAGCATTGCCACCTTTACAGTATTACCTTTTTCATCTATTTTTATTCTGGATAGGGCATCTGCTACGGTATTTTCCTTTCCGGGGGTGTGCTTGATTACCAGATTATACTCTTGTAACTTGAGTGCCCATCTTATTAACCTTGGGGATAAGGTTTCCCTGAGTACAATCTAGTTACCGCCGCATGATCAGAATACACTGTTATTGGCGCCCTTCCAAAATAGACTCGGAACTTTTGCACTGCTAACAGAACTGCAAGTGCCTCTCTCTCAGTCGCGGAATAATTTCTTTGTGTTTGATTTAAAGTTCTACTAAAAAATACCACGGGCTGCTGATTTTGCGAAAGTACCGCTCCTACCGCATCCGCTGAAATTTCTAAATTCTCTTCGTTTTCAGGAAATTTCAAAACAGGGGCTTGCGTTAATGCTTGCTTTAATTTTTCGAAAGCACTATTGGCTTCGGCCGTCCACGAGAATCTTGCGCTTTTTCCTTTTTAATTTTAACAATGGTTCAGCAATAGCTGCAAAATCTTTTATAAAGGACCTATAATATGAACAAAGTCCTAGAAAAGAAGAGAGCTTCTTCGCCGTATTTGGCGGCGGATACTTTTGCACAGCGATTATTTTTGATTCGTCTGTCTCGATTCCTTTCTGAGATATTTTGTAACCTAAATACTTTAATTCAGGGGCTGCAAATTTGCACTTTTCGACATTAAGTTTTAGACCGGCCTCATTTAATAATGAAAACACCTGTCTTAAATCCTGTACATGTTGGTCCAGATTATCACTAGTAATAATGATATCATCTAAATAGATAAATGTGGTCTTTCCAAGAACAGGCCTTAGCACAATGTCCATACATCGCTGAAATGTTGCCGGTGCCTCTGAAAGGCCAAACGGCATACGCAGGAATGCATAAGTGCCAGACTTGGTTATAAAAGCAGTCTTAGGCACATCTTCCGGTTTAACCCCTATTTGAAAATAACCAGTCGTTAAGTCTAACGTAGTCATATATTTGGTAGAAGTTATGTTCCTTAGAATTTCTTCAATAATAGGTAATGGATATACCGGATATTTAGTCAGAGTTTAATTTACGATAGTCAATTGCAAAACGCCACCTTTTCGGATGTGTTACCGGATAGTCATTATTTTTCTTACATAACACAACCGCGCTAGCATAACTACTTGAGATGGGCGTTATGATTTTTTTACGTAACATATCTTGAATGTGCCACTCTATAATTTTTTCTTTATTCTTATTATACCGATATGGTTTGTGGCGAACTGGCAGTGAATCTCCGGTATCAATACTATGGTTAGTAACTTGAGTAAATCCTGGAATATCACTAAATAACGAAGCAAATTCACTTACCACTTGTCGACTTTTTTGTTGCTCTCCCTTAGGCAGGTGGTCGAGGTTTAACGTCGGTCGTTCTCTGTTTTCTTCTCGAACTGGTTTCATCGTCAGCTTCCAGCGTTGCTTCTGCCTCTGAAAGAAAATCTATCCCTAAAATGACATGTGCTTGTAAATTTTTTACGATAAAAAACATGATCTTTACTTGCTCGTCCTTGATACGAATATATAATGGTATTTTACCTATGCATTTGCATCTTTCTCCATGCGCAGCTGACACTGTCGTATTATCCGAATTATATATGGGGTTTCTACGGAAATACTTCTTAAAAAAATCTTCTGCCACACAGGAACACTGCGCGCCTGTATCCAGGAGTGCGGTGGCTGGGATGTTGTTCACCAGAACTTCAATCTTTGGAAGAGTCAAATTTTTCACAATAACTGTATTTAACTTGAAGGAAGAGGGGTTTTCTTGGCCTTCGGATTTCCGCACCCTCCCGTCAGCAGAAATACGTTTTAGTTTAAATCTTGTTTTTTCCTTTCCATGCTTTCCTTCTTTTTCCACTGGCCTTCAGACTTTTTTCCTGGATTGCTATTGAACTGTCGACGTTCGCCGGCTGTTTTTGGATGCTCGCGTTTCCTTGCCCACTGATTCGCTTTGCTTCCGTAGCCGTGTGCTTGACTTAGCTGTGATCTTGGCTCACCAAATTGGTTTCGTTGTTGATATTGGCGTCTTCTTTCAATGTCCACCGTTCTTCTACTTTCAAACTGGATTGCTAGCTCAAATAACTTCTCCAGTGTAGTCGGATTCCTTAATTCAATAAAGTCGTGTACTTGGGGAAGTAACCTCGGCAAAATCACTTGAATTATCTCAGGATCCGGACGGTTTCCATACAAGAGTTTGAAGACGTGAATTTTTCTTAAAATAAAGCTTGAGAGATTTTCAAATCGTTTCTGGTATATGCTGAAAAGTTCCGTTTCTAATTTTGCACGATTCCTTACGACAGGGAAGGCTTTTACTAGGGCAGTCTTGAAATTTTCGTAAGTATAGGTGGGACTTCTCGCTTGACCCAAGAGACTTCTGCCTATACATTTGAACCAATTAAGCGCTTGGCCCCTCAAAGCGCTGGTAGCTAAGGTGATTTTCTGGAACTCATACACAGCACACACTCATACACAGAACATATACATCATGAAGTGGTCCTCCAATTTTTCCAAAAAACTGGTTACCGGTGAGTTTCCATTAAATGTTGCTTCTGGTTTCATCGAAGCGCGCATGGTCTGGACGATGTAACCAAATCCTTCCAGGGCTGCAGCTGGCATTTCTGGATTCTGAGCCGCTTCTGCAGGCAGCACAGGTTCTTCTTGAAACTCGGCCATGGTTATTCTTCTTCGTCGGGCGCCACTATCAGGTTCAGTGTTCCTCCCTACTTGCTTGGGGAGCATTCAATGACCTGACTCGGAACAGGGAGCTTACTAAAGCTATGTTCAATAAATGTGGGAAGTAGACAAGATGCACAGGAAGGGTATACGAAACCCTTTATTTTTCTCTCTTTACAAAGATTTCCGGACTTCGGAATACAGAGACCAACCACTTGTGGTCTGAACGTAAGAATATAAAAATACTAACTAAAACCTCTAACTAAAACTAACTTTGGATTAATATACAAGTGCCTAACTTCAAGATTGGCTGTTATTTAACAAAAATCCGTTTGTAGTACAGAGAGTTGCTAAAACTACGATACGTTTAAAATTATCAAGAAGATTAAACCTCTGTCCTTGAAGGCAACCAGCAACCGAGTAAAACTACTATGGCCAGCGGCCTGCTTCTAATAACTCTTTCCTCTCTCTTGCTTGGCAAAAAGCCACAACTTAAGTACTTGGCGTTAGCGACACAAATTTGCATAAATAAGTAAAAGCTATTAATTCTGGCCGGAAGTAGAAAATAAGAAGTGATAGTAAAGATTTAAAATAAAATAAACGTTAGTAAAACTTAGGATCCTTACAACAAACACTAAATAAGTTTTCATGTTATTTCTATAGTTCATGGTTGTCTTTTATTAACGAATAAATAGAGCAGATAATTTTCCGATATCCTGAATTTTTTTCATGTTTTGTTTACAAGCGTTTTTGATTTCATAAAGATGCCAGATTATAATACATAGAATTATCAGTAGATGTAGTATATTTTGTGAGAAATGGTATAACTCAAATTTTAAATCGCTAAATATATTCACCATAAGCTTTGCTTCTCCTACACATTAAAATAAAAACCAAAATGTTATTCTGTAAATATTTGCTTAATCATCTTATAGCTTGTGATCCAAATATAGCCAAACTTAAAATTTAAGTAGCACCATCACCATCAGATTAATCTGCTCAAACGAAGGACTTTTAGGTGTTTTAGTTTAGCAGCATAATGTGGAAAGCGAAGAATATTTCTAAGCGTATACTTCCGATGAACTCTTCTAATGAAATTTAGTTAGTCCATTTATTTCAGATATTAAGTTTTAGACATTAATGCGTCATTAAATAAATGCATACTAGAGTCATCCATTTCTAATGGGAGATATTAAACATCGGCATTAAAAAAATACCTGTTTAATATTTAGAGATGACAGAAGTATAACTACAAGGAGTATTTGAAATATAATCTTGCCTTTGTTTAAAACTTAGAATCTTTATAATACCACATCGATGTTTCATTTTGCACTACCAGAACGCAAGGACGGAATGACTTTATTTCCTCAAATTTCCTTGAGTTTAAAGGAATTGTTTCTCTTGGGAAGGAAGTAAACAACCTTACCAGATATAAATTTTTCCATGTTTTCGAGTTATCGCTTAAGCATTATCTATTTGAAGAATTATCTCTTAAGAAAGCAATCTTAAATATCTGTATACATATGTAGATAGAGAGACATACATAGATATTTAAATTAAATTAAAGAAAGATTAAAATTAAATTAAATTAAATTGAAGGTTTAATTAAAGTTTAAAGATAAAAATAAAACATTTGAATCAGTTATATATCCAACTTGGATCAACCATTATATTAGTCTACATGCAGAATAAATATGATAAAAAAAGATGAGAACTATAGTGAACAAGAAATGAAATCGCGCAAAAGCAATGAAAATCAAGTATAAAAAAATGGACATTTTTTCGCCTCATCCATGTCAGAAGTTGCTGTAACGAAAAATAAATAAATGGATCAGCCTGTGTCTGAACTGACTATGACACAAATTTTCAAATTAGAACTTAATACTTCAATGATCGCAAACCAATTTTTATCATTATCAGTCCAAACACTTCTTAGTTAGAGGCTGAATATGGAAGAGCAAAAGTGTCTATATCTTCAAGTGAATCGAAAATTGTAAACATATTTGTCCTTGTATTTTGTCATTACATATCTCTGTATCTATCTATCTATGCTTATATATATATATATATGTATATATTTAGTCAAGTTTAAATACATGTTTCATTATACTATTTATAATACACTTTTCATCAGGCCTACAAGCGGTCGAGCGGTAAAGTCGCTGAGCGCTGGTAGTTCGGTCGCGAGATTCGAATCCCGCGAATGGCTGGCTGCATGAAAGTTTTCGTGGTTTCTCCATGTGTATACGAGCCAGTTGCCCTTAGAAAGTCCTCTACAAAGACATCCCTTCCCTGAGGCAGATAGCCATCGAGGCTTTGCCATAATCAAATAAAAAAAATCATTTAAATTAACCAGTTATTTTGCAAAAATATATGTGAAGTATTACTTGAGTGTATTTAAATTCATTCATTTAAATTAACCTGTTATTTTTACAAAATATATGCGCAGTATTACTTGAACGGCTAGTTTGCGATATTGCTATTGAATTGAGTTTTATTGTTTAAGAGCGAAGAATATGATATTTAATAATTAAATGTAACACGCAAAATGTTAAAAGAACGCCTCTTTGGGCGTAATATAAAATCTTAAAGCCTTTCAGGTTTTTTTTTATTTTTATTTTTATTATTATTATTATTTATTTTTTAACCTTTTTTTTTTTTTTTTAAATGTGTGTGTGGGGGGGGGGGTTTATTCTGTCCATTGAACCGTCTAAGTGGCTGAAGTTAACAGAAATTGACTATTAAAGGGGTGAATTGTGTTATTTAGACAAGACATCTCCAAACTTTTTGGATCACGTACTCCTAAGACAAAATTATTATAAGTTCTACCTCATATAATGTTAAATAACATACACGATTATACACTCGCAAGTGATCATGAATTTACTTGTTTTGCAAGTGATCATGAATTTAATCAGAAGTCCCCACTTTGGGGACTTCTGATTTAGACTATGGCAAAGCATGTAGCGAATATCCATCTAAGGAGAGATGCCTTAATGTAAGATTTTTTAAGGAAAATAAATTCATATTCATATCGGGAGAACTATAAAAATTTTCATACGACCAGTCTATTCTTTGGGATATGATCGAAATGTGCTAAAGGAAAAGTTCATATACAATAAAATTATTAACTGCAAATTTTCGCATTTGGAAAGTTAAATAATTAAATGTATCACTTTGTTCACTATTTTGCAGTATTTTTTTGTAGCTGTGATTTGATAAACATATCACAAACTAATTTATAATTCTAGCGTATTTCTCCTAAATGAAAATCAAGAAAGATGGATCTAAGATTAAAAAAAAAATTAAAACAAATTGTCTGCATCTATTGCAAATTATTATAAATAATATAGACTTTTCTTCGAAAATTTCTGCGAGATTTTTATTTATAACTTATCTGTTTCGAAAACTGAAAATTCGTAAATAAATTTAATAATACTATTCAGCGATCCGTTGACATCGTCTTCCAACCATCAGAATACCTTAAAACATTGAAATTGACTTATCGATTATATATTCTATTTCAGAAATTTAAAGGATTATGTTCCCAAACTCCTGCCAAAAGATGAGATGATGACAGACCTGCTTGACAGCTTACATGGAATTCGATTAAAGGAACAAGGGCCAAAATTAATAGCATAGAAAACATTGTTCTGGAGGAATTATTTCGACGTGTCTAAAGAGATATGTGGATACGTTAAGTTCCAAACAAAAAAGTATTTTTGCTTCGTGATCTACTAACATATTTAATCGTAAAAATAGGTTTTTCAAAAATATTTCTTTTTTTAATTCAGTGAGTTTAATTCCTCAAATATCAGTGAGTTAGAGAATGATTTAAAGAAAGGTTGATGCGATTTAATTTAACCAATCCTCCGAACTAATTAAATATTCGAATTCTGAAAACTGTTTTAATTTAAATTAAGAATACATTAATTTAAATTATATATTCTTAAAATTTTAAAACACGTTTGCAGGATTAATCACATTAAAATCACCAAACATTGTTGCTTTCTCATCCTAGAAGCAAATAAAAGAGTTTTGAAATAAATACGGTTGTATTAGTCAGTTTTCCAGCGTATTTGTGATTTCCAACGATTTCGCGTTAAAATTACTTGTGTTGCTCTGAATCTATGCCTTATTCAATTTTTTTATTAGTTTGTTTTTATTAGTTTTATTATTAGTTTTATTAGTTAGTAATTTTATTAGGAAATGAAGTTCCAGTTACAATACTTTACTACTTCTAACAAATTTGGAAATATGAAAATAGTATTTTTTCCTTTCTAGGATTAAGGGAATTAAAGTTTACCTAAAAAAATTAATTTTTAGAAAATACAGGTATTTATAAATGAAAGATGTGGCATTTTATAAATTAAGGATAAATTGATGTACACTGACTACCAATAAGTATTTGGGCACCTGTGATAGAAAAGAAAAACTAAATTTATTCAAAATCAATAGTTGGTAGAGCCTCCACGAGAGGTAATTACAGCGTGGACCCTCCAGCGCATACTTTCCACAAGTATTTAAATGACAGCTAGTAGTATTTTCTTCCACTCGGCTTGGAGAAGACATAGAAGTTCTTTCACCGATTTTGCACGGGTAGTGCACCCCTGAATTCGGCGATTCAACTTGTCCCAGAGGTTCTTGATAGGGTTCAGGTCTGGATCCTGGGCAGGCCAGTCCATTCCATGAACTCCATTGGCACCATACCAAGCCTTGGTTAACGTCGAAACATGACAACTGGCATTGTCGTCCTGAAATTAATAGCATAGAAACCCAGACTCTGCCATCCGAACAGTAAAGGGTGAACCTTGATTCGTCACTCCAAAGAACCCGTTTCCACTGATCTACGGTCCAATTTCGATGTGCTTTGCACCACATTAACCGAGCAGCGCGGTTGGACTTTGTGATCAAAGGCTTATGGGCAGCAGCACGACTATGAAAACCAAGCAGATGTGCTTCCTTACGGATGGTATTCATTGAAACAATACTCCCGGATGCCTGTTGAAACTCCTCGCGGATGGTTCGGAAGAACCGTCGGTTGGGTACGGTTCTTCCGAATTTCTCTGGACAGCACTCGTCGGTTCGGTCTCTATCTCCCAGTTTCGTTGGTCTGCCGACTCTGGGCATATTCCGACAGTCACCGCTCACCTTCCAATTCTTAATCACATAGGCCACTGTCGATTTTGGGTACTTCAGATCGCTAGATATGTTCCTTAAGGATCGGCCCCATTTGTGATACCCGGTAATTATACCTTTCTCGAAATCAGAGAGCTCTGAACTGCGAGGCATCTTGCATGCGACTAAAGCCGATGCTGTTTCCTACACGATATATACCGGCGGTGTCCGTGACGTACCTTAGGACCGCAGATATCGTCATTTGCATAGGTGTCCAAATACTTATTGGTAGTCAGTGTATTACCTTACCCGTGGTAAAACGTACACCGTAAGCATTGGCAATTGTCCGAGTTTCTAATGCGCTACCTGCTGTTGTTTGTCATGCTTACTGCGCAGTCGCAGCGTCAGTTTCCAAGATGGCGGCACCTCAACAGGAAAAGGCTTTCTGTGTACTCCGTTTTGAGGTGTGCAGATCTCTGGTTTCAGTGCAGCTTGAGTTTCATGCACGTTTCTGTGCAAGTTTTCTGTTGCGGTTTCCCGCGAAAAAGAGCACTGCCCATTTTTCTTGGAAGAAGAAACTGTGATCTGTGACTCATTTCTAAACATGTTGTAAACCTGGTTGGACGCCAATAATGATGATTACATTTTGCAACTCGATGGTGCTCCGCCCCATTTTCACAGGAATATACCAGAGCTTAATAGTGCTCTTCACCAACGCTGGATTGGGCGTGTTGCAACAGCCGACAGCAACCATCTCCCATGGCCACCCCGTTCGCTGGACTTAATACCATGCGATTTCTTTCTTTGGGCGTTTGTTAAAGACAGAGTTTATGTACCATCAATCCCCGTGTCCTTTGAGAAAGTCTGTGATCGGAGAAAGCATGTACTGCAAAACGTGGCGGCGAACATCTTACAGGCAATGCACGAGCATGAGAAGAATTTGATTACCGTGCAGATGCATGTCGTGTGACCAAGGGTGCATATATTGGAGGATTGTGATGAATGCCTCAAAAACTTGAATGGTTATCGCTGCTTATGCTGTAAGGTTTAAAAAGTAATACATCGATTCATTATTAATTTTTTAAAACCGCGCCATTCATTTATAAACACCCTGTATAATTATAAATTTCAGATGTTTTTAAATTCGCAATAGTGTTTGTGTTGGATCGTTTTATTTGTATTGAACTTTTTAGACCAATTTCAACTTCATTTAAATAGTACATACATGTATTTCACATTCCAAATATTGTTGTAAATAGCAAACGCAAGATCTGCTCGATTATTTTACGATAACTTTAAAAATTGCTCTTGATGAATGTAACTTTGGACTCTTGTATTTCGAAAGTGAATCCTTTATACAATTTTGAGCTTCCTTAAATATTCCCAGTTTTCTCCTTATTAAACTACTCATCTTAAGCTGAGTAAATAAACTTGCAAGCATTTTAATTTCTAACGAGATACAGAATTTCTTTGCTAGTGGGATTTAATTTACATTGGTCAAACTAGAGCCTTAAAATTTTGCGCTAAGAAACATGAAGCATATGTTTCTTAGCTCATGTTAGGAAAAGGAAACACATAAATCCTCTGCTGCCCGACATTGTTAGTCCCAATATCACGTTTTCCACTTTTGTGCAGCCAAAATTTTCAAAAAATCATATGTGCACCCCACATGACTTCCTCCCCAAATACACTTCAAAAATCAATTTTTACAATTAAAATTAGAGTTACTAAGCAAAAGGAAGCAATTCGGTTGACGGTGGGGAGAAAAAAAACAAATTTTTCGGTGCCCAAAACTGAAAGTCAAATTTCGATCGCACTGGGCAAAAAGATACTGAAGTTTTAACACCAACTGACTTAATTCATTATTCTACTAAGAGTTTGAAATGTAAACAAATAGCGGCCTCGTTAGGCCTAGAGTCACTTACATTTTAAAAATTTGATAATCCTAAAACTATTGCATGCAGATTGACATAAGGCATTAAATACTTAACCAGAGCATAAGAATAATATACTTCCATCATTTTTAAATAAAAAAATGCGCAATACACCACCATATAAGAATAAAAGCGCAGTGCTCAATGAACCGGATAAGTGGGTGGGTATATGTATACATATATGTATATATACATACATATATATATATATGTATATGAAATGTAATTTCTCATACATTATTTGTTTTGTGCAGCCGGGGTAACAGGAATGAGACAAATTTTGGAATATAAAGTGGTAGGTTTATTTTAGCATCCATCTCACAAGCGTTTCTCCTCGTACCTTGAGCAGAAGCCCAATTTATCCCTATGTGTGCGTCACGAGGGTCATCCAATCAGCGATATTAATTGAAATCACGAGGTGACGCTATCTTCTCATCAGGAGTGTTCTTAAGGACTTTATGTAATATGACAGATTTATGAGTTTGGCGATTTGGCGGGCGCCAACAGGTTAATATATTTTATACTAAAGAAAGGATTTCGCCAAAATTTAGGAACAGGGATGCAATTTAGGTAGAGAATCGCCAACACATTATTAAGCAATATTATTAGAATTTAATTTAATCAATTGATTTAAAAATAGCATTATATATATATATATATATATAAACGTTTCGTATGGCTAATTGCTGGAACAAAAAAGGGAAGGTACATAACTAGATGTCATAGAAATCCCATACACAAAATTTCAGCATTCTACAGCTAGTCGGTTTTGAGCTATGCGAGATACGTACATACATATGTACGATTCATGTTGCCTTAGAATTTTCCACAATCGTTATTTGGCTTATAATTTTAACTGAGATATTCAGAAAAATTCTTTAACGTAGAGGAACATCTTAGAAATATTAGATAACTATCCTTTGTCTGGCTTTTAAATATACCGGAAAAATGCCTAAAAGGAACATCAAATATTAAATTAAAAAACTGCACCCAATCTTACTCTGCAGAACAACTTTATCAAAAAAAATAATAAGACACACATTTGAATAAAAATGTATTACATATAAAAACATTACAATGAAATAAGCAGTATCCCTTAATACAAATATCATCCTAACAAATAAATTAACGAATTTCCCGTTGCCTTCTCTAAACAAACGTCCAGTATCAAAAAGAAACACTAAATTTAAAAACTGCACAGAATTATCGCCCTCATTTTTTTCAAGTGGCAACAGTGCTGATTTTCAACAGTCAGCAGTCCAGTATGCAAAGCATTGATTGCAAAACTGTTGCCAAAACCACATTTCTAAATTAATGAAACTATTCAAAATTATGCGATTTCATCAAAAAAGATAAAGTAAAAAAAATCTGATTCGAATTTTGAAAAAATCGCTTCGAAGTGCTCTGACTGTTGTCTAGTTGCGCCTATGTACCAAATTTCGTAGCCCTGGGTCTATTAGCTTACGCGCAGCACGAACGAAAGACACACACATGCACAGACGGACTCTTTCTTTTATTATATGTAGAGATAAGTACTTAAATGAAGTTTCTCCATAATAATGCCTTTCACTTGCCATTATTCTTTCGCAATGAACCAAGAAATAAATACATTTATGAAACAAACAAGCGAATCAGAGTTGTCAGAACTATAATTTATTGCGAAATTTCATTCGATACTTTGCTTCGTGTATTGTTTTGTTTGATCAATTTATTTCCATTAACGTTATTTACATATCGAACGTGATAGATGTCTTTACTATTTCGTAAAAGTACTTCCGAAATTACGTTGCGATGTAATTATTTGTAATTAAGGACATTATTTGTTTAGATAAGGTTTACAATAAAGAGCTTTTCGAGAATTACTGAACTTAATGAATGTGGTAATTGGCGATGTAATATAGTTAGTCAGAATATAACTTTCAAGTAACTTGCATTAATCGAAACAAATGCAAATAAATCCACATCTTAGTCGAGTTACGAACGTATATAAAGAAAGATGTTGTATACTGAAATCATTTTTGATAAAGATATTATTCGCAATAAATTTTTTTCTGCTGTCGAATATGATGCTTTTAGTATTTTAGTTATAATTTTTAATGTGTTCGATGTATTTAGTCTGTACTGGATCGCACTTATGAATCTGTTTCTTTGATAAGAACTTGATGTTTTTTATTCTATTCATGTGCGTTCGGGTGTTTAGTCGGAAATACCGATTTTCGTCAGCAACGCGCAAAGATTGAGACAACCGGAAGGAATGCGTCTCCATTCCAGCGGGAAACATTTACGGTCCATAAGTTCTGTTTAGATGTTTTCATGCTGCAAAAAATAAGTTATCCGAAAAGTTGGAAACATCTCAGAAGGAAATACTTGTCTCCATTTTCCAATACAGTCCTTACTTTATGCATAAAAATAAAACAAAATACTATTTACTAGAAGCTTCTGAATTTAAAGTTTAGCACTGTTATATTTCATTAGGATTAAAGCGAAACTTCGTATGGAACCTGATCCTTTTATCAAAGCTGTAGAAAAAGTAGAAGAAAAACTTTAATATTTTTTTCTGAGTAATATGGATTAGTTTTAAGAATAAGAAAGGAATGTGAAATTCTCAGTTATACTTGAGAACGTTGAATGATTTATCTTATCTTATAATCTTCGAACTACTTTAAAGGAATTTTGTTTTATCCGTTTATTTCATTAGAAGGAAGAAAAAAATCCTAAGACATTTTCGCATAATTCTTCTTTCCTTCATTTTTTCCTTTTCTTCTGCTTTGCTTTAAAGTTCAGTTGGTTTAATTAATAATTTGGTGATCAAGTTTCATAGGCTTAATTTTTGCATGGCTGATAATAATGTACAAACATAACTACTTCTTTCTAGTTTATTACAGTTTGCGCTTGTTACTGTATAATGTTTAGCATGATCATTGTATACCAACTTTGTATATTAATTGCCAACTATTTTTGAATGATTAATGATCAGTTTTATTGATATAAGTGTGTCAAATAATTCATTAAAATTATATGCAAGGTATCTTCATCAATCAAATGTAGATGAGATGTTTATCAGGACGTGTTCAAATGTTCAAAATGACTCCTTTGCTTTAAGTGTATAAGTCCGTTCGATTCTGGCTTTCCAATGACATGTTGACTGCCAGTAGGATCAATCTAATAAAAACCGTGATATTTACTTTCTTCCGAGCTCTGTACAATAATGCAATTTTCTGCTTAAATGAAGAATTTCAACTGACCCTATGGGCAAAAGTCAAACAGTGTTAAGTTTGGCTTCGCGAGAGATTTACTCAAAACTACCTGGTGATGAATCGCGCCTACAGGAAAATGAAAATTATTCCATATCAAGTCGGTATGTTGAATCTGGGAACCTTTGTGTAATATTCGCAGCACTAATTAGATTGTATAATATAACGAGAACTGATTTTGATTGAGTGAACCTAATTGGTTCTGATGTGTATTTCTGCAAATTTTATAAACAGATCTCGTTTAATTCATCCTAGGACTAAATTCGGTTCAGAATAATATACAAAGACATTTTAAAATGTCTTTGAGATACTATCTCATCGTCCTCATTTGTTGACAAGTATTCGAATGGGGATGGTGCAGTGTATGAAGATGCTGTAATGTAATATAATGCTTTAAGAGCACTAAAACTCTTCATAAATCAAAACGTTTAACTCATAAAGCTTTATCAAAAAATTCCGTTGTTATGTCATGTGGTTTTCTCCAGTGAGGATATCCGTAATTGTAACTAGCAAACAACAGTTTCTGCTCTAAAAGCTCTTAAAATTTGAATATAAATGGTCATTAAATGTTTCTTATTACCTTGTACTTCTGAATAAATTTCTATGCTTAGAATGGATGACTGAATTCCAGATTAAATGTCTATTTCTATTAATCGACCGATTTAAATTATCTTAAAATATACGAATATCTTTACTTCAAGAATATTTGTTAAATAAGGATGATATTTATCTTTTTTCAAAGGCTTTATTTTCGCAATTACGAGAAATCAAGAATAACATATGTCTGCTACAGCAATATTTTTTCTTCTCTAGAAATCCAAATTCTCAGTAGAATAGTTATTAAGGTATAAGAGGATATAATATTTCAAAAGAGGACAAAGTATTTTATAAGAGGACAAAATATTTCAAATTTATAAGAGGACAAAATACTTCAAAATTTTACTGACATTATAGTATCAGTAAAATTTTGAAATATTTTTATGAAAAGAAATTTTTCCGAGTACTCATTGCAACAGAGACATGAAATCGAGATGATGATAATATTTGAAATTATATGAATTTTTAAGACAATTTTTTATGCGTAAACATGGAAATCTAAATTTAAATTTGCATTGCATATAATATCAGTATCAGAAATATTTTTAATTGTGGTTTACGTATGATTTCTACTGTAATTCTAGCCAAAAGATAACAAACTTATTATTAACGCAGGTTTTTCATATTGTATTAAATAATATATATATGTATAAATAAATATTGTATAAATTCTCAATATGAAAAAAAGAGATGCGTAAGTTCATGATGAAATTCTGCTTTACGTAAACATAAATATCATAAATTCGAACGCAAAACTTTTGGATCTCTCTACTTAAGACTCCCTTAATTTAAAAGATATAAGCATTCAATCCAGTTGTTATACTATTCACACACAGCAACGATTAAAATCACAGAAGCATATCATTATACAACAAACTAAATTAAACTTTCAAGTTGGTATATGATGTTTGCTGTTTCCTTTTTATACTATAGTCGAAAGAAATTTTCGAGATATTCTAGAAGCTGTAAGAACTTCCTAGAATATAAGTATTTGATCTGCGCTGCTCTAGGTCTCGTAAATGGGTTTTTTTGAAAAACCTTGAAAAAACTTGCAAAATTCTCCAAGCTGTAAAACATTGCCATTTAATGCAACAATTTTGTTACTCCACCTCTAATACTTAGAGAAACTATAATATTTGAAACATTTATTGTATAATATGTTTCCAAAATCATAATAAAAATCAAACATACTTTTCACGATAGTGGCTGTATCTGTACCTGGCACACTTCTACCTCTCAACTGATTAATCACCATCTAGAACTCTTGTTTCGAGAATTCTCACCCAGTATCAGAACAATAATCTACTAATTTCAAATCTTTTATATCAGTCAACTCAAAGTACTCATCCTCATCATTTGTGTATAAAACATCCTTTAAAATTCTTTCCAAGAATTTTTCCGAAATCTTCTTCGCCTTCCGGCCTTTTATAGATAATCGTTTTCTTTGCTTTTCCAGCTGATATTTTTAAAAATATATCGTAATATTCTCTGCTACCGAAAAAGTAATAATTACTTTCTTGCATCGATTTTTTAATCAATCTCTTATACAAAACCAGCTTACATTTACATACATCTCTGTATACTTTAATCTCCATTTTAATATTATCCATCTAGGTGTTTTTTCTTAAGGGCTCCCACCCTTCTTTTCGTTTTTTCCGGTTGAGGTGTTCATCGAGAAATTCCCTTGAATTTTTTTCTTATTGAGTTTTTAAATTTTTATCTGCTTATTTAATTATCACTTTTTCCAACACCTGAGCCACCTTATGTATTTTCTTTCCTTCTTAAGGGTTCTCAATATTTTTTGTAACCTTTGAATACCCTTTTCCATCTTTTTTCAAATGCGATCTAATATATTTTTATCTCTATTGTATCTATATTTCTGTAAAATTACTTCCGTATCATTATTTCCTCTCAATAAAATACATTTATGATCGCTAAAAGTCTCGCAGTCCAAAACAATAAATGGATAATCTTTTATGACAATCTTCTTAGAAGCGAATGCCAAATCCGTGAACCCCTCGCCAACATATTAGGAAAACACCGGAGGAGAATTAAAACTATTACATAAAGCAAGTTATTATATATAATAAAATCATTTATAATGAAATCCCGATTATCATTAAAAGAAGCCCACGGTTAAAATACTTGGAATTAAAATAGCCGACAGTTATATATCTCTTAAAACATTCTTCTAATTCAAAAAGATGACCATTTAAATCTTCTGAGGGCGAGAAGTGAACCAAAACTAGCCCCAGTGTATCTTCACTCAATTTAAGTGAAACAACCACAACCGTATCTTCAATCCAATCTCTTAGAAAATCAAACTCTTCATTTAGAACAATTGTAGAGACATTATAGGTTGATTCGAAAAGCCAGAGAGATGAAAAATTAGCAATCGCCTTCTCCGAGAATCGAACCACTCACTTCTGGAATACCGGCCCATCGTGCAGGACCACTACACCACGAAGGCACCCTAGGAAAGTGGGAGAAATACCTTATACAATGATTGCAACCCTGTCTCCTTCTTTATGAACAACTCGCCTGGTTCCTTGGACCCAGGCAATTTTCTATTGATACAGTATGGTTCTTGAATGAAGTGATTCCAGCTTATCCTTTGTACATTCACACTTTATGTAAAATTATAGGCCAAAACATATAAAAGCCAGGCCAAATCTTCGGCCGCCGTAAAACACAATGAAACAATAAAATCTTAAAAACGGTTCCGCCTTAGAAAGTTAAAATCATAGTAAAATTCATAAAATCCTAAAATTCATAAAATCCTAAAATCCAAATATAACATTTTAAAACTTCAATAAAATATATTTAAATATTTAAGTGATAAATTATCAATGCCAACTTCTCTTTTATACGTTTCACAACATTTTTTCTGTGTGCGTTATGATTTATATCATAATTAGTTTTAATTTTTTCATTTGAGATTTTACAATTAATACACTTTTTAGGATTAATACAAACTGCGCTTTTAAACTTATAAGTCTTACTCTCGTGTGCTGCAGAACAGTTTATAAATGCAATTTCATTTCTGTAAGTCCTGTAGACGTGATAGTGAACTTTAATCATTTAAAATAGGGCTTTGGTTGTAAATACAACTTGACTGTGTAGGCTTAAGCCTGGAAATTTTCAGGCTACGTTCACTCTGTCATCTTCTAAAATTTCATACTGACATGTAGCACTTAGGGGGAATACTCGGTGACTGATCCCCTCCTGTTCTCTCCATTTTGTTTTAAACAATGGTCTTACACAATTTCCGGGACATCCACAATCCTTTTTCATTTTAGCTACTAAATCATCATCAACGACAAGGTCGCAAACATCATATAAATAATAATTATGGTTGTAAAAATCTTTTTTTCTTGTTTGAATTTTATCCCACAAATTCTCTTTAAAATTAATCCTGACATCTTCCTTTTGTTTCAGCCTAACCATCAAGTCACCATTTTATCTTTAACAGGAACTCATTGCTTTGACCTCTGCTTCTTTCGGTTTATCTTTATCAGGAATTTGTCATACACATCGATATCCAGATGTAACGGAATTAAGTATTAATTCATTCTCTCTCCATAACTCCTTCCCTCCCAAATGCTTCTTTATCAGTTTCTACAAATTCATTTCTAGTTTGCTTCTCCATAAGTCTATCTTTTTCTCTCTACTTATACTCTTAATTTCACAAAGGGCACTCATCCTTGTGCACATTAAACCATCCTATGTAATTTTCAAATTGCAAACCATCAGCAAATCGGTGATTTTATCTGTACTAGCTGCCAGTTCATCCGTTATTTCTCTTGCCACTCTTTACCTTTAATTTATTTACAAACTGTTATAATGATTAAACTGCCACCAGAACCTCCGTTAGAAGGTTCGCTATTGTATAATGTAATTTTTTCATTTCCTTTTCAATAACTTTCTGTTCATAAGCCACATGCTTTTTAATTTTTAGTCCAAAGGGGCTTTTTCCCTGAGAGACTATTTTTTTCGTTTTGCGATTTTGCATTGAATCACTATAAATGTCCGTTTCACTTTTCAAACTGTTGCCATCCAATGTTACAGTCCTGCATTATATTTGAAGAAATTAAATAATGAAAAATCTGTATAAATGTATGTATATTTCTCGCATTCTGATGAAACAAAGGTACATAGAGCCATCGAATTTTGAATGACGTAATCCTCCTACAAATATGGGCGTGTGGAAGACCAAAATTGAAATTTGGAATTTGTTTTATTATCTATTTCCTATTTTGTAAGACTTTAACAAATTTTTGATTAACAAATTCAAGGATTTCAAAGCGAGCAGTGGCAACACCCTACGGGGGGGGGACCTTTTTATCTTCTGCGTGCGGAACTCTGTATCGGAAATTCTAAAGATATGCTCATTTTAAACTTATTTTGTGACATTGCTGTTGAATTGAAATTTATGTTTAAGTGCGAAGAACATGATATTTAATAAGTAAAGGTAACACACAAAACGTTAAAAATAAACGCCTCTTTGGACCTAATGATTAAAAAAAATTTTTTTTAACTTTCAGATTTTTTTTTAATCACTTCACTCTTTTGCTCACTCAGTTTTATATAGCTCATATTAAAACAACATTATTCTTTAAAAAAAATTAAAAAGTCTCTAAATCCATGAGACGACCGTACCTTTATACACATTAAAATATGTTAAAAATCCAGAATATAATATATGAATAAAGTTCAGAAAAACTCTCAAGTAATCTTTAAAATCGCTAAAAAATTTCTAAAAACCATGCAAAGATGTTGTAGGGTTTTGCTTTATTTTTCTAATAGTTATTTTTATTAACGCAGCTTTTCTTTACTTATTTTCCTACCAGAATGAGTTTTCAATTTCATGCTTTATGCAAAATAGGCGTTTAAATTAGAGAAAGCGTGTTCTGCTTTTCGGCCACATTGTTGCTACGATTTAAAATTTGCTAGTTTACGGCTGTGCTTATAGCGTACCCGTTAGGCTACGCTGGTGATTTTTAGATAAAAGCCAACTACACATTAACCAACTTTGTGCAACTCAAGGCTGTTTATTATACTTTAGTTAAATTTTGCCTTTTCTATTTTAAGTTCGAGTCAAAATTGTTGATTTTTTGTACACCCAAGAGGGTCCATCTATAAATCTAAATGAATTCCAATAAAAGGATATTTTCACCCTTCTTTGGAGTTGTTATTTATGCAACTTCGTTGTTATTACGGAGTTCTTATTTACGCAACATAGCGAATAGTCGCTACATAGTTCTACTAAGTTCTAGCAGATAAAGGACTTTATTTAAGCTAGAAAATTACAGTGTAACGAAAACATCTTAAAAGCAGTTCTTTGAAAATATATAATATTCACCCACAGTGCAAAAAGAGGGGATTTGGTGTACCAACGTTTTTTCCAGATGTTAACAGTTTAAGTAAATGCTCACTGTGATAGGCTTAGCAACGTGCAGCAGCAAAATGTTCATAAAAATTTACACGCACATTAAGTCCATGAAACAAAGCTAAAAAATAATAGTAGATATAAAAATATATTCGTGAACGTTAGATTTAAGCATTTAAATAGCTCTAAACAAAAAATCATGCACTCTTAATTTACCAAGTGGGCGTAAAAATACTGCTGTTTTTAAACATATATTTTACAAAAGCATGCCCTAAGATGCAGTACACAATTTAGAACTATAAACACATGAAATTAAAATACAAGTTCATATATTTACTGAAAAATAAGCTGAAATTCCTCAGATCACCCAAAGTGTTGCAACACTTTTGTCGACATGCGCAGCACATCAAGCAGGTCATCCTGTTTTGACATTGTATTAGGTTAACGATCCTACACATACAGCCTTAAATGTTCGCTTTTGATTATTGTGAAGTTTTTATGAACTTTCTTCATATTCTACGGATTTAAATCCTATGGAACATGTATTCAATGAGTAGGAGAAAAGAATAAAGAAACATAAGTAGTTCTTATACAGGAAAGAAAGAAATGAAGCATTCTTACACGAGAACATTAGCTGAATCCTAACTGATAACCCAAGCAACAATGTACTGTTATATATTTTTTTAGCTTGTGTGACAATAATACGCTCATTCCTAAATTTTGTATAAATACAAATTACGCACAAAATAATTTGAAAAATGCAATTTATTAACTTTAGCTCCTGCTGTTTCTGAATCACAAGCGATTTCTGATTTTTGAGTACAGCGCTCTTTATTAAAGTGAGTATGCTTGCTGTTTCTTATTGCCAGTGGTTCTAAGATCTCGTTTAAAGAGCGAATAGAGTAGTTATTCAGTTGATCCAATAAAATTCCAGGTGTCTGCTTGTATCGATCAGACATACATATATTGTACAGCAGTTGATGTGTTGCAAGTTTATATCCCAATTAGCATAACTTTTCTTTCGTGCAGTATCTTTAGTTTAAACTATGAAGTGTATTAATTAGTAAATATTTAATTCATTTCTATTTATTTGAATTTTAAATTCT
Organism: Stegodyphus dumicola; assembly: GCF_044657685.1. Lineage (NCBI taxonomy): Eukaryota > Metazoa > Arthropoda > Arachnida > Araneae > Eresidae > Stegodyphus > Stegodyphus dumicola. The sequence continues at coordinate 139,222,048 of NC_140777.1, forward strand.
TATTCCTGGTTCAGAATACAAATCTCCAAGACACTGAGGTAACTACCAGTGTCCGTTAAATCTAGTTCCACATATTGTGACATGGCATAGTTCAACTTGAGAGCTACAAGAAATATATAAAATTTATTTCGCTGTTTAAAAAGTCCGAAGAATCCTACACTTTTTGTCATGATTTTGTTCGAATTGTACATATAAATAAAATGAACATTTTTGAACTTTAGAATTTTGATTACAAAGTTGAATTTATAATTGATTAAAGAAAATGTTCTTATACTCAATGTTCATTTTCTATTCAACAGGATAAAATCTTAAAAAGAAGTAATCACTTCACTAAGCTCATTATTTCAGCCCTATAACCCACACTAACGACATCACATCCATTTTCTGCATAATACATGAAAACTGCTGCGGTATCTCTTGAGATTTATGGAATACTCCAGACGTAAAAGAACCCACTTGGATGACTCCAATTAAACTCACTCCTTTCCGACATCAAATATTTAATCTCAGACAGCTTTCATTATTATAGATGATAGAGTAATCATTAGGTAAAACTATATGTGACAGAATTCATACTCGCGCTCTCTAGTTAATCTCTTCGTGATTTAGTGATACTTTATAAGTATTACATTAGAAAAACACGCTTAAGTTATGTTAATCAATGTGTACTGCATTCGCTTGAATGAAAAGGATTAAAACTTGTTAACGTTGTTTAGAAAACTTCATTTTGTGAGAAAAACGTTTCAGATGTCAATATCGTAGGAAAATAGAGATTTCACATATCAAATCAAGTGTTCAACTGGTTCAAACGTTCAACTGTTCGTTGTTTTAGCTGCCACATATTTTCCACACTACAACTGACTCAAATGCTCACTTCCGGAGTTATCACTTTATAATAAGAAAGACCGATTAAAGGGTATTCTCTCAAAAATATATAATAGTATCTTAAATTATCTTTACATGTACACAAAATGCTATTTCCCCCAAAAATGTTAAATAGAATTGAATGAATTCAGCTTGCGTGATGCTTAACACTTACATACAAACTAAAAAATTGTAAATTAATGCACTCAATTATAAGGTATTTTCTCCCTTCTTACTGGTGCCTTCGTGGTGTAATTGGAAGCATAGTCGACGTGGCGAAGTCCTTGCACAATTTTCACATCTTCTGCTTCAAAAAAAAACTAATGACTCACTTTTCAAACTTTGGCCCCACTTTGCTTCCACTTCGTAAAAGGAAGTAAAAATCTGTAAATATTATGTTGGGCTGCGCATAAAGCATTTCCTCTTCAAAACTTTCTATTATATATAAATTAATTTTCATTTTTCACCACTTTATTTAATCATTTATTTTTTAGATAAGCAGACGATATTTAGGTATCGGAATGAAGTTAATCCAAATTCATTTTTCATCACTGGCCGGCCAGCGGCCGAGCAGTAAAGTAGCTGAATACTGGTAGTTCGGTTCGCGCGTTTTCGTTTTCGAAAACGCCCGTTCGCGGGATTCCTGGCTCGTATACGAGCCAGTTTCCCAGTTCCTCCATGAAGGCATTCCTCCCCTTAGGCAGATAGTCCTCGAGGCTTTGCCGTAATCACACACCCACACATTTTTCACCACTTTATTTAATCATTTATTTTTTAGATAAGCAGACGATATTTAGGTATCAGAATGAAGTTAATACAAATTCATTTTTCACCACTTTATTTAATCATTTATTTTTTAGATAAGCAGACGATATTTAGGTATCGAAATGAAATTAATGCAAATAAAATACACTTCTTCGAGTCTCGTGTGTCTGAAATGTTAATGCAAGTAGCTTGATGTAACATTCCCATAAAATTTCCGATTTTCGTAAGTGGGTCAGCGTTGTTACGGTAAATAAACTTAAAACTTTCTGCAATTAAACGATCTCTCATAAAAAGTTTCTACTTGAAATTCAACTCGGAAGTTCCAAGCTCAAATTTGAAATCGATTCGCATCAGCTGAAACGGATGCAGTTAACGAGTTTCTTTTAAATCTGGGCACAGAAGTTTCACTCATGCACATTAATTCTTGAATATATTTTCTGATTTCGTAAGCTGATTTCACTTATCGTACTGGGATAAACTGTGTTTTCTTGACCAGTTTTTTGTATGTATTTTGTAATTAAAATTTAGCGCTAATTATTTAAAAACTACTGGCGTGATTTTTACAAAAATTGGCAGTTTCGCATAATTTGAGTCGCAGAATCGAAATATGGAAAACTATTGGCATGCCATTTCAGAAAAAGTCCGTTTTGTGTCAACATACCTATATTAGAACAATGCTATATATAAATCTAATGTATATCCTGAGTCGCGCTTTCGAGACATGAAAAACGCAAGTTGGATTTCGTCAATCGGCTCAATAAAACGGGAGATCTAGAACTGTTCATTTTTTTCTTTTCCGTAGTGGGCATCAAAGCATAGATGTCGATGTTTGTGCATCTGATTACTGAAAACAAAGAACTGGTTCACTGAAAGAAGGATATTCTGAAAAGGATATATATTATGATGATAAAACAGATATATACTTCAATGCATTTCCAGGAAAATCATTTTATGTAAAGGAACAAAAATTGAAGGTAGTCTCTCTCAGTTTAAAGAACCGCTGGTGTTTAATGCGTAGGATTACTAATGGAACAGTGAGGATGTTATAGAACAAATAAAACAAAGAAAATATTTTAGACACACACATATTATTTTATTTTTTATTACATTTATTTGTTCAAAATGACCCTGTGTTAAATTGGTCAATGATATGAGAAATAAGATAGTACATAATTTAAGATGTCTGCAGTTATATTTGTTGTAAATGTTAAATCCATAAATGAATTAGCAAATGATTGATTTACTAGCTCAACCGAATAAAAGAAAGAAAAGAAAATATATAAAAAACGTAGTGATTTATTGACAATGCAAATTATCCTTCTCGTTTGCTACTACAATATGTAAAAATAATTTTTTATACCCCCCCACTCAATATGACAGATTAATCTGGTCAATAGAGCCGCTAATTATTCTTTCGTTTAAAGCTTCTGATAAAAAAAGTAATTTTAAAATAAATAACTGCAAAAATGAAAGTGACATATGCAATAAATTTAGCTAACGTAGTTTAGATATTATCAATGGACTAAAACTGCATGAAAAGAAGTTAAGCAAAAACTAACTTAAATTTTTTTTACAGAAGCTAGTTTTAATAAATATCCTGTAGCATTTATTATTGAATTTGATAATGAATCTGAAATTAATATTCTACCATCGATGAATACATTTATCTCAAATATTATTTCTGTTTCTAAAGGGTATCCCAAAATTAACGCAAGATTTGAATTTGGCGCCATTTTTGCATTAAGTTGTTCGCAACCCTGAAAAAAGAACAGTTTGAAAGCCGAGATTTTAGGGTTAGTGAAAATGGAGCGTTATACGATACAACAACGTGTCTTCATTATTGAACAATATTTTTTAAATAATGAAAGTTTGGCGGCCGTAGTTCGAAAATTTTATACAAAATATGGTAAAAATAGTGTTTTAACGTCGTCAACTGTGAAAAGATTAATTAAACAATTCGTGGAGACTGCATCAGTTGGAGACGCTAAACACACCGGTCGTCCAAAAACAAGCCGTTCAAATGTCAATATTGAAGCAGTGCGCGAGAGGGTTGGTGAAAACCCAGGAACATCAATTCGACGTCGTGGACAAGAATTGCGAATTTCAAGAAGCTCTCTACAGCGTATACTCACAAAAGATATGTGCCTTCATGCTTACAAAATTCAATTAATACAACAACTGAAGCCTAATGACCATGAACAGAGAAGAAAGTTTGTGGAATGGATTATTAATCATCAAAAAGTTGATGCTGGTTTTTCGAGCAAAATAATCCTAAGCGATGAAGCACATTTTCATCTCGATGGCTTTGTTAATTGCCAAAATTGTCGTGTTTGGGGTTCGGAGAACCCACGTGTGATTAGCGAAAAACAAATGCACCCACAACGTGTCACTGTTTGCTGCGAATTTTGGCAGGAGGCATCATCGGATCATACGTTTTTGAGAATGAGGCTGGTCAAGAAGCAACTGTTAATGGTGCTCGATATCGCGACATGATAACGCAATTCTTTCTGCCGAAATTGGATGACATTGATGTGGCCAATATGTGGTTTAAAAAGACGGTGCCACATGCCATACAGCCAATGAAACAATACAATTACTGCATGAGACATTTCTTGATCGTGTAATCTCCCGTTTCGGTGATTAGAATTGGCCCCTTAGATCATGTGATTGAACACCATTAGATTTCTCCTTATGGGGTTATTTGAAGTCAAAGGTCTATGTCAGCAATCCCACAACCACACGTGCATTACAAGAGGAAATTAAACCCTGCGTCAACGAAATTCAGCAACAATTATGCAGAAAGGTCATGAAAAAATTCGACAAAAGGGTGCGTATGTGCCAGCAAAGCCGTGGAGGCCATTTGCGCGATGTGTTATTCCATAAATAACCCTATCCTATGTACTTTATAATTCACTTAAAAAATAAATATCTAAAGACTAAAAACTCTCTTTTATATTGAGTTCAAATCTTGCGTTAATTTTGGGACACCCTTTAAATACACTTTAACCGATGGGATGGCAACAGTAGAATGTGTTAATCAAACTGAACAAAAATATTAAAAAACATAATTGATCGTAAAAAGGAAGAATCGGATGAATAAAATTATTAAGAATGCTGTAAATGAGATCTTTTATTGCTTAGGTTTAGTGGAGCGTGTAATACGCTAAAAACTTTGAAAGGCACTCATAATAATGGTGAGAATGTTTAAAATAGATATTTGAATGGAAGCTGTCTCTGAAAAATCATACAAAGCAACCGCCACAAAAGCATTACTGATTATTTTAAAGCAAAATTAAATATAAATAAATCATTTATTAATTCATATTAATTTGCAATCTTGATCGTTACGAATGTAACAATTTAAATAAATTTTAAACTTAACAAAATATTGTTAATAATAAAGGAGAAGTAAAATCAAAATTCTAGATGAGAGGGTAAATTATAAATTTTTAATATCCTTTATTTTAAGCACATTTCTCATTTAGGGGCATTCCTCTCGGCCCCAAATGTGCCTTTAAAAAAAGCTTATACTGCATATTTTTATATTATAAACTAATACAAAATAAATTATCTTCTGAATATATTTTAACTGACGAGATGACAGCAGTAGAATGAGAGGAATCAAATATAATAAAAACAGTAAAGAATTGAATTGATTGTGAAAACCAAAAATCGGGTGAAGAAGTTTATGAACAATGACAAATTAAAAACGTAATACGCGTTTACTAAGATTTTCAATAAAAATTATGATTTACTGTTTAACAATTATACTTTATTCCTTGCGATTTTATTGATGATTATTTCTTTCTTCAACATAAATGAGGCAGATTAGGGCAGACATTTTTGCTTATAAATTTTATACAGTTGAATAAATCATTTTTATTGCATTTTCTTGTTTAGCAGCGATTCAGAATTTTTAATAAGATTAAATAGGCAAATTAAAGCTTAGAAAGGAAATTCTGGTTATTTTGTAATATAAAAACAAAAGAATATGTTATGTATATAATTGTATTTTTGAGATTTATACATAAAATGTTTAAAGTCAGACTATTTCATAGGTGTGGTGTTGGTGTATTTAATTATGGCAAAGCACACTAGGGCTATCTGCCTAAGAGGAGGGATGGCTTTCGTGGAGGACTTTCTAAGGGAAACTGGCTCGTATACACGTTACACATGGGGAAAACCACGAAAACACCCATGCAGTCAGCCCGTTCGCGGGATTCGAACCTCGGACCGAACTACCAGGGTTCAGCGACATTACCGCTCGGCCGCTGGTGGGCTCTCAGACTATTTCATAAAATATATTGTTATAAATATAAATTATAGGAAGTTTTCCGGGAATGATATCTTCTGAAAATCATTCAGATAGGGATTTTTTTACCATCATTTAAACCTGTCAAACTAACTTAATCATGCAAAACTTCTTGTGACCTATATGGCAGTCAAATAGTGTACAAAAGTATCTATGTAAAAACAAAATTAGGTGATGTATTATGACGTATTATTTTTAGTTTGCAAACGAAAGAAAATTGCTTTCAGTTTTTTTTTTTTTTTTTTTTCAAGTTGTGAAAACTGTAAAAGCGTCCTTTCATGGAATGTTTTTAGTCGAATTACAATTGAAATATGATGCGAAGAAATTATTTAAATGCCCAAAAGCCTAATACATCATAGCACAAAAAATATCTAGCTCAACAATAAATTAAAAATATCACTTTCTTTTGATCGCGAACATTTCAGTATATTTATGGAAATGAACGTTCAAGAATTAAATGCAATATAAAGAAAATATTACATAAAGTAAGACCGTAACTTCTCAGCAATTCGTTTCTTTAAAGTACAGTATTTGGATTAAATTGTAAGAAAATTAATAAAAGCATTTTAGATTTTAGGATCCACTATACTAAAAGCTTTTAAGGTCATTAACAAAAGATAATCTGTCTTTTTATAGTAATAAATACATTACATTAAAGGAAAATGCTGATATCCAATTAAACGTTAAATAAATTTTTAAAAAAGCAAATTTTATTCCTAATGCTGCTTAATCAAAGATTTAATAGGAAATGGTTTTGACTGCTACCGCTTTACGCTGCACGTTTTAGCAGCAAAATTATTAAAAATACCACTGAATAAATATATTTTCAATAAATGAGCAAAATATTATTCATTTCCGTATACAGAATTTCAGAAAACGTGCAGTGATTTATTTTTTCTGAGGAAAGTATTTAGTCTAAAAGTATATAATTAGTATAGTATAGTATATAATTAGTTAGTATAGTATAGTAGTTAATTAGTATTCGCTTTCTATGAAATATAACCTTTCTAATTATGGCTCACATCTCGAATAAGCGAGTTACTGAGCCCTGTCACAAAATTTTTTGTGTCAAGATTATACACCTTAAAGGCAAAGAAATAATTAAAAGAAGTCATTAAAATGTATAATTAATGTAGTGGAATTATATTGCGTAAGTTACTCAAATTTCAGAATTCTATAATTTATAGATACATATAATAAAATATCCATTCACTTTAGGAAAAAACTGAAAATTACATTTTTATGCAATATAGACACTATATTGGTATTTAAATAAATTCATAATCATCAGTCCTTCAGGCCACTATTAACTACAGCAGTTTTATTAAATTCAATAAGAGAATAGGTGTACTCTTATTACTGGATTATGGTCAAAATTAACTTTGTTAAATCTTTTGAATCATTGAATGTTCCTGTATCTATCTGACTGCAGTACAGACCTTAAATATATTGAAACAACTTAAAATTATAATAATCAAATGCTAAAGCAAAAAAAGTTTTTAGGTTTTTGTTCAAACTGCAGTTGTCATGTGAAATTCGTCATGTTGCGCTGGGAATGATGCGATTGTCCAAAATGCCGCAATCTTTATGAAAGTTGAAAGTGGAAAAAGTGGACGATACATGAGCGGTAATGGAACCATTAACAGCTTTGCATGAAGGAAAATATCGTCTTCCCCCTTTTCCTGTTAGAATGATGAGCATTTACTGTAAGGGATCATGTATCCAGGCCCATCCGGGAAAAAGGAAGGAGTAGAGTAGAAGGCAATGTTTGTGTTCTTCTCAGTTACCAGTAATGGCTCATGTAAGGGAAATTGTTTGCCAACCTCTTCACTACAAATCAACATCACTTGAGATGAGTTAGGAAGCAGAATTCATTCCTCTCCAAAAGTACTTGTCTGTGTAAGCTTCATTGCTCTGCGGCAGGGATCCTCAACCTTTTTGTACCCAGCCGCACTTTCTAGGAAATCGGCAGGCTGACGGGCACATTTATTTTTGCAAATTCAATTTATAGGTTTATATAATTAACAATATACATAATATACAAAAGAATTATTCAAAAAATATAATTTTGAGATATAAAAATTATCGATTGTATTCTTACGCAAAATAAATACGGTAATACCTCCCAATAAGGGACATCCACCGGACCAGATATTTTGTCTATAAACAGAGGTGTCTCTTCTTCAGAGAGTGCATACTAAAAAAAATGTAATTTAATTAAAAATCCAGGCTATGTCAAGCTGTATAGTGATTAGGTTAGTTTGAAGCTGGAGTCATAAAAAATGAGCAGTGCCTTCGACGGACTGGACCTCTCTAATACGTGTCCAGCGTGTGTTACCGTTACACCACAAAGTTATGTAGAAATGAGGGAGAAAATACCTTGCAGAGCTTTAAATAAGTAATATAGTTACAGTTATTTATTTGAATTTGAAGTTAATGGAAAATGAAAATTCTTAATTAAAAACGTTTAATTACTTCAAAAATGTGTGCAATGAACAGTAGCGTTTTATACTTACAGAAATTTGTTTAAACTAATGCGTTACACAGGTTTGTTTGAAAGCTTATGTATTGCAAGCATTTGTTTCCACATGGATATTAAAGCCACTATTGATCCTAAGTCCTTCATGGTCACCAATAGTTATCATGATTTTTTTAAACTATTTTTATTAAAGCTCACATCATCAACAACAGAAATAAAATTTTTTATGCTGTCATTGTCGTCTTCAGTAAGGAAGTTTTCAGCAATTACTAAACATTCTTGCATTTTGAACTCTGCCTCTGATTTTTCAAGCAAATCGTTTTCATCAGTAGCATTTTTACTCGAAACTGAAATTTTAATGACCCGATCAGTCTGTGGAAGCCACCCAAGTGTCCAGACCTGCTCTGTTCACCTGTCTTGTTGAACACAATTTTGTGATAAGGATTTAAGAGCCTTAGTTATTCACTGAATGGTATTTAATATATGACACATTTTTCATGTTGATCGCTTTTTCCGAGAGCAGCTTGACAAAAAACATGCCGTAAAAACAGTTTTCTGCAATGATCCTTCAAACTTCTAATTATACTTTGGTCCAAAGGCTGTAACGCTGTTGGTGTATAATGGAAAAAAGTATTAACTTCACTGATTGCAGTTTTACATTTGGTGGATGGGCTGACGAATTATAAAAAAATAACAGAATCTTCCTACATTCTTAACATTGCTTCATCAAGAGTATTAACGCATTCTGATGCGCCATCCATGACTTAATATTCTAACACAATAGGCCAATAAAACGTATTGATTGATTTATTTCAAGATCTTGGTTTTTTTGGCTTTCCAAAATGCAAATGGTTGCTCATACTCTCTTTCCATATTACAACAAAGTAGCATAATGGGTATTTTGGTTCCTTCGAGCTTTTACCATCAGAGCCGAGCACTTTTCTTTTTTGAAGCATGGAGTTTATTAGGCAAAATTCGATAAGATTATCCAGCTTCATCTGCACTGTAGATGTTTTAGCGTCATATCCGTCACAAATTTCATTTATATTTTCTATCAAGTCTGTAACGTCGTGCATATCTACTGATTTTTCTTCATCCCAAATGGTATTAAAAGTAATATTGTGTCTTTGCTTAAATTTATCTAACCAACCGTTTGATACTGTGAAGTTCCGTAGTCCCAGATTTTTCGAAAATTACCTTTGCCTTTCGTGCAATAATACTCCACTTACAAGAATATTATTTTCTCTAGCAAAACAAAATCAGATGAACACTACTGTATCATTTTACATGCTTCAGATTTTCTAAATTTTATAGTCTTGGAATGTTTATTTCAATTAATAATCCACATTATTTTTGTTTCTTCTCTATCCTTTAGCACATAACTTATTTGATTTTTACTTATTCCAAATTTGTGCGCTAAATCTGTCAAACTAAGCTTTTCAATTTCCGTTACATGAATTACATCAACTTTTCGTTTTAATATTATTTTTTCCTTTCTGAATCCATACTAGATAACGTATATAAAAACCATGCACAAGTACAAAACTACGCTTCTTTTGCTCCTCAGTCCTAGCAAGAATTATGAATAATAGAAATTTTCATTCTATCGACAATGAGATCCCTATGCCTATGAAAGGAGGGCCAGTCGTTTCACCACCTTTTCTTTCCCATTGCCTTAAAACTTGTTACCACTCATTTCTTCTCCCTGCTAAAAACAGAAGCAAGAATAACTGGATTTCGAATTCTATGAATGTGAACCACAACTTGTGTGGAAGTGTGCAACTTGATTGCATCACCATTTTTCCCCCAATCTATTCTTCCGATTTTGCCTATTGAAAATCGGTCAGTGGGATTCGCTTTTCATTTTATTGCTCACTTATCACAAAACTATCTTTCAATGAGCACGAGCTTGCCTTTGAAACCTCAAAAGGTTGTAGAGATATTAGGATTTTTTTAAAACAGGCAAGACGAGAAATGGGCAAACGCCTTTGATGGGAATCGAACTACGGACCTCTGGAATACCGGCTCGATGTGCTGACCACTGCACCACGAAGGCACGCTAGGAATGCGGGAGAAATACCTTACATGCTCCCCCTTTTAAAGGGCGACTGGAGTTTTTAGGGGACCCAATCGCCAAATCCTGGGTGAGGAGAATCATCATCCAACACCCTTTTAGTTCGAGCGCCACTGCAGAGACTTAAGAATTTTTTTTTAAGCAGGCAAGATGCAAAATGAGCAAACGCTTTCGCCGGAAATCTAACCACGGACCTCTGAAATACCGGTTCAGTGTGCTGAGCACTACAACACGAAGGCACGCTAGGAAGGCGGGGAAAATACCTTATAAGATTACTAACAAAGACTTTTCTGTTTTTGTTTATTTTTCTATCTCTATCTTTATTTCTAAAAGGGTTTTTTTTTTTTTTTTTTTTTTTTTTTTCAGTGCCCTTTAAAAAGAGGTAAATACATTAAATAGAGGTGTTCCTTATTCGGATGTGTCCTTTACAGGAGGTACTATTGTAATTACTAAATAATACAGAAAAACGTTTAAAACGTTTTAGGTTTACAGTTCGTTTGCATAAAACTTCTTCATTAAAAGGTAATTCGTCATGTTAACGGATATTTGGCATTGCGTTTCATTGGCCGTTGCTTCATAATTAGGAGACTAAGTTGATATTACTGCTCGTAAGTAATCATCAAGATATTCATCTGCAAATCGAGGTCTGTATTTTGATTTTTATATTCATTGTTGAAAACAGTGATATTTGACATTTTAATTTTTGATGAATAGTCGGAGCAACGTGAAAAATTAGCCGGGATTATTCCTTCAGACTGGGACAACCCCGAGCAAGCCGGGACGTCTGGTAAGCCATTTAAAATGATAAATGTATAATTATAAACAAATGTTTTTAAGTAAATACACCTATTAATTATTAACTATTTAAATAAGTACGCTTATTAATTACTAACTACTTAAAAAATACGCTTATTGATTACTCTAATTACTAACTTTGAAGGAATTTTGCACCACATTTTATTGAAAACTTAAATGATTTTTCATCGTGGTCGCAACAGGGCATATGTAAAACAGTAGCGGGTATAATGGTGCCTGTTTGTATAGGATTAAAGACCCTTGTTTACGGTTAATAGTTCGAATGACGAGAAGAGTAAATATTTTCCTCAAATGTGAAATTCTGAATGCTGTGCTTAATCTGAAATATTTCAAGTATTATTTTTAAACCATTAAAAAATAAAAAATATTATTAGTCTTTCCTCCATTCAAAAGTGTTTTATAAAACGCATATTTTAGCGAAATTTTTAAATCTTATTCTGCAACAAAAATTTAATTATTCCTAGTACATCATTCAAATATAAAAACTTCAAGAACACATTTCTTTTATTAAAATGAAGTAGCAATTAAAGTTAAGCCAGATTATGAATAAAGCTTCCAGATGACGTGTCTTGAATTCCAGAATCATCTATGAGGAATTAAAAGCGTTGTATGATTTTTCTCTTCTTTAGAACATACAATACTATTAATGAATTAAATAGTGAAAAAAATCTGTTTTCAGTTTGGAAAACTACTTGAGAGCTAAATTAATAACTTAAATTTTTTTAAAAGGTCTGGATTAAAATAAAATGGGCTTTTGTCGGATAATTAAAATATTTCAAATGAAATAAGCCTTAGCTTTAATCATTAAATCTTAATTTTTTGTTCAGAAAAAAAAGGCGATTATGCTTTAAGAAATGAAAGGCTTTCTTCATTTGTGCTCTTGCATCATAAAGTCATAACATCATTAAGATAATTAGATTTCCGATATAGACTCCGGACAAAGACGTAGTTAATTTCTCAACGATTTCTAGTTCGATAAAGCCTTGAGAAAATTAGGTTACTACTAATATCGCACAACGGCAAGGTAAGTTACAATTACTGATCACTCTGTTTAGCTTCCTCTTGAGCTGAATAAATGCAAACCACCCCAGATCCAGTGAAATTATCAAGCCTCGGAAATTTGACTAAGAAATCTGGGCTCCTACTTGTTCGAGTTCTAGAAGACTTATAATGCTTCTTAACAGATTGTGCCCGGAACTAAGTATAACGTATGGCAAATCCTTGAATGGACGTGTAAGCGGCTTACCGCTATGTGTGAGATGAAGCAGAACTTATAAAGAGTGTAAAAGACTCTTTTACACTCTTTATAAGTTCTGCTTCATCTCACTTTATAAGTTCTGCTTCATCACAGAACTCAAACTAATTTAACAGAAAGCAGTTCTTGTGCTTACAAACCAGCTAGCATTTATGGCGTAACTTAAAATATAAGGCATTCAAATTAAAACTAAGCTAAGCGAAGTTAACCAAAGGCTATTTAGCTATTTATAAGTGATTAATACACAATTTGACTTCAAACCTATGCCGGCGTGACAAGCACTATTGGCAGTGTTATTTTTTTTTTTCCCTGACACCAGTTGTTACGTTATTTTCTTCCTTCACGTTTGTACGAGTTCGTGTGGATTTGGAGTGAATAACGACAATAATTGATGAAATATCGAAACAAACTTTATTTAGCCAATATTAATCAGGACAACTCCAAAACACATTTACAGTCGTCGAAGATCTGCTATAAACACGCTGGAACCATCAGCGACACAGCCTTCACACGCTCAGACAATAACGGTGTTGACAGCTTCACGGCAAAGCACCATAGTACAGCTCCCGACTCTGCTCGGTCGTTCTCGGAACTCCACGCACTCTCGAGACTCTGCACGCTACAACTCGCGATGTACTCGACGACACACAGAGCGCAGCTCCCGGCTCTTCGGTTCAGTCGTTCCCGAAGCTTAACAACTCTCTCGACGATAAGAGATTCTTCGATGCACTCGATGACCCACTCGGCACTCGTTGCCCGGCTGTCAACTCGATCGACTCCGCATGGACTGACTAACTCGAGACTAACTATCTCGCACTCTCTGAGGCACACTAACTGACTACGGACCAGCTGGGTTTATATAGCTTTCGGCTTGTGTTTCAGAACATTCTGGGCTAAACCGGTAAGAATTCGTTCCAGAATGTTCTCCATCCGTCCATGGCATATCGTCAATTTTGTCGCCAAATGTGGCAACCCTGTTTTTCCTTGCCATTTTATGGCAACCCTACCATAAAATGCTTTCTTTGCGGGCAAGCTACCTTACCGCGCCTTGACATTTCGTAACAGCAGGAATGAAATATCGCCGCAGACAGCTTGCTGTCTTAGAATTGCAACTAGCAACGTGGTCTTCAGCAGGTGGAGGTGGAACATGCTCTGACTAAATAATCTAAAACTTTCCTTTAAATACTATCTCGTTCTACCTCATTTTAATACACGCGAACTAAAAGTTAACATTCTGACGGGAAAATAGAAAGGGAAGATGACAGTACAACTACTTAATATAAAATAACTGGTTCAATAAAAATAAACAAATCCTTACAACATAATCATCTTATTTTGCCTTTCCAGATAAAGTTATGACTCCAATAAGCATGAAATTTCTTAAAGAGAATACGATGCAGAAAATTTTCTTATTTACTCGACATTGATTATAGAAATATATACAAAAATCAAGTTCATTCTGTGTTTTAAGAACTTTTTAAAGAATAAATATTATTACATTAAATTAATAAAAAATCAGATTACTGGTAAGCTCAATAAGTTTGAAACAATGACTGAAATATAAATGCTGTTAATGAAATATAAGAGTACAAACATATCATCACTTCCAAAATACTAGATATGCAAGAAGGATAAATTCTAAAAAATTGTATTACTTTGCAGAATTAAATATAACTGAAGAACTTCACACATAATAGTATCAAACCTTCTTCATCGTTTCTCTGCCCTGCTGAATGTTGAAACTGGAGTACTTTTTATTTAATCACTTAGTGGGATCTTCAGATTCTCCAAGAATCTTTAAACTAAGTCTGAAAAGTAAGCTTCCACCCTTACTCAGAAACGAAGGTACTGGTGCGCATAGGTAAGTGCAAACAGCGCTCGTATTTCCATTTAATGAAATTAAATGCATTTTTTTAATCAATTTTAGTATTTTTTGTCGTCGAATGTGGTGAAGTGGGGTATTAAGACTTCGTATATTAAATCTCAGCAGCTGGAAGTGAGGCTAGCAATTTCAGATACGAAAGATTGCAGTAAATGGAGGAGATCATAGTATGAATTTGAAATGAATCGTAAATGGTAAACAAGTATGGGAAAATATTTCATTCGTTTTAAATTTATATTAGAAAATTATATATTTTATTTTATATTTTATTTTAATTATTAATTTAATTATATTAATTATATATTTATATATTTTATTTTAAATTATATATTTTATTTTGTTTTAAATTATATATTTACATCTTTGAGGTTTTAATCCTTAAAGCGAATTTGGTTTTGTATTTCAATTGCGTAATGTGCAGGGAACTTTAAAAAAGCAAACTTAGTTCAATTTAGCATGTTTTGTGAACAAATAACGGAATTTAAAATAAACAAAAGATTACTAGAATGCTTGAAAATAATCACAGATTCGCAAGATTCTTAATTATCGAGAGCATTGTGTTTTAAACTGTCAGCTTTACATTCATTTTAGTTATACTCAGAAATTTTCATGGCAGTATTTTTTGTAGCCTGCTTTTAAAGATGCTACCGTTTTCTCCTGCCTAATTTGCAATTATAAATTTCAAGCAAGCTTATTTAAAGTGAGTTATACCTTCTAAACGAACCCAAATGTTCTTTGGACCATTTTCATCCTAGCAAAAATATAACATATTGCCAAATTTACATACTTTCAGTTACAAATTTTATTTTGACAAAAAAAAAAAAAAAAGAAGAAATTGAAGAAAGAACAAAATGTCTGTCTCTGAAGAAAAAACAAAAATTCTGTCTTTGAAGAAACAGAAAATAAATTTTATTTTTTGTTTCTTCAAAGACAGACTTCATGTCAATGTAAATATCAAAACTGGCATAGCACCCTTTCTTCTCCGGATGACTGCTTGCCGAACTGAAATGCAAAACCAATAATACATAAAATAAAAAAACTACATAGTACCGAACATTAAACATATTTTAAACATAACTTTAATAAAAAGTTACAAATCTTGTATTGGAATATTAAATTATACGCATTTTTTCTTGCATTTCATTTAAACTTATTGGATTGAATTAAATCTACTTCGCCGACAGCACATAAACCGCAATAGAATAAATGCATTCTTTAAAATTCACTCTAGTATTTGTTTACCTTAGCGACACTCTGGCGCTAGATTCACTTAACAATATTAATAATTATATAACAGATAACTTATATAATAATTATGTAGCGGAAACTAAGTTAACTGTTATATAATAAAGTAATTATATAACAGTTAACTTATATATTTCGTTCATATTGTAACTCATAATGCACAAAATTTATATCATTTAAAGAATATAATTATCTAATCGTTGCCACATGTTCTATTCAAATACTATAATAAAGCTAGAATGATGTAAAAAAGAAATTAAGCAAACAAAACAAAAAAGAAACAGTGTTTCACCGACGATTGAGTATTTCTCATTTAATTAATTCAGTTCTCACTTCGCGAGAAGGCAAAAATACATAAAAACTCAAAATATCTATATAAAAAATTACGAAGTAAATCTCAAACGCTTATTTCCTCGAAAAAATTCCAGAAAGAATTAAGCATGATTTAATTGGCAATAATAAATGAATGCGTTATTATTGTTGTTGCGAAGCTAAGTTTCTCTAGATTGGCAACAAATCCACTAGTCTCCTGTTTCAAATGTAAACATCAATGGCCGCCATTAAAAAAAGGCTTAGCGGCAATTAAACAACTTTAAAATTGCTGATAATTCTAAAAATATTGCACACACATTTACTAAAGGCATAAAATCCTTAACCGGAAGATAAAAACAACATAATTCAATCATCTTTTTAAAGCAAAAAATGTACAATTTACAAACATATAAGAGTAAAGAAACTGAGATCACTGAGCCGAGTAACAGAGTGGATATATATATATATATATATATATATATACGTTTGGTGTGGCCGATTGCAACCAAAATACGAGGTGCACATCTACATGTTATAGCAGTCTTATATACAAAATTTCAACGTTCTGAGGCTACTCGTTTTTGAGTTATGCGAGATACGTACGTACGCACGTACGTACATACGTTCGTACAGACGCCACGAAAAATTCTCTTCAGAATTAATTTTAAAGCAGTTTTATAATTTTTTTTGAAGGAAAAGAGTATTTTATTCTGTCCTTACGTACAGATATCACGCAAAAACATCGTTAAATTGCATTCGATAGCGGTCAAAATGGATATTTTCGTTGAAATATGCTGCCTGAAACTTTTCGCGATTACAATACTTCCTTTTTACTTCGTACAAAGAAGTAATAATAAAAGAGCATTTAATTCAGGATTCTATCTAATTAAGAATATTCAGTGTTTTAATAGAATAACGTTATATATGTTATATTGCTTGTTTCATATTTTGTAGATATTTAATTAATTTTTATTAACATATTCAACAATTAAAAAGCGAGCAATGGCAACACTGTATGGAATAAAATATTTTTATTTTTGGCTCGTACAAACTTTTATGAATTTAAATTAAAAATGTACTGTTTAATGAGATGACGGAATAAGTTGTGAATTCTATTCTTACAAAGTTAAGTGCCCAACTACAACAATAGTATAATAATCAAACGCGTAACACAAAAAAGATAATCAGACCTATATGCTTTTAATCGTTCGGTTTTGTAGCTACGAAACATTCTCCTGTAGCTATGGTAACGTTAAACAGGCATTAAAAGGAATATAATTATTACTTATGCTTCCTTCTGTTATAACTTTTCCATTTATTTCTCAGTTTTCCTCTTGGATGATTCTTTCATCATAAATGTCTTCCGATGAGTACTTTTTTATGTTCATTGCTAGGTTTTAAGCTAACTTTGATGGTAAAGTAATTGAACGAGATTTCATCATTTTAATGCGAGTACCGAGGAAATCTCATTCTGGGACAGAAATCTTAAAAGTAATCGATATCAGTCCTTTTTGGAGTTATTGCGGGTAATCTGTTTCTGCATGATTTCATTGTATTCCCAACTCAATTTCTTGCTCTCTGCAGAACATCTAAAAATATAACGTCTGCTAACAGGTTGTTGTCGCCTCTGGTAAACGAGCAATTTCCCGTAACCATGGCAACCTACGGTCTCCCCTTACGGGACCAATCGCTCAGAGATGGTCTTATTACGTCATAGTCCTAACAATAATTTCATAAACGTATTAAGACGGAACGAAAGCTACCAAGAAAAAAGAAAAAAAATCGTCTTGTTTTTCCCGTAGCTTAAACAACTAAGACATAGAATGATGGTAAGATATTATGGCTCATGAATTATGCATAAAATTCTCATCGGCATGAAACTTATTCTTGCGAATTATTTTTTTATTTGCGATTAATAAAGTGAGGAGCAAATTCTCTCTGAGGTCTTTTAGAGGTTGTAAAGTTTCTCGTCTTTTTTTTTTTTTTTTTTTTTGGAAAGCAAAGGGATTGAGTTTACATTTCTTAGAATAACAGTGATCGGATGAAATTATGTTTTTTCTTGCTTAGAAGCATTTAGTCTACTTTTGAAAAACGACGTGAGATAGCAATAAATGATCCATGTTTTTATTGTTAACTTTGGCAATTTAAGAGGTGCTACCAGAAAGAAGGATAGCTAAACCTAAGGGAGATATATTATAAAGAAATTATTTGAATTCAAAAACTAATATTTAACACCACTCTTGTTAGGATAGACGAAAAATGTTATCTAAGTTGTGCATATTACCATAAATATTTTACATCTGATGGGATAGTAAAAATCAAAATGGTCATTTTAATTAAAGTATTCAGAAAGAAATGTAGCAGTTCAATTTATTACCCTTCTTAATGAACAATCCATTACAATTCTGAAATCATTGAGCATAGCCTTCTCTCTAGAATACCATATCTGCTGAAAACTCTTTTCTCTTCCTGTTTTAATTCATCCACTGAGATGAAATTTCTTCATGACAGTGTAGTCCTCACATTCACTGCTTGTCTAAAGATTTTATTCAACGTTCTAGGTGTCTCAAGTATCTGTCGGAGGAATATAATTTTGCTGTTTTTGTCTAAGAATTAGAAAAGTAGCTCTCTGAATTTTAGTACATAAACTTTATAGAATTTCATTGTCAGAACAAAAATAGGTATTGTTACGAGCATATGAGTTCGTGATGGATTGAAAGCACGTAGAATCGACGATAGTTTATCATCGCTCTTTACATCAAGAATTATACATTTTACATCAAGAATTACTCAGGTTACAATTAGTCTCGAACATTACGCATTTACTAACAAATGTGGATTAAGAGAATTCATGTGCATAGTTTTATTTTTATTTTTATTTGTTATTGAGCTGAGAAAGACTGGAAGTGTTACAATGAATCTAGCGCTTTCTTATTTCAGTGCTTGCACTCTTTTGAGTTTGAAAGTGTAAGATTTAGAATACATATTGTGTATGATCTGATTATATCCATTGTTAACATTAAATGTTATATGTGAATAAATTGAATATATTTGTTGTGAATTAGATAAATTCAACCTGTTTGATGAGTATTTCTTGTGTAGACAGTATATTTAAGAATGAGCAATTATTAAATGCGAAATTTAACACACTAAATGCAAATTAGTGAATTAAGAATTCAAATTAGTGAAGTGAATGAATGAATAAAACTTTGAATAAAATTATGCATTGGCTATTATTTTTCATATAGACTTTTTCCTATAGACTTTTTCCTCATCATTCAAGAGGAACATCTTTTTCATATAGACTGCAATAAAAAGAGCTGACTTCTATTTACATATATAACTGGTGTAAATATTTTTCTCATATACATAGTTTCATGTAAAGATAGCATTTCTTCTCAGCTGTGTATCACATATTTCTTTCGTCTTATTTATCACTTATTAAGTAATATTTCACATGAGTATTTTTGCGGAGTATCCAACATGTGTTTGTATTTATTTCAAATTTTTCAACTAGGTAGTGAAATCTTCCCAATTGCTTATATTTAATCTAACTTCGCAATGAAAATTTTCAGAAGAAATATGACGATGTACAGAAATTTGTACAGAAAATTGCGTGGCAAAATATTTTCAACCATCTTGCTTAAATCTTAAAGCGTGCGAAAGGTCATGTGACATGACAGAAATATTACTGGATGCTCATTGGTCCATCCTAGAAGCCACTCCCTCGGTGGCTACACAGATGTGCACTTGTGAAATATGCTACCGGTTTAGCCCAGAATGTTCTCAAACACAAGCTGAAAGCTATACAAACCCTGCTGGTCCGCAGTCAGTTAGTGCGTGTGTGTGCCTCGTCTAGCGAGCTGATAGTCAGTCATTGAGCGAGTGTCTCGAAGTCTAGCGTCGAGTTGGTCGTCAGTGCATCGAGAGGGTCTTTTAGTGCATAGCGAATTAGTGCATCTTCGAGTTTTGTCTTAGACTGTGCTGAGTCGAGAGTTATACTCTTGTGCATAGTCGACTGCATCGCGTGGAGAGTCTTGAGAGTACGTGGAGTTCCGAGAACGACCAAACAGAGTCGGAAGCTATACTCTGGTGCTTTGCAGTAAGCTTATCTCCGCCGTTATTGCCTGACAGTGTGAAGGCTGTGTTGCTGATTGTTCCAGAGTGTTTATAGTAGATTTTCGACGACTGTGAAAAGTGTTATTGTAGCTGTCATGATTAATATTGGCTAAATAAAGTGTGTTTCGATACTTTATCAAGTGCCGTCGTTATTCACTCCAAATCTATGAACACCGTACGAACATGAAGGAAGAAAATAACGTAACAACTGGTGTCAGGAAGAGAAAAACGTAACAATATTTAAGTGCATTAATATTTAAGTTGCTTTAATATTTAAGCTGCACCAAGACAGCTCTATTCTTTTTTTGACGTTGCTGCAATGAATAGCCTGTATTTCTAAAGGTATTTTATTTTAAATTTCCCAAAACGTATGTGACTAAAATTAAATCAAGTTAATTCAATACTGAACCATAAAATTAGATCAAGTTAATTCAATACTGAACCATAAAATTAGATCAAGTTAATTCAATACTGAACCATAAAATTAGATCAAGTTAATTCAATACTGAACCATAAAATTAGATCAAGTTAATTCAATACTGAACCATAAAATTAGATCAAGTTAATTCAATGCTGAACCATAAAATTAGATCAAGTTAATTCAATACTGAACCATAAAATTAGATCAAGTTAATTCAATACTGAACCATAAAATTAGATCAAGTTAATTCAATACTGAACCATAAAATTAGATCAAGTTAATTCAATACTGAACCATAAAATTAGATCAAGTTAATTCAATACTGAACCATAAAATTAGATCAAGTTAATTCAATACTGAACCATAAAATTAGATCAAGTTAATTCAATACTGAACCATAAAATTAGATCAAGTTAATTCAATACTGAACCATAAAATTAGATCAAGTTAATTCAATGCTGAACCATAAAATTAGATCAAGTTAATTCAATACTGAACCATAAAATTAGATCAAGTTAATTCAATACTGAACCATAAAATTAGATCAAGTTAATTCAATACTGAACCATAAAATTAGATCAAGTTAATTCAATACTGAACCATAAAATTAGATCAAGTTAATTCAATACTGAACCATAAAATTAGATCAAGTTAATTCAATACTGAACCATAAAATTAGATCAAGTTAATTCAATACTGAACCATAAAATTAGATCAAGTTAATTCAATACTGAACCATAAAATTAGATCAAGTTAATTCAATACTGAACCATAAAATTAGATCAAGTTAATTCAATGCTGAACCATAAAATTAGATCAAGTTAATTCAATGCTGAACCATAAAATTAGATCAAGTTAATTCAATACTGAACCATAAAATTAGATCAAGTTAATTCAATACTGAACCATAAAATTAGATCAAGTTAATTCAATACTGAACCATAAAATTAGATCAAGTTAATTCAATACTGAACCATAAAATTAGATCAAGTTAATTCAATACTGAACCATAAAATTAGATCAAGTTAATTCAATACTGAACCATAAAATTAGATCAAGTTAATTCAATACTGAACCATAAAATTAGATCAAGTTAATTCAATACTGAACCATAAAATTAGATCAAGTTAATTCAATACTGAACCATAAAATTAGATCAAGTTAATTCAATACTGAACCATAAAATTAGATCAAGTTAATTCAATACTGAACCATAAAATTAGATCAAGTTAATTCAATACTGAACCATAAAATTAGATCAAGTTAATTCAATACTGAACCATAAAATTAGATCAAGTTAATTCAATACTGAACCATAAAATTAGATCAAGTTAATTCAATACTGAACCATAAAATTAGATCAAGTTAATTCAATACTGAACCATAAAATTAGATCAAGTTAATTCAATACTGAACCATAAAATTAGATCAAGTTAATTCAATACTGAACCATAAAATTAGATCAAGTTAATTCAATACTGAACCATAAAATTAGATCAAGTTAATTCAATACTGAACCATAAAATTAGATCAAGTTAATTCAATACTGAACCATAAAATTAGATCAAGTTAATTCAATACTGAACCATAAAATTAGATCAAGTTAATTCAATACTGAACCATAAAATTAGATCAAGTTAATTCAATACTGAACCATAAAATTAGATCAAGTTAATTCAATACTGAACCATAAAATTAGATCAAGTTAATTCAATACTGAACCATAAAATTAGATCAAGTTAATTCAATACTGAACCATAAAATTAGATCAAGTTAATTCAATACTGAACCATAAAATTAGATCAAGTTAATTCAATACTGAACCATAAAATTAGATCAAGTTAATTCAATACTGAACCATAAAATTAGATCAAGTTAATTCAATACTGAACCATAAAATTAGATCAAGTTAATTCAATACTGAACCATAAAATTAGATCAAGTTAATTCAATACTGAACCATAAAATTAGATCAAGTTAATTCAATACTGAACCATAAAATTAGATCAAGTTAATTCAATACTGAACCATAAAATTAGATCAAGTTAATTCAATACTGAACCATAAAATTAGATCAAGTTAATTCAATACTGAACCATAAAATTAGATCAAGTTAATTCAATACTGAACCATAAAATTAGATCAAGTTAATTCAATACTGAACCATAAAATTAGATCAAGTTAATTCAATACTGAACCATAAAATTAGATCAAGTTAATTCAATACTGAACCATAAAATTAGATCAAGTTAATTCAATACTGAACCATAAAATTAGATCAAGTTAATTCAATACTGAACCATAAAATTAGATCAAGTTAATTCAATACTGAACCATAAAATTAGATCAAGTTAATTCAATACTGAACCATAAAATTAGATCAAGTTAATTCAATACTGAACCATAAAATTAGATCAAGTTAATTCAATACTGAACCATAAAATTAGATCAAGTTAATTCAATACTGAACCATAAAATTAGATCAAGTTAATTCAATACTGAACCATAAAATTAGATCAAGTTAATTCAATGCTGAACCATAAAATTAGATCAAGTTAATTCAATACTGAACCATAAAATTAGATCAAGTTAATTCAATACTGAACCATAAAATTAGATCAAGTTAATTCAATACTGAACCATAAAATTAGATCAAGTTAATTCAATACTGAACCATAAAATTAGATCAAGTTAATTCAATACTGAACCATAAAATTAGATCAAGTTAATTCAATACTGAACCATAAAATTAGATCAAGTTAATTCAATACTGAACCATAAAATTAGATCAAGTTAATTCAATACTGAACCATAAAATTAGATCAAGTTAATTCAATACTGAACCATAAAATTAGATCAAGTTAATTCAATACTGAACCATAAAATTAGATCAAGTTAATTCAATACTGAACCATAAAATTAGATCAAGTTAATTCAATACTGAACCATAAAATTAGATCAAGTTAATTCAATACTGAACCATAAAATTAGATCAAGTTAATTCAATACTGAACCATAAAATTAGATCAAGTTAATTCAATACTGAACCATAAAATTAGATCAAGTTAATTCAATACTGAACCATAAAATTAGATCAAGTTAATTCAATACTGAACCATAAAATTAGATCAAGTTAATTCAATACTGAACCATAAAATTAGATCAAGTTAATTCAATACTGAACCATAAAATTAGATCAAGTTAATTCAATACTGAACCATAAAATTAGATCAAGTTAATTCAATACTGAACCATAAAATTAGATCAAGTTAATTCAATACTGAACCATAAAATTAGATCAAGTTAATTCAATACTGAACCATAAAATTAGATCAAGTTAATTCAATACTGAACCATAAAATTAGCAAAGCAGCAGCCTTGTGCTTGGCTTAAATATTTGTTAAGATTACATCAATTTCGAGGGCAAACAGGTACAGGACCGTCTTCATCAGGGGCAAAGAAATACCCACAGTTATATTTATACCGAAAAGGAGTAAAAGGAAAGGGAATATTATCTGTCGGACGAAATTAATAACGAAAATTGAAAAACTAAGTTAATAGAATTTTAAAAGGATTAGAAAGAACTGGATTGCAATTAAAATCATTAGTTAGGAAAAGTCTTTTTCTTGATTAAAATCTACACAAGGTTGCTGAATTTCTAATTTTACATTTTACTTTAACGTGTTTCCTTTCTCGCTTCAAATGTTAATATTTCTACCCAAGTTGAAACGGTTTTTGAAAAGGAAATGATTACTCAAAACATAATGTTAAATATGCAGAATTCATTAGATAAATATCTTAATAAATAAAACTTGAATAAACTATTTAATAAATTGAATAAACTATTTAATAAAGCTTTTATAAAATTACATACGAATATTAAGTTTTTCTTCTATGTAACCATTTTTCTCCTTTCACGTGAGATCGTTTTTATTTACTTTTAAATGCTATCCACATACAGTATCTCAAAACATTAAACATAAATTCTTTTCTAATACTTTGATGTACTTTCTACTTATATTTACAATACTTTTCATCATATCTAAATTCATATTCAATATAATGATATTGATATAATCAAACACCGCATATTCACTTCAGCAGTTTTCTTTAATAAATTGCAAAAACCCTGAAGAGGATAAAGCCATAATGTCAGTGACATAAGCGTCAGTGAGCGCTTTCATATAAAGCCTAACACGACCACTTCTGCAGAACCTAGCAAAATCTTTTTAAATAGTGATAGCCGTCCCGAAATGAAGCATTGCAGATGGGAAAGAATGATATACGAGTACGTCTGTGTGAGCATAGTCTTCTAGAAAGAGGAAGAATTTAAGCAAGTGGTTTAACTGACGTCTTTCCCCTGTGAAACATAGATACGAAATAATTTTCTCCGTAAAATCCCATATTGAACATCTTTTTCATAACAGATAGCCACGCCCACCAGCGGCCGAGCGGTAAAGTCGCTGAGCACTGGTAGTTCGGTCCGAGGTTCGAATCCCGCGAACGGGCTGGCTGCATGGGCGTTTTCGTGGTTTTCCCATGTGTAACGTGTATACGAGCCAGTTTCCCTTAGAAAGTCCTCCACGAAAGGCATCCCTCCCTTTAGGCAGATAGCCCTCGAGGCTTTGCCATAATCACACACACACACACACACACACACACATAACAGATAGCCTTCACTTCCTTAACATTATGAATTACTATCCTCAAGGGAGGTTTGTTTTCTGACATACATTTTATACATTTATAATGGAACAATGTTCGGTAAGAAATGTAATAATATTAAAAATTTAAAGAAGATACCATTTCCTCTCGTAAAATGTTTTAAATAATTCCCTTTACTTCAATTTTCTACCAGTCCGCAAAATCTTGATTTTGTTAAAATGTAAGCTAAGCCAAGATAACTTTGGATTTTTTCCATCATTTGCATATTTATTTCCCGCGATTGAGAGATATTGCTAACATCTTGACGAATTTTTCGCTGAAACGTTCATAATAAACTATTTTCTGTTTATGTTGTATAATTTACTAAGTATATCGTTTGTGCAAATTTTTAATTGGTCATAAATATTTTTGCTAAGCGAGGCAAATGCATTTTGATACTGAGATGCTCATATATTAGAGGTTATATTTGAGTTTTCAAGAGCCTAACATACAAGAACTGAAACTACTTCCAATGTCCATGAACCCATTGAAAGAAAAGCTTAACAACAAAGAAGAAACTTTGAAAAGAAATGAAACGCTTGCTCGAAAGATATTCGTTCTCCACAGTCTAATCAAGAACTCAATCAATCACTGTGCTGAGATAATATTATTTCTGCTGACATCCAAAAGGAAATCATTCTACGACGTCGGAAATTTCATAGCCTCGTATATAAAAGAACTGTAGTATGAAGTCTACATCTTGAAGCAATATTTCTGAATAATATAACCTCTGATACAGTTTTTGCATTTTCTTTAGATCAGCAGTTCTCAACCTTTTGACTAAAGCGTACCATCTAAACAAAACTTAAAAATCTTTAGTACCACCACTACAAAGTACTACTATTACCACCACTCTTGAATAAAGCTCAGATCGCATAAATTTACGAGTGTTAGAGAAAAAAAACTCAATCAGGATGTTGGAGGTTTTAATTTTTGAATTTAACAGCTAAAAATACTTTCTTCTTTGCGTACCACTATTTTTCTTTTGCGTACCACCGGTTGAGAACCCCTGCTTTAGATGGTTCTATTTTAGACTCTAATGGGGTAAGTTTATTAAAAAGCCTATTTTTGTGCAAATTCCAAATAAATACATTGTACATACGATTCCAATAATGTTCTGAGAAGTTTTTAAGTACTTTGTAATCAATTAAACAGAATAAATACAAACTCCAAATTTAAAGCTGTATACACATATAGAAACAAAACGTAATTTTAGAATTTGCCAAACACGCTTTAGGCTCACGTATGGTATTTTGAAATAGTTTGGCTTTTAAGTTAAATGAATAGTAATTTTAACATATTAACGCTTTTATAATGTAGAACTGATGAAGATACAGCAAATAATACTTTTTTCCTTCATTGCATATTTTTATTAAATTGTACAATGTAAAATTCATCCAAGAACTAAAGATAAAAAATTAGCATAGCAACAATCCTGTGTTTGACGTAGATTTTACTCAAGACTCTATCGATTTCGAGGGCCAACATGCGCGTTCCCTTCATCAGGAGCGAAGACTGCTTTAGATGTAGAAACGAACCTGGATTAGTAGATGTCTTTGCTTCTGGTGACGAGGAACTTCTGCGTAACGTGCCTTCGAAATCGATGGAGGTTTGACCAAAATCTACGCCCAAAACAAGATTGTTGTTTTGCTAAGTTTATGTTTTACTTTTATGTGTTTCTCTTTCTCCTTAACTAAAGGTGTTTGAGGCCTGAAGATGCATTTTTTTATACCTTTAGAAGACATAAAACGTGAAAGTGAATGCTAGTTAAACTATTAAATAGGCAAAATCCTGAAGAAGATATTGTTGGATGATAAAATATTTCACAGGGTTAAACATTTTCAAATTTATATCTTTCTTATCTTACAGTATTTCAGTTGCTATAACGTTTTATCATTGAATATAAGGTATTATACAGGTAGGAAATTGCGATAAAGTTTTTGTAACAGAAATATATTGTGCTGGCTATAAAATTGGACATATTATGAAAATTAACTATTTTGCGTGAAGCATACGTCAGAATTAAATGAGTTAGTCTTTTCTAGTCTTCAATTATTATGTCCAAAAGCACGACTAAAACTGCAGATAATTTAGTAACCTATTTTCTTATATTGAAACACCATTTAAATGAAAGTTGTCAGCAACTGTAAAACAAATTATATGCTTTTCGTCTGCAATCAAAAGACTAAACAGGTGACAGGTGACAGCAGGGCGGACACCCGGACGTCTTTCATAGACTAATCGGGTATAGTCCGGGATCCTCCCCATCTAGAGCATAACATGTTTACAACATAAAGTACCTAGCGTTGCATTACCTACGCGACAGGTGGACAATGCCTGGCGAAATAACATAGCTCAGCGCTCAAAATGGAAACTTCTTCTGCGTCCTGATTTTGGGTTGCCTCCTTTGCAAAACAAAAGAAGAAGAAAAAGACTAAACAAAAAAACATTAAATTTACCATTACTTTATAAGGTATTTTCTCCCTCCTTTCTGCATGCCTTCGTGGTGTAAGGGTAGCACACTCGGCGCGTACTTGAGAGGCCCAGATTCGAGTCCCGGTGAGGGCATTTTCTATTTTTCATGTTCCTGCTTCAAAATTCCTGATGACTCTACAGTGGCGCACGAACTGGAAAGGTGGTGGATGGTGATTCTTCATCGACAGGATTTGGTGATTGGGTTCTCTAATCTCCAGTCGCTTTTTGAAAAGGGTAGTATATAAGGTATTTTTCCCTCCTTTGTGCATCCCATCGTGGTGTAATGGTAACACACTCGGTGCGTATTCGAGTGATCAAGGTTCGGGTCCCGGCGAGGGCATTGCTCATTTTTCGTACTTCCTACTTCGGAAACTTAATGACTATACAACATTCTTATTTTATTTTGAATGACAGATGATCATTCTTATTTCATTTTGTCCTTAGTATCAATTTTTTAATAAAAATACCTTTTACAACCTTCAGAAATTTTGAAACAGAATCTGCAATTGCCAGCTATAAATTAAGTCTACCTTCATGAATTTCGAAATCTGGAGAAGGAAAAGCATTTGCGGAAGTTTAATCTTTAACCATTTTTATTTTTAGTTTTTTGTTTCTTTAAATGCTCTGAATTGTTTCATTCTGTATAAATGCTAAGCAAAAGTTGAATTTATGAAACATTTTTTAAAACTAATGCACAACATTTCCATCTACAGCTATTTATTTATATCTAACATAACTCTAACATAGGCATTTTAACACAAAAATGGAATTTTTTATAAAATAACCTACCATTGTTTTCCATATTTCGATTCTACAACCCAAATTGTGGCTAAATATTAAATTTTGTAAAATTTGGTCAAAATTTAAGGAGAAATTCAAAAATTTTACTTCTTAATATATGAGAAACTATTTTCCTTTCCCTTCCATTGTGCAGGTGAGGGAAAACGTCACATCGTTCCTACCTTTTTACACATCGTTCCTACTTTCAAATAATTTTAACAAAGTGCCTAAACCACATTTGATGTTATTATCGCTTTCAACAAATATGTCAAATTTCAAAATGCGCCAGGATATAAATTCACATATATCTCGAAAATTTTGAATAAAAAAATCCAATTTTTTGCAGGAATGCTTAGAAATACATATATTTTAAGATGATAGTAAAAATTTGATAGGTAATAATTCTAAAGGTTTTTCAAAAAATTTATAAAAATTATTTAAAAATACAAATTTTAAAAATAAGTTATAAAGTATGGGCGAATATTATTTTTAATGAACCTAAATTTCGAAATGTGAAAGGAAGAATACGTTTAATAAAAAAAGAGATATTAATAAATATATGCCAGATTCAATTAACATTGCGGAGCTAAAATTAGGAGAGCTAATTTTTTAAAAAGCAACCCGTGTGATTTTTACAAAACGTGGTAGTTTGGCATAATTAGAGTCGTAGAATCGAAATATGGAAAACTATTGGCATGTCATTTCAGAAAAAGTCCGGTTTTGTGTCAAAATACCTATACTAGAACGATGCTATATATAAATCTAATACATATCCTAAGTCGTGCTTTCTTGACATGAGAAACGCAAGTTGAATTTCGTCAATTGGCCCAGTAGAATGGGAGGCTTTTTTTTTTTTTTTTTTTTTTTTTTGTGCGCAGTGTACCTAGCATTCACATACTTGGCTAAAAATAATATTCACCCTGTGGACCAAAAGCAACTAAACTGCTTGATATTTTAAAACAAATGCTTAACATATATATATATATGTAACGTTTTTCTCTTTCTGTAATTTCGTAAGCTATAAAATACAGATGTAATTTTCTCCATAAACCATGTTAACGTAAAATTCAAAACTATCTGAAGAAAAGTTTTATCTCTAAACAGATTTTAAAAAATTTAACTTTTTCCGCCATTCCAATATAGCACAAGTTTCCCGTTCCCTTTATATTTAATAAAATTTTTATGCGTTTATCTTTCGGTGAAATTCTGGCAAACAATACTAAAAACTTATGTTGACATATGATGAAATTGGTTATTGTTTCAAATATATGATTTGTTATTTTATAACTTCTGAAACTATGCGTGCTAAGATTCTTCTTAATTAAAATTTTGAAATCTAGAAAGTCTTTCTAGTTAAGATCTTTAAAATCTCTCTTCTTTTTTTGATTAGTTGTTGCAGCTTATTATATATTCATCTGGTATTTTTTCTATCTAAAAAATCTTATCGAAAATTAAAGTTTATGACAGCATCATAAACAGCAATTTTTCTCAGGACAATATCCGGCTATAAAAGGCATATAAAAATAGCGCTATCCTGTGTTAATTAACTCATACTAAATCTCAATCTTCTCTGGTTTGAGTGCAAATTCCTTTGCCTCTAGATGATGAGTATATATATATATAGGAAGGAGGGGGCTATCAAGAGATTTCATCTGGAAGGATCGAATTAAAATCTCATCAGAGATTTCACAGCTTTCAGGCTTTGAAAATTAATCGTCTGGTACTAATCCTTTAAGCTTTTTATATGCAAATCCGCTTCCATACCAAACGACTTAAGAAGAGTTTTAAAGGAAATATTTTTCTTTCACATGAGTAATTATTTTATCTTCGTAAAGTATGTTGAGGGAATACGTATTTCCATCTAATTAGCAAAGAAGTTTTGAATTTCGGCATGCATTGTTTAATATTTTTAAAAGCTGCAATATTCATTCTCTCGTATTTTTCATTTCAATCCGAAGTTTAAATATAACTATTTAAAGCTCATCACAATTTGGAACCATCTCTACTCTATGTCTCAATAACATTTGTTACGTTTAGCAATAGGCACAGCATTTTTAAATAATGCTGACTTTTAATATTAGATACACCTTGCTGTAATATTTCAGATACAAACAACTTTTGTTAGTACAGTTTGTACTGGAATAACATGTACACCACGCAATAAAAAGGGGGGACAGTTCTATATATCTTGTTCTACTGTGCCGATTGACAAACTTCAAATTGCGTTTTTCATGTCTCGTAAGCGCGACTTAGGATATGTATTAGATTTATATATAGCATTGTTCTAAAATAGATATTTTGACACAAAATTGGACTTTTTTTTAAATAACATACCAAAGTTTTTCCATATTTCGATTCTACGACTCAAATTATGCCTAGATATTAAATTTTGAGACATTTGGTGCAAAATTTAAGGAGAAATTTAAAAATTTATTTTGGCGAAATTTTTTCAGTTTGCCAAGAATAATTCACTTGGCGAACTTCTTAATATATGGCAACCAGTTTTCCTTTCCCTTCCATTATGCCGGAGCTGAAGAAAAGGCACCTCGTTCCTACCTTCTTACATTGTGTAAGAGCGGAAAAAAGTCACATTGTTTCTACTTCCAAATAATTTTAGCAAAATGTTTACACCACATCTGATGTTTTATCGCTTTCAACAAATATGCCAAATTTCTAAACGCGCCAATGTATAAATTTGCGTATATCTTCGGAAATTTTGAATCAAAAACTGTAATTTTTTCAAATATATTTAGAAATACGTCTACTTTAAGATGATGGTAAACATTTTAGAGATTATAATTCAAACATTTTTTGAAAAATTTATAAAATTTATTTAAAAATACAAATTAAAAAAATAAATCATAAAAAATGGGCGAATTTTATTTGGAAAGAATCTGAGTTTATAAATGTGAAAGGAAGAATCAAATAAGCTTAATAAAAAAGACAGATTAATAAATATATACCAAACTCAATTAAGAGGTACTAAAATTTTGAGAGCTAATTGTTTAAAAACTACTCGTGCGATTTTTACAAAACTTGATAGTTTGGTGTAATTTGAGTCGTAGAATGGAAATATGGAAAAAAATTGGTATGTTATTTCAGAAAAAGGCTGATTTTGTGTCAGAATACTTATATTAGAATAATGCTATGTATATAAATCTAATATATACCTTAAGTCGCGCTTTCGAGACATGAAAAGGGCAAGTTGAATTTCGTCAGTCGGCCCAGTAGAACGGGAGATATAAGAACTTTCCCATTTTGTTGTTGTTGTTTTGTTTTCGCAGTGTGCATATGAGTAGTTGGTGATGACTGTTATGGGAGAAAATATCAATAGATGCCTCTGGATATATGAAGTAATAAAGTAGACAACACAGTTACTAAAAGAGATACAAAATGTGATTTCCGTACTTCTATTTTTCGTCAATTTCAGCCAGAATGTAAATTAGTTTAAAGTATAAATATGCTCTAGGGATATGAGAGCTTATGAGGAAGCACTGGCTGTTATTCTACTTAGATTTCCCCTTTTGCATTTAGCTGGCCAGCAAAATTTTACTAGTTACGATTTCTTCGCGAGCTTCTGACTCTGTTAATATTATTGTTACGAAATGTAAACGCGTGGTAAGATGGCTTCCCTGCAAAACAGTTTTAGGGTTGCCATAAATGGCAAGTTAAAGCAGGGTTGCCACATTTGGCGAGAAATCTCCCATTTGGCGACGTTTGGCGACGAACTTGGCGATATACCATGGATGGATGGAGAACCTTCTGGAACGAATTCTTACCGGTTTAGCCCAGAATGTTCTCGAACACAAGCCGAAAGCTATATAAAACCTGCTGGTCCGCAGTCAGTCAGAGTGTGTGCCTCTTCTAGCGAGCTGATACTAAGTCTTTGAGCGAGTGTCTCGATGCCTAGCGCCGAGTGGGTCGTCGAGTGCATCGAGAGCGTCTTTTAGTGGATCGCGAGTTAGTGTATCGTCGAGTTTTGTCTTAGACTGTGCTGTGTCGAGAGCTATATAGTAAGGTCTGGATTTGCCTGTGAGGTAGGATGTGTGTATCAGCTCGCTAGACAGATTAATAAATGAAAAACAGAAGACATTTTTATTCCAAATTGTGCGCGAAGTGTTAACCTACATGTGGATACCTAAATTTTGTGTGTGCGACCAAAATTAGCGAAGTTATAAAAGTTTTTGTAAAAATTACAAAGGAATCCGTCCGCCGCATTTCAACGGTGTTTGTGCTTACCAGAATAACCGTCTCCTCGACGGAAACGTGGCGACCGGGGTAGGCCTAAGTTTTCAGTGTAACTTTAGTGCCCAAAAGTGCTTATTTTTTCAAAATTCAAAATCTCGCGATCTACTCGACATAGCCACTCCATCTGAAGAAGACTAAGGTAGGACTGTTATTCTCCTTCCATTAATATACCGCAATAGCCTGTAACTGAATTTTTTCAACATTTGATATCAGGACTTAAAATATTCTTCGACCATTCTAGCGTCTCTCTCAGTTAATGTTTTGCTTATTTTGTTAAAATTCAATAACTTGGCCCTCAATAACCTTAGCGATTTGCTCTGAAGATGTTTAAACTGTCTAATAGTTTTCTTTCTGTTTATTGCATTTATGTTTATTTCAACTTATTTTTTGCATTTGGGTATCTTTAATTACATGCACTATTAACATTATATGTTCAAGGTATTTTAATACCAAGTGTAAATTTTACTTATTTTTGTAAAAATCAATAACTTTGACCTCATACGCCCTAGAACAACCATCTAAAAAGGTTTTTTTTTTTTTTTTTTTCATAGAATTTAATGCTTGTTTAAAATTTATTTAAATGTTTTTCATGTATCAGTGTTATTCCATGTTCTGATTATTTACTGCCTACTGTATTGTAAATTTTCTAAGTTCGTACTCTGTTGGCCATCTTGCCAACATACCCTATTTTATTTTCTTGCAAAAGCAGCACAGGGTCCGTCCTTACGGTTTGACAATTGTTTAATTTTGTATTAATTTTTAGCTTTTAGTTATTTCTGATTGCTTAATCAGCCTTTTTAACTCACATTTATTGGTTATAAGTGCCTCTAGTGTGTTTTTCGATAATTATTATCTGGTTCTGTTTATTAATTGGTATTCATTATTACATTTACTTTGTTTGATCTTGTGTTTTCTCATTTGAATGCAGTATAATATGGAACCCTCTTAAAATCCTCATTTGCATTATAATGTGCTAAAATATTATATTGTAATTGCATTAATTATAATATTTATCCGACTCTTCTGAAAGTGTATTCATCATACGGCTGTTCACACCTTTCTAAAAAGTAATTCTGTTAAATGTAAATAATGCAGCTACAGTGAGCTCATATTACGTGCCACAACTATTACCTTTCAGTGACAGTTTTAGAGTGCAACATTAAATTTATCTTAGATCATCACCCAAAGTTCAACTCGCCACTATTAGCGATTTAGCCTCAGCACACCAAATAGTGCACACAGTATTACACGGAATATCATGTCTCGTGCTTCAAATATTCCAGCTGATAGTGATTTCACCTCTACATCGCATAAAATAATAGACGCCTCAGCAGTACTTACATCGGACCTGCCCCACGTGGAGAAAGTCACCATCCTATACTTTAATTACATGCACTAATATCAGGCAGGTAGCGACTACGCCAAATTCCTTCTGTCAACAGATCTTCGAGCGCGCCTACTAGATTCACTGGCTGCACTCCAAACGCTGGCTCTAGAGGGTCCGGAATTCACGGTTAAACCTGCAAAAGTTGACACAGGAGTAAACACTTCAACAGTGTTCTGTTGCGAAATTTCTCATACACAGCAACTAGCGTCAACTGCTCAGCAGCCACACGATCCCCATACTCCAACACCACCACCAGCAATCCCATATCCGACATTTGCGGAGATTGCCCGGAAAACTGAAAACCCGTGCCTGTACATACGCCCAAGGACAGACATTACAGACACAGAGCTAAAAGAAAAGCTCAACGCAAAATTGCATCTCTCCAAGTTAAAAGTCGGCGTTGAAAGAGTAACAAAGAGCAACAAAGGCGGCTTTGAAGTAGTCTGCAAATCCAAAGAAGATGTCGCAACCCTTGAACAGCAGATCAAGCAGACAGAAATCCCGGCGGACATCAGCAGGCCAAAAATGCGTAAGCCCAGGTTCGCGGTACATGACCTGCCCGAAACAGCAAATCCCGAAGACGTACTTGCAGAAATTAGGGGTGCCTCAAATATGCCCAGCCCCACCTTCAGGACTCTCCACCGACTCCAAGAGCGCCGCAAGGGAAGTGTCAAGTGGATATTTGAATGTGAGCCCGCAAGCTTTGAGGCCATCATGCGTCAGAGAAAAATCTTCCTTGGCTGGCAGGCCCACCGAATCACTGAGCATATTGGCATCAAGCGATGCTACAGATGCCAGCAGTTCGGACGCACACAGGCCGAAGCAATTCTGCAAAAGCCGCAAGCGATTCTGCTCCTTCTGCGCAGGCAATCACGGAGTTAGATAATGCAACGCTCAGATGCCACAATTTATCGACTGTAGAGAAGCTAACTACCGCTACGGGAACAGATACAACATTCACCACCCAGCGTACTATTCAGACTGCCCGCAATACCAGCGAAACGTGCAGAACATCCGTAACAATACGGAATACTAACAATCAGACAATGGAAAATACTACAAGAAGCAGACAGAATCAGCAACCCCCAAATGTACAGCATAACAATACAAAGTTGGACATCAACGGTACGCAAACGCGCAGACAGGACGCAATACAATGTTTGCAGTTAAATCTGCAACGCGCTCGTGCAGCAACGGCACAGGCAGCCATATACACCTCCACAGAACAGATCGACTTCCTACTAGGACAAGAACCTTATTGTTTACATGGCAAAGCTGTGGGCTACCCCCTACAGTGGACTGTTTTCCAAAAGGAAGATACCAACGAGCCGCCAAGAGCCATTATAGTAAATTGCAACCCTATGTGGACCCCCACTGTAATCATTGCGGAAAGGGACATTGTGGCCATCCTGCTAAAGGTGCACAATCTGACAGCAATCTTAGTCAACGTGTACTCTCCGCCAAAGGCAGATATCGAAAACAGTATCTTGCAAATGCAACAACTGATGCGAGAGCAAAAAATAGACAACGTGTTGTTTGCGGGAGACTTTAACTGTCATAGTACAACATGGGGATATGCTACCACAGAGCCAAAGGGACGTACCCTGGAGGATTTTATTTCAAGCAACTACCTGATCTTGCATAACCAGCAAGATGCGCCACCGACTTTTGATCGCGTTCACTCAAGAGGGTGGCCGGACCTCACAGTCTCGACCCTTCAAATGGCACAACTAGTACAAGATTGGATGGTCGTGGAAGGTGTAAGCCTTTCTGACCCCAATTACATACGAGAGCCACAGAAACAACTATCATCAGAAGGTACAACCTACCAGATCGCAAGGTCAGGTCATTCGTTACAGCTATCAAATCACGCCTGGCACCCTTTAGCAATCGAATTGAGCAAGCAACCACTAGAGAGGAACTACATGTACTCACGAGTGAACTGATGTAAACCATTAGGACGACTTGTGACGACATCCTACCAGTACGAATAATACGACGGGTCACCACATTAAACTGGTGGAATAGCCAATTACGCGCGCAACAGCAAAAGTGTCGTGCCTTAAGACGACGGCTAAAAAGTGAGCGATGACTGAGCATCACCTCTAACACACTCACTATATATCAGAAGGAAAGGGCCCAATACAAAAAAATGATCATTACCGCCAAACTGGACAGCTGGAGAAAGTTCTGTACAGAAACTACAAATACCTACGGCATACATCACAAGATAGTGGCGGGAAAGCTGTTCAAACAGGCCTCCTTTCATCTCCTGCCCATACCTAACACCAATGAACACCTCACTGAAGCTACATTGACAGAAGTGCTCAACACGGTCTTTTCGGAGGACGATCCTACAGATGACACAACGACACAAGCAACGATGCGTAACCAAACCCTGGCTACAGATGCCATGAACGATGCTCTTTTCACAAATCAAGAAATCCTACATGTCCTGCGACAGCTACCGCAAAAGAAAGCACCGGGGCCAGACGGAATAAACTATCGAATAGTTAAGATCGCAATACGGTCGCACGTCAACCTCTTCCGTACTCCTTTCAACAAACTGCTTTCCACTGGCACATTCCCCAGGTGCTTCAAATTTGGTCTAGTTATTCTTTTCCTCAAAAAGCATAAATAAAAAGAGCGGACTCCTATCGTCCAAATGCCTACTATCAGCGCCCCCTCGTATCTCAAGAGAACTCTTAAGGAAAAAGGTCTGCAGAAGTGGCAAGCTGAATGGGAGACCTGTGATACGGGTCGCAGAACCAATTTATTTCTGCCTAGAGTGAAAACGGAGCGCCAATACTCCATACCTCCCATCACTAATTACATCTCGGGGCACGGGCCTTTTCCCACCTATTTTGAGCGATTTGGTATCTCTCATACAGGCTTGTGCGTCTGTGGGTCGCTCGGAACTCCAGACCATTACATCTTTGAATGCCCGCTCACGGAGGATAATCACCTCCACTTGCCAGCAGACAACCAAATAGCCTTCAAACGATTCATCGTTAATAACAAAGGCACAGTGAATACCATCTGCAGAATAATCAGCCAGATAACCGCCCTGGGGCAAGACCTATGCCAACCCCACTAATTCAGGGTCTTAAGTGAATGTAAGTACTCCTCTGCATCTAAGGAAATACAGTATCTTCCTTCTGCTAAGCGCATGTACCTTCTTTATTAATAGTATTTATGTGTCATGTCATGTATGTGTTATGTTAATATTTTTTTTTCTTTTTCTTTCTTTTTTTTTTTTTTTTTTTTCTTAAATGTGTAACCAGTATGTTATGTAACGTATACCTTGCAAACCTAAATCTGTAATACAATATAAATAGCCAATGTATCTCTCATCTGCCCCTGTATGGCAATGTAATAAATCTTTTAAGATCTCAATAAACCTCCGGTAGATAGGGGAGGGCGCGGGACATATGCCTGTTTACCTCTGTTAAACACCAGGCGTCCCCGTCCTCCGTCACCTGTCACCTGCCTACTATCAGCGCTTGGCAAGACATTTGAAAAGTTACTCATGAACAGACTGCGACACCACCTGCATACTACCAAATACTTAAGCGGAAACCAATACGGATTTAGAGCAGGAAGATCAACAATCCACGCACTCATGGAAGTCAAGGAGAGCATTTTAGAGAACAAATTTACCGGCCACCACACAGCATTCATATCATTAGACCTAATGAGTGCCTTTGACACTCTGTGGTGGCCGGCCATACAACATGCCCTGAGAGAGGCGAAATGTCCACGGAATATTTACTACACCCTGGAGAGTTACCTTTCAGAGCGAAAATCGATTCTATCGCATAACAGCGGTGTCATCCAGCAAGACCAAACCCAAGGATGTCCGCAAGGTTCCTGCGCAGGGTCGTTTCTATGGAACGTAACGTACAACGTCATACTCACACAGCCGTGGCCGGAACACACAAAAATAATTGCATACGCGGACGATACAGCTCTAATTGTGAAAGGAAACAACAGGGAACAGCTGCAAGCAAATTCCCAGGAATCCTGCAACCTCTTCCAGGAGCGATGCACAGCAATAAAACTCCAAATAGCTGAGCCAAAATCTCAAATACTGCTGATTCCTAAGAAGGGGGCACACTCGCACGCCAACCAAGAATAACCGCTCAACGGCCAAAGACTCCGCATTAAGCGAGAACTAAAGTACCTGGGCATAACTTTTGATGATAAACTAAACTGGATCCCTCACGTGCTGGAGCTTAGGACACGAACAGCACAGATTGCCCTCAAGCTCAAGTTGATGAATGGTTACAGATGGGGAATTAACCCCCATTTACTCAAGACCCTGTATATGACAGTCACTGAGAAAATAGTAACATATGGAGCTGCAATATGGGCCTCTCCGATGCAAGGACGCAAAATAAAATATCTACAGAGTATACAAAGGCCGTTCCTGCTCAACATTACTAAAGCTTTTAGAACATCTCCAACGAATGCACTCAATGTCCTGGCCGGATTGCCCCCTCTTTACATAAATGTGGAAAAAGAGGCAGCCTACCAGTTGGTGAAGCAGCTTAGCCGCCCTGCGGTGCTTGGTGACCATACTTTTACGGCAGATATCCTAGAACGGGAGTCCAATCGCCCCCACACACACCCGTCGACGCAAGGCCAAGGCGTGCACATTAATATTAAGCAAAACACAAGAGCTAGGGACAATGATATCGTATTTTACACAGATGGCTCAAAAACTGACGAGAATGTTGTCTGTGCATGCATCGCATTTCGGCAACAGTAACCAATACGCCAATGGAAAGGACACTTGGAATCCAGAAACAGTGTTTTTCAAAGCGAAGCCACAGCCATTTATCGCGCAATAAACACTATTACTCAATATCGACATCAAAACAGTTTTATAATAACAGACAGTCTGTCAACATTATAAGCTATATTAAATCCTATGCACGGCTTCCCCATAATTGCAGCAATTCAAGAACAACTCTCTTTTCACAAGACCTTAAAAGTCAACCTAGAATGGACAAAAGTGCATATTGGCAACCTTGGGAATGAGGCCGCATATCGGCTCGCAAAAGAAGCAGCCCAAAATAATGATGCAGAAACACTGCAAATTCCATGGCCCACCTCATATCTAAAAAAGACCTTGAAACAGGCCGCTTTCCCACTGTGGCAAGAAGCATGGAACAACGATGAGACAGGACGACGTGCGTATGCGCATCTGCCAAAGGTTGAACCAGAACGTCTTATAGTAAATCCACAACTGGTCTACTATATTACCGGGCATGGCCCGTTCCCAGTCTACTTTGAAAGATTCGGCAAGACGACTACCTCCTTATGTTGCTGCGGTGAACTGGGAACGCCAGAACACTATGTCGAAAAATGCTCACTAACGGAGGATCTACACATCCCGTTCCCAGAGACAAACAGATTAGCCTTCAGCAGGTTCATAATTAAGCAGCGACATCTCAAACGCAGCATTACAAAAATTGTTGACAAGCTTATGGGCTTAGGAACAGACCTATGACAAGTTTAAACCATTTAAGAGTACTTAGTGCATCATGCAACATTCCCATACCAGCTAAAGGGAGCTCACTGGCAGCATTATATAATTGTAACTGCACATATGAATGGCTCTAACTTATTATGTATGCAGCAGTAGTATACAAGTACTTTGTCATCATAAAACGAAATAATGGCAGCATCTGTAATCACAGTCAGCAGTATCATATGTACACATGAAATACCAAATGTATGCTTTATGTACTCCTATATTCTGCCACCAATGCACTGTTATTTTCGTATTTTTGTAACGCCTGTCTGCAATTTCACTATAAATATTAAATTTGTAATGCGCATTTTTCCCCGGTATTTAATTCAGTAATCATGTATATAACTCACTATCTCGTATCAGTATAATCTCACCCTCTTCTATGTTTCAATATCACCGCACTATGCATCTCAAGTCTGTATATTATATACGCCATTATTACACACTCCTATATCCTGTCACCAAGTGAACTGTTTTGTTTATGTATTCTTGTAGCGTCTGTCTGCATATCTTGCTACGTATATAACATTATAATACGTATTTCTCTCCCATATTTAATTCAGTAATCCTGTATATAATTTATTATCTTATATCAGCATAATGTCACCTTTTCTATGTATCAATTACCTTACTATGTATTTCAAATCTGTAATTCATATATCCTCCTTGTATAACTCAGTAATCCGGTATCTAATTTAGTAATCAGTATAAACTCACAAGGTACTTCATGTCACATTTTATTCAGTAACATTTTATTCAGTATGTTCAGTTTCCCATGTTTCTCTGTCTTTCAAATATCAGTATAACATAAGTATTAGTATCAGTATCTTGTTTCAGTATATCCTCATTATGTTACCCTCGTGTTTCAGAATGCTCAGTTACAATGTGCTTTACTATGTACCTCAAGCACCATTATAACCTTTCTATACAGCTCAATATTGACATATGTATATCTCTTCAGGATATAATTAAGTATTCCGTATATAACTCAATACTTTGTATCAGTACATTATGTATTTCACGACTTAGAATGTACAATTATAGTATGTTATATGTTTCAGTATGTTCAGCATTTCCTGTTCCAACATGTTTTTCAAGTCTCAGTACAATCTCACTATGCATTCTATGTTTGTCATACGAATATCTCTCTTGTATATAATGCAGCAATGCTGTATATAATTCAGTATCTTATATCAGTATAATCTTACCATGCATTTCACGTTCCGGTATGCTCAGTTATAGTATGTTTTCTGTCTCAGTACGTACAGTATTTCATGTTTCATCAGGTATTTCGTGTAATTAGCGCAATCAGTATTATCTCACTATGTATTTCATGTTTCAATATGCTCAGTCATAGTATCAGGTTCAATGTTCCGTCTTACTTTCTTTGGGAACATGCAAGGACCTGACTCGGAACAGGGAGCTTACTAAAGCTATGTTCAATAACTGTGGGAAGTAGACAGGATACACAAGAAGGGTATACAAAACCCTTTATTTTTCTCTCTTTACAATAATTTCCGTACTTCGGAATACAAAGACCCACTACTTGTGGTCTAAACGTAAGAATATAAAAATATAACTAAACTCTTAACTTTGAAATAATAAACGTGGAAGATTGGCCTTATATTAACAGGAAGCCGTATGTAGTACAGAGAACTGTTAACACTACAATACGTTTAAAAATTATCAAGAGGATTAAACCTCTGGCCTGGAAGGCAACCAGCAACTGAGTAAAACTTCTAAGGTAAGCGGCCTGCTTCGACTAACTCCTTTCCTCTCTTCCGCTTGGCAAAAAGCCACAACTTAAGTACTTGGCGTTCGCCAGACAAATTTTGCATAAATAAGTTAACGCTTTTAATTCTGGCCGGAAGTAGAAAATAAGAAGTGATAGTAAAGATTTAAAATAAAATAAACGTTAGTAAAACTTAAGATCCTTACAATAGTATGCTCATGTTCAGTATGTGCAGTATTTAATGTTTCACCATGTATTTTAAGTCTCATAAATATCTGTATAACCTCATCATGTATATCATATCTTAGTATGTTCAGATACAGTAAGTGTCATAATTCAATATGTATAATACTTCCTGTTTCAATATGTATTTTGAGCATTAGCATAATCTTACTATGCATTACATGATTCTATACCATATTGTACTCCAATATATAATTTAGTAATCTGGTATATAATTCAGCAACTTGTACATACTAATGTCTGATAATTCAGCCTGCAGCAGCAGTGATGACCCTTGTTTAGCCATGTCATTTTCTACAATATTTGTAAAATAATTTCCCAGTGGGCGCAAGGGTATAGCTGATGCAATGTGGCCTGCATCAGGCGCTGTGTTTCGGTGGTCGGTGCGAGGCGTTTTTGTGGCCTCAGTGACCTTGGCACGTTTCACTAGACACAGATGGACGTGGCGCTATATCAATTAACCCTAATGGTAGAGGGATGGTGTCCACGTCCTCCGTCGCATGTCGAAAACTATACTCTTGTGTATCGTCGAGTGCATTGCGAGTTGTAACGTGGAGAGTCTACAGAGTACGTGGAGTTCCGAGAACGACCGAGCAGAATCGGGAGCTGTACTCTGGTGCTTTGCAGTGAAGCTGTTTCCACCGTGATAGCCTGATAACCTGAAGGCTGTGTCGCTGATCGTATCAGCGTGTTTATAGTAGATCTTAGACGATTGTGAAACGTGACTTTGGAGCTGTCCTGATCAGTATTGGCTAAATAAAGTGTGTTTCGATACTTTATCAAGTGTCGTCGTTATTCACGCCAAATCTACAAACCCCGTACGAACGTGAAGGAAGAAAATAACGTAACAACTTGTGTCAGAAACGAAAAAAACGCAACAATATTCAATTTTTGTGTCAATCAGGTCGACGCATTATATTTGAAATTTTACCTTTGTTGAGCTATTTCTAGCTGTAAGTCAGATGGGCTGAAAAGTGATCCAATAGACTGTTATGATTATTGAAATTTAAATTTGTACTTTACATTTTAACTGCGTAACTGCGTAACTGTACTGTAATTAGAAATGAATTTTAAAACAAGGGGGCCTTCGTAATGGTATATGATGGCTTCGCAAGACATTGCATGCTTTTCATTGCCTGCTAATTCGTTCTTCGAATGAGATTCTTGAGTTTCTTGCAGTACAGATTTCTGTTTTGTTTGTGGTGTTTTTAGTTGCCGAGTAGGTGGCAAGCCTCTGGATGTATTGCAAGATATCTGCTACGATTTTCGCCGTAAGATGTTGATTAGGAAACAGATAGACAAATCTGTTATAATAATGTCTTCGTCTTTCAG
Source organism: Stegodyphus dumicola (assembly GCF_044657685.1). Classification (NCBI taxonomy): domain Eukaryota; kingdom Metazoa; phylum Arthropoda; class Arachnida; order Araneae; family Eresidae; genus Stegodyphus; species Stegodyphus dumicola. The sequence continues at coordinate 139,265,032 of NC_140777.1, forward strand.
TAACATATCGACAGCTACAATTAGGTGGGATATCGTAATATCCTCCGCAAAGAACCAATAGTGTCTCGGAATAGAGTCAGAAAAACATTTTCCCATTATACACTCGCCTGTACCAGGTAGCACTTCTCCCAATATCTGTACATTCATCAATCATAATTACTCCTCAGGCGAAATTACTTCGACTACTCTTTCAAAAGTAATGTTTGCGGAGTGATACCGTGTCAAATAAGATGACATCCGCCCTCCCTTTTCCCATTCCACCCCGTGACATCCTTCGTCAAGTTGGACAGCTAATAGGTAGGTCTCGGGAGATATACATGTTTATATATTTCGATTTAGATACTCTGGAAATAAGAAACCTGTGAAGATGGATGATACGTTTTTCTTAAAAGATGTTTAAGGAGGGTTACCTTATGTTCGGAAAGAAAATGAGCATTCTCCCGGGAGGGCGAGGGGACTCATGATCCCTTCGAACTGAGAAAAAATGCATTTTGTATTTTTTATTTATTTATTAAGCCAGCGCACACAATGGTGTCTTTATAGTTTTCAGAATCTAGCAATTCTAAGATCTCTCATGAGTATCTTAACTTTTGCATGTCCCAAATTTTCGTGTTTATAAGTAATAAGCGCTTTTACAACTGGATGGAAATGTAAGGGGCAAACAGAATTCTTGATCATCATCTCTGAAACATTTCTTTGTGTTTAATCTCAAAATAACATGCGGCTCTTTAATTGCTTATGAAAGACCCAGTCTCTTGTTCGTCTTATTATTGAATATATCCTTTTGTACTTGCTTAAGCAAAGCCCATTCAGCTCTTTTTTTATTTTATTTTCTTCATATTTGTTAAAAATTTAATTATCCATGCTGTAATTCTTACAAGTTTAACCACTTAAGCGAAATCCATGAAAACACTCGTGCAGATAGCTAATTCACCGGGATTTAAAATCCGGACCAAACTACCAGCGTTTAGCGACTTTTACCACTCAGCCACTGCTGGGTCTATGTATTTTGTATTGAAGTACTCTCTTAATATATGTGTTTTCATAGATGTAATACGGTAATTTATAACCTACTTGTCATTTTCCTAAACTAAAATGTTAAATAAAATTTTATCTAATTATTTGTTTCCAATCTCTCGTCCTTGAAAATTTTTGATGGATGCTCATGTCTTTATAAAAAATAATTAATTTATAAAAAATATTATATTATTTATAATTCACTTTAAAAAAATTAATTTAATGACAGTAAATCCTACAATATATACGTTATACGAGCCTTTATGACAAATGAATTTAGTACGAAGGAATAAAAGGAGGTTAAGCAACAAAGAAAACGAAATTATCAAGGTATTGGAAGTAGGCATCATATTCTATTACGAAAGTGGCATACATGTCTAACATTCTTGTTTTTTGCATGCTTTTTCATGGGATTTGCCCTCAAGTACTTATGTGTTCGTTTCGCGATTTTGCGTTGGTTCACTATAAGTGTTCGTTTCACTTTTCAAACTGTTGCCACCAAATGCTAGAGTCCTGCATTATATATGAAGAAATTAAATATCGAAAAATCTGCATAAATGTATGTATATTCTTCGCATTGGCATAAAACAACGGTACATAGAGCCATCGAATTTTCAATGACGTAATCCTATTGCATGGGCATGCGGAATATCATATAGTAATACAGAAGCGCAAACTTGAAATTTGAAATTTGTTTTGTTATCGATTTCATATTTTGTAAAACTTTAACGAATTTGGGATTAACAAATTCAACGATTTCAAAGCGAGCAATAACAACGTTGTACAGAAAAAACACTTTCATCTCCAGCGCGCGAGACTCTGTATCGGAAAGTCTATGCTCATTTTGAAACTATTTTGCGATATTGCTGTTGAAGTGAATTTTATGGTTTAAGTGCGAAGAACGTGATATTTAATAAATAAATGTAACACACAAAATGTTAAAAAAACGCCCCTTTGGACTTAATTTAGAATCTGAAACCTCTAAGATTTTTTTTCTTTCTCTGTTCGCACCTATAAACGGCCTCTTTCGGGAGACCTAATATTGCTCATTTTTGAGAAACTTCTTTGTACTGAAACAGATGTGTTTAAAGGAGACATTGATCACCTAAACTTACAGTGAGCTTCGCTTAAAAACTGCAGAACGGTTTTCAGTCCTGGACACAGGTTTGGACGTAATAACAGATCCCACACTGCCTGGGTTAATACGGAACGATTGGTAACATTATTCTGAAACTTAATTTCTTACACTTTGAAATTAATTGAATGTGTCTGATATTTTAAAGAACCTGCAAATTTACTTAATATTTACTCCCTTAGCAAATTTCCTTAATATAAAAAGAATTTTCTTCGCTAGCAAGATTTAAGCATGAACTAGCACCGTGAGTTTTTACAGCATAAATATCAAACTTTACTTGGAAGTTTTACATGTAGGTTATGAGTGATGGGAGAATCAGGGCCAATTTATTAAACATGCGGTAATGGATGATAATAAAAGGACATAAAATTTTTGCTTTTCAGTGTTAATTACCATGCTGTAGAAAAGCATAAATAATAAACTGTGCTGTTAATGAAAGGTGAAAAATTTATGTCTTTAAAAAAGCATATTTTTTCGAAGCTTAATCACTAAGATTTACCCAAAGGGAAAAAAAATGATGTGCCGGATATTTATTCTCTAAAATAAATTATGTGGCAACGTTTATGATAATGGCTCAAAAAATTACTTCAAGGCAATGTGTTGGCATGCGGAAAAACTAGATAATGTGACAAGAGTTTGATTTTGAACGGGTGTAATAGCCATCGACATTTTTTGCAAAGTCGTTTAAATTAATGACTTACTTCTCTTATTTTTAATTTTATTATGTTGTATTTTATTCAAATTTCACGTTTCTTGCATTATTTTTGATGTGTAATCATGATTAATAGCAATGAAAATAGTAAAATTGTACACTGTAAATAAATGCAGTCAGTTGGAAATTGATGTTTTGGGGATTACTATTTCCGTATGATTTAAAAAAGAATATCCGTCACTGTATGTACGAAAATGATAAATAATTATTTGAAAATACTATAACGTAAATTTTTAAAATGAAACTGAAATGTATTGCTTCCTTGTACGAAGTAAAAAGGAAGTATAGTAATCGCGAAAAATTTCGGGTATACTACGAATGGCTATTTCAAAGAAAATATCCAATTTGACCGCTATCGAAAGTAGTTTAACGATGTTTTTGCATGACATCTGTACGTAAAAACAAAATAAATGGCTGTTTTTCCCAAATAAATTATAAAGCTGAATTAGAATGGATTCAGAAGAGATTTATTCATGCTGTACGTATGTATCTAGCATAACTCAAAAACGAATAGTCTCAGAACGTTGAAATTTTGTATGTGGGACTGCTATAACATGTAGATGTGCACCTCCCTTTTACGTCCTAAAATTATATAACTATATATATAACTATATATATATATATATATATCCACTCTGTTACTTGGCTCAGTGAGCTCAATTTCTTTATTCTTATATGTTTATAAATTGTGCATTTTTTTCTTTAAAAATAATTGAATTATGTTCTTCTTATCTTCCGATTAAGGTTTTTATGCCTTTAGTTAACCTGCATGTTATAGTTGTATAATTATCAATAATTTAAAAGTTTTTTAAATGCAGCTAAGCCTATTTTTTTACCATATCAGCAATGTTCATTTACATTTGAAACTTAGCAGAATAGTGCACTTGTTGCCAATCTAGAGAAACTAAGCTTCGCAACAACAAAGTAACGTCTTCTTTTATTATTGGGAACTACATTAGGCTTAATCCATTCTGAAATTATCATTTAAGCTATTAAATTATCTCATGTATTGACTAAGCAAAGCGTCCATAACAAATTAAATCAGTTTCTACCCCTTCAGCGTCTTTTTGCAGAGTGAAACCAAAAATAAACTTTCAGTTTTGTACACGAAAAAATCTGCTTTCTTGTCCGCTGGCCGAACTGCTTGTTTTTGCGTAGAAACTGTAATTTTAATTGCAATTTTTTTAACTGTTTTAACTGTATTTAGTGTTTTATTTTTTCTTTATCTTTCAACTTTTAATATAGATATTTTAAGTTTTTATGTATTTTTGCCTTCTCGGAAAGTGAGAACTGAATTAATTGAATAAGAAATATATTCCTAATGAAATTCGAAGAAATAAATTTAAATGAAATGCTGCAAAAAATGCGTATAATTTAATGTTCCATACAAGGAAGTCATGTGGTGTACACATCAGTTTTTTTTTTAATTTAAATGTGCTTTATATTCAAACAATATTTATATGTTCTCGAAATTCAGCATTTTGATTTTGACCCTATTAAACCCTATTAAACCGTGTTGCTTTTCTGTCTGCATTGTTTAAGTCTTATATTAAAATATAGCCTTTATGAATATAGTAATTCATAAAAACTTTTCTTATTCTTTTCTGTCTGGAAAAAAATTAAATTACGTTCGAATTTCCACCTATTCTTATCTATATTGTGTTCTATATATAAGATTTTTAATTTCAAATTTCTGTGAGTTTCGATGCTGGCTTAAAATTGTTCCATGCATTTTCAGAACATGACAATTTATCTGTTAAATTTAGTGAACTTAAAGATCATGCATGTCCAATCACAGACTTCTTCATATCTCCAAAATAAATAAAGACATGTGCTAAACAATTCCGAATATAAAACATTTTTATATTAACTATTTTATTTTACAATTTACACATTGGGAAATAAAAATCGAAACACTAAATGAACATAAAATTTAATTTAATTTAACTATTAATTAATTTTTCAGAGACATTTAAACTTTTGATGTAGTTTTACATTAATGATAATCCTTATAATTTTCAAAACTTGCACAAACCAATTCTCAGAAAAGATCTTCAAGTCAAATGCAGATGACGTTATGCATCTATTTCTACGTCTTAAACTACCTAGTAAAACATTTTTAGTTTTCTAAACATATCTGAAGCAATTAAAAATGTGTTAAAGTTGCCACTGCGCAATATCAATTTTTGATAAAGAAATTTTATTATGTTATCAAAGTTTTAATGAAAGAATTTAGTGAAGGTTATTTTTGAATTTTTTTCATATTTAATAACTGGCCGCGTCTGGCTTTTAAATGTACCGGAAAAACGCCTAAAGGAAACACCAAACATTAAATTTAAAACTTGCACAGAATTTTACTCTGCAGAACAACTGTATCAAAACAAAATTCAATAAAAATGTATCACATATTAAAAAAATTACAATGAAATAAGCAATAGCCCTTAATACAAATATTAATTTTCCTAATAAATAAATTAACCAACTTCCTGTTGCAAAATCTTAAGTATTCGAATGGTATAAAAGAAGTTAAGAACTTTGTTTCCTAAAACATATCATGCAAAACGTATTATGCAATTAAAATTATATATAATTAAAAGATAATATATAAACTTTACAATGAAATAAGCAATAAATCTCATATTTTTAAGAGAAAACAGTCAGCAGTCCAGTATCGAAAGCAATGAATGAAAAACTGTTGCCAAAACCACATTTTGGCTATCATCAGAAACCAATAACCAATCAAAATTGTGCTTTGTGGATTACATAATTCAAAATATACAAACCTTTTTGCCATTAGCTAATAAAGAGAGAGGGGGGGAGGAAATTCTTTCTGTTGTGCCTAGCGAGACACATGCTCGTCAGAATAAGAATATTGCGATTTGCGTGTTGCTTGTCCAAATGTCAAAAGAAAATAAGCAGCATGAAATAAGCAATATCCCTTAATACAAATATTAATTATCCTAATAAATAAATTAACCAATGCAAAAAAATCATGCTAAACTTTGCAGTATCTTAAAAAGAGTGAAATAAGCAATAAATATTTTATCTCATATTTTCAACAGTCAGTAGTCCAGTATACAAAGCATTGAATGAAAACCTGTAGCCAAAACCACATTTCTAAAAGAATGAAACTATTCAAGTGATGCGATTTCATCAAAAAAGAAGAAATAAAAAAAATAATCTGATTCGAATTTTGAAAAAAAAATCGCTTCGAGGTGCACTGGCTCTCGTTTAGATGCACCTATGTACCAAATTTTGTAGCCTGGGTCTATTAGCTTACGCGCAGCACGAACGAAAGACACACGCACACAACGACAGAGTGTTTCTTTTATTATATGTAGAGATGTATCAGTTACTGAAATCAAATTTTATAGAAAGAAAATATCAGTCATAAAAAATAGTACGATACTGACTAGCTTGAAAAGGTCTATTTTCTTTATAATTATTTATGTCATTTTTCTTTTAATATGTTTTCGGCAATGACCGAAAAATTCAGCTTCTGAATAAAATAATATATTTGAGAATTGGATTGAAAAATGTTTACAAGGCAAAAAATATCATAACTGAAAATAGCATTTATTCAAATACAATTTTGAAAAACAGCGCTTTGTAACATTTCTTGTTCCCCGTAACATTTCTTGTTTCGATTTCGATATTTAACGAGTGCATCTTCAAGAAGAAAAAAAAAAAATTATTAGACGAAATTTCATGTGGAGTTTTTAATAATGTTTCCATTAAACGTTTCACTTTTATCGTTCTTTTGAATACATAAATTGTTAGAATAAATTAGTGTCACTTTTGCATAATGAAAGTTGGCAATGTCAAAAACAAACGAGTGCCAAACGATATATTGGCGAGAGAGGATTCTATGTTTCTAGATGCAGAAGTCTTAAAAAGATCTTGTACTTGCATTATACGAAGGCTATCCAGAAAGTAGATTACGTTTTGGAATAAAAAAATAAACAAAGTATAGGAAACAAATTTTATTATATACAGATGAAAGCCACACTCAAATACTACTTTTCTACATAGTCACCATACAAATTAAGGCATTTATCGTAGCGATGTACGAGCTTGGAAATTCCTTCGTCGAAAAATTCGGCCGCCTGCGCCTTCAACCACTTCGTTACCTCTTCTTGCCTTCCATCTTGCACAAAACTTGTGGTAACCAAGCTTTTCGCTGATGATTTCGTGCAACAAACTTCGCGAAATTTGTGGAAAACTCAAAGAAAGTTCCGTTATTGTGAAATTTCGATTTTCACGGACTTTAGCATCGACTTTTTCGAGAAGTTCGGCGGTCACTATGCTGGGTCTCCCACTTCGATCTTCGTCGTGAACATTGGTTCGGCCATTTTGAAATCTTATGACCCACTGACGCACTCCACCTTCAGTGATAATGTTGTCCCCATACACTTCACGAAGCTGCCGATAGATTTCTATCGGTTTACAGTTTTTTGCAGTCAGAAACCTTATTACTGAGCGCACCTCGCAGCTCGCGGGATTTTCAATTAACGCAGACATTTCAAACCGTCACAGTATCTGAACGGAGCACAGCACGAACCTCTCACTAGCACGGCTAGATGCAGACTGAGCTGCGCAACGCTCTGACCCCAAGATGGCCGCGCTAGCCCCGCCCCTAGCGGACACAGACGGAAACGTAATCTACTTCCTGGATGGCCCTCGTATTTTTGCTTGATTCTTTTTAACATGTTAGATTCTTTACGGAGTATACTCCTGATAATATTGCCTAATCGGTACGTCTGAAGTTACTTAAAACTTATAAATGAGCTTCTTGTAAGCTATTTCAACACTTCGATTTAAATGTTTTTAAAGATTGTTAACATTGATTTGTATTCTATTTGTGTTCTATCTGAGTTAAGCAAACTCTCTAACTTGTTAAATTAAGATTTCATAGTTATTCTAATTTATTATTCTTTAATAAAACTGTGCTAAATATAGGATAGTGTACTCAAACGCCTTAATTGTGTTAAATGCGCGACACATATCATAAATATATGCAATAATTTGAAAATACATATAATTACTTTTATTCCTAGCATTCAGTTCTCACTTATTTTTTTAAAATTCGCGAAATCCCATAGTAAACCTTCCTTGAAATCTATTTTATAAATAAGGACGTTAGAAAAATTATAATAGTATAATATTATGAGATCTGGCGTAAATATTTACAGACTGTATGTATAATTCAATGCATACTATCCAATATTTACTTTTATTTACTTTTAAATTGTTCTAAAGTTCATCTCTTAAAATGGTGTAATTCTTTATCAAAAACTCTCTTTTATTCGGGAAAACGTAGCATTTCTTGGTATTCCTCGAATTTCACGTTATAAGTTGTTTCCTACATAGGTGCCAATTTCTGACTATTTTGGCCCGATGCCACAACGATATTAGATGCTCAAAATGATCCAGGTACAATTCATCTCTTCCCCATAAGCTGCCATTTTATTTACGAGTATTTCGGATAAATCCCATAACATATAGCAATAAATCTTTTGAAAGCTTGCTTCCGTCACTTTTTACTCTATGAGTTATGTCTGCTCTTTTCTTTTGTATAAAATATTAAGTAAATCAAACGTGCAGATTTCTTTTTTCAATATTTTTTAGTATAAAAAGAACAGTATTGTGTATCTTTGAATTAAAGAAACATTTGTTAGAAAAAGAATGCTTGAAATAAAACAGTATGTATTACATTTTAATTCATAAAAATGTAGCTGATTCAAAATAATTGATAACGTACCGTACATTGAGTATCATTTTTAAATAAATTTAAACATGATACTCAATGTACGGTACGTTATTTGCAAGCTGAATAATTTTTCACCTGATGGCTAAGACTTTCCACAAAGCTTGAAATAGACTTTTTGGTTTGGTTTATTTGATCACAGAAAGGCACACAACGGCTATCTGACTAAGGGAAGGGATGCTTTCGTGGAGGACTTTCGAAGGTTAACTGGTTCGAATACACGTTACACATGGGGTAAACCCCTAAAATGAGCCCGCTAGCCGGGATTTTAACCCCGGACCGAAGCATCAGTGTTCAACGACTTTACCACTATGCTGTTGGTGGAGCCCCCCTCTTTTTGATGCACATCTCCATAGAGAATGGTAACCTGGATATTAAGCTACAATATCACTGTTGTTTTGATAACCTTGTCTCACCGAAATGTCCATCCACCTTGAGTTGTTATCGAACGTTTCGGGGGATCCATCGGGCTATTATAATATTAAGAGCTGTTTGTATTCAGATTCATACATCTGTATAAAGCATTTTTATTTCTAATAATGATTATGTGAGAAATATTATTATTTTAAACAATGTGATGCTTCATTCCCAAATATAATGGGAATCCCTTTTGAAATTTTAATGGTGATATTATTCCGCTTTCTTTTCAATGCGATATTCTTAATCTATGTGCCATTCTTTCATAATTTTTGTCTATTCTCCTAAACAGTATATTTGCAAGAACATTTTGATGGCGAAAATAGCTCAAATATTAACTACAGCCAGAGAAACATAATTTCACTATGCTTTGAGCACTCTTTCATGAAATGGGCTTTATAAAACTTGTCACATACACAAATATTAATTCACTATAGCAACCAAGCGGCCAAACAGACTGTTTATCATGGAATACAATGCATTCTGCTATTGTAATATTTTGCGAACTTATATTCGGGAATGAAGCATCACATAGTTTAAAATAATATATATATTTCACATGCAAGCATTATTAAAAATAAAAGTGTTTTACGCAGATGTATGAATCATAATGCAAACAACTCTTAAAATTGTTCTGTGAGCATCATACATGCACAGTAATAAATTTCATGAAAATGTTGCAGCGACTTAGATAAGTTTTAGATAAATACTTCTGTTAACATTGATTTCAGGGAAACGCATTTTGATTCATATCAAATTTAATAGGTTCTTGTTCTTTGCAATAAAATGTACTGCAGGTTTTCTCTCTTTATTTCAGTGATTTATTTTTGTGACTAAATATTTATCTGCTTATACGCCTAATTTAATAGATGTAAAATAAACAACGGGGTATGTGCTTAAAATAAATTTTAATTAAAATCAGAAACCCACAAATGCATAAAAGTTTCAGTTTTGCAATTCAAAGAAAGTTAAAAATTAATATCGTTCATAAATCCATTTCAAAGAATAATAAATTGTTAGGTGGTTAATTTCTTCAGGAAATATTCAATGCTCTTTTTAAAATTCTCGAATGTTTTCTGGTTTTCAGATAACAAAAAAGTATCGAATTTCAGTGCATCATTTTTCATTCTAAAATGGCAGCAAGAAAAAACATTTTCCTGCTCCGATTGGATTTCGATATTCTGCCAAGAATATCAAATGAGGAATTGCATTGGAAATCTATCAGAGCCTGAAACTGAGTTTTATAGAGGAAGTACAGATTTACAAATATTTCTAATGAATTTCTTTTCGCTTCGACAATGCTTCACTGAATTTTCTATAACTCCTAAATAATTGTTAATTTCAATCCATACTCTATTATTTCAATGAGAATAAAATATAGGGAAAGAAAAAAATCAATGCGCTTGAAAATTTTGTTTTGACGTAAATTAGTTTTCAAACTTAAATATCACACACATTTTCTCCTGGTAATTTATAAGCGCTGTGGCCTAGTAGCTGTAGGAATTCTATAAATTCATTATCGATAAAGACTGCGACATATACAGTGTTTCTTAATTCAGAAATGGCTATTTAATATCATAGCACTGTCTGCCGTAACAACGTTGATTCTTTGTAAAACATGTTACAAAGACATGATCTTTAATCTCAGTATCTGTATATTTATACCAGTACTGTGCACGAGGTTACTGATGAGTTCTAGCAATAACATGACTGTTTCTGTATTCTTGCCACCTTCATTTTATGAGTATGCCTTTGTTGGTTGCTGATAAGTAGCAAAACGTATCTTCTTATCTTTAGGAACCAGGTGACTACCCAGCAAAAATATTTCGTATTAACTTTATAAGGTATTTTCTTTCTCCTTTCCGCATACCTTCGTGGTGTAAATAGAAGCGTACTCAATGCGTATTCAAGAAGTCCAGAGTTCGAATCTCTGAGAGGGCATTGCACATTTTTCACGTCTCCTGCTCCCCCCCCCCAAAAGAAAAAAAACTAATGACCTACAGTGGCACCCGAACTAAAAGATGGTGGACGATAATTCTTCAACACCAGGATTTGGCGATTGGGTCCCTTAATACCCACTCCACTTTAAAAATGGAGAAATATCTAAGGTTACAAATGGTTACAAATGAGAGGAATACGACCCGAGCTCCCTGGTCTAAAAATAGACCTTACAATCTTTTTCGAGTCGCCTCTAAGAATATATATGGTATTTTCTTCCTCCATTCCACATGTCTTCGTGGTATAGTTGGAAGCATACTCGAACCGTATTCTAGAGGTCCAGGGTTCGAGTAACGGCTACACTATTACACATTTTTCATGTCTCCTGCTTCCGCCCCCCCCAAAAAAAAGTATATATAATGACTCTACAGCGTATGCAAAAGAAAGATACTAATCTGGAAAAAGTACTAAACTTACATTGTTTTTAGTTTTGCTTTCATTTGGTCATTTTTTAATATTACTTTCTGACTATAGGTTGCTGTCCCCACAAAAGCGCTGGATTTATTTGTATCCAAAATTGTTCTTTATGTGTAGAAAATGGAAAATATTTTTGCATACTAATAACAGATAAATGTTCTGTTTTTAGAATGACAAAGCTAATTTGACCTGGCAACACTGGCATTTAATCATTGTCGCAACTTAGGCGACCTGGAGTTCTACGCACAGAAACAGGGAGTTTTGACTGTGAAAGCTCAGTACAAGAATGGCAATTGTTATGCATAAAGTGTTAAGAAGCTTCGTACAGTCTTTAGAGGAGAAAGTGCACCTATTAATACAACAGTTCGCAGAGTGATAAAGAAATCTCAGGACACAGCAGGTTCGACATCAGATATTAAATTACCGCGCTTTTGATCTAGCCGGTCAGTTTCTCTCCATGTGAAATGAGGCTACATTTAGGAACACTGCAATCAAGCACTAAATGCTTAGTATATACAGGGTGTTTATAAAGTCCCGAACCCATTTTCATGTTTAATAACTCATAAAATAATGAAGATATAAACAACCTGATGGCATTTATTGATGGAATAACTTATATATTTTCCTTTTCAGGTTTGAATATCTTCTCTTTTGTAAATATCGTCTGCGCGTGTGGTTAATTTCAGATAATTTCATTTTCCAGTCTAAATATCTGTACTTTTCTAAATATCGTTTGTTTATTAATTGCTTTTTTCTCTCTTTTGTTTTTGGCAACTATTGCAATATTATGTTTACTTTTGATGTGTTTGTTCTAGTACTTTTGTATGTGATGTTTTATTCGACCGGATATTAAGGAGAATGCATGCACCACAACACAGGCTTACCAGTACCTGGCGTGAAATTGAATATCGACTTGATATTCTCCGTGCGACGAAGGGGACACACGTGGAAGTTGATTGACAAGGGTCATGAAACCTTTTGAATCTCTAAAGCATTTATGTTATTAATTTTAATCTATCTTTATTATTTTATGAGTTATTAGACATCAAAATGGGTCCGGTACTTTATAAGCACCCTGTATTTCTGTTATATGGTCCACGTTACACACATCGCAAAAATTTATTGAATTCTATTATAAGTCAATATAATATCGATATAAGTTTATTTCATCATTTGAGAAATTTGAGTTTGGATTTTTGCACCTTTTTGTATTCAGCAGTGTTTACAATCCTCGTTTTGACGTCCCAATGGACACAAACTTATTTGACACCCTTTACGATGCTTTAATCTTATATTAGTTTCGAGTTTTGTAGCTTCTCTTTATTTATGAATTGATAACTAATAAATCTGAGAACATTGTTGCTACTTCAGACCCGTTCCTTTGTTTAATAGCGTAATTATTTTGAGTCTCTTTTTTTCATTGTCAAACTAAGGTTACATTTTAGCAATTATTCAAATACCGCATGCTTTCATCTATTATTCTAAGCATTTAAAGTCTACAAAATGAAGGAATTTCGCTTAGGAAATTTGAATTGTTGAAAAACATTTAATTATTTCGAAATAAAAAAAAAGTTAAACTACCATTTCCTTGAATATACCTGATTAAAAACATTTGATCTAATATTTAATTACAAAACATTTTCTGAACCTTATGCTGAAATTAATGTGTCAGTTTGAAAGTCAGTAGACATGTTAAAAGCATGAAAAATAAATTCCTATTTTTCACTCTGTATACTGTTTCACTTTTTATTATTTTTTATGGATCCATATTCACTTTATATCTGTTATTCAGTATGTATATTCCTCTAAGTTCGTTTTAAAATTACTTCAGGTAAAAATGAAATGTAATTAATGATAAAACAAATTTAGAACAGTCCTAAATTTTCTCAAATCCGAATAGTCGAATCTTCCGAATGTCAAATCTCTGAAATCTTTTATATAAAAATAAAAAGGCAAAAAAAAGCTGAAATTGTTTCATTAAAAGAACACTTCAGATCTGAGTTTAGTTAAAAATAGATTTAAGAATAGCGTTTCTAAGAATACAATTAGTAAGTTAATTAGAATATACAGCTATTAAGAAGATACAAATCAAATGTAGTAAATGAAGTTCATAATTAAAAACTTTAAAATCTTTAGATTTGTTTTCAGTATAATTTTGATAATAAGCATTTCAATAATAGTTCTAATTTTCATCTTTCCAAAGTCTTTTTAAATCAAATCAAAAGTGTTTCAGTTTAAAAAAGTGCTTTAGTTAAAGGGAATCAACGTATATATGCATAAAATTTAAAGCTCTAAATTCTCTCTAAACTATTAAAAGAGTGGCACCCATGGCCAAAATTCAAGTTTACTGAATTCACAGCAGTAACGTTCTTTTTTAATGAAAGCTTCTGTTGAACGTCAATAAAAATAACTTTTCAAAGTTTTGAGTTAAAACGCGTAACTTTTTTTCCTAGTTAGGATTCGAAAATCTTTAATGTCCAATGTTTCAAATTTTTTAATCACAAATCTTGCTCAAAATCTGTGAGATTCAATTATTTTAATGTTCCATCTCGAAATATAATGTTTCTTAATGTGTATTTCGAGTGAGATATCCTGCAATAATATGAGGAAATCCAATTAAAATAGTTTCCTCTTCCCTTGATACAAATTTCTTATCATTAATATTTGTCCTTACATTAAATGTCCTAATATGGCGTGTGACAATAACTTTTTATCATTAAAGAACAGTTTGCGATTGATGAGAATGAATCTTTTACGACCCTATCAGGTAATAATTTTGCATCATCAAAGACTAGGTCTACTTTTCTCGATGAATTAAAAAAGAGCGTAAAATATTTCACAAGCCATTTAAACTTCAATAAATCCCATCAAAAGGATCATATCTTCAACTTTCGTACTATATCTAATTCCTTTTGTAAATTTTTAGATTTCTAGTACACTTATGAACAAACCTTAATTAGGCTTTGGGGAACTGTTTTTCTTGTAGAATGTTACTAATATTATTAATAACATTGTAGAGACATCAGGTATTTTTTTAGAATCAGGAAAGATGAAAAATGAGCAACGCCCTCGCCGGGAATCAAGCCACGGACCTCTGGAATACGCGACCAGCGTGCAGACCACCACACCACGAAGGCATGCTAAGAAGGCAGGAGAAATACCTTATATACTACCCCCTTTTAAAGGGCGACTGGGGTTTTTGGGGACCCAATCGCCAAATCCTGGGTATGGACAATTATCATCCACCATCCTCTTAGTTCGGGCGCCACTGTAGAGATATTATGTAAACTGGTAGCAGAAGAAGTGAAAAATGAGCAACGGGAATCGAACCACGGACCTTTGGAATACGCGTCCATCTTGCAGACCACTACACCACGAAGGCACACTAAGAAAGCAGGAGAAATACCTCATAACATAGGTATTAATATATGATACATATATTACTAATAATATTAGTAACAAATGCAGCATGGAATGAAACGAAAGAATTTAATATTTTCCTCTTATTTCGCCTTCCCGGAGGTCATATTCATTAACAGAAACACAATTTCTCTTCTTTCTATTCCCTTTTCACTAACTTTCTCTCAGCTAATCTCCTTCTTATACAATCATTAAACAATGAAAATATTACGTTCTTTTCTGTTTAAGCACTTCGCATGCTTTGCAAAACAATTTCAGCTATGAAACCAAAAGAAACAATAACTATTTTAATAACAATACCTCTTCTAATCCGCCAATTCCAAATGTCGACGATTCTGTTTTGGAAGAACTTTCGATTTCGTAGTCCAATTCAAACTCGAATCACAGTTCAAAATAAGTCTCTGTGACTATTTATTTACGTACATCTACTATATTACACTATTTACATGGTTCAAGATTAGTTTTAAATCAAAAGATAGCAATATTTCCCCGTTCAAATTTAAATTCTAATTAGAGAAGCCGAGTAAACTACGGCTCTCTTCCAAGTTTGTTTTTCGACTTCCTGTTGCCACTGGCAGAAGCTAAACATTTGCTCATTTCCCATTCGAGTTGTAACAATAACCATATTTTGTTAATGCATAGCCTAATTTGGAAAGTGTTCTGTAAGAATCGTCAGACTACGCAAGCAATCAGTTGTTTAAAATATATCGACTTCAGTAATAAGATATACGAATTCCTTTTCATTGCTCGCAGAGTTAAGTGATAGGGAATTTCCTTAATTAAAAATAAAAAAAAACGCCTTGTTTTTCCCAAGCATTATTTTTGTTCAGATTGCTTTCACATAATATTACTTGTTATAAATTTTGTAATTTTATTGAAAAAAATATTTATGAAGAGCTTAATAGAGAATGGCAAGTTTTGAAGGTAGAGTTCGTGGGTTCTGAGAATAAAGTTTGTTAATCCGAAAGATGTTATGAAGAGCAAATATTCCTATTTTAATGACTTAAATTAAAGCTATTAAATATAAGTACAAGTTATAATACGAGTTATATCGTGTTTCTCTTATTTGCTAGCAGCAAATGAAAAAATATTTTCAGTGATAACAATAAATAAGAATAAAACAAAAAATCAACTATAAACTCCCCTGATGAAGGATTTCTTCTGAAACAAAATTGTAAAATTAAAACATCCTACAGAGTTTATATTGTTGAAATTAAATCTCTAGAATTATTAGAGTTTTTTTAAGTATTATACGTGTAGAATTCTGGATGCCTTAGTCGGAATTCACTTGAGAGTATCTGTAAAGTCCCAATTATACATCTTTTCGCTACGAGGGACTGGACATCTAAAGGGACAATTATCAGAGCCCGTGTGTTTCCAGGAACCCACATAGGAAACCCACGTAGCTATGTAGCCATTTTCACGTACTACAAAGCCAAACAGTAATCGATTATGGCTCAGATTGGGATCCCGTGATCCTTCAGAAGCAGAACTTTCGTCTGATTGGTTGACCTCTACGCGGGACAGAGCTGCAGCCTAAACATTTTCTGCGAAGCTTCAAAAAATCCCGCGTAGCCGCTACATCATTTTAGTAGCTAGACGGGACTTCGCTTCCAACGGAGCTCCTTTTTCTAGTAATCCTCTTGTTTAAACCAGTGCTACCATAATCTCGTTTCTCACAAAAGTCCCGTCTAGCAGGGACCGTCGCTGAGTGAGATAACCAGTTTGCAGATTTTCTCAAGTTTCATACCTCCGCTAAAGCTAATGGTTCTACAAGTGCGCAAGGTGGGGGACAATAATTTTTCACCATCAGTATTTAGCGACTGGGTCCTCTCCTTTCCAATCGTTCTCACCGGGATTCGAGCTCCGGAACTTCCAATTGCTAGCCGGGCGTGCTCTCTGGTTGCATTACAAAGGCACGCTATAAAAAGAAGGAAATATCTTGGAAAGTAATAATTTAACGAAAAAAAATTTGAATAATTATTGCAATAAGGGATTAATAAGGAAAAAAATTTAATGCTGCATTTATTTCATGCACTATAATCAGACTAAAATTATGCGGCACGTTAAAATATAGAGTTATTACAGTATTCCTGACGTGATGATTGACAATTGTAGCTGGTGTAAAAGATGCCTCCGGTTTGCTGGTATTTGACTTCTTCTTTGTACATTTTCCCTGAATTGTAAAACTAGCGTTTTTGCATTGATTTCATTTGCGAGCTAAGATATTGACTTAGTAAAGAATTCTAAATGCAGTAAAGTGAAAAGAAATGCAAATTTCGTCTCCTTTTCTGGTATTTAATCCTTTTTGTTGCTTAAGTTTATATATTTAACGATTATTTTTGTTGAATAGTCATCTTGATTCTCACGCTTCTTAAATGAGATTAACTTGATCATTCGATGATTGTGTTCATTCATTAGTAATCATATTCATCAGAAATTAATTTCCTTTTTGTGGACATTAAGTGAAGGAATTTCGGGTTGTCTTCTAAAGTCCTATGATTTTATTATAAAACTTACAAAATAATTCTTTCTTTTAACTTCCCTCTGTAAAATATTTTCAATACTATTTGTTACGGCACCGAAAACTTTATTCATGGATTGTTAAAATCCATATTTTAGTACTGACAGAGCTTCACCTTTAATATTATTCGTACTTTAAAAAAATGAGATAGCAAAGGAAATGTCTCAGAAAATTAATTATAGGAAGAGAAGTCATCAGAAAGATGGATAGTTTAAAAGTTCGAGTTTGTACTTAATCAACTTTAAAATCCAGATGTAGCTTGCCTCTGCACTGTGCACGAAAAATGAATATTTATTTAATTCAAAAGTTGACTGTTAATGGGGGATTTGAAAAACTAATGCATCAAGAGCTGTCACACAGCATTGCCAAAAGATGAAAATGAGCGTGCTTCATTATGCTTGCTTTGTTTGTTCGTCTTTTTCATTTGCGGAAGTATTTTAATTAATTACTCTATTCTAATTAAAAATTCTTTATTCAATTTGTTATCTTCGCCATTTTGTAAGACCAGACAGTCGGCAATCATCTTTCAAAGAAATTACCATTGTGTTCTGCAAACATTCAAATACGATAGTGTAAGGGAAACTGGGATATGTTGTCAAAAATGCAAATAAATTCGTAAGCTCAAAAACCAACCTTTTGAACATTTATCTTGAATTAGCTTATATTTTATTTTAGGCATAAGTAGAGAACATTTGAAGTTTACTTCAAAGTTGTAGTCGAAATGCAATATCTATCTTTAAATTATATAGCACGTATATAGAATATTACTTATGAATGTGAATACAATATCTATAGAATATGCATTTTATGTAGAATGAATTTTATATATAATTTTACTTCTACCATTTATTAATTTTTATGCGTATGCTTGTCGATGTCTTTTGTAATCTGATTTATTTTGTTATACATTATTTGTTTTGTACACAGAGATTATAAAAGTCTTTTAATAATAGATTTCTTTGCAAGTACTGTTGATGTTACTAATATCGCTTGTCTGAAATCACAGCACGCGAACGGGCTGGCTCCATGGGTGTTTTCGTGGTTTTCCCCATGTGTAACATGTATACGAGCCAGTTTCCCTTAGAAAGTCCGCCACGAAGGCATCCCTCCCCTTAGGCACATAGCCCTAGTGTGCTTTGCCGTAATTAAATACACCATACCAAAATCACAGCAAGCCCACGAAATTCATCGTGGCAAGGAAGCAAGGCTGCGCCTTGGGCGTTGCCAAGCGCCGCCTTGGGCACCGTATAGGTGTAGTTCGACTTTTCTCGGCTCCACCCCCAATTTTGAAGGACAGCACCCCGAGGGGGACGGATCTGAGGCTCTCTCACCAACAACCTCTCGAGAGGACTTTCGTCTCGCAGCATATTTAGAATGCCCCATACCGCACAGGCGCTATACATTTACGAACAGCTATACCTCCTCCGGGATTCGAAACCGAGCGCTTCGTTATGATAATCAGAATCACTAAGTACTATCCCAGGTAGTCGGCAGTTAAAGTACTACGTAGTTTTATTTTCATGCTGGGGCGATGCGTAAATCTTGTAATAGAACATACCAGTATCAAAATAAATCCCTAACAATATCTTATCTGCAGTCAACATGATGTAAACAAAAGTAAGTTGTCATTATTAAATCCTTTTCTTACGCGCTTACTTTAATCGTTTCGTGCCAGAAATCCCGCAGCTTTTTAAATATCTCTTAATTGTTATGCTGAGATCAAAATATACCTACCTAAAATGGAAAGGACACAAGAAATTATTGCAACGATAAATCCTGATCTGTAAGTCAAGTTGTTAAAAAAAGCATCGAGAAAATGAACTGCCTTATTAACAAAATAAATCATCGATTGATTGTCAGAGCAAGCGAAATGTAGCCTCAGGTAGGTTTCCAAAAATTTGTGGGTTAATAAGCAAAATCTGAAGCTTCGGGCATAAATATAAATGCACAATGTATATTCATCTTATTACACATTCGCATCCATTAAAACAGCACTAATTGTCGGAAAAGTATTTATATTCCTTCAAGTCTTTACAGTTGTTAGCAAAGAAATGTTTGAAGCCATTAGTTTAGATATGTCATAGCGTATAAATTTATATGTTATTCTTAACTCATTTAATATACTGTTATACCCGCAACTTATTATTTTACTTAAATGTACTTGTTTTAATGGCCGGCGCTTTATTTAATAGCTATTAGACTTCCGTCACTACAACGGCGGAAATGGTAGCCTTGTTATTATGGAAACACCTATTAGGTGATCAGCTTTGCCTCCTCTGAAGGGACGGACAGTTACAACCATGACATTTTTGGGATTCGAACCCAGGCCCAACGCTACAGCAGTCAGGTTCACTACCCACTATACCGACTGGGCGGCTTACGTAAATACTTCATTTAAAAAACAATGCTTCTGAAAACAGGTACATGATGGAAATATAGTTTAATGGCGTAGTTTTTATTTCATTCAAGAGTGCTAAAGCCGATTTATATAAAATTCATTGATTTAAGAAACAACTGCATAAGCACAGTAAAAAAAAAAGACTTTCAATAAAAATCCTATAATTATAATCAGAGAAATAATTCGTAGGAGAAAACATCATTGATTTGAACATTGAGAAAACATCATTTTCTATATATTAGATTATTTAAACGATATGGAGCAGCTATCCTTCAGAGAACGTCTTCATCTGATGTTAAATACACATGTCAGGGGCTTGCCTTCCCCTGGGAAAAAAAGAAAGAAAAACATCATTTAGTTAATACGAAATTTCTTGAACATTGATTATTTAAAAGTTGGTTCATTTAATCATTAATATCAATGGTTCTTAACCTTCATTCACCCCTCCCCCTCCAGTACAGAAGTCGATATATATATATATATATATATACATTTATTTAAATTTAGAATTTTTTTAACAAGTTTCGAAAACGTATGTAAAATGTTGATAAATATTAAAGGGTGATTAAAAATAGATTTTATATTCATAAAATAAAACTAAAAACTAAACTGGTAAATAAAAGGCTGGTCGCATTCCTCCCTGAAACTATGAAATTCGACCCTAGGGAGAAATTCCTCCCTGAATGAGAATCACTGATCTATACCTTTAAAACAATGCAGATATTTTCTTTTCTATACCTTTTAACACTTTGAAGGGCGGTGGTTACCTACAGTTAATTACCTTTTCCATTGAACGTCCTACTCACTCGTGTGAGTGGTTTTCAAGATTGATCGCTTTTGAAGTTCCCTTGTACATATAAGAAACATAAGCGTATCAAGAAACATAAGCCAGTAGTTGATACAGCAATTTGCCTTTAAGAAAAGAAGCATCAGCCATTGAAGACAACATCACGACGATGTGCACTCTGCAGCACCAAGAAAGAGCCTGTAAGAACAGTGTGGGAATGCAAAGCATGCAAAGTTGCACATTGCTTGAGAAACTGTTTCTATAAGTACTATAGAGACTGATTTTGTAAGGATATGTTCTGTGGGCGGTGGTCACTGACGCTAACAACCAAATGTGAGCATTTTTTTCACGCGTCGTGAACAAAATATATGTAATTTTCCCAAATAATTTTATTGTAACACCTGATATAGCAAATAAAACAAGAGTTTTCCTGAAAATAATTGCTTTTTCCTGCCCCTCAAAGAGTTAAAATTCTAAACGCGCAATACAAATTTATAAATTCACAAAAGCTTCGAAAGGATATCAAAATCCCAGCGATACAATTTAAAAATGTAAGTATATAATGATTGCCTCAGTTCTAAAAGCATTATAATTAATTGAAATATAATTCTCACAGTCAAACTGCATGAAGAATTAACACGAGAAGACATTTTAGTTATTTATTTTAGACATTTAGAGCTACATTTCTAGATACCATTTATACTCCTAGGGATATACTACTATTTGCACGTGTTAAAGTAAAATCTTACCTCATACCAAATAATAACGAAAATTAATTTTGTTCTTGTGTAATAATTTTAATGTATTGCAAAAGAATTTGTAGTTACATATTTAGAGGAACCAATCAAAACTACTTACCCAGATATTTACATGCAACGCTAGTTATTTTACTCTCTATTTTGCCGGTAAATTAGTTGACGGATTTTTTTGAAGCTTCGAGTTTTTTCTGCTGTCTGACGCACTTTGTTTAAATGCTTTGATGTAAAAAAAATTAAGAGCTACATTCCTAGATACCATTTATACTCCTAGGGACTTTTTATAAGATTTTATTTACCGTTTTTCATTGTGGGCCGAATTTTGTCTTCAATTTCCTGATAAGCTATCAAATCCTTTACACACTCTGTTTGTAGGTGGCAATGCAGTGGGGTGAAGCAATGTTTTCAAAATTCGATTTAAATTTTTTAATTTAATGATTTAAGTGGTTTTTTTTTTTTTTTTTTTTTTTTTTTTTTTTTTTTGAGATGGCAGAACAGGACAAAAATAATACTTTCGTAATACAAAGTGTAGTCGAATGATAACACGGAAACACAGGAAGT
Organism: Stegodyphus dumicola; assembly: GCF_044657685.1. Classification (NCBI taxonomy): domain Eukaryota; kingdom Metazoa; phylum Arthropoda; class Arachnida; order Araneae; family Eresidae; genus Stegodyphus; species Stegodyphus dumicola. Next base: position 139,286,940 of record NC_140777.1, read on the forward strand.
ACGAAGGACATGAATCACGAATATTTACAAAAAATGATGTTTGATATCTGCAAATGAGCAAATGAAAGACTAATAACTGCAATACATGCATCACAACGACGACGAATCTCATTTAAGAGACGCAGGTTGACATTTCTGAACACCCGGTACCAGAATTAGGTCCTCCTCTACCAAAATTGCCAAGCATCTTCCAGAATGTACATTAATTACTTCGTCATATTTATGATGCATGTATTGCAGTTGGTGATTCTTCATTTGAAAGTTCTTGTAAACATCAAACATTATACTCGTATATTGTAAATATCCACGATTAAACGGCTTTTTGTTATTTATGTTCTTGGTTTTTTTCTGTTTCCACGTCAACATTTTAACACACATTTTATTACCAAAATTGCCACTTTTGCCATTTATTGTGACCATCAATTCGGTTACCATCAATTCATGTGTAACCAGCAGTTCATCAAAGATGTGACTATCAGTTCGGTTATACCCATTATACTCGTATATTGTATATTCATATACCCAGTATATGAAATGTGATAATGTTTTCACCTGTTAATTGATCTGAGAATAATTCAACCTAAGCACATAGTGACTGTCTTTTGACTCAGTATTGGAAAATATTATCCTTTGAAAACTACCCTATAAACAGGCTGTCGAATAAAATATTGTGTATCGTTAAATAAGACAATAATAAGCATGTATCTGCAACAAATATGTAAATCTCGTAATATATACTAAACAAAAGTTCTGTTCCTCTTGCTTGCTTTTATTTTGACATGCTTTGATACTTATGTATCTTCAGAGCTCTCCAGAACTTCAAATGAAAAATGTAGTGCAGGTTTCGCTTTTGTCTTTATGTCGTAAAGAGTTGAAGAAACATTCCCTGTTTCTGAATTCATTAACTAAAGGCATAATATTTGTTTGCATTAGTTGTATTTTGAATGCATTAAAAATTCTGTTGCATGTATAAAAATTTTAATGCATTCAAAAATGGAACTGGCTTAGTGATCATGCACGAAAAGAAAACTTATTCGAAATAAGTACTTTGAAAATATTTACATTATTCATAAAGATCTTCATCCCTTACTCTTAACATTTAAGAAATATCGATATGGATGTTTAAGGAGGGAGGAAGAGATGCTTTTGAATACTTAATCAGTGAAGAACAAAAGTGAACTCATTTCTTAAATTATATTGAATTTAGTTCTCATAAAATCACAAAATGGTACAAGATAGTTTTAGATAGCTAGATTACGATAAAACCTTCATTTACTTTCATCAAAATCAAAAATTAAAAAAAAAGTATAAAATAGAACATCTAGAAGCTTTCAGATTTTATAATGCGCCCAAAAGGACTTTTTTAATGTTTTGTGTGATTATTTATTAATATCATGTTCAGTACCTTTATTAATCAAATATCGCGTTCTTCGCACTCGAACCACATAAAATTCAATTCAACAGCAATATCACAAAACATTTAAAAAGAACAAAACAGCATATCTTTAGAATTTCTGATTCACAGTCTCGCGCGCTGGAGTTACTTTTTTTAGGGGGGGGGCACGGTTTGAAATCGTTGAGTCTGTTAATCAAAAATCCGTTAAAGTTTCACAAAATTTGAAATAAGTAATAAATCAAATTCGAAATTCAAAATTCGGCCTTCCAAGTGCCCAAGTTCGGTTGGAGTTCTTGAAAATTGGATGGCGGCTTTAAATACCTTTTTTTTTTTTTTTTTTTTTTTTTTTTTCTTCATAATGCGAGAAACCTTCATGCATTCATGCAGATTCTTCATTATTTGGTTTCTTTAAATAAGCTGATACAGGATCTGACACCAACATGACGATAATATTTTGTGGCAAGAGTTTGAAAAGTGAACCAACTCAGAAAGTGAAACGACGCAAAAGGCCGTTTTGAGATTAATAGCCCTTTGAATCTATCGCCCCTTTGGCCTAACAACTTAATCTATCGGAAATCATAAAGCAAATCATAAACATGAAATTCTTGTTTGCTTTCGGTAACTAATCATTTTAGTCTTAATTTCCTTACATAGTGTGATGTAAAAACAAATTCACAATTTGAGTGGCTTTCCTAGAACAATCTCAAATTTGTATTTTAATGAAAATGTTAAGAAAAGGATGTTTCATTTAGAAACATTCAAACGATCATCAGTAAAAAATGCATTGGAGATGCCACCAAATATCATTAACTTAGAAGTCAGTTTCTTAAATGAAACATTTGAGAATTAAGTACTATTTGCATAAGTCAAAATTCATTTTATATTAAATCAACTCTAACTGAACTTTAAACAATCATTGAAGGCATGTAAATCCTAACTATACAATTTACATTATTTCAAAAGAATTTTTCTTTATTTTACATCAATACTTGCCTTAGTTAATGCTTTAATGTATCAGCTGATGAATATGTAAGATATTTTCTCCCTCCTTTCTGCGTACCTTCATGTCGCTACTGGAAGCATGTTCATCGCATGTTCGGGAGGTCCACATCTCGAATCCTGGCAATGGCATTGGACATTTTTCATGTTCATGCATCGAAGAACGTAATGTCTCTTAACATATATCAGTTTTGATATACTTTCTTAGCTAAAAAAAATTTCTTTTATGCTAGCTTATTTAAATGAATACAGCAGTCAGTGGTAGGCCTCCTGTTTTGGTGTATCTTTAAACTACAATAATATTCAGGATTTTACGTAATGCGCATTGTCTCTCAGATCGAGATAAACCAACTTCAAACCGAAAATATGATTTTTAAGCTTTCCTACCATAAAACCAATTAAACAAAAGAATTCGACCGTCTCAAACGCAACCCTGGTTGGCATTCTGCCAAAACACATAGATTCGTCCAAAAAAGGGGTTATTACTTGCTGCGACGTGAAAGATCACGTTGAAATCTTCTCTTCTCTGGAAAGAGATATGCTGGAGAGAAAAAAGTCCCTATCCTTTCACCCTATTTTGAGAATAATTCGGTCCGAATGGTGCATACGTATTTGCGATCATAGTCGCAGATGAAGCGGTCGAGTATAGTGCGTAAAAAATATGTAGCCTAAATTTGGAATAAAATTTAATGGATTAATTAATTAGGATTAATTTAATTTGAATAAACAACACGCCCATGACACAGCCGAATACTCGTATTTTATCCTGGGCTCGATTCATATTTAAAGGGGCTTTCTGCTTGGGATTTGCATGGTTTTCCAATTTGTAACATGATAGATTTAACTTTAATAAACTTATAACGCGTCCTATGCTGTGGTAGCATAAACTAATGAGACGTTAGAAGACTGCCTAAGGAATTATCCCTCAGTTCGACAATATTGATTGAAGGGTGTAAAACAAACCATTATTTACTCAAATTAAGTGTCACGGATGGCAGCGATTCGTGCTTACAAAAGCCAACACTTTTGGCTTAACTCAAAAAGGTTACAAGTAAGTTAAAATTAAATGGAGTTAGTTTACCCTTATAGCTTCACAGGTTACTTATAGCGCAGGATTTTTCCGACACGTAAAAGTCGGCAAACAAACCTAATGTCAGGAAGTGCAGAAATCCTAATTTTTAGATCTAATCTCTAGAAAAATCAAATATAGCAATGGGGCATAACACGTTTTAAATTCACCTTCCAAAACCTTCTCTAAAATACTAACTTCTTTCTATTTCATTTGAATACACGGGTGCTATTTCGTTTACATTCTGGAAAGAAAAAGTTGAAAGCAAAAGAGATAAGAAAAGTTGCTTCAAAATAAAATAAGTAAATTAAATAAATCCGCACAAACTTTAATGTAAACCTTTCTCCAACTTGCCTTAAATGTCTCATTTGAAAAACTCCTCTTTCAGTTAGAAATTTGGTAAAATTGCATCTATCTCCTGTTGAATAAAAGTGCTGTTATAAATCTGTTCGCATTCAGTATCCTTCCCAAAGGAAATTAAATGTATCTTTTTCGAAAATGTTTTTCTCTTTTTCCAAACAAGTTCATGTTTCAAACAAGTACTGCCGTTAAATAAGAGCAAGATGCTTTATTGACTTTTGAATGGGACACGTAACAGTGAAAGTAAACCATTGTATGTCTTCCTCGTTCGGAACAGACTGAAGTAAAATGTGTTATTTATATGAGGGAAAAATTGATGGTTTGCTTTCCTCCTTTCAGGTTTTGTTTTTACGTTTTTTAGGGGGAGAGATATAATACATTGTGAATATTTCAATTGAACTTAAATTGGATGTAACAAAGGAATTTAAATTTAAATTGTTAATTAAATCTGAAAGTAAGTTTGTTAGTAATGAATTTCATGCTAACAGTACATTCAGTAAAGCAGTACAAAAGTTATCCGCACATTTTTAGACGAGTTTAATTCCAATTACAGAAATATTTTAACTAACATTTTTATAATTTAAATTTTCTATATGATAACCCTTATTCTTCATTATCTTATACATCTTAATTTCCAAGACAATAAAACCTTTTCTAGGAACGGAAGAAGTATTTTATTGATTGATGGCACTGTGTGTAAACGACATATTTCATTCTTTTTATTGTTGACTTCCGACTCAGATGTAATTACTGCATAATCTGGGTTTTAAGTAAATTCCTGAAGTGAGTTTTGCGTAAGTGCTTTTAGTCTAGTAAATATTTCCATAATTTGACATCACACACACATTAAACCTTAACACGTCCTTCCTTAACTCAAAATATCCAAGTTTAAATCTAAACAGTGGTTTCTCGTTTACATAAATCTTCAAGGAATAGTGATATTTTTATTTAATTCTCGCGATGTTGCGTTGCAAGGGCGAGAAAAGAATTCTAGTAACGTCTTGAATATGCATTTATTAACCCCATGAACAGGAGGATGAGTATGACGTTACTTCATTCATTCAAGACCATTTTAATTTAAATGCATGAGAACTCGTTTCAGATGCTTATAATTTTCTTGAAGAGTAAACAAATGTCGTCAACAAATATAAAGGCACAATCCGTTATGTAAAATAACCATTTTAATGCTACTTTTGGAGGAGTTAATAAAAAGTTAGAAAGGTTCGGTTACTTGAACATAGCTAAAAACAAGAGGGCTATCTGCCTAAGGGACGCCTTTGCTCAGATCTTCTTATAGGAAACTGACTCTTATACACATTACACACGGGGAAAGCTACGAAAATACCATTTGGCCAGACCGCCTTCGAAACCAGGTCGAACTATCAGTATTCAACGTCTTAACCACTCGGCAATGGATAGAGCCATATTTAGAACTTTTAATATGTCAGTTATGTAAAATTAGTTATAAAATACTAATCTTAAATGCAGAGTTTTCCATAAAAGTTAATATATTTGCAAATTTAAGTTAATTTTAAAATGTTCCTTATGTAGTACATTACATAAATAAAAATAAAAAAAATCTGATCTGTATGCCACATGACTTCCTTTATACGCATTTTTCTTGCTTCCCATTTAAACTTATTGGATTGAATTAAATCTACTTCGTCGAAAGCGCATAAACTATAATAGAATAAATACACTCTAAAACATTCGCTATATTTGTTTACCATAGCGACACTCTGGCCAAGGTTCATTTAACAGCGTTATATTTCGAAGGAATATGGTGTCAACTACTAAAGAGTTTCTACCATTCTTTCAAATAGTTCCAATGTTCATATTGTAACCTTTACCTTCACTCGCATTTGGTACCAACTACTGTGAGTTATCACCAATAGATCAAGTATGCCTTAGGCCTTCCACGTTTGTATCAAAACGAAGATGTACTATTGGTACATCTATCACCCAGAGACGTAGAATGCATTCAAAAACTCTAAGGTTTGGAGTAATCTGGTCGTGGGGAAGCAAAAGTTTCCATAGATCTTAAGTTGTAAAGCAATCGTTTACAAATGGTCGCATTCAGTCTCTGCTAGATATTAATTCGGAGTTATTTAAGGAAAAGTATTTTGAATTGAGAGCACTTTGTCACAAGATAGGAAAACAGTTTAAGTCTGCGTTCAATTAATTAGTAATGTCCTTTACATGCACTGAAACGTCAAAGTTCAATCAGACTTTGGTCAAAAACACAAAGTTCATAAAATTTTGTAGAATTTGCAATCACTCAAAAGTCACATCATATGAAGACACGTTAAAAATGTATTCGCAGATAAGCCCATGTCGGCGTGTCAACGAAAAAGGTATCACAATTTCCACTTCAAATCTTGGAATTAAACATAATGTTTACAGTCATGAATACAAATACTTGATTAAATAAGAAGAAAAATGAACTATTTACATATTTACAATTACAAAGATGCGTTATGGTGTATTGTGCGGGGTCTTTTTACCACGCTTTCAATTGTAGGATCGTAGTCACACAAACTCCGGAGGGAGGCGTATCCTGAGTTACTTAAACTTTCGAAGAAATTATGAGACGAGATTAATATCTGTTCGCGCATGGCTTTTACGTTACGGTCGTACTGAATATCCGCATTTCTCACATACCAGACGAAGCAATGGACGTCTTGCGGACAGACCACTCTGCTGTAAACGGCGTCGAATGGTACGCGCAGACACTGAATGATGCGTTACAGACTGAATGTGCTGTGCTATGGTTCGTGATGTGGTTGAGCGATCCGTCACTGCCATGCGCACAATGTTCCTGTCATCACGTGAAGTGGAGCACTGACGTGGTTGCGATCAAACACGTCGGTCCGTCGTACCCTCCTGCATCCAAGGGCCACATATCCGCATTACAGTTGTTTGGTTTCGTCCAACACGACTACCGATTTCCCTGAAAGATAATCCACACTCTCGGTAGGCCACTATCCTTCCTCTGTCGAATTCGGATACTTGATCAAACGATGATCGCTGTTTACTACGAGGCCTAATTGATCGTCTTTTTTTTTTTTTTTTTTTTTTTTTTTTTTTTTGAAAAGGAACCACAAGAAAGTCACAATTGCTGAACTTGAAATCGTCGAAAACTCCAAGCATTAAATAGCGCTTTGAATTGGCGCCACAGGCGCGCCTGATGTGCGTCTGCGCTAAAATTGTAATCATTTGCATATCTCACCTCCGCTAATGCATGTTGTAAATTTCATGTTATTTGCATGCTTCCTTCAGTGTACTGCATTTACGGTGGCCAGCAGTGTACATAAACAGCAATCATCATACAGAAGCCATGTTCTTATTCTACAGAGTTTCAGAAAACGTCTGCATCATTTGATTAATAATTTATTAATAAAATTAAGGTATATATTTCTCACCATTAATACTATTTTAAAAGATCCAGTTAAGTAACTGCAACCGTTGCAAAAAGCCTGTGAAAAATATAGCTTGCTGTTTACTTTTGTTCTAGTGAAATGTAATATAAACGTAGAAATTTTATAAATATAACTAAAATATCGAACTTTATAGCTTCGATTAAACACATTTGCTATTTAAGATCTTTTATGGAAATGAATTATAAAAAAAGTGTGTGATTTTTATCTTTTAAATCATACTTAATTAAACAACCATAAAAAGTAAAATTTCTCATGCACCTGCCTGTTTTACTTTTTACATAACTTCTATTTAATAAATTTTATTTAATTAAAATATCCAAAACGGCATTAAATTTATTTACACCTGAAGGACTATATATAAAAGGCGCTAAATTCTGTAACTTTCCAGGCTCTGATGCATTATATATGAGCAAAGTTTTCTACTTTTACGACTTTTCCTAATTGAAGAGGTGTTAAACTCGAAATACATTTACACGACTCTCGCAGTAATAAAATTTAGAGACACGTCCAGATGAGAAAATTTATCGCTCATTTGCATGAATAAATTTGTAACTTTCAAGCTCTTTTCTTCAATTATAATTAAATAATCGATCTTCGATATCAGGTGTTGCATGGAACACATTAAATATTAACATGTCGTTTGTTTCTGATTTATGAATCATAATGGTTTGGATTATCACCTTTGGGACCAGACGTCACTTTTACTCTATTCCTTTAAGCGTTATGTGAACGAGCAACAACCGTTAGGTTTCAACTTGGACATTTTGAGTTTAGGAAGAAGAAGCTAAGATTTGTATAAGTGTACAAGCACAAATTTCAGAAACATTTCCCGTATAATTTCGGCATTCGTGCATTTTGATCTCTCAATAACATAGCGAAAGAATAAACTTGCGATTTTAATTAAAGCTAAATGAGCTGAATACTTCTTAACTAAGTCTTTGACTTCCACATTTTTATAATATACTCATATCTAGGATTTGAAGAGTAAAAAACCTTATAAGATCTTGTAGAATAAGCTTTTCTTATAGAATTTTTTAAATTTATTTAGAGTTTATTGAAACGTTTAAAAAATTGTTTTTACCTTAAAAAGCATGACAAAAATTTATATCGTCTGATTTGTGTAAATTCTAAAATTTTGATTTTTACCATTTATTTACAAGTCACGCACCAGTAAAAGTTCTTTTTCTTGAAATTCGTGTATCTTTTTCCCAATATTAATTATTCACAAATTTCACTTAATTCAAATAGATGAATGAAATTCCTCAGATAACTGTGCACATAATTAATGTGATAATTGTGTTAATGATATGTATTGTAATCTTTTAGCAATCTGGATTGACATTCAGCATCAAAAATGTTTTTTCACCAATGTTTTACGTGGCTTGTATGATAATACCACTTAAAACTTTGGTGAAAAACCATTTTTAAACTTCTGGAGGAACCATTAAACCTTTGGTTCAACCATTAAACCTTTTATGCCATTAAACCATTAAACGTTTTATGCCATTAAAACATTAAACCTTTTATGCCTGTTCTTTACGGTAGCGCTGAAAATATGTGATTTAAATTTTTAAATCTCCTTGTTAGACACTATTATCCTAAAATGCGATTGCTGTATCATGACATACCAAATTTTAGTTAACTAAAACTTGTGTATTATATCAGCAAATGTGAAAACGTAACATATATAAAACAAAAAATATGGTTTCATTTGGTTTATGTATTATGGCAAAGCCTCGAGGGCTATCTGCTTAAGGTAAGGGGTGCCTTCATGGATGACTTTCTAAGGGAAACTGGCTGATATACATGTTGCAGACGGGGAAAACGCCCAAACTACCAGTATTCAGCGACTTTACCGCTCGGCCGTTGGTGAGCATCGTATAAAATGGAAACATCTTACAAATAAATATTCAACATGAAGTACAACATGATAATTATAGTATAGTTCAGCAAACATTTTATATAAAAAACAAAACAAAGAGATTGATGGATATAATTTTAAGTGTGTGCTTGAAATGAAAGGAAATTAAGTACTGAGGTTTTTCAACTGACTGCCTTCAGAAGGGTAGCAGATCAAAGTTCCATAATATACGTAAAATTCGCTCAATTCTTCACAGTTTTGGCTACATTATGTGGTCGTGGTTCTCAGCCCATTGATTCGATACTTACGTTTTGTTCTAAAAGTATTTTTCCATTTAAATAAGACTTTTCATTCCGAATCATTTTAAATTAATTTACACCGCGTAGGGAAATTTTTGATATGCATATGAGTATGCTAAATTTGGAGAATTAAATATTTACATTTAATTTTATTTCTACTTTAGATTTGCATTTGCATAGCAAGGACGAAACACAATGTCTGAACGTTTGGAGGAGGTGTTAAATAAGTTAATTCCCCCTGAAACGTCGGTATTAATTCATTATCATTTCAATTGTTCCATTATTGTTTAAATAATTTTCTTTATATGACTTTAATTATCATTAACAATTTTTGTCACAATTTAATGCATATCCGCTACTACTGGACATTGCTAGTAAAGCAATTTTTCCATGCGGATTTAACTTTTACTACTAGTAAAAGTTTTTCTAAACATTTTAAAATTCAAAAAACTTTTAATATTACTTAATTATGAATTTGTACACTAGACTTTATTTAGACTTCAAATTGTAATTCTATAAGGTATTTCTCCCACTTCCCTAGCGTGCCTTCGTGGTGTAACGGTAGCACGCTGGGCCGGTATTCCAGACGTCCGTGGTTCGATTCCTGGCGAAGGCGGTTGCTCAATTTTTCATCTTGCCTGCTTCCCAAAATCCTAACGTCTCTACAATTCGTTTACCTTCTTAGCTTTCTTAATTTAATTTGAAATATAAGAATTTTAATAGACGTATTCCCCTTTAATTATAATTATACTTAATTAAATCATTACAGTCGATCTAGGCGCAGGATTCTTTATAATCCTTCCTTACATTTAATAATTTGTTAATATATTTATATAAGTATGAGCATAATCAATATCCACAATATTACGAGCCTTCGTCGTTTCATCGCCTCAGCAGGTTTTACTTAAAGAAAACCTGATCGATCAATTATTTGCTTTTTATTTCAAACAAAACACTGAAGATGTATCATTTTAGTCCTAATCTTCCTTTTTAGATAAAACAGTTCAGTTTTGACAATAATTGACACCTTGTGTTTTATTACTGAAATGTTTAATTCAATAATTGACACCTTGTATTTTATTACTGAAATGTTTAAAGTTCAAGTCTTTTAACTTGTGCATTCCAACAATCCAAAAATGCTGTTTATCCTTTATTATCTTTAAGATATTAATAAAAAAAGAAAATGTTCCTACATTGCCACTCTGCACTTTCTTCAGTTATATATTCTCTTCGCCTTCCAAACCCTGCCAAAAATTCATTGTCCTAGAAAAACACTAAACTCCACTGTTGAAATTGGACTTTATATTTTATTACTGGAATTTTCCTTCTTAAGTGTTGTAGTGTTATTCCCTGTTATCTGTTAACTAACTGTGGAGGTACCTAGTGAACTACTAAACGAATAATCGCTTAAGTCCAGAAACAGAAACTTAACTCTCAAGAAGGGTTAATTACCCTGTATTGATCAAACTAAAGGTGTACGGTCGGTCCCTTTCTCAGGACGTACAACAAAGCTTCCACTTGGGCTTAAACTCAAAAAATATAAGAAATAAGAACTTAACTAATGACTAAGTAAAGAGATGTAGCCGAAGGTAACACAGTTCCAACTAGTTGGCCCCTAAATATCGAATTAGCTAGCGAAGCTATCAAGGGCCGTAATACGGTCGAGCGGGAGACGTGGCTAAAAGGCAAACGCGCGCTAGTTAGAAACTCTGATTCTCTCTCTCGAAGTCAGTGGAACTTCGACTTAAATACTACTCCTTCTCATATGTATTAAATGCGATTCTAAAAACGCATTCTGGTAAGGAATTTGTAAGCTGAAATTAGTAGAGATAGGAAAGAAGTTTTAACTTAAAGATAAGAGTTACAAATTTAGGATAAACGTTACAGTGCATCTACTGTCAGGTCGCTAATACACTTCTTTATAACCACGTTTGTGGCCTAAAGCAATTAAATTTTCTCTTTGAGACCTAGTGTATGAATCATACCTACTGTGTACTCGTAGAATTATACGATTGTTATTTTTTTATTTACTTCAAAAAATAAATGGCAGTACTAAAGTGATTAGAATCAAAATTCATATCCACGTTTTAATAACATCTGATGAATATATCATTTTCCTTTTACATCCAAAAGAAATTTTCCAAAGCAGAATTTAATAACATAATTATTTGTGCAAACAGCATTTTCTTTAAAAATCAAGCAATTTTATTTGAAAAAAATAACAAGTTCCTTAAGAGAAAAATTACAACTTCTTTTATTTATTTAATTATTAGACCAAAAGAACGTTAGTTCCAAATGAGATATTGGTCTCGAAACGACATTTTACGTGAAAACACTTAAATGCGTCGTATAACTTTTCAACTTGTTGACACAAAATATTACCGTCCCTTTGTTGTATTTAAAGGAATTAAGAAATGAAAATTCTGCATGAATGTATGTATGTTTCTCAAATTATGAACAAATTTTGAAATTTTGTCCTCCACCCGATATTGGCACCTGGTAGCATGAATTTCGATATGATGAACTCAGAAAGAAATCTATACCAATCCTTAATAGTGCATTATTAACTTTAAACTTACGCTGCTATGTCACTTTTAAAGTTTTGTAATTTTTCTGTTGAATAGTATTTGACGTAAGTTCGAAGAAAATGATATAATCTTAATAATAAAGCTAAAAAGGCAAAAAAAAGTTAGCAGGAGCCAGAGAAACTGGTGGACTGCAACCTCAGGGAGAACGTAAAAAACCTTAACAAATCCCTTTGGGCGATCGTTAAAATCTGAAACCTTTCACATTTTATTTATTTATCTGTTTATTTGCTTCCAAAATCTCAAATCTTCATTATTATACTTCAGCAATTGGGTACGACATAATTAAATCTTGAACATTTTAATCATTGCCAACAAGAAAATAATTCTTTTAATAATTACCAAAAATATTCAGTTTTTCATTTCATTTTAAAATAAATATCATGTTTAACAATATAAGCGGAAATTAGTTTTTCAAGACCTATTATATTAGGCAACGTTTCTTCTGTTTGCGATAAGAGAGACAGTATTAGGACATAAGGTATTTCTCCTTCCTTCTTATCATGTCTTCGTGGTGTAGTGGGCAGCACACTCGGCGCGTATTCGAGAAGTCCGTGGTTCGAGTTCCGGTGAGGGTATTGCTCATTTTTCATCTCTTCTGCTTTCAAAAAATGCCTAATGTCTCTACAGTGGCGCCCGAACTAAAAAAGGTGGTGGATGATGATTCTCCACCACCAGGATTTGGCGATTGAGTCCCCTAATCCCCAGTCGCACTTTAAAAAAGGGAGTATGTAAGGTCTCCCGTCTTCTTAGCATGCCTTCGTGGTGTAGTGGTCAGCACACTCGCGTATTCGAGAGACAGAGTTCGAGTCCCGGCGAGGGCATTGCTCATTTTTCACATATCCTGCTTCCAAATAACCTAACGTCTCTACAAGGAAAGCATCACATTTTTATGCTTTAAATCATACACTGAATATTTAGAAAATTAAAATGCTTTCATCTTTTAAAATAGTGTCAATTTACTGAACAGATTAATTTCTTAGAAATGTTCTAATTTCAATTTCATGTGCTAAACCAATCTCTTGAATTGTCAGTACGGAAGTGTGCTATTTTCTTCAAAATTTTAGAACAGTTTATAATTATCAGTTTATGTGCAATACTTGGTCTGAAATTCTAAGATAATGTACACAATTTTATACAAAATTAAGCATGATATCTTCGCACTTAAACTACGTTTTGCACGGAATTTTTAGCTGAAACCTCTCTAATTCATTTTTGAAAATGAGATTTTGTCAAAAAAATGAGTAGATGGAAACTGCTGTAATATGCTAATTTTTTTAATAAAAAGTTTGCCTTATTTACATTAACTGCCAAGCGTAATTACCACGTTGCGAGTTTCAAGTCAGAAATTAATTCCCTCCGGGAGTATCTAATTAGGTCAGGCGGGATGAAACCGAAGTTGGATAGAACGAGATGCTTCGTTTCATGGCAACGTTCCAAAAATTATCGTTGGCGAGATACAAATTGTTCGAATTGGCTCAGAAAATCCATTTCGGTGTCGTTGCTTTGAAGTGGACTAGAACTTCGATGGAAACGTGGTGTTTGATGTTGTAATATTTACGTCAAAATTGTTGATTTCATCCATTACTGTGATGAAAGGAGCTTATCTACATGATATATATTATTGAAAATGCACGTAATTATCAAAAAGGGAAATTAAGTGGGATACAATATTCTCTGTGAAATAGTTATATGGAACTCTGGGAACGCCCATTTGTTGTAGTATGTACGTTTTAGATAGGTATTATATTTAGATAGGTATCACTATCGAAGTGTTATGTCTCTTGCAAATAATGTTGAAGATGGATGTTGCATTTTTAATTACATTACTTATACCTGGGGCTGTATTCCAAGTTCAACTCTTGGAATAAAATTAAAATTTTTCCACAAATTTTATTACTTAGTGTTTTTTACCATTGCGTATGTTCTTTTTAATTTATGTCACATACTTTTCCCTGTTTTCGCAATGAAAATTAATAATGTTATATTCAAAGTAAACAGCTTTCTCTTTTAGAATAAACAAAAAGAGAGAGGAAGAGAAGTCGTTTATCATTCTTTTTTTCCAATTAAATTTAATAATGTTATATTGAATGTAAAACATTCTCTTTTCGAATAAACAGAGAGATAGAGAAGTCGTTTTTTACTCATTTTTATTAATATAAAAATTTCACATTATTGCTCATAACCATGAAGACAGAAATTCAGAAACGACAAATTTGAAACTGTACTTCATAAAATATTTATTGTGTAGGACTATTCCCCTTTTATGTCTCTTAATCATGTTGTAACGTCTTCAGCTATTTTCTAATGACCACTTAGCTCTCGGGAAAAGTTGAACGTGACCTGTAATCACGAACCGTTGTCAAGTCTTTGTTTCTTTCCTGGTGGTCCTAAGGAGGATGGATATTGTTTCGTTCCTAAAAGAAACAAGAATACCTAGTTAGAATTTCTTAATTTAAATTTTCCTTCGCGCAAAATTCCCACGCATCTGTTTATAAGTGTATTGTTACGCATCGAATACCTATTACCGACCACCCCGAATCATGTACCAAATCACTACGTTGCCAGTTTCCTGGGAATTCTCGCAGACGCTTTCTCAGGCCTCATTATACCCCCAAACAATCGCAGTGTTCTAGCCAATCGAGAGACGCTCTGAAAATTTCGGGCAAATGAGAATGCAGGAAGTCTTCCTAACATGCCCAGGAAATCTTGAACATAAAAATGGTAAACGCAGCTTCAGAGAGAAAGTCGGTTAGTTAGTCAGTTTACTGAAAAGAAAGAGAACCTTCTCTCTTGTATTTTCAGCTTTGCGAAGAACATTCGTTTTCCTATCAGATCAAATTTATCTCTCTGTGGAGAGTCCAGTAACCGATAACCGGATTTTCCGCTACCTAATTTCAGAGTAACTTGCTCGGAACGTCCAAATTCCTGCAAATTCTTATCGAAACAGATTATATTGTGGCTAAATACTGAAACTCAAAAGTTTCCAGTGTTTAGTTTTTCTACATTTTTTCTACTCACATATCCACTCACTTATTCTATATTTTACAGTAACAAAGTTTTATGTTATTAGGTACAGTTTACAATTGTGTATTTCTGAACAGTTAACATTTTATATAAATTTATTGCTAAAAATAAAGAAAATTATATTTTGCAATTTAGATGAATTATTAAATTTATAAAAGCCAAGAGCTACTGTATGGTTTTAATATTAGGTTGCCGTTATTGATTTTGTACATATTTTATAAGTTTTGATTTAAGGTAATTTTAACTTCGATTAAAAAAATAAGCAAACTTGCATAAAATGTACACTAAATTAAATTCAAATTTTTAAAATTATAATGCCTAGTTATAGAAAAATAATTCAAAACTGTTAATAATGACGATAGTGATAAGCGGTAAACTGTAGCATTCGTTATAGAACAACTTCCAAATCGTAAAAAGGAAGTTTGGGTTATTCATCAGGTATCTGCATTTTCTTCACTATTTTATAGTCTGTTTGTCCCTATAAATATAATTGTTTAAGTGTAAGAAAGTCAGATTATCAATGGTTCTGAAATTCGTAAAACGTTCGAAAATAATTTTCATAACACTTTTTTAGGGTACAATTAGGTATTATTCTTGATTGACATAGTTACGTGATTACTCTGAAGTTAGTACTCAAAGTTCAAAACTGCTTAAATTATATTACATTTATTTAGTTACTATTTATTATGCTGAAAAACTGTAATGTTTTGAATAAACACTGTTTGAATGGGAACATATGTTTAAGTATCAAGCTGTTCCAATAAACCTTATGCGAACCATGTAACATTTGCTGTGCTACAGATTTGCTTATCAAGTACAAGTATTGCAACAAAATGTGAATTACTTAAGAGCAACTTAAAAAACGAATTTATACTATTTAATTAGAAAATGCTTCAAAAAATGTCTTAAATCCAATAACTGAAAAGGAAGCACGATCAATTAATATATTATTCATTTCGATATGGAGGGGAACTTTTAACAAGCAAAATAGTTTCATTTCTAATTTATACTGCATTAACTAGGTGAGAGAGCATTTTTTTCTCTGCCTGCTACTAGTGACGTCACGATCTCGGTGCCAAGGCCTTGTTCTTTCATTGGTAATAGTACCTCACAGCAACATTTACTGCCTGCAGTTTTGCGTGATTGCAGTCGTGTCCAAATGATACAGAAAGTAGCCAACATCGAATTGTATGTAAGGTCTCGCAATCCGTCATTCAGGCATTGCTAGTAGTCTCCAGGAGGAATTCTAAGCTGTCGATAAGCAACATTTCACAATAGGCAATTGTTAACTGTTTTATAGGATGCTAGTTACGCAGTAGAAACAATACGTGTTATGATCGAGGTTAACATTTACTGGGCGCGGAACTTTAATCGTTTACATACTTGGAGAAGAGAAATTTCCAAGCCATATTTCGAGTTCATTGGATTATTTTTTCTAGGCAATTCTTCTTTCCCCCTTCCCCTCCAAAAATATTTAACTACCAAAATTACATAAACTTTTGAAGGGATCTCTTATTATTGGTAAGTTCGGTTGCATGTGATTTCTAAGTTTTATGTATTTTTTATGTTTTATAAATATAAATCAACTGTTTAGAACTTTTTCGTACAAAAATAGTCCTTCCAGTTGTTAGGTACTTTAATAATAAGGTAAGGGGTATTAAACAATTAAGATTTGTAACCCCACGGCTTAACGAGCGCCACCTAGCGGCCGCCGGAAGAAACACCAGCCAAAAAACAAATAATAGCCTTCAGTCGATGTACGGGAGTCGTGAACTAAATACATGCTGTTTCTCGAGATTTACTTTGTAACTTAAATGTGTAATTATAACACCCTTAATTGTAATGTTTTATCTTAATTGTGTTTTGTTAATTAAAACTATTTAAAAAGGCCAAGTGAGTCTTTGTTTATGTTAGTTTTAGTTATAGACTGAAATAGCTTACACCCTTGCGTATTTTCTCTTAACTCTTACTTCGCTACTGTTATCAAGTTACAAATTAAAAAATTTGTTTGAAACCTTTTAAAATTTATTTGTCTACTTATATAGAAGATAAATTAATGGTCTCTCTTAGGAAGCAAAACGAAAGAAGAAACCAATGTCTAATCTCTGTCTAGTCTCTTAAAGTGTTCTGGAAGGTTTTGAAAAGGAAGGTTATGGAAGACTTTGCAATCCAGCCTCATATTAACTCAGTCCAAACTTTCGGCATTAAAGTAAGTCTTAACGACTTCGGGTGCACAATAAAAGTTTTTTTTTTTTTTTTTTTTTCGTTTGTCTGTTAACGCCCCAGACACCGGAACTAAAAATAAAGAATATACTATAAATCCTTGAAACATATTACTTTTTATTTTATGTGTTTAAGCTGAAGACAGAAACATTAGAAAAAGTGATATATCTATTTGGTTTGAGGAAGTTTGTCTGTCTAATGTCCGAAAACTTAACTGAATTAAAATATTATTGTAACCTTTTTGCAGCTTTTAGTTAAAAGTTTGCAAAATTTTATTATATGCATAAATTTTTGGGTTTGTTTTTTTATTTTTAACGTATGTTTTATTTAAATCTGGTTTTGACTGAAACAAAATTATAAATTTTAACTTAATCACTAATCTTTATTAAAAAGTTAGTTTCAGTTTACATCTACTGTTTCTTTTCTTTTTTGATCATTTGGTTTCTTATATCGATGCTGAAATCAATATAAAAGAACACTTACGCCCTCATATTTACTGCCTAATAAACATTTTACTTGCATCACATGTTAGAAACATGTTAGAAATGTTACATGTTACACGTTAGAAATTTATATCGGGATTAGATATCTGGAAGAAGAACTAAAAACAAACGAATGTAATATATTTTACCATACCTAACGCTATGTAGTAGCAAATCGGCAAATGGATGCAAAACAAGATATAAGAGCTTTCGCAAAGGTTCGTGAGATCATTATTATTTGCATCTACACTGGTGTGCAAAAATTAAGGACGAAGTCGAAAAATTAGCATATCAGCTGAACGAAGAGGCAGATCGGACAGAAAGACCAATCAGGAGATTAAGTAAGGTGATGTACGGTAGCACATGCGCAGATATGCAGGTAGACGTAATGGGGGAGTGTCTGAGTAGTATAAAGCATGTTGTCGGTGTAAGATCAGTATTTCTGGCAAAGAGATTGCACGCCGTATAGCAGTTAAAATCACACCGAGTTGCTGCCTCAGCGAGAAATGGCGAATAATCAATCTGATGGACGACATCTGGATGCTTTTACCCGAGGTCGAATCATTGGGAAGTTGGGGGATGGCTGCAGAGTTCGGAATTGCTCACAGCATCGTTTCACGACTTTGGAGACAATTTCAAATTACAGGAACAGCTATCCGGGGGTTTAGTAGTGGTCGTCCACAAGGAACCACACCCGCAGATGACCGGTATATTGCCTTACAGGCCAGAAGAAACAGGCGGCAGACAGCGGGAGAAATCGCTAGACACACGACACAGGCGACTAGACGACCGATATCGCGTTTTACCGTGGCCAGAAGACTGCACAGTGGTGGTCTGTTTGCACGACGCCCTGTACGGTGTGTACCTCTAACGCCTGCCCATCAGAGAAGGCGTTCTCTGTGGTGCCGGGAACACCGAAATTGGACAGACAATGAATGGGGACGAGTAATCTTTACAGATGAGAGCAGATTCAGTCTGAGTAGCGATTCTCATCGCATACTCATCTGGAGAGAGCGGGGAAGCCGCAATTATCCCTCGAACATCATTGAAAGGGACAGGTATGGAGGTGGCGGTGTTCTCGTTTGGGGAGGCATCATGCTTGGTAGTCGTACAGACCTTCACATCTTCGACGCAGGTTCAGTCAACGGGACCCATTATTGTAACGAGATTCTTCTTCCATATGTGCGTCTTTTTAGAGGCGAATGGGTCCTCAGTTCCTTTTCATGGACGACAATGCACCATGTCATCGCCCAGTAGCTGCCGAACAGCTCTTAGAAAGTGAGGATATTGAACGTATGGATTGGCCGGCACAATCTCCGGATCTCAGTCCCATCGAGCATGTATGGGATTTTCTAGGCAGACGCTTGGCAGCTCGTACCTTACCACCAGTAACGATTCCGGAGCTTCAATTGGCGCTGCAAGACGAATGGGCAGCAATGCCTCAACAACTCATTGACACCCGCATTCTCATCATGGGCAGACGCTGTGAAACCTGCCTAGCAGTCAGGGAAGATCATATCCCCTATTAAAGACCGGATGTTTCTTGCTGGACACCCATCACAGGGATGTTTCGGCCTTCATTCGCATTGCGCTCCATGCTACTTTTTCAATAAAGCTTTTTTTTATCCCTCTGATTTCTCTTTTACTAAGTGTTGCTTACATTACTCATGTCCTTACGTATTGGGGATCTTACGGTATTAAATGTGTTGATTTGGAAAGCTTTTGTACAAAGTTATATTGAAAAGAACCGTCTCGTCCTTAATTTTTGCACACCAGTGTATACTCGCTGTACGAAATGGCGACCTCCTTTGCAGTTAATACATCGCATCCAGAGGTGCACTAGTTTCTCTAACATAGATGAACTTCAGTCCATTTTCTGAGAGTCTACATAAGATAAAGGATGTGGCATCGTTCACTGTGTAGTTTGTGCAAAACTTCTTCCTCTTAATTCTTAAGAGATGTGGGCTAAATGTAGAATAGTTTCGAGACTGTTCTATCGTGTGTGGACTAGCGTTATCATGAGGAAAAGACAATTCTTTGTGAAATAGTTCATATTTTCTCTCTTGTATTTTTCTTCAAACAAACTCACAAACAACAGTAATCTTAATTTCAAATCATTTTTTAGAAACTATTACCACAGTACTATTCCGTATTTACAAAATAAATAAATGTTAATTTCATTAAAAAACCGGAAACCTGAATTTTTTTATAGGTGGTTATTCGTTTTATTTCCATATGCTGAACTGCTGCTTTTTAGTTCCGGATTGTAATACCAATTCTAGGATCCTGAATGATCCTTATTCTATTCAAGAACTCATCACTTCCAAAATTTTCATCCACTCATTGAAGCAGTATTGAATGTGAAGTAACTTATATTCTTCTCTCAATGAAAATGGTGGTGCAAATAATAGACAATTTCATTTCGTGCAATATAAATGATTGCAGTTGATCTGAAAATGCTTCTTAATAACACTCTGATATGAAAATTCAGTTTAACTGCTAATTCACTTGTAGGGATTTGTATTTATTTTAAACAACCAATTTTATTTAATTTTTTATTCTTTCCTATAAGTCTTCATTCCCCTAATTGTCAGTGCCAGGATATTTAAATTTGGTAGCGCGTGTTGAGGAATGTAAATTCTACGTTGACGAAAAAGATTAAAAACCGAGTTTTACCAGGAACGAAAGAGAGTTAGGTTACTGCCGTGACCTCTGCTATTTAAGCGTTTTCTTCCAGAATTATTGCTGGCCCGCGTGCCTTAATTGCATTCACTTGCTGCTTTTTTTCCGACAGGGGTTTAAAAAACTGGATTTAGCTGAGCCCTGTAGCGAAGTTCTATTACTTGTACATATCTTCAAATTTTTAGTTTCATTATATGAATTTCAGTTACTGCCCAAGAAGAGGTGTAGTTTTTTAGCGTCGAGTTGGCGCATTGTAAATTTTAAAGAGTATTTTAACCCTTCTTCTGTGAAGTTACTACTCTTACAATTCTCACACAAGAGTTATCCTAGTGGAATCTACAAGCTAATAGATAAAGATTTATATTCTTTCAACACACTGTTTCTGTTTGCATAATATTCTTGATGGTTACAAATGCTAATCTGAACTCGGTTCTCTTTTCCTTTTACTTACTGCCGTTTTTCTCTTTAAAAATAGTTCAACTCAGCCGTACGTAGTAAGATAGACTTAAAGCAACGACGTGGCCCGAAGGCAGAACACGCTGTACTGAGAACTTCTGAGCTTTCGTAAGAAAGGACCTGAATTTCCCATTAAATACTGGTTCTACATTATTTACATAAAACCGGTACTGAAATCTCATTCTGGCATAAGTTAAAAACAAGAATCTAAAGGAAAGAGTATCAGAATTAAAAATAATTATTAGAAAATTTAAATAATCCCTACAACTTAAATACGTGTAATCTACCTGCTGCTTCCCCACCGTATACTTCCCACCAGTGACCGAGCGGTATAGTCTCTAAACACTGATAGCTCAGGCCTAGTTTCAGTTCCAGGTAAATAGGCTGACTTCTTGGTTTTCCTCTTGTTAAATTAACGTCTACAAGAGCTAGTTTTAGTTAAACTTCCACCACGAAGCAGGAACATCGCATAACTATGTTACTTCCTTCGCTTAGAAATCCTAGTGTGCTTTGCCGTAATCTCAATAAACCAAAAGAACCCCACCATAAGTTAGTTTGATCTTCTGCAACGTTTTCTGGTTACTTTGAGTAACTTAGCTCGAAGTTCATTAGCCGTTTTGTTTGACGATTAACGGCATAATCCTATTTTTCGCCTTTTTATTGCGCACTGCAGCTCGATCTTGGTATCAAGAAAATAAGATACAACTACACCGTGGTATTACTTAAAGTCCAATATAAAAGCAATCTAGCTACTGCTGCGGCAGCAATCTTACTATCTTCTCGAGCCACAATGGCGGAATTTCTTGATTTTTTCAGTCCACTAACTTTCAGAACAGACTCCCAGATGAGAAAGCGGTTAGTGACTCTGACTGCCGTACCGAAGTGTCCGGAGAAGACATGGACGTAAATTATCTGTCCCTTCATAGGAAGCAGCGGTGACCCACCTATTAGGTGCCTCTTTAATAAAGTGTTCATCGCTTCCGGCCTTAGTAGTGGCCAACGCCCATAATGGGCAGTATCCATCATCGGAAAAGAAAATTCCAAAACAGTCTTGTAGATCGTGGATGGTAACCACAGATTAATACATATCTTGGGCGCATTTTAATGTGTTTATAAACCCTACCTTATAAGGTATTTTCTCCCTTCTTCAAGCATGTCTTTGTGGTGTAAAAATAGCACACCCGGTGCGTAATCGAGAGATCGAGGTTCGCGTTCTGGCGAGGGCATTGCACGTTTTTTACTTGCAATGGTCTCTTCATATGTCTTCTGTTTTACTTCTATTTCAATCATATATCTTCTTCTTCAAAATAATTTAATGCCTTTACAATCTTTTGATCACAGTGACGTGTATTTAATTAAGTATTTCATTTTTCTTATTTTCGAAGAATAGGCTCATATTATTCCTGGTAAAATATTTTAAATATTAAAATACCCAAGCTGCCGTATTATGGAATACTTTTAAAGTTCAGTAGACAGGCGGGGTATGCCTCTTTATGGTTATGTAATTTAAACTGGCAGAATTTGTGATAGTGTTAAACTTCACAGAGGTTTTGTTAGTTCTCCTATGAGACGTAACTGGAGGCGAGAGAATGTTTAAATAAATCATGACATCACCAATATGTGGCCCACTGAAAATTTTAATCTTCATTTTGTTTCATAACCCAACTCACAGAAACAAAATGTAAAACTAAATACAATAGAATTCTAGTTGTCCTATTAAATGCAATTAAATACAATAGAACTCTAGCTGTCCTATTAAATGCAACCATAACCATATTTGAAAAATTCACTTATCATTTTCTGTAAATCGTATTTACTGCAATGTAATAAAGGGACTTTATTTCAACAATAATTATGCAGTTAAAATTTTTGGTTCTCGAGAAACATAGTTATCTCATACACAATAATAAAAGTAATTTAAGTAATTTACAGAAAACAAAGCGAAATATACCAAAACGCAAGTGCAATATAGATGACTGTAGTTGATCTTGAAATTTCAAGGTAAAAGTTCTTTTCTTAGTAAAAGAACTGATGTCCCTCTCTCACACTTACTTAGCCGTTATTTAGAAAAGGAGAATTTATTAAATCTGAGTAATGTCTCACAGAATAAAAAAAGAACATAAAACCTATAAAATTAAAACTTCTTTTCTATTTATGCTAATGGGCAACATATTTGATAAGCATTGTAAGCTAATCCATACGTCGTATACAATGTAAGTTAATTTGACAGTTTATTACAAAATATAAAATAAAATGTGCTATCTTTTTAAAAGTTTAAATCGGAGAAAATATTTAAAAGCATGCTAATAAATAGCATCGTCCTATTTGATCTAGAAAAAATAAGTAATTTGTGAGGTTTTGATAGCTGAAATTCACGCACTTCGAGTTCTATTATAGCACTAAAATATGTTTTAGAAGTTACCATTAAGTCTTACCATGCCTGTTTGTCGAGCATGTTCATTCTGTAAACCAATGCTCTCAAATTCGTGCTCCCCAAAGCAATTTTATGAGTTTCGCGAATACATTTCTGATTACATATTTATTCCAAATACGCAGCTTATAGTTCGATGGACATAAGGATATGGACTGAGCTCATGTGCGTGACTGCTATTAAAGGCTTATTAGGCTTTGTCACGTGACTTCGGTAAAATGGGAGAATTTCTCACCTTGGTACAGTCAATAAATTTAGTTTGCCCAGCCGACAGCTACTAGCATTTCAGTATTCTGAGATATCCATTTTTCCGATTACAATTAAAAGCAAATTGTATAGCGATTAATTCAAAACATTTGAATTAACTGAAATAAATGTTAGTCTGACATTTAATATTTAGCAGTAAATAAGCCTCAGTATAACCAATAAAAAATTGCTTGTAGGTACTAAAATAAAAATAAATTTGATTTTTTCCCCTTTGTGTTATTATTATTGTAATTTTTTATACATGTTTGGATAAATATTCACGAGGTGAAGTTTAAAATTTAGTTTGGTTTAAAATGTTTTGGAATTTTGTTAAAAAAGTGTTCTGGCTCGTGAGCTGCTTTCACATCGTGTATTTAGCCCGCGTGCAGTTTTAGTTTTAGACTGCTGCTGTAAAACAATATCATTTCGCATACGTTGATAGAGCATCTGGTGGTAATTGATGATATGTGATAAAGATCATAAACGCGACATCTGCTGAGAGAAAAGAATACCATTTCAGTCCTTAGCTCACATATTTGCCAAAATACCCTTAACTGTTCTGTGCTTTTTTATGCATAATTGTATCTGGTCGTCAAGAACATTTTCAGCCAAAAAACGTTCTTAATAAAGTTAGGGAAAAAACATGAAAGTACTACCTTCAGTTCGAGTAGTTATCACCAATCAAATCTATGATTTTTCTGCCAACGTTCTGGTAACTTTTCGAATCTTTCGGCCCAGAAACAGATCAACCTCATTTTGGACGTCCTGTGCAGAATGGAAGAGGTAAATCCACTTTTCATCACAAGTGACGATCGGGTTCCGAACTTTGCCCTTGCGTTGATATTAGAGCAGATTAGTGCAAGCCCGAACACGTGTACCCTTATCTGCTTGAGTAAGCTCATGTGATACTCAGCGATTGAAATAGTACGTCAAGTTTATGGGATAACTCCTTAGCAAGCATTTTTCCCCTGTAGTTTCAGTAGAGATCGAGCATGTGCATGTACTGAGCGGCGCCTGAGATAACCACTGACCTGACTTTGTTGTAAAAGTCTTACAGTGTTAATAGTCATCCTGGTAGAAGGGATTATTTCTTCCGTATAAAAAAATTACAAGGCCTGTGTATAAGCATATATATGTTAATTACAGACATTGTCTTATACAAGTTACATGTGCTAGTTAGATATAATCATGACAGTTATGTGCACATTTAAACATTATCTGAATTCATGTTTACAATACTTTTACTGAGATAATCAAAGTAAACTTGTAATTCAATTACACATTGACTCGATTTTCTATGTCATTTTAACTGCTTTACAACATTATTTTTAACAGCCACATACACAATGGATAGTAATAAGCTTACATTACAATAGTTTTTGCTCTTACTGACCTGTTACTATTTTACAGGATGAGCTATTTTTCTAACGTTGAATTTCAGTTGTTGTAATATTGTCTGACTTAAACTGGGTAGGGAGTTACGAGACTCAGTTTTCTGGTACCTTAGCTAAACTGCTTGGAAAAGTTGCAACTGCTATTAAAGTTGTAGTACCTATCAAGGGAGTATCTTTGTTACTGTTCAGTTACTTGAACAATTACTGAAAAAGACAACTATAACTAACCTGCTGCTCTGATATCTGCGAGTTGTCAGCTCAATGTGCTCATCTTTTGTAAAAAGTCTCTCCACCACTTTGATTTGCTATTGAAGTTATGCTGCGAAGATAGAATTCTCAAGGGAAGGAGAATTTCTTAGAATCTTGGTGAGCATAGCCTGATCACCTCTTCTATCTTAGTTTCCGTCTGCTTGTTGCTGCAGGTATTCTTGGCCCATTGCGGCCAGTATTCACTGCTTGGTATTTTCAAATGCAATTTATCGGTTTGTGGACAGTTGAAGAGGTAGTGATCTGCATCTCCTACCACACCACATTCACACAATTCTGAGACTCGTTTGCCGAATCTCTTAATATAGTGAGGGAAGGGACCATGGCGAGTGTAGAATTGAGTTTGTGCACCGCTGTTTGTTTTAATTAAGCATGTAACTTTTGGAAAGAACTTGTAGGTTCTCCTCCCTGTGCTTTCCCTTTCCCATCTCTTCTACCATTCTTGTAAAAGGCTATTGAGAGTGATTTTTTTAAAATAAGACTGCGGCACACTTACTGCGTTTTCCAGTCTGCTGGAGTCATTGGCTGCAGATTTCGCAAGAAAATCCGTCGCTTCGTTTTCAGTAATACCCACATGAGCTGGAACCCAGATCAGGTTAGGTTTGTCATCTGGTGGGATCCTTAGAAGAATTTTCTGTATATCTTGACCAAAGGATTCATTGTCTTATGGCCTCGGATGGACTCCAAACTTGAGCAGAGTCGCTATATATATTGGCCTTTGTTCCTAATTGATATTTTGCCAACCTGATGGCTGCTTTTAATGACAGAAGTTCCGGCTGTGTATGTACTGTATATTTTATGAAATATGTATGTATTATGGACAATGAATTATTATGAACTATGTAAGCATGGGAAACAGGATCAATGTATGCCCTTTTGGGGATCATGAGGTTACAGAGTCTGGACTAGACCCGAATAGTCTAAGTAAAGACGCACAAATTTTCAGACTCTGCTCTCAACTGTCAACTTAGCAAGCTTTCGAGGGTTGCATACTGATCTTCTTCCGCACATCCTCGCAGGCAGGCCTCAGGCGGGCCTTACCAACAGCAATACCCGGCCCTTGTGCTCTGCTTCTTGAATGTCATAGTCCTTGTTTTTGAACTTTACGTAGCAAACCTTCACAGTGTCACATGATACAACATTAGTCTCTAAAGCTGTATACATGATTTGGTGACATACTGTAGCTGACGTTATTAACAGAACTGGAAGTAAATGATGGTTCTAATTTGGTAGCGTGATTGTTCCATAACGATATTTATTTTAAAACTTTCACACCACAGTGCTTTAAAACAAGTCTCTTTCTTTCAAATGCCAAAAATTGTTTAATAAAATATGATTTAACACGACAACGCGAACTGTTTGCGTCGATATTTGTCGATATTTGCAGTGGCGGGAAAACTATCGTTAAAACCTGGATATTTTGATTGACATAAGGTAATTTCCGATTCACATGTAAGTGACTCTTAATCAGGGGTCGGCAAATACTTTTAACCACGGCCAAAAGAGTCTTTTTTATGCACTATGAGTGCAGGGGCGCAAAAGTGCGAAGGTGTTTAAGTGGGAATATTTTGATGTGCCCCTAATGTTTGCCACATGACGATGAGGCGGGAGGAATACATCCTGCCCGGTAGAATTAAAAAAAAAAGATTACAGTTTAAAATATCATTTTATGCACTTAATATTTTACTTTAAATAAGGCCCGCGAATGAAAAATGGGTGCTGACGGCCCCACATGCTACAATCAAATATAAAACGCAGAAGTGAACTTCAAGGAGTATGAATCAAAATAAAAAAGCATCAATGACCAATCAAATGTTTTTATAAATTTATTTTTCTGCATGAAGTTTTAATTTTACTACAAACCTTGTATTGTAAAATAGTCATTTATTAAAATATACTTAATGTGAGACGTGAAATCTCGCATTTTTGATTGCGATTATTTCGTCCAGATTAGATTCCATCTCACTTGTAGCAAACTTTAACATCGAATGCAGATTTTCATCAGTAATTTTTTATCGTTATTTATTCTTTGTCTACATGACGAAAATTGTCTTTCTCATAAATATGTCGATCCAAACAAAACTAAGTAATTTTTGCATAATCTAGAGCTTTTCGAGTTTATCTGTATTCAAAGGACAACAAAACAACCGTCAATTCGCTTGAATGAAACTTTTGCTTTAACAAATCATCGAATTGCTAATTGGTCTGTTCAAACTGAATCTCAACTGAAAAAATCCTGCACCTGCACATTAAAATTAAATGGTATACTTAATAATGACCTCTTTTTTTCAATTCCTTAAAAGGCCTTCAAATCTGTCAAATTCAGCATGCAGCTCTTTTGCTATTTTTCCATTCTTAACAAAATCATCATTTTTCAAATTTCTTTTTTCCTGATTTCAATGCTGGAAAATGATTTAACCATTTTTTTCATTTGTAGTGGCCAGTTATTGGATGAAACATAATTATTTTTTATTTCAAATATTTTATATTTTTTCATGTGTTTAATTATTTCATAAAATTAACTTTAACATTTTGTTATTATTTATATTTATATTTCTTTTATTCTGAATGGCAACAAGTAGTGCACATTTATATTTATATTTCTTTATGCTGAACGGCAACGAGTTTTGTTTCATGATTACTTTGTTTTTGGTTTCCGAATGTTGTTATTCTAGTAGCGTCTCATTTTGATAGCTGAAAAATAAAAAGCAATATATTTAGCCATTTGTTTGTGATTTATTCTGTTCCTAATCATAATTTAAATTTAACATTAGTATCCAAGGCCACGCATTTAAATTTTCATTGAATAAATTAAGTTTAAATGTTCTTATTTAGGAACAGATAATAAACGCGCATTGTCTTTTCCATTGCAGTACAATATCTACTGTGCTATCAATTAAGTCAGTAAATTAGTTTATCAGCATAAACTCAGTTAACAAGTTAAACATCATTGAGCCATTCCTCGTCTAATCATTAATGTATTTTAATTGGCGCACTCATGCTGCTGATTTGTTAGCTTGCATGCCAAATCGGATAGAAAAGGCATATAAAATTGTTGCACAGGATTTCATAACGGGCCGGATTAAGCAATGAAGAGGGTCGCATTCAGCTCGCGGGTCGGCTTTCATCTCCACTTGCTCTGAATATTGCATATGGTTACAATTTCCTTTATTATTTTTACAGTAAATGGTATCATTTAAAATGATAACACTCACACACTCTATTCTGTTTTATCTTTCTTCTTGTTTATGACTAGAACATTTCCATGGCTCAAACATTTTCAAACTACATGAGCTATACACAATAGATAACAAAGTATTTATTTGAGGGTCATTAAATATTCCAAAGCAAATAAGAACGGGGTGCTTCATCGTCATTTTACAAAAAAAAAAAAAAAAAAAAAAAAAAATATTAAGCGAAATATTCTTTTATGAAATTGCTCTCCGAAAGCTTGGAAGAAAATAGTGTGGTATTGGGAAGTTGTTGAGTTGTTTGATTTATCGATGCCACTATCTAAAGAATAGGGAAAATGCCATCTTTTGTTCGTAATTGAAATTCCTGCGCATTATTTGTTATCCGTAAATTATGAAGATGAATAATGTTTTCTAACCCTTCATTGTTTATATAAATAGCATTTCGAACTGCAATGAGGATAACTTTATTCTCTTTTACCAGTATATATTCATAAAGTAATTTGCAAAATGTTTGCATTATATATTTATACCTTCAAGCTTCCTATTTTATCAGAGCTCATTTTCCATGAATTAAATATATTCTTGATTTAGATGTTATCACTACTTTATACAAAGTATAATAAATAATTATTCTTTTACGCGGGTCTCGCTAGAACTATTTTTATACAAAGATTTAAAAGCTTTGGTAATCAAAAAACTGTGTTAATGCTACAATGCTCTGATTGGCATTTAGACAAATTTTATTGATTGTTACAAATACCTCTTCCTCATATCGTTCAAGACGAGGGATTTCATGGTAATTTATTAACTTTTAAGATAATCAATGCAGACATTTTGTAATACCAGTACATATAACAAACCGTAATATTTGACGTTATGTTGTTTGCGTATTAAGCACTTCTTAATGATATTTCTTGAAACTAATTTAAGAATGTCATTTTCTTTAAACGCATTATAGCAAACCACTAAACAAAGAAAAAAAGTTAAGTATGCTATTTTGCATACGTAGTCGCTTAGTGGCCAGTCAAAAATAATTATTAAAAAAAAGAAATATCATGTATAGGTATAATAATTTTAATGTCGCCAAATAATGTAATATTTACAAGAATATTTGGTGATTTTGATAATAAATCAAACGAATTGTTTCTCTATTACGCTAATTTATAATGTCTTTCCAGTGTAAACTTTAAAAGAAATAGAAACTATACTATGAGATGTACTGAATATTACACCTTCTTCATTTGTTTTTAATGATGAGTTCAATTATAAGGTTAATCACAGTCGTTCTTTAGTAGTTCGTCATATATTTTATTTTTGTAGTCAAATCATTTTTTCTTACTACATATGTAACAAACCGCGTCGACGTTTCTTCAAACAATATTAAAAAAAAAGTTTAATTCCTACTTAGGTCAACAAAGAAATATTTTATTTTCGTTACTTTTTATTAACATTATTAAAAATTTTTCATTTCCAATTTATGAAGCTGATTGTGGTCTATAATTCCTTATTCTATCCATCTCTTCATTATTGCAAGGAACCTTTCCAGTGAATTTCAAGCAGCTCAGTTCTTCCTAATGATTTCACTCGACTCAGGCGACATATGCTTGAACTGCTGCGAAGAATTTTCGTCCTAGATATATTGCTGCATAATCTACAGTGCTATTTATTTATTTTAATAAGCAAAGGACATTTTTAAAGGATTATATTTTTAACATATATTATTATCACGTTAACATAGAAATATGGGAAGAATTTTCGCTACATTAATGGGATATTACATCCGTTTCATTCAACCCTATAAAACTACAATTCTTTAATTCCATACACTTTAAAAATCGTTATAACTCTGTCTTACGTTTGCCTTTTATTTTTGTTAAATATTACAATCCCATTTGTCACAGTCGTGTACTATTATTTATAAGTTGTTATAAAATAAGTTTTTACAGCACGTGAGAATTCCTAATAAACGGTCATTATTTGTAAGTCTTATAATATATTTTAAAAAAAAAATCTGAAATGTTTCAGATTTTAAATTACGTCCAAAGGGGCGTTTTTTAACATTTTGTGCGTTACCTTTCTTTATTAAATATCATGTTCCTCGCACTTAAACCATAAGATACAGTGCAACAGCAATATCGCAAAATAGTTTTAAAACGAGCATATCTTTAGAATTTCCGATACAGAGACTCACGCGCTGGAGATAAAAATGTTTTTTCTGCACAACGTTGCCATTGCTCGCTTTGAAATCCTTGAGTTTGTTAATCAAAAATTCGTCAAAGTTTTAAAAAATAGGAAATCGATCATAAAACAAATTTCAAATTTCAAATTTGGTCTTCCACATGCTCATATTCGTTGGAGGATTACGTTATTCAAAATTCGATGACTCTATGTAGCGCTGTTTTATCACGATGCGAGAAATAGACATACATTTATGCAGATTTTTCATTATTTAATTTCTTCAAATATAATGCAGGACTCTAACATTTTATGGCAACAGTTTGAAAAGTGAACCGACATTTATCCGTCCGACGCAAAATGCCAAATCGAAAGTAATAGTCCTTCGGGACTCAAGTCCCTTTGGACTAAAAAAAAACAGCGTATCTTTAGTTCCGATAAACGGGAATAAATAAGTAGGAATTGACTTCATTATGTGAAAAAAAAAACTGTATTAACATCAAATATCATCCCTTAAAAGTTTAACAAAATGTATTTTAACTTGAGTGGATGAATAAAAAGTATTTTATTAACAATTAAAAATTTAAACAAGATATAGGAAGAGTGTGAGCTAATAATAGGAATTTAGTAAAAATACCGGAAAAGATCATGAAAGGATCTTGGTAATGATTTCTAAAGATGAAGAGTAGACTCGATAGATTAAACATCACGGATACTGAAGAATTTCTGTGCAAATTTATTAGCACGGGTCTAACTAAGCAAGGTACGACATCTAAAGTTTTCATTACAAAATGCAACACTACGAAGAAGGATTTGTGTTTACGTACCTCGTATTAGAATGGCGCCGACATGGATGACGCAGATTCGACTTTGATTATACTTAATAAATTCAGTCACTCTCGGTCTATTTCAACCAAACTGAATACATTTAATAATAGAACATTCACACGTAAACATTTAGTAATAATTCAGAAGTACAGATAAGCATAAAATAATAATTATAACTGTTACAGGCCAGCTACGCTTTTAGCGACCGAATCCTACGAACGACAAATCTCAAAAGCGTGTTGCCAACGTAGGGCAACGAAAAGGTAGAAATTAATTCGACAGGCGTGGAAGTGAACATACTCCCACCCTATCAGGTTTAGTCCTGATACACAGGCAACGGTGAAAGTTTATTAATTCCTCTTTTGAAAACACCAGTTTTAGTTTTGACAGTGGCTACGCGAGCTATGCCGTCCTTGCCCGGATGGACATCGATGATCCGTCCTATAGGCCAAGCCAGCGGTGGAGATCCATCTTCGATGATAAGAACAACCGTGTCGATTTTTAGATTGGGCTGTTGTACTGCCACTTGGATCTCTGCTGAAGCGAAGTCAAGTATTCCTTTTTCCATCGCTTCCAGAATCCCAGACGTAGATTCTGTACAAGTTCCCACCTAGAACTCCTTGTGCGTAAATTCTGATGGGTCTCTGGAAAGGAAGTTAAAGTATCACCTGTAATGAAATGAGAAGGGGTTAAAACATTAATACAGTCAATATCAGTATCGTTCACGTAAGTAAGTGGACGTGAATTCAAAATAGCCTCGATCTGGGTAAGTAGCGTTGACAACTCTTCGTAGGTTAAAAGAGTCTCTTTCAATACTCTTCTCAGATGAAATTTCGCTGAGCGAATGCCGGCTTCCCATATTCCTCCGGAGTGGGGCGAAGCAGGCGGTATAAAATGCCATTCAATAGATGACTTAGTTCTCGGGAAACCGATTCCGTTGCATACAAGGAAGACCAAATCTGATTTAGTTCTTGTAGTTTTCGGCATGCTCCCACAAAATTGGTACCGTTGTCACTGTAAATGTGCCGTGGTGCACCGCGACGTGAAATGAAACGTCTAAGTGCAGCGATAAACGAGTCTGTCGTCAGGTCACTGACTGCTTCTATATGCACAGCTTTAGTCGACAAGCAAACAAACAGAGCTATATAGCCTTTCGCTGTTTTAGAGCCACGACCCTTATTAAATTTCATGGTAATAGGACCAGCGTAATCCACACCAGATGCGTAAAAAGGTCGTTCCAAAGTCACACGATGTTCAGGTAAGTCACCCATCAATTGCGGATTTGAAGCAGCTTTAAATCGATGACATATTAAGCAATGGTTGACACAACTGCGTATCAGTTTCTTTCCTCCAATTATCTAGTAAGATTTTCTGATGAGGTGTGATAATAAAGAAGACCAGCATGAAGGTAAGTAATATGAAGTTCTTTCACTAATAATTCGCTAAATTTATGTCGAGAAGGAAGTATGACAGGATGTTTGATGTTAAATGCTAAAGATGAATTTCGAAGACGTCCTCCCACCCGTAAGAGACCATCTTTATCTACGAATGGATACAAAGAACGTAGTTGGCTCTTCTTGGGTAAAGATTTCTCTTCTTTAATACATTGTAAATCATCTTTGAAATGATGATTCTGAATCCAACGAATAATGAAATTTTCTGCTACTCGAATCTCTAGAAATGTTAGCGGCATAAGGCAGCTGGAGTTAATGCCACTACGTGAAATGTTCTGAGTAACATGAAGCTTCTTGCAATTAGTAATAAATCTTTCGCAGTAAGCCAGAATACGAACAATTTTACAACGCGCACCACATTGGCTTTGCCCATGTACACATCGATCTATTTTCACTTAAAAAAATCCCAGAATTGCACAACCTCGGCATTGCGCACCCCATTGGCTTTGCCCATGTACACATCGATCTATTTTCACTTAAAAAAATATCTCAGAATTGCACAAACTTGGCATCGCGCACAGCATTTGCTTTGCCCATGTTCACATCGATCAATTTTCACTTAAAAGACATCCCAGAATTGCACAAACTCGGCATCGCACATAACCTCGGCATTGCGCACCATATTGGCTTGCCCATGTGCACATCGATCTATTTTCACTTCAAAAAACATCCCAGAATTGCACAAACTCGGCATCGCGCACAACCTCGGCATTGCGCACCACATTGGCTTTGCCCATGTACACATCGATCTATTTTCACTTAAAAAATCCCAGAATTGCACAAACTCGTCATTACGCACCACTTTGGCTTTGCCCATGTGCACATCGATCTATTTTCACTTTAAAAAAAAATCCCAGAATTGCACAAACTCGGCATCGCGCACAGCATTGGCTTTGCCCATGTGCACATCGATCAATTTTCACTTAAAAACATCTCAGAGTTGCACAAACTCGCCACTGCGCACCACCCAAAATCGTCTATACGTCTCAAAACCGTCTCTCTACTAGTTTCATATTTGTTCCACAAATTGGGCACTTATACGATATTGCAATCAAACTTTTCCCCATACACCGCTCAATAACGCTCTTTTTGCCTCTTCGCTCCAACTGATTAAAAAAATCCAGATTCAGATACTCATCCATTCTGCAGTAAGCACCGATTTTAACACACTCATCAATAATCAAAACATTCTTTAAGCAAAAGAATTCTTTTCTATGTTTTCAGAAGTTACGGTTATAATTTTTAATTCATGCATTCAATATTTTCAGTCGTTTGCTAATGATCGTTTTCAATCGTTTGGTATCTTAATAATACATTTGTGAGAGATAATTCGTTGCGTTAAATGCTAACACTACCACACTACACGCAAAAGTAGATTTATAATTAAAAAAATCTCGCGCAGAACATTATAAACCTACCATTTCAACTCAGTTAAAATATAATTTAAGTTTTCTTTAAATACGAAGCTATAGCATACTTATAACTTGTTTTTAAGAAGAGGCGTAACCAATATTACGTCATAAAAAAGAGTGGCTAAGCATAAGAGAAGTAACACAGCATCGACTGATGCAGCCTATTCTGCGATTTAGCCAAAAGTTTCATTATCTTTCAGTTTCTTTTTATTTATTATTAAAAAGTAAAAAAAAAAAAAATTAAGAACTGTACTTATTGTTTGAAATTGTTTAGTTTATTAATCAATAACAGAAAGATTAAATTTTAAAAATATTTTATATAGCTGCTAAAAGGTACTTTATTTTGGGCTGTAGTCAGAGCTGGATTTACACTAAATCTGGGTTGTTGTCAGAGCTGGATTTACACTAAATCTGGGCTGTGGCCAGAGCTGGATTTACTGATAAAGGCCTAAGTTATTTGAAATATGGAGCACTTTATAAGTCTGTTATACTATGTTTTAATACTATAGTTTAATTTTTTAGGGGGTCCCAAGAAAGTAGGGGTCCTAAGCTATAGCTTGTTTAGCTTATACATAAATCCTGCACTGGCTGTGGTAACGCACTGGTTTTCAATCTTCGAGTTTTTTGATTAAATTTAAAGGTTTGTTTTTGATTTGGTTTATGCATTACGGCAAAGCTTCGAGGGCTATCTGCCTAAGGGCAGGGATGCCTTCGTAGAGGACTTAAAGCGAAACTGGCTCGTATACACGTTACATATGGGGAAAAGCATGAAAACTCTAATGCAACCTGTTCTCGGGATTCGAACCTCGGACCAAACTACCAGTGTTCAACGACTTTACTTGGCCCCTGGTGGGCTCGATTAAATCCACATGATCTAAAGATCTTTGTTACATAGTAGCACCCTCGAACATAAAATACTATGAGAGCGCATTTTATTTCGGGCAGTGGCAATTAACTGCTTCTAAATTGCTGAATTTGTTGCTAAAAATTGTTGCTAAATTCATTAAATTCGCATCAAATATTAAATAAATAAAACCTAATTTCGAATTTGAAATACATATGTTTGATTACATGGCTTTGAGCATTCAGAGTTTTATAATCCTAGTTCCTACCGTCTTTCTGCAATACGACGTAGAAACATAAAGATTTTCAATATTTAATGATAGGTAAGCAGGCATATTTTATGAATTTTTAAATAATTTCTCGAGCAAAACTACTTACTGGAAAACTACTTAGACAAAATTACTAGCTAGAAATCATTTATCATACGTTAAATATCAGTTCTTCGAATGCGGTAATGTATGCCACAGAGTAAATGTACGCATTTTACATTTGATAAAATATAAAATATAAATATATTGATAAAATAATCTAGTTGATAAATGACATTCTGCTGCCAAATATATTTTATTTGCATATCTATAAAAGTGCAGATTGTATTTTATCAATGCCTTTTGAAAGGGAAAAAATATTGCTGGAAAATAAATTTAAAATTCTGGGAACATTATTAATTTAATGTCAAGAAAGGAAAGAAATTTATCAGAAATCTTCTCTTTTGCTAACCAATTTGAATATTTCTCTTTGTTTTATAACTAATCGGTGGCATTGAATATAGGAAGTTTCTGTATATTTTAAAATTTTATCTGATTTTTGTAAGTGATGAAAATTTTTTTATTTGCAAAATAAATGGGCATTTCTCCGTATCAGGTAAATTTTTTCAGTTCCTTTTTATGAATTTGATTACATTTATAGTAGACGCTATTTAATATGGCCACGGTTAATATTCTCATTCGGATATTGTTATGGAATTGTGGAAGTCCCTTTCCTTTGTATACGAAAGCGTAGAAAAATATATTGTTTATTCTGATCAACATTTCGGTTAATACCGTCAAAATATTATAGAATATTTTTGAATGAAAGTAGTCACCAAATAAGTTCAAAACTCAATTTAAAAATTGATAAATGACAGAGAAATGTCCCTTAACAAGGAAGGGGTGAAATCGCTAAATAGCTCTGTTTCGATTTTGATCAATCTTTTAAAACTAGGGGAAAAAAAAACCTTGTTAGACATAGATTTTCAATAGCTCTGTCCGTTTTAAGGGCGATCAGAAACTGGTCCCTTTTCTTCAGGATAAAAAATGTTTCTGCAGATCCTTCCAGACATCAAATTCTTTGAAAACATCTACGCCCAACTAAGTTTGTTTTTTACTTCCTTATACGAAGTAGAAAGGAAGTATTATAATCGCCAAAAATTTCGGACATCATACTTCAACGAAAATATCCATTTTGACCGCTATCGAACGCAGTTGAACGATGTTTTTGCATGAGTGTACGTAAGGAAAGAATAAAGGACTTTTCTTCACCCAAAAAATTATAAAACTGATTTAAAATGAATTTTGAAGTGAATTTTTGATGGCGCCTGTGCGTACGTACCCGTAGGTACGTACATATGTATGTATGTATATCATGTAACTCAAAAACGAATAGTCTCAGAATTTTGTATGTGGGACTGCTAGAACATGTAGATGTGCACCTCCCTTTTTGGGTTACAATCGGCCGCACCAAAAGTATATAAATATATATATATATCCACTCTGTTACTCGGTTCAATGAGCTCAGTTCAAGGCCCTCGCCGTGACTCGATCCACAGACCTTTCGAATACGCGTCGAGCGTGCTGACCACTACACCACGAAGGCATGCTAAGAAGACGGGAGAAATACCTTATATAATCTTCCTTTTAAAGGGCGACTGGGGCTTATTGGGCCCAGTCGCCAAATCCTGGTGGTGAAGAATCATCGTTCATCACCTTTTAGTTCGGGCGCCACTGTAGAGTCATTAGGTATTTTTGGAAGTAGGAGAGAGGGAAAATGAGCAATGCCCTTCCTGGGACTCGAACCATGGACCTCTCGAATACACGTCGAGCGTGCACTGCACTACAAAGGCATGCTAAGAATTCGAAAGAAATACCTTACAATGTTAATTGTAAACAAAGTATAACATTTAAATTTATAAAAAGATTTTCATGCATTCGACAAGAGTTTGCAAAAAAAATTTTTTTTTTCTTTTATGTGTTCAGGTTTGACGCCAATGGTTGAAGCCAAGAATAATTATTTTTCGTACGCTATGAAGTCAAAATCAAAACAAAAGGCAGCAAATACGGCAAATGATCTTTTTTCCATTAATATAACGATGTTCAGAACTACAGCCGAAGCACAAATTTGTACCATAACGCCATGAATGGGAAAAACATATATTACTTAAAATGCAACACTTTAAGGTGGATGTTGCAGTAACGAATTATCTGTGGTCATTATTTTTAATTTCTTATTTAATCTTTACTTTTACATAATTCCAAATTTTGTGTTTTAAGACAATTACTATGTTACAACTTTATGTACTTATTATTCGTGTATATTTTGCAAAATTCATTAATAAATGTAGCCGGGTGGTAAAGAATTCCATCAGTTACGCAATTAAGCTTAAAAGCCATTACGGCGGTACAGCTGGCTTAACTTATAGTCTCCAGTAACAAATTCGTTCTTCCTTTATGAATTTGTTTGAAGCCATACGGCTAATAATCAGTATTAGTTTAAAGATGACCAAGAAAATTAATTTTTATAGATCCAGTGACTACACTAACATGGAATTTAATAAAATAAAACAATTTTTTAAATCTTTCTTGGCAATAAATTCCGTACATTGAAAATTTGCGTATATTCCTAATAAGGCTAAACATTAGATTATGTTATTTAATTATGGAAATGATGCAAATGCTATTTTTCTGTCATGAAGAATATCTTCATGGAGGACTTCCTAAGAGACTTAGTTGTGTCACTTTTCAAGTTTGAAAAATCACAAAAATCATTCATCTGTCCAGCCCATTCGCCTAAGTTCGAACTTAGGTCAGCGGACTCTGCCACCCATTACTGATAAGATCCCTAATAATAATAATCCCTAATAATTGATTAAATTTTAGACGTAACAGCTCAAGATAGTTATAGGTTTAATTATTACACAGGATGAATTTTATTGATGCTCTATTTATCAAGCTAAGGATTTACTAATTGTGAACGTGGAAGTCATCAGGAAAGTCATGCTTTGTTGAAAGCGAAACTTAAATGGGATTAAAAATAGAATCTACATTAATATCTATATATACCTTTATAAAGTATTTCTCCCGCCTTCTTAGCATGTAGTGGTCAGCACGATGTGTATTCCAGAGGTCCGTGGTTCGATTCCCGGCGAGAGCATTGCTCATTTTTCCTTTCTCCTGTTTGCAAAAAATACCTATAATATCCATATAATCTGTTTATCATTATCTACAAAATAATCTATAATTTTATAGAACAATCATACAAATCTGAATATAATATTAAAGTAAAATAATTTCCATCTCTTAAACAGTCCATAGATTGCAATATGACCTCACTTTTCAGCACATTTTTCTGGAAGTTTCGTTAGGCGAAAAAGGAGAAAGATACGGGAAAAAATGTGTGTGGTGTGGACGCACCCAGTGTTCAATGTTTATTATTGTTTAATAATATTTTTATCCGAAACATTATGCACAATGAAATTTTTGAATAATTCCATGAATAATTCATTGTTCGACCAGATTATTCTTTTTATTATTATTATAAGGACACAGCCCCGATCATTCCAGCCGGCACAAGCCGGCCGAATGATCAAAAAATGAGATTGGCGAGAAAAAAAAAACAATTATAAGAAGAAACATATAAAGTCCAAAAGCGGATTCTCAGTGCCGAATTCCAATTCTATAGTTGAGCGTATTTATAATCTTCATTATTGTCTATGCAAAATCTTTCAAATATGAAGAGTTCCTTTCAAAATTAAAATTCTTTCTATATTTCTCTCTTGTACTCCGGGTAAGCGTACAGTCATCGACGAAGTGCCTGACGTCCCCAAACTTATCGCATATTAAGCATTTATCATTATTCTGTAGATGGCACAGATTAAAGTAAGCCGGGAAACGTTCATGATTAGTCAGTACCTGATTTATATCAACATTATTTATAATATTCATCTCTTTATCTAACTTTATATTTTTCATTAACTCTTTTTTCTTACCAAATCCCGGCGAACAGAGCGATTGCATGTGAATTTTCATAGTTTTCTCCAAGGGCAGCCTATTACAAGGTTTACTCCTCCTGACTAGAAGTCTTTGAACGTCTGACGTCACAGACTCATCGTTCGCTTAAAAGCAGCTGTTACCTTTTCCCTTTGTGTTTCCGTTTCTCCCACTTTTGTAAGTCGAATAAAGTCACTGAACTAAAGCGTTGGAATACACATAACCTTGTTTGACTACCTTGATTTTCTTCATGTTTAATATGAATAAGTGCCTGAAATGTCCTCCACGAAAGGCCTCCATTCTCATAGCTAGCCACTGAGTAACTTTACCTTAATCAATTAACCCGTAAGAATGTATAGTGAAACTGTATTTAATATGCACTCGCTAAAAATTAATTTAGATATTTATATTAAAATTTGTTTAAAAGCATTCAGTTAAAAGCTATCCTATATATTTTTAAATAGAAAAATTGCAGAAAACTGTATAAATTATATTCGTTTAAAAATATACTTATTTTATTGATCTTCCTAAGTCTGCCAACAAATACTACATAAAAAGCAAAATTTTGCTCATCTGGCTTTCTTGGAAAAGGATATCATGCAAATAGTTTGAAAAATTCTCATATTTACTAAAAGACTTCTCCCGTGCTTTTAATCTCATTTAAAGCATCCTAAAGATTCGTAACGTAAGGTTTTCTTAATTCTCCATTAAACGTTAAAGGTTATATCAACATACCCAGAGCAATTAGGCTTAAGTGCTTTTAAAAGACCAAAATGTTTTTTTAAACGCTAATGGATCATATCCAAGACTATTAAGATTGCAGAAGCAGCAGGAAACTATTCCCAGAGAAACACGAAACAGAAACTCCAACTAGAATTGATTTAAAATTTTTAAAAAATTATCTTTATTTAACTGAAGACTTATTTACGTTAGATCTGAGAATTGGCTTGCGTTGGAATAGCACATCCTTCTAAATTACACATTAAGTAATTTATGAGTTATTGAGGTATGAGAACATAATTCATTTCAATCAAAATAATAAATGGTTGATAAACGTAATTAGTTTTAACTGCAATATATTAACTATAATTAATAACTTTCAAAAAGCAAATCGCATTTCGAAATAGGAGCTAAATTTGATCGCTTATCTGAAACTGCGTCCAACTTTATTTGGCCATCTATTCCATAAGGAAAGTCCTCATATCGCACATTTAGAATTTGAAGTTCTTAAAAAAAATTACATCATTTAAAAGTTTTCTCTCTCTTTCTTTTAATCTAAAGGTGCAATTTGCCCAAAAGGACTATTAGTTTTGCTTTGGCATTTTGCGTTGATTCACTATAAATGTCGGTTTACTTTTCAAATTGTTGCCACCAAATAGTAGAGCGCTGTATTAGATTTAAAGAAATTAAATACTGAAGAATCTGCATAAATTTATGTATGTTCCTCGTATTGTGATAAAAGAACGTACCTAGAGCCATTAAATTTTGAATAACGTACGTTTCAACACGAATATGGGCATCTGAAAACCCAAATTTGGAATCTGTTTTGTTATCAATTTCATATATTGTAATACTTTTTATCGAATTTTTTATTAACAAACTCAACGATTTCAAAACGAGCAATAGCAACACTGAACGGAGGAAAAAGTATTTTTATCTCCAGCGCGCGAGACTGTGCACCGGAAATTCTAAAGGATATGCTCATTTCGAAATTATTTTACGATACTGCTACTAAACTGAATTTTATGGTTTAAATGCGAAGAACATGATATTTAATAAATAAAGGTAATACATAAAACGTTAATAAAACGCACCTTTGTGTGTAATGTAAAATATGAAAGCTTTCAGATATTTTTATATTATTATTATCATTTTTTTAAGTCACAGAGCACATACATACACTTTAAGAATTAGCAACTCCGTCGGTAATTTAGTTGTCTTATCATCGCGAACGTTGGTTAAGGTATACCACAGAGAAGGACGGAAGTCGACCTCTAGGGAAGAAGATAATACAAACATCTGTGCATTCTCTGAGATTCGACCCCGAGCTTTAGGCTATGCAGTTGACTCCCATGCCCTACTGGCTACTCTGCCTGCCACGATGCCTATAGGTACGAGAACATAGAAAATCTGTAATAAGTGAGGATGGCATGGATTCGGATAGCCAATTCCTACATTCTGGAGGCCTGCGGGAGCGGTTTATATAGATGGCTCGCAGTGCTTTTGGTGTTTATGCTAAGTCTAGCTCTTCGGAATATCTATGGAGTTGAAATGGAAGTGCGAGGTGAAAGTTCAGAGTTTCCTTCGAAGCCAGGACTTGAGTCTTTGTCATGGGAATGAAATAATTTGCCATCGTCACAAAAGAGCTCTTTGTGACAATTTCAAGAAATCCAATTCTTTCAAATTTGCGAACTTTGAATGGCTCGCACGGACGCCGTAATATCTTAAAAGCTCAACTCTTTGCTTTAGGGCCATAATAAGCAAATAACGCAGTCATAAAATAGACTTATTTTGCGCAGTTCCTTATCGTACACTGAGTAAGAGATATAACACACTAGAATAAGAAAAAAGGAATCAGGATAAAATTGATGTCTATAAAGGAATTATGTATGAATCCGAGAACTAATCATCAGGTACTGATCAACCGCTAGAGGAAGATTGGCATTAAAAATATCAAAGAATTTTGCTCGCAGTACATACATTTAATTTTAAAGCCTCTTCTGAAATATTTGCTCTTACTAACTGAAATACGTTTAAACTAGTTCTGACAATTGATGTTAGATAAATTGAGACACTACTGTAACAGCATTAATTGCATGTTTGCACGCGTTTAAAAAGCATTAGAAGCTAGTGTTAAGTACTTTTAAAGATTTTTTTTTTTTTTTTTTTTTTTTTTTTTCATTTTTGTTTCTTTATCATACAGTTAAAACAATGATAACTAACCATTCTTGAGAGAACATGATTGAATATGATGAATGGCTTAAAAATGAATTAAAATGTTCATCATTGAGACCCAGAAACGAAACCAGATAGCATGGAGCGGAATGGCGGTGGATTCTTGTACCCCATTAAGTTAAGAATCCAAAAATCTGCCTATAAGATTTCGGACTTTACGAGATGGAAAAGGCACTTTTTTTTTTTTTTTTTTTTTTTTTTTTTAAGCCACAATAATACTACGATAGCAGGCGTTTATTATGTTAACCTTCCAGCACGCGCACTTGGCAATTTTACCTGAGCACGCTCGCGTCATATTTCTTACGACATCCGTTATTTTACAGTTTTGGGCATGAAAAACGACAGAAATGAGCGAATATTGATAATCAATTTGTTAAGAAATAAAATATTAATCTTATTATTGCAAAATACAAATGATATCACATTCAAATATAAGTAAATTATTTTTAAGTTCTTATGTTAGTGAGATGAAAATGCAAAGAGGTATTTCATTATAGGACATTTTAAATTGATTATTTAATAATTATATTTTAAAATCGAAGCTAATTTTAATATTCATCAAAGCAAGTATAGACAAATAAAAGAGGAAAACACCTTGGTAGAAAAAAAGTAAGTTTAGCATTACTTACTTTCTACAAGGAAATTTACTTCTCACTGGTTACAAAAACGCACTTTAAACTAACTTTAATATTTTTATTTATTTCTAAAAAATAGAAATAAAAGAAGATAAGGAATGGAAATCGCTATTGTTCTCCCATCGAAAGGTTTCCTTGTCTTCCTTTTCTTCATCAGATAACTCTTGAAGAATGCGAGCAAAATCAGCTGGTTGCACATATTTTTTTGCCATGAAAACTGTTAGATAATTTACAGAGCCAAATGTGTTCAAATTAAAATAATACACGGCAATTACTAACACAAAATCACAAAATATTTGAGAAAAAAAAATATTTTCCGAATTTTCACCCACGAACACGCGCGTGTCGTAACTTTTACGAAAAAGCTGCCATAT
Source organism: Stegodyphus dumicola (assembly GCF_044657685.1). Classification (NCBI taxonomy): domain Eukaryota; kingdom Metazoa; phylum Arthropoda; class Arachnida; order Araneae; family Eresidae; genus Stegodyphus; species Stegodyphus dumicola. The sequence goes on from NC_140777.1 coordinate 139,330,271, forward strand.
AGCACAAATGCCCAGTAAAAGAAAAGTGAAATGACTTCCTATTGGCACATTCCATGATGTGGGGAAGGGTAGAAAGAAGGAATAGAAATGACCTTCAGACGTCTCAACTTCGATATGCGAAAAATGTGCATTAAAAACTGAATTTTGCGCATACGCGCGTGCCGGAAGGTTAACCTTAGAAAATGTTTTCTCTCTTCTTTCCACATGTCTTCGTGGTATAATGGAAGCATACTCGAAGCGTATTCGAGTCTTGATGAGGACAATGCGCATTTTTCGCGTCACCTGCTTCTAAAAAACCCTAATGACTCTACAAGTGACGCCCGAACTAAAAGGTGGTGGACGAAAATTTTCATTCACCAGGATTTGGCGACTGTGCCCTTTAACCCCAGTTGCCCTTTAAAAGGCAGGGTATATAAGGCATTTTCTCCCTTCTTTCTGCATGCCTTCGTGGTGTACTTGGAAGCATATTCGACGCATATTCGAGGGGTCCAGGGTTCGAGTCTCGGCAATGGCACTGCTCATTTTTCATGTCTCCTGCTTCAAAAAAAACCTAATGACTCAACAACCTATTGACTGGATTTTGACAAGCCATAAAAATAAAATGCTGCGGAATATTCAATAGAGAAATATTGCTTTTGTATTACAATGCACAGCAGCACAAATTTCAGAGTTTTCAGAAAACTATTGAGGAATGCAGATTTCAGGTTTTTTGCTCCCCACGATATTTACCAGACCTGGCCCCCAAGTTATTTATTTTTGTTTCAAAAACTAAAGTCTTTCTGTTCGAAGCCGACGTTTAACGATCGTTTTGCTAAGTGGAGCTATATGGAAATGCACAAGAAATTCAGACGGGGATTTAAGACATTTTTATTTTAAAATGTACACTTTATTGATCTTTTTGGATTTTTTTTATTTGTCTTTGTTTAAGATTAAAACTTTCTGAACGCGCCTTGTCCTTATATCATGATTACTCGTTGATGCCCAATCTTTTTAACTCTGCTAATAAAAGAAGGAAAATATTATAAAGTCATTGCTGCACAGAGTGCAACCTTTTAAATTTAGCAAATAGTATATTAAACTGAATCTTGTTTTGATTATGACCGGTTACGCGTTTTGTGATTACGATCGCTACACCCTTAACTAGACGGCAGAAACTCCCGTGCAGTATTTAATAACTGTTACCGACTAACATTAAAAAAATCAAATTTAATTAAACTTGAGTTTATTTTTTTCCAAGATGGCAGAGAATAATTCCATTGTAATCATACTAAAATTTACAGCTTTTGTACTGAATCAGTTAATACACTAAGTTATTACAAGTTTGCTTATTGCTTCAAACACTTGTATTTATGTACATGATCAATGCAATGATATTAATGCTTATTCGAAAATCCTTTAATATTGTTGGGTCTACGGGTTCGTAGATTTGGAGTAATTGATAATAACACTTGTTGAAGAATAAAAACACAATTTATTCGCCAGTAAACACTATTACACACGATAGTCCCAAAGACACTGGTAAAAGTATAGTTTAGGGTATCCCTTGGCGAAACTTGGCGGTAGATGGATACCGATTTTGTGCAATGCTTTAACTCGTTATTTTGACTTGCGAAGTCAAAATAACGAGAAAATAATTTTTGTACCAAAAATCGCTTCTACACAAAGCCAAAATAACAAGACAACACAATTGCACAAACTCCGTATCCATGTACACATCGACTTATTTTCACTTAGAAAAAAACCCCGAATTGCACAAAAATGGCATTGCGCATTCCTTTGACTTTATCCATGTACACGTCGACCTATTTCCACCTAAAAAAAATCCCCGAATTGCACAAAAATGGCATTGCGCACTATTTTAACTTTATCCATGTACACGTCGACCTATTTTCACTAAAAAAAAATCCCAGAATTGCACAAACTGGCATTGCGCACTCCCTTTACTTTGTCCATGTACACATCGATATATTTTCACTTGAAAAGTCAAAGGAACACCAAATTCTACAATATAGGCAAACAAAAAATACATAATCTCAATAAAATACATTTTAAATCAAACAATAAAATAACATAAAAAAGGAAAAACATGTTATACATTTAAACACTACCAAAAGCAAATATTCACTTACCATGATTTTCGAATTCGCTTCGTACACCCAGAGTCACGTATAAATCAAAATATCAATCATACTCAAGTCACTTTTTTCAAACCAGGTACTCTTTCTGATCGAACGCTTCACATAGTGACCATCTGAACTTTTCTTCCTACAAACCCATTCAAATCCATCTAAACGGTTTTAACACACACCACAAAAACGCCCATGATACAAAACAAACAAGCCCATGATACAAACGCCCATGATGCATGTTTACAAAACATCCCATGATTCAAAATTTCCCAGTATCATGCACCCGATTACGTCATAATAGGGTTTCCATAACATTCAACTACTCAGGCTACCATAAATGAAACAACAACTTGGCGATAAATCAAAGAACAACTTAGCCATAATACAAGGGGTACCTTAAAGTCTACTCTACCCAAGACACTTTTACGCTCCTTGAAAATCTACGGCAAACACGCCAAAACAATCAGCAACACAGCCTTCAAGCTATAACGGTGAGCTTAACGGCAAAGTAGTTACTTACAAGTACAGCTCTTAAACTCGGTTGATCGCTCTCAAGCTAAACTAAAGATACTACTACTTTCTCCGTGTACAGGCAAGGTATATAAATCTTTAACCTAGCTTCGAGAATATGCTCTAGAAAACCGTTAAAAATGCGTTCTATAATATTCTCGCTCCGTGTATGACATATCGCCAATTTTGAAGCCAAATATCACCAAATGGGCGATTTCACACCAAATCTTGCAACTTTACTTTTACCTGCCACTTTCTGGCGACCCTAAGCCCACCATTTAGCTATCTCACCGCATTTTACAACAATACTGCAAGTGTCAAAAACATTAAAGGAGCATAATGAAATAAATACATTGTTGTTAAAATGTGAATAAAAATAAATCTTTTTTTAAAATGTGAATAAAAATAAATATTTTTATTAAAGATTCTAAACTTAAAAGCTTGACTCATTATTTAATATTTGTACTTTTGCGTGATAAAAATTAATAATTATCAAAAGCAATGTTCTGTGATGATTAGACAACTATGTAAGATAATCCATTATTAATTAATAGTTCAGAACTGTGCATTTATTCCAATAACGAACAAAGTAAAGAGTTTCTTTCAGTATCAAGTAACGATCGCTTGTTGTATATAAAGTCAGATTTTTTTTTAAAAGAAACATTTCACCAGATACTAAAACAATATAAAAGTAATACAATCGATAAATAAATAATAATTAAAAAAACAGTGTATAAAATCAGCCTTTCAAGCTTTTCAAAGACCTAATGATCATTTTCATCTTTTTATTATTTCAAAGCGAATGATGAAAAGAAGCTTTCCATTCATTAAAGCGTAGTACTTTTTTCGCAATTAAAACTAAGGAATTTAAATTAGTAAATAGCTTAAGAAGGAAGACTTTTCTTTTAAATTGTCCTAAGTTTACAGTCAGGTTTTCAAATCCTCGACGTTTCGATATAATACATCATACTGAGAACAAATGCCTGGAATTTCATCATATTTTTTATTGCTAACTAATTACTTTTTATTGGTAATTAATTCAGGAAACAATAGAAAGAAAGATTAGCAATTTTGCTGTTTTTTCACTCCATTCAGTCCGTTGCTGCAATAAATAATTTATTTTATTTATTTATTTTATCTACGCCATTAGAGTTTTAGTTACTTGATCTTCGAAACTTTAAAATTGTTGATTCAACTATTTAAAATCTAATTAGGTGATAGTGCAGATAAGAAATATGCGCATTATTAATTTAATTAAATATTATTTTCTTGTTACGTATTTTCAACAATTTATTGAGAGGAAAATAAATTCGAAAAATCTCAACTCTGCTTTCATAAAGTATTTTCCTTCCACTTGCACTAATTTAAACACATCACTTTCATTTCTTTTTAATAAAGTCTCCTAATAATGAAGTCAAGCCTCATTCACAGAGAACCAGGTGTCTGACTTCATTAATCAAGCTCATTATTAAGGTAATAAATTTATTAAAGGAAATGAAATGCATAGTATATTCGTAGCAAATTTCTATTATATCTTTTTAAAGGCATTGAGAATATACAATGGATAAATCAAATAATATGCAATATATTAATTCTGATTAATTAATACTTAAATAGATCTAAATAAATGTACGTTGTATAATTAAACTGCAAGCGTTAATTCTAATCTATATTATATAGCGAAATAAACTTCCAGAGTTATTCCACAAGCAAATAAACCACCTGCGGAATTAAAACCGAGCTAGCTCGACGGATTTAAACCTTATTTTTAATATTCCATTACATTTATATATATATATTCATGGATAAATAGCAAATTAATGCTTCTTATTTAAAAAATGCTGTTTCATATCATGAAAACCTGATAAAATATCTAAGTTGTTTTTATCTGGTTTTAAAGAATGTTTTTCCTCCAAAAAACATTCTGAATAAAGTTAGAGAAAAAACATGAAAGCAGTACCTTTAAAATCTATGATTTTCCTCAATCGTTTTGGTAGTTTATCAAAGCCTTCGGCCCAGAAAATTGGTGGCCGACAGTCCAAAAACAGATCAACCTCATCGGACGTCCTGTGCATAATGGAAGATAGCACCAAGATGTAGCTGCAGGTGCGAAAAAGGGTAGAAGATCGAAGAAGGGACGTCAGGGCTATATGATGGGTGGACAAAACATGAAAGCACCGAGTCTGTATATAGTGCAGGCGGTAAATGCACACGTCTGGTCTTGCATTATCTTGATGGAACCTTTCTCCAGAACTCAATTCGACATTTTTCCTTGGTCCGTCGACACGGACCACGGCCAGCACCTCGTTTTACACCGCACTGCCGAGGGTTTTACCTTTTTTCAGATATTCCTTGTACATAATACCACGGTAATCTCACCAGGGCAGATAAAAAGCGTGATCTTTTTGTTAGCCAAATTGCGCTTTACGACTCTGCCGACGGGTTCACTGGGGGGCAGACCAACCCCCTTTTTGGCCTGTGTTGTTGAAGTAAGTCCAGTTTTCGTCTTAAATGTCGACCCGGTCCAGAATTTTGTCTTTGCGTTAATATTCGAGCAGATTAGTGCTGGCCCGAACACGTCTGTCCTTTTCTGCTTCAGTCAGCTCATGCGGCATCCAGTGATTGAACATGTACGTCAAGTTTATGCGATGCATAGCGCGACTACTAGCGACTGAATGGTCATTATATATAATTACATTATATTTTGATATATAATGCATTTACTTTACACATAATGTAATTATATATAATGTATAGATTGACGTGATCAGTAATGGATATCCGCCCACCAGCGGCCGAGCGGTAAAGTCGCTGAACACTGGTAGTTCGGTCTGAGGTTCGAATCCTACGAACGGGCTGGCTGCATGGGCGTTTTCGTGGTTTTCCCCATGAGCAACGTGTATACGAGCCAGTTTTCCTTAGAAAGTCTTCCACCAAGACATCCCTTCCCTTAGGCAGATAGCCCTAGTGTGCTTTGCCATAATTAAATACACCATACACCAGTAATGGATATCCTGCCAATAGGGTCTTTTCTTGATCACTTTCCGGTCATCGTGGACGCTGTTTTCGAGTTAGAAAAACAGGAAATTTTCTAATATAAACCTGATATCACACAGGGTTTGATGATGAAATATTTATTTCTGAGTGTCTTTTGAAAAACGTTTTGGGACATGTGTAGCGAAAGCAAGCAATTTTTAGTGCGAATTGTGCAATGTAGAACTGTGTGTCGATCCTTGTTCTGAATTATTTCACACACAGCAGAATTTTTAAATTGGAATTCAACTACCTACAGGTAATTCTTGATTAGATTTTTTTTTTTTTTTTTAAATTTTTTTTTTCATGTTTATAGTATTTATTTCTGTGTGTATACTAATGATTTCATTATTTTGCCTGTTTAATTTATTTCTATTAACGTAATATTCTTCATATTAATACACATTAAAAACAAGAACATTAAACAAGCAACTTCAAAAATTGATGTCATAATATCAAAATGGTGATTTTATAGGATTTTGTTTTTTGTAAAATTAGGCTTAACTGCTGAAAACGCACGGGGGCCGATGACGACGATCCATTTCAGCGGATCCGGTCCTGTGACTTCACTTCGTTCTCCCAACGCTGGTCCTTATGGGGTTTTATAACGATATTTTTTTACAAATTTCACAATACAGTGTTTTAAAGCAAGTCTGTTCCTTTCAAATGCCAAAAATCATTTCAAAAAATATGATTAAACACGCCAATACAAACGGTTTACGCAGAGGATATTTTGCGGTGCCGGAAAACTTTCGTTGAAACCCGGTATTGTATTTTTGAATCGTGTTGAGATGTCTGCGAAGGTGAGAAACATCAAACGAAGCTCCACTGTATCAACAGAAATGCAGAAAATTAGCACGCGTCAACTCTTTTTCTATGTTCTTTTCCTCTTTGATTTGTTCCTCAGTAAAAGGCGTTCTACAGCAAAACAACTTAAAAGAAAATTTCCTGAAATTATTAAAATTTCTACATTTAAACATTTACGAAAGGAAAATTAAAATTATCTGAAATTTAATTTACAGCACTGAATGTAATGAACAAAATTTGGGTTTTTTCTGTCTAATGAATACTTTTTACTTAGACTGTATTCACAAACCAAGATATAAGTTATTGAGTGCAGCTATTTTTATCTGCGATTTATTTGAAGTATTTCACAACGTTTCATTAGTTCGTTATCTGTATTGGGTGTTTTATGTTTTTCTGTGTTTTACAATTTTTAATGAAGGTGATTTGAGTTTTTATGTATCTTTTCTTTGACCAGAAGTGAGAACTGAATTAATTGGATGAGAAGTATATTTCTAATGATATTCGAGGAAATAATTTTAAGTGAAATGCATCAAAAATATATGCATAATTTAATAGCATATATTTTTGCTATAGCTTTTTTAATAACATAATTTAATAGCTATACCAGGTAGGCATGTGGTGCCCACATCATTTTTTTTTATATATAGAAATAAAACAATAGTTTCTGTATCCAGTTTAGCAACGAATCAAACATCACATAGCTTTATTTCACTTCAGACTTCAAACTATTTTAATATGATTTTATTCAGCTGAAATATGCGTTATCAGCATATTGTTTGCATTACGGACCAAATATCCAGATGTGAAATGACTTAGCTTTAAGAGTTTCAATGGCATTGGAGCTTAGTTCTAAACCCAATGAAAGATAATGCCGAAGAGATACGAATCTGAGGCTTCTAGAACGATTCCAATCTTGATGACTCGTGGCTTCCAAGTAATATTTTATGGGGTATGATATCCTACTGAATTTCTCAGTAATATGAAGAGAACGCTTTCCCAGAAACTCGTATGAATAAGGATTTAGCATGTAAATATTTCTGAGATATTATAATATATTTTCCATTTTTTAATTATTTAATTATCACATATTTATTTAACTCTTTGACCTTAATCTAGATTTACTTAAAACTATAACTAGAACGTTATGAGGTATAAGAAAAGAATAAACAACCATAATCAAAGGAATTTTCTTAATTTAATGATGACAGATTTATATTTTATTTTCGATTTTATTGAATTAAAAAAACATTTCGTTCATTCATTGGTAAATAAAAAGTAATATATCATTCATGATGTAATAAGCTGAAAACAGCAAACGATTTTTGAATCCTTTTATTTAATCTATTAACTCCGATAATTTTAGATATATAATAGGTTATTTGTTAAAATAAATTCTACACTACGATCTGTCTTATGGTTTCAGATACCATAAATATATTGATAGAAAATTTTGAGACAGAAAAACCGTTAGTAGCATGAAGTGGACCTACTTTTGTTTCTTCTTTAAATATTTATATTTCGAGAACTAAAATATTTTTATTCCTATGAATTCATTTCATAATTTAAATGCTAGGATCTTACATAGCGAGTTACCAGATTTTAGGACCTAATTTCTAAGTTACTCTAGATGGTTCTGACTTGAAAAAATTAATAACAATAACTGTTTAACATGTCTCAGCTTTCTTTTTAAATACTCTCTCTTTTTTAGACGGAAATTCAAGCGGAAATGTTTTTCTGAATATGTGCAGCCGATATATATATTTATACGAATTCAAATTGGTTTTGTTTGGTTTATTTAATTATGGCAAAGTACTCGATGGCTATCTGCCTAAAGGAAGAATGCTCTCGTGGGGGCTTTTTAAGGAAAACTGGCTCGTATACACATTAAACATGGGGAATGCGAATATGCCCGTGCTAACCCGTTCGGTGAGATTCGAACCTAACGTCTTAACCATTCGGCCATTGTTGGACCGAATTCAAAGTGTAAAAACAGGACGGAGAAAGGATTTGACTGAAATACTGGGTGGTGATCCGGAAGTTTTAAAAAATGTGCTTACCAATAACGGGAGTCTTAATTAAATGTATAACTCAGAGACAAACTGCAATCTGTTTTTTTTTTTTTTTTTTTTTCCGATAAAAAGCATTCAGGCAACATGATTTCGAAAATATATGCACGTTTTGGGATACATAAACAAATTAAACTTTTTTTCGCACATGACATACGTTTAGTTTTGAAGACATACTGCCTAGAAATATTTTAACACCAAAATTACAGAATAAGACGATTAATGTCCTTTTGCGTATATTTTTCTGTATCACTGTATTGTGAAACATACCATTTTTGAAAGTTATTAAACACATCTCAGTCATCTACCATTTTCCTTGAGACTAATTCATTCCTACATTGAATATTTTCTGTTTTCTCGCAATATTCACTGACATTATAAAGGAAACGACTTTACTTTTTCCGCAGCATTTTAAAAAATGCCAACGAAAAAACACCATGTGTTCTGGCATTATATAAAAATAAACTCAGACTATTAATAACAGTCCTTCAGCGACTTAAACAGAAGGATTTATCTTCTTTACAGCAATAAAAAGAATTTAGGTGGTACACGCGCTTTTAAAATTGAACCAGAGATTTACGTTCCCTTTTGGCTGTGTCTATAACTCCTTTTTATAGCCATACAATATTTTATTGAGATTAAAATAAGACGTGTATGCATATTTTTTTTTTACTGCAAAGAACTCGAGGGCAACATTTAGCAGGTGAGAATAGTGGGAATTTAATCATTAATATATATTTGTTTGCTGAAATTTATAAAAAGAATCCAATCTGGAATTTAGAAAGAAATAAAAAATTATACTTTAATTCCCTAAAATAAATTAATCATTATATAACAACAAGTCATCTTTTGGTATGTATATTTAATGTATAAAATTTCTCCATTAATAAAAATTTTATTAACGAAGGAAGTCAACTAAAATTGATGCCAGTGTTCATTTTACCCAAATAATATTAGCCATAAGATTATGTTCGGAATAAAAGAATCATATATCTGGTTGCAACGAAAGTTTTCTGCCAAAAAACGTTCTTAATAAAGTTAGGAAAAAAAGCATGAAAGCTGTACCTTTAGTGCGAGTATTAATACCACCCAAATCTGTGAATGTCTGCCAACTTTTTGATACTTTTTCAAAGCCTTCACTTTCAAAACTTGGTGGCCGCGAGTCTAAAAACAGGTCAACTTCATTTCGGACGTCCTGTGCAGAATGCAAGATAGTACCAGGAAGATGTAGTTGCAGGCGTGAAAAAAGGTAGTTGTCTGAAAGAGCGATGTCGGGGCTATATGGTGGGTGTCTCATTTCCACCAAGTCCCCTTTTCGGTCTGTATTGTTGAAGTAAATCCACTTTTCATCTCAAGTGATGATACGGTCCAGAATTTTGTCTTTGCTTTGATATTCCAGCTGATAAGTGCAGGCCCGAACGCGTCTATGCATAAGTCAACTCATGCGGCACCCAGCGATTGAACTTGTACGTCGAGTTTATGGGATGCATAGCGCAACGAATGGACTAACGTCTAACTCCTTAGCAAGCTATCGAGTGGTTGCACACTGATCTTCTTCCACAAGTTCTCGCAGGCGGGCCTCATCAACATCAACAGGCCAGCAGAGCGCTCTACTTCTTGTATGTCATAATCCTTGTTTTTGAACTTTCGCTACCAAAACTTCACAGTGTCATATGATACAACATTAGTACGTAACGCTGTACGCATGATTTGGTAACATTCTGTAGCTGACGTTTTTCAACAGAACTGGAAGTAAATGATGGTTCTAATCTGGTAGCGTGATAGTTCCATTTCAGACACCTTTATACTAATGATAACGATATTTTTTTACAACAGTGTTCTAAAGCAAGTCTCTTTCTTTCAAATGTCAAAACTCGTTTGACAAAATATGGTAAAACTGTTTGCGCAGACGATAATTGCGGTGGCAGGAAACTTTCGTTAAACCCCAATATTTGAAGAAAAAAAAAACTAACAGTCCTCTTTCAGTGTCTAAGCCATGGTCGAAAATCACGAAACAAATCGAACATCAAAACGCAATACCATATCATCACACAGAAGTACCTTTTGTTACACTTGATGTCATCGTATTCACTATTATAGTTCGACCGTCTGAAGGGCAACCCTGGTTGGCATTCTGCCAAAACACATAGACTCGTCCAAAAGGGACGGTATTACGTGCTGCGACGTGAAAGGTCTTCTCTTCTCCGGAAACAGCTATGCTGGAAGGAAAGAAAGGCCCCATCCTTCCACCCTATTTTGAGAATAATTCGGTCAGAATGGCGCATGCGTGTTTGCGCTCGTGGTCGCGGATGAGCCGGTCGAACTATAGCAAAGAAATTACCTCTACAAAATGAATTAAAAGGCCCCCATTTTTTTTTCAAAGCCTGATATCTATGAGGTATGATCGACCATTTGTGTTTTGAAAAACTTATGTGCATATTATATTTTGACCGAATTTCGAATAAAATATATGAATTAATCTTTTTCAAGATTATCAGAATTCTGATTTTATGGTTATAAAAATAGAGAAGATTTAGATTTCATATTGAATCTTTTTGTAATGATTAGTTGATTGGTAAATTCTAAAGACGCATAAAGTAAGATTATTATTCTCCATACTGCTACATAATATTTTCCTAACATTTTAATTTTTAGAGAAATATTTCCTTAGTAAATAAATCTAGAAATTTCAGCTAAATTACGACCTATAACAGTCATGTCCAATCCAGGGCCCGCTAAACTTGATGACGCCCGAGTTGTAAAACCGAAAAAATAAATGAAATCACGACTGAATCTGATGTTGAATTTGTAAATGTAAACTGGAGGATTGTTTATTAGTGAACATAATTCTTTACTCAAACTGACTGAACATACAACTTTAATGCAAAAAGCAACTAATAAACCATATTTTAAATAAGCCCAACGTTTGAAAATAAATTTAATTTATAGCAATTTCATATTTGGAGTATGTACTTGGTTCATTCTGAAATTTTTCGCAATAAAGTCATGTAAACAGAAGAAATATATATATATATATATATATTAATAAAACATATTTTATTTTATTAATATATTATATATTAATAATAATATTAACAAAATATATTACTATATATATATATTTATAGTAATATATTCTATATATATATCAAGTCTGTATGTATATATACAGAGAGAGAGCATCAGTTTCAAATTTATTAGAAGGTTCTGAGAACAGATTTTTAAAGAACTATTTGCATTTAAGCATTACTTCCTACTCCTTTGACGACAAACGGTAAACTTATTTTCAAAATAAGGAATGAAATATGTATAATTCCAGTAAAATTTCTAAATAAAATACTTATTTTTATACATTTTTGCATATTGTATCTACTTGAAACTTTCCAGCATTTCGCAAATAATTCCAATTTTATTTTCTTTAAATTCGTGCATATCAGAGAGCAATATTTCCTGATGTAAATAATACAAAAAATGAAAGATAATAAAACTTTCAGACAAATATCTTGAATATACTTTTCGCAGTCGTTATCATGTCTGTTAAACTACATATGTATGAAAATGTGCTCAAAAATAAGTTTAGTGTTCATATTAAGCGATGTCTTTACATTTTTCCATACTTTCTCTTAATAAATATTTTTTTGTTAAAATCTGAATCTAATTTTATCAGAACCGATATTCATCATATATGTGTCCTTGTGTTTCTGGCTTAAGGCCATTGTGCGTGTGTGTGTGTGATTATAGCAAAGCCTCGAGGGCTATCTGCCTAAGGGGAGGGATGCCTTCGTGGAGGAACAACGGAGGCATCCCTCCCCTTTCTACTAAGAGAAAGTGGCTCGTATACACGTTACACATGAAGAAAACCACAAAAACGCCCATGCAGCCAGCCCTTTCGCGGGATTCGAACCTCGGACCGAACTACCAGTGTTCAGCGACGTTACCGCTCGGCCGCTGGTGGGCCGCTTAAGGCCATTGATATATTTTTATCGTATACGTTGTTCCTTGGCATATGCTTTTTAAGCCATGGACCCAACAGTTTGAAATTGGATAAGCACACGTGACCTAGATGTTTCAAAACAATACGATTGAAAAAGCACTTTTGTAATAATACCTATATATAATTCCATTAATTATACGAAAAATCTGATGTGGACGCCACATGACTTCCTTGTACAGCCTATTTACATAACACACATTTCTTGCTCCATTTCATTTAAAATTATTTTCTCGAATTTCTTTAGAGATATATTTCTCATTCAATTAATTCAATTCTCACTTTGCGACAAAGCAAAGATGCATAAAAGCTCAAAACATCTTTATTAGAAATTGTAAAAGACAGAAAAACATAAAATACCAAATACAGCTAAAATAGCTAAAAAAAAATTTTTTTTTTGCAATTAAAATTAGAGTTTCTTCGCAAAAACAAGCAATTAGCCCAGCGAGCGAAACGGCAGTTTCTCGATGTACCAAAAGTGAAAGTTTACGTTTGGTACCACTCGGCAATAAGACACTGAAGATGCAGAAACTGACTTAATTCACTATACTGCTGATTTTCAAAAAGTAAGCAAATGGTGGTTGTTTAGGCTTAAACTTTTAACTCGCCACTTAAACTTTTAAATCGTTGATAATTCTGCAACTATTGCGCGCTGATTAACTAAAGGCATTAAAACCTCCTCGGGAACATAAAAGCGACATAATTCAATCGATTTCAGAGCAAAAAATGCGCAATTTACCAACATATAAGAATAAAAAGATTAAACTCACCAAGCCGGCTAACAAAGTGAGAATATATATATATATACGATTGGTGCAGCCAATTGCAACGAAAAACGAAAGTGCACAATTGCATGTTATGGCAGTTCCCTATACTACTTTTCAGCGTTCTGCGGCTACTCATTCTTGAGTTATGCGATGTATATACATACCTACGTACAGATGTCAAGGGGAAAAAATCTCTTCTGAATCAATTTTAAATCCATTTTGGTAAAATCAGTCCTTTATTGTCCGTACGTACAGATGTCACACAAAAACATCGTTCGAATGGTTTCCTGAGAAGTTGAAATGGCTGTTTTCGTTGAAATACCATACTCGAAATTTTTCGCAATTACAATACTTCCTTTACTTCGTACAAGGAAGTAAAAATTTGCAAAATAATTTATAAAATAAAAACAAAAATTAGCTTTGAAAATTATTTATTTTTAAAATACCTGAGCAACAAACTAGCAGAATTATAAAAAGTATCTTAAAAAGCGTATAAATATCTGCTAAGGACGGAAAGTATTTATCTTCATTTAGGTGCCTCAAAAATACTTTAGAGTATACTTAACTTGAATATCGTGAAACGGATGATCTTAAAAAGTGAATAACTGAAAAACGAGGTACTTGAAAAATAAATGATACTTAAAGTAGACATGTTTTGCCTTCTTCGAACAGATGCTGCTGCTTCAAGAGGGCGAATGCGACTGATAACGAACCAAATCAAAAGAACTTCCTCCTTAACATACATTTTCAAATCCTAATAATCCACTCTTAACTTTCACGTTTCCTTAAGTGTTGATTTGAGCGTGCCAGATTTATTTTCATTTACTGAAAAATTCCTGAGAAACCATGTGTAATGAAATAGTAAAAGGTAATCTTTATTTCTGCTCTTACGCTAACAACGTAACATTCTTTCGATCTCATGTAGAAAAATAAAATTTCCTTTGAAATTTAAATGTTTTTCACTGGATATTTTCCTGAATACTTAGATTTTTATCAGTGAATGCTAAGCTATTCGGGACCAACTATCACCGAAGAATGTCAAGCTGTCTGTCTCTAAAGCAATAACTTAGTGGAGGACCTTTTTAAGAAAGTCGCTTTCATACTCAGGTTACGTTTAGGGCAATCATTGCATTACCTTTCATCAGAAGGTGGTAGGTGACCTGTAACATGACTTAAAAGCTAGCTTGGGTTGTGGAAAAGAGCTGCTACCTGCAAAACCAGGCTAAAATCAAAATGGCGGACAGCGTTAATTGAAACGAAAGTAAAACACCCTGGGTAAAATAGTAATACATTACCAACAAGAAGTAATATTAGTGAGGACATCGTTAATTGATATAATAAAATATACGGGAATAGTTACAGAACGAATATTATTAATACCTTGGCAATAAACAACAGAACAATGACGATATACTAGTTAGACCTCTAGTTGGCAAAATATTGTTACGAATTTTATATATATGTAAATAATTTTAGTAAAATTATATGTGAAATCGTAATATATTATTTTGTATAATACAACATGAAATCTTTGAAAAACAAGGTTGCAGGGGCAAGTCTATTTAACATTGATGTAAATGGCTATGTCGGTAACTTGGCGAGATATCGCCAAGCTGGCGATGTTTTGGCAAGAAATCATCGACAGTCGCCGAACTTGGCGACCATTTGGAGACATTTTGGTCCGGTCTCTGTATAACTGCAATTGATACTGTACGTGAATAACTGTAATTGATCTCTATATATAACTGTAACGGATTTCTATATGTAACTGTAACGGTATCCGGCCGTTATATGTAACTTTAACCTTATATACCTTCCAGTATTTAGAGAAACGGAAGGTGCTAGAGATTTCTCGGTGACTGATGGGAAACTTTGTAAGACAGGGGACAGCATCATTTCCCAGTTGGTAGTTCAGAGTTGGCTTCGGAATATTGAGATGTTTGTGAGAGCTTCTTCTTTTATATGCGCTTTGCATTGCGTTGTGTTTAACGTTCTTTTTAGTTTAAAGTGTAACATGTGACTGTGCTCTGTGATACTGTGAAGAGCTGTACGAGTGCTTCTGTAGAAAGTTATGGAACTTTAAAGTATTTCTTTGGGGGAAAAAATAAATTTTATCCAGCTATCATCGATTCTGTGTGCCTTCAGTCCATTACGAATCCATACGCATACAACAGCATTTACAGAGTGAAGGTAAATATCTGCAGCGTGAAACATTCGTTATAACAGTGCAAATTATAGTATGGTTATAATAAGAATACATACTAAATTGGAAAACATCAAGACACATGTAGCTGGTCTTCTCAGCATTAAAATTTTAAGACATATCTTCACTGCTTAAATTAAGAATCATTTATTACTGTGTAGATATTTGTTTGAAAAAAAAAGTCTGTAATATGTAAACATTAATATTTTTTTTCATTTGCAACCATGTATAGTTCTGGAATGCACTAGCCTTACTCACTCGGTCACTGGTTAGCCTCGTGATCCGACACAATTATCTTGCACAACAGTTGTTTTAGTCCTACTTTTCCAGATCTATTTTCTTAAGCATCTGGATCTTAAAATTCGTATGATTCAGTAGGATCATCCAAAAATATAAAATGGCTGACAGCTTTGCGTTTCATTTCGCGTGAGTTCGATTACTTAGAAGTTTGTTTCGGGGAAAGACAAACTCAAATCAGTTCGCTTTATTTAACAGGCGAATAAAAAGATAACAAATTCCAAGACGCTGTCTCTGCTTATTTAACTAAACAATAAAAACGAAATGAATTTGCCCGAATCCATCAAACTGAGTGATTCTGCCAAGGAAAATATATTTCCAAAAACAATTTTTCTTTGGAAAGGAAGAAAGTAAAGGGGTCCAATGTAGCTGCCCATCAGAAAATAATATAAAGTCCTACACCGTAAAGGATCAAAAAGTAAAGTAATAGATGAAAGAAGTTTGAAAGGAATTTTTAAACTTCCGTCTTTACTGTAAGTGCTGAGAGGGGGGCCTGTCAAGACAAGAACAATCGTTCAGGAACTCTGGCATTTCCGTCAGATGCATGAACAACGTGACATGACCAAGAAATATTTCGCTTTCGCTTGAGTTATGACAGAATGTCTAATCAGAGGTGGAAATACCTGCTATTAGCTCGCATTTTGAACTTAAGATTTTGTTTCCGTTGTAATTAGACAAATTGTACGGTTGTACAAATTGTAGCTGAGCTGAAGAAATTAACATTTTTTTTTCCGGTTGTTGGTGCAAAAGGAATCATTAAAAGTGTGGTACATCTGTCAGAAGAAAATCAATAACAGCTTCATTTATTGTAAAAGAGATATATAATATTGTTTACGAAATACATCGTGATCGTCAGCTTCTAAGATTGATAAGTTTCTCAAACTCCTCGTTGATATATAATGTTTTACTTATAAGACATTCTTTTCTGGTATTGTAAATAATTCTATCGATATTTTTTATCTTCCTTCCGTTGACGGACGGCTCACTTGTTATTATGCTTCAAGCCATTTTGTCCAGCCAGTGGGACGTTACCTTCCACCTACCCAACTAGTGTCCATCGAAAACATTGCGACAAAAATATCGCGAACAAAAATGTCGCAGAGGAAACAATGCAAGGAGAAAACGTCATAGAACAAAAAATATCGTAGGAGAAAAGAAAGCAAACTTAAAACATCGCAGTTCTAAAACATTGTAGTACAAAATATTGTCATAAAAATAATAATAAATAAGCGTTTCAATAACTTCGCAGTTTAAAAACATCATTGTCGAAAATATCGTGGTAAAAATTAAAACACCTGCAAATCATCGTATGACTATAACATCGCAGACATGCGTTTCTCAGGCTATTAAAGTTGTAAATGCATATTCGCATAAAGATTTGTGGGCGCAAGGAGGAAAAAATTAATATTTTTATTTTTATATTGCATAATTAATTCATAATTTCTCAAAAAGAACTTAAGCATTTAAAAACTGAAAATGAATAGAAAATTAATACAACTTCTAGCACCTAATAGAATTTTATACATAGTTAATTAATAAAGGATGCAAGTAAATTAATCTTTTTACTTCCTTGTACGAAGTAAAAAGGAAGTATTGTAATCGCGAAAAGTTTCAGGCAACATATTTCAACAAAAATATCCATTTTCGCCGCTATCGAATGCAATTTAACGATGTTTTTGTGTGATATCTGTACGTAAGGACAGAATAAAAGACTCTTTTTCTCCAAAAAAATTATAAAACTGCTTTAAAATGAATTCTGAAGAGAATGTTTCGTGGCGTCTGTACGAACGTTATGTACGTACGTGCGTACGTACGTATCTCGCATAACTCAAAAACGAGTAGCCTCAGAACGTTGAAATTTTGTATATAGGACTGCTATAACATCTAGATGTGCACCTCGTATTTTGGTTGTAGTCAGCCGCACCAAAAGTATATAAATATATTTATATATATATCCACTCTGTTACCCGGCTCAGTGATCTGTTTCTTTACTCTTATATGTTTGTAAATTGTACATTTTTTGCTTTAAAAATGATTGAATTATGTTGTTCTTATCTTCCGGTTAAGGTTTTTATGCCTTTTGTAATTCTGGAAGCAATATTTGTACAATTATCAACAATTTAAAAGCCGTTTAAGTGCGGTTAAGTTTTAAATAACATGGCGGACATATTTGTTTACATTTGAAACAGCAGGATTGTAGATTTGTTGCTAATCTAGACTGACTAAGCTTCGCAACACAAAAATAACGCTTTATCCTTTCTGGATTTTCTTTTGAGGAAATAAGTGTTCATGATTTACTTCGTAATTTTTAATGCACATATTTTGAGTTTATATGTATTTTTGCCTTGTCGCGAAGTGAGAATTGAATTAATTGAATGAGAAATACTAAATCGTCTGTGAAAAACTGTTTGTTTTCTGTTTTGTTTGCTTAATTTCTTTCATACATCGTTTTAGCTTTATTGTATTTGAATAGGACACGTGGCAACGATAATTCTTCAAATGATATAAATTTTGTGCATTCAGAGTGTCGTTATAGTAAACAAATATAGTGAATTTTAAAGAGTGCATTTATTCTATTGTGGTTTATGCGCTGTCGACGAAGTAGATTTAATTCAATCCAATCAATTTAAATGAAATTCAAGCAAAAAATGCGTATAATTTAATATTCCGTACAAGGAAGTCATGTGGTGTACACATCAGATTTTTTTATAAAGTTTTACTAATAACTTTTTATTAGATTAGTTTAGATAAAGGAAGATAAGTAACTGCATGAGATTATCATCATCTATGAGAATTGCTTAATAAATTATCAAGTGATTTATGAACGCAAGAAGGAAGGAGAAGCATTTTTATTTTTATATTTCATAATTTTGAATTAACTAATAAATTTTTGCTGATAAAGCAAGAAAGAAACTTAAGCTTTTAAAAACTGAAAATGAGTAGAAAATCAATGCAACTTACAGTACTTATTAGTGCAAAATTTTAATCTTATCTAATTAACTAATAAAGGTCAGAAGTAACGTAAATTAATCTTTTTAATAACGTTTTACTGATAAATTAACAAACGTGAAAGAAAATAATTTGATAATTTATTGAGCAATTCTCATTAGATGATGATAATACCATGCAGTTACTTATCTCCCTTTTTCTAAACTTTTTCAGAATATAGTTTTCATTAAAAGTTATTAGTAAAACTTTAATATTTTTGACCACGATGTTTTTAAACTGCGAAGTTATTGAACCGCTTTATTTTCCACGACGATGTTTTGTACCACGATGTTTTAGAACTGTGATGCTTTCTGTTTGCTTTCTTTTCTCCCACGGTGTTTTGCACCACGACGTTTTCGCTTTACGTTATTTTCTCCACGACGTTTTCGTCTGCAATGTTTTCAAATGTAACCTAGCAAACTATAGCCCGGAGGCAAGATCGGTAGGCCAATTGAGCATTTATTTCTGTGCATTAGTAGAATTAGAATAATAGTTTACAGATGCAGTTCCGCGTACATTATGTGAAACTAGAGCTTCCAGGCACTGAAATTTCACAAATTTTGTAAATGGAATTTTACAGATATTTTGACAGTTACAATTCCGAAAGACAAACTTTGAAATTGTATCTTTACACTTGAATTTTGCACGTAATTTGGAACTGCGTTATTAGGTCTTACAGTTATTAAAATGTTTTACAGTCGTTATAGAACTGAGATTTAAAGTCTTTACAGTTTTTAATGTTGATAGGTATTACAAAACATCAGACTTGCAATTTATGTTAATTACCCTTATGCTATATATTTAGAACTCCAGCTCCATGATTGGCTAGTAGCAAATCGCAACAATTTTGTTTATTACTTGCCAATGGTTTTGACAAATGTAGGCTTGCCGTTATTTGATAATCATGCAAATAGTATCTAAGGTCGCCCTTGTTAAAACACCAATACATAATCATTTCTCAGCACTACATGATAATAATTTAAGCTGCATTGTCTCAACAGAAGTCCAATTATTTGTTTAATGTGAGACCACTGTACAGCCATATAATTAAAAATTCAGAATACCTGGTTAACTTTTCTGCATTCCAAATATATCTTTACATATTTACCGCAATGTAAGTGCGGAATTATTTAATTCAAAAGGAAAATACAAAATATTGCATTTTAGGCTCAATGAGAGAAGGAAATTCACACAAAATGCAACTCCATATAGCCAAAATTGTGGCAGAAAGTAACTGACTACAGTTACGCTGCATAATTAAAGACAGACATTAAGAGCGCTCAGACAGAACAGACTTACTGTCACCAAGTTTGTCTGATTTACTTTTAGAAAAGGGCGCTTGTTATGCTTAAAGATGATTTGAGTAAGCAAATAACAGGAGGCCTATAGATAATATGTAACTGTTATTCCATTATTGCTATATTTGATTCCATGTTTGTTGAAAATAAATTTGCGTGTCTTGCACATTCATCTAAGCTAATTAAATAGATTTTAGGAATACGTATTATGCTATGATTTTCTTATTTAAATCAATGAAAATTTTTTTTAAAAATTTAAAGGAAAGAAAAAAAAAATCTGAAAGGTTCCAGATTTTAAATTACGTCCAAAGGGGCGTTTTTTTAACGTTTCGTGTGTTACCTTTATTTATTAAATATCATGTTTTTTGCACTTAAACCATAAAATTCAGTTCAATGGCAATGTCGCAAAATAATTTTAAAATGAGCATATCCTTAGAATTTCCGATACACAGTTCCGCGTGCTGGAGATAAAAAGGTTTTTTTTTCCCGTAGAGAGTTGCCATTCCTCGCTGTAAAATCCTTGAGTTTGTTAATCAAAAAGTCATTAAAGTTTTACAAAATATGAAATCGATTATACAACAAATTCCTCCACATGCCCATATTTTTCGTAGGAGGATTACGTCATTCAAAATTCGATGGCTCTATGTAGCGCTGTTTTATCACAATGCGAGAAATAGACATACATTTATGCAGATTTTTCATTATTTAATCTCTTCAAATATAATGCAGGACTTTAACATTTGGTGGCAACAGTTTGAAAAGTGAAACGGACATTTATAGTGATTCAACGCAAAATCGCAAAACGAAACCAATAGTCCTTCAGGAACAGAGCCCCTTTGGACTAAAAATACAAAAATAAATATCACATTTGGTGGTTGCGTGATTCAGCAGTTCTTTTTTACCAAATTCGCGCGATATCTGAATGCTTCAGTTGCCTAATCGATTAACTCCATAAAACAAGAAGTTGAGGAAAAATGATAAAATAGTATACTTTGTTTTTTAAAATTATTTTTAAATTACAAATTCAAAAATACGATGTAGACTGTATTACTGCAAGCACATCTTTTATCTAATGACATATAGAATGTAATAGAGTATCCTTGGAGTAATAATTATTACTACTACAATTTTTTCGTGATTAAGGGAGTTAATGGGGTTGGCAAGTGAAAGAAAATTATTTATTAAAATTCAGTCTTCGAATTATTTCTTTATTACGGAAAGCTTCATTATATAAATACATATATGATTTATTAAAAAATTTATGAAAAATGAATAATACCTATTCTGTTACATAATATTGCGAGTATAATTACTTTGCTTAAATTCATTTATCATCATTATAAATGTTTTCTTCATTAGCTGTATTTGAGCTCTGTCATGTCGACTTGTCCTTAAAGTTTTATAATACTCATGTTTAATAGGAGGATGAATTTAAACAAGTGCATCATATCCTTCCTCTTTTCTCTTGTCACAGTTCTACCTGTTGGATGCAATAAAGGCTGGTCTACATATTTCAGACGTAGTGGTCTACCTGCTACTACACATTTTCTTATATTAAAGACATTCAATTCGGTATCTTCGTTAAAGTCACACTTGAATTGTATGAAGTGGGATTTCAACTTTTCTAATTTTATCTAGTGCATCTTGAGCCAATTTACTGGTATCCCTGTAACTGATACTTTTGTGATCTTGTAACCAAACAACTTTCTTATGTCCCCGTAGCAGAGGAAAAAGAGTGCAGCTGGTTAACTAGATTTTTATTATGATACAAATACGTTATAGTATGGAGTTAATCAGATTGGTTTCTGAAATAAATTATTTATTATTTAAATGACTAAAAAAAATTTGTCATTTAGTGGTGTTAATACTTATTATTAGAGAAATTAGTTTTTAATTGTACAGTTCGCAACCAATCAAGTTCTTTGATATTGAAATATAATAAAATTCAAAAAATGGAGTTAATCAATTTGGCAAGTGAAGCATCCACTGTCAGTCGTAAAATTGTGATGCCAGCTGTGTTCGTTTGCGCCCACTGTAGTGCAAAATTGTAATGCGAGCTGAGTTCGTTGATGACCACCAAAAAGTTAATTTTACTTGGGCAAGAAGTAAGCGATTCAGTTAAATGAATATCCCAATAACTGGAGTTCTCTTGTAGAGTTTTCCTTATTTTGCATACCAAGTTATTTTAAGTTGGATACCTTTCTTGAACTCTTCAACTTCTCCTCGCATTTTCTTGCCAGGATGTGAATTTAAAGTTAAGAGAAGTGAGCATTTAAATGGGTGAATCTCTGAGTTTATTCAGAACGCGTTTTCTCTAGCCAGCAGAAGTTTCGTTACTATGTCGCTGTTACGCTAGTAAGCCTCTTGGCCATTTCGGATTATCGTCGTGCCTGTTAGGTTTTTGTTACGTAAACTTGTTAGACGTCATTTAACGTGCTAATCTAGCACTATTCTATCTTCGTTTTGAATTGATTTATATTCTACATTTAATTTTCACCGCTAGTTGACGGTGTTTTTGTAAAGCACGAAAGTCGTGCCTTTCTGTTCTCATTTGAAATAATAAAGGGCTATTTCCCCCCTTCGTCTGTGCTGGTAATTAATTCACCCCAGATTCATTGTAGGTTCAGTCATTCACGCCAGATTCTCCAGATTCATTGTAGGTTCTAATTTAGTTTATGTTGAATAACAGAGACAGATCTTACACTCTTTGCAGTAAACTATGAAATCAAAGCAAATGGTTTAACTTTCTTAAGGTATAATTTATATTTTGCATTATTCTGCTAACTGTCTTCATGTTTAGTTGACTGATTCATAAATTAATGTTAGTACATCTCACCAGGATTGTCTGCCTATGATTAAGAATGCCTTTTCAGAAGACATTCCAATGGAAAATCACTCTTTCTACTTCCTTGTACGAAGTACACTCATGTCCATAAATTAAGGATAATTCGAAGTCACACGGAAATCGAACTCTAAAATAAATATATCACCTGTAAAATCACTACACACATCTTCAAGAATCATATGCAAATTTCAGGAAGTAACCAGATGACACCGATGGTACGTCACAATGACGAGAGTGTGAGAGAGTGATATATAAGAAATACAGGCAAAGAAGTAAAATTATTGGCAGGCGCTTTATAAGCATTTCAGTGCAATAACCGAATAGTTATGACACAAAGGACGCATTTGCATGTTTTTTTACGTGGTAGAATTATCGACCGTCTATATTGTGGGCGTACCCAACTGGAAGTATCAGACGAAGTTGGAATTGCCCAGAGTGTCATCTCCAGGCTTTGGCAACTATTCCAAGATAATGGTAATGTCAGTAGACATTACAGCATAGGTCGCTCCAGAGTTACAACGCCAATCAGGACCGGTATTTGGCAGTTACTGCCAAAAGAAACGGGCGGAGCACAGCCTCAGACCTGTCTCGTCAGCTCTCTTCAGCCACTGGTACGACAATTTCAAGGCAGACCGTGTACAGACGCTTAGGGCAGATTGGTCTATATGCTCGTAGACCTGTCAGATGCGTTCCACTTACTGCAATTCACTGTCGCCTGCGGTTAGCCTGGAATAGAGAGCATGCATTGTGGACACCGCAATAGTGGGCTTGTGTGATGTTTTCCGACGAGTCCAGGTTTAGCTTGCAGTCTGATTCTTGCCAGACTTTCATATGGAGAGCTCCAGGTACCCGTTCCCACAAAGAAAACATCATTGAATGACACCGTTACGGTGGTGCAGGAGTGCTCGTTTGGGGAGGAATTATTCTGGGTTCCAGAACTGACCTGCATGTTCAAATTGAAACCATCACAAGCCAAATCTATCGGGACGTCATTCTGGAACAACGTGTACGTTTGTTTCGGGGCGCCATGGGCGCACAATTTGTGTTTATGGATGACAACGCCCTTCCTCACCGTGCAAACATCGTAAGCGAATGCTTTCAATCGGAGAATATCACCCGTATGGACTGGCCAGCATTCTCACCGGACTTGAATCCAGTAGAGCACGTGTGGGACATGCTTGGCCGACGAGTTGCAGCCCGTCAACCTCTTCCTACATGTCTACCGGAACTTCGGAGAGCATTGCTTTTTGAGTGGTGTAATATCCCCCCAAGATCAGAACAATAATTTGATACTCAGCATGCCTAGGCGTTGTACGGACTGTATTGCATCGTCTGGGAGACATACAATGTATTAACAATCATACCAACCAACTAATATTGGTTTTTTGTAAATAGGTTTTTTTTTTTGGTAATTTGCTCCAGGGAGAAAAAAATCGCTAATTTTTTTAATAATATCAAACATATAGCATCTTTTTTTGCTCTTTACCTTTTGTTTAATAAATAAGCTTTACAGATAAATCAAATATGTTTTCCTTCTAACTCTTCCTTTGCCTGATTTTGCATTATCCTTAATTTATGGACATGAGTGTAAAAGAAGTATTTAATCACGAAAAATTCTGGGTGTCATATTTCAACGAAACTATCCTTTGACTACTATGGAATGCAAATTAACGATGTTTTTGCTTGGCATCTGTACGTAAGACTAGAATAGAATAAAGGACTTTTTCTCGAAATGGATTATGAAATGGATTTAAAATGGATTCAGAAGCGATTATTATTCCGCACATCTGTACATACGTATGTTTGTACTCACGTGCGTACGTATTTATCTCGCATAACTCAAAAAGAGCCGCCTCAGAATGTTGAGATTTTGTATATGACTGCTGTAACATGTATTTATACGTCTCCCTTTTTGGTTTAAATCGGCCGCACCAAAAGTATATATATATAATATGGAGAGAGTGAGGATATATATATATGTATTGTAGAGATTATATAATATATAGAAATTAGGGATACATATATGTATATATATATATCCTCACTCTGTTATTTGGCTGGGTTAGCTCAGTTTTTTTTATTTTTATATGTTGGTAAATCGCGCATTTTTGCTTCAGAAGTGATTTAATTATGTTGTTTTGATGTTCCGATTAAGGTTTTCATGCCTGTAGTTAATCTGCATGCAATAGTTATAGAATTATCAACAACTTAAACGTTGTTTAAGTGCGACTAAGCCTAATAAAGGAGCCATATTTGTTTGCATTTGAAACTTAGCAGAATCGTAAATTAAGTACGTTTCTGCACTTTTTAATGTTTTTTGCCGAGTGAGACCAAAAGTAAACTTTCAGTTTTGTGCACCGAAAAGTCTGGTTTTTTGCCCGCTGGCCGAATTGCTTGTTTTTGCTCAGAAACTCTAATTTTAATGAAAAAAATAATAAATAAATAAATATATTTTGAATGTATTTGGTATTTTATGTTCTATATTTTTCAATTTTAAATGAAGATGTTTTGAGTTTTTATTTATTTTTGCTTTGCGCCGAAGTGAGAAGTGAATTCATTGAATGACAATGAGTCTGTAATGAAATTAGAGGAAATAAGTTTAAATGAAATGCAGCAAAAAATGGGTATAAATAAATAAGCCGTACAAGGAAGTCATATGGTGTCCACATCAAATTTTTTTATATTCTGTATTAAAGAAACAACGCAGTCAGTTCGTCCAACCGCGAGGATTAGATTAGGTACTTAAAAAGGAATATCAAAACTCTGCGATTTTAGTTAGTAGTGGTTGGTAGTGGGGCTTTATCTGCCTTGAATATTGTCGTTCTAAATTTATCAGGCGTTATTGTTTTGAATAAATTAAAGGTAATTTTAATTTTAAAGTAACTTATGAAACTGGCATTGTTACTATTATGTAATAAATCTCATGCCCATTTTGTTTAATGCGCTCAGTTCATAATATTATAATACTATGTTAGCATATTAAGCAGTTGGGAATTTAGTCGAATTTCATACTTCAATGGAAGACATGCAGAACAAGCAATTGTTTGTTATGTGAGTAAATTTCACATAGTTTGCTTGTATTTTCAAAGTGAATCCTGTCAAATATGCCAAGCTAAGAAATGAAGAAACCACTAATAACACTTTTTATACGCATAGGTTTTCAAAAGAGCTTGTAACATAAAGAATCTAACTCTAAAACAAGCAAACTTTTCCTGTTTTTAATTAAACGGAATCTTTAATTATGCATTCAAGAAGCGATTTTCTATTTAGGAGGGAAATTCTCGTAAGATTTCAAGTTGACTTACTTTAGTGTTCATTAGAAAAAGGAAACATTTCTTCTTTGCATTTTCTTCTGCATTTTGTTTTTGAGTCTTTGTTAGAAGCGATGCTTTTTACTCGTATTTACAGAAAGTACGTGCTAGGAATACTCATAAAACCTTTACTGTAAAATGTGATCCTAAACGTGATTAAATAAGTTTTGGAGTTAAAATCTTTCTTTCCTCATTAAACTACTTAAGAAGTTTAACGAGTATAAAAAAAGTATTTTGATTAATTAAATTTACTTTAATATAATTTTTTTAAAATTAAGCAATGTTCACGCAAAGTAATTCAATACATGTCTTGAATGTAAACGATGTACATTTTGAAGATTTAAACCTTCTTTCAATAATAAAAGTAATTTTTTTAATTTTTTTTATTAAGATTATAACGTCTCGTGTGCTTTGTTATTGAAATCTGAGCTAGACGTTAGAAGTCTGTTTAGGGAATTATTCAAGTACGATAAAATAAGGAGAAGGGTATAAAGAACCCTTTATTAACTCAAAAAACGTTTACAGATGGCACCTACTTGTGCTTACAAAAGCCAACACTTTTGGCTTAACTCAAAAGGTAAGGAATAACTTAAAATTCGGGTAAGTTAACTTAGCCTAAGGGCTTCACAGGTTAATTACCGTGCAGGCAGGCTTATACTCGAAAGCTGGAGTAAACAAGCGTAATGGCAAGAAGCGCTCAACGCCACAGAAGTCTAATCGCTAGAGAAGGTAAGATAGCAACCTGGCCTTTAGGCAGGCAGAACACGCTCTGAATTCTCCTTCCAAAACCTTCCTTTACTAACTTCTTTCTACGTCATTTGAATGCACGCGCGGTAGATCATTTACATCCTGGCAAGAAAGCGTGAGTTGAAAGCAGGAGCGATAGGAAAGGTTGCTTAAACATAAATTAACTAAGTTAAATAAATCCCCAGAGATAATTATGTAAATAAAAATTAATTTTTATCTGAACTTTTTTTAATTCGTTTTGTTTAACATCATGAGCTCAGTTTTTTTATTTAATAAAAGGAGATTTTTTGATTGAAATGACTCGGAAAAATTTTTTATATTTCGCAATGGGTAGCTTCTATACTTGCGTAATAATTTGTCTCATACCCCAAGTACATTTTTGTATTTGAATTCTTGGGTTCTTTTTACCCATGCATTTTGTCGTGATTACTTTGCCTTAATCTTCTGTAACGTGTTCAGATTAAACTGGACTATTTTTTCTCGAAATTATCTTACTCGTATGTTTTAATGTCTAATTATCTAATTATTCACTACCTCTGCGTGTACCGCCTTTGTGTGCAATACCTTTTCGTGTGCCGCCTGTCTTCGTGGCGATATTGGAATGTACGTCCGGCTAGCAAATGTACATGATATTGTACAATGTAAAATGTAAGCGTTAAACTTATTTCTTCCCCGTTGGTGCGTTAACAACACAAAATTTGAGTGTCCTTGACTACAGTTGCTGGATGGAATTTTACAGTTGCTGGATGGAATTTTAATTCTGTTTCTCTATATACGGCTGGGCGAGTTAACATTTTTACATAATCTGGCTGCTGAGACAATATGCAACATAAAATGCAAAAGTTATCGTTTTCTCCCCCCCCCAATTGTTCACAACACAAAATTTGTGTCTCCTTCACTAAAGTTGCTGGATGGAATTTTACATTATATTAACTAATTGTAACTCCTGTCATTATACGTGAAAGTTCAACTAATATGTGATGTTTATTAACCATGCTAAATGTCAGCATTCGCGTATATTCCTTAATCAGCTGCTTCCTTTCATTAAACGGACAGTATCGATGGCAAATGTCAAATCTCTACTACAGTACAAAGTCCGTAATCCGGACGTCCATTATCCGGAATGATCTATAATCTGGACCTCAAAGCCACAAGCTTTTTTTGTATGCTTTACGCATGCGCGTTTAAGTATGCGCATGCGCGTTGGGAGGATGTGTTTCCAGATACGTTAAAAAATGCTTAGCATAATTTATGGCCATCTACCGTATTTCATGGTGAGGACGATGAAGATGATAGCCGTGAATTTGAAGGTTTTCGGACATCGTTTTAGTTTGCGAAAAATTTGAAATTTTCCAGTTATTGGATTTTGTAAAGAAATGCGAAGAAGCGGTAATAAGTGAAGATGATGTAACAGAAGTTTTAATTGCGACGACAATGCCCCAATCATCAGTCAATTAACGGACGGCGAAATCTGTAGTATGGTTCTAGATCCAGAAAATACCGCTTCCGATAGGTGGAACTTTGTGACTGAGCAAGAAATTATGTCTGTTTATAGAATTAAAGAGAAAGTACTAGCACAAAAAACGAAGCAACTTAAACAACTTACATTGAACGAAATGTTTAATAAAGTAAACAAATAAATATTAAGCTCTTTTTTCGTAAATTTTGATACCCTTTAGATCATAATTGCTCTTTATTTCATAAATTACGGTTTCATACTTTTAATTGTATAATTTCTGCATGCCATCTTACCAGATTTAAATTGATGATCTATAATCCGAAAAAATCCCCTAATCCGGAATCGCCTAAGTCCCTACGAGTCCGGATTACGGACTTTGTACTGTATCTATAATGCTGGTTACGATTATTCATCTTAATTTAAACCACGCCGTTTGCTCTAAAATCTGCATAATCCCTAGAACTGAGCGTATACGTCATTAAACGAGGCATAAGGGAAAGCATTAATGTCATTTTTAAGTATTAGTAAAATTTATGTGATGTGTCACACTGTATCGTATAGCGCAATTCCTTCAGCACGTCATAAAATTTCCAGTTACATATAATATGAGAATTAGTCTCAGCTCTTGAGCGGTTTAGATGTAGAAAGTTAGCTTTCTGTTAAAAGAATTGGTTGTTTAATCTTTTGCATTTCATATTTTTAGCAATCATTAAACATCATATTACTGATCAATTCACTTAAATTAATATTTGGCCTATTGATGATTACATATATTTGGATCTTCATACCTAAATGTTTCATTGTAAAGTTGTAGGATCTAGCGTTCTTCGCTAACATGCTCTGTAATTATATCCAATTGGAGTTCTTCATTAGTGATTACAATCGGAGTTCTTCATTAGTGATTTCAATTAGTGTTCTTCAATAGTTTCTGACAGTGCTAAATAGCGTCCCTCACTAGTGATTTCAGATTAACGTTCTTCAATAGATTCTACCAGTTCTAATTAGTGTTCTTCACTAATGATTTCAATCTTCACAGTGTAATAGTGTTAAAGTGTGTGTTTCCCTCTGACTTACCTGGATTAATGCCTTTATGAATGCTACAAATGAAATACTGCAGCCAAGGTAGGCATTTTGTTATTAATTAATCCATTACTTGATTGGCACGCTCTTGTCACTTCTTACCCAATTACCATATGTGTCAATTGGTTCTGATATACTAAATTACCCTTAACTGAGTTGTTTTAATAATTACAGTGTTAATTGGATTACTCTTAAAGTGCTATTTAATTAAATTCGCAACTGTGCCTTATTCCTATCCCCGCGATATTCGGACAGTGATTGGTTATCTTAATTAGATTTACTGATATATACCATTACTGTTAATTGGATGTCTTAATTATTGTGTTTGCCTCTAACCACTGTGCTGAACGGAAATTGATTGGTCTTCCTAATTAAATTTACTAGATTATCTAGACAAGCAGCAAATTGTGTTAATTAATTACATTATTTAAGTACCAATCTCTAACTACCTGGCTAAAAGGGTGTTGATTGGTTGTTTATTGTTCAAATTGTTTGTCATGGAATGCCTTAACTGAGTTTAATTAACTTCAATGTCAAATTCCCGTGCTAATTAAGTGATTGCTATGTTAATTTGATGTTTACACCAAATTGCTAATTAGACTTTCCGCGCTGACTGTTAATATGAAGTGCTAATTGGGATATTTTTTGCAACTTAATTACTCACTGTGCTGATTGTACATAATTATATAAGTGCAACAACCCAATTGCCGTGCAGGGTCTACTTGATGGGTAAATTAGACATACTGTAGAACCATTCATTTATTGTTTACAAGGACTGATTAGATATTTTAATTGTGATAACGACTAATTGATCTTAATTGTGATAATTGCTATTGATATTATAATTATGATAATAGGCACTGACTAGATATTTAAATTGCTGTGTCGTCCCCTTTTTATTTACTGTGCATTATGAAATCTCATGTTACAGAATTAGTGTATCTAACTGTTTTATCTAGCTGATCCTATCTGATATTCAGTAAGTTAATAAGTTGCTGTTATCCTTAACACATACTGAAATCTGTCACATCCCTCTGATAATAGAGACATTCTGTCACTACTAAACAGAGCAGTAACATTGTATGATTGTATTATTTGTAATTTAATGTTAGCGCATTCAACTTCCTTCTACAGTTCACAGTGTGTTTTGTACTCAACAGAACCAGTGCTCTCTAGATCTGTTATTTATATCTTAAATAGATTTAGCGTAATTTTTAACTGTAACCTGAACTTTCATTTTATACCAGTACTTAGCACTGACCTGTCTGACAGTACTGTCTACTGCTATCTAACTGACAATCAGTACACAACGAACTGGTCTATGTATTGATTTACTTCCTATAGTTATAATCTACTGATAAGCAGTTCTCTCTAACATTGTTCTAACTGGCAAGTGGCACTGTTAATTCTAGTGCTTTACGCATCATTATTAAATTCATTCTCAACATATCATGTCACGACATACAGTACTTTCAGCTGACAGTGACATAGCATTACAAAAGAGTGAATTAGACCCCTCAGTGCTTCTTGATTCACACGTTGCGTACGAAGAAAAGGTGGGCATACTATGTGAGAACATAAGAAGAGTTTCAACCACATATCGTGGAAACAAATACCTCCTCCCAACAGATCTAAGGGAGCAGCTGCTAGGATCACTTGCAGCTCTACAAAAATTATCTCTCGCAGGCCCTGATAATATAATCAAGGCTGATAAAGCTGAAATAGGAGTTAACACATCAACCCTCCTGTGTTGTGAGATTGCCCATACGCATTCACAACAACATCCGGCTCACGATCAACAGAGTTGCAACGAGCAACCAAGAGTGCCTTCGCTCCCGCCACCTTTTCAACCACAGAATTTTGCGGAAGTATTACGTAATTCTAGTAAGCCAAGTCTGATAATTCAGCCTAAGTATAATAAACACCCAGGAGAGTTACATCGTGAACTTCAGGAGAAGATTCCTCTGAGTAAAATTCCTGTTACTGTCAGTAAAATACAGCAGGCTCGACAAGGAGGTATAGAAGTTTTCTGTAACACGCAAGACGACATAAATAAATTACAGGAGCATATACAAAAAGCAGATGTACAAGCTGATGTCAAACGAAGAGAAAAGCGACGCCCCAGATGCGCCATACACAATGTCTCTGAGCAGATCAAGCCTGAAGAACTCATTGCCGAGCTTAGTGCTACTGCAGGAGTCTCCGCAAATCTTTACAAACCGCTTTTCCGGCTCAAAGAACGACGCCCCAACAGAGTGCAATGGGTCATCGAGTGTACTCCCACTGGATTTGCAGCAGCACTCAAACTTCGAAAAATCTACACGGACTGGCAAGCACATACAATTACAGAACTCCTTGGAATTAAAAGATGCTTTAAGTGTCAACAATTCGGTCATCGCCAAGATAAGTGCCAAAGTAAGAAGACATTCTGCGCCTACTGCGCAAGACTACACAATGTTAAGGACTGCAAAGCAGAAATGCCAGCCTGTATTAACTGCGGCGACTCAAATAAACGATTTGGTACTAACTTCGATTATCAACACCCAGCCTACGATTCAAACTGTCCCTGCTACCAACGAACAGCATTTAAATTTAGACTTAGTACAGAATACTAACCCCATCCCAGAGTGTAACATCCCTAGCCACCTGACAACAGAAAGCAATAGTCCAGAATCCCAACAGCACATAAATGTCGCGCATTTCCAAAGAGAACAGCCTTTAAAATGTATACAAATCAACTTACAACATGCCCGATCTTCCACTACGCACTTAGTTACCTTTGCTACCAACTTAGCAGCTGATCTTCTGTTTATACAGGAACCTTACACACGAAGTGGGAAAGCGATAGGCTTCCCATTAAAGTGGACAGTTTATCAAAATATTGATCCATCTTCTCCACCACGTGCGATAATAGTTTCTTTACTACTATCATTTCCACTCAACGAGATAGTGTTTCCATACTATTAGAGTTGCAAAACTTTACTGCAGTATTAGTTTCACAGTATTCTCCGCCATCCGCAGATATCAGTACCTCGTTGCAACACTCCCAAGATATTTTGCAAAGATTCAAGACTTCAAACATCTTGCTGGCGGGAGATTACAATGCCCATAATACAGGATGGGGTTATGCACAGACGGACTCCAGAGGTCAACTTATGGAAGACTTTATTGCTGCCAACAATCTGGTTTTACACAATACTGCTGATGCGCCACCAACATTTGATCGCATATATGCACAGGGCTGGCCGGATTTGACTATTTCATCATTCTCCATAGCACAAAACATTCAAAACTGGCAAGTGGAAGAAACTGAAAGTCTTTCGGATCACAAATACATTACTTTTGACATTAACAGCCCAACTACAACCATGATCATTCGCCGCTATAACCTGCCAAACAATAAAATACGTGCATTTACAAGGACCATAAAGGAGAAAATTGCCTTACTTGAATCATCACTGGATCAAGCACATGATTCGGAAAAAATGGAAGACTTAACAAATGACTTAATGAGAATTTTAAAGAATGTCTGTGATGAACAGTTGCCGACACGCACCGCTAAGAAAATACAAAACATCAGTTGGTGGACGCAGGATTTGCAAATTCAAAAAAAGAAATGCAGAGCTCTTCGTCGTCGCCTCAAGCAAGAAAGAAGGAACAATATTCAAACAAATACACTTGTGATTTTTCAGAGAGAAAGAGCGGCCTATAAAAAGCTAATTGTGCAATCGAGATTGCAGTCTTGGAGAACATTCTGTACGGAGTCTACTGATGTCTATGGCATACCACACAAGATAGCTACAGAAAAACTCTTTAAACCTACTCAATTTCAGCTAATTACATCTCCTGATCTTTCCAACCAACATACAGCTGCAACTTTTCAGAGTATTTTAAACTCGGTTATATACCAAGACTCTCTGGAAGATGATACAGCTAGTCACACACAAATGAGAATTAACAACAGTACACCTCCAACACCATCCGACGTCCACTTTACCAATATGGAGGTAAAACAAGTCCTAAGACAATTACCAAAAAAAGAAGGCCCCAGGCCCTGATGGAATTAATTATGCAATAATGAAAATAGCAGTGGGCGCTTGCCTGCCATTCTTTGTTAAATTATTTAATAAACTGTTACACACAGGCACATTTCCACAGGCCTTCAAAGTTGGACAAGTTGTATTATTCCTTAAAAAGAACCGCAACCTTCAAGACCCTTCGGCCTATCGCCCTATATGCTTGCTACCATCCCTGGGGAAAATTTTTGAAAAATTGATCATGAATCGTCTTCGCCATCATCTACACTCTGGAAATTATCTGCAT
Source organism: Stegodyphus dumicola (assembly GCF_044657685.1). NCBI lineage: Eukaryota > Metazoa > Arthropoda > Arachnida > Araneae > Eresidae > Stegodyphus > Stegodyphus dumicola. The sequence goes on from NC_140777.1 coordinate 139,364,125, forward strand.
CCACGCCAATATGGATTTCGCACAGGATGCTCTACGTTACATGCATTAAATGATATACAAAAGGCCATCTATGACAACCGTAACCATGGCTATCACACGGCTCTCGTCAGCATTGACTTAAAAAGCGCGTTTGATATGCTATGGTGGCCAGCAATAAAGGAAGCATTAAGATCAGTTAACTGCCCCAGCAACATCTTTAAGGTGCTTTCACACTATCTCTTTGACAGACGTCTCATCATTGTTCATAATAGTGGAATATTGGAAAACCAACAAACTATGGGCTGTCCTCAGGGATCCTGTGCGGGGCCACATCTGTGGAATGTTACCTTCAATGATATCATAGCGACATCCTGGCCTGAATATGCAAGCATACATGCGTATGCAGATGATGTAGCATTCATAGTAAAGGGTAAGAGTCGCGATGAAATACAAAGGAATTGTAATGAAGTCTGTGAAAAATTTCATCAACTTTGTCTAGAGCGGAAATTAAAGATAGCTGATAACAAGTCAAAAATTATACTTTTCCCGAAAAAAGGTGGCTCACTTACCAGACAGCCCAGAATTTGCATTAACAATCAACGCATACAAATAGTGAAAACCTTGCGCTATCTGGGAGTCATTTTTGACACCAAACTCACCTGGATTCCGCACCTGCTCAATCTGAAACAAAGAGCAGTGACCATAGCCAATTATCTAAAACAATTTCAAGGCAATAAATGGGGCATCAGTCACCATTTTCGGAAAATCCTCTTCCAAACAGTAATTGAAAAAATCATTACCTATGGATGCGCTGTATGGGCGTCACCAATGCAAGGTCGGAAAATCAAGTACTTAAACATGATTCAAAGACCATTTGCACTACTGATTACTAGGGCCTATCGTACAACTTCTACGGATGCCTTAAATGTGCTTGCTGGACTACTTCCTTTACACATTAGAATTGAAGAAGAGGCAGCTAGGCAAACATTGAAGCAATTAAGTCAAATTACTCAATACAAAGATGAGATTTATAACCCCTCGGATTATGAAGGATCTCTAATTAATGTTCAAATACATCCAGCCAAGAAAGGAATTGGAGTCCGCATACTGCACCAAAACGCAACAGATCCAGAAGTTAAAGTATGCCTATATACAGATGGATCGAAAATTGATAATGGCGTAGGAAGTGCATTTGTTGCAGTCGCTAACCAAAACATTCTACATACTTGGTAAGGGCACTTGCATGAAAATAATACTGTCTTCCAGAGCGAAACGTTGGCTATAAAAGAAGCATTAACGTACCTAGTAGAACAGCGTCATAATAGAGCTATCATATTTACTGACAGTTTATCCTCGATACATGCGATCAATAATCCCGATCACTCTTCTCCCATTGTAACTGCAATACAAAAGATACTAAGGGAAAACTACAATAGCCAATATTTCCTCAAATGGGTCAAAGCGCATGTAGGTCATGCATGAAACGAATTTGCTGATACTTTAGCAAAGCAAGCGGCTGAAAATCCTACAGAACACAATATAAGGCAGTATCATATACTCTGGCCAATGTCACACTTCAAAAAAACACTCAGGCAGAAAGCAACTGACACATGGCAAAATGAATGGAATATCAGCAATACAGGACGAAGGACAGCTTATTTTATTCCAAAGGTGCATCTTGAACGCAATATAGGGAATTCACTGTTAGTCCGATTTGTCTCAGGGCATGGCCCGTTTCCACAGTACTTTGAAAGATTCAGAATTACAGAAACAGATAATTGTGTTTGTGGTAATATAGGCAGCCCGGATCATTATCTCACAGACTGCCCACTCACAGAGCAGCATCACGTTCATTTACCAGAGCTTAATAGACAAGCCTATTGTAAATTTATAATTAAACAAAAATATCTTGTGGAAAAAATAACAAAAATCATGGACAAACTATCTGCGTTAGGCACCGATATTTGCCAAATAGCTTAGTAACACTGACTATGTTCATGTAATTATGTGCTTGAAAAAAACACCTGCAAGTGAATGCACTATCAATCAATTGTCTATTTGCGTGAATATAATAATAAAAGTCATGCACATACCTTCTGCCTTAGGCTTGATCAGTGCCAAACTGTTCAAAATTGCTGAATATGTACTTACATGCTTGAGAATACATTTGAGAATTACTGCATAACTATGTGTAATATTTATCAGAATTACTAGCAGTAGCACTGAATTAGTATTGTAATGTATAATAATTGTATAATTGGTAATGTAATTAGTATTGTAATGTATAATAATTGTATAATTGGTAATGTAATTAGTATTGTAATGTATAATAATTGTATAATTGGTAATGTTTCTATTATTCATCGTAACATGCACTGTAAAGTTTATGTGTGTACTGCATAATTAGTATTATAATGTATTGAAATTGCATAATTAGTACTCTAATGTATAATTGGTAATGTATGAATTGTATAAATCAGTATCGTAATATATAGTGCATGCTGCAAAATTAGTTTTTAAATGCATTATAATTGAATCATTAGTATCGTAACGTATTGTAAAAGTAGCATGTTAAAAAAGCCCCTGTATGGCCATGTACTTATATTTTTCTCAGATATCAACAAACACTGGGACCCGGGCAGTTGGACGGCAGTGAACCCCATTGGCGGCTCTGGATAATGGCGGACGTGGTGCTTTACTGATTAACCATTAAGGTAAAGGGACAGTGCCCACGTCCTCCGTCACTTATCACTTATCACTTATCTGTAATTATATCTCTCTGAAAGTCTGTGTTGCGACTTCTCCGAAAGACTGGAAGGTGAATATAACAGGCTAAGGATGTAAAAGATCTTTTGAACGCAATTATTTACAGCTGGCACAGACTTTACGTGCTTACACTGTCAGTAGCCATTTGTCGTGAGGAACTTAAAGATAATGTAACAATTAATTTAAAGGTAACTAGTAGTGCAAGACAACACAAATTAATTTAACCTAGCAGGTTGATTCAGAAATGGACATTCAAAATTCAAACAGATGGTAGCAATAATAACTTGCGCACTCAGTAGCGGAAACACGCTCTGACTAATCCTTTTGCTGCGTCGGTTTAAATACACTTTCGTTAAGCCTAACTCATTTGCATACTCGCGAGGAAATCCGAGGGAAAATAAGAAAAGACAGGAAAATTCTAACAAATTAAAATAACTATTAGTAAAAAAAATAGAAACCTTACAAGATATGTTTGTTCTTATTAATTAATTAGTTTTTTTTTTTCTTACTTGCTTTCGATCTTTGCTTTTTATTTGTATAACCGCGTTCAAGAAATTTTGGAATGAAAAAGTTTTATTTAAGATCCGCAAGAATCATGGATTTCTTCAATATTTGCAGTTCAAAGCGTCTTTAATAGAAGAAGCTGTTTTTATTCGCTTGCGTGATTTGCCTTTGGCTTTTCAGCGAGTGTCGTAATTGCATGGGGTAAATCTAATTACGTTAATTCACTTTAAGTAGAAGTTAATTATTTTGAGAAAAAAGTACGCCTTATTGTACCAATGATTGATTAAATTTCTGTCGTTACTGTGCATAATAGTTTGAGTTCCTATACTGTTTACGTCAGACTTGCAAGTTTCATAAATTGTCTGCTATATTTGTTTGTAAACACAAGTGGAGACTAAAATTAACTTTTGTTCTAAAACATCTACGATTCTTTAACTTTTTGTTTCTTATTTATTTTCCAATAAAATAAACTGCCAAAGACAAAGAAAAGCAAAGAAGTCGACAATAGTTGAAGACAAGATGCAGTTTACAAAGAAATTTAAAACTATTAATATCCAATATAGAAGTCTCTTCCAAGATGATTATGTTACTAAATGCAACTTTTCTGAATAAACTGTGTTATGACATCTAAAATTTCTTTAACGCTCAGCACCTGGGATGCCCGAAAAGTCGACAAATCTCTGCCAATCTTTTAAAAATATGACAGATTAAAATAAAATACCATGTCGTGACTGTCAGGATGGATTGTCTTTGAAAACATCTGCAGAAACACGGCTGTAAAGGCCAATCCACATCTTTTTCCAGTAAAAAGTGTTTTATATATTCACCATCTCTTCTTTTTTATAGCAGCAATCGAAAAGGGCCACTCTAAACGTTGATCATATTTATTCTATTTTCCTTTTATTTATTATTTTTCTCAGAACAAAGGACTTTCTCGAGAGGTTTATGAGAGCCAGCATAAGTCACGTGACCAGAACTCTGCGTGCCTCACGATCCGGGATGTAAACGGAAGAACGATTTTCGGTGCGGAGTACATTTCTTCTTATCGTCTTTTTCATGTGCAAAGGTTTTATTATTTTCAGTTCAGCTTAGGGATCGAGGAAGGGATGGTGGGAGGTTGATCTTAACTTGTTAAAATGGAGCTTACGAAACTATTCTGTAACAACTCGACATGTAGTTTTTCTCCTAAATATTACAGCGTCAGACAACGACCTTCTAAGCATTTTCGATTGCGGGTGTCTTAGATAGAAACATCGGTCTGATACTTTTCTGACAGTAAATTCTTAGATAAAAAAAAAGATTAGGAAACGTAAATTGGAATTTTTTCACAGAAACAAAAAAACTTTCTTCCAATAAATAGAAGGAATTAAGTATAAAAAGTCTCTATTAAATCCCTGTTAACTAAGCCAGCTAAACTGCCTTTAAAATACTACGTCATTATTTGCTCAACTAGCAATTTAACTATTACTAGCTCCCTTCCCTCCTCTAAATTAACGCAATAACATGTGCATGATCCTTTGTAGAACGCAGAAATTTGTTTTCAGTATAAGCACAATAAACTTTTAATTTTACGTGTTATTTCTTGAAGGAATATCAGCTATTGCTCAAAATTGCACTATATTAAGAATATTAATTTTTTGAAAGTTTTATATTGTAGAAGCATAGGTTATTTTGGATCAGAAGATGTGAAAAATGTGCATTGCCCTCGCCGGAACTCGAACCGCTGACCTCTCGAATACACGCCGTGTGTGCTCACCACTACACCACGAAGGCATGCTAACAAGACGGGAGGAATACTTTATAATGTATTTAATGAAATTACAGTATACATTAAATTATAATGCTTATTTTAATTTATCAAACTCACGAAAACTTATTCAAAAATATCTATACGATATATATCGCAGCATATAAATGCCAGCGATAATTTAATAGTTGTCCGCTTCAATCGCTTGTAAAGAAGGCTGATGCAGTAGCACAGCCATTCTTCTTTGCATAAGAAGGCAAACTTTCAAAGTCTTTATGCTTTTTGTCTTCATAAGACTGTATAATAAAGCACTACTTTTAAACTTATCGGTTAGTTCTAATTTTTGTCTAACGCTCGTGGCTCGTGTTAGGCGCAAAAATCACGTAAGGACTCAACATTTATCAATAAACAAAAGTCACAGTTTAAAGCGTAAATCACAATTAAATGTGCAAGTCACAGATAAATGTTTAAAGTGCAAATAATAATACATAATCCCCTTGAATAAAATGCATATGTTGGTCTATTATTAATTAATATTAATGTTTTTGTCTGTTAAAATGGATTTGTTAAACAAAAGGTCTACTGCGTTTCATAAGAGCATAAAGTCATTAGGTTTATTTGGAAGCAGGACTCATGAGAAATGAGCAATGCCCTAGTTGGAATTCAAAATCCGGACCTTCCGTTTTCTAGCCGAGCGTTCTTCGAGTTACATCACAAGGGCAAGCAGTGAAGAGGAAGAAAATATCTTACAAGAATTAATTTTTATAATAGCCGCAACTTTCAACTGGATGAAACAGAAAGTAATTTTTTAATTCACTAGCCGAATAACCAGCTATCGTTGTCAATGAACTTAATTCTGTGATCTACATTATTATCCTGTTTGTTTGACTCTTCAATTATGTTTCCTTAATCGCTGTTTTTCGCCAGTAGAAGGTGCTTTATCTCGGTAAAGAGCTCAAAAATTTCTCTTGAGGCGAATGTTACGTAAAAATATGTGCTAGTTCCTTGCTGACCGCGAGTTAATTAATTGGATTCTAATTTAGATTGTGTCAGCCCCTGCTATTTACAGCACTTTATTCTTTCAAATATGCCATCCTTTGCTAATTATATCACTATATTCTTTCAAGAATGCATATGCCACATGTATGAATAGTGCGTATAGTTTATATTTCTCCCAGCTACTTTCATAAGGTATTTTCTCCCTTCTTCCTGCATGCCTTCGAGTTGTAGGGGTAGCACACTCGGCGCACATTACATTCGAGAAGTCTATCTTTGAATCTCGGCGAGGGCACTGCACATTCTTAACCTGCTTAAAATAATAATAACGACTCTACAGTGGTGCCACTAAAAGATGGTGGATGATGATTCTTCACCACGAGGATTTCGTGACTGGATGCCCTAATCCGCAGTTGTCGAGAGAGTATATATGGTATTTTCTCCCTCCCGTCTGCATTCCTTAGTAGTACAACGTTAGCACACTCGGCACATATTCGAGAATTCTAGGTTCGAGTCCCGGCGAGGGCATGGCTCATTTTTCATGTACTGCTGCTTCATAAAACCTAATGAATCTAAACTGTCTGTGCTATTTAAACTTCTAAGACAAAATTTCGTTTTATGATCCTTCAGATATCATTTTGGATGCATCAAAATCGAGCAAAACCTGTCAAAAGCATCATATCTAATAACAAGTTTTAAATAAAACAGCTTGAAAATTATACAAGATATTTCAGAATATTCAAAATTATCTTGCCTGTTTTTCGATTCTGCTTTCATTTTACTTTTTTAATTCTTTGAAAGTGTAAGAAATATAAGAAATTTTATGATGACATTAAACTGGTGTGAGCCTGAACACAAAAGAATCAAATTTATTTTGGAATACGCTAAAGATAACTCTTCATCCGTGTTTAAACTTTACTTCTGGAATTCCACGACCCAAATGTAATTGTATTCACACGCTTCTCTCCTGATTCAAACATCTTAGTTTCTAAATAAGCTATTGATAGTACAAGTTAAATCCTTAATGAGCTATTATACTGCAACCATTCTCTAGAGTTGATTCTTTCGGTTGTTAACCTCTGTTACATCCAAAACTGTAATTATCTGAAAGAGTATTCACTATCCTGAATAGCTAAGAACAAATATATTGGCTACCTAATTTAAGCGTAACGGCTTGTTTCGATTCTTTTGAAATTAAAGAGTATTTGAGTCTGAAGATATTGATACCTTATTTAATGAAGTTTCCAAAGAGAGAATTAATTTTATTTGTTGCAATTAAATAACAGTGAAGTGTTCATTGGTTGTGAGTAATGATCTTCATTTCAGAAACGTTAACGAGAAACTGGCTTCATTTATAAGACATGTTAGTTATGTATGAATAATTAACAGCTTTAATTAATCGCTGCTGCATTCTTTACTTCTTAATGAACGACTTAAAATTCTGCGTTTTTGATAACCCTTTAATGACTCGAAATCTGATCGTTTTGTATCTAATGCTAGACACTGACCAGAGACTGCCGTAATTTTCTATGATCTCTACTTATATTAAATAGCAAGTATCGTATGATGTGACTATACCAGTATACTCCTTTTATATTGTTTGATTACACTGAGCGCCGCCTGAGATAACCACTGACCTGACTTTGTTGTAAAAGTCTTACAGTGTTAGTAGTCATCCTGGCAGAAGGGAAAATTTCCTCCGTGTAAAAATATACATATAAATATTACATGGGCATACAAGGCCTGTGAATAAGCATAGTATGTTGATTACAATCATTGTCTTGTACAAGTTACATATGATAGATACATAAAATCATGACAGCTATGTGTACATTTAGACATTATATGAATTCATATTTACAATACTTTTACTGAGATAATCAAAATTAAACTTGTAATTCATTTACACATTGAGTGGATTTTCAATATCATTTAAACTGCTTTACAATATTATTTTTATCAAGTACATATAAACTGGATAGTAATATGCTTACATTACAATAGTTTTGCTCTTACAGTCCTGTTATTATTCTACGTGGTGAGCTATTTTCCTAGTGTTGATGTTCAGTTGTTGTAGTATTTTGAATTGCTATTAAAATTATGCTGCGAAGATACAATTCTCAAGAGAGGGGGAGAATTTCTTAGAATCTTGCTGAGCAAAGCCTGATTACCTCCTCTATTTTAGTTTTCGTCTGCTTGTTGCCGCGGGTATTCTCCGCCCATTGCGGCCAGTATTCACTGCTTGGCATTTTTAAATGCAGTTTATCGGTTTGTGGGCAGTTGAAGAGGAAGTGATCTGCATCACCTACCGCACCACATTCACACAAATCTGATGCTCGTATGCCGAATCTCTTAAGGTAATGTGGGAAGGGACCATGGCCAGTGTAGAATTGAGTTTGCGCTCCGCTGTATGTATTAACTGAGCACGTGACTTTTGGAAAGAACTTGTAGGTTCTCCTCCCTGTGCTTTCCCTTTCCCATCTTTTCTGCCATTCTTGAAAAAGGCTATTGAGCGTGGTTTTTTTTAAAAATTTGTACCACAAAAAATCGCCATTTTGTGCATATTATGACCCATTAATAATACCAAAAATGACAATTCATAATTACTAAAAAAGATAGAATTTTGAAGAAAGCCGTTATCGATAAGTTCGATATTGCATGAGGATTACTTTTATAGTAAAATACGCTCTTCTTCCCCAGCCATTTTCAATATGAAATATCGCGAAATTAGTTCAGAATTTTTTATCGAGTGATTTACATTGTTCAATCATTAAACTTTTTTTAATCCTGAAATATAAACACTTCTTTTCGCGAATATTATGAAATCTCCACACACCGTAAAATGTTTTAACTGATTAAGATACGTTTATTCCACTTATATCTGTGACTTGGTTTGAAATTTTGTGAAACCATTTTTAAAACTCCATAAATAGACTATAATGCTTCTAATAATAAAGATGCAATTCATTCCAGGGTGGCATTCACTGCGATCATTCGTTGCGTGATACGTGCTTTCGCATAGATTACAACGAGATTTACTGAATAGCTTTGGTATTTTATTCACTTTAGATTAATTGGGATAACATTGCTTAACTGTAACCTGGACCTATCTTAACTACTTCTTCAGATTATTTTCCATAGTTGCAGTAGGAAAGAACACTATGTTTTCTTACTTACCATAAGACACTTATTTCTATTGTTCCTCATATTCCTGTTCACGAGTGTTCTGGTAGTCTTCAGAAATTATATAATATTAAGAGACAAGCTTACTTGCCCAATTCTTTATCTGTTGTCTTTTTTTAATGTACAATCGCATTTTCTGCATTTATATCTCATATAAACAAAAAGTCAAATAAATTTATTCTAGTGCATAACGTGTTCATAATGTAAGATGATATTTGTGTCCGGTTTATAATGCGAGACTTAGCCCGTTATGCGAAACATTTTCGTTTGTTTTCCGGAGTATTCAGTGTGCAAAACTTCGTTGTGTGAAGCATCATAGTAGTATTCGGTTTGGGATTTGTGAAATCAGATATATTTGAGATTGCCAATTAGCACCTGCTAGCTATTTGTTCATACTCAATACATTCAACACGAAGGGGGAAACGAGTGTACGCAGCGTTCGGGGGAAAACGAGGTACTGCTTTTGCTGTGTCGAAAATACACTGCCTTCAAAAAGATAAGGAATAAAATGTGTTTTTTAGTGTAATCTGAGATTGAAGCAGCTCAGAAACAATAAATTTACAGGACATTGTTCGCTAAACAGTTTTTTAATGAATGCGACATAAAAGCTTTCTAAAATTCAACACAAACATCAATTACGAAACATGGGGTGGTAACATTACAAAAATGGGTTCTAATAAAGAATGTGTCCACTCCTAGCTGCAGTACATCGGCGGCAAGGAGGTTCTATGCTGTCAATTAAGTTCTCGGTCAGTGAAATGGGAAGCAACGACCAGACACTGAGTAATCCTCTGAAACTCATCTAACAACCTTGAAAGAAGACTTAAAACAGCAACCTGTCTCCCAAAGTAGTCTCAAAGATATTCTATCAGATTCAAGTCTGGGGACTGAGCTGGCCGTTCCATCCGCCACATACCGTGACCCTCAAGACATTCTTCAGCTACCCGAGCTCGGTGGAATCACGTATTGTCGTTCTTCAGAATAAATCCAGTACGAATAGCAGTGGCATATGGGCGGACATGGGGGACTGAAGGATCTCGTCTCGATATCTCACACCGGACAAAATTCCTCCATGGAGGACATGCAGGTTAGTGTGACTACCGAAATAAGTCCCAGCCCAAACCATTATTCCACCACCTCTGTAACTGTGTCTTTCCACAGTGTGGGATTAGTTGTATCTGGTGCGCCGTTCCCTCCAGATCAGCTGACGACCTGAATCACTTTCCAGTGTGAACTTGGACTCGTCTGTGAAGAGAACAGACTCCCATCGTTGACTGGTCCAGGAGACGTGTTCTCTTGCCCAGCATAAACGGGCATCTGTGTCCTCGGGTCAAGAAGGCACAATCAACTGGTCGTTTTGCATGCAGACCTGTATTGTGCAGGCATCTGCGCACTGTGGTAACTGAAATTCTTCTTCCTGTTGCCACTAAATGGTCTACTATGAGCTGAGGCACAGTAATATTACTCCTCCTTCGGACCGAAAGAGCTAAATAACGGCCTCCTGCAGGTATTGTAACTGTAGGTCTGCCTGGAACATGTTTTCTAGACACAAAACCCTCGGATTCAAACTGAATCCATAGTCAGTGTACCATACTACGAGAGACATTGAGACGTCTAGTAGCACCACCTTGTGACATCCCCATTTCCATCCCCATCGCCCGCCACCTCAACGAATCGGGCAAACGACTTCTCCTGTACACTGATAGATTCTTTCCTAGAAACTATAATAACAACAGTAGATCAACACTCGTGAACAAAAATTACAGTTTGGCATTTTCTCTCCAATTCTTATATAAGTAAGATAAAATAATACGCCGAGCAAGTATTAATTTATAATTTAAGCAACAAAAATAAGCATTAAGTTAACAAACCTTGCAAACCACCAATACTTGCAAATTTTGCAAACATAACGCTGATTTTTGTTGTTTGAATTATAAATTAATCCTATATAAGTATCCATTTGTATAAAATAAAAATGGTAGCTATTGTTTTTGCATATATTTTCTTAAACTTCGTTACTGTCATGCATATGAACTGTGAATTTAAACGTTACTGACATATTTGTACTGGTGAGATTTGTAAAACATGCTGTTCCTTAACTTTTGGAGGGCAGTGTATAAATCTGATAGAGATGTAACTGGTCTGTTCATTATCATGTTGCAATCTCACGATTTATCTTATCATTACTAAATCAGTCATTATAATTACACCCATAAAAAAATTTTCATTAATTTTAGCATATCGTAATGTGTATAACTTGTGCAGGTTGTTTAAGTCACGATTACTCAATATTTTGTAAACACTTGTTGCTTCTTATAAACGAGCCTTTCCTATTAAACTTAACTACAGAATTCTTTTATAATTTTGAAAATGTAATGAAACTCCTTAAACACTATTAGCTTAGCAAGTAAGCAACTATTGAGCTTAATGATTGATCAATACTTGCTATTGAGCTAATTATTATTGAGCTATGAGAGCTTGATATCTCTTGAGCATTTTCATACATATATTTTCAGCTTGAAGTTGAATATATTTATATTTTTTCAGGAGGAACAGTTCCTTTTAAGCGTTCAATAAAAAGAATTAAAAATTCTACAAGAGACCCTGCTGGTCTGTTGGGAAATAAATATTATATATTTTTATTACTAATTTAATTGTTGTTGTTACTGTCGTGTCCATGTTACATGGCACAATGATTGCCAGAGCCTTCTCCGAAGAGAGGTTGGACTTCTAATTTGAGCGAGAGCTCCCCGGGGGGGGATCCGAGGGTCTCCCAACCCTCTCCGCTCCTGCCAATCCACACGAGAAGACTTCCGGCTCGCCGCATATTTAAAGTGCCGCCATTCCGCATTTGACACTATGCATTTACAATCATCCATGTCTTCTCCGGGATTCGAACCCGGACCCTTCGGTACCGTAGTAGGCTCCCCTAACCACTATGCCATCTAGGCGCCTACTAAATTATTTATTATTATGATATCAGATCTTTTATTGAAATACCTAAATACATGGTAAAATTCAGTAATTTAAAATTTAATATTTATGTATCCTGGCAAGTCGGCTACCTCCTGAGTACTTTCGTGGTGCAAATATGAGCTAGTTTGCCTGAGCAAGTTTTCTTCAAAGGCCTTCTTGCAATTAAGAAAATAATTTTAAAGGATGCCGTATTTATCTAGTAAACCAACTACCAATAGATGACGTAACTGAAATATGCCAAAAGTCCATTGCCGTTCTTCAAATGACTCCATGACCCTCTACGTTACATTGGTTTCCTGTACTGTGAGTAACGCTTTGTTAGAAGAACATTTTGGATTTTTAAAGAAATGTTATGCATAGGAAATCAGTTATTCGAAGCGTATCTTCACGCACAAGAAAGCACAAGAAAAATCGCATAAAATAGATAAGCTAAACGCATACAACACAGAAGTTCTGTATTTTAAATCTTTGCTTTCATTTAAAAGCCTAAAGAATTATTTTAAGAACTGAAAAAGAAATGTGGTTTTTCATAATATGAATAGAAAAATTGTACTTATTTTTTTCCTTATATTATTTTAACAATAATTATTACTTTTCGTAAATTTTGATGTAATATATAGTCTTCTTTAGGAAAAGAAGTAGTGTATATGCATCATTTTTATGCATATATCAATGATTGCCGTCTTCATTTTTTAGGGGAATAAAACTAACCGTCATGAAAAGTGAAAGCTAGAGACTTAAGAAGCATTCATTTTTGATCGAAAAGTTAAAGATATATGTTATCATCAAAATAACTGTGCATTCCTTGGTAGTACGTAATCGGATTTTATACAAAGCCTTCATTCAGTTTTTCTCAATGTTTCCAATTTTTCCTGTTTTCCTAATAACAATGATTTTACTGGTAAGAGTTTTGGCTGGTGATAGCAATATTTGACGAAATGTCCAGCCGCAGTGAGATAGCCTGCAGGTTTAGGGTTGCCAGAAAGTGGCAGGAAAAAGCAGAGTTGCCACATCTGGAGTGAAATCGCCCATTTGGGGGTATTTGGCGATGAAATTGGCGATATATCATATACGGAGCGAAATAATTTTCCTATAACGCATTCTTAGCGGGTTTCTCGAGAATATTCTCGAAGGCAGGTTAAAGCTATATATACCCTGCCGGTACACGGAGAAAGTAGTAATGTCTTGAGTTCATAGATTAGCTTGAGAGCGATCGACCGAGTTGAGAGCTGTACTTTAGTGCTTTGCCGTGAAACTGTCTTCACAGTTATAGCCTAAAGGCTGTGTTGCTGATTGTTTCAGCATGTTTGTCGTACTTTTTCGACGAGAGCAAACGTGTCTTTGGAACTGTCCTGTGTAACACTGGCGAATAAGTTATGTTTTAATTCTTCATCAAATGTAATCTTCAATTACTCCAAGAACACAACAATATATACTTAATATTTTTAAGAATCTAACTGCATCTTATCTCAATAATTTTAACTACTGAAATAAGAACATATCTCTTATCAGAAGCTTTACGTGTTGTATTTTTCTTATTTAATTCTTATATGGGAGAATTATTTGAAATGTTTACAATGAACACCTATTTTTTACACCGGAAATCTCTATCTAAAGAAATTAAAAATAATATCTTTCTTTTTCTAACTTTTACCGACAATTAACGTCCAATCTGGAAACGAATAGTGGTATGGTTCTGAAAAATTAGAAGTAATGAATATTTATGCTTCTTAAAACTTTGGCAGGGAAAAAAACACATCCTTATATATATATTCCTCAAGTTATATATTCTCCTAGGAGCACTTCATACAAATATAAGCTTATCACGACTCTTGTAATGTTTTTAGGTTCATAGTCTGAAGAAAATTCCAGACGTTTGTCTCCATCTCTTCCTGCTGTTATTTTCCCTTTGGGAGACGAAATATTTTTATTTCTCTGCGTAGAAGAAAAGAGTTTGTTTAAAGTTTAGAAATTTGTTTGTCATGCCACCAGTAAAAAACGTGCTGCGAGTTTCGGTTTAACAGGAAACAATAACCGTTTGAGATCCTACAAACGCTTCAGTAAACGAGTCCCGCGAGTGCTGAGAATTTCCTGCGGAATATCTGAACTACTTATTTTTGAAGAAATTTTGCATCTGAATGTTATGATCTCTAACCTTAAAAAATTTATCGGTATGCAGGAAATAATGTCTTAGAATGCATCTTTTTAAATAAAAAAAAATTGCAGTGCAAAATTTTTTGAATTTCAGATACATAATTTAATTTACGTAGGTTTAATGAACTTAAAATTAGTACAAGTGTTAATTTTACTACATTACTTTACTTTATTTCATTGATTAATGATTCTCCCCTTCTTAAAAGGTTCCTTACTTATAGCGTAAGGATATCCTGCATCAAATAAATATCGAGAATTATATCTTTTATGTTATTTGCTTTATGTGAAAATTTAAAAAACATTTATTGGCTAATCTTTAGAATATGGTAACAGGTAGTTTGGCGACATTTTGGTAAGGCGATAAAGGTTACTAGCTAGGACTTTAGCAATAATCTGAGTAATACACAGTTCGAATCACAGATTATTTTGTCTCAGAGAAATGAGAGATCATGAGACATGTAATGTGACATTTTCCGGAAAATTCCTATCGTGATTTTAACTAATAAGCACTTAGAAACAATTTAGCTGCTAAAGTGCAGAATCGCCCACTTATTTGTTTGGCGCTTTTTATAAGAGTAAGAAGAATTGGATTTTTGTCAATTTTCTTTGACTTTTTAAGTGAAAATAGGTCGATGTGTACATAGATAAAGTTAAGAGTGTGTGCAATGCCATTTTTGTGCAATTTTAGGATGTTTTTTTAAGTGAAAATAGGCCGACGTGGATACCGTGTATGTGAAACTCTTAAAAACGCGGCAAGCAATTTGCGATTCTGCACCTTCTCCAAATTTCGCACCTAATCTTCGTCATGATTAAGCATTTTTGTTCCATAAAAGTTCTAGTATAAGCGTAATTCGGCTAGCAGATTGTTGTAAAAAATGTTGAGTAAAAAAAAAAACATGCCTTTACATCGTGAAAACAAAATGGCGTCCAAAACAAAACTAGCAGGTTGCTGTAGCAGGGTTGGTCGCCAAATTTTCGCCAAAAAATCGCCAAGTTACCATAATGTAAAGATTCACCAATTTATTATTTCTGGAATGTATATTATCAGTCAAAAATTGTAGTTTTCCTAGCAAAAGTAAAATATTTAACTTTTTATTAAAATAACATTCAATGAGTTTGTAGACGATAAGATTTTTTTTTCAAGCAGAAGACCTGAAAAATGTGCAGCGCCCTCGTCGGGGCTCAAGCCCCAGATCTTTCGAATATGCGTCGAGTATGCTTCCATTTACACAGGAAGGCACGCTTAAAGGAGGAAGAAAATGCTTTATAAATTACCCCTCTTAAAGGATGACTGGCGATGAGGGGCCCAGTCGCCAAATCCTGGTGATGACGAATTATCGTCCACCACATTTTTAGTTCGGGCGCCACTTGTAGAGTCATTTAGAATTTTTCGGTGTCAGGAAACAGAAGATATTGTTCAATTCAATTAGCAATTGGGGCCCACCAGCGGCCGAGCGGTAAAGTCGCTGAACACTGGTAGTTCGGTCCGAGGTTCGAATCCCGCGAACGGGCTGGCTGCATGGGCGTTTTCGTGGTTTTCCCCACGTGTAACGTGTTTACGAGCTAGTTTCCCTTAAAAAGTCCTCCACGAAGGCATCCCTCATCTTAGGCAGATAGTCCTAGTGTGCTTTGCCATAGTTAAATACACCAACACCAATTAGCAATTGCCCTAGTCGAAATTCGAACCTTGGACCTCTCGAATACGCGTCGAGTATGCTTCCAGTTACACCACGAAGGCTTGCGGAAAGGAGGGAGAAAATACCTATCACCTTTCCGCTAGGATGGTACGTTAGGTTCTAGATGGTACGTTAGGGCACTTAAAACTGAAAACGTCAGCGTGCACAGAGCAAGGCAACTTAAAAAGAAGAAACGAATGCGCATTTCTGGGCATTCATGTGCATGGAAGTGACATTCTACATGCAGTACGAAACATTAGGACATCTTTACGCGTGATAGGATAATTAGAAAGATTGAGAAGGAGCGTAGTTTGACTTCAGTCACCCGAGGATTTGGAATTGATAAAAGTTTTATTTCACAAGCTTTGAAACCTCCAAAACAGCAGATACAGTTGCAAGAAAGGTGGGTGGTGGTTGTCGAAGAAACCAATGGTGACTGATGACAATATATTGTCCTGTAAGCCAAAAGAAATCAAGAATAGAAGCGGGCAACATTGTGCTTAGCAATTCGCAAAGCAACCGAATGACAAATGTCCTGGATTACTGTAGTCAGACAATTACATAAGGGTGGCCTTTTCGTCCATTGTCCTGAATGCATACAATTAATAGCGGGCCATCTGCAGCACCGTTTACAGCGATGTAGACAAAAAAAGACTGGACAGCTCACCAATGGATCATGTCATTTTTAACGATGTGAGTCGTTTCAGTCTGACAAAGAATTCTCGGAGCCAGTTGATATGGATAGATGTAGGGACACGCTTTCATCCCACTAAGATCAGGAAAAGAGACCGTAGTGGCGGTCCTAGCGTACTTGAATGGGAATTATGATTTCACATTTTTGACAAAGGTTCACTTACCGGAGATCATTGTTGTGATAAAGTTATCCTCCCTACGTGTATCATTTCAAGTGTATCTTTGGTCCCCACGACTTATGTTTTTATGGACGACAATGCTCGGAGAAATAGTACTCATGATGCTGAAGTGCTCCTAAAAAGTGAAGGTACCCACAGAATGGATGACAAGTGCTTCTGTGATTTAAATTTAACATGTGCAACTGCATAGCCTTTAGCAAGACGCCTGGCGGCACGATATTACACTCTGGAGAACACTAGACAACTGAAACTGATGCTCCTTGAAGAATTGGGATCTCTTACACGAAGAACTGTTAGATAGTTTGGTGTTGAGTATTGACAGACGGTGCAACACAACTATTGCAGTTAAGGGAGGTCGTATCCCTTACTAAGGCTCTTTGCTTTATTGTTCTTCCTCTTGGTCGGACAGTCTTTTGTACCAGTTCTGTGTTATTAATCATCATGTATTTTTAATCTTCACGTAGATATCAATAGAAGAAATGCGCGTTTTATTAATGTGATTTAGTATTGTTATAAATTTCATTTCTAATTCGTGTCATCCTAAACTTGCTTACTCTTATTTTGGGGTTTCATTTCTAATCCTTGCTTAGACCAAGAGGCTTTGTAAGGAGTTTCTCCTTCCTTGCCGCTATTCCTTGCCGCTTCCTTGCGCTTCAGTATCGGAAAGTCCGGAACTCGAATCTCCGATAGGACATTACTGATTTTTTAGTATCCTGGCTTCTAAAAATGATAAACAATCCTATAAGTGGCCCTCGAGCTAAAATGGTGTTGACGATGATTAGTCACCACCTGGATTCGATGAATGGGTCCCTCTTCTCCAGTCCCTTTCTAAGTGGGAAGAATGTGAGAAATTTTCTCCCTCCTCACCACATATATTTGTGATAAATTGGAAACATGTCCAAGTTGTCATCGGCAGGTCCATAGTTAAGGGCATTCCTGATTTTTCCTTTTTTCTGTTTCTAAATAAACTTGGTGACGCTACAGCTTGAATGAATTAAATGTCGCAGATTACTTAGATAATGGTTATTTTATGTAAAATATTTAACCCAACAATAAATTTGTCGGGCTTTCCTGATACATACGAAGAACGTATTGTGGGAAATGTAAAAGCATTTGCGAATACAGTGTGCAGCAATATTATTTTGTATTCGCAGAATGAATTTTATATGAAGACTGACAACCTGCTATTGAACACAGTTCGGGAACCTAGGAAATGGAAACTGGATGTTTTTCTATATCTATCACCATTTTGTTCAAAGATTTTTCTAATAGATGATTTTATATGCCTTCCTTTTGCAAAAACACCATAATCCTGAACCTATACTTTACTGGGGTCTCAAATTTAATCTGACCAGCGTGGAAGCTGCTTCACCTAATAAATGACTACTATGAAATACATAAATTTTACTAATATGTGAAAATTCTCAATCGGAACACATGACTTTTCCTCAGTTTAATAGTTGAATAGCAGATTTAATCTTAAACGTATTTACGGTTTAATTGTAAACATCATTAAGCAGTTAGGGATGTAGTATAAAAATCGGTTCCATCATGAGAATTATTTGAACTGAAATACTGTAATTATATTTGCCAAAGTAGTAGTTTGGCAGTTTCAACGCATTTTCTTTAAAATTTTCAAGAGTGTAAAATGAAACATTTTCACTACCAAGCGTAGAACCTCTTTTGTTTTCTTAAATTTCTTTTCTTTCTATTCTTGCTACTCCTCCTTTTAAAGTTCTTTTGAACGGCCTCACATATCGCTTATACTGAATACTTCAAAAGTCAATTCCAGACTATAAGAATCTATATTTTTTCCCAAGTATCGTGTTATAATATTATAAAAATAGCAAACGGTTGAAAACTGTAAGGATACAAATTGCGAAACAAACTTCTTAAACTTGCCATTCATTTTTTTCAACCCCACAGACGTCATAACAGAATGCTAGTAAGAAAACCATATTTCTGCACCGTCAGAAAGATAGAAGAAAGTCGCAAATATTTTATGGGTATTATATTTTACGGATAATATTTCAGAATTCTTTCGGTTTTGTTCAATGTCTACTGTATTCGGAATGAAAAGAATCAGGATTATTTTTCAGATAATTCTATTATGTTGGTTTATATATTACCGAGATTAAAAGGAAACACAAAAGACAGTTTTATGATCCATATTCATTATTAACCAACATTTTATATTCTGATTGCAGCGTAGTTTCAGTTCAGAAATCTAAAAATGAAATTCTTCTTTTTACTATTTAAGAAAAGTTAACAAAATAATGCAATTTTTCCTTTATCTTTCTAGATTCCATTTTTCTTCTCTATTTTTCCCTTAGTATGGATTCAGAACTGGCAAAGTGATTCAGATTTTCATGTTTTGAAACTTTTTCACGGTTCTGTTTATTTTGTTTATTTATTTATTGTATTATCAGGACTTGTATTCCTTTTAATCTGTTTTTAGGAACATGACGTGTCCTGAATGGGAACAGGGAGCTTACTCCAGCTATGTTCGAATAGGTGTGGAATGGACAACAGAAGCACGAAGGCTTAACTTTACCCTTTATTTTCTACAATATTACAGGTGCTCCCGCACTTCGGGATACAGAGACCATGTACCATGGACACTTGTGGTCTGAACGCAAAAATATAAAATTACTAACTAAAATTTTAAATAAGAACTTGAACTTGAAATAAGAACATTGAATAGTTTACACAAATACCTACGACTGGCCCTTTAAAATATTACATATGTAGTACGCAAAGTGGCAAAAAATACAATACGTTTCGAATACCAAGAGGACTAAACCTCTGGCCTTAAAGACAGGCAGCAGCTGATTGAAATCTCGCAGTGGCAAGGCGGCTCACTTTCTCTCTATCTAACTCTTGACAAAAAAACCACAACTTAAATACTTAAATACTTAAGCGTTAACAAGTACAATTTGCATAAACAAGTTAATGCGTTTAATTCTGGCGAGAAGTGGAAAATAAGAGTGGATAGTATAGTTTTAAAACAAAATAAACGTTAGCACAACTTAAGATCCTTACAGTATAAGTTGAAAAACTTGTAGAGTTTTTATTTTGTTTATTCATTGTAATTTACTTTTATTGTAATTATTTAATTAATACCGTTAACTAAACGATTTTGTTAGTAGTGCGATTACGAATTAAAATATAATTATGCATAGGCAATCGGGAGAGGGGATAACTCTCCCAATAACGTATTCGCATGTGGGTAACTAAAAGTAAATATCACATATGGCAAAGACTAGCACTTCTAGAAGCCAACACTTTTGTCTTGACTCGAAAGGTTGTAACGTTTATACTAAGTTTATTATTGTAAGTTTGTCCCACTTTCCTATCTCTCCTAATTTCAGCTTACAATTCCTTACCCGAATGAGGTTTTAGAATCGCCTTAAATGCAAATGAGAAGGAGTGGTATTTAAGTCGAAATCCCATTGACTTCGGTAGAGAGATTTAGATTTCCTGAATAGCGCGGGTTTGCCTTTTGGCTACATCTCTTTAAGCTGTTAACTGCACTCGGCGTATTTCGTGCCCTTGATAGCTTCGCTATCTAATTTAATATCAGGGGCCAACTTGTTAGAAATTGTGTTAGCTTCGTCTAAATCTCTTTAGTTAGTCATTAGTTAAATTCTTATTTTTGACATTTTTGAGTTGAAGCCCAAGTGGAGGTTTTCCTGTACGTCCTCAGAAAGGGACCGTCTGTACATCTTTATTGTCAGCAATAAAGAATAATTAACCCTTCTGGTTTTACGTTTCTGTTTCTGGACATAAGCGATTATTCGCTCGCTTAGTAGTTCACTAGGTTCCTCCACAGTTAACAGATAAAAGGGAGGATCCCTACAAGGTAATAAGTAACGGAAAATAAAATAGAAATTAAATTAGCCTAACAGTCTTTCGCAGGTTAATTAACGCACATACAGACTCGTAAAAGTTGGCATAAAAAGCCTAGTGGCTAAACGCGCTCAACGTCACAGAAACCTAATCTGTAAATCAAAGACAACAACGTGGTCTTCAGGCAGGCATAACACGCTCTAAATGCAAAACCTTCCCTTAAATACTACTTTACCTACCTCATTTGAATACACGAGCGCTAACACATTAACATTCTGATAAGAAAGCGTGGGTTGAAAACAGAATAGAAGGAAAGTCGCTTTAAAATAACAATTAAAAAGAAATTAAATAAATCCCCATAATGTTTAGCCAAAAATAATTCCAGTTTTGTAGGTGACCTATGCAAATTATTCAGAGAATCCCGATTTTAGATTCACTGTGTAATTTTATTAGGGTAGTT
The DNA here is from genome assembly GCF_044657685.1 of Stegodyphus dumicola. Lineage (NCBI taxonomy): Eukaryota > Metazoa > Arthropoda > Arachnida > Araneae > Eresidae > Stegodyphus > Stegodyphus dumicola. The sequence continues at coordinate 139,385,287 of NC_140777.1, forward strand.
TAAAGGGAAGAATCATTTTTCTTTGCTAATTCGTTACTTTTTCTGTCATAGTATATTTTTCCTTGATCTTCTGTTTTTCACGACAGTACATATGACAGCTGGACGTATATGCACGCTAAGCTGTATGGTCACGAACATAATCTTTCGAATGTACTTGCAGTCTGCAGTAACAAGCGTGCGTAACAGCTATAATTTTTCTTCCTGGTAAACTTGTACACATTTCGCATGCTTTTCATTTATTTTAAAACTCATTTATTCAAGTAAAAATACAAAACAACGCTTAGGTCTTAAAATTGAAATAAAGATTGAAAGGCAGAAGAATAAGAGCTCCATTCTGTTTGCAGAGGTCATAAGTTGCATTCTTGGACGAAGCAAAATCTTTAGTTTGGACTGTGAGTGTTACTGAATTTGGCAAAATATTCCGAATCCCTCAATGATTATTTGCTTTAAAACGAGAATACATTTAGCCATAAAAAAGAACTGTGAGGAAGGAAGAGAACATTTGAGTTTCAAAGATAAATGAGTATCAAAAGAAGTAACGATCATTAGCCTCGATAGTTTAGTGATCAAACACAGACTTCAATGAGATGCTTAAACAAAGTAAAATAATTACAGGTTCAGTTACCTACAAATTAAATACACTTAGTGTTTTCAAAAATATATTTATTGTTAAAAAGTTGTAATATCCTAGCTAAATTAGATTTCCTTTTTAGCAAGATTACTGAAGAACTGCGACTATTCGCTGAGTTCTTGTAAGTGACTAGTCCAAAGAAGGGTTAAATTATCCTTTATTCCAACTCAGAAAAAACGAAGAAGTAGCCCCTTCTGGGACGTACAGTAAATCTCCACTTCGGCTTTAACGTTTTTTAGACAGAAAATATAAAACTAATCTAATGCTAAATAAAATGAACCAGCCAAAGCTGCACAGAATCAACTAGCGAAATTGGCCCTTATTTAAAGATCACGGGACTATCAAGCAAGCACGTAGCAAGCAAGTACGGCCGTAGAACAGTGAGCTTAAACTAGCAGCAACAACGTGGCCAAAGCCTGAACACGCTCCTCCTACTGAAGTGACTCAGACTTCGGCTTAAATACTCGTTTCTATCTCATTTGCATAAAGCGTAATCCTGAAAACTGATACTGATACTGGCCGAGAAACGTAGATGGAAATTTAGAATGTATAGGAAAGGCTTGTTCCAAAATTAAAGTAACTATTAGAAAATTAGAGTAAAACTCTACAAAGTAATTAAAGTAATATTAAAGTGTTTTTCGTTCATAGATAACGCTCTTAATCGAATAAAGGAATATTTCTCTTCTCATTACTTATTTCTTTATTTTTGTATAGTAATAAGCAATTCGTTTAAAATATTTTTTTTTAAAGTTTTCAACATTATGATGCATAGCATTTCCTTTATATTTTTTTAAGTATAATAAATTTTTAAATATCAAAAGAAATAAGTTAATCTTCTCTTTACAAAGCTATACAAAGATGGAAATAAATCATTTTGCAAGATATATATATATATATCTGTATCGGAAATTTCAAAGATATGCTCATTTGAAAACTATTTTGCGATATTACTGTTGAACTGAATTTTATGGTTTAAGTGCGAAGAACGGAATATTTAATAAATAAATGTAGCACACAAAATGTTGAGAAAACGCCCCTTTGGACGTAATTTAAAATCTGAAACATTTCGGGTTTTTTTTTTTTTTTTTTTTTTTTTTTTTTGGTCATTTGAACTGTACATTAAAATGTAAATGAGTGTGGTCGAGCCCCAAAGTTCATGAGGGAAAAATGCTACGGTTTTAGATAGGCAATGAATGTGCGAACCTCACAAATCATATATGAAGCAGAGTAAGCATAACCAGAGCATGTGATTACACTTACTTCTGGCGCTAAGCCAGAAGTTCCGAAGTAACTTCGCGCTGTTGTAAAACGCGTCCAGGTTAATTACGAATGAAACTGAGATCCTAATTAGTACTTTTTTTCTTGGCAGATAGTTCATTATCTTTTCCTAATTATTTACAACCAAAATAAAGTTTACTGCCCTCTTTGTGTTTGTTTCTTCCTTTCTTTCCCAGGAGAAAAAGAACTCTTATTTTTTCAGTACTTTTCCCTTAAACTTAAACATTGTGGAAACAAGCAAAAATATTCTTTTGGGAATTTAAAAAAATGAATAGAGAGAGAAGAAGAGAGTTAATTACTATTTCATGGAAAGCTGTCTGAATTTTCCAGTTAAAGTTTTCCGTTATTATGTCCTAATGCCAATTTTTAACAAAATGAATAGAACAAATTAAACAAATTCTCAGAAATACCATCAATGTTCTTCGAAAAAAGCATACTAGAAGAACAATACTCTTTTAGAACATTAATGCATTATAAATATCGATTCTAATTATCTCAGTATTTATTATTTTATATTTCTGTTCAACATGTATTACTTACTGGCTTAGCTAATTGGTTATAAAAACCTGTCTTCGACTAAGCTTACCAAACGTTCAAAATTTCTCCATTTCCTTCGAAAAGTTACTTTTGCATAAGTTTTTCATAAGTATTTTAGAATTCTTGTATAAGTATTTTTACTTTGGAAGTATTCTAATCTAAGAAATGTGTCAGTTGTCAAACATACGATATGATATTGTTGACCTGCGATCCTTCGTGCTTGTTGCAGTGAATTGAAAAAAATCAAGAAAAGACAAAATCTGAAAGGATTCAGATGTTAACGGTCACCTAAAAAATTTTGGTAAGTTTTCTTTACCTTGCGGCAAGCCAAAAATAATTAAAACCCCAATCTTCATTAATAATTGTAAAATACAAAAAAGACTAAAGCAACAAATGCAAAAACAATTAAAAAAGCAATTTTTATAGTTAAAATTAAGAGTTTCTACGCGAAAACATGCAATTCGGCCAGCGAGCATAAAGACAACGTTTTCGGTGCACAAACGTGAGACTTAACTTTTAATCAGACTGGACAAAAAGATACCGAAGTTGGCGCACCAAGTGAATTAATTCACTATTCTAGTATAAATTTCAAATGTAAACAAATGGTAGCCTCTTTACGCTTAACGCCACTTAAACTTTTAAATTGTTGATAATTCAGATACAATACACATTAACTAAAGACATTAAATCCTTAACCTGAACATAACAATAACATAATTAAAGCACTTTGAAAGCAAAAAAGGAACAGCAGCATATAAGAGCCGACTGCAAGGAAGAAGGGAGAGGCACGACTTATAGCAGTCCCATACGCAAAATTTTAATGTTCTGAGGCTACTGTTTTTTGAGTTATGCGAGTTAGTATGCATGCATCTCGTACGTACAAACGTACGTACAAATGTTTCCTGGTACAAACGTCACGAAAAAATCTCTCCTGAATCCATTTAAATCCATTTTACAATTCGTTTTGGGAAAAAAGAGTCCTTTATCTTGTTCGTACGTACAGATGTCACTCAAAAACTTCGTTCAAATGGATTTGAGAACGGGTCGCTAAAGCAATCAAAATGCATATTTTCGTTGAAAATATGATACCCGAAATTTTTCGCGATTATAATACTTCCTTTACTTCGTACAAGGTAGTAAAAAACATCCAGTTAGGATTTAAGAAAGATTCATTTGACTCAACGCCTTCTACAATACAATTATAGATCTTTTAACTTAAAAAAAGGAAAAGAAAACAAGATTGGGGACTAGATCTTGATTTTATGCGCTTCAACAAAGTAACTGAACTTGAGAATGTTAATGTTATTCAGATGGATGCACGCGCGCGAGTTTATGTAGAGGTTTATTTTCCATTTTTGCCTGATGTTTTTTAATCTGTCACTGAAGTTGCATATATGGATTTTCTTTTCTGAATATCAAATGTAGCTTTGCATAAAATGCTGGGAGATTTTCCATGAATGAAAATACACTTTTTATACCTCGAATAAATACATCCCGTCGGCTGTTTCACTGAAAAAAATTAATTTAAGGTATTATTTTGAAATAAATATTTTTTTTAAATATCTCTCATTCGAATCTAAAAGAAATTTTGAAATTATACAAACTTAAATTAGTATTTCGAGTACTTTAAAAGGTTATCAGCGATGGAATATTTACGTCATGAAATGCGTCATTTCTAGCCATTACTGTTCTAGGTATTCAAATATACATTTCCATTATTTGTCAAATCTTTTCATACTTACAGTAGTTGTCTCTGCTAATATAGTATTTTACGAGTGAAAAAATAATGAAAACAATTTATTGTTCCTTTTCTTCGGAATTGGAACCACAGATCATCGAGTGCTAGCTTAATATGCTAACCACTTACACCACAAAAGCAAATGTGGAATAAGGCGTTTCTTTTTTAAAAAACAAATAATTCTTACCATATATTTGACATCTTTTACATTCTTATTGAAGCATGGCTGTTGAAGAGAATCTCGAGTCCAATTCATAAATTAAAATGACGACTAATTAAAATCGATCATATTTTAAATATCGATTCCATTGTACAGGTTACTAGATTTTTCAACCGTGTACTCGTCGGGATCTGAATCTTGAATTCTTGAATGCAAGCTGCATTTTCTAATCCCTTCCGCCATAATAATACGAAAGAATGTATGAGATATTTTCTTGCATTATGAATACATATATTCGCAAGTTCCCAGAAATAATACAAATATGAATATATTTTTTGCAGTTTCCATATGTATTTTCGAAATGAAACATGTAAACAAAGCTCTTTGTGGTGTTTGCAAATGAAGGCTTAATAATATTATTCATCCATTAGAAAAAAAAAATTGAAAGCATTCAGATTTTACATTACGCCCAAAGGGGATTTATTTAACATTTTGTGTGTTACCTTTACTTATTAAGTGTCCTATTCTTTGCACTTAAAACATAAAACTTAATTCAATATCAATATTTCAAAATAATTTTTAAATGAGTAAAGCTTTAGAATTTGTGATACACAGTCTCGCGCGCTGAAGATTTGAAATCGTTGAGTTTGTTAATCAAAAATTCGTCAAAGTGTTACAAAATATAAAATCGATAATAAAGCAAATTTCAAATTCCAAATCTGGGCTTCCAGATGATCATATTCGGTAAAATATTACGTTATTCAAAATTTGATGGCTCTAAATACGTTTGTTTTATCACAATGCGAGAAACATACATACATTTATGGAGATTCTTCTTTAGTTTCTTTAAATATAACACAGGGCGATAATATTTCGTGGCAACAATTTGAAAAGTGAACCGACATTTATAGTGAACCAACGCAAAATGCCAAAACGAAATTAATATTCTTTCAGGACAAATTGCCCCTTTGGACTAATAAACCTTATTAAAAGGAATAGGAGGGTGCATTACATATGTGCGAAATAGATACCAAAAACAAAACGAAACAAAAAAAGATTGCGCATCAGATTCTGGTCTAAAATTATTTTTAGTCGAATTTGTCTCACTTTGGTTAGTTATAAATGCATTAGTCAAATTTATTTCACTATGACTGGTTATAAGTGCAAGGTGCCGTAAAAGCGCATTGTGGAAAAGCGAAGAGTGCCTATGCCTAACAACTCTCATCTATTTTTCGCATTCTCTACGCCTAATGTTCTATATGTTCGTGTTTTTTTTTTCTTTCATTTGTTATAATCTGACTGAGAAATTAGCAGGCTAGATCAATTTGCTTTCAATTTTACATTCACGCAGACGTACCGGAAAATCGGATTAAATCTTTAGCAATCTGTTCAGCTTTGCTGTAATTTAACTCGAAGCATAAATTAATCATTAACCGCTTTCGTGCCTAAGAAACACACAAGCCAGATGTCTTCACTGTACCTTTATTCGCGTACCGTCTGTGATTTCTCTGCGTGCTGAAGTGGGTGGAACATTTAGAACATCTGAAATCCATTACGCGGAACATAATGCTTTCCTTTGCATTCCCCAGGTGATGTCTGGAAAAAGCATCAGCGTATAATTCATCCTTGCATTTAACAGCTTTTGTGGACGTTCCTTTATCTCTTGCGTGAGAATTTAATATCATTTGTTATCTCCCATAATTTCCCAGGGGAATTTAATACCTTTTAGCTGCGGATGACCCAAAACAAATGCGCAATGCGTTGAGAGGCGGGAAATTTTAAGACGACCTTTTGTGCTAAGAAGAATAGAAGATATTATTTCTCCTGGTTCCACATTTTTTCCCCGAATAGCGTCGATTCGTTCTTTGTGAATAGAATCCTTTGTTCGATTTATATCTATTGCATACAAGTTCTTGTGAAAGCTAGAATTCATGACCCAATTTGTAAGACTTTTAGAATACAAAGTCTTGCGAGGGCTTGAATTCATGATTAGCTTTCTTGTAGCATTGCACTCAATTTCTTGGAATGTGAAGCCATCAACGAAACTAGTTTTCTATAGCGTATACTTAGAAGTCGCATATAATCTAGTATTCCTCGAAAATAAATCTATTTAAGTGCTAGCTAATTCTAAAATCTATACGCGTTTCATTCATAATGACCAATCTCTGTACCAATGCTTTGTGCTCTTCCTGAGTTTTTTGAATGATTTAATTTCCCTGCTAGTGGCCAAGTAAATAAAATACGAAACGGTATTAATTTAGAAGTCAAACAACAAAAATCAGCATTATTCTCTTCGCAAAACACACCAAAAGGCACACTCTTGTTTTAGGAGATTATAAGAATTCTGTTGTCATTCCTTTCTTTCCATCAATTAGCTATAAAATTGCACGTATTTTACAGAAATTTAACTTTCGGTTTATTTATTCGCCTATCAATAAAACTCTGAGTTCCATACTCAAAGACCCCATTCCGAATATGAATTCCTGGGGTACTTTTCCTAGCCAGTGTGGCTTAATTTACATTCTTCAAACTAAGAGAGCCTTAAAATTTCTCATTAAGGAACATGAGGCATATGTTTGACAAAAAGAAACACAGAAGTCCTCTGTTGCCCAGCATTGTTGGTCCGAAAATTACACTTTCAATTTTTCTGCATTTTTCTTTCAATTATTCAGAGAACATCTTCCAATGGTGAATTAGATTTTCTAGAGGCGTACTTTCGCATTAAAAAAGACCTTTCTTTTCTAATTAACGACCCTAATTCCAATCCATTTTTGCCTTCAGACTTTAAAGAAATTATATTGTAGTTCTCGTTTCATCAATAGATGGCGCCAGTAGCTTAACTTCTATTTAGTCATTCTTACCTTATCTAATCATCTGCGCTTTGGCAGCTTAGGCTGATGGTTTGGTAAAACCATCGAAACCAGTCCTGTGAAATTTGCAAATATAACGCTGTTTTTTTTTTTTTTGTTGTTTTTTTTTTTTTTGTTTGTTTGTTTGTTTGTTTGACTTCTAAATTAACGCTGGTTTGGCGTGTTATTTTATCTTAATTACGAAATGGTAGTTCTCCCAGGACTCAAATCCCAGTGAACTTGCATGGGCGTAAACGTAGTTTCTCCCAGATGTAATGTGCATGTTTACCAGTTCTGTCTGGAATGTCCAGAAATGCATCCTTTCCTATAAGCACATAGACCTGGTATGCTTCGCTATGATCAAATAATAGTATCTAATCTAAACCTGAATGATTTAATAATTTTCTGTATGCACCAATTTTTTGATTAACATATCGTTCCACTTTGTTTCATTCCACTTTATTTAATCTTTTCGCTGCTTCAAAGTTTTATGCAGAGAGAAGGTCAAATATAGTCCATGTTCAGCTACGTCGATAATTTTTTTTCCTTGTTCCATTTTTACGTATGAACTAGGACCTCGTCCCCTTCCCTGGCCTCTGATGCAACTTTGTCAATCTAGAATTTCCTTTTCTCCTTTAATTTTAATCGAAATCGTTTGAAGATATGCCTAATTGTCTTTTTACTTGGTCGATAGATCTTTGAAAACAAACCAACAGATAAAAATTTGGTGGAAAAATTACAATACACTCAAAAAGAGGGAAGAAAACTATTTCGAAATAGGGACATTTGCTACAAATAATTTATCGCTTCTGTGTAAACTACTTTAATATTTTCATTCAACTTTAATTGCAATAATGTACATAATTATTTATTCAAACTTCTATTATATTTAAACATGTTAATTATTATGACTTTAACTCTGCGTTAATTAAAGATATGACTTAGTTAAAAATAAATTAATTTTTTTGCATTCCCATCAGTATATTCTAGCATAAACAAAATTGATTTTATGGAATAAAATAGAAGAACCACTTTTATGTAATTATCCAATTATTTGGTGTTATTTGGGGGGGGGGTATTTTTACAGCACAAATTATGTATCTAACGCAAATTCAAAACCAAATCAAGTTTTAAAACTTTTTAATCTAAATGATAACTTTATCATAAATTTAGTTTCCAATATTTTTTCCTTCAGTAAGAATATTTTTTCAATGAATTCAGTTAATGATTATTTGAAATGAGTTAAAGTGAAGATCTTTAAAAAAAAAGCCTAATCTGAGTACTTAGATAAAAGCAAGTTATACGAAGCCACCCAACCGGGATAGTGGTTAGCGCCGCAGACTGCCAGACCGAAGGTCACGGGCTCGAATCCCGGAGAAGGCATGGACGGTTGTAAATGTATAGTGTCTGTGCGGCAAGGGGGCAGACCAAATATGTGGCGGTCTTCCTTATCGACCTAATGGTGCTCTCCACCAAACCTTTAGCTGGAACAAGTCGTGATTTCATTTGTATGATGCTCAAGACTTGCCAACGACAAGCGCAATCTTGGCCTCAAACACAATAAATTTCGTGGGCTTGTTCTGATTTTACCGTCAGGCGAGTGAGATAAGGCATAGCAACAACAACAAATTATACAGAAGAGAAATTTGCGTCAAAAAAAGTGATGTTATTGCTTTTACTGCGCAAAAGTGATGTTATTGCTTTTACTGCGCAAAAGTGATGTTATTGCTTTTACTGCGCAAAAGTGATGTTATTGCTTTCACCTTGAAAGTGACGTTATTGCTTTTACTGCACAAAAGTGATGTTATTGCTTTTACTGCGCAAAAGTGATGTTATTGCTTTTACTGCGCAAAAGTGATGTTATTGCTTTCACCTTGAAAGTGACGTTATTGCTTTTACTGCACAAAAGTGATGTTATTGCTTTTACTGCGCAAAAGTGATGTTATTGCTTTTACTGCGCAAAAGTGATGTTATTGCTTTCACCTTGAAAGTGACGTTATTGCTTTTACTGCACAAAAGTGATGTTATTGCTTTTACTGCGCAAAAGTGATGTTATTGCTTTTACTGCGCAAAAGTGATGTTATTGCTTTCACCTTGAAAGTGACGTTATTGCTTTTACTGCACAAAAGTGATGTTATTGCTTTTACTGCGCAAAAGTGATGTTATTGCTTTTACTGCGCAAAAGTGATGTTATTGCTTTCACCTTGAAAGTGACGTTATTGCTTTTACTGCACAAAAGTGATGTTATTGCTTTTACTGCGCAAAAGTGATGTTATTGCTTTTACTGCGCAAAAGTGATGTTATTGCTTTCACCTTGAAAGTGACGTTATTGCTTTTACTGCACAAAAGTGATGTTATTGCTTTTACTGCGCAAAAGTGATGTTATTGCTTTTACTGCGCAAAAGTGATGTTATTGCTTTCACCTTGAAAGTGACGTTATTGCTTTTACTGCACAAAAGTGATGTTATTGCTTTTACTGCGCAAAAGTGATGTTATTGCTTTTACTGCGCAAAAGTGATGTTATTGCTTTCACCTTGAAAGTGACGTTATTGCTTTTACTGCACAAAAGTGATGTTATTGCTTTTACTGCGCAAAAGTGATGTTATTGCTTTTACTGCGCAAAAGTGATGTTATTGCTTTCACCTTGAAAGTGACGTTATTGCTTTTACTGCACAAAAGTGATGTTATTGCTTTTACTGCGCAAAAGTGATGTTATTGCTTTTACTGCGCAAAAGTGATGTTATTGCTTTCACCTTGAAAGTGATGTTATTGCTTTTACTGCGCAAATTTCTCAAAATAATTTACACTATTTTATGAGAACAACTTTAACAGCATCTCTTAGACTCTTCTAAGTTTAATAAAACCTAAATTTTAATATTGCGGATTAAACAAAATCTTATCAATGAAAAATGCATTACATTTTATTAACTCAAAATGTTTCACATCTTTAGTACTTGAAATCGTTCAGAAGCACTTTCCGTTGCCTAATATAGACGGAAATTTTCAATGAAATTTAACAAAACAGCTACCAAACCGCCTTTTTTTTTTTTTTTTTTTCTTTAAAAAAAAAACGCAACCAGTGTTCTGTATTGAGAATATTTACAATCATTATCTGAACTTTAGCTATCCCATGAAACTATCTATATTTTAGGTTATTTAATACAGTGTGCTTTTATGTCGGTTGTATAACGCGCCATGACATTTTTATGTCTTTTGTATTGTAAATTTTATAATTTTATGGTATTTTTATAGGGTTGAAACATTTATAATTCCGTAATAAAATTTATGGATTATTGCAATTAATTAGACATTCGCAACACAAATGAAAGCTATGTTGGTAATAAAATTTTAGTGAGTGATTTACTGCCATAACCTTCTTTTCTTCTGCAATGGTGCCTATCATAATGGCCCTTTATTTTCGAGTAATAAGTATGAAGCTTGTTAGCCCAAAAGAGATCGAAATGGGATTTTGCGTTGAATATTTGTAAAAGGCAGAATCACTTTTCAAACTGTCGTCACTTAGTATTATTTTCTTATGATTATTTAAAAGAAATTAAATAAAGCAAAATGCGCATGAATGTAGGTATGTTTCTCACGGTGTGAAAAAACGACGGTACCTCGAGCCATCAAACTCTGAATAACGTTATCCTTCACCCGAACATGGGTTTCTGGAAGCCCGAATTTTGAATTTCGAATTTGTTTTATTATCTGTTTCACATTTTGTAAAACTTTAACGAATTTTTCATTAACAAAATTGACGATTTCAAAGCGAGCTAAACAGAAAAAAAAATCATCTCAAGCGCTCGAGATTGTCTATCGGAAATGATAAACATATGCTGTTTTTAAATATTTTGTGATATTGCTGTTCAAGTGAATTTTACAAGTGCGAAGGACATGATATTTAATAAACAAAGGTATATTTAATAAACGTTTTTGACAAAACGTCAAAAAAACGCCCCTTTGGACGTAATATAAAATCTGAAAGCTTCCAGAATTTTTTATTTCATATTTTGTAAAACATACAAATGTTTATTGAAGTATATTACATTTTTTAGATTTTTAAGTATCTGGACTCCGGATATCCGAACTCTAATTATCCAGAGGGTTTTCTTTTTCAAGAGGAAATAAAATTAAGTTCGTCGTTAATTTTGTAATCTTTGATTTAACTACTATAAAAGTATAATACAATAAAGTACATCTTTTTAAAAAATTAATGTAGATAAATTTGCCCAATATGATTAACAGATTGGTTAACAATATTTGCGGAAGCACAATTACGTATTACCAATGAAAGTGTAAGGATATTATAGAACAAATAAAATAACCAAAGATTTTGCACACACATATATTTTATTTCTAACATATTAATAATTTAAAATGACCCTATGCAAAACTGGTCAATGCTATGAGAAATAAGATACATAATTAAAATGTCTGCCATTATATTCCTTGTAAATACTAAATCTAGAAATGAATAGCCAAGTGTACTTGAGCACAATTTGGAGACTAAAACGATGTTTCATAAAATCAAATGCCTTTTCATTTCGTTTGATGTCTACACTGAAATATTCCATCATAATATTAGGAATATCTGGTATCTACGGTAAACTCTTCATCGATTAATAAAGCAGTCTCAGAATATTTCATTAATGCTCTAAACAAGAACATTTTCAAACCTCCTGAATTAACAATTGAATGAATATATACGGATGCTAGAATAAATTTTGACTGTCCGTTAACAATTACACCAACCGTACAAATATCACCTGTTTCTGAATCCTGTATTAACGGTAAATTCTGTTAGTACGCAATCTCCTATACTCGTCATATTTCTATAAATCGCAACACCACTACCTTAATGAAATAAAATACGGTAAACACCACCCGAATACACTGACTGTCTACGAGCCACTACTACGCTTTCGAGACAAGAAAAACGCAAGTTGAATTTCGTCAATCGGTCCAGTAGAACTTGAAAGAAAAATTGCCGGCTTTACATCTGGTCTAATAACAAACTCTCTGAAACTGGCAACTGGTTAAGCCGCATGAACAATAAATTAAAGATCTTATGTCTCGAAAAATGGCAAACTTTGCTTGGCCGCGTGTATCATAAATCCCCTGGCAATGTAATGTAATGCAATGCAGTGGTCTGAGAAAAGTAGAAAAACTAAGCTGTATATATTTGTACGGAAATAATTCTTTGTGAGTTAAAATAATACCCTGAGTAGTTACTCCTCGGAATGAGATAATTTATGTCTATTAACAAATCTATATGGCTTTAACAGACATAATAGCTAATAATATTGTAAAATATATTGTTACGTTATTTTCTTCCTTCACGTTCGTACGGGGTTCGCGTGGATTTGGAGTGAATTAACGACACTTGATGATGAAGTATCGAAACACGCTTTATTTAGCCAATATTAATCAGGACAGCTCCTGGTCACTTTTTGCAGTCGTCGAAGATTTACTATACACCCCCTGGAACAATCAGCGACACAGCATTCAGGTTATCAGGCTATCACGATGGAGACAGCTTCACTGCAAAGCACCAGAGTACAGCTCCCGATTCTGCTCGGTCGTTATCGGAACTCCACGTACTCTCGAGACTCTCCACGCTACAACTCGCGAAGCACTCGACGATACACAGAGGACGGCTCCCGAGTCTTCGGTTCAGTCGTTCCCAAAGCTCAACACTCTCTCTCGAAGATGCACTAACCGCGATACACTAAGAGACTCCTTCGGCGAACTCGACGACCCACTCGGTCGACGAACTCGACGAGCCACTCGCTGGCCGGCTGTCAACTCGATCGTCTCCGCACCGACTAACTAGATGAGACACACTCGATACTAACTCACTCTCCGCGTACCAGCAGGGTTTATATAGCTTTTGGCTGGTGTTCGAGAACATTCTGGGCTAAACCGGTAAGAATTCGCTCCATAAGGTTCTCCACCCGTCCATGGCATATCGCCAATTTTGTCGCCAAATGGACGATTTCTCGCCAGATGGGGCAACCCTGCTTTATCTTGCCATTCTATGGCAACTCTAAAACTGCTTTGCGGGAAAGCTATCTTACCGCGCTTGTACATTTCGTAACAATATCTTTGTTGATAATTTATACCTATGTTTCATTTAAAAAAGTACTTTTGATCGTGTAATCCATATAATTCGTATAATCCACGCGATTTACATTATATCTAACTGATAGTTTTTATAAAGTGTTTGCACTATTGCCATTAATATAAGGCATGTTTAACTCTTAAATACAAGTTTTAAGAAAACATTAATAGAAAGAATTATAAAGAGACATCTTTAAAATTGTTGTTACTAACACTAGAAAACATCTAACATTGCAGAGTAAAAATTTTGGAATGACGAATAAGTTTTGAATTACAATTTTAGCTGAGCTTTAAGAGCAATTGCATTAGTTATCTTCTTCACAAGTGTAACTACAACGTTTATGACACAGCTGTTAACTGCGAGGTAGCCAGCTTGAACCACATATTCGGGCACCACGATGCCTCTCCGGTCATTAACTTCTAGCCTTCTCAAATGTGATAAGCGGAAGCTAAATGAATTTATTCCTTCATTTTTCCTTTTCCTCTTCTGAAGTTCCACTCAACTCCTAGATATTGGCTTTCTCTTTTATTGTCACCCCAATAAATAAATGCGCAGAGACAGTAGCCTCATCCTATTTCCTCATACACGTCTATTTCTTTTATAAGAACTTACGATATTTCATTTCATTATTTTAGGGTGACTGGTGGTTTGATGGTGAGTTGCTTGGAGTGCGGTATTTTAACTCATCAATAAACGCAGCACTGAACTCTGATACATTTATTAATAATCTGCGAAAATCATAATAATCATTATTAACATATAATTTAATTATCTTCATAGTCAGAAGACAGAGGGTACCAGCCTTGCTCCATCCTGTTAATGTGGTATAACACTGTAAAAAATCTAATGTATACACCACATGACTTCCTTGTACGGAATATTACAATAAATTATACGCATTTTTCCTGTTTTTCATTTAAACTTATTTCCTCGAATTTCATTAGAGATATGTTTCTCATTCAATTAATTCAGTTCTCACTTCGTGACAAGGCAAAAATACGTAAAAACTCAAAATATCTGTGTTAAAAATTGAAAGATATAGTAAAACATAAAACATCAAATAAGTTAAAACAATTTTAAAAAAATTTTACAATTAAAATTACAGTTTCTACGCAAAAATAAGCAATTCGGCCAGCGAGCAAGAAGGCAGATTTTTCCGTGCACAAAACTGAAAGTTTACTTTTGTTGTTCTCACTTGGCAAAAGACACTGAAGGGGTAGAAACTGGCTTAATTTGTTATATGGGATAATTTAATAACTGGAATGATAATTGCAGAATGGATTAAGCATAATTTAATTCTCAATAATAAAAGAAGACGTTACTTTGTTGTTCCGAATCTTAGTTTCTCTAGATTAGCAACAAATCCACTGTTCTGCTATGTTTCAAATGTAAATAAATATAGCTGCCATGGTAAAAAAATTAGGCTTAGTGTCACAAAAACAAATTTTAAATTGTTGATAATTCTACAACTATAACATGCAGGTTAACTAACGGCATAAAATCCTTAACAGGAAGATAAGAACAACATAATTCAATCATTTATAAACCAAAAAATGCATAATTTACAAACATATAAGAATAAAGAAACTGAGCCGAGTAACTAAGTGTAACTTATATATATATATACACTTTGCCCTGGCGTTTAGAATAGATCATAAATCGAAAGACCGAAATAGGAACCAATTTTTCCTGCCCAATAATAAAATCCAAAAATCCAATAGACATAACCGGTTTAACTATCCGTACAGGTTATACTTTGTACAGTTAAATGTCATTACTTTTTTCCCTTCGATCTAAAAGCAATATGCAATTAATTTGGAAATATGATATGTATGTTAATATTTTATCTTAGAATTATCTTCATACATTTTAGTTTCCCCAAATATACCATACGAATTAAAATTAAACGTTAAGAATTAAGAACTTTAAATAATTTAGATTAAAACAACACGCCGAATGATGATTATTGAAGTCAAACAACAAAAATCTGCGTAATATTTGTAAATTTTTTAGAAATAGTTTTGATGGTTTAACAAACAGCTTCCTCAAGGCCCATTTACACTAGCGTAACTTTGAGCCTAAGAAACGCAGGCGAATTTGAAGACTCGTTTAAGAGCTTTTAAACAGCAATTATGAGGGAATATTTAACTCTTAAACTCTTGAATAATGTTATAAGTTAGGCTGTTTATTAGTTCAGTTTCAGTTAAAAAAAAAGAGTAACATTTTCGCCATTAAGTGAAGCTAGCAACTTCCGCGTGCATTTTTTAGACTCAAAGTTCCGCTTGTGTAAATGGGCCTTCAGCTGCCTAAAGTGCAAATGAACGAGATAAAATAGGGTGACAAGATATGATGAGAACGGCTGGACAGAAGTTAAGCTACCTTGCGCCATCTATTGATGAAACAAGAAAACTAAAACGTAATTTCCTTAAAGGCTCATGGTAAAGATGGATTGGAATTAGGGTCATTAACTAGACCAAACAGATTTTATAGAATGTGAAACGCCCCTGGAAAATCTAATTCATCAATGGAAGACGTTTTTTGAATAATTTTGAGTACAAAAAAATGGTATAAGGTATTTCTCTCGCTTTCCTAGCGTGCCTTCATGGTGTAGTGATCAGCACACTGAGCCGATATTTCAGAGGTCCGTGGTTCGATTCCCGACGAAGGCGATTGTTCATTTTTCATCACTCCTGCTATAAAAATATACCTAATGTCTCTACAGTGGCACCCGAACTAAAAGGGTAGTGGATGATGATTTCTCCCCTACCAGGATTTGGCGATTGGGTCTCCTAAAAAAAAAGCCCAGTCGCCCTTTAAAACTGGGAGTATATAAGGTAATTCTCCCGCCTTCCTAGCGTGCCTGCGTGGTGTAGTGGTTAGCACACTGAGCCTGTATTTCAGAGGTCCGCGGTTCGATTCCCGGCGAAGGCGATTGCTCATTTTTCATCACTCCGGCTATAAAAATATACTTAATGTCTCTGCAATGGAATCTGGGATTTTTCGGACCAACAGTGCTGGGCAACAGAGGATTTCTGTGTTTCCTTTTCCTATTATATACCTCATGTTCTTTAACTCGAAATTTTAAGGCCTTCTTAGTTTGACGAATGTAAATTAAACCATGCTGGCCAGGAATCATATAAATACTCCAGGAAATCATATCCGAAATGGGATCCTTAAGTATGGAACTGGGAATTTTATTGATAGGAGAAAAAACGACCCGATAGTTAAATTTAAATACGTGCAATGTTATAGATAATCGATGGAAAGAAAGGAAT
Source organism: Stegodyphus dumicola (assembly GCF_044657685.1). NCBI lineage: Eukaryota > Metazoa > Arthropoda > Arachnida > Araneae > Eresidae > Stegodyphus > Stegodyphus dumicola. Next base: position 139,401,876 of record NC_140777.1, read on the forward strand.
GAAAGCAAAATTCTTATAATCTCCTAAAACAAAAGTGTGGCTTTTGATGTGTTGACATGAGAATTTTTTAACTGCTTGGTTAATAATGTTGGGAGAAACGCCCCTATCAGTAGCAACTGATCTTAAATAATTTAGTACTTGATCAAGAGTGAGTCTCAAAGAGGAAACTTGAAGTGCATGGAAAACAAAGGAATAAAATGAAGCTAACTTCCGTTCAGTCGGATGACATGATTTGAAGTGCGGTGCAAGGCAAACCGATGAAGGTTTACGATAAGCAGTAGTACTGAAGCTGGATACGTTACGTGTGACCAAAATGTCTAAGAGCAGAAGAGAATTGGATGTCTTAAGTTCAAAAGTGAACTGAATAGTAGGATGATCAAAGGCATTCATTAAACTTAAAATATCTAATCAAATATAACTTTAAATATCTAATCTTTATATAACTATAAATATATAATGGATTTTTTTAATATTATTCATGCAATTCAGTTTTTTAATACCTTTTATAAAACGACGAATTACAAGATAAATGACATCAAAAAGATGACAATGAGCAGCATGTTTATAGAAAGCAATGCATAGTTTACTAACGATAGTGTTTTATTAACATTACATGTATGCATAATATCAGTGCTATGCTGTTTAGTCTTCGAGAAAAGTCTTCTTTTTACGTAATTATTCACAGCACATTAATTTCTCATTAAGTTAAAATAAATATGCTTTTTAATGGAATAAAAGTATCCGAGCATATTTAATTTAATTAAAGATAAGAACATCTGGGAATACTCAATTTTTTTTTTTTTTTTCATGAAGTTTTCAGATTTTATTGTGCAAAACATTTATAAGCTGAAACGATTTTTAGCCATTTTAATTCAATAATACCCTAAAAGAATAAGGAAGATTTAATGACCTTAACAAAGATAATTAAACTTTTACCTTTAAATTTTTTTCCCTTTTCTGTTAATTTACTTAATGAACATTAATAAAGGTATAATTATCATTATGAAAACATTTTACAAATGGATTATTAACAAATTCGTACTTTAATATGTAATTATATTTTGCGAAGTTATTAATGTAATACATTTGCAAAACATAAAAAAAAAAAAAAAAAAAAAAAACAGGATGAAAAATTCTCAAGTCATTCTTTAATAAAATACTAAAAATAAAATTTAAAAAAGAAAAAAAGAGGAATATGAAGAGACAAACTATTATTTTACAATTTTGAGCAGTAAAACAGTTAAGGGGACTTGGTACCCCCAAAATCGATGAAATAGTCTATTTTTCAATTTTTTTCTAAAACAATACCTTAGTACCGTTACTACACTGAAGAGAAATTTGGAAATCATCTGACGATAATAAAAGCTTTTAAAAATTTTGGCAACTTCTTTATGCCCCATTCCCTCATTGTTTATTTTATTACTTCTTAATTATTTTAGTAACTTCAAAATTCAAAACTATTTAGTTAAAAATCAGTATAAAAAGATGAATGTTATTAAATATGACTCCAACTGTCAGCAAACTCTGTTTGTATATATAAACTGATTTATTTAAATACTAAGTGGAGCTGAAAATAATTTGTTTTCACCTTTAAGCTGGCAGATTTATATATATATATATGTAATTATAAAACAATTCTTTTGAAAACAAAATCTAAACATGCCTAGTATTCCTAGTATTTTCGCGCATTAAGCTGCAGAAAAATTATCATTAAAGACATAAAGTAAGAAATTTAGAACTAACAGTTTCTGGTCTTTGTGAACTAATATGTGAACTTTCTAAACTAATTTCACAAAGACCAGAAACTGAAATTTATAAATAATAAATTTCAAATCATCATATAAATGCGACAAAGAATTTAAAAATGTTAAAACCAAAACATTTCAAACAAGCAAAACCCCATTTAAAAAATTAATTAAATTTAAAGAAAATGAACAAAAACAGAAGAGGAATTCAATCAACCTCAATGCCACTGCATGAGGGGGCAGGAACTTGAAAATTAATTGAAATCTCTCTTCTACAAAAGTCCTTGCTTTTCTGTATCCAGAATTAGCCGATGAACCATTTCAATGTAATTTAATTATAATAGTTCACTCGAAAATTTTGACCTTACCCTTATATATATATTCAGCTCAGCAAATATTTCTGTATGTATTATCAGTCAATTTTGGTATGCTTCTTCAAAAATTGAAATTATTGGTGATAAGAGACAAACAGCAGGAAGTGGCGTAATGAAAGTGATCAAGTTCCTGATTGTAGCATGATTGAAATCGTGCTGGAATAAAACATTAAACTCTCTTATTTATTTAAGTACACCTAAATTAATTTAAAACACAATTTATATACTAGACCAAATGGCTAAAAGAAGAAAAGAAATCACATATGCAACTGAGTGCTTTAAATAAAATGTTTTATGTCTGTTCAAATTTCAAATTTTGCTTTTTGGAAATATGAACAAAACGACAAATTAATATTGATTAAAGGTGTATTAAAATATATTATAATTAATTCATGTATTAAAATTGTTTTGAATACTTTTTAAAAAAACCAAAACAGTAAAGAAAAATTCTACTTGAATGTAATGCTTTTTTTTTTTTTCAACATTTCTGGCCAGATACGGTTTTAAACAAAAGCGTGTAATATATGTTTATACTAGCCAATTGAACAGTACTAGGATTTATTTTATATATATATGTTCACTGAAATTCAGCACTAAAATTAAGAAATTTGAAATGATTTAAAACCATTTAGACAGTTTGTAGAGACATTAGGTTAATTGGAAAAGCCGGAGAGATGAAAGATTAGCAAACGCCTTCGCCGGGAATCGAACCACGGACCTCTGGAATACCAGCCCAGTGTGCAGACCACTACACCTAGAAGGCACGCTAGGAAGGCTGCAGAAATACCTTATAAGTTTACATTCTTTAAGCTGCGTTTTCTCAGTTCGCATTTCTTTAATAAATGATTTTACTTAACGTCCTAAATCTACTTGGACTAAATTATTTAATATTTTTACTGCTTGTTTAAAATTATATACTTAATAGAAATAAGGATGGGTTTTGGAAAATAGTGAAAAGAAAAATTATTGGAAATGAAAGTGCGATTAGGATCATATTTTTGCAAAGTTTTCACATAAAAATTTTTTCTCAGAAACTAACTCATTGTTTGCCAAATCGCTCCTTATAAGAACATTCTAATAAATACAATAAAAAAATTTCGGAAAAAAAATTGTAGGAGAAGGAAACTTTGATCTTTAAATTTTTCTTCAAAAAAAATTAATTAAAACAAAATTACTAGCAAAAAGATTTTTTTCACCTTTAAATCGTTTTATCTCACAAAACCACTTATTAATATTCATAAAAAGTAGATGAACGATCTTAAATAAAAAAAATCATTCAAAAGGCACCGAGTTTCCTTAACAAAATCAAAGAGAATTTAAACTTTGAATAACTTAATATTAGGTTTTACACACACACACTTAAGTATATTATTACGAAATGTCCAGCCGCGGTAAGATAGCGAGCCATTATAGGTCTTTATACTACGTGATTAAAAGTATCCAGACACTTTTAGAATAGAGTAATGATACATATATATTTCTTAATGGCAAGAATAAACATGCACTCACTCTAAGTACTCTGACAGCGGTCATTCTGTTAAGAAGGTTATGCACTGGATTTTGGTACCTTCCTGATGGAGTATCTCCCCTTTTTTGTAGAAAAACAATTATCAGTTTTATTAGAGTTTAGTTTTGGACAGTGTAGCGTGACTTGCAAACGATGATGTAATTCATCCCATAAATATTCTGAGAGATTAATATCCAATCAGTCGATTTCTACAATATTCACATCAGAATGCGAAGTGTTAATAACATATATTGAACAGGTTGAAGTCCTTCTGGCGCTGAAGTAGGAAGGAACTCCACAACGAAAAGCTGACACAGTTTGGCTAGTGTTGAAGTTTCTAAAATATACAGGGTTAGCATAAATGATTCATTCATTTTGAAAAATGCTATATTTTCAAAAGTATTACGGGTACGCACGTGAAAAGTATACGAAAAGAACCCCAAAAATTTTTTTCACTATTTTACCAAGTTTCCTGAATAAGAGGAACGTTGCTTCATCCCCGAATATCATCTGGTAGCGAAATCTTCTTCCTCCAATTCTAACGCAAAAAATCTAGTCTACGGGAGTAATCCTTCGGCTTTAATTGTTGCAGGAGCCACAAATGGAACGGTTTGATATGCAATCGTTGACGCAAAATCTTCCACACAGTTTTTTCTGGCATTCCGAACATCTTAACAACAATGCTACAAAATGTACAGAATGAGCTCGATTATCGTCTAGGCGTGTGCCGTGTCACCAAAGGGGCACATACTGAATATTTCCAGAGGGCATAAAATTGGTAAGTTTTCGGTTCTTTTCATATATCTTTCCTATTTGTACGCAAAATACTTTTGAAAATAAAGCCTTTTCAAAACGAATGAACCATTTATTCTAACCCTGTATTAAGGTTATATATGTGTTTATGTTATCTTTCATAGGCAAGCGAGGATCAAAATCAAAACCACATCATAAATTTCTCTCGCAGACTTGAAAGATAATACATTACTGTAACTATCGCTCTCCTGATAGTACATCCGAATTCATTAATTCATGTGACAGATAGTCATTGTTCTAGGATCATGTTACGTCTACGCTTTACACCATGCTAACGACCCTTGGAGACTGTAGCACTAAAGTACCGCTTATGTGCAGATGTACTTCCTTAAAACCCAAATTTCACACAGACATTTAAAAGCTCTGTGTAATTTGTAAGGATTGTGTAATTTTATTAACAGTTAAAGTTCCTTTCCTGTCGATTCTTAACTTCAACTTACTACTGGCCAGAACGCAGTTTTAGAATTACGTCTGAATACATATGAGGAAGAGCGGTATTTAACCGCGAAGTTCTTCGGTCTTAAAGAGTTACCAAGTATTCTGTCTGCACGCGTCCGCCTTTTTAGGCTACTCTCTCGTAAGCTATTATTACGCTCGGCCGTACTTTAGCTTCGCAGATAATAGCTTCGCAGTAGCCTTAATAATAGCCTTGATAGCTTCGCAGTTAATTAGCATTAAGGGCCAACACGGTTAGAATTTTGATAGCTTCGGCTATATCTCTTTAGTTTAGATTAGTTTTAGTTTAATTCTTAGCCTCTTAAGTTCAAGCCCAAGTGTCGGCTTTTACTGTACACTCCAAGAAGGAGTTCTGTTAAATCTTATTTGAATAATAAAGGGTTATTTACCCTTCCATCTAATAGTGTCATTGGCTATTGAACGTGCTATCTTTGACATTGCCAAAATTTTATAAACTGATTTTCAAGACGGAAGCAACCGATTACTTCTCCTTTCAAAAGCCGGTGAAAGTTGGTATTTCTTCCCCATTTTAAGGTTTCCTATGCTGTCTATGAATATGGTTGTTCTCTTGTAAACTATTTACTTAATATGTGTGCACTGTTATCTCATTGGGAGAATCTACTCGTTCGCAGGGATGTCCGTATACCTTTAATTACTTAAGGTGCGCGTAAATTGATGCCATACATAATATAGAAAATGAATATTAAGCAGTTGGAAATGAAAATTTGGTAACAAGCATTTAAGCATTTAGTAGTCATAAAAAAAAGGGAATGGGAAAAGAACCAGTTTTCAAAACTGTGAATTTCGTCTGTTGAGGGTGTTTCTTACAATTAAAATTCTCAAGGCTGATTTTCAGTTAAAATAAGGTATACAATTATTTAGGTTATGGCCTCTCATGGAAAGCCATTGACAAGCTTATAAGGTATTTTCTCCCTCCTTTCCACACGCTCGAGTAGAAGCACCAGAAGCTCGATCTATGCATATTCAGGAGGTCAGAAGTTCGAATCCGGGCGTGTGCATTCCACATTTCTTCGATTTCCTTGCTTCAAAAAATTCCAAAATGACCCTATAAGTGACTCCAGATCTCTCGAATAGGCGTCAATCGTGCTTCCAATTACACTATGAAGGCTTGCGGAAAGAAAGAATGAAATACCTTATAGGCTTAAGGTAAGCCACTTTCAAATGGAAGCTGTTCGATGGTTATAAGTGTGTGGAATGGTGATATCCCCCATCACAGGTTATTATTACAAGAGCGCCTATCCAAGGACTTAGAGTTAACTAGGCCTGTGGAGGAGTGGTATTAAATGCACCATATCGTAGAAACATGATGGCTTGAGAGCTTTTTCAGAATCGCATTGCTGCATCTGGAACAGCAATTCCCTAATAGCAAGATGAGGTAAGTCCTCTTAAGTGATGAATCTATATCCTATACTGATTTCCAGCGAGTCTTCATATGAAAAGCGTCAATCTTGTCTCTAAAACATAAGGGAAATCGACCACTTGAGTAGAAATGAAATTTGTGAGTGGGAAGGCGTAAATCCTTATGTGGGAAGTTGAAATTCTTGTGTCGGAAGTTCAACAGCTGCATACTACTCCATGTCTTCTTTGTGGGCACTTTAGCCCATTATAGGGATGCCCACTATTATGGACATTACAAGGATGACGTTCCTAATCCTTATATGAAGTATTTCCGAGGAGCTCTTGGGAAGGAACTTGTTTTCGACGATGACGTCAGGCCATATCGAGCTAAACAACTTGACGACATATGGCCTAAACTCCTTGACGATTTCCTGTTCGAAATCGTCAAGCAGTTTAGGCCATATGACAATATTGTAATTTCACCGTGTGGTCAACGACGTCGGCAGACTTAAAACGGTTTTTAACTCTTCACTCTATCGTAATTTAAGAGTTTGTTTTCTGAACGAAAATAAAACAAAGCAATATATTTATCAACATAATAAAACAAAGCAATAATAAAACAAATAATAAAACAAAGCAATATATCAATCAACATCCATGATAATGCTTCCCAGGTAACACATACAATATAATATTCCAGGCCTTGTCAAATCTGCTAAAAACACCTTAACTTTATTCAGAATAATTCAATAAAATCATGACCTTATAGTGTCCTTCAATAGTTGTATCCGTCCGCTGTAAAAAAATCACAGATATGAAAGAACGACTTATGATAGAATCTGTACGAGAAGTGAAAAATGAGAAAATACAGTTATATTTGATAAAGCAGAGATTTATTTATCAAACTTGTGCCATAAAAGATGCATTTTCTCCCCTCAAACCAAAAGAAGGTAAAAGCTTTCAAAAGTGCTTCTGACAAGGAGAAGAAAGTTAGAAAGTTTCCAAAGAGTTTTATGGGGATAGAAGATTTTCGATATAGCGGAAAGCTTAGAAAAGTGGGTCTAAAAGTAAAAATTAATTCTACCTGTTAACCAAACAGATATCTTAGAGTTTTATCGTTATAATAGCCCTGTAATTTATATAAATTATAAAAAATTTCCGAGTAGTCAAAGCATTCATAGTTATAGAATTTTGGAAAATTTAACGTGAGGAAAACCCACTAAAAAAATAATACTATTTATTAATTCCTATCATTTCTAATCTTTCAGAACTTTTAAAGTATTTTAATATTTTGGGTCTACTGAAAAGAACTGGAGGGAAATGAGCGTAATTTTGATAGTTTAAAAAATCTGTTTTTCATAGAAAATTTAATATGGAATTCTGACTGAATAAATTGAATGTTAGAAATATGAATTTGAATTTAAAAAAATAATTATTCCCGGATCTTGTGACACTGAGAAACGCGGTTCCCTTGAAGATGGAACTAGAAAATATTAAGTTCATTGTAACACCAATCAGCCGCTCAGAGCATTTTTTTCTATTTCTATTTGTGCTGAGAGCATTTTTTTCTATGAGATATATATCTCAATGAAATTCGAAGAAGTATGTTTAAAAAAATACAGCAAAAAATGTGTATAATTTAATAGGCCGTACAAAGAAGTCATGCGTCGTCCACATCAGATTTTCTATTAACCAAGTAGTAATTATCGGATGCGAATGATGTAACCAAAATTTTTGGTGAATGGACATTTTCTTCTTTTTATTTTCTTCTGCGAAGTTAAGGAATTATTGTAATCGCAAAAACTTTCAGATATTTTCAACAAAAATATCCATTTTAGCCCCTCTCGAATCCATTTGAACGATCGTTTTGAGTAGCATCTGTACGTATGTATCTCGCATAGCTCAAAAACGAGTAGTCTCAAAACGTTGAAATTTTGTATATAAACTGGCTGTAACAAGTAGTTATGAAACCTCCCTTTCTGATAACAATCTGTAGCGCCAAACATATATAAATATATAGATACCCATTCTATTTTCCGGCTCGGTGAGCTCAGTTTTTTTAAACTTATATGTTAGCAAATTGTGCATTTTTTGCTTTAAAAGTGATTGTATTATATTGCTCTAATGTGCCGGTTAAGGTTTTTATGTCTTTAGTTAATTTGCGTGCAATAGTTTTAGAATTATCAATAATTTAAAAGTTAAGATACAATAACACGCCGCACGAATATTAATTTAGAAGTCAAAAACAAAAATCAGCGTTATATTTTCAAATTTTCAGAGGACTAGTTTCAATGGTTTTACAGAACCATCATAATTCCAATCCATCTTTGCCTTCAGCCTTTAAAGAAATTATGTTTTAGTTCTGGTTTCATCAACAGATGGCGCCAGTAGCTTATCTCCTGTCCAGGCTTTCTTATCTTATGTTATCTAATCATTATATCTTATCTCGTTCATTTGCGCTTTTGCAGCTGAGGATGATGGTTGGGTAAAACCATCGAAACTAGTCCTGTGAAAATATAACGCTGATTTTTGTTGTTTGACTTCTAAATTATTTTAAAAGTTGTTTAAGGGGTACTAATGTTAACTAATGCGCCATTTGTCTACATTTGAAGCTGTTAGTAAAATAGTGAATTAAGTCAGTTTCTGCATCAGCTTTAGTGGGTTTTTTTTTTTTTTTTTTTTTTTTTTTTTGCTAAGTGGGACCAAAAGTAAACTTTCAACTTTGTGCACCGAAAAATCGATCTTCCTGCCCGCTGACAGAATTGCTTGTTTTTTGCGTAGAAACTCTAATCTTAATTACAAAAATTGTTTTTAAACTGTATATGGTTTTCTTTGCTTTTCTATATTTTGCCACGTTTAATGAAGAAGGTTTGAGTTTTCATGTATTTCTGCTTTGCCGCAAAATAAGAACTGAATTGATCAAGTGAGAAATGTATCTATAATGAAATTCGAGGAAATAAGTTTAAATTGAATACAGCGAAAATATGCATAATTTCATAGGACGTCTAGTGTCCACATCAGAGTTTTTTCAAAAAGATTCCCGAAGTATCATTAGTTATTTGAAGTCACCAAATATTATTAATATACGAAAAGTCAACATGCATTAGTAATTTAAAATAAAAATCTGAATTCTGAAATAAGGCTTTCGCGATATATTAAAAAATAAAACACTTACAGTCGTCTCCAAATGTTTCTGTATGTTTTTCTCTTCTTCTCGAGTACACATAGTATTTGTTTTCGCTTAAAAAAAGTCAGAGAATTGCAGAGACTTGATATCGCTCAATCTTTGGCAGCACGGACTATCTCTCGAAACCCATCTCATCATTATTTCCTTTAGAAATTAGAGTCAAAATTCTATGTTCCTGAAGAAGTTTCACCTCAGTTTCATCCATCGCTGGAAAATTTCACAAGTGCATATTTTAAAATTAAATTTAAGGCATAAAACTTCACGACTTGTTCATAACAACTGCTGGAATACTACAAACAGAATGCATGCGAAAAGGTGACGTTGTTTGACTGAAGAATCATTATGCGCCTGGCTGCCATAGTTTGGAACACTCTGTAAACTGTCTTCTCCTAAACTAATCTATATTCTTAAAACTTGTGTCAAGGTCTCATTGAGATTTTTATTTATTTCCTCGCTTGATATTCAAACTGAGAAGGTAACGATGCATGTCGATTGCGACGTATCATCGTAAAGAACTGTTAAAGGCTGCATCTAAAACTATTTTCAATAATTTAGAAACTGCGGCAAAATAACTAGCAATAAAATATTTTAAATCATTTTAATGTCAATTTGTTTCTTCAGAATGTTTTTAGAATTCGCAGAATATTAATTTAATAGTTAGAATTAATCTAAACTATTAAAATCTGTGAGCATCTTTCTTTTTGTTTGTTTGTTTGTCTGTCTGTGACATCATCTCCTCTGAAAAGGCAGGGAGTTGATGTTCAAGATAGGTACCCCCCCCCCGGATTCCAAATTCGTAGGAAAACATTTCGACCAATCTCAACTTCGTATGACTTCAATCATCTGAGATATTAATTAAAAACTCTGAAAACGTTAATTTTCGCACTCATTTTTCCTAGTGGCAACAGTCTCGCGCGCTGGAGACAAAAATCTGCTTTATTTCGAAAAGTGTTTCCATTGCTCGCTTTCAAATCGTAGAGTATGTTAATCAAAAATTTGTAAGATTTTCAAAATATGAAATAAAATTAGCATTGCCAAATATTAAACATATTGTTACGAATTTGGTATTTAAAAAGCTAATCTTAGTTCAATTATAAATTAAATGGTTTTATTTCTCGCGCAGTGCAGCGCGTGACGAATATTAAAAGAAAGCTAAGCCGGAAAAATTAAAAATACAAGAGCGCGTGCGTTAAATAAATAAATATCTCTTTTTGATTTCGAGAAAGTACTGGAAAATTCTAGCGCGTGATTTTAAAATCTTATAAAAGGAGGAAAACATCTCAGTTTGTAGGAGTTGCTTAGTTTGTTGTTGTTTAGAAAACTGCCGTTGTTGATTATAGCGAATTCGCGGATTAGCGTTCTTTAGCTGTTTTGAATTACGTTCTATTGTACATTTCAGTAGTTAAAAGATAACTACTGTGAGATATTGTAATACTGCATGATAATTTGAGAAAATTTAAGCATTTCTGTTGTGATAATAATAAATTTTTGTTCATTTTTCATCGGACTTGTGCATTCATTTCATAACGAACCCGTACGCACGCAACAATTTTTGGTGTCAGAAGTGGGGTTTGAATGCCAATAACAAGAGGGATGGAAGAACAATTGAGACAGCTCATTACTGTTTTTGCTGCTTTCCAAGAAAAGATGGAAGCTGGCCAAACATCTTTTAAAGAAGAAATTAAAGAGAAAATGGCTGCTGGTCAAAGGTCCGTTAAAGAAGAAGTGAAATTGGGCCAGGAATCCCTCAAGGAAGAAATGAAAACGGCACAGGAACAAATGAAGTTGGGGCCAGGAATCCGTTAAAGGAGAAATGAAATTGGGTCAGGAATCCGTTAAGGAAGAGATGAAATCTCTTAAAAATGAGATGAAAGCAGGTCAGGACGAAATGAAAAGAGAAATTACCTGCGTAATAGAAAATAAATTTGAGGCTATGGAAGGCAGAATAGACGCGGTTGAAACTAAAGTTGGACAAATAGAAGAAAGAGTTTCTTCGGTAAAAGAACAAGTAGAAGAAAGAATTTCTTCTGTAAAAGAACATATAGAAGAGAGAGTTTCTGCCGTCGAACAACAAATTGATGATAGGGTTTCTGCTGCCGTCGCCAAAGAAGTTGACAGCCTAAAGAAGTGCATAGCGACGGTAGGAAACAATTCTGAAGGTTTCAAATTTTTATCGATGCCTGCTCGTTCCGTTCTGAAACTATCTACATATGATGGGAAGACCTCCTGGCAGGTGTATAGGACACAATTTTCTATCGTTGCGGATGCGAATGGATGGGATTCCCAAGCTAAGGCCTGTCATCTCGCCGCTTCTCTGAGAGCAGACGCAGCGGATATCCTGCAGACGCTTCCCGAAAATCAAAGGCTAGATTTCGAAGCTCTATCCGGCGCTTTGGAGCTGCGCTTCGGCGAGAAATGTTTAAAAGACTACAGCAGGCTCCAATTAAAATCTCGTCAACAGAAGCTCACCGAAACGCTTCAGGAGCTCGCCACGGATGTTGAAAGGCTGTTACATCACGCCTTTCGGAATGCCCGACAGAAACAAGGGAAATCCTGTCCCTGCAATATTTCATCGATGGCATCCGGGACCCTGAAATACAGAAAGCACTGCGAATGGCGGATGTTAAAGATCTGAAAAGCGCTTTAGTGTATGCCATGAAATTTGAGGCAGCCCAGCAAGCAACTCTTAGGGATAGCTACCCAGTCAGAGCTGTGCGAGTCCACGATCCAGGGGACCAATTGATGGCTCGTTTAGATGATTTATCCAGACAAGTCGATGCTTTGATACGGAGTAGCAGTGAGAACAAAGTGGCTGTAAGATGTTGGAGATGTGGTTCTGAAGGTCACCTACGACGGCATTGCAGAACACCCCAGGGCACGGATAATAAAACGGATGAGTTGACAAGACCAGTGAATGCTTTAAGACGGAATAGTGGTGAAACAAAACCGACCCTAAAGTGCTGGAATTGCGGTGTTGAAGGCCACCTACGAAGGAACTGCAGAACTCCCCAGAGCACGGAAAATAAGGCATACGATTTAAACAGACAATTAAATGCCACGGCAAGGAAAAGGACTGACAAGAAACCAAAGTTCTGGAACTGTGGAGCTGAAGGCCACGTACGAAAGAATTGCAGAACACCCCAGGGTACGAAAATTGAGACAATTTCTGAGCAACGACGCAGGAAACAAATTAATGACCATATCAAGGAACGGAGGTTGCCAGATAATGAAAAAACCCTGTTTTAAAGCGCTTAAGATCTCTATAGTGAGTGGCAACAATAACGGACTTTCCATCAATGGGAATATCGATGGAGTTCCTTGCAATATGATCATTGACACAGGAGCTAATGTTACCATCATTAGGAAAGATTTAGCTGAACAGTTTAAAGATAAACTTATTTGGACGCCATCCTGTGTTACCCTTCAGACTGCGTCTGGTGACAAGATCGACATAACTGGGAAGTTAAACGTAAACATCACGTTTGGAAGTGCCGCCTACCATCACACGGCATATGTGGCGGATATTACAGATCCATGCATACTCGGATTGGACTTTTTAAGGAAATACAATTTTTCCTTAGATTTCAAAAACAATAAGCTGCTTTCAGCATCTGATGGCATGACTATCCATCCTCAAAAGGGATCCTCGCCTGGAAATGTCGACGCCTTGTCCGAAAGATCGAACTCGGGAAGCTGCCGAAATCATACCAGGGTCGAAAAGAAACTCAAGACTACCAGCTATTCTCCATCCCAGAAGCTCTTCGGTCGAGACCTTCGTCTGCCTTGTGACCGCCTGTTTAGTCGCCCTACGGATGCGCCTTCATCGCCTGAGGAACACATCCAAGATGCCCAGGCCCGGTTTGAGGGGATGCACCGTTCTGCACGAAAGCGAGTCAACTTGGCGACGGAGAAAATGAAGATCAGATGCGACACAAGAGCTACTAGACAGAGATCCAACAAAGGAGACAAGGTGTGGTTGTGGAACCCAATTCAACGAAAAGGACTGAGTCCTAAATTACAGTCACCTTCGGATGGTCCATATACAGTGCTGAACACGAATGACGTCGTGGTTCGGATTGGTGAGTCTTCGAACTCTTACGACAGGTTAGCTTATTACTATGGCCATAGTACGTAATGTAAATAATTGTTAATAGTATCAGACCATGGTCCTTTTTGTTTTTAAATGTGTATTTGATTTGATTTGTATTTAGTATTTGATTTGCATTTAGTATTTGATTTGTATTTAGTATTTGTTTTGTATTTAGTATTTGATAGCATTTGATTTTTTTAAGTTAGTTATTGCATTTATTGTTTATATTGTTTGATATTGTAATGTAATGTTTATGCCTAAGTTGCATTTATGCCACAGTTGTAAGTTTAGCTTCCTGTCCAGGGATTGTACTGCCCGGGACGTGCAGTCCTTGGGAAGGGGGCAGTGTTACGAATTTGGTATTTAAAAAGCTAATGTTAGTTCAATTATAAATTAAATGGTTTTATTTCTCGCGCAGTGCAGCGCGTGACGAATATTAAAAGAAAGCTAAGCCGGAAAAATTAAAAATACAAGAGCGCGTGCGTTAAATAAATAAATATCTCTTTTTGATTTCGAGAAAGTACTGGAAAATTCTAGCGCATGATTTTAAAATCTTATAAAAGGAGGAAAACATCTCAGTTTGTAGGAGTTGCTTAGTTTGTTGTTGTTTAGAAAACAGCCGTTGTTGATTATAGCGAATTCGCGGATTAGCGTTCTTTAGCTGTTTTGAATTACGTTCTATTGTACATTTAAGTAGTTAAAAGATAACTACTGTGAGATATTGTAATACTGCATGATAATTTGAGAAAATTTAAGCATTTCTGTTGTGATAATAATAAATTTTTGTTCATTTTTCATCGGACTTGTGCATTCGTTTCATAACGAACCCGTACGCACGCAACATCGTAAGGTCATATTCTGACGTTGACGAAAGTCACTGTATATCAAAACTGTTTCTTTAATCTCAACATTTTAAATATATAGCTGCTTTTGGCAACATTTTTGTTTCACGTTAAGATAATTGACGCGATATGTTATTGCCACGTTGATTCTTTTATTGATATTGAGAAAATTTTGTTAAATTAGATTAAATTTAAATCATGACTTATACGTATCAACCTGAAATGTCAAAAGATTTTGTTTCCTGGTTTGGCAAGACAAAAAGTATTTACGAATTGGTTGTTGCTTGGAAACAATGAACTGATTTCATTCATACTAAAATTCTTTTTATACATCTTCTTTTCAGGTGTATATAGAACTTAACAGACTTTGCTTTAGCTGCACCTTGCACATCTGTCGGGCTTGCCCACCAGTGTTTAATAAAAAAGGAAACGGATATTAGAGATAGGTTGAGTTAAAGATATACTGCTTGCAGCGCAAATGAACTCTCATATTAGAAGTAAAGTTATTGATTAACATAAATTAAACTCTAATTGACATTAAACTCTAATTTACATTAAACTCTAATTGCTTCTAATTAATTGACATAAATTAAACTCTTAGTTTTCTCATTTGTAAAAAAATCAGAGTTATTCTTCTCATGTGCTCTTTATTGTCTGACTCCTCGCAAAAACACAATTTTCAACTACCCTTAGCTTTGAGCAGCGTAGTATCAGTATGGCGTTTGGGCTTCCCTGTTCCGAGTAACTTAATCTCACTACAGGTCGACTCTACCTTTGGGCACGTCGTGGAGGTTCAACCTCCACTATTACCCTCCAGTAGAGCCGCGCACCACCTGGATAAGACACCAGGCAGCACCGGTCGTCTAATGCTCCTGCCAATCGCTCGGGCGAGCCCGTCGCAGCGGGACATTACCCAGCGACCCCGGGGGAAAACCCCCGGGTTACTAGCACCACGCCGCGCTAGGACGTGCCAGACTCCGAGGCCGGCCAATGAGTGACCTTTCCCAGAGCCTTCAGAACCACCAAGTTCATAAATTTTATACCCCCGTGGCCGAGACTGCCTAGGTACAGATCCTAGCCAGTAGCTTCGCAGAGTTCTCTACGTCGACCCCCGGGGGGGTAGTATCAGTATATATTATATCAATGTTTTCAATGATAGCTGTTTCAGATAAATGTGAAATTAAAAGGAAAATGTGAGATTAAAAGGAGAACAAAAGCATCATTGAAAACATCGATATGTTTCTGCGTTGTTTGCATTCGTTACTATAGTTTACTACAGTGATACTATGCATACATCTCTCTAATATATCTAAGATATTTTATAAAATTCTTCGCTGTTTCAGAAGCATTTAATTAATATAAAATGTTAATTAATTAAAATTTAATTTTAATTAATATAAGAGTCTTCAGCTGTATCGCAATATAGCATTATTACCTTTTCCTAGATCTTATTTTTTTTTCCACATTCGTCACCTTTGTCGCTACAATTCGCAGCTAAAACCAAGTAAACTACGTTAATGGGATTCGCAGCAGTTCTGTCGCCTGAAAAATCGTTCAAAGGTTATATTTTGATGAAACACAAATTCAATTATATCAGAATCTGACATCAGAAGATAAAACGATTCAAAAAAGAAATATTTCTTGTCTTGCGTTGAAAATAATTATTTTCACAGTTTTATTCCAGCTCGTGATTGGGGTGGGAGAAGAGACACTTTTTTTGCTAATATTTTTTAAATATGCGTTGTAAAAGTTATTTTTGTTCCATCATTTCTGAATTTAAAAAAAAAAATATATATATTTTTATTTCTTCTCCATTAAACTTTCGAAAGCAATTGTATTTTCACGTATTTTCATTTATGAAGATTAAGTTGATTTCAGAGATGTATTTATGTACATTTCAAATATGAAAATAAAACGTCATTTATGAGTTTCATATAAAAAAATTCACTTAATCGGGTAAAGTTCGATAAAACATTTGTCTTATGTAAAACATTTAATTTCAGTATTATTAGTCGAAAGGGGTAATTTGCCCAGAAGGGCTATTAACTTCCTTTTGGCGTTTTGCGTTGATTCACTACAAGCGTTGCTTCACTTTTCAAATTATTGCCACCAAATATTATCGCTCTGTATTATATTTAAAGAAATTAAATAATGAAGAATCTGCATAAATGTATGCATGATTCTTGCATTGTGATAAAACAACGGTACCTAGGGTTATCCAATTTTGAATGACGTAATCCTCTGGCGAATATGGGCATTTGGAAGCCCAAATTTGGAATTTGTTTTATTATCGATTTAATATGTTGTAAACCTTTAACGAATATGTGATTAAGAAACTCAAGGATTTCATACCGAGCAACGGCACCGTTGTACAGGAAAAAAAAAAAAAAAAAAAAAAAGCATTTTTATCTCCAGCGCGCGAGACTGTGCATCGGAAATTCGCAAAATATGCTCATTTTAAAATTATTTTGCGATATAGCTGTTGAATTGAATTTTATGGTTTAAGTTCGAAGAACGTGATATTAATAAATAAAGATAAGACACAAAAAGTTAAAAAAACACCCTTTTGGACGTAATTTAAAATCTGAAACCTTTCAAATTTTTTCAATTTTTTTTTTTTTTTAATTATTTTCTTTACTTTATTCTCTTTACTGGCAATTTTATTCCATTTATTATGAATTGAATCTAAATGAAAGAGACAAATCAATCGCAAAATAGATCAACGCCGTTCTATTTGTATTCTCTAATAATAACAATAACAGCTGTAATAACAAAAATTATTCATCAGGATTATAATTCAGGTGTATATATATATAATACCATTAAAAGTATCTGATAATTTTAATAAAATCCAGATAAATATATCTATAATGCATCTTAGAATATTTTAATATTCATTAATTTTTAGTGAGTAAATCACTATTAAACTCTATTAAATCTGCTTTAAATAATGTGTTAATTATTACTTCAAGATGTTAACTGTTTTATTTCTCCGATCTCTTGTCCTGACAAAATGCGAAGTATTGCCTCATGAAGGAAATATTTGTTGCAAACCTCTTACGCAAACTGATTCAGCAGCGAAATAATTGCGGAGTTTTGTGTCGTTTAATTAAGTCTTTTATAGTTAAACAAGTGAAGAATTCTTTATAAGAGTTAATTTAGGGTGAAATAATATAATTAGTTCTTTTCTCTCTGTCATTTGGTTCTCCCATTTGTGATACCTTATTTTAAATATAAGATTTCGTCTTCTAGATCATTAACTGAGAATTCTTAAATTAGTAAACCCTATGGTAACGGTTTAGCTTAAAATTGCTTCGGGTGTTAAATTTAATTTTTCATGGCAAGATCAGATTGCAGTTTCTTTTTAAATATATTATTTTTATATTTTTAATTAAAAAATTTGAAACTTTAACAGTAAATTTTTTCAAGTATTATAGAGTCATTAAATTATTTCGAAACAGGAGAGAGGAAAAATGAGCAATGCCCTCGCCGGGACTCGAACCACGGATGTCTCGAAAATGCTCCGAGTGTGCTGACCACTACACCACAAAGGCATGCTAAGAAGGCTGGAGAAATACCTTATATACACCCCCTTTTAAAGAGCGACTGGAGATTAGGGGACCCAATCGCCAAATCCTGGTGGTGGAGATTCATTATCCACCACCTTAGTTCGGGCGCCACTGTAGAAACATTAGGTTATTCCGAAGCAGGAGAGATGAAAAATGAGCAATGCCCTCGCCGGGACGCGAACCACGGACCTCTCGAATACGCGCTGAGCGTGCTGACCAGTACACCACGAAGGCATGCTAAGAAGGCGGAAGAAATTCCTTATAATATTATTATCCGAAGTTTTCAGATTGCGATTTTGTTAATATTATTCACAGAAGTAAACTATAATGTATATGTGAATAAATACTATCGTATTTAAATGAAGACCGAATTGCTGCGTGTGTACGGGTTCGTAATGGATTAAACGTACACAAAGCTGTCGATAGCTTGATAAAATTTATTTTTCCAAAAGAAATATTTTACAGTTCTGGAATTTCCACAAAAATTCTAGTATACCTCTTCTCAGTATCACACAGCACAATCAGTACTTCAAAATTCCAAGAACATTAAACACAACTCAAAACAAAGCGCATCTAAAATGTGAAGCTTTCATGGAGATCTCAATACTCCGAAGTCAGTTCTGATTAATAACTGACAACTGATGCTCGCTACTTTTCACCGGCCGCCGAGAAATCTCTAGTACCTTCTATTTCCTAAAATTACTGGTAGGCAGGTATTCGATTACAGTACCAGTTGCAGTTGTACAGGGACCGGATCAAAATGCAGCCAAATGGGCACCATGTCGGTTTCTCACCGAAATTGGCGACAAAAATTGTTGCCAAAACCATCGCCAGCTTGGTGTTATATCGCCAATTTAACGAGATAGCCATTTACTCAATGTTAAGTAGACTGGCCGTGTGATCTTATTTTTATAGCAAAGCTCCGCTTTCTTAAGGCATTTTATGTTATATTATACAACAGCTACCACAATTCTACGGATAATTTCACTAAAATTTACATATATACAAAATCAGTAACAGTATTAATTTTAAAGTTAAGTTATCTCCAATTTTTGTTCTGTTTTTACCTATATGCGTTTTCTGTTCAACTTTTAATAAATGAATAGAACAGTTAAATATAGGGATCTTCTTCTGATAAAAGAATATATAAGAATTAATTCTTCTTAAAATCAAATTTGCACTATGTGTTTTAAATTGTAAAATCTGTAAAATCTCTCGAAACGGAGATTTTACAGGTTCGTGTTTCTGGTGTGGTGCCGAATATTATATCAGTTATAATAAAAGTGGTGGTAAATGTTGTTATTGATGATTTTTTATGTTATTTTCAGCTGTTATATGTATAATGTATGCACTACTATCCTAAACCTGATTATATTAATAGAAGTATTAATAAAATTTAAACACAATGAATAATTAATCACTGACCTTTTTCTCTTTCAACTGTGAATTCAATGTTTATTTATTTATATTCTACCATATTTTATTTTATTTTTTAGCTGTAACAGAGGGATGCAAGGAGTCGTGGAACGTTTCTGTAGTTCTTATATCTTGGAGACCCCCAGCTGTTCGCGTCCATTGGCATTTTAATTCCGCTAATTTTTCAGTTGCGAGATTCGAACTCACCTACCGTCCACTGAATGCCAGGTTCGTATGCATGTGTTCTATCTGTAATACTGTCAAAAAATAAATATCTTAACCGTTAGAAAAATAGGTAAGCTTTTCTGCGTTTTAAAAAATAAATTTCATAAAAAGAATCAGCATTTAGAAAATTTAGTATAATTTGTATAAAATTTAAACCATTTTTCGGTATTAAGATTACAAAAATCTAAATTTAAAACAAATTAACTTACATAAACTTATATTATTAAACATTAAACTAACATAACATTAACTTGAATATTAATCTACAGATGAGTACTTCATCACAAATTCATAGAAAATCAGTTGAAATAAAACTGAACATTAAATGTATAATAATTATCAAAATTTTTATTTAACTGGTAAATCAAAATTTGTGATATATATATATATCACAAATATATATATATATATATATATATATATATGTAAGATATAAGAAACGATTGGCGACCTCAAAATTAACTATTGTAAATTTGGTATTGTCCCACTAAATTCATCTGTTCTCCCAAATTCGACATCTTTCCATGTTACATAAAAACCTAAAATTAACCAATCACAGATTAGCTGTACTTATGCATCATACTTAGTCTAAAAAATGCGTTGATGAAAGAATACCGTACCTTAATTTCTGGCCTCCGAAAACACTTTATTGCGTAGTTGGAAGGATGAATGCATAAACCAAAAACTTCCAGATATAGCCGTTTTGAAACATAATTTTATTGCAGGATAATTCACATCAGATCATCTTTCTGTAAATAAGATATTTTTCAATCATTGTTGAATGCAAGCGTGATTAGAAGCGTCTTGCCAGGAGAAGAGTGTACGCGAAAAAAAGGGCGTAGTTATTCAGAGGAAGAAGGAGAGAGTCAAAACGCTTCAGTTCCGAGTTAAAAAAAAATTGGTTTACAATTATTTGATTCGGCAAAAAGTATTTGCATTATGCGTTACGTTGAATCGCATGATTAATTTGAATGGTGAAGTTTAGACTTATAGTGCTATTTTTAATATAGAGTGATAAATAAAAAATAAAAGAGGTTATAGCCAATTAAAATTAGAAGTTTGCTTTCATATTTTTTATCTTATACACATCTCCCCCATTCAAAGAGAAAAAGGCGAGCGATAGAGAAGTCTTTTTGAGAGAAAAAGACCTTAGAGCAGCAAAATATGAGAGATATAATTTTGAAAATACAAAACATAGAATTAACTTTTGAACAATTAAAAAATTATCAGTCGTAAAACTATAATTCAGTAGCAATTTTAAGCATTATATTCTTTTTAAACAATTGCACATTTTTAAAGTCTTACTAAGATTTGAGTCCAATCTGTAAAAAGTTCTTGTTTCTGGAACATTCGTATTACAACTTTGATACTTTAGGGAAGAATTTCCAAAAATTTTTACACACAATATCAGAATTAAAAAATTTTATATACCCATTAATTATTACGAATAATCATAAATCTTAAAATTTTGCACCAAACTAATTTTCACATTTATAAGTAATATTTTATCATTTGTAATAGTATTATTGAAATTATGGTTCTTACTTTTATTGTTACATTTTGTACTTTCTTTATTTTACATAAACTGGAAGACCCCCACAACTTCCACACATATCCAGCTATTTTAGCACAACCACTTTAACGGAACTTATGTACTAAATTTTCATGACTGGTTAAGAGTTGCTTTGGCAGTTACTTATAAAGGCCTCCGTTCCTTGTTTAAAGGCAACTGGCCTTTTTGAACTGCACTGTACATTCCATTCATAAAAAAAATCGCACTCCATTACATGCAAAAAAAATGAAAACCTATATAAAAAATTAAATAAAGTGGGAGCCTTCAAAGTCCACATTATATGAGGAGGGTGAAACGAACAGTTATGCAGAGGTAAAACAGGCCTCTGTTTCTGAACCAGTACTCCCTCAACATACTTTATATTTAACATACAATTATTGATAACTATAACATTCATTTTCCATAATTCCAAACAAATTTAATACATTTTACTCTTAATTAAATTCGGATATAAATTTTATTGCGATTATCCAATTTCTTAAATCTTTGGTATTTCAATATTAAATTTAACAATATTTAATATTCTTCCATTTAATAATTATTTCATTTATATAGACATCATTCTCAAAATAATTAGAAAATTCTTAAAATTCAAATTATTAAACAATAATCTTACTTACAAAATAATTCCATACTTCCAAAATAAGTTACAGGTATCATATTTCAACGCAAATATCCCTTTCCCCCCCCATCGAATGCAATTTAACAATGTTTTGCTTGACATCTGTACGTAAGGACAGAATAAAGGACTATTTTCCCCCAAAAAAAAATTGTAAAACTAATTTAAAATGAATTCTGAAGAGAATTCTTCATGGCGTCTGTGAGTACGTATGTATGTATCTCGCTTAACTCAAAAACGAGTAGCCTCAGAACGTTGAAATTTTATATATAGGACTGCTATAACATGTAGATGTGCACCTCGTATTTTGGTTGCAATCGGCAGCACCAAAAGTATGTAAATATATGTATATATATCCACTCTGATATTCGGCTCAGTGATCTCTTTCTTTATTCTTATATGTTTGTAAATTGTGCATTTTTTGCTTTAAAAATGGTTTAATTATGCTTTTCTTATCTTCCGGTTAAGGTTTTTATGCCTTTAGTAAATCTGTATGCAAAAGATTTGGAATTATGAACAATTTAAAATTTGTTTAAGTGCCGCTAAGCCTAATAATTTTTGCCATGTCGGCCATTGCTTCTTTACATTTGAAACAACAGAATAGTAGTTTTGTTGCCAATCTAGAGAAAGTAAGCTTCGCAATAACAAAGGTAACGCCTTCTTTTTTATTATTGCGAATTAAATCATGCTTAATCCATTCTGGAATTTATTCGCGGAAATAAGTGTTTAATATTTACTTCATAATTTTCAATACAGGCATTTTGATTTTTTATGTATTTTTGCCTTGTCGCGAAGTGAGTTACTTGAATGAGAAATGTGTGTGTTTCTTTTTTGTTGTTGTTCTTTATACATCATTTTATATTTATTATAGTATTAGAATACAACATGTGGCAACGATTAGATAATTCTTCAAATGATATAAATTTGTGCATTCTGAGTTAAAAAAAAAATGATTGAAATGTAGCGCTGTTAAGTGAACCTAGGGCGAGAGTGTCGCTATGGTAAACAAATGTAGTGAATTTTAAAGAGTGAATTTATTCTAGTGTGGTTCATGCGCTATCGACGAAGTACATTTAATTCAGTTCAATAAGTTTAAATGAAATGCAAGAAAAATGTGTATAATTTAATATTCCGTACAAGGAAGTCGTGGTGCACACATCACATTTTTTAATTTAAAAATTTTTATTTTAACAAAACAAAAAACAATAAATTTGTCAATAATATCCGAATTTTTGAATTTTCCTCATTGATCCAAGATGTGGAACTATAGTCATTTGGATACAACCCATTCGTTCGGCTATCTCTCGAGCGATTGATTGGACGCGCATCTTCGTGCAGAAGTTGATTTAAGCGCTCTTCATCAAACTCGTTTGGTCGTCTGGAACGAGCAGCGCCTTCGAGGTCGAAATTTGCATTTTTGAATTCGGCAAACCAATTTCTTGCATTTCTTTCAGGCATTGCACCTTCTCCATACACTTCACAAATCTCTCGGGCAGCTTTTGCAACATTGGTGCCTCAATTAAACGCAAAATGAAGATGTTGAAAATGCTTATTTTTGTCGACTGGACACGCCATTTTAATGATCTGAAAAATAACAAAAATTACAGACAAAAAAAATCAGATGCTCCATCTTCTAGACGGAAAGATTCTCTTTCGAATAACATAAAACATCATGCTAATACATTTTATTTTTACCGTGTAATTTTAAACACAACATAAGCGGCCATTACTTATGTTTCAACCCAATATATGATCTAAAATTATGCGAACACTTAACGACATTGTAAGGTTTATTTTAACTGACACGTTTTGGTTGAATTAAAAATGTGTCTTATTATTATGTTTTAAAAGATAAGGATTGGCATTAACAGCTTGTTTTAAAGCAATTTCCATTTAACAGCTTCCGAAATTCAAAGCACATGATAATTCTCTGACGTGGTAAGTTTAGCTTTTGCTATTGCATAGTAAATAATGTTTTTGTGAAATCCATGAAACCAGATGCTAGGATAGAATAGAATTTGTCTCTTGCACATAATCATAATTTACGTGTTGTCTGCTATTCCTGAGCGAAGCTTAAGTAATTTTGTGTTAAGTTTCTTTTGTACTTCATGCTGAAGTCTGCAATATATTTTTGTTATTTTAGTCTTATGTTGAGCTGATTGCACTTTCTGAATTTGTAGCAGAAGCCGGGGCAAAAATTTGTCTCCTGGCTTAAGGATTAGACTAGGTGGTTTTATTATTATTATTATTATTATTATTATTATTATTTTATTTTGAATACACACAATCTCCTTGTGCACCACAAATGTACAACACGGGGCTTACAATAGTAAATTAATTAAAAAATTAAATATTACATGCAGAAATTAAACAAACAAAAACAGAACATTCATTGGCCAAGTCACACCAAGCTTTTTCAAATCGTTCTGCGGGCATAATCTAGGGCCATCGAAGGTACGACAAGAAAAAAATTTAATTTTCCACATTTTGACGTACAAAACCGTACGTCACTCACATAAATTATTTGATTTTATATTGAAATACAACAGGACAAAAAAATGCGACAGTTCTATATCCCCCGTTCTACTGGACCGATTGTCGAAATTTAACTTGCGTTTTCCATGTCTCGAAAGCGTGACTTCGAATATATATTAGATTTATATATAGCAATTGTTCTAACATAGGTATTTTGACACAAAAATCGTACTTTTTCTGAAATAACATTCCAATTTATTTTTCATATTTCGGATCTACGACTCAAATTATGCCAGAGTGCCAAACTTTGTAAAAATCGCACGAGTAGTTTTTAAAAAATTAGCTCTCAAAGTTTTAACTCCTCCATGTTAATTGAATTTGGTATATAGTTATTAATATCTCTTTTTTTATTAAATTTATTTGATTCTTCCTTCCACATTTCGAAATTTAGGTTCATTCCAAATAAAATTCACCCATTTTTATGATTTATTTTTAAAATTTGTATTTTTAAATAATTTTTATAAATTTTTCGGAAAATATTTTGATTTATAACCTGTAAAAGTTTTACCATCGTCTTAAAGTAGAGGTATTTCTAAGCATACCTGCAGAAAATTAGACTTTTTTATTCCAAATTTCCTAAGATATACATGAATTTAAATATTGGAGCGCTTTTTAATTTGGCATATTTGTTATAAGCGATAATAACGCCAAATGTGTTTTACGCACTTGGCAAAAATTATTTGAAAATATGAACGATGATATTTTCCGCTCGTGTACGATGAAAAAAAGGAAACGGAAATAGGTTGCTATAAATTAAGAAGATCGCCAAGGGAATTATTCTTGGCACAAAATGAAAAAAATACTCCAAGATAAATTTCTTAATTTTCCCGTAAATTTCTCATCAAAAATTGCAAAATTTAATATCCAGGCATAATTTGAGTCTTAGAATCGAAATATGGAAGAATATTGGCATGTGATTTCATAAAAAGTCCTATTTTGTATCAAAATACCTATGTTAGAACAATGCTATATATAAATTTAATATACAGCCTAAGTCGCGCTTTCGAGACATGGAAAAAGCAAGTTACATTTTTACAATCGGTCCAGTAGAACGGGAGATACAGAAATGTCCAGTTTTCTTTTGTGCAAGGTGTACCTTTCAAATTTACCGTGGCCAGACAAAACCTGAGATACTTTAAAATTAATAAATAGGCAAGACAAGGATGCTGTCTATAATAAATAGAAGGGAAAAAACCTTTTGGTGCTGTCAGCATTATAAGATGAAATGCATTCTTTATTCCACTTGAATAAAAACTTCTGATAATAAAAGGACTTCTAATAGTAATTCTTTGGAATGCTAATAGTAGTATCAGAGGGTAAAGCATCTTTATCTAAGAAGTCAGTTCTTTCATTTTCATAGAACCCATGATGATCACGCACGTAAGCAAAACAGACATAAACTCCCCTATTTCTAAGCAAAATAACAGCTAACAGAATTTCGACACTAGTTTCTCGCTGCTGGTAACTAACT
The DNA here is from genome assembly GCF_044657685.1 of Stegodyphus dumicola. Lineage (NCBI taxonomy): Eukaryota > Metazoa > Arthropoda > Arachnida > Araneae > Eresidae > Stegodyphus > Stegodyphus dumicola. The sequence goes on from NC_140777.1 coordinate 139,427,657, forward strand.
GTTCAAAAGATGATGATAAGAAACAGAACTAGAACAAATAAGGTACCTTAAGGATGCTGTCCCATTATCCTTGATCCACTTGAAGACAAGATAAATACAGAGAAGTTCTACTTGAAAAACAGCATTCATTTCGAATACGGTGCTTTTAAAATAGTAAACTACGTTTAGCTAAAAGAAAAGTTAGTTTAACCGTATGACAGAAGTTAAAATCAATTAATTAAAGTAGTTCAAAACAGTATTTTGAAGGAAATATAAATAAAAAGGCTTAAACTGATAGGTTTTTGTTTTCGATACTTCCGAAGATGATCTGAGACATGATGCAGTGTACTTTGATAAAGTTATAAGATATTTCCCCCGCCTTCCTAGCATGCCTCCGTGGTGTGGTGGTGTGCACGCTGGGCGCGTATTCCAGAGGTTTGTGGTTCGATTCCTGGCGAAGGCGTTGCTCATTTTTCATTTCTCCTGCTTCCAAAAAATAACCTAATAGCTCTACAGAGTGTGCGGTATTCTTTCATTGCCTATTCAAAATTATATATTATTGCATGGCAATTTAAATCAGAAAAAATTGACAGATCACTGGATGATAGACCATGATAAGTACAGTATTCTGAAGTATTTCCATATTGAAGGCCCATATTATGTACGAATAAAATGCACTTGAATAGCAAAAAGAAACGATAATTTGGTTATATTTTTGGCATAATTAATTTGACTAAAATATTAATTGTGGGTTTATCAAGACATTTTTTTTTCAATTTAAGTTCATAAACTAAAAGAACATGTGTAAAAAACTGTGAAAATGAAAAAAAAATATATTCAAATAAGAAATAGTCGGAGCCTTATTGTATCGGTAAATGAATCAATGCTTTAAAGCTAATCATGCTAAGACACATGAAAACTTACTTCTATGTAGCTATTCTATAGCATAAATAGAGGGGATAATTAAGCAGATACGACAGCAAAATTAGTATGCCTATGTACACTGAATAATTCTAGATATAATTAAACAAGTCATTCCAAGGAATCTTTTCACCGCAGCTGCAATTATAAAATAAGTCCTTTCCAACTTCGTTGTTCTGAAGACGTAATTTTTAATGACTTTAAAGACTAAAATGTTTGTCTTGACATTATTATGCAATTTTCTGTAACGAATGTTATAATTCTAGAATTAAAACTTTAATTCTATTTAATTCTTCTTGGTTTGTGCAAGAGTATAAAGTGGCATTCCTCATATTTGTTCACTAATTTTTTGGAATAAACAATGCCACAATATTTCTTAGATTTAGAAAGTAAGAAGCTTAATAATTTGTTTAAATTTCAAATATAGCTGGTTGGATTTTAAAGGTAAATAACTAAGTAAATTTATATAGTAAAAAGTATGCAACATGTACATTAAAAAGAAGTTAAATGGTTTTAAATAATGGAAAAGTGCTCAGTGCTCTCAACTCGAACTGAAAATAACATTAAACCCTTTGCTTTTCTACCTTTTATGGTAGGCATTGTTATTGTTTAATATCAGGCATTGTTTAAATGTTTTCAAACAGTGCCATATTTAAACCAAAATTTTAAATTCAGCGTTAAAGTCTTGTTCAATATTTTGTATAAATGTTCAACAATTACGCAGAGTTTCTAAAAATTTAAGGTAAATAAAGCATGAACAAAATAGAAAGTATAAGATTCTAATACAGTTAAAATTTACATGATTACTCTTGAATACAATAAAAAAAATCTGAAAGTTTCCAGATTTTATATTACGCCCAAAGGGGAGTTTTTTAAGGTTTTATGTGTTACCTTTATTTATTAAGTATAGTGTTCTTCACACTTAAACAACAAAACTCAAGTCAAAAGCAATATCACAAAATCTTTAAAATTCAGCATATCTTTACAATTTCTGATATGCAGTCTCGCGCTGGAGATAAAAATGTGTTTTCTTCCGTACAGTGTTGCCACGGCTCGGTTTGAAATCGTTGAGTTTGTTAATCGAAAATTCGTTAAAGGTTTGCAAAATAGGAAACAGATAATAAAACAAATTCCAAATTCCAAATTTGGGCTTCCAGATGTCCATATTCAAGAGGAAGACTACGTTATTCAAAATTTGATGTCTCTAGGTACCGTTGTTTTTTCACGGTGCGAGAAACATACATGCATTGATGCAGATTCTTCATTATTTGATTTCTTTAAATGTAATGCAGGGCCCTAATATTTGATGGCACCAATGTGAAACGCCGGTCAAAATACCGTTTAATAGTGAACCAACGCAAAATGTCAAAATGAAATAAATAGCGCTTTTGGGCAAATTGTCCCTTTGGGCTAATCAATAATTATTTGAATTGTGAAAACATATTTAGACAAATTTATTAGGCATATTTAAACTGTAGTTTTATATATCATTGTCTTCATTGGGATTTAAAATAAAATCACAGCTTCGAAAATGGAGACTAATGTAATTACATTGAAGATCCTCTAACTTGACGTATATTCCGTTATTCATAATAGAATAAATATCTCAGAAAAGGGTAATAGTGTAAACACATCAAAAATGCTGTCATTTTGCGTTTATTCACATGTTTCCTGAGGCAAATGAAAAATGTTCTCGACATCTTTCGAAAAGGCGTACATTGATGAAGATGGACATACAAAGAAGCTTTAACTGGCAGTAAAGGGATTTTTAAACTAATATTTATTATCTATTGGGTATCCGAAACTTCAACAATACCGTATCAAGTGGCAGGTAACGGCACTTTGTTCTACCATAAAATCCCGAAAGTGAATAAATGTGATTAGTTTTCGCATTTTCCTGTTTAAATTAGCGACATTCTATGTCTTCCTCGTCACACATTAACCAAGAAATGAAACTGGAAGGTTATTGTTGACATGAACATCTTTGCTTATGGTACTGATATAATTAATACCTTAACGTGCATAGAACCGAGGGCATTGAATTTTACAGGAAATGTTAAGCAGTCTTAGCCTTCGTTAACAGGATTTAGAAATATTAGAACCGGGTGGGCCGTGGTAGAGAAATTTCTCAGGAGAAAACTCCGATCACTGATTGATGGGCCCTAAGGGGATGTTCAGTAAACAAGGAGATTAGGCAATAATAGATCAGGATGCGCGTAGTAAAAGGATAAAGATAAGAGTGTGAACAAAGATTAAATTTATAATGCTGTATTGTTTGTTTAAATTTCAAAACGAACGGTAGCTTACTCTATTTGCATTTAAGGCGATATAGCTGGCACAAAAGTATTTTAATTGTAGTTTCGTTACGATGACTAGAAAATGTTATTCTCAGTCACTTTGTTTATCAAGCAGATATTATCTCCAAGCTTTTCATGTTCAATGAAAAATTTTATTTAAACTTTGTGGTATGTCTATATATTGTTACGTTTTTCCTATTCTTCTGACACCAGTTGTTACGTTATTTTCTTCCTTCACTTCACGTTCGCACGGGGTTCGTATGGATTTGAAGTGAATAAGGACGACACTACTTGATAAAGTATCGAAACACACTTTATTAGCCAGTATTGTCAGGACAGCTCCAAAATACGTTTTACAGTCGTCGATGAACTCGCTGACACGATCAGCGACATAGCCACGTTATCAGTCTATCACGGTGGAGGCAGCTTCTTGCAAAGCACCTGACTCTGCATTCCGGAGTACAGCTCCCGACTCTGCTTGGTCGTTCTCGGAACTCCACGAACTCTCGAGACTCTACACGCTACAACTCCCGATGCACTCGACGACACACGAGCACAGCTCGCGACTCTTCGGTTCAGTCGTTCCCGGAGCTCAACACGCTCTCTCGACGATGCACTAACCGCTATACTCTAACAGACTCCTTCGGTGCGCTCGACTACCCACTTGGCTCGCTGGCCGGCTGTCAACTCGATACTGACTAACTCGCATTCTAGACGAGGCACACACACACTCGTAACTAACTCTCCGCGTACCAGCAGGGTTTATATAGCTTTTGACTGGTGTTCGAGAACATTCTGGGCTAAACCGGTAAGAATTCGTTCCAGAAGGTTCTCCAACCGTCCATAGTATATCGCCAATTTTGTCGCCAAATGGGCGATTTCTCGCCAAATGTGGCAATCCTGCTTTCTTTTATTATTTTATGGCAACCCTAAACCTGCTTTGCGGGGAAGCTATCTTACCGTGCTTTTGCATTTCGTAACATTGCCCCCTCCGAAGGACTGCACGTCCCGGGCAGTGCAACCCTTGGTCAAAAGCCAAATTCGATACAAACAAAACGTAATGAAACAAACATAAGATATAAATAAATAACATAACTAAAAAAACAGATATTTACACTATGTACAAGTTACATACACAAATTAAACACATCGCAATTTTAAAAGAAGCAAATATTTACACTATGTTCAAGTTATATACACAAATTAAACAAATAACAATTTTAAATTATACAAATTAAAGTTCTGAATGGATTTCAGTCTCAGTCTATTCACTAAGTGATACTCGGGTAAAATACTTTTCCACTGCAGTTTTCAGATACATTTCTGTTTTGCATATCACAGTCTGAAGATTTAGTCCTTTCAGAATTTTCATCCACAGGAAAATCTGAAACAGTTTGTTCACTACTCTGAAGTTTGTTCGCATCACGTGTACAGTTCACCGCGATACTCTTAGCAGATGGTACATGCTTATTTTCCTTTGTTTCCTGGAAACCAGCTCCAAATTCTGCATCAAAGTCATGAACGGAACCCATTTCTTCAAAAACACAAGTATCCAGGTTTACAATCAAGTCCTTGTCTACAAAATCTGCACTATGAGACGCACACCCAGTTTGCGAAGTGGGTGAGTTTTCTTGCAGTACTAGAACGCAATGCTTAAGCTACACATCAGCTTCTCCTATCTCTGCATCACATGTACTTTCAGATGGTTCAACACCTGCTGCCTGCGATTTCGTTACTTCACTATCTGTTTTGACGAACTTAACAGTCGCATTTTCATTTTCTTCCACTTCAGGCACTTGAGGATCAAAAGCTTCTTTCCTGTCTTTTATTTCTTCATGTTTTCGTTCTTTTTCTTTAATCCCGTTAGATGTTTCATCCTTAATTTCTTTAACTTTCTCAGACAATTCATTAGCTACTTTCTTCTTTTCTTCATCCTGTGATTCTTCAGATGCCACTTCTGTCATTTCCAGATCTTCTTTTATGGCTCCAGTTTCTTCCGCAAGCTCCACTTTCATCTGTGGGAGCTGCTTTCGCACCTGTTCTCGGCCGGCTTTTATCTCTTCTCGTCCAGCTTTCATATCAGCTGTCATCTCCTCATATCCAGCTTTTATCTCATCATATCTGGCTTTTATCTCAGCACATCTAGCTTTTATCTCAGCACATCCGGCTTTTAACTCAGCATATCCGGCTTTCAACTCCTTCTGTCCGGCTATGTTCTCGGCTATAAAGTCCATCAAAGTTTTCGTTTCTCTGCTTGGTCGTTCTCGGAACTCCACGTACTCTCGAGACTCTCCACGCTACAACTCGCGATGCACTCGACGACACACGAGCACAGCTCCCGACTCTTCGGTTCAGTCGTTCCCGGAGATCAACATGCTCTCTCGACGATGCACTAACCGCGATACTCTAACAGACTCCTTCGGTGCACTCGACGACCCACTCGGCACTCGCTGGCCGGCCGTCAACTCGATCGACTCCGCAGGGGTTGACACGATACTGACTAACTCGCACTCTAGACGAGGCACACATGCACACTCGTAACTAACTCTCTGCGTACCAGCAGGGTTTATATAGCTTTTGACTGGTGTTCGAGCACATTCTGGGCTAAACCGGTAAGAATTCGTTCCAGAAGGTTCTCCAACCGTCCATAATATATCGCCAATTTTGTCGCCAAATGAGCGATTTCTCTTCAAATGTGGCAACCGTGCCTTCCCTTGACATTTTATGGCAACCCTAAACCTGCTTTGCTGGGAAGCTATCTTACCGCGTCTTTACATTTCGTAACAATATATTAGCCTCCGGACTCATATCAAATTTGTTGCATCATGCTCAAGTATGCTTGTTTACTTAATGAAATTCGGAATTCCATATTCGAGCTAAGCAATGTAATTCTATATTTAATTACAATATATTCCTCTTTTTACGCGTTTGAAAATGTTCTCCTGACAAATTCATTTCATCTGATAAATGGCTTTGCGTAAAAAAGCATGGTTATATGAACTGTCTAATAAATTTTGGAGACATTCGTATAAAGAGGAATTTAAATAATCAATTCGCTTTTATATATTCGTCTGGCAAATATTAAAATTATTAAAGAGAATATTTCATTCAAAATGATTTAGATTTTAGAATTTACTTTTTTAATGTTAGTTCGAATACAGTGTATTATGATAAAAATGAGGGAAACTGTTTTTCTACTGCGTTAAGACCTGAACATCTCTGCTGTTCTAGACATCTTTAAGCTTCTAATCACTTTTAAATTGCCATTTATGGCTACATCTGAATAGTTGCTATTAACAGCATTAAAATATGTCAGTATGGAGGTATGATTAGTAAGGAAGTTTTAGCTGCATTATGTGTAGATTCAAATTGTTACGAAATGCCCAGCTGCGGTAAGATAGCTTCCCCGCAAAGCGGGGTTAGAATTCCCAGAAAGCGGCAAGCGGGGTAGACAAATTTGGCGCGAAATCGCACATTTGATGACAAAATTGGCGATATGCCATAGACTTAGCGAGAACATTCTAGTTCTTACCGGTTTTCCCGACAATGTTCTCGAAGGCAGGTCAAAAGCTATATATATCCTGCCTGTACTCGGAGTAGGAGAGTATCTTGAGTATGTTGAGTTCAGTAGTAGTGTCTTGAGTTCAGAGATCAGCTCGATAGCGATCGACCGAGTCGAGAGCTGTACTTTAGTGCTTTGCCGTGAAGCTATCTTCACCGTTATAGCCTGAAGGCTGTGTTGCTGATTGTTTCAGCGTGATTGTCGTAGTTTTTCGACGAATGTAACGCTTCTTTGAAACTGTCCTGTGTAATGCTGAAGAATTCATTGTGTTTTGATTCTTCATCGAGCATGGTCATTAATCACTCCAAATCCACGAACCCATAGAATGCAACAATATATACCAGATCGTTCGCAAACCATTACATCTGTTCTCTGTTGTATATGAAGAGAAAGTGGAGACGCATATAATAAGTAGATAAAATTATATAGAAGAGTTTGGATTAATCTTAAATTTTCTCTAATCTTCTTAAATTCTATAATTAACTCGAATTTTTCGTATAAGGAGAATAATAAAAAGGAAACAGGAAACAACAGTAATTTACTTCATTTCAATGCTCTTTAATTGAAAGAAAAATTTCATACCGGCTTTCAAAACTGATTTCTTCAAAATCAAGTTGAGAATATAGTTTTCAAAATTACACTTATATTTATTAAGAAAATATTTGTTTTGAACAAACGTTTTCAGCTGAAATGCCCAAGCGTTTTATGTTAAAGTCTCCGGTATACGTATGCTTTACCTAAATCTATTACCTTTTCATGTGGTATCAGAATGGACTCTTGAAAACTAATTGAGTAATATTTTACATTCCTAAGACACTTTACATTTTTAAGTATTTACACTGTGTAGATTTTTACATTAAACAAAATCTGTTTTCACCGTACAGTCTGTGTTAATGACGCATATAACAGGAAGAACTGGGGGTAACACCAAAACTTCCGTCAAACTTTGATGGAGAACATTCCGAACTACTGAACCCTTCTTAGGCCTTAAGGGTAACCAGTATTTTGTTGTTGTTGCGACTAATGTCACTTGCCTCATATCAGAACAAGTTCACAAAATTCATCGTGACAAGGACATAAGATTGCACCTGTCGTTGGCAAGAGCCATGCACACCATACATGTGACAGAATGACTTTGCTCAGTTTCGTCCCCAATTTTGAAGGAGAGCACCCCTCTGTCACCCCTCTTCCCCTAACACCGACTTTAAGAGAGAACTTTTAGCTCGTCGCATATTTCGAGTGCTCCCATGCGAGACAGACGATACACATTTATAAACATCAATGCCTTCCCGTGGTTCGAAACCGAGCCCTTCGATGCGGCAGTCAGAGTAACTAACCCCTACCCCGGTTTTCGGCATCCAATATTTTAAATGCCTCATGCCACATAAAACATAAACATTATACGTCCATTCAAGTATTCTCCGGAATTCGAGACTAGGTCCAACGGTACGGCAGCCAGAATCTCTAATCAATATACCGATCAAGCTGGCGATTGTGATACCATAATGCTTTATTAAACAATCAAATAAATTGCCAGAATAAACCAGACATTTTAAAAAAATATTGGAAATTATTTGGGGGCACTTTAGATAAACTAAGAAAAAGATTTTTTTCGTATTTTTTGAGGATTTTGGAAAACAAATTTTTGCATTTGAAATCTAGGAAATAATATTCCAAAGTATATTTCTTTAATAAATTCAGCTCTAAGGAATAAATTTATTTTCAAATCTGATGTTAATGTAGTTAATTGCATAAATACTTTAAAAATTCTACATAATAGTCTGGTGAAATAAATACGCTTCCATGCGTTTAAGACATTTAGATGCAAATTTCTATGCATTATGCATGATACTGTCACCTACGTTTTAAGCCGACAAAAGAAGAACAAGAAAACTATTAAAAAAAGACGTGTCATGTTCACCATTTTCTAAAGCTTTTATTTACATTTTTATTAGATTACTTTTATATGTTAAATTCTTTCTTCTGCTAATGCAATGCATGAATTTCATAAACGTCAAATTATATTTAGCTATTCTGCTTTTAAATCCATCTGCATCTAAACGAATATTTGTTAAATACACTAATAAGCAGTTCACTAAAAGTAAATTTAAACTTGCATATTATTCTAATTAAACAAACTATTAAAATCATTCTAAAAGCCGTCAAGATTTATAAAACATGAATGAAGCGTGTTTCAAAAGCTCTTTCATCTTTTAATATTCAGTATTTTCTAAGGCAAATTTACATATAAAAATTTGCTCCTGACAAAAAATTAGCTCGTGAACTTCAGTAGATAATCAAACGATATATCGATAATTAATGTACACATATTTGGCAACACAGCTGTATGTTACAGAGGTTGTTCGCCCATGTTTTAGATGATTTTGCTTTGCTATAACAAAACACCTTGGAAAAAAATTTTTAACTGCAGCTATATTTTTGAAAGTGTAAATTATCGTCTGCTATTTGACAATTTTGTTTTTATGCAAAATGGCGCTTATAAAGAAGCAATGAACGGAAGGTTTATGTTTATGTTTATACTCTTTCCAAAGAATTTTCGTATTTAGTTATTAAAAAATTTTCTGAAAGCCGTGATTTTCCGGCGTCTCAAACGATAGATAATATTGTCAATAAGAAAGGAAGAAAACGTCAAAGTTTGGCTTTAAGGAGAAAACTCGTTCCCTATACACGTATCCAAGGATAAAACGGAAGGGTTCGAATGTTACAAAAGAAAGATCGTTAATGTTAAAAGAAAATCCGCCAAGTCAAAGGGCATTTGCAAAATCATTAAAATGCTTAGTGTCAACTGTAAACAAAGTGATTAATGCTGGTCTAAATCTTAAAAAGGCGAAAAAACATAATGTGCATCGTTTATCTCCGTGACATATCGCCGAACGCAGAACACGCTGTAGAATTCTTTATGAGAAACATTTATCCGGACAAAAATGAAAAAATATTGTCACAATAGACGAATCTTGGGTGTATTTAAATGACTGCAATAAAAAGAGATCCATTTATTATCAGGGAGAAGAAAAAATCTTAGAACATAGTTCAACAAATCTAAACAGAGTTTTTCAGAGGGATTTATGATTGTTGTTGGTTTTTGATATAACGACAAATAAAAATTAAAGAGACTGCAAAACACTGTTTAGGTCAACTCCACATATTATTAAAAATACCTTTTATACCCTGTTTTCAAATATGAAATATCTTCTCTTTACCCATAGTGCATCAATCAATGGATCTGCATTAAGACAAATCAAGCAGCCGGACGTCAAAATCCACTGTTAATTTCCTGGAAAAAATGGAACCAGAAACGAGAATCAAAGCCATATTTTTCGCTCATAATCCCTACTAAATCTCCTGACGTATCATCCAACGATATTTTGCTCTTTTTGGATCTTTAGAAAGCGGATTGTCCAGACGTCGATCTACAATCATTCTTGGACTTAAGAAGGCTGTTTAAGAGGAATAGGATAAAATACCTCCTCTAAAAACAAACTTTATTGTCTTTTTAATTACGATGTAGAAAGATAGTGAATAATAGGGATTATCAAATGGAATATTTAAAACACAAAACTTTTAGGTAAAATATTTCTGTAAATACAATGAAAATCGTCTAAAAAATGTGTGAACAGCCTTAGTACTTTTCAGATTTTTTAAATTGGTATGGTCAGTATGATAAACAGAAAATGAATGAGTGGAAAGAAAATGTAAATTAATAAATGAAGAGATACATGCAGAATCCTAAATAAAATGTACCTATTCTTTTAATAGTTAAATTCAATATATTTACTATTCATGCTTTCCAAAATATTTCTTTTCAGTTATTACATAAAGCAGCAATAGAAAACAACTCAAAGATAGTAATCAGATCCTAGAGGTTGTTAGCTACTATGAAATCTTGTACATGTAAAAAAACAATGTTCTCTCACTAAGAGAACCACGGATTTTCTGTTATTCTGTTATCATTCGTTTCTAACTCCTCTATATATCTATTTTGTCACAGCATATCGGTCCTTTTAGATATATTTATACATCTATAAGCTATTTATACATCTATAGCTAGTATTTCCCCACCGTTGTTTGTTCTTTTGTGTAATAGTATTATTAAGCGTGATATTTATGAATATTGTTTTCACTGACGGTTCGTAAATATTAACAGAACTCTCTTGCTTTGTATAGAAATTGTTAATAGTATTAATAATGTAAGTTAATAAGTGGTAATAATTATTAATGATGTGCGTATTAGCGGTGTTTACACCGTTTAAATGCATTCCAAATGCATTTAGTTGGCCCTTACACTCTTGAGATTCTCTCGCTTTGACGCTGAAAGGCATATACTCAAGCCGTTGCGTAATAGACAGAACCGCCAAGAGAGCTTAAATAGCTCATAAATTATTAATAAATTCTTAATCCAGTGAATCGGCAGCTATATCGACGGCTTAAAGCTTTCTAGCTCTCGGTACGCCAACTACTGCGCCATAAAAACACGAAATGCAAAAATTAATGCGCAAAGTTATTAATTATAGTTCATGTTAATGTGTATAAATATAATAGATATTATGAGAGGACAAACAGAATAAAGCACATTTAATGAGTGAAAAGCGCATAACATTAAAAGTCATCTTACTGTGTAAAAATGTCTCTTAATTGTTGCTCTCATATTCGCGCAATGAAACTAATCCGTATTTCGTGTGGTAATCAATACGCTAATTATGAATTTAATGTTATATAACGCAGATGAAATGCAGTGAAAAAAGATAGGAGCAGTTACGTATGCCAGCTACATTTTTCGAACTAAATTTCACGGTTGCAGATTTTTGCAATTTGCATTAACAGACTAATATTCAACTGCGGCAACGATTTAGCTTCACATAAAGCATACATAAGCGATTAAAAGTATAAATAATTTATGATTTAAAAGTAGCGATTGAAAATTTCTCGAAACACTGAAGAAGAAATATCAGTGAAACTGAGAAGCATAGCAAGCCAAATTTTGTCAGTGCTTTTGTCTCTCCAAGCCTTTATTACGATTTTGCTTTCTTTAAGATAATCTGAAAGAACAGTTAATTTTACAATCAGCCGTATGGTTTTCAATATGTCTTGAACATTTAACACCTTAGATTGGAAGATGTTTCTTGTTAGAGTAGTCAACAATATATACATACATACACTTGTTTTTAAATCCAGTAATCGGATAGTCACCGATTGTCATTGTACAGATTATCAGTTATTTAATTATCTATTCAGTGAGCAATTTTCTTATAATGTGCACGAGGATAACCAATATTACATCCTTAAGAGACAGGAAATACGACCAATAATCGAGCTGTTCTATGGAATCGAATCCGCGTCCTCAGTTCAGCGATCGCTGATCATAATACAATACTGGGTTGAAGTCTAACTTTAAAAGCATACACAGTTAACAAAAACCTAAGCCACGAGGACTACAGGCAAAACGTTGCGGAGAAAATAAAGCAAAGGCAAAACATCGGCGTAGAAAAGAAAGCGGTTAAACTTTAACAGCTTTAAAACATAGTCGTAGAAAATATCGCGGTAAAAGTAAGTTCCTATGTTTTCAAAATTTATAAGTTTTGAATGCATGTTCACGTAATGATCTGTAAGCGGAAGAAAGAATATGGAACATTTTTATCTCTATAATTCGTTCTTTTAAGTCGCATAATAAATTTTTATTGTTGAAGTAAGAAAGAAACTTATGCATTCAAAAACTGAAAATGAGTAGAAAATTAATGCTAATTATAGCACTCAATAGAATTTTAAACTTAGGTACAGGGTGATCTTTTTTAAAGTGACAGTGTTTGGAGCGCCCTGTAGCGCGATCTAATAGCCAAAATGGCACCAAACGGTATTTAGATTAATCAAGACATGGGACATCAAGATATACAATCGTACAGTTAAATTATTAATGTTTATTTACTACATTAACTTCCCCGGTGAGGAATTAGACCACATTCAATGTGAGCACCGTTCACAGAAATAGCACCGGGCATTCTGTGCACAACGTTGTCCACAGCCGTATGTAACATATCATGAGGAATATTCCGCACTGTTTTTGTTATGTTGTCCTTTTGATACTCCACCAACATAAACTTGAGATTTCAAACAATCCCAGAGCCAAACATCGCATGGCGTGAGGTCAGGGGAACGAGGCGGCCATGCAACTGGAAAACTGCGACTTATGACTCTATCAGCAGTGAAGTTTTGACGCAACAGCTGCTTTACCTTATTACTAATGTGTGGCGGAGCACCATCCTGCATAATTATTGTCTGTTGGAGACGGTTTCTTTGCTGAAGTTGCGGAATAACAAACGTTTGCAGCATTTCGAGGTACTTTTCTGCATTTATGGTGCCCGTTTGGAGTCCTGTTGGAGTGATGGTCTCAAAAAAGAATGGGCTTATTACGAATTCGGCTGTGAAACCACACCAAACAGTGACTTTTGGGGAATCTAATGGGATTTCGTGCAAGGTGTGGAGCTGTTGAGAAGCCCAAATTCGGCTATTTTGTGTGTTTACGTACCCATTGGGATAAAAATGGCACTCATCTCCCCACAGAATCTGCCATGGTAAAGCATTATCAATTTCTACCCTGGCAAGAAACGATAGAGCGAATGTCACTCGCTTATCATAATCACTTGGTTTCAGTTCGTGCAAGCGGCTGATTTTGTAATCAGCGCCAGTAATAGGAGCTGAGCCTCTATTACTGGCGCTGTCGTTGCACAACATTTGCATTTTTCTTTCATACACGTGTTTTATGCTAATTCTCGTTATTGTAAGCTACAGCAGCGCCACAAAATGCCCTAGCGACGAATTTTGGAACTAAAATTTTTTTTCACGGAATCCTTTTTCCTATGTCTTGATGAGTCTAAATACCAAGTTTGGTGCCATTTAGGCTATTAGATCACTCTACAGGGCGCTCCAAACACTGTCACTTTAAAAAAGATCACCCCGTAGTTAACTATATTAAAGTTTATTATTTAAGTAATCGCTTTTATAAAGTTGGAATAGCAGTAGCATCTTTTATAAAATTGGATTAGCATTAAGAACACGCATTTGGAACTTTTAGACTCTGAAAGCATATGTCTGTGATGTTATCAACATGTGATGATTCGTAGATGCTTGATTTTTTACCACGATATTTTTTACGACGTCGTTTTAAAACTCTGAAGCTTTGAACAGGTTTGTTTTTTGTGACGTTATTTTACACCAAAAATATTTAAGAACAGCATTGTTTTCTTTTCTACCACGATGTTTTGTATAACGATGTCTTCCTCCTTGTTTTCTTTTCTCCCACGACATTTCGTACTACGATATTTTCTGTTAGCGTTGCTTTCCCCGCGATATTCTCGTCCGCGATGTTTCTGGTGGAAACCGCAACGAATAAAAAATGTCTGTATCAAATATTAGGAATAGTAGTTATTCATAACTTTTAAATAGGATTAATGATGTTAATGTAACAATATACACATTTTTATCAGAGAAAATATGTATAAATTCATGAACTTATATGATATGCAAGCAGGTGATATGTTCCACACACATTTCAAAAAAAGCCATTAAGTGCATTTCAAGATCTAATGTTGCTAAATATTTCCAAAATCGAATCAAATCCCTATACCAGTTTTTATTCCTATTTATTATTTTTTTTTCATGCAGAGAAATGGAAAGCTAAACAAACTGATTGCTTTTATTGATTCATTGATTAGGGCAAAGTACGCGTGCTTAAAAGAAAGCCTGCTTTCGGAAAGAAACGCTGATTACTTAGTAATGGAAAAAATTACTTAGCATTAGTAATTTCACCCCTGTATGAGTCCCAGCATATGGCTACATGAGCATTTTCATTATTTTCATTATGTATAACTTGAATATAAGCCATTTTGCTTTAGAAAGCCTTCCATTAACGCATTCTTACCTTAGGCATATGCTTTAATAATAATTTAATTCTTCCAGAACAATTTTCTATGAAAAGCTGTCAGCTACACATGGAAAAAATCACGAAAAACCTGTATAGCCAGCCTATTCTGTGAGATTTGAACTCGGACTGAATTACAAGCATTCAGTAATGTTATTTATTTGGCCATAACGGAATACAAATTGCTTAACAGACCACAGTGCATATGCTTTCTAAAATGAGTTTCATATACACTCGTAAATAAAATTTTAATGAGGTCCATTTAATTGAGATATTTATTTTGTTATGGAAGACTGCATCTGAATCCAGTGTCTTAAAGAACGCATGAAGTAGTTTATTTTGGGTTTGAATAAGTATTTTATTACAAGGTGCTGAAGCCCTAGTATGTTTTTGCCTTAATCACAAGATAAACAAAATAAATATTTGAACGAGAAATTATCAAGTGTATTTAATTTATTTTCGATTTTTTTTAAATTAGAATTTAAATTGAATTGTATTCTAAGAAATTACGCAAGTGTCGAATTTATTTAATATTTAAGATACCTATGATGAAGTACTCTATCTAAACAGGTAAAATGTCATTTTAACTAATTCTGCATGAATAATTCTTCACAACAACCAGCACTTTTCATCAAAATCTCGGCGCATAATAACTCAAAGTGACTGATTCTGTTACCGGAGCTTAGTTCCTGCATGCGCAATAAAAGCTAAGCCTTCACGGAAGATAATCATCTAAGTAATCAAAGTTTGCGAACTAAAGTTATATAAAGGAGGCGGAATCTAAAAGACACCGCCATTGATCGACAGACTTTGGTGAATCATTAGTTGCTAAACTATCCCTCGGGGAATTTTAACTCAGGAAGTTTTAATTAATGTCTCTGTATTACATCGGGAAGGCTGTGGTTTAATCACTCAAATTCTGAAAATCTATTTCAATAGAGTGCAAGGAAACATCTGGCTTGTCTTCATTATTAGAAGA
Source organism: Stegodyphus dumicola (assembly GCF_044657685.1). Lineage (NCBI taxonomy): Eukaryota > Metazoa > Arthropoda > Arachnida > Araneae > Eresidae > Stegodyphus > Stegodyphus dumicola. The sequence continues at coordinate 139,443,328 of NC_140777.1, forward strand.
CAAAGCTTAAATAAATAAATTCGAGTTGGTCGTACTTTTGTTTGCTATACCTTTAAAATAGCGGAATGAAATTTCTTGTTTAATTCTATAACAAGCAAAAAAACCCTTTTAAAAAATATTAGAGAAAACGCTAAACAGATAAGGAAATTGTATCAATAATTGTAGCTCTAAAATGAAAAAATAAAACTCGAAAAAAATTTTCGATTCTTGGATCATGAATGAAATTCAGTTTGTTTTTTTAAGCACATAAATTATCAACAGTGAAATCTTTTATCAGAAGTGCATGTCAATAGCATTTGAATTTAATTTGAAATGACATTTGAATTTAAATCGAGAAACGAATGAGAAATGTCTTCTTATCGTTACTCTAATTGATTATTTTAATATTCTTCTTGGTGTTTTTCCTTTTACTCAGAATCGTTGAGTTCGTTGTTTATTGCGTAATATTTGTTTACTTCTCTGTGGCCGGACGCTTTTTAGTTAAGCCTTCAAATAGGCGAACCCATGCATCATCTATCCGTCTCATCAGCGAGAATGTTGCCCAGGGTGCACCGCAGGAAAATTTTGCGCGCAAGAAAAGGAAAGCTCTGCCCCACTTTTGAGAGAAAACACTCTAAGAGAGAATCCGAGGATCATCTAATTGTCAAGCAATTTACATTTGACTCCTTTGGGCTATTTTCAGTTACCTGCTTTAAAAATCTTACCTAAGGCATCATTCTGAGGATATTTTAAGAGTTAAAAAGTATAAAAAAGGCATGAAATAGTGAGTTTTCCATGTCTTGATTTTCTCATACATTTCAATCAGTTTTGCATTTAACTGAATTAACATTTTAGGCTTTCTGCCTCACTATCATTCTGTTCTTGTTTATGCACCCATTCATTTTTTTGGAGAAGTTAATGTTAGGGGGAAAATGTAATATGGATATCCTCGGATTCCATGCCATGGAGCAGCTTCTCGGTCAGAACTGAGATGAAGCCTAGGCATATAGTCATTCCATGCTTTACGTGAATAAATCAGTATATTCGGCACTTATTCATACCCATGACCTTTTGATAAAATGCTATGTTTCCTTACTCTTACTTCCAATTTTTGCAAATATATTTCATTGGATTGAAATTAGAAGAGTAGGAAATGAAAGGCTGATATTATAATCACGTCAGGATAGGTATGGAGCAATCACAGGAAACACTTAGAATAACAAGTTTAAAAGTGTTATTTTGCTAACTTAAAGTTATTCTGAGTTAAAGGCTTCAGTTTCGCTTTAAAATACTAAAATATCTCAAATGATCTTGTAGGTTTTTAGTATTTCTGATGACAGTTTTAGCTGGGGTTGATACAAACATTCAACCCTCTACAAGAACACTTTCATTGCTTAGTTAATGATATCAGGTTCTTTAGTTCTGCATTCCTTCTTCGCCAGATAATAATGTGGCCGGCTGGATCAGAAATATCAAATTTACCATCATCCATAAAACTGACCCGATCCCAGTACGATATGAGCCTTGGAGTAGAGATGTACTCGTCACTGATTTTGGGAATAAGAACGTAAATTTTCTGTTTTCTCACTCACAAAAAGTTTTCTTTTCGCCAGCGACGTTGTTATCTCGCTGTTCTAATCATCCTTTCTGAAAACTTCAGGAGAAAGTGACGCATTGAATCTTTCATTAAAATTCTGCAGAATATTATGCAGCATTTAACTCTTACTTCTCAAAATTTTTATAAGCATTAAGTAACGTTCTCACAAGATTTATAGTGGACAATGGCTTCTTTTTCTGTTATTTGAACTACTTTATGTCATTGAAAACAGCAAAATGTGAAAAACTCTTTATCAGCAACCAAGCCCATACTATCATTGAAAATCAGCTGTACTACCCACTTGAGATTCCATCAAGTGGGACAATTGTATGGGATTTTTTCATATGTAATATCAATACGAATCGGTTTTTCCTTAGGAAATCCTTTACGAAGTCCCTTACGATGGAGTATATTTTCCGAGGGAAGCTTTACCTAGCCGGCCAGACAGGAAAGTGATTAATGAATCTTGCTACCTTACCGAAAGGCCCGGGTTTGAATCCCGGGAAAACCATGGATATAAATTGTTTGTCCCTTCACAGAAGGCAACAGTGGCCGTCTATTAGGTGTCCATAATAAAATGAACACCGTTTCTGGCCTTAGTAATGGCCAAAGCCACTAAAATAGCTAGTGGGCGCCATTTAAAATAAAGAGGAAAAAAATTTTTGCCTTCATTTGTTAAACAGCACTTTTTGGCAGTTTTGCTAACACATTTGCTTTATTTGAAATAAAAAATAATCAACTCACAAACTTCACTTTTCAAGATATTGTGCTGTGATTTCACAATGTACACTCCGGGGGAAAAAAAATGTTGATGCAGTTCTATATTTCCCGTTCTACTGAGCCGATTGACGAAATTCAAATTGCATTTTTCATGTCTCGAAACCGCGACTTAGGATATATATTAGATTTATATATAACTTTGTTCTAATATAAATATTTTGGCACAAAATGGGACTTTTTCTAAAATAGCATACCAATTTTTTTTTCCATATTCCGATTCTACCACTGAAATTGTGCCTTAAATATTGAATTTTATAAAATTTTCTTTGAAATTTACGGAGAAATTTAAAAATTTAACTTGGCACATTTTTTTTAGTTTGGGCCAAGAATTATTCAATTGGCGAACTTCTTAACATATGTCAACCTATTTTCCTTTCCCTTCCATTGTGCAGAAGCGGAAGAAAATGTCACATCGTTCCTACTTTCAAGTAATTTTAACAAAGTGCGTAAACGAAATTTTCATCATTATCGCTTTCAACAAATATGCCAACGCACCAAAATATAAATTCTCGTAAATTTTGAATAAAAAGCTCTAATTTTTTGCAAGGCTTAGAAATACATCTACTTTAAGATAACTGTAAAACTTTTATAGGTTATAATTCAAAATCTTTTTCGGAAAGTTAATAAAAATTATTTAAAAATACAAATTTTAAAAGTAAATCATAAGAAATGTGTGAATTTTATTTGGAATGAACCTAAATTTCGAACTGTGTAGGAAGGAATCAAATAAGTCTCATAAAAAAAGAGATATTAATAAATACATACCAAATGAACTAACATTGCAGAGCTAAACCTCTGAGAGCTCATTCTTTAAAAACTACTCGTGCTATTTTGACAAAACTTGGCACTTTGGCATAATTTGAGTCGTAGAATCGAAATATGGAAACAAATTGGCATGTCATTTCAGAAAAAGTCGGATTTTGTGTCAAAATACCTATATCTGAACAATGGTATATATAAATCTAATACATATCCTAAGTCGCGCTTTCGAGACATGAAAACGCGATTTGAATTTCGTCAATTGGCCCAGTAGAACGGGAGCTATAGAACTGTCCCTCCCCCTCCTCGCAGTGCACATTCTCGGAGGAAAAAACATCCCAAGGATATATGGATTCAAAGCAAGGTTTTATATAAATAATAATACATAAATAATATTATATAAATAATAATAAAGTACCAATGATAGACTGTTTCTACATATTTGAGCAATCATAATATTTTTTAAATACTTGTTAAATTATTATTTTAAAAACTGTTGTGCATAGTAGCAGAGGCATGCTAAGGTATTTTTTCACCTGAGGTAAAGAGGTTAATGCGCTCTGCTATATAAATTCACTGCCTCTGTACGCATATACGTTTAACAAAGTTAACCATAAGAAACCATACCACAACTCTTAGACTATTTTAAAATCATAACATTATGTATTCAGAAAATTAATACTTGTATCAATTTATAATTTTTAAATGAAAACATTTTAATGAAATAAAAATAGACAATAATTTTTTTTCAAAATCTGCTTTATTGTTTGATTTATGATTCATAAAATATGACTAATTATCATAATAATCACTATTATCATAATAATAATATACTTGATTATTATTTTAATACAGTGACATTTGAAAATTTTCGGAGGGCCAAGAGAAAATTTTGCGTAATTTTTTTTATATATATTTTTAAGCTTCTTTTGTCATTAAGTGATTAGCGACGTTAAAAGCTCTCAAAACGTAATTTCTGAATTCCGATATGATTGAACTAAGCTGCATTCTTCAATTATCTCTAAATAAAACCTGAATTTGCCATAAATTCCAAAATTATTAAAATCCAGGGGATTTTAACATTGCATATTTCTGATGGAATAGCTGAAGTATTTATATCATTGATGTATTTAAATGGAAAGTTGCCTTTTTTTTTTTTTTTTCCCAAAATGCTTAAATCCAATGGCATTAATTTTTCATCAGTATGAAGCTGAAAATCTCCTTTTAAATTGTGAGATTAAAATAATAGCTCTTTTCTGTTATAAAAAATATTTTATGTCAAAATTAGTTCTTTCATCACTTGATTCTTTACAATCTGATTTATTAACTTTTTGTTTTTTCATTTCTTGTGATGTTCTGTTAAAACAATCCCATGTAAAGCTAAGTTTTCACATTTTTCAAGAATATTTTCTCTCATTTTCCGTAAAGAAATAAAATATTCCTTTTATTACTCTTGTTTAGTTTATGACCTTGTTTCTTTAGTTTAACTCAAAGCATACGAAGATTACTTATTTAAGAAAAGAAATACCTTCCGTGGAGGACTTTCTAGAGGATACTAGCTCGTATTTATTTCCATATGGTGGAAAATCATAAAAACAAACATGCAGCCGACACATTCACTGGGATACCATTTTTTCTATAAGCGTGTAAATTTGTATTTTGGAAATGTTTCACTACAAGACTCTATTTATCTTTTTTTTTTTTTTTTTTTTTTTTTTTTTTCTTCTTTTAGCATTAAATTCCATAAACACATTTGCAAAATTGCAAATTGATTTGTTTGAAGAGCTTATTGCTTTCAACTCATTGCTCAGACTTCTCAATATCCAATGATATGGCTTACATAAATTTGAAATTTGAAAGAATATAAAAAATAGTAACGATCTGAAAATTATGAAAAAAAAATTTGAAAGCTTTCAGATTTTACATTACGCCCAAAGGGACTTTTTTTAACGTTCCGTGTCTTGCCTTCATTTATTAAATATCGCACTTAAACGATAAAAAAAACTCAATTTAACAGCAATAGCACGAAATAATTTAAAAAGAGCATACCTTTAGAATTTCCAATACGCGCGCTGGAGATAAAAATGATTTTTTTTTTCCATACAGTGTTGCGATTGCTCGCTTTTAAATCGTTGAGTTTGTTAATTAAAAAATTCGTTAAAGGTTTACAAAATATGAAACAGATAATAATACAAATTCAAAATTCCATATTTGGGCTTCCAGAAGCCCATATTCGAGTGGAGGACTACATTATTCAAAATTTGATGTCTTTAGGTACTACCTTTGTTTTTTAACAGTACGTGAAACATACATGCATGTATGAAGCTTCTTCTTTATTTAATGTCTTTAAATGTAATGTAGGGCTCTAATATTTGGTGGCAACAATTTGAGAAGTGAAACGCCGTTTTATAGTGGACGACGCAAAATTCCAAAACGAAATGAATAGTTCTTCTGGGCAAATTGTCCCTTTGGACTAATAAAATACATCATAATGATTTTTCTGTTTCATTTAAAATGTTTAATCGTTAACAGTTGATAATTTTTTTTTAAATTTCTCTTGGCTAATTGATCAAGAGAAACTATGCGAATGCGCAAATGCCGAAGAGTATAGCGCCGTTCTCTTGCTTTGAATGTGCTAATTCTAAATGGTGCTTCGGTGCTTCTCGATCCATTTCAGAATTGAAAAGTTTACAATCATAACTTATTTTTCAAAGATGTTTCTAAAATTTTGCAGCTCATTTGACGCGCTCTTAGCCGTTTACTTGAGATAAATGCTTCACTCACTTCCCCTTTTTTCCAGCTCTGCATAGTAGTTCACAGAATTAAAATGAAGATAGCATTTAACAGATACTATGAAAACATTTTCTGCACGTTATCCTATGCAGAAATAGTTTTCATTTTTGGGGTGGTGTGCACTACTAGGAGGCTTTGTAATGTGAGAATCTATCCAAATATATATCAATAAGTTCTTAATTAATTTACATGTGCCCAATATTTACTGGCTTGAATTCTTAGTGATCGTACACTGCGAATTAAACCCTAGCATCAAGAATAATTAAATATTTCACTTACCCAATAACCCACATGCATGAGACTTGCGGAGACAAATTTTTTCTTCTAATCTCACATTTATTTTATAAAAAACACAATTTCTGGATTAAATATTGAACACTTATCACGCACATATAAAATATCAAAATATCATAACTCAGAACATAAAGCGTGGAAACCTAAAATTAGAATAGTAGGCGAATGCAGAAAACGTGTCCGTTAGCTAGCAATTGCAATCCACTTACATCACATACATATGCAGTCGAAATTTTCTCATATTAATTTCGTGCAGTGCTCTCATCTTTGCTGTACACGTGCAAGATCTTTTTTTTTTACTTTCGCATTCTTTAACACACATAAAATATCATCACGTGGTGACACACCGCTGGCAATGCACATTCTGAAGTAGAACACCTATTGATAATCTGCTTGAAATGTTTTAGAACGTTACCGTGGCAGATGTAACTTTAAGCTGAGCATTTTCATCTAAATATATCGCGATCTTTTAGTTCTGCTTCCTTTTATGCAAAAATCACGACGACATTCCATGTGAAAATATGCAGGAACGATGAAACTCCATCAGCGCGATATACAGGAACACAAACCCGCACGACGTGCGGCGTCCCTGATTGCCAAGCGACAGCAGAAAGGATACGGGCGAAGAAGGGAAAAACCAGTCTGACCGCGTGCAGTTCCGCGATTACGATTAAAATTGTGATGCTGGCAAACTGCGTGGTGTGAGAAGTTACCATTCTCACAATTATATATAGTATTTTTTAGATTACTCTGAGGAGTCCCCTCCCACTTTCTTTACCACTAGGGCGGAGGGTTGGCCTGATCTGACTTTAGCTTCATCCCCACTAGCACATCTTATCAGCAATTGGAGAGTCAGTGATACGCCGACGTTCAGTGATCACAGGCTGATTCTCTTTGAACTGAAATTGCCGAGCATATATTACACACAGTATCGCTTAAAGACGAAATATGGCGGACATTCCAAGTTCATGCAACAGTGCAGGCTGATTTTGCCCCAGTACCTCAAAGGACTAGACAACTGTACATCTGGTATCGATTTGGACAGGATCTACGATAAATTAATACATCATCTAATGGCAGTTGCTCGGATGTCATACAAAAGGAAGAGATTGAAAATATCTGACTCTTTATCCTGGTGGAACGGCAAACTTACGGAGCAGAGGAGTAGAGTTAGGGCTTTACGCAGAAGAGCGCAGGCGGAAATAGACCCTGCCGCCAGGCAAAGTAGAATGCAACTTTACAGAATGGAACACGCCAGTTACAAAAAACTAATCATTAATAGCAAACTGGAAGCGTGGCAAAACCATTGCAGCAGAGTCATAGAGCATTATGGCAAGGTACAGAAAGTAGCCTGTGCGAAAGTATTTCGTCCACTACAGTTAGCAGCTTCGCAACTTGGCACTACTAGCGAAGAAATTTTGGGCAACATACTTGAAGCTATCTTTCGCAATGACACACAGGATACAGACTCAGCACGACAGGCGGACATCAGAAAACACTATGATAACTGTAATTGGACTACCACTGAAAGTGACTCGAAGCTGCCAGCGCCAAAAGAATTGCACAGAATAGTCAAGGCCCTAGTCAATAACAAGGCACCGGGCCCAGACGGCCTTGACAACATCTTAATCAAGGTTGTGCATCAAGCATGCCCAAAGCTCTTGGTTAAATTATGCGGCACATGTTGGAGACTGGGTCATTTCCCAACAACTATGAAAATAGCCGAGATAGTTCTCTTTCTGAAGGTCGGGAGGGGCCCCGATGATCCAAGATCCTACAGGCCTGTCAGTCTGCTACCAGCCATTAGTAAAGTAGTTGAACGAGTAATACTGAGCAGACTCAATCATTTCTTAAGCAAAAGAAATATAATACACCAAGCTCAGTTTGGTTTTAAACAGGGTACTTCAACAGAGCATGCTCTGACCAGTCTGTTGGACACAATCAAGGATAACCGAAATAACGATCTGCACACAGCAGTCGTGTCAGTCGACATCCAAGGGGCATTCGATTCACTCTGGTGGCCAGATGTGATCGAATGTCTAGACCGAATTCAGTGCCCGATTGAAATCCTCAGGATTATTCGCAGCTATTTGTCTGATCGGCAAATACAGATAACAATGCCAAATGGCCAACTTCAACGACGACTGGTGCGTGGCTGTCCCCAGGTTTCATGCCTGGGCCCAGTCTTATGGAACCTGGTTGCCAACACGATATTTGATTATTACAATGGTGATGAGACTATCAAAGTCCAGGCATTTGCCGACGACTTTCTGCTTTTGGTCACTGGAAGACACAGACTGCAGGAGAATGTACAGCGAGCACTGAACCTCTTTGCACAATGGGCAGCCGATCACAAACTGGAAATTTCAGATTGCTCATAGGGCGTAAAGGTCCACTGAGGCGGAATCCAACTATAAGATTATTAGGTCATCCAGTTAGGACTGTTTCCCAGTTGAAATATCTAGGTGTCATCATAGACAACCGCCTCAACTGGATTCCACATTTTCATCATATTCACCAGAAAGTAGTATCTCTTACCAATAACATGAGACGAACTCCTGGCATGTATTGGGGCATTAGACCAGACATGTTGAAGATCTGGTATCGTACAATAACAGCGAGGGTGATTTTGTACGGGTCTTCAGCATGGGGTATTCATCTCAATGGAAACCTGAGAAGGAAACTCAATTCTATTCAGCGTCTCCAACTCCTCATGATTACTAAAGCTTATAGGACCACTTCTACAGATTCATTGCAGGTGCTCGCTGGGTTACCACCATTGGATCTTGTCGTGGAGAGGGAGGCTGGACAAGCACGGATCCTACGCATAAAGGAAGATTTTATCTTGTGGGGTACCAATTACCGCGCTCGTGATTACGAGGATCATTCCCCTCGTTCTCTAGGACATCCGGCGGACATAAATTATGATGACAAAGTCACCATAGAGCCCTTAATTCCGGCTAGGCACGAAATTTGTCTTTATACGGATGGTTCCAAAACGGAGCTTGGCACAGGTAGCGGCTTCTGCGTCATGCGAGGCAATACTATCTGCTACACTTGGTCACAGAGGCTGTCAGATTACAATAGTGTATATCAGGCGGAACTTGTAGCAATAAAGGCAGCATTAGATTATATTAAGCAAAATCTAACAGGACCAGTCAGAATACTGAGTGATTCAGCATCGAGCCTACTGGCCATTAAAGAACTCAACAGCAAAGCGGATTCTGTCCACATTATTAGGGATGCTCTACTTCAGATTCCCGAGTCCCAACGACCGTACTTGAGCTGGGTTCCAGCGCATGTAGGCATTGCTGGAAACGAAGAGGCCGATAGGCTTGCTAAGCTAGCAGCTAACGACTTGAATATGCCTGTAACACCCCTAAAAGCACCAGTTTCCTATTTAAAAAAGATTACCGAACTTAAAATGTTAGAAATTTGGCAACAGAGATGGAACAACTTCACCACAGGCCGCAGAACCTTTCGTTTCTTCCCCAAAGTTGGTCTGAATCTGGTCACTAGTAGTGCTCATCTTACACATTTCTTTACTGGACATGGACCATTTCCAAGCTATTTACGGCGCTTCAGATTAGCTACTTCGGACAGTTGTAGATGTGGAACACTAGGTGATCCGGATCACTTTGCTTTCGAATGCTCTCTCACGATACCATTTCATTTAAAAAAACCCTCTGAAGCACACTGGTCCGGGTGGTCAGACACCCTCAAGAGAAGTAAGCTCGCATTTAATCAGATTCATCGAGTAATGGACATTTGTGCTCGTGAATTCTGTTGAACAGAAGCGGTGTCAACAGCAGCTACAGCAGGCAATTCTATACCAACAACTTTCATAATTCTTACCTTACAAATTTGGTATCTTATTATATACGATAATATTCAACTACTGAAATTAGTACAATTTCAGAGACTAATGGCATGCCATTGTACCTATGTTACGTACATGCATGACAGCCATGTTTAGTGCAGTACATGAATAACTTTGCTGGAACATGTTACCTCCTAGATGCAGATTACCACAATCAATGTCTGTCTATTTGTACCTCAGTGTCGCTTCTATCCATTATTAATCTTTAAATTTTATTGTGTTTACTTAATTTTTGTATTGAATTCTGTGTATTTCAATTTACATATTGTCTTAGTGTATTGACCTGTTAAGTAGTAAGTGCGTTGTGTTATGTTTTCAATTAAGTTTGCGGTATAATAGTAAATACATATATAGAGCTCTCGGCTAGTACCATGAAATATTGTGTGCAAATGTTTTGTAACAGTTTCTAGTACTGTGCAAAATGCAACAGTTTATAACAAATATTCGTGGCCGCAGAACCAACTTTCTGATAAGCACATTGTATATTGATTGTTATTTTGTAGTATTCGCCATTTTATTTCAATGTATGTACAGTATTCCATTAAGTATCTTGAATAATTTTTTCTATTAATGTGGAGTATAATAGTTTAGGGTCGTATAATGATAAGTAAGTGTGATGTATAATAGTAGTATTGAATCAGACTTTCTTGGTTGTAGAACTTTGTAAATATGTATTGAAATATTTTGCTGGATTTAATGTTTTGAAATGACTCGTATTCTAACTCTGCTAGAATATATTATATTCCTAATTTCACTGTGACTGTTTCCAAAGGTTATTGTCTAGTGTTCTTTAGTTTTAGCGTTACAGTACAGCATCATGTACAGAATTGTCTACTTTTCTGATACGAGCAGTGTATATGTTGTGTTTTATTTGTAATATCAGCTTTACTATGTCAGTGTGTACTTTTCTGATACGAACAATGTATATAGTGTGTTTTATTTGTAGTATCAGTTTTACTATGTTAGTGTGTTTTTCAGTCTTATAGTAATATATTGCATAATATGTTGTAATGTGCGGAATTATAGTAAGTGTATAATAGTAAGTCAGTGTGATGTATAACTGCAGGCTTGAAATTCCAATGTTAGTCTTAAATTTTACTGTTTTTGTTTTACCTTTACCAGTTTTGTATCAATGCAGCTTTGTACTTCTAAGTTTTTTTTTTTTTTTTTTTTTTTTTTTTTTTTTTTTGTAACCTATACTATCAGGAATGTCATATGTATTCAAGGTAGTCCTTTGTATTCCCTATCTAGATGTGACTCTGTACTCTTTTTTTTTTTTTTTTTTTTTTTTTAATTTAGACTTAATAAATGTCTGCAGGGCGGACATCATACTGCAAGGGCTTGTTCCCGGTCATTAGTCCTCCTTAGCAGTGTAAAAGTAAAAAAAAAAAAAAAAAAAAAAAAAAAAAAAGTATTTTTTAGAGAAATCTAAGGTGTCACAGCGGTTTGGTAACCATTGCATGCAGAATGGCTGAATACTTAATGTTTTACCTTAATCTCTTTATTTTTATGAACTCAGTCCTGTGACTTGTGAATGTAAATAGTTTACAAACTATTTAAATACCACGTATGAATTAATACACTAAAAGCAGAAGTAAGTTTTTATCCACAAGCTTTGCAATATCGTTTGAAAATGCGTTATTCTTAGTAATACTTAATATGAAATTATGAGAATATATACAAAATATTCTCATTTAATTCTGCAAAATTTCGTTAAGTTTGGGCCTCATCATTAGAAATCGTTTTGGCTGAAAGTTTTGTAAGATTCCAATCTTTAAGTTACAGGTAAAAATGAGGAACTTTAAGAACTGGTAAGTGAATAATCGCTTAGTTCAGTGCACAGACAGCATGACTCAAGAAGGGTTAAATCGAAGAAGGGTTAACTCAAGAAGAGTTAACCCTTTATTATTTAAAATAAATTTAACAGTCGACTCCTTTTTGGAGTTTACAGCAAAGCCTACATTTGGGCTTGAACTCAGGAACACTAAGAAATAAAAGTTAATTAAAAAGATATAGCCAAAGCTATAAAGATTCGACTACAGTTGGCCCCTTAACGCTAACTAACGGCGAAACTATGAAGAGCCTAAAGAACAACCGATCGTGAAAGAGAGCTTAGCCTAAAGGTAGAGTAGCCTAAAAGGCGAACGCGCGCTTCTCAGAATCTCTGGCTCATGAAGTCAGTAGAACTTCAACTTTAGTGAAGTCAGTAGAACTTCAACTTTAAATACTTGTTCTTCTTTCATTTGCATTTAACAGCTCTTCTAACCACACGTTCCGGCCGGAAATTGTAAGCTGAAATTAAGAAGCGACAGGAAAGTGGCTTAAACTAAGCATTAACTACTATTAAAAACTTAGGATAAACCTTGCAATTTTATTACGAAATCAAACGGAGATTTCAATAGAATAACAAATATACTAAACCAATTCTTAAATTAAATAATATAAACAGAAATAAATCATTTAAAGATTGTTAGAAAATCCTCTAATTAATAATCTTTTGTTTTATAACTTGAGATAATTGTTAATCGAAATAACAACCGTGTGCTTATTTCTTCCCTCAAGTTAGTATTGATCTAACTCAGGATCGTATTTTAGTAGGAGACTATTCGTGTGTTTTATTACCTTTGGATTTAATTTACCTTACGGTTTAATTTTATCCATCGGTAACTTTTATTTGTTATTTTGGCGTTCAACGTATTGTTTCGCTCTGTAATTTCCGTGGCCATCACGTCCAGTTCAATTTAGGTTGTACCTAACTATGGTTCGTTTGTTTCGAAAGTTTTATTTATTGGTTCAGTTCGATTTGTACTATATAGATTCAGTAAATAAGGTAGCTTTATGTCCTAATAAAATTATTTTTTACATCTTGAGACTCAAGGTCTTCGAATTCTGACTGACTATCTAATTTGTGATTTAACAATTTAAAATTAGTTATGAATCTATTAATATTTCTAGAAGTGAGGAATGAAAGATAAAATATTTGGTTTTAAATAGTCTTGAATGTATTGAATTGTGATGTATACTACCTCACCGTATCAGCTGTTTAACCGAATCAGAATTAAATAATGCCAAAGTAATGATGCTACGAAAGGGATGCTAAAGTCTTTATCCCACGACAGGCATATGAAAAAGCATTAATTTTGCTCTTCGGTGAGGTAAATAAATTAAGAGAAATAAAAATTGTATTTTTAAATAGATTTCTAACGCTGAAGTATTTTGCGTTATAATTCTGAATTCCTGATATCTGATTGGTTTTAAAAAGAAATAACCGACAACTTTTTTCAAAGGATGAAAAATGGTACGCACAATTTTCTAGCATAAATCAGGGTTACGAGGTATGTTCGCTTGTAACCAAAGAAGTACCTGCACGGTGATAAAGTATGTTCACACTTTCGTATATTCTTGATCTGACTATGACTATGATCCTTTCTTGATCTGACTATGACTGGTGATGAGACTTGGTAGTCTCATATTACCACAGAGAACAAGAGTCTATCACTTGAGTGTCATTAACCCTCATCATCCCCAAAATCGAGAAAACTCCAATATACTCTCATTCAACACAAAAATCATAGCAACCGTCTTTTGGAATCGTAAAGGTGTTCTTTTGGTAGACGTCATGTCAAAAGCTCTACAATCAACGCAAATCGTTACTGTGAGACTCTAAGAAAACTCCTGCGAGCTATCCAAAACAGGAGGCCAAGAATGCTTTCTGGAGGAATTCTGCTACTTCTCGACAATGCCCGCCCTCCCACTGCTTCTGCTACTCAAAAATTGATGAATCAATTCGGATGGGAAATCTTTTATCATCCATCCTGTAGTCCATACCTTGCTACTAGTTATTTCTATTTTTTCCTTGAGCTGAAAGAGTTTCTAGGCGGTAAATACTTTAAAAATGATGAAAAGTTGGAAAATGCAGTGACCACCTGGCTTAATAAACTTAGCAAAACAGTACAGCATGGAATTCTGAAGCTCGTGACCAGATACCACAAATGTTTAAATGAAAAAGTTATTATGTAAAGAAGGGAAGAAAGCTTCAGGTATGTAACAGAATTGTTTTCCCAATAAATACTGTGGTTTTGATTTTGAATAACTAAACGGTTTTTATTTTCTCTGGATGACTCTCGTAGCATCCATCAGGTCTCTACTTCTACAGTTTGTTTGTAGTTCTTTTTGGTATGAGATATCGAGATTTTTGTTTTGTTTTGTTTTGTTTTCTCCATCTGACTTGGAGTACTGAAATGTGTTTAATCTGCTTTAGAAATTACTCTGGCGAATTATTCCTGCCGTCCGGTTCTTCTATCTTCTGCCGCCTGGCAATCAAAATATCTCGAAGATTGTTCCACACTTTTTCATATTTAAAGAAGTGATAATGTTACACTTTTCGTCAGTCACTGCGTAAACTGAACACTAAATGCTATGCTTGTTTTTCCATCTTTTCTCATAAAATCAAAACTCCACTTCGCATTCCTTATACAAACAGACGAAGGGTCTAATGCAAGTCTCCCGGAAACGGGAAATAACGTGAATGCTCATAAAAGTAATACGCTTGTTCCCGCGTAGCTTTCAAAACCTAGTTTCCTTCCAGAAGTTTTCAAAATTTTCCCCTGTGAAACTTTCATTAACAGCGTATAAATATTACATCAAATTTCTTATTTTTGATAATGATATTTACGCAATGTGTATAGTAAAGTTTCTTAACATTAAAATAACTTTTTAACGCAGAAAGCTGAAGTTTTAGAAATCATGTCTAGTTATAAAGTATTTCTCCCACCTTCTTAGCATGCCTTCGTGGTGTAGCGGTCAGCACACTCGGCGCGTATTCGAGAGGTCCGTGGTTCGAGTCCTGGCGAGAGCAACGCTCATCTTTCACTTCTTCCTGCTTCAAATTAACCTAACGTGTCTACATAGTTACTGTAAAGGGATTTTTTTGCCATCATATGAGATTTTTGCAGCGCCTCTAGAGACGGTTAAAATGCTATTGTAAAAACTATAACTATCAATGAAACAATGCCAGTGACAAACTTGCACAGCGTCACAGATTTAGTATGAAATGACACACTACATATACCAATAACGTAAGCGGATATCTCAACATGCGATTTCCAACACAGTATGACCCTAACAGCGTTGCAAAGCGTAAAACCTTTAAACCAGATTTGCATTGCTAATTATTCCAACGACGAACATTGCGAGATAGGTCTCTTGCAGGAGGAATATAGTCGTGGGAGAAAGGAGCACAATAATATGCCATACATATTCCAAACTGACTCCTATCATGAAGTGTTGTTCGTCAGTTTAGAGAAATATAGAGCATGACAAGTCCCATTCATACAGACCGATATTTGAAAATGTTCTTGTATAAGCAGCAGACACCCCAGCCTATGTACTAGTCACATATAAGCAAAATGTACACTGCTAGGACAACGGCTTGAATTTGGCCAATGACAGTCCAGATGAGGGTCACCATTAACTCCGCCCACATGAGTGATGTCACATTTCTGACGTTTGTTTACATTCTGCTGTTCGGCGTTACGAACTGCGATTTTCGAATGTGTATTTAGTTTTTCGGAATGAAAGTGTTTATATGTATATGCTTATATATCTGTATATAACGATTTAATTTAAACGAATATTCCATAATATGTGAAGAAAACATATATTTATTTTCTCATATGTCTAACATTTTTCAGTATCATACTCAAATAGACTAGAAAAATAGCTCACCCCGTAGAATAGTAACAGGACTGTTAGAGCAAAACTATTGTAATGTAAGCATATTACTATCCAGTTTGTATGTACTTGATGAAAATAATATTGTAAAGTAGTTTAAATGATACTGAAAATCCAGTCAATGTGTAAATGAATTACAAGTTTACTTTGATTATATCAGTAAAAGTATTGTAAATATGAATTCAGATAATGTTTAAATGTACACATGAATTTATGTAACTCTCATATGTAAATTGTACAAGACAAAGTTTGTAATCAACATATCTATGATACACAGGCCTTGTATGCCCATGTAATATTTATATTTATATTTTTACACGGAGGAAATATTCCCTTCTGCCAGGATGACTATTAACACTGTAAGACTTTTACAACAAAGTCAGGTCAGTGATTATCTCAGGCGGCGCTCAGTATCATACTCAAATATAAAACTTCATGCTATATTTAAAATTTATGTATATATATATATATCAATGTACCAGAGCCTGATCTTTACATTAAAAATATCACATCGCAGGAAACTAAATTTGAGATTCACATTGCACGCATTTCATTTAAATTTATATAATTTTAATTTCAGCTTCAACATTATTCATTTCCTAGATCAAATCTTAACATGGACTATTTAGACTGGTATGTTATGTTCTACATTTAGAGAAACTTCCTTCCCTGCAAAAAAGGTGCCCATCAGCAGCGAGCAGTAAAGCCGCTGAACACTGGTAGTTCGGTCTGAGATTCGAATCCCGCGAACAGGCTGGCTGCATGGAATTTTTAATGGTTTTCCCCATGTGCAACGTGTATATAAACAAATATCCCTTAGAAAGTCCTCCACAAAGGCATCCCTCTCCTTTGGCAGATAGCCCTCGAGGCATTGCCATAATCACATAAATCAAACTAAGCTCTGCAAAAAGTTAGGAACAGATTATCATTTTAACATGGTAAACCTTTTCTTTGTTATCACCTCTGAAACTGACTACTTCTCCTCAATATACAAATAAATTCTGGTACTGAACATCTCTCTGAGATGAAACGTTCTACACAAAATTAAAATCATGTAAAACTGTTGGTGGTCATTTTAGAGAGGGTTCACTGTATTTATTAAAGATAAGAAATTTATTCAACTATTTCTAAAAATGCGAATTAATCAACAAAATCTTGTATTAAGTGCTCTGTTTGTGTAAGCATATAATAATAACTTCGGAGTTTGGTTTAGAGTGTATCATGACAATTAATTACATTAGTGAATGCAATTAATTTGCTTGACAGATACGAAGAATTTCTATTGAGGAGCTGTTTTGATTGGAGGGTTAGTTTGGTTTGGTTTGGTTTATTTGATTGTGGTGCAAGGATTGACATGCAAGGTCTTGTGTGGGGGGGGATGTCTTTGTGGAGGATTTTCTATGGGAAAAACTGTCATATCCATGTTACACATGTGGAAAACCAGATAACTGCTCATGCAGCCAGCCTGTCCACCTGGAGTCAAACTCAGATTGAAATATCAGCATTCCAGTAACTTGACCGCTCAGCCCCTCTTGGGCTGTACATGGAGGGCCATGAAGGAGAATAATTAAATGCACTGAAAACTGAATTCTAAACTAAATGTATAAAGAAAGGAATGGAAATTCATTTATCAACAACTAGTTCTTATGAAATTAAAATACTGCATAAAAAAAATTTATAAAGCTATTGAATGAAAATTTTCCAATAACATATTTAAGACATTTAAGAAGTAATAGATTAATTATTTCTAATATTATTAAGTAATTTTCTTTTAGAGGAATTAAAAGATAAAAATAAACAAAAGCTTCTTTATAGAAATTATTCTACTATTAAAAATCATATACTACTGGAATTGACATCCCACCTTATCCACAATTAAATAAAATGCATTTTAAGTGATAAATCAAGTTGTGCAGAAATATTAAATATGAATACCTTCATCTTAATTATTTAAAAAAACTGAATGTGAAGATGTGGAAAATTAAGAGAAAAAAACTTTCTAGATTATTCGCTAGAAATCTGATATCCTGAAAAATGAATACACGCACACACTCACTCATATCTGTATGCATAACAGACACCTGTATTGATACATATAATTCACATGATTATATATTGGAAATATATGTATGTGTGCATGTGTGTATATACACATGCACGCATATATATATATACACACACGCATATAGAGAGAAATTTTGTAAAGTTCGAGACATAAATTTATATTTCTTCTGGAACAGTAAGGAAATAATACTTTAAAGAAAAATTTAAAAAATAGCATCACTAGAGCAAATTTACATTGCAGAGTAAAAATTTTTCATTCAAAAAACGCACTTCGTAACGTCGAACAGCAGAATGTAAACAAGCGTCAGAAATGTGACATCACTCATGTGGGCGGAGTTAATGGTTACCCTCATCTGGATTGTCATTGGCCAAACTCAAGCTGTTGTTCTAGCAGTGTACATTTTGCTTATATGCGTACTTTGGTCCATTCACACTTCAGTGGAAGAGATATCAACACTGTGGGATGCAGCCTTTTTACTTGTGCGTATGGCAAATTTTGCTTGAATTGCGCGCTCATTCATACAGTACTCATACTACCAAAAGATTAACAGAGACGACACAATTAGGGTACTGTATGTACTGCCGGATTTCTTAGCTAACATTTCAACAGACGAGCGAGGCGATGTTCAATAGCTATAAGGATATTTTAGACCGACACTACTAGCACTACTCGAAGCTTGAAAACTCAATATGGCAACAGGAGATTCGTCATCAGGTGAAGCTATCCTGAGTGATTTTATCGCTTCAATACTTAAAAAATAAAATTAACTAATATATGCAAAACCAGAGAAGAAATGCACACCACAGGTTAATAAACATTCTTCAAAATAAAATATAAATACGTCTCTCAAGATTTTTAAATTTCATACTCTGTTATGGAATATACTCAAGGTATATTAATCCTTCCTTTCTTTCTTATCTGCTTTGTTGAGAAATACGAATTTAAGTTACCAAGTCATAAACATCTGTCATTCAATTAAAACTGAAATGCCGAATATAAGTAACTGATTAATTAGTTTATTAATCAACTAATAAATTTGAGTTACTTTTTTTCCAATATTTTTCGTAGAATCTTGTAGATTTTACTTAAAAGTAAGGTTATTTCATATCCTCTGTTCCAACTTAGTGCGGTTTCTTAGTTAATTAACAACAAATAATTGATTAATTCATCCAAAAAATGTAATTGATTTAATTTTTATTGTGTTGCATTTGTATTTGTTTTTTTACCTACCTTGGGCAGAAGTAACATTTTTAATTAATATAAAATAGATTTAAAATTACCAAAATGAAATTTACGATGTTATTACATTCTACAGGAATCCTTCTGTAGAGGAATACATGTTATTTTATAGAATTATACTGGGCATTTTTGCTTTCTGTAGCATTCAAAGAATCACAGAGGAGTGACGCTGATTGAGAAATACTATCTACTAATTGTAATTTATTTTGAACATTTAGTTATTTTTCGTAATAAATAGGCTTTGCGAAATTGCGTCGCTACATTTTTATTGTCCTTCATCCAAACATAACACTGCAAATACTAAATTAGCCTGAAGAAGAACGTGTGATGCAACGCTACATCTTATCTCCTGGGACACAAGCATGTATCTGTTTCTGACAACTCCTAGGAAAAGGCAGATTTCCGAACCCAAACGCGACATGACAGTGAAATCTCTTTAGTGCCTCTTCTGCTTAATAACAGACAACGCAATCGCGGACTCAATCAAGGAATACTTCGGCTGTCGACACTCTAACCTGCTTCCTCGCAGGATTCGATATTCAGTGTTCATTTCCCTTCTGTTTTTTCCTCGTTTTTCTTTCCTCTCTCGTAGTGATCTGTAGGCTGGAAACAAGTTAGGTTTATGTATTTATTAGTTCTATTTTATATATTAGTAGCTGTTCTAAATTCAGAAACTTTACTTCCTAATTCGAGTATAAATTTGTTTGCACAGTTTATTTCTCGATTGCAGTATGGCAGAATATATTTTCAATTCGCCTGTAAAGCTCGTTGTAAGCCCAGGGATAGTTTCCACTCCGTCTTAAGCAATACGGAATAGAAATGCCCTGCTAGCAGACTATCAAATCAAGATGGAGTTATACAATATAAGCAGACTAGGTTATAAGCATACTAAAAATAACATATACGATAAACATTCAATTTTAAACAGGAATTCATCAGCTAAAATTTATATGAGAAATACTAAAAAATTCAATTGAAAATCATTATTTTGAATCGGATACCGAGTCAGAAGGAGAGCGTGCTCTACTATTAATGAGCATTCATTTTTGAAAAAAAATTGCGTCTTGTCTGTATATAAATTACTTTTGAAATATAATTTATATAGTAATGTGTACGCCAATGTCTTTTTTGCTTATAAGTTTGTACTCACTCTATCTATATAACGCGAATTTAATGCGAAAGAGCTTTTTCAAAATTAAAAATTGTAAATAGTAGACTAAAGAAGTACTATGAAGCAAGCTAATTTGGAGTCATTGCTATTGATGAACATAAAGAAGAATATTTTAGCTAAAGCAAAAATTGAAGATATAATGGAGGAAATACAGATGGAGTACAAAATAATGCGTGCACCTGTGGGAAAGTATGATGTATTTCCCACCTGCAACAGAAGTCTGCCACCTAGTGAGCGTGAAGAGGAAAATATCAGTCTCTCAACAGCAGTCACCTGCGTTGCATGTTTCGATCGAACTGTCTGTGAGAAGTTGAAATGTCAGACCTGTCAGAGTTCCAAAGAGAAATGATACTTGGAACGCGTTTAAGTGAAGCATCGGTTACGGAAACAGCAAACCTTGTGGGGTGTGCAAGGAATATGGTTTCAGTCGTTATGACAGCGTACACGAAAGAGGGTAAGACGACGTCTTCAAAGCACAACAGTGCCGAAAGTCAAAGCTGGCTGATAGGGATAGACGGGTTTTGAAGCGCATAGTAGCTCGAAAGCACAAGCAATTGTTATCCGAGATAACATCCGAAATGAACAGTCATCTCCAGGACCCCATTTCAACAAAAACTGTCAAAAGGAAACTCCATGCTGCGAACATTTATGACAGAGTGGCAATGCGTAAACCCTTGGTGACAGCAACTAATGCTTTCAAGCGACGCCAGTGGTGCAGAGATCACAAAGGCTGGGCCCCCTACAGCAGTGCCAAGAGGTAATGTGGTCAGATGAGTCGTCATTCACCCTATTTCAGACGACCGGACACGTTTATGTCTGGAGAATGCCTATAGAAGCGTTTCATCCTGACTGCCTCTTGCTGACTGTGAAGCATGGGGGTGGCGGCATTATGGTATGGGGTGCGATATCTAGGCGCGATTTTGGGCCACTTGTTATTCTGCATAGGAGGATCACATCCAATCACTATCTAAGCATTCTAGGGGATCATGTCCATCCTTTTGTCCAGACTGTATTCCCTGGGAAGCGACCACTTTTTCAAGACGACAACGCCCCTATCCACACTGCTAAGTCTATTCAAGAATGGTTCGAAGAGCATGACGATGCAACTGAACATCTCGCTTGGCTCCCTCAGTCTCTAGTCTAAAATATTATTAAACATTTATGGGAATATTTGGAATCCATACTTCGTTCCCGATTTCCACCTCCATCCGTACTTTCGGAATTAAAGATCGCTGTGCAGGAGGAATGGCTTAATATTCCTTTAAATATTTATTGTCCATCACCTTTATGCATCTATCCCATATTGCATTCAATCTGTACTTCAGTCAAAGGTTGGATAAAAAAAAGATTAAAGATTGATAACAGACTATTAGATCCTAATTTTAAATGCCAGAATTAACTTTACTTTTTCATCATTCAGCCCGCCGTAAAAATTCAAACTTGGGTATAAATAATGATTATGTGTTTTTCTTATATTATGAATTCAAAATGCCGAAAACATTTACACTGAATCTTGATACAAAAGATTATTAAAAAAAGGTAATATTAGAATTCCTTTCTTACTTCTGAAATGAAACAGTAAGAAAAATAAACTTTAGGAAATACATTTGCAAGGAAAGAATTGATAAACGTATTTCGTCAGAAAAACGGAAGTTAATGCATGAATTATTTTTCAAGATAAAAAGCATATTTCGGCGAGCAAAAGCTACAAACAGTTATTTTCGTTTTGTTCTTTTACGTAGCATTACGCAAAATCTGCCGTACATAAAAATATCATAAATTAAATTACTGAACCAAATCCTTTAATTTTGTTCTTCTATTTATATTCTTGTATAACACTGCTTGAATATGCACTTAGTTTTTTTCTTTACGAATTGCATTAGCGAGTTATGTTACTGAGTAAAGTTGAGAACAAAAAACTGGTTTTCAAATGCATTATTTTTATTCAACGAAAAAAGAAATGGCTCAACATGGCTGGTTCCAGTTTCGGTTTTAAACGTATTATTTACCTGGTACCATTCGTAAAGATCTCTTAAACAGCTAGACCCCACGAAGATGAAGACTTGAATCTTTATTGCAATTCCAAGTACTTTTCGCAAAGAAGAAACACAGCTCAAAATAGTTCAAGGGAAAACGAGACATTATCTTGTAAAATTCTCCTTAATGATGAGACAAACAACTCGGATTCGATCCTGAATGTATAGGATCAGCTATTTATATCATATTCGACATGTGAGAATGACGCTTCTAGAACATTCTAGAAAACTCTTTGTTAGGATTCCGAAGATGTGTCTTGTAGAAACTTTCAAAATGTAGTCAACTTGGCTAGATGTCACCGATTGTCATCTTCTTAAAACCAAAAGTTTCATCCAAAGGCCAAACAGGATTAACCTATATTTCCAATTCATCTTAATTATATACACAGTTCTGAAGTTTATGTCTTACTACAAAATTATGAATACTACAAAGTAATAGCGAAATTAAATGCATAAAACTATAGTTATAATCTTTAAGTTAAAATAATATAACATATGCAGCAAGTAAATGTTATATTAAAACAAATATGCGCTAAATAAATAAATAAATAAAAAATCTGAAAGCTTTCAGATTTTATATTACGTCCAGGGGACGCCCGTCCCCCATTTACACACGCATACACGTTTCGCGAGCATTGGGGCTAACGCCCCTTTAGGCTAAAAATGTTTTTAAATAGCATCTCTTTAGAATTTCGGATACACAGTCTCGCGCGCTGGAGGTAAAAATATTTTATTCCATACTGTATTGCCGCTGCTTGCTTGGAAATTGTTGAGTTTGCTAATCAAAAACTCATTTAAGTTTTACAAGATATGAAATAGGTAGTAAACAAATTCAAAATTTGGGCTTCCAGATGCCCATATTCTATTGGAGAACTAACTATATTATTCAAAATTTGATGGACCTAGGTACGGTTGTTTTTTCACAATGCGAGAAACATGCATACATTCAGGCAGATTCTTCATTATTTAATTTCTTTAAATATAATGCCGGACGATAATATTTGCTGGCAACAATATGAAAAGTGATTCAACACTTTTAGTGATTCGGCGCAAAATGTCTTCTCGAAACTAATAGCCTTTCTGAGCTAACACACCTTTGAGCTAATAAATAAAACAATACGTAGTTGCACAAAATGAACAAAAATAAAGAAATAAAGACAAATATTTACATAAAGTACAAAAATACTCTCCGGTTAGTTTTCATGCTCTATTTTTTTAGGCAAACATGTCCAGAGTATACATGCTGACCTTATAGGTCATAGTTAAAAAAAAAAAAAAAAAATCTGATGTATACACCACATGACTTCCTTTTTACGGAATATTAAATTATACTCATTTTTTCTTGCATTTCATTTAAACTTATTGAATTAAATCTACTTCGCCGATAGCGCATAAACCACAATAGAATAAATGCACTCTTTAAAATTCACTATTTTTGTTTACTATAGCGACACTCTGGCACTAGGTTCACTTAACAACGTTATATTTCGTTCATATTATAACTCAGAACGCACAAAATTTATATCATTCGGAGAATTATCTAATCGTTGCCACATGTTCTATTCAAATACTATAATAAATCTGGAACGATGTATAAAAGAAATTCAGCAAGCAAAACAAAAAAGAAACAGTTTTTCACAGACGATTCAGTATTTCTCATTCGATTAATTCAGTTCTCACGTCGCGACAAGGCAAAAATACATAAAAATTCAAAATATCTAAATTAAAAATTACGAAGTAAATCTTAAACACTTATTTCCTCGAATAAATTCCAGAATAGATTAAGTATGATTTAATTCGCAATAATAAAAGAAGGCGTTATCTTTGTTGTTGCGAGGCTCAGTTTCTCTAAATTTTCAACAAATCCGTTATTCTGCCAAGTTTCAAATGTAAATAAACATGGCCGCCATCGCAAAAATAATTAGGCTTAGGCGCACTCTAACAACTTTTAAAGCGTTAATAACTCTAACAATATTGCATGCAGATTCCTAAAGGCACAAAAACCTTAACCGGAAGATAAGAACAACATAATTCAACCATTTTTTATGCCAAAAAATGCACTATTTACAAACATATTACAGTAAAGAAACTGAGATCACTGAGCTGGGTAACAGAGTAGATATATAAATATATTGATATACGTTTGGTGCGGCCGATTGCAACCAAAATACGAGGTGCACATCTACATGTTATAGCAGTCCTATATACAAAATTTCAACGTTCTGACGCTATTCGTTTTTGAGTTATGAGTTATACGTACAGACGCCAGGAATAATTCTCTTCAGAATTCATTTTAAAGAGTTTTATAATTTTTTTGGAGGAAAAGAGTTTTTTATTCTGTCCTTACACTTACTTCTGTCCTTGCCTGCGATAGCGGTCAAAATGCATATTTTCGTTGAAATATGCTGCCTGAAACTTTTCGCGATTGCAATACTTGCTTTTTACTTCGTACAAGGAAGTAAAAATCTAAATTTAATTACACATTACGCCAGTTGCTGTTGCTTATATTATTGGGGTTTTTTAAGCATCTAGAGCAAGGATGTCAAAATCGCGGCCCACAACAAATATTTTTGGGGCCCGGCCAATATATCGGCAAATAATAATATATAATAATAAAATAACATATCGACGAAGAAAAAAAATGAAATGTTTACTGCTAAGTAATTAACGATAATTTATTCAGTGTTGTTAGATTACTCACAGCGAGCTGACACACACACTACTTAAATTACAAATGCGTGTGAGTAGCTTGCGTTCAGCTACCTTCGGCTTTTGGGGGACACGTGCACTCAGAACTTGTACGCATCCCCCGATAGCCGAATGTGGCCGAACTCATGGTCTCAGTTTTCCAATCATAGTTTTGTACGATATATTGGTGCATGCATGTGCATGCACTTTGCTTTATTATTAATTATTACTTAATTCATACTGTTACGGATTTCATAGTTATTTATTTATTTAGTTTTTTTTTTTTTTTTTTTTTTTTTTTTTTTTTTTTTTTAATTTAGAATTGTAATTAGATCTGCTTCATGTTGCCTTAGCAACGGAAACGATTTTTGAAAAGACAGCTGCGTTGGAAGGTTAAAAATAGAACAGCGCGTGCATTTAATACCTAATAAATAAATATCTCGTAATTGCTGTTGCCATCCACAAAAATCCAGATATTTATAGATGTTTCTAGTATATTCGAGAAATTAATTATAAAGCTTATAAAAGCCGAGAACAAACAACTCATCTCAGTAGTAGGTGTAGTTCTAGCGAACTGTTTGTTTACTTAATGCTATGATTGATTTGTAGCGAATTCGCTGTGAGATAGAATTAGTTTCTCTGTTTTGAATTGATTTTTGCTAAACGTTTGACATTTTGTGATATTGTTAGAATATTTTTGAAGAAATATTTCAGCATTTTGATTTTTCTCTTGTGGAAGGAATAAATTTTTGTTAACTTTTTAACGTTAACCGTGTTTATTCCAGCCCTTTGTATTCAGTATGTCTATATCAAAACCAAGTGGTAGTAAAATTAAACGAAAAATCGCTGACGAACATAGAATATTCCAAGTAAAATGGGAATTAGAATATTTTTGCTGTGAAATAAAAGATAAAATAATCTGCTTGATATGTAATAATACTATTAATGTACCAAAGTTATATAATATTAAACGTCATTACGAACAACACAAATCGAAATATAACAATTACGAAGGATTAATGAGAGAAGAAAAGTTGAAAGAGCTCAAGTTAGGAGTGAAAACGTAACAGTCCATGTGTAGTAAAGTATTGCAAGAAAGTGAAGCGGCGGTACATGCAAGCTACGTCTTGTCCGAGTTGATAGCTAAACATTCGAAGCCTTTTACTGACGGTGATTTCATCAAGGAATGCCTAATGAAAGCTGGAGAAATTGTTTGTCCTGGAAACGTGAAGGCTTTTCAATCAATTTCATTGTCTCGAAATACAGTTGCGGAAAGAGTTACTGATTTAGCCGCGAATTTAAGTGATCAGATCAAAGCAAAATCTTCTAGTTTCGAAAGTTTCTCCATTGCCTGTGACGAGAGCATGGACATTAGTGGCAAAGCTCAATTAGCAGTGTTTCTTCGTTCTTGTGACAAGAATTTTAACATTTTTGAGGAATTACTGGAACTAATACCGATGCCTGGTACTACCACAGGAGAAGATATATTTACTTGTGTTTTTGGACTTCTGCAGAAATACAATCTACCTTTGACAAAATTAAATTCTGTAGCTACAGATGACGCTCCATCAATGACCGGGAAAAACAAGGACTTCGTAGCATTACTAAGGAAAAAACTTAGTGAAATTCACGGTTCAAACATTCATCATATACATTGTATTATACATCAAGAAGTTCTATGCACGAAAGTAATAAATATGGAGAATGTTTTGTCATATATAAAAAAAAGTTATAAATTTTATAAGATCTCGAGGTTTAAATCAGCGTCAATTCACTGCTTTCTTAAGTGAGTTAGATAGTGAATATTCGGGTTTGTCCTACTATACCGAGGTACGTTGGTTATCTTGCTCCAAGATTCTCAAACAATTCTGGGATTTGAAAGAAGAAATATGTCAGTTTTTAAAAACGAAAAATCAAGATGTAAGTTTGTTTTACGATCCAATATGGAAACAAGATTTATCTTTCTTGGTTGATATAACCAAACACTTAACCGATTTAAATTTATCGTTACAAGGAAAAGATCATATCATTACGAACATGTTTGTCATAATTAAAGCATTCAAATGTCAACTAGTTCTTTGGGAAAAACAACTTAAAAATGAAGATTTGACGCACTTCCCGACGTGCAGCATGAACAAATCAAGTTTAGACGATACTTGTTCGTATCGAAAATACGCAGAAAAAATTGCAAATTTAACAACTGAATTTGAAACGAGGTTTAATGAATTTAGTTCCCTCGAAGACAATTTTTTTTTTCCCCTTCGATTTTCTCAATAAGTATTGACTCAATACCTAGCCATATGCAAATGGAGGTGATCGAGATTCAATGCAACTCAAATTTGAAAGCAAATTTCATTGAAGTGGGCGTGCCTGAATTTTACAAATATTTACCAGCCAGGTTTGAAAATACTCGAAAATTCGCATATGAAATTATTTCCATGTTTGGTAGCACTTAATGAAATTATCGGTGCGAGCAGTTATTTTCAGTCATGAAAGGTAATAAGTCTCCTATTAGAAACCGTATTAATGATGCTCAGCTTGGGTCAGCGTTGAAAGTTATCACTGCAAACAAAATTTCTCCCGAAAGGAAAGATCATAGCAGAGAAGAGATGTCAAGTATCAGGACGTAAACATTAAATTTTTCTTGTTCTTTTCTATATAAATATATATATATGTTTATTATTGTATTATTCGAAATAAATCTACGTTTCTATGAATATTGATTTTTTTTTTTTTCCCCCGGCCCGCCTAAATTTAAACCTTGTTTGTTTGGCCCAAGTGTACCTATGAGTTTGACATCCCTGATCTAGAGTCTGGGTGTAACCTTTTTTAATTTAAACTTATTTTACTGTCCAATAGTTCATAAATAATTCTCATTAATATTTAAATAATGGAAAAAGTATTATATCTTATTATTACTTTTAACAAAATATAGCCTAATAGCAAACCTTATTATCAAAGCATTCGTTTCTAAGTATTATATTTTATTATCTACTACTAAATTTATTACTTGTACCTGTCTTACAGCTTTTCATATAATTTTTAAAATGTATAATAATATACATTTTATTTTTTACGAGATACAACTTGGTTTTCATTAAGTGTATAAATACTCATAAAAATGTATAATATATTTTTCTCCAGAATTTAGTATTTATTTAAGATTCAAATAAAAATTTCATTACTATCACATATTTTCATCTTTTCCGCAGAAGTAAGTTGGTGATATATACAGCATGATTGTTTGTGAAACAATTTTAAAAACTCGATGCCTTTAAGAGAGATATTCTTTGCATGCAGTTCATTCTTTTAAAAGGAGATCCACCCCCACCCCCTCTCAGAGGAAGAAACGCATTTTTAACTAAAATACACTGCTCGACATAGAAAATGCAACACCAAGAAGGAGTGGTCAGAAAGTGATGAAATTTGGAAAAAAGACAGAGACAGCAAGCAGCAATAAGTGGTCTTTATTTAAAAATGATTAGTCAGAATACAGAGCGAGAACGGCGTCGGCTCAGTAGGATGTAGGACCACGGACAGCGATGCACGAAGAAACACGTCTAGGCATAGAGTCAATAAGAGTGCAGATGATGTCCTGAGGGATGGTTCTCCATTCGCTTTCAACCATTTGCCGCAGTTCGTCTTCTGAACGAGGCGGAGGCAGAGTCTGCAAAAGGCGTCCAATCACATTCCACACAAGTGCGATAGGTGACAGGTCAGGAGAGTATGGTGGCCAGGGAAGTACCTGCATATCTTGCAGAACATGTTGGCAGATGCGAGCACTGTGTGGTCGGGAGTTATCCTGCTGAAAAATTGCATTAGGCAGCTCCTGAAGGTAGGGGATTGCCACCGGCCGCAGTACATTATCCAAGTATCGTTGGGCCTTCATAGTGCCCTGAATACGAACTAGAGGTGACCTGGAATCGCAAGCAGTAGCGCCCCAAACCATTATGCCACGTTGTCGCGCGGTGGGGCGTTCCACAGTTACTGCCGGATTAGATCTGTCTCCACGTCGACGCCACACACGTATGCGACGACTGTCACTGGATAAACAGAAGCGTGACTCATCTGAGAACTGGACGTTTCGCCATTCTGTCATCCACATCGCTCCAGTCCGGCACCATTCTACACGTTGGTGTCTATGCTGTGAGGTCAATGGCACTCTTCTTAACGGACGCCGTGAGTGCAGACCACGTTCAACCAATCGATGAGAAATGGTTCTGGTCGACACGAGAACATCCGGGGTATCTTGCATATGCTGCACAATCGCGGTACAAGTGACTTGCGGGACCGCCACAGCTTGTCGGCGAATGCGTCGATCCACGTGTGCTGACGTCACTCTGGCTGCACCTGCACCCCTCCTTCTTCCCACATTTCCTTGTTCCAACCGTGTTCGCCATAGCCGATGCACCGTGCTCGCATCCATGTGGGTATCAGCTGCGATCTGACGTAAGGACCAACCCTCCCTTCTCAGTCCGATCACCATACTTCTCGTAAAATCGTCTACCTGCGGGAAGTGCCTTCGTTAACGAAGGCCTGACATTCTCTCCTATTACACGTATCATCCGGGACAAAAACCAACTTTCTTCGATAATTCGTCTGGCAGAAATAACGACACGAATATTGCCCATTCTGCACGTTCCTTCCCTTACATCTTACTTCACATGCGTCGGAGAGCTGCGCATTTCACATCATTCGCGATGATGTGACTCAGTGACATGCGTCTACTCTAAAATTTGCATAAATTTCTGACCACTTCTTCTTAGTGTTGCATTTTCAATGTCGAGCAGTATTTGCAGCAACTTACCACTGTTTATTCAAGAACGCAGCTATATAGAACAACTGTCCTAGAACAATGCTTAAAAATATAGTAAAACTGAAAATTGAAATATTTACATATCACAGTAATGTCAAATTAAACTCTTAAATTCTCAAGTTATCCGAAATTTTAAAGCAACAATGAAATTTAACCGAAAATTTTTGCTTAAAATTCCATAAATAAGTCAAATAATAAAGTAATAAATAGCTTGTTTTAGTAAAGCTTTTACAAATATCTATATTTCTCGCTTAACTAATCTGCAAAGATTTCAATTTGCTTGGACGAATCAGTTTATAAGTTATTTCTCCCGACTTCTTAGCATGCCTTCGTGGTGTAGCGGTCAGCACGCTCGGCGCGTATTCGAGAGGTCCGTGGTTCGAGTCCTGGCGAAGGCATTACTCATTTTACCTCTTTCCTGCTTTCAAAAAATATCTAATGTCTCCTCAGTAGCGACCAAGCTGAAAAAAAAAAATTGTTGGATGATGATTCTCCACCACCATGATTTGGCGACTGGGTTTCCTAATTCCCAGTCGCCCTTTAAAAGGGGGAGTATATAAGGCATTTCTCCCACCTTCTTAGCAATCTTTCGTGGTGTAGTTGGCAGCACGCTCGGCGCTTATTCGAGAGGTCCGTGGTTCGAGTCCTGGCGAGGGCATTGCTCATTTTTCCTCTTTCCTGCTTTCAAAAATACCTAATGTCTCTACAAGTTTTAAAATGATATTCAGACAAATGTTACTTACAGAGAATTTTTAAGCCAGTCGGGTATGTTCCACAAGCCTGTGTCCTCCTCTCTCCTCAGTTTCTTTATTATGGGTTGCAGCTGAAGAACTTGTCAGAGCCATTTACGGTCCTATGTTTAGATTATTGAAAATCGAAGCAGAAGGGAAACGATGGGCTTTGAAGAAAGCTGTCTTCATTTTTTATTAGTATTATTATTTTTATTTTTAGTCTCAAGAGGCTTTGTTCCAGATGAACTATTGTTTTCGTTTTGCGATTTTGCATTGGTTCACTATAAATGTCCGTTTCACTTTTCAAACTGTTGCCACCCAATGTTAGAGTCCTGCATTATATTTGAAGAAATTAAATAATGAAAAATCTGCATAAATGTATGTATATTTCTTGCATTATGATAAGACAAAGGTACACAGAGCCATCGAATTTTGAATGACGTTATCCTGCTGCGAATATGGGCATGTGGAAGCCCAAATTTGAAATTTCTTTTATTATCGATTTTATATTTTGTAAAACTTTAACGAATTTTTTATTAACAAGCTCAAGGATTTCCAAGCGAGCAATGGCAACGTTGTACAGAAAAAAAAATTTATCTCCATCGCGCGAGACATTTTATCGTAAATTCTAAAGATATGCTCAATTTAAAACTATTTTGCGATATTGCTCTAGAACTCAATTTTATGGTTAAAGTGAGAAGAACGTTACATTCAATAAATAAACGTAACAGACAAAATGTTTAAAAAACGCCCCTTTGGACATAATTTAAAATCTGGAACCTTTCAGATTTTCTTTTCTTTTTTAATTTTATTTTGTTCATCATTTTTGATCGCAATGCAATGGCTGCGGGATTTTTAATTTTAAGAAAAAGGTCCTGGGTTAAACTCGTATATTTCTTAAAACAAACGATTCGAAGCAGAAAAATTAGAATGGGCAAGGTGGAGAAATTTAACAATGGCGGCTCAATGAAAATTTAAAGCAAAGCTAAGAATATTTTGTTTCATTTACACTAGAAAATATTTTCATATATAGTATTTCTAAACTTTCTATGGGTATTATGTTCGAATTAATATATATAAGTCTAATAACTAACACTACAGTGTGTGGTAACGTCTAATAGGATTAATTTCTCATACTACTTTAGTCTGATAAATGATGCATTCAGGTTAGATAAGCGCAATTTTTCGCGTGATACGCTAATATTGTGACTATAAGAGTGCAGCGAAACTCTTGAGAGCTGAAATTTTTTCTTTCATTTACATAAGGAGTTAAATCATGTGAAACATCAGTTCTTTCATTTAGTTCTTTAAAAACTGAAATAGCCCTTGTTGATTTGTATTTCCGAACGTGACAAAAATAATGAGGAAAATAAACAACACATTAAAAGTATTCAAAAAATATTTAAAATATTTTAATATTCTTTAAGTTTCTGAAGAATTATGCAAAACAAATTGACTTGCCGGAACAAAAGCGCAGATTAAATTATTGTTATGTTAAAAACTGGCAATGTAACAGAGATGAAAAGATTACGAAAATAAATTTAAAGCACAGTGCTTGGAACTTCCGAAGCTCTTTAATATATACTGGGAACGAATGAAATTCGGAGGTTAAGACTTCTCGGAAAGGAAAAAATTAATAATTTATCTTCACATCTGTTGCAAGCGTAATTGTCACCGAACTTCAACGATTGTGTCATCTGCTTAATCAAAATCCTATTAATTCTCAAATTTCTCAGCCACAAGTAATATAAAGCACTTAGTTTTGAAAATAAAAAGGATACTTTCCAAAGAATGTTTCATTGCCCTTTCGATAATGACCTTCAAGATTTACACAACCATTTATTAAAAAAAGAAGAAAAGAAAGAAACCGAGAATTTCGCCTGGTGACCTAGATTAGTCGTAATTTTTTTCAATTAGTGTAGTTGCACACAAAGGATTTAAACAATGGACCTGTTAAAAAGAAATTTTAAATTCTGCTTAATAAAATTACCCTCCCATTAATAACATATTATATTGCATTTTTGTCTAGGATATTCCAAATGATCGCCTTAATCAAATAAAAGATTAAATTATCAGGTTCAGTTTGTAGGGTTTATATTTATTTTAACTAACATTTATTTTAAGCTATCTTTCCTGTCAAGCCTTTACTTTCCCCTAGAATTGCCAATGCCATAGTATCTAAATTGTAGTAGAACGCGCAGTGTACAGAAAGAGGCGCAGCCCCCCATCCACCTAATCGATTTGATTTTATGACTTTTAAAACGCGCAGTGTATTCAAATTTTAGCAGAAGTACGTTGAGTTTAAATAGAAGGGAAACGAGATCGTATGTGTGCTTCTTGAATCACGAGCGTGAAGGCTGCTAGGTAGAAATTTAAGAACCGCGCGTTTCGGCCTGTGTGCCTATTTCGGCAGTTCGTTGAATCTTCAACTGCTTAATCAGTAAGCTTGCTGAATCTCAGCTGTATCTTAGAACGCGGTTAAGTTAGTTACGATTTTAGAGCCTCGTAGGTAGTGATCTCGTTATTTATTCATTCTGTCATTTATTTTTAGTTTCACATTTCTGTTTTGTTAAACCGCCTGGTCGGCGTAATTTGTGAGCGTCAAATGAACGCAGTTGTTATGTCTAAAGTGGAATAAAAAGGGATTTAAACCCTTCTTACGAGTTTGTGTAATTTACTTTTCATAGCAGTCACTACTATTCTTGCTGACAACTTGGGGCCTCGCAACACTATATTGGCGCCCTAACATCTTACGAACTTAGATGGCCGAAAACTGGATGGAAGCTCCTGTAAAACTCCAACAGCAAGAAATGGCGAACCAGTTAGAAGGATTTGGATATCTGGTCCAAACGATGAGAGCATCTATCAAGCCAAACGTCAATTTCGACGGAAAAAAGTCGGTGGCGATATTTTAGAAGGCTTTGAAAATCACTTCCAGTTATACCCTGTGCCTGAAAGACAAAAAGTTGCCATTGCCACGTCTGCACTAAGAGGACAGACCTCACTATGATGGAAGAGTATAGGGAAATTTTTATTAGGAGAATTCGGAGGTCAAACATATACCTTTGAAATTTTTAAAATATCATTATTAAAGGCTTTCCCCATAGTGAAAGACCAAGCAAAGCTAGAAGCCGAACTGTATAGTTTTTATCAACGTAATATAGAAGATTTGACGGACTTTATTCTGCTAAAAGTTAAGCTGACAAACATGCTGTATGGGAAGAAATCCGACGCGGAGATAATTGAAATAATATTACAAGATTGCTACCTGCTGTCCAAGATTACTTAGAAATCCGAAATCCAAGCACCTTGCAGGAACTCTTCGAGTTGGCGGTCAAGTTCCAAAACCGAAGAATAGCGAAAAAATCTAGAGGGGCATCGTATTCTCAAGGTCACCGAAGGCAATTCTCAAATCAACAGACCGGAAACACAAATCGCTCTTATGGGGGAAAGAGCTATCAAGCCAACTCATCGAAGCTAGAAACTCAAGGCGCAAAAAGGAAATTTGAAAAAAACCGTCCGCGTACCCAAAAGACTGAAGTTGAAAGGAAAGCTTTAAACGAGTAGAGGGACCTATAAAAGCGAGGGTCCAGACCCCGGAAGTTTCGAAAAAACCCTCAAGAAGATACTTAAACACGGTCGTGGTAAAGAATTCCCAATTACCAATTATACAAGTCTTGGTTGGCGATGTACCAGTAGAAGCCCTCATTGACACAGGGGCAGAAAGTTATTTTATGAGTGATACATTTTTCAAGAAGAATTTTAATAGGTTACGATTATTTAAAAAAAAACACAGAAATTATAGCGGCCCGAGGAAAAACCTGTCAATGTATCGGGAAATTATCATTAAAAATACAGATAAAAGATCCAAGCCTTAAAGTATTAATTTTTGTGGTGAAAAGTTTACAGAATCCAGTCATCTTAGGCATGGAGTTTTTAAAGGCCGCGAAAGCCAAGCTAAATTTTCAGGAGAATTCGATTCTGCTGGAAATGGATCGGAGGGTGGTGGAGCCAGTGAAACAACCGCAGGTACACCTTAGCCATTTGAATGTCCATGAAAGCCAAGCCATCCAGCAAGTGGTGAGTACTTTTTCAAACTTGTTTTCAGAACGGCCTGGTAACTGTCAAATTGTAACACATGATATACAACTAACTGCCGATAAACCCTGTAGGACTAAACCGTACCGGTATGATAAACAGAAAGAGCAAAATATTGAGAAACACATTCAGGAAATGCTGCAGAACCAGATAATAACGCCCATAAATAGTGAGTACGCGAGTGCAGTCGTACTATGTAGGAAAAAGAAAGATTTCCCTCCTTCGGATAAAAGGGCTTGGAGGTTTGCTATCGATTACAGAAAGCTTAATAGTATTACTAAGTTCCCGGTTTACCCTTTGCCTGTAATAGAGGAAATTATTAAAAAGATTAAGTCTACGAGATACATGACTACGTTGGACTTAACGTCTGGCTACTATCAAATAGCTATGAGACCCGAAGACATACATAAAACCGCGTTTATCACAAAATCGGGCACTTATGCATTTTTACACATGCCCTTTGGGTTGTGTGGGGCCCCGTCAACATTCCAGAGAGATAGACATTGACAACATGGACATTGTTCTAAAGCCTGTCCTAGGAAAATCGACTTTAATCTATCTAGATGATATAATTATAACGAGTAGTACGTTGGAGCAACATATTAAAGATCTGGAAGAGGTTTTTAAATTATTAAAAGAGGCCGGTCTTACAATTAACGAATCAAAATGCAAGTTCGCGACTAAAGGATTTAAATATCTGGGTTATAAAATTTTGCAAAAGGGTATAGAAACTCAGGATTCAAAAATAAAAGCCATCAAGAATTTCCCATCTCCTAATACCGCCAAGAAACTTTCTTCCTTCCTTAGGTTATGTTCTTATTATCGGTCGTTCATAAAAGATTTCGCGAACATTGTTGAACCGTTGTTAGTTATTAAAAGAAAAAAAAGTAAGTTTACGTGGACAGCAGAAGCAAATACAGCATTTGAAAGGTTAAAAGAAGCACTCATCAATGCCCCTGTTTTGAAATTCCCGGAAGGGGACGAAAACCTGGAATTTGCAGCAGATGCGTCGGACTATGCCGTAGGTGCGGTTCTCATGCAGAATGGCCACCCTTTGGCATTTTTTAGTAAAACGTTGAACCCTACACAAAGGAATTATACAGCTACAGAGAGAGAAACATTAGCCGTATTAATGGCTGTACACAAATTTCGAGTTTATTTCGGCAAAGCGCCAGTAACAGTCTTTTCGGATCATGCGGCTGTTGGTAGACTTTACTCGGGGAAAAACCTAACGCCCAGGTTAATAAGATGAGCTTTAAAACTTCAAGAATATAATCTAATAATTAAATATAAACCAGGGAAAGAAAATAATGTAGCTGACGCACTATCCCGAATAAAACTGGACGATGAAAGGAATAAACTCAAATGCGCTGTGTTGACTTCTAAAATTTTACATTCTAGAGAAACAATTATTGCTGAACTGAAAGCTGATCCTGAATTTGGAAGTATTTATGCTTATTTAAAAGACCCCGAAATCTTTGAACATACAGATGTCGCCGCAATAAGAAGTAGAGCAGAAAACTAGGAAATAATAGATAATTTATTGTTTTATACGAAATCAACAAACGGAAATTTTGAGTATAGACCAGTCATCCCAGCCTCTCTTCGATTGAGCGTTTTGAAGGAATTACACGACGCGCCAACATCGGGTCATTTAGGGGTCAGAAAGACTATAAAAAGGGTACGCGAGGCGGTATATTTCCCGCAATTATACAAAATAGTAACAACGTATGTCAGGTCCTGCAACCAATGTCAATTAATAAATGATATTAATTACATCCCGGCCTGGTACTTAAATAGCATTCGCGCTACATTTCCGAATGAAATTTTAGGCATAGATCTTCTTGGTCCTTTCCCCCAGAGTGAGTTAAATAAAAATCGTTTTCTTTTAGTAATTGTAGGTCATTTTTCAAAATGGACAGAAATTGTTCCACTTAAACGCGCATCAGCCAAAACAGTCGCAGATGCATTCTTACACAGATACATTTTAAAATACGGTGCACCGATAAAAGTCATTAGCGATAACGGTAAACAATTCGTTAGCCAAATATTTGAAAATATTTGCACTGGACTTGGCATACGCCATATCAAAATGGTTCCGTATAGACCACAGGCAAACATAGCAGAAAGAGTTAATAAAAATATTGTAAAAATAATTCGAGGCTATGTTAGCACACATCACAAGCGCTGGGATGGCTACATAAATGAGTTAGCTTATGCTTTAAGAACAGCAAATCATGATGATACTAGTGGAAAAACTCCAGCAGAATTATTTTTAGGACGTAAGTTAATTACGCCACTAGATAAACTATTCTTTGTGCAACAAAGGGAAGAAGAATTCAAACAAAAAGATATACAGAAACTTATTGATCAGGCGGTTAAAAGTTCAGATACGTCAAGAAATAGACAGAAAGTGTACTATGATCGAAAACGTCGGGAAGCAGATTTTAGAGTAGGCGATAAAGTGTTAAAGCGGAAATTTTCTTTGTCAAGTGCCCCAGATAATTTCACTGCAAAATTGGCTCGAAAGTTTGAAGGCCCCTATGTAATACAGGAAATCAAGGGAGTCGTATTGTACCTTAAGAACGAGAGAGGGGAAACCTGTAAAGCAAGTCCCGACCAGGTGAAAAAATATTATAATCAAAATGATTTTGAAATCCTTAAAAGTTTCTTTCAGGGCTCAAGCGCAAAAGAAGTGGAAATTCCAGAATTAACGCCACCCGCTCGACCACCCAAGAAGCAGAGAACAGAAGAGGAACCTAGCCCTTCTACAAGTCATTCTAGGGTTCGGAAAAGAAAGAAGGAAAATGGTCACACTCCAACAATCAAGAAGTGAAGGAAATCAACGCCGCCTCGTAAAGAATCTTTGGTAAACAGGGAAAGACCAGTTACAAGTTCCCACTGTAGAAAATCTTAGTCGAGGAAACCCCTTTCAGGGCCAGATAGTCAGGAGCAAACAAGGCCACCGTGCATGAGAAGAAAAAGACAGAAAGGGAAACGAAAAGATTGGCACCAACAGAAAAAATTGAAGCAAGAATCCAGACCGGAGACCGCCAAGACCAGCCGTCCAGGGGCCAAACGGAAAAGACAGGAACCCGAAGACTACCACCCCAAGAGGCCGGTGTACAGAGGGCGAAAAAGAAAAGTCCCCATGGAGGAAACTCAAAGAACCCAATAGCGGAAATTAACTTCCATGAACTCTGTAACTTGGGATCAATTTTGCCAGAAGAGGATGTCGGAGTTCCAAGCATCAAAAACTCAAACATAAGTTAAAATCTTCTATAAATTTTTCTTTTGTTCCGAAATGTTATGTGTAAATACGAAGTTCTATGTGTTAACGGAAGTCAATTTGTCTCGGTTGAGACTTAGTTTTGTTTACTGTAGTTAGCTAAGGCAAAAGCATTATTTTCTTTAAGTGTAAAATCTAACAGCAAGCAGTTCCTGTTGGTCGAAAGACTAGTTCTGTTATGTTAAAGCCAAAATTTGGCCGAAAGTAAAATAACTTCGTATTCTTGTATTAATGGAAAATTTAGTTTCAGTGCCGCCAGCTTGGCGAAGAAAGCGTGAAGTAAAATTTTATTTTTATCTTATTCATCTTATTGTAAATTGTAAAAATCATATGTAAATATAGGTAAATACTTGAAAGTTATGTAAAAGTAGAATTTAGTCTAGAAGCATAAAATTTTAGATGCTAAAAGTAAATGCTCAAAAGAAACGAGTTCAAATCTAAGTATTAAACAGTAAATAAAATCATGCTTTAGAGCGAAAGCCTGCATGTCTAAAGATGAATGAGGGGGAATTTAGAATGAATGTGTTTTGTAGGGTTCTCCACCTACACTTGAATTTTAAGAATATTAAACATAGCTCATCGAGTTTCAGTATGTTCGATTAAGGTGTGTCATATTTGGTCGTTGAATTCTAACAAATCATTGTGGTTAGGGGAAGTGTTGTAATGCAAAAACACGAAGATTCCCGTTTGACACCACACATGGTGGAGAACCAGGGTAAAGTTAAATTCATGTTTGAATATTTGAATGAATGTGAATGTAAGCAGTTAAATAAGGAAAAGAAAAGGACAGAATACGAAAATGTATCGAGTGTTAAGAAAGTGTAAATCATAATGTATTTCGAATATACTGATACTTATTCCTTCCAGATGCTGGAAGGAAGAGAAAAAGATTGATTGATGAAGACCAAAGGATCCTGTAAGAAAATATGGTATTTTAATCATCTACAGAAACGATTGTAATGTTTTAGGTAAAAGTTTGTTTTTGTAAACGGAGCTCTTGAGTTTTAGGTCAGAATATGGAAACTTTACCACAGGTCGTTTCTAGGACCTACTTCCAAGTTTACCAAATTCTGGAAGCGCCAAATGTAGGGTTTATATTTATTTTAACTAACATTTATTTTAAGCTATCTTTCCTGTCAAGCCTTTACTTTCCCCTAGAATTGCCAATGCCAGAGTATGTAAATTGTAGTAGAACGCACAGTGTATTCAAATTTTAGCAGAAGTAAGTTGAGTTTAAATAGAAGGGAAACGAGATTGTATGTGTACTTCTTGAATCACGAACGTGAAGGTTGCTAGGTAGAAATTTAAGAACCGCGCGTTTCGGCCTGTGTGCCTATTTCGGCAGTTCGTTGAATCTTCAACTGCTTAATCAGTAAGCTTGCTGAATCTCAGCTGTATCTTAGAACGCGGTTAAGTTAGTTACGATTTTAGAGCCTCGTAGGTAGTGATCTCGTTATTTATTCATCCTGTCATTTATTTTTAGTTTCACATTTCTGTTTTGTTAAACCGCCGGGTCGGCGTAGTTTGTGAGCGTCAAGTGAACGCAGCTGTTATGTCTAAAGTGGAATGAATAAAAAGGGATTTAAACCCTTCTTACGAGTTTGTGTAATTTACAGTTCATAGCAGCCACTACCATAGTTGCTGACAAGTTGGGGGCCTCGCAACACTATAAGGCAATCGCAACATGGATAATCAGCACATAACTATATGCCATAATTCGATTACTGTGAAAAATATCACGTCTGAACTGTAAAACATAATTACTGCGATCTGTTCGTAACATTGAGATTAATATCTCTGAGGTCAAAATAGCTCGAGAATTCTCACTCATTTAAGCTAAATAGCGAGATAATATTTTAATCACCACTTCCACCGAAATCCTGATAAATCATGGATGTCAAACAAGGCAGAGGTCTTGCGCTACTGTATAACAATGCAAATTTTATCGGTGCAATAAATCAACTTACGATAGTTTTCCGTAATTATGCAAATGGAATTAAATCGGTATCTCTAAATTAAAAGATACCACTACATATGGGGAAGAAAGAGTTCTATAAAAGAACCAGGCCGAAACGAAGATCCCAAATGGTGGAAACCAACTGCGTTTACATTTATCGCTTGACTTGCGCTTTTAATTGAAAATTCTACAATAAAAACTTGAAAAATTTAATAATAAGAAAATTTACAAAAGGAATGAAACCTATTTCAAATGATATACAGGGTGTCCGAAAAGTCTTTCCCTGATTACATAAATTGATAACTCAGGCTAGAAGTAAGATATAAATATGAAACTGGTGTCTAATTGTTTACAAACTATCAAAGTTTTTTTCACACATCAGTAAACTTCCACATGAGCACCCTTGGTAGCACGTAGCACATCTAGGCGATATTCAATTTCCGTCCACACATTAGCCAACATCACTGGAGGGATCGATTCAACGACTGTGGTTATCCGTTGCCGCAGGGTTTCAAGATCTGGTACACGTGTTCGGTAGACTTCGTCCTTGACATAACCCCATAAAAAGAAGACTAATGGGGTTATGTCAGGAAAGCGTGGAGGCCAAACCGTTGGCCCATCACAACCAATCCATCGCCCAGGAAAGGTCATATCGAGATAGGCACGGACGTCCAAAACCCCAATGAGGCGGTGCACCGTCTTGCTGAAACAAGACATCGAGGTGATACTGAAGCAGCTGAGGATCAGCATACAGTTGCAACATGTCCAGATACACTGCAGATGTGATGGTAGCCTCAGCGAAGAAGAATTTCCCGATAATTCGATGGTGGAATAGCGTGCACCAAACATTCACCTTTGGAATACCTCTGGTGCACTCCATGACCTCGCCAGGACGTTGTGAACCCCAAATGCGCACATTATGGCGATTCACTACTCAACTGACAAAAAAGGTCGCTTCGTCGGAAAAGGCAATTCGTCTGAGATAACCATCATCGTTCTCAATACGTAATAGCATTTCGACCGCGAAGTCATATCGACGTGTACTGTCATTGGGCAACAAGGCCTGAACGATTTGCACTTTGTATGCACGAAACAATAAACGTTTGTGTAAAATGTCATGGAGAGAGCTTTTTGGTATCTGTAATTCACGTGAGGCCCTGCGCACCGATTTCTTCGGATTTCACAGAAAAAACTGCCTCACAGCTTCCACCCTGTCTGCTGAGGTTCTGTGTCGACCAGACCTCGGAAGGTCAGCAACCGATCCTGTGTTCTTGAACTTCTCATACCAGGCTTTAATGCTCTTGACATCAGGTGGATTCCTTCCAAATGTTGTCTGGAATTGTCTCTGCACTTTGGTTGATGATCGTGTCTTATGGTACCACAGGACACACTGTGCCTACTCCTGATTGGTTAACATGGCTTCTTGGGCGCTGCACCTCATCGACTACTTACGTACTGCGAACCTAAAACAGAAAAAAAACTTTGATAGTTTGTAAAAAATTCGACACAAGTTTCATATTTGTATCTTACTTCTAGCCTGAGTTATCAATTTATGTAATCAGTGAAAGACTTTTCGGACACCCTGTATAGTAATACAGATAACTAACTTACAGTTATACATAAATAATATGACGGACATAAAAGATCATTTGAAAAGTCTTATACTTGGAGCTAAATGAGAAAAACTCTAAAGTAAAGCATAAAATTAATAAAGCAACAACCTAGTATTTAGCGTAGAAGTTTAGTCAAAACTCTATCGATTTCGTGAACGCACATGTACAGGTCCTTCTTCATCAGCAGCAAAGAAATCTGCAACGAAGGGAAAGCCACGGTTGCCTCTATACCAAAAAGGAATAAAGGCAACGGAGTAGCGCCATCTGTCGGCAGAAACAGTAAACGAAAGTTAAAAAATTAAGTTAGAATTTTAAAAGCATTAGGAAACTCTGGATTAGAATTAAAGGCATTAACTAAACAAGATATTTTTTTATGAATATGAAAAGCTTTAAGAATTTGTTCTTTCTTCCCGTTCTTCTGAAGACATTTCTCCCACAATCGCCTTTTGTTACTGCTTCCATAGTTGTTGTAATTCTTGCTTGTTGGGCTCGCTTTTACGGCCCTTTAGTAAATTCTGAACGTCATTATTACTAACTTCCTAGCCTAGAAACACAACAACAACAATAACAAAAGAAATCCTAGGTGTCAAAGCGCTCAAATTTTCTGCATACAACACAATCTGGCCATCATTTTCTTCAATACGAATTAGGGGTATTTTATATCTCCTGCTGTTATGCTTTGTTAATGAGAATTAAGTACTAGAAAATATAAAAATCATGTTTCTAGAATTCTCTGCCTGTTAATTATATGGTATAAGTTATCTTAAAACTCATTGAAAAATCACTTGTTAGCCACTTAAGTGTTCGTAATTCGAGATATCGTTCGTCTTCCGGGCCGTTCAAGTAATTTGTTCGTGAAGCGAGGCATTTATTGATCAGAGGTTCCACTGTAATTAACTGATAATTTCATACAGGCAGGCATAAGCAACATCAAATAACGGAGTAATAAATTGTACTTTGTGCCTCATCACATATTTACATTGCATTTTCTCTCCTTTATTTCTCTTCATTAAAGGTTTTCGATGTTTTAAAAGTAATTTTCAAGAGATGAAAGAAAATAAAAAATACTTTTACTGTACCATGTAGTATTACATTCAGATTCAAGAAATAGCATGACAATAAAAAAAAGACGTTCTTTTTCCCAGAAGCATATGCATATTTCTGAGCAAACAAAAGAACTCGTTGTTTTCTGTGATTCAAAAGCAGCTCTACAGGTAATCCTGAATAAAAGCTCTCTGATCACCAACAGGATCCCTTTTCACCTACACGAGCTTCAAAAGTTAGATAAGTCCTGCATTCTTCAATAGTTGCCAGCACATATCAACATGACAAATAACGAGAATGCAAATAAACTGGCAAAAGAGCCTTGAAATCTCTCGGATGCAAATACAGATTGAAGAAAAATTTGATTCCAATAAAGCACCAGCTCCATAACATCAATGAAGATAGACTTGTAACGAAACCCACAGTCAGGCACGTGGCATCCCACGTGGGCATCACACAAGAGTGAAAATTTACAGAGAGGGTATGAAAACTATAGAAACTATGGCAATTGCCCAGAACTGACAACTCCACACACTTTTGAATCTCCGGCCATCCTCGCTCAATTCTTAAAAACTGGGGTCTTGTTCAAGAGGCCAAACCTCTACGACGATAACATTTTGCAGATTGCTAGGACTGTCATCTTCGCTCATGGCTATATTTGAATAGGCTTTATAGTGACGACAACGACAACAATATGCATAAATGTGCTGTTTGTCGAGATTACTGAAAGATGACATTATTCGTAACATTTAGGTTGATATATTTCACGATGTTAAGGTTCGTTCTCGATTGCCAAATACCTAAAACGTGCTTGTGTCTAATTTCCCAAAATATAGGGAGCATATATAAACTCCGTTAATTGAAACAACGGGTACTGAATATAGTGACTACGGGGTGCTGGTGTAATTTTAACTTAAACAGAGTGAAACGAAAAATGTAAATAATAAAATGAAGTTCTGTACTTCAGTGTAAAGCTTATGCAGTTTCTGACTATCGAATTCTGCACTGTAGAAACTATAAATAAAAACTTAATATTCATACAATTTTTTTCTTCTTCTCAGATACAGAGTGGTTCACGATATTCCAGGTGAACAGAGGTCCTTGATTTTGGAAAGACTGCAACCAGCGACAGAGTACCAGTTATACCTTGTGGCTTTCGCACTCTCCGGACATCCGACCAACATCAGCAGCAAGGTGCACTTCGTGTCCCCAGATGTCACGCGTAAGTGTTTTCATTTCTGAAAAAATATATATGAATGTGCACTGCATCCACAAAATTCTTTACCCGGCCTTCACAACCGTCGGTTGTAAACATATACTTCCAAGTACAAAAATGTTTTAAATGACGCAAATATTTACGTTTCGATAATTGTAAGTTTTATAAGTAAGTTTTGTATAAAATACGAAATCTAACTTTTTATACGCTTTCTCGGTCCCTATAGTTATATTTAGGAAAATGTTATGCTCATTATAAAAAATAAAATACAAAACGTTTGGCTCCCGTAAGACCAAAAAATTGACCGAGGTATTTAATTTCAGAAGTTGTGAACATTAACGTTGTTTTCAATTTGCATCAAGAGGTCAGTTAATAAATAAACGGGAATAATTCTAAGTTTATTTTTTCTCTTATGCGCCATTTAGTGACATTCTTCTATCATACTTACGTCTTTATTTTTATATTGGGTATGCCGAAAGAACTTTCATGCGACCAATTTATAAGTTTTCAATGTCTAAAAATACTTATGTTTTATTAGTTTAGTATCATGATCTGATAGTTACACAAACAAATTCATTAAAATACAAATATTTTCCTTTTTTAATGAGTGCAAATAATATTACGAGTTGGCTACGTGCCAATAATGAAGCCAACTCAGATACTTCAATAATTTAATTTTCACTCAGTTGCTA
The DNA here is from genome assembly GCF_044657685.1 of Stegodyphus dumicola. Taxonomy (NCBI): domain Eukaryota; kingdom Metazoa; phylum Arthropoda; class Arachnida; order Araneae; family Eresidae; genus Stegodyphus; species Stegodyphus dumicola. Next base: position 139,487,798 of record NC_140777.1, read on the forward strand.
GTGTTTCCTAGACATAGAATTCTATAAAATTCTGAGAAAAAGATCTCTATTTTGAAAACAAAATTATACTTCTCGATATTCTTCACAATAATCTACACTGAAATGCTCGTCCCTTATCTAATATCAGATTTTTTTTCTAACCTGATATTTTATTTTTAGGTAAGTACAAATGTAAAAATTGCGCTCCTCAATTTGTGTACGGCCCCTGAATATGATCTCAGAATTTAATATCATATATCTCAGTACATTTTTGTCATACGCGATTCACATTGTGTTTGTTTTTTTACTCAAGTAAATCAAAAATTTTATGCAAATGCTTAAGGCAACAACCAAACTAATCACACAAAATTAAATCAAGGTAAATTAATCAATTTTGCTTAGCTTTTTATACTACTTTTAATCATTTTTATATAATTTTTTATTTAATTAACTACGAATGATGTAGGGAAAAAATCTGAGCATTAGAAATTTCTTTTGAAATGAAGATTTGGTGATGAAAAGCAGCTTTAAGTCTCATACGGCTCAGAAACATGCATGGAACGAAACATGTATTCGGAACTTATTAATCAATTTGGTTTAAGGCTTTGTAACAGCTTTAAATAATATTAAAATCTTGTAGTTTAAATAATTTAAATAGATGAACATTAAGGCATTTGTGAATGGCAATATTTGAAACCAGACTCGAGTACCTCGTGCGCCTCTCGAACGAAGAATGTAATTTATTTTTAAATGTTATAGTATTCTTTTTTCTTCTTGTTTGTATGTCGCCTTTTTTGAGTGTTAAATAAAAGTTATTGCTGTGTTCCATCATTGGAGTTGCTTCATATCGCCAAAGAAGTATTACAGTCTTAATTATTTTGGAGGCACTGACCGAGATCGAATAATCGTGCGTATTTTTATTTTATTAGTTCATCACTGAACATAATATTAGTGATACCAGATTATTACTTAATGTTTATATAGAATTGCTTTATGTTATTAGTTCATCACTGAACGCAATATTAGTGATACCAGATTATTACTTCCTGTTAATAATAAATTGTCTTATTTTATTACCGTATTTGATATTATATTTAATATTCATTTTAGTTGTCCAGACGGTAGATATATATATATATATTGCTCTATGTTGTTATTCTTATTTTAGTCACAATTAATGTGGTAGAGAGAATGAACTTCATATAATTTAAATATTTCATTTTTGAGGTATACGTACTTAACAAAGTGCATTTATTTTCGTGATTCCTGACTGCATTAGTTAATTAAAGTAATTGAATTGAGCTATTTTGAGGAAGTACAAAGAACACAGAGTTCGTTAATTTTAAACATAGAAACAATGTCTTACTTAGGAAGAGCTCGTAAGGAAGATTTGCAAAATCTCGCGGCTGAACTGGGAGTTCATGTGACTGCAGATTTCAAAATAGTCGATTTAAAACAGAAAATTGTTGAAAGTAGAGATTATGATGAAGTATTCGTCAAAGGAGTCTTAGACACAATAAAATAGAAGAACGGAAAGAGAGGGAGGAAAGAGAAGAACGTAGAAGACAGGAAGAAGCGAAAGAGCGGAGAAACAAAGAACAGTATGAATTAGAGAGATTAAGACTTGAAGCAGAGACAAAGTCTCAAAATACCGGACAGATCCGGCCGAAAACGGAGCTGCGTCACCTTATGCAAAAATTCGATGACAAGAAGGAGATATCAGTCTATATTTGCTATTGTTTGAAAGGCAAGCAGAATGGGCTCAAATTGATAAAGAAGAATTTGTATCTCATTTACTAGGACTACTTCCTTACGAAGTAACCCAATTAATAGCTAGAGAACCCTCCGATAAAGCTAAAGTCTATGAACACGGTAAGAATTTATTGTTAAGACGGTTTAAACTAAGCCCGGAAAAGTTTAGGCAGAAATTTATGAAGCATCAAAAGAATACCGAATCCACATGGGTGGATTTCAATTATGAAATAGTAAATTATTGCAAAGAATGGGTGACTGGTCTAGGACTTAAGACTTTTGATCAGTTGCTAGATTTGATGGTGATTGACCAACTTAAGCGTCGAGTTCCTCCTGAAATTCGAGATTATTTTCTTGATGAGTGGGTAGAGATGATTTCATCTAAAACATTAGCTGGAAAACTTGATGCCTACGTAAACTTTTGCGGAAACTTTCAAAAGAGACCTGTAGTGGATCGGCAGAAAGAAAGATACAATGCACTAACTCAAGGTAAATTGAGTTCAGATAATAAAAATAAAACTGAAAAAAAAAAAAAAAAAAAAAAAAAATTGTCATCAGGATTTAATTCGTAAAGCTGGTTTCATAGACCTAGAAGTCCACGTCAAGAAAAAAAAAAGGAAGACTAATTTGATCATTCTCCATTTTTTTCTATTTAAATGTGGTGTAAAACTATTTGTTTAAAACTTAAAATTTTTAGCCCGAAGTTTGGAAACGTATGAGAGAAGTTACCTTTTCTCTTTAAACAATTCAGCAAGCTGAGCTTATAAACTTTCGAATTTTACAGAACTTTTCTCTTCGGTAAAAGTCTCTCCGTTGGGGGAGAGGTTGTAACAGCTTTAAATATTATTAAAATCTTGTAGTTTAAATAATTTAAATAGATGAATATTAAGGTATTTGTGAATGGCAATATTTGAAACCAGGCTCGAGTGCCACGTGCGACTCTCGAAATGAAGAATGCAATTTATTTTTAAATGTTAGTATTCTTTCTTCTTCTTGTTTGTATGTCGCCTTTTTTGAGTGTTAAATAAAAGTTATTGCTGTGTTCCATCATTGGAGTTGCTTCATATCGCCAAAGAAGTATTACAGCTTCAAAACACTTTTCCCTTGACAAACTCTATTTGAAGCGTTAAACAGAGATTAATAAAAAAATTATTTTGGTATTTGTTTTGTTATGTATCATGTTCTGCATTTTTTTTTAATTTTATCTTTTTCATTTTAATTTTCTATTAACGATTCGGTTTTTGAAAGTTTCATTAATTTGCGTTTATTCGGTTTGGCAATTTTTACTCGGAGAGAAAAGGTTAGACCTTCATATCTCAAAATCAAAATTTCATTTTCGTTCCGACCTTTACTTTTTGATTTTTATCATTTTATAATCTAGCAGCCAACGCGCAGATTCGTCTCTTTTCCATTTTAATTATTAAAACTTCCATTATGACTATTCTCAACAGTGTTATATATATATACAAAAATATGTAAATCAAAATTTTAATTTAAATTTGCAATGGTCCCTTAATTCTGTATTTTATTTGGGCTATTTCACTTTTCTATCCATTACATAATTGCAGACTGAAAATCAACACCGTAGCTTTTAATAATTCACGAAAGGATTGCTAACCAGAGTTTTTCTTCTTTTGAATTAGGCTTCCATACTGAATGATGCACTCGCTTTTCTACTTATTTTGTTGCTTAGATTTGGACTCTGTCTATGTTCAAAATTATTTTAAAAAGTGTAGCGGTACCAATAAGAACAAGGCGCTGTTGCATGTACTTTATTTATGATGGCTTATTGGAATGTTTTCTTAAATAATAAGGAAAAATTTAAAACTGCCAGTACTACAAGCTTCTTCGATTATGCTTCAACATTTACCTTGAGTGTATTCCAAATTTATTACAATAATATAGGTGCCACAGGGTGATTTGCTTTCGCGTGCACAAATATCTCGGAGGGGTAGGTTATTCAAAGACGAGTCGGAATTAGATAGCAATCCAGATTCAGAAATGTCATCGTCATCGAATGCAAGCATGCAGGAGAATTATAGAAATAAAAGAGCAACACATAACTGAGAAACATTAATTTTTTTAGCAAAATGTAACAATTGCGATATTAAGAGAAATCGCAGATGGTGTTTCATGTTTCCATAACCAGCTACAACACAAATCTAAGATCGGCGGCATTTGGAATCACAGATGTTTCTGAAATATTTCGGACGTCTCTCGGACGGCTGCGGCAGCTATGCAAATGAATGCGACAAGATCGTTCTCACTGTTCATGTCTGTACCTTAATCAAACTTTCATGTGATCCCAGAAAAAGGCCATGGAGCATGAATCCTGCGACAGTGCAGGCCAGGGGTATCCAACCCGCGGCCTGCGAGCCACATGTGGCGCAAAGCAGCTATCAACGCGGCCCTAGAAGAGAGCGCGAAGCTCAGAAGTATTATCAAGACCTCACCCAGATGGTACCTTATATCGTTGCGATCAGGGTTCGAGACTGGCTTTCAACATGAACGGGAGGGTTACTTGATGCTATGAACTGAAGGGAAATAAAATGCGTTTTCAAAATGCAGTTTGGTGTTTCAACCTTATGTTTAAAACGATACCATAGTCACTATGTACAGTGTTATTAACTTTACCTGGACTTTTTTAAATCATACCTACCCAGTGACAAACAAGCCTCACTACAAAGTTATGCGTTATTCATATTATCATTTATTGGGCAGCTCGTACCTTTGTGAACAACTTCATACAAGAATGAAGCACACTAAGAGTAAACTTATAACCAGAATATAGGGTGAACATTTTTAGAATTTCCTAAAAATTATAACTACTTCAATCGAACCAAACATTGATGCATTAGTTTCTCGAATTCGAGGCCAAATATCACATTTTATGATTTCTTCTTATCTTTATAATTATAAATAAAATTTATAATTAAATGTTATGCATAAAATGTCAAATATAATGCCAAAATAATTCTGTGTGTTCTCATTACAATAAAATATCATAAATTAATAAAGTTTAAATCACTTAAACATGTCCCCCCATCAGCCATCGTTAGTATTAGGCAGTGGCGGCTCGCCATATAAATCAAGAAAATCAATGATTCACTTAAAATTTTTCTATAGATGTGATTTCTTATACAGCAAATTTGAGCCAATTCAATCAAATTCGTACATTTCTCTCCTAGAAGTAAAATTCAAAAATTTCTTTCAAAGGTCAAACACGAGGAAATCCGAACATTTTCAATGAAACTAACACAATTTTAGATTAGGGTGATTTGCTTTCGCGTCATTTGTCTTCCGAGTCATTTGTTTTTTTTTTGGGGGGGGCAGAGCTGTCGCTGATATTAGAAATAATTGGTATGGCCCAAAATATCTCGTCTCCTAGTGTGATCTAGGGCACCTCTGTTGCAGGCCAATGAATCCACTGTGTCGCATTAAAGAGCTTCCAAACATCACATTTGAAAATGGATTGGGACCCCATCATGCTCAAACTATACATCATGGCACAGCAACTTGAAGATTTGTTGGTCGTTTAATTGTTCGAGCAAGACTTCCCCAAAACATTTTATAACACCATCTGTCTAAACACGCAGGCGGAAGATGTAGGCTTATTAAGTGGTCCCCACAGTACCGGACCAAATATTGATAGCTAACTGCTGTTATGTTACATACGTTCATGTAGCACGAGGGTTCACCTTCGCCTATACATGCGAATTATGTGCATTGTAGCAAACTTCTGTTATTAAGATTGAAGCTTATTATTATTTATCTCTAGTGTGAAATAATCAAAATCACAATTCTTGATAGACTTTTAGCATCCAACAATTACACAACGATTGTGCAAGGAATTCATCTGTAAACGTCATCACACGAGACTGGTTTCCAATAAGAACAAAATGACTCAATATAATTATTTCAAAGAACTGTCTAAACGCTCAAGCACTTACGAAATTCAACATTAGTTAAGACAGTAAAAAAGATATAAATTGATGAAAAGAAGGGAGGACTTGAAATCTGAAAACTTCAGATTAGTCTACACTTGAAAGAAAAACTTGGTATTAAATTTTTTAATTAAAATTATATTTAAAATTTTGGAAACATACAAATTCATATTTGTTCTTAAATAAAAATAATACCTACTGTTACCAACTAATGAGATTCATTTTACATGAACTTAGATTTAAAACTCTAGCATAGCATTTGCTTGTAAATTTCTTTTTTTTTTTTTTTTTTTTTTTTTTTTAAATTCAACGTAATGTAAATAGAAAAATTTCAAAATATTAAGAAAGACCTTTTGAACAAAATTCAGAATGTGTTGATGTATAACGAGACTTGCAATTTATCTTTACTCCCAAATTTCATTATAGCCATTTAATATTATTTTGAATGCAGAGAATAGTGTATAAAAAATAGAGTTAGGAATTCTGCAATCGCCTATCATAAAATTTTAGGAATCTATTTATTCATAATACTAATGATATAAAGCAGCTCTTTTGCAAGATGTTAAGAAGTACGAAAATGGCCTTTTTTAATTACTGGCAATGTGAGGAATTCACCTATATAATGTAGATCAAAGATGTATTATTTTCGACTAACAACTTTGGGCAAAATTCTATTTCAATTACATTTCAATTCTAATTTCAACACTACTTCTAAGTACAGTAGACCTCCAATTATCCGAATCAATTGGGACCGGACCCCATTCAGATAATCAAAAATTCGGATAATTGGATCTTTTCGCAATAAAAGGTCTAAATACATTTTAATTAATTACTGTATGTACTGTATATTGAAAATAAGAGAAAAAAGCTATTTCTAAAGAAATTGAGGTTTTAATTAATTAAAATGAAAAGGCAACACTTTTATGTGCATGTTATATAGCATACTGTACAGTACTTACAAGTGCTGAAAGTCATTGCTTGCTGAGCATCTCGGTCAAAATAGGCTGTGTGACTGTCTTCATCCGTTTTCGTGTAGCCAAATCGCTCATCCGCTTGACAATGAGAAGTTGCATGGGGTCACACTCGAGCTGACGCATCCACTTCAACGCAGTTTCAAGGCCGGCAAACGCTTCACTAGCTGATGTTCCCGTGTCTGCTTCAACTTCGACATCAAGGTCATCTTCTTCCTCGACACTTTCAATAAGTTCATCATCATTCAAAATTTAAAACCCAGGGTCTGACGAATAACAAACGATCCATTCTGCTGTATCCTCAGCACTAACGTCTGAACATCCACGAATTTTCAAAAGAATGTTTATTAATTCCTCAACTGACACGTCATCCTCATCTTTTCCTGTCTCTTTCCTCTCTCTCCTTCTTAAATTCTGAAAGCTATTCGGATAGTCGGAGTTCGGATAATTGGAAATGTACTGTATTAAAATAATAAAAAGTTTCTACAAAAAGCACAAAATGAATTTAGACCAAATAGAAAGCACAGCCTGATTTGAATATCCGTGTAACATGAAAAGTCATGTGGAACACGTAATAATCCTCGACTTAGGCTAAATCAGTTCGCAATAACCACTAGAAAAGAACCAAAGAAAACTCATAATTTCATGGGCAGAAAGTTTCAGATCCAAGTTCATGCCGGTGGTCAGGTGGACCATAATTAAATATACTACAAATGAGTTTAAAAGTATCACTGATTTACATTGCAAGACAAAATACATGCCTGGTTGCTCGACGGCAACGTAAGGTCTCATCAGCACATATTGGCTAAAGGCCGGCTTTATGGCTACAACATCAATTCTTGAATTAATTCGCCTATCTTCCGTGTTTTAAGTCCATATCCAAGATAAGTTATGTACTTTATCTTAACGCCCTAGAAAATCAGCATGATATCTGAATTCTAAAAAGCCAAAAAGAAAGATATCACAAAATATGAGATTGTTGCATCTAATCAAAAGGGTTTGAGTCGGATTGAAATTATAAGTACATTAAAATCAATTCAACACTTTCAGGTTAGCAAAAGCACGCATAAAATTTTGATAGGTTTCTTAATGGACTCAAAAGTGGTGAGGAAGACTTACCTCTCCAGTGCAAAGGGTTAACAATCGACAGAAACTAATCTAATGCCAGTAAGATCAGATAAATAATCCTTCTCAGAAAGCAAGACTTCGATTATACCTTTATGCTAAAGTGTTAGTTCAATTGAAGGTGTTAGTTCAATTGAAGGCAACTTAGTTCGAAATTGTCTACTATCGATGGTGATTTCTCAGCGCATTAGCTCTAGGTGATTCAGTATTCTGGAACAGAATTTAAAGAATTATTTTCTATCAGATATCTGTTTTGGCAGTTTCAGAGTCTCAAAGTTTTAGGTTGTTGTTTTATGAACATTTCTTTATAAGTTAGATTCTAAATGATAAAATTCCAGTTTTTTAACCCGTATAAAAATTATTATTATTTTCAAGTTAAGAATTTTTTTTCATAAATAGTCTATTTTGTTGATAGGTTAAAACTATTATAAAAATATGGAATACTTAATATAGACTTTTTAGTAGCCCAAACAGATTAAGCATTGCTCCACACATGAAATAAATATGAATAGATTTAAGTAACCAATGACACTGTCAAAATATAGATCAGATAAATTTATCTAAATTACAACAAATGTAAAATTATTCAAAAAGTGTTTAATGTCATAATTTGAAACACTGCTATATTTTTCGGAAGAGTTCTCCATGTGCAGTGCAACAGAATAAGTACGTATTTGAGCAGAGTCAGTACATAATAATTTAAAACTGATTACATTACTTCATACATTACATTCAAATATTCTTTTCCAGAGAACGAGAGCTGGAGTCAGAAGGGCGATACGACACAGATGGAAGAGGAGACCCCACCTCCTTTCACAGTCCGTGAGGAAGAAGTGGTCATTGTCGTCTTAGTGCTGGCCGTCTGGGTGTTTGTCATTGTGCTTTTCTTCAACAAATGGGGGAAAATTCGGATGCTGGAGCCTTACCAACCGCAATATCACTCACATCCTGTCATAGCAAAGCCGGCCCGCCTACCATTGAACGATGCACTAGCCCCACTCGAACGCTTCAACATGGAGTTCGGAGCAGCCTCGACGCCTTATCACATTAACAAGATGAGACCTCGCCAGAATTCGGTGTTCGTCGGGAGTCCTTACAGAAGCAGAAGTGGTTCAGTCCTCTCCGAACCTAGAATTCCGAGGAAGGTCAAAAGTGCAGAAGATATAAAATCTCTCGTCATACAAGTGGGCGATCGCAGCCTTCAGCAGTCAACAGCCCTTTGAGATAAATAGATTAGTCCACGGATTGGCTTCTTTAAAACTATTTTTCAAGCTGTTTAATTAAGGAACGTGTGCGCGTTCACGTGCATTGCATATTCGTGCATAATCTTCAAACGTGCTTAATTGTCCCTTCTTCGTTACGAAAAATTTTTCCAAAAAAAAAAAAAAAAAAACTTATTGTAACAGCTGGATGTTTGCGAATACTTCGACACTAAACAATAAAAGCATTTAACTGGTACTATTACATACCGCAAAATTTAAGAATTACTTTCATTTGCAGCTAATCATCCAATTCCAACTTTCAGGTATAAAAAGGGCTGAGATAACTTTTCAATAGGAATATGGCTGCTTTTTGAAAAATTCGTGAATCTTTTTGGAAATTCATTTTTGATTAGATTTAAAAGTTAATTTAAATATATATTGTTGAGATTATCGTCAAACGTAACAAGTGTAACTGCATTTATTGCTTGATAAATGGAAGAGCTTTTAAGATTACTTAGCAATTATATTGCATAATTCTATAAATGAAACAGTAAAAGCGGTCTATGCATACATTTATGGATTTTCCTTCCCCATGTAAGTTTTCAAAAATAGATCCAAATTTTAGAAACAATTGAGTAAAAATAAGTTAAGTTAGTTAGTATAAGCCAGGGGTGGCCAACCGTTTTGGGAAAAGTGCCACTGTTTGGGCAAAAAAAAAGGTTACAACGTTCCAACTTTTCCAACACACTAAAAAATACAAAAGGTGAAAAAATTTTATTTATACGCTGATTATTGAATTATTTTATGTAAGTCTGAATAGTGGGCATTTAAAAAAAATTATAATAAATAAAACAAAAGTACAAACTAGGGTTGATTGTTGATCACAGTTTTTAAAGATTCAATCAATTAGCTTATGTATAAAATAAAAATGAATTATTTGAAACATTTAATTCTAAATAACTATTAAACAGTCGGTACTTAATGTTTTTTTAATACGTAGTTTTTTACCAAGTCATCTATATTAGGATTAGTTCTTGAAGATGCTAACAAAATTAGATGTTTTAGGCGCTTCTTCAGCTAATTCTTGAACAATATTTTGATTTTAATATGTTCACAATAGAAAACATTTGTTCACAAACATATATTGATCCAAACCTACAACAATACTTGAAGGCGAATCGTGTAAATTTGAAAAATTGCTTGTTGGTACAAATTTCCAAAATTTAATATAGTTTGGATCACTTGCAGCTGAAATAAGTTCCCTGTATTTGCTTTTCAGTGTACTAGGCTGCTGTAGATCATTAATTTCGATTTGGATTTCAGTTCGGTAACAATTAACGTCTTGTAGAAAAATTGAAAAAGGATTTGTGAAAAGATCAGCAATTTTTTTTTATCATCTTGAAAATCACCAAACCTAGTACTGAATGAATCCTTCAAAATTGGTATTAAATTCTTAAATCTGTTATAGTTCAGAGCATTATTGACTTTGGTAGCTAGTTCCTTCATTCATGTGAAATGTGTTAATCTTTTTTCTCCGAAATCGAAACAAAAAAAAAACATAAGTTTGTTCACAAAGGAAGATATATGACTAACTAGGGTGGGAAAAATACAATCTTTTTCTTGTAATCTTAAATTTAAATTATTTGGATGTCCCAAAATATCTGTGAGAAAAGCTAAATCCCATAGCCAATCATCATTTTCGAGTAACAAGCACTCACTGGGCAACACTCCCTCAAATTCTGTTATTAAATTTAGCTGGACTTGGAGAATAGGTTTAGAGTGTTCGCTACAGTGAAATAAACCTAAACTAAGATTCAAAGAGTTAAAAAAAATAATTACTTTTATTCTAATGTGTTTATGTGTGTATCTATCAACGGACTTGACTCAGACGATATTATTATTTTTTTCGAAAATGCAGTAAGTACAATTTTTCCACTTCATCTAGAATGAATATTTGCTGAACGAAGATACTACATAATCTTGAAGCTTAATGTTTGTAGTTACGAAATACTGATTTGATTTTGCATGCTACTACGCAAAAGGGTATTTTGTCCTGAAAGGTTATTTTGTTTGTTTTTTTTTTTTTTAATTAAAAGTGAGACTTGGGCATGGCTTATTTTGGCACTTTTTATGCAGCAGATCTTTAGCAAAATTTTTAACTAAAGACAATGCTGACGACTGAATTATGGTCTGTTTCTTAAAAGATCAAAAAGAAAAACTTATAAAAGTAAACAAAACGATTTCCTTCATACTGATCTCTCGGTAAAGATTCAATGCAGTGAATAGGACAAAGCTCCTGAAGGGATTTTGATTTATGCATTATAAAACGTTAATGTGCTGCAAGCATCTATTTTGAGAATTAGTTCCGCTGTAAAACATCATGATGCCATATATGAACTAACAATTAGCTTAATATTTCATCTAGATAAAACTTCGGTACAGTGTTTGATGTTAAGCCAGTCTAAATTTTTAGTTGCATTAAACTTCACTCGGTTAACAAATTAAATTGGCTCGCAAACTTGCCATTTTCATTAGCAAATAGTTATATGGCATAATTGCCAAACATTCCACTTGGTAATCATTACAAAAGCGAAACAGTAGCATAGCTATTTAACTGATATTTATAATTGAAAGGTAAACTACTTTTAGTGAATACATTTGAACTTCCAAATTATTTTCTATTAAGGCAGTTTGCCTAAGAATACATAAACAGTATCAACCAACAACATTTAAAATTAAGGCTGAAGTCTTCATCATTTCTTTATCTTCTTTTACTCTCCCTGTCGTTGCAAGACTTCTTACCTTCATCAATTGGTAAGAACTAATAAATTATATATTGCTAATTTGAATTTCCGTCATCTGATGACGAAACTAGTATCATCACATCCTTTTCAAAGCACCATCATATAAAAAAATATTCAGAATATTTCCAAAAAGAATTAGCTTGCATTCTCAATTTTTTCACTCAAAATGTGATTACTAACAGCAGAATTTATTTTAATTTCTTCAAATAAACATGAATTGCGGTGCATATTTTACCTCATAAAATTTACAGAGATAGAAGTATACCCCCCTCCTTTCTTTTTAGTGTTTGCAGAAACTGATTAAGCTATTCATGAAAGTATAAGTGGATTCTGATAAGAAAAATATGATGTGCAAGCTGAATTAACTCTAAATATAAAATAATCTTAAAAAGCAGAGTAACAGTAAAATAGATGTACTATATTTATTATTTCAAAAGAAAAACTGACTTGAGTCAGAATGCAAAAATTTTCTTTAATTTATTGAAAACACATTATGTAGCTGAAAATTCTGTAAAACAAGCATCTCCCGCAATAATAATCACATGAATGTGTGTGTAACAAAAATGTCCTATCTGGCATAAAGTGGAAAGTATTATTAAAAGGAACACTGTGCATTGGTATCATCCTCTGTATGCATTTCACATATTTTCGTGACATGACAAAGCATACATAATATATATTCTACAAGGATTTATATAAGTGACTGGGTATTACATTCTTTGATAAATAAAAACCTGCAATATATTTGAATTTATTGGATTTTTATCCTATTTTCTGTTATCTCATTTGACTAACATAACGTAACAACTACGTAATTTAATTCTTTAAAAAAGGTTTCTGTAAAGGTAGTTACTGTAGGTAATATTAAGTTGTTGATGTGATTATAAAGTATTTAATAATCAACAAAGAACCGATATCTATTACATTTCATTCTCAGTGGTGTTCCAGATCTCTAAAAATTTTCTATACATTTTAACCTGTATCTAAGATTCATTTAAACATAGAAATGAGAGAAGCTGTTTTCAGAACGTAATTTCAGATTTATACTGTTGAATAATTAATATTTTACATAAAAATATGTTTAGTACTATAATATATTTAAAAATAATATTTATTATTCATAAAATAAACGAAATTTAATCTTTTTGATGTGCCAAGTCATCAAGAAACAGAATGTTTAGCATTCTCACAAGAAGAAAAGTTTTATGGTTTTGCTGAACTTAAAGTAATATTGTAAAAAACATTTTTATTTCAGCTCAATAGCCTACACAATTTAAGAATTCAAAATGTTGTTTAATCCTAAAGAAATTGTAATATAAGCTCTTTAAAAAAAATGAAAGTGGGAAATCACCCCTCATGGATTCACAATCATAAAATATTTACCTTCCTTGTTTTGCATTCCTATAGCAAGCTATTTGCACTCAGCATTTCTTTTCTGCAAAGCACTCGTGAAGAAAAAGATATTTGTATCAGCACTGAATATAACTATCATATGACAGTTATGTGTTTATATGCACAATAAAGTATGAAAATAAATGTTGTCATACCTCACAAGAACTGACGGATAGGAAACCACTGTGCATCTTTGCAATAGCAGATGTTTCTGCCTATTACAGAAAGTGATTTCTATACTGTCATTCATAAAATCAACACTGAGAGCAGCAAAACTCAGTTTATTTATAAGCCTATATCAAGAGTTAGTTACTAATAACTGATGACTGAAGATGTATTATTAATGTTCAAGGGAAAAAATATATTCTTGTACATAAATTATTTTGATTTCTTATTAAATTTAACATCTGTAGTTAGCAATTATAATGTTCTTGTGAAAATATCAACTTTAACATACTCAATTTAATAAAATTATGATAAAAGAAATAAGAATTAAATTTATTTTTTAAATGGTAAATAGAAAAACGTTTGTGTAAAGGTAGTTACTGTAGGTAATTTTCAGCTGTTGATATGATTATAAAGTATTTAATAATCAACAAAGATAAATATATTTACATATTTCACAAAGATAGTCACATAAAACTGTAAATATTAATACTAAGAAATTTTGTTGTTTGACTTCTAAATTGGTAAATAGAAGTTAAAAAGAACAACTATTAAAATTAGCATTATTTGTTGTATAAATTAATGTTCATTGTTCAGAAATATATTCTGAAGAAAATAAACAAAAATAAACTATTTAGACTTTTCAGTTAACTTTACTCTATTTAATGATACAATAATTGCTGGAATGATAAAACTGTGAATATTAATACTAAGAAGATTGAATATTTGATTATTTAAAATCAAAATCTTTTGAACTTAAACTTTCTCGTTTTCATAAGTATATAAATTCTAAAATTTTTATGAATAAAAAAATAATTTACAATTTATTAATAGAAAATGAAAAACTTGCGAGAAGAATTAATTACAAGGGATTAAAAAATTCTCCATAAATTTGAAATGTATTATAACATTAGCCAAATTTGATAATATCAGTTTTTACCAGACCTTACATTTACATAATTGGATCTGAGTATATTTAATGTATCTGCAGTCCGATTCATTGTGTAGTATAAATTGTTTTCAATCAATATAGGGATCTAGCTGTTATCAAAAAATGCAATCATGTTACCTTAGGCATTTGAAAATATCAGCTATCAGAACATTTACATATTTTATGATTAAAAACTTCATGTTACAATCAAAAACATAGCAGCAATTAAGTAAATTTTAATGCATGAATCTGACATCATTTCTTGGCCAACCCAATGTTCGTAATAAAAGCATAAATAAATGAAATAAAAATAGTAGCTACAATAAAAATCCATATGATATAACTGGGAATTCATAATTATTTTAGTATTATATGCATTGATCCACAAAATAACAAGTACTCAGAGGAAAAAATCTAGCAGTAAAAATGGCGTGAAAATACTAGTATATATTCATTCAAAAATTAAAAGATTGCTTAAACAAACACAAATAGCCAAATGTCCCTCATACATGAATGAAGCCACCTCATCTTTTAAAACAGCTGATACACAAAAGTAGAATTTTCACAAGAACAGTAGGAATATATTGTATGATATGTATTACATATTATATGCATTATTTGGGGAAAAAATACTTATGGTGCAAATTGAAACATTCTTGATATTAAAGAATGTCCAAACCCAAGACCAAATTGTTTAAAAATGTATGCAATTTAACAGTATTTAGCCTTGATATTTATAGATGTTCTAATGGAACAAACATTATCTTACCATGTAAGTAGAAATATTTTAATCTTCATATTTTTACTACAAAACAAATTATAACCCTTAGTGAACTGAAAAAAAGTGTGTATGAAAAACATTTAATAAAGATATTGTTCTTCTGCATGCATAGTCATTTTATTGTTTATGTTTACTTTATATTCATTACTCCAAAAACTAAATTTGGTCCTTTTAAACTAAATTACAGTTTGAAATTTTATACTAGTTCCCATAAACAGCTTTTTCAAACTCACAGGATAAGCTTGTAGATAAGTTAGTAGAAAAGTTTATAAGTAGATTAATTGAAAAAAAATAGTGATTTACATAAAATCGTTCACTTCAATATAACACTTTTATTGTTAATTATATTACTATTTAACCATTTTTAGTGAAAGAACTCAAATTCCCATTATCAAGTCACAAAAACTTGATAATTGGGTATTTTGCTCTCTCAATAAATTTCCTTCTCAGCTATGGACATGATGCTAAGATTTTTTAATTGAATGTTAATGGTATTGTAGTTCTTTTTGCTAAAGGCTCTTGGTTAAATAACAGATTAAGTTTATACTAAATTTTGAAGGATTCTGCTAAGTCTTAATATCTTATGAAAGCAGCAGTTTGATTGTCAAGGAGTATTGATTTTCAAAAATGTTTTATCAGCATAATATGAATAGTGTAAAATATAACTTTGTATTTGTAGTTCTTATTTTTGAAATAATAAGTCTCTGATTTTCTAATATTTAAATGTTAAAAAGTGGAATCTAATTCCCTTTCAGTCTCCATTAATTAAACTATTGGATATTTGTAAAAAAAAAGTTATAATATGCATGATTTTTATGAACTAGTTTTAAATTTAATATAATTGAGTGTTGACTGAAACATATACTGACAAACATTTAAGTCTGTGGTTACTTTATGTTATAGTAAAAATTATTGCAACTGAATGAAGGGTGTTTAATGCAAAAATAACAAGTCTTGGAAGTACAGGAAATAAAAGAAAACTTATCCTCGTGTTAATTACAATATTTTAAACATGTACAATGACTAATCCTTGGAAAACATATA
Source organism: Stegodyphus dumicola (assembly GCF_044657685.1). Taxonomy (NCBI): domain Eukaryota; kingdom Metazoa; phylum Arthropoda; class Arachnida; order Araneae; family Eresidae; genus Stegodyphus; species Stegodyphus dumicola. Next base: position 139,503,888 of record NC_140777.1, read on the forward strand.
TTTTGAGTAAATTTTATAACATCATAAAACAAGAGATAATGAAATGGATTTGCAGACTGCTTACCACAGATATAATCCTTTCTGTTGACTTCAAAGGATTAAAAGATCCAAACTCCAGAGCTAAATGTTTAAATACTAGATTCAAAAATTAATTTCTTAACAATTTTGCTATCATAACCTTAAAAGAAACATAAAAATTCCATCTACCTCTTTCATCTTATAATCATCATTCTCCCATACTGATATAATTTTTCTTTAGACGGACTTGAAGAACTTCTTGAAGCTTTAACAGCTCAACAAACACTATTAGAGACTTCATTCTTGGGCACAAAAGTCAACGTGTTCATTCACTTTAATTCTCATATGACATTTAATCCAAGATGGATTCATTTTTTTCTCTTCCATATGAAATATGATTTCAGTTAACAACTGTTCCATTTCATATGATATATATTTATTGTTCCCGAAGTCTAAACTGGAAAAGAAACATGCCAATGTAGAATTCAAAAATGGACAAAAACAAATTTAAATTGGTATAAATTTTAAATCAATCTCTATCGGTTCGGCAAGCTATCATGCTTAGGTCCCATTTTTTCAGAAGCAATATATTTCCTCCTGAAGCCTGACTGCAGAAATTCTCTCTTAATGGCACATATAAACGGCATTTTGAACTGAAATCTCCAGCAGTTAAAATGTTTGTTGAATATTTGGAAATAATCATATCTAAAAGATTTAAAATTTCTTCAGTATCTTCTGGAGGAAAATAATTTTCAATTAAAAGGGCTTTCTTTCTCAATTAAAAATCATAACAAATATCTCTAAGAATAATTTTTATATAGATTTTCTATATAGAATAATTCCTCTTTAGACATCAATGATTTATGCAATAACTGGAAACCCAGCAATTACATATTTTTCCAGGAAAATGCTTGAATTAATATGATACTGCATTTGCATGCAACTGTGTTGCTTTTATGAGAACAATAGAACAATTTTAAGACTTATATTTAAGATTAACATACATAATTTAGTTTCAATTTAAGCTTTCTCGCTTTTGCAACAATCATGGTATGTAAGTGACACTTATTGATGATATACCATAATATGTCATTTTTTACCTAATTTAACATCTTCATTAACGTGTTTCTCTTCCAGTTAGATGAAATAGATTGTTTTGCATGTTCTTTAGCACTGCCGGCACAGCACTTCTCACTTCATCATTTGAGGAGAACATCTTCCTGTTTTTAATGTTTGATCACCTAAAAACTGCATGTCTCTAAGTCCGGGGTATGCGCAGGATATTCTAATCCCATAAAGTGAATTTAGATAGTGTTATCAATGTCACAACAGCAATATATAGATAAACATTGTTCTGAAGCAAAATAATTGTTCCGTGAGCAAGTCCATTTTCTTTCTCGTGACTCTAAATATATTTGAAAATAGTTTTGAGAAAATTTACATAATAATTACTATTCATGGCTTTGCATTGTTGACTGCCATAACTGCATTGGATAACTTGCCAAAACAGGCATCGATAATCACTCGCATATTATAGCTATAAAAGTTTTAAAAAATTAATTATCTAAATTTCTACTACTGGCCAGGACATAAATATTACAATAACCTCACTCAGAATCTGAAATATAGAAAGTGGTGATTGCATTTAAACTAAATTACATAATTCATCATCTTTGAAAAATAAATTAAATTCATATATATTAATTCAATAATAGGAAAAGTAAAGTGAAACGTATTTTGTCTGGTGCCTTGGTATAAAATCATAACATATTTTTTTCAATAAAAATGAAAATGAAGTTCATTTCAAAATTCTAAAAAATATGCCACATGTCATTAAATATATACTCTTCAAGTGTCTACTGGAATTCTTGAAAACACATACTAAATTATACCAAAACAAAATAATTCCCAAACTTTAATAGATAGCCATAAACTCATTTCTTGAAATACATGAATACACAACCTCACAAAACACCAGAGAAAATACAGCCATACATAAAAAATTAATCACTAAGTCACAAAAATAATAATAATTAGATAATTTTGCAGCTTTACAATTTCAGCTGCACCCTCTAATTAGTAAAATATCTCAATATACCTACTAAATAAGTACATTTATGATAAACACCCAAAATTTGTATGTTATATAGCATTATGAATTTATATTTAAGACCAGGTTCATATGCAGATCCCCATGTTACTAGAACCTTCCAGATTAAACATGGAAAGACATGATAAACCACTAACAAAAATAATAATAATAATGATAATAATATAAAAATTTACATTTTACAACACATACCGTATTTGACAGCATATAAGACGCACCTTTATTTAGACGGCCACACACAAGGAAAAAAAGTTTCAATAGCATGGTTTCTTTTAGTTCTCACGTTTTGTAAAAGCCAAATAAACAATTATTGAATGCAATTACCTTCATGTATAAGACTGTATCCTTCACCTATAAGACGCAGGTAACTTTTTTTAGACCAAATTTAGGAAAAAAAGTGCGTCTTATATGCCATCAAATACGGTATTATTAATTTTATCTAGATCAACATTACATTACAGCTAGGATAACTCCCAAGTCCCTTCAAAAACATTTTCTCAAAAGATAATTATCACACATTTCAAATCCCTAAAGAATATATTTCTCTTCCGGACATTGAATGAGTTATCTTTTTAAATCACTAATAAAAATGTTCAATAATCATTAAGCACAAATTCACAAGACACACCAATATTTGTCCCAATATTATTAATTTAATTTACTTTTAAACATTGAATTCTAGCTACAAACAAACGATTAAATTAAGTTAGTATCAATGGCATGATTTGTTTTCCTTTATCTTTTATGATATCATAGTCATGTGTTATGCCTCATTGAAGTTCAAATAAAGTTTGATGTGTTATATCTCTCAAGAGCTATATAAATTTTCAATGGATCATGATCTACAGAAAGCTCATTTACTGTTGTTACATCTAGAGCAAGAATGAGCAAATAATTTTAACCATGGGCCAAAAATGTCTTTTTTAGTGTGTCATGTTGATCAGGGCCAGGACAATCTTTGGGGTGCATCTATTGTTTGCAGGACGTGAAGGTCCCAGTAAAACGCTTTTAAAAGTTACAAGTATACTCAAAACAGGATCTATTCCCTATTGGTCAGTAAATGATTGTCATGTATATTGTTTCAATTTCAAATAAAAAGTTTAGAGGTGATGTGCTCTTTCCCTAAGCTCCCTTTTCTGATCAGTCTTTTTATCTAAAAAATATTCATATATCATTGTTTAATTTCTAAATTAAATGTAATAGAAATAATATGACTGTCAGCAAATGCATATGCCTTCAAGCATATCTGGTGTTCTCATCTTAGGTTGATAGCTGGTAAAATCAAGCATATATAAGTGTGTAAACATGGTAACAGATGCATGTTCAGACTGCTGATTTCAGAAATTTGCATACAAAACTTGTAGGAAAGAAAATATTGTTGCACAGGATTTCATAACAGGCCAGATGAAGCAATTAGAAGGACTGCATTTAGCCCACGAGCCGGCTTTTAGTCATGCTTGATCTAGAGATTCGGGAAGATTTTTCAGCAAAAGTTCACAGTATTTGCAGTTATGATGCTATAACATCTTGGGAATGAAAAAAATTCAATTTTAATGTTGGCTGAAATGGTGAAAACTAGTAATTTGTAACTATGTGAATCACAGTTTCATAGATTCATTAAATGTAACATTAAAATCTCCATCTAATATGATGCAACTGTGGAGAAAGAGAAAACATTTCACCTCCAAACTATTCAAATCGCTTCCCTCCACATACACTACATGTGTTGGAAAACAATGCTTTAAGAGGAGGGCTAATAGACTGATTAAATTTGCAACAAAGTATATTGGAATTTTTTGGCCAGCAAAAAATACCTTTCAATTGAATATTTGGATCATTATTTACTTTACTCATATGGAAAATTTTGAAAAGGTCTAGTAATTAGCCTATTTCCCTTCTGAGAATCAAACTCCAAATGAAGGAAACTTTCAAAATACGTGATAAATGTTTAATTGTAGTTTTGTTCCATAAGTTTCCTATATAACTGAATGAATGAGCAGTACTACACTTTTTTGTTTTCCAACATCTTTCCTCTTCTTCCCCCAACCCCTGTTATTCTCTCCCTTTTCACTTTTCTTTCAACGGCTGTCATATTAATGGGCTTCAATATCTCTTCTCCTTTTCATTATTTTTATGTATAGAAAAAGAAAAACATAAGTTTTGTACTTTTCTCAAACTTGTCTTCAGGGCTTATTTTCTTTTAAAAACTATTATCCAATAATGAAATATTTCACTCCAAAATATAAATAATCAGCTTTTTTTCATCTTTTAATTAGGAGTGAAATAAGATATGCACATAAAATCGCAATCTACATTATGACTACCAACTAAACTTTTATTTTTTTCCCAAATTCTATCCAAAAAAGTCACATTTTTATATTTAATTTTTCTGTTCATTTTACATTTGTAAGTAAATTAAATTAAATGCAATATTTTAAGCAATTGGAACAATTTTTTATTCCAAATAAAATAGTATTTTCCCTGGAAGTTTTTTTTATTGCTACAAAAGTATGTAACAGAGAAGTTACATTTACAGTTGCATATTTAAAAATACAATCAAGTTTGATTGCAATTACATTTACTTGGCTTCCCCCCCCCAAAAAAAAGATCAGATTTAGCTAAATTCATCTTAAAACAAAGCAAGAAGTGCAGTCCAACATCACGACCCAGATAAAAATACCAAGCTGCCCCCTTTTTTTTCCCAGTGAACACATAAAAGCATTATCTTGCAGATTTTAATCCTTCCCCAGGCAAGTAAAATCATCTCTAAAAATATATTTCTACTAGTCTTGGTGGAGCTGTTAAATATCCAGGAAGACTTTTCCTTTACCTTTTACAGTTGCATACATTTTAATCAGTTAAATGATATAACATCTAATCAAAACTGCAAATTCGCATCTTTATACTGGCACCAAAGTCACTATGTTTTTTATACTGGCACCAGTCATCTAGAGAACTTTCACTGCTCTCAGACTTATTTACAGACATTTCAGATTCTGACTTCAAATCACAGTCTGAATTGAAAGAAATCCGTTACATACATTCTAAATCAGCCATTATTTTATGGGAAAAAAAAAATATAGTTTTAACTACTTGCACCTAAGTTATCAAATCAGCAATATGTGTGAAAAGCTAAGATAAAAATGCCAATCATGTAAAAGATGTGGAACAAGTGCACACATTTGAACCAATCAGAATAGAACAAAATAGACTTTATAAACTACCACTTAATTGACATCCACTGCCATTTATATAACTAATTTGATAACCAAAAATAGAAAAGATATGGGTAAAAAAGTAAAAGCAACATAGAAATGAGATTGCCTGTGCATGGTACAATTTTGCATATAGAAGATGCAGTATACTCATAGTCAAAAGCAATAATTTTCAGGTATTTTTTATAATTCTCTCCAAAATGTCTCTAATTTACATACTGAAATCATTTGATTTCTTTTTCTTACTAACATGAAATGTAATTACTTAAATACTTTTACACTGAAGAAATATTTAAATATCTTTACACTGAAAAATCACAAATTTAAAATTCATTTAAATTTGCTGCTGCTATTCATATCTCAAATATTTTCAGTTACTTTAATCAAAACTTATTCAAACATTTTTAAATTCTGCAGAATATCATTAATAACTTGGTATTGAAGGCAGTTTCATGATGTATTTAACATAGAAGAGAATTAGAATAGTCTTTAGATGATATCTGCCTTCAATATTTTTAGTTTCTGCTATAAATTAATATAATATTTTACTACAATCTAGAAACCTACAATAAATAGTACTGTTCATGACTATCTAGCAAAAGTTCAGAAATCTTATCATGATCATTATGTGACAGATCTACTGAGCTAATAGTCATTAACCTCTACAATTGTTAATAATTTTGGATTTTTCCATAAATTACTAAACTGTCAAAATTATTAACCAATACAGAAATTTATATAATTAGGAATGAATATCATATTAGTTAGCAAAATGTCTATGCCGTTTATGAATAAATATAAAGAGATATCCAATGTCAAGTAAAAATAATTTGCTAAACATAATTTTATTAATTTATTTGGAAATAGTGTCAATGGCTTAACATGAACGATTTGAATACTGAAACTCTTAATTGTTTGTTATTAATATGTCATTTGTTAATAATATATCAGCAAATTTTCAGATATTTTTTTATGCATAGGTCACTGATTTTGATTGCTTGTAAAAAAACATTGATTCCAAAGTATGTTGATTTCTTATGGATATCTTAAATACCTTACTTTTGATATTTCAAGAATATAGAATATTATACTCAACATAAACATGGTGATTTCAGATATGCTCAACTTTTGCTTACTGGCATATCATAAATATTCTATTATTTCCTGTACTATTAAACATTGTATAATAAGCAATTACTTCTATACAGCTCACAATAATCAAAGAAATATGAAGAAATTATAATCTGCATTTATTCATGACAAAAAAATATGATGTAGATAGGGGAAATTCAATTATTAATTAGTTAAGGATATCTTGTGGATAAAAAACATGACAACAGAGGATAGGGGTACCTCAAACAAATTTTCCGATATTTTTTTAGACTTCTGATAGCATAATGATTATGGAACTTTGCCTATATTTTATCTTTTGGATTAAAGTGGAATAATAAGGACACTTTTCAACATCAAAAATGAACGTTAATTCAATTTATACATTTCTACATGCTTATACTGAAATATTTACATCAATTATGCTACGGAAATAAACACAAGAAGTATCACACAATGGTCATTTCTTGTAATAAATTTTATAAATACTATTCTTTTACAATTTCAAAAATCATTAAACATAAAATAATACAGAATCAAAAAGTTAAATCAAATGTTCAGGTTCCTTAAAAACTTCCAGGTAAGTATAATAATGAAGAACACTCTTTGCTATTTAAAATTAAGAAGTCTTCTTTTGGATGCCATGATGCTTTAATTATAGAAAATTTATCTAGAACAAACATATTAAATATTAAAATATCAAATTACATTACCAAAAATTTCATTTAACAAACAAACATTTGTATCAATTTAATAACTTTGGAAAATACCTTCATATGGTGACATAAAACAAATACAATAATTTGGCGTCCACATATTTAAAGTATCCGATCCAGTACAAATGATTAAAAAGTTTTGCTTAGGATGCCAGCACAAACCTAGATTTAGGGCACAAAATTATCAAGTTTTAAAACACAACTTTAATTTTTTAAAAAAAATGTGATATAATACATAAATTTCAGATAAAATATAACAAAATATGCAATGCTTTATGGAGCATATAATGAATACTAGCATTTCAGAATTAATAAAGTATGAATACCAGCAATTCAGAATTAATAACATGTTTATCTCTAAAATATAAATCAGAGTTTAAATGTAAAACTGTTTTGAAACCAAGAAGTAGGCATTTTATAATTCATATTAAAATTTCTAGAACAGAGAAGTGATTAGAAATAATATGTAATTTTTTACATTAACAATTCATAATTTATTAAATTGATGGTCTTTTTTTAGAAAAAAATTATTATAAAAAACTTCTCTTGCAAATACAAGAATTATGATATAACTTCAGAAATATTTGCTATAATACTTAAAATATTCTAGATGAGTTATCTCTGAGCAGGAAATCTCTTTATTAATGAAAGGAACATGTATAATTAGGTTTGGGTTCAATAACTTATAATTAAAGTTTAATAATTATCAAAATGCAATAAATAAACTCAGTCTAGTTTGAATTATAGGAACAGTACTATTTAAAATAGTTAAAATTTAATAAAAGTTTCAAATTTTTCCTTGCATTTATAATGCTCAGCATACATAACAGCAAGTATTCAAATATTTTCTTTAAAAAATTTTGTGCATTTAAAATTGTGTAAACAATACAAACATGGCCCTGTTAATTTCAGAAAAAATGAAAGGAAAAAAAAAGGGGGGGAAGAAAAGAAATGTACGATTGAGCAGATATCTACTGATGTTAATATTTTTACACCTAATTCTTTAAATAGTACATTAACTACTACTTCACAGTTTATGAATATTTACTATTTGCAAAATGTTTCCCATCAATAACGTACTTAATTTTATTAAATATTCTACAGTGCTTATTTTTTACTAATACTATTACAACTGTTTTATACCACAGTTCCTTTGACGATGAATTATCTGGTACAAATATAAAGCAATGAAAACAAAGTATCTAAAAGTGTTCTTTCTAAAATAAACACCTGTTTACCAAAGATTAACTGCTACTAAACTACTGTCAAAACACATTTCTGATAAAATACAAAAGGCCAATAAAAGTGTCTATATTTAAGTTAAAATAACTTACTTATACATTAAATACACAATGAATAACAGTTACTGGAGGATTTAAAGCAATGAGAATCAGCATAATATTCATAAATTTGCAGGACTAGTTCGGAGAGTTTAAATATTTAAACATTCAAAACTAGTCATGCAAATTTATAAATATTATGCTAATTCTTGTTGTTTTAACTCCTCTAATAAGAGTATCCACAGTTTAATTTGGGAAAACTGTTCAAAAGATATGTTTGTTTCAGGGGGGAAGGCTAGAAATCTCGATTTTGTCAACTGAAGAATTTAGCTTTGGGTGTGTAAATGCTGTAAGTGTAGAACAGAAATAAGAAAACTTGCTTTCCTTACACCTTGAGGGGGGGGGGACTTGATCAACATTCATTTGAACCAAAGCATACAAAGAAACTTTACAGTTTAAGAGGAGAAGAAGAAAGAAATAGCAACACATTTTGTAAAACACAACTGATAATCTGAATGTTACAATTGAGAGTAAACCATATGGTGCAAGTGAATTTTAACATTTTCAACAGATAGAATCAATCAAGTAAAGTGTTCCTATCTACCTATTTGAAACACATAACAAACTGTAATAACATTTTTATTGCTATTATACTTAATATTAAGAAGCTAAAAATACTTAATATGAGACGAAAATAGTGCCTAATGTTTACATAATTGCCAAAAAAAAAAAAAAAAAAAATTGCTTGACCTTTGGAAAATGGTAACTTGGCGATTTTTTGGCGACCAACTCTGCTACAGCAACCCTCTATTTTTTTTGGCCGCCATTTTGTCTTCACGAAGTAAAGACATGTTTCTTTTCTTTTTATTTACTGAACACTTTTTCCAACAATCTGCTAGCTGAATTACACTTATGCTAGAAATTTTATGGAACAAAACTGCTTAATCATGACAAATATTAACTGCAAAATTGGGAAAACGTGCAGAATCTCAAACTCCTTGCCGTGTTTTTCAGAATCGCACATACAGAGTAACCATGTACACGTCGACTTATTTTTACTTAAAAAAACATCCCAGAATTGCACAAAAATGGCATCGCGCACACTCTTGACTTTATCCATCTACACTACTATTTTCTCATAAATTACAAAAATTTGCACGAAAATTTTGTGAATCTTTAAACTCGGTAAAAAGCACACATATGAAATTATCAGACCGCGAAAAAGTATATACCCTTTTCAAAGATGAACATTTCCACGTATAATATAAATAAAATATCTAAAAACTTTTACTTCTAAATTATCTATTATAAATGTCACCAACCCCCTTTTCCGATTAAAGAACAGTGATTCGTCCATTAATGTCACATGACATATCTCATGATCTCTCATTTTCCTCACACAAAATAATGCGTAATCGGAACTGAGTGCTTTTCACATTATTCCCAAAGTCCTAGGTAGTAACCTTTATCGCCTCCAAAATGTTGCCAAACTACCTGTTACCATATTCCAAAGATTAGCCAAAAATTAATTTAGTATTTCTCATGTACCTTTATTCCAGGTAAGATTTGGAAAATAAAATTTATATGTAGTTTTTTCAAAACAAATGTTTGCACAATTCACATGCCTTGCAAATACTCTATGCATAATACTTCTTGATACTAATAAATGATATTAGGATGAACCTATATACATTTTTGCATTATAAGATTATTAAAAAGTTTAAACTTGTTCAATGAAAGGTGGAATTTTATTAAAACTATGTCCAAGTCATCAAGAAAATTTCTTAAAAATTCACTGTTTGTCAGACTTCAAAATGGATATATATCTATTTTTGTCAAGTCTTTTAAGGAATTAATGCAAAAAATTAGAATAAAATATTGAAAGATTTTAATCCAAGCAGCATTTTAAATATTACTGATTTCATAACATACATGTGTACAAAATTTTTTTAGAAAGCATGGTTATTGGCTGGTTAGAAAGATAATACTTTAAAAAATTATTTTTTTAAGCCCATTGCCTAGTTTCAAAGTATAACATACTTGCTTTGATATCTCTATCAAATAAATAGTGACAAAACATTAAATATAATTTCACTGACTGACATAAATTTTTGTTACTTATAGATTTTACATTACATAAAAATTTTAACAATTAATTTATTTCCTAGTACATTAATTTATCTTTAAAATAAACATTATTTTTAATCACAGCAGAATTTTTTAAATAAATGATTTTCCTGTGAATGATTATATCTGAGAAATGCAAGAAACAGTAAACACAAAACTATGCAGAAGTTGGAATTTTATATATAAGTATAACATTTATTAATACTCACTTTTTACATTTTGATTCTGGATTATAATATCAGACAACTGCAGTTTTTCAACATGAAACAGATATATAACTCTGAGTGTAAGACCTGTGTTTTATGTATAATAAATATGTGTAAATACAAAAACAATATAATAGAATAAATACAATATAATAGAATGTTAAGTTAAATAATAATTTACAAGCTTAATTTATTGAACTTTTCATGCTAAAATTTATTGGATTTTTCACGCTAATTAACTTAAATTCAAGGCACAAGTCAAATAGAAAAGATATACTAGTAATGAAACACTAATATTATGACAACTGAATTGCATGCAAATGTCAGTAGAGTAAAATTATTATTGGCTGGTTAGTTAAAAATAATTCATTACAAGAATACATGCGACGGGGAACGTGGGCACCACCCCTTTAACGTCGGTTAATTGGTGTAGCGCCACGTCCACCAATATTTAGAGTTGAACCTTGATTCTTTCAAAAGAGCAATTACATGGCCATACAAGGGCTGTTAATATTTAGTATTACATTCTTGTTTGCTGGTTAACATATTCTATGGATAACGTGATTTACAGAGTTACATACTGACTTTGTCTCTCATTTCCGGCATACAATGCATATGCATTACTTTTGTGTACAGTTACAGTTTTTTGCTGTACATTTCAATAAATATACCTACATTACTTGTAGATTGCATATAAATACAGTTTGCATGTACAGTTACATATGCCAATATTACATGTGCCTTACGTTACATTATTTTTATATACATACATAGTCAGGCACGCCTGCTTCAGATATTACTTAATTTTACCTACACTGTTTAACCTTAGGTTACATATACTTGCAGTTGCATACAGATACATGCAGATACATTCTGATTAATTTTTAGATGCAAATATTTACAAACATAATAGTCTTACAGGTTACTTACATTACATGTTATTTGGGTACTTATTGCATAATTTTTCAGTACATGAAATAGACATTCCAATATATACATTGCTTTGCATTAGACATCCTATATCCCTTATTCATAATACAAAACATATATGTTACCCATGCATTTTTATTAGACATTTCTGCATTTATATTGCATTGCTTTAAATTGCATAACTTACTTATACATAGCTTACTGATACACAAAAATATTTACTTATTTACATATATTACACTCCCTTACATTACTTTTGCTTACAGATATATGCACTTTCATACATTCGTTATGCCTACATTATATATCGGTTAATTCTATATGGTCTTACGGTATAATTTGCCGAAATTTATTTACACAGTACATGCACATTGTTAAATGCAACTGACTTTCCAGGTATGAATACAGGCAGTCTTTATACTGTGAGTTTCTAGTCTACATTATAGTTTCTTACAATTCACTTGAATGATAGTTTTCCTACATTGAATACATGTCCTTTTTAAAATGCTTAAGTTGTTTTTACATGCTGGGTTGTTCTATGGCTGACACAAGTCTGTATCTAAGTCGGACAATCTGTCCATCAACTGTACCAGCTTTTTAATAAAGTGCCGCCGTTTTATCATATATTTACAGAATGGCTGGCGATTTGTTTCAGGGAGATTGATATGCAGTCCTTCTGTTAATGGGCATGACGTTAGATAGTGCTCTGGTGAGCCTGAGTCGCCGCATGCACATTGACTTGTGTGACTCATGCCACACTTGAAGAAATATTCCGGATAGGGTCCATGCCCGGAAATGAACCTTACCAACTGTGCGTTCGCTACATTTCGGCTAGTGTTCACATAGCCGATGAAGTAGTGGGTCCTTCTCCCTGTGGTGCTTTGGTCCCATTCGTTCTGCCACATGCCAGTGGCCCTTAGGCATAGTGTCTTCTTTAAATACAAATGCGGCCATGGGATGATAACTGGTGCATCAGGCGGGTCAGTTGTTGCCTCTTTGGCGAGTTGGTCGGCAAGCTCATTGCCATAGTGGCCAACATGAGCCTTTATCCACTCTAATTTTGTGCGGTACTGGGGGTTGCTTCTAAGATCTCTCTGGATTCCCTGTATAATCTCCGAGGGATGATCTGCATTCCAAATGGCATATAACGATGATAAGCTGTCCGTTTTAATGGTGACGTGGCTATGCTGGTGCAAGTGCAGGTAGCGAATCGCTTGTGCAATTGCCACTGCTTCGCTTTGAAAGACACTGTTATGTTGTCTTAACTGTCCCTTCCATTTCTTCATTGCGTTGTCTTGTTTCGTGGCGACATAGGCGCATCCCACTCTTTCGTCCAATCTAGACCCGTCTGTATAAATGGTCATTTCCCTTGAGTGATGAGTTGCAGTGGGATTAATTGAGATAAGTATCCCTTTGCCTTTCTCTGCCGGGTGGACGTCAAGAGGGCAGAAGTTTGTTTTCATACTCATCCGAGTAGTATGTTTCATCGTCAAAAGTAACTGCCTTCTTAAGTTGCAAAATGTGTTGGCGTGCTGCCTCCTCCTCAACTCGGATGTGCAGGGGAAGAAGACCAGCAAGTACGTTAATGGCATCAGTGGAGGTGGTGCGGTAGGCCCATGTGATTCCCAATGCGAATGGTCATTGCATGCTGTTAAGATGTCTGACCTTCGTTCCTTGCATTGGGTAGGCCCATACTGCGGCGGCATACCTCACTATCTTCTCGATGACTGCCGTGTACAATACCTTTTGAATATGGGGGTTAAGCCCCCATTTGTGACCATAAAAGAGTTTCATTTGTTTGGCTATGGCTGCCGTCCGGAGTTTGAGATCCTGCACGTGAGGGATCCAGGTCATCTTATGATCAAAAGTGACCCCTAAATATCTTAGCTGGTCCACTATCTGCAGGCGTTGGTTGTTAATCTTTATGGTGGGGCGTCTTACTAAGGATCCTCCTTTTTTCAGAATTAAAAGGACTTTTGACTTATGTTCTGCAATTGTGAGCTTAAGTTTGGTACATTGGTCATGAAAGATCGCACAAACTTCATTGCAATTTTTCTGTAATTTTTCTCGCGTGGTACCCTTTACGATAAGCGCCGCGTCATCCGCGTATGCAATGATTTTAGTGTGCGCCGGCCACGTCGCTGTCAGTACTTCATTGAACGTTAAGTTCCATAAATGCGGCCCGGCGCACGATCCTTGCGGACATCCTCTAGTTTGCACTTTTTCGATAATGCCTGCATTATGCACCGCTAATAGCTTCCAATCCTGCAGGTAGTTACTTATTATACTATATATGTTACTTGGGCAATTGGCCCTTCGTAATGCCTGTTTGATAGCCAGCCACCACAGCGTATCGAAAGCATTCTTTAGGTCTATGCTGACCATAGCCGTGTGGTGGCCGCTGTGTCTATTTTCCAGAATTGCCTCCTTTATATTATGGAGGGCATGCACCGTCGATGAACCAGTCCTGAAGCCATATTGGCTGCTGCTGAGATAACCGTTGAGATGCAAGTGGTGGCGCAGTCTGTTGATGATTAGCTTCTCCAACACCTTCCCCATCGCCGACAAAAGGCAGATGGGTCTGAATGATGAGGCTTCTGAAGGATCTCTGTTTTTCTTGAGGAATAATACCACTTGCCCTATTTTATATAGTGTTGGAAAAAGTCCTACTGACAGAAGCTTATTGAAATAGCTTACAAAGAATGTAGGGTATGCCTTTATGGTAGCTTTTACGATTGTGTAGTCCATGCCGTCTGTCCCGGGGGCTTTCTTTCGTGGCAGCCTTGCCAGCACTCTCTGCAGTTCTTGAAGCGTGAATTCCGGATCTGCTTCTGTGTCTATACTATTTGTATCTGCTCGAAGGGCAGCTTGTTCGGCAGTGTCTTGCTCTGCATCATCCTGACTGAACACAGTATTTATAACTACATTCAAAGTGTCAGTCGTGTAGCTTTGGCTGCTAGCCAGTGATGACGGGATTTGAAGCTGCGAAGGCTTGAACACCTTCCCCGTTGCTATCTTGTGATGCAGCCCGTATACTTCTTTTGTATTGGAACAGAACTCTCTCCAAGATGTTACTTTGGCCTGGATGATCATCCTTTTGTATTTTGCTTGCTCTCTTTGAAAAATGGCGAGTGTGTCCGAGGTGATCTCTAGCCGCCTCTTGTACTTCAATCTCCTTCGCAAGGCCCTGCATTTACGCTGTTGCTTCTGTAATGCGCCCGTCCACCAGTGCATTTCCTTTACCTTCTGAGGTTTTTTCTTGGGGAGATTTTGGTCACATACTAATTGTAGGATGTTCTGTAGCCTGATGGAGAAATTCTCCAAGTCTGCCATTGTGTCTGCATGCTGTAGCGCCGGTTCAAGAGTTTCCAGGTGCCTTTTATCCTTCCTAAGCTTTCTACCTGGGAGATTGTACCTTTTAATTTTGGTGATAGATGTCGACTGCCGCAGAGAGTAAGTTATAAATTTGTGATCACTTAGACTTTCTTGATCATCTACTTTCCAATCTGTTAGTAAGAACGCTGCTTGCAAAGACGTAATAGTGAGATCGGGCCAGCCCCGAGTGAAGACTGTCGAAGGAGGGTGGCGCTTCTGCGGTATTGTGGATAACAAGATTTTTCGAGCAGAGGAAGTCCTCCAGCTCTCTGCCCTTTGTGTCCGTAGCACGATAGCCCCAGGTAGTATTATGGGCATTATAATCTTCCCCAAAAAGTACGTATGGAATCTTTATCTTGTGTAAAACTTGCTCCATGAACCTTGCAGTGGGCCCAATTTCCACTGTCGGTGGCGAGTAGCTCGAAGCGATGGCCAAAGTGAGTGAATGAACTTCCAGGAGTACTGCAGTGTTGTCTTGTTCCGCTGCGATGATAACCGGCAACCAGTCCGGCCTGCAGCATACTAAAATTGCTTTTGGTGCATTATCTTTATCTATTTTCTGAAATACCGTCCATTTTACCAGGAAACCTACTGCCATCCCCTCTCTGACATAAGGCTCTTGACCAAGGATTATATCTATGTTCTTTTCGATTGCATATTGTATTGTTTGAGCGACTGCTGCTCTGGCGCGCTGCATATTGATTTATAGTATTTTCACCGGTGTTTCTTCTGCTATAGTCTCTCGGTTGACTAGTACATCAGTTTTTGACTGGCTTCTGCTTTTTTGTGATATGATGCTATTATCAGTACTGGGTAATACTCCTGATATAGGCCGCTGCACGTTGGTACTCTGGACACTCCGCTGCGTATGCCGGGTGCCTGCAGTCATACCTAGCTCCTTGTCTCTCATTTGCATCCCGACAGTTAATGCATTCTGGAAGTTCAGCTTTACATTTGCTGATGTGATGGGGTCCGGCGCAGTAAGCACAGAATTCCTTTTTGCAGGTACAATGGTCTTGTGTGTGGCCGAGCTGCTGGCGCTTGTAGCATCGGCGTATTCCCAAGTACTCTGTAATTTTATGTGTGTGCCATCCGATGTAGATTCTTCTAGCTCGAAGGACTGCCTGGATACAGGAGGGGTTGCATTCCAGGACCCATTTAACACGCATTGGATTTCTCTCTCTGAGCTTGAAAAGGGTCTTGACATTTTTGGTTGAAATGCTTGTTGTTGTTGCCAATTCGTCGATGAGATCCTCCGGTTTAACGGAGTCTGAGACGTTGTGAATTGTGCAATGAGGTTTCTTTTCGTTGTCGTCTGCGTAGGCTGGCATCGATGTTGGCTTTCTGCAGTGCCTCTTCTAAGTTGTCCTGCGCTGTCTTGCAATAGACCTCTATCTCTCCTTTTGCTGTGGTGGAAATCCTTTCCACTGCTACTTGCAACTTGCTGAGAGGCGCCTTCTCTTGTAGCTCTTTTCTCAGTTGTGTTTTGTTCTTTTGCGCAGAAGGTTTTAGGATTAGGCTGGGTTTCTGCGTAAGCTTGACGACCTCTGCAAACGACCTTGGCGTTGTGTCCTGTGCACCAGCAAATGCCTCTGGAACTAGAGGAATGGCTCTTTGCTGAGGTTCACTTTGTGCTGCCATGGGTGGCGTGTGCAGCTGGGTGCAGCAAACAAAAGTGGACGTATTCACACCTATCTCTGCAGTAACTGGCTTGGGCTTAAAGTCTTCACCCTCAATTGCTAAGCCCTGTAGGATACTTAGAGAGTACTGGACCCGATCTCGGAGATCCTGCAGAAGAAGATGCCT
This sequence comes from Stegodyphus dumicola, assembly GCF_044657685.1. Classification (NCBI taxonomy): domain Eukaryota; kingdom Metazoa; phylum Arthropoda; class Arachnida; order Araneae; family Eresidae; genus Stegodyphus; species Stegodyphus dumicola. The sequence goes on from NC_140777.1 coordinate 139,520,781, forward strand.
TCCCCTTCTGTAAGTGGCAGTAATCTGCCAGATGTCTTTGACAAGGGCTTTAACTCGGTCCTCGTGGGTCAATTCCGAGGTTGTCAGCGCATCTGTATTCAGTGGCTCTCGTAGATTTTGGGTGTCCGTGTTCTCTGGCAACACTGAGGGGTGTGTCATATCACTTTAGTATCGCACGATCCGCTTTACGCTGAGAAAAATTCACTAAAAAACACTTGGTGTTGCTTAATGCACTTTTGCGAATATACATGGTGCGGTAAGCACTGGTGACACTTTCACTAGAGCACTCTTATGTGAGTAGACACTATGCACTAATTACTGATGACACTTTCACTAAGGCACTTTTAACAGCTAAATGCGATGCCCTAAACATTGTTGACACTTTCATTACAAGAATACAACATAACACTAAAAAACTGGTGTTCAGAGGATATCTATAGACCTTTAAAAAAATTATAATCAAAATAAAACTACATAATGTTTAGGCCTTCTGTTCACTTTTAATTAATATTTAAACTAATAAGGAACCATAATTAAATATTAATATTAATAAGAAGCCATTATTACAACAGCCCTGAAGCAGAATGTTTTGCATTGCTCCCTAACAAGCTTGCTCCAAAATGTTTCACAGAAGATATACCATAAAATTACACACATAGTATATATTTACACATTTTAAATTCTATAAAATATTTTCTTAGTATCAAAATGCAGAAAACAAATAATTCTTAAAAGATTTTTCTAAAAAAGCTTGCACTGTATGATGTTTTCTCATTATAATGGTGTTTCCCAATCTAACAAACATAATATCGCCCCCTCCCAAAGTTTAACAACAGTTGTCACAACTATATTTATTACTGTGCATAATGCAAAAAAGTTCAGTAAAATAAAAAGTGTGTTTCATATATTTAATCGAACTAAAGCTTAAAAATGAAAAATCCTGATTTAAAAACAGGAAAAACTATTCCTTGAAAATTAATTATGATTATATATAAGAGGAGATCTTAAATGGTACAACATAAATAATAACAATAAAAATAGAAAATAAAATACATAAAACACTGAAAAAAAAAACATTCAAAGTAAAACTTAACACAAATAACAAACTTCAATAATGCTAATTACAATATTTAGAAATTTTTCAAAATAATTCTACTTTCACACGTTTTTGGAAAAGAGGAGAGATATATTTAAAATTTTATATTTCTATAACAGACTGGCTATGAATTTTCTTGTAAATTTTAATATTGCATTTTTTAAAACTATTTTGATGCATAGATATTCTCTATTATATTAGGCTGAATATATGATATACAAATGATACAAAATTTTTAATAATTCAATCAGAATTTTAGTAGTTTTAAATTAATTCAATGTTTTTTGGCTTTATCAATGACCAGTGATTAATTCCCAAACACTAACAGAAACCTAACCTAAAATAAAATCAAGTAATGAGAATTGTTAAATCAATTTCTTTCATTGATTAGAAATTTTCCCCTTCTCCCAATAAAAATGATGATAATTTTCAGTTTGTCATTAAATAAAAAAATAAGCTATTGAAATCATCCAAACAGGAATATTATTTTATCCACCACCCAATTTTCTCTTTAAATGAAACATAATTGCCTACAGTTCACCTCCAAATCCTATATTATAATTTTTCCAAAAACTAATAGCAGATAAAAGAAAAGTTATGAGCTCTGCCAATTTTTAATAACATTTTAGCTAGTATCTATAATGACATTACTTCAGATCAATATGTGAAATAATTTTTGAAAATTTACAACACTTGGCTACAGCAGTTACTGCAGATGACAATATAACAATCATTTGTTTTTTAAATTTAATTTCCTAATAATTATTAAAATAACAAATAAATGATTTTCATACCATGCACAAATGCTAAATACTGCCCATCACTGCTAAATTGAAGGATGTGAACTCCAGTTTTCATTGTTTGTTTCATATCTGGTTTCTCTATCTCCCCCAGCAATTGCAAAATAGATATGGGTCTTCTTTTAATCACATCATCTACAGGATTGAAAGGCAGAATTAAAAAGCTAACATTATAGCATCCTAATAAAAAGAATCTCATAATAACATCCTAGTAAACTAAGAAGCAGGATTCTTCACCTGATTTGCATTTTATAAATTTTACAAATGATTTATTATGATGTCTTTTCAAGCAATTCACATTTTGACAATATTGAAAATTTCTCAAAAAGTGTGATATAATAAATTATTATCTTGAATTAATGTTTCAATTTCCAAGAGTTTATTACATTTAACCACTCACCTTTTGTTCCGAGAGAGACTCGTCAATTTTAAAAGTGTTATCAGAAGCTTTGAATTCTAATAGTATAACATACATACACACTTGTGCATTTATATTTCTATTAGTGTTCTATTAAGGTTAAAATTACATTATTTCCCTTAATGTAATTTTTCCTCTGTACGGTATTCTTCATTTTCAATCACAAAATCCCTTATTTTCACTTTTCCCCTCACATCATGTAACATCATTATCATTTACGTCAACAACAATTTCCTTAACATAATGATTATTCTCAGTCATCTTTTCAAGCAGCTTTGGTTTAAATCAACAGCTATGCTGTTTATTAAAACTTCGCATGCTGAGGATGATGAAAGATTTATAGTTTAATGATTGTCAGTTCCCCGTATCTACAATGCAAGAAGTTAGAAAATCATGAGTCAACAGTATTGAAAAATTCGTTTTTTTTTTTTAATCATCCTAAATCTGTGATTCATTCCTACGTGAATGGTACTTAACCCTTTTCGGCACGCACTTTTTAAAGTTGGAGTTTTAATTTAAAAAAAAAAAAAGGTAGGTCGTCTAGTTAGGCCTAGAGGAGTACACAAGTAAAATTTTGTGAAGATAGCACTTATCGTTTAATTCTGTGGGTGTGCCCAAACTGGGCACACTAACTGAATAGAGCTACAAAAAGAGTGCTGAAACGAGCATTGTTGCCAATGAACTGACCGATGAGATGCAAAGAAACAATGAATACAGACTTTCACTTGTCCTAGATTATCGGTGGGTCCGGTCTGGGCACACCTAGAGTTCGCCGTTTCATTTTCAAGGTAAAAATTTATAACTAATACAGAATAAAGAGATTAGCATAAAGCCAAAAAAATAACATAGAAATATCTTTTCAAACAATTCCTTTTATACCCTAAAAAAAAATCTGGAACATTTCCTTGAAAATTGAGGGCCTTAAAAAACTAAACATGGCTAAAATATATGGACTGGTTTGTATTGAGCTGCCATCTACTATAAATAAAGAAGCTTCAGAGTAATCTATAGTAACCTATAAATCCTTTTTCATTCAATTTTTTGTGTGTACGGAAGGAAATTTTTAGGTGTGTCTAGACCGGACACACTATGCCATAAAGGGTTAAAAGGCTTAGAAAAAATGACAAAAAGTTGGATCATTTTCTCCTAACTGTTGCATGGACAATGCAGAGAGAATTCCTACCCTTCAAACATCAAATAAATAACTCACATGGCTTAGAACATGGGCCATGCTTTTGTGGCTGCATTATGTCTCTTAAATTACGAAAAATTGTGTGGAATGTTATTTCCCCCTCCTGATATAAAAATAGCTCTTTTGATATAAAAATAGCTCCTGATATAAAAATAGCTCATTACACTTTTATTTAGCTTTATTTTAATAATATACATCCAACATATGGAAGCATTATTTTCATGAATGTTTGAGTTGATGGGACAAAGTACCAAATGTAATGGGACATATTAAAAGAAAATATACTTACATACTTCAGATATACTGTGTTTCATTTATGTCTGCATAAAACTTTCCATTTTATCTATGCATAGTAGAGTCAGACCTGAAAAACATGCAATGCCCTCACCAAGACTTGAACCTTGGACCTCTCGTATTCGAGTCGAGTGTACTTCCAATTACACCACTACTTCCAATTGCATATGGAAAAGAGGGCGAAAACAACTTTTATACTCCACTTTTTAAATATGAATGGGGATGGGGGATCCTCATTGATATCCTGATGGTGATGAATTATCATGCACCACCTTTTAGTTTGGGCACCACTTGTAGAGTCATTAGATTTTTTTTTTTTAAGCAAAAAATGTGAAAAATGTGCAAAGCCCTCACTGGGATTTGAACTCCAGACCTCTCGAATATGCATGGAGTGTGCTTCCAGTTACACTCCGAAGGCGTATAAAAAAGAGGGAGAAAATAATTTATAAATTATACATATTTGTTCCACTTTTAGCAACTTTTAATCATAAAATACAAAACCAAAGTATTCACATGCATAAGAACCAGAATATAAATAATAAGACTAATCATGATTCCAACACACAATGCTTTAAATCAGAAATGCCAATATTTAATATGAAAAAAATACCTAAACAAAGTTTTTTTTCAAAGTAAATAGCAATATCTTAATCTATAATATATAAAATGTTTAGAAGCAAATACTAACATATTTCACATCTTGAAGCAAACTTGTTTGAGGAATTCATCATATCAGATTTTTCACTTTTGTTGTACAATACCTAAAATTTATGCATACATTAAACTTCAAATATGTGTGTCACACAGAATATATCCGGTAAAAAAATAGATATTCTTTTCTCATTTTCAAATTTTAAAATCACTCAGTTACTATTTATTCCATATACAAACAAAAACATTACTCACAATATTTTCAGATCCCAAAACAGTTAAATTCTGGCAGGATGTTTTTAACTTGTAATCCAAACTTTGAAGCAGCGTTATCTAGAAATATTCAAATGAAACATTTCTGTTAATTAATTAAAAATTTGGATATACAAGCTAGTAAAAGTATTTTTTCCTCGCGGCAGAACTTTGTAATTTTTGAATGCATAATCAATTAAATTTTGTTAAATTCAGTTAAATTTTTTAAATAATATTTATTTATAGTTAATAGTCTTACAAATAGCCTTCCACAAAATAAACATGATTAAAAATTAAAAAACCAGGTGGAAATGTGGGGAAAGGAATCTAAAAATAAGCAATATATCAATCAATAATGCAAAATTAAGGGAATCTGCAGATAATTTCAATTTTTATGAAAAGTACTGAATCAAAGGTACTAGTTATACCACCAAAGAATTATGCAAATATTCAGAGTCAAATACATAAGTGTACATGTACACTGCGTAAGAAAAAAGGGGGAAAGTTCTGTATCTCCCACTCTACTGGGCCGATTGATGAAATTCAACTTGCATTTTTCATGTCTTGAAAGTGCGACTTAGGCTATGTATTGGATTTATATATAGCATTGTTCTAATATAGGTATTTTGACATAAAATTGAAACTTTTTCAAAAATGACATGCCATTTTTCCCCCATATTTCGATTCTATAACTCAAATTATGCCAAAGTGCCAAGTTTTGTAAAAATCACACGAGCAGTTTTTAAAAATTAGCTCCTCGACGTTAATTGAATTTGATATATATTTATTAATATCTCTTTCTCTATTAAATTTACTTGACTCATTCAGAATTCGAAATTTACGCTTAATCCAAATATAATTCGCACATTTTTTATGATTTATTTTTAAAATCTGTATTTTTAGATATTTTTTATTCCTTTTTCGAAAAAATTTGTATTATATTATAACCAATAAAATTTTTAACATCATCTTAAAATAGATGTATTTCTATGCACACCTGCAAAAAATTAGAGATTTTTATTCAAAATTTGCTAAGATATACACAAATTTACATATTGGAGCGTTTTGGAATTTGGCATCTTTTTTTCTTTTGAGCGATAATAACACCAAATGTGGTTTACACACTTTGTTGACATTAATAGTACGTATGAACGATTACGTTTTTTTACCACTCTTCTGTAATTAAGAACAGGAATAGAAAATAGGTTGCTATAAATTAAGAAGTTCGGCAAGCAAATTATTCCTGGTGCAAACTGAAAAAAATCCGCCAAGTTTCTAATTTTTCCATAAATTTTGTACCAAATTTTACAAAATTTAATATTTAGGCATAATTTGAGTCGTAGAATAGAAATATGGAAAAAAATTAGCATGTCATTTCAGAAAAAGTCCGATTTTGTGTCAAAATACCTATGTTAGATTAATACTATATAAGAGTTGGGTCAATTCTATAAGGTATCAGGTAAAATGAGTAGCCATGAACATAGGGATGGTTTGGTTTGGTTTATTGAGATTACGGCAAAGCACACTAGGGCTATCTGCCTAAGGAAAGGGATGCCTTTGTGGAGGACTTTCTATGGGGAACTGGCTCGTATACACGTTACACATGGAGAAAACCACGAAAATGCTTATGCAGCCAGCCCGTTCATGGGATTTGAACCTCAGACCGAACTACCAGTGTTCAACAATTTTACCGCTCGGCCACTGGTGGGCTCTGAACATATGGATGACTGAATAATATGAAGAATTGTGGATAGACTGGAGGCAGGCCAATCGCAGGTGGCTACAGAGCTCAATGTAATGCCCAGTGTCATCTGCAACTTCTGAAAATAGTTTCAGGACACTCAATGCATATCCAGAAGACCTGGACAAGTTCAGCCAAAATCCATACTGATGAATGAGGGTCATTACTTGGTAATTTTCAGCACAGTTACATAGGAATGCCACAGCTTCACAGCTCTTAAGTGAATTGTATGCTGCTACTGGAACCCAAGTTTCTCAGTTTATAGTTGCCCGAAGGTTTGATGAGATAGAGCTGTATACCAGAAGGCCCACTGTTTCTGTTCAGCTTACTGAAGTACACGAGCGGGCACATTTAGGATTGTGCACACAATGTGTGCCTTGGCCATTCTTCAGCGGAGCACTGTGCTTTTTACAGATGAATCAAGATTTAGCTTGGACTATGATTCTCAATGTACCTGTATCTGGAGAGAGTCTGAACCATGACACCATCCCTCCCTCATCAGGGAAAGGATTATTACAGTGGCAGAGGTGTCGTGGTTTGGAAGTCATGTTGGAAGGCCACACACCCCTGCAAGTGTTTGACGAAGGTTCCCTGACTGCTATGAGGTATAGAGAGATCTTAGAGCCCTATGTTCAACATTTCAGGTGAGCAGTTGGTCCTAGAATCCTGTTATTGGATGCCGACACTCGTACGCATGGGGTTCTTTGAATGGTTGATGATTACCTGAAAAGTCAGGATATTCGCCACATAGATTGGGCAGCTAGATCTTCTGACCTTAACCCAATACAGCATATCTGGGATGCTAGTGGTAGGGCAATCTCATCTTGCTATTCCTGTTCGAGAGCCATCCTGGAGTTGAAAATTGCTTAAGTGAGGATTGGGATTGACTGCCACAGAAACTCCTCAATTACCTCCTGTCCAGTATGCAGTCACATGGTGCGACCTATCTGGCTGTAAGAAGGGACCATACCCCTTACTAGACTCAGTTCAGTATTACAGCATAGATTTTGGGCATCCTTGCACTATGAACTTTACTGATGATCATGCATACATAAAGTGACTTTTAAATGGTACATCTCTTTCTCTATTATAAATGTATATTAATACCAAATTTCATTAAAATCTGTACCTTAGTTTTTCAGAAATTTAACATAATAAGCAAATTCTCTTAAGGTATTTTCTCTTTCTGTCCTAAAATTGGTGACTGTTTATAATAAATACATCAATCCAAATTGCATCATTTCAAAATTAATCTGCATTATATTACCTTACATAATACGGCACTGCAGATATCTTTTATCCAAACACTGAATAAGATTTCAATTAAGAATCAAAACGTTTTGACTCATTTTCCCACATTTGTTCTGAATGTATCCCTTATGCCCTCCACTTTGCTCCTTAACTTGTTGCTGCTTGCTGTCTTGAAAAGACATCTTTCACAAATCTATCAGTATTGATGCGAAAATTCTTTCAGAACAGGCCGCTGTAACAGCCATATTACTTGTCTTGGCTTAATAAATCATGAGTAAAAAGTAAATAATTAAACTTGGTCATGTCTGCAACTTTCTGCTTCTCTGTGCATTCATTTATGACATGACTAACTTTGCCAAGTTATTACATATATAATACTATAAATAATAAACTTAAAAACAGAAAAAAGATATTACACAGAAAAAAATTTTTAAGAATTTATATTAATTTAATTTGAAAATCATGAAAAACTATTAAATTTAAACAAAACAAAAAGATAACTAATGAGATTGAAATTTAGAAAACATTTTTATAAACAATTTTAGAAAAATTAAAATTAAAACTAAAAATTTTTTTTAACTTTTTAAAACTAGAAGTAATTTAATTATTTAAATTTGAATGCCTCACTGACTGATCAGGAGGTAATAATTTGAACTATCAAAAGCCGAACAATTAAGGGATTTTGAACTTCTTATGTTTCATTCAACTGATTCTTTGAGCAAAAATTAAAAATAAATAAATACAAAATAGAATACAGTGAAAAGTCGTTAATTCGGACACCCATAATTCGGAATGATCTATAATCCGGACCTCAAAGCTACAAACTTTCTGCGCATAGGCATTTACGCGTGCGAGTATTACCTTTACGGCTGCGACTATGCATGTGCGCAAGCGCATAATATGTTTACGCATGCACGTTTAATGTAAAACGGACGGTATAAGCTAAGCTAAATTATCTAATTCAGTTAATGTTGCAGATTGCGTTGTTCCTTAATCTTCGAATTGGATCCGGCTTATTATTTTTTGCAGACTGTTAGAGCAATTTTATAAAAGTAAGCTTGAACTTTCGATTATGTCAAGTAGAATTTCCGATATATATTTACCAATATGTAAAGGATCTACAAAGCGAAAGTATGTTTTGAAATCCGAAATCAATTTCACGCTGCTCTGCGGCAGGGGGCAGGGGAGAAACGCAAGCGGCGCGCAATGAATTGGAAGTTGATCTGTCAGCACTATCCTTATCTTCAGGGCAGATGTTTTTATTTTATTTGCCTTATAATTCCTTACTAAATGTAGCATTTCATCTCGATGTACTCCGTGTTTGATATGATTTAAATCAAGTTCCTCGTCATTATGATTTGCTTCCGATAGTGAAGAAAGTGACCCAGAGGTTATTGAAAACGAAAACATTTCGATTGACAAATTAGTCGGTATTCTCGACACAGCAATTATAGGACTTGAACAGCGGAACTTTGTAACTAAACAAGAAATTATGTCTGTTTAATAGAATTAAAGAAAAAGTATTATCACATGAAACGAAGCAACTTAAACAACTTACATTGAAAGAAATGTTTAATAAAGTAAACAAATAAATATTAAGCTTTTTCTTTTTGTAAATTTTGATACCCTTTAGGTCATAATTGTTCTTTATTTCATAAATTACGATTTCATATTTTTAATTTTGTAATTTCTGCATGCCATCTTACCAGATTTAAACTGATGATCTATAATCCGGAAAAATCGATAATCCGGAATCGCTGAAGTCCCGATGAGTCCACATTAACGACTTTTGACTGTATAAATTTCTATACTACAATAATTACACCCATACTCAACCAAATATTATAAAACAAATTATATCGCATGACTAATTTAAAATGGATTATTAATAAATATATTATATACATATATATTTAAATTTGTAATAAACTTTACAAGAGCCATATACTATCACCATTCATTTCAGCAAAGATTTCTAATTATAAATATAGCTCTTAAACTATAAACAAATGGGTAAATTTTCTCCAAATATATTAATCATCATATTCGATGTGAAATTACTGCCAGTTTCTTACAAATTGCAAAGAAAACAAATAAAGTATAAAACTGTTATACTTATTCATCTAAAAACATTTTTACAAATACTTAAACCTAAAATAAATAGGAATTAATTGCTTATCAAAGATGTTAATATGTATAACATTAGTAACAGCATTGACACAAACAAAATCTAAAATATTAGGCTTTTAACTTACACCTCCAATATCTCCTACAGCAACAAGTTTTCCTGTTGGGTTCCAAGAAAGTGAATATGGTCCTATATGTCCTTCTTTTGTGTATTTTCCTAACAGCCTCCCATCAATAGAATAAAATAATATTTTATACTGAAGAAAAAAAAACAAAATTACAAAATTATAATTTTAAATGTATTTCCTTATTATTGCAGCCCACATTTTTTTAAACGGAGCCCAAAATTATCAATATATGAGCAACATATATCTCAAATTATTATCAAACAACTGACAGCGCTAACCACAATGACTTGCAGTTCACTTGCCATAAAAAGAGGTCTGATTAAGCCATGTGTTATCATTCACATAAACGTTAACAATTCAGAATCACTTAAAGATAATTCATTATGAAAACAGTTCTCACTCTGGGTGTTAACACTTTTTTTTTTAATGTTAACAATTTTTTCCTTGCCGAGGAGTAAGGAAGGTGCAATATCTTTTTTCCAAAACAGATGCATTTTACCTCAGATTTAATATGGCAACTTGTAACATGGTTTTGCTATAACCTGATTCATAAATTGCAGGAACCCTCCTACAATACTGCATCATATAACATGGTTTAGCTCCAACATGAAAAGAAGATTTCTCACGAAATCCTAAGAACAAATTCCGCACAAAATTTTTCCATATTGAACAAAGCACTTAACATATAAGAATTCTTGTTCAGTACGTCCTGCCAGTTGTCTTCCAAGATCTGGTTCCGGTAAGAATAAATGTCCTTGAGATACGAGCCATATGGTGAATGCGTCGATTGAACTCTTAACGGGTAATGGGAGAAAATTGCTTCTCTCCATGACCTTCAGTCTCAAGAGAGCACAATCACCAAATAACAATGAAGAAATCTTATGAAATCAATGAAGAAAGTAAACAACATGAGGTCACAATAAGATCTGCAAAATGCACAAACTACACATTTGGCTTTCATCATTCAAATCTTCATCTCTGTGACCTGAAAACAAAAATGTCTCATGCTGCTGGTCAGCAATCTGCATTGAGCCACTGTGTGTGTTAAAGAATAAATTTTTTGTCTTTTAAGACATAAGTTTCAGTACCAACCCATGTGCATTTTATGTTCCAAAAATCGTCCTTTACATAAATGTAAAAAGTACATATCATTGCCTGTTTCTGAAAGAGTTGAACTAATTAAGAAAAATAATCATTGTTTTAATTGTTTGGGAAAACATGAGCTTAATAATTGTAAATCACAGTTTTCTTGTTCTTTATGTAAACGTTTCTTTATGTAATATCTTCCCAGTTGATGAAGGATGAACTAAAAAATTTCAAAAATATTTTTGACTAGCTGTTTAAAAAGGAGGTACATTAAACAAAGAGAAATATTCTGATGAAATACTAAAACTTCACTCCGAATTTGAGAGACGTTTTCAAGAATTTACTACACTAGAAACAATTGTTACATTCATGTGTTACCCATTTGGCAGTGTTGATGTGGACGATATAACTGAAAACATAAATTATGTATTCTTTTTATCTCTTGAGAAAAACAAAGTTTTCCTCCTTCAAAATGACATTATTTTAAAAGCATGTAGTTCAGAATCTAAGAATAAATTTTAGAATCTAATGGACGAAGAAAAGTATCCTAATTTTAAAAAAGTTGCATTTCATTTAACATAGTTCTTTGGCTCTACCTACCTGTGTGAATCTCTATTTTTCTTTACCTCACCACACATACGCTACTGAGTGGAACGCAACACTTTGAAAAAATTAGAAGTAGCCTATATCCTGAAAAAGTCTGCCTGCCCCTGATCTAGAGGGATGGTAAATTCAGTGACTACCTCACGCAGCAAAATCAAAAACAATTTCAGGCTGCAAAAGCTTTATCTACACCTTTTAATTTTCATTTTCGGAAATTGGATATCGAGGGTCAACAACAAAGGGTCAACAAGCATTTTACTTGAAACTAAAACAAAACATGAATATCACCAACTCATCTTCAAATACGCTAAGATGGCAAACTGAAAAGTAAACCTCCAAGACACACCTACAAAAAATGGGTTAAGGCTCGTTTCTATGCAACAGACAGTGCAGACTGTAATCAGAACTTACTTCGCTGAGCAGCTAATTTATTGCTTTCCGTTATAACAGAAAGCTGCAATTATTTCTTGACAGTAATGCAATGTTCAAGTTTTTTTACCGTATTTTAAATATTGTGTTAATAAAATGTGAGTATCTAAAAGGATCGTAATGTGACTCGTGATTCAGAACAATGCTGGCAGAAATGAAAGACCTGTCAGGTAAATGAAATTTATTTAATTACAAGTTTTGGAATTTCCTGATGGGACAGTAATGTCATTAAACAAAGAGTAGTCAAAATTTACAAACACCTTAAAGAACATGGAGAATCCTCTGTCAACCCAGATTTTGAGGCAAGTAAAGGTTGGATCGAAAATTTCAAAAAACATTTTGCAATTCATAGCATAAGAATTCAAGGAGATTCTGCATCAGCTGATCATGAAGCTGCTAGAACGTATCCAGAAAAATTCAAAACAGTACAAAACAGAAAGGATACACAGCAGTTCAAGTTTCCAGTGTTGATGAAACTGAGCTTTGATGGGAAAAAAATGCCCAATAGAACCTTTATATCGAAAAAGGAAAAACTGCACCTGGATTTAAGATATCTAAAGATCATCTAATGCTACTTTTGTGCAGTAATGAATCAAGGAAACTTTATGACAAAACCTTTACTAGTTTATAGATCTTTAAATTCTTGTGCACTTAAAGGCATAAATAAAGAATACCTTATTGGTATTAAGACACAATGACACGCCAAATAAATACTAATTCAGAAGACAAACAACAAAAATCAGCGTTATATTTACAAAATTTCCACAGGACTAGTTTCGATGGTTTTACCGAACCACCATCCTCAGCTGCAAAACCGCAAATGAACAAGATAGGAAAAAATGATTAGATAAGATAAGAAAGCCTGGACAAGAATAAGCAAGTGGCACCATCTGTTGGTGAAACCAGAACTAAGACATAATTTCTTTAAAGGCCGAAGGCAAATTTGGATTGGAATTAGAATCGTTAACTAGAACAGAAAGATTTTTATGAATGTGAAATGCCTCTAGAAAATCCAGTTCTCCAATGGAAGATGTTTTTTGAATAATTTTGGCAGCAGAAAAATTGAAAGTGTGATTTTCGGACCAACAATGTTGCGCAACAGAAGACTTCTGTGTTTCCTTTTTTCTAACATACGCCTCATGTTCCTTGACGTGAAATTTTAAGGCTCTCTTAGTTTGGCCAAAGTAAATTAAACCACACTGGCAAGGAATCCTATAAATACCCCAGGAATTCATATCCGGAATGGGGTCCTTAAGTATGGAACTCGGAATTTTATTGATGGGAGAATAAACAACCCGAAAGTTAAATTTCTGCAAAATATGTGTAACATTATAGCTAATTGATGGAAAGAAGGGAATGACAACAGAATTTTTATAATCTCCTAAAACAAGAGTGTGCCTTTTAGTGTGTTGAGATGAGAATTTTTTAACTGCTTGATTAATAATGTTGGGTGAAAAGCCCCTGTCAATAGCTATTGCTTTCAAATAATTTAGTTCTTCATCAAGGGCTAGTTTGGAGGAGCAAACTTGAAGAGCACGGAAAACATAGGAATAAAATGAAGCTAACTTTTGTTTAGTCTGATGACATGATTTAAACTGTGGTGGAAGGCAAACCGATGAAGGTTTACAGTAAACTGTAGTACTGAAGTTGGATGTGTTACGTGTGACCAGAATGTCGAGAAACGGAAGAGAACTGCAAGTCTCAAGTTCAAAAGTGAACTGAATAGCAGGATCAATAGAATTCATTGTTGAAAGAACTTTATTTAAATCATCTTTATTACCTTCAAACAGGGTAAAAGTATCGTCTACGTAGCGGAACCATGCCAGGAAGTTTAAAGTTTCAACCAATTTTGATTCATAATAATGCATGTAGATATCAGCCAGGATGGGACTGAGGGGGCTTCCCCTCATCCTGGCTAATCCCTCAGTTTGCTTGTAATATTTATTTTGGAAAACAAAATGTGTTTGTTTCAAACAGAGTTGAGTGAGTGAAATTAGCTCATCAATTTCGATGCAAGAGAAATGAAATTCGCAAAGTCTGGTTTCTAGACATCTTAATGCAACCTCCACCGGAACATTGGTGAATAATGATTTTACATCAAAAGAAACCATGAGTAAATTACTAGGAGAAATGTTTTTAACCTTTTTTAAAAACTCTATTGAATTTTATTTTTTATGGTGTAAATGTTATTGTCTAAGAGAGTGGAAAATCTAGAAACCAAATATTTAGCTAATGGATACGAGGCAGTACCTAAATTTGATACAATAGGGCGGAAAGGAATACCACTTTTATGAATTTTGGGAAGAGCATATAATCTGGCACAATTCGCAACAGATGGGATAAGCGAATGTTTTAAGTTGCTTGAAACGATTTGCGAAGATTTGATCACAGTTTTTATTTTTGACAAGTCGGAAAGTGAAGGATCTTTAGGGATCAGATTATATGGTCCTTCGTTTAAGAGTTTAGTGACACCATCGATGTAAGTGTTCTTGTCCATAACGACTATCTGGCCCCCTTTGTCGGCCTTTGAAATGATAATATCCGGGTTAGAATGAATTTCGCGCATTGTAGCTCTTTCTCTCGCAGTTAGATTTGGTTTCAAATGTTTATTATTGAATTTCACATTATGAGCGATAAGATGCCTAATCATTTCTTTCTGTGAATCTGAAACTTTACTGAACTTGAAAGCCTTTTCGATAGGAGCCAAAATCTTTGGAATCGAGGGTTTACAGGTTTGTGAGAAGTTAAAATTTATTTTAGAATTCTCTCTTGTTCTTCTGAAAGACTAACATTAGAAATATTAACTATTGGCTTGATGTTTACAATGGGAAGATTTTTTGAACTACTTGAACTGGAAGACTGTAAAAGGAGTTTTTCGAATTTAACTGCAAGGGTGTTTTTATGACGGTTAACTGCCTTCTCCGTTCTAGACCAAGACCTTTAAAATACCTTTATACCTTTAAAATGTATTACATAAGAACAGCATCGCAGTAGATTTTAAACATAACTGATTCAAAATAAATTAATTTAATGGAGGCTTGGAAGAAATTTTCAGTCAAGCACTGTATTGATGTCATATCTTTGTTGCTGCTAGAACTGAAAACTTCAATGATAAATGCATCTTGGAAGAAGATATGGCCCTCTTCAGTTGAATAGAAAACATGCGTAAATCGTCAGAAAATGAAATTGGTGGCATATTAGAATTCACAGGACACTAGCAAAGATTCGAGGACCTGATGAAAATTGTGCAATTTATGTGCAGTTTGATGAAAATTGTACATTTAACATTAAAAAAAAAATTAAAAGAAGACCTAAGCTGAAAATCTCATGTCATTTTTCTTGAATGCAGATCCTTCCACTGAAAGAAGCCAAAAATTCAAAAGAAGGAGCCAAAACTGTCTAGCTACATACTGAGAAATTTACAATGACCTGGTAAAAACCAGCAAGAAAAGTTAAATTACAAACTTTATAAAGGAGGGAAGAAGATGCAAGAACTTTAAATGAAGAATAAAGTTCTGAAAATGAACGTGATATCATTCAACTGGAAAAAAGTTCTCGATTGATTATACTGAACAGCGACAATGAAAAAATTTATTAAATGAAATTTGTGTTAAAATTTAAAAAATGTTGTGTTGTACATATATTTATATTTTTAATAAAAATGAGTTGTTTATGTAGAATTTAAAAAATGTTTTTAATAAATTTTTGGAACATACCCCCCATTTTTGTACTGGCTGTGGGTCTCGTATAACACAGTTTCACACAACATGACATTTTCTCTAGGAATCTATCTACCATGTTATAAGAGGGTTACCTGTATATAAAAATGGCTATGAAATGAAAAACTATGATCAATGAAAGAACTTCAACCTGAAAAGTAATGCAAAATATAGGCATAGGTTTTAATACATGGTTCAGTGGTTCCAGAATACTCTTTGTAACAGTGTTGCAATTTATTTACTTTAGGAAGAGGAAATAACATGATGTAGCATCAGATAAATTCAAAGCTCTGCTCCAAAACTGATTTAAAAAAAAAAAAAAAGACTCATGTTATTGAGTAAATTTACTTAGTTCCAGAAAATGGAGTTATAGTTGTTTTATAGTTCACAGACATCTTTTCTTGTAAGCATGCCAGAAATAGAAATCTGCTATTCATTTATGAACTGATTCACTTTGCTAAGCAATGAATGCCCGATTGGTGAAAAACAGCAAAAGGAAGTTAAAGCATGCTAACTTTCTATTTTAGAGAAGAGAAGAGTGTTTATGCTTCATGTTAAAAATAAAATAATTTATTATAATTTTCCATCTTTTTGAAAAATTTTTATTCAAGAATTTTACTATTAGCTCTGTGCAAAAAGAAGTTTTTAAGGAACTCAAAACAGTTCAGAGAGTTAGCTATTGATTGAATTGATTTTTCCGATCCCACAACTCGCTCAGTTTTTTCCATCTTTGCTACAGCCTCACTAACCAGTCCTGATCCAATTGCTCATTAGATTCTTCCTCTCTTCACTCCATTCTGACTAACCACTCTTGATTCACCCTCATTCTGTTTTTTTTTTTTTTTTTTTTTTTTTTTTTTCCCCCTTCAAGTTTATTATTAGTAGGCAGTGAGTCATAAAAAGGAACAGACTCATTTCAGTGAGAAAATGGTTCCGATCCGATCATATAAAGAGCGATTTCGAACATCTATAGTGCAAGAAGCCACTTAGTCTTTGTGAAAATACAACTACTCACTGAATTTTAAGAGAGGTGTGTTCCATATATCTAATCGAACAAACAAATAAGCGAATAGGTAGTCTTACAAAAATTATGGCTGTAGACAAAAATCTGTTTATTCACCCAGCAAAATAAACAAAGTGCAATAACTGTGTTCTTCCACAACTAGATATTTGGCAGACTATGCTGAGAAAATGAGAAACTCTTTCCAATTCAAGTTCCGAACAGAGAGGCAACCATACTTGTGGCAAAAATCATGAACTACATATAAGACGGATCAATGATTTATTCAGACTGCTAACAAGATTATCAATCTGGAAAAAGCAAGTTAGAGACATTTTACAGTAAACCATAAACCATGCTCTTTTCTTGATCCAACATTAACCACTCATACACAAAATATGGAAAGACTGAAACTCTGCTAAGCAGTAGAATAAAAAGGCTATGAGGCATGTATCATATATTGAATCTTGCCTTGCAGAATTCATAAGGCAGAAGTCCTTGAAAGAAGAAAATGTTTCTAATACTACATTAAAAGCAATCGAAGAAATGTTATGGCTACAAAATGTAAGTGAGAAGTGATGAATGAGCTTGCTGATAATCTTCGCACCATTTAACAGATAAGTGCTATAATAATAAGGAAGTACACTTTTAATATCTAGACAGTTATTTTCTTCTGAAAAAGCAATCAAAACAGAAATTACATATTTTTAATCACAGAAAGTGCAAAATTTAATTCCCAGAATGAATTTTTAAAAAATGTGATTGGAATATAGCACTGGTGGATGGTGTCATTTTTAAAATACACCCTTTGTGCCTTTGGAACTCATTTTCTGAAATACTAATAATCTCACATTTCTGTTGCATATCAGTTAACTAAAATCTTTGTCCTTTTAGCTCAACTTTTAGCAGTAGCCAAAAATCATAAGAAACTAAGACAATTAATTGGAGCAGCAGAATGACCTAAATAGATAATCACTTTTCTGCCCTAAAACTGTCCCATAAAGAATGTACTGTGGTTGTGTTTTTGAGACACAAGAACACAATCATAGTTTTGTAAAAACTTAACTATGTGAGAGAGTTCCAGAGAAATCTTTCTTACGCCCAAATCTACATCTTATTAGCCTAAATTTTTCTTGATTGATTTGTTATTCTTCATTTATTAATATCATACTAAATCATTTGTTGGACCATATTGAATTCCACATTTCATTATTACTAACATCTGTCTGTCTACTAACATATTTTTGGCTGTCTGCTTCTGGGGTCATCCAGCACAATATTTCAACTATTTTTGAATTCCTTATGCACACTCATATTTGTTTATGTCATTTTCATCACCTCTCCCTTTTTCAATAGATCTAACTTTTTAATAATTATGTTTTCAATTTTGACAAAATATTTAATGTTAATATGGTACTCTAAATTTTTATCATCCATTTTTATGCCAAAGTACACAGGCATATATTTTCTGTCTAATACCTAACATCTTCCTAAATCAGCTTAATTTTTATATTTACATATATTCCAACATGAAAAAGCATATGACTTAAGCACAATCATGTCATTAGCTTAGGCATTCATTCTCGGAATTATATAGTATTATCTTACAAAAGAAATTAAGAGGGCACTAAGTATTATTATAGCAACACAAACATATTCTATCATTGAATTATATTAGCATTTAAAATTTAACTACAGAGAATTTTTATGAACAAGATATATACTACATACTTCAACTAATGCATCTATGACACCAATGACTAGATCAACAGAAGAAAGCTGAATAGATGAAAGATCTTTGGTATCAACAGGAAAATTCTAAAACCAAACAGAATGGTGAATAAAAATCTTAGTGAATGAAGAAAAATGAAGGGAAAAAACATATTTAATAGCCTCTGCTAAATAAAATGTACAGATAAATAAATTTAATTTTGAAAATGCATTGAAAAAAAAAATACTCTTGAACTCGAATTCTATTTACAATTTTAATAAATTTTATACATAAATTTATTAAAATTTTTTCTTGTGAAAATATTACATTATGCAAATGTTTTCATTAGTATATATGTTTTACTTTTATATTTTATAAAATAAATCATAATTTAACCAATATTAATTTTCAAAATTCTCCTTTTATATGATTGTTCTTCAATTTCAGTATTCTGACAACCTTTTTCTATAATCTAATTCTATATTTGGAAAAAAAAAAAAAAAAAAATCTTTTACAAAAAATTTTTGTATATTTTAACTCTAAAATATATGTATATCTGAAATATGTAATAAAAAATATACGCAATTTTTGAACCTATTTTGATTTTTAAAAAAGTACGCAGTGTCAGTACGCAGTAACTGAATAACAATTTCAGCACCTCAAAAAGTGAAATTAAATGTGGACCTTATTATGATTTGATTGTAATAGCCAGAAATATAAGGCTCTGTCTCTGAAACAAAGAAAATTCAATTTCATAGCCAATATTAGCAAGAGTAAAGCACCTACAGAGGAAAAGCATCAGCATGTCAAAACAATAAACATTCACACATATGCAAGAATGGGACTGCCTGTGACTAAAAAAGATGGCATTTATTCAAAGAAGGGAATGTGATGTTAAATCACATGCCAACTTAATATCAGTGAAGGTAGTTTATCAGCATCTGGAATTTGAAAGTCAGCAGCAAAGCCAGAAAATACCACTGGATCATGGATAATTAGAGCTGAGTATCATGACAGGATAAATCATATTTTCACAACTTTTGACCAAATGAAATATCTGTATGCAAAGAAGACTATATAAGGGTATGGATGATGGGACTACATAAGGATCTGTCACGAAATGTAACAACATTTGGTGGTTGCTATGTCATCACGAGAGGTGGGTTATTGTGGCATATGCAAAATGGAATAATTAATATTTTGGCATCTCAGTATGAAGTAGACTTAATTGAATAACTTATGCTCTCAAACTTAATTGAATAACCTATGCACTCATTTTCTAGGCCTTTGTCAGATAAAATAGTATTTACGTGGATAATCTATGCATTGTATGAAAAAAAAGTCTTTATCAAATTCCTTTACCATATATTAAACATAATTTTAACTATTATTAGACAAAATATAATCATGAGTTATTCAATTAAGTTTTACAGAATTATTTAATTTATTCTTTTTAAGATTCTCGTCTATTATATACTCGTCATGTGATTTATCTCAGATTAGATGATGCCAGATGGAGCCAGATATGGCACCGTATGACAAGCATTAATTCTGTAAGATCTCAGCTGTAGGAGGAATGATCAAACTGCTTCCAACCAAATTCTTCAGTTTGCCTTTGAGTGACACCAGTAGCTTGAGGCCAAGCATCATAGTAAAACAAAACAATTCCTTGACTAAGCATTATTCTCCCTTTCATTTTGAATAGCACAACAAAGTTTTATCAAAGTCTCACAGTATCGAGCAGCATTGATGGTTTCACATCTAAGAATTCAATAAGTCGAATTCATATCCCAAAACATGGTGTACATTACTTTTTAGGTTGACATTGATATCTTGAATTTTTGCCTTTTGGGAGATTACTGTGTCAATTGCTGTTTCAATTTTGGAGCCCAAGTTTCTTCACCAGTCATTAATTGGCTTAAGAATGCCTCTCCCTCATCACTATATTGCATTGGAAACGTCAAAGCATTGCTAAGCCGCTTGGTTTTGTGGACACCTATAAACATTTTTTATATCTAACGGACACGCAATTTACGGTAACCTAAGCAGTGGGAAAAATTCCATGCAAACAGCTTTTGATATTTCAAGAAATTCACCAAAAAGTGTCTACATTGTAGAGCATCTGTTCCTTCAAAGTTTTTCATCAACTTGCATACCAATCGTTATACCATATCGTTGAGCAGGCCATCTGCTCATGCTTTGTCATGTACATTTGTTTGTACTTCCTTGCATGTTCTATCCTATTTTCTCACATACTGTCAGTCACCATCTTAGTAATTTGATGATAAATTTCAGCATGTTTCATGCTCCTTGCACTGAAGAAGCAAATTACAGACCACATCTCACAGTCAGCAGGTTCTTCAACTATCTTACACATTTTTAGTGATGACAACAACCTTAAAACACAACACAGATCACCAATAATGACATCAATATAAAAGCAAGGAAAAAAGAAAGAAAGACTAGTGCACAGAGGGCTGTCAGTAGAACTGTGGTGGCAAAACAAAAGCAAACACATTTCCCAGACACTTCTAAATACAAAGCAATGCAATATATATATATATGTATCTGTAAGATAAAAAATGTGTAAATGAGCTTTATAATTAAATTTAATAATAGGCTCTTAATTCCTCATTTTTAATTTGGATATTTCATCTCTTTATTCTAAAAATAACATTTCTGGACAGCGCCATTTCTAGATTAATCTATGACACAGAGTTTGTGTAATGCTGCTGACGTAGGTATTTCAGAACCTTCACTCTGAGAGCTGAAACCTTGCTATCCTAAACCAAAACCTTTCTCTAAACAGATGGCCAAACTGGATTAAATGCACACTTCAATTGTATATCTGCTGCTGATTGGTTGCAATTTCACTGTGCTATCTTCCTATTGCAATAGTATTCAAAAATGTAAATGTTCTGGAAATAGGCATGATTAGACTGCCAGGTGAATTGTGGCCACAAATATAAAATTAAATAAAAATGAAATTTAATCTGCCTCAACTATCAAGTTCCCTATTCGTTATGCATTAGCATTCAACGCAATCAAAATTCTTCCTCTTCAATATGCCCTCTACGTGTTGCACAATCAGTATTTCTCTGTTTCTATGACCCAGTGTTCCTACATCGGTACTTCTAAAAATTTGTTTTCATCACACACACACATATATATACATACACATATACATACACATGCACAATCAATACACATATTGTCAAAAATCTCACTCACACAAGTAGATCATGGTAAAATAAGGAAAACAGCACACTGAAAATAAATGAAAATAATATTATAAAGATATTTCAAATCTTTCCTAGTAGAAGAAAAAATGGTAATGGAAAATTTTTAATAAATTGATGAGTGAAAGAACAGTGCATTTATTGATCCCATGAGCAGTTTACTAGCGAAGCTATGTAATCTGCTGCTTTAAATGAAAATTATATGTTGAAAATGAAGAACTAAAAAAATTAAACAGCCATTTTAGAAGCTATGCAGAAATCCAACAGCCTTTAATAGAAAATCCATGTGATTAAAAGAGTTGACATTGCTTTGAATTATATGTTTTCCTAAGGTTTAACAAATTGGAAGTGGATCAATGTATCCACTTCCAGTAACTTGAATATTCAAGGAATTGTATGAAATGTTTTGGCTTCTGAAATTCTAGAAACTGTATACATCTTCAAGATTATAACATGCAGAATATTTAGGAAATACCTGCATTTAAAACAAATTCTTTCAACAACATAATAATGGAAGCAACGTCTGAAATATAAAATATAAATGAAGTGAAGAATGGATTCTTAAGCATAAGATGAGATATAAGACCTAAATAGTTAGCACATAATAAAAAAAATCACCATTCTGTGTTCTTATTAAACAATATCTTAGTGCATGCATTAAATTTTTAGGCATTCCACTTTTTTTTTTTTAAATTTGAAAATTAATATATCTCAGACCTTTATTATTTGCCATGTGTCACAGGCATATACAGAAAGATAATCTTTCAATTTTGGCCTATTAGCTACAATAAAATATTTCCCACAGGATGAAAATGCAAAACAGTTTTCAATAGGTTTAGGACTCTCAATCTCCACACATGTCTCAGAAGTAATTGACCATATTTTCAGACTCACCTGAAATAACAAATAACAGAATTATAATGCATAGTTCACATATACACATATTTAATTTAACAGACTTTTACTAAATATTTCTAGAACTGTTGATGTCATGAACTTTGTAAATACTATTCAATACACAAGTGAACAAAATCTAGTTTTTACAAATTTCTTGTAAGGTTTTTATCATTAGCATCAATTACATATAAAAGAGTTTCTCAGATGTATCCCAAGTAATTAATCAGATTGACTAAGCAAAATGTATTAGTAACTAATTAAAGCAAGATAAGAAGCACTATAAAAAATCATCAGTACAGCATCTATTTCACTCCAGAATAGACACCAGTAATTCACTTAACAGAACTTACAGTTAGAAATAACTAACATCAAATTATTACTGAAGCATTCACACAGATTTCAGTCATCTGCAAGATCTGCGAAAATTCTAACCATTTTTAAGGTGAAAAGAACGTACGTTAATAAAGCCCATATTTTACTATTTTGAAAAAAAAGAAAAAGAAAAAATATATATCCTATGTCCAAATTTATTAAAGGCTTAAACAATATTTTTGTAAATAATCGTTAGTACTGCACATCTTTAGTAATGCCTACAATGAGTATGAAATGTAAAAAACATACATGTTCTCAATAATCCTGTCAGTTTTTTCCCATCTCCAAAACAGGAAGAAAACTAAACAATGTTTTGGATTAATTTAAAATCAAAATATGAATTTATATAAATAATTTTAAGAACTTCAAGGTCTTTTCTGAAATAATATAAATCAAATTCTTCCATAAGTTGAGGGGTTTTATTTGATCTGAAACTAATAACCCCATCAGACATAAAGCAAATTATCGTTAGGTCTGAAGTAACTTCATAAAAAGGTTTTAACATTTTTATTTTAAACAGAATTCAGAACATAAATGCACTTTCTTGGGCTAATAATATCAGCCACAGCTTGTGGTAATGCAACTAAACAGAACAGTCAATTCCAAGTTAAAATGTGGAACAGTAGTTAACCACTACACAAGTAAATTTTATTCTATGCTGGTTCAGTAATTTTAACCTCAGTGTCAAAATCAAGGATTTAGCAATGATGTAACATATAAAGCCAAATAATTAAAACTGGCAGAAACTAAGCATAGCATGCATGCATGGGCCAGAAACAAGCTCTGTCTTAAAACTCAAGAAACCTAAGTTTAAATACCAGCTATCTCATTTATATTCTGGTGAGGAAAATGGAAAAGAGAACTTAGAGTAAAGGTTGAAATCAGAAATAACTGTTTAATTTAAATAATAGCCATATAAAATTTTAAATTAATTCATGAACATCACTAGTATTATCATTAATTACTAGTATTATCATTAATTACTAGTATTATCATTAATTACTAGTATTATCACTCTGCACTTGAGAAAAAAAGCTAACAGAAATCCTTAGGTGGAAAATTTTTGCTAATTTGTTAATGTAACTCTTAGTCTATGAACGATTCTTGAAATTTCATGATTTACTTATAACATCCCTGCCAATTTTTCCCTTTTCTCATAATAAAACCGAACTACTACTCTAGTCATATTCAGAACACTGAGAAATGGAAAAAAATTTACCATAAATTCACTAGAATTATCCTGTACTCTGATGTCTTTTGATATAATTTCTGAATAAAAAGCTGCAAATGTGAAATGCTTTGACAGACCTTAAAATCACTGCACTTTATAAACTAAAATACAACACTTACTTATATCTTTACAAATTAGATATGTACAAAAGTTTCGTAACACAACTGTTACATATACAACTCATCAAGATCTCTTGGATACAAATAGTGCAGACAAAGGAAAAAATTTGAATTTTTATTGCATATTTAACCCCTTAACGTCCAGTGCTGGGAGAACGAAGCGCAGTCATAGGACCGGACCCTCTGAAATGGTTTGTCGCCACTGGCCTGCACATTTTCAGCAGTTAAGCCTAATTTTACAAAAATCGTATAAAATCAACATTTTGATATTATGACTTCAATTTTTGAAGTTGTGTATTTAATGTACTTGTTTTTAATGTGTATAAAGAATATAACATTAATAGAAATAAATTAAACAGACAAAATACTAAAATCATAACTATACACACAGAAATAAATACTATAAGCATGAAAAAAAAATTTACAAATATGAAATTAAAAAAAAATTAAACAACAATTACCTGTAGGTAATTAAATTTAAAATTCTAAAAACCAGTTTAAAAATTCTGCTGTGTGTGAAATAATTCAAAACAAGGATCGAAACACAGTCCTATATTGTATATTTTGCACTAAAAATACGTTGTTTACTTTCACTTTCCTTTGGTTTTAGCGCACACAACACATCTTCTCCTACCTTTATCACCTCCTCCGTCAATGTAAATTTTCACAAACTGTCTTTCAGTTAGTTGGAAAGGTGGAGTGTCCGGTGATTTTGGACAACTTTTTAAGTTTTGAAGTAAGGTCTCTTAGCCATGGCTAACAGAATAAAACTGAATATAACCCCAACACATGTCACAAAACTTCAAAAGACACTCAGAAATATTTCATCCTCAAACACTGTGTGACATCAGGTTTATATTAGAAAACTGCCTGTTTTTTAAAATCTAAAACAGCATCCACGATTACCAGAAATTGATCAAGGAAAGACCCCCCACTGGCGGGATATCCATTACTGATCACGTCAATATACACATTATATATAATTACATTATATGTAAAGTAAATACATTATATACCAAAGTATAAAGCCTGTGTCATTATACATAATGACAATTCAATGCATTATATATAATTCAATGCATTATATATAATGACTTATTAAATCGAATAAGAAAAACAAAAACACTGGCTCTTTCCTGAGAAATGCGAGCAAGACGCATTATGCATCAAGAAAGTTGATAGTCTTTCCCCTTCTGTAATAATGTTGTAATGTTACTTTTTAATTAACCAAGAAAGCTTATGTTAAGTTTTAAAATAAATAGAAAAACAAAAACAAAGAAGAAAAAAAAAAAAGTAAATTCTAAAGAAATAAACAAAAATGCCCTTTAATTCACAGGCACACTTATAAAGAGCCATGAATTCCAGTTTGTTTATTTCAATAAATCTCTCAAAACAAGAAGCACAAAGCAAACTAATGCCAGTACATGAAGGTAAAATGCCGTATGAATCAATCTATGTGAAAACAATTACCACTTAGCTTCATTTACTGGCTTTTAAAGATTCAAATAAATCGTTCCATTTTAATGTCACGTATACGCGATGCTGGGCTCGTAGGAGCAGAATCATTTCGATGCGTATACAGGACGCTGGGCTGGTAGGAGTGGAATCGTTGTGCCGCATATACGCGACACTGGTCCTGAACAGGTTAAGCAATAGTGCTTTTTTTTTTCTTTTCTTTTTCTTTTTAGGTGAAGGGAGACAGATAAAAATAGCTCAAGAAGAATCAAAAGATAATTCTAAAATTCTCTTTAGCACACGATCAATACTGCAAATTATAAAATCACCCTAAAGTGGACACTAAGTAACAAACTCAACAACATATCACTCTAAACAGACTAACTCTGAATAAACTCATGCAAACTCTATTTTATAGCATTGACAAACAGGGAATGGCACAAAAAACCTTCTATGAAAATCAAGGTTTTTTGGGGGGACTTCCAAAATTTTTCTAAATGGGCAAGAAATCGCTATATGTCAACGAGGTGAAAATTTCAGCAGCATATAGCAAACAGCAGCATATAACTTCTTTTTACAGAATAATTTTTTTCCCCAAAATTTTAACATCTATTCTAGGCATGGCCAAACAACAGCTTGCATCATAACAAGCAATAGTATTATTTCTTAAATATAATTACAGTTTCAAATATCCTACACACAAATTATCACACTATCAAATATCCTACACTATTGATTATTCACACACAGATTATCTGGTTTGCAGATTTACCATGCGTGGCAGTGCCCATGCACACACACCCAACGCTCTTTGCAATAGCATGTAAAAAACAAACATGCATAATTTTGATCAGAAAAAAGATTCTTCTTAAGCATATGCCATAGATTTATCAAACTGTGAAAAAGTAAAGGCCATAGGTGAAATTGTATGCCAAAAAATTGAAAATGTAAAATTCTTCAAAAATGGTATTCAGGAAAACACTGAGGAATAGTTTGATGGTGACTTGACTGAGCCAAGCAACCAAAACCTCACCAAATGAGCAGCCCCAGGAGAACAGGCACCCACCCCCTTTTGTAATGCATATCAGTTAAATTGCTCTCACTCTCCTTTTTTCTGTAGTTTCAAGATTTTTACAGAATTCGGCAACCTACCTTTTGGCCATTTTACACTGCTGCATGGTCTGCAACATATTTTCTTTTTGCTTTTTTTCCCAATTTTGATTTTTCTAGATTGAATTAACTAATTTTTGAAGTCTTACACTACAGCAGCATTTGTGATTTTAACTTAATTTAGTCTTCTTTTTCTGAAATTCCTTTACTTTAAGCATGTTAAAATTTAGTACAACATAATTGAGCTTCATCTTATTTTTTATATATAAAATAGCATTTATAAGGTTCATTCATGTGTTTTCTTAACTTATTAAGAAGAATAATAATTACGAATCTTTCTGTAAACTGCGCACAGTTTCTGAAGTTTTTATCTTTGTAAAAATTCTGTTTTTGTATCATTTTGCATTTCAGTTTAGTTTTATTATGGATTTATTTTAATTGTTTGTTTTAAACTAGTAGGGTCTCAAAGAAGTGTCAAGATAGTTCTTGTCATTATGAGAGTTTTAGAAATTTTTTTTATTTATTTGCATTTATGCATAATTAATTAACAGCAGTTTGAATCACATAATGGCAGAAAGAATGAAACATGTGTTCAGCCTTTATTAATCATCAGGATTTAATGTTTTAAATACACACCCCTTGAAAAATTCTATTTGAAGTATTAAACAGAAAGTGATTAATAGTTTTTATTTGTTTCTCCCATATATTTATATTTAATTTTAATCCCCCTTTTAAAAAATTTTCTCCAGCTTTTACATTTCACTATTAATTAGCAACAGACAAAATTAACGATTAATGCCCTAAACAATTTTCTTTAGGATAGGATAATCTTTTTAATAAAAAATTTCTTATTATAATAATTTTTTTAGAATTCAATCATCTGCAGCTCAAGTGCAGGAATTATTTAATTATATATATATATATATATTTTACCTTATGTATTTGCATTTTCAAGAGTTTAAAAGTGGAGCTAGTAGTACAATTAATTCTTAAAATTTTTTTATATGTGTGAAGTTTTGTTTATACTGGGCCAACAAAAAATTCCCTAAATCTCAGAATTAATAACCATAGGTCTCATATTAAAAAGTTTAAACTCAAACAAATTTCTTTTTAACTTGGCAGTAATCGAATGTATTCAAATACATGATTTCAGCAATATTCAAAATTTTTATTTTTGATATAATTTCTAAAGTAAAACAAAGACATTTTAAAGACCCAATTTGTATTCTTACAACATAAATCACTTTATGCATATGGTCTCAGCTCCTACATTCAGAGTACTGCAGAATACAAAAGTTCCTCTACTCACAGTCAAATTAAAATTTACAGTTAACTAGAGAGGTATTAAAAAGATTTTTTTACAAAATTTGCCACTATAAATAGAGAACAACTACAAAATAACTTTAACAAATTGCTTTGTGCTGATTCTTTCACAAAAAATCTCTTCACACTTTTAATAAAAAAATTTTGTGGCAACTACTTAATCATTTCCAGCACCAATGGTTTCCAACTATTAAAGACCTACTAATTTATTTCTGCAATTTTAAATTAGACAAAAGCAAAATACTGACTAAAAAAAGGCTTGCTGCACTATGAACTTTAATCATCCGGCTCATGATTCACTTAACATTAATCAAGTTATTAAATCATTTCATCATCTGTTTCCAGTTAACAAATACAAAACCGTCCTTTGTTTCAAATAGATAAAGACCTTATCACTTAACCAGCACGATTTAGATTCTGAGACTATGAAATCAACCAGAGTATCTTCATTTTGTGGAATAACACCATGCCCGTATGTACTTTGCATTTATATACAATTAATTAGCAGCTTACTGGAAATTTAAAAATAGTAGAAGCCCAAGCTTTCAGACAATTAATGCAAATAGGTACAAAGTTAAGACCAGTCTTCAAAGTTAGTAAACAATTCTGCATCAACACCTTTGAAAATAACTTGAACGCATTCATAGCTTCTTCAAGCTTCAAAACTAATTTACCCAGTATCTTATTTTTAAAATGAAAAGCAAAAATTTTCAACAGCTTCAAACATAACTTATTTCAGTTGAACAAACTGCCATGTGATTACAACAGAACAAAAATTACTTACGAAATCATTCAGCTTAGAGAAAAAAAATTGTCCTCACTAAAATTTATAAAGTCAGTAACAGTTTCAGTGTTATTTTAAATGTCTTTTATTGCAACCTTGTTGAGAAAGAGCTTAAGAATATTATAATCTATAAAAAGACCAATTCCAGTATGACTTCCATCAAAAACAATATTAGAGCCTTCTGTCGCAGACTAAAAATTTCGATAACAGCCAACTCAACCATTTCTCTAACTTATATGCACTTCCTAAATTTCCCAAATCTCCTTTAAAGTTCAAGGTCACAGCCAAATACACTAAGAACTGCCTCACAGAAACTGACAAGTTTTGCTGAAAAGCTTAAGCAAATTCTTAACATCATTTCACACATGGTAAATCAAGAATACCGGTGCAACTGGATTATTAATAATCATAAGTTTTGTCTGCAATTCAAGATCTTGAAATAAAAAATTTTAGCTGTTATGATTTCGAAAATCTTTATAAATGATTCCCAACAGACTTTCCTGACTATAGAATAAAGGCAACAAGAATTATTTATTTATAATTTTTATATATAATGGCATTCATTAAAAAATAAATTCTTAATTTATTGAAAACATAGTTGAGGCTCTCGAAATGTTTTGGTTGCAACATGTAGCCCCAAGTGACATGAAGTTTGAGTAACCCTGGCTATTTACTCAAAAAAACAAGCACTACCAAATTATCAAAGAACTAAATACATAAAAAAGATAATAAGTAGTCACAAATTAGATTATACAAAATACACAATGAACATAAAATTATCATGGAAAATATATTAAATAAATAAAAATATACAAAACTATACAACGTATAAAATCCAATATACAAAACATTAATAAAAATATAAAATTTCTCAAACATAAACAATACATTTAATTATATATATCTTACTCAAAAACTAATAATATATATGCCACATCAGCATAAACATTAATGATTAAAAAAAAATTTACAAAGTATCAGTTAATAGGAGATACTGATATTGTAACGTTGCGCGCCTCCAACTTGCACGCAACCAAGAGGTGACTGTGAAAACTGTATAAAACACAGAGTCTTGTGAAGGGTTTAAGTCCCTTTTTATTCAACGCAAAAATTACAATTGCGTGCTCTTGACGCTCACAGACTGTGCCAACTCGGTAGTCAAATAAAAATAATAACCTGAAAAGAAACTAAAGACAAGACTCTAACTACGAGGCTCTCTAAAATAATTAACTCACCGCGTTTTACAATACCGCTGTTAATTCAGCAGACTTGAAGCTCACTTGGACGATTAACACTACTTCCCGCCAAGCACATAGGCGAAACGCGGGGTTCTTCAATTTCTCGCTAACTACCTCCGCGCTCATGAAGTAAGAATATCACACCCCGAACTTGTTTCCTTTCTATTTAAATCATAATACTTCCGCTGATAATTTGAATCCTTGCGCGTTCTACTCAAATTTACATATTCTGGCATTGGCAGTTCCAGGGGAAAGTAAGGCTTGACAGGAAAGATAGTTTAAACTTAAAATAAATATAAACCCTACATTTGCCGCTGCCAGAATTTGGAAAACTTGGAAGCAGGTCCTACAAACGACCTGTTGTAAGTTTCTCTAATTCTGAACTAACTGGCGAGAACCTCGTTTACACAAAAAAAATCTTATGTAACAAATTGTATGCTACAATTCTGTTGCTCGTTATAAAGCTCTCTTCTTACAGCAACTTTTCCTGGACTTCATCAATCAATCTTGGTCTTTCCTTCCAGCATCTGGAAGGAATAAGTATCAGTATCTTTCTACATACATTATAATTTACACTTTCTTGACACAATAAATTTTTGTTTTTAAACGATTCGTTTTTCTTAGTTATTGCTTACTTCACATTCATTCAATTTTTCAAACATTAATTTAACTTTACCCTGGCTCTCCACCCTGTGTGGTGTCAAACGGGAATATTCGTGTTTTAGTCTTACAACACTTCCCCTAACCACCATGATTTGTTAGAATTCAACGACCAAATAGACACACCTTACTCGACATTCTACAACTCAATGAGCTACTTTAATATTCTTAAAAATTCAAATGTAGGTGGAGAACCCTACAAAACACATTCATTCTAACTTCCCCCTCATTCATCTTTAGGCTTTTGCTCTAAAGCATGACTTTATCTACAATTTAATACTTAAAAATTTTGACTTCATTGCTTTTAAGCATTCACTTTTAGCATCTACAATTTTATGCTTCTAGACTAAATTCTACTTTTACATAACATTCAAGTATTTACGTACATTTACAAAATTTTAATACATATGATTTTTACAATTTACCATAAAATGAATAAGAGAAAATAAATTTTTACTTTACTCATTCTTCGCCAAGCTGGCGGCACTGAAACTAAAATTCTTACTAATACAAGAATACGAAGTTATTTTTATCTTCGGCCAAATTTTGGCTTTAACATAACAGAATTAGTCTTTCGACCAACAGAAAATGCTTGTTTTTAGCTTTTACACTTAAAGAAAATGATACTATTGCCTTAGCTAAATAAAGTAAAACAAACTAAGTCTCAACCGAGACATATTGACTTTCGTCAAAACATAGAACTTCGCACTTATGCATAACATTTCGGAACAAAAGAGAAAAAAAAAAATTTATAGAAGGTTTTAACTTATCTTTGAGTTTTCGATGCTTGAAACTCCGTCATTCGTTTTTGGCAAAATTGGTCCCAAGTTAGAGGTTTCATGGATGTCAATCTTCTCCTTATTGATCTCCGAGTGTCGTCCACACTTTTTCTTTTGCGTCCTCTACATGCTGGCCTCTTGGCGGAGTAATCGTCTGGTTGTTGGCATTTCCGTTTAACCCTGGGACGGCTGGTCTTGACGTCCTCCGGTCTGGAGTCCTTCTTGAATTTCTTCTGTTCCTCGTATTTTTGTGCCTCCTGTTGGCGTTTCAGTTTCCGGAACGGCGGCCTTGCTGGCACCTGACTCTGTGGCCGTGTGCGCATTCTCCTTGATGTATAATTTTTCCTGCAATCCTTTGTAGGTGGTGTTTTTCTCTTTACCACGGTTTCTTTACCCGGTGCATCTGTATTTTTGTTTTTCTTAAACGATAGCGTTTGAAAATTATTTTTTCTTTTTGATACCGACGTCCGGGTTGTAGAAGGGCCAGGTCTCTCTTCAGTTCTCTGTTTCTTGGGTGGTGGAATAGTTGTTGTCTCTGGACCTTCTATTTCGTTTAGACTTGAGTCCTGCAAGAAACTTTTAAGGATTTCAAAATCATTTGGATTATAGTATTTTTTCACCTGGTCGGGACCTGCTTTTCAGATTTCCCCTCTCTCGTTCTTAAGATATACGACTACTCCTTTGATTTCCTGAATTACATAGAGGCCTTCAAACTTTGGAGCTAGCTTTGCCGTAAAATTGTCTGGGGCACTTGATAAAGAAAATTTCCACTTCAATACTTTATCCCCAACTTTAAAATCTGCTTCACGGCGTTTTCTATCATAATATATTTTCTGCCTATTTCTTGCCGTATCCGAGCTTTTAAGCGCCTGATCAATTAGCTTTTGCACATCTTTTTGTTTAAACTCCTGCTCTCTTTGTTGCACAAAGAATAATTTATCTAAAGGTGTAATTAATTTTCGGCCTAAGAATAATTCTGCTGGAGTTTTTCCCGTAGTATCATGATGTGCCGTTCTTAAAGCATAAGCTAATTCATTTATGTAGCCATCCCAGCGCTTGTGATGTGTGCTCACGAAACTGCGAATTATTTTTACTATGTTTTTATTAACTCTTTCTGCTATGTTAGCCTGTGGTCTATACGGAACCATTTTGATATGGCGTATGCCAAGTCCATTGCATATGTTTTCAAATATTTGACTAATGAATTGTTTTCCGTTATCGCTAATGACTTTTATCGGTGCACCGTATTTTAAAATGTATCTGTGTAAGAATGCATCTGCGACTGTTTTGGCTGACGCGCGTTTAAGTGGAACAATTTCTGTCCATTTTGAAAAATGATCTACTATTACTAAAAGAAAACGATTTTTATTTAACTCGCTCTGGGGGAAGGGACCAAGGAGATCTATGCCTAAAATTTCATTCGGAAATGTAGCGCGAATGCTATTTAAGTACCCGGCCGGGCTGTAATTAATATCATTTATTAACTGACATTGATTGCAGGACCTGACATACGCCGTTACTATTTTGTATAATTGCGGGAAATATACCGCCTCGCGTACCCTTTTTAAAGTCTTTCTGACCCCTAGGTGGCCCGCTGTTTTTGCTTCGTGCAACTCCTTCAAAATGCTTAATCGAAGCGAGGCTGGGATGACTGGCTTATACTCAAGATTTTCGTTTGTTGTTTTCGTATAAAATAATAAATTATCTATTATTTCATAGTTTTTTGCTCTATTTCTTATCGCATCGATATCTGTGTGCTCGAAGCTTTTGGGGTCTTTCAAATAAGCATAGATATTTCCAAATTCAGGATCAGCTTTCAGTTCAGTAATAACCGTATCTCTAGAATCTAAAATTTTTGAAGTCAACACAGCACATTTAAGTTCATTTCCTTCATCGTCCAGTTTTATACGAGAAAGTGCGTCAGCTACATTGTTTTCCTTACCCGATTTATATTTTATTGTGATATTATATTCTTGGAGTTTTAAAGCCCACCTTATTAACCTGGGCGTTAGGTTTTTCCCCGAGTAAAGTCTACCAACAGCCGCATGATCCGAAAAGACTGGTACTGGCGATTTGCCGAAATAAACTCGAAATTTGTGTACAGCCATTAATACGGCTAATGTTTCTCTTTCTGTAGCTGTATAATTCCTTTGTGTCTGATTCAACGTTTTACTAAAAAATGCCAGCGGATGGTTATTTTGCATAAGAACCGCACCCACCACATAGTCTGACGCATCTGCTGCAATTTCCAGGTTTTCGTCCCCCTCCGGGAATTTTAAAACAGGGGCATTAATAAGCGCTTCTTTTAATTTTCAAAAGCTGTGTTAGCTTCCGCTGTCCACGTAAATTTCCCCTTTTTTCTTTTGATTACTAAGAGTGGTTCAACAATATTAGCGAAATCTTTTATGAAAGATCGATAGTAAGAACATAACCCAAGGAACGAAGAAAGTTTCTTGGCAGTGTTGGGCGGTGGGAAATTCTTAATAGCTTTTATTTTTCAATCTTACGTTTCTATACCCTTTTGCGAAATTTTATAACCGAGATATTTAAGTTCTTTAGTTGCGAACTTGCATTTTGAGGCGTTAATTGTAAGACCGGCCTCTTTTAATAATTTAAAAACCTCTTCCAAGTCTTTAATGTGTTGTTCCAAAGTACTACTCGTTATAATTATATCATCTAGATAGATTAAAGTCGATTTTCCTAGGACAGGCTTTAGAACAATGTCCATAGCTCTCTGGAATGTTGATGGGGCCCCACACAACCCAAAAGGCATGCGTAAAAATGCATAAGTGCCCGATTTTGTTATAAACGCAGTTTTATGTATATCTTCGGGTCTCATAGCTATTTGATAGTAGCCAGACGTTAAGTCCAAAGTAGACATATATCTTGTCGATTTGATCTGTCTAATGATCTCGTCTATAACCGGCAAAGGGTAAACTGGAAATTTGGTAATACTATTTAGTTTTCTGTAATCAATAGCAAAACTCCAAGCCCTTTTATCCGAAGGAGGAAGCTCGTTCTTTTTCCTACATAGTACGACTGGACTCGCGTACTCACTATTTATGGGCGTTATTATCTGGTTCTGCAGCATTTCCTGAATGTGTTTCTCAATATTTTGCTCTTTCTGTTTATCATACCGGTACGGTTTAGTCCTACAGGGTTTATCGGCAGTTAGTTGTATATCATGTGTTACAATTTGACAGTTACCAGGCCGTTCTGAAAACAAGTTTGAAAAAGTACTCACCACTTGCTGGATGGCTTGGCTTTCATGGACATTCAAATGGCTAAGGTCTACCTGCGGTTGTTTCACTGGCTCCACCACCCTCCGATCCATTTCCAGCAGAATCGAATTATGGGCGTTATTATTTTATTCTTTAACATCTCCTGAATATGTTCCTCGATGATTACGTCTTTTTGTTTGTCATAGCGATAAGGTTTAGTCCTACAAGGTTTTTCGGCATTTAATTGAATCTTATGCGTTACTATTTGGCAGTTTCCTGGTTTTTCTGAAAACAAATGAGAAAAATTACTCACCACTTGCTGTATTGCTTTACTTTCATGGTCATTCAGATGGCTAAGGTCCAATAGCGGTGTCTCCACAGGTTCCACCACCCTCTGGTCCATCTCCAACACCACGGAACTATCTTGAAAATTTAATTTGGCCCTCGTGGCCCTTAAAAAGTCCATACTTAAAATAAGAGAATGTTGCAGATCTTTCACCACAAAAATTAATACTTTGAGACTTTCCTCTTTTACCTGTAAGTTTAATGATAATTTCCCGATGCAGTGACATGTTTTTCCTTGCGCCGCTATAATTTCTGTATTTTTGGTTTTAAATAGTCGTACCCTATAAAAATTCTTTTTGAAGAAATTTTCACTCATAAAATTTCCTTCTGCTCCTGTATCGATGAGGGCTTCTACTGGTACATCGCCAACCAGGACTTGTATAATTGGTAGCTGTGAGTTTTTTACGATGACCATATTTAAATGTCTATTTGAGGGTTTTTTTAAAACTTCCGGGATCTGGACCCTCCCTTTCACAGGCCCCTCTACTCGTTTAAAGCTTTCCTTTCAATCTGTGTCTTCTGGGTACGCGGATGTTTATTTTCAAATTTTCTTTTTGGGCCTTGACCTTCGAGTTTCGATGCGTTAGCTTGATAGCTTTTTCCCCATAAGAGCGATTTCCATTTCTGGTTTCCTCCTTTGAAGATTTCCTTCAGGTACTTTGAGAATATGTTTCCCCTCTCGCTTTTTCCGCTATTCTGCGATTTTGAAACTTCACCGCCAATTCGAAGAGTTCCTGCAATGTGCTTGGGTTTCTAATTTCAAAGTAGTCTTGAACAGCGGGTAACAATCTTGGTAATATTATTTCAATAATCTCCGCATCGGGTTTCTTTCCATACAGCATATCCGTTAACTTGATTTTTCGTAGAATAAAGTCCGTCAATTCTGCTGTATCCCGTTGATAGAAACTATATAGCTCGGCTTCCAGCCGCGCGCAATCTTTCACTATGGGGAAGGCCTTTACTAACGATTTTTTGAAATTTTCAAATATATATGTCTGGCTTCCAAATTCCCCTAATAAAAATTTGCCGATGTTTTTCCACCATAGCGCGGCCTGTCCTCTTAGTGCTGATGTGGCGCTGGCAACTTTTTGTCTTTCGGGAACAGGGTAGAGCTGAAAGTGGTTTTCTAGACCTTCTAGAAATACCGCCACCGAATTTTTTCCGTCGAAATGGACGTTTGGCTTGATTGACGCTCTCAAAGTCTGGACCAGGTATCCAAATCCTTCTAACTGGCTTGTCATTTCTTGGTGTTGTCCAGCGGCTTCCATCCAGTTTTCGGCCATTTCAGTTCGATAAGTGTTTGGGCGCCAATGTAACGTTGCGCGCCTCCAACTTGCACGCAACCAAGAGGTGACTGTGAAAACTGTATAAAACACAGAGTCTTGTGAAGGGTTTAAGTCCCTTTTCATTCAACGTAAAAATTACAATTGCGTGCTCTTGACGCTCACAGACTGTGCCAACTCGGCAGTCAAATAAAAATAATAACCTGAAAAGAAACTAAAGACAAGACTCTAACTACGAGGCTCTCTAAAATAACTAACTCACCGCATTTTACAATACCGCTGTTAATTCAGCAGACTTGAAGCTCACTTGGACGATTAACACTACTTCCCGCCAAGCACATAGGCCGAAACGCGGGGTTCTCCAATTTCTCGCTAACTACCTCCGCGCTCGTGAAGTAAGAATATCACACCCCGAACTTGTTTCCTTTCTATTTAAATCATGATACTTCCGCTGATAATTTGAATCCTTGCGCGTTCTACTCAAATTTACATATTCTGGCATTGGCAGTTCCAGGGAAAAGTAAGGCTTGACAGGAAAGATAGTTTAAACTTAAAATAAATGTTAGTTAAAATAAATATAAACCCTACAATATAATAATAATAACAACAAAAAAATTACTATATACAGTGTATTTTTAATTACTCCAGCTAACAGGTATCCAAGCTAATCCATGGCCTGCTCCCTGATGAGAAGGCCACATATAATTCAAAAATAAGTATAATTCAAACTATAAGTTTTCATAGTATGTGCTTATTTTCATAGTATGGTATGTGTTTATTTCTTTTTTTTTAAAAAAAAAAAAAAAAAAAAAAAGGTAATTTTACTTTGTTTTTGATAAACTAAAATATTTGACGAATTTCACTGTGCATTTTTCGAAGTGTTATTTTGTCATTGCATTCAAATCCCGTTTGGTTCATGAAGTCCAGAGTAATTTCAATAGATATTATTGTGGTCTCAAGATGAAACTGTCAGTATCTTCTTCACTTGCATTTTCAGTATTATTCTCTGCCTCTTCTATTCTTGTGACATTTGGAACAATATTCATACTCATGCAGTGAAAGTTTGGCTTAGCCGAATCGCCATTGAACTATTCCTTGATGTTTTTTTGATCAACATATTCAGAGAATTTTATATTTCCAATTCTGTGGCTTCAGTTATCGTTTCAACTTCTTCATAATTAGCTATTTTGCCTATGCACATACAGGACAAATTACACAAGGGAATCATTGAAACTAAACCTAAAGATGCATGCAATTCAGTAGTTTTTTTTTTTTTTTTTTTTTTTTTTTTTTTTTTTTTTTTTTTATAGCCTGCTCGAACTTGTTCATGTTTTGCATTGCATGCATCGGCACCACCATGAATGCACCAGTATTTTGCACTTGTATAATTGACAGTACACTTTAATTTGAAAGCTCATCAGGAGCTAATTTAAGACACGATATCTGATATATTAATAATATATTTAATTCTCGCAAGAAAACTGGAAAATTACATCTTGTTCTAGAACAAAAATTTGTGACTTACGTGAAATTCACAAAGAATAAGAATGTGTCGGCTGTCAGGAGCCCAAGATGCATGAGTAATTGCTAAACAACCCTCATTAATTCTACCTCTCCAAGACAAACAATTAAGATTCCATACCTGTAAAATTAATAAATGTATAAAGGTTAAATGTAAAATAATCTTTCCTACAAAAATTATACATATATAAATTTACTAATGATTGAATATGGAATGTTAAATTAATGTTCAACTGATAATCTATTTTACAATATTTGAATCCTGTCTGAATTGCATAACTGAAGCAAGAAATATAAGTAAAACTTGCGTAATTCATTTAATAAACAAAAATTATTAAGTGATTTACAAGTTCCATTATAGAGAACAGAATATTTCTGTTAAATAAATATGAATTTTCTCCATGATTATTAAAAATTCTAGACAATTTTGGTCTTTTGTGAAGATGGTTAACTTAGAAAAACTAAAAAATCAGTGATGAAATTATTGATTTGCATAATGTATTTACCTTGGATTTACTAGATGTTAAAGGAAGAATTTCTTTAGTAAAGTGTGATATGTTAATTTATTAATAAACGGTTCTCCAAAAGCCAAAAATGAGTGCAAGCATCCATTCTATTAAGCTTCTGACATCGCTAACATATCAGAAGACTTTTAGAGATTTTGCCACTCGGGCTTGTGAGGGCAAGCCTTGG
Source organism: Stegodyphus dumicola (assembly GCF_044657685.1). NCBI lineage: Eukaryota > Metazoa > Arthropoda > Arachnida > Araneae > Eresidae > Stegodyphus > Stegodyphus dumicola. Next base: position 139,559,549 of record NC_140777.1, read on the forward strand.
AGTGCTCTCTCATCAAACCCAGCTTTTGTTCCTGACCACCCGCAAACAGTTGCGGTTGCATCTTTTAGTCTATTGACAGGACATGACTGTGTACAGATTTGTTTATTTCGCATTGGACTAGCCGATTCGCTGTTGTGTGTTTTATGTAATAGTGGACAGCCAATGACGGTGGAACATTTGGATGAGTGTGAAGCACTGGCAAATTTTTCTTGTAGATTTCGGCACTATTGGCAAGCAAGGAGTTTAATGGCCTAACGGCCAATGTAACTGGCATTTGACAAACAATAAAAAATAATTTATTAATATCTAATTTGTTTTTAGCTCATGCTACTATATTAATAAAATTACAAATTAATTACAAAGATAAGTAATGTATACTCAAGTGAAAATGAATATATTGTTACGAATTTGGTATTTAAAAAGCTAATGTTAGTTCAATTATAAATTAAATGGTTTTATTTCTCGCGCAGTGCAGCGCGTGACGAATATTAAAAGAAAGCTAAGCCGGAAAATTGAAAATACAACAGCGCATGCATTAAATAAATAAATATCTCTTTTTGATTTCGAGAAAATACTAGAAAATTCTAGCGCATGATTTTTAAAATTTTATAAAATGAGGAAAACCTCTCAGTTCGTAGTTGCTGCTTAGTTTCTTGTTGTTTAGAAAACTGCTCTTGTTGACTGTAGCGAATTCGCGGATTAGCATTCTTTAGCTGTTTTGAATTACGTTCTGTTGGACATTTGAGTAGTTAAAAGATAACTACTGTGAGATATTGTAATACTGCATGATAATTTGAGAAAATTTAAGCATTTTTGTTGTGATAATAATAAATTTTTGTTCATTTTTCATCGGACTTGTGCATTCTTTTCGTAACGAACCTGTACGCATGCAACAATTTTTGGTTCAGACAAAAATTTGGTACTAGAATTCTCTAGTACTTTCTCGAAATCAAAAAGAGATATTTATTTATTTAATGCACGTGCTCTTGTATTTTCAATTTTCCGGCTTAGCTTTCTTTTAATATTCGTCACGCGCTGCACTGCGCAAGAAATAAAACCATTTAATTTATAATTGAACTAACATTAGCTTTTTAAATACCAAATTCGTAACTGCCCCTGGAGGCTCGGCCGGGACCCCACTTCTGGACTTAAACAGCCCTGACTGGATGGCGGTCTCGACGGGTGGCTTGCTAGGCTGCCTCAAATTTCATGGCGTACACTAAAGCGCTTTTCAGATTTTTAACATCCGCCATTCGCAGTGCTTTCTGTATTTCAGGGTCCCAGATGCCATCGATGAAATATTGCAGGGACAGGATTTCCCTTGTTTCTGTCGGGCACTCTGAAAAGGTATGACGTGACATTCTTTCAACATCCGTGGCGAACTCCTGAACTGTTTTGGATTGGACTTTCTAAGGAAATACAATTTTTCCTTAGACTTTAAAAATAACGAATTGCATTCTACATCTAAGGCCATAGCGTTATTTGGAGTTAATGATGAAGAAGTTAAATCTGTCCATAAAATTATAGCACAAGACAATATCACAATACCAGCCAGAACAGAAATTTTACTTCCTGGATCCATAGCCGAAAGCAGAAATTTCTGCTATGGCATCATAGAATATCCAAATAACTGTAATAGCCCAAAAGGAGTACTAGTAGCCTCAACACTCGTCGACCTACCCAGAACGGTTATCCCGGTGAGAATCGCCAATGTAACTGAGAAGACGAGAATTATTAAGAAAGGTGAAGTGGTTGCAGCATGTACTCCAGTAACCAGCATTGAAAGAAAGAGTAACATCCAAGAATCCGTGTCTTCAGAAAGCATTACATCAGAGTTACTCCAGAACGCGCAATTAAACGATAAAGAGAAGAATGCTGCCGATCATGTCATTAAAGATCTTCAAGTTGTTTTCTCCCGCTCATCTTCTGACGTGGGTCGAACTAGTTTGACACAACATAGAATCGATACCGGTGATCATCCCCCGATCAAGCAACATCCAAGACGTCTACCGTTTGCTAAACAGGAAGAGGTACGAACACTTTTAAAGGATATGGAAGAAGGCGATGTCATCGAGCCTTCAGCAAGTCCATGGGCATCTCCCATCGTCCTAGTCAGAAAGAAAGACGACTCAACAAGATTTTGCATTGACTATCACCGGTTGAATGAGGTTACGAAGAAAGACAGTTACCCTCTTCCTACAATTGACGACATTCTAGACACTCTTTCTGGAAGCAAGTGGTTCTCAATGCTTGATTTAAAGAGTGGGTATTGGCAGGTAGAAATACACCCTGATGATCGAGAAAAGATGGCATTTACTACGGGACAAGGGCTTTGGCAATTCAAGGTGATGCCGTTTGGACTGTGTAATGCGCCGACAACATTTGAACGCCTCATGGAGACTTTTTTGAAAGGTCTTTCCTACGAAGCCTGTCTGATATACCTGGACGATATCATCATCGTCGGAAAGAGTTTTGAAGAGCATCTAGAAAATCTTAGAAAGGTGCTTCAGAAACTGAAAGAAGCCAATCTGAAGCTGAGTCCTGCTAAATGCAAATTGTTCCAAAAGGAAGTGACTTACCTGGGACATGTCATCTCTGCAGAAGGTGTGTGCACGGATCCTGAAAAGGTGTCAGCCGTTAAATCCTGGAAACGTCCCGAAAATGTCCATCAGCTGAGAAGCTTCCTACTATAGGAGCTATTCCTACTAGGGCTTTGCACCTACTATAGGAGATTCATGAAGGACTTTTCTTCCATCGCAAGACCTCTTCACAAGCTGACAGAGAGCAAGCAAAAGTTCTTGTGGACAAAAGATTGCGAGGATGCATTTAACAACTTAAAGGAGGCTTTAACATCTGCTCCGATCCTGATGTATCCTCAGCTTGACAGACCATTTATTCTAGGCACAGACGCGAGCAATGAAAGTGTCGGTGCTGTTTTGTCCAAAGAAATAGACGGCCAAGAATGTGTAGTAGCTTACTGGAGCAAGTGCCTGTCTAAACCGGAGAGGAATTACTGTGTCACTAGGAAAGAGTTGCTCGACATTGTTAAAGCCATAGAGCATTTCCATCATTATCTATACGGCCAAAAATTCCTCCTCCGCATGGACCATGCCTCATTGGCCTGGCTTTTAAATTTCAAGAATCCTGAGGGTCAAATAGCCAGGTGGATACAGAGACTCCAAGAATATGACATCACTATCCGTCATCGTAAGGGATCATCACACGGGAACGCCGACGCCCTGTCTAGAAGACCTTGCCAAGAAAGCTGCCGATATTGTTCCAAGGTGGAAGCGAAATACGAGCTCCTGACTCCGGTCGCAAGACAAATTACAGCATCAACATTGGCTGATTGAGAACCGTGGAGTGATGATGAAGTGAGGAAAGACCAGCTGGAAGACCACCACATTAAACCCATAATTGATTTAATGGAGTCATCAAACTGAAAATCTACCTGGCAGGACATTTCTATCTGTAGTCCTACAACAAAACAATATTGGGCACTCTGGGATTCACTTCACATTCGAAATGGCGTCTTATACCGGAAATTCGAATCAGATGATGGGAAGACATTCTGATAGCAAATGATACTTCCAAGATCCCGGATTCCTGATGTCCTTAAAGAACTACATAACAGCCCTACAGGAGGGCACTTTGGAATAATGAAGACCTTACAGAGAGTTCGTGAGCGCTTTTACTGGAATAATGCAAAGGATGACGTACAAAAGTGGTGCCGATCATGTAATGCCTGTGCAGGTCGAAAAGGACTGAGGGAACTCAGCCGAGGCAAGCTGCAACGTTACAACGTAGGTGCGCTGTTTAAACGTATCGCCTTTGACATCTTGGGACCTCTGCCACGAACTGCTGATGGCAACAAATACATACTCGTTGTCATTGATTACTTCACCAAGTGGCCTGAAGCGTACCCCATTCCTGATCAAGAGGCTGTCGCAATAGCTGAGGTGATGGTACAGCACTGGATTTCCAGGTTCAGAGTTCCTCTTCAGTTACATTCCGATCAGGGAAGGAATTTTACGTCAACAGTAATCAAAGAACTCTGCAAATTACTCGGCATTGACAAAACCCAAACGACGCCGTTACATCCCCAGTCGGATGGCATGGTAGAGAGGTTCAATTGAACCATCCTTAATAACCTCTCATTAGTGGTTTCCAGAAACCAACAGGATTGAGACAAGAAATTGCCACTGTTTTTACTGGCTTACTGCAGTGCTGTCCACGAGACTACCGGCTATTCCCCATCACAGATGCTCTTCGATCGTGACCTTCGTCTGCCTTTTGATCTCTTGTTTGGTCTCCCTCTGGATGCTCCTTCATCGCCTGAGGAATATATTCAAGATCTTCAGGCCCGGTTTGAAGTGATGCACAACTTCGTACAAGAGCGAGTCAACTTGGCAACGGAGAAGATGAAGACCCGCTACAACACAAGAGCTACTGAACATCAATTCCACAAAAGAGACAAGGTGTGGTTGTGGAATCCGACTCGACGGAAAGGACTTTGTCCAAAATTACAGTGACCTTGGGATGGTCCGTACACGGTCCTAAACAGGCTGAATGAAGTCGTGGTTCGGATCCGTAAGTCTTCGAACTCTAAACCTAAAGTCGTTCATTATGACAGGTTAGCTCATTACTATGGCCATAGTACGTAATATAAATAATTGTAAATAATGTAAGACCATGGTCCTTTTTGTTTTTAAATATGTATTTGATTTGATTTGTATTTAGTATTTGATATGCATTTAGTATTAGATTTGTTTAAGTTATCTATTACATTTATTGTTCATGTTGTTTGATATTGTAATGTAATGTTTATGCCTCAGTTGTAAGTTTGGCTTCCTGTCCAGGGATTGTACTGCCCGGGACGTGCAGTCCTTGGGAAGGGGGCAGTGTTACGAATTTGGTATTTAAAAAGCTAACGTTAGTTCAATTATAAATTAAATGGTTTTATTTCTCGCGCAGTGCAGCGCGTGACGAATATTAAAAGAAAGCTAAGCCGGAAAATTGAAAATACAAGAGCGCATGCATTAAATAAATAAATATCTCTTTTTCATTTCGAGAAAATACTAGAAAATTCTAACGCGTTATTTTTAAAATCTTATAGAAGGAGGAAAACATCTCAGTTCATAGTTGCTGCTTAGTTTGTTGTTGTTTAGAAAACTGCTCTTGTTGATTGTAGCGAATTCGCGGATTAGCTTTCTTTAGCTGTTTTGAACTAAGTTTTATTGGACATTTGAGTAGTTAAAAGATAACTACTGTGAGATATCGTAATACTGCATGATAATTTGAGAAAATTTAAGCATTTTTGTTGTGATAATAAATTTTTGTTCATTTTTCATCGAACTTGTGCATTGTTTTCGTAACGAACCCGTACGCATGCAACAATATGAACAAATCACTATTACTTTATACTCAATTTTCCAAAAGATCCCATAAACCATGTATAGATTATATTTTGAACTAAGGAAAAAATATTTGTGTGCTTAATGAAAACAAAATTAAACAAAACTTTACATTAAGTAATTTTAGAAAAATTTACTAATTATTAAAATATTCATTCATTCAAGTCTGCCAATCCTCTTTGAAACACATCACTCTGATATCTTCCATAATTTTTGGTCATATTTCCAAACTTAAAAGCTTTTATTTTTCATTCATGAATATTGGAATCTAATCACTTAAGATTTACAATATTTTTAAAAAATAAAGGCATTTACTAATTATTAAAATATTCATTCATTCAAGTCTGCCAATCCTCTTTGAAACACATCACTCTGATATCTTCCATAATTTTTGGTCATATTTCCAAACTTAAAAGCTTTTATTTTTCATTCATGAATATTGGAATCTAATCACTTAAGATTTACAATATTTTTAAAAAATAAAGGCATTGATAGTTACATTGAACTGTCAGCTTTTAAATTATACAAAACCACTAGCTAAGACAAAGAATGAAAAAAGTTAATAAAAACAACACAGAATTGTGATAAATCATTTAAAGAAAATTATTTTATAATTTAAAGCAACTTATATGATAAATTATATGATGCTGAATAGATAGCCCTCATGTGTTTTATTGCTTCCAATTAAACAACAATAATATATATTGAATCAAAGATTAACTATTCTGTTTCATAAAAATAATTTTTCTGTACAATAAGAACTGGAAATGTAACTTTTTTTATTGATAAAAATACCAAGAATTTTAATTTAATAGCAAAATTACAATTTTTATAGTCATCCTACTGCATATCTGATTGTTTCAATCGAGTTAGAGAGCAGTTGTCTCAAAGAATGCTTTCTTAACTAACATATCAATGTTTGTATTCTCAGAAGTACCGGTCATTTTCAAAGGTAGTCTTCGATAGGAGGGGATAACCATAAGAGGTTTACAGCAACTTCTTTTTTCTTCCCCTCCAATAGTATTGCTAATTTTTTTAGCAGATAGCATTGATACAGATAAAATTGTTACCCAAACTTTCAGAATAATTTGCAACTAATTTTGACTTCCCAGAGTGTGAAATCCAGGAAGTAAATTTTAATTCTCTGTGTGTTTCTATATTTGGTGTATAAAAACATTATTTGATATTTGTATAATTAGTTAGTTTTATTAATTTAAGATTATCAGGAAGCTGTTATACTGAACATTTACTTCAATATTTTTGTTGAATAAACTTTAAGAGCTTAAATAGAGCAAATCCTTTATACAAACAAATAATCAGTATCACTGATATTCATCTCCATAGAAGATTAAAATCACTTAAAACTGTGGATGGTTGTCTTAAAGATGATTTACTGTATTTCAAAATAAATTATCAAACTTGAATATATTTTCACTTAAAAAAATTTCATTTTTTTACACTATTAATATGAGGACCAGTATAGTGAGATCAAATTTAGATACAAATAATTTAATTATTTCATCAGATGCAATGCGAGTCATCATGTATGTTTCGCTTTCTTTTTTTCAGTACAGCTTACAGCTACAAATATCCATAATGTTGTTCAGTAAGATTCAGGCACAGTACCAGTGCCAACATATTGCCAATACATTTGTCTTTCCTGCTGTTCAAATAACACTCATCTGATTTAGAAATGCCAAAATAGTGGGTGAGTGGTTAACACTACTGAATGATATTTATTCAAGGCAAGTCTGAACCCAGGCAAACAGGCTGGCTGCATGTTTGGTTTTCATGGTTTTTCCCATGTGTAACATGAATATAGAAATAGTCCATAGAAATACATTTCCCATAAAGTCCTTCATGATGGCAAACCCTTCTCTTAGGCAGATAACTTGAATTAGAAATGGATGGCTATAATAGTAAATCGCAAGAAAGCAATTATTTAGATTTTCTCATAACACATACTTGGATATTTATGAAATTAACACATAAATAATGCAAATAAAAAAATTAATTACTGATTATTAAGAAAGCATATTGTAGCATGATTTTTGTTTCAAATTACTGTTCTAATTCAAAAATAAAATTGCTACTTGTTATAATGCAAGGCATACCCGTGTCAGTTTGGCCATACTTACTATATATTCTTTTAAATCAAAAATTAATTTGTTTATAATCCATAGTCTACCATAAAAGCTTTTAGTTATTCTTACACTATTTTTTAATTTAAGAATATTTCTATACCATATGCTTTTCTTTGTCGGGTTATAGCAGTAAAATTTTTATTGGCAAGTGAAACCTGAGATATCACCCTACTAAAAATATCAGCTAGTGCTGTGGAATTAACAGAAAAATACCAATGTTACTGTGCTTTTAGCCTGCAGATTCAACATCAGTAGTTTCAAACATGCATAAATTATCAGTTCCCCAAAAGCAATTTTTAAAAATTAAAAAATAAATTATTTATATTATGAAAAAAAGAAAAAAAAGAAAAAAAACTAAACCAAGTGAGAAAAGGCTGGAAAACAGAGAAATATAGCAGTCCAAAACCTTTCGTTTTACATTATCAATATAATCTTGACCAACAACATAAATACACATGCACAATTGAAAGTAACATTTTATTGTTTATATAGTGCTCGATTTATAGTAATTTGATCTTTGTTATTTGAGTTTTTTGAAACTATACATGATAGTGTCCAGTAACATTTTTTCACTGTTCTACTGTTTCTTGAGAATAAGGTTAAAATACCACTATCATTTATTTTCATATTTAAAGAAAAGCATCTTAATGTAGCTCACAGTACAATTTACTTAATAATGACAATGTCTTATTGAGTGCAATTTATGCAATCAACTTTACTACTGCATTCATATATGATAATGCATAAATTAATCTGAACAAAAGATTACTTAAAATTTAATTTTCCTTAAATGGTAACACTATTTAATTCTGAACTTTTCCTTCAGTTTAAGCCACAAGATCAAAACCAAATCAACAGTTTTTGGTTAATTATGAAAGGAAAGCTTGAACTAAGACAAATCAACGTTCAGTTAACAGGGTATAAGTAACCAAATGCATACCAAAGCACCAAATGTGGCAGCCTGTTATTTTGCATAAAACAATGACATTACAGTCAAAAGTCGTTAATCCGGACTCGTCGGGACTTCGGCGATTCCGGATTATCGATTTTTCCGGATTATAGATCATCAGTTTAAATCTCGTAAGATGGCATGCAGAAATTCTAAAATTAAAAATATGAAACCGTAATTTATGAAATAAAGAACAATTATTATCTAAAGGGTATCAAAATTTGCAAAAAGAAAAAGCTTAATATTTATTTGTTTACTTTATTAAACATTTCTTTTAATGTAAGTTGTTTAAGTTTTGCTTCGTTTCATGTGATAATACTTTCTCTTTAATTCTATTAAACAGACATAATTTCTTGTTTAGTTACAAAGTTCCGCTGTTCAAGTCCTATAATTGCTGTGTTGAGAATACCGACTAATTTGTCAATCGAAATGTTTTCGTTTTCAATAACCTCTGGGTCACTTTCTTCACTATCGGAAGCGAATTATAATGACCAGGAACTTGTTTTAAATCATATCAAAGAACGGAGCATATCGAGATGAAATACTACATTTGGTAAGGAATTATAAGCCAAATAAAAACATCTGCGCTGAAGATAAGGATAGTGCTGACAAATCAACTTCCAATTCATTACGTGCCCGCTGCGGCGCGGCGTTCCCCCCGCCGAGCAGCGTGAAATTGATAAACAGATTTCGGATTTCAAAACATACTTTCGCTTTAGATCCTTTACATATTAACAAATATATATCGGAAATTCTATTTGATATAATCGAAAGTTTAAGCTTACTTTTATAAAATTGCTCTTACAGTCTGCAAAAAATAATAAGCCGGATCCAATTCGAAAATTAAGGAACAACGCAATCATCAACATTAACTGAAATAGATAATTAGATAATTTTAGCTTATACGTCCATTATACATAAAACGCGCACGCGAAAACGTATTCTGCACTTGCGCACACTGATATGCGCAGTCGTAAAAGGTCTTACGCGCACGCGTAAACGCCTATGCGCATGTGTCAATGCGGCGCATGCGCAGAAAGTTTTTAGTTTTGATGTCCGGATTATAGATCATTCCGAATTATGGGTGTCCGAATTAACGACTTTTGACTGTATTTAGAATAAGAGGGAATTTTTTCTCCTAAATTTTCAGTTTCTTAAGCAGATGATATGGCAATTGCCAGATATCAATACTTGCAAGTTAATCCATGTAGCAAATTTACTGCTCCTGCTACAGAATGCATTGAGCAAAATGGCAAACTAAACATCAGTGCAGAACTAGCCACCACTATACACTTCGCGTCAAGCTAACTAGACAATACATACAAGGCTAGAAGTCCTGAATCGAATCACAGTTTCTTCCCCCTTTTATTCAAGTTATGAGCACTCATAAATGCCTAATTTCTTCAGTTTGCTATATATTTAGCAGTGGCTTGTCAAACTTCCTGCAAATTGTATGATGAAATTCATGTTGAAACTGGTACTTATTTTAATTCTGGAACAAACAACCTGCATTTTTTCTATTTCAAATAGAGTGACGCTAGTGTGTTGCACTGATGGCGTGACTGGTGTTGTTTATGAAAGGTTGTGCATGACTTACTGCATATAAAACAAAAATACATTTAATACAAATCTATGAGAATTTCTACTATAAGACATAACAACACTGAAGGCATAGAAATGATTATTGTAAGTTATTATCCTCATAATGTGAGGATCTTGCTAGTGGCAAGAGTTAAGAGTTTAAGAGCATTCCGAGTTCTTACCTTGTCTGAAACAGTTTGCAGATTGAATTAGTCACACCCTCTTATTTTTTTAAGTTGCATTTACGTTCTCTGATTCATTATAGTTGAAACAATATCGGAGGAGAAACATGATCACTGGTCCACCAGACTCCCTGAAATCAAAAGGTTTTGGTGATAGACACAGTGCAAATCACTGAAATCCCTTGACATGGGCCATGAACTTATGATTCTTGTAATATCAAGTGGAGCTGTAACTGAATGAATTATTGCTTCTGCAATGTCAGAGCCTGTCATCTCACATCTCATAACAGCTCAAACACTGCAACCTGTGGGGGTCCTACATGTGAATTTCTTATCTTTGTGTGATCTGCCACACAGTATCCATGGAGCAACTCAAAGCTTGCAAATTTGAAAGAATTCTTGAATCTAGCACACAAGAGCACTTTTACCCTCCCTATCAATAGAGAGAATTCCACTCCCATATCAAGGCCTCAAGTTCTGTTCCCAAGGCCAAGCGACTTCTCACGTCACACTTTCAATTCTTCCCATAGATGTTGTTACGAGCAAGCCTCCACTAAAACACATGAAAGTGCTGAATAGCAGTAAGCCAAAAACAACCACAAATAATACTTTACATTTCTGAAATTCATTTCATTAGCCTTTCTCAATTTGCAATAACAAAAGCTGAATCATGTTTTTTTTTAATTAAATTGGGCAATACGATTTTTTGCACATTTGTATAAAAGCTGTTTAAATCATATTAAACCAAAATAATTTCCTTTATTCTAATAATCAATAAAATGTTAGGGTCATAGATTTTCCCAAATTATTAATTATTTCAAAGTAATTATAGTATTTACTCCCATATCTCCCCCTTTACCTACTATTTTATTGCATGAAAACCAGGAAGAGAAAAATAAATGCTGAATTTTATTTCTAAAGAAGCCTGCTTAAATGATAATCATAGCATATTAAAATGTCCACTTTTACATCATGTATTTCAAAGGACTTATTAATTTCAATAATAGATTATTTCACTGTGTAATGACCATTTATGTAAAAAACATGAAACACATACAGGAAATTTTTAACATTTAATTAAATCTCTTATTTGATGTTTACACTTTAATTTTAGATTGCAATCACTATAAATGTAAAGATTGTGACTAAAGAATGAACAAATGATAGAATTTGTTTTTGGAATATGAATTGAAATATATATATGAATTTGAACACATTTTTGACAGGAAGATGTATGTACGATTTGTGTTATGAAAACATTGGTTATTTAATTTTAGCACATAACTCACTGTTCTTTATTTTATATATTTTGCAAAAGCAATGTTGCATTTAAATTGATTATTATTTTCCTTATTAGAAGAAAGTCAAGGCACTGATTAAATTTGGATCTGTTTTCAATCAGATTTAGCATGATAACACAAAAATAATTTAACAAGAACATTCATAACAACAATCTAAGTAAAACTTAAAAACTAAACAGACATGCTGAACACAAGAACAGAAACTTCTTGTCAACCTCCACCAACATGAAAATATGCTCTTGGTAAGATACTGGAAGACTGCCCCATGACAACTGATTTCCATTCTTTTGGTTGGCGATAATCAAGCATTCTGCTACGTTTTCAAAGAGAGTAGAAGTAGAGTTACGGTTACTGCAATCTCGCCAAATATGCTGAAAATGGAATCTGTTTCTATTCATCACCAAATGATTCTCATAAATATTATTACCTTTTTAAATAAAAATTTAGGGATGAAATTTTCTTTTTGTCAGCTCTTTTCTGATCAGACTTTTTTTCCCAACAATATTCATATTTCATTATTTAATTTCTAAAATACAACTACTAAAAATGACAGAAGTCTATTCTCTACTGGATACACCTACTTTTTATACCGAATATTCTCAAGTTAGGTTGATTTACAGATTTCTAACCTATCAAATTCATGTAGCAGCAACTGAATGAAAAGACACAAATATTTTCAGTAATGTTAAATGAAATCACCAGTTTTATGCTCTCTGAGCAATCTGAAATTAATCCGATAAAATGTATTTTTTATTTGCTTTTATCATTTATTCTGGATTTAATAAACTAGTCATTCTTTTCATGCAGCATTATGTAGCATTCAGGTTGCCACCATCTAGTTAGCTAACCCATTAATAGAAGTGTACCAAAGACAATATAATAATAAACAACTTATAATTTTCAAATTCACCAAACTTTTATGATGATCAAGTGAAAGATAGATGTGAAAACCGTGAAATGAATATAAAAATAAGAGGTAAAGAAGTGTAAAACTGTTTTACACAAGATTTACTACTGAATTTCTTCATTGTAAATTTAATTGAATTTATGCTTTCATTTGATGAATTCTAATTAATTTGCACATTACTGTATACTGTTATATGAACATCAACCATATGAAGCATTAGCAATTATCTGCAGTTTTACATAAGATAAAATTTTGAATATATTATAGGTAAATTTGAAATATATAATTGTATTTAAAATTTATATATAAGTTAATTTGAAATATATAATTGAATTTAAAATTTTTTTCAAACAAATTTATCTGCTCAGTTAAATTAAGAAAAAAAATTCAACTGTACATTTAAAAATTTTAAAAATAATTATCTTATTCAAGCAAACAATAAAAATAATTATCTTTTCTAATGCTACAGAACAAGTGTTATTATAATTTAAGTTTATAAGTTGCAAAAGCACAATTGTAATATGAGATGTAAAAAAATTACCTGCACTAAATTTTCTTTTTTTATAATACAATAGATTAATTCAGAATCTGGTGACCACTATAAATAAAAAATACACAAATTAAATGAAACACAGGGTATATAAAACTATAAAATATACAAAATATAAATACTTAGAATAATACTTAAGAAAGCTGTATAATATAAAGAATAAAAACAACGTGAAATGTTAAGGAAAAATTAAAGTTTTTCTTATTTAACTTAAAAAAGATCAAACGTGCTATAGAGCTCCTCACTTTTATCCTGTTAAATGAAATGTCGAGGAACCTAGTGAACTAATAAGCGAATAATCGCTTAGTTCTAAGGAACTGAAAGCGTAAACTCAAAAAGGGTTAATTACCCTTTAGTCACTCAAAATAAGATTAACAGTCGGCCCCTTCCTTCGAGCACATAGAAAAGCCTCTACTTGGGCTTAAAATCAAAAGTAAGAAATAGAACTAACTAATGATTAACTAAGAGATTTAGCTGAAGCTAACACAATTCTAAAGTACTAGTTGGCTCGTAATCTTAAATTAGTCGGTGAACTATGAAAAGGCACGTAATATGGTTAAGCGTAACAACATACATAACAGACATAGCCTAAAGACAAACACATGCCACTCAGGAATCCTAACAATCTCCTCTCTCTCCAAGCCAGTTAAACTTGACTTAAATACTATTCTCTTTCGCATTTGCATTCAACGCGATTCTAAAAACTCATTCTGGTAGGGAGTTGTAAGTTGAATTGAATTAGACAGCCCAGATTCACTAAATTAAAATAACTGTTATAAAATTAAAGTATACCTTACAGTGCTATAATAATTTAATTATTATCTATTATTAGAAAATTTTTCATAAAAATTTTGTAATTCAAGCATTTATAATTCTTTTGATAAAATTTGCTCCTAAGAATAAAGTTCATTAAAAAAACGGAAAAGAACCTAAAATAAAACAAATCTAAAAGAACTCATTGAACTTCTCATTAATGGTATTTTCATCACTAAAACAGAAAAATTCCTCTCTTTCGCATCAATCTGATAATTACATAAAATATTTCACATTAAAAGAAGCTAAGCATACAAGTGCTACTGTAATGATTAATTATAAAATTAAAAATTTTTATACTTAATGACAAAACAAAAAATAATTTATTTCATCGCATTATAATCATAAAATAATAAACAATATTACCAAAACTAAGTTACTTTTATTTTGTTTAATTTATATAAAAATAAATGTTCTTTTGAATAATTTTAAGACTACAGGAAATTACACATAAATTTAGGAAAAGATGGAAAGAGAGAAGGGAGAAACTAATTTTATTGTAGTTCACCTCTATTTTCTACAGCAGTTTTACATCTTTATACAATCCTAACCCTCCTCCCAGAATTTATTCCCAAAAGCCTTTAGTCCTCAAAAAGGCCTATGGGAATTCTATATTTCTTTTACTACAATTGAAAAATCCTCCTTCCATTTTGCACCTAAATTTTTTTCCTCATAGTCTCTGTGGCATGGTGTAATTTCCTTCTGTACCCACAGAAATATTGAATGAAAAAGGATTTATAGGTTACTCTGAACCTTCTTTATTTAGATTTGATGGCAGCCCAACACAAACCAGTCCATAAATTTTAGCCATGTTTAGTTTTTAAAGATCCTCATTTTTTAAAGAAATATTCCAGATTTTTAAATTCATCAGTTCTAATGAGAATACACTAGCAAAGTAAAGCACTGTGGTTTTACGCAATTTCCGAATAAGCTATCCGTATGAATTGAAATAATTCTTGCATTTAAACTTGTATTCCAAATTAAGATTTAACGTGAAATTAATGTAGATAATTACTGAGAGAATTAGATTTTATAGCATAGATTACGTCAGATGAGATCACTTGGGGTCACGTGATAAGAATCGGCGAATCAGCTTTTTGAACCATAAAAGCATAATAAATTCTTGAATTAATATCTTTTTACAAATTTTATAAAATTTTTAAATGTTTATGCCTTTAAAATAAAAAATTCTTAGAACTAACACTTGTTAACATTTTTATGTGTATAATCTATGTTGTCGCCAATAAAGTCTGCTTGGCGAGATTTGCGCCAGTGAAACGGAAAAGTACCAAAATTTCCATATTTTCTTGGCTGTATGCTAATTTCCTTATTCTATATTAGTTTTAAATTTTTAACTTGAAATCTTGCCTAAAATTGAACGCCGAACATCAGGTGTGCCCAAAATAGGATCACTAAGAGACTAGGACCAGACCAACAACTTTATCATTACTTCTGTGCATATCTCCGGTCAGGTCATTCACAATAGAAAGGTATGTCCACATTTGTGTTTTATTTCCTGTTTTTATCTTTCTTTTTTTCGGGGGGGGGGGAGGTTTGGTTATCAACTAAGAAATTGTTGGGGTGATTTTCTAAAGGTCAAGGGTAATATTATCAGTTATCTGTTTCGCTTTTCACTAGAGCAATTTTCTTTTTCTCTTTTGCTTTCATTCAAAGAAGTTTTGTTAGAACTATGTTTTGATAGTTTTGAGTTGTAGATGTTTACCTAATTTTATTTTACAGTTTATAATTTCTAATTGTAGATATAATACTAATTTTTTTTTTATTATTTTCCAACTGAATCGAAGAGGGCTGACCATTTCTGAAGCACTGAAGGCTAATGCTACATGAACTGCCTTCAGATAGTGAATCTGATACGAATCAAGGTACCCGCACAAAACATGCAATGTTGATAGTTTATAATAATATTTTTTTATTACAGTCAAGAGTCGTTAATCCGGACTCGTCGGGACTTCGGCGATTCCGGATTATCGATTTTTCTGGATTATAGATCATCAGTTTAAATCTCGTAAGATGGCATGCAGAAATTCTAAAATTAAAAATATGAAACCGTAATTTATGAAATAAAGAACAATTATGATCTAAAGGGTATCAAAATTTGCGAAAAGAAAAAGCTTAATATTTATTTGTTTACTTTATTAAACATTTCTTTTAATGTAAGTTGTTTAAGTTGCTTCGTTTCATGTGATAATACTTTCTCTTTAATTCTATTAAACAGACATAATTTCTTGTTTAGTTACAAAGTTCCGCTGTTCAAGTCCTATAATTGCTGTGTTGAGAATACCGACTAATTTGTCAATCGAAATGTTTTCGTTTTCAATAACCTCTGGGTCACTTTCTTCACTATCGGAAGCGAATTATAATGACCAGGAACTTGTTTTAAATCATATCAAAGAACGGAGCATATCGAGATGAAATACTACATTTGGTAAGGAATTATAAGCCAAATAAAAACATCTGCGCTGAAGATAAGGATAGTGCTGACAAATCAACTTCCAATTCATTACCCCCCCCGCCGAGCAGCGTGAAATTGATAAACAGATTTCGGATTTCAAAACATACTTTCGCTTTAGATCCTTTACATATTAACAAATATATATCGGAAATTCTATTTGATATAATCGAAAGTTTAAGCTTACTTTTATAAAATTGCTCTTACAGTCTGCAAAAAATAATAAGCCGGATCCAATTCGAAAATTAAGGAACAACGCAATCATCAACATTAACTGAAATAGATAATTAGATAATTTTAGCTTATACGTCCATTATACATGAAACGCGCACGCGAAAACGTATTCTGCACTTGCGCACACTGATATGCGCAGTCGTAAAAGGTCTTACGCGCACGCGTAAACGCCTATGCGCATGTGTCAACGCGGCGCATGCGCAGAAAGTTTTTAGTTTTGATGTCCGGATTATAGATCATTCCGAATTATGGGTGTTCGAATTAACGACTTTTGACTGTATTTTCCAAATGGATCAAAGAGGGCTGACTATTTCTGAAGCACTGAAAGTTAATGCTACATGAACTGCCTTCAGATAGTCAATCTGATACGGATCCTGGTATGTGTGCAAAACATATGCAATGTTGGGTTGTGCTTTTTTAAAGATGTCATAGTCTCTCACTGACCAAATGGTGAAGGCCATGATCATCCAACTGCAGACTGAAACATGTCAGCATATAATCTTCACAAAACCTAGTGCAGAGTTGCACTAGGTAATATTGGGAACAAAAAAAAAAAAAAAAAAAAAAAAAAAAAAAAGAAAGAAAGAAAGAAAGAAAGAAAGAAAGAAAGCTGTCTCAAGACCTTTCAATTTTATTAAATGAAAATTAAAATTATGTTTCACTTAAATTTATTGGTTTGTAAACTTAATATTTTGTATCACTGTGACACATGTAATCACAAATCAGATTAGGAAGCAAAGATTAAAAATTAAATCAGTTTCTCTAAAATTTTATCGCCCACTCTTCCATAAAAAAAATTCATGAATTTTCTACCTAAAAAATAAGTTATAAAAACAAATGCACAGATTAATCTGATTTCAAAAAGGATATTAAGAATGATAATTATGAAAACTAATAAATAGAAAAGGCAGTGCTAATAAAGTGGTCTCTTCCAATATCAACTTTTTTTTCTTTCATGCATTTTACTACATAAAAATCACAAATTGAGAAAGAATCAGCTCTTTAAATAAATACCACATATCACTTGAAAAAACTTTCAGTTCACATATACATTTTTCATCTAGAAGAGAAATCGAGAGTGTGAAAAGCACAGTTCCAAAAACTCTCTGCCTAAGCTCTATACAACTTAGAACACTCAAGAAAATGGAACCTAAGGATCTTACTCGTCTCATATGAGATACTGCAGTCATGAATGTCTGGAATGCTAATCCAAGCAGAGTGAGTAGTCACCCCTACTAACCATCATATTTAAAGTAATTAAATACATTTATTTAATTAAAGAATACTGATTTTAGAGACAGTATTTTGATTTGAAATGTGCACTAAATTTTAAATTTGCACTTGAGAAAAAAATTAAACAGCTCCTTCAAACAAACTTCATATCCTCTTCACTTCTGGTTAGCTGTAAGAAAAGGAAATTTTAAACCTCATCTTTTCTTTACATGTTAACACTGGGGGGTCCTGCGACAAGCTGACCACTTATTCAGGGCATATGCTCACGCACCCCGGGGCCCACGGTCAAGAAAGGAGATTTCCGGCACCGCAGGCCTTGGCTGTTACACCACTGAGTTTTGTTTTAGTTTTAATTATGTATAGATATAGTAAACTTTTTTAAACAATAATGAAACTTTTATTTATTCATGATTTCATTGTCCTCTATTCGTATTTAATAGGCAGTAAAATGATTAATCTAATGCTGTTTTGTTTAGCATCTTATCTTACGAGTCCTGCTCAGTTAACCAGCCAGTTAAGATACTAACTAAATACAGCAGAAATTCAATTTAACATTTTGAAAGAAAATGGAAAAAAAAAAAAAAAAGATGAATGTGAGTAAATGATTAAACTAAGAAATTAGTACACATCATAAATAAATGTCATTTATTACTTACGGTGCGAGTTTACTATGGTAATGAAATTTTAAAATGACCGAAATCTGCCTCAATTGAAAATATGACTTTTTAAGACTAAAATGTTTTTATGCTGTATGTTACTTCCACTTTGTGTACAGAAAAATATTTTAACCTTTTATAGAACTTCATTAATCTTGGCGAAGCTTAGTAACTTATTTGTTTATTTATGTCCTTAATTTTCTTCCACTATACTCCTTGTAGCCTTAAGCTGAAAGCTAACTTTGAAACCCCTGAAAATCAACAGAAATAAGCTACAACAGAAATTTGTAGCAACTTTTCACAAAATAACACTTAGAAATTATGTTAATAACATGGATGCTGAGCTAATGTCCATGTTTAAAACATTACTGTGTTGTCAGAAAAAAGTAATGCAGATTATTAATATACATTTTGAGACAAAAAATATTTTCAAGTGATACATACAGTAAATACTATGGCAGGAATGTGATTTATTGTAAGCGATTCATGCAGAAAATGATGGAATCAAGAATAACATTTATATAAAACTTCATTTGAGAACAGAAATGGGAACAATACATGCAGAACAATGAGACATTGTTGGAAAAATAGATCGAGGTTCTATTATATACAACAAAAGTCAGAACAGCTGTCATATAAGGACCAGGTTGACAAAAAATTTCTCAGCAAACATTTTTGGCGAGAAACTCCACAATTGGCTTTACTCTTATGTGTGCCCTAAGATCACCAAATGTAGTGATATGTGTTGTGTGCTGGTTCTTGGCACGATTCCGTACTGTGGGATGATATGTTGGACGATGCTGTTTATATGGCAAAACTTTTGACGTTGAAACTTAACTCTTTTGCTGCAGTGTCGTGCATGTTTTGAAATGGCCTACGTTGCAATGATAGACGTGGTGGGAAGGTTTCAGTCGCATATTTTAGAGTGTGTGGAAAGTAAATTTAGTATTAAAAGGTACGATGTTGGAGTTGTTAACGAATCTTTTGTTCACGGGTGTGTTTATGAGGATCGAAGTATATTTTTGGAATTTCTGTGGTTCTTTTGAAACGGAGTGCGAAATGCGGAGCTGCTATAAGAACTTGGTCGAAGAAGGGCATTTCTGATAGTTCTTGTGTGGATTTGCAGTTAAATGCTTGCTAGTAAAGTATGTGGCTGTCAGCAGAGTTTAAGATTTGGGTCGTGATTATCATGTAGTAAGTTAACTTTGCAGGAAGTTTTTATCATTACTTTCGAAATTTTGAATTACAGAAAGACATGTTATATAACACAATAGTGGCACTTTTGTTCACAGATGTTGTGTGACTGGCAAAATTTTATTAACGAATCTATTATGTTAAGTGCATTTTATTTTACTGTTTTTATTTTGTAGAATGTTACGTTCATTGTTTTTTTACTATGAATTTCTGTTCTTATTATTGTTTTTGAATTGTTTGTAATTTTAGTTATTTTAGTTTATTTTGTTGATTTGTGTGCTATGCCTAGATTGTGCAATTCGTAGATGTTTTTTTAAGTTTAAACAGGATGGTGTGTACATAGTATTCTTTGAAATTTAATGCTGTTATGTTAATTTATTAAAGCGAGGTGTGCGTAGTTTGTAGATTCATTTGTTGTCTACATTGTGCAATTCGTAGATGTTTTTCTAAGTTAAAACATATCGCTGTGTACATGGATTCTTGTCAAATATTTTTTATTAGAAACTTTACGTTTTTGCCATCTAAATTTTTTATTTTTGTTTCAGATTTTTAGCTTAAATTGTTTGTTCAAAACGTGGTTTTTGCATGTTCGAAAATTTGGAGACATTTTAGGCTTTAAGTTCAAAACATAGACAAAAAATTTAGATAGTAATATGGCACCATGGAGTTTCTTGCCAAAAATGTTTCACGAGAAAGTTGTTTCCGCATTCGGTGACTTGAGGGCGCATATAAGAGTAGTACCCCACAATTTTACTTACCAAAATTTTGCATTTTCATTTCAAACCTAAAACCTAAAATGTCTAAAAAAAAACACATTTTTGCAAATGATTTACGCTAAAAGTCCGAAATAAAAACAAAAAATGGTAAAAGTATATTTAAAGGTACCCCTTGGTGAAATTTGGGGATATATGAATACAGAGTTTGTGCAATTCTTTGACTTGTTATTTTGGATTTTTGGCCAAAAATCGGTGCTACACAAAACCAAAATAACAAGACAAAGAATTCCACAAACTCGGTATTCATGTACACATCGACCTATTTTCATTTTTAAAAAAAAATCGTCCAAGAATTGCACAAAAATGGCATTGTGCACTCCCTTGACTTTATCCATGTACACATCGACCTATTTTCACTTAAAAAAACATCAGAGAATTGTACAAACTAGGCTTTGCAAACTCCCTTGAGTTTACTCATGTACACATCGATATATTTTCACTTAAAAAGTCAAAGGAGCACCCAATTCTACAGTAGAGGCAAACAAAAAATACATAATCTCAATAAACTACATTTAAAACCAAACAATAAAATAACATAAAAAGGAAAAACCTGTTATGCATTTAAGCACTACACAAAACAAATATCCACTCACCTTATTTAGAAATTTCTTCATCTTCAGTCTATGGCACACAAAATTCCTTAACAGCACCCAAAAATTTCCTAAAATTATCTGAACTAGAATCCGTATATCGGCGTTGCCACATAAATTCACAAAAATAAGAGTAAAAAATGTCCTACATAGTTCTGGACTGTCCAGAAAATGGCGACTAAGTAAACCTTCATTTACACACCAGTCAATTAATGCACTTTTCTTCTTTCGTTCCAAATAGTACAGAAACTTCAAATAAATCTTACTACATTCAGCCATTCTGCCGTCTAAACAATGAAACAAGCAATCTACTTTCTAACCAACACACACCACAAAAGCCCTTACAAAACATCACCTGATCCATATTTCCCGGAATAATGCAAATGATTATATCATAATAGGGTTTCCATAACATTCAACTACTCAGGTTACCATAAATGAAACAACAACTTGGCAATAAATGGAACAATTTGGTGATACATGAAACAACAACTTCACGATAATACAATGGGTACCCTAAAGTCAACTATAACTCTCTAAAATATTTAGACAAGTATGAAATTTCTCATCAAATTTAAACTGTAAAATTTTACAATTGGATGCCTTTTGTTGTTTGGCGATTCTTTTTTTGATGTCAAGATCAGCGCCAGGAAGACAAATTTCAAGATGGCCGCTACACAAAACCAAAATAAAAAGTCAAAGAATTGCACAAACTCAGTGTCTGTGTACACATTGATGTATTTAAAAAACATCTAGGCTAGCATAAACTTCGCGTTGCGCACTGCCTTGACTTTGTCCACGTACACATCGACTTATTTTCACTTTAAAAAAAAAAAAAAGCAGAAAGCTAAAACCAAGTTAAAACTATCATGGTAAACAGAAATGAGGTTTCATCATGAAAACTTAACAAAATTTGACACAAATTGAAGGGGCACCCAATTCCACACTACAGCCATTTAACAATAAATTCTAAGCAATTTCAACACAAATAAACTAAAAAATTAAAAATAATAACACAAAATTAAAACAATGCAACAATTAAAATAACTCTCTACAAAATTAAAACAATAAAAAAGCAAATTCGGTTGATCTTTACTGTACCAGTACCCCTTGGTTTGTATGCGAAAAAAAATCAGCAAGTGGCATTGGTTTTATGTGAAATCTGGAAGCCTGCTGCCTGAAATAGGTTCAGTAACCCTAATGTTGATAATGTTGGCAAAACTAGCCTTGGAGAAAATTGTGCGAATATCGCCAAATCTGTTGGGATAAATTGAAATTTTGGCTGTTTTTTGTAATACAGTCAAAAGTCGTTAATTCGGACACCCATAATTCGGAATGATCTATTATCCGGACCTCAAAGCTAAAAACGTTCTGCGCATGCGCCGCGTTGACACATGCGCTTACGCGTGCGCGTTTTATGTATAACGGACGGTGTAAGCTAAAATTATCTAATTATCTATTTCAGTTAATGTTGATGATTGCGTTGTTCCTTAATTTTCGAATTGTATCCGGCTTATTATTTTTTGCAGCCTGTAAGAGCAATACTATAAAAGTAAACTTGAACTTTCGATTATGTCAAATAGAATTTTTGATTCTGGAGCTCCCAAAGGATCGTACAAAACGAAAGTATGTTTCGATGTCCATCAAACAAAAAGTGGAATTGCTTCAAAAAATGGATAAAGACATGAAGAATGTGACAGAGAGGTTAGTGAAAACGAAAAAATTTCGATTGACAAGTTAGTCGGTATTCTCGGCACAGCAATTAATGGGACTTGAACAGCGGAACTTTGTAAGTGAACAAAAAATTATGTCTGTTTATAGAATTAAAGAGAATTTATTATCACATAAAACGAAACAACTTAAACAACTTACACTGAAAGAAATGTTTAATAAAGTAAACAAATAAATATTAAGCTTTTTTTTTTTTTTTTTTGTAAATTTTGATACCCTTTAGATCATAATTGTTCTTTATTTCATAAATTTACGGTTTCATATTTTTAATTTTAGAATTTCTGCATGCCATCTTACGCGATTTAAACTGATGATCTACAATCCGGAAAAATTGATAATTCGGAATCGCCGAAGTCCCGACGAGTCCGGATTAACAACTTTTGACTGTAATAACCTTTTCGTATGGGCTGTTTTTTTATTATTATTATTTTATTATTATTAGCATTCTTTTCAATTGCTGTGTTTGGTTGCACATGTGTAATGTTTTATAAAAAAGGTGCCTGAAAGGTCGTCTGAAAGTTTGCTTAGTGTTATAAATGAGTATATTCTTTACGGATACGACTATAATTTCCAACTGCTGGAAGACGTACAATTGCCTTTCAGATGAAGGCTTTGGACACTTAACAGGAAATCATAGTCTGCAATTTAAGGATCCGGATACATTAATAAAATAGAAGGAATGTGGAGTGCAGTTAAACGTGGTTCAGCCAGGAAGAAAACAAAAGACGGCTTGGACTATTATTTGGCCGAATATGTGCGGCACAAGAAGGCCCAAGGAAAATAAATCTATTTATGGCTTTCTTGAATGCTATTGTACGTATTTAGCCGCCATTAACGGCGGATGAGCCAAAGCGACCAAAAATTGACATTTCATTTATTTATTCATCTCTATGTGTTAATTTTTGTTAAAAGATTTGTTGTTTAATGTTTTTGTTAAGAAATATGTATTTTTGGTTATTTATTACTCTCTGTTTATGTACTTTTGGTTATTTGTTCGTCTCTGTGTTGTTAAGACAGCAGTAAATTTTTTCTGGTTAACATGATAGTTTTAACTTTGTTTTAGCTTCCTGATTTTGTTTAAGTAAAACAAGATCGATGTACACATAGAGAAAGTTAAGGCAGTGCGCAATGCCTATTTTGTGCAATTCTTTTTTTTTTTTTTTTTTTTTTTTTTTTTTTTTTTTTTTTAAGTTAAAATAGGTTGATATGTACATGGACAGAGTGCAATGCCTATTTTGTGCAATTCTCGGATTTTTTTTAAAGTTAAAAATAGGTTGACATGTACATGGACACGGAGTTTGTATAAGTCTTTGATTTCTTGTTTTGGTTTTGTGTAGCAGGAGGAAGGTTCGGCCCCATCTTGAAATTGGTGCCGATCCTTCCTGGCGCCAATCTTGGCATAAAAAAAAAAGAGACGTTTCACGAACTTTTATCGTAGAGTAAATTTTAACCACAAATTCACTTACCATTCAAATTACTTCCCAAAAAAAGCATAATTTCAAACAAAAACTTCTAAGGACAGATATATCATGTATATAATCTAATATACTTTCATTAATAAAACTACGCCAATCACATAAAGCATGTGAACCAAAATGCCATGACTTTAGCTATACCAGATGTCTTTCTACTATTCAAAATTTTGGTACTTAGGTATTAACACCACTGCACTTCTACCCTTCTTAATAAAATTATTGAAAACATTCCAGATGGTATCAGAATAATTTATTCCGACAGTTGGAAAAGCTACCATACAAATAGAATTGAAAAAGAAGGATTCCTACATGCTAAAGTTAATCATAAATACAATTTTATTGATCCTTATACAGGAGTTCATGTACAAACAGTTGAGAGAATGTGAGGCAGTGCTAAATGGAGGAACAAGAGATATAGGGGGGACAGCAAGACATCATTTAGAATCTTATTTAGTAGAGTTAATATGGCAACAGCATCAGGTCAAAGAATATAGAGACCATTTTGAATCTATGTTAAAATCTATATCGGCCCATTTTCCACCGAAATCCGATAAATTACAGTTTCATATTTTTAATTGTATAATTTCTGCATGCCATCTTAGCAGATTTAAATTGATGCTCTATAATCCGGAAAAACCCCTAATCCGGAATCGCCGAAGTCGCAATGAGTCCGGATTATGGACTTCATACTGTACTAAAGAATTTTTAAATATCTGCAAAAATTTTAAATTAGGCTTAAAGTACTTGTATTAATTTCATATAAGCATTCTAAAAATTGTCAAACAATAATTATCTATATATTTTAGTTACACTTTCTCATGTGTCCTCTCACATAAAAACATTTTAAACATGTACTAGCAATATTAATGAAAGAATATACCATACTTTTTGCCATTTATAAATTAAAAAAATACCATTAAATCACTTACCTCTATAAAATCAATTGCATGATCACAAACAAATAACTGGCTTATTTCTTTAGATCCGATATTCCAAATATAAAGCTGGTTTTCTGCAGCGTATGCCTAAATACATAATTTGAAAAAGAAAGAGATAAAAACCTCACTCTATGAAAGTTTATCATTTTATAAAAAATATGAATAGTCTTAGGTTTGCAATTTTAAAATATATCATGCAAATTTTATATTTTCACATCTGGTATTTTTCAGTGAATTTCACAACACTGGCTGATTTTTTTCCACCTATATTAACAATGACTCATAATTCTTTTTTCACGAGAACAGTGCCGAGTATTCCATTTGTTAATAAATTTTCTTAAAAACAAAAAAAGAAAATGTGGTACAGCTTGAATGAAAAAAAAATATTGGAGATTTTTTGGCGTAGTATACTTTTCAAGTGTTTGTGTTTCTAGCAACCCATCATATTCTAGAATGCTACATTTAGGCTACCCTTTTTCTTCATAGTAGCAGTGTAAAGGAAGTTTCTTCTCCATTAGACGTGAAACGAATCTATTGATTTCTTTAATTTCATTTTATTTCACATTTTGTATATCTTCTTATTACGATGTCATTCGTTTTAAGGGTTATTCAAAAGTTTCAATGAATGTTAACTGGGAATTTAAAATTTCAATTTTCAAATAGAAGGACAACGTTAAGAAAATGTGTGGTTGAGAATGGGTTCTTTATTTTTCATTTATGACAAGATCAGTAGTTTTCTTGGATTTTTTTTAAAGTAAGCAAATTTAATAAAGGGAGAATATATATATGAGAAGCAAAATGTTGATGGATTATAAAAATTTCCTGAAATTATAAAGGATATAAACTGGGCAGATTCAAAATTTCTTTGTAAACTCATCAGGATATTGTAAATTTTCATTTCCATTTTTTTTAAATTTAAACATGCATTCTAAACTTCTGTTTTTAAGTTTACAGCTTAGAACATGCATTCTAAACTTGAATTTTCAATGTTACTACTGACAACATATATTCTAAGTTTGCATTTTAAATTTTACTCCTTAAAACGTGCAGTCTAAATTGTATTTTCAATTTTAACTGCTAAAAATGAATTTCTTAATGCTTTCCCATTGGTTTGGCAATTTGGTAGCCTCCCAAAAAATTCGTGAATAGGGGTCCTATATGCAAGCTGTTCCAAAAATGTTTAAAATTTTTATTTACTGAGAAGATGCTAAATCTTTCTAAGACTCTACCTTGTAGCTAAATATCTGAAAATGGCTTTTAAATAAGACCTTATGAAAAACAGCTATCGATTGGAATAGATTTATGGCAGAGGTGTATTGAGTCTAATCTGGCAATCTAATAAGCAAATATGTAGACAAAAATCTGTTCGCACAAGGAAAAAACAAAGCCAGTAGGGTTCTTCTGCAATATTGGATGTTTGGTGAATTATGCCAAGAAAGTGATGAATTCTTTCTTGCTTGGGTTTGGAATAAAGAGACAAGTACACTCATTGCCAAAATTGTCAACCATGTGCAAGAGTGATCAATGATTTATTCTGACTGCCTTTAAGCATGTAAAACAAAAGACTTGGAAAAAGTAGATTAGAGGCATTTTACTGTAAACCATAAATTTTATTTTGGTTGATCTTTGGATTATGGTAACTTTGTGGTTTTTTGGCGAAAATTTGGCAACCAACTCTGCTACAGCAACCTTCTACTTTTTTTTTCGGCACCATTTTGTCTTCACGAAGTAAAGACATGTTTCTTTTCTTTTTATTTACTGAACACTTTTTCCAACAATCTGCTAGTCAAATTGCACTTATGCTAGAAATTTTATGGAACAAAACTGCTTAATCATAACAAATATTAACTGCAAAATTGTGAAAACGTGCAGAATCTCAAACTCCTTGCCGCGTTTTTCAGAATCGCACATACAGAGTAACCATGTACACGTCGACTTATTTTTACTTAAAAAAACATCCCAGTACTGAGTACGTCTCACATTATTCCCAAAGTCCTAGGTAGTAACCTTTATCGCCTCCAAAATGTCGCCAAATTACCTGTTACCATATTCCAAAGATCAGCCTTTGTTTTATTTATTCAACAGCAGTTGCTGAAGAGTACAGCACTTCATTAATGACAGAAAAAAAAATCTATACGACACAGTTCACCCTCATTTGTCTTACCTCGCAGAGTTCATGTGGTGAAAGTCCTTGGGACGAGAATACTTCTTATGGCATATTAAAAGCAACTATGGGAACATGACAACCACAAAGTGTATGTGAGAAGTAAACATAAACTTGGAGATAAGCCTGGTGTTTAAAGAATGTGCTCGAGAAGGGGAATAATAAGGAATTACTCCTTTCTCTTTATTTACCTATGAGGGTATTTTTCGGTTATGCACCAGTCACGCATTTTGGCAGTACAATTGTAATAATATGTGTGCGTCTGTTTAATTATGCTGTTTGCACACACATACACACATAGCTGCCAGGTAGTGATATCGTTCAGTCTCAGCATATATTTGGCTTCTCTTTCACAGCTGCCAAAATACGTGTAAGGTGCATAACGTAAAAGTACCAAATTGTACATATATAGGTGAAAACACAAACTTTCTTGGATATTCATTTTCTAGAGTTTAAAATCATAAGAGGGAAAAAAAAAAAAAAAAATGCTAGCATATTCAGTGAAAGACTAAAAGGAAGGCATTTCCTTATTGCTAGTGTTTAAGAAACCAAAAACATGAAAATGCTTTCTACTCACCAGTGCTAATCCACCGGGGCTAAAAGATGCACAAGCATCTGAATTGTGACTAATAATTTTAGAAAACTTAATGCTCTCGAATTCTTGAAACATGTTAAAGACTTCAAATCATACAAATAATGGAAATATTTACTTGGAATTTAATAATGATATTTCAGATGTATGACAAATTCAGCAATCCCACTGCGTTGTTCATAACTAATTAAGAAGTTTAAGTAATTATGAACAACATTCGCAACCTTGTAAACTTTTTGTAAACTCCGCTTTTTGATAACATGTTGCCACATAGTTAGACCCAATTACCTACTTGAAAATCTCGTAAATTCATGAGTCTGGTCTGAAATGGATACGGATACATTCCTGCAAACTAACAAAAAAAAAAAACTTTAAACTCTTTGCTGAAATGCATGGTGTGATATTCCAAAAATTCAAAGAAGTTGTCAAACATATCAAACAATATAGGTATGAGTATGGCAACGTTTGATTTTAATGGCGCCTAAACAATGTGACGGTTCACGTTCTTAAATGTATATGATGTATGTGTTCGTTAAGTGTTTTATAGATTTTGTTTTATGAACGTATATGTAGTTTCTTCCTACGATATTTGTTTTTAGCACAGACATATGCCCATGAAATGACTATTATTCTCCCGTATTGATTATGATTTTATGGTTAGATTTCTTTATTTGAAGATTATGGTAAGCTTAATATGAATGATTTTTTGTGAAAATAAATTTAATCATTACGATTAGGAAAGCATAAAAATTGTATTTATCTTAAGTTTTAAATTACAGAGAAATATGATTGATTCTTTAATTCTTTATTATTATCCTTGTGATATCCCTGATGCTGTAGCTCCCAATAAAAGGCTATATTTTGTGTAGTTTTACCGTAAACATTGCATATTTTGCTTTGCTACATTTTTGGCTAAAGTGCAGAATCGCCCACTTATTTGTTTGGTGTTTTTTTTTTTCTTTTTTTTTTTTTTTTTCAAGAGTAAGAAGAATTGGATTTTTGTCAATTTTCTTTGACTTTTTAAGTGCAAATAGGTCGATGTGCACCTGGATACCGAGTGTGTGCAATTCTTAAAAACTCTTTAAGCGGTGGGCGATTCTGCACTCCCCCCAAAAAAATCCCACTATCGCTCATAAGATACTGGAAAACATCGCACAAACACAAAAGCGGCGGGAAATATTTTACGCCGCACCACTAAAACAATAAAAATTTGGCTAAAGTGCAGAATCACCCACTTATTTGATTGGCGTTTGTTTGGCACTTTTTACAAGACTAAGAAGAAGTAGATTTTCGTCAATTTTCTTTGACTTTTTAAGTGAAAATAGGTTGATGTGTACATGGATACTGAGTATGTGCAATTCTTAAAAGCGTGCTAAGCAGTGGGCGATTCTGAACTTTCCCCCCATTTCAGGACAAATAAGTGCATTTCCTTCTTTGGTGCAGCAAAATTTGTTGTGTTTTATTCCTCTGTAGTTATTTAACTTATATCTATTCGAGTGCAAACTACAGTTTTAAATGATCAACTGAATTTATCTATGAAATTCTTTTTTATTATTTTAGATCATTTTTTAAATGCAGTAATGAAAAATAAAAAGCAAAAATTCATTCCAGAAAAAAATCTGCTTTAAAGCGATTCGAACAAATAACATCAGCATGTACCGTAATTTCGCACGTATAGTCCGCAGACACGATTTTATATAAAAAAAAATTTAAAAATTGTCAGATAGTCCGCACCACCGGATAGTCCGCGGACTATACGTCCAAAATTACGTTTTTTTAATACGGCAATATTCCCATGCTTTTTAAACACATCCTTTTGTTTGCGCAAATTTCTCACCGCTTTCTTGTCCACTTCAAAATAACGGAGTAAAATCCTAGTATACGGTGCAGCCTTGGCGCGACTTTGAAAATTATCGCCAACACCAAAAATGATCCAAAGAACGTCTATATATATACTATACACGCATAGTATATATACTATATACATAGTATATACTATGTTTAACTATATATTTTCTTTGAATGACCCGTTAACTACTCATCGTATATGTCCCGTTTTTACTGCTCATCATAAAGTCGCCAAAAGTAGTCAAATCCCGTGTGCACCGGATACTAGGATTAAACCAATAACGGCCCGCTTCTCTATTTCCATCTTTTTCAGTTTTCTCAACTACCTCTCAGCAGTAAATCTCCGGCGATGTTTCATCAACGTTAGCGAAGACGAAAGACAAAATACGAAAACAAAATACTGTGCAATGTGCTATCCTCGTGATAAGTGGTAATGAAATGTGACCTTCGACCCCACTCACTCGGTGTTGCCAAACCACGCTATAAGTAAACGAATCACGCTTTTTTTCTCGTACTCCAGGTACTTGCTACTATGGCTCCTAAAAACCGAGTTGACGCATCAACTACTTTTCCCCCTCCCGGCAGTTGTGCTAAAGCAGTGGGAAGGATACTTGGAATCTCACGTTTTTTTTATATTTGATAATCGGCAGTTCACAACAGCATGTTTTTTAAATTTCAACAATTTTAACCGTGAACAACCAGCGTATTATCCGCACTGGTGGATAGTCCGCAGCTTCAAAAATTCACATTTTAAACACAGATAGTCCGCGGACTATACGCGCGAAATTACGGTAATTGAAATCAGGAATGACTAAACCATAAGTCGTAATTAGAAATTGTCAAAAATATAGAAGACCAAATTTTTGTTTAGTGGAATGTGCAGAATCACCCACCGCTTGGCACGTTTTTAAGAATTGTACGTACTCGGTATCCATGCACACATAGACCAATATTCACTTTAAAAAAAAAATATCCCAGAATTGCACAAAAATGGCTTTGTGCACTCAATTGACTTTATCCATGTACACATCGACCTATTTTCACTTAAAAAATTGACAAAAATCCAATTCTTTTTACTCTTGTAAAAAGTTCCAAACAAATAAGTGGGTGATTTTGCACTTTATTTGTAACAAATACAAAATACTATTTTGTATTGTTTAAATCTTATTTGAAATTACGAATATGTTTATAACATTTACATTTAAGTTTTACTTTATTGTATTTAGAACTTTTTTTTTTTTTTTTTTTTTTTTTTTTTTTTTGAGTTGGGTGAAGTGCAGAATTATCACTTATTTGGCACTTTTTACAAGAGTAAGAAAAATTGGATTTTCTTCAATTTCTATTGACTTTTTAAGTGAAAGTAGATTGATGTGTACATGGACAAAGTGTAAAAGTATATTTACAGGCACCCCTTGGCGATTTTTGGCTGTACATGGATACCACATTTACGCAATTCTTTGGCTTTATCCATGTACACGTCAACCTATTTTCACTTGAAAAAACATCAGAGAATTGCACACTCCCTTGACTTTGCCCATGTAAACGTCGATATATTTTCACTTCAAAAGTTAAGGGAGCACCCAGTTCTAGGTAAAAGTATATTTACGGAACATTCAGCTACTCAAGTTACCATAAATGAAACAATTTTACGATAATGCAAGGGGTGCCCTTCAGTCTACTCTAACCGAACAAAGTCAAGGGAGTGCGCAATGCCAAGTTTGTGCAATTCTCTGATTTTTTTTAACCTTCCAGCACACGGTGTGTCGTATTTTTTACGACATCCGTTATTTTACCATTTTTGGCACAAAAAACAACAGAAATGACTGCTAATCTTTGGAATATGGTAACAGGTTGTTTGACGACATTTTGGTAAGGCGATAAAGGTTACTAGCTAGGACTTTAGCAGTGTACATGGATATAGTCAAGAGTGTGCGCAATGCCATTTTTGTGCAATTGTGGGATGTTTTTTAAAGTGAAAATAGGTCGACGTGTACATGGATGATACCATGTATGTGCAATTCGTAAAAACGCGGCAAGCAGTGGGCAATTCTGCACTTTGTCCCAATTTCGCACCTAATTTTCGTCATGATTAAGCACTTTTGTTCCATAAAAGTTCTAGCATAAGCGTAATTCAGCTAGCAGATTGTTAGAAATGTTGAGTTTAAAAAAAAAAAAAAAAAAACATGCCTTTACTTCTTGAAAACAAAATGGCATCCAAACAAAAACTAGCAGGTTGCTGTTGCGGGGTTGGTCGCCAAGTTACCATAATCCAAAGATTAACCGAAATGACTGAATATTGACTGAATAAATTTACTTCTTACTGGTTACAAAAATGCACTTTAAACTAACTTTAATGTTTTTATTTATTTCTAAAAAATAGAAATAAAAGAAAATAAGGAATGGAAATAGCTGTTGTTCTCCCATACAAAGATTTCCTTTTCTTCAGATAATTCTTGAAGTATCCGAGCAAAATCAGCTGCTTGCATATATTTTTTTGCCATGAAAACCGATATAAAATTTACACAGCCAGATGTATTCAAATTAAAATAATACATGACAATTAATAACACAAAATATTTTCCGAATTTTAAAACAAGTACATGTTGTAACTTTTCCCCAGTTAGCACAAAAACCCAGTTAAAAAAAAAAGTCAAATGAATGTTATTATATTATAAAATATTGCATTCCTGCCGAAATTTTACTCAGTTTCTTCCATTACTAAGAAATTCGAAAAATGCATATTTTAAAGTAAAGTTTAAAAAAATGTTAGGAATTGTGCCTAAAAACATTGGAACTTGTATGGAATGCAATAAAAAGGGTTGATCTGTGGATTATGGTAATTTGGCGACCAACTCTGCTACAGCAACCTTCTACTTTTTTTTTCAGCGCCATTTTGTCTTCACGAAGTAAAGACATGTTTCTTTTCTTTTTATTTACTGAACACTTTTTCCAACAATCTGCTAGCCGAATTACACTTATGCTAGAAAGTTTATGGAACAAAACTGCTTAATCATGACAAATATTGACTGCAAAATTGGGAAAACGTGCAGAATCTCAAACTCCTTGCCGCGTTTTTCAGAATCGCACATACAGAGTAACCATGTACACGTCGACTTATTTTTACTTAAAAAAAATCCTAGAATTGCACAAAGATGGCATTGTGCACATTCTTCACTTTATCCATGTACACTGCTTTTTTCTCATAAATTAGAAAAATTTGCAGGAAAATTTTGTGAATCTTTAAACTCGGTAAAAAGCACATATATGAAATTAACCTGATCGCGAAAAAGTATCTACCCTTTCCAAGGATGAACATTTCCACATATAAAATAATTAAAATATCAAAAACTTTTCCCTCTAAATTATCTATTATAAAACGTCACCAACGAATTTATCACGCAAACATTAAAAATGGTTTCAAATACTTAGTGTCAAATATTTAAATTATTTCCATGCACGTTTACTTCTACTGAAACGTATTCGAAATTGCTACAAACATATAATTCACAAAATAACTGTCATTTAATTAAAATATAATTAAACCATGTACACGTCGACTTATTTTTACTTAAAAAAACATCCCAGAATTGCACAAAAATGGCATTGCGCACACTCTTCACTATATCCATGTACACTGCTTTTTTCTCATAAATTAGAAAAATTTCACGAAAATGCAGGAAAATTTTGTGAATCTTTAAATTCGGTAAAAATGACATTTATGAAATTACTTGATCGCAAAAACATATATGCCCTTTCCAAGGATGAACATTTGCAAGTATAAAATAAATAAAATATATAAAACTTTTCCCTCTAAATTATCTATTATAAATGTAACCTGCAAATTTATAATGCAAACATTAAAAATGGTTCCAAATGCTTAGTGTCAAGTATTTAAATTCTTTCCATGCACATTTACTTCTACTCAAACGTATTCCAAAATACTACAAACATATAACTCACAAAATCACGATCATTGAATTAAAATATAATTAAATTAAAAAACACTATATAAAATATAAATAAGCACATACATTAAATTAATAAAAATTAGCTTACAATCCTAATTACTTTAAACTAATTCATTGCTAATAACAATTTCCCAATAATACCATATTAATTTTTTTATCCTTACATGCATAAAAATAACATCCTCAAATAATTAAAAATACTAATTTACCTAATGTTCTTCACAATCTTGATTGCATGGCGGATAAACTTTTCTTATAGATTAAATAATCCAGTAGTCAACTGGCAGTCTATTCATCCACTAATAAGAAATTAATAAAATTTCCCCCATACTCAAACGACTTTCTGCAAACCACGTATTCTTTACACTCCGTTTCACAAAATGTCCATTTTCACCAGATCTCTTGCACCGCCATTCAAACTTATCTGTAATATCCTTCCTTTCACACAATCTCATTTCATTCCCACATGTTGGACATTCAATACTTATCCGCAATTAATCCTACACTCATACGCCATTCAAGCAATTCTTTTCCATTACACATAAACACAATAAAATTTTCGGATTTACTTTACATAGGGCCATGGGATCCAAATATTAAGCAATACTTTCACAGAACATAGAATGAACCTAATGCTGTAAAGTACGGCAGATATTTTTACAAATTTACCCCCTTTTCCGATTAAAGAACTGTGATTCGACCATAAATGTCACATGACATATGTCATGATCTCTCATTTTCCTCACACAAAATAATGCGTAATCGGAACTGAGTACGTCTCACATTATTCCCAAAGTCCTAGGTAGTAACCTTTATCGCCTACTAAAATGTCGCCAAACTAGCTGTTACCATATTCCAAAGATTAGCCATAAAAAGATTGCATGAAAATGGTGACGTTGCCTGATTGAAAGAATAGTGTGAGCATGATTGTTTGAAGAACAGTTATGTGCATGGTCACTAGTGTTTGTCACATACTGAAACTTTCGTGATTTCTACTAAGGTGGTTGTGATAATGCATAATGCATAAATACCTTTTTAGCATTGTGATTTATTTGTTGAGTATGATGAGTTGTTTTAAGTAACATAGAATTTTACTCGAGAACTCTAGGCAAACGTTTACAGTAGGGTGCCCTTGATGATTTGTATAGCACCAGGAAGCAATGTTTCCAAGATGATTGTCATCCAAACGATGCCGAAAATAGTTAATCTTTGGATTATGGTAACTTGGCGAAAATCTAGCAATTAACCCTGCTACAACAACCTGCTAGTTTTTGTTTGGACACCCTTTTGTTTTCACGAAGCAATTTTTTTTTTTTTTTTTTTTTTCCCAACTCGACATTTTTTTCAACAATCTGCTAGCCGAATTATGCTTAAGCTAGAACTTTTATGGAACAAAAGTGCTTGATCATGACGAAGATTAGGTGCGAAATTTGGAGAAAGTGCAGAATCGCAAACTGCTTGCCGTGTTTTTAAGAATTGCACATACGCAGTATCCATGTACACTTCGACCTATTTTCACTTTAAAAAACATCCCAGAATTGCACAAAAATTACATTGCGCACACTCTTGATTTTATCGATGTACACTACTAAAGTTCTAGCTAGTAACCCATATCACCTTACCAATATATCGCCAAACTACCTGTTACCATATTCCAAAGATTAGCCCCGAAAATGTATGTTACAGAAATAACAAAAATACTCCCCTCGTGTGTTCTTGGCTACATCTCATCATCAGTGCCAAATGACTCCTCTTCTCCTGACTGTGGTATAGGCATCACAAACTGCAAAGTAGAATACAATATGTCATCTGACGACTGTCGGAAGACCCTGCTTGTGAAAACTTACATTTAATGTGGCTGGACATGCCCTTAGTTATGTAGCTGTGAGTGCATTTCTCATGACAAACCCACTCGCAGCCATCCAATTGTACCTTAAATTTGACCAAATGCATATCTTTCGTACAAACTTGACATTCATAGCAAGAACTTATTAAATCTTTTATACACTAATCAGTTATACCTTCCTTACCCTGTCACTCTAAGTCATGAAAAAAACAAGTATTTCTTCTTAACACGTGTTTCTCAATTTCCTGTACACATCGCGGAGAGGGAAATTCTGGCCGCCAGGTTTGTCGAAAAATCCCTTGGCAAATTTTCCCTACGCTTTCTAGCGGCGTAATAGCATTTACGTGTATGGAAACTTTTCTTCTTTACATAGACGTTCTTTGGTTAGAATAATCTCCATGTATGGTACAGCGGGATTTAGCGACATGATGATGAGCAGTAAACAGGTCATTTTTTCTAGGCGACAATTTTCAAAATCGTGCGAAGGCCGTATCGTATACTAGGATTTTACTGCAAAATCTTTTTTAACCTTTTTTTTTTTTTTTTTTTCTTTTTAATAAATACCTTGTCATTTTGCAGTAAAACAAAAAAATAGTAATCAGTCATGTAGGCTAACCATGTAATATAATTATATTCGCTAGAATATCATTGATTATTCTAATTCAATTTTTAAGTAATTATCTTTATTTTTATTTTATTCATATCATTTAATATTGCTTCTTCCCTCTAAATTTATTTATCATTAGTAAATAATATTTCCAAATTTCAGGAAATTCTCTCTGGCATAATCCTGAAATTAATTCTAGCAGTATGATGACATACCATCACGAAATTTAATGCACATATTTTTTCCTTATGTATGCTGCGAAATAAATATAAAATACCTCAATTTATTAAAAAAAATCATTAAATAGATTTCTTTCTTTTAGCTGCAGAATGTCTGCAAAAAAAACCTTATTTTATTCCAGATTGGGCAGATTCTAATCTCAATCTTCAGTTGAGAAAACAACTCCTATTATAATTGTATTTGTGTTTTCAGGTGTTAAGGTGCCTTTTAAGAAGACATCTCACACAAATTAAATTTACATAAAATCTAACCTAACTATTTAGCACATTGCGTTGTGATTTATAAGAACCGGATTAACCTCGTGTTGAACTGGTGATGATCATGAGTAATAATTAAATAAAACGTACAATTGTTATTCATTGTATATATCTTAAATTTTATTAAGTTTCTTAAGTGGAAAAGTAAACAAAGTGTACCAAGAATAACTAAGAATAAATGTCCTCAGGGATTTATTGAATAATTAAGTGAATTTGCTACACAATACAAGTAATAGCATAATTAATATACCTCTTAGCACAGCCAACGTACATTATGCGGATAGACTGGAATTTTCTCGAAACATACCTGGAAAAGTCAGAAGTTCATTCTCCTGTTTGAGTGGCAATCCTGTTTTCTGTCTTTTCATTAATAAATTTTTGTCTGTTAAATTTATTTATTAAATATCACGTTCATCTCACTTATGCCACATTGAAGCACACTTACTTTTGGCAATAATATGCCTTCGTGTGTTAATCACTAAATGAGTCCAAAGTTCTAGGAAAATACCATCGTGTTTTTGTGGATATTTCCGTGATGATCTAACGTTACTAAACCATTATGCTATCATGCATACCTATCCCATAACGTGGTTACTGCTCATAGATTACATACATTATCAGTGGTTTTTCTATGGGGATACATGCCACAGTTACTAACAAATTAATATGAATAGGCCTTTGTAATAAAGTAGATTATAACAGACAGTAGAAGACTTACACTAAATATCTAAATAGACATGTTTGAACATAATTGTATAGTGTAAGAACAGTATATAGTATAACTATATATGCATTTGGTATACATAGTATAAAGCAATACATAAAAAGACTTAAACCAAGTATCTAAATACTGACTGCCTATCACATAACATGGTTACTACAGTCAAAAGTCTTTAATCCGGACTCGTCGGGACTTCGGCGATTCCGGATTATAGATCATCAGTTTAAATCTGGTAAGATGGCATTCGGAAATTATAAAATTAAAAATATGAAACCGTAATTTATAAAATAATGAGCAATTATGATCTAAAGGGTATAAAAATTTACCAAAAAAGAAGCCTAATATTTATTTGTTTACTTTATTAAACATTTCTTTCAACGTGCGGATGCGTAAAGCATACCTTACGCATAGCCGAAATTAGAAAATTGCAACCAGAAAACTATTCGATTTGTATTCATGGTATTTATAATGACGAGGAATTTGATTTAAATCATATCAAAGACGGAGTACATCGAAATTAAATACTACATTTAGTAAGGAATTATAAGCCGAATAAAATAAAAACATCTGCTCTGAAGATAACGATAGTGTTGACAAATCATCTTCCAGTTCATTGCGCGCCGGGACGTCTTTTCCCCCCCCCCCCGCGCGCAGAGCAGCGTGAAATTGATAAACAGATTTCGGAACGGTTAGATAAACAAAGAATATGCCTTTATCCATTTTTTGTAGCAATTCGTTTTTTGTTTGATGGACATCGAAACATACTTTCGTTTTCTAGATCCTTTGGGAGCTCCAGCATCGGAAATTCTATTTGACATAATCAAAAGTTCAAGCTTACTTTTAGAAAATTGCTCTTACAGTCTGCAAAAAATAATAAGCCGGATCCAATTCGAAGATTAAGGAACAACGCAATCATCGACATTAACTGAAATAGATAATTAGATAATTTTAACTTATACCGTCCGTTATACATTAAACGCGCACGCGAAATCGTATTCTGCACTTGCGCAGACGCATATGCGCAGTCGTAAATGTCTTGGGCGCACGAGTAAAACGCCTATGCGCATGCGTCAATGCGGCGCATGCGCAGAAAGATTTTAGCTTTGAGGTCCGGATTATGGGTGTCCGAATTAACGACTTTTGACTGTATACATAAATTGCATACATTATGAATGGCCTTTCCATGGGGATACATAAAATAATTATGTATTAATTATTAAAAAATTAATATGGGTAGCCTCAGTAATACTTTAGGTTATAACAGGTAATAGAAGACTTAAACTAAAGTATAAACTTAAAACTAAGTATCTAAATACAGATTTGTTTGAGCATAATTGCATAATATAAGAATAATTGGTACTTTTCCGTTTTGGCGGCGCAAGCGATAAAGTCGCCAATAGTGTACAACTGATGCCAAATGGAATATCCTCTCTGGTAACCTTTTATGCCTTATTTTCAAAATAAATCTCAGCCATTTCTAATCCGATTGATTGTTTCTTTCAAAAAAGGCACAGAATTTTTACCAGATAGCTAAATTTTATGCCTTAAGGCCATACACGCCGGCAAAACGGAAAAGTACCGTTTTAATCTAAGGAGCATGAATAATAACAAAACAAATATCCTAAATGTGTCATTTTTAGATTTTATGCGATAATAAATTAGTTCCTTGATAAGGTCAGCCATAAAAGTAAAAATTATTTGCACGTTGCAGTGATCATTCTGATATCTGAAGCAGATTAAGAATTTCTTAATTCTGGCAAAATTTGTATGTGAAAAAACAAAAATGGAATAATAGGTTCTATGTACATAAAATTACTTGGAATTTTTACCAGATAGCTCAATTTTATGCCCTAAGGCCATTCACAGTGATTAAGTCAATTAGGATGCAATCACACTGCTCACCCGAAGGCAGAAATATAGAAAAGGCAAAGTTAAGGGTTAATTTCATCAATTCTAATGAGAATGCACTAGCGAAGTAAAGCACTGCGGTTTTATATAATTTCTGAGCAAGCTATTCATACGAATTGAAATAATTCTTGCATTTTAAACTTGTATTCCAAATTAAGATTTAAAATAAAGAAATTAATGTAGATAATTACTGAGAGAATTAGATTTTTGTAGTGTAGTTTACGTGAGATGAGATCACTTGGGGTCACGTAATATGAACCGGCGAATCAGGATGTTGAACAATGAAAACGTAGTAATGTCTTAAATTAATGTCTTTTTACAAATTTATTGGCTTTTTATAAAATTTTAAATAATATTAAAATGTTTATGCCTTCAAAAAAAAAATTCGTTGAACTAACATTTGTTAACATTTTTTTTTTGTGTGTGTGTGTGTATACTGTATTGTGTCGCCAATAAAATTTGCTTGGCCAGATTTGCGCTGCCGAAACGGAAAAGTACCGAATAATTAATAGTATAGCAATATACACGTTCAGTATACCTAGTATAAAAGCGGTATATAAGTACTGATGTTGCATGTATTCAGCATTATCGATACTACTAAATATGGTACAACAAAAAATTTTACAGTAGTAAGTTACAGCAATTGTAGAATGAAAACTGAATGAACTATTCAGAATATACGCTCATGCAAGTGCGTATTAACAGTAGTGTGTACTGCAGTACTGAAATATATTGATTAATTTATTAAGTGCACCTTTATATATCATTAAATTCAATGTCCGCTCTTTCCAGTGTGATTTTGAAGGCTTGGGCAATTGGTGTCTCTTTGTAAACTCACAGGAGAATGCGTAGTAGTCAGGATTGCCTTGCTGTCCACACTCACATGTATCGCTTTCAGCAATTCCAGAATGGTGCAGATACGTCGCGAATGGACCGTGGCTAGTGTGGAAGGTAGTTAGCGCTGATGAAAACAAAGATACTTCTGTGGAAATGTGCGGTAGGAAACAAAGAGTTTATCTTCTGGTGGTTGATTCATTCCAGCTGGTTACTCATTGCTGCTTCCTTAGCAAGGGGTTTGAGTTGCTCAAAATTTGTACAGGTGCGTTAAAGGGACTGGAGAAGTTAATCGCCACTGAATTCTTTTGATGCAGCCTTCTTTGCCGTTTGTGTATGGGGACGCCATCTTTCATAACACACAGACCAGTTCCAGTTTCCGTCCTGGAGCCGTGAATAAATATCAGAATTCCACGATTTATTGTTGTTGAAAATTTTGCACAAATATAGTCCTTAAGATTATTACTTGAAGGGTGGCAGAGATAATTGTGTGTTTTCCATTCATAATTAGTACACAAATATATTCTGTTTCACAGAGTCCTATCTTGCCCAAGATGCAAAACATAGGTGAGTGTACACTCCCACCTTATAACCAAGTTAAGAGGTTGGAATACCAATGAGCACTTGCAGAGCTGTGGTGTGGTGCTGTATCCCTTGCTAATTAGCAGCAAGTGAGGCTGCTGAATTGATACAAGTACTCTTCGTTCATACTGAGTGAGCAAAGAAGCCCAAATACATAGCAATCCACACTGTTACTGTGTTGTACCATACTTTGAGCAGTTTCGAGGAGAATCCCCATTTTGTTGCTGTTTGGTAACTGTAAAAACTATATTCACCGTCTGAAAGTTAATTTAATTTAGTTTACTGTTGTTATTTGACTATTGCATCATTATTTAACAGCTTGTTTATGTGAGCAATAAAAATAATTCATACTTTTATTAAAATATCTGGCTATAATGAAAGTTGTTCACCCAAAAACATCCTTAGTTAAGTTAGGAAAAAACCTGAAAGCAGAACCTTTAGGGCATTTAATAAACACACAAATCTATGATTTTTTGCCAACATTTTGGAAGTTTTTCAGAGCCTTTCGCACAGAAACTTGCTGGCTGCGAGTCCAAAAATAGATCAACCTCATTTTGAGTTTCTTGTGCAGAATGGAAAATAGCATCAGCGAGATGTAGCTGCAGATTTCAAAAAAGGTGTAAGTTCAAGATGTCGGGGCTATATGGTAGGTGTAGAAAAGATCTCATTTGAGCCCATGCATAGTCCAACCAGTGAATGCAGATATATGTGGTCTTGCATTATCCTGATGAAGCATTATGTTTTTGCGCTGGAACTCAGTTTAACGATTTTCCTTGATAGCAGTGTTAACACGAACTAGCATCTCTCTGTATGTTATATTGTCGAGAGTTTTACCTTTTTTCAGGTACTCTTTGTGGATTACTACAACAATCCCACCAGATATAAAGCATGAACTTTTTGTAAATCAAATTGTGTTTTGCAACGCTGCCAATGAGCTCACCGGTGCAGACCAAACCCCCTTTTTTGCCTGTGTTGTTGAAGTAAATCCACTTTTCATTGAAAATGGTGATCCTGCCCAGAATATTATCCTTGCGTTGATATTAGTGCAGGCCCGAACAATGTCTGTCCTTATCTGCTTGAGTCAGCTCATGCAGCACCCAGCGATTGAACTTGTACAGCATGACTAATGGACATGGCACTAATGTCTAATTTCTTACCAAGCTCTCGAGTGATTGCATACTGTTCTTCTTCCACAATTTCTGGTAGGCTGGCCAGAGCACTCTGCTTCTTGGATGTTATAATCCTTGTTTTTGAACTTTCGCTTCCAAACCTTCACAGTGCCCATATGATGCAAGATTAGTACCTTAAGTGTACACATGATTTGGCAGCATTCTGTACCTGACTTTTTGCAACAGAACTGGAAGTAAATGATGGTTTTAATATGGTAACATGCTAGTTCCATTTCAGACACCTTGTACTTAATGATAATGATATTTTTTTACAAATTTTGCAACATTATGTTCTAAAACAAAGCTCTTGAAATGCCAAAAATCGTTTGACATGATATGATTAAACACACCAAAATGAATTGTTTGCGCATACGATATCTGTAGTGGAGGGAAACTTTCATTAAAACATAATACAGTCAAAAGTCGTTAATTCGGACACCCATAATCCGGAATGATCTATAATCCTGACTTCAAAGCTAAAAACTTTCTGCGCATGCACACAGGCGTTTTACGCGTGCACGTAAGACCTTGACTACTGCGCATATGCGTGTGCGCAAGTGCAGAATACGTTTTCGCCTGCGCGTTTAATGTTTAACGGACGGTGTAAGCTAAAATTATCTAATTATCTACTTCAGTTAATGTTAATGATTGCGTTGTTCCTTAATCTTCGAATTAGATCCTGCTTATTATTTTTTGCAGACTGTAAGAGCAATTTTATAAAAGTAAACTTGAACTTTCGATTATGTCAAATAGAATTTCCGATGCTGGAACTTCCAAAGGATCTACAAAACGAAAGTATGTTTCGATGTCCAACAAACAAAAAGTGGAATTGCTGCAAAAAATGGATAAAGACATGAAGAATGTGACAGAGAGGTTAGTGAAAACGAAAAAATTTCGATTGACAAGTTAGTCGGTATTCTCGGCACAGCAATTAACGGGACTTGAACAGCGGAACTTTGTAACTGAACAAGAAATTATGTCTGTTTATAGAATTAAAGAGAAAGTATTATCACATAAAATGAAGCAACTTAAACAACTTACATTGAAAGAAATGTTTAATAAAGTAAACAAATAAATATTAAGCCTTTTTTTTTTTTTTTTTTTTTTTTTTTTGTAAATTTTGATACCCTTTAGATCATAATTGTTCTTTATTTCATAAATTACGGTTTCATATTTTTAATTTTAGAATTTCTGCATGCCATCTTACGAGATTTAAACTGATGATCTATAATCCGGAAAAATCGATAATCTGGAATCGACGAAGTCCCGACGAGTCTGGATTAACGACTTTTGACTGTAATAATAATTCCTTATGTAAAGATGATTTCATACTTATTATTGCAGCCCCTGACCTTATTTGGTGACCTTAAGATTATTCCAGCATCATAGCTATGATTTCGGCCAGCTCGTGAAATGTAGATGTCAAAATATATAATAGCAATAATAATACTCGCATGTTGTTTCCTGAGAATATTTTTAATAATCATTATGCCAAGGCTATATTTCCAAAACTGCTTTCAACAGTTTGTCAAAAACATACTTTTTCCTATGTACTTTCTCCACATAAATTCCGAAAGGTATGATTTGAGGTTATATCGAGCTGTGTCCCTTTGTTTTTTATTATGCCAATTGGCTAAACTTCACATTTTGGATGTGATGATCAGTTGTTGGGTCAATGAAATTGTACTTATAGTTCACAGAAAAATTATTATAACCAGCTTCTTCATGTCGCTCCATTTTACATCTCTTCCAGCAGTCTGAATAGATCGTTAATTCATCTTGCACATGTTGAATTATTTTTTCTATTATACCAGTTCTCTGTTCAAGATTTGAATGACAAAGTAATTCCCATCTTCCCGACACATTCAAGCAAAAATGCCCTGTTGTTT
The DNA here is from genome assembly GCF_044657685.1 of Stegodyphus dumicola. Taxonomy (NCBI): domain Eukaryota; kingdom Metazoa; phylum Arthropoda; class Arachnida; order Araneae; family Eresidae; genus Stegodyphus; species Stegodyphus dumicola. The sequence goes on from NC_140777.1 coordinate 139,603,312, forward strand.
TTTGTCGGTTGAAAAAACTTTCACCAGTTTCAGCTATTTTATTAGGACTGCCAATCCGCCCATTGAATCTTTGCATCAGTTATATAGAGAACAACTTCCCACGTGTAACTGTTTTAATAAATTGCAGCATTTTTCACATGTATTAAGTTTTGTCACCATTTGATGGGCATCAGTTCCTCTGCCCAAGAATACATAAATCTAATAGCCGCAAGAAACAGTAATCTGGAACCACTGAACCAATTTCCAACATGTAGGTCTTTCTTTTTTACAGTTTTTAACATTGCATCTTTAAATGGTTTTTTCATTAACATTATAGTTTCATGTTGTGGCCATTTTTGCATACTTGTTTGTCAGTTAAAATACCTCTTTCTTGAAAAAAAAAATATATATATATATATATATAGCATCTACTTTTTTATTTAGTAAATTAAAAATTGTTAACCACATATTCACCAAAAAGCAGGGAATGTTTTTACAATATGAATTTGAAAACCTTAGTAGAAATGATGGACAGTGTTAATATAAGAACATTTGGCTAAAACAAAACTGTTACACAATGCAAATATAAAAACACTTGGCGAGATATCTCGGGTGCTATAATAAGGAAGTACTGATGATCTTTATGCCCTTTTATTATTATTGCCTTTTTCATAACTAAGTACAGTCAAAATCAATTAATCAAGTCACCTGTTAAGTCAGTTAATCCGGACTCGTTAGGCGATTCCGGATTATCGATTTTTCCGGATTATAGATCATCAGTTTAAATCTGGTAAGATGGCATGCAGAAATTATAAAATTAAAAATATGAAACTGTAATTTATGAAATAAAGAACAATTATGATCTAAAGGGTATCAAAATTTACAAAAAAAAAGAAGCTTAATATTTATTTGTTTACTTTATTAAACATTTCTTTCAATGTAAGTTCTTTAAGTTGCTTCGTTTTATGTGATAATACTTTCTCTTTAATTCTATTAAACAGACATAATTTCTTGTTTAGTTACAAAGTTCCGCTGTTCAAGTCCTATAATTGCTGTGGTGAGAATACTGACTAATTTGTCAATCGAAATGTTTTCGTTTTCAATAACCTCTGGGTCACTTTCTTCACTATCGGAAGCGAATTATAATGACGAGGAACTTGATTTAAATCATATCAAAGACGGAGTATATCGAGATGAAGTACTACACTTAGTACGGAATTATAAACCAAATAAAATAAAAACATCTGCCCTGAAGATAAGGATAGTGCTGACAGATCAACTTCCAACCCGCGGCGTGAAATTGATAAACAGATTTCGGATTACAAAACATACTTTCGCTTTGTAGATACAAATTACATGTTAGTAAATATATATCGGAAATTCTATTTGACATAATCTTTCTAATCTATCATAATCTAATAATGACGTTTCTGCCCCCCCCTCTGCCGCAGAGTAGCGTGAAATTGATAAACAGATTTCGGATTTCAAAACATACTTTCGCTTTGTAGTAAATATATATCGGAAATTCTATTTGACATAATCCAAAGTTCAAGCTTACTTTTATAAAATTGCTCTAACAGTCTGCAAAAAATAATAAGCCGGATCCAATTCGAAGATTAAGGAACAACGCAATCAGCAACATTAACTGAATTAGATAACTTTAGCTTAGCGTGTAACTCCGTTACACATTACACGCGCATGCGCACAAACATATTCGCAGCCGTACGGGTCTTACGCGCTCTCGTAAACGCCTGTGCGCATGCGTGAAAGCGACGCATGCGCAGAAAGTTTGTAGCTTTGAGGTCCGGATTATAGATCATTCCGGATTATGGGTGTCCGAATTAACGACTTTTGACTGTAATGGATAACTGATCCAGAAGTCTATGATGATTAGCACAGAAAGAAATATAGTCTCTTTTATCAATATTTCTGAGTATGTCTTCATTATTTTGGGCTTATTGCAAAAAGCATGAATGAAACCAAGCTGTGTGAACAAATAGTTGCACATTTCCTAGTTAACCGAAAGTGGACGTATTACAGTAAGCCCAAAAAAACTGATTAGAAAGTGTTGGATGGTTTTCCTGTTAGGTGAGTGCATTGCAAAATGACAATGCTGTTTACACCGAGATTGATTTTTCAATAATTTCATTATATATATATATGCAAATATATATAAAGACATAAAGTAAGAAATTTAGAACAAATATTTAACAAAGACCAAAATTGAAATTCATAATTAATAAAACCATTTCAATGTATTTAATTATAATTATAATAGTTCACCCGAAAATTCTGGCTCTTCCCCAAAGCAAGGAAAAAATAAAGTAAATTCTAATTAGAAATTAATTTTTAAGGAAAATATTAGAACAATCTTAAATAAAAGAAATCTATCCCTTAAAAAATTGATAATAAAAATACTTCAGTGAAAAATTTTTTAAATCAAAATGTTAATCATTAAACAGCTAACCTAATGAATTAAGATATAGTTGAAAAACCTAGATCATACAAAAAGTTATTAAGAACTTCCATTACTCTCATTAGACTGTAGTCCTAATATGAGAGAGAAATTACAAAACGATATGTACAGTTTTGCCATCTTGGTTTCATTGGCGAAATTAAAAAATCTTGGCAAGATATTAATCTATCTTTTTTTTTTTTTTTTTTTCATACGTAAATGTAATTTTGAAATTAAAAGGAAAACAAATATTTCAAGGAAAATTTAAATTTAGCATACTAATTGAATGAAATTTAAGTAAAATTTTGCTCTTGTAAAACAAAAAGGGAATAAATAAAATTATTTAGTGTAAAACCTTGTTAAATTTTAAAATAATCTTAAAAAATTTTTTCTTTTTAAAATATTGAAAATGAAAGGGAAAAAACAAACAATCTACTTCAGTGAATAATTTTTAAATCAAAATATTTTTCATTGAATTAGCTGTTTAAAGGTTAACATTTTGATTTAAAAAATTTTTCACTGAAGTATACATGATTACATGATTTTACAGTTTTGCTAAGGAACTATAGTGACAAATGTATTTTTAGCATTAGCCTTTTAACATTCCTCTTATAAACTTTTTTTTAAATTTTGCAGCTCAATGCAGAATTTTTGACCACTAAGGTCTCTAATTCATGTTGTGTAGCTACGTTCATATATATACAGTCAAAAGTCATTAATTCGGACACCCATAATCTGGAATGATCTATAATCCGGACCTCAAAGCTACAAAGCATGTGCGTAAGACCTGTACGGCTGCGAATACGCGTGCGCAAAATACGTTTACGAATGCACGTTTAATGTATAACCAACGCTATAAGCTAAGCTAAAATTATCTAATTCAGTTAATGTTGCAGATTGCGTTGTTCCTTAATCTTCGAATTAGATTCGGCTTATTATTTTTTGCAGACTGTTAGAGCAATTTTATAAAAGCTTGAACTTTCGATTATGTCAAATAGAATTTCCGATATATATCTACTAATATGTAAAGGATCTATAAAGCGAAAGTACGTTTCGAAGTCCATTAAACAAAAAGTGGAATTGCTGCAAAATTGGATAAAGGCATATCCTTTGTTTATCTAAACTTTGTTTATCTTTAGCGCCGCTGTGCGCAATGAATTGGAAGTTGATCTGTCAGCACTATCCTTATCTTCAGAGCAGATATTTTTATTTTATTTGGCTTATAATTCCTTACTAAATGCAGTATTTCATCTCGATGTACTCCATCTTTGATATGATTTAAATCAAATTCCTCGTCATTATAATTCGCTTCCGATAGCGAAGAAAGTGACAGAGGTTATTGAAAACGAAAAAATTTCGATTGACAAATTAGTCCGTATTCTCGACACAGCAATTATTACTTGAACAGTGGAACTTTGTAACTGAACAAGAAATTATGTCTGTTTATAGAATTAAAGAGAATGTATTATCACATAAAAAACGAAGCAACTTAAACAACTTACATTGAAAGAAATGTTTAATAAAGTAAACAAATGAATAAGAAGCTTTTTTTTTTTTTTTTTTTTTTTTTTTTTTTTGTGTGTGTGTGTGTGTGTGTGTGTGTGTGTGTGTGTAAATTTTGATACCCTTTAGATCATAATTGTTGTTTATTTCATAAATTACGGTTTCATATTTTTTATTTTATAATTTCTGCATGCCATCTTACCAGATTTAAACTGATGATCTATAATCCGGAATCGCCGAAGTCCCGACGAGTCCGGATTAACGACTTTTGACTGTATATATATATATAAACCATGTTTTGGTTTGATTTTTAATACCACATTAGATTTCAAAGGAAACCCATCTTCAAAAAAGTTGTGCTGGTTTTTGTTTATCCTGCATAATCACTAGTAAATTTTAATGTCCCCTGAGAATAGACATCTCAATGTTTTATCAGATTTATGTCTCCTCAGAGGGTATAACCAAGGACAAAGTGTTTAAATATATGCTGTTTTTAACGTTTTAAAATTAATTTAATAAATTAGTGAGTAGTACTAATTGATAAAATATTTCAGTTATTTTATCAGTTTCAACCAGTTTCTGCCACTAGCAGATCAAAAAAAAAAAATTTTTTTCCCAGATTTTAAAATGAAATAATATGTAGAAAAATCTTGTGTCTGGGTAATTTTTTAACCTTTACTTTTTTTTTTTTTTTTTAGAACAAAACATGAACTCTGAAAAATGTCGATTAAAAAATCATCAACTGAGCAACGGTAATGGAATCAATAAGAAAAGAACTAATTGCCGAAAAAAAGTGCATGACAAGAATGCTGCTCCAGTACTAGCATCTAAAGGAAGAAGTAACTTCATTTTGCAAAGTTGCAATATTTCAATATCAAATTCGAGTGCTTTATCAGAAAATAAATCACAGACAGCATGTGCTAAACAAAAGAAAAGCAGCACTAAATCTAATTGCAAAAAGCATTCACGCATCAAAAGTCATCCTGAACCAGAAAAAAATTCTAATTCAAAATTTTTAATACTATCTCAGGGTACAGATGATGGTGAACTAAATTTAGCTGGCTTAAATGATTTGAGCTCAACTTCATCTGTTTGTGAAAATATGCCACCATTAAAAGAAGACTTCCTCTCTGTAACAAATAATGACAGTGCTGACGAAAACTCAAATTCCAGTTCCCCAAATTTAAAATATATGAAAAGTAGGTCTGCAAAAGTAGATTCAAATTGTCTGGGTAAAAGAGATAATAAATGCTCTGATTTAATTAACCATGACATGCCTGAAAGCCTAAGTGGCAATCTTGAAATTGAAAAGCTTAATTTTTTACCTACCTATGAAAACTCTGGATTTGAAAGTAATTCCTTAGCATGTAAATTAGACAATAATTCAACGAGTTCTTTTATATCAGATCCTGGATTAAAAGTTGATCAAAACAGTTGGCAGTTTGTTAAACCACTTAGTGAAAATGTAAATTGTATACCTGTCGAATTAGCCTCAGTAATTGAAGAATTTGCATCAGTGAGTAGACATTATGAATCTAAATTTGATTTATTGACTAACATTTTAAAATTAGACTGTATCACGAATTATCCTGACTTAAATCATGAAAATGTACCTGATATTGTTTTAGATTTTCATGCTTTTGAGGCTGCCTATGAATATTATAAAAGTAGGAAATCTGATTCTAGATCTGGTGAAGGTTTTAATTCATTAAATTCTGAGTGTAATACTGAAGTAGCTGGTGAATGTTCAGAATCAAAAAATGCATCTTTAAATTCTGTAAATATTAATATTAAAAGAAAAATACATGAAGATATGCCAGAACCCAGAAAAAAGAAGAAAATTCAGGAACATTTCACTTTACATACTAATGAAAATAATGCAAAGGAGATTAATTCTGCTGAAGATTATGCCTTACATTCTTCACAATCATTGGGAAATATGTCATCTGACTTCATGGAAGCTCTTTATTTGGTGCCGGGTCAGCAAGTGTTGACTGATGAGTTAGAAGTTTCATCTTGTTCTGAAAAAAAATTGAAAACTAATTCTTCTTGTCATTCTAAGTCAGAAAGATCTCTTAAATCTCCTAAAGAATCGTATTCTGTCAAAAAATGTAAGAAATCCAATTCTGAAATTGCTTTGAAAAGAAATGGTGTATTGCTTACTGATGGAATACATAATAAATGTCATCTTCAAAAGGAATTAAATGAAGAAGTTTCATCTAATACTGTCAGTGCTAACGAAAACTCGGATTCAAGCTCCCCAAATTTAAACCATATGAAATCTAGGTCTGCAAACGTAGATTCAAATTGTCTGTGTAAAAGAGATAATAAACACTCTGATTTAATTAACCATGACATCCCTGAAAGTCTAAGTGGCAATCTTGAAATTGAAACACTTAATTTTTCACCTACCTATAAAAACTCTGGATATGAAAGTAATTCCTTAGCATGTAAATTAGACACCCATTCAACCAGTTCTTTTATATCAGATCCTGGATCAAAAGTTGATCAAAATAATAAAAAATTTGAAGATAATATTTTATCAGATATATTAAATTATGAGTATGAAACGGATTTAGAGAATTGTGATGAAGGCTGTAGTAGAGTTTCTGATCGAAAAGTGTCTGTAAAAGTTTCTGCTTCTTATGCTCAAATTAATAAATTTAATAATCCACTGAATTTGGCAGAATCATCTGAAGAAAAATCTAATATTGAAGGATCTGTTTCTGAGTGTAGATTTAATGATTTGAAACAGGCTTATGCCATTGATATCCCAAATGATGAAAGGACCGTCCCTTTTCTCAGTAGTGCTTTAAACGCACAAGATGGAAGTCGAACTTCTACAACTGCTGAGAATTCAGCAAAAGATTCTGATGGATCGGAAGAAGATTCTGATAGTGATTTTGAACCTTCTTTTAAAAGGTATTTATTGTACAATTTCTTTCTTTTTTATTTAAAAAAAAAAATTCTTTAATTTTATACAGAGACTGTATTTCATGTTTAATGACTGCGTTTCATTGTTTAAATCCTATAATTGCTATGTCGGAAGTTTCTTATTTCGTAGAAATATTCAGTTGAGGTCTTTTTATTCTCAAGAATATTACAGTCTTCAAAAACTGTGGTGATATATTCAGGATTTAAAACCGCAGATTTTGCCACTCATTGATTGATCGGAGTCACATTGTTATCACAATAAAGACTTTAATTGTCATCTTCATTTAGTATTTCTTTCCATTGCCTCACATATTCCATTAGTGGAAAGATTCACTGTTTTTCCCCCCTCCCTGTGAAAACTGATTGCTGCATTTTCATTTATTTATTTTGCACATTTATGCGTGTGTTTTCTCAGTGCCTGGCATCAGGAGTTTGGTTTGACTTCTTTCCTTATGTAAGCACTTTTTTTTTTTAACCGAAATGGGTATTTGGGATTTGCCAAGAGATAGGCAAACATTTATCTGATTCCTTCAAGAAGCAGTTATGCTTCACAAACAGTATTGTTTGAATAGCAACTTCATGAAATTAAGAAATGACTGGAACCTGAAATGGTGATATTTTCTATTAGTATTCTTTGGCTGATTGATGGAAATATAGTTTTCAGAGAAAGAGTGAAAGTGATGTTATCCTTTTCTAAAACTTTAATTTTAATAAGATAATAATAATTAGATTGAATAAAATAATAAAATGAGTGAAATAAGAAAGTTGAGAAAGAGTGCAGTTTTTAGTGGTGTTTGATTAATCGGTTTAGTGACATTCGTTTCGCTGGATTTCAGTTAACACATTCGCTGCCAGTAAAATTGATACATCTATCATCAGAAGTCAAATTACAAAATAATGTTTTAATGATTAAAAGCGTTCCTTATATTTTAGTAGAAAAACTAAAAAATCTTTTCTTTTTATGTTTTCTGTAAAAAAAAATTTTCCTACGCTCTAGAGTGTCAGTGGAACAACATGTTCAATTTATCATCTGTGTGCCAGTGACAATCTAGTCGAACATCGCCGGCATACGAGGTAGTTCAGTGGCAGCGAACATGTTAATCGAGATCTTTCTCCCTTCTTCTATGCTATGCAAACAAATGAAAGCCAGGATGCATAACACTCACTCACTCAGACATTAGTTTTTGGGTTTCACTTATTATGCACAGGGTTAATAAGACAAGAGAATGTTGAATTGCTCCCTTCTCCACACACTGCTCGAGAGCTGAAAGTGAAACTGTTTTATTGGCCGGCAAGCGAAACAAGATGCAAAATCTTTCAATATTGTTGTGGATATTGATGTTTTTAGGCAAAATAAATATCTGAGCCAGTCGTGATAAAAATTGATTTATGGCACACCTACTTTTTTATTATTATATTTCATAGATACATAAGCTTTTTTTATTATCATATTTTATTCCTACAATGCATAAGAAAAAGAAAGCTTTTTTTAAAAAAAGGCTTTAGGGGAGATCCAGATAGTAGATCATTCTGAATTTTGTGCTGTATTATTGCATTCTACGGGTTCGTAGATTTGGAGTAAATGATGACAACTGTTGATGAAGAATCAAAACACAATTTATTTGTCAGTATTTTGCAGGACAGTTCCAAACACGCGTTACAGTCATAAAAAAACTATGATAAGCACGCTGAAACAATCAGCGACACAGCCTTCAGGCTACAGTTGTGAAGGCAGCTTGATGGCAAAGCACTAGAGCAGCGGTTCTCAACCTTTTGACTAACGTGTACCATCTAAACAAAACTTTACCACCACTACAAAGTACTACTACACCACCACTCTTGAACAAAGCTCGGATCGCATAAATTTACTAGTGTTAGAGAAGAAACTCAATCAGGATGTTGGGGTTTTAATTTTTGAATTTAATAGTAAAAAGTATTTTGCGTACCACCGGTTGAGAACACCTGCACTAGAGTACAGCTCCCGACTCGGCCGATCGCTCTCAGAGCTCATCACAAAGATACTCTTCAGGATAAACTCCTGATGCGCACAACGCTACACTTCTACTCCACATACTGCCAAGTTGATATGCTTTTGACCTGCCTTCGAGAACATTTGAGGTAAATCGGTAAGAATTCGTTCTAGAATCTTCTCGCTCCGTCTATGGCATGTTGCCAAATGGGTGATTTTGCGTCAAATCTGGCAACCCTAAATCTACTTTGCGGAAAAGCTATCTTACCATGGTTGGGCATTTTGTAACACTCCCCCCCCCCTCCTAAGGATTGCACTCCCGGACAGCACAATCCTTTGTCAGAAGCCAAATTCGATACAAACAAATAAGATAATAAGGAAACAAGTATTTACACTGTTCACAAGTTATATGCACAAATTAACCACATAACAGTTTTAAATTATACAAATTAAATTTCAAAATGAATTTCAGTCTTGGACTTTTCATTAAGTTATACCCGGGGTAATTATTTTTCCACTGCAATTCTCAGATGTATTTCTGTTTTGCATACCACAATCATAAGATTCAGTAGTCCTTTCAGATTTTTCATCCACGGGAAGTTCTGAAACAGTTTGCTCATAACTCTGTAGTGCATTTGCATTATGTGTACAGTTCACCTCGGTATTTTCAGCATTTGGTACATGCATGTTTCCTGAAAACCAGTTCTGATTTTTTGCGTTAGAGTTATGACTAGGATCCACTTCTTTACAAAAAGAAATAGCCTGGTTTAGAATCAAGTTTGTGTCTGTGAAACTTGTATTATGAGGCACACAATTTGTGACGTGGAGATATTTTCTTGCAATACTGGAACACTGCTTAAGCTGTACATCAGCTTCTCCTATATCTGCTATCTCTGCATGACATGAATTTTCAGATGGTTCAATAATTGCTAACTCAGCTTCATAACTTCACGATCATACTTTGTAACTTCGCTTTCTACCAACTTAGTCACATTTCCACTTTCTTCCATCACTTCAGGCACTTGAGAATAAGGATTTCTTCATCTTTGAAAACAGTATTATCACTTTCTTCCGTTTCAACTTCAGACACCTGAGGATCAAAAGCTTCTTCCCAGGCATGCGGGAAATCAACATCTTTCACTTCTTCATCTTTTCGTTCTTTTTTTTTTAATCTGATTAGATGTTTCATCCTTCATTTCTTCATCTTTCTCAGACAGTTCATTGGCTACTTCCATCATTTTTTCATCCTTTGATTCTTCAGATGCCACTACTGTCATTTTCACATATTCTGTTTTAGCTTCAGTTTTCTCTTTCTTAACTCCAAGATACCACTTCTAATCTTTTGCTTCACTTCCATCCATTGGAGTTGCCCTTGCAGCTTTTCTTGTCCAGCTTTTATTTCTACTCGACACGATGCTATTTCACTCACTAATTCTTCTTGTCCGGCTTTCATTGCAGCCTTCATCTCATCCTGTCCGACTTTTACAGCGGTTAAGAAGTTCGTCAAAGCCTTCATTTCCTTCCCCATGGCTTTCTGCTGCAGGCAAGTCACTGGCATTCACTCGCAAATCCCACTTCTGACACCAGTTGTTGCTTTCTACGGGTTCATGTATTTGGAGTGAGCGACCGCAACACTTAATGAAGAATCAGAATACAATTTATTCATCAGTTTTTGCAGGACTGTTCCAAAGACATGTTACAGTCATCGTAAAACTACGATAAATACGCTGAAATAATCGGCAACACAGCCTTCAGGATATAATAATGAAAATAGCTTCATGGCACAATTCAAAATACAGCTCTCGACTCAGTCGATCACTCTTGGAGCACTCAAGATAGTCTTCATGATAAATTCCTGATAGAATTTGTTCTAGACTGTTCTCATTCCACATATGGCACGTTTCCAAATTGATGATTATGCGCAAAATCTGGCAGCCCTAAATCCCTTTTGAGGGGTAACTATCTTACTGTGGCTGGACGTTTCGTAACAGTATTTTCTTGTTTTTTATAATGATAATTATGAAAACAAATAGAACATAACTACACTAGAGTCTCTCAAATTTGATTCCAGTTTGCTGGAAATTCCATATAACTTGACGGTCATCTTTTTATTCAGGAAACAGTTTCTGCTTGCCAAGCTGTTAACAGGCTTGCCGAAAGATTTATGCCTGTACTCGATAAGAGTTAAACTCTTGGTTCTTTCTGGCAGAGTTTCTCAGTTTATATCCAAGCATACGAGTGTTCTGTTGTATTCTCTATGGAAATGAAATCATTGAATTTTAATAAAGAAAACAGATTAATGTGACAACTGAAATGGAATTTGATGTTAGACGAAATATTACGAGTTGTAATTAACCCATTTTTCATAACTCTTCTCTCCACCCACTAAGTCCTAACTATGTATACTTGTGTTCTCAAAATCCATACTTTTGAATACTTACATTTTTATAATTGCAAACTAAGTATTTAACTAATCAATTAATGGCTAACTGCATCCCCCCAAAACACTTTGGAATTTTATCCCAGTTTGGCAGGGGGATTCCTTAGAGTTGAGAATCTCTGCCCTGAGTTGAGAAACCTTCCAATAAATTTATATTTTCACGAGATATAAATTATATAAAACATAAAAAATGAGGTAATATCAGTTAATTTTCCTATAATTATTAGTTTTCAAATTTTTAATAGGTATGTATTTTGTTTAAATATTTGTTGTGTCATTAAACTTAACTAACTTTTAATTTTAATGCATGTCACAACCATTTCCTTTGGTAGAGCTTAAAAATGATATTTTGATTAGCAGATAGTTGTAAAAGTCTGATACTTTTCATAACACTGTAAACAAAGACTACATTAGATACATGTAAAATTAATTAATTACTTAAGAATGAGATTCATTCTTGTACTGTTTTCAAATGTTTTTCATTAATACGATTTTATTCAGTATTAAAAGTATTCAATATAAATGCAATTTAATGCTTTGAAATCTAAAATTTCATGCTTAATGCTTAAAACATAGAACTTTGATAACCGATTGGTTAATCTTGGGATTATGGTAACTTGGCAAAAATTTGGCGACCAGCCCTGCTACAGCAACCTGCTAGTTTTTGTTTTCACGAAGTAAATGCTTTTTTCCTCCCCTCCCCTTTTTTTTTTACTCAACATTTTTTCCCAACAATCTGCTAGCCGAATTACACTTATGCTAGAACTTTTATCGAACAAAAGTGCTTCATCTTGATGAAGATTAGGTGCAAAATTGGGAGAAAGTGCAGAATCGCAAACTGCTTGCCGCGTTTTTAAGAATTGCACATACACGGTATCCATGTACATGTCGACCTATTTTCACTTAAAAAAACATCCCAGAATTGCACAAAAATGGCATTGTGCACACTCTTGACTTTATCCATGTACACTGTTAAAGTCAGAGCTAGTAACCTTTATCACCTTACCAAAATGTTGCCAAACTACCTGTTACCGTATTCCAAAGATTAGCCAACTTATCTTCATTTAAAGCATTACATAATTGATAAATTTATTTATGCCTTTGGTTAGAATTGATGCATTTCATATATTTTAACAATATTTGAAGTCTTAAATAAAATTTTCTGCTAGAAGTCGGCCAGAAACATATGACAATTCATTTGACTCTTCATACGATGAGGATGAAGAACCATGTGAAACGTCAAGTATTCCCTACAATAATGAAAAAGATGCTGTTAAAAATAATAGCAGATCAAAGGTATGGTCTTTTATTGCGCTTATAAATGCTTTGTCATATATGTCTTATAAACATTAGTTAAAAAGAAAAAAAAAAAGCTGTATATAATATTTTTATATTATAAAATTATATACGTATATATATATATAAAATATCACAAAAATATATAAATTATATATATATATATGAGTTTTTTTATTAAAAGCATAATTGTTTAATATATTTTCATACAATTTGCTGAGGCAGATTAAATATTCATCTTTATTTCAGTTGACGATTGCGCCCATAATACACTTGGCACTTTAATCGAGCCTATTCAAGAATAAATGGAAGAAAAGTCGAATTTTAGATTATTAGCCAAATTTTATTTCTGTGTATTTTACCATCTAAATTTACTATGTGTATATATTAACAAAAAAAAATTTGATTTTATCTGAAATTGCATCCTTCCCCCCCCCCCCATGCATTAGTTTTATGACCATATTTTGCCTAAACACGAAATTTTGTAAAATTTAGTGAGAAATTGAGTAACTCGAGACCCCCCATGCATTAGTTTTATGACACATATTTTGCCTAAACACGAAATTTTGTAAAATTTAGGGAGAAATTGAGTAACTCGAGAACATATTTTAGTGCACTTTTTTCACTTTCCACCAAGAGTAATCACTTAGTGAGCTTCTCAGTTTATGTGAGGCTTTTTTTCGTTTATTCTGAATGTGTGGGAAAATGCCTCGTTTTCTTCTTTCTTTGAAATACTTTTATATTATATTTTGGGGCAATGAACAAGAGGACTTCCATGCAAAAAGAGGTGGTCACTTATACAACATCCTAATTCAGCCATTTATTATTGGAGGATTAAACTGTTTAAAAAAAAAATATTTACGTCTAATATCTTACAAGATCTTCAGACTCTTTCAGCCTTAAAAAGTTAGAGAATTTTAAATCTTCTCTTATTCCCGATAGTCCGAGACACAATGCAGTTGTGGCTTTTCATCTGTCTCCAGGGCATGATTGCCTTGCCACCCACCTTTTAAAAAGTATATATATATATTTTTGAATCACAGATTTTTTAGATAATTTTTTTTTAAATTTTATTTTAATTATTTGACTTGCCTGGTGAATTATATTTGCTCAAAATCCTTATGATCTAGTATTCATTATGAGGCATTTGAACATATGAAAACTGCATATTACATTGAAAGCAAAATATTATAAGGCACAGTTAATGTGTTTTTCAGTGAGCCATTCAGTAAGATATATAATCAATGTTTTAATATGAAATGATATGCATACTCATGATTTTCCACTACATTACAGTTTTATCATTGTGCCATTTTCATAATTTTATCACCGTACTTTTACATTATTAAAATATTATCCATATTTCCAAATAAAACCAATTTTTTCTTTTTTAAAATTGCAGGAATCAAGTAGCGTAACATAGAGAAAAGTAAATTTGGGGAGCGGGATTTTCCTTCTTAATGCCTTATTGCTTCAAGAAGACTTTAATGATTTTCTTGATACATTCTGCATATATGTAAACTCAGCATCTAGGAAATTTCTAAACTGACGATACATGCCTAGGTAACTAAAGTATTTTATTTAGTTATTTCTGGAGATACATTAGTGACTATTTACAAATGGAAAGAAAGAGTGATGTTTGAGAGGTTACATCTTAGTCGAAAGCATGACCTCCTTATCTTTTTTCGCCCATCGTATTGCGATACAGTTCGTCATGCTGAGTTGTCGCACTCCTGCTATTCACATATATCTTTCTATAGTCATTTCGCTCCCCTTTTATTTCAGCTATATTTTACAAACACTTCTAAAATGGCTTGATTTTTGTGACATTCTTACTAATAGTGGTGTCGTCTTCCATTTCATCAATATCAAAGTAAAATAGTGAAGCAGTTTTGACTTTGATATTAAATGTCTTTAGAGGTTTAAGTGTTTTGAAGGCATGAGAGGCATGAAAAGACTGGTTTCATCATCAATGCAAACACCTTAAGCTAATATTCATACAGTTATGTAGATAAATTATTGAATCTTCAATAAATTTATCTGGGACATCTGTGGATTCTCTGCTTATGATATTTTATGATGTAATTTAAATTTATATGGCCATTCAGTTGAAAAACAGTCTCCCACCATATACACTTATGTTAGTTCATGTTCTTTTAGCATAAGCCAATATTCTTTCATATCTGACACACAGCAGTGTGTGATAAACTTCAGCAAAATATAGTTTGAATATCCAAATATTTCCATCTTGAACATGCAACTTCTTCAAAACAGATTTTAAGAAAATTGTTCATTCTTCCAATTTCCTTCTTTCAGAAACTTTTGTTTTCAATACCGGCAAAAGAATGTTTAGTTTTTTCCAACAGCGACACCATATTTCCTCGCATATTTTCCCCTTAGCATTTAAGCGTTAAGTTCTGAAATTTTTTTTCAAATGCAGTAGAAAGTCCGTAATCCGGACATCCATTATCCGGAATAATCTATAAACCAGACCTTTTAGCCATAAAGTCTTTTTTTTTTTTTTTTGTATGCTTTACGCATGTGCGTAATGCGTTAATAATTAATTCTAAAGTTTAATTAAAGTTTTAAACTGAACCGCATTCTTTATTCCCTATTTGTTTAAAAAAAAAAAGGCCAGGATTTATTTAAATTTCATTTTAATCAGTAAAGTAATATTTTTCTTTTTCAAAATATTTATTTTAAGTTAAAATTTTAATACAGTACAATAATTTAATACGTTCGTAATCCGGACGTCCATTATCCGGAATGATCTATAATCCGGAACTCAAAGCCACAAACTTTTGTTATATGCTTTACGCATGCACGTTTAATGTATAATGGATGGTATAAGCTAGGCTAAAATTATCTAAGGAATTTCAGTTAATGTTGCAGATTGCGCTGTTTCTTAATCTTCTAATTGGATCCGGCTTACTATTTTTTACAGACTGTTAGTGCAATTTTATAAAAATTAAGCTTGAACTTTCGATTATGTCAAAAAAAGTTTCCAATTCTGGAGCTGCCAAAGGATCTACAAAGCGAAAGCATGTTTCGATGTCCATCAAACAAAAAGTTGGATTGCTGCAAAAAATGGATAAAGGCATGTCTCTCACGAGGAGTATGACATTGGAAAGTCAACTGTATATAACATAAGCACAAAGAAAAATGAACTTTTTGAATTTTTTGTGGATTCCAACACCCCACTTGCAATAAATGACAGAAAAAGGGTTTGTTATGCTAAAAGTGACGATCATGACAAAGTGATGATTGAATCGATCAGACAGGTCGCAGCGACGATGTGCGTAATGCGCACATCGACGAGTCCAATGCTGATGGCTCAAGCCAAAATATTTCATGAAGAATGCACATATTCGACACGTTGGTTAACCAAATTTAAAAATCACCATGATATGAGACAAAAATTTCAAGTGAAAAAGCTTCAGATGATACTGAAGCTGCTGAACAATTTGCAGATGAATTCATTGAACTCATTACTAATAAACAATTATCTCCAGAATAAATTTACAACGCTGATGGAACTGGTCTTTTCTGGCAATATGTACCACGAAATACCTTGAAAACCTATACAGAAAAGGCTCCAACTGGTGTCAAAGATTCCAAGGCAAGACTAACAATTTTAGCCTGCGCAAATGCTGTAGGAATGCACAAGTGCAAACTTTTCGTAGTCGGAAAACATGCACGACCTCGAGCATTTAAAGCAGTAACGATTTTCCCCGTTTATATATCGTGCAAATAAATGAGCATGGATGACACAAGTGTTGATGAATGATTTGTTCAAAAATCATTTTATACCTGAGGCTCGGCAACATTTGAAATTGGTTGGTTTACCTGATGACTCAAAAATAGTCCTGATTGTGTACAACTGTTCGGCGCATACTTCACTTCAAGATTCAGGGAAAGATAATGTATCCATATTATTCTTCCCTCCAAATTGTACGTCTATCATTCAGCCTATGGATATGAGAATAGTGCACGCGCTCAAATGCAAATATAAAATAGCATTTTTAAAATCTATGTTAAATTTCTTAAACAATGGAAAGACTATTCAAGACATTTTGAAATTTTTTAACATAAAATCTGCTGTGTGGAGCATCACAATATCGTGGGAGGATGTGTCTCCAGATACGTTAAAAAATGTTGGGCGTAATTTTTGGCCAGCTACCATGGTGAGGACGATGAACATGATAGCCACGAATTTGAAGGTTTTCGGGCATGGCAAACTAAAGGTAAAATTTTTCCAGTTATTGGATTTTGTAAAGAAATGTGGAGAATCGGTAGTAAATGAAGAAGATATAACAGAAGTTTTTCATTGCGACGACAATGCACCAATCATCAATCAATTAACAGACGGCGAAATATGTAGTATGGTTCTAAATCCAGAAAATACCGCTTCCGATAGTGAATAAATTGACAGAGAGGTTATTGAAACAAAAAAATTTCGATTGATAAGTTAGTCGGTATTCTCGACACAGCAATTACAGGATTTGAACAGTGGAACTTTGTAACTGAACAAGAAGTTATGTCTGTTTATAGAATTAAAGAGAAAGTATTAGCACAATAAATGAAGCAACTTACATTGAAAGAAATGTTTAATAACGTAAACAAATAAATATTAAGCTTTTTTGTTTGTTTGTTTTGTTTTGTAAATTTTGATACCCTTTGAATCATAATTGCTCTTTATTTCCTAAATTACGGTTTCATATATTTAATTGTATAATTTCTGCATGCCATCTTACCAGATTTAAATTGATGATCTATAATCCGGAATCGCACAGGTCCCGACGAGTCCGGATTATGGACTTTGTATTGTACTTGCATCATTTTTGTCTTCTTCTATACTATCTAGTTTTTACACTCTGAAGAGGAGTTTGTTGGTAGATTTTGTAAACTAGAAAAACTGGAAACCAGTGGAATATAAAAATGCAACAGCAGTGGTTGAATTGCCAGTAGTCTCTTTCTGTACTTAGATTGTCATTCATTAGTTAAACTAACTTAATTTTGGTAGGATTGATGGAAAGAGTAGAAGTACTGTTGTTAAAACCTTGACTGACATAAAATAGCAGTATGTGCACAGAAAAGAACAACTTTTCAAATTATTTCGCTGGAAGAATTTTTAAAAATTTTAGTTTGACAGAAATAATAATGTAATAATAATTTATTAATGTTTAGAATTCAGTTCTTGACATAAACATTTTAAGTTACAATTTTAAGCGCATAATGAAAATATGCTACATAGAAAAATTCATTTTATAATAAAAAATTTAATTATTATTTTTTAAAAATTATGTTCTTACATTTGTTTAATAAAGATTGCACCCTTGTTGGCTATCAAATCCAGAATACCTATAGATGATTTCTAACATTTTTCCATAATTTGATTAATTCAACTCGATCTCTATAGGGATGAATGTGTGTATCATAGTTTGCCTTTTAAAAAGTTGATTATTGTGGATCATATATGTATATAAAAATTTACTAAGTTTTGAAAAAAGGGTCTTTGATAATAATATTAGTGGCCCCTTCATATATTATAACCCTTTAACTGTCAAGTTATTTTGATGATTTGGGTACACAAATTGTCAAATTTTTTTATTGCAAAAACCAAATGTTTAGTACAAAATAAAATATACTTAAGTAGTTAAAAATTGATATTTTGACGTGCGTGGATAAAATTTTTAAAGTTTTGTAGCCACTGCATATTTTCTTTGAGGCAGCTGTCATTCAACATGGCAGTTGCAAAGTTCGCTTCTAGTGAAGCATTATTTTCTAAAAATAAAAAAAAAAAATTAACTATTTTCTAAAACATAAATAAATATAAGTGAATACCTATTAGTAGTTCCGTAATTCAGTCTTATGTGGTACAACTGGAAACACTTTTCCAAGCACAAACCAACTCCACAATCACTACACCAGAATCGTGATTCCTTCCTTATCTTTTCCCCATTTTTATCCTTTTTCGAACAACACACTTTGCACCGTCTTGTAGACTCACGTTTCGCAGGAATAGGATAAAAATGGGATATAAAATGTCGTTCAGTAAGATGGGCAGGGTTATCTATTGTAGGTGGTCTGCCAACATTCTATTGTCCAGAAGCTGCATCATCATATTTATGTAAAAGCTCTTCTACAACTTGGATTCGAAATTCTAAAAATGTAATACGTTTCCCAACTACATTTTTATAGAGTAAATATGAGTTCCAGAGTACCTTGTCTAGTAAATGTAAAGTTATCTTTTTATAATATTTTATCTGACGTTTTCGGATTGTTGGATGAAAGGATATTTCCTGATCACAGCGATCTACACCACCCATAGTTAGACTGTAATTAGAAACAATCTTCGGCTTGAGTATATCTCCATTTTTTATTTTTGAGGCTGACCATGGAAGTATCATGAATACTGCTCATCAAACACACATCCTTCATCTTCGGTTGAAGAATCTAAATCATCTATATAACGTTTCAAAGAACTGGACGCTATTTTACAACAAAAAGATCCCATGCACCTTGAACCAAATAACCTCTAACCTTTGAAATCTTCAGTAAAGTGCTGTCATCTATTGAACTGAGCGCACATTAACTTTTCCCGAGATACAGTCGGGTTTGACAAAGAGATGAAGCCGAAATAAACGTCTCCCGATATATATTCGGGTATAACAATACAATGCACTCAAAAAAAAATTACCCCGAGTAATACTCGGGCTTGACATTTTCGAACAAATCTCGGGCATGACAGTTAAAAGGTTAACAACAGTTTTTTTAATATGTTACGCAGTTAATGCGACTAGATATCTTTGGACATAAAGCATCTTCAGAATCATATTTAATTTCTTGCATTTGCTTCACATAGAAAAGAAGAAAAATGTATTACATTCTAGTAAATTTTGCCACTGTTAAACATTTCTTTGCTAGAAAACAGCATGTTTTATTTGTAGTATTTTTGGATATTGATTGAAGTAGTCATAAGTAATTAATATGTGTGTGATGCACCAATTTTAGATCTGCAAATAAATTTTAGTTCATATAAAATAAAATAGCAGACAATAAAATGACCAAGGTGAAAATTTATTCTCATAAGGGAAAAAAAAAAGATTCTGAACTTTTAATTGATATTTAACAGGGGGGCCGGAAAGTAATGTCGTTTCTGCTCATGCCAATATTTTATTGTCATTTGTCAGCTCATTGTGTATCTCGAAGGTGTCCCAAAGTCATTTTAAGGTTATTGTGACTTGCTCACTTTTAAATAATTCAATATTAAACTCTTTTTAGTCCAAAGGGGCTTATAATGAAAAAGAAATATAATAATAAAATAATGAAAAATTTGCATAAATGTATATTTCTCACATTGTGATAAAACAACGGTACCTAGAGCCATTGAATTTTGAATGGTGTAATCCTCTTACAAATATGGGCATGTTTATTATCGATTTTTTATAAAAAACTTGAGGATTTCAAAGCGAGCAATGGCAACGTTGTACAGAAAATCATTTTTATCTGCAGCGCGTGAGTCTCTGTATCAAAAATTCTAAAGGTATGCTCATTTTAAACCTATTTTATGATATTGCTGTTGAATTTAATTTTATGGTTAAGTGCACGAGATATTTAATAAATAAATGTAACACACAAAATGTTAAAAAAAAAAAAACCTTTGGACGTAATTTAAAATCTGAAGCTTCCCCCCCCTACCAATTTCGAGTGAAATTGCCAGCCAAATACCAGAAGAGTGTATCCGACATTGTGTGCTTTTTGAGTTTCGCAAGGGTAGTAACGCAATAGATGCGAACAAAAATATTTGTGATGGTTCTCCATGTGCATTTGACATTTGTAAATGCCAAAGATGGTTTTCCAAGTTGAAATCTGGTAATTTTGATCTGACTCCTATCAATCAGGAAGACCAACTACATTAGACAACGACATGCTAAGGGCAGATGTAAAATTAAATCCATGTTAAACAATCGAGGAACTGTCGGCTCAGGCAAACTCGAGAAGATTCACTGTTAAGGGTGCCTGCGTGTAGATGCTATCCTGGCAAAATGATTCCCAATTTTCAGTTCTTTGAGGGTTTGAACAGTTTATGAACACAGAAGGAAATGAAAGTTCACGGAGAATGGTTCACAGTAGGGGTCAGCACATAGATATAAGTCCAACAAAAACACACCTGCGGTGCAGGCCTTGAGGCGAAGGTAAGTCCGCAAGATAAGCAATTACATGTCAGTCATGAATGAAAAGAAATGCCTTAGATTGCAGAATTTGAGAGTCACTCATGTGTTGAATTAACAATTGGGAAGTGGGTAACATAAAATGACAGTTTACATAAATGCATAGAAAAAATAAAAGAAAATATATACAGCAGCTGACCAGAAAAGCAGAGCAGTGAGAGAATTTGCATAGGTATAAGTAGGATGTCAATACTGAGTATTTGAAATTAAAATTTAACAGTTAATTATTAAGATATCTGTTACTATCAGAGTTATAGTCATAATTAAGCACTGGTATGGTGCTATTGTTTACATCTGGTATTTTTTGAAAAAATTTATCTGCGAGTTTTGCAAAGTAAACACATAAAGTTGGTACTTCAAGCTCTTGGTGAACTGCCGAGTTTCTGACGAACCATCGACAATTTGCTGCTTGTCTAAGTAAGATATTCTGAAGAACTTGCAATTTCATTACATTAGTAAGACTGACATATCCCCAAACAGGACAGGCATATGAGAGGATGGGATGCAAAAGGGTCTTGTAAATGAGTAATTTGTTAAATAAGACACAATAACACGCCGAATAAATACTAATTCAGAAGTCAAACAACAAAAATAATTTGTTGTCAATTAAAGGGGCAAGTGTTCATTTACGGACACAGAACTTGGCTATAATCTGTGTAATATGTAGGGGTCTAGGTGAGTCACCTATCCAAAATAATTCCTAGGTATCGGACTTATTTAGTCCACTGGATTGGGATGTCGTACATGTGGATGCATGCTTCATTATCAATGTTTCTTCTTTTAGTGAACCAAACGGCCTTAGACTTATCCACATTGATCTTAACTTTCCAGGCATTCAGCCAGGACTTAAGTGTGTGGATGTGGCTTTGGAGTGCTTGTATAACTGAGCCTGGAGATGTATTTTTTTTAGATAATTGCTGTGTCGTCGGCATACATAGCCAGGGTGATGTGTGGTGATTGTGGGATATCGTTCATGGAGATATTATAGTAGATGGGCTCAAGGAGACTCCCTTGCTGGACACCAGCCTTGATAGCCCGTGGAGTGGAGAGTGAACTGTTAACACGAACAATAAAGTGTCTATCCTTAAGATAGGAATATGTGATGTACTCCGGGAAACCCAGAATGATGATTTTGTGCATGACGCCCTCAAACCAAACACGGTCAAAGGCTTTAGCTACATTGAGGAAGACGGCATCTGTAGTCTGGTGATCCTGAAGGCCTTGGGAGATCAGCTCAGTGACTCTATACAGCTGGTGTACAGTTGAATGCTTCTTATCGAATCCATGCTGCTGGGGAATAATGATGTTTTTTAATTCGGTGAATGCCAGGATCCTCTGCAGGATGGTATATTCTGCTACTTTGCTTAGTGAAGATAACAAGCTGATAGGTCTGTTGGAGGATGGCTCCAAGGGTGGCTTCCCAGGCTTTGGGACTGGAGTGATGATGGCGGTCTTCCAAGGCAAAGTGAAGTGGCCCAGGCGTAGCTTTGCATTGATGATCGCAACCAGTTTTAACAGCATGAGAACACCCATGTTTTTGAGCATCTTGTTGGAAATTTTATCCAGTCATGGACTCTTCTTAGCTTGAAGTTTCTCGATGTAGCTGTAGACCTCTGATGGTTTGACAGGAGTAATGTTTGTGCGTGGCTTTGAGAAGTATTGTGTTTGTGTGCTGATAACCAAATGTTCCGTTGAAGGGTGGGAGATGTTGTTTATGCAAAATTGAGAAGCATAGTGATCAGCTAGTGACTCAGCTTTCTCAATTTCAGTGATGGCAATTTGTTGTCGGCCGTTTAGGGGCAGAATGTTGGTGTAGCATCTCTTTAATTTTGCTGTCGCCTTCCAGACTGAGCTTTTCTCAGCTGAAAGGGAAGAGAAATAAGTGGTCCTGTCGCGTTGTGCATGTTGGCGTGTAAGAGCCCTGACTTGGTGATTTAATCGATTGAGTGCAGTCTTATTTGCTGGGTATCTGTGCCTTTGCCATTCTTTGCATGCAGCATTTCTTCTCTGGATGAGCTTTTTAAGTTCAGGATCTGTGGCCTTTTTTCCTTTGTTGAATAGGAATGCTGTTGGCATCAAAATCGTTTAGCAGATCATTTGTGAAGCTGGTGACCAATGCATCTAACTCATCGCCTGTGTGTGCTGTTGGAATGGGAAGTGTGGTATTGTTTAAGGCTTTGGTATATCCTGCCCAGTTAGTATCATGCCCTTTTTGTATGGTGGGCACCCACCATACTCGTCCGATATCACACCCTCGTATTTCCATTTATTCCAATCCGTACAACATTTTCTTAGTGGCAGAAAATTTGGATGATGTCCAAAGTGCCATCTCGAGATATTTTACTCAAAAACCAATTGATTTGTATCGGACCGGGATTTAAAATCTGCACACTATGTGGCAAAAGGTTGTTGATAATGAGGGTGATTATATTATTGATTATAAAAAAAAACTTGTTAAAAATTTATTCATTTGAATTTAATGTAAGAAAGTGACATTACTTTCCAGTCCCCCTGTTATTATAAATTTTTAAAGATAAAAATGAAGAAGTTCCATCTGAGTAATCTTCAGAAAAAGTTTATTCAGAAACTTAAGGTAAAAAATATCAGTTGTAATTCACTGAAGATTGTGACAGCACATTACACCCATTTAGCAGGGGTAAGCAAACTAATATACATGGTCTGCAGGTTCATTCATGATGGTAATACCACCATCATGAATGAACTTTTTGACAGAGTATGCGGGAAACCAGTCAAGGATGAGTCCTAGCCAGCCACATTAGCCATATCTCATCCCTACCCACAGGCCTATGTTACAAAGCAGTGACGGGTTGCACGCCATTTGTAAAAATCCAGGATGCGAGGAAACAAGCGCACTTCTCCACTGAAGAACTCGGTAAAATGCAACAAATATTCCAAATTTTAAAATGTGCCTGTCTTTAATATCACATATATCTCCAGAAATATTGAATGAAAAACTGCAATTTTAGCAGCTGTGTCTAGAAAGACATTTGCTTTGTGAAGAAAGCAAAAAAAATTTAGTTTATACAAAATTTCTTTGAAAATTTTATAAAAATATTTAAAATTACAAATTTTTAAAATAAAAAGAGGGAAAATGTTTAATTTTGTTGGAGGTTAAATCTAACTTTTAAATTCTGAAAGAAGAAACCAAAAGTTTAATTTAAAAAGTGATATTATTAAATATATGCCAAATTTAAATTAACATTGTGAAGTTAAACTTTTGTGTGTTAATTTTTTTTTTTTTTAAATATTCGACTGCAATTTTTACAAAACTTAACGCTCTGTCATAATCTGAAGTGTAAAATGGAAATATTTGAAAAAATTGGCCCATTTCAGGAAAAGTGAATTTTACATCAAAATACATATGTTGGAACAACATTGTATTTATAAATCTGAAATCACACTTTTGAGACATAAACGCAAGTTGAATTTCATTGATCGGCCAGCTAGTATGAAAGAAATAGAGCTGCCCTTTATTTTTTGGTCTGATTGTATATTTATGTGTTTTGCTCTAAATTTTCTTTTATACATTTTTGCTTGTGATGCGAAAAATTTAGTTTGTTATTTTATCATTGTCATCCATGGAAAGAAAATATAAATCCTTTACTATTACAGTTTATTTTCTATTCAAAGCAGAACTTTCTTAAGGGTGTATAATGTGAATATATAGCCTGATAACAAAATTAAAGCTTTATCAATTGAAGCTGTTGCCAAAAGACAATGGACATTACTGCACAGTATGCTTTTCAGCTTTTTATGTGCAGGCAAATATGGCCTTGTTTACATACTAGTTATCTTACACGTGCATCACTCGAGGTCAGCCCTATTAACCAACTACAAAGTTGAATACAGTCAAAAGTCTTTAATCGGAAACGTCTTTAATCGGAACTTCGGCGATTCCGGATTATGGATCATCAGTTTAAGTCTGGTAAGGTGGCATGCAGAAATTATAAAATTAAAAATATGAAACCGTAATTTATGAAATAAAGAGCAATTATGATCTAAAGGGTATCAAAATTTACAAAAAAAAAAGCTTAATATTTATTTCTTTACTTTATTAAACATTTCTTTCAACGCGTGCGTGCTTAAAGCATACATTACGCGTAGTCGAAATTAGAAAATTGCAACCAGAAAACTATTTTATGTGTATTCGTGATATTTATAATGATGAGGAATTTGATTTAAATCATATCAAAGACGGAGTACATCGAGATGAAATACAGCATTTAGTAAGGAATTATAAGCCGAATAAAATAAAAACATCTGCCCTGAAGATGAGGATAGTGCTGACAGATCAACTTCCAGTTTGTTGCGCACTGCGACGTCCCCTCTCCCACAGAGCAGCGTGAAATTAATAAACAGATTTCGGAATGGTTAGAGAAACAAAGGATATGCCTTTATCCATTTTTTGCAGTAATTCCACTTTTTGTTTGATGGACATCGAAACATGCTTTCACTTTGTAGATCCTTTCGCAGCTCCAGAATCAGAAATTTTTTTTGACATAATAAAGGTCAAGCCTACTTTTATAAAACTGCTCTAATAGTCTGCAAAAAATAATAAGCCGGATCCAATTAGAAGATTAAGGAACAACGCAATCTGCTACATTAACTGAATTAGATAATAGCTTATACCGTCCGTTATACATTAAACGCACATGCATTAACGTATTATGCGCATGCATAATACGTTTACGCATGCGCAGAAAGTTTGTAGCTTTGAAGTCCGGATTATAGATCATTCTGGGTTATGGACGTCCGGATTAAAGACTTTTGACTGTATATAACTGTTTCAAAACCTAAAAAAAAGATATAATTTTGCATTCATTTGAACATGGTTGGTTAGCTGTGTTGATCTTGAATGGCATTCTTGTATTTAATACTTACATGTAAATAGGTCTAATCTTGTATGCAAAAAAGAAGAATTAGTAAAAATTTTGTGCCCATAATCTTAATATTTAAGAGCCATTACTTTAGTTGAGTCGAAGACTCTAGGACCAAATTCTTTCTAACTGAACTTCTGACTCCTTGACTTTAAAGCTAAATACCTGATGAAGTATTAAGTTCAAAGCTTTATAAGCTCTTAGTTATCATCAGTAGATGGGTAGGAAAGTTGGCATTTGTTTTTGATATGACTATTAAAGAATGGATGACTGGTACTTTTCCTTTTTGCCGGCGCAAATCTTGCCAAGCAAAAAAGCCAATAAATAAAGACAATAAATTTGTAAAAAGACATTAATTTAAGAATTTACTACGCTTTCATGGTTCAACATCCCGATTCGAATCACGCGACCCCAAGTGATCTCATCTCACGTAAACTACGCTACAAAAATCTAATTCTCTCAGTAATTATCTACATAAATTACAAGTTAAATCTTAATTTGGAATACAAGTTTAAATGTGAGAATTATTTCAATTCGTACAAATAGCTTACTCAGAAATTATGTAAAACCGCAGTGCTTTACTTTGCTAGTGCATTCTCGTTAGAATTGATGAATTTAACCCTTGATTTTGCCAATTCTATATCTTCGGGTGAGCGGTGTGATTGTATCCTAATTAACTTAATTACCGTGAATGGTCTTAGGGCATAAAATTTAACTATCTTGTAAACATTCTATGTAATTGTATGCCAGTATTGAAAGAAACAATCAATCTGATAAGAAATCCCTGTGACTTGTTTTGAAAATGAAGCGTAAAAGATTGCCAGCAAAGATATTCCATTTGGCATGAGTTGTACCATTACTGGCGACTTTATCGTTTGTGCCGGCAAAACGGAAAAGTACCGGATGACCTAACCAAAGCCAATCCTACTGAAATATGATCTGTGTTTTTACTGATGGTGAAGCTAGATTATTTTTCCAAACAAAATGTGCACATGAAACCCACCAGTGGCTAAGTAGACAAAATTGTGGAATATTAGTAGTTCGTTTCCAGTGCAAATTCCTGTAAACAATGTGTTTTCATGGCTTTTTGCATGTGTAACGAGAATACTAGCCAGAAACCCACTTCTTTTAGAAACTGCTCCACAAAGGATATCTTTTCCTGAGGAAAGTAGACAAAGTGAACGTTAGTGTACTGTAATAAGTCACCACTCCATACAGTGTGAGGTAAAAGACAAACTTAAAATGAAAAATATTATGGTGGAAAAAATAATTAAGAATTGTTGATCATTTTTATTTGTAATTACAATTACAGAAATAAGATAACTTCTGTGAATGGTAAACCAGAAGCTTTAGGGTTTCAGTCAGTTTCATATTTAGTAGTGTGTTATTTGTGGAATAAAAATGATCATTTTCAATTTAAATGCTAATAAAAAGTAAAATAGTTTGGTTTTATCCATACTGCTTGAAATTTAATAGAATCATTTAAAAACTGAAATGAGAAATGTATAATATAGCAAAATCTAAAATGAAACCAAAATCCGAGATTAAAATGTAGGTTCAGATTAATATGAAGGAGGTATGATTTTGGAGATATTGTCTATATATATAAAATAGCAAACATGTCATTTGAATTTTCAAATTGAAAAATGTTGTTTAATTAAGCCTTGCAAAAAATAACAAAAGGAGTAATGAACTCCCCACCACCTCCATCTTGAGCTGTTGACAGGAGTAATGATTCTAAGATGATTCAAAAGAGGATCAGTAATCTCATTTTTATGCCATGTTTCAAAAAAGCAATAAAGGAAAGCTGTTTAATTAGTTTATAGATGTATAGAGCATTTTAAGACCAAGTAGTACAAAAAAGTAACTATTGAGAAAGTTAAAAATAAAAAGTGTGTACTTCATCACAGTTATTTATTAAATTCATCCCTATAATTTTATTCATTTTGTACCAGTTTTAGTTACAGAATATGAAATTTAACTTCTTTATATGAAAAGTTGGCTGTATTAGAATGTATCTTAATTCTTTGTTATGATGAGAAATATTAATAATATATGTTTTATTTACAGATATCTGATGATCATTTCAAAGATGTAAAAGGAGTGATAGATGCTATCCGAAATAATTGTCAGCATATATTTATTATGAAAGCTATAGATGTTGCAAAGCAGTACATTGCAGTAAGTTTGCCAGAAATCAAAAAATATATTTTTGAAGAATTGTTTTTAAATGTGGTGAAATGTATCAAAGAGCCATCCAACAATATAGCTTACTCCACTAAGCATGATTTCATGGTGAATACAATTGGGTTGATGAAAGATTTTTCATTATATGATGAAAATCTATCCACATTAGTCATTAAAAACTGTTTTGAATTAGATTTTGAAGCTTTGTTTGTGGAGTTGTTTAAATCATGCATTGATATGAATATTCCTCTTAAGCCTGAAGTTTTCGATCCATATGCTGGATATTTAAGGTCAAGTAATGTGGACATTGATGAGCTTTTACATTTTTTGTTGTATGTGAAAAATGTTTGCTGCTATATTGATTTGCCTGTGGATATGTGTTGTACAGTGCTTGAAAAGTGTGCAGCTGGAAACTGTGATGATGAATGTGCCTTCCGGATATTTGAACTTCTGCCTGAAATTGACTCACAAAAAGTGGAAATGAGATGTGTCAAGAATTTTCTTCAGTACTGCTGTGAAAAGGAATTTTGGCACCAAATATCTAAAATCGTTATGGCATCTCATTCGAAATCCAGCTTTTTACTCCACTGCCTCCTTCAAACATTCGTAGACCAGATAGATGTATCTGGAAAATATTTTGAGAAGTTTGCAGCTGCTTTTCATGGTAAGGAGATTTAAATCCTTTTAATTATAAATAACCTCTGCTGTATCTTTTCTTATCTAATCTCTATATGCTATCATATCCAAACATGTGTGTGTGTAAATTAAAATAAATAATATTTTTAAAATTCGTTCCTTTTGAGTTCAGAATAAACCATGTGCAATAACTAAAAAGGCAAACTGCAAGAAAGGGGCAAAAATTTCCATTTCTTAGACACCCTGTGTGTGTAATGGGATGATTTGTAGAATAAACAATGGATTGGTTATTGATCTTGGCATTATAATAACTTGGAGAGTCTTTACTGCATAGTTATTTGAGATGCATAACGAAGGAAAACCAGTAGTTCTGGTGGAAATTAACAAGACACAATTTATTTTTCAACACTTAATTCTTTACAAATTGTTTATCGCACATTGTATTGTGTATGAGATATACCCAATTATTTTGCATATCTTTCATAGCTTGAAACAATAAATAAAGCACAGCGAAAGTGTGTTTTGCCAGCAGTAAGTGAAAGGAAGAAAAAATGGCTTTTGCAATAGTAGCATGGTATTTATAGACAAAAATTTCTTTAATATGTTTGACTGATAGTTCACCACATTGCAGCATGATTACATAAACAGGAAATGGATTAATTT
Organism: Stegodyphus dumicola; assembly: GCF_044657685.1. Taxonomy (NCBI): domain Eukaryota; kingdom Metazoa; phylum Arthropoda; class Arachnida; order Araneae; family Eresidae; genus Stegodyphus; species Stegodyphus dumicola. Next base: position 139,632,506 of record NC_140777.1, read on the forward strand.
TCAGATAACACACTTTAGATTAATATATTTGTATTTTTAAAGGCAGGAAGGAGATGTAACCAAATTAAAGTTGATAATTTTGAGTTTCATATTTTTTTTAATCTTACATGTTCCCTCTCCCCTTCAAAGAGGTTAAAAGGATTAGCGATAGAAAAGATGTTATAGAAAGCATTAGAGCATTGGCAAAATAAGTGAACTACATACTTTTAGAGGGGGGATAACATGAAATTTTTTAGCAAAATTTTGAATATAACCTTTTTGATACAAATTTCAGAGTTCTATTGAAAATTGCAGTCCATTTTTAAAAGTTTGCAATAATTAGAAAAGTTCGAAGTTCTTGAAAATCTTTGCTTGACAGTCTCTGTCTTGAAAGTCCTTCTTGTAGAGGCTATTGTATTCAATATAAAACCAAAACATTTTCTTATTGTAAAGCAGTGTAAAATTAATAAACAGAAAACTAGCAAAACACAATGCAGTAATGGAATAACTTTGATGAAAATGGGCAGATCCTCAGAAAGCAGATCAGTGTAACTTCTTGCTGATTTCTGTGGGATGTTTAAATACAAAGCACATGAAAACTTCTGTTCCTTGTACAAGGTTTGGTTTGTTTTATTGTGATTATGGCAAAACACACCGGGCTATCTGCCAAAGGGGAAGGATACTTTCGCTGTTGATTTTTTTAAAAGGGAAACTGGCTCATATACACATTACACATGATTAAAACCATGAAAACGACCATGCAGCCAGCCCGTTTGTCTGGAATTGAACCCAGGTCGGAACTACCAGTTTTCAGTGGCTTTACTACTTGTGTGCCGGTGGACCCTTTTATGCAAGATAACTGGTTTTTAGTACTGCATAAACATGTCAGTTTCTAATTATGATTTATGGCCTTAAAAATCTTGAAATCGTGTAACTGAAATTTGAAAAAAAAAATTCAATGTACAAAGTTCAAGTTAAGATCAATAACTTGTGTGTTCAAATTAGGTCTTAAAATTTAGTAAATAAAAAGAAAACTTACATTACCCTGCAATAATAATGTATAATTTTTTTTAATATATCTGTAGTAGCTTTTTGTTCTAAAACTATAGCTAGAATGACTTGTGCAGCACTCAACGAATTCATGACCACAGCTGACTCTCCTAAAAAATTTAATTTCAATATTAGTAGTATACCTAGGAGAACAACAGCATATGCTATCACTGCTTGTATTCTAAGTAGAGGATTAGGGGATGTAAGAAGTAATACCCATAGTTTGATTCTAGTGTATCAAAAATATAGTTTCATCTTTTACAAATATGGTATTTTTGCCAGATTCCAAAACATAGTTTAAAGTTTTCCTTTCTACATCTCCAGGCTTTGGGGGACATAAATAACAAATTTTGAACGGAAAACAACCTGGTTAGAAGGAAAGAAGCCATATTGAAAGGAAATCAAATTTGGAAGTAATTTGACACAATTAAGCTTAGAATCTTCATAATGATTTCTGTTTAGGGAAGACTTTTAAGAAACTTTCACGTGATATTACAAATGTAAAAATTTTGAATATTATTGCTTATAGTCATAACAAATTTCAAAATTTTTTAACGTAACTCATTTTTGTTATTTTAACTTACACTTTAACATCATTTGAAATGCTATTACTGAAATTATGCTTTTTATTGTTATCGATAATTTTCTTATTTTGCACAAAGCTTGAAGACCCACAGCTTTCTCCGAAGGCAGACATACCCACTATTAGGTAAATCCACTTGAATGAATTGATGGGTTAATTCACCAGTGGTTAAAGGGATGCTAGGCAGTTATTTATTAATGCTTCCTTTCCTTGTTTTAAAGGCAATTAGCCTTTTTGAACTGCACTAAAACATTCCATTATATTGAAAAAATTAAAACTTCACTCCAGTGTATGTAAAATAATGATGATTCTTATATATGAAAAATTACTATTTTTTCTTAACGTAATAACCTGCAAAGTTTATCTTAATATATTTTATCTCTGCATACAGTTCTTGATTACTTATAACAATATTCAATATTACGTTACATGTTTTATATTGGCACTCAAAAGCAAAATTTTTCATAACATTTTTCTATTAAAAATTATTTCATTCATAAAAATCATTATTATGGAACATCTAAACCAATCTCTGCTTGTTTGTGACAAAGCATGGTTGCCATAAGTCTCAACAAGGATTATGTGTGCTTCAATTTCAGATCTTTTTTACTTTGTAAAAGAAGTATTGTAATTGCAAAAAACTTCGGCTGTTATATTCAAACAAAAATATCCATTTTGACCGCTCTCAAATCCATTTGAACCATGTTTTTGCATAACATTTATACATACAAATAGAATAAAGGACTCTTCCCCCTCCCCAGAATAGCTTCAGAAGAAATTGTTTCATGACATCTGTACGTACTTTGCATAACTTACAAACAAGTAACCTCAGAATGTTGAAATTTTGTATTTGGGACTGCTATAACATGTAGTTGTGCACCTCTCTTTTTGGTTGCATTCGGGCTCACCAAACATATATACAGTGGTGGCCAAAATTGTGGACACTTTTGGAAATTTTTATGTTTTTGAACTTTTTATGCTTATAGAAAACGTTTCACAAAATGCAAACTTGTACAGTCAAAAGGCGTTAATTCGAACACCCTTAATCTGGAATGATTTTTAATCCGGAGCTCAAATCTACAAACATTCTGCGCATGCACGTGAGACCTTTACGGGTGCGAATATGCTTGTGCGCGTTTAATGTATAATGGACGGTATAAGCTAAGCTAAAATTATCTAATTATCTATTTCAGTTAATGTTGCAAATTGCGTTGTTCCTTAATCTTTGAATTGGATCCAGCTTATTATTTTTGCAGACTGTTAGAGCAATTTTATAAAAGTAAGCTTGAACTTTTGATTATGTCAAATAGAATTTCTGATATATATTTATTAATATGTAAAAGATCTACAAAGCGAAAGTATATTTCGAAGTTCATTAAACAAAAAGTGGAATTGCTGCAAAAAATGGGTAAAGGCATATTCTTTGTTTATCTAAACTTTAACGTTTGTTTATCTAAACTTTGTTTATCTTTAACACAGCGGTGCGCAATGAATTGGAAGTTGGTCTGACAGGTTTATCCTTATCTTCAGGGCAGATGATTTTATTTTATTCGGCTTATAATTCCTTACTAAATGTAGTATTTCATCTCGATGTACTCCGTCTTTGATATGATTTAAATCAAATTCCTCGTCATTATAATTCGCTTCCGATAGCGAAGAAAGTGACAGAGGTTATTGAAAACGAAAAAATTTCAATTGACAAATTAGTCGGTAGACACAGCAATTATAGGACTTGAACAGCGGAACTTTGTAACTGAACAAGAAATTGTGTCTGTTTATAGAATTAAAGAGAATGTATTATCACATGAAAAAAGAAGCAACTTAAACAACTTACATTGAAAGAAATGTTTAATAAAGTAAACAAATAAATATTAAGCTTTTTTTTGTGTGTGTAAATTTTGATACCTTTTAGATCATAATTGTTCTTTATTTCATAAATTATGGTTTCATATTTTTAATTTTATAATATCTGCATGCCATCTTACCAGATTTAAACTGATGATCTATAATCCGGAAAAATCGATAATCCGGAATAGCCGAAGCCCCGACGAGTCTGGATTAACGACTTTTGACTGTATATATCATTTTAAAGAGAATTTATTACTGAAATCAATACAAAACACAAAATTCAATTATTTGCAGTTAAAAAAAGTTCGATAATAGTTATTGATATACATTAGATAGTGATGATTGCAGTGAGTTATCAGTACTTAGTAGGGTACCCTTTATTTTTGATTACAGCTTCACATCAACGTTTCATTGAGCTGACAAGAGTTTTAAGATCTTCTTTCGTTATTACATGATGCCAGGAAACAATTATAGCTGACAAGAGTTTTAAGCTCTTCTTTTGTTATTACATGATGGCAGGAAACAATTATAGCCTCAATTAGTTCCCTTTTAGACTAGAAGAGAAACATGCTAATGTTACAATCAAAATCGTAAAAACAACCTTGTATTTAGCGTAGGTATAATGAAACACTCAATCTATTTCGAGGGCAGCTAAAGGTCCCTCCTCATCAGGAGAAAGAAATACCTAGAAAGAAGATATTAAAGGAGAAGGAGTCACAGAAACACGTGATCCTTATCAGAACTGCGCGTGGTTATAACTAGATTTTTAATCAGAGTTGCACTGGCCGCCTACTTTTACTGAGCCAGGCTATCTGATCAAGCATGAAAAATTAGCGAAGTTAAAATAGGGAGCGAGGGGCAAATGCACCTTACGCTCAAAATCTGAACTTCAAATAATGGAAGGCAACCACTGAACGGATTTTTATACCCTCTGGTAGTACCAAATGCGAGGAGGTAACGCCATCTATCGGCATAAATAACTAAATTAAGATAGTAGAATTTTAAAAGCATTAGGAAGGACTGGATTGGACTTCAAATCATTAACTAAACCCAAATGATATATACTGAATTTCAAGCTTGCTTATATACTTCCATACAGATGTGTCAGCATCTTAGTTTGCAGTTCTGGTAATGTGGTCTGTTAGAAAACAGCAAAGATGTATTCAATTCCCCTCCCAGTAATGCAGTGCAAAGTCTAAAGTCTGAACATCCAGTATCTGGACCAATATAAAAAAAAAAATAATAATAATAAATGAAACAAAATTTTAAAAAATCCTCTCTATGTTCAAAGTCAAGGAATGGTTAATAAAAGGAAGCAAGTGTGCTGTAAATGTGATTTTTCTCTTGACTGAGGAAAGATATCATTTTCAGAAACCTGTTGGCTAGGTTGTAGAGTGACTAGGGAGTAGCTGTATGGCCAGTGACAGTACATTGATTTTTAGCCAGGATCACACTTTTTGGACCTTCAGTGGTGGTGGAGAGTAGCATTTTTCTATCTGTTGCATCAATGTGGGAAGCCCACATGGCATCTTTTAAACTGATGATCTAAAAGAAAGCCTAGAAATTTTCAAATGATTCCGAATCTCGGACTTAATACTGTGTAAACAGAAAATCTTAATATTTGCAGTTAAAAAATTTTCAAAATAAAGCTGATGTTCAATATTAGTAATAATGAAACTGATGAATTTAAATATCAGTTATCATTTTCTTTCGTATACTGTATCATATTTGCATACAAAGTTTTAATCCGCTTGAATTGCATGAAATACTGGATATGCATTTTATATTTTTAGAAAAAAATAATAAATAATACTTATAGCAAGACTGACGCTCAAGATTTCTATTTAATAAGGTTTCACAGCATTCTGACATAATTTATGCACATTTAAAATGTGAAAAAATATTCTATTCTGTTTCAGTGTATCAAATATGATATGAAGAGCTAAGAATTATTTTCGTGTATGTATTTTTAGATTTTTGTATTTATATACTTTAGTGGCAACAACTTAGAAATACCATATTTATTTGCATATTTCTCTCCCTCGCATAATTTTCCCGTTCTTTTCAGCATACCATTTAGAAACTTCTGATTTATGGGAACAATGTAAAATATATGTACAAATATTAAGGTATTTTATGTAAGTAAAAAGAATTTTGAAATTTGTAAATTCTTTGAAATATTTATTAGTATACATTTAAACTAAAGGTAGTAGATTGCATTATACATCACTACCGGCATTTTTAAGAACAAACATTGCCCTTTTTTTTTTTTTTTTTTTTTTGTTTGTTTGTTTGTATTCTAAGTACTTATAGATACATTCAGATATTGTTTTAAATTGTATTTAAAGTATATGCTTGTGGGATTTGCCAGCAGTATTTTGCTATTAAAATTGCTATAGAGGACGATTGGAGTATCTTGTTAAAATTTTAAATATGTATGTAAATTAACTTTTAATATTAATAAATAATCATTCTCTTTCTGCCATGAAATTTAATGTCAAATATGTTACATTTGTTAACAAATTATTAATTGACAATTTTTAATGAGATTTAAGCATCAAAATTAATAATTTTAAAAATTAATAGAGCAAACATACGACTAGTTAGACACAAAAATGGGGGTAATTATTTGGGAATAAAATAAATTTTAAACTAAAAATATACTGAAAGAAATAAGCATTTTCTAACTAATAAACTAATTCTTAAATACAAATTTAAAAAAGAGAGAGAGAATTTGTGCCTTTCTGCAAGAAAATACTTGAATGATTTTTTGTACAACTGCCAACAGTAGGAGCATATTTTAACTGTAAGAAGCAAGTTTTGTAGTTTTGTCTAAAGCATTTGCTATGAAGGCATGTTTTTGCTAACAGTACTTAGGCATACTTTAAGAACATCGATTATTTGACTGTGCAAGATTTTTATATCAATATGACGAAAGGTGTACATCTCAATTATTGCATATATTTAAAGAAATTCGAGAAAAGTCATCTGTGTTTATGTGTTTAATTTTTATAAAACTTGTAAATGTTTTACATCCCCCCTCCACAGATGCAGCTAAAATAAACAAATTCTTAAACCTATCTTTAAGCACATGAAACTCATACCATTTAGCTCAAAATTTTGCCAAGAAATTACTTATTAGATGCTTATTGAAAAATTGGAGCACATGATATTTCCAGATACACATAGGAGTAATCAATGTGCCGCAATGGTGAAATGGCTTTGCTTTTCCTTTGTACGTAGTCTGGGGGGAGGATTTTACATGCCAAAAATAACATTTTTTGGTTGAAAATGATGAAATATTAAAATAAAAATCTTATGAATGGTAAGAATCGTATAGAAATGTGTTATAAATTAGGTTGGTGGAACTATGGTTTTAGGAAAAAAATCTAGAATTTTCTGCCTAAATTGGGAGATTTGACACCTCTGATAATTGTAGCATATTGAGATTAATGAAAAAATATTGTTGTCTGTATGTTAACAGATCTTAACCCTTAAATGCATGAATTTTTATGTTTAGCCCAAAGGGGCAATTTGCCCAGAAGGGCTAATAATTTTGTTTTGGCATTTTGCATTGATTTACTATGAACGGCAAATCACGTTTTTTATCTCCAGAGCACGAGGCTGTGTATCAGAAATTCTAAAGATATTCTATTTGTTAAGTATTTTGTTATATTGCTGTTGAGTTGAATTGTATGGTTTAAGTGTGAAGAACATGATATTTAATAAATAAAGGTAACACACAAAACATTAAAAAAGTGCCTCTTTGGGTGTAATATAAAATCTGAAAGCTTTCAGATTTTTTTTTTTTTTTTTTATGTTTAAAGTCAAAAATACATTAGATTTAATATCAAATAAAATAAGAAAAATACTAAAAAAAAAAAATCTTTCTTTTCCAATTTTTGAAAAATATTAACTTTTTTCAAAAAAATATGTGTAATAACAACTTGTTCAAACAATTTTAAAACTTTGAATACATCAAAATAACAACAAATGCAAAATCAAAAATTCGTGAACACAAATAATGTCCACACCCTACGCATCAACTCACAATAATTGCTGTTTCACCGTTAGAAGTGCCACCACACTGAAACTTTCAAAACTGTATACATAAACAGTATGTATCCAGTTGGTTACACTATGCAGTAAGCTAAAATTTGTGTTTTGATTTGATTTACGTGACTAAATATGAGTATGTGGGTAAATGACTACTGCATGCATTTAAGGATTAAGTATGTATTTTAAAAATTTCATTCATACGGAATAAAGTGAAGAAACGTTCATAGGGAATAAAGTGTTCATGAGGACAATTAGCAAGAAGTTGTGAATTGTTAATTAAGTAATTTGTAGTAGTTGTGAATAAATTGGAAAAGAGAGATAGAAACATGTTTCAATATGAAAATCCTAAGAGAATATTGAAGGATTAATGAAATAATTTTATGAAACAAATGAATTTCCACAAAGCACTTGTAGTTTCGCCTGGGTGGGCTGGTTGATATTTCCATAATTTTTCGTTACTGTAATCTGAACATAAATGAGTGTCACTCGAGAAAAAAGCATTTTCCTTATACAGATAAGGGTTTGGCCACATTTAAATCTCTGCTGTTTTAATGAATGAAATAATTTTCCTGCATATGCAGTTTTTTCTTTTAATGCATGATACATTATCATTTTAATTGTCATGAGAATTATTAGTTTGTTTCTGTAAACCAAATAATGGAATTAATTTTTTAGGTATGGAGGAGCCTTGTATTGAGTATAAATCACTCCTTGGACAACTAGGAACATGTTTAATGCTAAATGCAGATTACAAAGAACATTTATCATCTGCTGTTCATGTTCTTCACATTTTACATTTTTATAATATTAACTACTATGAATTACAGATGCCTGTCATAAATGAAGAGGTTTGTGAAAAAGATGTATTAAAAGAAGATTTTTTTATCTTTCCATATAAGATAGTCTTTAGAGCTATTGATATCTTCTTACGTGCTGGTAGACCTAAAGATGCATATCTAGTTTTCGAAGGTAAATTTTTCTTTTTTAGTCTGAATATTATTTAATATTTTTTGTTATGTTTAAACATTTCGTACAATCGTGTTCTACTTCTAGAATAAAAAATTTTGCTTCTGTTTTTTATATTAATCCTCTGAGCAGTATGGCTTTTTAGATCTTCTCATGAGAACCTGCATTTAAACAGTTCCTATTAGATAAATTTTTTTAATTACTGTAGTCTCTGTTTTCATAAACTTAATTCATTAATACATTATATTATTAAAAAATGCAAAATATATGAAATTATAATCTAATATGTACCAAGCAACAAAAAAATTTCATGACTGGTTGAAGGTGGTTATGGCTGGCATTCAGGGAGTTAAATTAAATTTCTAGGTATGTAGCTGATTTGTATGAATAGGTACAGATAGTGGCAAGGTTTTCATCTATGCTTTGAGCTAAGCGTATTAAATATTATCAGACCTGTGAAAAGTCTCCATCCCTGTTGGGATTCCAAGGGAGAACACTGTAGGATGTGGCTCAAGAGCCTCCCCAAACTTCTTTCCTTATCACTAACCTCTCAAGAATTTTGATCACCCTGTATTTTGAGTGCCCTCTTGTCAAGCAGAAAATTACATTTACAAACATCTATGCCTTCTCTGGGATATGAAGTCGAGACATTTAGTGTGGCAGTCAGCATCATTAATCACTATCCCATCTGGGCAGTGATTTATGTTGGCAGTAAAAAAAAATATTATGAACATTATTTTACAAAATTAAACAAAAACAGTACTTTATTCTGTTTCCACAAAGGTTGTTATGTAGCCTTTATTTTTGAGAATGTTGGTTATAGATGTGTACTTCCAATTAAAAATTTTAAAACTTGCAAATATTCCTGTTTTCCCAATTTAAAAAGAAAGAAGCAATTTTATAAAAATTGCAGAATCTAATTTCTTTTTATATGTTGCTTCAGTCCCCCTGTACTCATTTCGAAAAATGTGACTTTTGTACACAAAATTTACAAAGATATTTAGTTTTAAAATTGACATTATATTCAGGTGCTTACACAGTTGAAGAGTGAAAGCATTTGCATTTGTACTTAAAATAAATATCAGTGTAGGAAAAGATTTTCTGTTATTAACAAATTAAATTATAGGCATTTCTATGCATATTATTATGGATTAGTATAATTTTTTTCGAAGCTAGAGCTTTTACTCTTGGAATCTTATATAATTCTTGTTTTAGAAAACACTGGCACAATATTGTCAGCTCATAAAATTATTTGCATAGATTAAAAGTTTTAAATACTGCTAGTTTAGTGAGATTTTTGTATGATATAATAATACTGCATGAGACTGTTAACAAATATTTCGAAATAAGTTATTTGTGTGAAACTTTTTATTGCCATACCTGTTATAACAAAATTATAAATTAAGGAATGTTACACATTAGTAAATCACAAAAGAATATTACTGAATTGCATTTAAAGAGGAGAGAAAATCAACCTTGAAATATCCTTATTTATTTATTAACCCCTTAACTGCTGCTAAAATTATTCACGAATAATTTTAGGTGTAGCAGCGCAAAGCAAATGATAGCAGTTCGGAAGGAAATATATATACGCATGGGGCAGTTAACGCATCGGCTGAGCAAGGCGTATATATACGCCCGCGGCAGTTAAGGGGTTAAGCAGCCCTTCAGTTTTCTCAACCACCTTTAAGACTAGTAAAAAAACCATATCGATAACCAAAAATTTTGAATTTAGCTGTCTTGTTCAATTTTTTTCATATGGCAGTCAAACTTTCTGTGTTTTGTTTTTTGTAACAAATATAAAATTTTCGTAAATTAAGTAATAGATGCCAAAGGATTGTATACAAGGTTTTTTATTTCATATTTTATGCAAAATTATTTTTAATATAAAAATGTGAAAACATAAATACTTATGTCATTCAAAATGTTTTAATAACTGGAAGTGGGACCAACAGTTTCAAAAATAAAGGCTGGGTAAGGACTTGGAGACATATATTTTTTTATGCTATAATATAGGAATAATAATTAGAAATATGAAAACATGAATACTTACGTCCTTCGAAGCATTTTAATAGCTAGAAATACATGTCAGGGTTGCCATGTTACCTGGAAAGCTGGAAAAAGTCAGGAAATTTGAAAATTGACCAAAAAAGTCAGGGAATGTCATACGGCGATCTCCAAAAATGCAAATTTTGCACCAACGTTGGAAGTGATTACTTTGTTGGTTAATTATGAGTGTCATTCGGGCAGCTGGCGCAAATACGTTCTTTGGGATGCCGCAGATCCAATTTTCGCAGCTCCCAATCAGGTTGTCTTTTAGAAAGGCAAAACAAGTTTCCAGCAAGTTTGGTTTCCAGTAATTTCGAGAATCCTAAGTCTCCCATATGCAGTGCATGTTGAACTAAAGAAAATATCATCCCATTCTTGTATACAATAAAATCGGTTTGATCCTAGTGTACAGTACCATGGAGGCTAGAATAGCCCCCATGTACTCTATTCTAATGTAAGAACATCTATGTAAAGAAAGGTTCCATAGACGTAATATAAATCAGTTTGCTATAGTGCCGCTAGAAAGCGGAAGGAAAAACTCACCAAGGGATTTGGCGACGGAACCTGACGGCAATAATTTTCCCCTCCGCGATGTATATAGGAAATTGTGGAGCATGTGTTAAGAAGAAATGTTCTTTAACTTTCGCAATAATTGATACTCGGATTTTCGTACTTTTTTTTGGTCAAAATAACTAATCTATTAATTAATTGCGCGAAAAAATATTTTTTTCTTTAAAGTTTAAAGAAATTTAAAACGATATTCGTTTTATGTATTCTTGATAAACTTGAACTTTGCGAGCTTCAGCAACAGATATTTCGCACATACACAGCTGTTTCCCTCTACGTTGGGACCTAGCTGTTCCTGTTGCAGAGAAGTTTTTTTATCTTAACAATACATATTTTTTATAACCTCAATGTACGGTACACATGGGATTTGGTAACCTTATGATGAGCTGTCTCTTAGTCTCTATTTAAGAAGGTGTTGGGCAGCAAAACGGTCATTTTGGTATTGGCAGAAGTTTTCAAAATTGTACCAAGGCGAAGACTAGTATTTTACCGCAAAATCTTTTAAACTTTTTTCATTTTGCAGTAAAATAAAAAAATAGTAATCAGTCATCTAGGCTAACATTTCGTATGACTATATTCGCCAAAATATCATTGATTATTGTAATTCAATTTTTAAGTAATTAACTTCATTTTAATGTTCTTCTTTCCTCTAAATTTATTTATTATTAGTTAATAATACTTTCGAATTTCTCTGGCATAATTCTAAAACTAAATCTAGCAGTATCTGACATACTATCACGAAATTTAATGTACATACTTTTGCTTATGTATGCTGCTAAATAATTAGTAACCTGAATTTATTTTTAAAAATATCATTAAATAGATTTCTTTCTTTCGTTTAGCTGCAAAATGTTTGCAAAAAACTCATTTTTTAATCCAGGTTGGGCAGATTCTAATCTCAATCTTCAGTGGAGAAAACAACTATTATAGCTATAATAGTAATGCTTTCGAGATTATATATATAATAAGTCATATGCAATTGGCTAATTTTTGTGTTTTCAAGTGGTACCATAATTAATTTACCTCTCAGCGCAGGCAACGCGCACTATGCTGATAGACTGGAATTTTCTCGAAACAAACCTGGAAAAGTCAGGGAATTTCATTCTCCTCTTTTAGTGGCAATCCTATAAATTTTTCATAGATAAGGAAAACCTTTTCATCGTCGTTTTTAATGCATTGAATAAATCTACAAACTTGGTTGTGTCCTTTAACGATAGTAAAGCAACTATTTCTTCTGTGATATTATAATGTTCATCAATTCATTTGGTAAAGATTGTCAATTGTGCCGTATCAGAAGTACCGGTGCTTTCGTCCATGGGTAACGAATAAAATTTAAAATTAATTCATTTGCTTTTTAATGTCTTTTCAACTGATTTCCCCAACTCTTGTGGATAGAGTTTGGTGTAATAAACTGATTTTAGAAAAATCCAACTTTTTTTTAGGGCAAATTATGTTTGTTGCGTTTTCCATACATTCTTTTATAACTTTGCCATTAATAAAGGTTTTTGATTTTTTCACTGTTAAATTTGCTACGTCATAACTTGCTTTTGCAATATTATTATTTTGAGAAACTGTCTTTTTTTAAAAAAAATTTTCAGACAATAGCCTTTTTTTTTTAGTTTTGTTATTTTATCTTTACAGCAAATGCCAAAATATACATCATATTTTGCGGCATGCTTTTGACTATAATGTTATTTTAAATTGTAGTCCTTAAAAACTGGCACAAAGTCCCTACAAATTAAGCAAAGTGCATTACTATTCTCCTTAATAAAAAAAGTATTTCTCCGTCCGGTTTCATTAAAAACTTTTTTTTTTTCATTTTTTTTCTTTTTTTTATGTTCTGCTTGTTTTTTTAATGACATGGATTCCATCTGAAAAATATTATATGTTTTATTTTTATAAGCAAATATCCATAATGCATATGAATTGTTCATACCTTTTTAAGAATTTGATACAAGAATTAGGAACTTAAAATACAATGCAATATACTGCATACAAATATTGTAATTCACCAAAAATTTGTATACAAATTTAAAATTTTTATAAAAGTGTAACAACGACAAAAAGACATGACATAAGTTTAACAACAGCAAAAACATTGACAGTTAACAGGTGTTATATATAAAATCGATGGATACACACATAATTCAAAACGTAAATTGTCATAGTATGGTAGAGTTTTAGAATGTATTTAAATATTTTACAAGTTGTGAACTTTTGTGAATTGCAAAAGTATAAATTAAACTATACGCCAACCAATTTGTATAGGTAATAATATTACTTTTACTTATTTATTATTATTACCAATAAACCTAAAATTCTGCTTCCGCAAATGACAAAGACAGTTTCCACCAAGAATGAAAGAAGCAATAGTACTCCCGTACAATGATATAAACTTTTAACGCCATCTAGGTACAAAACGAGACATAAAATATGAATATTATAATACTCTTAGCCTTAGAAAAAGGCAGGATTCCTATTGAAAATAAGAGAAATAAATCTAACACACTATTTTCATGTGACCTGTATTATGAGATGGATTTCGCATCCTGTGGGAGCCGTACGCGGAAAGTTTTAATACATTATGATATACTGAGATGTTTTTATTTTAAAATAGATGTCAACAAATCGATTATATATGAATCAAATTCAAACATTTATTTTTTTATTAAAAATGTGTAAATTTAAGTACTTTCATAATTTGAGTTTGGGCCGCACTTTATACACCCATGCCCTAGAGCTTAAGATTGGAATCATATTGAAAAACATTTTTTTTTAAATACAGATTTTTGTAGCTAACACAGTTTTAAGTGAGTGAAAAATTATTCATATCTAATACCAAAATATGAATTAGTAAGGAAATTTTATAAAACTGAACAGATGCAAAATTTATATACACATTGTTTTCATCCTGTAATAGCTTTTCAAATCATTGCTAATTTTTTATGCTAAAATATATTTTTGACTGCCAGTTTGATGCCATCAGTTATATCTTTCTCAGTGTATATATATATTGTTTCGCTTTTTTTTTTTTTTTTTTTTTTTTTTTTTTTTTTTTTTTTTTTCCCCAGATACCAGTTGTTACATTATTTTCTTCCTTCACATTCGTACAGCTTTGGAGTGAATAACAACGACACTTGATGAAGTATCGAAATACACTTTATTTACCAATATTAATCAGGACAGCTCCAAAACACTTTTACATTCGTTGAAGATCTACTATAAACATGCTGGAACAATCAGCAGCACAACCTTCAGACTATCATGGTGAAGACAGCTTCACTGCAAAGCACTGGAGAACAGCTCCCGATTCTGCTCGGTCGTTCTCGAAATTCCACGTACTCTGGAGACTATCCACGCTACAACTCACGATGCACTCGACGACACACAGAGCACAGCTCCCAACTCTCGGTTCAGACGATACACTAAGAGACTCTTCGATGCACTCGGTGCTAGATTTCGAGACACACGCTCAATGACTGACTATCAGCTCGCTAGACGAGGCACACTGACTGACTGCGGACCAGCAGGGTTTGCTTTCGGCTTGTGTTCGAGAACATTCATGGCTAAACTGTTAAGAATTCTTTCCAGAAGGTTCTCCATCTGTACATAGCATATCGCCAATTTTGTCACCAAATGGGGGATTTCTCGCCATATGCATAGACTCCAACTACTACGGATTCTCCGTAGTTTCTACGGAAATTCATGAAAAACTACGAGCTACGAAAAGTATGGAATAAAATACGGATTTTACAGAAACAAGAGCAGGAGAACCAGTACGCAAAACGGAACCAATTAATTCATCCGATGATTGGCTGAATACTCGTGTTATCATATATCACGTGTTGAGTGCGTTCCTAGTTTTGAAGAATTAGCCAATCGTAGATCAGTAACTCCAACCGTTAACGACTTATCAATAGTTCCACCCAATTGTCTGTCTCCCAGGTTCCTCGCTGATGCGTGTTTAGGCTGCATTCGGCTGCATTGTGTAGTTTACGGCGAGAGCTTAGCGTGTGTCTTGTGAACTGTGAATCAGGTAAAAGATTTTTAATCATAATGCTGCCTCGAACGAAGAAGCCAAAATTATCAAAGCAGAAGTTTAAAGATTCATATTCTTCAGAATTTCCATGCATTAAAGCGTCCGAAATTTCTGTGAATCACGCACACTGCAGTGTATGCAACAAAGACTTCTCAGTTGCTCATGGCGGAAAAGATGACTGTAAACGGCATGTGTTTTCTCAAAAGCATATAGAACTTGGCACCGTAAAATCTAAAGAAATAACAAATTTCTTAATAAAAGATGATGAAACAGATCCTGTAAAAGCCGAATGCTATTTTGTTCGTTTTTTAATTGAACATAATCTACCGCTTTCTGTTTCGGATCATTCCAAAGAGCTTTTCAAAGCAATGTTTCCGGATTCTGCCATAGCAAAAAAATTAAGCTGCGGTCATACCAAAACTGCTGCTATTGTGAAAACGCTTGCAGAAAATACTGTTGCTGATATTATAAAATCAGTGTGCAGTACATCATTTTCTCTAAGTACTGATGGAAGTAATGATAACAGTGATAACAAACTGTACCCATTGGTTATAACATACTACAGTAAAGAAAAGGGAGTGATAATTACTTCATTGATTTCTATTTTAGAATGCACGAATAATACAGGAGAAGGTATTTTTAATTGTATAAATGAAAACTTTAAAAACAAAGGTTTAGAATGGAAAAATTGCTTATCATTTTCTTCAGATAATGCTAGTAATATGATTGGAAAGTTTAAAGGTGTAGCATCATTTATCAAAATGCATCAACCAAGTATAATCACCCAAGGTTGTCCGTGCCACCTCTTGCATATAGCTGCAAAAAAAGCTACTGAAAAATTAATTGGCTCAGAAATTGAAATGTTGATAATAGATATATATTTTTACTTGGAGAAAAGTTCGAAACGGAAGCATAGCTTCAAAGTTCCTCAACAAATTTTGGGACAGAATGCAAAATCTCATAAAATTTTGAAATATTGCAGTACGAGATGGTTGTCTCTTTTAGAATCTATAACAAGGATTTTGGTACAGTGGGATGCTGTGATAAATTTTTTTGGAGATAAACCAGATAACAGTGAGAATGAAGGAAAGAGATTGCAATACATTAAAAAAATTTTACAGTCACCGACCACCAAATTGTACTTGTTATTTTTGAAAAATACTTTGCCTTTGTTTATAACAGTAAATATTAATTTGCAACAACAAGCTCCTTATATACATAAATTGAGAACTTTTTGAACTTTTAATGAATTTATTTGTTAGATTCGTAAAACCATCAGTAATTTCTAAAGAAAATGAAGATGTTACTCTAACGTCTATTCCATTTCAGAAGTATAGTAAACAAAAAGAAAATGAAAATTTAGTGATTGGTGCGGAAACAAGACTATATTTAAAAAATGCCAAGTTGAATGAAAGTGAAGTGAAATCATTTTTCAATTCTGCGCGAGCTATTTTTGTAACTGCATGTTCATATATAATTGATAAATTTCCACTGAGTGATCCATTTCTAAAACATGCTGAAGTTGCTGACATCAACTTGAGAACTGAAGTCTCATTTTCATCTGTTCTTTACTTGATGAATACTTTTCCATCCATTATTGATGAAAAATGTCTTAATCAA
This sequence comes from Stegodyphus dumicola, assembly GCF_044657685.1. Lineage (NCBI taxonomy): Eukaryota > Metazoa > Arthropoda > Arachnida > Araneae > Eresidae > Stegodyphus > Stegodyphus dumicola. The sequence continues at coordinate 139,649,266 of NC_140777.1, forward strand.
GTAGAAATTGAATTTTCCATGTATAAAGTAGATGATTTGAAAGAAATTGTAGATTTGCGTATTGATATAGCATGGGGAGAAATTGCCAAATTAAAAAATATGAATGGGTGTATTAAATACAAAGTATTGCCTTCTGTAATGCTTGCTGTCTTAATAATACCTCATTCAAATGCAGCTTGCGAAAGAATTTTTTCTATTGTTAAAAAAAATCAGACGGAATTTCGACCAAATTTAGGTCTTAAAACTCTTGAAGCAGTTTTGATTGAAAAAATAAATATGCAGGCAAATGAAGAACTGTGTTATAAAAAAACATTCTCAAAATCAGAACTTAAGCTTGCTAAGCATGCTACATATAAATCTTTGCATTCATAAATTATGCGTATTTTGTTTAATACTTATATGTATCATTCTTGGTTATTTAAATTTTATTTCCCTGTAGAAATCATATCCAGAATAAAGATATGATTTATAGCTTCTGATTTTTTCTATGATTAGTAGTGATTTGAAGTACTTTTTATTAGTGAATGCTTGAGGAGTTAAAAGAAAATTTCTAATTAAATGTGCATATAATTTACAAGGTATATTTTTAATTATTCAGTTTTATATGTATATGGATTTTAAATGTAATAAAATTGATTACAATTAATTATTAATTTAAAATTAATGAATGGTTAATTACAACATACGCTACGCGCACATTTTCAAAGTTGTAAAAATGTCGTTCGCGCGTTGACTACTGACAAGGTTTGCTGAAGGTTGGAGTCTATGCATATGTGGCAAACTTGCCTTCCCTTGCCATTTTATGGCAACCCTAAACTTGCTTTGTGGGGAAGCCATCTTACCGTGCCTGGACATTTCATAACAATATTTTAAACTTTGGGTTGAGAGCAGAAATTTTCTAAAAATTCTTTCTTGACTTTCATAAAAGCAATTGTATGACCTTCAAACAATTTTAAAACAGTGTGGAATATTTGGCATCTTAATGATTTTGTGTCGTATCTTTTCCAACATATGATCAGCTTTGTGTTTCTGATGTTAAAATATTATTACTGGTTATTATTAGAATAGAAAACATTTTTGTACAGATCAGTTTTATCATTTTACCCATTCTTGTAAAAACTTCCCGTCTCTTATAGTTAATGTATCTACATATTTTGAATTGCCTGGCGTTGCAGTGTATGCAACGTCGTGTCTTATGTTAAAGTAATATATCTGTCTAATGCACTGTGAGAAATCACTAATATCCATTTTCATTATGTTTTTAAATTTTGCTCTTACTGTTTTTGTCTTAATTGTCAGCTTCTTTTAAATTGTGTTTGTAAAGTATCTTCACACTCATCATTTTTAAGGTTCTGCAATAAGGTTCAACAATTTCTTTATTTTTCAGAATAATTTGAAGATTGGATGGTTCCAAACCACTACTATCCATTTTCATTATATTTTAAACTTTTGCTGTTAATGTTTTTGTCTTAATTGTCAGCTTCTGTAAATTATTTTTGTAAAGTGTCTTCACACTCGTCATTTTTTAAGCTTCAACAATTTCTTTATTTTTCAGAATAATTTGAAGATTGGATGGTTCCAAACCAGTTTTTTTAGCCTCTCTCCCTTTCTCCAAGTTTAGTCCTTTTGAAGAATTTAGTTAAGTAATTTTGTCTGGTCTTCCAAGGTTGAAAATTTTCGTTCTTTGTTCGACGTACTACTTATTAAATTAAAAAATCTTTAAATTCGACAATTTTGAAAAACAAAACGAGCAGCAGTGAAACTAATTTTAAATTAATATTAGAAAGAAAAAAAAAATTGAGTATGCAGTTGAGGAATAGAATGGATGTTAACAGTATGGCACTGATCCATGTAGTAACTGGTCTTGGTTGCATTTGTTAACATTGCATATTACTTACTGCATACAGAACAAAAGTGCAATTAATATAAATCTATGAGATATTCTAATACAATATGTAACAGCATTGAAGGTATAGAAACAATGTAGGTTGTTGTCCTCATTATGTGAAGATCTTGCTAGCAGCAAGAGTCTCTCAAGTTGAGAGTGTAAGGCATTCTTTAAGAGTATTCTTGTCTAAAACAATTTGCAGGCACAATTAATCACACCCTCTTAATTTTTCAGTTGTATTTTACTTCCTCTGATTCATTACAGTTGGAACAATATCAGAGGAGGAACAGTATTGTTACATGCGTACAGGTTTGTAACAGATTGAATGCACGATGGTCCGATGATAGGATGATAAAATTTATTTTATCAAAAGAAACACTTCAGAGTTCTGGAACTTACCACAGAAATAACCATACAGGTGTTCACAGTATCACAGAGTACATTTAGTAGTTACACCTCAAAACTACTAAGAACGTTAAACACAACGCAAGCAAAGCACATCTAAAAGGCGAAGCTTTCAGTACTCCAAAGTCACTCTGAACAGCTCACAAATGGCAACAACCAAAGGCACATGCTCTTTCCAGCCTTACATAGTTTTCACTTAACCGCGAAGATATTTTTAGTAGTTTCTGCTTCTCAAAATTACTGGAAGCCATATGAGGCTCAAATACAGTTACACATGAAATCAATTGCATTTACTCAATTAAGAGGCCGTTATAAAATTTCAGCAAGTTTGGCAACTTTTGGGGATTTCTCACCAAATTAATGAGATAGCCATTTACTTAATGTTAAGCATACTTACCCCTGTATTCCTCATTTTCCGGCTAGCTTCGCTTCTCCAGATTTTCATGTTACATTATACAAAAGAAGTGCAACAATTTTACATATCTATGTACAAAATTTGGGACAGTATCATTGGCCCATCAGATCATTGCATTTGTTTAGAATATATGTAACGTGTGGAGCCTAAGTGAGTTTTTGGTCTAAAATGACACCAAGGTATTTGACTTGCTTGGTCCAGGAGATATTTTGATCGTACAGTTTCAGAGTTGTATTCAGATCAATATTGATTTTTTGGTTTTTATTTTCCACTTGACTATCCAGGACTCTAGTGCGTGGATGTGTTCTTGTAATGCTTGTACAACTGCGGCCATTGACGCGTTTTGGTGGAGGGTTGTGTAGAATGTCATTCATATAAATTGAAAAAATGGTGGGTGAGAGTAAGCTCCCGTGAGGCAAGCCTGCAAGGGTTTCTCTGCATGTGGAGTAAGCTTGTTTATAACGAACGACAAAGTATCTATCGTACAGGTAGGAATTAATGAGGTTTATGATGTAATCTGAGAAATCCAGAGTGATTAATTTGTATGTGAGACCCTGTAGCTATACACAGTCGAAAGCTTTTGAAATGTCAAGAGAGAGGGCGCCAGTTATATGTCTGTTTTTAAGCCCATCAGCAATTAACTCTGTAACCCAATACAGTTGATGCATCGTTGAGTGTGTCTACCGAAATCCATATTATTGGGGAATCAGAATAATATTATCTCCAATGAAGTCTTGGATTCGTTTTAATATCACAGCTTTGGCGATCTTGCTGAAGGTAGAAAGCAGGTTAATCGATCTGTATGAGGTGGCACTGGAAGGATCTTTTCCTGGCTTTAGTATTGGTGCAGTCACTGCTGTTTTCCAATAGGTTAGAAAATTTTGAATTTTCATCATTGCATTTATTAACTTTGTGAATTTGCGCAGCATCTTTGGACCCATTTCTTTGATCACTTTATTGCTGACGTCCAATCCAGGGGGTTTTCTATTTTTCCTCTTCTTGATATAACTACTAACTTCCGATGGCATGATTAAGGGTGTGTTGTTAGTGTTTGTTCTTGAGTGGAATTGGGTAATGAGGGAAGACACTACGTGTTCTGTTTGTACGTGATGAATGTTGTGTGTACGAAATTGAGAAGTATAAATCTGCGATAGACTCGGCTTTCTCAAAATCAGTGTAGGCAATCCCAGAAGGACCGTTAATGGGTGGAATATTTGTGTTGCATCTTTTAAACTTAGAAACCGCATTCCAAACAGAGCATCTGCTGAAAGCGATTCTAAGTATCTGGCCCAGTCGAGTTGTGCATGTTTTTTTATAAGAGTCCTCACATCTTGATTAAGTTTATTCATGAGAGATTTATCAGCCAGGCATCTGGATTTTTGCCATTGTTTTCTTGTATGATTTCTTTCCCTTATTAGCTCTCTGATGACACTATTTTTAAATCTTTTTCTTCTCTCGTCTCTTTACTATTTTTCATTAATGCACTGTGCTATTCTTCAGTGAAATTTTTTGTGAAAGCGTCTAACTCATCTCTTATCTGTATTGTACTGAGCGTGTACTGAGTGTTACTTAAGAGTTTGGCATATCCTGCGCAATTCATAATAAGGGTTCTTCTGTGTGATGTACTGTAGGTATTGTTTTTGATTTCCATTATGACTGGGTTATGATCTGACGATAACTGTGACAAACTTTCAATGTAGTCAGGATTGGTAGTATACTTTAGAATGAAGAAATCAATTGTAGATGGTCTATCAATACCACAGAGTGTTGGTTTAACTGGGAGTGCTAGGTTAATGGGCAAATATGTGTATAATACGTCTGTGTTGAAGAATATCCCAGCAGTTCCACTTGTGTGCATTAAAATCTCCACCTATAATGACTCGGTTGTATTTATTAATAAAGTTTGCAAATCTGTCTTTACAGAATTTGCAGGCATGTGCATAGGGAAATAGGTGGAGATAATAGTGATTGGTCTTGATGTGTTTGGAGTGAGTGTTATAGCTAAGGCTTCTATGCCTAAAAGCTGTGGCAATTGTGCGATATGATGAGAAATGGAGCGCTTGATTAAAATGAGTAGTACTCCTCGTGAATTTACTTGGAGAGCATATCTCCCGGCTGTCGGTCGATCCCATCTGTGGGTAACATAGTTACAGGCTCTGAATGTGTTGTGGGGACCAAGCATATGTTCCTGAATGAGTAACATGTCAAAACAGAATTCGTGCATGAACTTTTTGAGCTCGTAGGCTTTAGGGAGCAATCCATTTGTGTTTCATGTAACAATTGTTAAAGATTGATTACTATTATTCAGATACATTATTAGTACTTTCACTTAGAATTCACAAAAAATAGAAACATTTTGTCCATACTAAAAAGCATTATGCTTAGGCATATATTTTTTAAATACATTATTCATAACAGAAATATGCCCACCAGCGCCCGAGCGGTAAAGTCGCTGAACACTGGTAGTTCGGTCCAAGGTTTGAATCCCACAAACGGGCTGGCTGCCTGGGCGTTTCCATGGTTTTCACCATGTGTAATGTGTATACAAGCCAGTTTGCCTTAGAAAGACCTCCACGAAGGCATCCCTCCCCTTAGGCAAATAGCCCTAGAGTGATTTGCCATGATTAAATAAACCAAACTAAACCAAACCATAACAGAAATATTTTGGATTTCAAAAATGTTATTTAAATTAGATATATGCTTAATAAAATTAGCAAATTCAGAAACCTTGACTTTTGTCAGTATTATTTTGCATAGCAGTTTTTCTATTAGCATTTTTGTTAGAATTGCCATTATTACTGGTCTGAGCATTAGATGGACTGTTATTCTGAGTATTAATTTGAGATATATTTTCAATTTCCTGCACATTTAGTGCATCAGAAGACGACATGGCGGGTTCTTTCGAACAGTTTAAAGTTAGGGTGCTCTAACTGTCTTTTAGCTATTTGGGTGTATGAAATTCCGTTTTTAACAGTATCATCTTTTCTATTCATGGTTGGTTTTTTTTTAGAGAATTTACTACAACCCCCGTAGGAGGCTGTGTGATTTCCATTACAGTTGCCACACCTTGGATCAGCAATTCTTCCTTTCATCGGGCAATCCAGTTTTATGTTATTCAGAACGTTTCACACGGCAAGGCGTGAAAAAGCAGTTTTCAAATGAGTGGTGCCAGCGTTGACAATTGTAACACTAGAGCACCTGATTTTTTGACACAAACTTTTCAATGTCTACAGAAAATAGCAATAAGTCTTTCACATGGTATATATTTTTGCCATTTTCATTTTTCACCATCTCAACTATGAATATTGGGGCTCTGGTCTTACGTCTTGTAAGCTGAGTAATTTTAGCAATCGAGAAACCTTTTTCGGTCAAAGCATTCACTATGTTTTGCTTATTAGTCGTCATTCCAGGTCCTGTTATAACTACTTTAATGGGTCGTTCATATTTGGCATTGATTACATAGTGTTCAATCTTTTTACTTTGGAATAATGCGCTCAGTACGCGGTGGTCTTCAGGAGTGTACGGTAAAATTTTCAACAGCTCTCTGTTAGCTTTACGTAGGAATTTAGCCTTAGTACTTTTTGATAATTTTTGCAGAAACTTCTCATGCGTATTGTCACTGGGATTTACCATAATGGGGGGAACAGCTGGTTGGCTAACAGTCGTCTGCTGCTGCACAGCCTGATTGTCTGGGGGAACCACATTCGTATCATTGCTTAGAACATTAAATTTATTAGCAGTAGGAATTTTCATGTTAATTTTATCAACTTTCTATTGCTTAGCAGTTTTAGTAGCAAGCTTGAAACCATCATTATCAACATTATTTGCATTCTAGTTAAACTTATGTTTATTTCTAGAATCTAACTTATTAATCTGGTTACTATTATCTGAAATGCTAGAAAAATTGTACTTACCCCTAATTTCCTCAGCTTGTGTCTTCATTTGCTGAATTATCTTTATCAAAGGAGCAGTAATTGTGTCATTATCCATAACAGCATGGTCTCGCCTAGTAATTCCGAACGGTGGCTCTCATGGTCTCGATCTCAGTATCCAGATTTTGGAGTTTCTGACGCGTAATTTCCAATTCAGAATTATTACTGTTCATATCCGTATTTAATCCATTATTCATATTAATAGCAGGTGTGGGCAGTCCAACACAGCTTTTGCAAAGAATAGCAGTATTAGGCACACTCTCATCCATATCATTGTCATCACCATCGTCCACACCGTTAGACTTATCCATCTCGGATGGCTCGTTCATGACAAGCGACCTACAAGCACGAAGATCAAGGACTGAATGGAGCCGTAGCTGAACAAATTACTACTTCTGCAATGTCGGAGCCTGTCGCCTCATAATCGCTCGAATACTGAGACCTGTGGGGGACCATCAACGTGAGATTATCTTTGTGTAGTCTGCCGCAAATAGTTAGTGAAGGTCATTCATTGCTGAAATATCTGAAATATTTTTGGCTGCTTTAAACAATAAAGTTTGGAATCATATTAAAAAGAATCAAAGTGAAAAAGAATGCATGAAGTGGGAAATTTCTTGATTAGAAGTGCAAGTTGTTACGAAGCGAATAACGATTCTAATGTGTCGTTCGACAGGCTAGTAATAACTTGACTATTCTTGTTCGAACTATATTTTGTTTAAACGAGTTTGCATCAGTGGTAAATTTGATCTTGATTTGGATACAAAAAATTTCATGACGATATCTTTCATTTATATTTAATGAAAGCACCAATATATATCACAGCAATACACATACATCGCAATGGCGAACCACAGTTACATAATGTAGAAAAAAAAAAAACAGAATTCCTTTGGCGCAACAGCGCCCTCTATCCTATGAAAAGTTCTAACACACCCCACCTGTGCTCTTTTAAGAGCACATTAAATTTACATATCACTAATATATTTAGATATAATCAAAAATCAATATGCACGAATTAATACTGAAAACTACATTGCAAATCAAATACAATACATGAAACAAACATATATATATAACTTTAAACTTCAAAAGGATAGATTAATTGGACGGGTCTTCGATAAAGTCCTTGAGAAGTACGAATCAAACATGAACGCACATACCCATCCCTACCTTTATAAACTTCTTCTATAATTCCAATAGGCCATAAAAATTTTGATTTCGTCGACCCCTCCAGCAATACAACCTCACCCTTTTTAAGATTCCTTTCAGGAGATGGATTTAGAAAAGTATGCACAGACCGTAATTCAAGGAGATAATTCTCCTTCCACTTTTTCCAAATTTGTTTCAAAAGATTAGTTTGATACAGTTTTCTCCTAGTCAAAGTCTGCCTGTTCAATGGTTCATTCCTGAAAAGGTCGGCGAAATGTACAGGATAAGAAATATTTTCTTGCCCTGGAAACAAGAAATGGGCAGGTGTAAGAGCTTCTGGCTCTTTTATTTCATTATGGACATAAGTAAGAGCTCTATGATTTAAAACTAACTCAATTTCTGATAGAATAGTCATCATTTCCTCAAAGTTAAGAAGTGCCCTTCCGAGAACCTTTCTCAAAGGATCTTTGATACTTTTCATAAGCCTTTCATAAAAACCACCCCACCAAGGCGCAATATATTGCCAAGTTATGCCGTTTATTGATATGAAATCTTTCAATTTTGAATCTATTATAATTTTTGCTAATTCTTTAAGAATTTCATTAGTGGCTCTAAAGCTCTTAGCATTGTCGGAAATGATAACTTTACAATTTCCTCTCCTAGCTAAAAGTCTCCTTAATGACAAAATAAAATTTTTTGTTGACATATTTGTGATTAATTCTATGTGCACAGCTCTAGTAACACTGCATGTAAATAATGTTATGTAAGCCTTTTGAGGCATATCCTTTCCTGATTTTATTAAAACTGGGCCAGTGAAATCTATGCCAGTTATAGTAAAAGGAGGGTTTTCAGTAATTCTACATTTAGGTAGTTGACTAGTTATTTGTTTAGCTGGTTTCAACTTATACTTTCGACAAATTAGTCAGTTACCTAATACTCTTTTTATAATTTGTCTACCTCGTGGAATCCAAAATCTAGACCTAATTTTGGCTAGCGTAAATGTAACTCCACCATGAAAAATTTTATTATGTTCTCGAATAATAATTAACTCTGTAAATTTAGACTGCTTAGGAAGAAGTATAGGATGAGCTTCATCCTTTGTAAACGCTCCTTGTTCTAACCTTCCTTTTATGCGCAATACACCACAACTGTCGAGAAATGGGGCTAAATTCGAAAGTGGAGAGTTTTTAGGAATCGATTTACCATTTTTAAGGTTCTGCAATTCTAAGTTGAACTCTATGTTTTGCTCATGTTTTATCCAGTCTATTTCAGCATTTTGAAGTTCTTCTGCTGTGAGGGGACGTGCAATCGTTTGTCGTTTTTGAAGTTTATTAACAAACCGTTTAACTAGTGCAGTTACTCTTAGTACTTTTAACAAACAACTATATTTCCTTAAATCTAAAATAAATTTCGAATTTTCTACCAAACAGTTATTTTGCACTGTACTTTCAAATTCTCTTTTTAGCTCTAAGTCTACGTCTGTAGATTTTAAGTTCTCTCTTTCAGTAGGCCAGTATTCAGGTGATTGGCTTAGCCACGGTGGACCGTGCCACCAAAGATGGTTTGTAGCTAAATTTGCTGCAGAAATTCCCCTGGACAAGATATCTGCAGGGTTATCCTTACCAGGGCAATGAGCCCAATTATTGGTATCTGATAAAGATTGAATTTCTTCTATTCTATTTTTTACGAAAGTTTTGTATTTACTAGCTTGTCCCTTAATCCAACATAATGTAATCATCGAGTTGGTCCAAAAATAAGTAGAAGTATTAAATTTAAGACATTTACTTACTTGATGGACAAATCTTGCGGACAATAAAGCTCCCATTAATTCCAGTCTTGGTAATGTAAGACCTTTCAGAGGAGCTACACGACTTTTAGAACAAATAAAACTGATACTTATCCTCCCATATTCAGATATAGCTCTTAAATACAATACAGTTCCATAGGCTAAAAGAGATGAATCTGAAAAAGAATGAATTTCAAATGAAATAAATTTACAGTTCAAATTTGAAAAATAACATCTAGGAATTTGGAGATCTTCTAAGTGTTCGATTTCACTGCACCACAACTGCCACTTGTGATCCAGTGACGATGGAAGTTTATCATCCCAGTCTATGTCATGACTCCACAGTTCCTGTAGAATGCACTTCAGCTTTATGATGAAAGGCCCAAGAAATCCGATAGGATCATAAATACGACCCACTACTCGAAGGATAAACCTTTTCGAAGCAGTTCCGTTCTTGACAAACTTTGATAATTCTTTTACGTTAAAAGATATACTGTCTGCATCTGGATCCCAAACTAGACCCAACACCTTGGATGGTGAGTCAAGTCCCGTACTTGAGCTCTTTTCCTCATCGATGTCGAACTCGTCATCTTTCCACAGCTTACGCAGTTCCATGGAATTGGTTTTCCATTTTCGTAATATCATGCCACATCTTTTGAGAATTTCTACACTTTCAGTCGTAATTTTCAAAGCCGCTTGCAAGTCTTCTTCTCCTCCAATCAAATCGTCGACATAAAACCATTCTGACAGTAATTTGCAAGTATCAGGAAATTCTTCTTTACATTTATCAAAATGATATTTCAGAGTTGCAGCTAACAAATATGGACTTGGTTTTAGTCCAAATAAAACTCTACTAAAGTTCATTTTTTGATATGAATTAAAACCGATATCATCAGTCCAGAAGAATCTAGTAAATTTTCTATCACTAGGATCGATCAAAATTTGTAGATACGCTTGCTTTATATCCGCTGTGAAGGCGATTGTATTTTGTCGAAACTTTAAAATCATTTCAAATAGATTTGGATACAAGTTCAGTCCTGTAAATAAACAGTCATTAATTGAAAGTTGTCCTCCTTCATGAGAAGAACCATCAAACACGATTCGAAATCGACTAGTAGATTTGTCCTCGCGAATGACAGCATGGTGGGGTAAGTAGAATGACTGCTCAGAATATGACACTTCAATATCTGATGACGAATTCTCAATGATACCTTCCTTACGATAATCATCAATGACCTTTTTGTAATCCTCATAAAAAGCTGTATCATTTCTAAATCTCCTAACCAGACCATCGAAACGTTTCCGAGCCACTTCTCTATTATTTGCTAATTTCTCCTGCATACCTGGTTTCCACGGCAACTTTACACAATATCTTCCATCTACGAACCCAACAGAATTATTAAATTCATCAAGTATCTCCTGTTCCACTAAAGTCAAACACTCCTCTTCCTTCTTTTCAATACCTAAACTTTCCAGTTCCCAGAAACGCGTGAGTTCAGCTGATACAGTGCTTTGATCACCTAAAACTAAGTTTACAGCAGCCATTTTACTCATATCACCACAATTTCCCTGCAAGGACCATCCAAGTTCTGTGTTTACAGCTACCAAAGATGTATTTAACCTTTCAAAACCTTTTGTCAACTTCCAATAAAAATCTATACCTATTAACAAGGAAATTTCATTATCATCTGACGCTTGATTATAACCCCACGTTAAAGTTAATCCCTTGGCTTCCATTTCAGTTCTTGTACGCTCATTCGGCAAATTAATCGCCGCCCTCGAAATTTCATCTGTTTCCAACGCCTGTATTACGACTTCATTTCCATCTAAAATATTTCGCAATCTCACTTCAACTCTGCAACATGTTTGCAACCTAGGATCCTTTGCTCCAAATGAATAAATCTTTAATGTTTCTGACCCTAGACATTTTAATCCCAACTTCATAGATACGTTTCTTTTAATAAAACTCTTCTCACTACCGTTATCAAACATTGCAATAACTGTACCTGACGATTTACGACCAACAATTTCTGTCCTAACACACTGCAATAAAATCACATTCCTATCATTTACAACTGAATTCGAAATAGTAGGCTGAATTTCCAATTCCTTTGGTTTTTCTTCTTCCGGTTTTGAATTAGATTTACACTTGCTAGAATTTTCAAATTTAAAACAAATAGCTTTGGTGTGTCTACCAAAGCAGAATGAACACTGTTTAGCATTACATTTTTTCACAAAACAGTTTGTGTTACAACATAACAGACATCTCCTTTCCTTAATTAATTTATCCCTTTTTTGTTGCACAGTCATGTTCTCACATTCAGTCTTACAGTGACCTTGACCACAGAATAAACAAACTTCGGAAGTTTTCGCCATAAATTCTGTTACTGACGCGTGTTGATTATTGCGACTCGGAGGGAAGTTTCATTTCTGATTTCGAAAATTGTTTTGTTTGTGTTGGTTAGAATGAAAATTATTGTATGAAGATACATTATTAGAATTAATACGGAATGCCTTTTCTCTTGCACTAATAGCATTGTGTAAAAACTTCATCAATTCCTGTTAATCATGACAATTATTTATATTTTGCTTAGAAAATTCAAGAGTCAATTCTCCTGGCAGATTTTTTAGTATTATGTTAGTCAGTATTGTTGTGTATGTTTCCGATTTGACATTTAATTCCTCTAAACATCTAATTTGAGTTTGGGCTTCAAAATAAAGGTTACGAAGGGCCTGAATGTTAGAAGCATTTTTTACAGGTGCCAGATTTAATAAATTTGAGCATTTATTAAAATGTCTCTTTGGCCAAATGTTTCAGAAATCAATTTAACAGCCTGTTTATAATTCTCTGGAGTAATTGAGAATCCTTTGATGCTAGCTAGGGCTTTACCACCTAATAACGACTTTAAATAGCAAAATTTGTCAACCTCAGTTAAATTAGAATTATTATGTACAGAATTCTCAAACTGATTCCAAAAATCTAAATATTCTGAAGGCTCACCATAGAATCGAGGAAGCGAAAGTTTAGGAAGTTTAGTTCTGTTTTCTAAATGCAAATTTTTATTTTCTACGTGAACATTTTCTGGATTTACTGTTTGTTCACCTGACTGATATGGAACTTTTCCAATTGATTTAATTTTGTTTTGCAACTTTACTTTAACTGGTATTATTTTTTCGTTATATTCATCTATTGTGTTAATTTCATCCTTAATTTCTTGTTCTTCTTTCAACAATTCATCAATGTCACTATTTAGTATGTTAATAATTTCAATTTTACTATTCAACTGTTCTAAATATGAATCACATACATCTATATCAATATCTGATTCATTCAAATATATGTTTATTTTTTCTACTAACTTTAAAGTTTGTTCACGATGTGTGTCACGCTTAGTTCGAAGCTTTAACAATTTAGCCATTTTCACAGTTTCTAGCAACAAATTTTACCCCTCAAATACTTTAACAATAAATTCTAATTCTAGAATTCTAAGAAAACAAACTGTAATTTTTAACAACAAATCACACTTCAAGCATTAACAACAAATTCTAATTATAAGAAAGCACAACATTTTCTTATTTTCAAATACCAATGCAAATATTCAGTAAATGCGAAACCTAAAGTTGTAAATTTTTACCAAACAAGATCAACAACATCAAATAACTTTACCACTTCAACAATTACAAAATATTCTATTCAACCAAATTTTCAACAAAACTATTTACTCACCTCACCATTACGATAATTCCCGGCGACAGCACCACATGTTACGAAGCGAATAACGATTCTAATGCGTCGTTCGGCAGGCTAGTAATAACTTGACTATTCTTGTTCGAACTATATTTTGTTTAAACAAGTTTGCATCAGTGGTAAATTTGATCTTGATTTGGATACAAAAAATTTCATGACGATATCTTTCATTTATATTTAATGAAAGCACCAATATATATCACAGCAATACACATACATCGCAATGGCGAACCACAGTTACATAATGTAGGAAAAAAAAAAAAAAACAGAATTCCTTTGGCGCAACAGCGCCCTCTATCCTATGAAAAGTTCTAACACAAGTAACAGAATTTTTATATATATATATTTTAGAATATTAGTTGGGCAATAATAGATGTAATATAAAAACTACACTGATAAAATATTTTCTCACTAAGTGTAATACAATTTTTCTGGTTTTAATGAGATATATGAGATCAAGACATTCATCCAGTGGTGAATATCGCACCAAATAATTGCTACTTTTATTTAATCTAAGTTACTTACATAATACTCTTCATAGGTTTGCTGTCATATGTAGAACTTTAAAATGTTTCTCAAATAAAACAAAGTAAGTTCTTGTTTCTATGTATCCCTGTATATAGATAGACCTTACATATTTTGAAAAAATTGCGTACTAATCATAAAAAGTACCATATAAAATCATAACCTAAAGTGTATAAGAGAAAAACTTAAATATTTTTTTCTAAAATTTATAAATTTATGAGAATTCTCTACCCTATGTAGACATTTTGTTAACTTTAAAAGCTTCAGATTTATACTATTTAAAAATTTATTTAGATGTTTTCAAAAAAACAATCTGCATATGTTTTTTATGATTTTTTTTATTATTTTATTTTTTAGGCTATTCATGGATTAAACCAGATGAAAATGTAGTACCTGCTTTTAGATCTACCGTTATTACTGAAAGGTTCAGTCATTTAATAAAGTTGGTTCAAGCATTGCATTTAGTTGATCCTCTAGATAAAGGATGGAGTGTTTTGCAAATTATAGCTACATCAGTGAAAGGTATTTTATTTTGATAAATATAAACATGGCAATTTCATGAACAAGGCAAATATTATTCAGGACAAATTATTGGATTCAAATATGAATAGCTGCCAACTCTCCCAGTTTTTAAGTTTTAGCTTCCCCAAAATATATGAATTTATTGAATTAATGAAATTTAAATATGGAAAATTCCATTCCTCCACCTCTAATGATTTTCAGAATAAATTATTAAATTTTATTTCATTTGAAATGTATTTTTTTCTTATTACATTTTATTGATGTCTGTCTCAGTAAATGTCATTTGATCTGAGTTATCTTAATCAGCTATAGACATCTGTAGATTTTCGTATGAAGTTTTAAGCAATGTTTAATCTGTTAATATCTGTATTTGTTTACTTCAGTAAATGATACATTACTAAGTTTATGAGCACAAATGAACTGATAAGTATAAAAATTCTTTCACTTCTCAGTAAAAAGTAAGAAAATTTTGAAAAAAAAATTATGCATAGAACATAAAATTTAGAAAATTCAATTAAATGCTAGTATCTTTAACATCAGAAAGGAATTACAAATAGTTCAATAGTCTGAACCGTGCATTATAAAGTGAATTAAAGTATTTTTAAAGAATCTTTGACGTGGTGGTTCTGCACAATTTGTTTTTAACATTTTAGCATTGACAGCTCATAAATAATTTCATTCAGGATTAAATCTTAGAGGTAGTGAACAAAGTATTTTAGTGGTATATAAACTTGAATGAAGAAAACATGTTTTGTCATTTTTTATGCTAAATTTAATAATGGGTTTAAAAATGTCCACATGTACATTTTCATAAAGTTGTCTGTGTCATGTTAGATGTGGTGACTCTAAGTGAACTTGTGTTTACTCGCCAACTGTGTATCTGTATCTCTAACTGTAACGACAACAGAGATTCTAAACAAAAAAAAAAAAAAAGAAGAAGAAAAGAAAAACACTTCACGTTCTCATCATTGCTGCAGTTGGTTGCCTTTTGCCCTCTGTCACAGTCATCTATGTTAATTTAATGTGTAATAGTAATGATATGATTAAAATTTTATTATTTAAAATTGATCTGTTACTTCATGTGTCTACTTTTCATGCAAAAATCTAGTAAAGCCTATATATGTATTTATTGTTATATCCAGTAGAGCAACTTGCAACAAATGATGGTGACATCTCCTTACTTGGAATGAATCGAAGAAATTTACAATGTAGACAAGAATTTCTTCTATAACAGTGTACTGTAATAGTGTGTGAAATGCAATTCAACCAGTATATTTTTATTATTGTATGTATTGAATTGCTTTAATGTATCCGTCAGTGATCATGGTCCAGAAATATGCGAGTGGATATTTTTTGTGCATCAAGGTGATTTGTGATATTTTGTACTTTTTTCTTCCTCAAATTGGATATTATCAGTGTGCATTCGTTAAGAGGGTGAGTTGTTGTTGTTTTTTCCCCTTGTGTATTTTTCATGCTGTAGATCATTTGAACCCAGGTCCTAATGTTAATTATTTAGTTCTTCACAAATACTGCAATAATATTCCTGAACTGTATCATTTTATTGTTATTGGTATTATCACAATGAATGCTGGCAATCTTCCAACCACTGATTATAAATAAATTACTTATGTTTCTACGAAATTTTCCCTAGTTTGCCATATTGACTCCATTTGTGGGTTTTTTTTTTTTTTTTTTTTTTTTTTTTTTTTTTAATTAGATGCCCAATTCAAGCTCCAGGGGCACAAAGTTTTGTACCACAATTTCTGTCTTCAATGCCAAGGTTCTGCGGTCAGTATGCTGGATAGTTCTGAAACTTCCCTCAGATACCAAATACAAGGAATTGAAAAATAGATTTTAATGTCAGTATAATGAGGAGTCTTACTAAAGCAGCTATTACAGGATTTGCAACTTGACGATAGGTGTCCAACTCGGTTATTATCAAAAATGCAGGAAGTTGCTGGTGATCCAATGTTTTACAATCAATGTGGCTCAACCATTTCCTGAGTAATATCCAGGCTGTTCTTACCACTATTAACGAGAAACTACATAAGTTGGCCCAAATAGCAGACAAAATTCATGATGTCCTCCAGCCACAAGCAATCAATCAAGTTCAGCATTCCAGTGTTGATATTTCATTGCTTCAGCAATGCATCCAGGAATTATCATTCAAGTTGCAGCCTTACAGACAGGATTTCGGTATCGCCCTAGAACCCAAATAATAGGTAATACCAATGCGTGCAGTTCAGTAAGCAAAAATAAATTTGTTTTTATCACCTCCAGTCTGGTAATATAAATGTAAGCCTCCATGAAAATTCCAGCAGACCTCTTTAAACTGAGTGACAGAGGCTAGTGTATTAATTGATACTTAACTTGTTGTAAATTGTCAGGTATGCACCTTTCTCGTTGATAAAGGTTCTGACATTTCAGTCAAACTTCCTTGTCTTGCTGAATCGAAATGGGCACCTGGATGCTGCTAATGGACCAAAAATTGCAAGGTTTTGTTTGCATCGCAAATGTCAATGGCCATTTTTCATAGTTGCAGTTTCGCACCCAATAATTAATGCAGTGTTTCTGCAAAAATTTTCTCTTTTGGTCAACATTTAAAATCAATGCTCATTAGACTCAATCACACAATTGTCCACTCTAAATAGTATCAGAAATTGCACTAATTTTGGAATTGAATTAATTTTCAGTAATTTTCAGTATCCTAACATCTTCCGCTTGGTAACCAGCAAACCAACTGCTGGCCATAGTTATTGTACATAGAAACCACTGTGCACCAACCTTTGCCAAAGCAAGGCATTTGCCTCCAGAGAAATTAATTGCTGCAAAATAGCAATTTAAAAAAAAAAAAAAAAAAAAACATAATTGGCTTTTTTTGTTGTGACTATTGACATCTTAATGAAGTTACTTTTCCTGATAGATACCTGTTTCCACATTTTCAGGACTGCATGCAAAAGGTATTTTGTACATTAGATTTGATGTGTGCTTATATTATATTCCAGTCAATCCACCTGATGTACCAAAAACTGCTGTCATAACACCTTTTGGATTCTTTGAATTTCCAGTTATGATTTTTTAGTTGTGTAACGTCATGCAAATGCTTATGCATTTTACAAATGAAATCCTTTATGATAAGATTTTTGCTAGCCATATTTCGATGATACTCTTGTAACCTCGACAAAGGAAAATCAGCACCTTAAACACCTGCATTTAATCCTTGACTTATTTGGCATAGTTCTCAATCCATTAAAATGTATTTTCAGGAAATTGTTCTGCACAATCCTTAGGCATGAGGTTTTCCCAGAGGGTGTTTGTCCACTTAGGCTGCACTCAGATGGCGGCATAAAGAGCATAGAGGCGTAGTCATAAGGGCATAAAATATAGGAATTCTGTTCACACTTGCGAGAACAGGGTGTAAGCCGTGGCCAATGAGAGAAGCTAAATTTGCGCATGCGTGGATGTGTCTACAACTTTCCCGCATTCACTCTGCTTGTTTTGTGACAGCAAAATCTTCTTTAGAATGCCGCTTGATTTTAGCTTCGCTCTGATTGGTCGACGGTCCCAAACTCGGCATAAAGTTGAAAACTTTTAACCCTATGCCACGAGCCCTAAACCAGATTTTGTGACGTAGCACAGACTGGGTTGCCTTGGCAACGGAGCTCGGCTTTAACCACTTATGCCCCCATCTGAACGAAGCTTTAGTGGCAAGAGTCATTGCAATGCAAAATTTCCAAGAGCCAAAAACTGTCCAGGAGTTCCGTCATTTTCTGGCCATGTTAAACTTTTATCGTCACTACCTTCCACATGCCACTGCAGAGCAGGCACCTTTGCACACATATTTAATCAGCAGCAAAAAGAAAGATACGCAGCTAATTATTTGGTTGGCCAAATCTCATGGAACTTTTGTACAATGTAAGAATGGCCTAGCATCAACAACAATCCTTATCTGTCCTTCTGATAACTATGAGTTTTATAACTGTTTTCATTTATGATATAGCAATTCTAATACCAACAGTGTATTTACTTTTGTGTGGCATACAAAAACAACTTTACACCTTTAAAATCCATGAACCATACCTGTGTTGTGTGAGTATCAGCACATCATGATAAGTCAAACCCTATTTAACCACTGTTACTGCTTGAGCCCTATAATGTCATCAGTTGTTACTCATGCTGTGTATGGTATCTTTTGTCATTTCCATAGCTAAAATTCATTAAATCAAAAGTTTTTAATTTTATTGTGTAAATTTTAATATTTACTTTGTTATTGATTTAATATGTAGCTGGGTAGAAAAAAACATACTGCTCTTTCTCTTACGTGTGACTCAGTGTCTCAGTGACTGCGAAAAATGGAAAGCGGTATCTGTATAAAGTAATGAGATCACTGAATAAAAGAAAAAAAGAATGTCTTTTAAAACTGTGGTGTACAAGTTTGATGCAGAAGTCTAGACTATCAGTATTCTTCTATAATTTTAACATAGATTAAATAATATACAAATCAATTTAGTTGATGGTGTAACAAATAATGGTATTTATTTTCAAGTCACCATGCTATAACTTAATGTTTTATTTCTGTATTGATTTATTTTGTTATTAAAAGCATTTTCTTCCCTAGATTTGTTATCTGAAGAATTGTCACACTATATTAAAGGTATGCATTATTTTTTTCAGTCTCTTTTTCTTTTGTCGTAAGTTTTATTTTCCAAATTGTAATGCTGTTTTATTTATGATCAAAATGTCTTCAATTACATTGGTGTCCAAAATTATCTTTAGATGCAAAAAAACTTGGGTTTCTTAATTATCTCTTTAAAAAACCAAATTCATTGTGAGTAACAGAGGATCATTACATATAAGCTGAGAAATCAAATGTGAATATGTATATATAATATATATATATATACAAGGTGATTATAATTAAAGTTTAAATTTCAAAACGCTATAAAAAAAGAACCACTGATGAAAATGATGTGAAATTTGAAAGGAATGTTATTGAAGAAGGCGGAAAGCGTATGGCAGAAGAAAAAATTTGGTTTCAAAAGTTAGCAACAGATAGCGCTGAAAGCGGCAGAATCATGACGAGAAATGATTTGTAAAACAACGGCTAAGGTGGAAGTTACACATTAAAACGCATTGATAAATTAGAATTGTTGAATACTTTTATTTGCAGGACTGTACATATCACATCGAAAGGGACAAATCGGTTTCAAGAGTTTTGCGGCGACATACCGCATAAGAACCATTCATAAAAGAAGTTCTGAACTGTCGCGAGACTGGCGCAAAACAATTTCAATATGGTGTCCGCCGTTGTGTGCAACAAGTTGAAAGCGACAAACAGCATGTTCCACAACGAATCGCAGTGTCTCCGGGGTGATGTTCAGAATGTGTTGCGAAATGCGTGCCTTTAATTCTGCTAAATTTGCAATTGGAGCACGGAACACAACATCCTTCAGATATCCCCACAGCCAGAAATCACAGAGTAAGATCAGGTGATCAGGACAGCCAGGCTGTAGGGAATTGACGGCTGATAATTTGAGCATTTCCGAAATGGCGCCTCAGCAGCTGCTTCACAGGATGTGCAATGTGCGGAGGAGTGCCATCTTGCATAAAAATGATTTCATCCACACATCCACGCTGTTGCAGAGCTGGAATCACGTGGCTGTGCAAAAGAGACGCATACCTCTGACCAGTGACGGTTGCGGTAACAGGACCGGAAGCACCCGTCTGCTCGAAAAAATATGGTTGTAGGATGAATGATGCCATAAAGCCACACCATACCGTGACCTTTTCAGGATGAAGTGGTACGGGGTGTGTTGCCAGTGGATTTTCTGTTGCCCATATTCGACAATTCTGGGTATTCACGTATCCTGTCGGATGGAAATGGGCTTCATCTGTCCACAAAATTTTCCACGGCCATTCATTATGCACTTCCATGCGAGCCAGGAATTCTTAACGCAAACGTCTCCCTAGCTGTCAGGTCAGGCGGAAGCAACTCCTGCACATGGCCAATTTTGTACGGATAGCATTTCAGGATGTTTCGTACAATTTTCAGCACCGTGCTCGTAGGCCTGTCCAATGTTCGGGCAAATCCTCGTGCACTGCACGGTTGCACACCACCGGCCGACCCCTTCTGTAATGCTGTGGCCACTTCTTCAACTACCGTCGAATGCACTCGTTTTCTCCCTCTACCAGATTGCACATCAAACAAACCTGTCGTTTCGAATTTTTGCATCATTTTCTTTAGACCTACGACACTTATTGGACCAACGCCTTCTTTTATACCCTTCAGTGTCCTGAATTTTTGCAGAGCTACTCTTGCACAATCATCATTCTTGTAATACAGCTTTACCAGCAGAGCGCGGTCCTGCAGTGAAACACCCACGGCGAACGTCTGAGACGCGAAATTAGGAACAGCCTGGTACCTGGCAGCTTTATAACACTGAAATTTAACTAACATTTTAATTTACGTCTTCTTCCGCTTGCATCGCCATCTGTTGCTAACTTTTGAAACTAAATTTTTTCTTCTGCCATACGCTTTCCACCTTCTTCAATAATATTCCTTTCAAATTTGACGTCATTTTCATGAGTGGTTCTTTTTTTATAGCGTTTTGAAACTTAAACTTTAATTATAATCACCCTGTATTATAATTACAATATAAATAATATATAACAATATAAAAAAATGAGGGGGCTCTTTGTGTAAAATGGATTCTAAACTATTTTTGCTCCAATGAACAGAAATAACTCAATTCCTCATTTTGATTAATTGGTAGGATAGATTCACATTTCTAATACTGTGCAGTTTTCAAGCTAAAAAACAAAATAAAAGTGAATAATTCAAAATAATTGCATAGCTACATCCCCTATGTCAATTTAAACAGGCCCACCTGCGGCCGAGCGGTAAAGTCGCTGAACACTGGTTTCATCAGATCTGTTATTTACTGAATATATCAGGCCTATGATTATAAAAAAACTAACGCACCACAGTCTACCCATGGCTACATCAGCTGAACACTGGTAATAATTGAAATCTCATTTTCTCACATATTCTAGGTGCACATCCAGTATCTGTTTATCTTCATGCAATAGCTGTAGGAGGTGGTATATTCCAAGTTTAACTGTTTTTTAAAACATGTACTTTAAGTCTAACCGATTTGCTTACACATGTACTACAGTTAAACCATATATTAAAAGTTATTTGTATAATAAATATGGCTTTATCTCCTGTCTTCAATACTGTTATGCTTTTAATGGCCGTCAGTGTTTTATGATTACAACAGTTATTTATATTAATGTTAACCCCCCCCCCCAAAAAAAAAATATTAAATCATTGTGGAAATCTACAAATTAGAGAAACTGCAATTATCATTTTCTTCTCATATTTGATCTAAGGCAGAGGTTCTCAACCTTTTGACTAATGCGTACCATCTAAACATAAATTGAAAACCTTTAGTACCAACACCACTCTTGAACAAAGCTCAGATCGCGTAAATTTACAAGTGTTAGAGAAAAAAATCAGGATGTTGGGGTTTTAATTTTTGAATTTAATAGTTAAAAAATACTTTGCTTCTTTGCTTACCACCGGTTGAGAACCCTGATCTAAAGAAATGCCCCCATGTTGTTTAGATTCATCCACACTCATTCTGCAAACTAACTGTGGCGATTTTTACATTTGTGTCCATTAACAGTCATATGGTAAGTGCATTAACTGTTAATATCAGTAGAACATATTCGGTGAACTGATGATTTTCATACTTTTTCTCAAATGTACACATATCTACTAATAATTTATTCATAGTAAATCATTAACAGAAGATTTTACTCTTTGATTTTGCTTATTACACATTTACCTAACTTGTTAGCTTTTATGCACTTTTTTAACATACATGTACACGTAAGTTCACATATTTCCTAATTAATATTTCTTTCCCTTTATTCAGCATTTCCTGAAAAACTAGTATTGCTGTTTGGTGTTTGTTATTAATTTTTCATTAAAATGCATGCATAAGTTTTTTTTTTTTTTTTTTTTTTTTTTTTTTTTTTTCTCCTCAGAATTTTACTTCTTATGATGAATAAGCACTATTTCCATCAAGTTGGAAAATTTGGATCTAGGAAAATATAAATTTTTTCCAGTTTTATCACACATCATTCTTAATCTCAAAACATAGCACATTATTTCAGAGACAATTTTGATTAAAATCTGTGCAAATAACATCAACAAGAGAAATTACCTAGCTGTGTCTAAGCAAATGTTCTGTGGTACTTATTTATGTAGGTATAATATATTTATGATATATTTTATTATAAAGATTAAGAGTTTTACTAAACATGCATCACTATTGCCTAGCTCCATAATTAAAGCCACAAAACATTTGTATGCTAATCTCAGGCAGTTCATGGCTGGCTTGGTCTTTCATGTATTTTCTAATCGGAAAAGCAGATATGAGACAAATATCATTTAATAAGATAATCTACATGAGAGCATCTCTCAAGCAAAATACTTGCCAGAATTAATTACCTTTTAAAGGTACATTAAAAACATGATGTTATGAAGAAGAGAAAAGTTCTACAAAGCAAAAGAAAAAAAAAAAGAAATCTAAAGTACAAATTAGCAGGAAATCCAGCCTTAGTCCTATGAAGCTTTATTATAGCATTATTAGATTTATCGCTTTAAACTCTTATTAATTTACTCAGAAATTTTATATTCTCATCATTAAGAAAAATTTATTGTTTTAATATGTTTTTATATGGCTGCTTCATTTTACACAATATATTACTTTATGAAGCCAAATAATAGATACACAAGCTTAATATATATATAAATATGTAAAATATTTTATTACATATTTATATTATTATTATATTTAATAATAAGTTAAAAATCAATTGTGTAAACCATGTTTTGAAATTTTAATATATAATTAGGTGCTTTATTAGTGTTGGAAACAAGATTTTGTAAATAATTATTTTCTTTTCACAAGACATGCTGTATTTTTGTGTTAAATTTGGCTGATATTTTCATGATGTTCACTGAGCACTGCTACTAAAGCATTAATTTTATATCATTATGCACAAAGGCAAATGGTATGAGGACAACTAAATGGTTAGTCAATAAGACAGTGATTATTTCTGGTGTTTTTTATTAAATCAGATCTGTAGATTTCATAAGCATAATAAAATCTGAAATAGAGTTAATAATTTATCACAAATCAACCTGACTGCTTTATGTAATCTTAAACAATGGAGACTTATGGAATGGCCACTTTAATGAGGAAGTACTGAGTGTCTAATTTTACAGCTGATATCACTCAAAACAGTTTTATGTATTTTATCATGCACATGAAGTATATCATGATGTAAAATTTTTGCCCAACAAGATGATAATGTAAATCGAGCCTCCAGCAATGGACACTTCACATTATCAGATACACCCCATTAATAGACAGTTGCTTATTTCCTTGATTTCGAAGCAGAGAACCATTGTACACATACCTAGTGATCCTGTAACTGTCCAGTAGCGGGTGGTTTTACTATACTTCAATTTGTTATAATGAGCGTACATGATGCCATTAATTATATCCTCAATGATATCCCTGCCACTACGAAAAGGAAAAACTGCAGTTGCTTATCATAGTGTCGAACTTAATTTCCCATCTGTGAAAATATTAATTTGATCGGTGCAACTCTGATATAAGCCCTAATTTCACCAAATGTGGTGATATGTGTTCTGCACTGGTTTTTTGGCGCGATTGCGTGTTGTATGGCAACCCTGTTCACATTGAAAAATCTTTCGCTGGAGTTCGTTGGTTCGTGTCATGCTCTGTGTCTGAGAAGCTAGGGGGGAAAGATAAAATGGTGGAAGTTGTTGAAGTTCGGCAAAAGGAAATATCGTCGTGGCCATCGTGTTGAGGCGTAGTGGGTATTTGGAGGTGTGGAAAGAGGGTCTTGAAGATTATTTTTAGTGGCTGTACATGATAGAAGTAGGGATTTGTGATTATTTGCTATTTTATTTATTTGTGAACCATAGTATGAATTTTCTGGATAATGTGTCTGGCTGTCATATAAATAAGATAGCGATTACGTGGCGGCATGTTAAAAGCGGTATGAAATTGGTATTTCTGCTGTTCGAAAAAGCATTAATTCATGGTAAGTGCATTTTATTTTATTCTTGTTCTTATTTTGTAGAATGTTATTGTACAGGGTATTCTTTGAAATTTATTGTTGTTATGTTAATTTATTAAAGCGAGGTGTGCGTAGTTTGTAGATTCGTTCGTTGCCTATATTGTGCCATTCGTAGATGCTTTTTTAAGTTAAAACATATCAATGTGTACATGGACTCTTGTCAAATAATTTTGGTTAGAAACTTTACGGTTTTGTTTTCTAAATTTTTTGTTTTTGTGTTGGATTTTTAGCTTAAATTATGTGTTCAAAACGTGGTTTTTGCATTTGCGAAAACCGTGCTTTTGGAGACATTTTAGGCTTACAGTTCGAAATGTAGACAAAAAATTTAGATAGCAATATGGCAGCGTGGAGTTTCTCGCCAAAAATGTTTGGCGACTTGAGGATGCATATCAGAGTAGTTCCATATGATCCAAGACACTCTGATATTGATAAAACAAAGGATCATGCACATATTTCACGCGAATATAATTATTTTTGCTTTGTATATATTGCTAATGTTTACTTCAGGATAATCTGGCTATTTTGTAATTGTAAGTCACTTCGTTTTTTAATTGCAATCTACTGGTGCGTGGGAAGAGTATAAAAGAAAATCAGGGAAAGTGCAGAATCACACACTGCTTGGCGCGTTTTTAAGAATTGCAAAAAATCGGTTCCATCAACCTATTTTCACTTAAAAATATTCCAAAAATTGGACAAAAATGGCATTGCGCACTCCCTTGAATTTATCCATGTACACATTGACCTATTTTCATCTAAAAAGTCAAGTAAGTAAGTATTGAAAGTAAAGAAAATTGACAAAAATCAAATTCTTCTAAGTAAAAAGCCAAAGTAATAGACATCATGCTGATAAGTCCAGGCTGATGCAAACGTTGATGCACCATACGAGCACATAATAGGCATGCTGCAAACATGCCCATTTTCTGACTAATGGTCCGTGATGTGGTTGTAAATTTCACAGGGCTAACCTCACAGTATGTGTGTCCTCTCGGGCGTTAGTCGTAGATGCATGCTGTTCAGTATAATCCTCAGCATTCCATTGATGCCATATTCGCATAACAGTGGTTGGATGTCGACTAGTACAACGGGCGATATCACAGAACGATAATCACACTCTCGATAGGCAAAACTCCTGGCTCTATCGAATTCCGACACTTGCTGGTA
Organism: Stegodyphus dumicola; assembly: GCF_044657685.1. Classification (NCBI taxonomy): domain Eukaryota; kingdom Metazoa; phylum Arthropoda; class Arachnida; order Araneae; family Eresidae; genus Stegodyphus; species Stegodyphus dumicola. The sequence continues at coordinate 139,674,979 of NC_140777.1, forward strand.
AGCATTTCAAATTATTATTCAAGGATAACATGATATTCTGAGCAAATTCCAACTTACAATGTGCTTTCTGAATGACAAATCCACTACAAAACTTTTTGAAATTATTAATTCATCATGCCAAACTCTACCTAGAAATATCATAATGACTGTTTCCAAGTTTTTGAATGCTTGCTTTTTTCCTGTTATTCACATAACTTAGTATGCAACTGAATACCCACATCCAAAACTAAAACAATGTTTTTTGATACATTATTGGTGACAAAGTAATATTCTAGTTTGTCTTTTTGTATCTTTTTAAAAGGCGGACATCATCAGAAGTTGCTCTATATTTTTAAATGATCGAAAACAATACTCTTTTTCAGAATATCGGTTATTACTGTAAATATTAACAGTCCTCCATTTTATAATTTTGGTTCTAGAAAATATTAACATACCAATGAAATATTAAAAGATTAACTCTTTCGCATCGAGAGACAACCAAATCTGTTTTCAACAAACATCGAAAATGCCCGTGTTTACGAATTTGTCTTGGAATAGTTTTCCTTTCCCCCTTGCTGCTCTTGGAGGTTTTTCTGGGGTTTCTTCCATTGTGTGCAGTTTCACCTTAGGGCCGGATTCCACCTGCAAACGTCATTGCACTTGCGAATGTCAATAGCTTTCTGTATTTCTCCTTTATTTGTTTCAAAAGAATGATTGACATGTCTTTTAACAACTCGCGAAACCAATGAGCCATACACTAACAGGGAGGGGAAAGAACTAGGTAGAAAATAAACGAGGCGTTGGGGCGGTTTGCCGTTGCCTGAATGAACGGGCGTTACGGACGACTTCGATGCGAAAGAGTTAAACCGTTCTGCCAAAAATTTTCAAAAATACAAAACCAGTCTTGTTTTATTATAAAATAAATTTAAAAAAAAATCCCTTCATGTCACCCCCAAAATTGAATCTCTTATCTTAAATCAAAAATCTCTTACATTATCTTACAACTTCTAATATTTGAATATCTAAAGTACAATAATAAATACTTTTATGCTCCAGTAACGAAATTTGATTTAATCCTAGTATCCGTTGCACAGGGGATTTGGCTATTTTTGGCGACTTTATGATGAGCAGTAAAAACGGGACATGTACGATGAGTAGTAAACTGGTCATTCAAAGAATATATATAGTTATATATAGTATATATTATGTATGTACACACATAGTATATAGACGTTCTTTGGATCATTTTTGGTGTTGGCGATAATTTTCAAAATTATGCCAAGGTTGCACCGTATACTAGGATTTTACCCGAAATTTTTTTTTACATATTTATATATTTCGTTTGAGGAAATTAGTCTTCCTAGTAAATATATATTATGCCATCCAAATAAAATACTTCAAGCATTATGTCTGAAGAGCTTTACGTTCTATATTCTTTAACAGCTGTACCTTTTTTTTAATTCGGAATTCTATATGCATACAAAATTTATTACGTTTTATACAGCACTTCTTCGGAATCCATGCAATCGGCCTGTCACGTAACCAAACAAGTGGCGTTATTACATAGCAAGTCGATCAGCCAATAGTGATTCAGCATTTTCTCAGCAGGGGGTACAGTGAGTACGTTTTAGGAACATGCATCCTAAACTCCCTGAAAATCAATACAGTGCTTCAGATAGAATCTGAAAGTTACCACATTCCTTGTGTTATTTGCCAGTGCTCTCTTAAAACTTAGATCCTCGCTTGTGTTTTAAATTCACTTAATTTGCATTTCTAATGAAATAAACAAAGAAAAACTGTAGGAAAGATTCAACATAAAAATATAATGTGTTAATTAAAGTAAACCTTATTCATATTCATTTATAATACAAAATAATACAGTGCAATAAAATTAATGCAGTGCTTCATGTAGAGTCTACCACATTCCTTGTGCTATTTGCCAATGCTTTCTCAAAACTTAAAATCCTCACTTGTGTTTTAAATTCACGTAATTTGCATTTCTGGTGAAATTAACAGAAAGAAAAAGTGTAGAGAGAATTCAATGAAAAAATATAATGTGTTAATTAAAATGAACCTTATATATATTCATATTCATTTTTTCAGTTAATATGTTACGAAACTGTATGTGTTATATATATATTATGAAGCTCAAAGCTTAAATAATTTTTTTCATTAGTTTTTCAGAATTTTCTTTTTTTGGCATGTAATAGTAATTTTGGACATTACTGCATGTTAGTAGCAGTAGTAGCATTTTGTTTGTCTTTAACTAACATTTTTTTCCTTATTCTTTAATTATTATAAAGCAAACTTGGGCTTTATAATAATTAAAGAATACGGAAAATAAATAAATAATAAAATTATTAATTTTCAGTATTCATAATAAATTATATTCCATTATATTCATAATAATATAATTCCAGTATTCTGAATTTAAATATCATATATTTTAAATTTTTGCATAATTTTGTCAACATTAAACTTGAGTTTTTAGCTGTATAATTTTATTTCCTATCTTAATAGCTAAAATGTGTATATTTCATTGATCAGCAACGTGTCTGCTAAGAGTACATGTTAAAAATAGATTTTGCAGTAATGTGCAAAATGTAAAGTTTTTAGTTGAAATTTGTCTCATAAAACTAGAGCACTTTATGTAAAAATTACTTAAAGTTAACATGTTTGACATAATCACTCTGTGGTTTCATGATTTGTATTCTGATTAAATGTTAGAGTTCTCCCACATGCAAATACTCTTAGATTGCTTATAATGCAAAATAATCAGAATCATTTTTGGGTTAAATTTTATTGCAAATGAGAGAAAGGTGATTAAGATACTCCTGCTGCCAGCTCATTTCCATTTATTTACATGCAAAGATAAAACTTCAAAGATGTTAAAATTTTCACTTTCAATAACTTTACCTACTTGACTTTAAGTAGGCCTGTGAAAGTGTTACCCAAATAATAATTAGGGTTTTAACTAATTATACAATAAATTAAGAATTCCCACTTTTAACATATATATATTTGATATTATTGATTAGCATCTTCAAAAATCTTTTGTAAATTTGCTACCAATAATCTTTAGATTATACATTTTTAATTCTCATAATTATAACTGAATATTTGTTACATTCTGCTCACAAGAATTCTTTTTCCCCCCTCTCAGATTTAGAACTTGTCTACAATCAGTATATGATTACATTTTTAAACGAAAAGGAAGTCAATCTTGCATATGAGCTTTTTCGATCTATGTGTGGTCCACTTCAAACCATTTTGAATGTTAAATCTGACGTAATCCGAGGTTTAATTGTGTCATTAGCTGAGAGTGGTATGAGACACGAGGCTAAACGCTTGTTTATGCTTCATGTTATGATCTATCCTATTGAAAAGGTAAGCTTGGTTGTGTCTTAATTTTCATATAGTGCAAAATCTGTGTCTTTTGATTCTGAACTATATTGTGTATAATAGATTGAGATCCTTTCTTCATGCTTAAACTATTTTAAAATAGTAAGTGTTAAATTAGCTTATAAAATCTGAGTTGCTATTGCTCTTTTATTCATATTAGATTTTGACTGCATATTTTGTGTCTGCTCATTATTTATTATTTCTAATGATATCCAATTTAATTTACATCTTAACTGTAAAGTTATATTCGTCTTGTTAAGAGTTAAACGCTCTTTTATTCTTTATACAAAATTCAGTGTAAAATTTGCATATTTGCATGATGTAACAAAATTGTATGGATTTACATTTGGCAACACATAATTGAATTTTCTCAATGCAGTAATTAACGTGCATATTCTAGGTAATGGGTTTCGTCACACTATCTTTTGACAATGCAATAAATGTACATGCATATTCTTCATTTTAAAATAACATATATATATATATATATATATATATATATATATATATATATAGTTGAGTTACATTGAAATTCAATAAAAATCAGGTAAAAAGCTATGGATTAAGTGAATTTTATAGCCCATTTTAACCCATGTCTGAGGTCAGATAAGACCAACAAGCACAGATAATTCCGTCTGTTCCAAATTCTATTTCCAGTTACTTGAAAGACTTTCATGCATTAGAGTTGTACATTTTGAAAGATGTTACAATTGATATAAAGAATTGCCAAGCAATAAACAGATTTTGTAATAATCTTAGCCTGAAATATTATTCTAATAAATTATCTTTAATTTTATACTATTCTGTATTAATTATAATTTCAGTTTCTTCCTTTTACATTGTTATATTTGATGGTAATTGTCTTAAATAAATAATCCTTTTGGAATAAAATTATTAGAACGTATTGTAAAATATAATGAACAACAGGTGATGGGAAAATAAATTAGAATAATAATAAACTTAGTTTAGCATATTCCTCGGCACCCTCGAATGGTCACATATCTCAATAAATCATTAAAAAATAATTAGTGGTTAGTACTAAGATTTGCATTGTGTTTGATAAATAAGCCCAAGTAAGTAGATCTCTAAGTTTCTAAAAACTTACTGTTCAAACAAATGAAATGTCTCAAAGTTAGACCGCAAAATGATAACAAAAGTAAAAGATTTAGCAATAAATGCATTTATTAATTTCTTAGGTTAATAAACAAGTAATCAATCTTTAACACATTTCTCTTAAATGCATTAACAAGATACATTTCAGTTTGCTAATTAAAATACATTATCTTCCTGAATAATGGATAATTTATCCTTTCAATGCACTCTGCTACATTTATTTAGTTATCATTAAACACTGAAATTCATTTATTTAGTGAAATTTCCGTATTTTAATATTTTTCAAAATCCTACCAAATTTATAACAGTATAACCTTAAAATTGCTCCCTCAGCTTCAATAAATAACTCATAAATATTGCTAATTACAAAAATAAGCTTTAAAAATATTTTTAAAGAGTTAAGTGATTCATCTAATTACCAATTAACAGTAACTGAAAATGCAGTTATGGTTGGCAATGAAAATCAATAAGTGGGTCAGAGTTGGTTTGTAATTTTTTTTAAACAATTTGTAGATGTGACTGAATACCTCATTGCTAAAAGGACTAGTAGTTTGGTGATACCTACACGCACCCCCTGCAAATTAGATTCATTTTTTTCCATCATTCATGCACGGTAATTTGTTGAGTTGTATTTATTACAGAATCTACTCCCTTACGTTTGTCAAAAGCTGCTTACGACAAATGTCCGGAAGTTTAGAACTTAAGTCACTTAATTACTGATTAAACCTCTAACTTAGAAACAAGATCCTGGATTTGAGATCATCCACATGCATATACCACTGTTTAGATGCTTCCATTTGGACTATGGGGACAACACTTTAAATTAAATATCTTTCAGATGATGGAAGATGAAGCATAAGCACTTACTAATTTTCTGAAGACCAGTGACGAAGAATGAGCATCGATTAATTTTTCTGAAGACTAGCAATGTAGAATAAGCATTTATTAATTTTCTGAAGACCAACTAATTCAAATGGGGGGACTCATCCAGGAAAATGTAGGCCCCAACTGGCTTGTGCAGGCAATCTGGCCCCAGTTCCTTACTTTTTTATTTTTACTCCTCGAGCTCCTAGAGAAATCTGATTTCTGCATGATTTGCACCCGAAAATGAGATTTTTGAAGGGGGGTTTGGAAAAGGGATTGTCTGAAAGGACTTGGTTTTTCTCTAGATTACATGTAAAAGAAAAGCAAAGTTGTTTCATCAGTAACATATTATGATGCACTTCTGCTCTGTGCACTTGTTTTAAAATGTTGTGCTTTAGTTCCCCAGTGAGCCACCTCAGGTCATTTGGCATATACCCTCCTGCTCAAAAAAATAAGTAAAAATGGCTAAACATGGAATAAAACAAAAATTATGTAATGGATATACATGAAACTGATCCCAGAGATTTGTATGGCATTACTAGACCGCATTGCAAACAATAAAGCAAAAATGTACAAAAATACATGTATTGTGATCATCACATTGTGAAAGACCAAATGGGTCGAAAGAATTTCCAATGGAAACATCATGCTAATAATGAATATGATACGTTCTAGCTGAAATGCATGATGGTCAGTGGCGAGGCAAGCTGGCAATAGTGTCGTTGATTCCATGTCGTAGCTCGTGGAGGGTGCCTGGTGGCACACTGCCACCTGCTGTCCGTTGTCCAAACACATATCACATATGCTGTATGAGATTCAGATATAGTGATCTACCAGGTTCACGATAGACATGAAATGGTTTCATTCTCCATATAACTTCGCACCACTCAAACTCTATGCAGGCAGACATTATTGTCCTTAAATATCATATAGGTACAAATTACACCGATAAAAGGATGCACAAGAGGCTGTGGAATTTGTCGCAATATCAAATGGCTGTTATAAAACCACCAACAATCATGTAAAGTTCGATGCAGCCATTTATTGCTAATCCAGCTAATAAGTAGTGTCATATTTTGACAGCATCCTCCTCTGTAATGATATTTTCCGATGATGTTTAGCACTCAGTAGTGTGTCCCTGTCTCTTGCTATATCATTGAAGTAATAATTTGGGATGTTAAATTGAGATTTATCCGTAAAGGGCCATTCAGACTGGGGTTTATCTGAGCTAGTGGAGTCAGTTACAGTGTTGAGTAGCTTCGCTATGTGTGCAGATCAGATTTTTTTAACATGCTGCGCTATGGGGGAAACTGGTTTTGGAGATGGGTCGGCTAAATTATTGTCCCTGGTAGCTCAGATAAACACCAGTTTGAACCCTTAAAGAGTACATGGCCCTAATGCTCTGGTGTCCAACTGCAATGTTCACAGGCCAAATTCATCCACGCTTTTCCATGCAGTTTACAATTGGACTCGTGTGAACTACAAAAACTACTCGTGTGAACCTATGAAACGAGCTAGGATTTACACCCGATGGAGTTTATTTGGAAAACTGAAAGATGCTGATGGAATTTGATTCTTGATGCATTCATATCTGAAAAGAATAGGAATTGGCCTTAGGGCATTTGTGTCTGTACTGATGGAGGCTGCTCCATGTCAAGCTGCTATGGAGGATTACAGGGACTAATTTGAAACAAATCACCAAATGCAGTGTAGACCCATTGCATTATTCCTAGAGAAGCACTTGCGTCAAAGCATCCAAGTCCTGCACTGAATCATGTGTTGAAAGCAAGGGTTTTTAAAAAATCTCTGTGAAGATATGTATTTATTATTTTTTACCAAGTCAAACATTTGTCGTTGTTGTACTATAGCAGTGCATGATGCTTCTACCATGGTAATATTTTATCATGTACACTGCACAAAAAAAGGGACAGTTTTATAACTCTTGTTCTACTGGGCCGATTGATGAAATTCAAATTGCGTTTTCCCTGTCTCGATAGCGCGACTTAGGATATATGTTAAATTTACATATAGCTTTGTTCTAACATAGGTATTTTGACACAAAATCGGACTTTTTCTAAAATAACATACCAACTTTTTCCATATTTCGGTTCTACGGCTCAAATTATGCCTAGATATTAAATTTTATAATTTTTGGTGAGAAATTTAAAAATTTATATTGGTGAATTTTTTTCAGTTTGCGGCAAGAATAATCCACTTGGCAAACTTCTTAATTTATAGCAACATATTTTCCCTTCCATTTTCTTCATTGGCCATGAGCAGAAAAAAGTCATCATTCATACTTTCAAATAATTTTAACAAAGTGCATAAACCACATTTTTGTTATTATCGCTTATAATAAATATACCAAATTTGAAAACTTGCCAAAATGTAAATTTACATATATCTTCGGAAGTTTTTAAAAAAAATCATAAAAAATAGGCAGATTTTATTTGAAATGAACATAAATTTCAAAACATGAAAGGAAGAATCAAATAAGTTTAATAAAAAAAGAGATATTAATAAATATATATCAAATTCAATTAACATTGAGGAGTAAAAGTTATGAGAGCTAAGTTTTTAAAAACTACTCGTGTGATTTTTACAAAACTTGGCAGTTTGGCATAATTTGAGTTGTAGAATCGAAATATGGGAAAAATTGGCATGACCTTTCAGAAAAAGTCAAAACACATGTATTAGAACAATGCTATATATAAATCTAACACATACCCAAGTCACGCTTTCAAGACATGAAAAACATAAGTTGAATTTCATCAATTGGCCCACTAGAATGGGAGATATAGAACTGTCCTCCCCCCTCCTCTTTTTTCACGCAAGCCGATTTTGTAATAAAATTGGCATATTTATGTGACAGCTGAATTCTATTTATCTCTCTCTGCACAGAAAAAAAAACACACCTTTTGAAGTCAACAAAAAAAATTAATAAATAAATAAAAAATATATCTGAGCTTTTATTTTTAAAAAAAAAAACTGTGGAGAAGAAAATTGAATGAAGATGCAGCACAGATTTTTGTATATTTCGCACTAAGTGAATTTAAGATTATACAACTATATATATATATTTCAGCAATTTTTGACGTCAAATGAACTTTATCTTTCTCAAAATATAAAAACCATGTTTGAAGGGAACTTATCACAACTAATTATGTGGTTTGATAAATACTTTCAAAATTAAATTTTCAATAGGTTGCATGGATTCAAGATCCATTTAACATTTAGTGCTCCGTCTGAATTTACTTCTGTGAAAGAAGGTAATCTTATCAAGTTATCTTGCAACTGCAGTTTGACGGCATAGAATTGACAGAATTTTGGTTTTCAATAAAAGATGAATATCCCCTTCTAAATCAGAAGGCTCAGTAGATTTTAATTCCATTTTCGACGGTGTATTTATGCGAAGATGGGTTTTCAGGGGCCACTGTAATAAAAAGCAAGTATAGAGCAAAAATCAAAGTAGGAAAAAAAAATGAGGGTGGCTGTATCCACTTTAATTCCACAATTTGTGAAAATGTGTAGTAATTTGCAGGCTCATCCATCACATTGTTTATTAATTTAATGTTAATGAAGTAAAAAATTGTTAAATAATAAAGATACATGATCAGTCACAATTTTGCTTAAGGTAGGGTGCCATGAAAAATTTTAATTGAAAAAAGGGGCTACAACTCTAAAGTTTGAGAACCGCTGGATTAAAATATTATTTTTCTATTAAAATTTGCAAAGAATAAAAAAGTTTCTTTGCATGTGTATTTGTACTATTCTCATTTAAGAATTAGTAAGGGAATTTTCAGATGTTAATTAGCTACTATTTAAAGTGAATTCATTATTAAAAAATGTATTTTCTTTCTAAAAGTTTTTATCATTTAATTTTTTTTTTTTTTTTTTTTTTTTTTTTTATTTTTGAGTATTATAGGTTGGCAAATATACTACTGTTAGTGCACCAAAGCTGGTGTTATGAAGCAACAACTCCATGTTAAATGTAGCTCAAGTAAAATATTGGGACTTATTAATACTGTTCTTGATATTATCAAACCAGTATATTTAAAGAGAATTTTTAGAAAATGTCTGCATGGAGAAATTTTAAATGCAAATGAGACCTTTTTAATAATATGTCATGTCAAAGAGTACCAATAATTCAACTAACAATATTTTTCAATCTAAAAAATTTAAATGGGAGAGAACCAACTCCTCTCCCATTTGATTCTGAGTTTCTTAATCCTGCTATGATATATGATGAAAAAATTCAAATATTTTTTTTAATTTCTCTCCAAAGATATTTGGATGCCTTATAAAGGAAGAGTATTAGGTAATATTACTGCATTTCATTAAAAATTTTAATCAGTATGTAAATAAAAAAATTATTTTTCAGCTCTTTTGTTTTTGATGAGTAATTTTGTTTGATGGGCAGTTGAGAATTATTTATGTATTTAAAATGTTGACATTTAATTGTGTAAATATGTATTAGTGAATTTTATTATATCATGAGTAAAATTATAAATAAGGAAGAATATCTCATAATTTAACTGATTTCTCTTTCTTTTCTAGCCACAAATCAACAGTTTTCCTTGGTGTATGACTGTAATGTCTAACTGGACTTCACATGAAGTATTCTTTGCCATTCAGTTCTATTTTGAAGCACTTTTCCCTACACTGGAAAATAAAAATAAAGAAATTGCATTTGAAAAATGGTATTCTGTGAGATTTAAATTCAAGGTAGGCATATCTCACTAAGTACATAAATTTATTTTTAATTAAAAATATGGCTTTCTTAATTATTGATGTTCTTTGAAGACAAAGCATCATCATTCAAAAATATGTACAGATTAGTGCGTGAAACATCATACCCTTAATTTTGTTTATTACACATTTATTTATCATCAAAATATTTAAAAATGAATGCATAGCTAATTATCTGAGCAGGGAAAGTGAGTTGAGAGCAGAATCATTTAATGTCCTTACTTTTTTTTTTTTTTTTTTTTTTTTTTTTTTCCAAATGAATCTTACTGGATGTTATAAGCCTTTGGCAACACACCTTTCAAAACTGCATGATAAGACCTTTGAGCTTGCACTATGTTTGAAGGTTTTCTGGAAAATGTTTTATTTAAAAATTTAAAAAAAAAAAATCAACAAAAAGAAGGTATTTTCTGATTATTTACATCCCCCAAAAAAGTTAACTCATACTGACTGGTGACAGTGAATTTATAGTTTTTCAAGTATGAAGCAAAAACTTAATGGTTTGGTTGTCTTTACAGCTCATATGTGGGTTTTTTTCCACCATAAATAATAATAAAAAGAGATATTTTTTTAAGAAGAAATGAAAAATTTTATGAGAGAAAATAATCTGTAAAGCTGCTATTTACATTTTGACAATGGATAATGTTTGACATAATGAAAATTAAAGCATCTAAATTCACCCGTACTTACATGTGGGTTGGCTGTTCTTGCACTTATAATTGAAAATACCTAAAAATACAACAGTGCTGTGGAATTTTAAAACCAGTGGTGCGATTAATCAAAAAGTACCAAAAGTAAATGATTAATATCTAGGTTATGCAGGGACCCTTCTCTCTCCCCTAACATTCAGAAAATGTATGTGATATATACGGACATTAAACCTCTCGTACTGAAACTTATAACAATATTATATACTTAGAGAATTTACAATATTTGCTATACGTGGATGGCTCTGTTTTGCATGAACCACTGGATGTGTAAAGGGAAACATGTTGCCACTTTCAGATATGCAGGCACTGAATGGGTGCTGTTTTCAACACAGAGCCAGTGGAAGCAAATAAAGATAGTTAATGTACATTCAGTCAAAAAAACGGAGACAGTTCTGTATCTTCCATTCTTATTGGCCTGTCAACTTATGTTTTTCATGTCTTGAAAGCGTAACTGAGGATATATATTAAATTTATATACCATTTTAACATACATATTTTGAGTCATAATTGGACTTTTTCTGAAATGGTATGCCAATTTTTTTAAATGTTTTGAATCCGCAACTCAAAATAATTTTAGAATATACATAGACTCCAACTACTACGGATTATCCGTAGTTTCTACAGAATTTCATGATAAACTACAAGCTATGAAAAGTATGGAAAAAACTACGGATTTTACAGAAACAGAGTAGGAAAACCAGCACGCAAAACGGAACCAACTAATTCATCCAATGATTATCTGAATACTCGTGTCATCATATATCACGTGTTGAGTGCGTTGCTGGGTTTGAAGAATAGCCAATCGTAGATCAGTAACTCCAACCGTTAATGACTGGTCGATAGTGCCCCCCCCCCTCCAGCAACATCTGGTATCTCAGGTTCCTTGCTACTGCGTGATTAGCTTACCTTCGGCTCCGTTGCTTGTATTACAGTGAGAACTTAGCATGTGTCTTGTGAACTGGGATTCAGGTGGAAGTTTTTTAATAATGCTACCTCGAATCAAAAAGCCAAAATTATTATAGCAGAAATTTAAAGATTCATATTCTTCAGAATTTCTATGCATTAAAGCATCCACGCACACTGCAGTGTGTGCAACAAAGACTTCTCAGTTGCACATGGCGGAAAAGATGACTGTAAACAGCATGTTTTTTCTCAAAAACATATAGAACTTGGCACTGTAAAATCTAAAGAAATAACAAATTTCTTAATAAAAGATGACAAAACGTTCCTATAGAAGCCGAATGCTATTTTGTTCGATTTTTAATTGAACACAATCTACCATTTTCTGTTTCGGATCATTCCAAAGAGCTTTTCAAAGCAATGTTTCCGGATCCTGCGATAGCAAAAAAATTTAGCTGCGGTCATACCAAAACTGCCACTATTGTGAAAACACTTGCAGAAAGTACTGTTGCCGATATTATAAAATCAGTGTGCAATACATCGTTTTCTCTAAGTACTGATAGAAGTGATGATAACAAACTGTATCCATTGAGTATAATATATTACAGTAAAGAAAAGGGAGTAATAATTACGTCATTGATTTATATTTTAGAGTGCACGAATAATACCGGAGAAAGTATTTTTAATTGTATAAATGAAAATTTTAAGAGCAAAGGTTTAGAATGGAAAAATTGCTTATCATTTTCTTCAGATAATGCTAGTATTATGATTGGAAAGTTTAAAGGTAAGGTATGGCATCGTTTATCAAAATGCATCAACCAAGTATAGTCATCGAAGGTTTTCCATGCCTCTTGCATATAGCTGCAAAAAAAGGCTACTGAAAATTAATTGGCTCAGAAATCGAAATGTTGTTAATAGATATATATTTTTATTTGGAGAAAAGTTCGTAACGAAAGCATAGCTTCAAAGTTGCTCAACAAATTTTGGGACAGAATGCAAAATCTTATAAAATTTTGAAATATTGCAGTACAAGATGGTTGTCTCTTTTATAATCTATAACAAGGATTTTAGAACAGTGGGATGTTGTGATAAATTTTCTTGGAGAATAACCAGATAACAATGAGAATGAAGGAAAGAGATTGCAGAACATTAAAAGAATGTTACAATCATCTACCACCAAATTGTACTTGTTATTTTTGAAAAATACTTTACCTTTGTTTATAACAGTAAATATTAATTTGCAACAACAAGCTCCTTATCTACATAAATTGACAAGAGAACTTGTTGAACTTTTAATGAATTTATTTGTTAGATTCGTAAAACCATCAGTAATTTCTAAAGAAAACGAAGATTTTACTCTAAGATCTCTTTCATTTCAAAAGTATAGTAAACAAAAAGAAAATGAAAATTTAGTGATTGGTGCGGAAACAAGACTATATTTAAAAAATGCCAAGTTGAATGAAAGTGAAGTAAAATTATTTTTCAATTCTGTGCAAGCTTTTTTTGTAACTGTATGTTCATATATAATAGATAAATTTCCACTAAGTGATCCATTTCTAAAACATGCTGAAGTTGCTGACATCAACTTGAGGACTGAAGTTTCATTTTCATCTATTCTTTACTTATGAATACTTTTCCATCCATTATTGATGAAAAATATCTTAATCAAGTGGAAATTGAATTTTCCATGTATAAAGTAGATGATTTGAAAGAAATTGTAGATTTGCATATTGATATAGCATGGGGAGATATTGCTAAATTTAAAAATATGAATGGGTGTATTAAATACAAAATATTGCCTACTGTAATGCTTGCTTTCTTAATAATACCTCATTCAAATGCAGCTTGCGAAAGAATTTTTTCTATTGTTAAAAAAAATCAGACGGAATATCGACCAAATTTAAGTCCTAAAACTCCCAAAGCTGTTTTGATTGAAAAAATAAGTATGCAGGCAAATGAAGAACTGTGTTATAAAAAACATTCTCATCGGAACTTAAGCTTGCTAAGCCTGCTACATATAGATCTTTGCATTCGTAAATTATATTTTTAATACTAATATGTATTACTCTTGGTTATTTAAATTTCATTTCCCTGCAGAAATGAAATCCAGAATAAAGATGTATGATTTATGGATTCTGATTTTTGATTAGTAGTGATTTAAAATACTTTCTTTTTTTCATATAATAGTAGATTTAGTGATATACAAGTGTGAGGAATTAAATGAAAATTTCTAATTAAATGTGCATATACTTTACAAGTATATAATATAATTTTTAATTATTTAATTATTCAGTTTTATATGTATATGGATTTTAAATGTAACAAAATTGATTACAATTATTAATTAAAAATTAATGAATGGTTAATTACAATATGCGTTACGCGCGCATTTTCAAAGTTGTGAAAATGTCATTCGCACGTTGGCTACTGACAAGTTCTGCAGGTTGGAGTCTATGTATATAGCTCAAATAGATATGAATAGAAATAGTATGGTGTACCCCCCCCCCACTAAGCGTCTAAACTAAAACTTGGCAAATATTTTATTTATATTAAGGTTAATCCTTACACACTTTCATTCTAGACTTGTGGCGAAAACCTCTGGTTTCTTTTGTCTTGGAAATATTTTTATTTTTTATTATGTTTTTTCAGCTACAGTTGTTATTTTTTGACTGATTTCTTCTTTTCAAAAAAAACTTTTAATTATTTGAGTTATGTGTTTGAATTATATTTCTTCAAATAGTTATTTTAAAAATCTAGTATTTATTCATTTAAATTATATACTTTAAGCATGTTTATTTATATAATTTTTTTATGAATTTGATTTGATTTGATTCAAATTGCATTTCTTTCAAAAGAATACTTTGTGAGCCAGTATTTGTTATAGTGCCTTTGGAAACTGCATTCTGTATTGAAAGAGAAAATACCATAAAAGTTAATGTGTCTTTCAATGAGCTATTTAGAAAAGATGTATAATCTACATTTTAATTTAGAATGATATGCATATACACAATTTTATCATCCTGTATCTAGTTTGCTTTATTATCAAAATTTTCAAGTGAGTTCCGATTTTTCATTTCTTAAATCGCAAGAGTAAATAACAAAATATATAAATTTTTTCGCAAAATAATAATATTTTGTTTTCGTAATGGCTTATTGCCTCGAGAAAACTTTTAACACCATAATGATTTTCTTGGTGCATTCTGCAGATACATGCACAATCATCCTCCCTTTCTTATTCCATGCTCACATTTAAAACAGCTTGGTTTCTGTTACTTATTATGAATAGAAATATCAGCTTGTTTCATCAGCATTTGGTTAGAGTAAAATGGTGAAATGATTTTGTCCGTGATACTGAATGTCTTCAGAGGCTAGGCATTTTGAAGGTGGGAGATAAAAGAAAAGACTGATTTGATCAACACCGAAAAAAAAAAAACATTTTTGTCTGATATCCGACGCTTCCTTGGATAAATTCGGGAATCTTCAACAAATTCAAATGAGACATCTTTAGATTCTCCATTTACAGTATGATATATCATTCTATGGTATAATTTCAATTTTTATTGCTGTCCAATGAAGAAACAGTTGCCCTTTGCAATACTATTTCTTGTGTTTTTTTTTTTTTTTTTGGCTAGTATAGGCCCATTCATTGAAATATTTGACGCACTGCATTGATTGATAAAAACCTCAGCTAAAATATGGTTTGAATCTGTAGATATTTCTCCTTGAATAAGCAATTTCTTTAAAGGAATTTTCTGCAGACTTCTTTTCCTAATTTCTTTCTTTCAGAAATATTGTTTGTGTTGTTGACACAGAATGTTTGGCTTTTTTGGCAGTTATATTTCCAAAAATTTTGTGTTCTTATAAAATTCTTCTCAAACTTTAAATCGTGTCTCCCAAAGAGACTGCTTTTCGTTTTCTAAATATGTTAGCCTTCGAATTAAGTTTAAAGAAAAAATCAGAGGACAAATAGTTGAGTTAAAATGTGCTTACCAAATTAAAGGAATAAAGAATGGACATAAAAGCATCTTCAGAATCATATTTAGTTTTTTGCATTTGCTTCAGATAGAAAAGAAGAGAAAAATCTTATATTCTAGTAAATTTTGCCGCTGTTAAACAATTCTGTAGTAGAAGACAGCATGTTTTATGTATAATATTTTTCGCATACTGTTTGACGTATTACACACATGTCCATAAATTAACGATAATGCAAAATCAGGCAAAGGAAATGTTAGGAGCAAAACAAATTTGACTTATTTGTAAAGCTTATTTATTAAACAAAAGGTAACGAGCAAAAAAAAAAGATGCTATATGTTTGATATTATTAAAAAAATTAGCGATTTTTTTCTCCTTGGAGCAAATTACAAAAAAAAACTATTTACAGAAAACCAATATTACACGGTTGGTATGATTGTTAATACATTGTATGTCACCCAGACGATGCAATACAGTCCGTACAATGCCTAGGCATGCTGAGTATCAAATTATCAATCTGATCTTCGGGGATATTACACCACTCAAAAAGCAGTGCTCTCCGAAGTTCCGATAGACATGTACAAGGAAGTTGACGGGCTGCAACTCGTCGGCCAAGCATATCCCACACGTGCTCTGCTGGATTCAAGTCCGGTGAGAATGCTGGCCAGTCCATAGGGGTGATATCCTCTGATTGAAGGCATTCGCTTACGATGTTTGAACGTTGAGGATGGGCATTGTCATCCATAAACACAAAGTGTGCACCCATGGCGCCCCGAAACAAACGTATATGTTGTTCCAGAATGACGTCCCAATAGATTTGGCTTGTCATGGTTCCAATTTGAACATGCGGATCAGTTCTGGAACCCAGAATAATTCCACCCCAAACGAGCACTCCTGCACCACCGTAACAGTGTCATTCAATGATGTTTTCTTGGTGATAACGGCTACCTGGAGCTCTCCATATGAAAGTCTGGCGAGAATCAGACTGCAAGCTAAACCTCGACCCGTCGGAAAACATACCACAAGCCCACTGTTGTGGTGTCCACAATGCATGCTCTCTGCTCCAGGCTAACCGCAGGCAACAGCGAGTTGCAGTAAGTGGAACGCATCTGACAGTTCTACGAGCATTAGACAAATCTGCCCTATCTGCCCTTAAGCGTCTGTACACGGTCTGCCTTGAAATTGTCGTACCAGTGGCTGAAGACAGCTGACGGGACAGATCTGAGGCTGTGCTCCGGCTGTTTCTTTTGGCAGTAACTGCCAAATACCGGTCCTCATTCGTCGTTGTAACTCTGAGGCGACTTGTGCTGTAACGTCTTCTCACATTACCATCATCTTGGAATCATTGCCAAAGCCTGGAGATGACACTCTGGGTAATTCCAAGTTCGTCTGATACTTCCAGTTGGGTACGCGCACATTCCAGACAGCCGATAATTCTACCACGTAAAAAATCATCCAAATGCGTCCTTTGTGTCATAACTATTCGGTTATTGCCCTGAAATGCTTATAAAGTGCCTGCGAACAATTTTACTTCTTTGCCTGTATTCCTTATATATCACTCTCTTACACTCTCGTCATTGTGACGTACCATTGGTGTCATTTGGTTACTTTCTGAAATTTGCATATGATTCTTGAAGATGTGTGTAGTGATTTTACAGGTGATATATTTATTTTAGAGTTCGATTTCCGCGTAACTCCGAATTATCCTTAATTTATGGACATGCATAGACTCCAACTACTACGGATTCTCCGTAGTTTCTACGGAAATTCATGAAAAACTACGAGCTACGAAAAGTATGGAAAAAACTACGGATTTTACAGAAACAAGAGCAGGAGAACCAGTACGCAAAACGGAACCAACTAATTCATCCGATGATTGGCTGAATACTCGTGTTATCATATATCACGTGTTGAGTGCGTTTTAATTGAACATAATCTACCGCTTTCTGTTTCGGATCATTCCAAAGAGCTTTTCAAAGCAATGTTTCCGGATTCTGCCATAGCAAAAAAATTTAGCTGCCGTCATACCAAAACTGCTGCTATTGTGAAAACGCTTGCAGAAAATACTGTTGCTGATATTATAAAATCAGTGTGCAGTACATCATTTTCTCTAAGTACTGATGGAAGTAATGATAACAATGATAACAAACTGTACCCATTGGTTATAACATACTACAGTAAAGAAAAGGGAGTGATAATTACTTCATTGATTTCTATTTTAGAATGCACGAATAATACAGGAGAAGGTATTTTTAATTGTATAAATGAAAACTTTAAAAACAAAGGTTTAGAATGGAAAAATTGCTTATCATTTTCTTCAGATGATGCTAGTAATGTGATTGGAAAGTTTAAAGGTGTAGCATCATTTATCAAAATGCATCAACCAAGTATAATCACCCAAGGTTGTCCGTGCCACCTCTCGAATATAGCTGCAAAAAAAGCTACTGAAAAATTAATTGGCTCAGAAATTGAAATGTTGATAATAGATATATATTTTTACTTGGAGAAAAGTTCAAAACGGAAGCATAGCTTCAAAGTTGCTCAACAAATTTTGGGACAGAATGCAAAATCTCATAAAATTTTGAAATATTGCAGTACGAGATGGTTGTCTCTTTTAGAATCTATAACAAGGATTTTGGAACAGTGGGATGCTGTGATAAATTTTTTTGGAGATAAACCAGATAACAGTGAGAATGAAGGAAAGAGATTGCAATACATTAAAAAAATTTTACAGTCACCGACCACCAAATTGTACTTGTTATTTTTGAAAAATACTTTGCCTTTGTTTATAACAGTAAATATTAATTTGCAACAACAAGCTCCTTATATACATAAATTGAGAACTTTTTGAACTTTTAATGAATTTATTTGTTAGATTCGTAAAACCATCAGTAATTTCTAAAGAAAATGAAGATGTTACTCTAACGTCTATTCCATTTCAGAAGTATAGTAAACAAAAAGAAAATGAAAATTTAGTGATTGGTGCGGAAACAAGACTATATTTAAAAAATGCCAAGTTGAATGAAAGTGAAGTGAAATCATTTTTCAATTCTGCGCAAGCTTTTTTTGTAACTGCATGTTCATATATAATTGATAAATTTCCACTGAGTGATCCATTTCTAAAACATGCTGAAGTTGCTGACATCAACTTGAGAACTGAAGTCTCATTTTCATCTGTTCTTTACTTGATGAATACTTTTCCATCCATTATTGATGAAAAATGTCTTAATCAAGTAGAAATTGAATTTTCCATGTATAAAGTAGATGATTTGAAAGAAATTGTAGATTTGCATATTGATATAGCATGGGGAGAAATTGCCAAATTAAAAAATATGAATGGGTGTATTAAATACAAAGTATTGCCTTCTGTAATGCTTGCTGTCTTAATAATACCTCATTCAAATGCAGCTTGCGAAAGAATTTTTTCTATTGTTAAAAAAAATCAGACGGAATTTCGACCAAATTTAGGTCTTAAAACTCTTGAAGCAGTTTTGATTGAAAAAATAAATATGCAGGCAAATGAAGAACTGTGTTATAAAAAAACATTCTCAAAATCAGAACTTAAGCTTGCTAAGCATGCTACATATAAATCTTTGCATTCATAAATTATGCGTATTTTGTTTAATACTTATATGTATCATTCTTGGTTATTTAAATTTTATTTCCCTGTAGAAATCATATCCAGAATAAAGATATGATTTATAGCTTCTGATTTTTTCTATGATTAGTAGTGATTTGAAGTACTTTTTATTAGTGAATGCTTGAGGAGTTAAAAGAAAATTTCTAATTAAATGTGCATATAATTTACAAGGTATATTTTTAATTATTCAGTTTTATATGTATATGGATTTTAAATGTAATAAAATTGATTACAATTAATTATTAATTTAAAATTAATGAATGGTTAATTACAACATACGCTACGCACACATTTTCAAAGTTGTAAAAATGTCGTTCGCGCGTTGACTACTGACAAGGTTTGCTGAAGGTTGGAGTCTATGGACATGAGTGTAAATACATATATGACACACCATTTTCAAACCTGCAAATAAATTTTATTGAATATAAAATTAGTGAAGGTGAAAATGTACAAAAAAGAAAAAAATATATATCTTCAAAGTTTTGACTAATTAATAACAAATTTGAAAAATAAGTTGCCGTATATTAATAATAAAAAATGAGAATAAAGCAATTTCATATGAATGATCCTCAGTAAAAGTTTATTTAGAAATTTAAGGCTAAAAATAACTGTTACAATTAATTGAATTGTAACAAAGTTCGTAAACCAAGTTTGCCATTTGGTTTCAACTGTACCAGTATCATTTTTTTTCCAGTGGTGCACACTTCTAATTGGATAGTTATGTCAATTATCAAAATGCTAGAATTTAGTCCGCAAGAAGCCAGAATTTGTTGTCGAGCCTTTTCATCCATAAAAGTTCACTGTCTGGTGTGGTTTATGTGCTGATGGTATTTTGGGTCCATATTATTTTGTGCGGACAGGAAATTCTGAATGCTGTCTCGACTTCATGAGAACAAGACTCATTCCTGTTATCTTCCACAAACACTGGATCCAAGACATCTGGTTTCAGCAGAATTCACCTTCTCCACATTCAACGAGATATCACGGACTTCCTCGGAAGCCACTATGACAATTATGTGATCGTAAGAAGTTTCCCGAATAGCTTTTTTTGGAGGGAGGCCTAATATAACCCTGACTTATAATACTAGACTGCTTTTTATGAGGCTATGTTTAAGATCACAGCTGCAGAGATCATCTGAAAACAACAATAACAAATATGATGTGGTTGATTCCAACTGACCAACTCAAACAAGTCATTGCAAATTTCGAGCAGACTTTGTTTCGGTGTCTCTTCAGATGGCAAACATGTTGAAAGATTCATCTTTTAATTTCTTTTATTCTCATGTGTGAATCCTAAAAATTTGAAATAAAAATCTTTTATGTTTACAAATTTTATATTTGGGTTTGATCCATATACAACACGTAGGAAAATTATGATTGTATTTGGATCAAACTTAAATTTTAAACTATTAATAAAGAAGACACAATAACACGCCGAACAAATACTAATTCAGAAGTCAAACAACAAAAATCAGCGTTAATTTACAAAATTTTCACAGGACTAGTTTCGATGGTTTTACCGAACCATCATCTTCAGCTGCAAAACCGCAAATGAACAAGATAGGAAATAATGTTTAGATAAGATAAGAAAGCCTGGACAAGAATAAGCAAGTGGCGCCATCTGTTGGCGAAACCAGAACTAAAACATAATTTCTCTAAAAGCCGAAGGCAAATTTGGATTGGAATTAGGATCGTTAACTAAAACAGAAAGATTTTTATGAATGTGAAATGCCTCTAGAAAATCCAGTTCTCCAATGGAAGATGTTTTTTGAATAATTTTGGCAGCAGAAAAATTGAAAGTGTGATTTTCGGACCAACAATGTTGAGCAACAGAAGACTTCTGTGTTTCCTTTTTTCTAACATATGCCTCATGTTCTTTGACGCGAAATTTTAAGGCTCTCTTAGTTTGGCCAATGTAAATTAAACCGCACTGGCAAGGAATCCTATAAATACCCCAGGAATTCATATCCGGAATGGGGTCCTTGAGTATAGAAGTTGGAATTTTATTGATGGGAGAGTAAACAACCCGAAAGTTAAATTTCTGCAAAATATGTGCAACTTTATAGCTAATTGATGGAAAGAAGGGAATGACAACAGAATTTTTATAATCTCCTAAAATAAGAGTGTGGCTTTTAGTGTGTTGAGATGAGAATTTTTTAACTGCTTGATTAATAATGTTGGGTGAAAAGCCCCTGTCAATAGCTATTGCTTTTAAATAATTTAGTTCTTCATCAAGGGCTAGTTTGGAGGAGCAAACTTGAAGAGCACGGAAAACATAGGAATAAAATGAAGCTAACTTTTGTTTAGTCGGATGACATGATTTAAAGTGTGGTGGAAGGCATACCGATGAAGGTTTACGGTAAACTGTAATACTGAAGTTGGATGTGTTACGTGTGACCAGAATGTCGAGAAACGGAAGAGAATTGCAAGTCTCAAGTTCAAAAGTGAACTGAATAGCAGGATCAAAATTCTCATCTCAACACACTAAAAGCCACACTCTTATTTTAGGAGATTATAAAAATTCTGTTGTCATTCCCTTCTTTCCATCAATTAGCTATAAAGTTGCACATATTTTGCAGAAATTTAACTTTCGGGTTGTTTACTCTCCCATCAATAAAATTCCAACTTCTATACTCAAGGACCCCATTCCGGATATGAATTCCTGGGGTATTTATAGGATTCCTTGCCAGTGCGGTTTAATTTACATTGGCCAAACTAAGAGAGCCTTAAAATTTCGCGTCAAAGAACATGAGGCATATGTTAGAAAAAAGGAAACACAGAAGTCTTCTGTTGCTCAACATTGTTGGTCCGAAAATCACACTTTCAATTTTTCTGCTGCCAAAATTATTCAAAAAACATCTTCCATTGGAGAACTGGATTTTCTAGAGGCATTTCACATTCATAAAAATCTTTCTGTTTTAGTTAACGATCCTAATTCCAATCCAAATTTGCCTTCGGCTTTTAGAGAAATTATGTTTTAGTTCTGGTTTCGCCAACAGATGGCGCCACTTGCTTATTCTTGTCCAGGCTTTCTTATCTTATCTAAACATTATTTCCTATCTTGTTCATTTGCGGTTTTGCAGCTGAAGATGATGGTTCGGTAAAACCATCGAAACTAGTCCTGTGAAAATTTTGTAAATTAACGCTGATTTTTGTTGTTTGACTTCTGAATTAGTATTAATAAAGAAATTAATTAATTATAAAAGTGGAATTATTAAATATGTGTCAAATTCAATTAATGTTGCAGGGTTAAAATTTATTCTGATTTTAGAAAATCTGCAATGATTTTTACAAAATTTTGTATTTTAGTAGAATTTTAAATGTAGATTCAAAATGGTTTTATGTAATACACTTTGTAGAGTCATTAGGATTTTTTGAAGTAGGAAACACGAAAAATGAGCGATACCCTCGCCAGGGCTCGAACCTGGACCTCTCGAATACGTGCTGAGTGTGCTACTGTTACACCACAAAGACATGCAGAAAGGAGGGAAGAAATACATTATGTACTTTCCCTTTTAAAGAATGACTGGGGGCTAGGGAACACTATCGCCAAATCAACCACCACCTTTTGAGTTTGAGTTCCACTGTAGTCATTAGATTATTTTGAAGCAGGAGACACGAAAAATAAGTCCTCGCTGGGACTCGAACCTGGACCTCTCGAATATGCGGGTGTGCTACCATTACACCATGAAAGCACGTAGAAAGGAGGGAAAAAATAGCTTATAACTTTCTAAATCATGTTTTCAAAAAATGAAAAATGCAATTTGAGTTTTGTCAATCAGCTGAGTAAAATTAGAAATATAGAACTGACCTCCCCTTCTTTTTAACTTAGTGTACAATGAGTCTCATGCTAGAGCAGTGAGGCTATTTTAGAAGCATGTTAAAAGTTAAAATATCTGTGTAATAAAATGCCATGTGTGATATCCCATTCCCATTGGGACTTACAATAGAGTAGCAATACATGGTATTTTATGGATTTCTATATTGAGGAACACAATAGTCATTTCTAGCATTTTGCATAAAATGGTACTTTAATACTTGTAAATTTTGTAATCTTATATATCAATATAGTGCATCGAAAGGGAAATAAATTTTAAGGTAAGACTTTTAGATTAGCGTTTGTTAAATTGCATCATGTGAGGTATGGATGGGTAGCAGTGTTTGGTATTAAATTGGATACTATTGAAGACATTAGTTGACTTTTTCTAAACATATAATATGGTAATTATTAGTACATGTATACCTATACACTTTTTAATTTTTTCATAGTTGAAGATTTAACCAAAGTTTAATTTGTTAATATTTGTATATACGAGGATTGGAACTTTAATAATGGCAACACAGCTGAAAAAACGCTATGCAACAAAACCAAAGAATATCGCCTATGCCACACGTAAACTACATACCTATCTTACATCTCAGCAAAAAGACTCTTCCTGCCTACGTCACGCGCATGTGGAGTGACGCGAAGAATGTATCCTTGTATTAGCTCGCGGTCTAAAGTAAGTGTTGTCAGGATGTTTTCAAAACAAGAACAACAATGTTGATTAAAAATTGAATGTGCCAGAGGTCGTAAAGCACGACAGTGTCATCAAGGGCTTCAAGAGGCTCGTGGGGAATCTCCATTGCCCTACAGAACCATAGCAAGATGGGTGAAAGCATTCTGTTGGAAAATATAGCTTATTTTTAAACCTTTTACTGCATCATCTCTCCTCCTTGAAATGTTTATTTAGTTTAGTCCTTATTTTAATGTAATATAGTAGTTACTTCTACTTCTTTTTCTTGCTGCCACTGTTTGCATTGAGAACGGACTGTTTCAACCTAATTGAGATGCAAAAATGAAACATGATGTTACGTCATCTGAAAGGCCGATTCGTGCCGATAGCTGATTGGTTGCCGTGAGATGACGTCATTCCTACTTCTGCTATAAGTATCTCGCGTCGCTCTGGCTCAACCCTTCTAGTTCCTGCTTTCCCAGCACGTGAGTGAGCGGTTTCCAGCCCCTTCAATAGGATGCATGCAGTCCGGTGAATAAAATGCCTTGATTCCGGTTTGCGAGATGATGGTTCCAGAATAAAGTTCTTCGGTTCCAGAGGCTACCATGTGAGTGACTGCCGTGGGCGGCATCCATGTTCTTCAATAAAGGCGGCAATTAAAAATACGTGAGCGGCAACTCCTTGTGCAAACGGGGTTAGACCTGTTTTAAGTGCTTTCAAGAACTTCATTTAAATTTTCAGGTGTTTTTCTTGACCATTGATTATGGACTGATTAAATGTGTAGCCAGCTTTATTTTTAGGCCGCATAATTACTGTTTAGGGCATTTTTGTTTGTACAGAATGCCAGTGTTTTGGAGACCAGGAAAAAATATTTGATAAATGAAGGTTATATTATATTTTTCCTAAGACTCTAATATTGTTGACATTTATTTTCTGTGTTTTTATTCTTTATTATATTGTTAATAAATTGGTTAAGTTCAAAATCCTTTATTGTCTTCAATGTCTGCACAACATATCTCAGGGAGCTTTCATTGCTACTACTGCTAAATGTTTAATTTCTTTAAACTTTAAACTTTGCTTTAGCATCATTTTGGTTATGGGCCACCAGCTCCTGAGTTATTTTAGTGCAGACTTTTGAAGTTTAAAGTTAATTTAGGACTTAAGAGATTGGGGGGCGATTTTTGTTAAAATTCAAATATGGCTACTGTTAGTGTCATGCACAATATTGCTAAACTTGATGCATGTAATTATTTTACATGGTCCAAAGATATGAAGTTTGTCTTGAATGAAAAAAATGCATGGCTTTTGGTCAAAGGTATTGAAAAATGTCCTGATTTAGATGATGTTAAGGGTATTGCAAAAGAAATTATTGCCGACTATCAAAATAGAAGTCGATTGGCATTATCGTTAATTTATATGAATGTAAGCCCTAAATATAGAAATTTGATATGTGAAATTGATGACCCGGTAGTGGCATGGAATACGCTTGCCAAATATTTCCAGCCAGATTATCGGTCAAGACATATGTCCCTGTTTTCAGAGTTCTTAAATTGTAAAATTAAGCCAAATGAAAGTATTACTTTCTGTTCTTCTAGATTAAAACGCGTAACTGAACAGTTAGCTGATATTAATCAGGCTGTAAGAGACATATATATATGTTTCCAGTTTCTTAGATTCCTTCCAGATAAATTTGATCAAGTAGTTCAGAATATTTTGAGGTGGCCAGATGAAAAGTTCATTTTTAAAAATGTTGAACTTGAAATTCTAGCCGAGGAAACGCGTCTTAATTTAAGAGAGATAGATAAGGAAAACTCCAATAAGACTATAGAAGTTCAATGTACTCACTGTGAACCCAAATTTAAGCAGATTAAAGGGCTCAAGTGTTATAAATGTGGCCGTCCAGGTCATATTCAAAAATACTGTAGAATGAGAGTTAACTTTTCCAGATCACCGTCACCTGCTTCTTCTGTTTCCTCAGCTGTATCTAGTAGTAATAAAACATCTTCTAAGTGTAAGAATAAACCCAAGTTGAGTAAAAGTAAAAATAATTCTCATGCACAGTCCCATTTTATAGCTGTCAAGCCAATGTTAACAATTTGGAAGAAAATGATGATAGTTGGATTTTTGATACGGCTGCATCTCATCATTTTTGTAAAAATCGAGAATTGTTTGATACCTTTTCTCCTGTGAAAAATGAGAATATGCTAGTAGCTATTGATGGGGTAACTTTTCCAATTCATGGGAAGGGTACTGTTAAAATGAAATTTGGGGATACGGTTATTTTGCTTAAAGATGTGTTATATTCACCTGAACTGAGACGAAATTTAATATCTGGACCTAGGGTGGATATCAATGGAGCAAGATTTTTTGGTAAAAATGGGCAAATTAAAGTTACTGATGATGAGAATTCAACTTTGTACAAGGCTAAGTTGATAGGAAGTAACTATCATGTATTCCCGAAAATAGTCAAAAAGGGGGGGCAAATCTGTGAAATTTGAGGCATCCACAGTTCAGCATAATAATAGTGAATTATGGCATGGTCGGTTTGGTCATATAAATTATGATACTATTGTCAGGACTAGTAAGAGACATTCAGTTCGAGGTCTTCCTGTGTTAAAGCACTCACCTAATTTGTTTTGTGAACATTGCCAAATCAATAAGCAAAGATGAATCTCTTATAGACCTTTAGAAGGTATTCAAGTAAAGAGACCGCTTGAAAGGGTTTTCTCTGATGTATGGGGACCTATTAACATTCCAGGTAGGAATGGTGAACGTTATTTCGTTTCCTTTATCGACGAATATTCTCGTTACGTGGTAGTGTACCCCATTGTGGAGAAAAGTCAGGTGTTTGAAGTATTTGAAAGGCATATAGCACGTGCGGAAAGATCTTTGAACCTTAGGTTGAAATACTTTAGAACTGACAATGGGCGAGAATATGATAATGATCAATTCAGGTCATATTGTAATAAAAATGGTGTAAAACACGAATTTACAGATGTCTACACTCCAGAACAGAATGGAGTTTGTGAGAGATTTAATCAGACAGCTCTCAATAATGTACGTGCAATCTTGCACGATAGTGGAATGAGTTCCGAATTTTGGTCAGATGCAGTAATATATTTTGCATATTCATTTAATTGAATCTGTCATAAGGGCCAAGATAGAACCCCATTCGAATTATACACTAAGCGGAAACCATCAGTACGTCATCTTAAGGCATTTGGAACGATTGCCTATGTGGGAATTCCAAAGGCTAAAAGAAATTCTAAACTTGATCCAAAGGCAACAAAGGGCTGATTGATTGAGTACAGTGTACGAACAAAAGGGTATAAGATTTGGTTGGAAAATGAGCAAAAGGTAGTAGAAACCCTAAATGCTACTTTTAAAGAGTCGATTGGAATGCAGAAAAGTGGCAGTGGAGCTGCACTGGGCACCCTTCCTGATTTGGAATCTGAAGAAAGGGTAGAGTTCCAATCTACTGACACTCCAGTTGGCTATTTTCCTGAAATAGAGGAAAGAACCGATACCAATGTACCTTCTTCTACAATTGGCACTGACACTCAATCTACATTGAGACAAGTAACTTGGCTTCGTAAACCTGTTCCAAGGCCAGACGGCACTCGTACGGATGTGTATTATTTTGAGAGGGGGTCTAATCAAAGACTACGATCACCAAATGATGTAGAAAGGTATTGCACTGAACATAATATTCAGTATGATCCTACCTTGTTTGATTTCAAGGGAAGCAATACTTATAGTGGTGAAATCGACCCAACTGGTACTCCTTCAACGTCGTATATCCGAGATAGCTGACTAGAGGTTTCAATTCCAAACACTTATAACCAGGCAATGAAATCCACAGAAAAGCTTAAATGGATAGAGGCAATGGAAGAGGAAATGGCCAACATGCGAAAGCATAAGGTATGGCATCTTGTTCCACTTCCTAAAGACAAGACTCCACTAGGTTGCAGGTGGATTTTCAACATTAAACGGGACGAATTTGGAAACATTGTTCGTTTTAAAGCTCGTTTAGCGGCTCAGGGTTATTGGCAAATTAAATACGATACCTATGATGAAACCTACTCTCCTGTAGTCAACTTTTCAGTAATAAGGCTCTTTTTCTCCCTTTTAGTTGCACACCTTGGATGGGCAAATATACAATGTGACGTGAAAAGTGCCTATCTCTATGCTCCTTTATCAGAGGAAATTTACATGTCCCAACCTCAGGGTTTTGTGGAGCGAGATAAAGAAACTTTTGTGTGTCGCTTAGATAGAGCCTTGTATGGTTTGCATCAGAGTGGCCGATTATGGTACTATGAGTTGGATAGAACACTATGTAACCTAGGGTTTATCAAGTTTGAGTGGTGTAATTGTGTCTATCGTTTTAAAGATTTTGTCATTCTGTTGGTTTATGATGATATAGTTGTGTTTGGGAAAAGTGAAGTTCAGGCCAAAAGGATATTAAAAGTCCTGAGTTCACATTTTGATTTGAAAATTTTAGGTAAAACAAGAAAGCTTCTGGGTGTAGAGTTTGAATATGAGAAAAATAGTGTTTTAATTCATCAGCAATTATATATAGAAGACATAGTTGATCGATTTAAGTCTTTTAAAATACAAATTACTTCCCTTCCAACAGTTAAAGGTGTGAAATACTCAAAGTCTCAAAGTCCCAGTACACAAGAAGAAACGACTGAAATGATGAATTATCCTTATAGAAATGTTTTGGGATGTCTCGTTTCTTTGCAATCGTACTCGTCCGGATATAGCTTATGCTGTTAATATATTTTCTCAGTTCCAAAGCAATCCTGGTAAGTTTCACTGGGAAGGATTACTTAAACTGTTAGGGTACGTTTCCAATACCAGACAGCACAAACTCAAACTGGTATGCAAGGAACTGAAGCTCAATATATATTCGGATTCGGATTTTGCTTCAAGTAGGGATGATATGGTGTCTATTGGTGGACAAATAGCTTTGTTGGGAGAATCACCTGTATCTTGGCGTACATTTAAAGAAAGGGGAGTGAGTTTATCTACTATGGAGGCTGAATTTATCTCCATGACTGAATCAGCAAAAGAATTAGTTTGGTTTAAAAACATTTTGGATGAATGCATTCAGTTTAAGATTGCAAGTAACTATGTTTCGAGGCCAATATTGTTTGCTGATAATATGGCTGCTATATGTTTTACAAAATCACCCATTGAAAACTCGAGGACAAAACATATAGATGTAAAACTATTTTTCATTCGTGATCTATTGAACAGGGAAATTTTTTATTTAAAATATGTCCCAAGTAAAGATAATCTGGCTGATCCCATGACAAAACCGCTGACTAAGCATAACCTGATAAGATTTTGTGTAACAATTTTCCTATGAAATTTGTTTTTGTATGTATTTAAATTAAGAGTTTTGTTTATTTGAAACTAATATGTTATAAGTCATATTATGATGGATATTAGGTAAATGTAAAATTGTATAGTGTAGAATGTTGTATGAGAGACCAGGGCCCTGGGTAAAAGTATTGAGTTTGTGATCATATATGTCTTTCATAGTCCTTATTTTAATGTAATATAGTAGTTACTTCTACTTCTTTTTCTTGCTGCCACTGTTTGCATTGAGAACGGACTGTTTCAACCTAATTGAGATGCAAAAACGAAACATGATGTTACGTCATCTGAAAGGCCGATTCGTGCCGATAGCTGATTGGTTGTCGTGAGATGACGTCATTCCTACTTCTGCTATAAGTATCTCACGTCGCTCTGGCTCAACCCTTCTAGTTCCTGCTTTCCCGGCACGTGAGTGAGCGGTTTCCAGCCCCTTCAATAGGATGCATGCAGTCCGGTGAATAAAATGCCTTGATTCCGGTTTGCGAGATGATGGTTCCAGAATAAAGTTCTTCGGTTCCAGAGGCTACCATATGAGTGACTGCCGTGGCCGGCATCCATGTTCTTCAATAAAGGCAGCAATTAAAAATACGTGAGCGGCAACTCCTTGTGCAAACGGGGTTAGACCTGTTTTAAGTGCTTTCAAGAACTTCATTTAAATTTTCAGGTGTTTTTCTTGACCATTGATTATGGACTGATTAAATGTGTAGCCAGCTTTATTTTTAGGCCGCATAATTACTGTTTAGGGCATTTTTGTTTGTATAGAATGCCAGTGTTTTGGAGACCAGATAAAAATATTTGATAAATGAAGGTTATATTATATTTTTCCTAAGACTCTAATATTGTTGACATTTATTTTCTGTGTTTTTATTCTTTATTATATTGTTAATAAATTGGTTAAGTTCAAAATCCTTTATTGTCTTCAATGTCTGCAGAACATATCTCAGGGAGCTTTCATTGCTACTACTGCTAAATGTTTAATTTCTTTAAACTTTAAACTTTGCTTTAGCATCACATTCAATGGAGGACGCCAAAATGTGGCAGACATGCTGCGGCCAGGTCATCCGAGTGTCAGCGATGCAGACATGCAAGCTGTTGCTGCACTAATGGACAGTGATCGCCGCCAAACGATTCGTTAGCTGGCCGGACAAACAGGATTAGCGCATACGTCTGTGCTGCACATTCTGAAGGAACGCCTGTCCATGAGAAAAATTGCTTCACGATGGGTTCCACATCAATTGACGGAAATGCAGAAATGGTTACGATACGATGCTGCCCGAACCCACCTGGAGCGCTATGAGCGCGAAGGAGATGCTTTTTTACGCTGGATGAGACTTGGGCCCGATCGTACTAGCCAGAACTGAAACGCCAATCAAACGAATGGTGTCGTCACGAGTCACCACAACGTTCGAAATTTCGTCAGAACCCCAGCAATGTGAAAGTTATGGTGATTCTTGTGTACGACTGTGATGGTGTCATCCTAACGCATACCCTTCCGCCACAGCAGACCGTCACTGTGTAGTATTACTGCTCATTTTTGGAGCACAATCTCCGACCAGCTTTGAGAAAAAAACGGCAACACTTTCTGCAGAAAGCTCCTCTCATTTTGCATGACAATGCTCGGCCGCATGCAGCGCAAGCTGTGACTGATTTGTTCAAGCGATGGGGCTGGGAAGTGCTTTACCATCCACCATACTCCCCAGATCTAAGCCCTTGTGACTATGACTTAATTCCTAAGATGAAGGAACCACTTCGTGGCACTCGCTTCCAAACCGTTCCTGAGATTCTTGCGGCAGTAGACCGGTCCATTCAAACTATCAACGAAACAGGCGCTGCTACAGGTATTCTGCGACTTCCATATTGTTGGAAACTGGTTGTACACAATGCTGGTGACTATATTGAAGGACTGTAAAACTTGGTGACATGAATCACTTTTGTATTCCTTGTTAATAAATAGTTGCCACTATTAAAGTTCCTACCCTTGTAATTCTGTTTTTCAATCAATAAATAATGCAGTACTGCATTTATCCGTACAGTAGTTTGTGCATTAATTATAAACTTTATGTTCATCATATTTAAAAATACATAGATTAATGAAAGCTTTCCTTCCTTACTCAGGATTTTCTCAGTAATAAAGGGGAGAAACTAAGCAGCCAATGAACATAAAATTTAGAATATCAAACAATAACCCATAATGTTAAATAGTTCAATAAACCTGTATTGTGTATTATAGAGTGAATTTAAATCCATCTGTATTCTTTTGAAATGTTATCGCTGTGTAGTGCCAAAAAATCCTGGTTTTTCTTATTTTAAGATTGGCAGTTATGTTATGCTTTTCTAAAATAATTGTAGTATACTGATAATTTGTCAAATTCTTAACTGAAAGTTATATTTTTATTATATTTATTTACAGGAAACGCCTGACAGTCCCATTATTAATTGCTTAAAAATACCTTCTATGCATTTTGATTCACTTGCTGCAAAAATTCGTACTGTGTTGAAAAAACTCAATTCAAAATTAGAAATTATCGAAGACAAATTTGAAAAATGTTTGAGTATAAAACCTCAATCCTTTTATAACTTCTGGAAAACAGTGAGTATATAAATATATATATATATATATATAAAATCTATTTCTCATAACAATTATTTCTAACACTATATAATGAATTAGCTTTCACAATATTTGAAAAGTGGTTGCCTGGGGTATTTGGAAGTAACACGTTTTTATTTCATTGCAGCTAAATTAAATTTGTAATTATGTATTTTTCATTTAATTGAATTCTCAGTTTATATACAATTATAATATTAAATAGTTATATTAAAACTATAAAATCTGTAGTTATCAGAATACAACTCGTTGTGAATGTTAATACTGTAGCAGCAGAGGAATACTGGACACTGATATGCAATGCAGTACTTTTATAAATATACAGCACAAAGTCTGAGGTCCGGATTCATCAGGACTTCTGCGATTCCGGATATTAGATCATCAGTTTAGAACTAGTAAGATGGCATGTAGAAATTATAAAATTAAAAATGTGAAATAATGAAGCATTCATGATCTAAAGGCTAACAAAATTTTAGACATGTCTTTCAACTGTACGCTTCCCTTTTTTTTTTTTTTTTTTTTTTGTGTGTGTATGTAAATGTGCTAATATTTTCTCTTTAATTATGTCT
Organism: Stegodyphus dumicola; assembly: GCF_044657685.1. Taxonomy (NCBI): domain Eukaryota; kingdom Metazoa; phylum Arthropoda; class Arachnida; order Araneae; family Eresidae; genus Stegodyphus; species Stegodyphus dumicola. The sequence goes on from NC_140777.1 coordinate 139,707,363, forward strand.
CCAATGTTCAAGTCCTGTAATTGCTGTGTCAAGAATTTTGACTAACTTGCCAATTGAAATTTTTTCATTTTCAATAACCTATCTGTAACTTTCTTCATTATCGGTGGCGGTATTTTCTGGATTTAGAACCATGCCACAGATTTCACCATCAACTAATTGATTGATGATTGGGACATTATCATTGCAATGAAAATCTTCTCTTATATCATCTTCACTTATTACCACTTCTCCACATTTCTTTACAAAATCCATTAACCACTTGCGCTAAAAAGACATGCCATGCAGGTCGAGATGCTTTTGTCTCAAACCGCGAGCGACGTGAACACCACGTAGATAGGCATTTATCGCAAAAATGAAAATAACATGGTGCACACGTCGCCTAACAACAATATTGTTTATTTCTCGAGTTACAGCTCTGGATTGCACTCGCAGACGAGGAGCGGCGTAAATGAGACACTTTACCGCTTGTTATATTGTAGCGCACGGCACCGCAACCGTGAAGTTTAGCCGTAGTGCAAGTTGTTAATTGGCAAATTTGACCTTTTATTTTCAGTATCCGAAAACCTTCATATTCGCAGTTATCGTATTCATCACCCTCACCATGAAATATGGTAGCTAGCCATAAATTATGCGAAGCGTTATTTAACCCTCTGAGTGGCCAGGGTTTTCGCTAAGAAAGCACAGATTTCCCAAAACTACTATAAGAACAAATATATATATATATATATATATATATATATTTTTTTTTTTTTTTTTTTTTTTTTTTTTTTTTTAAATGTAGAAACTCTCCTCCTGGTATTACATACCTGAATTTGTGTACTTTTGATATATTGCCTTAATTTCTTTGACATTTTTTAATATGCACGTATATATACGTTCTTACAGATATCACGAAAATATTCTAGGTCGTATATATACGGCCTTGCCGCTTAGAGGGTTAAAGCATCTGGAGACACAGCCTCAGCAGATTTTATTCAAAAATATTTCGAAAATTCTTGAATAGTCTTGGCTTTTAAAAATTCTACTTTATATTTGCATTACAGCACGCTCACTATTCTGATATCCAAAAGCTGAATGATGGACGTACAATTTGGAGAAAAGAATAATACAGATGCATATTAGATAATGAACTTCTTGCAACCGGTTGCGAGGTTGAGACCTTCCGAATCAAAGATGTGCATTTGAGTGTTTGCCGCCAAAGTTTGAGCTCGAATTAACACTCGAACGCCATATTTTCAGTTTTATCCATTTTGTGCACTCTCTGTGAGTTTTTCACTAAACTGGTTGCACAACTTTTGATCTCGTTCATTCGCTCTCCCAACACTGTTGTAAGTTCAGGTTGGAATTCTAATATTCCTCTTCTCTGCCTCTCAGAGTGCAATGCTACCCTATGTTCTATGATAATTATTGCTCATTTGGATAAGTACTATCACACCCTCTTAATTTGTAAAAACAATTTAGAATCAATCTGCATATCATAGAACCAAGTTTGTAATATATGAATTGCAGTTTAAGTGCACCATATGACGGGAAGTACCACAAATGAATTTTTAGATAGAACATTTAATTAGTATCTTTTTCTGCAGCTAGATTTACTATGTCTGTTATGGCAGAATTTATTGAAAGTGACCTTCATTGCATTGCAGTAATTTTTTTTTTTTTTTTTTTTTTTAAGCAAAGCAGAAATCATGGGATGAGTAATTTGTAAACAGAGCTGTGTGTGCCGCTTGCCCATCCCAAAAGGATTAAAGTTTGCCCCACCTTTTTAAACACCCTGTCATTGAGAAGAAATTTTAGATTTTCGAGCTCATCCTTTGTCTTTATTCTAAGAAATTGTATAGAATATCAGAATATTATCAGGCATTAATATGCAATATAATAAGCATATTTATTATATTTATTTGGAAAGTTCTCTGCTGAGCACATTTAAGGTGACATTCCAGACAATATTAATAGGATGCTTCCTATTATGATTGTATTCGGAATTTCATGATCTGAATGTCATATTTTGTTGTCAACTTTACAAATCTTGGAGAAATTAAAACAGGCATGGCAGTGAATGCACCCACGTAATTTTGCTCACTTTCCATCCAGATTAATGATCTTTTTAAAGGGTGTGCTATGTCGTTGCTGTATAAACATTTAAAATGCTTTGGTTTTTTTTGCATGGATGTTGAGATTTCATTTCTTAATTTCAGTAATGTCACGTGTATCGTGTTATAATTTTATACATTTTTTTCTATATATGCAAAATTGCCTGTTTTCTTAACTTTTTGAACCCATCATAAATATTTTTTTATAAGTGATTGAAACAGTTCCACCCTCAAGGGCTCACCCATCATGAATATTTAGACATAAGAATTCTAAACTACTACAGTGCAAAAGAAGGTCATTCATTCACTTCACTAAGCGCAGGTATCAAGATCATGACAGTGATTATTCTTCTTTGTTTTTCATTTTTTGTTTTCTTCTGCTCTGTTTTTATTATCAGTAAGGGAGAAAAATATTGTGATGTATTTGATATATGTTAAGAAAGATTTTAGAAAGCTTATGCACTTAATGTCCCCTTCCCCCCTTTTGCATACTTTAATACATAAGCTTTTTTCATAATGAAATAATGCTTTATAAAATTAAAAATATGTCAAATGTGTCAAAATATTTATTGTTAATGACATATTAAAATGTTTTTATTGGAGTGTGTCTTTTAAGAAGTAATAAACATAAAAAAGTATTTTTGTGTTTAAGTATTATGTTTTACTCTTGTATGAAATGACATATTTTTTCCTTCTAAATTAAATCTTCTCTTATTGATTTTTTTAAAAAGTATTGAATGTATATATAATAGATGTAAATGTGTATTTTTTCAATTAATCTTTTTTTTTTTTTTTTTTTTTCCTCTTTCAGAAATATCCAAATTCTTCACCAGAACTGACTTATCGAGTAAATTTTAGAATGGATCAAGTAGAGAAAATGGCTCCTTGTTTTGGAAAGGGATCTGTTGTACAAAATGCCAAAAATTTTAATTTTCAGAGTGCTGCAGATAATTTTCTGCATAGCATGCAAAACACGCTGATTGATAAAGCATTATCTCCTGGCTTTGCATCGAAATATGAAGGAAATAAAAATGATGTCAGTTGTCAAAGAAAAACATCATTAAACTACAAAATATCTCCACAACAAACAATATCAGAACATAAGGAATCACCTCAAAAAAGATCACCAAATTGTAACAAATCTCCACAGAAAAAGATATCAAAATATAAAGATTCTTTACAAACTTATTATGCGTCAGATGAATGTAAAAAAGTGCCATTTGTTCAAAGAAACACTTTAAAAAGTAATCAACTAGGCATTTTACCATTTGGTCAGGAGCTGTCTCCGATATCATCAGTATGCAATGAAAAAAATCCTGAGAGTTCTGATAAGAATAAAATATTACCAAGCCAAAATTTAAAAAATAACTCTCAACAGTCTGCTTATGCAGTTAATGTTTGTAATCAGCTAACACGTGTTAAAGAAACTGAATATTCAGTTGCTAGACAAAAGTCTGAAGATATAACCAAACCTTTGTCTCTTAAAGCAAAGACAAAAACTGAACAAAAAAGTACATCCTCTAACAGAAAGTTAAAAATAAGGAGGTTAACTAGCTTATTACGCAGTCCATCTCCACAAGTTATTAAATCTTCTAAATTAGTTCAGAGGTATAAAAAACCTGCCATTAATAAATCTTCTAAAAATTTTGAAAATATTTCAATATGTCTTCCAGGAAATGCATTAACCCGTACAATAATTATTAACCCTGAAACAAATTCATCAAGTGCAGATTCTCGGATTAATAGTTCTTCATTTGCTGCTTGTAATAACAGTACTTTATCTCAGGAGTCAGTGGCTTTAAACTGTGAGAGATCTTTGCTACCTAACACTAAAATAAGTATTTCTTCAAATGCTACAGAAGTGAAAAGTTCTATGAAGAAAATTCAAAGTTTGGAAAGAGAGAAAAAGATATCTTCAAGTACTACTACATTTCTTCCAAAGCACAGCAGCCCAGGTATCGTTGTACAGAGTGAAAGGGTCAAAGTTAATTCATCCACTGGTGGTATTGAAAAGCAACCTGGTAGTTCATTTAAAATCAAGTTAAATCAGTCACAATATTCCAAGCCATCCTTTGAATCAGGTGAGATATCTTCATCCTTTTCATTTGAAAATATTTTCTCGTTGTCTTTATATTATTGTAAGGCTTTACTTTTAAAACTGTTTAAAAATACCTTCTGGTAATTTTGACAAGAGTACTAGCAGATTTTGATTATCATTTTTGCGGTGAAATCACATCGCAGCTCCAGACAGCTTTGTGACGATAGTCACCTTAAAAAAATATGACTATTGATGACATTGGTGATTGTTTTGATTTTTAGAAACACTAATCGCTCTCAGAAATAGTTCATGGAAAGTTTTGCTACATTATTTTATATTTTTCTGCATATTCAAAGATAATGCTTATTGTTTAATTTTACCATCATTATGAGGAAATAAATGTATTTATGCTGCATCTAAGATTATTTATTATTTCCCAAAAGAAAGAAAGAAAATGCATACTTTTCATTTTTTCTCTGCTGAAAATGAATTAAATGTTATAATATTATTGATAGGCTCGGTGGTGCAGTGGCTAGCACATCGCGCAGCAGGTCTAGAATTCCATCCCCAGGCTGACTCCCTTGAGAGGGTTGATAGAATGAGTATCAAGTTCGCTTGGGGACTAAACACTGGGGGGTCCTGCGACAAGCTGACCACTTGTCCAGGCAATATGCTTGTGCACCCCAGGCACACGGTCTGGAAAGCAGATGTTAGGGCATTGCAGCCCATGGCTCTCAATGGGCTGTTTGTGCTGCCTAGTTTAATTTTTAATATTATTGATGATGACCAAAATCACTGTAAATCAATTTCTGCATTAATCAGGGTTCATACGAGCCTTAAGAGTCCTTAAGTTTTTTGGAATTGATTTTTGGTCCTTAAAAGTCCTTAATTTCAGCCAAAATCGGGAGAAGGTCCTTAATTTTAATCATGTGAGATTTCTGTCTGACTGAAATTTTGAGTGTAAATTGCCGTTTTGGAGGTATATTTTTGGTGATTCACTGATAAATATGGTTATCTTTTGGATGGGTTATAATGTGTTCCTATTTCTAATATAAATGGTGGGATACTCGAGTTTCTAAGCAAGAAGTGAAACATAATCATTTCGAAATTGTTTCACTTTTTCTAATGAAGAGATCCTAAATAATTTCTCGCTTGTGGGGATGGGACGGCTCTTTTCAGTTTCTATAGTAAATTTTTAATTCCAAGATCTGGCAATTTTTCGACGATTTTTTTTAAACGTTGTAACATTGATATGTTTCCTTTAAATAATGGTAATATGTTGAAATTATATTTTAAAAATAACATTACAATATAACATTTTTATTTTTTGCTTTCATATTATAAAGTTCTATTTTGGCCACTTATACAATATTTTGCATCTGAAAAATAAACAAGGTATAATGCAGAATTTACAAAACACTTCTTAGCAAAAGCAAAATAGCTGTGTAATTAATTAAAAATATCTTCTTTTTAATTTTTTCATGATAAAAATTTTCTCATGTAGTTGTCTCAGAATATGCATCAGTTTTTCTCTATAAAATTAATTTTACGCTTTTAAAATCTGATTTTTTTTTTTTTTTTTCAAAATATTTCTGGCTGTTTGCTGTTACAAAATTGGTAGGGGTAATTTTTCTTTGGGACATTAGACATTATAACTTGAAGAAGGATGCATCTTGGAAAGTTTAGAAAGATTTTTAAGTCAAGATTTATAGACCCACGATTCTAGATGATTCCAAAAAAATGTGACAAAATGAAAATGTCTGTATGGTATTAATACATAATGGATGTATTTTACAGAAAATTTGAAATGAATTTCTTACTTTTTGGAGAATATCTGGAAGAACAATGAAAACTTAATATTTGAACGTTTTACTTCTGAAACTAGAGTCTATTTTTTAACATGCTTATCTTTCCTTTATTTTCTCTACTTTTCACTAGACAGAAGCATGGGAAATATTAAAAATGCTTCTAATCGTATCACATGGACAGGCATTATAGAAAGGAAATTTTTTATTAAAAAGAAATTGGAAAGTGGCAATTTAAAAGATTCATCTAATATGTCTTAATGCATCATACACAGGTCTGACGCTAGGCATTTTCCCACCTGGTGAAATCACATGGAATATTAAATTTATATCTGTAGATCCTAAATTTTGCTCACTAGTGCCCTTTTAAATTCTGCTTCCAGTGCATGCTCTAAATTCTAAACATACTACCACACCAGCTCTGTAACTGGCCCTTACCATATATGTTTCGTGTTTCTTCTGAATGTTTGTACTGCTAAAGAAATAAAATTAGCAGCTTTTTATATGCATTCTAAATGCATTTAGTTTTTTTTTTTTTTTTTTTTTTTTTTTTTTTTAAGAATAACATAAATCTTTAATTAAATTCAAAAAGTCTAAAATGAAAAGGAAGCATGAAGAAAGAAACCAATTACATACAAAGAAAGAAAATTATTCTTCAAATATATATACAGTTATCATTATGTAAATTACCATATATAATTTCAGCCTTTACTATAATTTCCCGTTTCTATTTCCTCCCCAGAATGCAAATCACTTAGATAGTATTAAAACTGAGCTTATTTGTGTGTAAGACAGAATGTGTTTTCAATCTCCGCTTGCTCACTGCATTAGTTCCTGCCAGCTCTAATAATTTATAACATTTTTTATTCATTATTGCTGCCGGCATTTGAATTAGTTATGACGATAGAGTTACTGAGCCAGCTTGAGTTAAAATTAAATTGTAGTCTTTGACCACTAGTCCACCTTTTTTTGTTTGAATTTGGCTGTTCTTGTTTAATTACATCACCACAAACTGCAATTGATTTGGTTAGCGTAAGAACATGCCTTTAAGTGCTTTTTAAATAAGAGTCTTATTTACACCTTTGTCTAACTTTGTAATTACTTTCAGACATAGCGATAATTTGTTTCACGGCTGTCGGGAGGGGTTTGGACTATTTAACTTTTACCAGATCAAGTAAACCCTCATAAGTACATTATGGAGAGATTGACAAGTTAGGAGATACAGCACATAGGAACTAGTCAGAACACTGGTTTGCATATTGAAAGAAATTTTTAATTCTTAGAAAGATGCTTAAAGAGATGGAAATCGATATAAATTAGCCAAAATGTCTGGGCACGCTTCAGATTAAAAAGGCACATAAATATTTTGTTGAGTGTTGTTGCTACAAAAATAAATATGCAAACCAGTAAACACAAAACATAATGTTTTGTAGCTTTTAATGTATGATTACCTAATATCGTTTACGAATCAATGGCATAAATAGCATGTATTTTAAACTGTGAAATTTTATTATTGAACAAGTGCCACAAAAAAAGACAAAATATTCGACGTCGTTTCAAGACAAGTGGTTAACTTAATTTGATTGGCTTATGAAGAGAGACAACTTTAATGGAGAATGTAAATTATGGCAGCAAACTGTTAATATTAAGTATGAGGGTATTAGAGTAGTGACTCTAACCTAACTGTACATTACCAAAGCAAGAAACACCAATCGTTAATATTGAATAGGGATTCTTCGCAATCGATTTTGAACTTTTTCATAAAGAAATGGACAATATATCAGCAATTGAAATTACTTCAGTCTATCATGGCATTAAGCACTATCACACTTATAATAGCCAGGATTGCACAAACAAATTGTTATAGCACTCTATTTCTAGATTCTTCTTGAAAATGATTTCTTGTGGTAGAACGAAATGTACAAGTATTTGCGAGAGTTGCTTGCTTCTGCAGCTCAAGAAATACTTGTAAATGAGATTCAGGAGGCCAATTTTTCTTCTCCTGGATTTTGACAGTCAAGAGGTGGAAATGCTAGTTACAACCCTTGGAACTCTACACGAAGCTATGACACTAACTGCATCAGACAGAGCCCAACTAACTTTCAAAACTTGCCAACCGGGCCCACATCAGGCCTTTCAGTTTTGTTCTGATCATCAGGTCTATCTCTCTAGGCAGACAACAGCCATTCTTTTGTTATAAATCATTCTGATTATGATTTCACTTCTCATTTTAACCAATGCCGCTTGACATAAAATCTACCTTATATTTACTAAACCTCTAGATTGAGCAAGTATGTGACAAAATGAGATGCAAAAAACAACAACATGAAACTAACTATTAGTAAAACGTAAATAAAATGTCACTTATCTTCTCTCAAAAATGCTGAGCTATTATAAGTGTATTATATTTAATGCTATTTGATAAATTGCATAAAGTATATTTTATTCTCAAACTTATTAATAATTATGTGTAATCATAATGCATCCTAATTACGAATCTATTTTATTTTTTTTTTTTTTTTTTTTTTTTTTTTTTTTGGATGGTATTACAAAAGTGAAGTTCAGGCAGAAATAGTATTTTTAATTAAATTTATTAATTTGTTATTTGCTCATAGGTCCTTTATTTTTTTCATTAATGGTCCTTAAAAGTACTTAATTTTCATGTACAGAAATGTGTACAAACCCTGTTAATGCAAATTCTAAACAGTGGAGCAAATTGTGGAAGTTACTAAAAATAAAAATTATACAGTCAAAAGTCGTTAATTCGGACACCCATAATCCGGAATGATCTATAATCCGGACCTCAAAGCTAAAAACTTTCTGTGCGTGCGCCGCGTTGACACATGCGCCTAGGCGTTTACGCGTGCGCGTAAGACCTCTTACAACTGCGCAAGCGCAGAATATGTTTACGCATGCGCGTTTTATGTATAACGAACGGTATAAGCTAAAATTATTTAATTATCTATTTCAGTTAATGTTGATGATTGCGTTGTTCCTTAATTTTCGAATTGGATCCGGCTTATTATTTTTTGCAGACTGTAAGAGCAATACTATAAAAGTAAACTTGAACTTTCGATTATGTCAAATAGAATTTCCGAATCTGGAGCTCCCAAAGGATCGTACAAAACGAAAGTATGTTTCGATGTCCATCAAACAAAAAGTGGAATTGCTGCAAAAAATGGATAAAGACATGAAGAATGTGACAGAGAAGTTAGTGAAAATGAAAAAATTTCAATTGACAAGTTAGTCGGTATTTTCGGCACAGCAATTAACGGAACTTGAACAGTGGAACTTTGTAACTGAACAAGAAATTATGTCTGTTTATAGAATTAAAGAGATAGTATTATCACATAAAATGAAACAACTTACATTGAAAGAAATGTTTAATAAAGTAAACAAATAAATATTAAGCTTTTTTTTTTTTTTGTAAATTTTGATACCCTTTAGATCATAATTGTTCTTTATTTCATAAATTACGGTTTCATATTTTTAATTTGAGAATTTCTGCATGCCATCTTACGCGATTTAAACTGATGATCTATAATCCGGAAAAATCGATAATCCGGAATCGCCGAAGTCCTGACGAGTCCGGATTAAAGACTTTTGACTGTATATGTTTTATGTTAATAAATTAAATATAAAATTATGTAGTTGTTTAAAATGGAAAGATTCTTATTATTATTAACATAAATTTAATGCATCACAGTTTGTCCCATTCACAGAGTTGCCAACTCTCCCGCCAACCCGATTTACAATATATTTCTCCCGACTTTTTCTTATTCTTAAAATTTCTCACGATTTTTATGGAACTTGGCTTAATACTTTGTTATATGAACAAAAAAAAAAAGTGATTTTGGATGTCTGAAAGCAATTGAATTTTCTCTAGATTATATCTAAAACAAAACTTTGCGAATTAGATAACTTCTGCTTTGTGAGTGAGAGCACATACGTATCCAGAAACGTCGTTCTCCAGTTCTGCAATGGGCATCGTGCTCCATTGCATGTCACCTGGCATATATTAACCAATGAGGACAAAGCAAGCTGTTATTTGGATGATCTTTAGTTATTTCGGTCATTTTGTCCTGAGTTGTGTGAGTACACGTGCCTTCAGAAAAATAGTTTTAGAAATTATCATATTTTCTTATGTCCTGCGAGAGAGGTAAAATATTCGTGTACGTTTCAAAAATCGTACAGAGTTGGCTTTCCTTCCATTATTTCCTCAAGGAAATGTAATAAATTTGCCATGTGTACCGCCTGTTATTGCGATTTTTCGATTTCGCATGGTGGAAGGGCGGATGTTCTCAAACATGTGCGTACACAAAAACACAAGGACAAAATGAGTTGTTTTGAAAAAAACGAAAAATTTAATTTTTATTGGGAAGCGGAGGACCAAAAAGTTATTGATGCAGAATATCTGTTCTCTGCCTTTTTACTGGAGCACAACCTGCCACTGAATGCATCGGATCACGCTGCAGCTTTATTTAGAAAAATGTTTCCCGATAGTGAAATCGCTAAGAAATACTCAAGTGCAAGAACCGAAACAGGTGTAATTGTTAAAGAAATGGATTTGAAAAATAAATCTTCAGTTATTGATTGCATTAAAACAGCTCCGTTCTGCCTCTCTACGGATGGAAGCAATAATACCGATTCAAAACTATATCCAATTAGTGTTTCTTTTTTTAATCCAGAGTCTTCAGAAAATGAGTGCAGTTTACTTTCTGTCCCCACTTTAGAAGGACATTTGACAGGCTTTACTATAGCACAGCTAATTATTAAAAATTTAACAGAAAATGTAGTCCCTCTGGATAATTGCTTAGCACTTGGTGCCGATAATGCACCAGTATTGGTAGGCTTGAAGACTGGTGTTGCAGGCATCTTAAGAAAGGAAAATTCAGATTTTCAGATTGTGAGGTGCACCTGTCACCTCTTAAATTTAGCAGCTGAAAAGGGGGCAGCTTCTTTACTAATAAATGTGGATGAAACAGGTGTAATTGTTAAAGAAATGGATTTGAAAAATAAATCTTCAGTTATTGATTGCATTAAAACAGCTCCGTTCTGCCTCTCTACGGATGGAAGCAATAATACCGATTCAAAACTATATCCAATTAGTGTTTCTTTTTTTTAATCCAGAGTCTTCAGAAAATGAGTGCAGTTTACTTTCTGTCCCCACTTTAGAAGGACATTTGACAGGCTTTACTATAGCACAGCTAATTATTAAAAATTTAACAGAAAATGTAGTCCCTCTGGATAATTGCTTAGCACTTGGTGCCGATAATGCACCAGTATTGGTAGGCTTGAAGACTGGTGTTGCAGGCATCTTAAGAAAGGAAAATTCAGATTTTCAGATTGTGAGGTGCACCTGTCACCTCTTAAATTTAGCAGCTGAAAAGGGGGCAGCTTCTTTACTAATAAATATGGATGAACACATTGTTGATATTTACTATTATCTTGAAAGGAGTTCTAAAAGGGGGGGAAAATTGAAACATTTTCAACAGCTGCATAACAGCAGGTTACAATTAGAAAACTTGGATGAAGTTATAAAATCAGTTAGGATTGACACCCAGTGGAGTTTAATTGGAAAAGTGAAAGGTGCTGATGGAACTGTAAAATATAGTGAACTGTCTAGAATTGTGTTACCATCTTGTAATAATAATCCTATAGTAATGCAGAGTGTGAGAGGATTCTCAGTGTTGTTGCGAAAACGAGGACTAAATTTAGATCTAATATTAGTGATGACACATTCGAAAAACTTTTATTAGCGAAAACAGGCTAACGTGGCAATTGCTGTGAACAAAATTATGAAGTTTCTTTCTTAAAGAAAGCAAAATCTGCCACTGTTTATAACATTTGTACGAAAACTAAAGTGTCTTTTTTTTTTTTTTTTTTTCCCTTAAACGATGCAAGTCATAAAAATGTTTTTTATGTGTAAGGTATTTTTTGTTGCTTGCATTTAAGAATTAGTTACTATTTAAAGTTAATTCATTATTAAAAACTATATTTTTATCATTTAAAAAGTCTTTTTAACATTGTGAAAAATCTCCTGATTTTTTATTGTCGTAGGTTGGCAAGTATGCATTCAGTGTTTATTCTGTTGATGTTTATTGCATTTTTATCGCATTAGGTCATTTAGTCAATTCCTGATTTATTGGAGTAATGCCAGGGATGATGACGGTAATTAACTCATAATTAAACCAACTAAAAGAGGAAAGGAATAACCTATATTGTAATTAACAGAAAAGTGCTGTTAACAAATTTTTTGTGTTTACAAGTTTTAATGTAATATATACAGTCAAAAGTCGTTAATTCGGACACCCATAATCCGGAATGATCTATAATCCGGATCTCAAAGCTAAAATCTTTCTACGCATGGGCATAGGCGTTTTACGCGTGCGCGCAAGACATTTACGACTGCGCATATGAGCGTTTAATGTGTAACGGACCGTATAAGCTAAAATTATCTAATTATCTATTTCAGTTAATGTTGATGATTGCGTTGTTTCTTAATCTTCGAATTGGATCCGGCTTTTTATTTTTTGCAGACTGTAAGAGCAATTTTATAAAAGTAAGCTTGAACTTTCGATTATGTCAAATAGAATTTCCGATGCTGGTGCTCCCAAAGGATCTAGAAAACGAAAGTATGTTTCGATGTCCATCAAACAAAAAACGAATTGCTACAAAAAATGGATAAAGGCATATCCTTTGTTTATCTAACCGTTCCGAAATCTGTTTATCAATTTCACGCTGCTCTGCGCGGGGGGGGACGTCGCGCCGCGCAATGAACTGGAAGTTGATCTGTCAGCACTATCCTTATCTTCAGGGCAGATGTTTTTATTTTATTCGGCTTATAATTTTTTACTAAATGTAGTATTTAATCTCGATGTACTCCATCTTTGATATGATTTAAATCAAATTCCTCGTCATTATAAATATCACGAATACAAATCAAATAGTTTTCTGGTTGCAATTTCCTAATTTCGGCTATGCGTAAGGTATGCTTTACACATGCACGCGTTGAAAGAAATGTTTAATAAAGTAAACAAATAAATATTAAGCTTCTTTTTTTTTTTGTAAATTTTTATACCCTTTAGATCATTATTGCTCATTATTTTATAAATTACGGTTTCATATTTTTAATTTTATAATTTCTGCATGCCATCTTACCAGATTTAAACTGATGATCTATAATCCGGAAAAATCGATAATCCGGAATCGCCGAAGTCCCAACGAGTCCGGATTAAAGACCTTTGACTGTATATATATATTTATTAAGCCATTTGCCATATGGTTTTTGTAAATGAAAATTACAGTAAAAATTCACTCACTATATATACTATATATACTAGGAAAATAATCATCATTAGAAACAAAATAATAAATGCTGTTAAAGAAAAAAATTCACAAGAGAACTTAAACAATACTGTTAAGTTCAAACTTGCATAAAAACGTTAGGGAGAATGATTCATTTGTTTTTTACAACTGAGCGTTTAGTTTGGATTTCATAAAGATAAAAATTTAAATCAATGAGATGGATGAATTTGCTTTTGTTGAACAAGCAAATCGATGACGGGTTCAATAGACAAGGTTGCAATTCTTAATGCATTTTCAAGATGTTTGTCAGTGATCTTTGTCCTATTTTTGTATGCTTCATTATTGAAAATTATTGCTCGCAAATATAGGTACTGCCAAAGGCTGAAGATATTAATAAAGCATGATTGTGAAAATTAGAATATTTATCACGGGGGTAGGTAATATTTATAAAACTCCCGTAAAAAAACATCTTCAAATTTTTCTTTCAATTGAATGTCACTTCGCAGTTTATTGCATTCTATTTGAAGGTAATTTACTTATTTCCAGGGAAAATGGGGTAGAAAATATGTTGAAATACTCTTCATTTTTTCGAAAATTTTGAAATCTGTTTTCAAATTTTTGAATTAAATCAAAAATTAATGCAGCATATTTTACATACAGTCAAAAGTCTTTAATTCGGACTCGTTGGGACGTTGCGATTCCGGATTATCAATTTTTCCGCATTATAGATCATCAATTAAATCTGGTAAGATGGCATGCAGAAATTATAAAATTAAAAATATGAAATAAAGAGCAATTATGATCTAAAGGGTATCAAAATTTACAAAAAAAGAAGCTTAATATTTATTTGTTTACTTTATTAAACATTTCTTTCAACGCACGCATGCTTAAAGCCTACATTACGCGTAGTCGAAATTAGAAAATTGCAACCAGAAAACTATTTGATGTGTATTCATGATATTTATAATGACGAGGAATTTGATTTAAATCATATCAAAGACGAAGTACATCGAGATGAAATACTACATTTAGTAAGGAATTATAAGCCGAATAAAATAAAATCTGTTGGCAGTGGTGATAAAGGCAAAGCATGTTTTGCTTCCCTTAAAATAAAGCTAAGACTAAACTAAATAAAATCCTTGCTTTATTCCGTAAATAAAATAAAAGAGCTAACACTTTAGCCTTTACATTTAAAATCATTTAGTGAAAGCAAAGTAGCATTATGCTAACTCATAATAACACAAGACAACAAGAACACCAAAAACTTTTTGGCGATACCGGCGTACATATATATTATATTCAGCCAACCCGCCGATCTTGACGTTATCGGCCAATCAGCGGCAACCACGTTAGCTTACCGCCAATCGACCTCTGATCAAAATTTGCATGTGGAAAACTAAAGCCAACAAACGGCCCTCTTTTCCCCATGCAAAGACAAAAACAAAACTTTCACAGAAGTTCATAGTTCAGTTCTATTATACAAAATACTTATTGTCTTTAAACACTGAAAACATCTAAACAAAACTTTCTTAAATTAACAGCAGTCACTGCTTTTGTAAATAAGTCGGCAGTATTTAATTTACTGGTGATAAATTTAAGGTCAAACACTCCATCATTTACTAGTCTTCTAACAAAGTGATATTTTACGTCTATATGCTTAGTTCGGCGATTTTCTATTGGCGATCTAGAAAAATCAATGGCAGACTTGTTATCACAAAATAGTTTACACTCTCTTAAATTAAACTTTAAAATTTCATCTTGTAAGACATTTTTCGTCCACATTAATTCCTTCGCTGCTTCAGATAAGGCGATATACTCTGCTTCCATGGTTGATAAACTTACACATTTTTGTTTAACAGTTTTCCAGATTACCGGTACTTCATCTAAATATAATATAAATCCTCCCATGGACACGCGGTCATCTCTATTACTTGCATAATCAGCATCTGAATAACAATGTAAATTTAGATGTTTAATCTTTGATAAGTTTAACTTATATAATTTAGTACTATTGAGATAACCAAGCAATTTCAACAATGCTTCCCAATGCCTAATTCCAGGATTCTCCTGAAATTGTGATAAGATATTCAATGCATATGTAATATCAGGCCTTGTCCTGTTAGCTACAAAAACTAAACATCCTAACAGATTTCTAAAGGGTAATGTATGCATTTCCGTAATTTCTGCACTTGCAGGTGGACAATCTAATTTTGTAAGAATAGTGCCCTTAGCTATGGGAAGTGAAGTTATTGGTATCTGGAAATGTTTAAATTTTTCAAAAATTTCTTCGATATATTTTTGCTGATGTATAAAAAACCCATTTTTAAATCTCTAAGAATTCAATTCCAAGTAACGTTTTAGTTTCGCCTAATACTTTAAGATCAAAAAACTTACTCAGCTGTGAAATTACTTTATCTATACTATATTGATCTTTACTAAAAATCACCATATCATCTACATATAACAAGATAATTACATTTGAACCCTTATAAACACAATTACACCATTGTATTTTCTTTAAATGTAGATTTTCTAAAGTACTTTCAAATTCACAAAACCGTTCACGGCCGCTTTGATGTAGACCGTAAATGGCCTTGTGTAATAAACACACTTTATTTTTCTCTTCGATAAATCCCTCTGGTTGGGTCATATATATTTTCTCATTTAGGTTTGCATATAAATATGCGTTCTTTACATCTAACTGACAATTAGTCCATCCATATAAATATACCAGTATAGTGAAAAATATTCTTATGATTGAAAAATTTACTACAGGACTGTAAATGTCATCAAAATCTTCACCCCTTTTCTGCCTGAATCCCTGTGCTACTAGGCGTGCTTTGTATCTAACCACTTGATTCTTTTCATTTCTTTTTAGCGTATAGACCCATTTGTTTCCTATTTCTGGCTTTTCGACTAATTCCCAAACCTTTCTTTTCTTTATTGTGTCGATTTCTTCTTTCATTGCCTTATCCCATTCTTCGGCAATTACTGATTCTCGTGCTTCTTTAAAATTTTGTGGGATAACTATTTCTACGGAATTTGCCTCTTCAGACGCAGAACTAGTCTCCTGTTCCACGAAATTAACTTTCCCCGAGTATTCGTTTTTTCCACTAAAATCGAACTTATCTTTTTCATATTTAATATTTCTTGCCTCACAATACTTTTCAATATCATTATAGGATCTAAAACGGGTGTCTGTTCCCTCTACATAATAATATATGTCTGTACGTGTTCCATCTGGCCTTTTAACTGCTTTTCTTTGCCAGTTTAAGTCTGATACTTCTTTCGGAGTAGATTTGTCATCTGACAACTTTATTTCTTCTCTAGAAATTTCCTGTTCTTCATCTGATTCTACTAATAGCTCAGATTCCTCTAGTCTTTTAAATTTAGGTTTAGATTTCTGTTCCAGGATGCCATTTGCTGCATACAGTTTTTCATCGAACTTCACATTACAGGTTTCTGTTAATGTGCGTTCTTCTGGCAGCCATATCCTATAACCTCTAGTTTCCTTCGCATATCCTACCATGATTCCTTCTTTGCACCTCATTTCTAATTTATTCCTAATCTGTTTTGGCACGCCAACATAGGCTTTACAACCAAATACTTTAAAATAAACAACACTGGGTTTTCTATTTAGGAACTTTTCATAAGGGGTTCGGTTGCTTTTATGACATACTCTGTTCCACGTATGTACGAAACAGCCAAGAGCTTCTGCCCACCATTCTTTTCCCATTTTACTGTCATTAAGCATAGCTTTAACTGCGTGTAATGCCGTTCGGTTAAAACGTTCACACACACCGTTCTCTTCTGGGGTGTACGCGTTCGTGCGTTCAACACTAATTCCATTTTCGGCTAAGTACCCTTCGAATTGCCTATTACAGAATTCCCCACCATTATCAGTGCATATGCTTATTAATTTTCTATTTGTTAGTCTTTCCATTTGCCTATGATAATTCTTAAAGTTGTAGAACGATTCGTTTTTATTTTTCATACAATACACTGTTACTAATCCACTATAGTCATCTATAATAGCAAGAAAATATTTACTCCCACCCTTAGATGGAACTGGTAGTGGGCCACAAACGTCTAAATAAACCAACTGCAATGGTTTATCTGATCTCTTTGGAACAGTTTTAAAAGTTATTCTAATAGATTTAGCAATAATACACGGTTCACACCTCTCCATTGGTTTTTCCAATTTCTGGTAACCCTTTCACGCTTTGATTCTTACTAGTTTTCTTAATATAATCAAAATTTACGTGGCTAAATCTCCAATGCCATAGCATCACATAGTCTACTTTATTTAACTCTCCAATTTCTGTACCATAACCAGCTTTCTTTTTATTTGTTGCATATCTAACATGATAAATTCCATCATATATTGTTTAGCGTAGCATAATCTATCCCAATTATTAAAGTATATCCACATCTTACCTTTCGAAATCACAAAATGAGCACCTGTCTAACCTTGGTCCCGATAGTAAATTTCTTCTTAGATTTGGATTATATAAGACATTATCTAACTCAATATCCAATTTATTTGATTGCCTACTTTTACTGCAAATTTGACGGTACCCTTTCCTAGTACTTTACTTTCACAATTTCCTACAGCTAAAGACATACGTATATCGTTTATTTCTTCAAAATTTGTCATTAAATTTCTGTTATTACAGAAATGAGTTGTAGCTGCAGTATCTACAACCCAATTAAATTTATCTGCGTTACCTCCTTTATCTGTAGTTGTTACATAATTTTCTACTAACATTAATTCGTTATCTTTAAACTGTCCATTTTTATTGTCTAATTTAAACTTCTGATTTTTACTTACATTTTCTTTATATTGAGCGATTAAGTGCCCAAATTTATGACATCTGAAACAAGGTCCTGTTCTCATATTCCCCATTTTTTTTTTTTCTTAGATTTAGTTTTATTTTCAACTCTATCTTTCCCTGCATTTGAACTAATAGTATTAAACACGCTTACCTTGCTGTCATCTAAATCGGCATTTACCTGGCGAAGTCGGCTTTCTTCCCTTACCAGTTCTTCAGCAATTCTTTCCAGCGTAAAATCTTCGTCCTTCCACCTATAGATCAACTGTACAATGCCGGAGTATTACTGGGTAATCTCCTTATTGCCTGAAATCCTTTAAAAAGATCTGCCAAGTCGTGACCAGCTTCAGTCAACTTCTTTGCAGTCATTCTTATCCTCATGATGAATAATCCTATTTCTTCATTTGGCGTATATCTAATACTAAAAAATTCATCCAGTAACTGAATTATCCTTGCTCTTGTTTTGGGTTTGAATTGCTTCTGTAGAACTTCCCACGCTTCTTTACCACTTGAACATTCTTGTATCAGCGCCCTGAACTCAGCTTTAATTCCGTAATATAATGTAGTGAAGGCTCTGTTCTCCCTCAGTGTGAACTCCTGCTTTTCACGCTTTGTTGCACTTTTATCTAATTCTTCTTCTTTGTCCTCTATGAAGCTCCAACAATTTCTATCCAGTAACAGCATTTTCATGTCGACTTTCCATCGATCCCAGTTGTCATGGTTTAACAACTCAAAACCTTCAGGTAGTAATGACATCTTCAATTAAGTGTGAGCACAACGACTTAAACAAACTTCTAAGACAGGTCAGCTTCTTTTCGTGGATAACGGCCCTCTTCACCTACATTCCTTCAAAGCTGAGTTGAACTGGATGACTGATTAGCTGTTGACGCTGGGCCCATAACCCTGTTGGCAGTGGTGATAAAGGCAAAGCATGTTTTGCTTCTCTTAAAATAAAGCTAAGACTAAACTAAATAAAATCCTTGCTTTATTCCGTAAATAAAATAAAAGAGCTAACACTTTAGCCTTTACATTTAAAATCATTTAGTGAAAGCAAAGTAGCATTATGCTAACTCATAATAACACAAGAGAACAAGAACAATATATTATATTCGGCCAACCCGCCGATCTTGACGTTATCGGCCAATCAGCGGCAACCAGGTTAGCTTACCGCTGATCGACCTCCGATCAAAATTTGCATGTGGAAAACTAAAGCCAACAAAATCATCTGCCTTGAAGATAAGGGTAGTGCTGACAGATCAACTTCCAGTTCATTGCCTACCGCGATGTTAAATTAATAAACAGATTTCGGAATGGTTAGAGAAACAAAAGATATGCCTTTATCCATTTTTTGCAGCAATTCCACTTTTTGTTTGATCAACATCGGAACAGGCTTTCGCTTTGTAGATCCTTTGGCAGCTCCAGAATCGGAAATTCTTTTTGACATAATCGAAAATTCAAGCTTACTTTTATAAAATTGCTCTAACAGTCTGCAAAAAATAATAAGCCAGATCCAATTCGAAGATTAAGGAACAACGCAATCTGCAACATTAAGTGAAATAGATAATTAGATCATTTTTGCTTAGCTTATACCGCTTGTTATACATTAAACGTGCATGCGTAAACACATATGCGCATGCGTAAAGGTATTATGTGTTGGCAGTGGAGATAAAGGCAAAGCATATTTTGCTTCCCTTAAATAAAGCTAAGACAAATCTAAATAAATTTCATGCTTTATTCCGTAAATTAAAATAAAATAGCTAACACTGTATCCTTTACATTTAAAATCATCTGAGTGAAAGAAAACTAGCATTATGCTAACCCATACACATTCGGCGATACCGGCATACATATATATAATACTCGGCCAATCAGCAGCAACCACGTTAGCGTACCGCCGATTGACCTCCGATCAAAATTTGCATAAGGAAAACTAAGCCAACAAATGGCCCTCTTTTCCTCATGCAAAGACAAAAATAAAACTTACACAGAAATTCATAGTTTAATTCTTTTATACGAAAACACTTGTTGCCTTTAAACACTAAAAACATCTAAACAAAACTTCCTTAAATTAACAGCAGGCGACGCTTTTGTAAATAAGTTTACTAGTGATAAATTCAAGGTCAAACACTCCATCATTTACTAGTCTTCTAATAAAGTGATATTTTATGTCTATGTGCCTAGTTCAGTGATTTTCTATTGGCGATCTGGAAAAATCAATGGCAGACTTGTTATCACAAAATAGTTTACATTCTCTTCAATTAAATTTTAAAATTTCATCTTGTGAGACATTTTTCATACACATTAGTTCCTTCGCTGCCTTCGATAAGGCGATATGCTCCGCCTCCATGGTTGATAAACTTACACATTTTTGTTTAACAGTTTTCCAGATTACCAGTACTTCATCTAAATATAATATAAATTCTCCCATGGACACGCAGTCATCTCTATTACTTGCATAATCAGCATGTGAATAACAATATAAATTTAGATGTTTAATCTTCGATAAGTTTAACTTATATAATTTAGTACTATTGAGATAACCAAGCAATTTCAACAATGCTTCCCAATGCCTAATTCTAGGATTCTCCTGAAATTGTGATAAGATATTCAATGCATATGTAATATCAGGCCTTGTCCTGTTAGCTACAAAAACTAAACATCGCAACAGATTTCTAAAGGGTAATGTATGCATTTCCACAATTTCTGCACTTGTAGATGGACAATCTAATTTTGTAAGAATAGTGCCTTTAGCTATGAGAAGTGAAGTTATTGGTATCTGAAAATGTATAAATTTTTCAAAAATTTCTTCGATATATTTTTGCTAAACCCCATTCTCATTCTCTAAGAATTCAATTCCAAGTAACGTTTTAGTTTTGCCTAATACTTTAAGATAAAAAAACTTGCTCAGCTGTGAAATTACTTTATCTATACTATATTGATCTTTACTAAAAATCGCAATATCATCTACATATAACAAGATAATTTTATTTGAAGTCTTATAAACACAATTACCATTGTATTTTCTTAAAATGTAGATTTTCTAAAGTACTTTCAAATTCACAAAACCATTCATGGCCGCTTTACTGTAGACCATAAATGACCTTGTGTAATAAACACACTTTATTTTTCTCTTCAATAAATCCCTCTAGTTGGGTCATATATATTTTCTCATTTAGGTTTGCATATAAATATGCGTTCTTTACATCTAACTGACAATTAGTCCATCCATATAAACATACCAGTATAGCGAAAAATATTCTTATGATTGAAAAATTTACTACAGGAATGTAAACGTCATCAAAATCTTCACCTCTTTTCTGCCTGAATCCCTGTGCTACTAAACGTGCTTTGTATCTTACCACTTGATTCTTTTCATTTCTTTTTAGCGTATAGACTCATATGTTTCCTAGCATAGTTTTATTTTCTGGCTTTTCGACTAATTCCCAAACCATTCTTCTTTCATTGCCTTATCCCATTCTTCGGCATTTACTGATTTTCATGCTTCTTTAAAATTTTGTGGGATAACAATTTCTACGGAATTTGCCTCTTCAGACATGGAGCTAGTCTCCTGTTCTACAAAATTAACTTTCCCCGAGTTTTCCATTAAAATCAAACTTATCTTTTTCAAATTTAATATTTCTTGCCTCACAATACTTTGCAATATAATTATAGGATCTAAAACGGGTGTCTGTTCCTTGTACATAATAATATATGTCTGTACGTGTTCCGTCTGGCCTTTTAACCACTTTTTTTGCCAGTTTAAGTCTGATACTTTTTTCTTAGTAGATTTGTCATCTGACAACTTTATTTCTTCTCTAGAAGTTTCTTGTTCTTCATCCGATTCCGCTAATAGCTCAGGTTGCTCTAGGCTCTAGTCTTTTAAACTTAGTTTTTGATTTCTGTTCCAGAATGCCATTTGCTGCATTCAGTTTTTCATCGAACTTCACATAATCTGATTTGGCACGCCAACATAGGCTTTACAACCAAATGTTTTAAAATAAAGAACACTGGGTTTTCTATTTAGGAACATTTCATTGGGGGTTTGGTTGCTTTTATGACATACTCTGTTCCACATATGTACGAAACAGCCAAGAGCTTCTGCCCACCATTCTTTTCCCATTTTACCATCATTAAGCATAGCTTTAACTGCGTCTAATGCCGTTCGATTAAAACGTTCAGACTTACCGTTCTCTTCTGTCGTGTATGCATTTGTGCGTTCAACATTAATTCCTTTTTCGGCTAAGTACCCTTTGAATTGCCTGTTACAGAATTCCCCACAGTTATCGGTGTATATACTTATTAATTTTTTAAGTCTTTCCATTTGCCTATGATAATTCTTAAAGTTGTAGAATGATTCATTTTTATTTTTCATACTGTTACTAATCTACTATAGTCGTCCACAATAGCGAGGAAATATTTACTCCCACCCTTAGATGGAACTGGCAGTGGGCCACAAACGTCTAAATAAACCAACTGCAATGGTTTATCTGATCTCTTTGGAACAGTTTTAAAAGTTATTCTAATAGATTTAGCAATAATACACGGTTCACACCTCTCCATTGGTTTTTCCAATTTCTGGTAACCCTTTCACGCTTTGATTCTTACTAGTTTTCTTAATATAATCAAAATTTACGTGGCTAAATCTCCAATGCCATAGCATCACATAGTCTACTTTATTTAACTCTCCAATTTCTGTACCATAACCAGCTTTCTTTTTATTTGTTGCATATCTAACATGATAAATTCCATCATATATTGTTTAGCGTAGCATAATCTATCCCAATTATTAAAGTATATCCACATCTTACCTTTCGAAATCACAAAATGAGCACCTGTCTAACCTTGGTCCCGATAGTAAATTTCTTCTTAGATTTGGATTATATAAGACATTATCTAACTCAATATCCAATTTATTTGATTGCCTACTTTTACTGCAAATTTGACGGTACCCTTTCCTAGTACTTTACTTTCACAATTTCCTACAGCTAAAGACATACGTATATCGTTTATTTCTTCAAAATTTGTCATTAAATTTCTGTTATTACAGAAATGAGTTGTAGCTGCAGTATCTACAACCCAATTAAATTTATCTGCGTTACCTCCTTTATCTGTAGTTGTTACATAATTTTCTACTAACATTAATTCGTTATCTTTAAACTGTCCATTTTTATTGTCTAATTTAAACTTCTGATTTTTACTTACATTTTCTTTATATTGAGCGATTAAGTGCCCAAATTTATGACATCTGAAACAAGGTCCTGTTCTCATATTCCCCATTTTTTTTTTTTTTCTTAGATTTAGTTTTATTTTCAACTCTATCTTTCCCTGCATTTGAACTAATAGTATTAAACACGCTTACCTTGCTGTCATCTAAATCGGCATTTACCTGGCGAAGTCGGCTTTCTTCCCTTACCAGTTCTTCAGCAATTCTTTCCAGCGTAAAATCTTCGTCCTTCCACCTATAGATCAACTGTACAATGCCAGAGTATTACTGGGTAATCTCCTTATTGCCTGAAATCCTTTAAAAAGATCTGCCAAGTCGTGACCAGCTTCAGTCAACTTCTTTGCAGTCATTCTTATCCTCATGATGAATAATCCTATTTCTTCATTTGGCATATATGTAATACTAAAAAATTCATCCAGTAACTGAATTATCCTTGCTCTTGCTTTGGGTTCAAATTGCTGCTGTAGAACTTCCCATGCTTCTTTACCACTGTAACATTCTTGTATCAGCGGCCTGAACTTAGTTTTAATTCCATAATATAATGTAGTGAAGGTTCTATTCTCTCTCAGTGTGAACTCCTGCTTTTCACGCCTTGTTGCACTTTTATCTAATTCTTCTTCTTTGTCCTCTATGAAGCTCCAACAACATTTTCATGTCGACTTTCCATCGACCCCAGTTGTGATGGTTTAACAAGACAAAACCTTCAGGTACTAATGATATCTTCAATTAAGTGTGAGCACAACAACTTGAACAAACTTCTAAGACAAGTCAGCATATTTTCGTGGATAAGGGCCTTCTTCACCTACATTCCTTCAATGCTGAGTTGAACTGGATGACCGATTATCTATTGGCGCTGTGCCCATAACCCTGTTGGCAGTGGAGATAAGCATATTTTGCTTTCCTTAAATGAAGCTAAGACAAATGTAAATAAAATTCATGCTTTATTCCGTAAATTAAAATAAAATAGCTAACACCTTTACATTTAAATTCATCTCAGTGAAAGAAAACTAGCATTATGCTAATTCATAATAAGACACATTCGCTGATACCAGCGTACATATATATCATACTCGGCCAGCCCGCCGATCTTGATGTCATCGGCCAACCACATTAGCTTGCCGCCGATGACCTCCGATCAAAATTTGCATAAGGAAAACTAAAGCCAACATTATGCACATGCACAGAAAGTTTGTAACTTTGAGGTCCAGGTTATAGATCATTCCAGATTAGGGACGTCTGGATTAAAGACCTTGACTGTATTTTGTGCAACTCCCAGGTTATGTGCAGCCTTCTAATTCAGTACCTTAAAAAAATCTTGTAATTGTCTATGATTAATTCCTTTTGCTCTTATAAAGTTAATGGTTTTTATAACAATGCTTAATACACTTTCCATTTTTTAAATTATTCCACATAAATTGCCCTGATGTACAATACAATGATATGCCATTAAGATGATATTGCCAGCAGCGACAACTTCATTATTAACCATTTTAACGAGTCCTCCATTTTGACCGACCATCGCAGGGGATGCATTAGTTATGATAGCTGATAAATTTTGCATAGATAAGGGAAACCTTTTCATCGTTGTTTTTAATGCAGCGAATAAATCTACAGACTTGGTTGTGTTCTTTAACGATAGTAAAGCAACCATTTCTTCTGTGATACTATAATGATCATTGATTCCTCTTATAAGGTTTGCCAATTGTGCCATATCAGAAGCATCAGTGCTTTCTTTCGTCCATGGATAACGAATAAAATTTAAAATTGATTCATTTGCTTTTTAAAGACTTTTCAACTTATTTCCCCAACTCTTCAAATTCTTGTGCCTAGAGTTTAATGTGATAAACTGATTTTAGAAAAATCCAACTTTTTTTTTCAGGACAAATTATGTTTGCTACGCTTTCAATACATTCTTTTATAAATTCGCCATCAATAAAGGGTATTGATTTTTTCGCTATTAAATTTGCTACAACATAACTTGCTTTTGCAATGTTATTATTATGAGTGGCTGTCTTTTTTTTAAAAAAAATTGTTCAGACAATAGCCCTTTTTTTTAGGTATGTTATTTTATTTTTATGGCAAATGCCGAGATATATGTAATATTTTGCTGCATGCTTTTGATTGTAATGTTCATTCAAATTGTAGTCTGTAAAAACTGGCACAAAGCCCCTACAAGTTAAGCAAAGTGCTTTACTATTCTCCTCAAAAAAAAGTATTTCTCCATCCAGTTTTTATTAAAAACTCTTTTTTTCAAATTCAAAAAAAATTGATATATATATATATATGTGTGTGTGTGTATTCTGCTTGTTTTTTTTAATGACATGGAGGCCATCTAAAAAAATTATATATTTTAATTTTATAAGCAAATATCCATAATGAATATGAATTATACATACTTTTTTAAGAATTTAATACAAGAATTAGGAACTTAAAATACAATACAATATACTGCATATACAGATATTGTTCTTTGTCAAAAATTTGTATACATATTTAAATTTTTTTAAGTTTAACGACGGCAAAAAGACATTGACAATTAACGGTTGTTTATTTTTGGAAATATAAAATTGAGTGAATACATGCATAATTCAAAACATAAATTCTCGTGTTTTAAAATATACCATGTGGAACCAGTTTAGAATGTATTTAAATATTTTGCAAGTTGTGAACTTTTGTGAAATGCAGAAGTATAACTTAAACTACATGCTAACTAATTTGGGTACTTTTCCGTTTCGCCGGCACAAATCTCGCCAAGCAGACTTTATTGACGACAACGCACAGTATGCACATAAAAAATGTTAGTTCTAAGAATTTTTATATTTTGAAGGCATAAACATTCTAATAGCATTTAAAATTTTGTAAAAAGACATTAATTTAAAAATTTACTCTACTTTCATGGTTCAACATCCTGAGTCGCCAGTTCGTATCATGTGACCCCAAGTGATCTCATTCCATGTAAACTACGTTCAAAAATCTAATTCTCTCAGTAATTATTTACATTAATTATTACATTAGTTAAATCTTAGTTTGGAATACAAGTTTAAATGCAAGAGTTATTTCAATTTGTACTAATAGCTTACTCAGAAATTATGTAAAACAGCAGTGCTTTACTTCTTTAGTGCATTCTCATAAGAAATGATGAATTTAACCCTTGACTTTGCCTTTTCTCTAATTTCGCCTTTGGGTGAGCGGTGCGATTTCTCCTAATTGACTTAATTACCACGAATGGTCTTAGGGCATAAAATTGAACTATCTGGTAAAAATTCTATGTAATTGTATGCCAGTATTGAAAGAGACAATCAATCTGATAAGAAATGGCGGCGACTTGTTTTGAAAATGAGGTGTAAAAGGTTACCAGCAAGGATATTCCGTTTGGCATCAGTGGTACCATTATCGGTGACTTTAATCGCCTGCGCCAGCAAAACGGAAAAGTACCCTACATTGTATAGCTAATAATATTATTTGTACTTATTATTATTACTTATAAAACTGAAATTCTGGTCCCTCAAATGATGACACTTTGATGACCCTAAAAATTGTAACATTGATTACTAAAGTAGATTGACTACTAAAACAACCAGAGTTAAACTTCAGGAAACTTCTATAAATTGTGGAAATTAATAAAATTCGAGTGATTGCTGACTCGGAAACAAAGCTTAATGAGAAGACAACTTTAAAAATTAAAGGATAATACAAAAAGTACTAAACCCAAGACAGTAATTATGCAAATACTCTGAGTCGAATACTTAAGTGTACACATGCGTGTCTGGATCTGTTATTGTGGAATGGATACAAGTGAATGAGAATCGTTATTTGGTACTTATATTATTATTTTGTTATTTGGTCAGCGCAATGCCACAAGACTGCTACAGCTGTCATGGAAGCTGTACGCTGCAACAGGAATCCGAGTTTCACTGTATACAGTTGCCTAAAGGCTTTGTGAGATAGGGCTGTATGCCAGAAGACTTAGTTTTTGGGTCCTGCTCACTGTAGCACACAAGGAAGCGCTTTTAGCATGGTGCAATTAACATGTGCCTGACCAGACTTCAATGTAGCACCATGCTGTTTACAGGTCAATCAAGATTCAACCTGGACACTGATTCTCGCCATATCTGTCACTGGAGAGATTGTGAAACACAGTACCTTCCCTCCCTGATCAGGAAAACGATCATTACGGTGATGAAATGATAATGGTTTGGGCAGGCATTATGTTTGACAGCCGCAATCCCTGCATACGTTTGACAGTTTTCCTCACTGCTGTGAGGTATAGAGAGGAATCTTAAAAGCTCTACGTTCGTCTTTTCAGGAGCGAAGTTCATCCTCAGTTTTCGTTAATAGATGACAACTCTTGTCCACATAAGGCTCAGCTGGTTGATGATTAACTAGAAAGTGAGACTATTCAATACCACATGTATTGGGCAGCCAGATAGATCTCCTGGCCGTAACCGTATAGAGCAGTGGCACCAAACTTACGAAGCTTATGAGCTACCGTACCGTTTTTAAATCCTACTGTGAGCTACCAACCAAAAGAACTCCCCCCCTTTTTTTATGTTGCATTTGTTTATTACCCATAAACTTACATTTCGAGTAAATATGAAATCAAATTTAACTAAACTATATATAACAAAAATTAACTGAAATTGAGTAGTAAATAAGAAAAAAATTTAAGTGTAGTTAACTTTAAGTGTTAATCAGTGAGTCTGTTTCTGTATTAACATCATACTGGAAAAAGAAATTCCACACAGATATGTAGAGCTGAATATTGCTTCAATTTGAGACAAACCTGGACCGTAATTGCTTATTTTTCTTTAGGAAGAAGAGGCCAAATGAGCTTGGAGAAAGTGATTTTACAGATAAATCAGTGAGTTCCAACTCTCTTGCAGGATTATCTTCTTAAAAATCAAAATGCTCCATGACAGAAGTAGAGAATTTTCAGCATCAATCTCTATAAAAGCCAATTTGACAAACTGTACAACAATGAAATCCTTTTGAAATCTTACAGCCTTTGTTGAATTCATTTCTCAAATCTGAAATAATTTTCAACATATTATTTGCTATTTTGTGGAATTGGGTAAGACCCTTGCTTTTCAATGGTTTATTTCAAACAGGCAATGTGTTTGCATTCACCTTGGATGATATTTTTTCCCTTAATTCCAGCTTTTTTAGAATGAAGCAACATCTGATATTGTTCCCCTAATATTTTTATCCTTACCTTGAAGCTGCAGTGTTAAGGATATTTATCTAATTTTTCGGTGATGTCTGCAAAAAAAGTACCGTATTGATGCGAATGTAATGCGCATCAGTGGTAAGAGGAATTTATTAAATCTTATTTTATACAACAATGGATTTGTATATAAACTATCAATCAATGGTATGATAATTTTATTTAAATTTAGATACCATATTTTATACAACAATGGCTTTATACATAAAGTAGCAGAACATAGAATTAACCTATTAGTGGGCTATTGTTATGTGAAACAATCATTGTTAATTACCACTACTGTATATACGGTACCTATCGTAAAATATGAACATGAAATAAATCGTAACATTTCTATGTAGCTAACAGTTTCTACAATCAGTGATTAATAGTAAACTTCCTTTATTCACTAATGTTTTCATCACTGGAATCTTCGCAGCTCTCTTCGTCAGAAGCAGATTCATTTCTTCTTTCCTCATCATCATCCTCGGCGTTCCAGAGCACGTCATCTTCACTGTCATTCAATGAATTTGAAATGCAACATTTCTTGAAAGATTTCATAATCATTGCTGCCTCAATGCTTTTCCAGGCAGCAGAAACCCAGTATGCAACAATGTGCGGTGCAGCACGCTTAATTTTTCCTGTCGGGGTCAATTCACGGTTTGGCTCACGAAACCATTTTTCGTACTCCGTCTGAATGTACCCCTTAAAAGGTTTATTTATACTAACGTCCAGGGGTTGTAACACAGATGTCATCCCTCCAGGAATGATAAGATCACTGCCTAGGATGTGCATCTTCTTTTATACGTCGTCAGTGAGATGACCACGAAATGTGTCCAGACAAAGCATTGATGGTGGATTGGAGAGCCTACCAGTACGGTTTTCCCATACATTTTGGAGCCAGTCAAGCATTAATGATTCTGTCATCCCCCCTTCTCTTGGTTTCGAATCAGGACATCATCTGGGAACAGCTTTTCATTCTTAGGGGTTTTAGGGCATGTTTTCCATTTGAAGATTAAGAAAGGGGGGGGGAGTTTGCACCCGTCTGCTGTTATTGCCAGCATCACTGTTACGCAGCGATCAAAGTCAGTTTTAAGTTTTGAGGTAACGTCAGAACTCATAACCTCAACCATTCTTATGACTGACTGTATTCGCAGAAAGCTGTACAGATTTAAGGGCAGACATTATCTCAGTTTTATTTTTTAAAATATCAAATAATGCATATGCAGCTTCTAAAAATGCAGTTTTCATTATTTTGCCATCTTCCTATTATTTCTTATTCTGTGCAATAATATTTGAAATTCGGAATGACGCCTCGGTTCCTTTATTTTTGTTTAATGGTTTTAAAAAAGTTTATTGTTGAGCATTAAGTTTAGATTTTAGCTGACTTACCTTTTCTATTTTTAGAGCAGAATTCAGTGGGAAATCCTTTTGAATCCCTGTGTGACCGATTTTGAACTGACATTCTTCTGATACACTTACATAGCATGACAAACACACATACACTGGTGTGCAAAAATTAAGGACAAGACGGTTTTTTTTCAATATAACTTTGTACAAAAGCTTTCCAAATCAACACATTTAATACCGTAAGATCCCCAATACGTAAGGACATGAGTAATGTAAGCAACACTTACTAAAAGAGAAATCAGAGGGATAAAAAGAAGCTTTATTGAAAAAGTAGCATGGAGCGCAATGCGACTGAAGGCCGAAACATCCCTGTGATGGGTGTACAGCAAGAAACATCCGGTCTTTAATAGGGGATATGATCTCCCCTGACTGCTAGGCAGGTTTCACAGCGTCTGTCCATTCTGAGAATGAGGGTGTCAATGAGTTGTTGAGGCATTGCTGCCCATTCGTCTTGCCACGCCAATCAAAGCTCCGGAATCGTTACTGGTGGTAAGGTACGAGCTGCCAAGCGTCTGCCTAGAAAATCCCATACATGCTCAATGGGATTGAGATCCGGAGATCGTGGCGGCCAATCCATACGTTCAATATCCTCACTCTCTAAGAGCTGTTCAGCAGCTACTGTGCGCTGACATAGTGAATTGTTGTCCATGAAAAGGAACTGCGGACCCATAGCGCGTCTAAAGAGACACACATATGGAAGAAGAATCTCGTTACAATAACGGGTCCCGTTAACTGAACCTGCATCGAACATGTGAAGGTCTGTACGACTACCAAGCATCATGCCTTCCCAAACGAAAACACCGCCACCTCCATACCTGTCCCTTTCAATGATGTTCGAGGGATGATTGCAGCTTCCCCGCTCTCTCCAGATGAGTATGCGATGAGAACCGCTACTCAGACTGAATCTGCTCTCATCTGTAAAGAGTACTTGTCCCCATTCATTGTCTCTCCAATTCTGGTGTTTCCGGCACCACAGAGAACACCTTCTCCGATGAGCAGGCGTTAGAGGTACACACCGTACAGGGCGTCGTGCAAACAGACCACCGTGCTGTCTTCTGGCCATGGTAAAACGCGATATCGGTCATCCAGTTGCCTGTGTCGTGTGTCTAGCGATTTCTCCCGCTGTCTGCCGCCTGTTTCTTCTGGCCTGTAAGGCAATATACTGGTCATCTGCGGGTGTGGTTCCTCGTGGACGACCACTACTAAACCCCCAGATAGCTGTTCCTGTAGTTTGAAATTGTCTCCAAAGTCGTGAAACAATGCTGTGAGCAATTCCGAACTCTGCAGCCACACTTGTCACACTGCATCCTTCCTCCAACTTCCCAATGATTCGACCTCGGGTAAAAGCATCCAGATGTCGTCTAACAGATTGATTATTCGCCATTTCTCGCTGAGGCAGCAACTCGGTGTGATTTTAACTGCTATACGGCGTGCAATCTCTTTGCCAGAAATACCGATCTTACCCCGACAACATGCTTTATACTACTCAGACACTCCCCCATTACGTCTACCTGCATATCTGCGCATGTGCTACCGTACATCACCTTACTTAATCTCCTGATTGGTCTTTCTGTCCGCTCCGTCTCTTCGTTCACCTGATATACTATTTTTTCGACTTCGTCCTTAATTTTTGCACACCAGTGTATTTGTCCTTTTCCTGAGTAAAGAAGAAATCGATTTCCCATTACAAATGAAAGTGATAAGTTGTTTCCTTTTTACTTAAACTTGCCATTATTAGAACAGACCTGGCATAGTACCAATGTGTAAATCAGACTATTCAAACTAGCAAATGTTTAATATACACATGGAAAAATTGATATACTATTTTTTCGACTTCGTCCTTAATTTTTGCACACCAGTGTATTTCTTCTTTTCCTGAGTAAAGAAGAAATCGATTTCCCATTACAAATGAAAGTGATAAGTTGTTTCCTTTTTACTTAAACTTGCCATTATTAGAACAGACCTGGCATAGTACCAATGTGTAAATCAGACTATTCAAACTAGCAAATGTTTAATATACACATGGAAAAATTGATATACTATTTTTTCGACTTCGTCCTTAATTTTTGCACACCAGTGTATTTCTTCTTTTCCTGAGTAAAGAAGAAATCGATTTCCCATTACAAATGAAAGTGATAAGTTGTTTCCTTTTTACTTAAACTTGCCATTATTAGAACAGACCTGGCATAGTACCAATGTGTAAATCAGACTATTCAAACTAGCAAATGTTTAATATACACATGGAAAACACAGCATGTATACCTCACACATCTACAATCAACTATGAGATGAGGCTGACAATGGCAGTTGCACGGGAGAAATGAGCAGTTATTATCGTGCACTCCCCCCCCTGTCATCAGTGTCAGCTCAGTGGAGGAATCAAGGTTAGCCAGTCATGATCTATCGAAAATGTTCCCAAGAGCTAGCTCGCAATCACTGGTATAGAGCAGGGGTCTCCAAACTTTCCAGCCTTAGGGCCATACTGATTACTCCAGTAAGTTCCAAGGGCCAAAACCATATTATCGTTGTTGCTGGTGGTAAAAAGTGAAATAGTCCACTGATGAAAAAAAAAGTACGCAATGTTTGAAAAAGGCTGCAAAATCGGACTAAAGTCTGTAAAACGGCAACACTGCATATTATTAATTTTCCTGTCATTATCTGTAATTTCTAGATTAGTCATAGAGTACGAGCCATGAGGAGTAACGTGACACGACATCTGGTGGACACAAGCGGAAATAGGTAGTACCTTCTATCGCTAACAGATGGCACTAATAGCACGTACAGAAGTCAGTTCCTATGACACTGTTGTGAAATAAAATAGTGCGTATCTCCTTAAAACGTGTTTGTGCGTGTTTAAGACATCTTTGTAACAGTATTTTGATTTGAATTGTTGCTTTTGTGTGTGATTTAGTAGTATGGAAAAGAAGCAAAAAATTGATAGTGAATGCAGAAAATTCAAAGATCAGTGGAACATTCAGTATTTCGTAATTGAGTCCAGTAACAAGGCGCTATGTTTGATTTGCAATGAAAGCATAGCCGTTCTCAAAGAATATAACATTAAACGTCATTATGAAACAAAACATTTTCAAAATTACTCAAAATATACAGGAAGTTTGCGGACAGAAAAATTCGAAGCTATGAAGCGCGGATTGAAATCGCAGCAATCTTCATTTACAAAACTCAAAACTGAACAAGAGGCTGCAACTCGTGCCAGCTTTCGTGTGGCTCTTGAAATTGCAAAACGTGGAAAACCATTCACCGATGGAGAAATGATCAAAGAATGCATAATTGCAGTAGCCGAAGAAATATGCCCTGAAAAGGTAAATTTATTAAAAACTGTCAGTATATCAGCAAACACTGTGGCTCAAAGGGTAGAAAACATCGCTGAAAATATATCCTCTCAACTGTTCGACAAAAATGGACATGTTGAGTGGTTTTCTTTAGCCTTGGATGTGTCAGATACTGCTCAGGTGTTGATTTATATTCGAGAAGTAGATAAAAGCTATAAAGTGCATGAAGAACTTCTTGATATGTATAGTATTCATGGCACAACTACTGGTACAGATATTTTTAAAGGAGTTGAAATGGCCATTAATCAAAAGAACCTTCGATAGAAAAACTTGAAATGTATTACAACTGATGGAGGCAAAAACATGAGTGGGAAAGATAAAGGAGTGGTCGCTCTTGTGTCAAAGGCTGTAGAAAATGACGGCGGTTCAAAACCATTAGTCTTACATTGTATCATTCATCAACAGTCTTTGTGCGGAAAATGTTTGGATATGTCTGAAGTTCTGAAACCAGTCATATCAACTGTTAATTTTATCAGATCTTTTGAGCTGAATCACCGACAATTCCGATAATTTATTGAAGAGATTGGAGAACATGACTTACCTTATCATACTGCCATACGTTGGCTTAGTTGTGGGAAAGTCCTTCAGCGCTTTTTTGAACTTCGAGCAGTGATCGAAATTTTTTTGAATGAAAAGCATCGCTCTCTTCCTGAATTACAAAACAACGCATGGCTGTGGAAGTTAGCATTCTATGTTGATTTGACAAAACATGTGAACGAACTGAATTTGAGATTGCAAGGAGAAAACCAGCATCTTCCTGATTTATACACTAATATCAAATCATTCCGGAAGAAATTGATACTGCTTCAATCACAACTACGAAGTAAATATTTTTCACATTTTAAAACATGTGAAATATTCAGCCACACCACTGAGACTGAGTTTCCTATCGATTTTGCAATCGAAACTTTGAGTGCTTTGAAAATAAATTTTGATACTCGTTTCTCGGACTTTGATGCCATTGCAAATCAAATTAAGATTTTTCAGAATCCTTTTGATACTGACATTGAAACCCTAGCCCCGGAACTTCAAATGGAAATGATTGATCTACAGTGCAGTGATATAATTAAGAACAAATATCAAAACTCATCTTTGTTGGAATTTTATAAGTCTTCCACTGACACAATTTGATAATTTGCATAAATTTGCTCGTGGGCTGTTTTCTGTTTTTGGTAGTACTTATTTGTGTGAGAAGACCTTCTCCAAAATGAAGTACACAAAAAATGTTTACAGATCTAAATTAACTGATGAGCATCTTAAATCTCTTTTAATAATTGGTACAAGTAAAATTAGTCCACAACTACAAACTATTGTCAGTGGAAAATCTCAATTACATAAATCTCATTAGTATTTCATATGTCATTATGCTTGTTATAAGTTATGTTTTTATTTAAAATGTATAAAATGTTAGTTGGATTCATTTCAATAATTTGTTAGTTATTATATACTGAAGTTAAATTTTCTGCATATTATACATGTCTTTACTCATTACAATTCTGTGTTTCTTTATCCAACTTATCACAAAAACAATAACAATAAGCCTACAACAATGTTATGAGTAGTTAGCCCATGACCATATCAATGTAGATGTCATATTAATAATTATTCAACATAAAATTAGAATACTTCAGTAAACTAAATTTAATTTGCTATAAAAAATATGTTCTCTAAAAGGAGTTTTCAAGTATGCTAGCTCTCCGCAGGCCGGATGTGGCCCTCGGGCCGTAGTTTGGAGACCCCTGGTATAGAGCATGTTTTGGATACTCTTGGAAAGGCAATTTTGGCTTCTCAAGCCCCTCGAAGAACCATCTCAGAGTTGAAAACTTCCTTACTGCAAGAATGGGATCAACTTCCACAGAGACTCCTTAATTTGCCTACTGTCCAGTATGCTGTCACAATGAGCGACCTTTTTGGCTGTAAGAAGAGACCCTGCCTCATTATTAGATTTATTTTTAGCTCGATATCACAAAATCGATTTTTGGCATCCCTGCACTATGAACTTTACTGGTTATCATGCATACATATAATGACTTTTTCAATCGTACTTCTTTTTCTCTGTTACAAAAGTACCGTATTTACGCAAATCTAATGCGCATCGTTTTTGGCCAAATGTAGTATTCAAAATTGGGGTGCGCATTAGATTCAAGTGCAAAGTTCGCCAATGACGTCAACCAAATTTCTCGACTACATTTACCGTTACATTTATCGTTGACACATTATTGCATAGAGGATACAAACTGCAGAGTACGTAGTCACAAAATGGAGGGCAGAGAAGAATGTCATATGACGCTACTTTCAAACGTAAAGTAATTCTTTATGCTGAAAAAAATGGCAATAGAAAGGCAGAGAGTTCAACGTAGCTGATAGCAATGTTCGCTTGTGGTGGCAACAGAAATTGGCACTGTTTGCAACTAAAGCTAGTAGAAAGAAATTCACTGACCCTCGCAAAGGAAGACACCCTAAAATTGAAGAAAAAGTTTTGGAATTTGTACGTGAAAGGAGGAAGAATGGACAACCTGTGACTAGTGACACCATAAGAAATAAAGCAAAAGAGGAGGCTGAAGTTCTTGGAATACCGAAACAAGAGTTTAAGGCTAGCCGTGGATGGGTGGATCGGTTTATGAAGCGGATGGGTTTGTCTCT
Source organism: Stegodyphus dumicola (assembly GCF_044657685.1). Lineage (NCBI taxonomy): Eukaryota > Metazoa > Arthropoda > Arachnida > Araneae > Eresidae > Stegodyphus > Stegodyphus dumicola. The sequence goes on from NC_140777.1 coordinate 139,743,269, forward strand.
AAGATGCCGTACAACAATATGCCAAAAGCTTCTTGCAGATTTTGAGGGAAAACTACTAACATTTCAGTGGTATGTCATCACACTTCCGAAGGAAAAGAATTTTTCAATGGGGCAAATTCACAACGCTGACGAGACGGCAATTTGGTTTGATATGCCTCGTAACTACACCATTACGGAGAAGGGGACTAAGGAAGTTATCATCAAAACTTCAGGATGTGAAAAACAACGCGTAACAGTGATGCTGGCAATAACAGCAGACGGGTGCAAACTTCCCCCTTTCTTAATCTTCAAACGGAAAACATGCCCTAAAATGAAAAGCTGTTCCCAGATGATGTCCTGATTCGAAACCAAGAGAAGGGGGGATGACGGAATCATTAATGCTTGATTGGCTCCGAAATGTATGGAAATGCTGTCCCGGTGGGCTCTAATCCACCATCAATGCTTTGTCTGGATGCATTTCGTGGTCATCTCACCAACGATGCAAAAAAAAAAAAGATGCGCAGCCTAGGCAGTGATCTTGTTATCATTCCTGGAGGGATGACATCTGTGTTACAACTCCTGGACGTTAGTATAAATAAACCTTTTAAGGGGTACGTTCAGGCGGAGTACGAAAAATGGTTTTGTGAGCCAAGCCATGTGTTGACCCCGACAGGAAAAATTAAGCGTGCTGCACCGCACATTGTTGCACACTGGGTTTCTGCTGCCTGGATAAGCATCGAAGCACCAATAATTGTGAAATCTTTCAAGAAATGCTGCATTTCAAATTCATTGAATGGCAGTGACGATTATGAGAAAAGAAGAAATGAATCTGCTTCTGACGAAGAGAGCTGTGAGGATTCCAGTGATGAAAACATTAGTGAATAAAGACGTTTACTATTAATCACTGATTGTAGAAACTATTAGCTAGATAGAAATGTTACGATTTATTTCATGTTCATATTTTACGATAGGTACCGTATATACGGTAGTGCTAATTAACAATGATTGTTTCACATGACAATAGCCCACTAATAGGTTAATTCTATGTTCTGCTACTTTATGTATAAATCCATTGTTGTATAAAATATGGTATCTAAATTTAAATAAAATTATCATACCATTAATTGATAGTTTATATACAAATCCATTGTTGTATAAAATAAGATTCAATAATTTCCTCATATCATTGATGCGCATTACATTCCCCGACAAACAATTTTTTTATTATTTAAAGTTTTAAAATGGGGATGTGTATTAGATTCCCATAAATACGGTATATTCATTCCAAATTTCATTAAAATCTCAGCATAATCTCTCATTAAAATCAAAAATTCAACGTGATTTGCGAATTCTTTAAATTTTGCACAGAGGTGTATTTCTAGAACACACTCATGTTTTGTGGTGCCATCTGTGAAAATTGCAATATCTATAGGTCATATTTTTTTACCTATGGGCCCCCAGTTAAATACATACTATCAAAACCTCTTAGGATTATTTTAAATTAACACACACATATGATTTTGTATTTCAGAGAAACAAAGTTAGACTGCATTTCAAAATCACTATATGAATAAAAACTACAACGTTCTTAGTGTGATAGCATATAATTTTAAATGTCTGGTTGCCTGCAAGATCGACATTGTGCTTTTAACCCTTTGACGTGCGCGATATTATTTTTTAAACTAAAAAACTGTAGAAATTTAATATTATGATCTTAGAGACAAAGAATATATGAATTTAAAAAAATCAACTCTTGCCCATTGCTCTGTGGGTGGTGGTCGCACTGTGAAAGCACCGCGCATCTAGGACTTTGAAACTTATTGAAGTAATAGGGGAAAAAAACTTACCTTTCTCCATATATGTTTCCAATACATTACGAAATTTATGATTTTTTTTTTAAATGTAGGTAAGAATTGCATTATATATAATTTTTTTACATTATTTTACAAAGTAAATCATCAGAAAAAATTAAAAAATAAACATTTATGTAATTTTTCTGTAGCAGTGAAAATATAAGTACCTATATAATACGGATGTTTGGCTAAACGGATAAAAAAACTCAGTTATTTTACTATCCGACTCAGTTTTTTTTTTCCTAATTTTATTATTATTATTATTTCAAATAGCAATTTTTTTGTGACACTGTTCAAAGCATGTTTTGTCTTTTTGATACATGCACAGGCCCACATTGCATGTTTCGCACATGTATCTTCTATGAGGTTTCTTCCTTGTGCTACGAAATATATACTGCCTGGATCTAAATTATTTAGTTTCTTTTCATCTGGCACATGAAATTTGCGGTTTTTTATGTTAATGGGGCGGGCTCAGTCTTTTTGACTTTGGTATGAATCATTTGTTTCCCATTCATACTTATTTTATTCGTTTTTCGTTCCAAAATATTCAGAAAATATTTTTAATTTAAATAAAAGTTTAAGCGATTTCTATTTTTGATTATAGCAAAGTATATTTACATTAAATTTAAACCACAGGAAATAATTTATAAAATCACAATACTAGCTTGAGGAGCAAGCATGTTGAAGTCAGAGAAAAGTTTTTGGAAAAGAAAGACTTTTTTACTGGGCAAGTGCATGTATTGTTTAGTAATAAAATAACTCTGTGGTTTCAAAGCTCTTTATCTATATCCCGGTAAAAATAAAAATTCCTATTTGAGAAGCAAGCAAATGCAATTGTGAAGGGCAGTGGTTTCAAGGCGCGACCACCGAGCCTCTAGAGCATTGTGACACAATTCTCTAGTAGGGCAGTGGTCACGCCCTGAAACCACAAAGCGAATGCCATAAATATAGAGGATTTTTTTTATATATGCAGTTTAAATATTGCTATTTTTTATTGTTTATGATAGAAATCATGATGTGCGATGAATAACTTTTGAAATTTAAAGTTTTTTATATTAATAAAAAGTTATTTTGTCTCATTGAAGACGAATTTTAAAAGGCATTCGATTTGAAGCACTAAGACCTGAAACATGCATAATTCTGCAGTCATTTTGTGTTATTTAGAGGTAAAAGATTAGTAATCAATCGATTTCCACTCAAAAATTTTGGAAAGAAGAGGAGAAAAAAATTCGAAAAGTGGTGGTTTCAGGGCGCGACCACCGCTTGTCAAAGGGTTAAAAATGTAGTGATATAGCTTTATAATGTCATGGACTGGCATAAATTTAACATTTCTTAACAACATATTTTTTCAGCTCCTTTCCACATAACTTTCTTGCTCTGTTTCTCTCTTCATCTTCCTCCTCCTTTATTTCTTTCCTTTCATAGTACATATCCAATCATTTTGTCATCCTTTTGAGAGAATGTGGCTGAAACAGAACTGTAGACGTCCATCCAAACCTACACCTCATCATCACTAAGCAATATAAAGTAATGTTTTTTACACTTTCCAAGTAAACAACAAAATAAATTTACCATCTTTCAATTTAAATTATTTCTGAAAATCTTGGATACTGCCTCAAAAGTTCACACTTCAGTGCAAATTCAGCTTTATATTCTAAATAATTCCTAGTTCAATCTTGGATAAGGCTGGTTATGTTGGGCGTCAGAAGCATAATTATTTTCTAAATTTAAATCTTTAGTTTATTAACTTATGCATTTGTCTCTTAAGCCTAAATTTAAACCTTCAAAAGTGCTATTATTTTTTGCCGGTTAATTGGGTGTACTGGATTCGAGATATTTTACTGCATGTAGTATTTTTGTTTTATACAAATGTGTACTAGGTAATATTTTGTGCTTTCTGTTATTAATAATTGTTGCATATAATGCTTATTTTTATATTATATGCAAATGCAATGTAATATTTGTTTCATTGCATAAATGTGTAGTAGGCTTATGTAATACAAATGTGCATTAGCATTTAAAAAACAGACTATAAATATTGATCAGTGCTTTAAAAGTTTGGAGAAAAGTCTTCTAAATTTCAAGTTTATGAAAAAGAAAGCATATTTTTTAATTATTTTAACTAATGCATCATATGAAACAAATCTTTTCGTTTTAGCTTGAAAAATATCGTTCCATAATTCTTGCAGGTTTTCATATAGATTTGCAGAGTTTAACAGCTGTTATCTGATTTAATGGTTTATAGAGATTACAAATTGAAAATGAAAAAGTGAAAATAACTTTCATTAACTGCATTAAAACAGAAAATGTTAATTTGACTTGATTTTTCAGATTAGATTATTTTATAAGATTTTTGCATCTGCATCTCAATACTTCTATGGTATTATTTTGCCATTTTTAATTACATGATTTATTGGTTCAATTTTTGATAATTAGCTTATTGCTTTCTTGATGACAAAGGTATTAGTTAAGCTCTAATGTTGTTGGTGGTGCTGCTGCTATTTGCTACGATCTTAATTAAATTGTCTTCAAATCATGGAAGATGTTTTAGTATCTAATGATTTACAGTTAAATTTCCAGACAGTTTTAAGGATAAATGTAAAGAATTATTAATTTGAATATGTTGCTTATGTTTAATAGTTTTAAGAAAATAATGTAAATCATCTTTCTATATTATTACAAGTTATATTCATGATGTAGTTTTTTTATGTTCATTTTTCAGGTTTCCAAGCATGCACCACAAATGACTTTTCCAAAATTGTGAACTTTTTAAAAACTAAAATATTGCAAAAGCGTAAGCACTTAAATCCAGAGCAGGTGCAAAAGCAAGCAACTAACTTCGCTCGAAAATTCATTCGAGACAGTCTTGTGCAAACTAAATTTGATAAAACTACTATGAAACTTCTGAGTGACTTTGCAAATCAACATATTTGAGAAATTTTGTACATACTCTGTGCCTGTATTCTCAGCATAAAATATATATATGTAAAGTTACCTTGTACAGTAAAAGCCATGTAATAAAAGAAAATTTGTATACAGAATAATATTTTTTGTCTTGGATATTAAATATCTTGTTCCATTTTTCCTTTTCTTCTTTAAAATTCCAAAGATTGAAGGATTTCTATAAACTCTGTTATCATCAGTAATTTATACCATAAATCTGATGCTTTTACTAATGCATATTGTTTCAAAAGTCTAATATCACATCATGTAAATTTAAGCATCTAAATGCATTTCAAAAAGTTATATCTATTTCAAATATATTATTTAGTGCATTGTTTCAAAGATAAATTTGTTGAAGATTTTTAAAATGTTTTATGTGTTTCAAATGTCTGTGTGATTTTATATGGGTGAAAAGATAAACTATGAAGTGTGTATAAAACTCTTGTCTTTTGTATAAACTATAATATATTATTTGAGAGGTAAGAAAATTTAAATAACTCATTATCAGTAAATAGTTGATATTTTAAAAACAGAGTTATTATTTTAATATTTAATGATAAATTTTATATTGGTCTAAAAACTTTAAATTTCTGCTTCATTCAGAAAGGAAGTTATTCACTTAAAGTAAAATTACTATGTTGAATAACAAGTACAGTACAAAGTCTGAAATCCGGACTCATCGGGACTTTGGTGATTCCGGATTTGGGATTTTTCCGGATAATAGATCATCAGTTTAAATCTAGTAAGATGGCATGTAGAAATTATAAAATTAAAAATATGAAATCGTGATTTGTGAAATAATGAAGTATTTATAATCTAAAGGGTATCAAATTTTATGAAAAAAAGGCTTAATATTTATTTGTTTAAGTTACTACGTTTTTTGTGCTAATACTCTCTCTTTAATTCTGTAGACAGACATAATCTCTTGTTTAGTTACATTATTGAATTCCTGTAACTGCTGTTTCAAGAATTCTGACTAACTTGTCAATTGAAATTTTCTCATTTTCAGTAACTTTTGTCACTTTCTTCACTATCGGTAATGGTATTTTCTGGATCTAGAACCGTACTACAGATTTCACCATTCGTTCATTAATTGATTGGTGATTGAGAAGCATTGTCATCACAATGAAAAACTTCTTTTCTATCATCTTCATTTATTACCGCTTCTCCACATTTCTTTACAAAATCCGTTAATTGGAAAAATTTACCTTTATTTTGGGATATCTACTGTTACGTATGCGTTTCTCCAATCAGCGAGCGAATGCACTTTGATTGACATCTGCAATCCGGGCGCTCTTTTATTTCAACCCGGGGATTCCACGAAATCGCTCGCAGCATACGGGGATTCCCCGAAATATTATACAGCGATAGGTTTCAAATACATATCCGAAAGAGTGTACTTGTATTTCTTGTTTGGTGCGGTATTGTACAGACATATTTTGAAGGGATAAATGTGGAAGATGTCGAAGAAATAATTCAAGAAGCAGCGGCTAGTCTTTCTAATGATGAGCTCAAGAAATTAACTGGACAAGAAGGAAACAAAAATGTTGACAGCAGTGATTCAGAAGAAGAGCAAAAAGAACTTTCGATGGCATTTGTAAAAAGGAGTTTGTCTACCATAACTGAAATAATGGATCAATTCATTGAAAATGATCCGAATTTTGACAGGAGCTCAAAAGTAGGCGTAGTGTTAGAGATGCTCTATCCGTTTATGAAGAACTTTTAAGAGAACAAAGCAAAAGAAAAAGGCAAGCAACATTAGATGCTTTTGTCACAAAAAGGCAGAACACTGAAAACGCGGAAAGCTAACTGAATATGACTGAGAATTTTTTTTTTTTTTTTTTTTTTTTTTTTTTTTTTAAGAATATTCGTTTTGTTGTTTATATTTTGTTTTTATTTTTGCAAGAAATAATAATGTGGTATTAATTTGGGCTTTAAGAAATAAATGTTTGGTTTTATTTTTATTAAAAAAACATACTTTTTAAATTTAATACCTAACCAATTTCCTAGCCATCTTCCCCTAACCCCAATATTTACATGTAAAGATAGCCTCGTTTAGCGCTGTTTCACATTACGCTCTACTTTGATGGAAGGTATCCACCGCGTTAAGCGGGGTCTTACTGTACACTTATTCCAACGGTCTTCTAATTTATGGATCCCTTGACTAGTGGTTTTTTGGCAGCTCTGCAAAATATCCCTCCACGGCTTCGTTTGAAGAAAATCGTTTTCCACGAAGATATTGTTTGAGGTGTGGGGAGAGCCAGAAGTCGGAAGGAGCTAAATCTGACGAATAGGCTGGATGTTGCGACAATTCGTACTTCAATTCAGTTATTTTAACAATGGTTTTTTGAGCTGTGTGCGCAGGTGCATTATCTTGGAAAATGATTTTCTTCTTCTGTAATCCGGGTCTTCTTTCACGAATTTCCAATTGATTCAAAAGGTTACAATAATAATCCAAATTAATTGTTTTGCCAGTTTGAAGGTAATCTATAAACAAAATTCCTTTCACATCCCAAAAAACTGATGCTAACACCTTCTTGGCTGATTTGTGCAAACGAACTTTCTTCGGCACCGAAGAGCCAGGTTCACACCACTCCTTAGCCTTCTGTTTTGATTCAGAATCATGATGGTAGACCCAAGTCTCATCAATTGTGATAAATCGGTGGGTAAAGTCACTCTTATTCTTCTTAAAACGCTCCAAATGTTGCTGGCAAAGTCTCATCCGAATGTGTTTTTGCTCCATCATTAGAGAATGCGGCACCCATTGCACTGAGTTTTTGGAAAAGCAAATTAACACTCCAAATATTGCTCACTGGGCCCAATGAAATGCCTAAAGCCTCTGTTGAATCTCTTTCAGTCAATCGACGGTCTTCAAATCTTGTATTTTTCCGGTGTTGATGCAGTTTTTGGACGTCCCTCTCGCGGATCGTCTTCAAGGCTGGTACGACCACTTTTGAATAAACTAGCCCGCTTGCAATTTAATGCAAACCATTGTTTTTGAAGGAGCAGATTCACCCAACACATTCACCATTTCAGTATGAATTTCCATTGCCTTTAAACCTTTCTTTACAAAGAATTTGATAACTGCATGTTGCTCAATTTTATCCATACCTGAAAAAAGGCACAACACGTTAGATATAAAGGGTGGTTAAACAATGAATAAATTAACAGATCGAAATGAAACTTTTGACGTGTTCCTGAGAAAGAACAAATATGAAAATGGCATCGAAGTTTTAGGTCTAATATTGACGAATAGATGGCACTCCGCGAACTTATTGAACAACCTGGTATATATTTTTGTTTCACTTTTATGTGAATGTACACTGCTCAAGAAAAAAAGTGGGACAGTGCTATATCTCCCGTTCTACTGGGCCGATTGACAAAATTCAAACTGCGTTTTTCATGTCTCGAAAGCGCGACTTAGGATATATATTAGATTTATATATAGCACTATTCTAACATAGGTATTTTGACACAAAATCGGACTTTTTCTGAAATAACATACCAATTTTTTTCCATATTTCGATTCTACGGCTCAAATTATGCCAGAATACCAAGTTTTGTAAAAATCGTACGAGTAGTTTTTAAAATATTAGCTCTCAAAATTTTAGCTCCTCAATGTTAATTGAATTCGGCAAATATTTATTAATATCTCTTTTTTTACTAAACTTTTTTATTTTTTCTCTCACATTTCGAAATTTAGGTTCATTCCAAATAAAATTTACTCATTTTTTGTGTTTTATTTTTTAAATTTCTATTTTTAAATAATTTTTATAAATTTTTCGAAAAAAATTTTGAATTATAACCTATAAAATTCTTACCATCATCATAAAGTAGGTGTATTTTTAAGCATATCTGCAAAAAATTAGACTTTTTTATTCATAATTTTCTAAGATATACACGAATTTACATATTTTCGCGTTTTGAAATTTGGCATCTTTTTTTTGAGCGATAATAACGCCAAATGTGGTCTATGGATTTTTGTTACACTGAATTGCCACAGCTATTTTTAACCTTAAATTTCAAGTAAAATTTTACGGAGAATTAATTATATGAAATTTTTTCCCACAATAAGACGTAATAAATATTTATTAATACTATATGAAAATCTATTTTTTAAATTATAGATGATATTATTCAAATTTTTAACAATTTTTTTAAATTTCTCTCTTTCATCGTTTTTTTAAAAAAAATAAGAGTACGTTTTTCTAAGAGTAAATTTTTACTTTCGGCGTTTTATCGTCTGCTACTTTACTTCGTTTAAATCGAATTGTCTAAAACTGAGAATTTTCGTTTAATGTTTATTTGAATTTAATGAAAATATTTTATGACATTAACTGCATAATTTATTTCTAAATAAACTGTTGCTTTTGAAGTGGCTGAAAGAGCGGCAGATACTATCATCCATATTTTTAAAGCATAGTATATTTTTATAGAAATATAAGATTTTGAATAATCATTTTTATAAAAGTCAAATTATGATATAAACATACAACCCAGTAGAGACTGAATTAATGCAAGTTCAATGGTTATGTAGAAATGATCTGCAGCTACTTAATGGCTGGATAAGTCAGCAGATTCTGTGGACAAGCAAGAATAATTATATAAACGACACCCAACATTCTGTATTTTTGTATTTAATGTCAATTTAATCTGTAAAAATGTATTTTTGTGCGTAGCTTATTTTCATTATATCCTTAAAATTCTAATTTAGAATGTAATTGTCAAGAACTGAATCCTAATCATCAGTAATATAATAAGTAATTATTACGGTTATTAATAAATCCTTCTTATAAAGTAATTGCAAATATTTCAAAAAACTTTCTGTGTGAATGCAAATATTTTTCTATGCAAAATTTTTAATTTATATTAATCAAGATTGCACACGATATTATTTATTTGCACTTCAATTTTTACCGTCAGCTCTAGTAGAAGTTACAAATCAATTATATTTAATTATGGCAAAGCACACGAGGGCTATCTGCCTAAAGGGAGGGATGCCTTCGTGGAGGACTTTCTAAGGTAAACTGGCTCGTATACACGTTACACATGGGGAAAACCACTAAAACGCCCATGCAGCCAGCCCGTTAGGGGATTCGAACTTCCGACCGAACTACCAGTGCTCAGCGTCTTTACCGCTCGGCCGCTAGTGGGCTATTTAATTAAGGAATGACCATCTAAATTTAGAAACAGCGTACCGTAACAGCAATTCAATTATTGGCGCCATATCTTTCATGTTACTCCTGATTGGCAAGCTACATGATTTTTAATGAGTATTCGGGTTTTGCTAGTAACTTCATTTGGAAATCGCGCTTAAACTAGGTTAGTTGGTTATTTGAACATAGAAAGAATGTGGGAGCTATTTGGTTAAGATGCTTTCATAGAGAACCTTTGCAAAGAGAACTTAGAAAACTACGAAAACCAACCATGCAAAACCCTGGGTTAGACTTCGCAACAAACAGTTAGTATTTAACAATCTTCAAATGCTAGGCAACTGGTGAGGCTCCAATTAAATCTCCAATTTAATATTTTATTTGTAAATATTTAAAATATTGTTGTATACTTAGACATAAAAAGCAGAACTACCAAGCCGTAGTGCAAATGAATATTCAATTTCTTTTGCAATAATTGTATTCACTTAATATTCTTGGAATATGAGCTAAAGATGGAACGTTCTCGGAAGATTAAAGAAGTGTTTAAATCCAGTGATATAAGGTTTGTCTTAGAAGCTCAGGATCAAAACGATTCTGCAATTGCCCCATTAGTTGACTTGTAAATGGTTGTGAATTAAGCAGATGACTTACGTTTTCAGTCAGACAACGTATTCCAAATGTTTTGTATTGCATGATAATATGCATCTTTTCATTATTCAATAAACAGTCGGAGAACCGCTTGTGTTCCGAAAATAAGTATGTGTACTCAATCGTCCTGCATGTTTTTCAAATTTGTCTTCTTGTGATTTTTTTTCTTTTCCAAAAACTAAAGTTGCCTCTCAAAGGAAAGTTTTTTGATATTGAAGAGACAAAAGGAGTATGACATCTACTTTTAGAGGCATGTCAAAAACAGATCTCTACAAGCCTTCTCTTCCATTACATGTTGTGCAGTCAGACAAAAAAGTTGCATCAGCGTAAATTCTATAATCTATTTTTATTACACTCTGATTACTTTACTAACATACAGTGAATAAATACTAAATCTTTTACATCAGCTTAAGTAATTCGGAATTTTTGACGGAATTGTTGTCGGAACTAGGACTTAGAAGATAGGTCATATTGAATATTTCGATAATCCAATAAATTCAAGGTCGAAGTTTCAATATTTTATTTTCGGAGGGAGGGGAATTTTTTTCAGTTTTGTTCCATTATCCTAAGTATATTTGCTTCGATTCTTTATTTTTTCTATAAAAGCGGAAATCTTACGCATGGTATACATATAACGCATAGCTTCAATTAAAATTTAATAATATACAGGGTGTTTATAATTAAAGTTCCACATTGAAACGGTCATAAAACAAAAACTACTGGATCAAGTGTTATCAAACCTGGTAATCGTGTAAAAGAGATCATAGGAATTTATTTTCCGCGAAAAAAGAGAAGTTCCAAACCTCACCACCAGGGGGAAAATAGCGCTGTATGCAATACTTTTAAACGAAATATGGGTCGGAATCTAACTTAACCTTTTGTTACACGGGTTTAATATGTTGCATACCCTTAAGAAAATTACCATTTAAAGGCGTTAAATTCGATAAACGTCGAGTGCGCCATCCGTGTAAGTGAGAAATTCGTCCGTGAAAACCACGAATTAGCGATTAGAAAATGTGAGATCGCAAATCACTCGCACAAGTGCGTACAATATGGAAATCGTTTTCTTACAGATCGCTAATTTGTAATTTTTGAAGCCTGAATTCGGCCCTAAAACATGAAGATACTGATTCAAAACGCTTTTAATCGATTTGGGCCAAAAAAATCCCTCATGTTATCTATCTAGTTCCATTGCATTCGATTGCATAGCAGTCATTCCACACCGTTTGGTGTGGAATGACAGCTAGTTTTATAACTGAACCATTTTTCTCTGAAGAACAGTCGACAGCTGGACTACTGTGATTGCAGCTCATTTAGAGTCAATGTTAAAATGTTTCGTGATACATGAACTGCAGTAACGTGGCATTTTAGATACTACGATTTTTATGCACGGCTGGGCCCCACCACGTGTGTCGCACAGTTACTTAGGCAACATTTCACGAATGAACGTCTTATACGCCAACACTTCCCCTCTTCAACCATACCTCAACCTCTGTGACTTTTAGCTATGGGTTTTTCTCAAAAGCACTGTTTATGGTGATAATCTAAACAATTTGGCAGAAATGAAAAATGTTAAACACTGACATGTCCGTAACATTCCTCCCGATATGCTAAGAGCTGCTGTTGAGAATGCAGTAACAGGATTTAACTTGCTTTCGGAAAATGCTAGACGCTACATTGAACATGCTTTGTAACACGTTTCGGAAAATATTAAACACATTTTAAACAGATGTTTTCGTGTCTTATTTCATTTAAGAATCTTGTATACAGCATCATTTTCCCCCTGGTGATGAGTTTTTTTAACTATTTTTTTCCTCGCTGAAAATAAATTCTCATAACCTCCTTTACACGATTCCCAAGTTTGATAACATTTGGTACGGTAGTTTTCCTTTTATGATCATTTCAAATTGGAACTTTAATTATAACCACCATGTAAATTAAACTTTAAAAATTTTACAGTTTGGTTCAAGTCCCAGCTTTAAAAATATATATATAAATATAATCTTTTATATTAATCCTCTTAGAAAGAATGTTTTAAGAAGCTAATTTTTCTCTCGCGTTATAGATTGTATAAAAAAACATGATCTTTAATATGATTTAGATTGTTTCAGCCGATATAAGAATCGGGTTACTGGGTGGTACAGAATTAACCCTGCTGGACTGTTCTATTTCTTTGTCATTTAGCAAAAATCTTTTAATTAAAATATTTATCCTTTGGACTCGCTTTTTTTTTATTTATAGTTAAAATGACTAGAAAATGAAAAGCTGTCTTCAGCTGAAACGCAATTCATGTAATTGATATTTTAAAAAATTGACAAGAAAGCAAAGTATATGGAAGTCTAGCAATCGAAAAATCTTAATTTTCTTGTGTGTGCACTGAAAATAACTGTAGAAGGAAAGAAGAAAATTAGGGAGAAAAGTAAGCAAAAATTTGTAGGGAAATTTGGCTCTCAGACATACCAAGATGTTTCAAAAAGTTGGACGCTTTTGAAGATACTTTCAGGATACTTCAATGAATTTAGGTGTTCAAAGAAAAAACACTTGGACGTGTACACCAGCAAATACCATTAATTGAGCTTGTGGTTAACAGAAAAGACAATATGGTTTAGACTATATGGTTGTATAAATTTAAATTACGTTATAGAACATCATATCGTATCATAAATGGAGAATCCCATGATTTTCTCATTCGAATTATTTGAAGATTCAGGAGTTATGTGGATGTCACCTAAAGATGTTTTTTTTTTTTTCCCTCCTGATGAAACAGCAGCCGAGCGATAAAGTCACTGAACGCTGGTAGTTCTGTCCGAGGTCCGAATCCCGCGAACGGGCTGGCTGCTTGGGCATTTTCGTGGTTTTTCCCATGTGCAACGTGTATGCCAGCCAGATCCCCTTAGAAAGTCCTCCACGAAGGCATCCCTCCCCTTAGGCAGATAGCCCTAGTGTGCTTTGTCATAATTAAATAAACCAAAACCTCTTGATGAAACCAGTCTTTCCTTTCATCTCATACCTTCAAAATGTTTAGCCTCTAAAGACTGATAAAAGCTCTGACCAAATATTGATGAAATGGATTGAATTGAATTATTAAGTTACGTCAAAGCAGGGCTATCTGCCTAAAAGGAAGGATGCCTTTGTGAAGAACTTTCTAAGGGAAATCAGCTGGCATACACGGTACACATGAGAAAATCCACGAAAACGCCCATGCGACCAGCCTGTTTACCGGGATTCGAACCCCGGAGTGAACTATCAGTGTTCAGCGACTTTACCGCTCGGCCGTTTGTGGGCCTTTATGAAATGGAAGGCAATAACTTTATTTAAAATGATTGTCAGAAATATCAAGATATTTCGAAAATTGGATATTTTTTAATATAGTTGCGGAATGCCTAAAGAAAAAGAGCAAGAATAAAGTAGAATGCCTGAAGGAAAAGAGAAGAATAAATACATTTTACGGTATACGGTAAAATTTAGTATTTGTATTTTTTTTTTTTTTTTTTTTTTTTTTTTTTTTTTTTAATTTAAAACTTTTTAATCTTATGATATTTGATTTTTACGATTTCAAAAATAAAATATTTGACTAAAATATGAATAACATTCAAGAAGCCAAATGTAGGATAAAATTGTGTAAAGCAATGGGCACAGTGATAAAACTGTTTAAAGCAGTGTATGCAAGTCATCCTAAGTTAAAATGTCGCAATCCTAAGTTAAATGTCTCTCTTATTTATATATATCTTTTCTGAACGGAACATTGAAAGGCGTGTTAACTGTGCTTTACTGTATTTTCTCTTTTAATATATGCAGTTTTCAAACGCATCGTAGTCTGGGTTACAAAGTATTCCTCCGAAAGAAACGCAATTCAAATAAATAAAATCAAATTCTGGAAAATTTATATTAATAAATTTATTTAAAATGCTCAATTCGAAGGAATAAATAGAAAATTTTAAAACAATTATCTGAAGAGACAATGCAACACAAACAATTAAAATAAAAGTTAAGAATTTAAAAATTACCTAAAATAATAACTATGACAAAAAATATATATAAAGAAAACTATTTGAAAAAAAATAAACGCTGCACCTTTATTTACGCAGTTCGAATAGGTAAGTAGAAATTTTTAAAATAGTTATTCGAAAAAAAAAACCATGCAACTTAAACAATTAAAATGAAATTCGAAAAAGAAAAAATTACTTAAAATAATAAGTTATAATTAAAAATATAATATAAAGAATATTATTTGGAAAAAAGGAACGATGGTGACTTTTTTTCCACTCACAGGAAAGGAAACTAGGTTGCCATATATTAAGAAGTTCGCCAAGTGAAGTATTCTTGGCGCAAACTGACAAAAAAGTGCCAACATAAATTTGTGAATTTCTCCGTAAATTTCGCTCCAAATTTTACAAAATTTCATATTTAGGCGTAATTTGAGTCGTAGAATCGAAATATGTAAAAAAATTGGTATGTTATTTCAGAAAAAGTCCGATTTTGTGTCAAAATACCTATGTTAGAATAGTGCTATATATAAAACTAATATATATCCTAATTTGCGCTTTCGATACATGAAGAACGCAATTTGAATTTTGTCAATCGGCCCAGTAGATCGGGAGATATAGGACTGTCCCTTTTTTTTTTTTTTTTTTTTTTTTTTTTTGAGCAGTGTACATACATATGCTCAGACTTTGGGATGTTTACGGCTCTAAACTTTCATTACCAATTAACATGAGACAGTATTAATGTCCTAAACATTTTTTAACAAAAAATTACAATAATAATTGCTTTTAAATTCAGTTCTCTCCAGCAGAAGAGCAGGAATTAATTAATTAAATATTTCCATTTTACTTAATGTGTGTATATATAAATAAATAATAGGCTTATTTTTATAACTTCTATAAAAAAGAGATATGAATTTAAAAATTTTAATTAAAAATAATATTTTATGCATTATGCATAAAATAGAACTGCCCATAGTGCATTTTGAAACAAATGAGATTTCTAATAAATTATCCAGCTATGACCCTGAAGTCAGTGGTATACAAGCATAGCAAATTTTGTGTAAATATTGGGAACCTTATTTTACAGTTGCTCTGTATTTTTAAAGAACCAACTATTTTTTAATTCGTTTAACTTTATTTTATTTATTTATCTGTTAATTTTTTCAGTAACAGTACATTTTAGTTTTAATAACATATATATTATTTCATTAATATTTAAGGCTTCTAGAAATGCAAAGAATTTTTTTTAATTTACTTCAGCTTCTATGCAATTAGTGATGTTCATAACATGCATTATTATTACCTTACTTATCTAAAAATTGCTAGTGTACTTTACTTTCGCAGTTCATAAGCAGAAATAAAAATTTCCAATAACATGGAATTTAGTAAACAAAACTTTTCTGCGTTTTACATCAGGATCTATATCACGTCCTCAGAGTTGCCAACTCTCCCGATTTAAGCGGGAGACTCCCGCTTTTCGACCGCTCTCCCGCCAACCCGATTTACAATATATTTCTCCCGACTTTTTCTTATTCTTAAAATTTCTCACGACTTTTATGCAACTTGGCTTAATACTTTGTTATATGAATAAAAACAAAGTGCTTTTGGATGTCTGAAAGCAATTGAATTATTCTACATTATATCTAAAACAAATCCTTTCTAATCAGATAGCTTCTGCTTTGTGAGTGAGAGCAATGCCAATGATTTGCAATTTTCGGAGTGCCTATGGTTCAAAACCATTTACCTCCACATCAGAATTACTAAAAGTGAGCAGAAATAGGAAAAATTTGGCATAAGTGATTTACTTGATGCTCAATAGAGGGAGCCACAGGCTCGAGAGAGTTTAAGGATAGAGATGAGAAAATAAAAACTTAAGTATCATAATATTTTTTATAAGTTTTTAGGTTTTTATAATTTTTTTGTATTTTATATTTTATACTTTTTTTTTGGTTTTTATAATTTTTTATACACAATACAAACACTAAAGCAAAAAGCGGATAGGAAAGAGTTTACGATTAATAGGCTCATTGGCATGTGGCTTGTGTAGGAGAGTGCAAATAATTAATGGGATCGCGATGAAAATATTCTTAGGCAGATTTAAAATCTGCGGGAGATGTGACTCTTAAGTAAACAGATTGATAACTTTGCTTGAAGATCTTAGATTGCAGTTGTAAAAGATGAAATAAGCAATTATATGGCAGCTCGCTGAAGAGACGTCCTTCCTTCATGGCGCGGGGGCTGGACGTGTCTTGCCCTTTTAGATGGTGGATAGATGCCGAACTCTCGGCCAATCACGGCTCTCGGTCTCTTCTGTGAGCTGCGAATAGCAGGATCGTATGCTGGAATCTGCTGAAGTGCTCGGTTATCAATCTGTTCAATTTTGAGGAATAAATTTCGACTAAGCTTTTTAATATGGTAATCTACAGGTTTAATATTTAGGTCCGAATGAATCACATCTGTACGGACGTACCAGGCTGCATTCAGGGCCATACGTAAGGTCTGATTTTGAAAAGATTGAAGTTTTTTGACATGAGTTTTTGCAGCAGTACCCCAGATTGTACATGCATACATGAAGACAGGTCTTATAATTGATGTATAGAGAAGAATTTTGTTTTTAATTGACAGATGGCTCTTTCGAGCTAAGAGAGGGTAAAGTTGGGCTCTAGCACCTTTTGCTCTATTGAGAACATTTTCAATGTGAAGGTGCCAGCGTAATTTTGAATCAAGTACAACTCCTAGGTACTTGTAAGAATTTGACCAGGGAACATAATCGTCGAAAAACTTTAAATTAATGGAAGGGTACGGGAGGGGGCTACGTTTGAATATCATAGCAGCACATTTAGCAACATTAATTTTGATTTTCCAAGTGATGAGCCAGTGCTCAAGGCTGGAGAGATATCTCTGAATGGTGTGAACCAGGTTTTCAAGGCGTTTGTGTTGGGCTAGGATGGCCGTATCATCTGCATAAAGTGCAAGAGTGATATTAGGTGATTTTGGTATGTCATGAAAATGTTGAACAAAATTGGGCCTAAAAGTGACCCTTGGGGGACGCCGCTTAGTATTGGACGGGGAGCCGAAATGAAAGAATTAACTCGTACAGAAAAAGATCTATTAGTGAGGTACGAATTAATTATATGAATTAAATGGGCCGAAACGTCAAGTCGTATGAGCTTGATAATGATTCCTATATGCCAAGTCCTATCAAATGCTTTGGCTATATCAAGAAATAAAGCGTCAGTAAGCATATTGTTACGAAACCCTTCGTGAATGAACTCCACTGTCCTCAGCAGCTGGTGCGTGATGCAGTGTTTTGCTCGAAATCCAAATTGTTCATCAATCAGAACGTTGTGATTTCGGAGAAAATCATTCAGGCGTTTAAGTAACACAAATTCGTATATCTTAGATAACGATGATAGGTCTATAATTTTGAGGATTTGAAAGGCTTTGGCCTGGTTTTGGAATAGGCACAATGAGTGCTTGTTTCCAGCTTTGAGGAAAATAGCAATGCTGTATCATAAAATTTATAGGCATTACTAGGAAAAATAGATAACTGGTGGGTAAATTTTTAATCATACGATTAGAAATAGAGTCCATACCAGGGGCTTTTTTGGGTTTGAGCTTGGTAATGTATTCAGTGAGAGCATTATACGTATCCAGGAACGTCGTTCTCCAGTTCTCCAATGGGCTTCGAGCTCCACTGCGTGTCAGCTGGCATATATTAGCCAATGAGGACAAAGTAAGTTGTTATTTGGACGTGCTTTAGTTATTTCTTTCATTTTGTCCAGAGTTGTGTGAGTACACGTGCCTTAGGGAAATAGTTTTAGAAATTATCATCTTTTGTTACGTCTGCGAGAAAGTGAAATACTCGTGTACGTTTCAAAAATCGTACACAGTTGACTTTCATTCCATTATTTCCTCAAAGAAATGTAATAAATTTGCGATGTGTACCGCCCGTCGTTGCGATTTTTCGATTTCGCATGGTGGAAGGGCGGATGTTCTCAAACATGTACGTACGCAAAAGCACAAGGATAACATGAGTTGTTTTTAAAAAAACGGAAAATTAAATTTTTCTTCGGAAACAAAGGACCAAAACGTTATTAATGCATAATGTCTGTTCTCTGCCTTTTTACTGGAGCACATCCTGCCACTGAATGCATCGGATCACGCTGCAGCTTTATTTAGAAAAATGTTTCCCGATAGTGAAATCGCTAAAAAATACTCAAGGTGCAAGAATCAAAACAGGATCAATTGTTAAAGAAATGGGTTTGAAAAATAAATCTTCAGTTATTGATAGCATTAAAACAGCTCCTTTCTGCCTCTCTACGGATGGAAGTAATAATACCGATTCAAAACTGTATCCAATTGTTGTTTCTTTTTTTGATCCAGAGTCTTCAGAAATTGAGTGCAGTTTACTTTATGTTCCTACGACATTTGACAGGCTTTAATATAGCACAGCTAATTATTAAAACTGTAAAAGAAAATGCAGGCCCTCTGGATAATTGCTTAGCATTTGGTGCCGATAATGCACCAGTATTGGTAGGCTTGGAAGACTGGTGTTGCAGGCATCTTAAGAAAAGGAAAATTCAGATTATGAGGTGCACCTGTCACCTCTTAAATTTAGCAGCTGAAAAAGGGGCAGCTTCTTTACCAATAAATGTGGATGAACACATCGTTGATATTTATTATTATCTTGAAAGGAGTTCTAAAAGGAAGGAAAAATTGAAACAATCCATCCAAGTCTTCATTCAAGTTTTCTAATTGTAACAACTGCATAACAGCAGTTTACAATTAGAAAACTTGGATGAAGTTATAAAATCAGCTAGGATTGACACCCAGTGGAGTTTAATTGGAAAGGTGCTGATGGAACTGTAAAATATAGTGAACTGTCTAGAATTGTGTTACCATCTTGACAGTTCCCTATAGTAATGCAGAGTGTAAGAGGATTCTCAGTGTTGTTGCGAAACCGAGGACTAAATTTAGATCTAATATTAGTGATGACACATTCGAAAAACTTTTATTAGCGAAAACAGGCCTACGTGGCAATTGCTGTGAACAAAATTATGAAGTTTCTTTCTTAAAGAAAGCAAAATCTGCCACTGTTTATAACATTTGTACGAAAACTAAAGTCTTTTTTTTTTTTTTCCTTAAACGATGCAAGTAATAAAAATGTTTTTTATGTGTAAGGTATTTTTTTGTTGCTTGCACTTAAGAATTAGTTACTATTTAAAGTTAATTCATTATTAAAAACTATATTTTTATCATTTAAAAAGTCTTTTTAACATTGTGAAAAATCTCCTGATTTTTTAAAAAAATCTTCTGATTTTTGAGTGTCATAAGTTGGCAAGTATGCGTCCAAAACAAGCAATACTTGCTTAAGCGGAAAAAATTCAGATGTTCAGCGTTGTTTGGCGCCAAAATATTACAGTGACACCTAACGGCGGAAAATGGAAATAATCTACGTATACGTGGCAGTGGAAACGTTTGTACGGATGCCGTAGCCGTGTCTTCAATTGACGCAACGCGTTCGTATGCAGTAGTGGAAATGGGCCTTTTCCACTACTCTGTTCCTAGCTGCCATCAGTGAAGCACACGCTCACCTCTCTTCCGCTTCGTCATAGCTGTCATATGACATGATTTTTTACCTACGTGGACTTGCTAGCTGTAAAATGCTTATTGTGTGAACTGCATTCAATTTGACTGTGTATAAGTGAACGTGTGTTGAAACATATATCCTTTTCTAGCATTAAATAAAAGTGTTAATATTACTGAGCCAAGCTGTCATCGTTTTATCTACAGCAACAACACACGCCACGCAAAATGGCATCCATAAATGATGACCCATCAAGTTAGTGAATACGTGCCTCCTGGAACTTGCTTGCATCGTCAAGTTCTGTGCTTATAAAGTGCTGTGATGTGGGAATGTCGTTTGTTAATGCAAACTAATATCGTAATCCACCATTATTTTCGTGTTATCGTCAAAATAGTATGAAAAACAATTGTCTCCTTAACAACGTGCTTGTGAATGGGCCTCATGCAAAACATCAGAGTGCTTAGAAGTGATCTACATATAAACCCTACAACGTGGTTACATATCACAGAATAAGTTTTTCGGAATATTTTTTCTATAAGTGAATTGAGTTATGCTGATTCTGCCGCTGACTGAGCAAATAATTTCTCGTATAATTCAGAGGTAAGCCAAGCAAATTCTTAGTTAGTAGTACTTGTGCTTATATTCGGATAGCACACCTATAAAAAGTGTTTTTCTCACTTTAATGTTTGCATTAGCATTATTTATTTTGCACTAGTATCGTATGTGAACTTATTAGTGACTGATTATTATGTGTTTATATGTGTTACGTTGACAATCTTTTTTTTTTAATCAAAGCTCCACTACATCCCATCGCAGACGATCTCAATATCTCGCATGTTTCCATCAAGCCTCCCCCATTTTGGAAGGTCAACCCCACTTTGTGGTTTGCATAACTGGAGGCCCAGTTTAATATCGCCGGAATCACTGTTGACTCCACGAAATTCAATCATATGATATATGCAATCGAATCCGATATTTTCAACAGCGTTTGCGATATTTTACGCTCACCAGTGACTGGCAAATACGATACAATAAAAGCACGCTTAATTGAATTGCATTCTGAAAGTGAGGAGTCAAAGATCCGTACACTTCTCGGTACACTTGGCGATCAACACCCTTCACAATTATTTTGCCATATGCAAAACCTCGCTGGAGAACCCTTGTTGAAATCTCTATGGTTATCACGTCTCCTGCAAAATACAGAGTATTCTTGCTGCTTTAAGTGATGATCTCACAACTCTCATAAATAGTGCTGCTACGGCATCTACCTCTCCCATTGAACAGCAAATTTCAGAGCTGACAAAGCAAATAAATGAACTCTTGCTAGCCATTAAAAACAGCCGTGAGCGTTCCTGTGAATGAAAAGACAATCATTCCCAATGCAACAGAAGACGTAATAGATCCAATGGACGCTATTGACAATATAAAGAACCATGCAGCAGCATTTGTTTCTACCATACTAATTTTGTTTCCAATGCACGAAAATGTGTTTCTCAATGTAATTTTCGGCAGTCAGAAAACTAGATCGGCGATCACTTGTCAGCCAACGTTGCGACCGCCACATTAATCGAATTCTTTTGGCAGATCCATCGTCAATGCTCACCTTTTAAATCGACACCGGAGCCGATTTATCTGTCATTCCCAAGAGTTGCAGTCAGCATGCCAAAAACTCAGCTGCATTGGTACTCTTTGCTGCTAATGGCATCAAAATTGCAACATATGGCACCAAACGTTTTACCATCAATTTAAACTTACTTGCCCTTTTGTCCTGGCAGACGTCAATCAACCCATCATAGGTATTGACTTTCTCACGAAGTTCAACGTATAGATGTTAAAAACAACCGTTTAGTTTATTAGACAAACAAAACTATATCTGATATGTTACGTAAGGCGTTACGTTCGAACAATGGCTAGCTCAGAAGGGATTCATAAGTCATCTACCCGATGAATTAAAAGCTATCTTATCATAAATGGAGCACTTCGAATCATTTAAACTTAAGCAAAAAGGTTTATTTACACATAAAGTCAAGTTAAAAGAAAAAGAAATATTTATCCAGCTACAATATCTATCTAACTACATCATGCAAACATCGTCCTAGCTACCTAAACTGCAACTGTTCGTTTTTCTCTGGCGTCCCATGACGTCAGTCTCCATCTGGCTTTTTATTCGCTGCCGTAGTGATGCCATTCACAACATCCTCCCCCCTTTGAGTTGCTGGATAGCTACTCAAAACATTCAAGTCTATCAAGCTCAGTCTAAGTGGCATCTTAACAGTTCAACCAGCTCGTGTCTTTATAGTCTTAGAACTGTCACAAACATCGGAAACATGAGTGGGGTCCGGAGATCGGGGTGACCCAGAAATTTCTGAATGATGAGAGGTACGCAAGTCGTCTCCACGATGAGAAACTGAAGACTTTACAGCAGATTGATGTTTTTGAGGATCACTTGAATGACATGAACCTGACAAATCATCATCTTGGATTTCTAGAGGAAACACTCATTGTATCGGACGTACTAAATTGTTAGTTTTGTATTGTCGACATTTAATACAGTTCTTCAGAACACTACGTATTGCTCTTGTCCCTCTTGTAATCCAGTACTTTTCAAGCAATATACTTAGCAATATCTGGGTTCCAGCATGACAGTTTTCTCAGTGAAAATATTCAATCAGTCTTTGAGTAAAGATACATTTATCAGGAAGACGAATAGGTGAAATGAAGAAAGGCTTATCTATGCGTTCAGTAATTCGAGTTTTAACTCTGATAATTCCGTTCACATCTTTGAAAACACACAAGTTCCGAATAGAGGTTTCACTAGGAAAAAATTGAGCTTGCACATTACGAATAAGCAGAATTTCAGCATTTTCAATTTCCTGCGTTAGAAGTCCCCCCCCCCGTCTAGTATCATGGCGCGATCTTACATTACTGATAAATCTCAATATCCATGCAACCATTCTAACTATTGAATGGAAATTTGAGAATTTAATGGCATACCACGGGACTTTCTCTTTCGACAAATTAATATTACATAACCTTTCTCCTTTCAAATGTTATTTCGGTGTCAGACCAGTTCTCTCTTGCTTGGAACAACCATGCCGGGCCTTTCCACCAGCAGGATTCCAAGAATTTCTTAGGGGAACACACTCGCGAGATCAGATTAGCGGGATTCATTTTCTCTGGCACATGTCGCCATTCATTATTAAAAACAGATTATTTATTTCTTTTACTCTGTTCGAGACAAAAACTGTTCAATTCACCACGTTCTTTTAACCAGTATAAAGCTACCCTAGAGTCGCTCCAAAATATTGTTTTAATCTCATGGGCATTTAAAGCCTGCTTCACTGAATATGCCAACCTGGCACTAATGCAACAAGCCATTAACTCTAACCTAAGGATCGTTACTTTCTTCAAAGGTGCAACTCTGGTCTTTGCTCTAACAAAGTAAATTTTTACCCCTTGAGAGGTTCTCGTTCTAAAAAAAATACAGGTGGCATATGCCTCTTTGCACGCGTCTATGAAAACATGCATCTCAGTGGAATCATTTATTTCAACATAATGTGAGATTTCAATATCTCTTAATGCGTCTATTTCTCTAAACCATCTTTTAAAAGACTTTTGAATATTATCTGGTAAGGGAGTATCCCACTTTAGATTTAAATTCCACGTTTCCTGCAATAAAAGCGTAGGTAGTAAGATTGCAGGACTCAACAAGCCTATTGGATCAAATATTTTCTGACGGCCCACCAGCGGCCGAGCGGTAAAATCGCTGAACACTGGTAGTTTGGTCCGAGGTTCGAATTCCGCGAACGGGCTGGCTGCATGGGCGTTTTCGTGGTTTTCCCCAAGTGTAACGTGTATACGAGTCATTTTCCCTTAAAAAGTCCTCCACGAAGGCATCCCTCCCCGTAGGCAGATAGCCCTAATTTGCTTTGCCGTGTTCTCAATACACACAAATATTTTCTGAACTGTAGCTAAAATGATTCTCTTAGTAAAATTCTGATCTTCACTTACAAGGTCAAAGTTTAAAATACACTTAAGAGTGTCCTTATCAAGATCCCACAAAATTCCCAATACTTTCGTGACACCAGTACTATTAGAAACATACTTACATTTTACATTACTCTCCCAGTTTCTTAAGCAACCCCGTGACAAAATATATTTTGCATTTACAATAAAATTTTCCTGCTCCTCAATATTTGCAACGCCAGAAACACAATTGTCTACGTAAAAAGAATGTTTGTAACAGACCTATTTAAGCGTAATTGAACTATTTTATTCATGCCGTGAACTCATGAACTGTAACCGAACTATTTTATTTAAACGCCATCTCGTGGCGATATGAAAAAACGTCAGTCGACCTCCAGCCGCCATGATGATAGCTTACTATGTTACGTTATTCTCAATGTTTGATGTTCCATTTCGTTTATGTTTCATTTTTATATATATTTCTTTTGTTTGTAACCGTTCCTGTGTGCTCTGTTAATAAATCCTTTTAAAGCTAGCCGGCATTAGTGTCTATTGAGGAACGGCTACATCACATGTTTCAGTTTTTGTGTTATAGCATCAAATTCAGATGGTACATTATCTAATAAGTGTGTAATTGAGGCTGCTAATAAAAATTCTTGACTTTAACCCAAATACTACTCTGCGATGTCGGTAAGCAATCTGTTCATTCTCCGACGGATAAAAAAACCTCAAGAAATCTGTATGTTGAAGGGCTATACTTAGCATCAGAAATGCTTTTTCAATATATGAAGATAATCCTATTGGATGAATTCGAAACCTATCAAGTATGTCTGGAATTATTTCTAGTAAGTTTGGACCCTTAAACAAAAGGACGTTCAAAGAGCATTTACCACTTTCTCGGGCTGACGCGTCAAAGACAGGTCTGATTTTTGTAGTGGTACTGTCCTTAATTACCGGCCGATGAGGTAAAAAATGTCCCTTCTCAATATTATCAGTTACCTTTTCAATTATATTCAATTTTTCTCATTCCCGGAAAATCGTAGTATATTCTTCTAAAAATGCTTTATCTTGTGCTCGCTGGCACATCCTTTTATACCGCTTCCAATTTAAATCTTTATTTGTCAGCAAATCGGCCACATCAAATTTAAAAGGTAAACAAAGTTCATATCTACCGTCCGAAAGAATTTTCACATTATTTTTAAACTCTTCCAAAACTCTAGAATGTGCTGAATTCTTTCTATTATTTTCAATGGGATCTGAAATACCTATGGATTCTAAAGACCATAAATCTTTTATCGAATAATTACTAACATACAACGAAATTGCATTCAAAACAGTATCACTGCTATCTCCAAATGACTCATGCTTCCCAGTTAACACAACAGTAATGTTTCCCAAACAAGTGTCAATCAAAATAACCCTGACTGCAACCGAACAGATTTATTAGTAAATAAAGTGCTCCCAAAAGCAGATCAATCTCATGATCAGAAGAACCCAAATCAAACTGACGCCTCTATCTTTCAGTTCATTAATAATTTTACTTTTATTCACTTTTGGCACTGTGCCACAAATTTTGCTCTCGGAAAGTGCTTCGATTTGAAAGGAAAAAGTTGCATCTAATGCCGAAATCAATAAATTATAAACATCGTGAATCTGCGTTTGCGTTTCTCTTCCACCGAATAACGAATGCTTCAATTTAATTTGCCTTAATGGTTTTAAATTTAAATTTTCTACTAATTTTTTACTGACATACGAATGCTGGGAACCTGTATCCAGTAATGTGCGTATTTTAAACTCAACATTCTTAAATTTAATTTTAACTGTTAGAGTCATTAAATAAACATTTTCTATTTTACAGTTGTTAGTTAATGTACTGGTTTCAGTTACGTCTTTTCTAGACTTTCCATTTGCTCTTTTTTTTTTTTTTTTTTTGGCGATCGGGACACATTAAAGAATGGTGATGTTTATTACAGTACATGCAAGAATTTTTTACTCGACATGTTTTAAAAGTGTGTCCAAATCTGAAACATCCAAAACAGGCCCCTTTTTTAATTATATATTTTTCTTAGGTTCTGATGTCATATTTCTAGCAGAAAAACATTCTTTAGTTGGGTGCCGTTTTTCACAAAAGAGACAGTTAAAATTGCGCTTACCTGGGCTCTCAGAATTTGATGTACTTACTAACGCAGCTGCGGTAGCGAAATCTAAATTTTTATTTAGTATATCCTTTTTCTTAGAAATATGATTAGAACCAAACCCAGTACGGGCTAACACGACCATTTCTTCTCCTTTCACTTCTTGTTTCAGAAAATTCATCAAATTTTCAAGGCATCAGTCATCAGGCTGAGGTGCTTCTTTTAAATTTCTGTTTCTCTCCCAAGCAATTAATAATACTTCTTCGAGCAGGCAGGATTCAACTAAAGGCGTTAAAAAAATCACCATACTTCTCTTGCGTTCTTCCAAGACTTTTCTAAAGCTCTAATCTTGGTTTCTAAATCATCGTAGAGAGTGGGAAGATCCGTCTTCACACGTCCACTGCTTGCATTACGCATAACCATGCTTAGAAGATCTCTGACGTATATCTGTACAAGTAAGTCTTTTCTCTTCCAAACCTCTCTCGAAGCTGGGCGACTGCTTTCGGATAATTCGACGCCGTTGCCGGAAAGCTCTCTACTACCCGTGCGACTTTGGACTGAGGAACAACTGCTTGCAGGAGGTACTGGAATTTATCTTCATCTGGAATCGTCGGATCTTCGAAAACTGGCTCCAGAACGTCAAAAATTCTTTTGCTTCCCCGTTGAATTTCTTTAGTTCGATCTTCGGCAGTTTAAATTTGCGCTTCTCTGGTAATTCAGTAGGTAAAGGATTCTTCAACAGCTTTTCGATTTGAGAACACAGTTCAAAATATTTATCTCTATAAGGCTCAGACGAAATAAAATCTTCTTCATATAGCTTTTCAGCTTCTTTAGATTGTAGAATTAGCGACGTTACTTCCTTTTGGCAAATTTCAAGTCGATTAAACTTGTCTCTAAGCTGTTGTTCTAGAATCGAAAGTAGCTTCAAATCAGGAATATCTGATTTCAGTTCTGCATCAATTTTGTTTGCACATGTGGTAAAGGAAGTTCTTAGACATTTGCGTTCGGTTTTCAGCTGTGTAAGTTCCATTTTCAATTAATTTTAGCTGTTATCGCGCCCCACGTTGGGCGCCACAAATAATATGTTACGTAAGGCGTTACGTTCGAACAATGGCTCGCTCAAAAGGGATTCATAAGTCATCTACCCGATGAATTAACAGCTATCTTATCATAAATGGTGCACTTTGAATCATTTAAACTTAAGCAAAAAGGTTTATTTACACATAAAGACAAGTTAAAAGAATAAGAAATATTTATCTAGCTACAATATCTATTTAACTACATCATGGAAACATCGTCCTAACTACCTAAACCGGAACTGTTCGTTTTTCTCTGGCGTCGCATGACGTCAGTCTCTATCTGGCTTTTTATTCGCTGGCGCAGTAATGCCATTTCCAACAATATCCTTGTGGTAGACCTCCCAATGTGCACCCGCTCAGTACTAGCATTCATATTTTGATAAATAACTCAGAATTTGACAAAATTCTTGCCGATTACCCCAGCTTGACGAATCCTTCGCAGACTTTTGAGAGGACACCAATGTCAACAGTTTTCCATCACATTGAAACTAAATGACCCCCTATTTTCTCAAAACCTAGAAGATTATCTTCAGAATTACTTCAAGCTGCACATCAAGAGTTTGACTTTCTCCTATCAACAGACATCATTCAGCCTTCAAAAAGTCCTTGGGCAAGCCCCCTGCACATGGTTCGTAAGGCAAATGGTGACTGGCGACCATGCAGTGATTATCGTCGCTTAAACGCCATTACAATTACGGATCGTTATCCTGTACCCCATATTCAGCACTGCACTCAAATGTTTTCAGGAAAGAACATATTCTCAATGCTTGATTTAATCCGTGCCTATCATCAAATCCCTGTTAACCCCACAGACATTCCGAAAACGGCCATCACTACACCATTTGGTTTCTTTGAGTACTTGTATATGCCATTTGGCCTTCGCAACGCTGGCCAAACATTTCAACGATTCATACACAAGTGCTATCTGGTCTTGATATCTGCATCCCATATTTTGATGATATTCTGGTTCCATCTACAGGTGCAGAAGAACATTCCCAACATCTGCACCAGATTTTTACTCGCCTTAAAGAGCTAAAACTAAATCCATCCAAATGTGTACTTGGTCAGCCCACAGTTTCCTTTCTTGGATGTCTTATCACTCAGAATGGAGTAAAACCTTTACCTGAAAGAGTCAAAGCAATTAACAATCTACCTCAACCAAAAACCATCTCTGAACTGAAGCGTTTCCTAGCAATGTTAAATTTCTACCGCCGCTTTCTGCCACATGCTGCAAAAACAGAAGACTGCCTGCATGAGTTTCTGAAGAATAGCAAAAAAAAAAAAAAAAGGATCAACGAGCTGTACCTTGGACTGAATCTGTATCTGTAGCATTCGTGCAATGCAAAACGATCTGGCAAATGCAGCCACCCTTTCTTATCACTCACCTAATGACAAGCTCTCTATAATGATGGATGCTTCTGACACAGCCATAGGAGCTGTTCTTCAAGCCCATATCACTAAAGGACTTTCTACAGTGGCATTATTCTCCAGGAAACTTACCACTGCAGAAAGAAAATACAGCACATATGACAGGGAATTGCTTGCTGTGTATTCTGCTGTTAAATACTTCCGGCACAATCTGGAAGAATGCGACTTTTTCATTTTCACCGATCATGGACCATTAATCTTTGCTTTTCGAAAAAACTCTGACTCATGTTCTCCTCATCAGCTTCGACAGTTGGATTTTATTTCCCAGTTCAGTGCAGACATCAGACATGTCTCTGGTACTGATAATTGTGTTGCCGATGCTTGTCTCGAATAAACAATATCAACCTCACCACTACAGATTTTTCTGAAATTGCAAAAGCTCAGTTGCATGATGAGGAACTCAAGAACCTAATCTCGAATCCACAAACCTCCCTTCAGTTACAACCACTGCACATTGATCCAACGCTTAAAATTTGCTGTGACAGAGAGAACAATAGAATACGTCCCTATATTCCTGTCAATTTTAGATGTGAAATGTTTAATGTCTTGCACAATTTGACACATCCTGGAATCTGTACCATCAAAAAACTGATCGCAGACAGATTTGTCTGGCCAGCAATGAACCAGAACATCACAAAATGAACTCGTTCATGTATTAGATGTCAACGGTGTAAAGTATCTCGTCACACTCACAGTCCCATTCAACAATTTAACCTTTCTGCAAGACGTTGTGATCATGTACACTTAGATTTCGTAGGCCCGTTGCCTCCTTCAAATGGCTACACTTACCTTCTCACTTGTAATGACCATTACACAAGATGGCCTGAAACCTTTCTTATTGAAAAGATCTCTGCTGAAACTGTAGCTAGAGCGTTCATCTCCCACTGTAATATGACTTTCATGATTTTTTGCCTACTTTGACTTGCTACCTGTAAAATGCTTATCATGTGAACTGCATTCAATGTGACTGTGTATAAGTGAGCGTGTGTTGAAATATATATCATTTTCTAGTATTAAATAAAAATGTTAATATTACCAAGCCAAGCTATCATCGTTTTATCTAGAGCAACAACACACGCCAACTAAATTGGCATCCATAAACAAAAGCCATACGTCTACTCCTTTCTGCTATCCCCAGTGTTAAGTTTGATATCTATTTATATAAATCTTGGGGGATATTGTTATCAGGTTGTGGAGAAACAATGCGAGCTCCCTGAGATGGAATGGGATTTAATTCACGTATCTTATCAGCCATTTTCGATAGTCTGAACAAATCATCGCTGCTTACAGACAAAACGGACTGAATTCTAGTACACAATACACACGAGATTTGGCGAAAGTCGTGAGGCAATAATGTTTAAATGCGTCATTTTGTTGTTGGCAACAATTTTCAAAATCGCGCCAGAGCCGTACTGTATATTAAGATTTTACTCAAAATACTCCGCATTGCATCCACAAGATTTTCAGAAATTCAATCCGGCACCTGCTCCATCGCCAAGCTGCGCATTTCACAGAGAAGTTGGGACGGTTTCTTGTCACCCAATTCTAATTCAGTCAGAAGTTTCTGAGATTTCTGTGACTCAAAATAGGAAAAATTTCAGTCAGCCTCTTTTTAATGGCCGGATATTTGACGTCGTTTGGTGGTTTGATGAGGATATCAGAGACTTGTGGCAATGTCCTTGCTTTGATCGAACTGACTATATAATCATATTTTGTTTAATCAACCATAATTCCAGCATTGCGGAGTCGTGCTTTGATCTGAAGAAACCATATTTTGAAGTAAGTTCGCTTTCCAAAAAGGAAGAATTTAGACTTACAGTGGCAACTCTTACTAATCTCTCAAGCTCTTCCAGCATTCTCCTTTGTGGGTATTTAATCGCAATCAATCAGTCATGAACGCGGTCACTAGATTATAGATTCGTTGATTAAGGACAATTGTATTAATAGTATACTGTGGAGAACAAACTTCTTTAAATAAATTTATTAACGAGAGAACTGGAATAAAAGAAATGATAACTGTTTTCTCAGTTTGAAAATAAATTCCAATGTTTACTTTTTATATCAAATTCTTTTTCACTGTTGCCACCTGAGCAAAAAGAATATTGCAACGCGTAGAGTTTGAAATTTGGCGTTACACTATTGCAAACGATGTCGCCAGTTTTTCTTTCATACTTGTATATGTTTAGCAATGTACCACTGAAAGAAAGCATCTTACTTTCTAATAATAATTTTTTACTAAAGGAACTACTTTCATTTAAGCATACATGAGAGTTAAAATAACAGCTAAATACTAAATCGGACTATAATAAAGATGCAATACAATACTATACAATAATAAAGATTAATGCAGAAATTAAGTTGAATGGTTGCTATATGTAGAAAAAACACATTCATGTCATTGACAAATATTATTTCTGAATTATCTGCATTTAAATTGTCTTTCATAAAGATACAGCCTATGCAATTGGTGGTCATTCTTTTGAATATGTAGTTTTCATAAAAGTATAACAAAAGCAATATTGCCAGACGAAAATCTATTGAGGATCTATATAAAATGTGATACTTTGTATTTTGTAATTGCTTTGATTTAAGTCTTATTATTAAGATGCATGAAAAAGTACACCAATATTTTAAAGCCAAAAGTACTTACTAGGGAAAAAAATTGGAAATAAAAATTTTAATATGAGCACTGAGCTTGATGTTTTTAACACTTGTGAGCATCTTGTTTGATAAATATGATATCGATGTAAATAATATTTACAAATTTTTGTTCATTTTATTTTTTCTGTGTATCATATAATAATTGTTTTATTCAAATGCCCTCATTTCAGCTTGCTTTAAAAATTTTCAATTTTTTCTTTACTCTCTTAATTAGGTATCTGTCGGATTTGTAAGTCAGAAAGCAGAAGCTATCTACTTTTTTCACCTTTACAGTGTACTACCAAAAAAAAAAAAAAAAAAAAAAAAAACACTAAAGTATTTAAAATTGGGGGGAAAGGCCTTTATTTTGTGTGAAACTATTGATTTTAAAGACTATCAAACACAGATCCCTCTTGCCACGAACAAAAATATTTAGTTTCTGATGGTGATGATATTATTATAAGCATTTAAGAAAAAAGAGATATTTATCGGCAAGTTAGTGTCAGTGATGGCAGTATCCATTACTATGCAAATATCATAAATCCAATAATGATACACAAATCTTTTAGTAGCAACTATATAAATTTTTTCGTAGGTTTGCAAATCATGATGAATATGACAAAAAAAAAATCCTTTCAGATTTCATATTTTTTAATTTACACATACATACACGTTTCGAGAGCATTTAAGCTAACGCCTCTTTGGATTAAAAGTATTTAAAAACAACATGTCTTTAGAATTTCTGATTATTTAAAAACAGCATGTCTTTAGAATTTCCGATAGACAGTTTTGCGCACTAGAGATAAGAATATTTTATTTCTTCCAGTGTGTTGCCAATGCTAACTTTGAAATCGTTGAGTTTCTTAATCAAAAATTCGTTAATGTTTAAAAATATAAAACAGATAATAAAACAAATTTGAAATTCAAGATTCGGGCTTCCAAGGGCCCACATTGGGGTGGAGGACTACGTTATACAAAATTCGATGGCTCTAGGTATCGTTGTTTTTTCTCCAGTGCGAGAAATATCCATACATTCATGCAGATTCTTAATTATTTAATTTCTTTAAATATAATACTATAATTATAATATTTGATGGCTACAGTTTGAAAAATGATACAGCCGTTTATGATGATTCGACGCAAAATGCCGTTCGAGAATACTAGCCCTTCTGGGCTAACGCCTCTTTGGGCTGAAAGCAGCAAATATATGGAAACGCAGTTAGTTGAAGTTTTCAAAAATTTTAGAGTGTGTTCTTAAGGTCTGATTACAAAATAACCGATAACATTGTTTGTTTATTTATTGTTAATATGATTTTATTCAAGCACAGTTCCATTGTGAATCAAATTATTAATGTTACTGCGAGATTACCATGATAATTTATAGGCTAATTTTGGCTGTAAAGGCTGATTTTCCGTGAACTTGACGAAGCAACTGTGCGGATACATTAGGTTATTTCGAAGCAGGAGATGTGAAAAAAGAGCAATGCCCTCTCCGGAACTCGAACCACGGACCTTTTGAATACCCATCGAGCGTGCTGACCACTACACCACAAAGGCATGCTAAGAAGACGGAAGAAATACCTTATAACTGTACCATCTAAAAGTAAGAAATCTACAGAATAGTTTTTTTTAGCCCAAAGGGCGTTAGCCCATAAATATTAATTTCGTTTTGGCATTTTGCTCGAATTATGAATAACTTTTCAAATTTTTGCGCCAAATATTATCGTCTCGTATTATATTTAAAGAATTTAAATAATGAAGAATCTGCATAAATATATATATGTTTCTCGCATTGTGATAAAACAACGGTACCTAGAGCATCTGGTTTTAAATAAGGTACGTCTCCACCCGAATATGGGTATCCGGAAGCTCAAATTTGGAATCTGGAATTTGTTTTATTATCTATTTCATATTTAGTAAAGCAATTATTAGTTTTTGATTAAGAACCTCGAAGATTTCAAAGCGAGCAATAGCAACACTGTAAAAAAAAAAAAAAAAAAAAAAAAAAAAAAAAATCAGAAAATTTGAAAGGTTTCAGATTTTAAATTACGTCTAAAGAGTTTTTTTTTTTTTTTTTTTAAACATTTTCTGTGTTACCTTTAGTTATTAAATATCATGTTCTTCGCACTTAAAACATCAGTAATATTGCAAAAAAAATTTTAAAACCAGAAGATCTTTAGAATTTCCGACACACTGTATCACGCACTGGAGATTAATTTTTTTTTTTTTTTCGTACAGTGTTGCCATTGCTCGCTTTGAAATCGTTTAGTCTGTTAATCAAATATTCGTTGAAGTGTTACAAAATATAAAATCGATAATAAAACAAATTTCAGATTCAAAATAGGGCTTCCGCATACTCATATTCTATGGAAGATTGCGTAATTCAAATTTTGATAGCTCCAGGTACCGTTGTTTATCACAACGCGAGAAACATGCAGAGCAATGCGAGAACATGCACACTTTCATGCAGATTCTTCATTATTTAATTTCATTAAATATAATACAGGGCGATAATATTTGGTGCCAACAATTTGAAAAGTGAAAGAAAACGAAATTAATAGTCCTTCTGGGCAAATTACGCCTTTGGACTAAAAAACGTTTTTATTTCCAACGTGCGGGACTGTGTATCGGAAATTATAAAGATATGCTGTTTTTAAATTATTTGGCGATATTGGTGTTGAATTGCTGTCCGCCTTTGGAAGTAATATACAATCTGAAAGCTTTCATATTTTTTTTATTTATTTTTTATTGTTACTTTTTTTAAGTTTAAATATGGCTAAGTGCATAAAACTATTAAATATCAATGGTTCAACTCCAATTCAACCTTTGAATGGATTTAAGGGTATTTTTGAGTACAAGCCAGTGTAAACTCAGATTATCTTACTAGTTTACATTTTACTAGATTATCTTACTAAAGTACTTTTTACATGCACCAACGTTTCCTGTATTTGGCCAATCCTAAAAAATATCTAATTATTCTTTTGCTTTCGCATACGAAAAAACATTGTCAAGTTATTCATTTGTAGAAAGCTCGAAATAGTTCAGTTCGCATACACTCCTCAAAAGTGAAATGGCAACACCAAGAAAGAATAAACGTAGCGTCATGCAAATTGCAGGAGCGAGAGTTGTGGGGGAGATATGCAAATGATAAAAGTTGTGCACTCATTGGATCGCGTGGTACGCATATGCGGGCTATAAAGGTCAGCCACTTTTCCTTCTCGTAAACGGTATATGAAGGTTTACGGAGCATTGGAGACGTTAGAAGAAGAAGAAGCACAGAAAATGCCTCTGAGACGTTGGAAAGCTCAATCGGCTCAATACCATCAGTTAACAACCAGTGAATTAGACCATATTATCGATCTCCATGAACTTGGTTTGTCGCTGCGCACAATAGCCACTCGTATTGAACATAACGTGAGTACCATCCAACGTTGTGTTATACAATAGATTCCAGGAAGGTGTACGTGCTCATCGAAGAGGTAGTGGTGCGAACAGGTTCACGTCAGAGAGCACAGAGCGCCGTATTCGGCGATAAACTACTGGAGACCCTTTCTCCACATCACGTGATATCCGAAGCTGTTTGCCTCCAGGAGCAGGTGGATTTGTGTCCACCCAAACTATACGCAATATATTGCATATAGTACACTTACGTTTACGGGTACCAGCCACAGGGGTACCATTGACTGCTCAACAAAAGACTAGACACCTGGTGTGGTGTCAGCATCATACAGCATGGACCATCGAATGGCATCGGGTTTTGTTTACAGGTAAATCTCGTTTCTGTCTGTAGAGGAATGACGGCCGTCAATGGATACGGCGGTGTCCCGCAGAACGATACGAAACAGCCCATTTCGCCGAGCGTCACACCGGTCCTGCGCCGGGCATTATGATTTGGGGTGGTATAATGTGTGATCACAAGACGTCCCTGGTACACATTAACGGCAGTTTGACAGCAGATCGCTACGTCACGCAAGTTGTGGAGCTTGTTGTTCTGCCCTAGTTGCAGAGCATACCAACACGGTATTCTAGCAAGACAATGCCAAGCAGCATGTCGTACGTCGTACTCTGAACAGCCTGAGCGGATTTTACATCACACCCTGGCCGGCAGCCTTTCCAGATCTGAATCCCATCGAACACTTGTGGGATGTGATTGGACGTAACATTAACCACGGCCCAAAAACCTGGATGATCTGCGGGCATCAGTGGATGTGGCTTAGTAAAGACTGCCTCAGGCAACCATCAATGAACTCATTGATAGCATGCCTCGCCGGATTGCGGCCTGTACCGCTGCCCGATGTGGGCACGTTAGATACTGAATAAATTGGTTTATAATAATTTTATGTGTCTGTTTTTCAATCATTTGTATATCCATCTCACAACTGTCGATCCTGAAATTTGCACGACACTACGAGCATTCTTTCTTTGTGTTGCAATTTTACTTTTGAGGAGTGTATATCGACAAGGACCTCTTTTAAGGTTTCCGAATTAATATTGTAAACAATGTTTAGTGTGATGTTAATGCTGAGAGAAACATTGTGACATCGTTGAGACGTCGATTTACACATGAAGTGACGACTCTCCCTTCACGTTTGGGGTAATTAAGCACCAGACACACAAAGTAGACAGATGTCTTGTTTTGCAACCTCTAGACCCTACTGAAACCATGAAGATTACGGTCGAGAATCACCCAGAAATGAGTAACTCATCTAACCCAGGACAGTGTAAGTTTCATTCACCCTAAGATCGCCAGTGATTTTTTTGGGGGGCTGAAGGAATCTGCTAAGTAGATTTTCCCACATTAAGGTGTCTTTCCCACATTAGCCAGGTGTCTAATGCATAGATCTGATTTTGCAACGCTTGTAATGTTAGGCAAAGAAAAGTATTTTGTGAAAGGATAGATTTTAATTCTAGAGGACTTTATAGCATATCTTCTCAATGTGCTTTGATATATATCCAGCAGACTAAAAAAAAAGGAGGGAAGAGCCATAAAAGCTTCGCATCAATAAGCACGAATATTATTTTTGAAAATAAATAAACAAATGCATAAATCAACAAATCTTTGATATATAATCATAGTTTGGCACTTGGTCCCAATTTTCGCTTTAATTCTGCAAAACATTATCCATGCAACTTCTTCAGCTGGTGAATATAATTTCCTTGAAGCTTTTCACTTTCATAATATCTCAACTTCTTTAATTAATGACATTTTCTTCCTAACGCTATTAGAATTTTAATATTTTAATTTTTCACATTATAGATAATTTCTATGACTTTTTATGAATTTTCCAAGTAATGTATTTCTTTGCAGTAAAGACAGGGTTACTGAAATGATAAAAGATTCATAAAAATGTATAGGGCTTTAACGAAAGTTTCTGCGCAAACAGTTCGCGTTAGTGTGTTTAACCATATTTTGTCAAACGATTTTAGGCATTTGAAAGAAAGAAACTTACTTTAGAACACTGTGTTGTGAAATTTATAAAAAATATTGTTATCATTAAGTACGAGATGTCAAAAATGGAGCTTTCACGCTACCAGATTAGAACCGTCATTTACTTCCAGTTCTGTTGCAAAAAGTCAGCTACAGAATGTCACCAAATCATGTGCACAGTTTTAGGTACTATTTTTGTATCATATGACCCTGTGAAGGTTTTGAACCGAAAGTCCAATAACAAGGACTATGACATTCAAAAAATAGAGCGGTTTGGCCAGCCTACTGATGTTTACGAAACTCACCTGCAAGAACTTGTAGTAGAAGATCAGTATGCAACCACTCGAGAGCTTTTCATGTTCAGTAGTCGCGCTATGCATCGCATAAACTTGACTCACAAGTTCAGTCGCTGGGTGCCACATGAGCTGATTCAAGCACATAAGGGCAGCTGTGTTCAGGCCTGCACTAATCTGCTCGAATATTAACGCAAGGCATAATTCTGAAATGGAACGTTACTTAAGATGA
This sequence comes from Stegodyphus dumicola, assembly GCF_044657685.1. NCBI lineage: Eukaryota > Metazoa > Arthropoda > Arachnida > Araneae > Eresidae > Stegodyphus > Stegodyphus dumicola. Next base: position 139,780,622 of record NC_140777.1, read on the forward strand.
AAAGTGGATTTACTTCAATGACACAGGTCTAAAAGGGGGTTGGTCTGCGCCTGGCGAGTCCGTCGGTAGCGTCGCAAAGCGCAATTTGACTAACAAAAAGCTCATGTTTTGTATCTGGTAGGAATGCCGTGGTATTGTGCACAAAGAGTATTTGGAAAATGGTAAAACCCTCAACAGTAAAGTACAGCGAGATTCTTGTTCGTGCTGACGCTGCTATCGAAGAAAAACGTCGAACTAAGTTCCGGCTCAAAAAGGTAATGTTAAATCAAGAAAATGCAAGACCGCATGTGTCTGCATTCATGGACTGGACTTTGTACGGACTCGAATGGTATCTTTTGCTATACTCATCATATTGGCCCAATATCACTCCTTCAGACTTGTACCTTTTGTCACACCTGCAGCTACATACTTTTGCTATTTTCCATTCTGCAGAAGACGTCCGAAATGAGGTTGATCTGTTTCTGAACTCACGAAGTTTCTGGGACGAAGGCTTTGAAAAACTACCAAAACATTGGCAGAAAATCATAGATTTGTATGATAATTACTACTCGCACTAAAGATAATACTTTCATGTTTTCTAACTTTATTAAAAACACATTTTGGTGGAAATCTTTCGTTACAACCAGATATTTCCAATCATGTTAAAATACTGTATAGCATTAGCCGAAAAATTGTTAAGCAAGGAAAACTGAATTTTTTTTTTTATTATTATTATTTATTTATTTTATTACTGACGGCGCTGCCGATCGAACCATTGGACGAGGTATCTGTTTGTATGTATTTTGTCTGTCGTCTGCAACACGCACGATTTTAGTTGGCTTTTGACATAAACTCGTCTGCAATATCTTAAATTTCATGTATATCGGAATAACTACTCAGCATTTATGTTAATATTATGTAGTAAATGAACATATGCGTCGAATATGAATTTCACCTCCTACATTGATCGTATCTGTGGAGAACATTTTTATGTTTGGAATGGTCAGGCTATTGGAAAATGTTTTAAACAGCTATGTTTGATAATTCCTTCATATTTAATTTTGCTTATTTTGAGTTCCTATTATGTAGGTTATCGAAATATCATTCAGTTGCGTCGATCAAAATATGAACTTGTCATTTTATACATCCGAATATTTATTTGCCATTTAATAGCATTGGTATCAGTTTTTCAGTTATCTCTAATATTTTATGATGTTCACATAAGTGTTACGACTTTAGATGTTATACAGCATACAACTGTTATGATTTCTTGGTTTGTCCATGCAATATTTGTTTGGTCACTTACGAGGGGTATAACAGTTCTTATTAGTGGACCTTTATCTGTAATTATATCATCAGTTATTTGTTTTGTTATTTCTCTGTATAATCTGTATTTACAGTATTCAACTTTAAATTCAAACCATGTAAAAAATCTGGAAATCAGTTTCGTTGCATTACAAGTTGTCTATCTTAGTAGTTTACTTTTGCAAAATGATAATCAAACACATACATACCATGGTAGCGTTAACTCCGTTCAGAATGAACAAGAACCTTTAATAAGTTCAGCTTCATCCAGATATTATGGATTTCATGAAGAAATTGACCCACAAGCTTTAGGTACTGCTGAAGAATCAAATAACTTGCTTTCAAAATTATTATTTTTATGGGTGCATCCTTTGATTAATAAAGGTTATAAGGAAAATTTGCAGAATATAGATGATTTATATGATTTACCAGTGACGCTACAGTCAGAATATATCTATGAAAAAGTTACTTCAACTGTAAGAAATCATAATTTAAGGCCAGATTGCGATGGATTTTGTAAAGGTAATTCTTTGCATTTGATTAAACTCCTGCATACTTTCTTTGGTTATGAGTTCTATTCCATTGGTATTTTAAAATTTATATCAGATAGTCTGAGTTTTGGAGGTCCACTTTTGCTTAATGCCTTGGTTTCATTTTTAGAGACAGACAGCAAAACATCTGAAAATGGTTATTATTATGTTTTTGGATTATTTGCCGTAACAGTTTTTTCTGCTTTATTCTCAGTGCAATATAACTATTTAATTAATAGAATAAGTTTAAAAATCAGATCAGCTATTATAATGATTGTGTATCAGAAGTCGCTGCTTCTGAGTAAAGTTACTTTATCCAGTATGAATACAGGAGAAATCTTAAATTTCATCAGTACAGATACTGATCGTATTGTGAACTTTTGTCAGAGTTTTCATCAGTTTTGGAGTTTACCTGTTCAAGTGATTATTGCCTTTGTACTTTTGTATTATCAAGTAAATTTCTGCTTTATTGTTGGAGTTGTTTTTATGTTAATTATTATTCCTATTAATCAATACATAGCTAAGAAAATTGCATGTTATAGTAATTTCATGATGAAAGCCAAAGATAAAAGGATTAAGGTAAATGTATTACTTTTTGATTATTTACTACATAATAGAGTTCTTGATAATTGTATAGTGTTGAGAAAAAAAATATGGTTATATATTTTAAAATTATATTTCAATGATGCATTGAGAGGGGGGAAAGGAAGGGAAAAAATAGGAAAAAGTTTGTTTTTAGATGCCTAATAACTGGAGGAGTAAACATTAACTCTCTTCTGTTAAGATATGTTGGTAGAAAAATTAAAGACTTAATATTGTGATTTTTTTGTGTGGCTATTTGTGGTACTGTCATAACATATTCTGGAAGTTGCTGAATCGTTTTACAGTTTGTCTACAGTAATTAATGGCTATTTATAGTTATATAGTTTATATAAACCATATACAGTACCTGCTACATATTAAAATCATTTCCGCTTAAAAAGCGGAAAGATATATATACTGATATCTATACTGCTTTATATTTTACCTTAAAAATTTTCCTATTACATTAGACATCATTGAACTGATATCTAATGTATTTAAATGTAAATACAGGTAGAGTAGACTTTAAGGTACCCTTGTATTATGGCAAAGTTGTTGTTTGATTTATCGCCAAGTTGTTGTTTCATTTATAGTAGCCTGAGTAGTTGAATGTTATGAAAACCCTATTGTGACGTAATTGGGTGCACGATTCTGGAAAATTTTGAATAATGGGATGTTTTGTAAGCGTTTTTGTGGTGTTTGTTGGTTTGATTCTTTAGACGGTAGAATGGCCAAATGTAGTAAGATTAATTTGAAGTTTCTGTACGATTTGGAGCGAAAGAGGAAAAGATCTTAAATTGACTGGTGTGTAAATGAAGGTTCACTTAGTAGCCACTATAAGTGTTCTGTATGTAGGAAGGATATGTGTCTAGTTGAACGTAAAAACCGTTTAGATGTATTTGAATGGATTTGTAGGAAGAAAGGTTCAGATGGTCACTATGTGAAGCGTTCGATCAGAAGGAGTACCTGGTCTGAAAAAAGTCATTTGAATATGATTGATATTTTGATTTTTACGTGGCTCTGGGTGTACGAAACGAACTCGAAAATCATGGTAAGTGAATATTTGCTTTTGGTAGTGTTTAAATGTATAACATGTTTTTCCTTTTTTATGTTATTTTATTGTTTGGTTTAAAATGAATTTTATTGAGATTATGTATTTTTTGTTTGCCTATATTGTAGAATTTTGTGCTACTTTGACTTTTTAAGTGAAAATATATCGATACGTACATGGACAAAGTAAAGGGAGTGTGCAATGCAAGTTTGTGCAATTCTGGGATTTTTTTAAAGTGAAAATAGGTCGACGTGTACATGGATAAAGTCAAAGGATTGTGCAATGCCATTTTTGTGAAATGTGATTTTTTTTAAGTGAAAATAAGTCGATGTGTACATGGATACCGAGTTCGTGCAATTGTTTGTCTTGTTATTTTGACTAGCGTAGCGGCGATTTTTGGCCCAAAAATCCAAAAATCAACGCTTTGCAAGCCAAAATAGTGAGTCAAAGAATTGCACAAAATCGGTATCCATGTACTGCCAAAAATCGCCAAGTTTTGCAAAGGGGTACTCTAAACTATACTTTTACCGTAAATACTGCTTAGGTAAAATCCTAGTATACGGTGCAGCCTTGCACGATTTTGAAAATTATCGCCAACACCAAAAATGACCCAAGAACGTCTATGTGCATACTATCACTTTATACTATCACTATATACATAGTATAATAACTATATTATTATAAGTAAGGCTGTAAGAACAAACGAAAAAAGACCAATTTAGGTCAAAAATTTGTGCATTGTGCTATGTATAACTACAGTCAAAAGTCGTTAATTTTGACACCCATAAACCGGAATGATCTATAATCCGGACCTCAAAGCTACAAACTTTCTGCGCATTCATCAAGTTGACGCATGCGCGTAAGACCTTTACGGCTGCGAGTATGCATTTGCGTATGCGCATAATACGTTTACGCATGCGCGTTTAATGTATAACGGATGGTATAAGCTAACCTAAAATTATCTAATTCAGTTAATGTCGCAGATTGCATTGTTCCTTAATCTTCGAATTGGATCACACTTATTATTTTTTGCAGACTGTTAGAGCAATTTTAAAGTAAGCTTGAACTTTCGATTATGTCAAATAGAATTTCCGATATATATTTACTAATATGTAAAGGATCTACAAAGCGAACGTATGTTTCGAAGTCCATTAAACAAAAAGTGGAATTGCTGCAAAAAATGGATAAAGGCATAATCCTTTGCTTATCTAACCATTCCGAAATCTGTTTATCAACTTTACGCTGCTCTGCAGCGGGAAGGGGAAACGCCGCGGCGTGCAATGAATAATTTCAGATTTGTTACAATAATTTGTATATTGTAACAAATCTGAAACTTTTTTTTTTCTTTTTTAAAAGTTGTAATTCTATTATAGCTAGGTAAAAATGTAGTTTTATCATTTGGCAGAAGGTATTACTTTTATTTATTTAATGGTAATATCTACCTAAAATTTTAAATTTTCGAATTTTTTTAAATTCCAAGATGCAAAATACTTTGCAATGCATTTCTTAACTTGTAGAAGGTAACAAAAATTTCAGAATCTCAAACTGTAGCAACCATGGGCATAAAATTCTTTAATTTTAACTAGCAATGTTGCCACTTTCCAATATGTTTTGTATATTGTAAGTTCAAATAGTTTTTATAGACGGTTATGATACCTTATACAGTCAAAAGTCGTTAATCCGGACTTGTCGGGACTTCGGCGATTCCGGATTATCGATTTTTACGAATTATAGATCATCAGTTTAAATCTGGTAACATGGCAAGCAGAAATTATAAAACTAAAAATATGAAACCATAGTTTATGAAATAAAGAACAATTATGATCTAAAGCGTATCAAAATTTACAAAAAGAAAAAGCTTAATATTTATTTGTTTACTGCATTAAACATTTCTTGCAATGTAAGTTGTTTAAGTTGCTTCGTTTTATGTGATAATACTTTCTCTTTAATTCTATAAACAGACATAATTTTTTTGTTCAGTTACAAAGTTCCGCTGTTCAAGTCCCGTTAATTGCTGTGCCGAAAATACCGACTAACTTGTCAATTGAAATTTTTTCATTTTCAATAACCTCTGTGTCACTTTCTTCACTATCGGAAGCGAATTATAATGACAAGGAATTTGATTTAAATTATATCAAAGACGGAATACATCGAGATGAAATACTACATTTAGTAAGGAATTATGAGCCAAATAAAATAAAAACATCTGCCCTGAAGATAAGGATAGTGCTGACAGGTCAACTTCCAATTCATTGCGCGCCACGGCGTCCCCCCCCCCCCCCCGCCGCAGAGAGCGTAAAATGGATAAACAGATTTCGGAATTGTTAGAGAAAGGAAGGATATACTTTTATTCATTTTTTGCAGCAATTCCACTTTTTGTTTAATGGACTTCGAAACATACTTTCGCTTTGTAGATCCTTTAGATATTAGTAAATATATATCGTAAATTCTGTTTGACATAATCAAAAGTTCAAGGTTACTTTTATAAAATTGCTCTAACAGTCTGCAAAGAATAATAAGCCGGATCCAATTCGAAGATTAAGGAACAACGCAATCTGCAACATTAACTGAATTAGATAATTTTAGCTTAGCTTATACCATCCGTTATACATTAAACGCGCATGCGTAAACAAATGTATTATGCGCATGCGCACACGCATATTCGCAGCCGTAAAGGTCTTAAGCGCCCGTAAAGTGGCGCATGCGCAGAAAGTTTGTAGCTTTGAGGTCCGGATTATGGGTGTCCGAATTAACGACTTTTGACTGTATTTTAAATTAATTTTAAAAATGTGCATTTTTAGGATTTGCTCGTAATGGAATAAACTGATAAAATTTCTGCAGAAATACAATTGCCACAAAATCCCTAAAGGGGATATTTGTTTTAAATTTGTTCATGAAGTGAGAATTGTAAAATTGGCTAATCTTTGGAATATGGTAACAGGTAGTTTGGCGACATTTTGGTAAGGCGATAAAGGTTACTAGGTAGCTAGATAAAACTATCATGGTAACCAGAAAAAATTAGCCACACAGAGACAAACAAATAACCAAAAAATACACAAACATAGAGGAATAAATAACCAAAAATACATATTTCCTAACATAAAAACATTAAACAACAAATATTTTAACACAAATTAGCACATAGAAATGAATAAATAAATGAAACATCAATTTTTTAACATATCTTTTTTTCATGTGCATACGTTTACACTTCCCACGACCATCTCCTCCATCCTCCAGGTAAGAAATTCAGTTAAATATTTTGTTGTTGCGCCTCATTCATATCTATCAGCAATTAAACCAGCTTTCATGCAAAATTCAAACGTCTTTCGTCCATCATCCAACCCATACAAAAACCTCAAATTCACAATTTCATCATAATCCAACTCGTCAACATTCATCCTTTTAATCACTTCAGACATACTCAAATGATGGTACCCACAGCTATATCATAGCAAGTCCAAAATGCAAGACCATACCACGCATGTGCAACCAAAGACAGCAATTGAAAAGAATGGTAAGAACCAAAAACACGTGTCCATACAAAAAAGTTGCTATTACAAAAAATAGCCCAAATCTACATTTATCACAACACATTTGGCGATATTCGCAGAAATAACCCCTTTTTAATAACAGAAAGAAAAAAAAAAAAAGTCTCAAGGCTAGTTTCACCAACATTATCAACATTAGGGTTACCAAAAAACCTGTTTCGCACAGTGGGCTTCCAGATTTCACGAATAACCAATATCACTTAGCAATTTTTTTCAGACAAAAACCAAGGTGTACCATACAGTAAAGATTAGCCAAAAGAAGTTTCATAAAATTCATTCCCTTCATTATTTAAAAATAAAAAAAAATAAAAAAATAAAATAAAATAAAAAGAATTTAAGCACTTTAACATATACTTTCCATTTCAGTATTTAAAGGTAACCCACCAAAAATTGGTGATTTGGTAAAAAAAAGTTTTCTTCAGCTATCTTTATCGCTTATAGATACAGTTCTGCTCATAAATTGTAATCTAAAGAAGTATAGTATAACAAAGGTTATGATGAAAAAACAACAGTCTATGTCACCGATATGTATATTTTTACAATCAGGATATGCTATGGCCTTCAAAATTTTGGCATTACTTTACGTCTCATAAATAGACAGTCATTATTTGGATGAATACACCCAGTGTTGCCTATTATTGTACATTTCTCTTTTTGCATACAAAACATTAGTTGACAGTTTCGTTGGGTAATTCTTCCAGTTCTCCACAGAACTTCCCTAATGTATTTCTTTTGCCCACCAAAAAACAAACTGAATAGCTGTAGCAAAAAGTTGTCAATAACTAATGCTTTGCGTACGGTTTTTGATACTGCATTTTCCTAGACTGGAATGTTATACCAATATCACTTAGCAATTACTGTACAGTTTTATAGAATACCAATTTCATATTTTTTGTTATTGGGAGAAACACTACTATTTCTAAAGAAATGCAGCTTTGTCAGCTGGTAAATTCCACAATTCAAATGCAGTTCATATGACCCCTCCTTGCCCCCCCCCCCCCAAAAAAAAAACTGAAGGGAATAGATTGTTGAAATAAGGCAAAGGATGTAAATCCACACATACTCAAATAGGTACATGCATATTTAATTAATTGTATGTATATTTAAAAATACATCAAAATCATGACAATTCTACCAAATATTTGAAACCAAGGGTTCAGATAATGAGAAAGTACCAAATTTTATTTAAGTGTGATGTATATGAAATATTACCAAATTTGAAAAAGTTTATTTATTATGGTATTTGTCAATAAAGTACATTTATTATAATATTTATATCATGTTTAACTATGTGATATTATTGAGAAATTGGTATGTGTTATATTTTATACATTTTCTCTTTAATAGTTGATGAATGAAATTCTCTGTGGAATTAGAACCATTAAAATGAACACATGGGAATCACTATTTTATGAAAAACTAAAAGCTGCAAGGCACGAAGAAGTTAAATTTTTAAAAAAACGAAAGTACTTAGATGCTCTTTGTGTGTACTTTTGGGCTACAACTCCTGTAGTGATGTCTTTCTTGACTTTTACTGTATATACTTCTCTCGGTCATACTTTAACTGCATCAAAGGTAATCGATTTTCAAATAAAACTTTTGTGTTTTTTTTAGATGATTATTATTAATTATTTCTATTTTTTAAATGATAATGTTGTACTTTTTCAGTATTGAATCTGGGAATTCTGTATGCGGTAATTATACGGACAATTTTTTTCAGTCTAAAAAAATTTTTTTTGAAGTAAAATAATCTATATAGACGGAGTAAGTTTCAAAATGCCCAATGCCTTAAATGCTATTTGATTTAGCATAGTCTTTATTTGAATATCTAGCTCTTGTAAAATACACAGCTTTTTTTTAGTCCAAAGGGGCAGTTTGCCTAGAAGGACTATTAATTTTGTTTTGGCATTTTGCATTGAGTCACTACAAGCCTTGTTTCACTTTTTAAATTGTTGCCATGAAATAATATCACCCTCTATTATATTCATAGAAAATAAATAGTAAAGAATCTGCATTACTGTATGTATGTTTCTCGCATTGTGATTAAACAACGGTACCTAGAGCCATCCAATTTTGAATGACATGATCTTTTTTCAAGTATGGCCATCTGGAAGCCCAAATTTAAAATTTGAAATTTGGTTTATTATCGATTTCATATTTTGTAAAGCATTTATGAGTTTTTGGTTAAGAACCTCAACAATTTCAAAGGGAGCAATAGCAGCTCTGTAAAAAAAAAAAAAAAAAAAAAAAAAAAAAAAAAAAAAAAATGCAGAACAGAATTTAACAGAAATATTTTGTAAAACTTTAACGAATTTTTTACTAACAAACACGAGGCTTTCAAAGCGAGCAATGACAACGTTGTACAGAAAAAACATTGTTATTTCCAATGTGCAAGACTATGTATCTCAAACTCTAAAGATATGCTCATTTAAAAATTATTTTATGAGATATTGCTGTTGAACTGAATTTTATGGTTTAAGTACGAAGAACATGATATTTAATAAATAAAGGTAACAAACAAAATGTAAAAAAAAAAAAAAAAAAGACCTTTTGGACATAATTTAAAATCTGAAAACTTTCAGATTTTTTTTTTTTTTTTTAAATATATATTTTTTTCCTTTCTAACAAAAACAAAATTTTGATGAAAAAGAAACAATGTGGGCTCAAAAAGAACAGCCAATTTTGCTGCCAGTAAGTTGGTGATGAGATTAATAATAAAAATAAAAGTAAATAAATAAAATAGGAGACAAGGAAACTGATTTTTTGTGGCATTTTTTTTTAACTTAATACTAATGAATGTTTTATGGATGTTCACTTTAGGTATACAAACCTTATTTCAACCTTATAAAATTTCATAATTAACAAATAACGTAACTACAGTCAAAAAAGTCTTTAATCCAGACTCGTCGGGACTTCGGCAATTCCGGATTATCGGTTTTTCCAGATTATAGATCATCACTTTAAATCTGGTAAGATGGCATGCATAAATTATACAATTAAAAATATGAAACCGTAATTTATGAAATAAAGAGCAATTATGATCTAAAGGGTATCAAAATTTACAAAAAAAAGCTTAATATTTATTTGTTTACTTTATTAAACATTTCTTTCATTCTTTCAATGCGCGCATGTGTAAAGCATACATTACGCATATTCGAAATTAGAAAATTGCAACCAGGAAACTATTTGATGTGTATTCAAATACAGTCAAAAGTCGTTAATTCGGACACCCATAATCCGGAATGATCTATAATCCAGACCTCAAAGCTACGAACTTTCTGTGCAGGCGTTGCGTTCACGCATGCGCACAGGCGTTTACGAGTGTGCGTAAGACCTTTACGGCTGTGAATATGTTTGTGCGCATGCGCGTGTGATGTGTAACGGAGGTAAGCTAAAATTATCTAATTCAGTTAATGTTGCAGATTGCGTTGTTCCTTAATCTACGAATTGGATCCAGCTTATTATTTTTTGCAGACTGTTAGAGCAATTTCATAAAAGTAAGCTTGAACTTTCGATTATGTCAAATAGAATTTCCGATATATATTTACTAATATGTAATTTGTATCTACAAAGCGAAAGTATGTTTCGAAATCCGAAATCTGTTTATCAATTTCACGCCGCGGATTGAAAGTTGATCTGTCAGCACTATCCTTATCTTCAGGGCAGATGTTTTTATTTTATTTGGCTTATAATTCCTTACTAAGTGTAGTATTTCATCTCAATGTACTCCGTCTTTGATATGATTTAAATCAAGTTCCTCGTCATTATAATTCGCTTCCGATAGTGAAGAAAGTGACCCAGAGGTTATTGAAAACGAAAACATTTCGATTGACAAATTAGTCGGTATTCTCAACACAGCAATTATAGGACTTGAACAGCGGAACTTTGTAACTAAACAAGAAATTATGTCTGTTTAATAGAATTAAAGAGAAAGTATTATCACATAAAACGAAGCAACTTACATTGAAAGAAATGTTTAATAAAGTAAACAAATAAATATTAAGCTTTTTCTTTTTGTAAATTTTGATACCCTTTAGATCATAATTGTTCTTTATTTCATAAATTACGGTTTCATATTTTTAATTTTGTAATTTCTGCATGCCATCTTACCATATTTAAACTGATGATCTATAATCCGGAATCGCCGAAGTCCCGACGAGTCTGGATTAACGACTTTTGACTGTAGTTTCTGGTGTAATGACGAGCAATTTGATTTAAATCATATCAAAGACGGAGTACATCGAAATGAAATACTACATTTAGTAAGGAATTATAAGCCGAATAAAATAAAAACATCTGCTCTGAAGATAAGGATAGTGCTGACAGATCAACTTCCAGTTCATTGCGCACCGCAACGTCCCCCCCCGAAGAGCAGCGGAAAATTGATAAACAGATTTCGGAATGGTTAGAGAAACAAAGGATATGCCTTTATCCATTTTTTGCAGCAATTCCACTTTTTGTTTGATGGACATCGAAACATGCTTTCGCTTTGTAGATCCTTTGGTAGCTCCAGAATTGGAAATTCTTTTTGACATAATTGAAAGTTCAAGCTTACTTTTATAAAATTGCTCTAACAGTCTACAAAAAATAATAAGCCGGATCCAATTCGAAGATTAAGGAACAATGCAATCTGCAACATTAACTGAAATAGATAATTTTAGCTTAGCTTATACCGTTCGTTATACATTAAACGCACATGCGTAAACTTATTATGTAGGCTACAATTAGTGGTTTCAATACTGGATCAATAACACATTACCGGTATTTTTTTAAAGCTTGTAGCAATATTTAGAATTTTTCAAAAAAAAAAAAAAAAAGAAAAGAAAAGAAAAGAAAAACTCAGTTTTTTTTGGGGGGGGGGACATATTGGTTTTATACGAAAAATGCATAACTATAAAAGTATAAATTTTTTTTATGTACAAATGTACAATAAAGGAACAACTACTACAATCAAATATTACAAGGGCAATAAAATAATAGTTTATAACATTAGGAACAAAAAAAATTAATATAGAAAATAAACCATTACAGTATTACAATACAATAAAGGAGCAAAAGATATAGTACAGTAAGACCCCGCTTAACGCTGTTTCGTTTAGCGCTGTTTCGGTTTAGCGCTCTTTTATTTCAACCCGGGGATTCTCCGAAATTGTGCGCAGCGCTAGGTTTCCAAATAACATATCCGAAACAGTGTAGTTGTGTTTCTTGCTTTGTGGACGCATTTTTATCATTTGAAACATCTGTTGACATTATTGTAAGTTTAAATTTGTATAATACTATAACGATTAATACAGTGACAAATATTATGATCTTTAGTTTTAATCATGGGTGATAATAAAAAACGAAAAGAAAGCAACTAGAAAAAGTATTTCACTGGAAACTCAAATGCAAGTGATTAGAAGATTAGATTCTGGTGAACGTCAATCTCAAATTAGTGCTGCATTGATTTTGGCAACTTCAACAATAAGGACAATTCTTAAGAATAAAGAAAAAATACTGTCATCGGCAACTGCAACTACGTGAAGCTCTGCAACTAGAATTACCCGTTCTAGAAATAACATTATAGAGGAAATGGGAAAACGACTGTCTATATGTATTGACGACGAAATTGAACGCAATATGCCATTAAGCCAATCTATCATAATGCCTTCTTGACAAAAAGGCAGAAAATTGGAAACCCAGAATAGACTGAATGATCTGACTGAGAATTTTATTTGTTTTTAAAAGTATATGCGTTTATATTGTTTTTATTTTTGTAAGAAATAAATGTTCGATTTTATTTTTATTAAAAAAAAAAACATTATTAAATTTAATGCCTAACCATTTTTTATCCATCTTCCCCTAACCCCATTATTTACATGTTAAGATAGCCTCGCTTAGCGGTGTTTCGCATTACGCTCTACTTCAATGGAACGTATCCCCCACGTTAAGCGGGGTCTTACTGTATTATTATTAAGAAGAATAAATATTGAATAAAAATCTTGTTCTGTAATCTATTACATAATATTTATTAATAGAAAATACCAATTTATTAACTACATATTTTTGTAATGTTATCATAAAAAGCATAATGCATCTAATGAACTGTCATCCTGGAATGTATTTTTTGTGCACAAATTATCTGCTGTTAAAAGTGCTCTTTCTACATCCATGCTGGTTGGTGGTACTGTTAATAATTAATGATTTACTTCTTTTAAATATTTACCTTGAAGTCCTTCATCTTCTAACAAGTTTTTATGTTCTTTTGAAGTCATTATTATTCATTATGGATAAATGAAACTGAAAAAATATACATTACAAATGCAAATGTTATGAACAATAAATAAAATGTACTACGAAATGTGTACTTATTTTTTTAAAAAGGAGCTCATCAATTAAAAAAATATTTAAAAACATTTAAAACACTACGCACAATTTCACTATGATCATTGCTGAACTAAGCAGTTCTGATTAAAGGGCTCCTAGGTGATGCTGCTCAATTCTTAGTGAATGCAAAAGCCACTTTTTGAATATTAAGGTAACAGTATCTGAAAGAAGTGATAGCATTATTCAGGAAAAATTATAAGCTTAAAGATTATCATGTAGCAATAGTTACGAGAATCCTTTGAGGCACAGGCAAAGAAATCAAGGTCTAAGAATTCCAATGAAAGCCAGTTGGCAGTGTTAAGTCATGTGATGTGAGGTTAGGTTTCATACACACTTCATACTTGACAACCTTACACAGATAAAGAGAGATCAGAATGGAAGTAAGGTAGCAAATGATTGTAGGTACTGCTGGCATCAATTTAAAAATATGTATTTCAAATACCAGTAGATGCACATAAGTTAAATTAAACCGTTTACTGTAAAAAAGATTTATAATTTATAGCTAGTACTGAAAATACCAGTATTTTGCCTTAGTAAATACCAGTTTTACTGAATTGCAAAATAGCACAAGATACCATTACTTTGTATACCATATTTTATGTAATGGTATTGCAGTCACTAGTTACAATATAAACAGAATAAAAAAAACTCATGAAAATTGTTTCTTGCTATTCCCTGGTGTACTAAAATTTTTATTAAAAATATTTGTCCCATTTTCAAAAAGCCTAAAGCCTTTTGTTAGGCAATCATAAATCATTACTTGCAATTGAATATCAATGCCATGAATGCCAAAGTAACTATGGAGTTAGATTATGCAATTGGTACTCATGTCTTTATATTAAAAAATTAATGAGACAGCCTAATAAAAGTATCTACAGTGAATCAAAAAGGTTGGGGTATCAGTTCTATATTTCTTGTTTTGTTTGGTTGATCAGCAAAATTCAACTAGTTGTAAGGTAAACTGTATTTCTCATGTCTCAAAAGTATGACTGAGGATATTTATTAGGTTTATTAGTTTTTCAGGATTAAAGTGGCCGCAGCAAGTGATTTGGCAAAATTTGATGACATTTGAATTTAATTTGATGAAGACAAGAAAATACTATGATAACCTTCAAAAAATTAACCACAGTCATATAATATAATATATATGTAATAAAAACTTGACAATATATGAGACTTGACAATACTGACAGTGTAGAACGTACAAGACAGAATCCAGGACTTAGAAGAGAAGGGCTCAAAGAGCTTTTTCCCCCGGAAGGAGAAAGTGAGAAGCGATGAAGTAGTCATGATGACATTGAGCACGGAGATGCAATTCACATCTTAGAAATTAGCGTTTTTGAACCAGCGTTTAAAATGAGCTGTGTGTGAAAGATAGCTGTAATTTGGAAGAGACAATTGAATAATACTTACTCAATTTTAAAATAATAGATAAAATGCGCTACTCTTTTAACATTAAGTTTCTTTCTTTTTTATTTGCAGGTTTTTTTATTTAATGCACGTCTATTTATAATCATTTCTTTATTTGATTGCTAACTAAGAGAATTTTTATACTGCTTCTAAGTTAACTATAATAGCAGCTATTTAAGTTTACTCAAAAAATAACTTTATATTTACATAGTTTTAAACATATATGGGTACTTTTCCGTTTCGCCGGAGCAAATCTCGCCAAGCAGACTTTATTGGCGGCAACATACAGTATACACATAAAAAATGTTAACAAATGCTAGTTCTAAGAGTTTTTTATTTTGAAGGCATAATAACGTTTTAATAGATTTTAAAATTTTGTAAAAAGACATTTAAGAATTTACTATGCTTTCATGGTTCATCCTGGTTCGTATCACGTGACCCAAAGTGATCTCATCCCACGTAAACTACGCTACAAAAATCTAATTCTCTCAGTAATTATCTACATCAACTTCAAGTTAAATCTTAGTTTGGAATACAAGTTTAAATGCAAGAATTATTTCAATTCGTACGAATAGCTTACTCAGAAATTATGTAAAACTGCAATGCTTTACTTTGCTAGTGAATTCTCATTAGAATTGATAAATTTAACCCTTGTCTTTGCCTTTTCTATATTTTCGCTTTCAGGTGAGCGGTGTGATTGCATCCTAATTGACTTAATTACCGCGAATGGCCTTAGGCATAAAATTGAACTATCCGGGTAAAAATTCTATGTAATTGCTTGCCAGTATTGAAAGAAATAATCAATCTGATAAGAAAGGGCTGCTACTTGTTTTGAAAATGAGGCGTAAAAAGTTACCAGCGAGGATATTGCGTTTGGCATCAGTTGTACCATTATTGGCTATTTTATCGCCTGCGCCGGCAAAACGGAAAAGTACCCATATTATGACATATATGGCAAAGTTTCTGCTAATCTACGTTTGATTTTTTGCCTAATTGTAAATTTTACATTAGCATATTTCTCTTCCGATTCAATATAATAATAGATATCTTTTAAATAATTCTGTAATTTATACTTACATCTATATTACAATTAAATAAATGTATGTAAGATTGTTACCTGAATTTTGACAAAATAGCTGTAGTCACAGTACCTAAAACAGTTATTTAATTTTTTAAAAGTGTGAGTAAAGGAGACATGTCTTTTTATTCCATTTACTTTGATGTTTTATACTATGTATTATAATTTTATCTAGAAATGGTGCGCTAAATTTTAGTGTAGTCCAAGAATTAGAAAGAATTAGAATGCTAATTCTTGGACTACACTAAAATTTACTAATTAATTCTTGGAGTCCAAGAATTAGAATGCTAATAATCTAGCACAAAATCGAATTAATAATTAGTTACAAAAGATACTATAAGAATAACTTTAGCAAGTACTTAACAAAATTAGTTTGTTAAGTACTTGTTATTCTTGTTGGTACTATTCATAATACCGAAGATATTATCGCTTAACTCATAGAAATCAGATGCTTTTGATTTCCTGTGACGTGGAGTATACCTTTTCCGATAGTTCTTGAAAATAATATTTTCTCTGGAGCGACCTTTTTGTCTCTCATTTCCTTTGACCATTAAATAATTCGGTTTTAGTTTGTGACACAATTTGATTTCTCCTGAATCTCTATTTAAAACCTCTTTAATAATATCAAAATTTAAAACAGTTCCATCTTCTAAAACAAATCCTTTATCTGAAACGTGGTTTCTCAGTAATTTGAGGCAGAGCCCAAAATGAGAACTCTGATTAAAACAAACTGCACATTTTGAAAAGAACCAAGAACTTGGTCCAGTTTAGAGTCATAGCAGAGTTTGCAATCTATATGCATTTCGTCAAAACTGAGAACACATATTTTTTCTACAGAATTCAAATATCCGCCTCTTTCCTTCTTTAGAGTAAGAACTCTTGGACTACACTAAAATTTAGCGCACGATTTCTTTAATATGCTAATACAGTCAAAAGTCGTTAATTCGTATACCCATAATCCGGAATGATCTATAATCCGGACCTCAAAGCTACAACTTTTCTGCGCATTCTTCGCATTGACGCATGCGCAGAAAGACCTTTACGGGCGCATAAGACCTTTACGGCTTCGAATATGCGTGTGCGCATACGCATAATACGTTTACGCATGCGCGTTTAATGTATAACGGACGGTATAAGCTAAGCTAAAATTATCTAATTCAGTTAATGTTACAGATTGCGTTGTTCCTTAATCTTCGAATTGGATCCGGCTTATTATTTTTTGCAGACTGCTAGAGCAATTTTATAAAAGTAACCTTGATTTTTCGATTATGTCAAATAGAATTTCCGATATATATTTACTAATATGTAAAGGATCTACAAAGCGAAAGTGTGTTTCGAAGTCCGTTAAACAAAAAGTGGAATTGCTGCAAAAAATGGATAAAAGCATATACTTCCTTTCTCTAACCATTCCGAAATCTGTTTATCAATTTTACACTGCTCTGCGGCGGGGGGGGGGGAAACGCCGCGGCGCGCAATGATTTGGAAGGTTATCTGTCAGCACTATCCTTATCTTCAGGGCAGATGTTTTTATTTTATTTGGCTCATAATTCCTTACTAAATGTAGTATTTCATCTCGATGTACTCCGTTTTTGATATGATTTAAATCAAATTCCTCGTCATTATAATTCGCTTAAAGTAATAGTGAAGAAAGTGGAAAGTGACACAGAGGTTATTGAAAACGAAAAAAATTCGATTGACTAATTAGTCGGTATTCTCGACACAGCAATTATAGGACTTGAACAGCGGAACTTTGTAACTGAAGAAGAAATTAAGTCTGTTTATAGAATTAAAGAGAAAGTATTATCACATAAAACGAAGCAACTTAAACAACTTACATTGAAAGAAATGTTTAATAAAGTAAACAAATAAATATTAAGCGTTTTCTTTTTGTAAATTTTGATACCCTTTAGATAATAATTGTTCTTTATTTCATAAATTACGGTTTCATATTTTTAATTTTATAATTTCTGTGTGCCATCTTACCAGACTTAAACTGATGATCTATAATCCGGAAAAATCGATAATCCGGAATCGCCGAAGTCCCGACGAGTCCGGATTAACGACTTTTGACTGTACTAGGTAAAGGAATTCCATTTCTTTTCTTTCCAAAAATAATAGCTTTAAGATAGCAGAGCTCTTATGGCAATGAAATGTGAAATATCTTCACTAGTCCACCTGATTTTTTCCTTCTTTTTCAGCAATGCATTAATCTGCGTCTTTATAAAAATAGGCTTTAGACGGTTTTCCAAATTCTCCGATTTGTGCTTCTCCCCCCCCGAAATTTCGCTATTTTAGATTTTAATTTCTGATACAGTCAAAAGTCGTTAATCCGGACTCGTCGGGACTTCGGCGATTCCGGATTATAGATCATCAGTTTAAATATGGTAAGATGGCATGCAGAAATTACAAAATTAAAAATATGAAACCGTAATTTATGAAATAAAGAACAATTATGATCTAATGGGTATCGAAATCTACAAAAAGCTTAATATTTATTTGTTTACTTTATTAAATATTACTTTCAATGTAAGTTGTTTAAGTTGCTTCGTTTCATGTGATAATACTTTTTCTTTAATTCTATTAAACAGACATAATTTCTTGTTTAGTTACAAAGTTCCGCTGTTCAAGTCCTATAATTGCTGTGTCGAGAATACCGACTAATTAGTCAATCGAAATTTTTTCGTTTTCAATAACCTCCGTGTCACGTTCTTCACTATCGGAAGCGAATTATTATGACGAGGAACTTGATTTAAATCATATCAAAAACGAAGTACATCGAGATGAAATACTACATTTAGTAAAGAATTATGAGCCAAATAAAAGAAAAACATCTGCCCTGAAGATGAGGATAGTGCTGACAGATGAACTTCCAATTCATTGCGCGCCGCGGCGTTTCCCCCCCCCCACCCGGCCGCAGAGCAGCGTGAAATTGATAAACAGATTTCGGATTTCGAAACATTCTTTCGCTTTGTAGATCCTTTACATATTAGTAAATATATATCGGAAATTCTATTTGACATAATCGAAAGTTCAAGCTTAGTTTTATAAAATTGCTCTAACAGTCTTCAAAAAACAATAAGGCGGATCCAATTCGAAGATTATGGAACAACGGAATCTGCAACATTAACTGAATTAGATAATTTTAGCTTAGCTTATACCGTCCGTTATACATTAAACGCGCATGCGTAAACGTATTATGCGCATGCGCACACGAATATTCGCAGCCGTAAAGGTCTTACGCGCACGCGTAAACGCCTGTGCGCGCAGAAATTTTGTAGCTTTGAGGTCTGCATTATATATCATTTCGGATTATGGGTGTCCGAATTAACGACTTTTGACTGTACCAATTTCTTTCTAGATGTCGTCCACCTTCTTTTTCGCTGCATAAACATTCTAAAATATTTCTTCTCTCTATTTTTCAAATAGTTTAATACAATTTTCTTAGGATATTATTTTGTTCTTCAAATTATTAATGCATTCTTGTTTATCCTTAAACTTCTTGTTTTAGGGCATTCAGGAATATCTACATTTTCACTTGTGAGTTTTATTTCAAAATCATTAACATTTGATTTATTACTGTCATCATCAATTTCGATTTATTATTGTCATCATAACTTACTTTCGGCACGCATTCAATTTCAATAGTTTCTTTTTGTGGCTATCCAAACAAGCGATTTTGCATATCATCTTCATAAACACTGCATAGGAAATGTTCGCTGCAGATTTTTCTGCTCTTCACATTAATAGAAGCTTCTCTTTGACATTTGTGTATCCATTCTTTCGTCAAATCAAATTCTCGTTTGAGTCCTTTGGTCCCATGAAATAAAATATCTCATTCTTTCGTACTTCTGTAAGTGCTATGGCACGTTACTAATGCGCAAAAAGCCATGTTCCATAAACGATACTTAACAACAAAGAATTTAAAATAAAAAATGACTACAATTATATATATATAATTATATTTAAATATTTACATTATTAGAAAACAAATATATATGATTAAAATTAATTTGGGATATGTAACCTTTAAAATAACATCTCGCAGCAGAATGAAACTGCAGAAATCAGAACAAGTGCATCACAGTGACGTCAGATTATTGCCGGTTAAGTTCCCCCATTAGGCTCGCGTCGGCGAGGAGTCGAACAAAGGAATGAACTAGCCCTTTCTATTTATTCCTAGACAGAATCCTTAATGAAGAACAAGAATTTTGATGGTGCAAAATGCTGATCCACAATGAATAGGAAACTGGCAGCCGAGGCAGATTAAACCTTCATTTTATTTCAGTAAACATATTGCGGCCACAAACAACTTGGCACATTATTTGTGCCTATTTCGAAATGTTTACGTTTTTGATAGGTTTGTAATAAAAAGAGAGCAGCAGACAGCGGTCCAGCTAGGCCGAAGAGTAGAAAGCGAGTGCATTATGTTCAGGATGAAATCTTAATTCAGACCAAGTTAGTTTTGGTTCTGAATGCATTTTGATTGGATAATTAATACTACTGTAAAATTATTATTGGCTGTTTGATTTTTAGTTCCATTTACGTCATCAGAATTATGTAAGAGTCATATGACATCGATTAGTCTCGAAATGACGCAGTGCAAAGAGAAATTACTGCTTTTAGAACAGAGAAGGGAAATTGCTTTACCCTGCTGATTTAAATTATAATTTATCTTTTACATATTCTTTATTTTTATTATATATATATATGTGGTATTTGTAAGGGCGACACAACTACCAGAGGGCCTCACCGATGCGCCAGCAGCGAGGTGAAAGAGGAGTATGACAGATACTCTTCTGCTATCCCACGCGAAGTTGGTGAGATGTCTGTCTACACGTGAAGGTGTAGAACTGTAGTTTTCCACGCGAAGGTGGTAAATTGACTGTATAATACATCAGAAAGTGCGAGTAGGCACTAATCGGTTATGTGATAAGACTGGCAAAAGCTATACAGAATCCTGTTTGTATCAAACGGCACTTGTAGTTAATCTAATCTGTACCTTCTTCTGATTATCTTTATTAAATGTTCTGTGGTGTGGAAAACACGTTGGAATTGTTATTTAGCATCTTCAACTCCCCACTACATATATATATAGTGCCATTCTCTAATGCTTTTTTTTTTTAATGAAAAAATTCCCCATGTATATGGAGAGAACAACAGTTTTATTCTTCCTGTGCATAGAGATCTGTTTTCATTTAAAAAAAATCAGAGGTAAGCCTGTTGTATGCAGAATTGGCTATGAAAGTATATTTTCTGCAAAATCTAGTTCAGAATTCTAGATAAATTTTTTTTTTTTTTTTTTTTTTTTTTTTTTTTTTTTTTTTTAAGTAATCCACTTTTTTACACTGCAGGGCTTAAGCAATACATTTTTATAATGCTGAAAATCGGGACTGATGGTAAGGTTTTCAGCACTCACTTGGGAATTTAAAAAAAAAAAAAAAACGTTCTTCAGTAATTTGTAATTTTCGGTTTATGCAATAAAATTATATCTAAAACAAATGTATTGCTTAAATTTTTATGGAATTTCGTATTTATTCTTTTAATATCTAATAAATCAAATACAGAATTTTCATTTGCTAATACTATTAGATTAGCTGATTTGTGATGATCATGCATCTAAGTTGACTTTTGATTATAAATTTTTATTCTCAAAATGATTATTCTCTGCTTCCAGTATCAGTGTATAAAATCAAATGCATCTTAAACTAAATCTGTAAGATACAAAACAGTAAATTAAAGAGTGTTAACTGGATAATGTTATATGTTTTACCCGGTAACCGGAAAAATGCCCACAGGAGAAAAGCTCACAGGAATAATACTTACAGAATAATAACTTATATATAGATTCAGTTGCTATAGATGATTAAAAAATTGACTGTTTTGAATTAGGAAAAGGAGGGGAGGAAGGAAGAAAAATGAAGCCGACTATACAGTGAAAAATTATTACAATTTTAATTGTTAAAAAAATAAAATAATAGTAAATACACTGACTACCAATAAGTATTTGGACACCTGTGATAGAAAAGAAAAACTAACTTTATTCAAAATCAATAGTTGGTAGAGCCTCCACGAAAGGTAATTACAGCGTGGATCTCCGGGGCATACTTTCCACAAGTCTTTGTATGACAGCTAGTGGTATTTTCTTCCACTCGGCTTGGAGAAGACATATAAGTTCCTTCACCGATTTTGCATGGGTAGTGCACCCCTGAATTCGGCGATGCTACTCATCCCAGAGGTTCTCGAGAGGGTTCATGTCTGGACTCCGGGCAGGCCAGTCCATTCGATGAACTTCATTGGCACCATACCAAGCCTTGGTTAACGTCGAAACATGTCAACTGTCAGTGTCGTCCTTAAAGTAACAGGGGTCCAAACCGTAAAACTGCCACAACGTAGGAAGCACATTGCCATCCAAAATAGTGCAGTAGGCATCGGAGTTGAGCTTACCATGAATGGGGACCAAGGGTCCCAGCCCATACCAAGAGAAACACCCCCAGACCATAATTCCACCTCCGCCGAACTTGACTGTTGGCACAATGCATTCTGGCAGGAGACGTTCTCCAGGTAGACGCCAGACCCAGACCCTGCCGTCCGAACGGTAAAGGGTGAACCTTGATTCGTCTCTCCAAAGAACCCGTTTCCACTGATCTACAGTCCAATTTCGATGTGCTTTGCACCACATTAACCGAGCAGCGCGGTTGGACTTTGTGATCAAAGGCTTATGGGCAGCAGCACGACCATGAAAACCAAGCAGATGTGCTTCCTCACGGATGGTATTCATTGAAACAATACTCCCGGATGCCTGTTGAAACTCCTCGCGGATGAGGGCTATCGGTTTGGTGCGGTTCTTCCGAATTTCTCTGAACAGCACTCGTCGGTCTCTATCCCCCAGTTTCGTTGGTCTGCTGACTCGGGGCACATTCCGACAATCACCCCTCACCTTCCACTTCTTAATCACATACGCCACTGTCGATATTGGGTACTTCAGATCGCTAGATATGCCCCTTAAGGATCGGCCACATTTGTGATATCCGATAATTATACCATTCTCGAAATCGGAGAGCTCCAAACTGCGAGGCATCTTGCATGCGACTTAAGCCCATGCTGTTTCCTACACGATATATACCGGCGGAGTCCGTGGCGTACCTTGGGACCGCAGATATCGTCATTTGCATAGGTGTCCAAATACTTATTGGTAGTCAGTGTATAAGTTACACATTTTATAATATAAACATTTAGGAGAATAGCAAATATAAATAATTATTTTATTTAAATTCCGTAAAATACCTTATTTTATATAAACCATAAATATATATTTCAAAAAGTTATAAATACATAAAATTACTGAATATTAGCTAATATGTGTAAATATCTAATTTCATCATAGTTTCTTACATGATTCGCGATTACTAAATATAAGTTTTCATATTTTCTTTTTTTTTAACCTCACCCTGTATTTACAATAGCTAATACAGTACAAAGTCTCTAATCCGGATCTATAATCCGGACCTCAAAGGCACAAACATTTTTTGTATGCTTTACGCATGCGCGTTTAATGTTACGCTTGCGCGTTTAATGTTTACGCATGCGCGTTTAGCACATTTTTTTTTTGGGGGGGGCATGATTTATCCTTATTTGGTAATTACATCTCATCTCATTTTCGCATAGTGTGGTGTGCCCTTATGTGATGTTATAATTTGTCATTTTCATTGTGCGTATTATTTATTTTAGTTTACTTTTTTATGTTTCTACAATGATGTAGGAACAAGCTTGTAGTCTTTTTATTTATTTTTTAATTTTTTTCTCTTTTTGCTATCGAATTCATAGCAAAACATATATTTTACTACATATACTTTACATTGCATTTTCTAAACATTTTGCTTAATAAAATTTTATTACATATTATTAAACTTTTATAATTTTACTGTTAAAAGCAAATGAAATAGATTTTTCATTATAGTATTGTAATTTGCAAGTTTTAATTTTTGCTCGTTCATTGCTTTAAAATATGCCAAAAATATCCTTTCTGCACCATTATTATTATTATTATTTTTTTTCAAATAGGCCATACCAAGATGAAATACTAAGTTATAGCTAAGTTTCCAATGTGTATTAAATACGAAATGTAAAATATTTATAACTACCTGCATGTGTCACAAAATGCAATATTTCTGGGGTATTTTGCATAAAATAAGCTTACTACTCATATGTGTGCAAAAAGACAAAATTACTGGGGTATTCGCAAATTTTTATCTCAATTAACTCTTTATTTTTTATATGTGAATGATTTTTCTCATATAATTAATCTAAAAGTGAATTTTTTTTTCAAATTTTCTAATAAAAAGGCACGATTTTCTGAAATTTATTATGCTGAGACATGATTTTAAGATTCTTTGAGCCTAGGCAAAGCGCTGTTTTAAATTTTTTCCATGTCTGCTTTTGCTGTTGAGAAAACGAGATTATGAGGAATGAGGAATGAGGAATTAGATTATTTTCAAGGTCACAAAACTTGAACTTTGTAGACCTAGGCAGTAATCAAGCGCTGCTTTCAAAAAGTGTAAACGGTTCGTTGATTTCGATTGCTCCATCAACACCCGTATTTAAGAGATAGGAGTAATCTGTTTGTATTTTTTTGTGATAGCTTAAAAGTATTTATTAAGATGTAGTTTTTATTTATTTTTTGTGATTGATAATCAATATTTATACATACTTATAGCAAGTAAATGAAAAAACTTTCAAATGAGATTGAAAAATGAAGATATGATTAAACATGCTCTTGTACTGTCTTGAAGATATTTTGATTTGCTTTATGGGAAAATCAGATTTTTCACTATGAAGATGTTAATTGGCATAAAAGTAAAACCCGTAACAAGGTTATTATGTAAATCTCATTATTTGCACAAGGTTACATGAAGATTATTTCACTAAATACCATGTAACAATTAGATTATGGACTATAAATTGTTGCTGAAAAAACTCGAAGTGTTTTCCCTTTATTTATGTTACAAAACGTGCAAGTATTAAGATTAAATTTGAAGCTATGCATGGTCCTAAAAGTTTCAGCAGCATAAATAGTAGAATGTATTGTTACTTACCTTCTGATAATAGGTTAATACAATTTTTTCTGATCAAAAGAAATATATCAAAACTCTGGAATTTTCCTCAGAGATTTTCGTACAAGTCTTCACAATATCACGCAATATAATCAGGAGTTATACTTCATAATATTTAAAACGTTAAATACAAAGCATATCTAAAGAGAATGCTAATTCAGATATCTCAGTTCACGCTGAAGTAAACAGCTCGACACAATAACTAAGCAAGTGAACTGAGACCCTCTCTCTCCCGCCTTATAATTTTCAACCGGTTACGAGAAATTTCGAGTACTTCTGGAAAGCAATAAGATCATTGGAACATAGCCAACATAGTGTTCAATTACATTTATTCAATTTCAATGCAAATTACCGATATATCCATTTACTCAAAGTTAAATGCACATGCTCCTGTATTCTTATTTTGCAGGCATAGCTTCTCTCAAAATTTGTCTCGCCCTGCATTGTACGGGAAATACAACAATTTTAATTATAATTCTAGTAGCATTACGTATCAAAATACAAACTTCGTAACAGTATTGTAATTTCCACATACTCTGTCTCGTTATCATCAAAGCTGCAACCAAAGAAACTGGAATAGTATTTACTAAACTTTACTAAGCGAATGTTTAGACTTTTAAATTAAAAAAAATCTGAAAGCCTTCAGATTTCGCATTACGCTCAAAGGGGCGTTTTTTTAACATTTTGTGTGTTACCTTTATTAATTAAATATCATGTTCTTCGCACTTAAACCATAAAATTCAGTTCAACAGCAATATCGCAAAATTTAAAAATGAGCGTATCTTTAGAATTTCCGACACACAGTCTCGCGCGCTGGAGATAAAAATGTCCTTTTTTTTTCGTACAGTGTTGCCATTGCTCGCTTTGAAATCGTTGAGTTTGTTAATCAAAAATTCGTTAAAGTTTTACAAAATATGAAATAGATAAAACAAATTCCAAATTTGGGCTTCTAGATGACCATATTTGGGTGGAAACGTACGTTATTCAAAATTGGATGGCTCTCGGTACCGTTGGTTTATCCCAATGCGAGAAACTTACATGCATTTATGCAAATTCTTCATTATTTAATTTCTTTAAATATAATACAGGGCTCTAATGTTTCTGGCGTTTTAACTTTTGTTGGGGCACTCTCCGAGTCGTTGGCTGCCTTCGCTTGTGGTGTGAATGGGACGCCCCTTTTTGGACCATAAGATCACTTTGTGATCAGGCGGGTTGGGGCGTTCTAGCAATCCTACAGGGCTCTAATGTTTGGTGGCGACAATTTAAAAAGTGAATCAACGTTTATACTGAATCAACGCAAAATGCCAAACGAAATTAACTGTCCTTCTGGGCAAATTGCCCCTTTGGAATAAAAAACTTGATTACTAAATTTGCAAAATTTTATTTTGGCTGTCTAGCAGAATAAAGTAATAAATTTAGCAGTTTTATAATAATGCCCTTTCGACAAGTATTTCGTTGTGTGAATTTCAGACACTTTTCTTCCATGTTTCGGTTTTTTATTTTTAATTAGTGGCTAGTGTGTGTTGAACATAATTTAAATCAGTAGGATTTTACTGTTAAATGGAAATTAATAATGCCTTTTCTAGGCGTTAGTAATTGCATCGAATATAATTAATAATCATGTTCTGTAACTATCTAAAAATCATTTGGAACTTAAATTGTTTTTTGTTGAAGACACTGTATAAAAATTAGATTGAAATAATTATGTGTTTGATTCTTTAATGCGGGGGTTGGCAACCTTTTGGTCATCGAGGACACAAAATAAAATTTTAAATTCGTAGTGGGCGCCACCAATTCAAGTTGCATAAGTTGCAAACTAGTTTTGTTTAAAAGATATGACTTTATTGAACTAAATAACAAATATTTATACTCTTTGAATAATTTTTTTGATATATCAATGCGAAATTTGTGTTTCTAATTCTTCTGGTAATTTATTATAATCGAGAATGTACTTTGAGTAGCATGCTTTTTAAACAATTATCCCAAGTGCGAATCAGTAAGTTTTGAACTTTGACTTCAGTAAAGTCATATTTGAAAACAATGTCTCACATAGTTACTTGAGCAATAAGAATTAATCTTTACCGCACATGATTTCAAAACATGATCCTGATTTTTGTAAGCTTTGAAAATTGTAAGCTTACTAAGTGTTCCATATTATTAAGATGAAAATAGTTAAAAATTCCTGTGACCATGTTTTCTTCATCAGTAATATTAAAGGGATTTATAAAGAATTTTAAACTAGGCTCTAAATTCGTCAGATCAGCATATCTAAAATCAAATTTATTTTGCAATGCAGACACAATTTGAATATATGAATGCTTATTAATATTATGCTCTTTCAGACTTTCTGCCTTTTTACTTCCTTGTACGAAGTAAAGGAAGTATTGTAATCACGAAAAATTCCGGGTATCATATTTCAACGAAAATATCTATTTTGACCGCTATCGAATTCAATTTAACGATGTTTTAGTTTGATATCTGTGCGTAAGGACAGAATAAAGGGCTTTCTTTTTCCCCAAACGGAATTATAAAATTGATTTAAAATGGATTCAAACAGATTTTTTTTCATGGCATCTGTACATACTATATGTGTGTATCTCGCATAACTCAAAAACGAGTAGCCTCAGAACGCTGAAATTTTGTATATGGAACTGCTATAATATGTAATTGAGCACCACGATGGCTATGTTAAGAAATAATTGGCAACCTCAAAATTGACTATTCTAAATTTTACGTTCTCCCCCTAAGTTCATCCTTTCTCCCAAATTCTAGATCTTTCCAAATTACATAACACTGCTTAAAAAAGGTAACTAAAATTAACCAATAATGGGTTAGCTTTATATAAGTACCTACGTAGTATAAATACTGCTTCGCGAAGAACTACGCCTTCCTTTTTCCTGACTTCTGCCATGCAAACAACTCTGCGCCGCTATGCTGTCTTGCCTAAAATGCTTACGTCGTACTTTTAAAACCAGTGTACATAAAATTTTGTTGTATTCAGCGATGCTTGAAAAGTAATATTATTTGCAAAGAAATAATTTTGATGTGACTAAAAATAAAGATGGTGATTCTCCGAAATTAGTTTTGTCACCATCTTATGCACCCCTTGACTCTTAAGCCATGATGACTATAAAAAAATTACTGGTATCTTCTACACAGTAAAATATTACATACACAGTGTGTCACAAAAATGTTCGCACACTTTAAAGATGTGCAGAAAAAGCGCTGTAACCTGAAATTGAATTCGAATATAAATTAATTATTAATTATAAAAATTATATATTTAATGCAGTAAGTTTAAAGGGAATGCAGGAAAAATGCTTATGATTTAATATTCCGAATAAGGAAATCGTGTGGCGTACACATCAGATTTTTTCATATTATCTCCAAGTGACTTTGAATAAAACCAAACTTTTTAATTTTTAACACTGACTTATTTTCTTTTTCTAAAATTGAAAATGTGAGGAGGCATAGATAAAACACGCTACAAAAGTAATCGTACACAGAAACATTTTCGTAGAATTTCATAAATAAATTTATTGTCTATCACTTTTAAAAAAAATATTTTTGCATTTTGGTAATATTAAAAAAATTTTTTTGGCTAGCTTACTCCGTTATATTTTATTTAATATATAAAAACAGCTCGTATGCGTAAGGAAACAACGAACAGCATTCGAAAATTGATTATTTTTCATCATTTTTCATCATATGTGATAAAATGCTTTAAAGAAGAAAATCGGATCCAAAATAAAATAAGAAGAGATTGTCCGGCAAAGAAGACACGCTGTGACTCAACGTGATCAGAAAATTTATGGTTAGAAAATCTGCGAAAACTCCATGTTTGAGTGTTTTAAAGATTTTTACGGAAAACCTTTCTATTTCAGTTTCACTTAAAACTGTTCGATGAATACACATATTAGCTGGATTACATGGGCGTTCTGCGCGAAGAAACCTTTTTGGAAGTGTAAAAAAATACCAAGCTTAGGCTTTTCTTCTCAATCAATGGTAAATAAGCCCGAAGCGTATTAGAATCATGTCTTATTTGTAGATGAAAGCAAATTTAACATTTTTGATTCTGACGGGCCTATAATTGTATGGAGAAAAATAATTGAGGAGCTTAATTCCAAGACCTTGGTTAGTACAATAAAGCATGGCGGTGGAGGTGTTCTTGTGTGAGGGTGCATGTTAGCATCAGAATTAAATAATTTAGTATTTATTGATGGCACAATGAATCATGTTCTTTATTTAAATATTTTAAAAGATAATTTAAAATTATCCTCCCAAAATTTGAATACTGGAAACAACTTTATTTTTTTTATCAGGATAACGATTCTAAGCACACGGCCCTCAACGTTTACCTTTGGGTGTCTATAATTGTTAATAAAAATTTTCACTTATCTTTTCTCTTTGTGTACTCCTCCATTCTTATAAAACAGAATTGCTCAAACGTCGAATATTTCAGGACATCCAGCCTTCTTCTAGAACTTTGATGCTCCGTGCTGTTTGTTTCGCTCCTTTTCTTCTTCTCTCCCTTGTGTACGACTCTCGGATTTTTGCTTGACGGCTGCGGGTTTTGGAACTTCAGTTTCCTCTTGAGCTCTGGTGGGGCCATTCGTTCTTCAGGGTCTTTGAATTTGCGCTCGGACCCTCTAACTTCTTGGTCAGGCACGGTTGTATTGTATGGTCTTTTATATCCTTTTTTTTTTTTTTTTTTTTTTTTTTTGTTTTTTGTCCTCCATTCTGTACCGCCCACCAGCGGCCGAGCGGTAAAGTCGCTGAACACTGGTAGTTCGGTCCGAGGTTGGAATCCCGCGAACGGGCTAGCTGCATGGGTGTTTTCGTGGTTTTCCCTATGTGTATCGTGTATACGAGCCAGTTTTCCTTAGAAAGTCCTCCACGAAGGCATCCCACCCCTTAGGCAGATAGCCCTCGAGGCTTTGCCGTAATTAAATAACCTAACCATTCTGGATCTCCTTGAACCTCCCTTGTAGTTGTTGCTGCTGGAAACCGTGGCTTACGTCTCGTCGATTCCGCCCGTCGTTGAAATTTCTCTTTCACTGGAACCTTCTCAGCAGGCCTCACTCTCTTGGCCGGCGGTACTGGTGTTTTTTTTTTTTTTTTTTTGTGTGTGTGTGTGTGTGTGTGTGTGTGTGTGTGTTGGGGGACCCCAGCTGGGCTTTTGAGCTGGCAGAATTCTTTCCTTCCTTCCAGGATCCTGTAATAAATCCTGTAAAATTTGAAAGTCATTACGGCTGTAGTAAGGCTTAATTTGCTCAATAGTTGCAACCAGTTGTTGGCCATTTTCGGACTTTAAATAAAAAAGTAGCTTCCCGTAGTCTCTCAACTATGTACGAGCCTTCAAACCTGGGTTCGAACTTCGAAACCCTATTTTCGGGTGCGGATGATAATGAGTGTTTCAACTTGAATACTTTCTGCCCCACTTTATATTCCATTTCCCTACCTATTCCTATCATAATATAACTTTTGTTTCTGCCTTGCTACATCACAGCTCTTAATTGCTTCATCGATAATTCTCTATATATCTTCTTTTAACTTGAATTCTTCTTGCCTTTGCTGTACAAAGAACAGCTTATCCAAAGGCGTTAGGATTTTTCTTCCTAAAAATAACTCTGCGGGGGGTCTTCTGTGTAGTATCGTGCTTTGCTGTTCTCAAGGCAAAACCTAACTCATTGACACAACTGTCCTAGCGGTCATGGTAATTCTTAACGTATCCCGTGATAATTTTTACAATATTCTTATTTACGCGTTCTGCAATATTCGATTATGGCCTATATGGAACCATTTTGAAATGGCGTATGCCAAGTCCTGTGCACAAATTTTTAAATATTATGCTAACAAACTGTTTTCCGTTATCTGATATTACTTTTAGTGAGGCCCTGTAATTTAAAATATACTTATTTAAAAACGAATCATTAATTATGGCATTTTTTAGTTGCTCCAAAAGCGGTGTTCGCCTCAGCTGCCCAAGAAAATCTAGTTTTCTTTCTTCTCAGCACTAAATGAGGCTCCACGATTTTGGCGAAGTCTTTAATGAACATTCTGTAATAGGAACATAAGCCCCAAAACGAAGATAATTTCTTCGCCGTGTTTGGGGTAGGATAACTTTTAATCGCTAATATTTTGGAATTATCGGTCTCTATGCCCTTATTCGAAATCTTGCACCCAAGGTACCGCAACTCCTTGGACGCGAAATTGCACTTTCTTGCATTTATTTTGAAATCAGCCTCGTTAAGTAAATTAAAAACTTCTTCCAAGTGTTTCACGTGGTCGTCTATTGTTTCGCTGGTGACTATTGTATCATCGAAATAAATA
Source organism: Stegodyphus dumicola (assembly GCF_044657685.1). Classification (NCBI taxonomy): domain Eukaryota; kingdom Metazoa; phylum Arthropoda; class Arachnida; order Araneae; family Eresidae; genus Stegodyphus; species Stegodyphus dumicola. The sequence goes on from NC_140777.1 coordinate 139,811,917, forward strand.
ATTTTACTTTTACCGAAAACTGGCCTTAAAAAGATGTCCATTGCTTCTTGAAAAGTAGACGGCGCTCCGCTTAAACCAAAAGGGCATTCTTAAAGCATAGACGCCTGGCTTTGTAATGAACGCAGTCTTTTCAACATCTTTGGGTTTTATGGCAATTTGAAAATAACCAGACGTTAAGCCTAAGGTTGTTATAAACTTAGTCGAATGAATTTTCCTGATGATTTCAGCAATTATTGGTAGGGGATATGTAGGATACTTCGTTATACTGTTAAGTTTGCGATAATCAACTGCAAACCTATACGCGTATCCATAAAATACCCATTTTGACTGTACAGACGTATACGTTTGTATTTCACATAACTCAAAAACAATTAGCTGTAGAGGACTGAAATTTTGTATATGGGACTGCTATAACATGTACTTATGCACCTCTCTTTTTTGTTGCAATCGGACACACTAAAAGTATATATATATATATATCAGAGTCGTAGCTAGGGTTTTCAGCGCTCAGGGACAAATGAAGATTTCGCGCCTCCTACTGCTTGCCAAGGATGGAAAGCATTTAATTCTAAAATGTCGTAACATGATAGTACTCATCAAGATGAACAAAAAATGAAACGGAACATGGGTCACAAATGACGTTGTAGGATTCCCCACCGTGTAATTCCAAGTTACAGTTGAAAGTGAAGAATCTTAAGAACTAGTAAGCGAATAATCGTTTGAGTTCGTGTACAGGAAACAACAAGTAAGAAGGGTGAAATAACCCTTTATTATTCCAATTAAAGTTTAACAAAACTCCGTCTTGGCGTTGTACAATAAAGCCGACACTTGAGGTTGAACTTAAGAGGATAAGAACTAAACTAAACTAATCTTAACTAAAGAGATATAGCCGAAGCTATCAAAATTCTAACAGAGTTGGCCCCTTAACGCTAATTGACTGCGAAGCTATCAAGGGCCTAAAGTATGGCCGAGCGTAATAATAGCTTACCAGAGAGTAGCCTAAAAAGGAGGACACGTGCAGCCAGAATAATCTGGTATCTCTCTCACTAAGACTGTAGAACTTCGCCGTTATATACCGCTCTTCCTCATTAGCATTCAGGCGTGATTCTAAAACTACTTTCTGGCCGAAAGTGGTAAGTTGAAGTTAAGAATCGATAGGAAAGGAAGTTTAACTCAAAATTTAACTATTAATAAAATTAACATAATCCTTACAACGTTTAAAGAGTGAAAATCGAGAAAATGCGTCTGGAGTTGGAGATACTGAGACAAGAAACACTTGAGAAAATTATTAATTGAATAAGAATAGGTACAACATAGCTCGTCATGTCTAGAGAAAACAAAAATTTTACAACAATTGCTCAAAGTGTCGACCGCGGCCATTATCTCACAGAGTACATCGACGGAGAAACGACTTTTCGGACCCGCTCGAAGATTACGGTAGTTTCCTGGGTTTCTGCTGCAGCAGTCACAATACGTGCTACTACTACTTCTGGCGTTTCTATTGGCGTCTCATAAATGAGGGATTTCATTTTGCCTTCAAAAGAAATCCAGAGGGTTGAGGTTCGGCGAGCGGGAAGGCCAAGTAACAGGGCCACCACGTCCAATCCATCTTGCCGGATAAACTCCATCAAGGTGGTTTACGCACGTCGCAATGATACTACCTATCGTTGTTGGCGGTTCATTGTATTTACAACGCTTGCTTGCTACAAAGTTGCGTTTATTGGTCTGTTTCTAAGAGTATGGAAAATTTGCATACGTGGATTCCTGCTCACAGATTTGTTTGGATATCTACCAGTTTTTGTTATCTCTTTTTCACCGGATATGCACAAAGTGAAAAGAAAACCAGCTTCTTCTTGCTAGCCAGTTCTTCAGAAAAGCAGCATGCGAGATTTTGATATTTTTATTAGTTTTTGTTAGTTTATACGTTATTTTCGACCCCATATTCCATTACATTTTTTGTTCGTCTTGATGAGTACTATCATCCCTCTAAGTTTGTTGAAGCATTTCAGATACACCCTGTATATAATTACAAAACATTTTTTTTTAAACGTAATATAATCATGCCTAGTATTTTCGCGCATTAAGCTGCTGAAAAATTATCAGTAAAGACATAATGTAAGAAATTTAGAATCAATTTTTCACGAAGACCAAAAATTGAAATTCATAAGTAATAAATTTCAAATAATCCTATAAATGCTAAAAAGAATTTAATAAATGTTAAAACCAAAACACTTCAAACAAGCAATATCCCAATTCAAAAAAATAAATGAAATTTAAGGAAAAAAAAAACATAATAGAAGAGGAATTCAGTCAACTTTATTGCCACTTCATCAGAAGGAGGAGCACTGAAATAATTTGAAATCTCTCTTCCACGAAAATTCTTACTTTTCTGTATCCAGAATTAGCCGATGAACCATTTCAATGTATTTTAATTATAATAGTTCACCCGAAAATTCTGGCCCCTGAAGCAAAGAAAAATTCTAATAAAATGTTTTTACCTTTAAATAAAGAGAACTCTATTCAAAGAATTGAAAGCGTGAGTAAACTAATAAAATACTTTAGTGAAAAATTCAAATAAAGATTTTACCATTAAAGAAAGAGAATATTATCCAAAGAATTGAAAACGTAAGTGAAATTATAAAACTGTAGTGAAAAGACTTAATCTAAACCGAACTGAAGTAAAAACTCACAAGACATAATTAAAAACTTCGAGCACTTTCAATAAGGACACAGCCGAAAGTATGAAAAAGATCGTTATAGTAGTGACGTTTAGGTTTGCCAGTTTGGCTTCATTGGCGAAACAAAAATAGTTGCAAGAAAGTAAACCCGCAAAAGGTTAAAAATTGGAACAAAAGGCAGAATTTTGAAACCAAAAGAAAGACTTTTCCGGATTATAAGTCATCAATTTAAATCTGGTAAGATGGCATGCATAAATTATACAATTAAAAATATGAAACCTGAATTTATGAAATAAAAAGCAATTATGATCTAAAGGGTGTAGGGTTTATATTTATTTTAACTAACATTTAACTAACATAACTAAGCTTTCTTTCCTATCAAGCCTTTACTTTCCCCTAGAATTGCCAATGCTAGAGTATGTAAATTGTAGTAGAGCGCGCAGTATATTCAAATTTAGCAGAAGTAAGTTGAGTTTAAATAGAAGGAAAACGAGATTGTGTGTGTGCTTCTTCAATCGCGAACGTGAAGGTTGCTAGGTAGAAATTTAAGAACCGCGCGTTTCGGCCTGTGTGCCTATCTCGGCAGTTTTTGCTGAATCCTTCAACTGCTTAATTAGTAAGCTCGCTGAATCTCAGCTGTATTTTAGAACGCGGTTAGGTTAGTTAAGATTTCAGAGCCTCGTGAATAGTGATCTAGCTATTTATTCATGCAGTCATTATTTTTCAGTTTTACATTCTGTTAAACCGCCGGGTAGGCGTAGTTTGTGAGCGTCAAGTGGACGCAGCTGTTATTTTTCAAATGTAGTAACGCGTGTCGCGCCAACTTGTCAGCAACTGTGGTAGTGACTGCTACGAAATGTAAATTTACACAAACACGTAAGAAGGGTTTAAAGCCCTTTTTATTCCACTTTAAAAATAACAGCTGCGTCCACTTGACGCTCACAAACAACGCCGACCCGGCGGTTTAACAGAATGTAAAACTGAAAAATAATGACTGCATGAATAAATAGTTAGATCACTATCCACGGGTCTCTGAAATCTTAACTAACTTAACCGCGTTCTAAAATACAGCTGAGATTCAGCGAGCTTACTAATTAAGCAGTTGAAGGATTCAGCAAAAACTGCCGAGATAGCACACAGGCCGAAACGCGCGGTTCTTAAATTTCTACCTAGCAACCTTCACGTTCGCGATTAAAGAAGCACACACACACAATCTCGTTTTCCTTCTATTTAAACTCAACTTACTTCTGCTAAATTTGAATATACTGCGCGCTCTACTACAATTTACATACTCTAGCATTGGCAATTCTAGGGGAAAGTAAAGGCTTGACAGGAAAGATAGCTTAAAATAAATGTTAGTTAAAATAAATATAAACCGTACATTTGCCGCTGCCAGAATTTGGTAAACTTGGAAGCAGGTCCTAGAAACGACCTGTTGAAAAGTTTCCATATTCTAACCTAAGACTCAAGAGCCCCGTTTACATAAAACAAACTTTTGCCTAAAAAAATTACAATCGTTTTTGTAGACGATTAGAATACAATATCTTCTTATAGAATCCTCTCTGCTGTTTGGTCTTCATCAATCAATCTTTTTCTCTTCCTTCCAGCTTCTGGAAGGAATAAGTATCAGTATATTCCAAATACATTATGATTTACACTTTCTTAACACTCGATAAATTTTCGTTTTCGATCCTTTTCTTTTCCTTATTAAACTGCTTACATTCACATTCATTCAAATATTCAAACATGAATTTAACTTTACCCTGGTTCTCCACCATGTGTGGTGTCAAACGGGAATCTTCGTGTTTTTGTATTTCAACACTTCCCCTAACCACAATGATTTGTTAGATTTCAAACGACCAAATTTGACACACCCTAATCCAACATACTGAAACTCGATGAGCTATGTTTAACATTCTTAAATTGAAGTGTGGGTGGAGAACCCTAAAAAACACATTCATTCTAAATTTCCCCCTCATTCATCTTTTGAGATGCAGGCTTTCGCTCTAAAGCATGATTTTATCTACTGTTTAACACTTAGGTTTCAACTCCTTTCTTTTGAGCATTTACTTTTAGCATCTAAAATTTTATGCTTCTAGACTAAATTCTACTTTTACATAACTTTCAAGTATTTACCTATATTTACGAAATTCTAACACATATGATTTTTACAATTTACAATAAGATGAATAAGAGAAAATAAAATTTTACTGCACGCTTTTTTCGCCAAGCTGGCGGCACTGAAACTAAATTTTCCATTAATACAAGAATACGAAGCTATTTTACCTTCGGCCAAATTTTGGCTTTAACATAACAGAACCAGTCTTTCGACCAACACGAACTGCTTGCTCTTAGATTTTACACTTAAAGAAAATAATGCTTTTGCCTTAGCTAAATACAGTAAAACAAAACTAAGTCTCAACCGAGACAAATTGACTTCCGTCAACATATAGAACTTCGTATTTACACATAACATTTCAGAACAAAAGAAAAATTTATAGAAGATTTTAACTTATCTTTTGACTTTTCGATGCTTGGAACTCTGATATCCTCTTCTGGCAGAATTGATCCCAAGTCACCGAATTCGTGGAAGTTAACCTCCTCTTTTGGTTTCTTCGAGTTTCCTCCATGGTGACGTTCCTTTTTCGCCCTCTGTACGCCGGCCTCTTGGGATGGTAGTCTTCGGGTTCCTGTCCTGGGTGCCTGTTTGGCCCCTGGACGGCTGGTCTTGGCGGCTTCCGGTCTGATTCTTGCTTGATTTTTTTCTGCTGGTGCCAATCTTTTCGTTCCTCTTGCTGTCTTTTTCTTCTCATGAAGGGCGGCCTTGTTTGCTCCTGACTATCTGGCCCTGGATGTGGTTTCCTCGACGCAGATTTTCTACTGTGGGAAGTTGTACCTGGTCTTTTCCTGTTTACCAAAGACTCTTTACGAGGCGGTGTTGATTTCCTGCACTTCTTGAATGCTGGAGTCTGACCATTTTCCTTCCTTCTTTTCGGGACCCTAGAATGATTTGTAGAAGGGCTAAGTTCCTCTTCTGTTCTTTGCTTCTTGGGTGGTGGAGCGGGCGGCGTTACTTCTGGAATTTCGACTTCTTTTGCGCTTGAGTCCTACAAGAAAGTTTTAAGGATTTCGAAATCATTTTGATTATAATATTTTTTCACCTGATCGGTACTTGCTTTACAGGTTTCCCCTCTCTCGTTCTTAAGGTACAATACGACTCCCTTGATTTCCTATATTACATAGGGGCCTTCAAACTTCGGAGCCAATTTTGCAGTGAAATTATCTGGGGCACTTGATAAAGAAAATTTCCGCTTTAACACTTTGTCACCTACTCTAAAATCTGCTTCACGGTGTTTTCGATCGTAATAAAGTTTCTATTTCTTGCGGTATCCGAGTTTTTTATCGCCTGATCGATGGCGTGTGCCAAGTCCAGAGCAAATGTTTTCAAAAATTTGGCTAACGAACTGCTTACCGTTATCGCTAATGACTTTTATCGGTACACCGTATTTTAAAATGTACCTGTGTAAGAATTCATCTGCAACTGTTGTGGCTGACGCGCGTTTAAGTGCAACAATTTCTGTCTACTTTGAAAAATGATCTACAATTACTAAAAGAAAACGATTTTTATTTAACTCACTCTGGGGAAAAGGACCAAGAAAATCTATGCCTAAAATTTCATTCGGAAATGTAGCGCGAATGCTATTTAAGTACCCGGCCGGGCTGTAATTAATATCATTTATTAATTGACATTGATTGCAGGACCTGACATACGCAGTTACTATTTTGTATAATTGCGGGAAATATACCGCCTCGCGTACCCCTTTTATAGTCTTTCTGACCCCTAAATGACCCGATGTTGGTGCGTCGTGTAATTCCTTCAAAATGCTCAATCGAAGCGAGGCTGGGATGACTGGTCTATAGTCAAAGTTTTCGTTTGTTGATTTCGTATAAAACAATAAATTATCTATTATTTCATAGTTTTCTGCTCTACTTCTTATTGCGGCAACATCTGTATGTTCAAAGATTTCGGGGTCTTTTAAATAAGCATAAATACTTCCAAATTCAGGATCAGCTTTCAATTCCGCAATAATTGTTTCTCTAGAATCTAAAATTTTTGAAGTCAACACAGCGCATTTGAGTTCATTCCCTTCATCGTCCAGTTTTATTCGGGATAGTGCGTCAGCGGCATTATTTTTTATATTTAATTATTAGATTATATTCTTAGAGTTTTAAAGCCCATCTTATTAACCTGGGTGTTAGGTTTTTCCCCGAGTAAAGTCTACCATCAGCCGCATGATCCGAAAAGACTGTTACTGGCGCTTTGCCGAAATAAACTCGAAATTTCTGTACAGCCATTAATACAGCTAATGTTTCTCTCTCCGTAGCTGTATAATTCCTTTGAGTAGAATTTAAAGTTTTACTAAAAAATGCCCATTCTGCATGAGAACCGCACCTATGGCATAGTCCGACGCGTCTGCTGCAATTTCGAGGTTTTCGTCCCCTTCCGGGAATTTCAAAACAGGGGCATTGATGAGTGCTTCTTTTAACTTTGCAAATGCTGTATTTGCTTCTGCTGTCCACGTAAACTTACATTTTTTTCTTTTAATTACTAACAACGGTTCAACAATATTCGCGAAATCTTTTATGAACGACCGATAATAAGAACATAACCCAAGGAAAGAAGAAAGTTTCTTGGCGGTATTGGGAGGTGGGAAATTCTTGATGGCTTTTATTTTTGAATCCCGAGTTTCTATACCCTTTTGCGAAATTTTATTCAGATATTTAAGTTCTTTTGTCGCGAACTTGCATTTCGATGCGTTAATTGTAAGACCGGCCTCTTTTAATAATTTAAAAACCTCTTCCAAGTCTTTAATATGTTGCTCCAACGTACTACTCGTTATAATCATAGCATCTAGATAGATTAAAGTCGATTTTCCAAGCACAGGCTTTAGAACAATGTCCAAAGCTCTCTGGAATGTTGACGGGGCCCCACACAACCCAAAGAGCGTGCGTAAAAATGCATAAGTGCCCGATTTTGTGATAAACGCGGTTTTATGTATATCTTCTGGTCTCATAGCTATTTGATAGTAGCCAGATGTTAAGTCCAACGTAGTCTGTATCTCGTAGACTTAATCTTTCTAATAATTTCGTCTATCACCGGCAAAGGGTAAACCGGGAACTTAGTAATACTATTGAGTTTTCTGTAATTGATAGCAAACCTCCAAGCCCTTTTATCCGAAGGAGGGAAATCGTTCTTTTTCCTACATAGTACGACTGGACTCGCGTACTCACTATTCATGGGCGTTATTATCTGGTTCTGCAGCATTTCTTTAATGTGTTCCTCAATAATTTGTTCTTTCTGTTGATCATACCTGTAGGGTTTAACCCTACAGGGTTTATCGGGAGTTAGTTGTATATCATGTGTTACAATTTGACAGTTACCAGGCCGTTCTGAAAACAAATTTGAAAAAGTACTCACCACCTTGCTGGATGGCTTGGCTTTCATGGACACTCAAATGGTTCAAGTCTACCTGAGTTTCTTTCACTGGCTGCACCATCCTCCGATCCATTTCCAGCATGATCGAATTATCCTGAAAATTGAGCTTGGCTTTCGCGGCCTTTAAGAACTCCATGCCTAAGATGACTGGATTCTGTAAATTTTTCACCACAAAAATTAATTCTTTAAGGCTCTCATCTTTTATCTGTATTTTTAATGATAATTTCCCGATACATTGGCAGGCTTTTCCTTGGGCGGCTATAATTTCTGTGTTTTTATTTTTAAATAACCGTAACCTATTAAAATTCTTATTGAAAAATTTATCACTCATAAAATTACCTTCTGCCTCTGTATCATTGAGGGCTTTCACTGGTACATCGACAACCAAGACTTGTATAACTGGTAATTGTGAATTCTTTACCACGTATCTTCTTGAGGGGTTTTGCGAAACTTCCGGGGTCTGGACCATCGCTTTTACAGACCCCCTCTAATCGTTTAAAGCTTTCTTTTCAACTTCAGTGTTTAGGTACGCGGACGGTTTTTTTTTTTCAAATTTCCTTTTTGCGCCTTGACCTTCGAGCTTCGATGAGTTGGCTTGATAGCTCTTTCTTCCATAAGAGCGATTTGTGTTACTGGTCTGTTGATTTGAGAATTGTCTTGGGGGACCCTGAGAATACGATGCCCCTCTATATTTTTCCGCTATTCGTCGGTTTTGGAACTTGACCGCCAACTCGAAGAGTTCCTGCAAGGTGCTTGGATTTCGGATTTCCAAGTAATCTCGGACAGCAGGTAGCAATCTTGGTAAAATTATTTCAATTATCTCCGTGTCGGGTTTCTTTCCATACAGCATGTCTGTCAGCTTAACTTTTCGCAGAATAAAGTCCGTCAAATCTTCCATATTACTTTGATAAAAACTATAAAGTTCGGCTTCTAGCTTTGCTCAGTCTTTCAGTATGGGGAAGGCCTTTCATAATGATATTTTAAATTTTCAAAGGTATATGTTTGGCCTCCGAATTCTCCTAATAAAAATTTCCCTATACTCTTCCACCATAGTGAGGCCTGTCCTCTTAGTGCAGATGTGGCAATGGCAACTTTTTGTCTTTCAGGCACAGGGTATAACTGGAAGTGATTTTCGAGGCCTTCTAAGAATATCGCCACAGAATTTTTTTCCGTCGAAATTGACGTTTCTCTTGATAGATGATCTCATAGTTTGGACCAGGTATCTAAACCCTTCTAACTGGTTCGCCATTTCTTGCTGTTGGAGTTGTACAGGGGCTTCCATCCAATTTTCGGCCATCTGAGTTCGTAAGATGTTTGGGCGCCAAATGTAGTAACGCGTGTGGCGCCAACTTGTCAGCAACTGTGGTAGTGATTGCTACGAAATGTAAATTTACACAAACACGTAAGAAGGGTTTAAAGCCCTTTTTATTCCACTTTAAAAATAACAGCTGCGTCCACTTGACGCTCACAAACTACGCCGACCCGGCGGTTTAACAGAATGTAAAACTGAAAAATAAGGACTGCATGAATAAATAGCTAGATCACTATCCACGGGGCTCTGAAATCTTAACTAACCTAACCGCGTTCAAAAATACAGCTGAGATTCAGCGAGCTTACTAATTAAGTAGTTGAAGGATTCAGCAAAAACTGCCGAGATAGCACACAGGCCGAAACGCGCGGTTCTTAAATTTCTACCTAGCAACCTTCACGTTCGCGATTCAAGAAACACACACACAATCTCGTTTTCCTTCTATTTAAACTCAACTTACTTCTGCTAAATTTGAATATACTGCGCGCTCTACTACAATTTATATACTCTAGCATTGGCAATCCTAGGGGAAAGTAAAGGCTTGACAGGAAAGATAGCTTAAATTTAAAATAAATGTTAGTTAAAATAAATATAAACCCTACAAGGGTATCAAAATTTACAAAAAAAAAGCCTAATAATTATTTGTTTATTTTATTAAACATTTCTTTCGATGTAAGGTGTTTAAGTTGCTTCGTTTTTTGTGCTAATACTTTCTCTTAAATTCTATAAACAGACATAATTTTTTTGTTCAGTTACAAAGTTCCACTGTTCAAGTGTTGTAATTGCTGTGTCGAAATATACTGATTAACTTGTCAATCGAAATTTTTTCGTTTTCAATAACCTCTCTGTCAATTTATTCACTATCGGAAGCGGTATTTTCTGGATTTAGAACCATACTACATATTTCGCCGTCTGTTAATTGATTGATGATTGGTGCATTGTCGTCGCAATGAAAAACTTCTGTTATATCTTCTTCATTTACTACCGATTCTCCACATTTCTTTACAAAATCCAATAACTGGAAAATTTCACCTTTAGTTTGCCATGTCCGAAAACCTTCAGATTTGCAGCTATCATCTTCATCGTCCTCACCATGAAATATGGTAGCTAGCCATAAATTATGCCAAACATTTTTTAACGTATCTGGAGACACATCCTCCCACGATCTTGTGATGCTCCACACAGCAGATTTTATGCTAAAAAATTTCAAAAAGTCTTGAATAGTCTTTCCATTGTTCAAGAAATTTAACATAGATTTTAAAAATGCTACTTTATATTTGCATTTCAGCGTGTGCACTATTCCCATATCCATAGGCTGAATGATAGACTTGCAATTTGGAGGGAAGAATAATACGGATAAATTATTTCAATGTAAGTGGACTATGTAAGTTGTTTTTCACTAAAACTTTAGGTGAAGTATGCGCCGAACAGTTGTCTACAATCAGGACTATTTTTGAGTCATTAGGTAAACCAACGGAATTCAAATGTCGTCGAGCCTCGGGTATAAAATGATTTTCAAACCAATCATTCATCAACGCTTGTGTCATCAATGCTCTTTTTATTTGCGCGATATATAACGGGAAAAATCCTTACTGCTTTAAATGCTCGAGGTCGTGCATGTTTTCCGATTACGAAAATTTTGCACCTTGTGCATTCCTGCAGCATTCGCGCACGCTAAAATTGTTAGTCTCGCTTTGGAATCTTTGTCACCAGTTGGAGCCTTTTCTGTAGAGGTTGCCAAGGTATTTCGCGGTACATATTGCCAGAAAAGAGCAGTTTCATCAGCGTTGTAAATTTGTTCTGGAGATAATTGTTCACTAGTAATGAGTTCAATGACTTCATCTGCAAATTGTTCAGCAGCTTTAGTGTCAGCTGAAATTTTTAATTGTCTTATACCATGGCGATTTTTAAAGTTGGTTAACCAACCTGTCGAATATGTGCACTCAGTGTTTAAGTTCATTTCTTCATGAAATATTTTGGCTTGAGCCATTAGCATTGGATCCGTCAATGGCACACCCTCGCTGCGACGCTGTCTGACCCATTCAATCATCACTTTGTCATGATCGTCACTTTTAGCATAAAGAACCCTTGTTCTGTTATTCATTGCAAGTAGGGTGAGTGAGTGCACCGCTATGATGGCTTCCGACCACAGACATGAACCAAACGGAATTAGATACCATCACGGCGGGGAAGTCTCCAAAGTAACAAGGTTGAATATTACATACTAATAACAGTTTGTACGTATTGATAACTGCAGGCACTAAGCGTTATTCTAGTTATCTGATTTAAGTTCTGAGTGAAACATAATATTATTCACGGTTGTTTCTGCTTAGGCAGTGTCTTGAGATTTTCTCTATTTTATCAAGGGCTACTCTGTTTTTGAGTGTGTTAGACGTTCACATTGCCCAGGCACAGTCCGCTGGTTTCTTCAAGTGCCAGGTTCTTGTTGTACACAATGGAAGTAATAATGGTCCGTGTCGCGTTCGCAGAAAGGAGTATCCCTAAGTCTGAATCTGTTCAGGTATACTGGGAATGGTCCATGACCTGTCAAGAACTGTGTTAGGCTAGCACAGCGGGTCTTTATTTCCATGTTAAGTTTTGGCAGTAAGCGAAATGCCCTTCCTCCTGCCTCTGCCTCTGTCCATCTACTTTGCCAATTTTGTAGCAGACTTGTCAAAGTTGTTCGCTTAATATGAGACCAAGGAAGTTTAGTTGGTCTTTCTAATATATCCGTGCAGTTGGCTGTCTGCTTGGCCAGTAGGTCAGCGACTTCATTGCCTTGAATCCCTGTGTGAGCGGGAACTCATTTTAAAGTGGGTCTTCGCGAAATAGGTATTGTCAGAAGCTGTTTCTGAATTCGGTATTCCAAAGGACTCCAGCTGTTTTGACTTGCGATAGCCGCCAGACTTGATGCCGAATCACTGAGTATGGAGAATTTCTCTTGTTGACATGTGTTCACATATCTAATTGCAGCACTGATAGCTAGAAGCTCTGCTTGGTATACCGAGTTGTTCAAGCCTAGTTTCCTTTTCCAGTTTACAGAAGGCGCTGCCCGTGCCGTTCTCAGTTTTGAAGCCATATTGCAAGTGGGGTATCGGAATCCACAAAAAATTCAAAAAGTTCATTTTTCTGTTTGCTTATATCATATACAGTTGACTTTCCAATGTCATACTCCTCGCATAGTTTTGAGACGGATATGTCTTTATCCATTTTTTGCAGCAATTCCACTTTTTGTTTGATGGACATCGAAACATGCTTTCGCTTTGTAGATCCTTTGGCAGCTCCAGAATTGGAAACTCTTTTTGACATAATCGAAAGTTCAAGCTTACTTTTTATAAATTTGCTCTAACAGTCTGCAAAAAATAATAAGCCGGATCCAATTAGAAGATTAAGGAACAGCGCTATCTGCAACATTAACTAAAATGCCTTAGAATCAGTAAAGATAATTTTAGCCTAGCTGCTTATACCGTCCGTTATATATTAAACGCGCATGCGTAAAGCATATAACAAAAGTTTGTGGCTTTGAGTTCCGGATTATAGATCATTCCGGATAATGGACGTCCGGATTACGGACTTTGTACTGTATTAAAATTTTAACTTAAAATAGATATTTTGAAAAAGAAAAATATTACTTTACTGATTAAAATGAAATTTAAATAAATCCTGGCCTTTTTTTTTAAACAAATAGGGAATAAAGAATGCGGTTCAGTTTAAAACTTTAATTAAACTTTAGAATTAATTAGTGCTTAAAATTAGTAGACTCAATAAGGGTGTTCAAAAATGGTCAAGAAGTTTTTAATAATTGTTTTGTAGAAGTGAGTAAAAAATCCTATAATTTTAAATTTAAAATTTTTTTTTTATTTAAAAATTACAGAAAAATACAGAAGAAAGCATAAAATAGAAGTAAAGGAACTATTGTTAGAAAAGTAAAAAGTTGACGACTTTGAATATAAGAGGCCCTTGTTTTAATAAAAGAACAGTAATTAAGAGAAAAAAAATATTTTTTTTAAATAAAAACTTTTAAACCCTCTAAAACATACTATTATTTGTAGTAAAAAGAGAAATTCTCCTTTTTTTTTTTTTTTTTTTTTTGTGAAAAGCAGAAATTTTGTTAATAACAATCTTTATTTTTGCAGATACTATAGGTAGACGAATTTTGCAATTCATTTTCAATTGTAGAGTTATGTATTAAAGTATTTTTTTTTCATTTATAGGATTATTTGAAATTTATTACTTATGAATTTCAGTTTTTGGTCTTTGTGAAAATTTGGTTCTAAATTTGTTACTTTATGTCTTTATTAATATATATATAATATGCCATATATCTATATAGAGAGAGAGAAAGAGAGAGGTAAACTTATCAGGTTCAATGTTCCGTCTTACCTTCTTCGGGAACATGCAAGGACCTGACTCGGAACAGAGAGCTTACTAAAGCTATGTTCAAAACTGTGGGAAGTAGACAGGATACACAAGAAGGGTATACAAAACCCTTTATTTTTCTCTATTTACAATAACTTCCGTACTTCGGAATACACAGACCCGCTACTTGGGGTCTAACGTAAAAATATAAAAATAGTACTAAACTCTAATTTAACTTTAAAATAATAAACGTGGAAGATTGGCCTTATATTAACAGGAAGCCGTATGTAGTACAGAGAACTGTGAACACTACAATACGTTTAAAAATTATCAAGAGGATTAAAACCTCTGGCCTGGAAGGCAACCAGCAACTGAGTAAAACTTCTAAGGTACGCGGCCTGCTTCGACTCACTGCTTCCTCTCTCTCGCTTGGCAAAAAGCCACAACTTAAATACTTGGCGTTCGCCAGACAAACTTTGCATAAAAACATTAACGCTTATAATTCTGGCCGGAAGTAGAAAATAAGAAGTGATAGTAAAGATTTAAAATAAAATAAACGTTAGTAAAACGTTAGTAAAACTTAAGATCCTTACAAACTCAGCTTTTAAACCAGCTCCGTGTTTTTATTCTTATATGTTTGTAAATTGTGCATTTCTCGCTCTAAAAGTGATTGAATTAGGTTGCTTTTATGTTAAGGTTTTTATGGCTTTAGTTAATCTGAACGAAGGAGTTGTAGGATTATCGACAGTTTAAAAGTGGTGCTAACGAGCGTGCCATTTCTTTACATTTTAGAACTCCTGGTAGTGAAGGAAGTCTGCACCAACTTCAGAGTCATTTTGATGGGACCGAATGTTAACTTACAATTTTGTGCATCAAAAATTTTGTCTTCCTGTCTGTTAGCCGAATTGCTTGTTTTTGCACACAAGTTCTAATTTTAGTTATAAAAATTGTTTTTGTAACTGATTTTAAATGTATTTGGTGTCTTAAGTTTTTTTGTATTTTACAATTTTTAATGAAAATGTTTTGGTTTTTTATTTATTTTTGCCTTGCTGCGAAGTGAGAACTGAATTGATTGAATGAGAGATATATCTCTAATTGAATTCAAGGAAATAAGTTTAAATGAAATGCAGCAAAAAATGCGTATAATTTAATAGGCTGTACAAGGAAGTCATGTGGTGTCACAACAACTATTTCATTTTGCATTCTGTGTAACCAAGTGAAATAATAGACAAGAATTTGACAGTATTGGGAAGTATTGTAATAAGGAAAATATTTTTTTGCACTTTACATATTTAAAATGACGAAGTTTATTTACTCATGAAATTTTGGGCTGCCTACCCTTTCATTCCGCAAATTATTTTAGATTTTCTGTAACGTCGACAACTATTTAGTTTCACTCTACTCTTACCATTTTAATAAATAATATTTAGCCGTGTAATAGCAAAAGCTAGATGTATTTAAGTGGAAAAGTGTAATATAAAAATTTGCTTGTTTAAAGTATCTGTAGACAAAATGCGAACAATATGGTAATGGAAATAAATCAAATTTCTACTTTAAAATTTAATCAGTTATTATTTTTCCTTAAATAACATTCTTAAAAATATTCCTACAATCTGTAAAAAAATTAATTTGCGTTTTTTTAAGTTAAGATAAAATATAAGAATATAATATTATTAAAATAATATAAATTAAGATAAAAGTATTAGCTAAACTTTTAAAACAAATTTTTGAGTGTGAAATTCACAAGTAAATTTATTTTTCTGTGTTTTATCTATATTTGGTACACAGAATCATTATTTGATAAATGAATAGTGTTTAGTAATTGATACATCAGTAGTATTGTAGATTTATGTATCACTTAGCCCAGATCACTTAGCCTTAGTAAGTAGCCCAGATCATCAAAATATTTCTGATATAAAAGTCTCTTCCCCTTTTTTCCCCTTGTAATTTATGAAAATTTTGCTACTTCATTACAGTCTCTGAAATATCATAATTTTTTTACTTTACTTTTAGAGTATAAAAAATAAATCATTTTCAGTATTTATGAAATATTTCTGAAATATACATTACTGTACATTTATGAGAGAAAATTGTAATATAATTAGTTTGAGGATTATATTCAGTGCAGGATTTACGTATAAGCTACACAAGATATAGCTTAGCCCCCCCCCCAAAAAAAATTAAAATATAGTGTAACAGACTTATAAAAGGCCTCCATATCTCAAATAGCGTAGGGCCTTATCAAGTCTAAATCTGGCTCTGATTATATTGTAAGAGCATGAAAATATTATATTAATTTAATATTATTCTTCACATTTTAGGTTTTTACCAGTATAGCTCTATTTAATATACTAATTACACCTCTGAATGCCTTTCCTTGGGTTCTAAATGGTCTTATGGAAGCTTGGATATCGGTGAAAAGAGTTAACACATTTTTAGGACTATCTAATTTGGATTTATCTAAATACTATTCTGAAATTACTGGTAAGTTGTTTATATATTAGTTTAAGTAAGGAAGTACTCTAAAATGCCAATTTTTTATGAAAATATTTTCTTTTTAGGTGATAATATTAAATTAGAAATAGTGGATGGTACTTTTACTTATTCTAAAAATGAAAGCAGAAGTCTCACTTCTGATGATATAACAGAAGAACATCATTATATTTTTGGTCCAGTTAATTTATCCTTGGTTGAAGTAAGATGATTTACTTCTTGTTTTCATTATACATTATAAAAACCTGTTGATATCAGTTTGATATCATATTGTTTCATTCAAAATTCAGCTTTTTATTTAATTTTTATGCTAAATTTCATTCTAGAATTCTAGATTTATACATGAATGCAGAGTGATTATAATTAAAAGGCTGCTATAAAAGAACCACTAGTCAGAATAGCCTGAAATTTGATCTGAATATACTTAAAGCAGTGGGAATTTGTCTAGTGAAAGAAAAATATAGGTCAAAATTTTATCAAAAAAAAAATCAGTTCTTAATTGTTCTGGTTGCGCAAAAGACATTCATACCATTTGCCATTGATAGTACTAGGAACAGTATCTGCAGGACCTATCTTCTCAAAAAAGAATAGGCCAATGATGATTGCTGCCACAAGCTCACATCGCAGATTGATCTTTTTCAAATGAAATGGTCATAGAACAAAATGGTCTGTGTAATTTGATGAAAATTTTTTAATATATATATAGAGAGAGAGACAGGCAAAAAGAAATAAAAAATAGAACCAAATTTGCAGAGGCATGAAAAAAAATTAATAACAATAAATAACAGAAATGAAATGTTAGTACAACGAAGATTGAAAGTATGAAAGGATTTAAAGGAATTAAAAACTGCAAGGATATACTTCAGAAGTTTTTGCAATTGGAAAAACAATTTACTGTTACCAGAATTGATAAAGCAAGTACCAATTTTAGCATTTTATGAAAAAAGTACTACAGTTCTTGAATTGAAAAAGAACTGCATAATTCAACAATATATCAAATTTCTAAAAATAAAGAGGACTATAATCAACAAAATTTTTGCTTTTCACAAAAAAGGAAAATTTCTCTTTTTTAATGCAAACAATAGATTTGCCAATTTAAATGCTATTCCAAAATTTCACAAAAACCCTGTCAAATTTAGATTTATAGCAAGTAATGCAAGGAACTACAAGAAGAATTTTTATTATATTTTTACAAACCTTCTTAAATCATTATGTAATGTAGTTTTTATAAACCTAATGCTGGTAAAAACTACTGTTGGATTATTTACAACAGTTTGCAAATAATTGAAAAATATTAAAAATCTAAAAGTTTGCAATATTAACTGCTATGACTTTGAAAATCTATGCACTTCTCTCCCACTTAAAGAAATCTATGAAAGTCTTCACGAGTTACCAAATTTTTTCCTTGAAATGCTTGCTATTTTGGATTTGCAAAAATGGGGATTTTGGATTTACAATATAATCAGAGCCAGATTTAGACTTGATAAGGCCCTACGCTATTTGAGATATGGAGGCCCTTTATAAGTCTGTTACTTTATAAGTAAAAATGGAAAAATCTCTATTTCACATTTTTCAATAACTTTATCAAGCATCCAAATATTATTTACCTACAAACAAATGGTATTTATTCCAATGGGAAGTTCTTATGCAATTCAATTATGTAACCTCTGTTTGTTTTCTAAAGAATATAAATTTCTTAAAAACCTTTCAGATAATGATTTCAAAAAATTTAAACACACTTAATAAATATATTGATGATATTATTACATCCAATAATAATAATCTTATTAAAATGAGCAGCACCTGCTTCGACTGTCTAAAACTTAACAGGACCAATAAAAATCAATTAATTATTGATTATCTGGATCTTAGCATATATAATCTTCAAGAAATTAGACTTAGCATATATAATCTTCAAGAAATTAGACTATTTGATAAAAGACGAGAATTTAATTTTTCTGCAATTAAACTTATAAATTGTAGCACCGACAGCTCTCAAAAAGTTATATCTAATACAATTTTTCCCAAGACCTCCAGAAACATTGGCAGTTATATATAGATAACCAAGGGGACTACTTTGATAGCAGCTAGGGTCATTACTTGGTAAATACAATTTTCTATTTTTTATGACTTTTGTCCCGGAACGTTTCTGACAAAACATATATATTTACATGGTGGCATGCAGGAGTGGGAGATTTTGAAGAGCATAGTACTCGGTCATTGCTAAATATAGCAACATTTTGAGACTGCGATAATGTACCAAATACAATGCCATTTGCTGTGGAGAAGTGATCAGGAGAGCAGCACGCTTTCGCGCTGAAAGCATATTACAAAACAATGATAGTTGTGATCTGCATGCAGTCATTTTCAATTGTGCTGCCCTGATACGGTTCTGCCGTGTCTACGCTATGAAGAAATGAGTGAAAAGATTTGAAGCAATGGTGTCAATATTGATACCGCTGCTTCAAACCGGGTTCAACTTCATTGCTTCAAATCAGGAAAACAATGTTGCCGTGGAATCAACATAGCTTCCTTTCAGGAAGACGGATCTACAGCTCACTTTGCAAGGATATCGATCACCGCTTTGTGAGAACTGTTTGGAAGGTATATCAACGTGCAAGGTCTGATAACATGTGATTTTTTATGAGGCCATTTAAAGGAATGTGTGTTTGCTACTGGTCATTTAGTGTTCTCAGACACTAGATGAGCTCAAAGCTGTAATATGTACAGAGATTCGGTCCATTACTACAGAAAGTTAATGAGAAACGTCCATTCACAAATGCAAGAATGCTATCTCAGAAAGGTACGCTATTTAGAGGATGTTGTATTCAAAAAGTGATTAGTTTTATGTAAATGATACCTTCTTATATATAAATGGTATTATGTAAATGGGTACCTTCTTACATCTAAAATTATGTGAAAATATTATAATATTGCTCTGCATTACCGCATTTTCAAAATCACCCACTCCTGCACACCATCCTGTATATATAAGCTTTTGTTTTTGATATATTACAATTAAACCTCTATTAACGAACACTCTATTACGAATTCCTCTATTTAGAAGTTTTTCGCGAAATGCTGCCCGAGGCACGAATTTCCTTGTATTAAGAAACTCCCAATAGCTAAGTACACTCTCTATTAAACAAAGTTTTTGAATGGGTGATTTTTCAATATTTATCTTTCTACTGTAAAATTATTTAAAAATCCTAAAGAAAAACAGGTTGCTGATTATCGGTCGTCGCATTCCATTTTACAAGACAGATGAAGTGGGGGCAGAGAAATTCTCGAATGAGAATACATTTATCCAACCTAATGTTAAAAATTTCCAAGTCAATCCTGTTTTTCAAGCATTTTAATGTTAAGCAGTAGCTGCACGCTGTTTTTATTTTTGCTTTTCGTGGTTTTACACTGCAGATCCTTTTTAACATTAGTTGTGTACTGAATGATAAAAATGTCGAAATTAGTGTCTTAAAATTTGAAGAAAGATTGCTGATTCTCAACAAAGGAAATAATGGTGTAAAGAAGAAAAACATAGCCTTAAAACAAAACAGTTTATCTACAATCTTCAAAAATCGGGATAGAATTTCGTCAAAATTTGA
Source organism: Stegodyphus dumicola (assembly GCF_044657685.1). NCBI lineage: Eukaryota > Metazoa > Arthropoda > Arachnida > Araneae > Eresidae > Stegodyphus > Stegodyphus dumicola. Next base: position 139,831,855 of record NC_140777.1, read on the forward strand.
TTCCATCGATTCAAAAGCCAAATATAAGAAAAATGCATTTTCGAAGATGTTGATGAAGCAACATTAAAATGGCTGTGCACAATGAAAGAAAAGAAAATGTGTTGCTATCAAGTGCATTGATACTGGGAAAAGCTACGGAGTTTGCCAACTTTTTGGATAAAGGGAATTTTCATGCAAACGATGGGTGTCTAAAGAAATTCAAAAAATACATGCAGTAGTTGCAAAATGGTACGTGATGAAAGGAAAGTATCGAAAACTGAAATCATGGAAATGTACAAACCAAAACATGTCGTCAACGCCAGTGAAACTGAATTATTTTATTTTATCAATGTTTACTGCAGAGAACATTAACATTCAAAAAAGAGAAATGTTTTGAACGCAAGCACAGCAAAGTTAGGAGTTACTGCACTGTTATGTGCCAATATGGGAAAAAAATTAAAAACTGAATCCTTTGCTTATAGGAAAAAGTAAAAATCAAAGATGTTTTAGAGGTATTAAATCACTGGAAGTAGATTACGATTTCAACAAAAACTCCTGTATGACCTCACACATTTTTGAAGAGGGGCTAAAAATATTCAGATAATGGTGCCTGTTGAAAACATCACGGAAAAGACATCGCCGACAAAAACTTCGCGGAGAAAACAACGCAGGGCGAAAATGTCGGGGTACAAAACATCGTGGGAGAAAAGAAAGCCGTTCCTAGGCCGAGAGATGTTCCTAGGCCGAGAGATGTTCCTAGGCCGAGAGATGTTCCTAGGCCGTTCTAAAAACTTCGCAGTTTAAAATCGTCGTCGAAAATATCGTGGTAAAAAATAAAATCCCTACAAATCATCGCTTGACGATAACATTGCACATATGCTCTTTCAGGTTTTAAAAGTTGCAAATGCATTTTCGCATAATCATTTGGGAGAGCAAGAAAAAAAGAGGGATTCTTTTTACTTCTATATTTCATATTTTTGAATGAACTAATAAATTTTTGCTGAAAAAATAAGAAAGAAACTTAAGGATTTGAAAATTGAAAATGAGTAGAAAATTAATGCAACTTAAAGAACTTAACAGAATTTAAAATTTACATAATTAATTAACAATTTCATTAATAAATTAACCTTTTTTTATAAAGTTTTAAGAAAAATACAGTCTAAAAATGCTTATAAAAAGGAAGATAAGTAACTGCGTAAGCTTACCTCTATAAAAATTGCTTAGTTAATTATCAGATTATTTTCTTTCACATATGTTTATCTGATAATGTTTTAGTGAAAATTATATTTTGTTTTGTTTCCGATTATTCTTAAAGTGTCGTTAACATTTTCATATATAATCAATTTCTTGGATATCGATTTGTTAGTTAAGAGGAAAGTCAGTTACGTTATATTATGGTGATTTCCTGTTATGTTTTTACCACCAATCCTCGAATTCCATATCACAGATTATGTTCTTACTGCATTAATATAATATTAACAAGACATAGTGCACAATAAAAATTAAGCTTTATTTAGGAACTTCGCGCACACTGCCCGACAGCCTGCCTGTTTCGCTCTGCTCGCTACTCGTAAGAAACTTCTCCTCTAGGGTTGCCACACTTATCGGAGGGCGCAAGGCGCGCTCCTTATCGCCATCACCACAGAGTTTCCCCCCAGTTCCTTTAATGGCTATTCAAAGGAACGACATAGGTTATGAAATTATCTCAGAGTATCCGTGCTGTCGGGTATTTTTTTTTTATGATTACAAAATTAGAATATAAAATTAGAAAAGATCAAAATGCAATTCAATATATAACAAGGTATTGACACATATAATAAAAATGAAATAACAAAAAATATGTTAAGATATGAATTTTAAAAAAGTGTTTTAAATTGTTATGTAAGAAGCAAGTTTCTTAGGGAAGTGAACATGTCTTCCCGATCTGGTGACAGTTTGTGTCTTAGAGAGTTCGTTTGCAGATTTATTCTGCTGAACTGTCTTTAAGTCTTTATTTGTTTTCAGTTCAGGCAAATTAGAGTCCGAAAGCAAATAGGCTGGTTTCACACGGTCTATAGACACAGTAGATTTCAGACCGTTAACATCAATTGTGAAAGTTTTGTCCGTTCTAGAAAGGACTTTATGCGGACCTGTATATGGTTGGCACAGAGGTGGCTTTACTCGATCGACACGTAAGTATACATGCGTACACGACTTTAAGGTAGCACTTACGTAACATTTTTCTTGGCAATGTGCAGATGTTGCTATTGGATTCAATTGTTGCATTCTATGCCTAAGATTCGTGATAAATTGTGTGTCATACGGAGATATCTTAGATGACGTTATCATATCACTAGGCTGCTTGAGAGTTGTGCCGTACACCAGTTCAGCACAAGATGACTGTAGATCTTCCTTTACGGCTGTCCGAATACCAAGCATAACAACTGGTAGTGTTTCAGTCCAGTTATTGGTCTCGTGAGCCTTGAGAGAAGATTTTAAATGTCGATGAAATCGTTCAACAATGCCGTTGGACATTGGATGATAGGCTGTTGTTGTGATTCTGTTCGTACCCAACATGCGCGTGAATTCTGCAAAAAGTGCGGATCTCATTTGAGAACCTTGGTCTGTTGTTATGATCGATGGGCAGCCAAAACGAGATATCCAACAGTTGAAGATGGCTCTGCAAATGGTTTCCGTTTTCATATCCGGGATGGGAATGGCTTCAGGCCATTTGGAGAATCTATCTATTAGAGTCAAAAGGTACACGTTGCCTTCTGATGGAGGTAACGTTCCGACGATATCCATATGGATTTCTGAAAAACGTGCATCAGGAAGAGAGAATGTGCCCAGTGATGCTTTAGTATGCCTAGTAATTTTCGATTTTTGGCAAGATTCACAGGATTTCACCCAATTTTTGATATGACGTTTCATATCGGGCCATACATAACGAGAACAAATAAGCTTCGTAGTAGCTGCAATTCCTGGATGTGACAGATTATGCAGATGATTAAAGATGAGTCTGCGAAAGGAATTCGGAACAAATGGACGAGGAATGTCTGTTGATATGTCACAAAGAATATTACCATCAGAATATTGGCACGGTTTAAATTCCAGTTTCAAAGATGATGTGTTGTTTTTGAGAAGGTCTTGTACCTCCGGATCATGCCGTTGAGCTTCCGAAAATTTTTTAAAATCCAGAAATGGAGATTTTGTTATGGAATCAATTTCGATTCTTGAAAGAGCGTCAGCAACGACGTTTTTTGAACCTTGCACATGCCTAATATCAGTAGAGTACTGAGAAATAAAATCTAAATGGCGCAATTGTCGAGGTGAACATTTATGAGGGTTCTGTTTAAAAGCGTATATTAACGGTTTTTGATCCGTATAAATTATAAAATTTCTGCCCTCTAACATGTGTCGGAATTTCTTAATTGCAGAATAAATAGAAAATAATTCCCTATCGTACGCGGACCATTTCTGTTGACTTTTACTGAGTTTCATAGAGAAAAATGCTATAGGTTCCCATGTTTGTTGAGACAACTGCATAAGTGTGCCGCCGATTGCGACGTCTGAGGCATCTACCCAGATCTTAGCTGGGCTCCGGGAATAGGGTGTCTCAAAAGGGTAGCCTGAGCAATGGCATTTTTGGCAGCAATAAAGGCTTGTTCAGCATTCTCGTTCCAATTTAATTGTGGGGATGAATCCTGAACACGAGAACGAGATTTCTTTTTATTAATATAGCCTTCTAACAATTTTATTAAAGAAGAAAGAATATGTGCTGCTTTAGGTATGAAACATCTGTAAAAGTTAAACATGCCTAAAAATCGGCGAAGCTGAGTGAGAGTGGTAGGTTGAGGAAAATCTAAAATACATTTGACTTTGTCAGGAAGAGGTTCAATTCCGTTTTCACTAAGGTGAAAACCTAAGAAATCAATAGATGTTTGACCAAAGGTGCATTTTGAAACATTTATGCAAAGTCCATATTCCTGAAGTTTGGAAAATAAAGCTTTCAAATGCCTGCAATGTTCCTCAGAATCTTTAGAGGCTATGAGCAAGTCATCGACAAAAGCGTAAACGCCTTCTAAATCCCGCGTGACTTCATCTATAAAACGTTGAAAAGTCGCAGATGCATTGCATAAGCCGAATTGCATACGGATACTTTCGAATAAACCGAATGGTGTGCATATGGCGGTTTTGTGGATGTCGGCTGGGTTAATTGGTATTTGATGGTATGCCTTAATCAGGTCGACATGACTAAAAATTTTAGTACCGTGCAATGCAGCAGTAAAATCGGCTAAACATGGAATAGGGTATTTGTCTTTTATTGTTTGAGCGTTCAATGCTCGATAATCTCCTACAGGTCTCCATTCCAGACTTCCCTTTTTTGGAACCATGTGAAGTGGGGATGCATAATTGCTGCTCGAAGGTCTCAAATGCCCCAATTGCATCATAGTTTGAAATTCTTGTTTTGCTATTTTTAAGCGATCTGGAGCTAACCGACGAGGTTTTGCAACCACAGGTGGACCTTTAGTTATGATATAATGAACGGTGTTGTGTTTAACAGGTTGGTTAGGATCTGGTAATCTAGTAACTGAAGGAAATTCTTTTAAAATTTTGTGATATGGTGTATCATTAAATACAGTTTTTACTGAATAAATGCTTGCATTTTTCACGCAACCGACGGTTTTAAAATGCGTTTTTAAATCTTTGAGACATTTGTTTCTGAGATCAGGCACCAATTCAAAGAAATGGAGAAAATCTGCTCCAAGAATGGGTGTACTAACATTTGCTATAAGAAAAGTCCATGTAAACTGTCGTCTTAATTTGAAATCCAAAAAAAGTGTTTTTTGACCATAAACATGAATAGTAGAAGAATTAGCAGCGAAAAGTGTTTGTTGGGACGAATTCCGTTTTTGAGAATTATTTGCTGGAAGTAAGGACACGTCAGAGCCGGTATCGACCAAGAATGAAAGGTTTGTTCTACGGTCACGAACGAACAGGCGACGTGAAACTTGAGGCAAAGAATAAGTCGCCTCTATTCTTTGCTGGTTTCGTTTCCCTGCCATGAACAAGGTTTTGTACATTTGTCATCTCTACACTTTTTCCCAAAACGTCTATGATACCAGCAAACAGAATAATCTCTCCTTTTGGAATTGCTTCTTTCCTTATTGCGATCTCCGCGATTTGGCGAGCGACCACGAGAAAGAGAAATGCGATCAATACGTTTGTTTAATTTTTCTATTTGTTTAAATAATTTATCCTCAAGAGACTGATCGACTGTGCGAGAAACGGCACAAGTCCCTGGGGTTGGATTTACTTCTAAAATTCTGTCGGCAATTTCTGCAGCTTTATCTACAGTTAAATTGGAAACCGCTGCCAAAATAGACTGAACAGTCGAAGGCAAACGTTGAAGGAATAATTCTAACATTAAGTTATCAGGAACATTTAAAGATTCTGCTCGACGTTTCATATTTCTAAGCAAATCGGAAGGTTTTCGAGAACCTAATTCTTCTCCAGATAATAATTAGCGAATTTCTTGCTGAGAAGATTCTCCTGAACGATTTATTAACTCAGTTTTAAGCTTTGCATATGGATCAATAGGGTCTGGTTTCATAAGTAAATCCCGTACTATTGAAGCAATATCTGGAGGAAGATGAGCAACTACATAATTATATTTAGTAATGGATTCTGTGATAGGTTTGGGGGTGGCAAGAGCAAAGGTACTTTCACACATAATAAACCATAAAGATGGGTCTGATCGGTTATAAACCGGAATTTGGACGGCATGAACATCAGACATTGTGCAAGGTTTTTAAGCCAAAATAAAAGCAAAAATTTTACTAAAGAAAATGAAATTAAATGATAAGTAGAAAACAGAATTATAAAATGATCTATAATTAGTACTCATCTGTGATCCGGAGGATGAAAACCGATGTAATCCATTACTTCTGGTTTGGAGATCTTGAGTGATGGCTTGTAGTCAAAACCGAAAGTGCTTGAGAACTGTTCATACGATTTAACACAGTCCGGGTTACCATTATAGTGATTTCCTGTTATGTTTTTACCACCAATCCTCGAATTCCATATCACAGATTATGTTCTTACTGCATTAATATAATATTAACAAGACATAGTGCACAATAAAAATTAAGCTTTATTTAGGAACTTCGCGCACACTGCCCGACAGCCTGCCTGTTTCGCTCTGCTCGCTACTCGTAAGAAACTTCTCCTCTAGGGTTGCCACACTTATCGGAGGGCGCAAGGCGCGCTCCTTATCGCCATCACCACAATATATCAGTATGGGATTTGGTAAACGCATGTGTGCGATATTATCGTCTTGCGATGATTTACTTTACTTTTTACCACGATATTTTCGAAAATGATGTTTTTAAACTGCGAAGATTTTTAACAGCTCTATTTTCGACCACGATATTCTGTACCACGAAGTTTTATAACTGCGATGTTTTCTGTTTGCTTTCTTTTCTCTTATGATGCTTTGTACCACGATATTTTCGCCTTGCGGTGTTTTCTCCGCGACTTTTTCGTCCGAAATGTTTTCGGCTGCAATCCAAATATAGTAAATACATGGCTCTACAGAAATAAAATATTTCTCTAGTGAGAGAGAATTCCAGTGTTTGCAAAATATTTAAAACCAGTATAAAAGTGTTTTTCTTTCTTCCAAATACCAGTGCATCCTGAAACTGAAGTGAGCAACTAAGAAATGAAGGGGGGGATAAAAATATAAAGATCCATTATTGCAAAAGAATTTTGAACAAGACTCTAATGTAAACTGAAAGAATCAACCTTTACGTGTAATACGTTTACGTGACTGTGCATGTGAACTTACAGAAATATGAAATTATGATGTCACTGAAAAAACTGCGCGTAGTTGCTTCAAAAAAGCTGGCTTTATCACCAAGACAACTAACAATAGTCGTTTGAATCACGGTGATGAACAAGGTGAAAAACTTATTAATATATGGTTCTAGTTGAAAAATCAAGATAATTAATAAATAATGAACAATTGGTGATGATGAAGATGATTAAAACACTAATGAAAAGGAATTAAAAAAAATCTTCCCAGAAAATATCTTAAATGCATTTGATACTTTATGACGAAGTGTTCAGTTTGAAAAATGTGCACCAGATGACGTTTTCCGTCATTATAAAGATGTGAGACTTATAACATGACATGTTGTTCCTAATATTCAAAACAAGCTAACTTTTTAATTTTTCGAAATGAATTCGTGTAGTTTTCATACGTAACTTTGATGGAATGGATCCGTAAACATATGTAATTTATTTCCATTTATATTTAATTTTACTACTATTTTACAGTTAAAATTAAACACATTTTGGCCTTAAATCGTGTTGTATCATAACTTGAGTTTTGCGAATTCCTTCATTTAGGGAAGTTTTTCGCAGGATTCTACGACTTCGTTAAATAGAGATTTGACTGTGGTATGTTTGTGAACAATTTCACGTCTTTTTTATAGATTTGCTTGAGATATTTTCTTCTGTATTTTTTCCTAATTTACGAATATTTCTTTTCTTTTTTTTAAATCATGTTAGGATAACTTGGTATGCGTGATTGGTAAAGTAGGATCTGGTAAATCAACACTTCTGTCCAGTATTTTAGCTGACATAAACTGTGTGTCTGGCCAAGTTAATATGAAACTTTCTGAAAGAAGTAAAGGAATTGGATATGTATCTCAAGAATCATGGATCCAACAAAAGTCTGTAAAAGACAATATTTTATTTGGAAAACCCTTAAATATTTTACGATACCGAAATGTTTTAGAAGCCTGTGCATTGCTGGATGATCTTCAGGTTTGTATTCACGTATTTTTTATTAAATCTATGTAATATTTCCTTTATTGTTTTAAATATAGATTTGCATTTATTAATTTTTCATTTAGATCTGTTTATAATTTTTTAGTTGTTTTTAATTATCCGCATCCCTCTAAAAAGTATTTATGAAGCAATGCACTCTCTCACCAAATAGGCAACCCATGACTTTGCCAAAATGTATTTATGTGGCAATCTAGGTATGCGCGCAGCAGACATGCGTTTCAGTGAATTTCCACCTTCCAAATTAGACCGCCATTTTCCTGATTAGTATTTTTCTTGCACTGAGTAAGTTCTTTTTTCTTTATGATGAACTGTAATGTGACTGCAGGATTTGCCAATGGATAAAAAACTAAGCATTGCATTTGTTAAAAATATGGCATTTTGTCCAACAATAGAGAATGTAAAAGTTTGCATTCGATGAAGTTGTACTTCTTAAATGATCAAATTTCATGGCTTGAGATTTTTGCACACGAAACTGAATTTGTGCTATTTTGTCATTTTTAAGTAAAATCTAACCGCTTTGTACGTGGATAGAACAACAGTAAAGTGCCAAATTTATGCAGTTCTCTCGTGTTTTTTCAAGTGAAAACAGATCAATGTGTACATGGTTATTTTCTTGATTAGTCTTTGTTTTTGCCCTGAGTATTTTTTTTTTTTTTTTTTTTTTTTTCCTTTTAAGAAATTATAATGGCATTGTGGACTTTACCAATTGATGAAGAAGTAAGCTTTGCATTTCCTCAAAAATATCTCATATTACTCAACAGCAAAAATTTGCATTCTATGAAGTTGTACTTCTTAAATGTTCAAATTTGATAGATTTGTGTGGAAAACCGAATTTGAGCAATTCTCTGCTCTTTTAAGCAGGCCTGGTTAAGACTTTTAAAGGCCACTTGAAAGATTTTGGGGACCCCATGTTGTATGTTTACACCAGGTTTTTCTTTTTTCCTGCTCTCTATCGGTCTTGGTTTAGCTGCACCACCCATTCAGTGGTATAACCGACAATGGAAAATCTTTTATTGCTCCCTTTTCCTGAAAATGTAAGGACCTTTTTGTGATGCTCTCTTTCCTTGCTGCCATAAGCATGTGCTTATATTGCTCACTGGATAAACCAGGCTTCTGAAAGCAGAGCACTGTGATGTGAAACTGAACAATACTATGCTCAGCGCCAAATTTGTACCGTTCTTTGAAGTTTCTACAAGCGTAAACAGATTGGTATGAACATAAACAGAACAGTGAAAACACATTACACAAGGATTTCTTGAGAAAGATTGTAGAGACATTAGGATTTTTTTGGAAGCAGGCAGGATGAAAAATGAGCAATCGTCTTCGCCAGGAATCGAACTACGGACCTCTAAAATACCGGCCCAGCATGCAGAACCACTACACCAGGAAGGCACGCTAGGAAAGTGGGAGAAATACCTTATATACTCCTCTTTTTAAAGAGCGACTGGAGTTTTTAGGGGACTCAATCGCCAAATCCTGCGTGTGGAGAGTCATCCACAACCCTTTTAGTTCGAGCGCCACTGTAGAGACATTAGGATTTTTTGGGAAGCAGGCAAGATGAAAAATGAGCAATCGCCTTCGCCGGGAATCGAACCACAGACCTCTGGAATACCGGCCCAGCATGCAGAACCATTACACGACGAAGACACGCTAGGAAAGTGGGAGAAATACCTTATAACTGTACAGAGTGTTTCATTTTGAATGGGAAAAAAAGATAGCTTTATAAGGCATTTCTCCCGCCTTCTTAGCATGCCCTCGTGGTGTAGTGGTCAGCACGCTTGGCGCGTATTCGAGTGGTCCGTGGTTCGAGTCCCGGTGAGGGCATTACTCATTTTCATCTTTCCTGCTTCGAAATAACCCAATGTCTCTACAGTGGCGCCCGAACTAAAAAAAGGTGGTGGATGATGATTCTCCACTAGGATTTGGCGATTGGGTCCTCTAATCCCCAGTCGCCATTTAAAAGGGGGAGTATATAAGGTATTTCTACTGCCTTCGTGGTGTAGTGGTCAGCACGCTCGGCGCGTATTTGACAGGTTCGTGGTTCGAGTCTCGGCGAGGGCACTGCTCATTTTTCACGTCTCTCAGCATCAAAATAACCTAATGTGTCTACAAGCATACCTGTGAACACTGAAATTACTTTGTTTTGGTAAATCAGATTTACAGGAAACTGTAGTTATCTAAGTTTCTGCAGATGTATATGTGTGCCCTTCCGGTGACAAGGCAAATATATATGTGGTATTCCAGTTCCTATTACAATTGTAATAGAATATCCTTTGTTAATGATTTTAGCTCTTCAGTTATTCGCGGCGTCAGTTGCTGTACGTCAGAGGGAAATGGGCATGAACACTTTGTCTTTTTAACGAAACCCCCATAGGAAAAAATTACAAGGGGTTAGATATGGGGGATCTTAGTGGTCAACAAAGCAATGACATATCGTTTGACCTAGTGGGCTTTTATCTTGTTATCCTATTTTCCGGTAGAGTAGCAGGCACAGTCTGTAGTCATTCACTTCCATGTCTCTTGCACCTGACACTTGCATATAAAGCTTTTCGAATCGTAGCTCTATTTTTCAGGATCCAAAACGTTTAAGTTTTGAGATCAGTACGTGAATTCCTGCATAAGATATGCATATATGTTTATCAGTTATCAATTTCTCCACATATTTATGATTCTTCAGAAGTACTCTATTGGGTAAATAAAATTTTCGTAGTTTTTCCTTTCATTCAACCTAGACTTGACACGTAAAATGCCTTCTCATCTTTGAACACACAATTCACTTCAGCTTCTTAATATCATCAGATGAAAAGGAATCATGTTGAATAATCTTCACAATAGATTGCTTGGCTCCTGTCAAACGTTTAACTCTCCGGCTTCTTTTTCTTCTATAATCTTTCTGGTATTTCCTATGAATCTGTGTATTCACCCGATCATTCTCAGTATTTTCGTGTATTTCGAAAAATAGCCAAAGAATCGCGAAGAAATATCGATAATATTACCTGACAAAACTATAACTGCTTTAGGTTATAGTTTTCACTGTTAACCTCTTCTTTGTTATCGATTGATATAAAACGAGGCTATTCTTCTTCCGGCACTGTCAACAAAGGTGGGCCCTCATCTTGATTCAATAAGTTTCTTCAAAGAACATCATCTTCATGGCATATCGGCTGGGTTTTCTGCACCCGTTACATGGTACTAATTTTCATGGTCGGATAGGATTCTAATTTATGAAATTCTGTTATTTACAAAAGTGCTCCAAACTTCTGCTGTTTTTTTATTTAGAAGAGTGCTATTGAAGAATTGTCCAGTAATAGCCCTTTGAAATTTCGACCTTAAAGTTCTTGAAAAATGAGGCTAATCGCACTCCAATAAGACAAGCAAGCCATTCAAATCGTGGCATACTTTTTTTTTTTTTTTTTTTTTTTTTTTTTTTTTTACGGGGGCTGTTCGTGCTTTAGCTTGCTGTAGAGTAGCTTTGACTTCTTCTTTATTTTGACTTCTCAAATATACTGCACTTGCATACGATCCCTGTGAAGCATCAGCAAACTTATGTAGACTAAAAGATTTTCCTCCTGTCTGTGTAACTAGTCTGGGAATCTTTATGGATACAAGGACAGTTTCTTTGACCCACTTCAAGAATTTTTTTTTTTTTTTTGTTTGTTTGTTATATATATATATATCTACAGGTATCTCTGCATCCCAGGTCAATTTCGTTTCACAGCACTTTTGCAATGATAACTTTGGAACGAGGACATTAGGGATGTCGCAAAACAACGAATCTTCATATTTATCCCACAGAAGGCAAAGTACTTTCAATGGTTCACCCATTGTAGATATTTAATGGTTCACCCATTGTAGATATTTAATGGTTCACCCATTGTAGATATTTTGCTGCTTAGATCTGTTTGTTCCCACCCTCTTAAGTTAGCATATGTCATTAATTGAATTGATTTTGCAATAAAGTCTTCTGCTTCTTCATTCGAATTCGGTGAAATGACACAGCTGTCAGCACAGAAGGAATTTTTTAATTTTGTAGCCACTTCCTTCAAAGAAGGTTCACATTGGTCTAAATGAGAGTTGATCACTGCTCCTAAAAGAAATGGACTGCATTTTAGTCCGAAGATTCCTCTGCAATGACGAAATTTTCTTATATCCTTTTTGTTCCGCGTTTTCCCACTACAGAAATCATCTTAGGAAATCACGATCACTTCTTTGAAGAGAAATTTGAAGAAAAGCTCTTCTAATATCTGAGATAATGCCTATTTTTCAATGTCTAAAATCAAGAAGCAATCTATGTATCAATTCAATTCAATTTTGACCTTTTTCTAGACAGTTGTTAAGTGACAGGAAATCCTTTTACTTGCATGAAGCGTCAAGTACAAGTCTTACTGCTGTTGTTCAGTTATCTTTGAAGACCGGTGTGTGGGAAAGATAATGATTGTTAACTCGTTCCTCTTCTTCTGGTACTACTGATTCAAGCCATTCTTCAAACACTGCACTTTTTTTTTTTTTTTTTTTTTTAATTTATCATTCAACATCGTAGAAATCAATCGTTTCTCAGCAACTTCACTGTTAAAGCTTCTTTCTCGTTGATCCAAGGTAAGCTGACTTCATATCATACACTTTTTCAGACTCTTGTGAAAGTGATCCCACACTGCTTCTTCTAACTCTGAATCAGTTTTATTTTTTTAGCATGTGCAATTCCCAGTGTTTCTAGCTTCTGCAAGTTTTCTATGTCACTGCTGTGAATCAACAATAACGTTATTGTTGACGACATGGGCAAGGAGCTTCTTTCTGAATGTAATCATTTAACTTTTGCATGACTGTTCACAGCAGTTAGCCCATTTTCAAATTTCTGAACTCTTCCAGTTAACAGTGCGCCTACAACGTCAACTCCAATAAGAAATTCTATTTTCAAATTCCTTCTTCCTACATGAGATGTATGGCAATTTTTCTGCCATACTAGTCCAGGCTGTAAACTGACTACTGGTCCACAAATCTTCGACTGTTCCAACAAGATTAGTTGTCTAGAAAAATCACGTTTAAGCTTCTAAAGTTCACTTCGTAGCGTTTGTTAATTTCTCTCTTCGTTGTTTTCCTCCAAAAAAGTGCGTAAATGTGCATGATTGAGATCCACTTTGCATGGCACTGTATGTCTACAGCAGTCTTCTTTAATATGTATGAACGTTGCGATCCTGTGTCGATAAGTGCCCTTACTATCTTCTGCTTTTTGTTTGCGTCGATATAAATTAATAGTGTTTGAAGAAACACTTCATCTGGTGTTCATAAGTGACACGTTTTCTGTTTTCTCATCTTTATTCTTTTCAACATCAGTGCTGTTTTGATTGGTGAGCAAATTCGGACACATGACACTTCACTGTCTTTTCGAGCCTATGAGATATTGTACATTTGTTTTGCATTGCTTGGACCTGTGTCCAATTTTGAGGCAGAAGAAGCAACCCCTCTTCTGCTTAATTCATCATTCTTTTGAATCAGAGCAATCTCGACCTTCATGATTTTTCTCTCAAAATATGCAAGAATTCTTTTTGATATGATTGGTTGCTCTTTTATGGCCTGAGAATAAATCATTCGCTGTAGGCACGAAATGTACACCCTGGTACCTTTTAGCTTTTCTACTTTTCTTTCTTTGCACCTGAATCAATCAATTTAAATTCAGCTTTCGGCAAAGAAATTCTGTGCTTTCCTTCCACTTCATTCTTTAAAAACAACAATAATTATTTCAATTTCTGCTGTAATTATTGATTTCTGCTGTAATTATTGATTGAGAATTTTCTGCTGTAATTATTGATGCATGATTTCTAAGCTCAACTCGTAAAATTTCCTTGGGTATGCAGGATTCAACGAGTGGAAACAGCACGGCAGCGTGTCATTCCTATTGACTCCAGCGAACGTAAATACGACTCTAACTTATCATACAATTCTGATATACTGCATTTTCCCTGTTGTTCAGTAATATTTTTAAAAAATCAGATCTAGTAATTCCCAAATATAGAATTACACCAACAATTCTTTCCGACGAACTTGTTTCTTAAGCTTTCTATAACATTTTGATAATTTTCGGCAGTTGCAGGGAAGCCGTTCGGAATATCACGTGGTCTTGTCCCGGGTGTGGTCGCTTGAACGAGATAATGCATCTTGCCCTCGTTTTGAATTTCCTGCTTCTCATGTATTCGCCGAAATCGTTCCCAAAACGGTAACCAATCTGTAATGTCGCCACCGAATTGTTTTAACTCTGTTTTGGGTAATTTCAGTTTTCGTTTATTCAATTTGGCAGCACACTGCCAATGGATTGCGTCATTTGGCGATTGAAAAATAATTCCGTTTTCCAATCGTATTAAATCTAACTTTTCTTTGTGCTCTTCAGCTTTTTACCCATTCACTTTCAAACTGATCATTTGAAGAAAATTTTGAATTTTATATTTGAGTATCAAATGAACTAAGTTCAACAGATAAACGTTTTAAAGTAACAAGTTTCGTTTTCACAGATTTTTCATTTGGAGTTTCTTTTCTAATTCCTGCAAAATCGCATTAATCGTTTTCGTAAAAGACGTTCTGACAGGTTTTCGTTTCTCAATTAACGATTCCATTTCAATAAAAATAAATTCAATAAAACCACTAATATTTTGACCTTGACTTCTTTTACCGATCACGCCCGTTGTCAGCAATTGTTCGAGATTTGCAAGAACTAACCGTTCTCCTTTCTCCTAATAAACTTAAAATAATTTTATGTCTAATATTCAGAAGCATCATGCTTATTTTCAAAATTCCTAGAGCAACAATAAGCTAGAACAAAGAACAGAATATTGCCATTCTTGCAATGTCAAACTATGAATGAAAGATAATAAATGAGGCTTGGTTCTAACAGAAGGTATAAAAAGTGTGAAGAAAAGTACGTATTTCTAAAAAAGAAAAATACGTAAAAATTTGCTTTTTGTCTCTGCTTGTGTTAAAAAATATTTTTCATATCTGCATTGCTCTTATAACAATTTTCTATTCATTTGTTTGAAATTTTAACATGTTTTGTAATGATGTTACTTCTTTCTATTAGTAGGTTCAAATTGCCATAGTAAATATCCTCACATTATACATAAAACATATATTTTATTGCATCATTTAAAATTTGTGAAGCAAAAACAAGCACAGTGAAAGCTTGACTCTCCAATAATCTCAAAATGCCAAATGCCGGATAAGTAAAAATTAAATGCTCAATTATGAGCATTAAAAAAATGTAATTAATGTTAGGAAAGCGAAATGAATGGAAGAAGAATTTCTGGGCTAGAACTAGAAACACGGTCATCTTATTTATTATCAGCTTGAATATCAAGAGCCTCTATTTAACATTACATAGGACAGGGCTTAATTTCTAAAATTAGAAGTGTCGGAGCCCTATGGAAGACTGTCAGCAAAGATGAATAAGAGTAAATAAATAAATAAAATGACTATAATTTTAAAATTAAATAGTTAATTATTTTATCAAATTAATTAATAGCTGTTTAATTAATGTTTATAAATTGTTATTTAATGAATAATTATTATAAAATTTATTAATTCTAATTTAATCGATAATTATTAGATAATTAATTATTGGAATAATTAAAAATTAAAGTAATTAAATAAAATGTAAAGAGATAAAATTTAATAAGTGATTTTTAATATAATTTTATTGTTAAAATAAAATTTTCAAGATAATTTCTACTGAAATTTTTATTCAATTACATAAAAGAAGTGCCGCAGCCTTCTTATTCAGGGCTCAGGTGCACTCCGGCTGAATTATGATTTATTACAACTAAGAAACACCGGACCCAGGATCTGGTGGTCTCCGGCCCAATTTAAGCTGTGATCGTATGGGGAAAATAGTTGTTGTATCATCACAAAAATGAAGTATATAGTCAAAAATCTTTAATCCGGACTCGTCGGGACTTCGGCGATTCCGGATTATAGATCATCAATTTAAATCTGGTAAGATGGCATGCAGGAATTATAAAATTAAAAATATGAAACCGTAATTTATAAAATAAAGAACAATTATGATCTAAAGGGTATCAAAATTTACAAAAAAAAAGGCTTAATATTTATTTGTTTACTTTATTAAACATTTTTTTCAATGCACGCATGCGTAAAGCATACATTACGCATAGTCGAAATTAGAAAAATGCAACCAGAAAACTATTTCATGTATATTCCTGATATTTATAATGATGAGGAATTTGATTTAAATCATATCAAAGACGGAGTACATTTAGTAAAGAATTAAAGGAGATGAAATACTACATTTAGTAAAGAATTATAAGCTGAATAAAATAAAAACATCTGCCCTGAAGATAAGGATAGTGCTGACAGATCAACTTCCAGTTCATTATGGGCCGCGATGTCCCGCCTGTCCCCGCATAGCAGCGTGAAATTGATAAACAGATTTCGGAATGGTTAAAGAAACAAAGGATATGCCTTTATCCATTTTTTGCAGCAATTCCACTTTTTGTTTGATGGACATCAAAACATGCTTTCGCTTTGTAGATCCTTTGGCAGCTCCAGAATCGGAAATTCTTTTTGACATAATCGAAAGTTCAAGCTTACTTTTATAAAATTGCTCTAATAGTCTGCAAGAAATAATAAGCTGGATCCAATTAGAAGGTTAAGGAACAACGCTGTCTGCAACATTAACTGAAATAGATAATTAGATAATTTTAGATTAGCTTATACCGTCCATTATATATTAAAAGCGCATGTGTAAACGTATTATGCGCATGCGTAAAGGTATGATGCGCATGCGTGAACGCATATGCGCATGCGATGTGTTTACACATGTGCAAAAAGTTTGTAGCTTTGATGTCCGGATTATAGATCATTCTGGATTATGGACATCTGGAATAAAGACTTCTGACCGTATGTAATGTATAACTGATAAAAATTCAGATAATGCTAAAAATAGGGTAAAACAGAATGAGAGTGTAAAGATATAAGTGGGTGGAAACAAAAAATGAGGGGAATCTTGGTGAGAGGGGAACATTGTCTTTGACCGTGGTTCTCTGCTGATACAATTATTTATAGCCATCAAGCAGATGTGTGTCAGGGGTAAAATGAGTTCTGAATCTGACTCCTATGGTTGAATGTAAAGTTGCTGGTTCAGCTTTTCGCCCCCCCCCTGTATTTGGTTACATTAGCGGATACTGTGATAAGACGATGTATGGGACGTGCTTGAGCAGTTTATCTCAGTATTTCACTCTTATTGTACTCGCTGTCACTGAACGCACATTTAAGAATATAAATTTTTCTTTGTATGAGGGTAACTAACTGTAACCATCGATAACAATACACTAGATAAGATGGCATGGCGAGAATTTTACGCATTCCTAAACAAGCTTCCCCAAATTTATTGCCCTTCTTAAAGGGAGAGGCTTCCGCATGTGAGTGAGGGGGCTTTACTTGAACGTGTCATGTTCTCATGAGTTCATATTTCTAGGGAAATAGAGTATTGCAAGATCTGCTTATTGTTAAAATAAAACGTTAGGAATTCTAATTTTTCCCCCTTGAAATTGTGGTTCTGTTTTATAAAAAGAAGTACTGGAGCTAAGCTTATGTAGGGTTCCGGTGCGCTCCAGCTAGAATTGTATTTTATCTTAAAAATTGAGAAGTACTGGAGCAATTTAAGCATGGCCATACGATTTTTTTAAAAAGAACCCATTTCAAACATAGAACACTCATTTCACAAGATATCATTACTTTCATAGGCCTCTAACATATGAAAGTGCAACATATTATCCGATTATGAAATCCTGTTGACCACAAAAGCTGGCAGAATTCCCAAACTTTCTGCCAATCATTCTGGCAAAAGTTTAAAAGAAATTATTGCTCTTTATTTACTTGGATAATCAAGAGATTCAAGTTAAAAACATAATTTATAAAAAAAAAAAACTTAAATTGCTTGTCATAATTTTTAACATTGACTTGCCAGTGCATATCTCTTTTCATATAAAATCCTGTATCATGCCCATTAGCACACACTCTTTTTGAAGCTGTGATCCCATAATTTTGTAAATACACCACTGCATGCTTTTATGTTTAGGGATGATCCTAAATTTTGTTATTTTTTCAGAACTCTAGAATAAAACAGATAAAATTCTGTTAAATTATATCTGCCTTCAAAATTTCACTCGTTTCAGGAAATAATTTATCAAAATATATAGCATATTTTATTTTCCGATGGTAAAGTTCTTCCATACTATAAAATATTTTCTTATCTATTGTGTAACAATACATTGAATGTTATTTTGATAGGTAAACCAGTCATTATACAAACAACTTCAGTTGAGACAGTCTGGAAGAGTCTGATGATCATGAGCATACAGCTTCTTTGCAGCATGTCTAATTACTATTCTTAGTAACTTTGTCACCCTGCAGCTCAACACTCCGGCTGCATACATGATTATTAGGATGATGATATTGTTGAAGATAATTATCAGCCTTATGCTTTTATTGACCATCAAAATCAATCAATTTGTAAAATTGAACTAAAAATAAAATGGAAGGTATAATTTAATATTGCATGGATTAAAACTCATGTTGGATTTTATGGCAGTAAGAGAGTCAATGCACTGGCCAAGGAGACTGCACGTGGGGATAGATGTTTAATGAATTATATTTCAGGCTCAGAAAGAAATTATCAAAGAACAAGTACAATACTGAGAGCCATCTAAGAAAATTAAAAATTATTTGATACTCATACTAGTTTTCAAGAGCATGAAAATATATAATGATGTTATTTAAACTAAATTATTACTGGTCATGAGTGATTCCCAGAATCTTTAAATAGATTTCAACTCCAAGGTTCTAATCTATATGAAGAGTGATTGTTGCAGACAGTGCGCATTTTGTTGAATCATGTCTCTTAATGTAAAGCACAAGGGATTTATGCCAGTTTGTAAGAAAATGCAATTTCAAAATTTTATAAAAAAAAGCTGTTGCTTTTTTACAAGAAATGTTGGAAAAATTAAGAATAATAGAGGTATAGTCAGGACTGAAGTATGAGTGGAAAATTTTGTTTCATCATTTTAATCTTATATTAGTTATTTTCAGTTCACACTATTTATTGATTTCTGTGTATGTGTTTAGTTCTGACAGGGAAAGAAGTTATTCCTTTAGATCCATATTATCTTATTTTTTTTGGTTATTTTATTGTTAAGCTTTTGTTTTGTTATTCACTTTATCCATCCTAGTTTTTATGAGATTTTAAAATTTTTAAGCTAATTAAAGAGATATTTTATATCCTTTTAAAATTTCTATAATACTTATAAAAAACTTGGTCAGTCTTCATTTCTTGTTGCAAGGCTTGTCCCAATATGACCTTATGACTAAACATTGATTTGGCTAGTTAGTTGGGTTGGAGCCTCAACCTTAAATCAAATCAAATCTTTCTACACAAAAACTAAACTGGCTTTTTGAGAATTAATTGAATTTACATGGAGTTAAGGTGAAGATCTTATTGATTGCTGCCAGTTAGTTGAATGCCAGGTATTCAGGCTTTTACTGTGTCATAACTCTGAATATTTCATTCACTTTTGTGAATGGAAAAACTATTCACAGGCTGCATATTAAATGTGATTAATAATTAAGGAATGTTTTTATGCTGTTCTGTCACCATATTTTTTGCAGTGAATAATTTAAAATAATTTAGGCAATAATCTGTTGGTAATCATGAAAAAGTTTTTTAACAAGTGAATAGCCGATCTCAAGCATACATTTTATGTATTGCTTTTCTACCACTAAATGAGCTGCAAACTTGAAAAAGCAGTGGATATTTCTTTAATTTTCTAATGCCATATTGTAGTTTTTATGTAAAGTTGCAGTATTGTATAAGTATGCATTGTCTAATCATGTTTGTGTGAGTATTTATATATTTATTACTTTAACTAGTTTTGAGTATGTTTTAAAGTACTTATTAAATGTTGCTTCCTCTGCATAATTTTTGACTTTATCTATTCTTTATAAAATCAAATTATGTTTACTTTATATAGGCTTTGCCATATGGTGACAAAACAGAAGTTGGAGATAAAGGTGTTACACTCAGTGGAGGACAGAAAGCTAGAATATCATTAGCTAGAGCTGTTTATCAGGTACTAAATCATTAATAAAAAAGTTATGTAATGTATTCTGTGTTGCTTTATTGTATTGAAATCAAGTAAAAATAGAACTTTAATATTTAAGATCTAGATAATAGATGTAATTTTATCATTGTTATTAATACGAAAAATCATCCAATTAAAAGCAAAGTTACCCAACTTTATAATGCTGAAGGAGCTTTAGTAGATATCCAAGTAACTTTGTTAATGGTCCAAGTTCTACCATTTTCATTCATTGCACAGATAATCCTGGAAGTAATCTGGAGGTAACTCTTAGAAGCTTAGAGCTGTACCAGGTGTGAAAATTTGTAAATTTCTATACCAGTTATTACAGACATTAAAATATGTAAGCATAAATAAAAGTAAACAAAATTCAAACATATTAAAAAACACGTTTGAACCGGATTATAATTTGTTATTGCAATTATTATTAGTACTTGTTTATTAGGCAGCAATGTGCACCATGTCAACATAGTTGCTGCATTTTTCTTTCTTTATTTACAAATTCTCGCATTTTAGAATTTCAGCCGTTAACTATCGATAAATACAAAAAATACTTGAAATTGATATCTTAATCAAGCATTTTAGACTTATTGCATATAACAGACTAAAATGTTCTATAACTCTTTTTTTCTCTCTGAGGGTAAAGGGAAGAAATTTTTTTAAGCAATTCTAAATTGACATTAATTTCAGATTATTATATTTGAACATCATGTTTTTGCATGTAATGTACCATATTTGCTCTTGATCTATTTATAGTAATATAATCTAAGCGTGACATGCAAAGAGAAATAATGTGATAATATTTAAATAATATGATACATATTATTTAAATTAATTTTCACGTATATTTAATTATTTTATTTTCTCTACTTTAGTATTTTTTTGAATGTTTTTATAAACAAATCTAGAAAAAAGTAAACTATCTGATATCAGTTTGAATTTTTTTCATATTTTGAATTAGCAAAAGTTTTAAACACATCTGCCAGGAATCAAACAGAGAGAATTTGGTACTTTTGCAGCAGCAATTGAAAGGAATAACCTGAAACCTATTCAAGCTGAGAACATTTCTTTTTTAAATGAAATAGAACCAAGCGGAGTTAAATGTAAATATGTAGCTTAATGTTATTAGCAATATAAATATGCAATACTAGTGATGTGTAAGAAGTAGAATCATTAAATGTTAAAAGTGCCAAATATTTATTTACTGCACCCATAATAACATTATCAGTTGCTCAGTTGCTTTTTTTCCAAACTACAATTTCAGCGGAAGTGATTGTTAAGAAACTGAAAGTTAATAAGATTTCAAGAAAATATATTGTAACTATTTAAAATAAAATATTTCCATGTAATACTAAAATTTTTTTGACTGAAAAATATTTACATTGCCAAAATAATAATTAATAATAAATTTAGAATATAATAGATAGGTAAATGGAAGGGCAGAATCTTACAGGTGACAGCAGGTCCGGACAGCTGGACAGCTTACATAGACTAATCGGGTATCGTCTGGATCCCGCAACTATCTGAAGCTGCACTCCGAAAACAATACGAGGGCAAAGTACATGGGCCCTACAAGGGCAAAATATAGATTTTTCTGCATGTGGAATTAAAAATTTTCCTGGCTACATTGCATGTTAGCACATTGCTACACATACTTGCTACACTATACATTTCATAATATGCATTGCTTTGATCATTGCATTGTACTTAAGGCACATTTACAACTCTATGCTACACTCAATACACTATATATTCTTTGCAACATATTACGCTGAACATTATTCTTGACAATTCAACATAGATTCTGAAAATGTAATTGATAAAATAGGACATAACTTGATTATATAGTGCATAACTTATTTATATAAGACAGGCTTAAATAAATAACTTAATACAACAGATAAATAAATTAAGAGCTCTTAAATAAAGAGCAAAATTGCACATTACAAACAAATTACATATTTGCACACAGAAATACATATTGTTTACTTTGTGCTGTACTTACAATATACAAAATACAGTTTTAAGAACACAGTACAGCCCATATTACTTTTGATTAAATAACAGTATGTTATAAGTTCACTGTGGCATAAATTTTGCTGTATTTCTAAAACACACCAAAAATAACTTTGTAATTAAACATTCTACTTGTCACATTGAACGTTAACACACTGCTATATATAAAACATTCAATACACTAACATTTTTATAATACGTATTACATTTAACACTGCACTATATTTAGAACACCTTACAAAACTCATTTCTACACTTAATGCACTGTGGGTATTGGCTACGTATTACATTGAACATTAGTCTTGATTAAATAACATAGGCACTGGTATATACAACATAATTCTTAATACAAAAAGCTTTAAAAAAACTGTTAGAAATACACCTATAGGGAGAAAAAATTACAGAATGCAAAAGCATGCAATCATTACTGCTGTGAATATCACATGCAAAGTACAGGTGTCTTGTTTGGCAACCCACAGCATTTTATACATGAAGCATAATGCATTCCATACAGAGGAATATGCATAACTGCTTTGCTCAATATCTTTCATCACGTTAACTCTACATGTGCTAGATACATTAAATACTGTATTTGCCATGCACTATACATTTCATAATATGCACGTTAACACACTGCTATATATAAATCACCCAAGACACTAAAATTTACAGAATGCAATAATATTTGCATACATATAACTACTATAATATTTAAATTTTGTGCTCTTGAATACAATGCTTCCTGCAGCTCAAAGCATAGCGGCAGAATCTTACAGTTAGGAGAGCAGAATGAAAGTTTGACAACTTGTATGTTTAGAAAGTCAGCCACAGGAAGATCCTAGAGTGATATATGACACGGACCTTCTAGTGGAAAAAAAAAGGAGGCAAGCTGAAATTGGTTTGAAGGAGAATAGTGAAAAAGAAAAAGAAAGCTAGATAGCAAGGCTGGAGATAAATCTTTGTTGTAAAGTGTTAGCAAGCAATGTAAATTATTTTAATTATGAGATTCTAGACAAAAAAGTTAGATCTTAAACTAAATTCTGACTAGCATCTAAATTATCATTTAAATAAGAAGGGAATTATCATAATGTAGAACATGTGAAAATGTAAGGTTTCAAAAGCACGACTTTTTTTGTTTTATTATTATGATTATATTTCCAAAATTAAACGGGTAGAATATATTGGGTCATCTGAAATATTCTGTAGTTTTTTAGAATGCAATATGTTTTTTTTCTAATTATTTTGTTATTGTTGATAAGGAGAGATCTTGATCAAAACGGATGTTTCTGCTAGCATTGCATTATACTAGCCTGTGATGTGATATTTTATTTTTTCTTCAGTATGATGCTAAGTATAAAAAACTCAAAACTTCATTTTTATCATATGCTGTTTTATTTTAAAATAGCAAAAACAAATCTAGTAAGACTGCTCAATTTTGTGCTGTACGTGCTGTTTCTGATGGCCCTGTGTGAAGGCAGTTGGAGAGGCTGAAGCGGAGAACTTTCAGCTTCTTACACTTATGCCTGTTCTGGATGACCATCTTTTATATAGGAGGGTCTATCAAATGAATCTGTCGCAGAAAAGCCATGTTATACAAGTCAAGATATATTCAGAGAAACTAACTATACCAAAAAATACACTATGTGATAATTAGAAGAAGGTAAATAAGCCACATGATGTATAATGCTCTGCTCTATGCTTTAACAGAGCAGAATATGCTCGCTCAAGTTTTGACCTGTGATTCTGCTGTCTGAAAAGAAATAAAGAATCTCCTTTTTTGAAACTGCTCATTACAGGAGATGAAAAGTGGATACTGGGGATAGTATTGAATTCATGGGATAAAGCCAAAAGAACCTCCTTTAGTAACATTGAGAGGGTGCTGCATCTCAAAATGTAATGCTTTGTCTATGGTGGGATTACAAAAGGACTGTACACTATAAATGATTGCCATTGAATCAAAATGTAATGCTTTGTGTATGGTGGGATTACAAAAGGATTGTACACTATAAATTGTTGCCATCGAATCAAACAATAAATTTCAAAAAATATTTTTTTTCCAAATGGCTGTTTTAAAAGCAGAAATTGAGGCAAAGGTCCCAGAGCTGAATAACTGAAAAGTAGTCTTCCATCATGACAGTACTCGGTTACACATTTTGATAACTGTTAGACAAAGACTATTTGAGTGTGGATGAGATTTTTCATGTTGCTCATGTTCACCAGAAGATCCTCGAATTTTCATTTCTTCAGGTCACTTCAAAATTTTCTAAATGGCTTCACTTCTTCGGACATTATCAAACAGCATCTCGATAAATTTTTTGCAAAGAAACTTAATGACTTTTTAAAAAATCTGATGTGGGTGCCACATGACTTCCTTGTACAGCCTATTAAATTATACACGGTTTTTGCTGCACTTCATTTAAACTCATTTCCTGGAAGTTTTTGAACTAACTGATCTCTGAAGGGAAATTGAAAATGGCATAAAAAATTGCAAATTTTGAAAATAAATATCCCTGTCATTTTTTGTCGTATGAGAGATAAACTTCGTACAATTTTATTCTTTTCATAACAAGTGCAAGCGTTTTTCACATATAAGTATAGAAACCAGAAGACGGCATTTAAAGTTAGATTTCGATATTTGCCGAAAATTATTATTATTTTTTTTAAATTTGGAATTGCCAAAACATGAATATTTTTATCCCTTAAAACACTTCTGTAACTGGAAGTATATGTCCACAACTAATGATGGCGAAATTAAGACCAGTTAAGGACTTCTAAGACGGAAAAGGGGTGGGTGATTATATGTATAGTCCCATATACAAAATTTCAATGTTCTACGGCTAATCGCTTTTGAATTATGTGAGATAAATGCATACATACATATGTACAGATCCCTTTGGAATCTACATATTTTAAATCCATTCTAAAACCTGTTTTGGAAAAAAGAGTCCTTTATTTTCTCCATGTGTACAAACGTCATGCAAAAAAAAAAAAAATTCTCCGAATGGATTCGGTAATGATCAAAATGGATATTTCCTTTGAAATATGATACCCGCAATTTTTCGCAATTACAGTGCTTCCTTTCTTCGTACAAAGAAATAAAAGGAATTTTCCAGCTTCTGAAAAGAGCAAAAAGTCAGAACAATATGATTTTGGTGATTCAGTGAAATTTCTTGAAGCTTTTTTATTACCTCATTAGTATTTATCATTAAAAACTCATGAATTTTTTGGATGATCCAATACATTGAAAAAAAAATATATTTGTTTTTAATTTAAAATTAAATATTATTTGATTGCAGGATTTTGACATTTATCTGTTAGATGATCCATTTTCATCAGTTGATGTCCATGTTGCTGAACATATATTTTCTAACTGTATTATGGGGATGCTGAAAAATAAATCTTGTATTCTGTGCACTCATAAAATGCAATTTTCTGAAAAGGCTGACCATTTAATCATTCTGTCAAATGGAAAAGTTGTAAGCCAGGGTAAGCTGTAGAATGAAATTTATAAATCTCCTTATTCATATGACTTATATGTACATTAGACTTCCTTTTATATTTTCTCACTTTAACTAACTATATTTTTTATTCAAAAATTGTTTTTAAGATAATCATACTTTTGTTGCTGATTTAAGAAAAAGTACAGTACATTCTATTCAAAAACTGGTGTGTTTCAATTTATACTTCTTATGGTCTTTAGTTTTACAGTTTTCATTATCCATCTCATTTTCTGCCTATTTACCCAAAACTGTTTGTGGATCTATTATCAGGTAAGTTATGCTAGTAACATTTAGGATTCATAATTTCCATGAAAAGTAGTACAGTTTTTTGGTTTTTACCAGCCTGCTGGTAATTTCTTTTATTTCACTTTAAGTCAATCAAGATGTCAACTAAAAGATAAAAAGGTACTGATGTACTACTAATAAATATAAACATAAATTATTATTTATAATTAAAAAATAATCGATTTACTAAAAAATCAAATAAAAGAATGTTTCTCAAGACCTTCTGCAAGTACTATCACTGATTAAATATAAACTAAAGAAATAACATGAAAAAGGAAGAAAAAATAGTTTAATTCTTATTTATTTATATATTTTGGCAATAAAAAGCTAGAAATATTTAAATTTATAGAACCTTGTACAGAAACAAGAATAATAGTATTCTTTCTTCTTTTTATACTTTGTTTTTTATGTGAGAGCAGGATATATATTGAGTGAACTCGTAGGCTTTAAGGTTGGTTCTATATTTCCTGGTATCCATAAATTAGATTTTTTCTTAAATCATTTTCTGTCACTTAGGAATGGCACATTTGTAAGATTATCAGATTTAAATACAGTCAGTACTTTACTGGGAGAGTAAAGTTAATTAAAAAGTTTTGGAATTTATGAGCACAGTTTGTGTTCATGGTCATCTGTTGTCTTTTGGTTTGTAGTTACATTGAATATATTTCTTTGCCTAATGTCTGTCCTCCATTTTTTTATTATTATTATTTTCTCTCTTTCTCCCTTCCCCTATGCTAATTAGCAATTAGAAGCTTCAATAAACAGGAATGCAGCATTAAAAGTAGTGAAACATAATAACTATGCAAAAGCTGCAAATTAGTTGCTATATATATATATATATTAGAAATTTATTTATTTAAAATAGTTATAAACTTTTATTTTTTAAAACTTATATATATGTAAAACATAGTTACGTATTTTGTTTAAATTTGAGCATAGGCGCATTTTTCTTTTCTGACACCAGTTGTTATGTTATTTTCTTCTTTCACTTTCGTACAGGGTTCGTGTGGATTTGGAGTGAATAATGACGACACTTGATGAAGTATCGAAACACACTTTATTGGCCGATATTAATCAGGACATCTCCAAAACACGTTTTTACAGTCGTCGAACTGTTATAAACACGCTGACACGTTCAGCGACACAGCCTTCACACTGTCAGCCAATAATGGTGGAGACAACTTCACTGCAAAGCACCAGAGTACAGCTGCCAACTCTTGCTTGGTCGTTCTCAGAACTCCACGTACTCTCGAGACTCTCCATGCTACAACTCGTGATGCACTCTATGATACACAAAAGTATAGCTCTCGACTCAGCACAGTCTAAGACAAAACTCGACGATGCACTAATTTGCGATACACTAAAAAACTCTCTCGATGCAATCGATGACCAACTCAGCACTAGACTTCGAGACACTCTCTCAATGACTGACTATCAGCTCGCTAGATGAGGCACACACATGCTAACTGACTGCAGACCAGCAGGGTTTATATATCTTTCAGCTTGTGTTCGAAAACATTCTGGGCTAAACCGGTAAGAATTCGTTCCAGAAGGTTCTCCATCTGTCCATGGCATATCGCCAATTTTCTCGCCAAATGGATGATTTCTCACCAAATGTGGCAACCCTGTCTTCCCTTGCCATTTTATGGCAACCCTAAAACTGTTTTGTGGTCAAGCCATCTTACCGCACCTGGACATTTCGTAACAGTATTTTGTTTAAATTTGATTTAGAACTTTTAAATGTATTATGTATCATTTTCAGTCCCATTGAAGTTAGTTTATTGGAAGTTTGCTGTGTCTTTGTATTTTAATGAAATCTCTTAAGATTAGGCTTTAAATTAAAACTTTTGTTCATTATTTACAAATGTAAGTAAGTGTTTGTTTCAATGTATTAAGAAACTTTATCACCAGTTGTCATGGTTATTATCAATATAAGACAAGCAATATTTGCAGATTTTCACTCACTTTACTAAAATACAGCATTTCACTAAAATTGTTTGTTAATCGAAAATGTGATAAGCTAAGGAACTAAATAGTATTTCTAATTTACACTGGTCATCAAAATTAAAGGATAATGACAGAAATAAAACATAACTGATACTTAATGAAAAATTATCAATAGAAATTTATAAAAACCATTAGTTAACACAAATTACAATATTTGGTAGTTGATTATTCTCAAAATATTGAAATTAGAACCAAATTTATAAAAATTGGGAAAGGAGGAAAAAGGAAGTCACTTCTTTTGGAGAAAAGTTTTCTTTAATATGGTATATGGTCACCTTGGGGACAGATTAGTGTACCTCACATCTTGTGTCATAGACTTTACAAAAGTGTTGCTTAGATCTTGTGAAACTGCATGCCACTTTTATAAAAGTGCACTTTTCAGTTCCTGGAGGGTCTGGAGAGGACTTTGTCATTGCTGAAATTCAGTGTCCTAGGGCATCCCATACATGCTGTATCATGTTCAAGTCAAGTGAATAAGGTGGCCAATCCAATTGAGTGACATCTTTTTGCAAGTACTGTGACACCACATATGCTGAATGAGGCTGAACATTGGCATCCATTAGCAAAAACTCTGGGCCAACAGTACTCATAAACAATCTAATTTGCAGTTCCAGTACCTCATCCATATATCTCTGAGCATTTACAAAACTTCCTTGAAAGATGTACAGCTCGATGCAGCCACTTGTCATTGACTCCTCCCCAAATCGTTAAACCGTGGTCACAGAAATGAAATATTCCATGGACACAAGGGAGAACAAGTTACATGTTCCTTCCTGTCTCCAGTTCAAAACATATTTAGAATCACTGTTCAGACTATATCTGGACTCATCAATAAACAATACTCTAGTCGTATCATCTTGGCTGCATTGAGTATAATGATTGAACCAGTTTAATTGAGTGTCTCTGGAAGCTGGAGTGAGTGGACAAAAACCATCGGTTTTCTTACATACATACTCAAACCTAATTAAGCCTTCATGCAGGAATAAAATGGCTATTTCAAGTTCCTTTTTAGCAACCTGAAGGTCTTAAACCAAATCTCTTGTAGTCACTTTGCATTACATTGAAATAAACATTTAATAATGTAAATAAATAATTATTGATTTTTTTGGTAAATTTTGATTCCCTTAAGATCATAAATGCTTCATCATTTCATATTTTTAATTAAAAAAATACTACATGTCATCTTACTAGATTTAAACTGATGGTCCAAAAAAATTTCAAATCTGGTTTGGTTGTTTAATTATGGCAAAGCACATTAGGGCTCTTGTAGTCACTTTGCATTACATTGAAATAAAAGTTTAATAATGTAAACAAATAATTATTGATTTTTTTGGTAAATTTTGATTTCCTTAAGATAATAAATGCTTCATCATTTCATATTTTTAATTAAAAAAATACTACATGTCATCTTACTAGATTTAAACTGATGGTTCAAAAAAATTTCAAATCTGGTTTGGTTTGTTTAATTATGGAAAAACACACTAGGGCTATCTGCTTAAGGGAAGAGGTGCCTTCGTGGAGGACTTTCTAAGATTTTCAAATCTGAAACACCGAAGTTGTGATGAGTCCAGATCTTGGACTTTGTACTGTATGTGTTATAAATCTAAGTCTGTGTATAGGATAAGTAGTTAAAACAAGCATAACTCTTAATCACATTTTTTAACATATTGTGTGTATTTTTAACCTTAATACGTAAGTGAAACGCATTGTATTAATATCATTATAGTGTGTTACTGAATGAGCTATAAATACCAATTGATTTACACAACTCCTTTCTCATTTTAATGATGTTTACTTAGGTTGATTACTTATTTGTTACATTTTAAAAAATGAAAGTATGATATAAAATTGTATAATATTTGGAAGGTATGGAACGTTATTGTGCGTGTTTCAAATAAATGTGCGGTTAATTTTTTGACCTTATTGTTCTAAATTTCTAATCTTGGTGCTAGGTTTTTCTATTTCATGGAGTGTTTGTTATGTTTATCACACCCAACTGCATATCATTTTGATAGCTACGATCATTCCGAAAATCTGCATATACTTTTATCTTAAAATGGAAAAAGACAAGGTAAATTACTGATTTGCTCAGTTGATATTGTTGAGTTGTTTCTGTGAATGTAAAATTTGAGTAAATATTTCTTAAAATATTTCTGGGTGTTGCAGTTATTTTAAAGATTCATAATTTAGCATTAAAGTTTAGTAACTGAAATTTTATTATTAGAAAAAATATATAATTGATGTTGAGATTGAATTTTCTCTTAAAGTAATAAAGTATTTGTTTTTAATAGTTGTTAGAAAGAAATTATGTGCACTGTTGATGCACCTATAATTTACCTGCTTACTTCATGAAAAAAATTTTGTGAAATTGTATAATCTCTCAGAATATAATTTATAATTGTAAAAATAAGTTAATGGATCTCAGAATTAAGTGATTAAATCTAGACATTTTTTAAAAACTATTTGGCTTTGGCTTAAAATATAAATATGTACATAGTGTAGTAACTACACTGAAATATAATATAGGGTTGATCAAATTTTCACATGCAAAGTCTTTAACTAGTTTTTATACATTGTGAATTATACCTAATAAAATATAATCCAAAATTTCTGATTATAGACTTTCATTCATTGGAATAAGAGATTAAATTTTGTTCACAAATGATCAACTAGAAGTGATATTTTACTTAAAGCTTAATGTTCTGTTTAAAACATGGAATTGACAGCAGGCCATGTGTTGGCTGCATTATTTTTTATTTTTTATTTTTTTTATTTATGGGTTAATGAAATAATTTCTGTTTGATGGGGTTCTAATTACATATATCAGGTCTATAATGAGATAATTTAAAGACTGTTACTGAGCTATGCATTTAATCAGATATTTAAATAGAAGAGAAACAAGTCAATATAAAATTTTAATTAAGGAAAACTTAGTTTCCCATAAATTTTTAAGCAAAATTCTCTCAATTTTTAGGGCTATCAGAACACAGAACCCTCTTCTTCAGCAACAAAATGACAATATAAAGAGGGCTGCATTAGATTTTGATAATTTACATAGCAGATAGTTGACGTACGCCCCCCCCCAAATTTTTTTTTTTTTTTTTTTTTATTCGTTAGTAGAACAGTTGCCTTAATATCACTGGTTGTTTCAATCAAGCTAAAGCAAAATTATCAGGTTTCCTTATTCTGAAACAGAAGTGTTTTATTAACACTTATGGGTTGAGAGCAGTTCTCCTTTTTCTGCCATTCCAAGTTATTCCAAGACATCTTTCTTTGATTAGTTAGTTCATCAGGGTCAAACCATTGAATATTGGTAATACATCTTGAATTTTGTGAATAAGCTAACTGCATAAAATTTCTAGTTTCTACTCTTTAAGTAGATAAGACTACTCAACTCGAGTAGTTTGCCTATTATTCCATGTTTACCAATTGAACACTTGAACACTTGGTTGCATGAATGTTTCACTGTCTTTCATGTGTTACATGAATATAAAGCAATTTCCTTTAGATTGTCTTTATGATGTCATACCTTCTAAAAGATATGGCTCTATTATTAAGTTGTAACAATATTAAATTGAATATTAAGTTGTAACAATAACTGAACTAAAACAAAAAGAGTGTGATTTGTAAATTTAATTTTGGTTTACTACTTTTTATTGTTACAGTCAAAAAACGTTAATTCGGACACCCATAATCCGGACTTCAAAGCTACAAACTTTCTGCGCATGCGTCCCGTTGACGCATGCGCGTAAGACCTTTACGGCTGCGAATTTGCAGGCGCAAAATACGTTAACGAATGTGTGTTTAATGTATAACGGACGGTATAAGCTAAGCTAAATTTATCTAAATCAGTTAATGTTGCAGATTGCGTTGTTGCTTAATCTTCGAATTGGATCCGGCTTATTATTTTTTGCAGACTGTTAGAGCAATTTTATAAAAGTAAGCTTGAACTTTCGATTATGTCAAATAGAATTTCCGATATATATTTACTAATATGTAAAGGATCTACAAAGCGAAAGTATGTTTCGAAGTCAATTAAACAAAAAGTGGAATTGCTGCAAAAAAGGGATAAAGGCATAATCCTTTGCTTATCTAACCATTCCGAAATCTGTTTATCAATTTTACGCTGCTCTGCGGCGG
The DNA here is from genome assembly GCF_044657685.1 of Stegodyphus dumicola. NCBI lineage: Eukaryota > Metazoa > Arthropoda > Arachnida > Araneae > Eresidae > Stegodyphus > Stegodyphus dumicola. The sequence goes on from NC_140777.1 coordinate 139,863,752, forward strand.
GAGGGAGAAACACCGCGGCGCACAATGAATTGGAAGTTGATCTGTCAGCACTATCCTTATCTTCAGGGCAGATGCTTTTATTTTATTTGGCTTATAATTCCTTACTAAATGTAGCATTTCATCTCGATGTACTCCGTCTTTAATATGATTTAAATCACATTCCTCGTCATTATAATTCGCTTCCGATAGCGAAGAAAGTGACACAGAGGTTATTGAAAACGAAAAAATTTCGATTGACAAATTAGTCGGTATTCTCGACACAGCAATTATAGGACTTGAACAGCGGAACTTTGTAACTGAACAAGAAATTATGTCCGTTTATAGAATTAAAGAGAAAGTATTATCACATAAAAAACGAATTAACTTAAACAACTTACATTAAAAGAAATGTTTAATAAAGTAAACAAATAAATATTAAGCTTTCTTTGTGTGTAAATTTTGATACCCTTTAGATCATAATTGTTCTTTATTTCATAAATTACGGTTTCATAATTTTAATTGTATAATTTCTGCATGCCATCTTACCAGATTTAAACTGAAGATCTATAATCCAGAAAAATCGATAATCCGGAATCGCCGAAGTCCCGACGAGTCCGGATTAACAACTTTTGACTGTATTAGACTTTCATTTTAGTATTCTGCTTTGTGTATGATATTTCTTGTAGATCTTAATTGAAGAAATTGTGGATATCATCTTGCCTTTGAAAATTGTTGCAAATAATATGTATGCTATTTTGTATGGCATAGCTTTCATATTGTATTTAATCTCAGTTTTCTTTATTATTTCAGTTTTACATTTTGGATATAATGATTTATCAGTCTATTATAATGGATAGCTAAAAACTTATGTCTATGATTAATTTTTAAATCTTTAAACTATTTGATTTTTAAACAATAATGATTTTTAATGTGTCAACTTATGTACAAAACTGTTTTTTAAAACAAAACATTTGCAAGGAATATAGCTAACATTTTTATTTTGTTAGAATATATGTATATAGAAAGCAATGTAGAAAAGTAATTAGCTCTTCCGCCTTATTGTCCATAAATTCCAATGTTTTGCAAATGGCAACTCAAAATACAGTCAAAAGTCGTTAATTCGGACACCCATAATCCGGAATGATCTATAATCCGGACCTCAAAGCTAAAAACTTTCTGCGCATGCGCCGCGTTGACACATGCGCATAGGCGTTTACGCGTGCGCGTAAGACCTTTACGACTGCGCATATGCGTGTGCGCAAGTGCAGAATACGTTTTCGCGTGCGCGTTTAATGTATAACGGACGGTATAAGCTAAAATTATCTAATTATCTATTTCAGTTAATGTTGATGATTGCGTTGTTCCTTAATCTTCGAACTGGATCCGGCTTATTACTTTTTTCAGTCTGTAAAAGCAATTTTATAAAAGTAAACTTGAACTTTCGATTATGTCAAATAGAATTTCCGATGCTGGAGCTCCCAAAGGATCAACAAAACGAAAGTACGTTTCGATGTCCATCAAACAAAAAGTGGAATTGCTGCAAAAAATGGATAAAGACATGAAGAAGGTGACAGAGAGGTTAGTGAAAACGAAAAAATTTCGATTGACAAGTTAGTCGGTATTCTCGGCACAGCAATTACGGGACTTGAGCAGTGGAACTTTGTAACTGAACAAGAAATTATGTCTGTTTATAGAATTAAAGAGAAAGTATTATCACATAAAAAACGAAGCAACTTAAACAACTTACATTGAAAGAAATGTTTAATAAAGTAAACAAATAAATATTAAGCTTTTTTTTTTTTTTTTTTGTAAATTTTGATACCCTTTAGATCATAATTGTTCTTGATTTCATAAATTACGGTTTCATATTTTTAATTTTAGAATTTCTGCATGCAATCTTACGAGATTTAAACTGATGATCTATAATCCGGAAAAATTGATAATCCGGAATCGCCGAAGTCCCGACGAGTCCGGATTAACGACTTTTGACTGTATATCCATTTGTAAACAAGTTTTTTTTCCAAATAAATGCATAATGTTTGGATAGGAATCTTTGTTCGTGTTCAAGAAGAATGATTCTGTATCATACGTGACAACCATATAATCACTTGACAGAGGATGTATTTTTGGTATGAGAAAATTGAATGTTTCTTTCTGTGATATTGCCAAGCAAGTGAGATAGAGTGTGTCTGTTGCAAAAAAAAGAACATCCAAAGACTAGTGTAAGGAAAAACGTAAGACATGAAGCATGACGGAAAAACATTAGCAGGTGAAGAGGTACATCATTATATCAGAATATCTTTGGCTGACTGTACTATATCATCAGCAATATTCATGTTGTACTGATGAATCTACACATTCTTCATTGTCCCAATAAATCACCTTTTTTATGCTCTGAACACATATCAGTTGCTTTTCAGATTACTTTTGGTACCTGAGGAACATTCTGCCATTCAGTGTTGTGTTTGGCAGACTGAGTGGGATGACATCATCTTTGATGAACCATGATTTTGTGTAGGCAAAAATGATGTTCGTGGATTGTTTGTGCATGTATCCACCCCTGACAATATGAAAGATAGTGATAAGACTGTTCATACCTGGCATACTGCGAAAACAAGGAGCATTCTTGTTGTATAATGTTGCTGGACTTTGCAAATTTTTTTTTTTTTTTTAAAGTTTAAACCACCATCAAGAATGCTTATTACATCAAAGACATTGCATTTCCATAATTGCAGTATCTTCTCATGGTAATTTTCCAGCAGGAAGATTTCATTCTTCATACTGTAATAAAATGCCCTATTTCTTCCTTGCCTGCTTAGATCACCTGATTTATCCCTCATTAAAAATATATAGGATAGAGTCCTTTAGCAAATCTTGATGAACTGTGGCTCCTGGTAAATATAGCTTGAATGTCTATCCCATGTGCCACCATCAAAATTTTAATTCACTGCCATGGCATGTAGAACAAGCAATACAAACTAAAGCTATATAATGCTAACTATATTGATGTATATAATGTGTATTGTTTTGAAATGCTAACTATTTATTTTGTGTTGCTTACATAATGTCTTCTGCTAAAATAAAAACTATAACTAAATTCCTTTTAGATATTTTTTTTAATATAGTCATTTTATTTTGGAGCAGAAGACATGAAAAATATGTAGTTCCCTTGCTAGAATTTAAAATCTGGGCTTCCGGAAAATTCGGAATTTCCGGAAATGCCAGCCAAATGTGCTTTCCACAAAAACATACAGTGAGGAGAGAAAAAAGCCGTACATTCTCCACAAAAGATAAATGGGAGGGAGGAGACTGAATTGCCAAATCTTGGTCACAATGATTTATCATCCACCACCTTTTAGTTTGGCCAGTGCTATTGAGTTATGTAGAATATTTTCAAAGATATGAAACAAAAGAAATCAAGATGAAACAAAGAAATTAACTTAAAATCATCAAAGCATTTAGAATCATCACTATTTACACCCATTTTAATACATCATGCCCAACAAGTTGAAAGTTATGTTTTGTCATAATACATTAAATGATGTCTGCAACACTGAATGCATGTACACCTCAAATATAAAATCTAATTTATCTTTCCTAATAAAAAACAATGCTAAATATGTATCTCAAATCTTCTATATGTATATATCTCTATACTAGTATATATATACAGTCAAAAGTCGTTAATCCGGACTCGTCGGGATTTCGGCGATTCCGGATTATAGATCATCAGTTTAAATCTCGTAAGGTGGCATGTAGAAATTCTAAAATTAAAAATATGAAACCGTAATTTATGAAATAAAGAACAATTATGATCTAAAGGGTATCAAAATTTACAAAAAAAAAAAAAAAAAAAAGCTTAATATTTATTTGTTTATTTTTATTAAACATTTCTTTCAATGTAAGTTGTTTAAGTTGCTTCGTTTTATGTGATAATACTTTCTCTTTAATTCTATAAACAGACATAATTTCTTGTTCCGTTGTTCAAGTCCCGTTAATTGCTGTGCCGAGAATACCGACTAACTTGTCAATCGAATTTTTTTCGTTTTCACTAACCTCTCTGTCACATTCTTCATGTCTTTATCCATTTTTTGCAGCAATTCCACTTTTTGTTTGTTGGACATTGAAACATACTTTCGTTTTGTTGATCCTTTGGAAGTTCCATCATCGGAAATTCTATTTGACATAATCGAAAGTTCAAGTTTACTTTTATAAAATTGCTCTTACAGTCTGCAAAAAATAATAAGCGAAATCCAATTCGAAGATTAAGGAACAACGCAATCATTAACATTAACTGAAATAGATAATTAGATAATTTTAGCTTACACCGTCCGTTATACATTAAACGCGCACGCGAAAACGTATTCTGCACTTGCGCACACGCATATGCGCAGTAGTCTAGGTCTTACGCGCACGCGTAAAACGCCTGTGCGCATGTGCCAACGCGGCGCATGCGCAGAAAGTTTTTAGCTTTGAGGTCCGGATTATAGATCATTCCGGATTATGGGTTTCCGAATTAACGACTTTTGACTGTATTATGTTTCACATAGTAATATTTGAACTCCACTAAATTATACAAGATGATGCAAAAAGAAAATAGAAAAAGTAGAAATTAAATTATTTGAAAAGTATAGACATGTATATGTGTGTTTTAAAAAATGCACAGAAAGGCATGTGATTTTTTTTAATAATAAAAAATTATTGCTAAAATAATTATATGTTTTGCCAACAGGTCACATTCTAAGTGGTCCTAGCTAATTGGCATTTCGTATGGGACTGCATGGCAATCGATCAGGACCATCCTCAACAGTATCCTTACAAAACTCACCACATAGAGGAACTGATATCAAATTATTGCAAGAGATGTCATGAATTTTCAAAGTGATTTTTTTCTACAGTTGGAAAATAGAGCACACTGTCAAATGCACACACTGTCAAATCTGGGCAATAGAGAACCATCACACAATTGTGGAAATTCCTTGCATGAGCCAAAGATGATAGAGTGAGGTCAGCCAAATATGACAGGGTTCACTGTGTCATTCAGCCTTCTTTTGTTTGGGTTCATAGTTGTTATTTTTGAACTATTTTTTCTACAGTTGAGTATTATGCTGTGCTTTCAAGAGACAGCATCATTTCCTTCTAGCAAGAGAGGCAAGTACTCCATAGTGTAATATTTATGTAGGGTGGTATGTTTTTGCACAGATCATGCAGAGCACCTACTGCAAACAGTGATGATAATGCCCTCAGTTACTCTTTCCCACACAAATGGCTACAAGAAAAAGAAATTAATAAAGAAAAGTTGTTTGCAATCATGTGACAGAAATTACAACTCAATCTTCTTCAGTGTTATTCAGAGTGTGGGGCCACATTTTATCATCAGTCTCATCAGCGACAGTTGTTTCATTATAACTGTGTTGCAAACTATGCTACATCAGTGTATGAGTTCTGATACAACTGAAGCATCCATTCACTGAAAAGTAAATCTATTCTAGCAATTAAATTATAAAAAAAGGATCCCATGTCTTTCTATGCATTTCTGTGAAAACTTGTATTATGCTATTCTTTGTACTTTTTGAATTATTTAATTTTTACTTGGCCCCAAAGTTTTTGATTCACCCAGTATATACAGGGTGTTTATAAGTGAACGGTGTGATTTAATTAATAATAAATCGATGTATTACCTAACCCATGTAAAACCTACACTGTAAGCATTGGCAACTGTACAAGTTTCTCATTTGCTACCTGTTTTCATTTGTTACCTCATTTGTTTGTTTGTCCTCAGCCACAGCATCAGTTTACAAGATGGTGCCACAATAGGAAAAGCTTTTTTTATGATCCATTTTGAGGTGTCCAGATCTGTGGTTTCAGTGCAGCATGAGTTTTGTGTACATTTTTTGTGCAGTGTTTCTCGAGAAAGTGCATGGACTATTTTTCTTCAAACAAGAAACTGTGATCGATGACTCAATTCTAGATATGTTGGAAACCTGGTTGTTACCCATAGCTGAACACCATTTATCATGATTGCATTTTGCAACTGGATGGTGCTCCGCCCTATTTTTACAGAAGTGTACAAGAGCTTCTTAATAGTGTTCTTCATCAACGCTTGTTTGGAAGTGCTGCAAAAGCAGACAACTATCTTCTCTCCTAGCCACCCTATTTGCTTGATTTAACACCAATTTCTTTTTTAGAGGTTTGTTAAAGACCGAGTTTATGTGTCACCAATGCCCATGTCACTTGAGGAAGTATATGGTCGGATAAAGCATGCACTACAGACCGTCATGGCAGACATGCTACACCGAGCATGAGAAGAATTTGATTATCGTGTAGATGCCTGTTGTGTGACCAAGGTTGCACTTATTGAAGCATTCTGTTTAATACATCATGTCCATATAAAATAATAAACCAATTTATTAATCTTTTAAACTGCGCCATTCATTTATTAACACCCTGTATATTTATATATGCACACACACACACATACATGCAGACAAGATTCATTTCTTTCCTCAAATTAGAACAATTTTATGCAACCTTGTTTAAAATAAATTTTTGTGAAACAAAGAAGTAAATTGACATTAAAAATTATGTAAGAAAATATTTTAAGTATTTCCACCTTTTCAACAAAAGCTATAAAATTTTACCAAATAATACTAAATCATTGATAAAATATTATTAGTATAAATATACAGCTAATTTAAGTGCCCCAAAGTCCCAGATCTGAGTCTGAAATCCTATTCATCTCTTTACTAATTTCCCTGGCACCTTTTAAAGATCCCTAAGAAGTTATTGAGTGGCCTTCATGATGCCCAAGATATTGAAGATTAGGCTGTGGGGAAAAGAAGATCATCTGTTAATATGTCAACATAACTGCTATTCATATTTATAGTTTGTATGTCTGCTGAAGAGCCAAAATCAAGATTCATTATGTGTTTTAGCTAATGGGGAGCTTTAAGCATGAATGCTAAATAGTATTTAAAATTTTTTTTATCTAAGTGTGAAAATCCTATCTGCATTTGTTTCAATAATTAGATAAGGGACTAAGATAGAGTGTTTTGTAAAAATGAAAAGCTATAAAGCAAATGCCGTCTGTATTGTTATATAAAGGTACCTTTTTCAGTGAATCAATTTTTTCCCCCTTCTGTAAGCATGTATGTAACAGTGTATTTTGAAAAATCTCTATGAATTTACTGTTACTGTTTCAAATTTAGGTTCCCCAAACAAGATTTTGCCCATGTACTTTTTGAGTAGCAAAGAAGATGATCAAGATGACAAAGTTAACACTGAAACCTCGAAAACAGCTGATGAATATGATGATGATGATACAGTTGCAGAAGAGGAGAAAGAAAAAGGAGTTGTCAAATTTCATGTCTATAAATCTTATTGGAAGGCAATTGGCACCCCTTTGTCATTGTCAGTTCTCTTGTTCTGCCTACTTATGCAAAGTAAAATTATTTTGTATAACTTTAAAAAGTAATTTAATTTGTATTGCATATCTTTAATGCTTTTCTCCATTTAAAATCAGTTACTTGAAGCATAGCTTGATTTATTATATACTGATTGGATTTTTAGTTGGATTGATTTTTTTTAAGATGAAGGTCAAATTACTTATATAAAAATTTTACATACATTTATATACATTTTATATATGTACAAGTGCACATGTATATGTATGCAGTTATTTAAGGAGAAATGGCAACAGATATTATTGGTCAAGTAAGGAAAAGATTTGCTTAATTTACAGATAAATGAATGATGACTAACTAGTACAGTACAAAGTCCGTAATCCGGACTCGTCGGGACTTCGGCGATTCCAGATTAGGGTTTTTTCCGGATTACAGATCATCAATTTAAATCTAATTAAGTAAATAACTAAGATGGAATGCAGAAATTATACAATTAAAAATATAAAACCGTAATTTATGGAATAAAGAGCAATTCTGATCTAAAGAATATCAAAATTTACATAAAAAAAAAAGCTTAATATTTATTTGTTTACTTTATTAAACATTTCTTTCAATGTAAGTTGTTTAAGTTGCTTCGTTTTTTGTGCTAATACTTTCTCTTTAATTCTATAAACAGAAATAATTTCTTGTTCAGTTACAAATTTCCACTGTTCAAGACCTGTAATTGCTGTGTCGAGAATACCGACTAACTTGTCAATCGAAATTTTTTCGTTTTCAATAACCTCTCTGTCACTTTCTATCGAAAGCGCGCATGGGTAAACGCTTTACGCGCATGCGTAGTGGACGCGCTCATTAAACGCGCATGCGTAAGTTTGCGGCTTTGAGGTCTGGATTATAGATCATTCCGGATAATGGACGTCCGGATTACGGACTTTGTACTGTATTAGAATTTCAAGCACTTACCCAAATAACTCTTATCTTCGCAACAGAAAGTAAGAGAAAAAAATTATGTATATAATGCTTTTAAATTATAAAAAGCATAAGATTCAAATAACCATATAATTGCCGAGTAAAAGTAGAAATTACTTGTATGCCATGAAAGTTCTGAATCCTTATAACCTTTGCAAGCAACTTTATAAAAGTATTTAAAATGTGTAATGAAAATGAAAAAGAAATGTAAAAATGTATACAAGTGCTACAAGATAGTTCCATAGCTAATCTGTTTCATGAGAAAGCAGAAATTCGTCATGCTAAGTTAAGAGACTTGTCATCTTATTTCTGTGTTGGATATATAGCTCAATATTAAATTAGACTGACTATTTGATTAATTTAGCAGAAATGATTAATAATATCGTTATATGGCTTTATTTATGATCACATAAACTCTCTTGCAGCCAGGGAGATCAGAACTTAATAATGGTTGGTAAAAGCATGATATAACGGTAAATAGTCGTATATTTTGGCTTTGACTGCATGAGTTGGTCAATAAAATTCATGAAGTAGGCAACTTTAGCCTGTGGCTTCATAAAATGTTTATGTGTATATTCACAGGTATCAAAATTAAAGAATCATGTCAGAAATAAAACGTAACTGATACTTGATGAAAAATTATTAATAGAAATTTGTACAAAAGCATTAGTTAACATAAATTGCAATGTCTGGCAGTTGATTATTTGCAGAATAACGAAATTAAAAACAAATTTACGGAAATTGTAAAATGATGGAAAAATTAAGTCCTTTTTGTGGGAAAATCTTTTCTTTAATAGGGTGTATCGTCACCTCGGACAGATATACATACCTGACATCTTGATTTCATAGACTTTACCAAAATGTTGATCAAGTCTTGGTTAGTTACATGGCATGTTTCTAAAAGTGCACATTTCAGCTCTTGGAGAGTTCGAGAAGAAATTTGATGTGCTGAAATTCATTGGATGAGTAAGGTGGTCAATCAATTCTAGTGATATCTTCTTTTTGCAAGTATTCTGACATCACATATGCTCGATGAGGCTGAGCATTGTCATCAGTTAGCAGAAACTCTGAGCCAACAGCACTCCTAAACAGTCTAACTTGTGGTTCCAATACCTCATTCACATATCTCTGAGCATTTACTATACTTCCTTGAAAGATATGCAGCTTAGTGCAGCCACTTGTCATAATTCCTCCTCAAACCATTATATCGTGTCACTAAAACAAAATACTTCACAGACAAGGGAAGGCAAGTTGTGTGTTCCCACCTCTCTCCAGATCAAAACATGTCTAGAATCGCTGTTCAGACTATATCTGGACTCGTTAACTCGTGGCCCAGACTTTTGGCTCCACTGAACATGACAAAAGCACCACTTTCAACAGGCACCTCTGGGAGCTGAAGTGAGTGGGACACAAACCATTGGTTTCCTTGCATACAGTCCAACCTCATTAAGCCATTGTGCAGCAGTAGAGTGGCTAATTTGAGTTCCTGTGGTAGCCTTAAGGTCTGAAACCAAATCTCTTGTAATCACTTCGCAGTTTCTTTGAGCTGGCAACGACAGGAAATGGTCTTCTGATGCAGTTGTTGCTCTTGGTAGGCCTTCATCAGGCTGACTATCAACTAATCTAGTGTTTAAAAAGTGTCTTCAAACTCTTGATATTATACTTTGAGGGATATTCAAATCTTGGATGACCTCCATTTGTGGACTTCCCTCGAGTCTACCAATTATTTGTCACACTTGACCTTTGCTTAAATGATGCCTTTGAGCCATAAGTGCTAAATACTGATCACTCTGAGAAACCACATTCACTTAAAGCAACACCACAAACCAAAATTCCAACATGCATCCATTGCACACTACATTGCCAATCAGTGTTGACTCGTAATAAGCACTGTGGAACAACAGCACCCCTATCTACACTTATTATTATTTTTAATATTTAATATAGTGTTCCCTTTAGTCTTTAATTCTTTCTTTATACTTTTAAAATACATAATCCGTAAGCTTAACGTCAGTAGCCATTCCCCTGTTTGTGAAAAAGGTACAAAAGTCTGTGTTTGGAACTGCGTGCTTCACAGTTCCAGCGACGTGATGTTTGGCTGTTCTGCGCATCCGCACACAGAAAACAGCACCCAAGCCAGGTAGAGTGAAGAGCACTGTCACTCTTGCTGTGCTGCAATTCTGGCGTGTTGTTGAAAAGGTGATTCGTTTTTACTTCGCGCGTGTGGTATTCCTTCACAAAGTGGAACTTCACCATAAACAGAGTTCATGAAAATGGGCAACCTTTAAAAGTTGCCTTACTGAAATTCAATCATCATCAAATGCAGATCAAACTATTGCAAAAACAACAGGAATTTAAAAATATCTAAATGACGATAATTTCAAGTTTTGGTTAGAGCTTTTTTTATCAGATTGTGCCTCATGTTGAAATAATATACAACTAAATGCAATCCAGAGAAATTAGTGTGTTTAAAGTTAATGAATATGTAACACATTTCAAAACTGGTATTTTAGAATTAAGAAACTCAAAGTACTGTGAGAATTTTTCAAAGATACTGATGGCAGAAGCTAAAGAAATATTGATATAATGCGCAGATATTCTTCCGCTAAACACTTAGCAGCTGCTAAATTGTTTAACAAGAAATGCTACTTTAGTTTTAGGAATGAACATCCTACAGAAGAAATAGTACTGACCACTGAAGCATATCCAATGATTGACAAAGAAAAGCTTGAAACTGAACTAAAAGTATTCTATCGTAGGTCTGATATTTGTGAATACTGCAAATTAATTGAGCTACTGAAATTTATCTTCGAAAATAATCTAGATGATGTTCTTAGTGAAATTACAAAACTGATAAAAATTCTCTTGAGAATTCCCAAGACTACATCAGAGGCAGAATGCTGTTTTTCAACATTGAAAAGAATGAAAACTTTTCTAAGAAGCACTAGGAATTCGGAGACTAATGCGCTTGTATTGCTTTCAATATAGAAAAATTTCCTCAGTTGTCATCCAGAGATCAAGGAGAAAATTATTGATCATTTCACACAAATTAAAACAAGAAGAAAGGATTTCATTTTTAAATGAATAGACAAAGATTGAACTGTTATAATTTTGGTTAAAGTAATTAAGAAATGTTTAATTTTTTCCTTGTAAGACTTCATGAAGTTTCAAAATAAATATTCTTTTTACACAATTTTAAAACAAAGGTTAAATTTTGTTGGTACAACACCCCAACTAATTTTAGCTAAGAGCCACCACTGTTGCCAATCACCAAATTTGCATATTTCCAGCACTAACAATATGTGGGAGTGCAATTTTGTGTTCAGTTGTATTTAATTAACATAAATAATTACAGCATTGGGCATTGGTTGCAACATTATCTTAGTGAGCATATTTTTTCTCACTATCCTTTAATTTTGATGAGCAATGTATATATGTAATATCTTGGCTATAGCTGTAGTGGATTGGAGAGGTTTATTGCATTGTAATAACTTAGAGAGTCTTTATTGTATAGATAGAAGGATGACATTTGCAGACAGATGTAGCTGTAGATACAACATAATTTTATTATTGGAAAACGTTAATTTAAGAGAAAAGAAAAATACACTAAAGTAAAACATAAAATTAAACCTTGTGTTTGATGTAGATTTTAATCAAGAATGATGATTTCGAAGACACTCATGTACAGGTCTCCCTTCATGAGAGTAAAGAAGTCGCCGTGTCATCGACATAACATGCTAACAGAGAGTAATTGTCCAAACCGGGGTGTGGAAAGTTTGATATGTAGAAAAGATACAGCACTGGCCCGAGAATACTTCCTTGTGGGACGCTGGATTTTATAGGTCTTGAATTGGATTTTTCATTTCCTTGAGCAACGAAGAAAGTGCGGTTCTGCAAAAAGGAGAAGTCTGCAGCAATGAAGAGAAACCCATGGTTGTATTTATGCTAGAAAGGGGTAAAGCCAACAAGAAGGTAGTGCCATCTGTTGGCACAAATAGTAAAGAAAGTTGAAAAATTATATTAGGAAGGATTGGATTTGAATTAAAGTCCTTAACTAAACAAGATAAATCTTTGTGAATGTGAAAAGTTTCAAGAAATTCCAATTCATTGATGGAAGAAGCTTTCTGGATACTTTTTGAAGAATCAAAGTCAAAATTATAGTTAAATTTCCAACTATGATTACCTGTTGATTATTCGTTAATTTCACCTTTTTGGGCATGAAATTTGTATTTCTTGCAAAACTTTAATGGTGTTTAGTGAAAATTCCTGTAGCATATCAGTTTATAACAAAATTATAAACAAAAGAACATTACACACTAGTAAATCACAGCAGAATATCACTGAATAGCATTTAATTAAAAAAAAGTCTACCTCAAACTATTGTCATTTGTTTAACCAACCCCATGGAAATAAATCAAAATGATGTCAGAAATTGCAAATTTTGAAGTTAAATATCTCATTTAAATTTTGTGGAGTCAAGTTTTTTGTGTTTTATTTCTTATAACTGTTGAAATATTTTCTCTAGTATAAGTGAAATGACCGGAGGAAATGTATAAAATATTAGATTTCGTATTTTATTCAAAATTAGATGTTTTAAGTTCAAAAATATGAAAACATGAATCTTTATATCATTTAAAGCATTTTTGTATACAGAAGTATGTGTCTACAGCCAAGAGTTGCAAAGATAAAGTCTGAGTAAGGACTTTATTGATATGGTGTATACACACGTATGTAGCGAAAGAGAGAGAATTTAAGAGGCTAAGATAGGTGATATGAAAAAAACTGTTGGAACACTGAAAAAGGTCATTATAAGACTAAAATTCTTATCATTGCGAAATAATAATTCTTAGAATAATTACGAATTTATCAAAGTTAATATGTACTACATATGATACGTAAGTATGTAATGTGTCTTAAGTCTTAAGAGTGAACATTTCCTAATACCAGATCTGCCTTTTAAATACACCTTTTTTAATAAATCTGCCTTTTTTAATATACTGTTTCTCTTTTTATTCATTTAAGAAATTGCAGAAGAAATTCTTTTCATAGAGAATGAATATCTTTATCTGTCTGCATGTATTCACATGTCTTATTATATTTGTTAATTTTTTTCATTCTGATTTGTTTAGCTTCTAGAACGACTTCTGATTGGTGGCTTTCTTATTGGGTATCAAGTATACATATCGCTGGAAATAATACGCTTTCAAGGTAAGTAACATAAATTTCTGAATCTGTTTTTACTAACCTCTGTTGATAACACCAAAGTAGGGTGAGAAGAAAATGGAATGATATAAAAATTATAATCTCATAGACTAATTTTTTACCATTTCATATCTTTTACATCTGGTAAATCTACCACTACTGTTGATGACAGTAAGTGTAGTGTTAACAATTTAATTGCAAAAACTGCCAAAATGCAGTATATATTGTAAGTGCTATTATGCATTTATGAAAGTGAATTTGGTGTGATATGGAGTTCCTAATAATTGAAAATTTTATGTTCAGTGACATTCAGTTTAATACTTTTATTATTATTCATGTGTGTTTAAAACTTCCTTTTTAAATGTTTACATATATTTGCATAATAGTGTGAATAATAGTTCACATTTGGAGTTTTAGTCATATTTAAACTTTGCCACAAAAAATATTTTGTTTTTGAACCAAATTTGTAATGTCAAAAGAATTGTGAATAATAATAATCATAACAGGATGTAAAATATATATGAATACATTTACCAAAACAACTAAAATGTACTGCATGTGTTAGTGATAGAAATGAATTTTAGACTGTGAAAAATTTTAAAACATTATTTAAAATACTAATGTATCTTTAATCATGAGCATAATTTAAAAAAATGTTATGTTAGTGTGGGAACAGCATTACGTCGTATAATTATTATAAGATTTGGATGACATATGTCTGCTTGAAAAAGCTGATGAAAGTAAATTAAATTCTTTCTTTGAATTTGACAAAATTGTGTTTTTCTTGTAGAAAAAGAAATTAAAAATAAAAACATTAACATAAATTATATAACCTACACTCTGAAAAAAGAAAAGTTTTGAAACTTAGAATAAAATTATAAACTGTGAAATAGTTAAGTTTTGTTTGTTCTTAAAGTGATCATGAAAGGACATTAAGTAACAGGAATTTGTTAATAAAATTTTTACAAGAATTCTTACAGAAATTGTATTTTATTTTTCAGCAAAACCTTTGTCATAATCCACTTTGTCAATCTACCTGTTCACAACTTGTAGCCACCCTTTGGAGAGGATTGACATGGTCATTACTGAATCGTGTACCATTTCTGTTACCTCATTATCATCTACAGACTTCTGATCCCATAAATATTTGTTCCTAGGTGCAAACTAATGAAAATTAGATAGTGCCAACCCCTGACTGTGTGGTGACTTCGATAACTCAAATTTCAGTGTGATATACCTTTTATGTATTCAGTAGAATTGGGATGAGTATTATCATGATGTTGTAATACTTTTTTTTCCTTGGAGTCTAAGTTGTAATACTTTTTCTTTTCTTTCTAAGTCTCAGTAGTTTGATTGGGTAGCAAATGTTCAATCACTTTCCATCCTAACCACAAGTAAGAAAAGCTGCAAGACCAGTATCTGTTCATGATTGTGTTCCATTTTCTGTAACTGAAATCAGCAGTAATTGAACCTTTTCCTCAAAATGAAACCCAGGACTTAATGCAGTAAACAGTTCTGTCTTCAAAATAATGCATAGAATTTCCCAACATTTTGTACTTTATTTGATAAAGAGTACCTGTTAACCTTTTGATGGTCTTCAATGATTATTCAGACATAAAATAAATATAAATTTGAATTTTTTTCTTTGCTTCATTTATTATTACTGTTTAGGTATGTTATGATAAATATTTAGTAAATAAAATTTAAGACTTAATTAAAAAAATTTTTCAACTTCTCATTTTGTTAAAAGAAAAAAATAGTAACTGACCCAATAGCTGCTTTCAGATCAGGCACTTGGCCTGCATGGATTTTGAGCTTGAGATCACTGCCATACAACATAATCATAATACTAATAATTACACATCACATGTGCAGCTGAAAGAAAACAACTAGGCTAAGAAAAATGGTTTATTAGATTTATGTTTTATTATTTTTTGTCTTATCATAAATTTTACAAATTAAAAAAGTTTTCAGAAACAAAATCACAGATTCTGATTGCATGAATTTAATTAATGAGATGGCTGTGCTTGACATATTGATGCAATTTTTTAAATATTTGGCATAGAATTACTTTACTTAATTTTTTAAATTATCTCATTTCAAAATATTCAATCTGTTTCCTGTTTTCCATTGTAAATTACTGGCTTAGCTGCCCCACTAAATAAGAAGAGGGTTGTCAATAATGTATCAACAATGCTGGCCAGTAATAGTGTCAGTAATGTTGGTTACCTAACAGCTTTTGTTTTGGAATATTTCTCTTGAATGATTCTTACATTCCTAACTTAGCATACTCATGTGTTTTGAATAAGACTTGCGTTTGAACATCCTCCTTAAAGGCAATCAGTTCTTGCATCATATTATCAACATTATATATGTCACAGTTCTGCGCCTATGAGCTATGCTTGTGCATTCAGGTTTTCAATGTCGTGGAAGTGACATTAAAGTCTTTTAAATTTTGCAAGTGGTTTATGTATACAGTATATCTTCTGGTGAAATGCAGTCTGCTGAGTAATGTGTAATAACATTAAGTAATCAAAGTAAAGAAATTGTTTTTGGTTTGGTGTCAATATATGCAAATCAGTTTTTAAAATGAGAAACAATAATAATTATTCTAACTTCAAAGAGATCGAACTCTTCGTTGTAGTTACATTTAATGAATATATATCAACCAAATAGAAAATATTTTTGTTGAATTTTATTAATTGTGTCCATATAGGATTACCAACTTGGAGGAGAAATTCTGTCACTGTATTAAAAATATCTATGGATTGCTGCAAACAGCTACCCTTGCTTAGGCAACATACCTTTTTAAGAAGAAACAAACTGTTGTAACTTTTATCATTGTAGTCACACAGTTGCACAAAAAGACAGTCAAAGCTTTAGCTTTAGTAGTATTTATTGCTTTGATATATAACTTTATATCAATAAACAATTAATTATCAATCTTATTAAAATGTTTTTGGTAATTAATAGGATCTTTATTATGGCAATCATTTGCGCTGCACTTAGAAAGTCCTCCACGAAGGCATCCCTCCCCTTAGGCAGATAGCCCTAGTGTGCTTTGCCATAATTAAATACACCACCATTTGTGATGCATATTTAGCTGTTGACCCCCAATCAACCCCTTGATCATCATTGACCTCCTTTAAAATTTAATCGATCCCTTGCATCAATACCGACTGCTTAAAATGATAATCTAAAACTGAAAAAACTTAAGTCATTGAAATGTTTAAAGGTGCCTCACTTTCATTACATGTGACAGGATGAATATGAAGAGATTGTATATTGCATATCATTCTAATGTCATCACAGTTCTCAGTTATTATGACTCAGAATTCTACATCTATGACTAAATTCCATAAACAATTATTAATCGTTGCTTTGGTGCTTTCCTCCCAAAAGTTAATAAACACGTTGTTGAATCAAACCTTGTTGAAAGTCATAACATGGCTTGAAAATCATTTCACTTTAAATCCATATTTTCTTACTACCTTATTAATTTCAAAACAATGCCCAAAAGGAATTATATAGCATTTGTCATTCTTTAGAGCCAGTGTTATTGGGAAAATTCAGTTAAATCAGATTCAGAATACCAAAACTGAAATTTTGCTTGCTCAAAGTTGCTCTTTCAGGCATTATGAAATTCTAAAATCTTAAGTTCTTGCTCTCATATTATGGTTCCCACCTTTGTTAAGCATTGCATAAAGGAAATTAAACTTTGTCAGTGGTAGCAGCATTCGTATGTTACAGACCAATACTGGAGAGTGTAGAAATATAAATAGTTGACATAGTTCTTTGTTTATCTTTCTCTGCATTTTTTCCTGTCCTTTCTAACTTTCCTTATTTTTTGTAATTTTTAATTATAGAATTACTAAGCAGATTGACCTTTTGTAATTTAAAAAATATTACTCTGAACTAGGAATTAGAATAAATATTTAGCCTTGGATATTTATATATTTGGATGTTTATATATATATAAATATTTATGATGGATGTTTATATATATAAATATTTATGATTTGATATTTCATTTTTTAGGCAGCCACTTGATGGTAATAGTAAGCAGAAAAATTATCTTTCCTTTTACTTATCTGTATATGGAGCATTGGCTGCTACAAACAGTGTATTTACATTATTCCGAGCATTCTTATTTGCTAAAGCTGGTATTCAAGCTGCTGTATACCTTCATGATCGATTAGTCAAAAATGTTTTAAAGGTAATTTTATAATAGGAGAATGTGAAATTTTGCTTTATTTAGTTGATTTAGTTAGAAAAATAAGAAATATTTTATAATTTTTCAGACTATACAAAAATTTCTTTATAAAATTTTAAGTTTCATGTAATTTATTTACATTTGTTAATGTGAAGTTATAAATTATTTGGTATTAAAAAAGTAATTTTGTATATATAAAATTTTATTTCTAACTTAGGCTACCTCTGACTTCTTTGATGTGACTCCTCTTGGAAGAATTATGAATAGGTTTTCGTCTGATGTTTATTGCATAGACGATTCTCTTCCATTTGTTTTGAATATACTTCTTGCACAAGTATTTGCACTAATTGGATGTGTTGTTATTACTTGCTATGGTCTTCCATGGATTATATTGTTGATTTTGTTCTTAACTGTAATCTATTACAGAATACAGGTATGGAATAACTAATAGTACATGTTTATGGTTTTGATTTCTGAAATGAAAGAAGTTAAAATTATGTTGCCTTTATTGTTATATGTACAGATGAATGCATGATCCTATTTTTCAATGATTGATTTATTTTGAGAAATTTTTATATTTCATTAATTTTATATTTCATCATTTAATACTCGAAATTTTAATTGTTAAAATAAATAAATTTTTTAATTAATTTGGTTGTCTATTTAATCTTTAATGTTTTGTGAACATTTTGGAATATACTAAAGCAAGTCAGAATGTTATACATTTTATGGAATAAAGCATAATTCTAATAATAATGTACAGAAAGAAATAACAAATTAACTTCTGTAATATCTGTAGTTATTAAAGTATGAACAAAATATATGCCCCTGTAATTTCTTATTTATAATATTGTTTTATCTATTAGCCTATATCAATCATTATCTATTTAGCAAATTTTTTTCATCCAGATTTTACATGTATTATTAGTTGAACTAATAATTATAAAATTCAAAAATAGAGTCCATTTATTAATTAACAGTTTTATGACATGTCATATAATAGAAAATTTAATTCTTTAATATTAAATGTAGTTAAAGGACTTCTTACTGTTTAATTTGCATAAGTGCATCTGCAATGAGATTTAGGTAAAGATAATAAGATAAGTAATTTGCAGCATGAAAATTTTATTTCAGCGTAGTTATAGGTATACATCAAGAGAGCTGAAACGACTTTCAAGCATCAGTTTGTCTCCTATATATGCTCATTTTTCTGAAACATTAAGTGGACATTCTACAATTAGAGCTTTCGCTGCTTCATCGAGGTAAGGCTATCATGAAAATGTGAAATCTGGAATAATTTTCAGACACTGAAGTGATGTGTGATTCATTTAATATGCATACATGTGATAAAATTTAATTAATAAACAAGGCTCAGGAAGACCATGTTAACATTAAATAAGATTTATTAAATGTCCATATATATTTATGATATATTCTCTCTCACTCTTCAGTGCAAAAATAAAACTTTCTGACATTTCAGTCTAATGCTGAAGTATTCACATGACAGTGAAAATGAACTGTTATTTTAAAGTTTCAGGGGTTGGCAAAATAATAAAATTGATGCTTTTTTCTTTAAGCGCACATTAGCAATGGAACATGTATCTTATTCTTACATGCCAGTGATCAGGATTACTGTACTCAGAATGTTTGGACTGCTGTAATTTATTATGCTACTTCTCATTATTATTCAGTGTGAGCTTTATAACTAGTGAAATGATTATCTCGATAATATTCAAAAGCTCATTTTGGATCATCAAAAATTGTAAATAAAGCACAGTCGTATGTGTTACTGTGAAAGACTGGAATCTGGAATCCAGGAAATGTCAACATTCACATAGTGGCTTGGTGTATGTCTGAAGTCTAATGGTTGTGTATGTCTAAATATCCTTTTTTCTCACTTAACCAGCAAATGTTGACAATCACCATGCACTGATGGTGAATGTTAAATAAAAATATTTTTGTTATGTTTTTTAAAGGTACTTTATTATTAAAACATATTATGATATATGTCCAAATAGGAGAAGCTTAAGTAAACAGCACATGTAAATAAACTGTTGAACTTAAAATGAACAGTTTACCTTCATGATTGATTAATTGAAATTGATGGATAACATTTTAAATGGGAAAAGAAAATAACACCAATAATAAACTTAATTATGTGACCGATGTTATGCAGTCTTATTTATTGATTAACTATTATGACACTTTGAATTGCACTTGAGTCCCTTGCTTTTACAACTCTGTCTTCTCAGTTTCTCATTTCAGCCTCCACAAGAGCATATATGTGCTTGTTGACATACACTGGTGATGCTGTGAATATATAAGAATGTAACCAAATATTCGGTCTTTCACCAACATATTTGGTATGTGTTGACATTCTCCAATTTTGGTCTTTCACACTAACATATGCATTTCAAAATGGGCAATATCTTTGAATTTAATGAAAACAGAACATTAAATGTTAATGATAGGGTAGCTTAAATCTGCAGTCTGAAAGCTGTGTATTGTGTGATAAAAGCAAAATTTTCAGAATGATATTTCTGTAACTTCTTTCATTTTTTTAAGATGAGGCATTTGTAATGTAAATAATACAAGCATGAGCAAATTTCAGTATAATATATAAACATTACTTTTGTTTTTGAAATATGATTAAACATGAAAATTTCCAGGTAAAAATATAATACGTATATGTGTCTGCATGCCTTTTCATCTAAATTCACATACAGTTATTGAAGTTGAAATGTGTTTAACATGTAATGTTTCAATATTAAATAGTTTATTAGATACTGTATCTCCCCCAACTCATAAAAGTCCTTGTTGTAGTAAATTGCACTAGTTTACTTGTGATTTAAAAAAGTATATGCCTTTTGATTTTGAGCTTTCATTTTCTTTTACATTTATTCCATTCTATTTATGTGACTGCAATTTTTATCCTTTATATTTGACGTAATGTTGCCTGTGTTTACATCATTTCATGTTTGATGTATGAAGTGTTCAGTAATAGCAATATTTCAAACAGAAGAAAGAATGCAGAAGAAAATGCCAATGAAGGAGAAAGATTCCTTGCTAGTAAACAATTTTTATCGCTGATATCTCATTGAGACTTATCAGCAATAAATTAATCACATTCATGTGTAAAGAGTATTTTATCATAACATCATCATAAAAATTAAATTAAGAAATTCTTTTAATTTTGTTGTTTATAAAATCTTTGTTATCCATTTAAAAAAACCATTTGTCTTCTTTCTAGCTGTGATGTTTTTAATAGATTTTTTATTCTGGTTATTATATGTACATTTATTAAAAAAAGCATTGTTACACAGCTTTCAAAATAGACTGTACTTTCAAAAATTAATTTATTACTGAAAGATTTCAGAAAGAAAATATGGATCGGATAGATGCTAATTTGAGAGCTGCACTTTCAACTTCAGCTGCATCACAGTGGTTAAATCTGAGATTACAGTTTATTGGTGTAATTGTAGTTACAGGTGTTGCTGCAGTTGCTCTTATTCAAAAGGAGTTTAGTGAAGTTGATGCAGGTATTGTAAAACTTTTATATTTTTAAAGAAGTTTTATTAAAAAAAATGTTTTTTTTCCTTGATTTTTTTTTTTTTTTTTTAATTTTATGTGATAGATTTTTACTTAAGTCATTGAATTTTAATATTGTATCTTTTGCATAAATGGAATACATAATATTAATGCTAATGTTATTTCTATATGATTTGTAGAAACTTCTAACGGATTGGTGAATATTACAAAATACTTGCACAGAAATACTTCTGTGTCCATAATGTAGTCATTCTTATGTATTATTAAGTTATCATTAGGAATAATTCTTATATGTTACTAAGTTGTTATTAGGGAGAGGATTTTAAGGTACAGAACCTTTAAAAAAAGATACATCTTTCTGTAAAGCTAATTTGAATTAATACGTATATAGTATTAGAGCTAATTTAAATTATCAGTTGGAGAAAAACTAAGCCACTTTATTTTCAAAGCAAAAATGTTATCTAACCAATAAATGGTTGCAAAATTATACCAAATTTTTCTCTGGTTATGCAAGTGATTAGAATGGCACCAACATATAAATTCACATATTATTTACTTATATGATTGTCAAATCATATTCCAAAGTATGGGAAAATCAGAACTTTTGCAAAAGAGGATAAATGCATGACCAGTGTTTTATTATTCTGACATATTAAAATGTCATATGTACGTGCATGTCTGTATCTATACATCTAACAATATAACAGAAAATTGAAATAACAAACAGCATCTCTTTTACAATATAAAATTCATTTACAATATAAGTCTCATTTATTATGTGTCAAATGATCACAGTCCATTTTTAAAACTCATGCCTCTCTAACTGTTAAAAAATTTTAGTCATTTAATAATTTATTAGTAATAAGTAATGAATCAATTTGAAAGAAACAGAACACTTATTCACATTGTGATCCATGAACATAGTGAAATATGGTCACTGTATCTTTTAAACAGATTCATTATTTTTCCTCCCCCTAGAAAAAATATAAAGAGAAAAACCCTCCACAAGAATTATAAAGAGCTTTTTAATTAAAACTTGTGATATTAACATTTTATTTTAAATAAAATATATTAGCTCTCGATAATTAGTTTAAAATTGTAATGATGATACAAAAAAAAAATAATAATAATTTGTAAAAGCACAATAGTTACAAACATTTTACATTTTATAGCTTTGTAATCCTGTTAATATATATATACGTATATAGTACTACAGGAATGTGAATTTTGCTATTAATTTAAAGATAAATATCTGAAAGATATTACTTATTGAGTTCACAATATTGTTCAGAAGGTATTTGACTGTTATAGCTTAAAATTAACTGAATGCTTATTGAACATAAATTAGTTAGAGACTTCTCCAATGTTTAATTGATAAAAAATGTGTGTTAGAAAAATACTTTGCAGTGGTAAACTGGAAAAATATACTCTCTTACATTATAAAAGGAAATATATATATATATATATATATATACATGTTTTATTTTATGTGATAGAAAAAAATTTAAAGAGCCTTTCTTTCTTTCAGTACATTCCTATTTTCTGAGCGTGACTTCAGATACTCTCTCAGTTCAGCATATATTATTATGACAATAAGTTTTGGCAGTCTAAAGTATGCAATAAAGACATTTTCATGAAGAACAAATGAATTCTCATGTTTTCAAAAAATTCGATGCCGATTTAGAGATCTGCCACTATATTCTTTGTTTATATATGAAAAAAAAAAATAGTGGCGAAAACATATACAGAGCTGCAATCAACTTTTACAGCCAACTTGCACAAGCCTAATTGATGATGCTGCAACCATTTTCGCTGTGTTTTCAACCAATTCCATACTCTCAGAATATGCAGTGTTGACTAAAGTTGGTTTTCACTACTAGTGATATCTGGCAGCCAATAAACTGCAGATGATGACTCTCATGCTGTAGAATAGGCATCCAAGTTTGAGCCTATGTGAATGAGCTGTTGTACAGGTGAATGGCATTGCTGGTTTCTGTTGTTTTCCTTGTGTGTAACGAGAATACGACACAATTTCCCATAAAAAGTCCTCAACAAAGACATTTTTTTCCCCTTGGCAGATAGGCCTCAGCCACTTTGCCATATTCAGTCAACCATCAATTAACCATTAAATGACTGCATTACTGTAGAAATAATACTGCACAATAATGAATCATTCATTGATTTTTGTGTGAAGTTGTGGCTGGAAAGCCTACAGTACGAAATGTCAGGCTTAGGATAAATTATTGAGCTTAGGATAAATTGTTTGAGCTTAGGCTTAGGATAAATTATTGAGCTTGCTGTATGATTTTAGCTTGCTGCTAACATCTGAAGGACATGTATCCAAACCTCAACGATGTAACATGTTTTGCATATGGACTATATCAGGTTTGTGAGGGTATCAGAGAGGAATACAATAAAGATTAAACAACTTCTTTGCTATCATAAGAAGATTTGCAATTGAAGTATAAAAACCTAGGCATGTACACCTGTATTGTGGGAGGTGAAACACAGCAGTCATCCAGTAACTTCGTAGCAGATCTTACCCTACCATTACTCTGACTAGGAATTTCAATATAAAAGGCAAAAAATCTTACATTCAAATCATTCCTTGAAGAACATATGCAAAAATCAGTACTGGATGAGAACAAACACTCAAAGAAAAAAATTCAATGAATAAAAATATGGCAATGCAGTAAAGTAAATGACTTAATTGCTACTTTGAGGAATATCCCCTAAAGAGCCGAGTCATAGACTGATATACTAAGAAGTCTGTAGAAACCCCTAATAGAATGCTTCGTTGTAACCAGATGGGGGTGCATTGATCAGATGTGCAGTTTTCTTGTAAAAACTTTGAAGACATCGAATTCTTCATAACTACCCCAGGTTCATGAAAACATCGACCTTTCAACATACTTAGCAAATGCTTAGTAAGAGAGACCTAAAGCTTGAAATTTTTCTAGTGCATGGCTACAAAAATTTGCTTAATGTGGTTTGGAGTTGGAAAAAGGTTGGGAAGAGGAAGAGCAGTGGAAGAATTTTAAAAATCATGAAGGATAACTTTAATGGATATTCCAAAATTCAGTTATATTTAAGAAACGGCTCAGTATGAGCTTTTGCATCTTTGAATAGACTCTCTTTTTGTATTCTTACATGATATGCTTTGTTGTTTTTTGTTGATGCTGAGCAAAGTCTGTCCACATCCAAGAATCATCTGACTCAAAGTTCTAGTGATATATATTCAAAATATAGAAATGTTAAACATTTTCCAGCAAAATATGTTTCTTGAAGTTTAGTATATGCTAGGTTTATTTTTGGAACATGACTATTCATGTTATTTATTATAATATATAATTGTTACGTGCTCAAAAATGAGTAAAGGGTGTTAATGCAACTTTTTTAAATCTATAAAGTCATTTTATTAGTACCTTTATGCAGATATATTTTCAGAAATTCTTCCCCTTGTCTTGGTATTGATTTTGCATGGTAAATTCTTTTCTGTAGTTATCATTAAGTTTCCCATTTAGTTATGTTGAATGGAGATATTAAAAATAAAAAAAAATCGTGATGAACCTTGGGTATAAGTTCTCATGTCACTGAATTCAGTGACAAAAAAAAAAAGTTACTGATATTCAAACCAATATTAATATTGCCAAATTATTTGAAATAAAAAGTATAATTTTCTGCATTGACTTCAAATTTGTGAATATTTTTAATGTGCATTTATTAAAGAGAAGCATACAAATGTTGAGTGCATAAATAAAATTCAACCTTAGACTGACTTGATTTCATCAAAATGAGTTATGCATTTTGAGTGAAACGAATTTAGAGTCTTTTTTTAGATATATGTATGTTTAACTTGTGAACAAGGCCATGTGGAAATCTTCATATTTGAGGCAGTTTTATAAATTTTAAAGCTTAAATAACTCATTAACTATTCTTATAAAAATTTCTGTTTTATAATAAATTCATATAATAAAACATAGTCTGAATTCTGCTATTTATACTATTTAATATTGTTTTATATTTTTTCTCTACCTTCCCCTCTACCTTATTATAATATATAACTTCAGTTCGTTCAGGAGATTGCTATATATTAATCTCCATTACATAAACGACCATGTAAATGGTTTTTCTGTACCTCCTTCTCTTCCAACATCAGTTAGTTCAGAAGATTGGAATACATTAAACTTCATTACCTAAAAAATCGTGTCAATGGTAAAAAAATTACTATTGCTTAATGTAACATCCTAAGTTAAGTTTTATTAACATGCTTTGATAATAAAAAATAATCTTTTCAAATGAATATTAATAGAAGAAAAGAAAATGAAAAGGTCATCTGACAATTAGAAAACTTATGAAACAGTCTTTGAAGAGCTGGAGAATGGTTTTTGAGTATTTAGAACAATGTGTTTAAGTATGTATCTACCATGCTAATAAGTTGTTCTTAGCAAATTTAATTCACTGATTACACTCTAATATGTAATTTGTGACACTGAAGTAAAATATTTTCACATGATTTTTCGATCTGATTTAAAGTTCTTGGAATAGATTTGAAGTGGGAATTTTTATTAATTTATCTTCACTTTTGCTTGCTTAGTTTTGATATTATTTTGATGAAGAAACCTGGAAAAAATTCTTTGTGAAAGAAATGAAAGAAAAATACTAAAGATACAACTATTGCTATCAAAATTTTGGAATCAGTTAACCAAAAAAGTTGCACATCTCTAAAAATATTTTTAAAAATCTGTAGTGGACCTGTGTGGAGAAAATGTTAAAAATGCTTACAATGATATAAACATTTTTGTGCTTTATTAGGTGAAATAGTTATATCTATCTTAAAACATTTATGTAATATGTTTAAAGTTTTTTATCTTAGGAGATAATATAATCAACTTGATTTAGTAAATAAATTATTATATATATATATATATATAACCGAAATAGAAATTGAAAAGCTAACAAGTAATGTGACGTAAGACCTATTTGGTCTTAAAAATTTTTTGCGCAAAATGCTGTAAAAATATGAAATAATAGGAAGAAATAGTGTAGCGAGCTTGCTAAAAAGTTACCAGGAGCTGTAGCTCCATGAAATAGTTCAACGCAGTATTACTAAAATATTAACATAGTAGAAATTTTTTAAAAAATTATTAACATGGAAAAATGAAAAAACAGCTTACACACGAAATAAAACTGTTAAAATCAATGTTAGAAAACATGTGAATGCATGAATAAACTAATCTGATCGTTGAGATATGTGAAAACTTAATATAAGTAAAAATTAAAATAGATCGACGGAACAAGTTAAAACAAAATAAAATTAAAAAATAATTAAAACATAAATTGCAAAAATTATAATTAAAACATAAATTGCAAAATTACAAAAATTATAAAAATTACAAAGCGGAAAATGGTAATTTAGCCCAATTGGACCCTCAACCAGGCTTTTCAAGGGAAAAATAGTTGAATGTCGAACCAGGCCAAATACCATTACGCGTTTTGCCGAAACAGACAATAGAAGCTCTCGTTTGACAAAAAAATTTTTTAAAAATATGAATTGTCCCAAAAAAATCTTTTTGGAGCTTCAATTCTCTGTTCCAATTTCCCAACGCGTCTGCAGAAAAACACATTAAGGTGTAAGAAAAAGTAAATGCAACTCCGAGCAAAACAAAATTAAAATCAAAATAAAATAGCGGTCTGCTATTAGTCAAAAATTACAATAACGTACGGGCTGGTCCTGCTAGCTTAAAGAAGAATAAAACCTTTATAAAGATTATGGTACTGTAATCAAATTAAAATGAAATTAAACACGCATGAAAACAACTTCCATGGGTCTTGTTAGGACCAAGAAAAAGAATTTAAGAAATACATAAAACAAAACAAATAAAACAAAAGAAACTTAAAAAACAGACCTGTAGCCGTGCCGACCTCTGGATCGCGAAACAGATTTGAAAAGGGCGTAATCCCCTCCATGTCCTACTAAGCCATCCCTCTCGTCGTGTGACGTAGGCGGGTGAAACAATGCTATTCCGTATCGGCCAATGCGATTAGATTGTAATTTTGGCGGGAACTCTTATCCCCCCCCTTTGCTAAAGAGGGTTTGAGAGACTCGAAAAGACATGGAAAGAATTCAAAATGGCGTCAGTCAAGTTGTTAGAAGAACAAAACAACTTCAAAAAGGTGAAAATGGCTAATCCAGCTAAGATTACTTATCTTGGACACAAAAGAAAGAGTAAAATGGAAAAAAGTCATTTGTTAATAAAAGTCGTCGTTCTTCAAGCTAGAGGGCAGTCAAGCTACAATGAAAAATGAAAAGGCCCGATTTGTTAATAATAATAGAATTTGGCCATCTAAGTAATTCAAAACTATTAAAACTATAGTATTAAAGTATAGTGCCAAAATCTTTGGAGGAAAGAAAATGTAGTGACGAGAATAATCTGTACATTTTTACATTAGATTATCTGAATCAGCCATCCACTTTATACCGTCCCATTGGGCTTTAAGTATAAAATTTCATTATCCAAAACAAATTATCTAAAAATTGGTAAGGCTAATGCCAGCTTTTTATTAAGGTATTTTTAGTTATTTTATGAGGAATTTGGTTATTTTTCAAAATTGTGACGAAGTAAAGTACAGTCAAAAGTCGTTAATTCGGACACCCATAATCCGGAATGATCTATAATCCGGACCTCAAAGCTACAAACTTTCTGCGCATGTGTAGCGTTGACGCATGCGCGTAAGACCTTTACGGCTGCGAATATGCGTGTGCAAAATGCATTTACGCATGCGCATTTAATGTATAAAGGACGGTATAAGCTAAGCTAAAATTATCTAATTCAGTTAATATTGCAGATTGCGTTGTTCCGTAATCTTCGAATTCAATCCGGCTTATTATTTTTTGCAGACTGTTAGAGCAATTTTATAAAAGTAAGCTTGAACTTTCGATTATGCCAAATAGAATTTCCAATATATATTTACTAATATGTAAAGGATCTACCAAAGCGAAAGTATGTGTCGAAGTCCATTAAACAAAAGTGAAATTGCTGCAAAAAATGACCTAACCATTCCGAAATCTGTTTATCAATTTCACACTGCTTTGGGGGAACGGGGCATGAATTGGAAGTTGATTTGTCAGCACTATCGGTATCTTCAGGGCAGATGTTTTCAACGGTGGCACCCAATAAATTCGAAGTTGATCAGTCAGCACTATCCTTATCTTCAGGGCAGATGTTTTCATTTTATTTGGCTTATAATTTCCTTAATGTATTCATCTCGATGTATTCCGACTTTGATTTAAATCAAATTCCTCGTCATTATAATTTGCTTGCGATAGTGAAGAAAGTGACAGAGAGGTTATTGAAAACGAAAAAATTTCGTTTGACAAGTAAGTCGGTATTCTCGACGCAGCAATTACAGGATTTGAACAGTGGAAGTTTGTAACTGAACAAGAAATTATGTCTGTTTATAAAATTAAAGAGAAAGTATTATCACATAAAACGAAGCAAACAACGTACATTGAAAGAAATGTTTAATAACGTAAACAAATAAATATTAAGCTTTTTTTTTGTAAATTTTGATACCCTTTAGATTATAATTGTTCTTTATTTCATAAATTATGGTTTCATATTTATAATTTTATAATTTCTGCATGCCATATTACCAGATTTAAACTGATGATCTATAATTCGGAAAAATCGATAATCCGAAATCGCCGAAGTCCCGGCGAGTCCGGATTAACGACTTTTGACTGTATTTCTTCTTGAAAGTGTTCTGTAGTATTACATATTCTTTTTATTCTAAGTAGCTGTGAAAAAATTGTGTTAATGATGATTCTTTTGAAAATATTAGAATTCCAGTTGGTTAACTTTAGCGTAGAAAAAGTGAATTCTCTCCTCTTGTAAAATAATAAATAAATAATAAAATTGTAATTAATAAAATTGTAATTAATAATATTTAAGTCAAGGTAGACTACATTATTTTGCTTCGTATTTGTACTATTTAGTTTTAAGCAAGTTGGGTAGATATTAGCAGCTTCTATTTTGTTGTGGTTGTTAAAGGCAATGATATTATCAATGTAACGATAGATGTGTTGGTGAAATTTATGTTCTTCTTTACTTAGTGAACGGACAAAGGTCAATTCTTTTGTAAAAAGGAATAATTCACATACAGCACTGGAAAAATTACCTCCCATTGGAATTCCTTGAATTTGTTTAAAGATGCTATTGTTAAATTGAATAAAATTATTGAAAAGCACGCTTGAAAGAAAAAGTTGCCATTTTTCGGTATTTATTATTGTCGAAATCTGTGGAATTATATCCGGTAGAGCAAGTAAACTTGTATATATTTCTTCAAGTGGTAAGGTAGTATAGAGGTTTTTGAAATCGTAGCATTCTATATGGTCTATTTTAAGTGAATTAATTGTCTTGATAACTAGCTTGAAATCATCCAGTTGCAATGTTAGATCCTTAAAATCATAGTTATTAATTAGTCACGTATTAAACGAAGTTTTTTTGCAAAAAGAAAATCTATTTCTTTAAGATAACTTTTGGTACTATTGGCAATGAACCTGAATTTAATAGGGGACTTATGAAATTTTGGTAGCGCATAGAGATTTGCAAATCTGTTATTATATTTCCGGGGATGTATCTTGAGTCTTTTATGTAGTGCGTTAAATTTATTGAGAAGAATTTTAGTGCTGGCAGTAATTTTTTGGTAAGTGCAATTACTATTTAGTTCTTTATGCAGAAGGTTGAAGTAAAACTTTTTTCATATAACACTATAATTGTTGCTGGCTTTGTCAATTTTTGTAATGATAAAATTATCTTGCTATGTATGTTTCTGTATGTGTTTTATAAAGCCATAACATTTCATAATTTTTTATTTCAGGATTAGTTGGACTTGCATTATCCTATGCACTTTCAATTACATCATTGTTGAATGGTTCAATAACAGCATTTACTGAAACTGAGAAAGAAATAGTTAGTGTTGAGAGAGTAATGCAGTATATTGAAATGATACAAACTGAATCAACTGATTACTTTCAAATGGTATAATTAAAGATTATACTATAAATCAAGTAATATATATTTAAAATAATGCAAACTTTAAATCTAACCAAATTTCAATTGGACCGACATTAATTTTAGAGAAGTGATCTATGCATGTTTTAAAATTGATGCCATTCTGTAATTGAATTTCAACTGATTATAAATATAGTGTTTTAAAAATATGATTTTGTTGAACTAACAACAAGACCATAACTCTATTTGCAATTTTGTTTTCAGCCACCTTTTGCATGGCCCGCACATGGTGTGATAACATTTGTGAATGTTAGCTTGTGCTACAGAAATGCTAGTCCATATTCTCTGAAAAATATATCATTTGAAACAAGACCATGTGAAAAATTAGGAATTGTAGGACGAACAGGATCTGGGAAATCTAGTTTAATTCAAGTGCTGAGTAGGATGGTTAATAATTTTGAAGGTGCTGTTTTCATAGATGGTGTAAATATTGCGAATCTTGAACTTAGAAAACTCAGGTGAATGTTTTTCATCATAATTTTTTAAATTTCCAATGTAAATAATATATGTAGGATAATTTAATGCGTAGGAGAGATCGGATACTGTAATAGCTTACAGTCTTAGATGGCTGAGTGGAAAGATGAAAAGATGATGCTGACAAAAATGAATTTTGAAGAAGTCCCAATCTTTATTTTCATGCTTATAAGACCATCTTAATAGACATTTATCCAATCATAATCAAATACAATAACTTTCTATATACACTGGTTTTAAAGGTAAGACGTAAGCATTTAAGCAACGTAAAGCAGTGCGGTTTTGGCAGGGCAGAATTTAGCGAAGGGAGAAATGACATTGTTATTGTGCCAAGAGTATTTATACTAAGTCTGATGCATAAGTACAGCTAATCTGTGATTGGTTAATTTTAGGTTTTTATGCAACATGGAAGGATCTTGAATTTGGGAGAACAGATGAATTTAGGGGAAGAGCACCAAATCTAGAATGGTTCATTTTGAGGTCACCAATTATTTTTAAAGCAGCAATTGCATTTTGTTATATATTACATATATGTAATGAGAGCAGGACTTAAAATGTAGACCATTAATGGCACAGAAACATTAATGACACAGATGGGGAAATATAGTATTGCATTCATTGTAATGAAGCTGACTCTCATTGTAATGAAGCAAACTTAGGTGGTAATGAACAGCACGAATTCTGATGGTGTCAATCCATAATGAATAGGAAACTGGCAGCCAAGGCTTTGATTAATTCTTCTTTTTTATTTCAATAAACTTATTGCGGTCATAAACAACTTGGCACACTACTTGTGTTTGTTTCAAAATGTTTACATTTTCATAGCTTTGCTGTAAGAAGAGAGCATCAGGCAACAGTCCATCTAGCTAAGTGTAGAAAGCAAATACGATAGGTCCAAGATGTAGATTGAGTTAGTTTTGGTTCTCTGTGCATTTTGATTGGATAATTAATACTGCTGTGAAATTATTATTCGCTGTTTTAGTTCCATTTACATCATCAATGTTATATTAGTCATGTGACACGGATTAGTCTCAAAATGATGCAATGCAGAAAGAGATTACTATTTTTACAATAGAGAGGAGAAATAAATTTAATATTAGCATTAAGATGTTATTGCTGATTTACATTGTAATTTATCTTTCACATAGTTTTTTATGCTATATGTTATATATATATATATGTGTGTGTGTGTGTATGTGTAAGATAAAGAATATATAAATCAGCTTTATAATTTAATTTAGTAATAGCTTCATAATTCCTCTTTTTTAATTTGGATATTTCCTCTTTGTATTCTAAAAGTAGTAATAACTTTTATAGCTGCACTATTTCTAGATTAATCTATGTCACATGCTTGCGTAACATTGATCCCATGACTAATTCAGAACCTAAATTCAAAATTTCGAGAACTGAAACCTTTCTAATCTAAACCAAAATCTTTCTCTTGGTGAGCCTTCATATTGGATAATTGTGTAATTAGCTTCTAGCTGTCTCGCTATTCAGACACTGGCATGCTGCTTTTCTTTCTATTGCAATGGTATTCAAAAATGTAAATATTCTTGAATAGGCACAATTAGAGTGACAAGTAAATTGTGGTCACAAATGTCAACTGAAATAAAAATGAAGATTTAATCTTACTCGGCTGCCACACTTTGCTGTTCATTATGGATTCAACATTTTAGCATTCTATGCAGTCGGAATTCTTCCTGTTCAGTATGGATCTATGTTCTACACCATCAACATTTTCTACATCCTTTTCTATTTTTTTCATTACACACATATATGTATGTAAGGTGTAATAAAATATGATAGCTGTGCTAAGAAATGATTGCTGACTGCAAAATTGACTATTCTAGATTTTATGTTCTCCCCCCTAAGTTTATCTGTTCTCCCAAATTCGAGATCTTTCCAAATTACACAACACTGCTTGAAAAGAGAACTAAAAATTAACCAATCACAGCTTAGCTGTACATATGCATCTGCCTAGTATAAATACTGCTTTGCGAGCAGTTATATCACTTCTTAACTTCTCCTGCCATGCAAAACCTCTGTTGCTATGCTTACTTATCTAAGATGATGTTGTACTTTAAAACTCGTGTACGGTACAAATTATTGTATTCAACTATGATTGAAAAGTATGTTGTCTACAAAGAAATGATGTGATGTGTGTAAAAACAAAGATGGTGATTCTTCAAATTCAGTTTTGTTGGCTTAGTCTTCATGCCTTCACACTCAGCCATGACTACTGCCGGAAGTTAAACTATGCAGTTTTCAAGCAGCACATTAAATTATCATATGTATATATATATATATATATATATATATATATTGAGTTTAATTTATGTAAATTGTAAAAGTTGCAATGTTCAAACTATTTGTTTTATGAAAAAGTTTATGAGAAAATGTTGCTATAGCATATTGTTCAGAAATGTTGCTAGCTAGATAGAAAATTGCAGGATAGTTTCCTGCAGCCTGAAACCTCAATGGAAAATTTAATTCAGCTCTTCAAATCATTGTTTTGTGATAAATCCAAGATAATGTGAAAGAAGTGAATCATCAAATTAGTTTTTTCAGTGTTTAAAAAATAACAGATCATTCTTCTGCCGTGGTGTTTTGCAAGTGCTTCAAAAGAATAATCACACATAGTGTTTACAGATTGAAAGTAATCTCTCGATAAATTGAGAAGTTCGAATGCCTAGTAAAAAGGAAATCATCAGTGAATTACCGTTTAGGGATTCAGCATTACAGCGGGTTCAAGGTCGATCCGAGTTAGTGTTTGCAAGTATGTGCGACAGAAAATTACTATTTGCACTTCCGCTTTTGCAACAGCTCAAAAATTATTACATTCGTGTGAAGCTAGCTCCGGAACTAAATTATTTAATGTGCTGCGGATTCTATAGTTTTCATTTCAACTTTGGTTAAAATTTCTGCAATTTGTTTTGAGAAAATCTGAAATTCTTGTTCATTAATGTTTCTAATTTTTCATTATTATTATTAATTAAGTAACAAATTTTAAGCTATTTAAATTACTCATAGGGAAGGATATGAAGATAAGTTTTTATGTTTTTGAAATTTTGTTGAGAATTTCGAATACTAATTTTATAATTATTCTAAAAATGAAGTTGGTATAAAAAATAAGTGAAATTATTACAGATACGTAATATGAAATTATGGTAAATGCATGTTACAATTTATGGCTTATTGTGTGTTAAGTATAGTATGATGAGGGTGTACTGGTTCCTTCAACAGAGGCCTGTAATTACCTCTGTACAGTTGTTCCTTTTACCCTCTTCATGCAAGATAATGTTGGAGGCTCTCATTTTATGAGTAATTTTTTTATATTGTAATTTTTTTATATTATTATTATATTTTTTATTATGGAATGTATTAGTGCAGTTCTCAAAGGCCAGTTACCTTAATGCAAGGAACGGAGGCCTTTTCAAGTAACTGCCTAGGCACCCTGGGCCACCAGTGCATAGAACACACTGGTTAGCTCAAGAGGACAGCCCTATTGATGGATATGTTTGTTTAGAAGTATTGCGAGGCTTCCAGTTTGGTAAAATACAGGAATTGTAAATGAAAAATGATAACGGTGAAACCATAATTTCTGAAGCTTACTCCTATTATTATATGGTATTAAAATATAATTTATCAATATGAAAATTAATATCATAAATATTTATGTGCATTACATTTAATTATAAGTAATGATTATGTAAAAGTTTATTTTGTGATATTCTGCGATAACAAGAACCTTCCCTGAAGAACTATGATTATGTGAACTCTCAAACAAAAAGACTTTTGGACCGAGATGCTGAAAAATTCAATAGGACTCTAAAAATTAAAAATTTATTTAAAAAAAATTGATATTTATAAATTATACTTTACAGGACAAAAATTTTATGATTTATTTTTATTTTTTTTTTTTTTTTTAACATTTGCTAGTGCTTTAACTCTTTCTCTTTAAAAAGGCTTCTCTGTCGCTACGCCTTTTTCTTTTTGAAGGGGGGAAATATGTAAGATAAAAATGTATGAATCAGAATTATAATATAACTGTAAACATTAATTCTTCCTCTCTATTCTAAAATCGTAATGACTTATCTGCATTGCGTCATTCAAATTAATCATGCGATCTTATGTAACCGTTAATACCAGATGCCTCTTGACGACCAATCACCGAATTGTAAACCAAAACTTTTCTCTTTGCGTGCTTCCATCTTTCATAACTATGCACTTCAGCTTTTGCTCTCTACCGTGCTAAGATGTAATTTCGCTGGCTTGCTTTCTATCCCAACAATATCAAAAATGTAAATCTTCTGTGGAAAGGCACGACTAGAGTGCCAAGTGATTGTGGCCACAAATATCAATTGGAAATAAAAATGGAATTAAAACTGCCTCGACTGCCAAGTTCTTTAAATACTACGCAATCAAAAATCTTCTTCAATATGGGTCTAATCACGCATACTGCTCCGGCTTTTCCTTGTGCTTTTATTATTACATATATATATATTGAGTTTAATTTATGTAAATTGTAAAAGTTGCAATGTTCAAACTATTTGTTTTATGAAAAAGTTTATGAGAAAATGTTGCTATAGCATATTGTTCAGAAATGTTGCTAGCTAGATAGAAAATTGATAATAACATAGAAAATTGCAAATTGCTATGGTTGTGCATATGAAATAAGTTGTTGACATACAACAGTCAGCTAAATTTTAGTATCAACCATTGCAAAACTAATGTTGTCTGCATTTTTTTATAATATTTTAATATGAAGAAAATAATGCATATTCTGCTTATTCACAAATTCATGAAATGGCAAGTTTGTTTATGAACAGATGTTATGGATGTAAAGGTGGCAAAGTATATGAGGTTGATGAGGGCAGAAAATAGTTCACAGTGCATAGAATCAGATGCGTTTAGCAGTCAAAAAATGGTTCATTTATTCATGACTTCAACTTGACAAACCACATATGGATTCATTTACGGATATTACCTTTTGTTGATTCTTTTAATGGGCCGAAATTTGCATTAAATTAGATAAAGAATGCAAAAATATAAGCATCTTTACAACCTTGCTCAAAGGATATGTATATACTTCTAAATTCTTGCACTACTCAGGAGATTCAATCTCTCTGTTCCACTTGCCTTCTGCCTAATGCTTATACTACCTTCAAAATCTAGATGTTGCTAAAATTAAATTTTTTAAAGTGTAATTATACATTTTGTATGATAGTTTAAATACCCATAGTACAATAAGAGTTTTTAATAAAATTATACATTGCATCACAAGTCATTGTTGTCCAAATATCTAAAATTTAGAATTTCAATATTTGAGCAATGGTGCTTTAAAATTTCTCCATAAGCACGACATTACTGAAACCTAATACTATATGTTGTTCTTTAAAAACTTTCATTTTATGTATTAATTTCTTTAAAAGTTTTCAATAGAATTCATTTTTAAGGAATGTGATATGTAACATCATAACACATAAATGAATGCAAAAGATACAAAGCTAAATTGCATTGAAAATAAAGTTGATATAATATATAGCAATGAAATTTGGAAGGATTAGAATCTATCTCAAAAACAAATTTTGAATCTTTTGATATTAATAGAAAATGTGTTCTTTTCATGTGTACATGTGTCATTTTTCAGTTTCATGCTTTTCAGATGGTGGCTAATAACCTCCTCTATAATTATAATGTTCAATACATTGAGATCTCTAGAAGGAGAACTTTGCTATAAAGCTGTTCTTCCTAAGAGGTGTCCCGTAAATTTTCTAAGGATTCAGGTCAGGAGATTTGGCAGGCCAGCTTATTCACCCAATGTCTTCGCTAATGAGAAATTCATCAACCAGATTTTCTCAGTGTGAAAGTACTTGTTATTTATTAAAAGAAAGTCAAATCCATATGCATCTATAAAGGGCTTTATGTTGGGTTGAAAGATTTTATTTAAGTATCTTTAGGTAAGTATAGATTCTCTATTAGCACATAAAGCACAGAACATTCAATAATTAGACTTCTTCATATGTCTGCACTGTCATAATCATCAAATTCTGTTATGTTCGTAGATATATTTCATATTCTTGACTTGTTCCAGATATAAATACATTTATAATCAGATGTTAAACTGAACCTTTACTTTGCACTGATGCACTCTGGCCTAGGCGCCAACTCTGGTGTACTTAGCACCATTTAGATAGATTTTTAATCATGTCAAGTCAGTGACACATCCATTGCAGCTGCCTGGCAATCAAGCTTCTGTTGTGCTGGACTGTTTGGCCTTATCATGGCTTCCTAGATAAAACTTCAATCTTTAAATTGTTTATAGAAAGCAAAGAATATTTCTCTCAAAACATTCAGCAATCCTGCTGTTTCCATAATTGTTTGATCATCTTCTAAATGACTAACAAATCACCACCTCAAAAATTTTTCTAGATAATACATTAGTGCTATAAAAAATTATTTTTGCTTAACCCTCTGATTTCAATTACAAATTCATAAAAACAAAGAATTTGATTCAAATAAAATTATAAACTGGAAATGGAATAATAAATATATGAAAAAATAGTGCTTGCAGCATTAATATATCACAAAATTTAAGTATCAACATGATAAGTACATTCCTAATATGCTTTCAGGATAACTAGGGAACTCACTATTCATGGATCTCACAGTCAGAGGGTTATTGAATGCTGAAATCAGATTCTGAATTACAGAAGATGCAGAGAAGTGTACTTTTTGCTAAATGTGTGCCATGCTTTTGGATGACATCATGCATAATCATAAAATGCTGATTGATTGGTTGGATTAGATAATTGTCTTTTGTTCATTCTCTATAAATGAGTAATTCAGCTTGATTGGTTACTTCATGAAATTTAACTATTTTAATGTATGTGAAGATTACATGTATGTGACGATTTCATGTATGTGAAGTAACAATTAGTGTTTATTATGTATGCATGCACGTTAAACAAATGTTTGTAAAATAGGATCCCTATATATGTAAGTATAGATACAGATGTATAAAGCCCTCACTGAGAAATTTTTTTTATGAAACTATGCTTTTATTTATTTATTAGCAAAAGAAGATTTTTGCTTTTATAGAGAAAGGTGACAACAGGTGTTTTGTGTAACGATAATTGAAAATTAATATGGCATAAAAGTCAGGCTTAAGGGAGCTTTTGCAGGTATTATTGGAGGACTTAAAGCATAATATTCATAAATTTACTGGAATTGTTTCGAAGGTTTAAATATAAAACCCTTTTCTTCAGCTTCAAAGTAGAGTGTTATATGAAATAGCGTTAAACAAGTTCATCTCATCATGCAAATAATGGGGTTAGGGAAAAATTGGTATAAAATTTGGTAAATAATTTATGTCACCATTTATATTTTAGATCATTCAGATTTTTCTGCATTTCCAATTTTCTGTTTTTTTTTATCAAGAAGGTATCTAATGTCATTTGCATTTTTCTTTTGCGCTCCATAAGAAGTTATGCATAGGGGACAAGGCATCCACAACACTACATCTTGCCTTTGAACTCTTATAAAAATCTGCATCATTTTCAATAAATAAGTCTATAATTTCCATTATGGAAGCTAAACAGGTTTTTAGAAATACCTTTGAAAGTGGATCAAAACTTTTTGGATGCTTTTACTAATAATTGAGAAAATATTTTTAGTAATTCTGGAATAATATGCACATAATATGCACCATTTGAGACATCTCTGTTTTCATCAATGCAGTGCTTTATTTTATCAGCATTCTAATATCTGCATTATCGTTCTGGCTAAATTCTACTTCAAAAATTTGTTAAAATAATAATCATATATTTTTAACTTTTATATGTTTTTATAGTTTTATGTGCTGCACTGGAATCTATTTTATTTTTATTGCTGTGAAATTTAATGTTTGTTGTTTTTATTTATTCCATTTGTAATTAATATATAATTTTAGGTCAAATTTATCTCTTATATCTCAAGATCCTTTCTTATTTTGTGGAAGTATACGTGAAAATTTGGACCCCAATCATTTGCGAAGTGATGCAGAAATATGGAAGGCTTTACTTCATTGTCATATGGAAGAAAAAATTCGTTCCGTAGGTGGCCTGGATGCAGAAATTGAAGAAAGAGGTCAGAACTTTAGTTCTGGTGAAAGACAACTTCTTTGCTTGGCAAGATCATTATTACAGAAAACCAAGGTTAGTGGCATAAGTTACCAGAAATTTAATCCAGAGCATTTTATTGAATAGAAATTTTTGGTACTGTCCCAACCGGTGATTTACCGAATTTTGTTAGTTAATTACTTTTGTAATAGATGGCGCCTTCTCTTTTTTAGTCTATTTTGTTTGTAAAAGCAATGTTGCTTTCACATGCAATTTTTCTGTTGAATTTGAGAAGAGCTCTTAAAATACTCTCTTCGAATGTTTGCTATTAATTTACTCTCGAATAAATTTCACATTTGCATTGCTTTGCAAAGAGCTTTTAAAATGCTGGCTTCGAATCTTTGTTATCAATTCACTCTCAAATAAATTTCAGGTTTTACGAACAGTTGAAATAAGAAGCAAACGAAATAACTGTTACCTTAAGCAGCAACAGTGTTTAATTTATCTCTCTTAAATTCATTATGTGTCTTCTTTCAACACTCTGCTTACAACAAATTGTTTGTAAATATGTTCTAAAACAACTAAATACATATAACTGTACAAAAGTTGGGTGCATTTTGTCTTACCTGTTTCATTCACGCTATATGCGCAAAATTTTTGATATTATCTATTTCTATAACATTTAGGGGTTCATTTTCAGTTATATTAATATCGAGTTGTTGCCTTGTCCATATTACATAGAACAATGGCTGTCAGAGCCTTCTCGGAAGAGAGGTAGGACTTCTATTTTCCTACCCCCAATACTGAGGAAGAGCACCCTGCGGGGGATCCGGGGGTCTCCCACCCCTCTCCTCTCCCACCAATCCACATGAGAGGACTTTCAGCTCACCACATATTTAGAATGCTGCACCGACAATATACATTTACAAACATCCATGTCTTCTCTGGGATTCGAACCCAGGCCCATTGCTACCCTAACCACTATACTGTCTGGGCGACATTAATATCGAGGAATTCATTGAAATATTTAAACCAGCTAATCTAATAAAAAAATTCCTATATTTCATTTTGAATGTGCGATAAAATGGCAGATGAAATAAATGTGTAAAAAAAAAAAACAATTTTAGTTGCACCACTTACCAATCTATAAAGTAGCTACACGGTTAAGTAAGGTAGATCACCTTTTGGGAGAATACCAAATTATTATTACTTACTTATCACCCTTCCTCCTCTTTTTTATCATTTCACAGCCTAGAAGGGATAATTAGCAATGTAATAATTTTTGACGAAAAGGATAGGAAGAATTTATATGGTTAAGATTATTTTATGGGTGCGATGTATTTATTAACTATATTGTGATTAGTTGCAGAATATGTAACCAAATGGTCTTTAGTGCAGTAGCAATGATGCTACAAATTAAAATTCCCAATTTATTCACAGCATAACACTTGTAGAATGAGCATTCATGTGTTATCACTGAAGTGCTGAAATCGGGTAATGTACAGATTATCTTGGTAATCTGCAGAGTAATGTGGCTGACCCATTAAAGTGAAAAAAAAGCAGTTTCATTTCTCACATTACCTACTTAATCAGCCAATTACCTAGATAATATGTACATTACTTATTTATTGAAGTTGAAATAAAAACCTTTCCTCAGAAAATGTTTTTGAATATTAAATTAATACTTGACTAAATAACTCAGGATTACTAGGTACTATTAATTAAAAATATGCAATAAATTCCATAAATATTATATAAAGTTATAAATAATTTCATATAATAATATGTGGATTGTAAATAAAATATAATAGTGGTTGTTGAAGAATGATAGTAGTTATTTACAGATTAATTTAGTGTAGTAATTTGCAGTAAAAAGTACTGTCAATAGTTGAAATATAATGTCATTTAATTTATCTTTCAATATCTAAAGAATCATGTTGGTAGAATCAGGATTGGAATTAGGATCGTTAACTAGAACAGAAAGATTTTTTTGAATGTGAAATGCATCTAGAAAATCTTTCTGTTCTAGTTAACGATCCTAATTCCAATCCATCTTTGCCTTTGGCCTTTAAAAAAAATTATGTTTTAGTTCTGGTTTCATCAACAGATGGCGCCACTAATTTATCTTCTGTTTAGGCTTTCTTATCTTATCTAATCATTATATCCTATCTTGTTCATTTGTGCTTTTGCAGCTGAGGATGGTGGTTCAGTAAAACCATCGAAACTAGTCCTGTGAAAATTTGAAAATATAACGCTGATTTTTGTTGTTTGACTTCTGAATTGGTATTTGTTCAGCATGTTATTGTGTGTTAATTAATAATTAAACAATCAATCATTAGAATAAATCTAT
Organism: Stegodyphus dumicola; assembly: GCF_044657685.1. Taxonomy (NCBI): domain Eukaryota; kingdom Metazoa; phylum Arthropoda; class Arachnida; order Araneae; family Eresidae; genus Stegodyphus; species Stegodyphus dumicola. Next base: position 139,905,070 of record NC_140777.1, read on the forward strand.
ATGATCCATAATTTGGCTCAGTGTTGATTTTACTCCTACTGAATAATTTATATCCCTGATGTATGTCAGGGAATGTATGAGTTAGTATGGCAATTCATAATTTATTTTTTTACTTTCATCAGCCCATGACTATCAAGACATCGCAGCTTGATAAATGACTCACACAATGATGTCAAATACTTTTTTTAAGTAATATGAATTGAATACCAAAGAACATAGTAACCTTTTATGTTGGCATTACGCTTACTGTTGATTACAGACTTCAGCTGATTGCATTGCAAAGTGTTGAAAAAAAGAAATTGTAACAGAAATTTCTTTCCATATGCAAAAAATAGATTTTGTAAATGATACTCATAAGCCAAAAGATTATATTTAGTACTGTTTCATTTGAGAATAGCTGATTTATTATTCAGGAAAATCCAGGACTAGAGCTGGTGCAGCCACACAGGGCACCAGAATTTAGGAAAGGCAACATTTTTAGTCTTTAGGAGAAACACCAAGCAACAAAATTAATTAATGGCAAAGTCTCTAGAATTTAGGAAAGGCACCAGGATGCAAAATTTAGGGCTGGCAAAATTTTTGGAATTTAGGGAGCCACTTGGTAGCAGAAATTAGGACCCACAGAGACTGCACCATGCCACAAAATATGTAACACTGCAGTGGCGTAGCAAGCGTAACTGGCGCCCGGGGCAAAATAACTTTTTGGCGCCCCCCCCCACACACAAAAAAAAAACTTTCAGTAATATAATGTATAGAATATATATTTGTAATAAGAAAATAATGCAAATAATAATAAAATGCTGAATCTGCCATAAAATGCTCAAAAATATATAAAGATTAGTCACTACCTAACTGCACTAGCCTTGGATTCGGAAATGCATCTGTGTCGGCGGAAAAATCTGACCTACGATGATCTAGAATTAGTTAAAAAGGTGTTATTTATTTTACATATTTATATAAGTGTTTTTAAAAAGTACAGTTTTTAAACAATTAAAAGTTTAATATACATTATAGATAAACAGATATGTGGCAACTTACCTACTACAACTCAACTCTGCCAGTCTGATAACCCATAGCAACCAAAAACAAAAATAATATTTGTTCCATTCAATTGTTAGAATTGTTTAACGATCTGTCTCAAAAAATTGTACTACCATAATTGGTGACACGCATTTATTACGAATGGCAACCTTCAATGTTGCACAAGTATGGAGTTTATATGTTTAAATTCTGAGCAGCAGTAAGTTATCCAGTGTGATGAGATGCAAGTAAGACATTCACCTGTCATTTCAAGTTTTTTGCCGCATTCCGGTGAGTCAACATATTTCTGTCATAATTTCAGCGGATATATGTATCGTCTGCTGCATTTGAGCCTCCAATTTCTCTGATTTCGAGTACCAAGAAACTGTGTCACTATATACATATTCATTATTTTTCTATACATATTATTATTGTGCATATTTGATTGAGCCAAAGTGGTTGACAACGATGCTGCTTCGCAATTGGCGAGAGTGGCAGTTAAGCCACCGCCTTTTTCTCGCCGAGACCCATCGTTATGGTTCATTCAATTGGATGCGCAGTTGAGTCACATTACTGCCGACGAAACTCAATTGTATACAGGGATCGCTGCGTTAGAATCAGAGGTACTGCAATCAGCTCATGAAATAATTTTGAATCCATCGACGACGGACAATTACAAATCTTTAAAAAAAAATTAATTTCTGTTTATGAAGAATCCGAGACAGTTAAAATCGAACAGCTGTTGCATGATTTACGGTTGGGTGATATGAGGCCTTCTCACTTGCTGTCTAAAATGTCAGATTTAGTCGCCGGTAACCTAACGGATAACATTCTTAAAACATTATGGATGAATAGATTCCCATCTAACATGCAAACTATTTTAGCGGCCAGTAGCGAGCCACTTAAAAATCTTCCCGAAATCGCTGATAAAATTCACGAGATGGCCATTCCAGCGCAAATACACGCAGTGCAGGCTCCTGGTCCAGGTATTGTGGCGTTACAAGCTTATATTGATGATCTGTCCAAACAGGTTGCCCAATTAGTAGTCATCCAAGCTGAACCTTTTCAGCGCAACAGCTCCGCATCACGTGGTCGAAATACACGCTGTAGCCAACTGAGGAAACGTTATCAAAGCCCTCCTCCAAGTCATAATAGTCATAATACAGAGAAGACCCAATCCTCCTAGTCCCATGACCATATGATTATGAAAGGTCGACCCCCTCAAGACCAAAAAAGGAAAGAAGAGAGAAAAAGAAGCTAATTATCTAAAAATAATTGGAGGTTAATTAACGAACTAAAAATAAGGAAGAGACATACAAACAACGAAGCACAACACCAACATTCAAAATCCAAAAACAATGAAAAACTCCACGAGCAAACAGAGTGGCTGAATCTCTCAAGAAATATTCATTCACATGAATTTTCGGAACAGGCACAGGCGGTCCAAAGCCATCGAGGAATTCCCAATTTAAATAACCTGCAGAAGGTCAAACCGAATTCCCTACAGTATTACTTTAATAGCATATTATTTGTAAAATCATAATTCTATTTAAACTATTAATTTATTTTAAAAATTTACTTTAATAGTCCTACTACTATCTGAATTCAAATGTATTAATTATCCTTAATAATCATAGAAAAGAAGCTCCAGGACTGCCAATAACCGAAACTGGAAAAATTTAAGATTGCCATGTATCATATTAAAACCCTAGTAATTACTCCATTAAGAACAGAATATAAGAAAAAATTTTAAAACTTTAAAATTTCAGAACATTTTAAAATCAAAGACTACATATAAAAATTCCATAAAATTTAAAATTTAAAAATCAAAATCCTAAAACTCAAAACCACTAATTTCGATAATTTAAATCTGGTAATCCATCAGGATTCTCAGCATTTGCAAAGCCATATCTATGTAACAATCAACTGCATCTCTTCGAAATACCGCATGTACAAAACATCCACAATGCATTAAATAAAACACTACACAGAAAAATTTCAAAATTTTCGTAGTAAACCTATAAATACTCATAACTGAAAATATAATACATATAATCAAAAGATAAATATACACAATACTAAACAAATATTCCAAATTCAATATTAGAATTGATCAAATCCATTGCACATTGCACATTTAGACGATTTTCAAGTTCCATGACTTATCTCCCAAACATTTCTTTCTCAAATTTTCCAGTAAGGAACAATGATTCAAGAAGTGATCTGCGTTACCAACTTGATAGCAATGACCACACAAGTCTGAATTTTGTAAATTAAATCTCGAAAGGTGCGCGGGAAATCTTCCATGCCCAGTTAAAAACTGGTTTAAATCAATATTACTAATTGGTCGCATACCATTTTGAATTTTAATAGACTTCAAAAGACCCACGCACCTCCCTGATTCATTCCATCTAGTAGTATTCCAAATATCATTATAAAAATTGTTCATGTTAATTAATTTAATTGCATAACTTCTCAAACCAGAAATTTCTGTTTATATTCACAATCATCATTAGTGGTCGCCTCTTTAGCCAGCACGTCGGCCCTTTCATTTCCAACAAAGCCAACATGTGCTTTTATCCAGTGTAAATGAATGCACATATTCTGCATCAAAAATTTCAATAGACATTTAATATCAAATATTAATAAATTAGTAGGACGGGCCGAGGTCAAGGATTGAAGCAAAGACATACAATCAGTATATATATGAATAGAATTAACACAAGTCAAAATTTCCTTAACCCACTGAAGGGCTTTAAGTAAAGCACAGCATTCCGATTGAAATACAGAATTATAATTATTAAGCTTATATTTTTTATTTTCAATTTCAGTTCCATAATGATAAATCACAAATGCTGCACCCAATTTATCATCTTGCCTGGACCCGTCAGCATAAATATCCAATTCTCCGACTATTGGGAGTTTACAATCAAATTCAAAAACACATAAACCAGAAGGATGTACCAAAATATTATTAATTCTTTCAAACATATGCCTTGTAATCAAAATATCTTTATACAATTTAAAATCAAGTCTACCAGTTCTAAACAAAAATTTTTCAAAATATAATTTATATAAAATTGAAAGAGGCGGCGTGCCGGCTAGAACGCAGAGCACCTCAGTTGAGACAGTACGGAAACATCTTGTAATCATTAAGCACCAGCTCCTCTGTATGGCATCGAGTTTGTTCCTCAACCTGACCAATCCCCGGCACTGGATCCCCAGGCACCAATTCCATAGAAAACTCTAGGGATAATTACATTATTCAAAATATCTTTAAGAATGCATGATTTGTTACAAAGTGTCTCACTAGAAAAAGGATCTCCTGTAAAACATTAACATATCATCTGAGAGCTGATGAATTGTTTTAAAATGATCTGCGAAGGTCAACTTGCAATCAATCTTGACTCCCAAATATTTAATAACATCAACAAACTTTATTCTTTTTCCTTGATATCTAAATTGTGGAGCTCTCACTTTGATCCCAGCCCGAGGGAAAATGATTGCAAAAGTTTTTCTAAGTTGAATTCAAGGCCCTCGCCGATTCTCCAGTTTTCCAGTTTTAACATAACATTCTCAAATGATTTCTCGAGTTTTTCCAATGATGCACCATACATCAGAACAGCAAGATCATCTGCATATGCAATAAAGTTAACATCACTGGGGAATTCCAAAATAAGAAATTTGTTTAATATGATAATCCAGAGCAGGGGAGCACTGAAGGAGCCCTGCGGACAACCAATGAAAATCTCTAGTTCTATCTGTGCAGTCTCATCCTTAAAAGCATTAAACAAGATTTTGCGATTGTTAAAATAACTCCTATAACATTGAATCAAATTCCTTGGCAATTTAAGGTTAATCATGGTTTGTAAAATAGAGTTCCAGCACACTGAATCGAATGCAGACGAAACATCCAAGGACAGCAGCACTACGTGATGCGAACTCTTATTGCTTTTAATAAAGTCAATAGTATCATATAATGCATCATATGTAGAACAGCCAGTTGTGAAACCATACTGTCGCCGACTGAGTATCATTCTACTATTCAAGTAAAACTTCAATCTCTCAACCAAGATTCTTTCATACACTTTTCCAAAAACACTCAAAAGTACAATTGGTCTATATCTGTCATTCTGCTTTGGAATTAAAACAACTCGACCGATTTTCCAATTTCTTGGAAACACATAAAATTTAAAACAGTAATTAAAAAGCAATATAAAAATATCCAGATATGTAAAAATTAGAATCTGAACAAATATAGGATTAAAACAGTCCGGGCCCGGAGCGCTTCGACGCCTTATTTGTTCAACTGCACTTCTGATCTCTGCCTCTGTAATTACAGCGTCATCCAATGGGCACTCAGAAAGTCTATCCTCATCTAATGAAATATCCTCAGGAGCTCCCAATTTGAGTGATTGCAAAAGCTTCTGTCTATTGAGTTCAATCAAACTGTCAGCGTGCTGAGGATTATACAGAGCAACAGCACGTCTCACTTTTTCAGAGGCAATTCGATAAAAACCATCATAATAATAAAGATTATTAAGAAAAAATTTCTTCTTAGTTTCAAATTTTGTCTTCCAAATTAGACGTTTATAAGTTGCCAATTCTTTTTTATATGCAATTTTCCTTTCATTACGTATATATTGTCCGTTAAATTCAAAATTTGCGAACTTTTCCTCAAAGCACGTATCCGGCGTCGCATACAAGTAAGTTGTGGAGTCCACCCCGAAATCTGCCTACTTCCCTTTTGTTTTGTTCGTAACTTCTTTTTAACATCGATTGACAGATCCTCAAAAATGTTTCAATACAATTTTCAATTGTATCAGAGTCCTCACACTTCAATAAACTAATTTAAATTTCTGCATTATCGGAGCAATTTTATAACAGTACCTTGTAATCCGGTGGACATCTCTTGTTAAAACAATCTTAGGAGCACAATGAATATTTTCATCATAATTCAACTGCAAATAACGATGATCTCTAAGACTCTCATCCATCAGAACTTGCAGAGCTCCAGAATTGATAGACAAACCTGGTGAGGTCATAACAAGATGAGTCTATACCTCACCGATGGTAGATTTGAAAGTTGCAGGAAAACTTAAATCATTTAGTAAAATTATATTATTAGAGACGATAAAGTCAAATACCAATCGCCTTCTTGCATCAATATCTCCTGCGCCCCAGCTTGGATGTTTAGAGTTAAAATCACCGGTAACAATGAATTTATTATAATTTTTCATGACCGGGTATTTGTTTTTACCACCACAAATTTCGAAACAAGGCAAACAAATGCCGCCCACCGTGTCGTTATAACGACCAGGGAAACGAGAAGGGCCTTTGCTTGAAGTTGTGAACGACAGCGGCTGGAATTTTGCACGCCTTTTTCTCATCGAAAAGAATTCGGGCTTAAGTTTCTTGTCGTTCTTGTTTTTTGATGTTTCTGTCGTTCCACCACATTTTCACGAACAAAAGCGCCTTACCAAGTTACAACTTTATGTAGCAAATGGAACTCCTATTCAAACTTTTGGTGAACGCCTGATATCTGTTGATTTAGGATTGCACCACAACTTCCAATGGCCATTCACTATTGCTACTGTTTCAAGTTCTATTATTGGCGCAGAATTTTTTCAAAAATTTTCTTTGCTTGCCGATCTTAAAAATCGCCGTTTGATAGATTCCACAACCAACTTAACTTATCCGGGAGTAATTCGCAATAGTCAAGATTTGAGCATTAAACTGATTTCGGGTAACTCCCCCATGGCATCAACTTCTCAGAGAATTCCCTACAAACACGCGCCCAGTTATGGGTATTTCCGAACCCAAGCAGGATGTATTACATTATATTGAAACTACCGGACCTCCGATTGCCGCTAAACGAAGACGCTTAACTCTGGACAAGCTTAAAGCCGCCAAAGAGGAACTTCAATACATGATCGAACAGGGAATTTGCCGTCCTTCAAAAAGTTCTAGGGTCAGTCCGCTCCATCTAGTTCGGAAACGAAATGGTAACTGGCGCCCGTGTGGCAATTATCGCCGGTTAAATGCAGCTACAATTCCTGATCGTTACCCAATCCCTCACATTCAAGGCTGTATGCAAGTTTTCGAGTGAAAAGCTATTTTTACAGCCATTAATCTTGAGCAGGTGTATCACAAAGTGCCCGTTAAGCCAGCTGATATTCCAAAAACTGCGGTTATTACGCCTTTTGGACTATTTGAGTTTCCGGTCATGACTTCGGCTTATGCAATGCTGCTCAAACATTCCAACGCTTCATGAAGCAGGTGCTAAATGGCCTCGACTTTTGTGTACCTTATTTTGATGACGTCTTAATCGCCTCCTCTTCAGAGCAAGAAAACCTTTCACGTTTGAGAACAGTTTTTGAACGTTTTCAAAGGTACGATGTCAGTCTTAATCCTTCCAAATGCGTTTTTGGCCAGTCAAGAGTATCCTTTCTTGGTCATGAAATTTCCTCTGATGAGATTCGACCCCTTCCAGATAGAGTCACCGCTATCCGCGATATGCCCGAACCATCTACAGTGAAGGACTTACGACTTAAGAAGATTTCTTGCTATGCTCAATTTTTATCGACGTTTCTTACCTCATGCAGCAACCATACAAGCACCTCTAAATTCCTTTTTGGTTGGAATCAAGAAAAATGATAAACGCGTTATAACCTGGACCGCAGAATCTCGCGAAGCGTTAAAAAAATGCAAAAATGATTTAATTTCGGCAACAAATTTGCAGTATCCTTCCGCATCTAAACCATTATCACTCTATGTTTATAAGGAGAGGGACTTCCGCTTTCCTAGCATGCTTTCGTGGTGTAGTGGTTCTACACGCTGGGCCGGTACTCCAGAGGTCCGCGGTTTGATTCCCGGCGAAGGCGATTGCTATTTTTTCAATCTCTCTTGCTTCCAAATAACCTAATGTCTCTACAGTGGCGCCCAAAATAAAAGGGGTGTTGAATGAGGATTCTCCACACCCAGGATTTGGCGATTGCGGCCCCTAAAAACCCCAGTCGCCCCTTAAAAAGGGGAGTTTATAAGGTATTTCTCCCGCTTTCCTAGCGTGCCTTCATGGTGTAATGGTTCTGCACGCTGGGCCAGTACTCCAGAGGTCCGCGTTTCGATTCCCGGCGAAGGCGTTGCATATTTTTCATCTCTTCTGCTTCCAAAAAAATAACCTAATATCTCTACACGTTGACGCATCAACGACAGGTATAGGAGCACTTTTAAAACAAAAAGGTCAAGAATTATGGAAACCACTTTCATATTTTTCTAAAAACCTCTCACTAGCACAAACCAGATCGCGAATTATTAGGAATTTATGAAGCTGTCAAATATTATCGGCATATGCTATAGGGACGCGTTTTCATGATCTTCACAGATCACAAATCCTTAATCTATACTTTTCAGCAGCGTTCGGATAAAGCTTCTCCTCGTCAAATGAGACACCTAGACTTCATAGGGCAATTTTCAACAGATATCCGTTATATTGCGGGTTCGCAGAATATTGTAGCAGACATCTTGTCTCGTATTGAAGAACTAGCCGTTCCTTCGCCAATAAACTTTGCTGCCCTTGCGGATGAACAACACCGGGATTCAGAACTACAAACCCTCTTGAAAAGCAAATCTTCCACCAATCTCAACTTGCAGCCTATGCAGCTGTCACCTGGAAAATCACTTTATTGTGATGTTCAGGATTCAAGATTTCGACCTTATGTTACCTCCGTGTTTCACCATGCCATTTTTAGTCAGTTACATCGACTGTCACATAATGGCATCAAGGCTTCAAGGAAACTGATATAGCAAAGTTTCGTATGGAATAGCATGCAAAAGGACATAGCCAACTGGACACCATCATGCTTGGAGTGCCAAAGATCTCAAATTGTCAGACACACCACCAGCCAACTTAAAAATTTTAATTTGTCCTCATCTCGCTTCAATCACGTGCACCTCGACTTGGTCGGGCTCTTATATTTATTAATAATTAATATAATACATGAATAAAATTAATTATTATGTATACATTTTTTCTTACTTTGAAAATTTAGAAGCAAATTTATCATTTACTTCATCAAAGTAGATCCTTTCAAATTTTTCTCTTTCCACACTTAAAAATGCTAGATGACTTAGGGGATCTTGTCCCACCGTTGATTGTAAATATGTGAAAATTTATTTTAATTTGCTGAACGAACGTTCATAGTAAGTAGTATTTAAAGTGCGACTCTTAGGTTTGGAAAAACATATTCCCTATAGATCTGCAGTGGAGTTTTAGGTTCTGTTTCTTTTCTACTACGGAGTAACGTCATGCAGTCACATTCACTGCTCAAAACAATTAGGGTGTATTGTGGGTTCGGTATGAAATAACCATATAATCGATAACATTTTTGAACAAAAGAAAATAGAAGAGATTATAAAGGAAAATTATAACGTTTACAAAGTTGGGAATATGCAAATTTAGTCTGTGACGTCGAAAACTATGCGTTTTAGATAAGGAGTAAGGAACGACCTGCAGTATTCCTTTTTGTAATAGAAGATTAAAAACAATTCACATGCGTTGAATGCTTCGTAGCAGTGAATATACGACATCTCAGCAAGATGACTTAGTTGAATCAGTAGCCAGGAAGGCCATCAGACGTTTACAGGAGAGTCGAACGCAATCCATTGCAGCGGAAGCGTTACGAATCTCAAAAAATGTCATTTCCAGATTATGGAATCGGAATTTGGAAACTGGATATATTTGAGAAATTCGGGACAAGGTCGTGTTATCGTTTTAAAATAAAAAGCGAGAGATATACGTGCATTTCGTTTAAATATATATCTCTACTTTGGAGAAATAAAGTGGTCAGAAAGAACGTTTTGGTTGATGTACTGCAAGCATTTTATTACACAAATCAAGAAAATAAATAATTAATTATATTACAATAGTTATTAATTTTAAATATATTTTCCAGGAATCGATCAAAATAAAAACTGAAATTTTCCGGAAAATCTTGTTTGGAGACCATTTGGCGCCCCTGTACGAGCGGCGCCCGGGGCATCATGCACCCCCTTGCCCCCCTCTCGCTACGCCACTGTAACACTGGTCCTGGGTAAGCAGGTTTTTGCAGTTAATTTAATTTGTGAAAAATGTGGGGAAGTGGTATAAATAAAGATGATGTTACAGAAGTTTTTCATTGCAGTGATAATGCCCCAGTCATAAATCAACTAATAGATAGCAAAATCTATAGTATGGTTCTAAATCCAGAAAATATACCCATGAAAAGTGAAGAAAGTGATAGAGACGTTGTTAGGAACAAAAAATTTCGACTGACAATTTAGTAAGAATTCTCAATAGGGCAATTACAGGACTTGAACATTGGAATTTTGTAATTGAACAAGAAATTGTATCTGTCTATAGAATTAAAGAGAAAATATTAGCACAAAAAAGGGGGGAAGCAAGTTAACCTTCCAGCACGTGCGCTTGGCAATTTTACATGAGCACGCATGCATCATATTTTTTACAACATTCGTTATTTTACCATTTTGGGCACGAAAAACAACAGAAATGAGTGAATATTGATAACAAATTTGTTATAAAGTAAAATATAAACCTTTTTGTTGAAAAATACAAATGATATCACATTCAAATATAAGTAAATTATTTTTAAATTCTTATGTTAATGAGATGGAAATGCAATAATGTATTTCATTATAGAAAAATTTAAATTTATTATTTAATAATTATATTTTAAAATCGAAGCTAATTTTAATATTCATCAAAGGCAAATAAAAAAGGACAAATAAAAGACAAATAAAAAAGGAAAACACTCACCTTGGTAGGAAAAAAAGTAAGTTTAGCATTACTTACTTCTGCAAGGAAATTTACTTCTTACTGATTACAAAAATGCACTTTAAACTAACTTTAATGTTTTTATTTATTTCTAAAAAATAGAAATAAAAGAAAATAAGGAATGGAAATCACTATTGTTCTCCCATCCAAAGGTTTCCTTGTCTTCCTTTTCCTCATCAGATAATTCTTGAAGAATGCGAGCAAAATCAGCTGGTTGCACATATTTTTTTGCCATGAAAACCGATATAAAAACTACAAAGTCAAATGTATGAAAATTAAAATAATACACGGCAATTATTAACACAAAATTACAAAATATTTGAGAAAAAAATATGTTCGAATTTTCACCCACGACCACGTGCGTGTCGTAACTTTTACGAAAAAGCTGCCACATAGCACAAAAGCCCCCCAGAATAAAGAAAAGTCAAATAACTTCCTGTTGGCACATTCCATGATGTGGTAAAGGATAGAAAGGAGAAATATAAATGACCTTCAGATGTCTCAGCTTGATATACAAAAAATGTACATTAAAACCAGAATTTGTCATAAATTTTGCGCATGCGCACATGCTGGAAGGTTAAGCAACTTACATTGAGAGGTTCACTAAAGCAAACAAATTAATACTAAGTATTTTTTATTAATAAGTTTTGATTTCCTTAAGGTATACTTCATTATTTCATAAAATACTATTTCATATTTTTAATTCTATAATTTCTACATATCATCTTACCAGATTTAAAATGATCTGATATTTAGAAAAACCCCAAATCTGGAACTGTGAATGTCCTGATGACCCCACATCTCAGATTTTATTCTGTACATAAATTATATGTTATACAGCCTTATTAATTGCAATTGAACTGTTATGAAACTTTGAGTCCCTTGATTCACTGAGAGTCCATTGCTTTTACAACTGCATTTAGTCACTTCTTTTTGCAATTGCAGCATATATAGCAGTGCCCTCGAATTAGTTGTAGCTGCTTTCTTCAGTGATATTTCATAAGAACTCTTATCTATGGGAAATAACGTTTTTTTTTACTGATTGTGAGCTGATCATGGGTTTAAAGCTGCAGCTGTTTGAAGTACGACTTTGTTTGCTAATTTATAAAAACTACAGTCTTCAATTCCAGCAACAACTACTAACACACTTTAGGCATCTGTACGGCCATGGGTGAAATTAGGAACTTGTATACTTGCAGTATCATAAATTTGAGAAAGAGGAAATTTTCTTTTTGAAATTCGTAACACTTTCTTAGCTTACAATACAAGTTTCTCTTTTGCAGCCACACTTTTTTTTAGAAATAAACTTGTGTTGTTCAGTTAGGGCTTGATATGAAGACATGGTAGGTTGCAGCTTTTGTTCAATATTTTCCTTTGGAATATAATTTTCAGTATGGTCTCTGCTAAAATTTTCTTCAAGAGTATAAACAATTTCTTCAAGCTATTCTTCAGTTTCAATATCTGCAATTTGCTCACCAGGTAAAGATGGCGATGCTATGTGCCTTTTTTGTTTTAAAGCCAAACAAGGCTCTTCACAAGGACTTTGGTGTATTCCTTCCTGATAAATTGCATTTTTGGCAAATTAAAAAAAGTGCAAACCATGTAATCTTTTATTTGTATTGCTATCATTCATCAATGCAATTAACATAGCTTGTATATCCTGATTGGCCCTTTCATCTGAGCTTTGTGTTTGACGAAGCTGTCCATGAATTGTCTTAACATCTAGCCACATAGCGCATAGTTCAGATAGGACTAACTGCTGAATTACGTACTATTATCTGAATGCAATATATATAGCTGGAGCACCAAATGTTAGAAATATTTGAGAAAGGTGATTATGCTACTTCTTCAGCTGTCTTAGCTTTTAAAAATTGTATTTAGATAAACTTTTTTTAATTGTTTTCAACTTATATTCACCTTCTTGTGTAACTACAAGTCTATCAGATTGACTTGACATCTTGAGTTTAACTTTTAATTATCCATTGGTTTTACAACAATAGCTTTCTTACATGCTCTGTATTTAACTTGACATTGTTTACATAAATTTGAATATGACATTACAACTTCATATGTAATGTTTTTTTAACTTGCAATTATTTAAGCATATGTATTTTTCCTTCATAGCCTATTCAAATGTGTTTCATATAGTATACTGAACAATTCATGATTAGTAATATAATACTGTATACTAATTTCTTCTGGATGGCACAACTAACTTCTCTTCACTGTTAATTTTTAAATTGTCAAAACCTTTTTAATTATCTGTTAGCCAAAGGTGTACTGCACTTAGTTTTAACAGAAGTTACTTCAGAAATTATTTTAGAGTACTTTTCTTGAGAAAATAAGAAAAACCTTATTTTCATTTACTTGCAGTTAATGAACATAACTTTACCCTCCCCCCCAAAAAAACATGATTTATCACAGTAGCCATTCAATAGAAATTAGGGTATTAGATTTTAAAAAAAATTAAGCAAACATTGCCTGCATCAGGAAATTTTGCATGAGATTAATAAACAGCAGAATGTTCGAGAGTTTAAAAAATAGATACACAATACCTTAGTCAGGCAAAACAAAAGGTTTGTTGTTGCTTCTCTCTGGCTGTGTCTTCTCGGCACATGACCTTTTGCAGCAGAACAAAGGATTTTTATTTTTGTTACTTTTCACTTGGCTCGATGTTTCGACCTCCACCAGTGGTTATCTCTAGTTGTCGATATATAACGGCGATGGTCCAAATGTAGAAGCACATAACCAGATATTCTGTCTTTTACCCATGTATTTGGTAAGTATTGACATTTATCAGAGAATTCTGACATTCTGTTATTTCGGGCTTTTACAGTAACATATGTGCACCCACACATACTTTTAAGGAATAAATTAGGATTAAAAGCACTGTATATGATATTTTCATTAATATTAATTTTCCTTCTTACCATTACTGCAGTATGACAATAATTAGTAATTATTATGATTAATTTATCAATATAAAACTGTTATTTGAGAAGCACTGTCACTGCTTGATTGACTCATTGAATAAAAATGCTCGCAGTATAATCTTTGATGATGTACATGTTTTAAGCAAATATTTTTCCATTATCTTAAATGATATTTTTCCTTTGAGATAGATCTTGTGTATGGATGAAGCTACAGCTTGTATAGACTATCAAACTGACAGCTTAATTCGCCATACAGTGAGAATGGCATTTCGGCATTCAACTATACTTATTATAGCTCATCGCATTGAAACTGTCATGGATTGTGATAGAGTGCTTGTTATGAAAGATGGGAGTATTTCAGAAATTGATAAACCATCTGCTTTGCTTTCAAACCCAAATTCTGAGTTTTATGGCCTTGTGTATGGTAAGACTGACTAATCTAAAAAAAAATTATCTTGATACTTTATGAAGTCAGTTGCATTTGCCTCTTTATTAGACTTTTTAAAGTTTTTAAAGTGATGTAAAATTATGAAATGAATTTCATTCATCTGAGTTGTTTAAATAACTAGAATGAGTTGTATATAAATGAAAGTTGTCATTTTCCATTTTTAAAAGACACATTTTAAAATTTATATCCATGCTAAAGTAGTTACATGTAATATTTCTGTTCAATTAAATTGTAAATCCTTTATTTTTATGAGCAATTAAAATTCCTTTTCTTAATATAAAGTGCTCATTATCAGAATTTTCTGTTTTCTCTTAGAAAACCTTTTAGAAAATGTTATGTGATGTAAATAAAAACCAGTGATTTTTCTGTAAGATTTGATATTTCAAAATTTTTAACTTGAATTATTTTCAATATGGAATTTATTTTATGCATTCCACTAAAAGTCATGTTCTGTGATATATAAATGTCTCCTTTTGATAAGTATGATTGTAGTATTTTTATGATATTAAATGTTTCATTAAATAAATCTCCAATTAGTAAAATAATTCTTTAAGAATTCAGGTAATTCATGTTGCGCAGTATTCATTATGAACATAAAAATTTGAACTGCTTTTTTTAGAATAGTAAACTAGATTTTTGTTATTAACAAAAATTATATCTTGATCATAAAAAAATGCAAATATTATAAATTCATAAGAAATTGTAATTTTTAAGAGATCAGAAGGATGCATTTTTCTCTTTTTAAAAATAAACACATCATTCTTATATAGAGAAAAGCTTATACGCACAATCCATAAAAAAATTTGTATTCCCATGCATTAATTTTTAAGAGATCAGAAGGATGCATTTTTCTCTTTTTAAAAATAAACACATCATTCTTATATAGAGAAAAGCTTATACGCACAATCCATAAAAAAATTTGTATTCCCATGCATTTTAAATAAAAAATAGATCATTTTCTTTCAAATTGTGCATGGGTGGAGACAATTGTTCGTACAGATGTATAAATTGTGGAATTTTCAAAAGCATTCTCTCACTATTTTTTAAAAGAAAATATAATTTTTCATGAAAGCTTTTTTTGATACCTGACACAAATGAGAAACAGTTATTCAAGAATATGTGTTAAACGTGATATGTTATTAATTTTCACAAATAAAAAGAAACTGGTATGACGGAAAATCTAATCCTGAAATTGCAGCAACATTTGAGAGCATTCAAGATTGTTAACAGGTAACTAAGAAATAATACCTAAGAAACCACAGATAACTAATAATAGATAACTGAGAAATGATAGACCAAGTTCTGGTAGACTCGGAATTAATTTTTCCAAAAAAATGAGAGTATGCTACTCGTGCTGCTCCAAAAACTATTAAACTCTGCCATTGGAAAAAACATCTAATCAGCCATATAACACGACTTTATCATTGGCATATATGCACCTTTTAACAGTCAACTGCATTTCATATCTGACAACAAAGCATAATAGAAATATGTTAGGAGAAATGCAAGAAAAGGAATAATCCAAGTTGTGTTATTAAACATCACATTATACAACAGGAATATTGGGTTGAGGAATAATACGTTATAAAAGAAGTACACCACTTGCAATCCACCATCTTTAGTACTAATAGTGCTACTCTCAAACTGATTGTGCTGTCCCTTGATCTTTAATATCCAAATATAATCTATCAAGATATTACTCATCCATATACTATATGTCAAGAATATGTATTGTAAAAATCTGGAAATGTGGAGATTCTTCCTGAAATCTGTGCTCCTGAGTAGCAAAATATTCTCTGAAAATATACTGCTAATTTAATTATTAGTATAGTAGAAGCTCTCTTAATTCGTAGCAAAGGAATCCTGCCAGTTCTGAAAAGAGATTTTTCCAAAAAAATTAATACACATTTCTAAAACTGAACTTTTGTATTTTGTGATGCCATCTGTAGAAACTGTAGCATGCAAAGTATGTTGGTCATGTGTTTTATTTATCAGCCACATTTAAATAAATAATATAAAAAATCATACAGATTATGTAAAATTAAAATGCATTCCCATAATTTTATATCTTAGAAAAGCAAAATTCAGCAGCATTTTATGATGACCACATATATTATCACATAAAATTTACAAATTTTTTAGATTTTGCTTGTTTACAAAATTGTCGCTGTAGTTTTAAAAATTTACAGCATATACAATGAAACTTTATATCATCATGTAGTCATGGAGATGTGACTTTTTTTTTTGGCAAGAAAACCTGCAATTCTTCTTCAGCTTTATTCCTTGTAACTTTCTTTCTCTGTGTGTTGTCTGCCTATTCATCCTTCCTTTCGTTTTTCTCCCTTCCCAGTACATGTCTGATTATTTTCTCATCATCTTGATGGGAACAAAGTTGTCTACATCTGCCAAAGCCTGCCAGATGTGTTTTCATAACATAAAGATAACCTTTGTCTCCTGAATTTTCAAACAAGCGACAAATTAAATATGGCGTTTTACAATGTGAATTCTTTCTCAAAATCATAGACACTATCTTCAAAGTTTGCCCATGAACACGTAAAAAGGAATTCTCAGTTCATCTGTATGTTCTCGATATTTCTTTAGTCTTGTTATGTTGAGCAGCAAAAACATAACACAAATGTTTTACTCATTGAAATCTTCATATTATTGGCCTATTATATGTTTTTTTTTTTTTTTTTTTTTTTTTTTTTAATCTTATAGGCAGAGATGGATTGATTGTTAATCAAAATAAGCATGTGCATAGAGCATTAAGGAAAAGGGTCACCACAAAATATTCCATTGGCAGTTTTACCACAGAATGGTGCAGCTAAACCAAGACTGAGAAAGAAATAGGAGGAAAAGAGGAATAAATATATGTGAGGGTACCAAAATCTTTTAAGTGCTAGCTTTGCTCATAGACCTAAATTTCAGATTTAAATTTAGACTTTAATAAGTTTAATTATTTTGATACATATTATCGTTATGGGAGATTTTAATCTATGTCAAACTGCTAAAGAAGAGGGCACGTAAGTTCTTGAATAAAGAAAGTATAAACTGTTTACTTTTTAAAGATATGAGAATGATGCAAATTTTAGTGCGTGGTATATATCTCAAAGAAAGAAATACTAGCCTAAACAGTGTATGTATATCTGAAAGATGCACTGTTTATCAATAACTTCACAAGTGTAAAATTTTTATTCATTTGAATGATTATTTCTCATCGAAAAGCATTAAAATATTTTAAGATGCTTCCTTAAAAAAATAGCTTTTATATTGAAAAACAAAAAACGTGTTTTAGAAATGGCATTCTGCTATAGTGAGAAAGAGCATATAAAAGTATTGTGGAAAATGAGTTCTACATTTGTTTAAATACATCAGAGACATAATATTAAAGGTCGTGATTATGTGAATGAAAATTAGAATCTTCCATCAATGAAAGATATCATTGATGGAATCATCATTGAAAAATATATTTATTACATTATTATTACTTTGTTTATTCAGCATAAAGACACCTGTCAGTAAAAAGATATTAAGAATATCACTTTCACTGAATAAATTAAATATTTTCTTCCCTCATAGCTAAGTTTACAGTTCTCTTCCCACATACATCAAGAAAGAATAAATTTAATTGTATGAAGTTTGCAATTTCCTTCATGTAATATGAACGTTTTTAGCATCTTCTTGGGGCAGAGGGACTTCTGACAAATCTAGTATGAAATGGTAGATTTTTCTGGCATGCTATGCAGATGTGAATTAATGTGCAGCCAAACCTCTTAAAGCTCTTACCTGAATAAATACATCAGTCTGCTTATCATGTCACACTTTCCCAAAGTACTCATATGACCTGCTCTCTTTTTCCCATTACAATTCAAAAGGAAATAGTCTGTTTACTATACCATTTTAAATTTATATTTTTGTTGTATTATTTCTTTCTTTTGCAACAAAATACCAAGTTTTCAAAACTTCATCATCCAAAGTGTTCTAGCAAGTCATTGAACAATACCAAAATTTGATTTCCTCCATTTTTAATCACTCTAAAATATTACAAGCAATTCTAGGGAATTAGGTATTAAAGAATAAAATTCTTTTTCTTATAGAATAGTCTCTTCTTGGAGTTCTGTAGTTTTGAAAATTTAAACCAGACATAGGCTTGCAAAACTACATACAGTGTCTCACAAAAGTGATGGGACACTTGTGCTTTACAAAAGGAAACTGTAATAAAATAAATTAAAAAAACATGTAAACATTTTTTGTGGGTGTGTTTCATACTTAAATTTATTAACAATTATTACATAACATACATTTTCTCATAATATTAATTTAATAAAAATACAGTTGGTTTGTCATTGCTTACTCGGCACCGCAATGCATCCATATTTGATCGAGTACTCGCCAAGAATGAAAAGTGTGTCCAGTATGACACACCCAGGCGTTTCAAACATTGGTTGTCACCACTGAACCCTGTGCTTCACACTACGAGACCTCTCCACCCACGAAGATCATGCTCTGTGTCTGGTAGACTAGTCGCCAAGTGGTGCATTATGAGCTCCTGCCAGTGGGTCAAACCACCATGGCAGGCCTGTACTCACAACATTTGGAACGTGTGCATAAGGCACTGATACATAGAGAGAGCCAGCATTGATCAATCGTAAGGATGTACACCTCCTCTATGACAATACGAGGCCGCATGTGGTTCGGGAGGCCAGTGACGCCATCCAGTGGCTGGGCTGGGAGACACTACCCCATCCACCATACTCCCCAGACCTCGCACCAACAGACTACCACATTTTCAATTTCCTGGACAACCATCTTCGTGGGAAATCCTTCAACAATCGCACAGCTAACCACTCGTTGGCAAAAGGCATTGGATGCCGATGGTGATTACTTTGAGGATTAGCGGTGATTATTATTTGTTTTATGACTTTTTCTTTCTAACTGTCCAAAACGGCAAGAACTTTCTTGGTTACCTTGTATGTATATATATGTGTGTGTGTGTGTGTAAAATATAAAAAATAGGACGGCTTTGCTCTATGCGAACAAGCAACCTCTAATTAACTTTCCGCAATTTCAGGATCTTCTCCCTTGACCAGTACTTTCGAGAACATTCGAGCCTATTACGTAACCGCTTCTATAAATAGAGAACTCGCGCCATTTTGCGTGGGAGACCGCTTTCTGCCTCTACTGCTTGTTAGGATCTATGCTGCTGCCTCCCTTTGTTAGAATACTACGACGCAGTGAATTTAATCTTATTTAGTAAAGAATGATAATATGCCTTTTGAATTGAATAAAGATATGGAGCTATAAATGTAAATTCTTCTGTGTCATTTTATGCCAAACTTCATTCATGTGCCCGACTGCCAAAATATTACAACTTATTAATTAGCCGGTAGGATATTTTCTGCGTGGTAAAAGCTCCTCTGGATTTACTTTCTAAATTAATCGTCTACCGTAAAGCGGGTCAAGGACATCATATAGTGTCAATCATCTGCAGACAGAATCTCCCTGTGCTTTTCGTCGGCTGCGAAATGAAGTGTCATCGAGTGTGACGTCACGTTTTCGTCTAGTGATGTGAAATTATATTCAATAATCAAGAGTGGTGCTTCAAAAATGGAGACAAGAGCTAAAGCCGCGATGTCATCAAATACTCAAGAATCAATAGCCACTATCGACGTAACAAAATTCCAATTTGCTATTTTTGATGGATCCAAAAATGATATTCTTGTGGATAATTAATTACATTTCGCTATTTGAACAAAAACGCAACGCAAAACATATTTAAGATAAGGACAAACCGCTAGTATTCTCTGAGTGCCTGAGAGGAGAAGCACTCGCATACTTCTTTCGCGAGAGTTTAGACAAAGACTGGGAAGCAGTAAAAGAAAAATTCCGTACGTTTTTCCAGCGCAGAGGTAGTGACATTTAATGACTTTGTATCTGTCACGTACGAAAAATTTAATAATATTGACTTCTATTTTCGTAATAAATTAAGATATGGATCTACGAGTAGTTTGAAATTGAATGATGCTACAATGGGTGAAGCCCTCAACCAGGGTCTTCCTATAGCCAAGCGTATGCTACTTACTATTCAGAAAATAAATACACCAAAAGAATGGATTGAGATAAGCTCGCAAACTTTTCCCAATTTCAGTGCCATTGAACGGGATAGTAAGTGCAAGAAGTGATTACAGATTTGTTGCTCCGAGGCAAGCTATACCTAGTGCAAGAAATGATTACTGATTGTTGCTCCGAGGCAGGCTCTACTTAGATATTCTGCTAAGCCATTTCAACCAAATCAGTATAGTCCCCGTCCTTTTCAGTATCCGTTCAGGCCGCTTAGTTATCAACAAGTAACCTTCGTTAAGTTTTTATAACACAATGCCAAAACATGAACATAAAAAATGATTTTATTTTAAATTGGACAGCAAAATGTGCCAGCGATAATAGATAGTGGTTCCCAGGTAAATGTTCTTCCTTCTAATATTTTTAAGGGTATTGGTAAAAATTTTGAACAAGTTGAAGATAAATCTAATAGCAAATTATTTTCTTTATCTAATCAGATTCACGTAGAAAACGCTATTAAAATATCATGTAAAATAGGTAAACTGACTAATGATGTACTATTTTATGTGGTAAATTCTAATTTAAATTATTTATTATTATCCTCATCCTATGTTTCACTGTTCAAATTACAATTGAATTTTTATAATTATCAAGTTTATTAGTTTAGAAAACAGGTGAGTAAAAATGTTAAATTAGATAAGTTTTTTCAAAATAATTTTGTATGTAAAAATGATATCAATGCTAAACAAACTGGTAAATATTTCGAAATAGTGAACATTTTGTATGTAAAAGTGATATTAGTACTAAAAAGTCTGTTAATTATTTTGAAAATAGTGAAAATTCTGACAGTAAATTACAAAAATTGTTGAATAGTTATAATCATATATTTGCTCAAAGTAAATATGATGTTGGTTGTATAAAAATTGAACCCCCCCCCCAGAGTTGTATTAACTTATGAATTACCAATAGCCTATAGACCATATCGAGTATTTCCTAAAGACAATAGCGAAATTAAGAAGCAAATAGATTAGTTGTTAAGTGAAGAGTTATTGGTATAATTAAACCTTCTTACAGTCCTTATGTTGCTCCTGTAACGTGCCTATAACTTCAATGATATACCATTGAAGGTTTTGGGACTTGTATGAAATAACTCAGAAGATATACTGAAGACTGATTTGCCCAGCGTTTTAAGGGAGATAGAGCCCTTTAGCGAAATGAAAGCTACAAAACGTACTATGCAAAGTACCTGTGGCAAGGTTTTCGACGCTCTAAAAGATGTGACTGTATCTTTTAGGATCAGAATGAAATTTTTACTACAGGCGTGTTGGCAAAGGGTAATTAGTTGGGATGAACCTTTACCTAATGATTTGCAGTTCAAATGGAACCAGTGGTGCGTAGAAATTAACCGCCTACAAGTAAATCTACTGCGAAGATTTTAAATTTCAGAAAGTGCAAGTGCACATATTTGCCGATGCTAGTTTAAAAGCGTATAGAGCAGCAGTGTGCTTCAAAACTACATTCAGTTACGAATACGAATACTGGAATACGAATTTCAATTTAGTTAACTCTCGATTAGCGCCAATTAAGCAAAATTCACTACCACTACCCGAGCTGCTGGGAGCTCCAGTAGCGGCAAGATTAGGGAATTATAGAATGTCCGTATTTGCATTTCTTAAACCTAGTGATATATTTCTTTGGACTGATTTGCAAATATGCTTGTAGTGGATCAGGGGCTGTATACTCGAGACTGAAAACAATTTATTTCCAATCGTGTCGTAGAAATCCAACAAAAGTTGGAACCTGAAAATTGAAATTTTTGTTCAGAAAAAACAATCTAGCTGTTAAGATTACGCTCGGGTGTAAAGCTTATTCTTATTGTGTTGGATAAGTTCTGGTAGAAGCAACCTAGCTTATTTTAGAAGTCTCAAAACTCCAAATTCGAAATATCAAACGTAAACGTCGGGACAATACTAGCACTGAAAATGAATGGCAGTCAAATATTACGCAGATGTCACGAGAAGTTAAGGCAGAACGCGACCCGCTATTAAGACTTGAATAATTATAGCAACCTACATAAGGTTATTCGAGTAACAGCAAGCATAAAGACGTTGTTCACAATATCATGCCAAATTCGGAAAAGATAAAAGGCTTTTAACAAAACAAGAATTAGTCGATGCCGAAATATTCTTGGTCAAACATGTTCAATAAACCGAGTTTTAAAATTATTTAATACAGTTATCTCAAGAAAAAGTAATGAGTGATTCTTCTCGATCCACTGGCCTTCAGCTGGCAGTGGATGAATAAGTTCAGGAGGACGGCTTCAAAATTCATGTTTATCTGCTGGTTGAAAACGTCCTTGCATATTTCCTGAAAAGCATCGCTTTACGGAATCGTTAATTATACGAGAACATATATCAAAATGTGTTGCATTCTAGACACGCTCATACAAATTGGAGATCGTTACTAGATAACAAGAGGTTGCCAAAGCGTTAAAAGGGTTTTGAACAATTGTTATAAATGAAAAATATTCAAGGCATGCGAAGAAACTTAAATAACAGCTCCACTGCCTCTTGACAGAAGTCGAGCCATTCATTTAGAAATGGTTTCGGGCTTAGCAAGTGAAAAATATCTTCTTGCTTTTCGACGTTTCATAGCAAGACACGGATTATGTAAAAATGAATACTGTGACAATGCAAAGACCTTTAAAAGAGAAGAATACATTTCGAAGATTATAGACTTCAGTTACAGATGGTCGTGTCATGGATTATTGCGGTAGAAATGGTATCAAGTTTCAATGTAGAGTAGAAACGGTTGCTTGGACAGGATTTTGGAAGAGGATGGTCAAGATGATAAAAATTTGTCTGAGGAAAACTCTAAGAAGAAAGGCCTTATTATCGTACTAAGAATTGCAAGCTATGCTAATGGAAATACAAGCTATCGTTAATTCTTGGCCAATAGTTTACGTGTAAAATGATCATTTTGAGCTATCTCCTCTAACTCCTACTCCTTTATGAAATAATTCCGGTTCATTTACAGTTGGTCGAAAGAATTAACATCTGTTGAAAGGCCGGGAAACAACTGGCAGAACAGAACTGGATTAAAATAATCGTCTGCAGGAAGTTTGTGCCTATAGCGTTCTAAACAAGAGCTATCGGTTACATCGAAGAGCCTAACAAAATAACAGAAATCCACGAAAGCGATTTTAAGACTCACAAAAACGAAGCGGGTCGAATAATTTCACAACAGTGGCCGTTTGGTGGATTGTGTAGAGAGATGTTTTATTATAAGAGTTGCGATGAAAGTGCTCCTCGCAATTCCTCTTTAACGACGGGCGCAGCTTTGGCGGGATCTCAAACTATTCGAAGTTCATTGGTAGCCAAATTTCATGGTCGACGGGATAATATGTAAGTACCAAAATTTTAAGCACGTTAAAAGTAATTTAGAAGGAAATTATTTTCTCTAGTATAAATATTATGAGAGGTAGATTTCTTATACATTATAGAAAATAATTAATTCCTTAAAATTAATATAAAAATAATAATTATTGAGAAATATGTATGTTCTTTCAAAGCGCTTCGTTTTTTAAAATCTTTTTAAATCATGGTGTATCTTTTTATAATTTCAAAAATAAATAACAGATCTTTTGTCGGAAAACTAGCAACAAATCGCAAAATCAGTTATTTTTCAGATTGCATTGGAGATACCGCCGCGGTAGTGTGACGTGATGTGATGAGAAAAATAGCAAATATTTCAATCTTGAGAATTAAAATTTTGCAAATGATTAGAGAGAAATCAATTAAGTTACATTAAAAAATCAAATAAATTTATTATAAAAATTTAAATAAGGAAACTTTTACCATTAAATTTTGCATCATTACGTTAGTGTGAGCAAGGCCAACTTATACTCAAGGCCTGCCAGACTGAACGAAATTCCGGTTCCTTGTTTTCAGTGGCTTTCGCGAAATTCATCACTAGGTGGCGCTCGCATTCTGCTACAATTTTGCTATACACTCACTATTTGTAACGTGGCTCGTTATTAACAAAAAGTGTATTTTATGTCTAGCTGCTGTATATTTAAGGGCTATACTTAACAAGCTTGGTTTTTTTGCGTAACTTTATATGCATATAGGTTTAAAATTGTGTATATACCTCATTGAACTCAGTATTGAAATTCCTCATTCTGCTTATTTAATTCTGAAATCTTTGTGCATCTAATGCTGTTATTTTCAAAACTTTTTTTATAACTTTCTTCTGATTAATCTGGAATGGGAATGGTACACATGGATTTATGTCAGGTAGTTACATGTAGGTAATGTATCAAGATGGCACTCATGTATATGTGTGCTTAATAGTGATAATATTGTTTTGTGAAATTCAGTAATTTTATTTCATGTATACATTATTTTTGATAAAGAACTATATCATTATCTCACGCTGCCAGCCATAAATTTTTGTACACATGTCATTCTGATAAATATTGTATGTGTGTAAAACTGTCTACCTGCTGTATATTTAAGTGATGCATTTAATAAGCTGGTTTTTTTGCTTAACTTTAAATGCATATATATCTAAAATTGTGTATATACCTCATTCTACTTAACATTGTGGGCATGTGTTATGTATATATTATTTATATTCAGCCATTGCAAGTTTTCAAATTTTATCCTTGATATACAGAAGTGAACGTTTTCTTAAGTATATATTGTAATTATGAGAGTTATTATTTTTTTGTGTGCTGTTAAAATATATTTTATGATGTCCGTGTCTCTTTTATTTATAACAAACAGATTTATTTGATCAATAGCTTTATCAAAAATTTTATTATTTTCATTTGAAAAATTGAAGTTTCTCTAACACTGAAAATGTAAATTGCAATTCAATTACTAGTTTCTTAATGTTAACATCAATGAAATTTAGAATACAAATGAAAGTGAAGAGAAACACACCTGTGTAATATTAAAATTAGTCAAAAAAACAACTTTGGGTGTGAGTTTCATTCAAAACCTATGCCACAGTAAGACTTTTTTTTTTTTTTTTTTTTTTGCCTAATAATTTTAGAATCTTTGAATATCTACAATGCAAATACTGCACAGAGATCAAAATCTGCATTATTTAAACTTTTATTGTTTAAGATTTCGTTATTTAATAATTAAAAAAAATTCTTCAGTATGTAAAATTTAATCTCTTTAAGTAATATTTTTACTTTAATCTCTTTAAGTAATATTTTTACTCCAATGCCGAGGAAACGGATATGCAAATTTTAGATCACGGTGTATTAATATCTTAATTACATCTTTGATAGGGGATACTAAATTATTTTTTGGCCCAGTACAGCCGATAGAAATATTTTGAAAATTTTTCACTGAAATAGTACATGATCTGAAGCTATCTGTTAACTTCTTACTATATAAATAATTAAAAAATAAGGTGTATACTCTGAATTACCTTTAAATTAGAATAAATAGTTGTAATGCGTACAATTCAGAATAGCGCATGTCTAGATGAAAGCAGGAATTAAAATCGAGATCAAATAGCTGGTGTTTATGTGTGAAAAAAAAAAGGTGAGATAGCTTAAAATTCCATGCTTTCCTTCTAATTAAAATATTTTTAATAATAAGAAATCAACAATTTCTGACTACTATGGATTAATCGTTTTTAAACTTTGCATATAACAAGACAGAATTCGGTTTTGGTACTTTTCCGTTTTTGTAAACATCGCAAAGTGTAGCAGAATTGTAGCGCCATCTTGCGGTCGGTAGGAATATCACGCAGGCAACCGAAAACACAAAAGAATATTTTCACACTGGCAGGCCTTGAGTATAAGTTGGAACTGATTCGGGACAGGAATATGTTCTTATGGCGCCATCTATAGCATTAATTTAGAAACACAGGTTGTCAAATCTTGTCTCCTAAATCAGTGCCTTATGACTGACTATACTATTATCCAAAATCGCAGTTCATAACCCAATTGCTGAAAATCTGTTCTGTTTAATGACAAATTTGAAAAGCTGGAAATGAAAAGAAATTTATTACAAATTATGATGAAGATGAAATACACTTTGCCATTACTCTACAATAGTTATCTTAAAAAAAAAAAAAAAAAAACTTTATCCATTCAACGGAACCCTAAAAACAATAAGGTTTTTTCCGGGGAACCCCATACCAAGCGTAGGCAAATGTATCTTAAAATAATATTTGAAGTAGATCAATATGTTATAGATACTTAATGTAACGACAATTAAGGAAAAATGTACTTTTATTAAAAAAAATAATATAAAATTAGTGTAATTTACTCATTAACAGCATTAACTAATGTTCCAGGTGTCACCTATTCTTGTTTAATGATAGGGGAATGCTTGCAATTTTACACAAACTAAGTCTAACTCTACTCATGTTATCTGCAATTGCATTTAATTAATTTTTTTTTTTTTGTTGTTGTTGTTGTTGTTGTTGTTGTTGCTACCATACACTGAGAAAAATTTTCTCTGAAATATGTTGCTCCGTTTATAGTTGTGTGAGAAACTTCTAGGTATTCTTCGTGAAATTATAACCAAAAATGTAGGTCTCTTGCTTAAATTTAGATTTTAATGCCGAATTTATTAATATCTCAATTAAGCTGTTCCCTTTTTTTTTCACTAGCAAGCCATCTAATTCATCATAGTACGCGAACGTATATTTTATCTAGTCATACATAGTTTTTTTCTTTTGGAAAATATTCTTTTATATTTTTCTTCAGTTGGGAAAGGTGCTTCATTGTATAGTTTTTAACACTGTCATTGAAATTTAATTCATTTTCCATTAGATAACTGTTTAGTTTCGCAAAGTATTACACTTCATTCTCTTTAACATATAATGACAACATGTTAAGTTTGAAAACTAATCTATAGCTAAATGTATCTTTATACTTCTTAGTTAATAAACACTAGTCAACGAGTGTAAATGCTTTATCATTTTGTTTTCGAATTTTTATTTTTACTCGCGGAACCAAATTTTTATTTTCGAATTTTTATTTTCTCGCAGAGTTCCGCGGAACAAACACAGTGTGAAGAGCACTGCTCTGCAACATGTTAGCTTCCTGCTTCCGTACGTATGAAAATGTGTAGAAATATTTTTATACGACTCAACTATAATTACCTATTATCTACATCTCATGATTCTTCGTAATACTCATAAAGAGCAAATGGATGGAATCAAAACTTTCTTAGAAACAATTATTACAATTATTATTAATGCATTATTGGTGTTTTTATCGCTACTGTTTAATAATCCATTAAATTTATCAAGATAGTTTTTCTGGTGGAGATAGGAAAGTTTACCTTAAATAGAAAAGGGTATTAAAATTAGCGGAATAATATACGTTGTAGCATACAGTGGGAAGGAAAACAAAAAATTTTAAAATAATCGAATGTATTATTTTTAACAAACACTATTTCTAAATTTTAATTTATATAAAATAAAAAACAAACAATGTCCACTTTCATGCGTGAGAAATTCCTTATAGCTTATTTTAAAAGAAGGTAACTAGATGGCAGCACTAGCAATTGCTAAAATAGTGTTGGATCTCTATTATCTGATGTAATTGAAACCTTAAATACACTTAAAACACGAGTTCCCAATCTTCTTTCATATCCCACATGCCTAAAAAATTTTTAAATTACGATTTTAAGATTTTAGATAAATCAGATTTTAAATTACG
The DNA here is from genome assembly GCF_044657685.1 of Stegodyphus dumicola. Classification (NCBI taxonomy): domain Eukaryota; kingdom Metazoa; phylum Arthropoda; class Arachnida; order Araneae; family Eresidae; genus Stegodyphus; species Stegodyphus dumicola. The sequence continues at coordinate 139,933,059 of NC_140777.1, forward strand.
TCCAAAGGGGCGTTTTTTAAATATTTTGTGTGTTACCTTTATTTATTAAATACCCTGTTCGGTACTATTCGGTTTCGAGGGCCGTAAAAAATCGCCAAACTATTGTTGATGCCAATGCTGCCAAAAATAATTGCGGTAACCCTAATAATTGCGGCAAGAAAGGAAGTATAATAGTAAATAACTATTTAAGAATGATGTTTTAATTTAGATGAAAGGTTAATTTCATATAATACTTTTATATTATTATAATTTATGTGAAAAAGGCTAAACATGACTGAATGGAAGCATAAGAGTAAATAAATATTTCAGATCATTATTATAATTTATATAAAAATTGCTAAACATAACTGAATGGATGCCTGCATCGCTATTTCGCTTATCGCTAAAGCATAATTTCATCTCGTTGGTTGTTCAAACGTAATTTTCTATAATGAATGATGCCTTTTCTTTGAAAATATTCCCTTTAAAGTGCAGAATCGCTCACTTATTTGTTTGCCGCTTTTTATAAGGCTAAAAACAATTGGATTTGTGTCAATTTTCTTTTTACTTTTTAAGTGAAAATAGGTCAATGTGTCCATGGATAAAGTCAAGGTGTGCGCAGTGCCATTTTTGTGCAATTCTAGGATTTTTCTTAAAGTGAAAATAGGTCGATTTGCACATGGATACCGAGTATATGCAATTCTTAAAAACGCGTCAAGCAGTGGATGATTCTGCACTTTACCCAAAATTCTATTGCCGAGTTTTCGTCATGGGCAATTCCCAAATTGTTAAATCGATAGGATGTCAAAAAAGGATTTAAAATCAAAAAAGGATTTAAAAATTAAACTAGTATTTCAATGGCGTCTTAAGAAATATAGAACTATATAAACTTACGCAATCAATCAATCAATGAAATCAGCGCGTACGCTAGATTTGGCGCGTTGTTAAATGGGCGCGTTTGCTAGATTTGGCGCTTTTGCGCGTACATTTTCGCTGCAATTCTTTTACGGCCCTCGAAACCGAATAGTACCTCATGTTCTTCGCACATAAACCATAAAATTCAATTCAAGAGCAATATCGCAAAATAATTTTAAAATGAGCATATCTTTAGAATTTCCGATACACAACTCGACGCACTGGAGATAAAAATGTTCTCCGTACAGTGTTGCCATTGCTCGTTTTGAAATCGTTTAGTTTGTTAATCAAAAATTCGTTGAAACGTTACAAAATATGAAATCGATAAATAAACAAATTTCAAATTTAAATTAGGGCTTCGACATGCCCATATTCTATGGAAGAATACGTTATTCAAATTTTGATGGCTCTAGGTACCGTTGTTTTATCACAGTGCGAGAAACATACAAACATTCATGCAGATTCTTCATTATTTAATTTTTTTAAATATAATACAGGGCAATAATATTTGGTGGCAACAATTTGAAAAATGAAACAACGCTTATCGTGAATCGAAACAAAATGACAAAACGAAATTAATAGTCCTTCTGAGAAAATTGCCCCTTTGGACTAAAATAAAGACTTGTCATTCCTGTTTAATGGATAAGAGTTTCTCAAATTGTGGCACTATGTCGCCAATAGGACTTCGCTTATTTGTTTGTGCATCCAAGCGATTTCTGAATTTTGATTCGATTGACAAAAGGGCAATAAATCCACACTCTCGTAAGTATGTCATCGTAAATGGGATAAACACAGTTAGTACCTTGTCACCAAGGTTTGGGAACATATTCATCGCTGAACACCAGTACGGCTTTCAAACTGCACTTCAAGACCATGATTCGCGCGCAGTTGGAAAAGATCTTCTATCCGTTCGTCATCCTCTTACATATTATCCAAACTAAAAGTTTTTTTGGGGGAGGAGGTACTAGTCATTTGCATTGGCCACTCCAAAAGCCAGAAGATGTGGTGATTTTACTATAGAGGCACCTAATACGCGGCCACCTCTAATACCTCCTGTGAAGGAACAGACAATTTGACATCTATGCCTTCTCCGGGATTTGAACCCGGGCCCTTCGGTACGACAGTCCGAGTCACTAAACACTTTCCTGTCTGTGCGGCCAGGTTTAAAGAATATGAGTTCATAATCCATGTTTCCGAAGTTTTCAGTACTTCTGCTTTAAAATACCCATCAAATGATAATATTTCCAAATAATCCACAATTTCTTCACATACATGTCACGTACTGACGTAACAATATGCACGGAAACTTGCTATCGACGAATGTGCAGGAAACATTCGACTAAATTTTCAATCATACCAGTTTTTTCCTCGACAAATTTTCTTGAAACTCTTTAATTGAAATCCTAAAACTGAAAGTAAATTTACAATTGTTAATATTCTAACTAATTATTGTTGGTTAAAATTTGTGTCCGTCAATTAACTACTTTCGCGTGCATAGTGGGTTGAAAGCCACAGAACCGATGGCAGCTTTATAAAGTTTATTTTTAACAAAAAAATAATTATTTAATCGTTCTGGAACTCTCTACAAAAGTACTCGTACAGCTCTTCTCAGTATCACAGAAATAGTTATTTGAAATATAATCAGTAGTGTGATAACTGTAACTGTAACTGAGTAAGATTATGTAAAAGTACCATGCGGTCAGACGAGATCTGAGTGATAGTCTGGACAGACGTGCCCAAACTGTTTTGACGATTATTCTTTCTTACTTTTCTCTTCATTTTAATGTAAACAAATAAACTATTCTACCTATGAACTATAAACTATTCTACCTATGAACTATTCTCGTGTTAAATGTGTGGACTATTCTCGACAGTAGTTACATTTCAAACTACTAAGAACTTTAAATACAGTTCAATGCAAAGCGCATTTAAAAAGGTGAAATTCGTACGGAGATCTCTACATAGAAGCAGCTATACTGAATTTAGGAAAGAACTATACCCATAATAGAAAAGAATTCAAATCACAATGCTACTCAACTCCCTCACACCCGTATGAGCAACATCCTGCAGTTAAGAACAATATATAATTCTCTGCATCAACACAGAGTCAATCATGAACAAATTCCCACAAATTTACACAGCGGCTTTTGTTTTTACGTGATGTCGTACTAACCCCTTATTTACTTGTTAGTTGTATATTGTCTCGTAATAGACGTCTTACTGGTTTTTATAGCTTTGTAACCTTGATTTACTATTGTATTTTTTGTTCATATGGTTTGTTTATTTTTTGCGTGTAGTGTAATATGGGCCTAGCTCCTTTGTGTCATAAGACTCTTCAGACGGGCCAGACTGTGTCCTAAATAAACAGATAACTCCGGCCTGAAATGGGGAAAGGGATGTGTGCTTAAAGTATACCTCAATAGCCTGCCAAAAGAAGAGAAAAAGTTTGAGCTAAATATAAAAAATAGTGTTTTCCAAATAGAAGCAATTGCAATATCAGAAGCCATACCACTCCAGAAGCCATACAGTATTCACCACTCCTTTAAAAGGTTACATCTTTTTACAGACAGCTTATCCGCCATGCACGTAGTAGCTTCCTCAACGAATACACCCTAAATAATCCAGGAAATCCTCGACATTGCCTCTAACACAACCACACAGCATTTCATAACATCATGGATCAAATTCTAGTTTAGCAACAAGGGCAACAAGGAAATAGATACCCTGGAAAAAGAAACAGCTAGGAGTATAAATGCAACAAAACTAATCATTCCATGGCCAAGCTTCCACCTCAAGATGCAACTGAAAAATATACATTTCGAAAAGCATGGAAACACTGGTTGGATTCCGCAGAACGGGGCTTTACACGTTCGCTTACAAATGGTTCTTCAATAAAACATACTTAACGTTTAACACCTTATCTCCAAGCTCAAAATTTCTTCACGTCTTTTCTGATCATAATGGTTTTCTATCGGACGTTATTTCAATTAACTGATTCATTCATTTAAATAGACTTCGTTTAAAATTTTTCTTCTATCTTTTCTCCAAAGAACAGCTTATCCCGGGTTGATTTGAACTTCCTTCCCAATGCTATGTGTTTTTCATGTTTTGTTGAGTTTTGATCACATAAATGCGAAGGAGAGTCCACTGATGTAATTATTCAACAACGGATGATAAATGTTTACATAATTCTTGATAATTTTAATTATATTTATTTTTAGTCCTTCGGCAATATTACACTCACGTTTGTGAAAATTGCAACACCAAGAAGGAATCGTCATAATTGAATGCAATTTAATACACAGTTGAGTGGTAGTGGTACAAATAAATGATTAAATGTTCAAAGCAAACAAACAAGAACAAGAGATCAGAATCAGTATTTTGTGTGGCCACCACGCGCCGCAATAAGTGCTACTACACGACGTGGCATGGAGTCAAACAAAGTTTGAATGTCTGACTGAGGAAGAGCATTCCATATCGTTTGTACGCGTACCCAAAGTTCGTCTGCAGACGCAACAGGACGAGGATCACGAGCAAGACGCCGACCAATGACATCCCACACATGTTCAATTGGCGACATATCCGGGGAACACGCAGGCCAAGGAAGAAGCTGTACCTGCTGCGCTGCAAAGAAGGATTTAACAATCCGAGCAGTATGAGGGCGGGCATTGTCCTGTTGAAATACAGCGCCTGGCAAGCTTTGAAGGAAGGGAACAGCTTCGGGCTGTAGAACTTCACGGATATACCGGTTGCTGTTCAGATTGCCCACAATTCGTAGCAATTGAGATCGTCTATGATATGCTATGGCGCCCCAGACCATAACTCCGGGTGTTCGTCCACTGTGGCGTTCGATAATGCACTCCGGAAGGTGGCGTTCACCGGCATAGCGTCTGACACGAATGCGGCCATCATGGTACCACAAATTAAAGCGGGATTCGTCAGAAAACACGACATGCTGCCAATCAGCACGCCAGTCTCTATGCTGATTGGCCCATTGTAGCCGCAGGCGGCGATGGTCGTGCGTTAGGGGGATCCTGTATAAAGGAGTCCGTGCGCGCAGTCCACACTGCAGCAGACGTCTACGAATTGATGAAGCACACAATGAAACACCTGTAGCTATTGACCACAGTGCTGCCAATTGTCTAGAGGAAGCTGTACGGTCCATCTGCGCCATGCGGACCAGGTGTCTATCATCGCGAGCTGACGTCACATTTCGGGGTCCACTCCCGGATTTCCGAGTTGTCCGACACTCGTCCGTCCACTGCTTCCAAACGCGCATCACTGTGCTGCTGTTACGCTGCACACGAGAGGCTACTGCACGATACGACAATCCAGCTTCACGAAGGCCGATGATTCTCCCTCGTTCAAACTCTGTAAGTTGTTCAAATCTCGCTCTCTTTCGTCGACGAGGCATAAGTACAGGTGACAGGTGACAGGTGACAGCAGGACAGGGCACCCGGACGGCTTTCTATGACTACTCGGGTATTACCCTGGCCCTGCAACCATCTTGAGTCTTCACAGTTGTAAGATGCTTTTATGTTTATTGCAGGTGCCCTATTCCGGCCTGCAGAGGTCTATGCTGCAGAGGCATAAGTACAGATTGAGTTAACGTTTACCACTAGCAGATAACCACCGATAACCATACACGCCTCGCTACAGCCGTCTATTTATTCGGATCCATCAGCCGTTCAGAGGGCGCTGTTCAGCATACGCATGCGCTACGGATTTGCAATTCTAATCATTTGCATATCATGCGCTACTTTGCATTTCCTGAAAATTTCAGCTCACTCGCGTAAGTCCTTCATGGTGTTGCAATTTTCACAAACGTGAGTGTAGATTGATGTTGATAAGGAACTACCTTTAAAAAGCTTAATGCCAATACTCGAGCACTTATCTTCAAACATTTGACTCACACATTTTGGCCTGTAATTGGAAGTTTTCTCTATCCTTTCCCTATATTTTAACACAAATTTATTTAGAAATGTGTTTCTAACAGTTTTCGGAGGTTCCTCGTCATTCATGAATTTCAGGATGTTTTCTCCAGCCCATCTCCCGAACCAGATCGAAATAGTTTGGCCAATTGAAATGGGGTATCGTATACCAATCTTGCAACACCCAAGACGTCTACTGATTGCTAAACAGGAAGAAGTAGGACAACTTCTAAAGGACATGCAAGAAAGAAAAGTTATATAGCAAGACCACGGACCTCTCTCATCGTCCTGATAAAAAATAAAGACGGTTCAACTAGATTTTGCCTTGATTATAGTCGATTTGACTGTAATCACGAAGAAAGACGGCTACCCGGTTCTATATTCTAGTTCTAGGATTGCCGATATCTGGGCACTATTTATGGAAGCGAATGGTTTTTGACCCTTGATTTTAAAAAGTGGATATTGACAGGTAGAGATACAGCCTGGTGACCGAGAAAGGACGGCATTTACTACCAGACAAGTACTTTGGCAGTTGAAGGTGCTTCCGCTGATTCAAGGTGATGATATAAATTATTAGGACCTCGGACACGTCATCTCTACCGAATGTGTGTCTACGAATCCAGAAAAAGTGTCAGAGGTTAAAGACTGGAGACGTCCCAAAAATGTCTATCAGCTGAGAGGTTTTTGGGAGGAGATTTGTGAAGAAATTTTATACAATGTAGAATCCCTTTTAAATGTATCGCCTTTGATATCCTGGGACCTCTGCCACAAATTGCTGATGGCAACAAAATGCATCCTCGTTGTCATTGATTACTTCACCAAGTGGCCTGAAGCGTAATCTACACTGAAGTGACAAAAGTCATGGGATACCTCCTAATATTTTGTCGGTTCTCCTTTTGCCCGGCGAAGTGCAGGAACTCGACGAGGCATGGACTCAACAAGTCGTTGGAAGTCCCCTGCAGGAATATTGAGCCATGCTGCCTCTATAGACGTCCAAAATTGTGAAATTGTTGACGGTGCAGGGTTTTGGGCATGAACTGACCTCTCGATGATGTCCATAAATTTTCGATGGGATTCATGTCGGGAGATCTAGGTGGCCAGATCATTCGCTGGAATTGTTCAGAATGTTCTTGTAACCAGTCGCGAACAATTGTGGCCCGGTGACATGGCGCATTGTCATCCATAAAAATCCCATCGTTGTTTGAGTACGTGAAGTCCATAAATGGCTGTAAGTGATCTCCAAGTAGCTGAAGGTATCCATTTCCAGTCAATGATCTGTTCAGTTGCACCAGAAGACCGAGTCCATGCCATGTAAAAACAGCCCAGACCATTATGGAACCACCAACAGCTTGAACAGTGCCTTGTTGACAACTTGGGTCCATGGCTTCGTGGGGTCTGCGCCACACTCGAACCCTACCATCAGCTCTTATCAACTGAAATCGTGACTCATCTGACCAAGTCACGGTTTTCCATTCGTTTAGGGACAAACCGATATGCTCACGAGCCCACGAGAGTCGCTGCAGGCGATGTCAAGCTGTCAGTAAAGGCACTCGAGTCGGTCTTCTGCTGGCATAGCCCAAGGAAGACAAATTTCGCCACACTGTCAGATAAGACATCATCAGTCATATCATCAGATATCATCAGTCAGACGACATGATAGAGAGGTTAATCGCTGCTCGGCATTGAAAAATCCAAACGACACCTTTACATATTCAGTGAGACGACATCAGCGAGAAGTTATTAAGGACGGTTTAATCGAACCGTCCTTAATAACCTCTCCTTGATGGTTTCCAGAAATCAACAGGACTGAGACCAGAAGTTATCTCAGTTCTTATTGGGCTACGCAGTGCTCTCGACGAGACTATGGGACGCCCTATGCCAGACGCTCATAGGTCGTGACCTTCGTCTGTTTTGCAATCTGTTGTTTGGTCCTTCCAGATGCCCATTTATAACTTGAGGAGTGCATTGAAGATCTTCAGGCGCAGTTTGATGCAATGAACAATTTTGCTCGAGAGCGAGAAGATGGAGACCGAAGATACGACCCGAGAGTTACAAAACATCGATTCAACGAAGGTGACAAGATGTGGAAGACGATTCGAAGAAAAGAATTTTTCCCTAAACTACAGTCGTCTTGGGAGGGTCTTAATACAGTCCTGAACTGGATGAAAGACGTCGTAGTTCAGATCTGTAGGTCATCAAATTCTCAGCCTAAAGTGGTTCATTACGATAGGCTAGCGTCCTCAGAGTGTGTAATGTAAATAGTGTACTAAAACCATAGTCCTACGTATATATAAATTTGTAAATTTATGCATTTATTTATTGATTTAGTATTTGAATTTTCTATGTTATTTACTGAAATTATTATTTTAGTATTGCACTGGTTTTCCGTAGTAAGAATTATGACTTCCTGTACAGGGTTTCTACTGCTCGGGAAATACAGTTCTTGGGAAGGGAGCCATATTTCGAATTTTGTACATAGATATAAATAATTTGAGTGAAATTTGTTATTTAAAACTGTAGTATATGTTGCATAATGTAACACGAAATTCCTAAAAATACAAAGCTCCATCGGATAATATGATTATAGGGGCAGGTCCATTAAACATGGAGGTAAATGGCTATTCCGCGCCAAGCTGGTGATGGTTTTGGCGAGTAATGTTTATCGCAAAATTTGGCTAGAAATCGCCAAAAGTCGGCAAATTTGTCTACCATTTTACAACATTTTTGTCCGGTTTCTGTATAGCTGTATTTAGCCCAATGCGTATGTCCTATAACTGAAGCTGTGTGTGGCTACCAGCAGCTTCGAGAAATCTAAGGTATTGAAAATTTCTCGGCGGCTGGGGGAAAAACTGTATGAGATCGAAGAGGACATCAGTTCATGTTTTTAACTCAACTGGAGTTCGGAGTATTGAGAGATCTCCGTGCGAACTTCGTCGTTTAAATTCGTTTTGCATTTCTTAGTAGTTTGAGGTGGTAACTACTTATTGTACTCTTTTATACTGAGAAGAGCTGTGCGAGTATTTTTGTGGAAAGTTTCAGAACTGTAAAGTATTTCTTTCGGAAAAATAAATTTTGTCAACCTATCATTGGCTCTGTGCATGCAATCCATCACGAACTCATACGCATGTAAGAAGATTAAATTTCATATAGGAATTTATTCTAGGTAATTCCATTATGTTAGATCAGTCAGTAAGTAACTTTAAACAGAAAGCCAATAATTTCAGAATGCTGAAGCACCACTAGCCGTGGAATGGCAAAAAAATTAACTAACTGATAACATGATATTGATCCCCCATATTACAAGATATGATCACCCATATTATTTTAGTCACGTGGCTGGTATTCATGTAACCAGTGACATAGCCCCGTCCCATTAATTTTCTCTATTTTTCATTTTATCCTTCAATAGCAGTCGAGCATATAAGCTCAGTTCATGTCTTTATGTCTCTAAAACTACAAACACCATTCTTGCAACAGATTGCATACTTAAAATGTACTCGTGGGCCGCATAAAATTTCATCGAGGTCCGCGAGTTTGAGATCACTGTAAACATATTATAATATACAAAAGCATGAGACTAGTAATACAGTATCTTAGCAAAATGATAACACTGCAAATAAATTTAACGTGCACGACTGTTAAGTAGAATAGCTAATGCAATTGAGTGAAATAACAGGGGAAAATTAATTGCTAATGTTAATAATTTTAAAATAAAATAAATTAAAAAAACTGGAAGTTTTCAGATTTTAAATTACGTCCAAAAGGTCGTTTTCTTAACATTTTGTGTGTTACATTTATTTATTAAATATCATGTTCTTCGCACTTAAACCATAAAGTTCAATTCAACAGCAATATCCCAAAATAATTTTAAGATGAGCATATCTTTAGAATTTCCGATACAGTCTCGTGCGCTGAGATAGAAATTATTATTTTTTCCCCCGTACAGTGTTGCCATTCCTCGCTTTGAAATCATTGAGTTTGTTAATCAAAAATTCGTTAAAGTTTTACAAAATATGAAATCGATAATAAAACAAATTCCAAATTTCAAATTTGGGCTTCCACATACCATATTCGTAGGAGAATTAAGTCATTCAAAATTCGATGGTTCTATGTACCGTTGTTTTAGCGTAATGCGAGAAATATACATACATTTATGCAGATTTTTCATTATTTAATTTCTTCAAATATAACGCAGGACTCTAACATTTGGTGGCAACAGTTTGAAAAGTGATTCGCCGTTTAGAGAGATTCAACGCAAAATCGCAAAACGAAAACAATAATCCTTCAGGGACAAAGCCTCTTTCGATTCATAATTACAAGAAGTCGCGTGCAGGAATCAAAACACAACGATTGTGATGTGGGTGGTATGTGCTCTGACATTTCTTGCCAGGGTAGAGACCAACGGTGTATAGCCGTTGGGAACATAAGGCCCATTTTCACCTAAAGTGGAACTGTTAACACTCACAGTTCTCGAAATGACATCCGAACAATTCCACGCTGTTCAAAAAAATCCAATTGCATTCACCAGAAGTCATTGCTTCGTGTGGCTTCACAGCAAATTTCATGAGTGGACCATTTTTTTAGAACATTGCTTTAACAGGACCATTCAGCTTTACCGTTGCTATGCAAAGGTATCATGATAGTCAAATTAGTTTTGTTTTTCCACAAATTCAGTAGGGGCAACTGCTATATTAGGTAACTTTTTTGCAGGTTGGAGCTCTACCGCACGTGGTCTATCTGTATAGCAGCTGTTCCCCTCAGGGGTAGACTGAGAATAACCCGGTGAGCTGGCTAAGATCTGTATTTAGACAGCCTTTGGCACCTGGGGTATAGATAGTCTTCACAGGACTAGAACCACCAATTATCCGGTGGTCCGTGCAGGCTCGGTAGGGACCGTACTTATACTAATCATGTCTGTCTCGGGCTATATAATCGTTAATAGTAGATGTTAAGGGGTCTTAAAGGAGGATTTTGCCCAATTCGGTCTTCTCAAGGAGGACTGACATCAAGGTTGATCACATTTTTGTTCATGCGATGACCGGAGTGGTGCGGAGTTACAAATGTCTAGCATACGGGATTGACCGTACAAGTCGTATAAAGCCCGGGGTTGACCGGAGACCTGCACCTACGTGGATCCCCTCTAGAGTTTAAATCACCTGTGGAAGCTGTTAGTCCATGTTAGAGGCCCTCAGGACGTAGGTCAGGAAATTCTGCTTTCTAATGTTTCTGTACAGCGACTATTACCATCATTTTTAAGAAGAAAATTAAGCCGCCTTTTTTTCCATTTGCGTGGCAGCCTCTCTCCCGGAATCTAACCCAGTGTGACTTTATCCTGTAGGATTATTTGAAGTTCAAGTTCTATCTTGATAGAGTCTTGACCTTAACGACCTTAAACGACAACATATCACGGACTGTGCTGATCATATCTGGTGAAATGTTGTAGAGACATTAGTATTTTTGGAAGCCGGAGAGATGAAATAGTAGCAAACGCCTTCGCACGGAATCGAACCACGGACCTCTGAAATACCGGCTTAGTGTGCTGACCGCTGTACCAGGAAGGCACGCTAGGAAGGCGAGAGAAATACCTTAAAATGTTACGTTCGGTCATCGAGAATTTTGTTTGCAGGATGCAATGCGTGATCGACGAGAAGTGGGGTCACATTTTAAGAAGTTTATACACTTGCCGAGAAAGTGTTTTTATTGAATAAAGTGCTATAGTGCACTGAAATATCATCCCTGTAACCTTTTGAACCACTTTATTTGCTGCATTAAAAGCGGTGTTGTTATGTCATATCACCCTATATATATTTTATATTAATCCTTTGAATAAAAATTCACTTTTAGGAAATAGTATCTATAACAATATGTACCTTAAAATAGTATGCAAATTTTTATAAGCTGCGATACAACTTTTTTCATAAAATTTATCAAAAAATTTAATTTAAAATAACTAAAATTAATTTAAAATGCTGAAACACAAGATCACCCATGTTTCCAGGTGGTTTGGGGCTTCTGAGAAAATGGTCGTCTTGGAAAGATCATGCCCATTACCAATGTTTGTTTATGTTCTGAAAATTGCTGGGCACTTTCAGAAGTGCCTATATTAAGGAGGTCGTCACGAGGAAAGTATTTACTACATTTTCAGAAGATCTTCAGTCGTGTGTTAATATTACCTTTTATTAGAAAAATGTAAAACTTAATTTAAAATTAAGCAAAATAAAATTAAAAAAAAAATTCTCACATTTGTTTTGAATTGAGTCCAGTCTGATTGACCTCAGATTTTGAATAACACTGTCATCAATTTCTGGGATGATCAGACATAGGTCCTTATTCTTCAGGAGAAAGAGTTGACACAAGCTTTTGCAGGTGCAACCATTAGGCCAAAAGGGACGTTAGTACCGAATGCGATATAAATATTGAAATGGAATTTTGAGTTCAATCCAGTAATAAACGGGGTATCACTTTTGAAATTGTTGCCAACAAATATTATCGCCCTGTATTATATTTAAGAAATTAAATAGGGAAGAATCTGCATGAATGAATGCATGTTTCTTACACTGTGAAGAAATAACGGTACTTAGAGCCATCAAATTTTGATTAACGAAGTCCTCCATCCGAGCATGGGCACCTGGAAGCCCGAATTTTGAATTGGTTTTATTATCTGTTTCATATTTTGTAAAACTTTATAGATTTTTGATTAACAAACTCAACGATTTCAAAGCGAGCAGTGACAACACTGTGCGAAATAAAAAACATTTTTATTTCCCGCGCGCAAGACTGTCTAAAGATGTGCTGTTTTTAAACGTTTTGTGATTTTGTTGTTGAATTGAGTTTTATGTGGTATATGCACCGAGAACGTAATATTTAATAAATAAAGAAAACCTACAAAACGTTTATAATAAAAAGACAAAGTTTTATTAAGCCATCTTAGCAAGAAAACTGAACATAGATATGATGAACTGAAAAAACACCGGGGGGAAGGAATATATGCCAACACTTAACGCTACATTGGGAATTCTAAATGTATACTGCTATGCTTCCTTTAGATTTTTTATAATTTTGCTGGTTTTTGGTATATGATTGAATTGTATGAAGTGTGAAGAAAATGATTCTTAAAAGCTGTAAAAAAAATTAAAAAATTAGTAGGAGTGAGTGTAGGAGACTGTTAGACTGCGAGCTCATCGAGAGTGTAAAAAAACTTAACAAACCCTTTTGGGCGACTGTTAAAATCTGAAACCTTTCAGATTTTTTTTGGGGAGGGGAAGGAGGGTTATTTTTTCCCTCCTGAAGAAGCGGCTGATCGTCTTAAAGAGATATAATTTTGTTCAAAATATTAAATGGTTTTAATAACAATATGAGGCTACCTTTTGCCTAATTTAAAATTATACATTGACGTATTTTCTCTTCCAAACAGATAAAACTCAATGCTGAGGAATTTTATAATCTGGATATTTGATACAGCTACTGAATAATTTAATAACTTCTGAAAATGAGCAGAGCAAGATAACAACAAACACATGTAAAATTGAGAAATTAAAAAGCGAATAAAATACATATCCAAAGCGACAGATACGTTGTATTGCATATCTCCTTACACATGCTACTTCATTAACATTTCTCCCGTCGGATATGTAATTTAATTCTCATCCAATAGGTATTTACGCAACGCTCTGCCGTCGAATTGTCTGCGGCACCGTTGCCATTTCCTAGAACTTAATGCATCATTAGAGCGTCTCGGATATGTGTCTTGCAATGTCAACACTATCGCATCTAATCCGATTAATTATGTGCACAAGCTTTTGCTTCAAATACTGACAACACAGTGGTGCCATTGATTACTGACAGTGCCACAGTGAAACTGAAATCACGATGAATAAATTCGCCAGACATTTAATTGTGCTGTCCAAATTGCGAGATCAAATAAATGTAAATCGTCTGTTAAGCAGAGCGTGCGAAATTTTGATAAGATACTGAAATCGTAGTTTAATTATTTTCAGAACTCTCTGCTGCGTTAAATTCTGTATACAAAATGAGCACAGCAAAATTTTAGCTACGGTTTATGTTTTGGATATGGCAATATTACAATCACGCGCTTTCCAATCTAATTCCAGTTGTCAATAGCTGACGGTATAATTACTTTTTTTACGATGTGCAGTCCGATTTACCTGGTACATAATTTTGTTATTTGAACTGTGAAATTTCGTAATAACTGGCACAGTTGGATCGTAGATAACCAACCGTATCACTTTTACATTAATTTCCCTCCCTACAAGTATACATAAAATTTTGCTTTTTGAGGAAAATGTTGAGCTGTATAACCAGTTATTCCCAGAACGATTTTTATAGCGAACCAGGGCTGAATGGGGCTCGGGAGTTCGGGTAATGTTTTGAAGCGGCGATGCCGATAACTTCGCCTTTTCACTTGATATCGGCGGTTTAAAAATCAAAACTGTAGAATTCATGCAGCAAAAAAACTATAAACTCATAGGAAGAAAAAGGTTTAGTGATACTCTAAAAACCATGAAAAATATCCTAATAATAACTGCATTAAACTTAAGTACGTTATCTTATATGATAGTTCATGTTAATTAACCAACTTTGTTACGATTTGAATTTGTACTATAACTTATTCTTTCTGTTACTCCTAATCAGAACGCCAATGAGCTTGTAGAGTATAGTAGCTACGGTTTTGAATGTTTAAATATAGACTTTTGTTTGTGGCGCTTGCAGTTTATTTTCTTTCACAAGCTTTGTCTGCTAATATTTTAGCCATTTTGCTAGTCGATGTTAAATCGCGCCTTTAAAGTTTTTGAGCAGTTTAGTTAGGCCAAATTTGTGTAGTCTCTGGTTAGGATATTTTTATTTTGAAATTTTAACTTTGTTGTTTTGCTACCCGCAAGAGGCGAAGTTTCGTTTGAGCCCACAAGTGGTTCATTAAGTTAAATAAAAGGATTATTTAAAATATTTTAAGACTTCTTTGCGCTCTTTTAGACGGAATGACAATTCGCTTGGCAGCCTAATAGGGTGTGAAGGAATTTTAGTTACTATTTCACATATAGGACCGTTTAAGCTCGACGCAAATTAGTAGTTGTTGGATCTAATTCTTTATTCCATTGCATTAAAACAAGAAATTTACTTTGTTCCCCTATCTAGACAGTTTCATAAAATGCCATAAAGATGAAGGCAAACTTTATGCAAGTTGGCGAGTGTCCGCCGAGATAAAGACCTGCCCATGGGCGTCCTAGCAGTTCTATATTTCTTTCTTCGTGATATAAACTGAATTTCATGGCTCTGTTGGACGCTTTTATGCCACAGCATCTTGTGTCTTAGGGAATAATGGCCAACTTGCAAATATGTGCCATCATCACCTCTAAGCAAATTATCTACGCTGGTTAGGACAATCCCATCAGTCCTTGCAACGAGCTCTCTCCTCACGACCACTTCCTAATATAATAATTTTTTAAATGATCAGTATGTCTGAGAGCATAGATATACAGTGGCACAGAACATCATTTTTCTAAGATAGTCGACTCTATAGGAGATGAAAATTTCTGAAACCAAAGGTCCTCATCTTAAACAGGATTTTCCTGCAGTTTTCTTTTAAAATAAAATATGTTCAGCACTTTCAAATAGCACTTCATACTTCAAACTCCTATCTATCCTCAACTCTTTGAGATCCTGTCAGTTGATCTTTTCGATCCTCTTTTTGTAACGCCATCTGGTGAAAAATGGATTTTAACTATGCAAGACTGTGCCACGAAGTGGACAGAACTATTTGCTTTAAAGGAAGCAACGACCAGAGAATCTGTCACGACTCTTTTGAAAGAAGTCGCCGTTCGATTCGGGTTATCCAGAAAAATAATAAGCGATAATGGTGCTCAATTTACGAGTCTTGTCATGCAACAACTGTGCTATATCTTGAACACTGATCAAAGTCTTACTTCTGGCTATCACCCACAATGTAACTCTATTGAAAGAACGAACAAAGATTTGAAACCTCGTTTAGCACTACTTGATGGTAATGACCATCAAGCGTGGAAAGATAAACTGCCATTAATATTGTAGAGACATTAGGATTTTTTGGAAGCAGGAAAGATGAAAAATGAGCAATCGCCTTCGCCGGGAATCGAACCACGGACCTCTGGAATACCGGCCCAGCCTGCAGAACCACTACATCACGAAGGCACGCTAGAAAAGAGGGATTTATATACTCCCCTTTTTAAAGGGTGACTGGGGTTTTTAGGGGACCCAATCGCCAAATCCTGGGTGTGGAGAGTCATCATCCACAACCCTTTTAGTTCGGGCGCCACTACCACAGACCTCTGAAATAGCGGCTCAATGTGCTAACCACTACACCACGAAGGCACGCTAGAAAAGAGGGGAAAATACCTTATAATATGGTTTGTTTTAAACACTACCAAATGTGACTCAGCTGGACAAACTGCTGCATTTCTCCAGTTTGCATGAGAGCTATACGCACTCAAATATGATATGAAAGCCGTAATTGAGAACGATAATTTTGTACCAGAAATACTCCATATTGGAAACGCTTTGCGAGAACTGTACTACAAGTACGAGAAAAAATCCAATTATACCAAGATAAACAGAAGAGCTATGCCGGTAAGAAAAGACAAGAAAATCCGAAATTTCCGTCTGGAGATAAAGTCTGGGTTATCTTCACTCTATCAGCAAAGGCTCATTAAAGAAAAATAGTAAATCCATGCCTAAATGAGATGGTCCATATGTGATAGTGACTACAAGATCTCAATGACTTTTGATATCGCCGATCCCAACGAACCAGACAAAATTCTAGGCAAATATCATATTTCAACCTTGAAACCATATCAAGAGCGAAATAAGTTTCAGACTTCAAGTCGTGCAACTCCTGTGACACCCTTGAAACACAGGGGACGCCTAAAACGTGTAATACCCACCGAACCTGCATCCATTTCAAAAGATGTTCCTGAATCTTAACCTACTACTCATCAAACTCTGGCCCGTCCACCTTGTTCTCCACCTACTGCACAAAGCAGACAAATGTCAGTTCCTGAATTCTTGCCGAGAAGTTTACGAAGTCAGGTAATGTAATAGAACCATTTGGCTGCAACCAAACTATTTTAGCGAGCACCATCTATTGGCGACAAGAACAAGTTCGGCCTCCAGCTGCGATGAGGATAGGCTTTCCAGTATTATGTCTTCGTAACTCTAACATTAATTTTAAATGTGAATTATAAATCTTTGTGTTCCATTTTAATATATGTTCTGATCTGATGTATATATTTTCTTTGTAACTGTTCCTGTGCTCTGTTAATAAATACTTTTAGAGCTAGCTGCGCTTATGTTAATAGAAGAACGGTTACACGATTAGATATTATGAGGCATAAAATGGCATTTTTATACATATGTTTATAATCACTGTTATTGCCTTACTGACTGATATAGTGGTTAGATGTGCCAGCTGCCATATCGTTGGGTTCATTTTCTAAACCAGGAAAATGCATAGGTAAATACACATACCCCCATACCTCAAAATGTATGGGAGTACTTAAAATACCGACGAACCCAAAGTCATCTCGAGAGGCTAATGGTTCCAGAAGGAAAATTTTCAGAATTATCCATCAAAACTAGAACGGAGTTGAACAAATTTGCACTGTCATATATAAGGTGGCCAAAGACTTTGCCGTTGACGGCGCTACTCTCTTTCTTCTGACCACAATTAATTCGTGGGATTGATACAGATTATATTCATATTGAGAAGATCCGTAACAATACCAGAAACACTACTGAGTTAAAGTCTCCTGTTTGTAGATAATCTAGTACATGTATTAGGAACGTTTACCATTTCAGTAAAGCATGGTTTTCTTCGATTTCAAAACAAAGCTTGCTTTCTCATATTGAAAAAGAAGAAAAAAAAAAGTGTGTACAATTTTTTATAGCGTTAATAAAAGAATAAAATAAGAAAACAAAGAAACTCTGAAAGGTTTCAGATTTTAAATTAGGTCCAAAGGGGCGTTTTTTCAACGTTTTGTGTATTATCTTTATTCACTAAATATCATGTTCTTCGCACTTAATCCATAAAATTCAGTTCAAGAGCTATATCGCAAAATAATTTTAAATTGAGCATATCTTTAGAATTTCCGATACGCAGTCTCACGCGCTAGAGATGAAAATGTTTTTCTGTACAACGTTGCTATTGCTCGCTTTGAAATCCTTGAGTTCGTTAATCAAAAATTCGTTAAAGTTTTAAGAAAATGAAGTCTATAATAAAACAAATTCCAAATTTGGGCTTCCAGATGCCCACATTCGCAGTAGGATTATGTCATTAACAACTGGATGGCTCTAGGTATACCGTTGTTTTATTACAATGCGAGAATTTATGCAGGTTCTTCATTATTTAATTTCTTTAAATATAATACAGAGCGATAATATTTGGTGGCATCAGTTTGAAAAGTGAAACGGTCATTCGACGCAGAATTGCAAAACGAAAACAATAGTCCGTCAGGGAACAAAGTCCCTTTGGACTAAAAATAGCAGACTTTTGAGTGTAATTCTGTGTTACAGGGCCAATACAGCGTGGCAGTTTTATTTAATCAGTAAGTTCTGTTATGCAGAAATAACAGAGAGCATGCGTACTACTCACTGAAATTGCGAATAAAATTTTGAGTTTCCTCAATAAATCTGCAGTTTTAAAACGCATTTCTTTTTTCATGTATCATTAGATCCACATTAGCAAACACATGATTTTAATTAATTAATTTCTAGAAAGTAATTAATAAGATGTTTTTGTTGAATCTTCGATACGGTTTTGAATTAATTAATTTCTAAAAGATAATTAAAAAGTTTTTTTTAGTTCAATATTGCATCAACACATTAATAAAATGCTTTTGAAGCGTTATTAGTGAATGACTTAAAACGAAATCAAATTAATTAAGAATTTCATAATATTTCTCATTTTAATCTCAAATGTGGAGACAAATTCGAAGAACGCAGGGGAAATTATTCGGGAAAAAAAATTCAATTTAAATAAAAACGGACAAGTTTCTTGCATCTACGTACATAATCAAGCAAAATGTAAGATGAAATATAAACGTAAAAATAATATTCTTTAACATTTAAAACGTTACTGAAAATATTTGCATTATGAAGTGTTAGAAACAGAGCTGTGAAAATCCCGAACGTGCCAAAATTCTTGGCCAAGTTAAAAATTCTTCTATCGTTAGGTTATTTACGCAAATCGTCTGTAATGGCGGTATAAAAAAGTCGCTTAAAAGAACAAAATTTGCTACATTTTTAACTGGAAGATGCTTCCACGAAAAATATTAAAAAGAAATCGTTTGGCTAAATAAACATTAGTGACCGTTTCTGTGTTCTTATTTCAATGTTATTTACACTGAGAATTCAGTATTTTTAATATAAAGTGTTTATTATATATGTCGAGTACGCAGTTAACATACTGTATTAGACGAAATTAATTTTGAAAATTCTTCCAAACAAAAGTTGAGGTATTTTTTTCCGAACTTAGGAAAGCACAGGAATTTAAATTTATTTATTACGCAAGAATTAAATTGCAATCAAATTGCAATAGAAAATAGAAACGTAAAAATTACGTCTTATCAACACATAAACTGTTATCAACCCAGATTATCTACAGTCATAGATCTTCAAAATTATTAGATTTAGCATACTAATGAATATAGGTCTGTACATTCAAGTTATAAAACTTTTACGTTCCTCAACGCTCAAGTAGTTAAAAAACATTATTCAATTAAGGATTTAGTGATATGTAAATTATATGATGGATGGGACCGACGAAACACGCGTAAGTTAGTTAGGTTAGGCTATTTGAATATGGCAAAGCACATGACGGCTATTTGCCTAAGGGAAGGTATGCCTTCGTGAAGGTCATTCTGAGAGAAAATAGCGCATATTCACGCATGAGAAACCTACGGAAACTAGCCCCACCCGCCTAGGCTCGAACGCAGGTCGAACTACCAATATTCAATAGTCTTAATCGCTCGGTCATTAGTAAGCCCGCTTAAAAATTCACATGCAGTGAATCTGTTCACTGAGATATGAACACGGATATAACTACCAGTGTCTTACCACGCGGCCGCTGCTAGACTCAGGACCTGACCTTGCTCTTGGTCCTGTTTTAGTTAAATAGGTTGAAAAATAGTTTATAAAATTATGCTGTATAATAAACAATGTTATTTTCATATATATCAACACAAAAGGATAGTAAAATAAATGTCTTACGTGAAATGGAATTATTTCATGGGGCTTCATAAAGTTTAACAAACTCCTCTGAGGAGTTAATTCGCAATTATAAAGTGGAAACACAGAAGACATGATGAAGATTACTGTGCCAAAGAATAATGAAGAAGGTTACTGTGCCTGTTCTTCGAGGTTACTGTGCCAAAGAATACTCTACAACTGCAGTGTGTATGTAGAAGTAGAATAAACGCATTATTTGTGAGCGCAATTAAAACTTCAGTGGGCGTTTTGAAGAGGGGCGGGAATTTTTAGACAATTTAAGATAAATTATTATGCATTAATGTATATTATTTCTTTAGTCAGTTCTAACATATACCGTGCTCACAAAAGTCGTTAATCGGTCTTAAATTTCGCAACCGTTTGTGGTGCGCATATACTTCCAATCACAAAAATGTTTTAAATGTCGCAAATATTAATATTTCCCCATTTCTTAATTTAAAGAAATCAATTTTTTTCATTTAAGGTACTTTTCCGTTTCGCCGGCGCAAATTTCCGTTTCGCAAGCAGACTTTATTGGCGAACACATACAGTATACACATAAAAAATGCTAACAAATGTTAGTTCTACGAATTTTTTATTTTGAAGGCAAATACATTTTAATTTAGTTTAAAATTTTGTAAAACGCCAATAAATATAGACAATAAATTTGTAAAAAGACATTAATTTAAGAATTTACTGTGCTTTCATGGTTCAACATCCTGATTCGCGGGTTCATATCAAGTGACTCAAATGATCTCATCTCACGTAAACTACGTTACAAAAATCTAATTCTCTCAGTAATTATCTACACTAATTTTAAGTCTTAATTTGAAACACAAGTTTAAATCCAAAAATTATTTCAAACTCAAAAAATAACTTTATATTTACATAGTTTTAAACATATATGGGTACTTTTCTGTTTCGCCGGAGCAAATCTCGCCAAGCAGACTTTATTGGCGGCAACATACAGTATACACATAAAAAATGTTAACAAATGCTAGTTCTATGAGTTTTTTATTTTGAAGGCATAATAATATATTTAATAGATTTTAAAATTTTGTAAAAAGCCAATAAATAAAGACAATAAATTTGTAAAAAGACATTTAAGAATTTACTATGCTTTCATGGTTCATACTGGTTCGTATGACGTGACCCAAAGTGATCTCATCCCACGTAAACTACGCTACAAAAATCTAATTCTCTCAGTAATTATCTACATCAACTTCAAGTTAAATCTTAGTTTGGAATACAAGTTTAAATGCAAGAATTATTTCAATTCGTACGAATAGCTTACTCAGAAATTGCGTAAAACTGCAGTGCTTTACTTCGCTAGTACATTCTCATTAGAATTCATGAATTTAAACCTTGACTTTGCCTTTTCTATATTTTCGCCTTCGGGTAAGCGGTGTGATTGCATCCTAATTGACTTAATTTCCGCGCATTGTCTTAGGGCATAAAATTGAACTATCTGGTAAAATTCTATGTAATTGTATGCCTGTGTTGAAAGAAACAATCAATCTGGTAAGGTAATAAGGTTACCAGCGAGGATATTACGTTTGGCATCAATTGTACCATTATTGAGGACTTTATCGCCTGCGCCGGCAAAACGGAAAAGTACCTAATTTAATTACGAAATCTAACTTTTTACCCATTCTTGCGGTAGCTATATTTATACTTATCAAATGTTGTATTTATTATGAAAAATAAAGCATAAAACGTTTGACAGCGGTATGATTAAAAATTGACCGAGATACATACTTTTAAAATTTGCTGCTTTTTACGTCTTATTCAATATGCATTGAGAGTTCGATTAATAAATAAATTGCAATAACTCAAGGTAGATTTTTTCCCCGCTTAAATGGCATTCAATGATATTTTTTTGTGATTCACTATTGTCTTTAATTTATAATTTTGTTACATTTGGTATGCCGGAAGGGGCTTCGAACCAATAATTTATAAGTTTTCGAAGTCTTAAAAATATGTTCCTTAATATACTAGTGAAGCTCTTTAGAATTATAATCTAACTGTACAAAAATTCCTCACACCGCAAATATTTTTAGTCCAAAGGAGCAATTTGCACTGAAGAATTATTAATTTCGTTTTGGCATTTTGCGGGGAAAACTTTAAAAGGCTGTGTCACTTTTCAAGTCGTTGCCACCATATATACTGACTACCAATAAGTATTTGGACACCTAAGCAAATGACGATATCTGCGGTCCTAAGGTACGTCACGGACTCCGCCGGTATATATCATGTAGGAAACAGCATCGGCTTTAGTCGCATGCAAGATGCCTCGCAGTTCGGAGATCTCTGATTTCGAGAAAGGTATAATTATCAGGTATCACAAATGTGGCCTATCCTTAAGGGACATATCTAGCGATCTGAAGTACCCAAAATCGACAGTGGCCTATGTGATTAAGAAGTGGAAGGTGAGCGGTGATTGTCGGAATGTGCCCAGAGTCGGCAGATCAACGAAACTGGGAGATAGAGACCAACGAGTGCTGTCCAGAGAAATTCGGAAGAACCGCACACAACCGATGGCCCTCATCCGCGAGGAGTTTCAACAGGCATCCGGGAGTATTGTTTCAATGAATACCATCCGTAAGGAAGCACATCTGCTTGGTTTTCATGGTCGTGCTGCTGCCCATAAGCCTTTGATCACAAAGTCCAACCGCGCTGCTCGGTTAATGTGGTGCAAAGCACATCGAAATTGGACTGTAGATCAGTGGAAACGGGTTCTTTGGAGAGACGAATCAAGGTTCACCCTTTACCGTTCGGAGGGCAGGGTCTGGGTCTGGCGTCTACCTGGAGAACGTCTCCTGTCAGAATGCATTGTGCCAACAGTCAAGTTCGGCGGAGGTGGAATTATGGTCTGGGGGTGTTTCTCCTGGTATGGGCTGGGACCCTTGGTCCCCATTCATGGTAAGCTCAACTCCGATGCCTACTGCACTATTTTGGATGGCAATGTGCTTCCTACGTTGTGGCAGTTTTACGGTTTGGACCCCTGTTACTTTAGGGACGACAATGACAGTTGACATGTTTCGACGTTAACCAAGCCTTGGTATGGTGTCAATGGAGTTCATCGAATGGACTGGCCTGGACGAGTTGCATCGCCGAATTCAGGGGTGCACTACCCGTGCAAAATCGGTGAAGGAACTTCTATGTCTTCTTTAAGCCGAGTGGAAGAAAATACCACTAGCTGTCATACAAAGACTTGTGGAAAGTATGCCCCGGAGGGTCCACGCTGTAATTACCTCTCGTGGAGGCTCTACCAACTATTGATTTTGAATAAAGTTAGTTTTTCCTTTCTATCACAGGTGTCCAAATACTTATTGGTAGTCAGTGTATTATCGCCCTGTTTTATATTTAAAGAAATTAAATAATGAAGAATCTGCATAAATGTATGTATGTTTCTCGCATTGTGATAAAACAACAGTACCTAGAGCCATCGAAATTTGAATAACGTAATCTTCCATAGAATATGGGCATGGTTAAGCCCTAATTTCAATTTCAAATTTGTTTTATTATCGATTTCAGATTTTGTAACACTTCAACGAATTTTTCATTAACAAACTCAACGATTTCAAAACCAGCAATAGCAACACTGTACGAAAAAAAAAAAAAAAATTATCTCTGGTGCGTGAGAAAAGAAGAAATTCTTTCTCATTCACTAGAAGACTAGAAAGATCCTGTATCGGAAATTCTAAAGATAGGCTCATTTTAAAATTAATTTGCGATATTGCTGTTGAAGTGAATTTTATAGTCTGAGCACGTAGAACATGATATTTAATATATAAAGGTAACACACAAAACGTTAAAAAAAAACGCCCCCTTGGGCGTAATTTAAAATCTGGAAGCTTTCAGAATTTGTTAAATTTTTTTCATTTTATATTAATGCAAATAATAGTATTACGAGCCTCTCAAGTATTATAGTGGTTAGAGCAGCCTACTGCGATACCGAAGGACCCGGGTTCGAATCCCGAAGAAGGCATGAATGTTTGATATATATAATGTTTGTGCAGTATGGGGGCACACTAAATAAATAATTTGTGCAGCACACTAAATATGCCGAAAGTCCTCTCGAGAGGTTGGTGGTAGGAAAAGAGGGGTGGGAAACCCTTGGAGCCGTTCCCCCCCATGAGCTGTCCTTCAAAATTGGAGGCGAAACTGTACTGTCAGCTGTATGGTGCTCAAGGCTCTTTCGAACGATAGGCGCAATCTTGCTACCCTTGCCACGACGAATTTCGTGCGATTTTTCTGATGTTATTGTCAGACAAGTCAAATAAGTCGCAACAACAGCATAGTATTACGTCTCGTAACATCAGGAACGTTTTTCTAAATTGATATCTCATTTTTAGTTACATACAAATGGCAACATTTCGCTCGAGAATTTGAGTAGGGCACCTTTTTAGGTTTTATTTACATTTATCTGGGTCAATATTTGTCGTACAGGAGTCATACTGTTTGTGTTTTATATTTTACAGCAAGTATAACATTTTCTTAGATAGGAGTGAAGTACAGGGACTGAAGTAACGTAAAAAAAAGTTAAATTTCGTAATTTTTACAAAACTGATTTCCTTAAATTTAAAAATGCAAAGAAAAAAATGAATTTTTGCTTCATTTAAAATACTTGTGTAGTAGATTGTGCATGTGTACGATCAACGGTAGCAAAAATAAAGACTGAGTAAGGAATTTGTGGACACGGTTGTACAGGCAGACTCATGCTTCACTTATTAGCATTTTCTGAATTACAGCCAGTTTCAGAAAAGAAATTAATTACAAGCATAAAAATGTAAAATAAATCAAGGAAAATAAGAAAACGCATATGCCCTGTATCATACGTTCTCGAAACGTAATATTATCATCAACCCAAAGTTGGATTTTGAGTAATTTATAAACAGAATCCATTTGGTGATGGCTTCCAACTAGATTGTGATTATGAATGAATATTTTTAGACGAAGGCAGGCTATTAATAATTTGTAATTTATGTTTATTGCAAAGGCTAATAATAATTTGTAGTTTATGTTTATTATGAAGACTAATAATGCAGTGAAACAAAAAAAATACTATTTTTCTACCCTTAAAAAAACGATAAAAGTGCGAACGTAATCAAAATTCAGACTTCAGAATTTCTAAAAAGACTAATGATTGAAAGAGTCAAAAATGAATTCAAGTGAATACAAAATATAAAGAAAGTTATCACCAAATCCCTGTGCGCTACATCCCAAGGGGGCGATGATTTATGATAGCAAAGAAAGAAAGAAATAAGAAGGTGCTTAGTAGGATAGTAAGCGGTAATTTGATTAATCATTAATTCTTGCTTGTCAGAAATAGTAGATAAGCGAACATTCGGAGATTAATAGCGTTTTTTGACGAACGAGTCATCAAAATAACAAATTGCATTTAACAGATGTGGGAAGGTTCGAAGCACTGATAGAAATCTCTGAAACTGAGCGAAGAATTATTCTGGGGAATAATAAATAATTCAACCGATTCGAAGTTAGCGTTACGTAACAAACGGTAGCTTTCTTTAAAATCCTCTTTCCACAAGATATCTAAATTAATACTTTTTTGTAAGGCTTCATTCGGTTCACTGGTGGTATCTGTTGCTACCGTCAAAAGTTTCTCATCGAATTTTAGAACTCCTTAAAAAGCTACCGAACTCAAATTTTTCACAAACGCTGTCTGTGGAGGGCTGCTCCAACGTTTCATGTAAGGTGGCGCTGTTGCTATAATGCTGTATCTTATTCGTGTCTTTCATTAAAATATTTATAAACGGGCAATACCAAAGCACCGCATGTTCAAGACTACATTTATTCAACGATGACGTTAAAGACTATAAATCCTATCAAAGCAGGAAAAGGACTTTGCATATACTACCACTTTGTAGATATTATGTAAATATGTTTATTTTCATTACTTTTGCATTGTCTGTAACTAACATATGTAAATTTTATCAATCAGTTTGTTTGTATTTGCATAACATATATCCTCCACTGCCCCCTATGCTACAACTTCCACATCAATAGTTCATCTTTTCTGAATCGCTGCACTTGGCTCCGCAGAAATTCGACATCTCTCATTTTCTGCCTGCACCATCGACGCTAAACCCCTATCACATTATGTTTCCGCTAAGCGGAACTGGACGTCGAAAGGAACAATTCTCAGAACCCGCACATTTCCAGGAAACCCGTGTAGCTAGGTTACCTTTTTCACTTACTACAAAGACGTGAACACTAAACAGTAATCGATTATCGCTCGGATTGGGATCACGTGATCCTTCAGAAGCAGAACTTTCGTCTGATTGGTTGTTCTCTAAACGGGACAGACCTCCAGCCGAAACATTTTCGGTTTCACAAAACATTTTTAGCATTTCACAGTAAATCATAGCGTCACCCCGTACCGGATTTAGATTTGACAAGATCCCGAGCTATTTGAGATATGGGTCTTTATGATGGATATGAGTCAATGTTTTTGATGTGGGACATGGTACAATTTTTGGGAGTGGTCTCAAAAAAAGTGGGAGCCCTATGTTATAGCTTGTGCAACTTATACCTAAATCCGCCAATGGCGTCACTTTCCGTGACACCGTTACCGGCGCTCGTATAAACTCAGGTAAAGGAACGGGGAAGTGCTGTTGAGCAAGAGTTAGAAGAACAGGATTCCTGCTCTTTTAAGTCTTGCTATTTGTATAAATAGAAATCCTGCTCTTCTAAGTCTTGCTGGCTGCTGAGTGTGGGATGAAGGAGACGAAAAAAATAAGCGGAGAGTTTCACTCTTTTGGCTGCGCATAAGCAATGACAAAACCTCATTCGAAAAAACGAAAGAACTTAGAGTGGCAATAAGAGCTACATATCCGCCGCCCGAGTTTGAGGGCAAGGTTAGCCATGACGTTCAGTTTATGACATAATTTTAAGTGAATGTTTTGTATATGTTGTGATGTATGTTAAAAATAATTTTCAGTTTCTAAATTTCTTCTTGTATGTTTATGGATTTATCATTTTGTTAACGTTTTTTTCTATGCAAACTTATGTCGATTCTTTATTTCCGCAAAGCATTGGATTAAACTTAGAATTACAGAACATCAAAAATGGTAAGTTGGTTTCTATAGAATCTCCACTTTTGAATTTAGTCCCATTTCTCAACGGTAGTGAAGTGTTGCGCATAAAAAGAAGATTAGAAGAAGGAGCATTAGCTAAGGATGAGGTCTACCCTGTGTTTTCTTTCTGAGTAGTTTCTCCACGAAGGCACCGCTCCCCTTAGGCAGATAGCCCTCGTGTGCTTTGCCATAATTAAATACACCAAACACACCAAACACCTTTCTGAGTAGTTTTAAACTTACAGCGTTAATTACAGTTCGAGAGTATAATATAATAACTTTTCATGGTGGAGTGACATTTACGCTTGCCAAAATCAGGTATGGATTTCTGATTCCATCATGTAGACAAATTGTAAACGAATATTAAGCAAATGCTTAATTTGTCAAAAATATAGTTTGAAATCAGCTAAACAAATAATTAGTCAGTTTTACCGAAACAGAATTGCCGAAAACACTCCTTTTACTGTAACTTGTATTTTGCTGGCCCAATTTTTATAAAATCAGGAAATGATACGCTTCAAAAAGGCTTACACAGTATTGTTTACATACAGCGTGAACAAACAAAAAAAACAAAAAGTTTTATTTTGTCATTGAGGAGATTCTTGGCTAGGAGAGGAAATTGTGAAGCTATCATTTCCAACAACGCTAGAAACTTATAGAATTCTGAAAGAATTTTCAAAAATTATAATAGATTTGAAATTAAAGGACTGAATATGAATAACTTTGCAATATATTCCGTTTAACGCGTCTTGGTGGTGTGGGTATTATGAAAGGTTCACGCGAAGCATCCATCTTTGAAGGGCTCTTCTTGACTTTGAGGAAATGATGAGTATTCTTTCCGAAACTGAGTTACTTTTGAGTCATTCACAGACCTCTCTTGCATATGTCCACACCGAAGTAAAAGAACCAGAAGCTCTCACACGTGCTCATTTCTTGTTTCCAGGGCAGAAACATCTGCGTTTTTATCAGCTTTTATTTAACTCGCTGATGGTTTTTGTTATTATGGTAGAAATTTTGTCATTCTTTCTTAAACTGTTTTCTGATAAGTTATGAACGCACATTTTGCACACACACTCATTGTAGATGACAATACGATGTGATGAAATATTTCTTCAAAATTTGATTTATACTTTTTGAAATTTAGCAATGAAACGATTTTTCGCACCTCTTCCATTGATTAACAAATAAAAACTCTCAGAATTTTACTGTTTGCAACCACCGGAAGGAGTTGCCCGGACGGGATGGTGATTAGTGACTCTAACTGCCGCACCCAAAAACTCGGGTTCGAATCTTGAAGAAGGCATGGCTATTTGTGGCATGGGGGCACTCTAAATATATGGCTAGCTGAAAGTTCTCTGTGGTGGTTTGGTATTAGGAAGGCCTTTTGGACCTTTATTTTATAAGTTTTAAATAAAAGTTTAGTTTATGAAAGCTTTGTTCTCAACTTTTTTTTTTTTTTTTTAATTTTGATTAACGGGAGAAATTCGAAGGAGATTTTCACTTTTATAAAGGAAAGTCGACAACGAAAGTACAGTTACCATTCGCTTTATAGTGTTGGGAAAAAGTATGGATTGCCGGCAAATAGAAAAGCAAAACATTCAGTCAAGCGTATTTATAGTAAACCCTTAAGTGGAAACCAGTTCTGAAAGTGACCAATATTTCTGAATAGAGAGCAAGTATATGGCCTTTTCCTTCACCGAGTACTTTCCATCCTTGTTTCGATCCTTCTTTTAGTATTTCTTACTTTATATTGTCAGAATATAGTACTCAGTTCTAGTTTGTTTTATCGACGGGACCCAATAAGTTGATGAGCACCTTACCCAGAGGACAAGCTGTTACGTCGATGGCCAAAGGAAGAAAAAGTACTTCTGGCAACATACATTGGTATTGAACATCATCTCTCGTCTTAGAGAGGTTTCACTTTATCTTGCTTCAAGCCAGCATCGTTAGTTGCAGCACAAAAAATTTCGTCTTTGAACATAGAGTAAGACAGTCACTGAAGCCGCAGACAGTCATCTGATGAGTATTCTTTGGTGCGTACGGGTTCGTATTGGATTGAGTGCACACAGAAGCCATGGCAGCTTGATAAAATTTATTTTACCAAAATAAGCACTTTATAGTTCTGTAATTTTCCGCATAAATACCCGCACAGTTCACAGAGTACAAGCAGTAGTTACACTTCAAACTACTAAGAACATTAAACGTAGCGCTACGCAAAAAGCATCTCGAAGCTTTTACGAAGATCTCTCAATCCTCAACGCTGAACAAAACCTGAGAGGTGATGCTCTCGACGGTTTTATATAGTTTTCTCCCCGCCACCGAGAAATCTTTAGTAATTTTCATTACCGGAAAGGAAGGAATATACGATTAGAATTACGTATAAGAACGGAGTACAATTGCAGTTACACAAAGGCATCCATTAAAGTTATTCAATTAAAATGCCAATTATAGTTATACAGGGACTAGACGAAAATGTCGCCCAATGGTCGCCAATTTTGGCGATTTCTTGAAAAATTTGGTGCAAAAATTAGTCTTCAAAATCGTTGCCAGCTTGGTGATATCTCGCCAAAATAGCGAGATAGCCATTTACTCAATGTTAAATAGACTCAGGAGAACCTCTGTAATCTTATCTTTCCGGCACAACTTCGTTCTTCAGACATTGTACAAAAGATACTACGGTTTCCCATGTAATTTCATTAAAATTATGTATACATATATATTATACATAATTTTAATGAAATTACATGGGAAACCGTAGTATATATATGTATACATATATATAAGTCGTAACACTATAAATGTCGATACAGTAAGCCTTTTCTAAAACGACCACGCTGGATTCTAGATGATTTTCATTTTCTGTGGGGATGATCGCATTATAAAAGTTATAATCAATACCACTGTCTATGTTCTGCGAAACATGGGTTGATTTCAGAGGTGGTTGTCGCGAGAGACCTTACTGTATTTATAAGGTTTTTGTATATATCATTCTATTATTATAATTTTGTTTAGTATTATTTAAAGTTTTAAGAGATATCTTGAATGATTTGTTAGTGTATTTTCTTGCTGGGGGGATGATGATGTGGGAACAATTAACAACTTTTCCTACGTAATTTAATGATAATTTAATTTTAGGCCATTTCGTTTACGGAAAGCTTCACAGGAACGCAAACTGCATTTGCTAATCACATTTTCTGAAAATACTGAGATTGTTTAACTAATTGAGTCTTGGAAAGAAACCCAACTTAAGCGGCAGAGACAAATATAGTCAAATTCCGATTAACCAGGGGCGTATTAACCGGAACCTGTTCAAAAGGACAAATTGGTTAATTGCAAAAAGATGGAAGAATTACTTTCAGAAACTAACAAAATTGTCTACGACGAATACATAACGGAAAAGAAATATGCAAAAGCAATAGCAGTGACTTGATTGATTTCTTTATTTCTAGAGACGTTTAATCTTTCGTTGCTTAAAGTATTATTTCGTTGTAAATAATAGTATTGTAAATAATTCCAGACAAGCAGGAAGAAATTGACAATTTATTGGAAAAGTAACAGTAAGCAGGAAAAATTAGTAGCTAAATAAATAACTTAAGGAGAACTCAGATGTTTCGCAAATTTTCCTTAACACACTAGAAATATCATAAAGTACCGTTATCGCTCACAGAATTAACATTTTTGAATAGCAGTCTCTCAGAGATGACTAACAAGACTGATTGTTGGCTGCTCCGAGACGAATTTCTACGGTTTAGTTCATTTGATTATGGCAAAACACTCGAGAGGAATCTGGCTAAAGTGGGGGATGTTTTCGTGAAGGATTTTCTGAGAAGAACTGGCTCGTATACACGTTGCACATGGGTAAAATCACGAAAACGCCCAGCCAGCCAGGACGTTTACCAGGATTCGAACCTCAGACCGAGCTACCAGTGTTCAGCGACTTTATCCGCTCGGCCGTTGTATGATGAATTTATACGATATTGCAAGGATATTCTGGAAGCTTCAGGAAAAGAAACTCTTAGTGTTTCAAAAATGCATTTCCGAAAACTTCCAAAAAGTCGTCAAACGTCGAACTTTAACAGTTATCGCCAAGGGGTACTTACGAGTTAGTGTGGCGTTTTTTTACAGAAGAAACAGTATGCTGAATTGATAATTGCAAAATCTTATTTATTTACATGCATACCTATTTTATGTTTTAAACTTTATTGATCCCGGGAATAAACCTACCTTAACTTACAAGCGAATTCTTTTGTCTTGGTAGAAATATCAAGGCGATCGCTTTAAGAATAGAAATTCTTCCCTTTAGTTATTTTATGGAACAAAAAAGCACATTCCTGCAGAAATTCCCCGCAGTTTTAGTTTCTCCACGCCACCGAAAAATCTCTAGTAATTTCCATTTCTGGAAGGGAAGGAATATAAGATTAGAAT
The DNA here is from genome assembly GCF_044657685.1 of Stegodyphus dumicola. Lineage (NCBI taxonomy): Eukaryota > Metazoa > Arthropoda > Arachnida > Araneae > Eresidae > Stegodyphus > Stegodyphus dumicola. Next base: position 139,964,662 of record NC_140777.1, read on the forward strand.
TACATACAAGGACGGGATACAGTTGCAGTTATACATAGGCATTAATTACAGTTATTCAATTAAAATGCCAATTATAGTTATACAGGGACTACACGAAAATGTCGCCCAATGGTCGCTAATTTTCGTGTTTTATTGCAAAATTTGGTGCAAAATTTAGTCTCAAAAACCGTTGTCAGCTTGGTGATATCTCGCCAAATTAGCGAGATAGCCATTTACTCAATGTTAAATAGACCCAGGAGAACCTCTGTAATCTTATCTTTCCGGCACAACATCGTTCTTCAGACATTTTAAGTTACATTGTACAAAAGATACTACGGTTTCACATGTAATTTATTAAAATTATGTATACATATATACAAAAGTCGTAACACTATAAATGTAGATACAGTAAGCCCTTTCTAATTCTGGATTCTAGATGATTTTGATTTTCTGTGGAGATGTTCGCATTATAAAAGTTATAATCAATACCCCTGTTTATTTTCTGCGAAACATGGGTTGGTTTCAGAGTTGGTTGTCGCGAGAGACCTTACTGTATTTACAAGGTTTTTGTATTTATCATGCTACGAGGGCTATCCAGAAAGTAGATTACGTTTTGGAATAAAAAAATAAACAAAGTATAGGAAACAAATTTTATTATATACAGATGAAAGCCACACTCAAATACTACTTTTCTACATAGTCACCATACAAATTAAGGCATTTATCGTAGCGATGTACGAGCTTGGAAATTCCTTCGTCGAAAAATTCGGCCGCCTGCGCCTTCAACCACTTCGTTACCTCTTCTTGCAGCTGTGCGTCGTCATCAAAACGCTGCATAGCCAGCCACTTCTTCATTGCTGGGAATAGATGGAAGTCGCTCGGTGCCAGGTCGGGACTGTACGGCGGATGAGGAAACAACTCCCACTTAAAAGATTCAAGAACTTTACGAGTGACATTTGCCGTGTGGGGCCGGGCGTTGTCGTGAATCAACAAGATCTTAGAGCTCAACATTCCTCTGCGCTTGTTTTGAATTGCTCTTCTGAGTTTTTGGAGAGTTTGGCAATACCTTTGAGAGTTTATTGTAGTGCCTCTTTCCAGGAAGTCCACCAAAATTACACCTTTTCTGTCCCAAAAAACAGTCGCCATCATCTTCCTTGCCGACATTGTTTGCATGCATTTCTTGGGTTTTTGGGGAGAACTTGTGTGCCCCCACTGCATTGATTGCAATTTCGTTTCACAGTTCACATGTTTCACCCATGTTTCGTCACCAGTAACGATGCGATCGAGTAAAGAGTCACCATCCTTATGGTAAGCGTCCAAAAAGTTCAACGCTGCAGCCATTCGCTGATTTTTGTGGTCCTCTGTCAAGATTTTTGGAATCCATCTTGCACAAAACTTGTGATAACCAAGCTTTTCGCTGATGATTTCGTGCAACAAACTTCGCGAAATTTGTGGAAAACTCAAAGAAAGTTCCGTTATTGTGAAATTTCGATTTTCACGGATTTTAGCATCGACTTTTTCGAGAAGTTCGGCGGTCACTATGCTGGGTCTCCCACTTCGATCTTCGTCGTGAACATTGGTTCGGCCATTTTGAAATCTTATGACCCACTGACGCACTCCACCTTCAGTGATAATGTCCCCATACACTTCACGAAGCTGCCGATAGATTTCTATCGGTTTACAGTTTTTTGCAGTCAGAAACCTTATTACTGAGCGCACCTCGCGGGATTTTCAGTTAACGCAGACATTTCAAACCGTCACAGTATCTGAACGGAGCACAGCACGAACCTCTCACTAGCACGGCTAGATGCAGACTGAGCTGCGCAACGCTCTGACCCCAAGATGGCCGCGCTAGCCCCGCCCCTAGCGGACACAGACGGAAACGTAATCTACTTCCTGGATGGCCCTCGTATTATTATCATTTTTTTAGTATTATTTTAAGTTTTAAGAGATACCTTGAATGATTTGACAGTATTTGGCGGTAACCTTGCATGATTAAGGCAAATCCCCATAAGTGTATATTTTATAATTGAGTTTGAAGCAAAAAATATCGCGATTTGTTTATAAAAACCTTTGGAACTTGGAATATAGCAAAACGCATACAAAAATGACAATGTCACTTATTAAAAGTGAAGAATTGTTATGCGTATGGTTGTCAGAATTTGGCACATACTGAAAATTTGGTCAGTTCTACTAAGGTAGTTGGGTTGATGGGTAATGTTATAATAGTACTCGCCAAGGGCCCTTAAGAGCGTTTCTGCCTTACGTTCTAATTACTCTATTTTAACGCATTTAGTTATTTTTAATGGCTGTAATTTAACGCTACTGGATTCAAACTTACAAAATTCTGTACTAGAAACAGACTTACATACAAAATTCGAGACCAAAATTCAACTACACACAAAATAAATCTTAAAATTATTACCCTACGTGCAAAAAATTAAACAAATAAGTAACTAAACACACAGTATTACATGTAATACAGTTATGTGCGTTAGGTTTCCTAATACATTGAATGCACACAGGTCCAGTGACAGGATAGTAAAATTTTTTTATCAAAAGAAACACTTTACAGTTCTGGAATTTTCCATAGAAATAGAAATACTCGTACAGGTGTTCACAGTATAACAGAGTACAATCAGTAGTTACACTTGAAACTACTAAGAATGTTAAACACAACGCAATGTAAAGCGCATCTAAAGCGAAAGCTAATCCGGACATATCTCGGTTCAAATGCTGAACTAACAACTTGCAACAACAACAACTGAGAGCAGATGCTTTTTCTCTCTCCTGCTTTATATTATATTTATAAATATTTCTTTTTCAGGTTCTCGCGTACAAAATGCAAACATGAGTCTTAACTAGATTGAACTGCTCGAAAATAAAGTCAATTGCTAATCGTATTTGTTTGTTAAGTATGATACATGTTATTCTATTTTCCTGTGTACTTTTAATTATTTTGGAATTCATCACGATTTTGAGATGAAAATATAGGCGATTTGTATAAATATAACCGATTATATAGACGATTTGTGAAATGTGAGCAATTTCTATAAATCGTTTATGTATGAAATTGCGTTTATATCATAATCATATTTGTATTTGTATTAGCATCATAATTATATTATCTACATATGTAAAGAAGAAAGGTCTGTGTGTTTGTTCGCGATTAATTCAGTCATTAGCTATCGTCACCAAACTTTCTACAGTTCTTTTCTGGGTCCTTTAAAAGGTCGACGTCCACTTTCCCCCTCCTAAAAAAGAAACTAAAATTAGAGATACTAATTAAAAACTCTGAAAAACGATAATTTTTGCCCTCATTTTTCCGAGTGGCAACAGTCTCGCACGCTGGAGATAAAAATCGGCCTTATTTTGAGAAGTGTTGCCATTGCTATCTTTCAAATTGTAGAGTTTGTTAATAAAGATTCCCAAGTTTGACAATTAAATAAAAAAAGCATTGCCAAACATTAAATACATTATTCTCGATTTCAAAAATTATTGGGAAGCCATTTCGACTATTCCTAACTTCGTACGACTTTAATCAGCCGAGATATTAATTAAAAACTCTGAAAACACTAGTTTTCGCACTCATTTTTGTGAGTGGCAACAGTTTCACATGTTGGAAATAAAAATGCTTTATATTGAAAAGTGTTGCTAGTGCTCGCTTCCAAATCGTAGAGTTTGTTAATCAAACATTTGTGAGTTTTGCAAAATTTATATATAGAAAGAAGAATGCCTGTTTTTGTGTTTGTTTGTTCGCGCTATTGATTTCTGATCAATTATGATCCAGTTTTTGCCCCATTTAATCGACTAAAACTGAATATAGGTGAAATATTGGATGGAACTTGAGTTTTTACTACCATTTGATTAGAAAGACGGAAATCATTAAGAATTGCGTGCCATTGTTGCTGATATAATGATAGATAATTAGTTTATTTTTCTCTGGAAATTTTTTATGTGGGTTCCATATCGCATCAGACTGAAAAATGTATGACTATGAATCGTATTTGTTGCATCCTCATTAGATGGATTACAGCGGTATCGTTCTGTTTATCGTAAAGTTTATTGTTAGAAGCATTACTCTCAATCTAAGGTAACTGCTATCGGGTGCTTCCGCTTTGTATAAAATAGAGACGATTTGTATGAGTTAAGAATTGACTGCAGTCATGCATAATTTCGAATCTCTAACGTAAATGCGACCCGACTCCATTTTTTTGTATTTACTGTAAGACAAATAGAAGAATCTTATTTTTTTTTTTTTTGTTCGTTGTATTTTAGTTAAAAAAGATTATGTGGTTAAAACAAAGCGAAATAATTCCCGTAAAATAAAACACACAACAAATATTTCAACTTAAACCATGAATATTGACGTTGTTTAAATTTGCTTTAAACAAAAACTTAAATAATGAATAATAACACTTTAAACAATAAACGTTTTCTGTTTGTTTGATAGCACAATCCATTTCTATTGTAACTGAGATAAAATAAACGAATTGTTATTTGCGCAGTGCCTAAATCTAAACAAATACCTTGTTTCTGTTTTTGTTGTACTACAAACGGTGGAAATAATAGTTTTCATTTGCATAACACAAAACGCAGATCTTATTTCTATTCATCTAAATTAAACTGATACTTAATTAACGCGTAAATAAATTAACAAGTTTGATTTTGTTTGCCTGAAAAGAAGAGGAGGAGTTTTGAATATCTGGAGTACGAATAATTTCAGTTCTACTGCAATTTTCAAATTAAATGGTAAGAAATTACACTGAAAACTTTGAACTAAAAGACAATTATAAAACTCAAATTAAACTTTCGTTACAAGAAACATGAAACTATAGAAAATGTACATAATAATTTATAAAGACGTATTATCGTGTTTAAAAATTGAAATATGTTAAAATATTGCTGCAAAGGCCAAACTACGTACAAAATAAAAAAAATAAAAAAAGGTGAAGAATTGATCATTTCCTTTTTTAAAAGTCATAATTATTAGCCCAGATGGGCGTTATCTCAGAAGGGCTATTAGTCTCAAAACGGCATTTTGCGTCGAATCACTTTTCAAATTGTTGCCACCAAATATTATCGCCCTGTTTTAAAGTTTATTATAGCCCTGTTTAAAAAATCTAAATAATGAAAAATACACATGAATGTATGTTTCTCGCACTGTGAAAAAACAACGATACCTAGAGTCATAAAATTTTGAATAACGTAGTCCTCCATCCGAATATGGGCACTTGGAATCTCGAATTTGGGATTTGTTTTATTGCCTATTTCATATTTTGCAAAAATTTAACAGATTTTTGATTAAAAAACTCAACAATTTCTAAGCGACCAGTGGCAACGCTGCAGGGAATAAAATTTTTTATTTTCAGCGCGCGAGATTCTTTATCGGAAATTCTAAAGATTTACTGCTTTTAAATATTTTTTCGCACAATTTGGCGTTAACCTAAATGATTCCGAAACGTGTCTGTGCCTGTAAATGAAAAGAAGAAAGGAGAAAAAAAAAAAAAAAAAACTTTGTTCGTAAAATAACATCTCAAAGCTTTTAGATTTCATTTTTTAGATATTGCATTTGTTATCATTATTATTTCTTTATTTCTAGGAAAATAATTCTTTATGAGTGTGTGAGCTCTTCTGTTGGAAATGCATCCTTCACAGTGTCTTTCCTTGCTGTTAATTAAAAGTTAATTAAGTCCTCTATAATCAACAGCGATTCTTTTGATAGGACAGATTTAAGCAATTCGCCTACATCTTATATATGCTCAAGAAGACTGAAGTCAAGCAAGTATGGTAGCCAAGAGTAAAAGGTTATTTTCTCTCCTTACAACGTGCCTTAATGAAACTGGAAAGCACGTCGGGCTGCAGTTGAAAGGTCTGGAGTTTGATTCCCGTCGAGGGCTTTGTGCACATTTTAACGTCTCTTACATTAGTGACTCTGCAAAGCCATTCTAACAATAATCCAAGTTTGAAAGTATCAAGCCATGCCATCATAGCAGCTCGATAAGATAGAGCGTTGCCATCAATGAACAAAAAATCGGGATTCATAACACCTCTAAACAGTCTCACTTGGAGATGCAGAAACTCATGTACAAACCTTGGCAAGGTTTCAGAGGCACTTCCATAACTATGCAACTCGATGTGCCCATTTCTGCTTTTAAAAAGTTAGCCACCACTTCGGAAACAATATCTTCCATGGATTACGCTTTAAGATCGAATGTCCCGGATTGAAAGTACTCGCAGAATCGATATATAAACTAAGCCTGGACTCATACGGGATTCCAGGTTTTCAGTCATCTTGGTTATGCTGATAAGGGAGGCAAATCACTGCTCTGGAATACACAGGATGTGGGATCTGGTGCAGTGGTCTTCCTACATAAAGATCATGCTTGTGAAACTTTCGCTAGGTCTACTTATTCGAGTAACAGTAGTTGTTTAGAGGTCCCAAACCAAGTGTTTAGCAGTTACGTAATGGTTTCTTCATCCCAGAGATAATAAATAATGGTCTTTTAATGCTGCCATTATTCTCCGATGACCTAGGTCAAGAAGATTTAACTCAGAAAGCAAATTCCCAATTCTTAACATCATTAGATAATATCAAATAACATCATTATTTGGGGAACATTTAGTTGCTTGGAGACGTCCATCTGTGTCTATCTCTTCTGGAATCTACAGGCCACGCCTCTTTCAGCCTTCATCTAAATGATGTCTTTCTGATTAATAGCATCTGATCATATTTAAATTGGTAACTTTGAGAGTAACTGACTGTCATTACATTAAAAAACAGAAGACGCAATATGCAGCTGTTCCTAGAAACACATAGCCGTGGAACTACAATACGCAACTTCCTAGAACAGGACCTACCTGCATTTTCAAGCAGTTCTATTTGAAGAATACGTAGATGTTCGTATAGTGTCTTTGCGGCATGAGAGCCAAAAGTCCTTTCGAGAGGTTGATGGTAGAGAAAAAGGCTATGGTGCTCAAGGCTCTTGCCAATGATAAGCACAATCTTTCTCTCCTTGCTACGATGAATTTCGTGGAATTGCTCTGATGTTACTGTCAGACAAGCGAGGTCAGTCAGTTCAACACAAATCAATATTTAGAAAAAGAACGCACTTCAAAACACAAGGGAAAATGTTTTCGTTTATATTATCCGTATATCTCAAGAGGAGTCAGTGGGAAGCAGAGGCTTAATGGTTCTGCATTTATTTTTAACGGAAGGTTTAATAACATTTATATATTCCAGATTACGTACAATTAAATTACCTTCTTTGTGTGGAAAAAGAATTCCTAAATACGTGACATCGTGTTTCATCACTCTTGTCACACCACACATTTTCTATCGCTTAGTTTGTTAATCAACGCCACATAAATTGGATCTGAAAGATCAATTAAATATTTTATCTTTGCCGAATGGCCAATACATTGGCTTCTGGAAGATAAAAATATTTTATTTCAAGAGGAGGCAACACTTTTTTTTTTTCAATTGCCAAGTTTGTTGACTCAATTTGAAAGCCAAATATCTTGCCCTTTGTTAAGTACTAATGCATTGCTTTAAATCGTTGAGTTTTATAATTCAATTTGAAACATAAATATTTTAGGCTTTGCCGAGGGGCAGTACATTTCTTTGAAAACGTTTAGCTTATTAATCGAAATTGCATTTAGTTCGCTCAAAACATAAAAGAAACAAAAAACAAATCTGAAATTTGGGATTTTGACTTTCAGGTGTCCAGATTCGGGTGAGTACGATGTGTATAAGGTGCAGTTCGAAAATTCACCGAATTGTCTGTTGCTAACCTATATATCTCTGGACTGCAGGCTCCAGAAAGGATCTAATACAGAATTTTTTTTAATCGAGAAACATTACACATCAAAGATTATCAAATAAAAATGTTTTGATTCACAGCATATATTCATCTAGGCAAGCCGAGAGAATTCAAAATTCTAATATATAAACTTTAAAAAATATTCCTTTTAGAACGGTAATAAATTGAAATTAAATTTTGTTGCCATTCGAAAATTATGTTACTAAAATATCGTTTGCATTTATGTAAAGTTAACATACTTGTAAGAAAATATATAACAAGCAGATGATAACAATATGTTTTCGAAATTTGGTGGCTCTGGGTGCAGCCATGTTTTCACAGTGTGAGGAACAATACATGCTGTTACGAATTGTGTATATATGTAAATAATTTTAGTGAATTTATATATAAATTGTAGTACCTGTTTTATAATGTAGCATGAAAGGCTTTCCGGAAAATTAGGGTTAGAGGGGTAAGTAAATTTAATATTGAGGTATCGTCAGATTTAGTGAAAATTCGCCAAAAGTCACCAAGCTTGGCGATTATTTAGGCAACGTTTCAGCCCGATCCCTGAACAGTTGTAACTGGTCTGATCCGTAGGTAACTGTAACCGCATTTCACTCTATGTAACTTTAACTGTGTATGCCTTACAGCGATTTCAAGAAATTGAAGGTACTAGAAATTTCTTGGGGGATGGGAAAGAACCATATAAGACCGGCGAGAACATCAACTTTTAGTTCGGAGTTGAGTTCAGAGTTTGGCTCAGAATATTGAGAGTACTTACAGATTACTGTGCGAGCTTACGCATTTCAGTCCTTTTGCACTGCCTTATGTTCAAAGTTCTTAGTAGTTTGAAGTGATAACTACTGACTGTGCTCTGTCATTCTGAGAAGAGGTGTACGTGTACTTTTGTGTGTAATGTGTTTTTTGCGAAAATAAATTTCTTCAAATTATCATCGGTTCTGTGTACATTGAATCTATTTCGAACTCGTACGCACGTAACAAATTTTTTCCACAATTTCCAAGGAGCATTACATATATATTGTTGCGTTCTACGGGTTCGTGGATTTGGAGTAACTGATGACAACACTTGATGAGCAATCAAAACACAATTTATTCGCCAGTAAGCACTATTACACAGGACAATTCCTGTATAGTAGTGACTACTGGCTGTAACGGTGAAAGCGACTACATGGCAAAGCACTAAAGCACAGCTCCCTACTCTGTCGATCGCTCTCAAGCTGAATCTCTGATCTGAAGTCAAGATACTTACCAGGACAGGCAGGGTATATATAGCTTTAACCTAACTTCGAGAACATTCCCGAGAAAACCGCTAAGAATGCGTTCTAGAATATTCTCGCTCCATCTATGACATATTGCCAATTTTGGCGCAAAATATCGCCGAATAAGCTATTTCGCGCCAAATCTGGCAACCCTAAGTCCACCGTTTAGCTATCTCACTGCGTAACCGCTGGGCATTTCTCAATAATATATATTCTAAATTCTTCATTCCTTAATAATAGAGATCATTCATGTTAAACATTCATTTAATAATAGAGATAATTCATGCTAAATATTCATTCTCAGATAGAGAATGAATTAAAACTCAGAACAATGCCGTCAAATTAAAACTCAGAACAATGCCGAAATCTCAACAAGTCCCAAAACATCATATTCCTTAGAAACAAACATCCACTTCTACTTTCAAAAAAATTACGAAACTATGCAGTTACAATTAATTTGCTTATAAAAATATAGTAAGTGAACTACATCTGTCGTTTTAGTTAAGTTTATGCAAATACAAATGTTTATGAAGGATTCGTGCAAACAGTCGTAATAACAATTAATCAGATTTTAATTTTCTGCTCATAATGACGCTAAAATCTCTAGAGAAGTAATAAAAATATTTGTAGTCACGACTGTGATTAGTATACGAAAATTATTGCCGTGTTACTGAATTTAAAATTACTTGTTTTCTGAAAGATTTTGCATATTATTAAGAGATGATTTTAATTTAAAGTCGATAGGGAATGATTCCCCAGAAACACATTTTAACGTCTGTGAGATACGATTTTAGGATAAAATTATTTATTAAATTTAGATGTATGTGTACACGGAAGCACACAATAACCAAACTGCGTTATTAATCTTATTCAGCTGAGAATTCTAGCTTTTAATGATGCTATGCAATAAAAATACTTATCTGGCAATTAAGAATAATATTTAATGCTTTTGTTATTAAGAGAAAAACATGGCAAAGAAGAAATTAAATGAATAAAATAAAAGAAAAACTAAGCAAGTTTGAAAGAGTAGAAGCTCTGCCAAACGATTTTGTTAAAATTGACGCAAAATAGTAATCTCTACGTAGAAATTTGATTTTCTGAATGAAAGTTTTTGTTTATTTGTTTATTTTTGTTTTTAACTGAAGAAATCAGCACTTTTAGTACATGAATTCCATGTCTGGAGAAGCGGAATATTGAAATTTCACTTGCAGGAAATATTTTTTTCAGGTCCCGAACATAAGTGATCCAGTGAAAAGAAAGTTACACTTTTAAATAATTGTTTTCTTTGTTAAATAAATGCAAACATTTCCAACTGGCATTAATTTATAATGGAGAATTCAGATTTTATATTAAGTCCAAAGGGACTCTTTTTCGTGTACACGTGCATACACCTGCCGCCAGCATTTCGGTTAAAATATTTAAAAATAGCATATCTTTAGAATTTCCGTAGACAATCTCGCGGTCTGGAGATAAAAATATTTTATTCCGTTCAGTGTGTTGCCACGGCTGGCTTTGAATCGTTGAGTTTGTTGCTAAAAAATTTGTTAAAGTTTTACAAAATATGAAACAGGTAATAACACAGATTCGAAATTCAAAATTCGGCTTTCAGGTGTCTATATTCGAGTGCAGGACAAAGTTATTCAAAATTTGATGGCTCTAGATACCGTTGTTTTTTCACAATGCAAATACAGTCAAGCAGATTCTTCAGTATTTAATCTTTTTAAATACAATACAGGGCGATAATTTTTGGTGGCAACAATTTGAAAAGTGATACAGCCGTTTATAGTGATTCGATGCAATATGCCATTTCGAGACTTATAGCCTTTCTGGATTAACGCCCCCCCCTTTGGGCTAATAATATTGTAGTATCTTCTTCCCTGTTGTTTGATGTTGGCTACTATTAGGATCGTCTTTTAAATAATCATGTTCTCTAGTATTTCTTTGAATTAATCTTTAAATAGTAAGTCTATCCTAACTGTTTAACTTCCTATTATATTTCATTTAACTAATAGCAAGTCTACCCTATTTCAGGAGCTAAACAAAAGTCTAAATACGAAGATCATGTAATATTTTACGTTTATATGACTTCTTACGTTTTTAATTTTTAAATATTTTTCAGTTTTTTTATTTGAAGTTTCCAGATTATTGTTTTTTACATGTTTGCTAATAACGGGAACAAATTAAAAAAATTTGTAATCAATGTTTTTTATAAATGAATGATCTAGATAGAAGGTAAATGTTTAACCTAAAACTGTTTAACCAGCCTAGCTGCTTGTGTACTAGGTATGCCAAGTATAAGACATTATACTTGGCAACATAAAGAAAGTGTTTTAGTGCAGATATGATCTCTTACATTTAGCAGAAATGTGCTAAATAATTTTATTAAAATTTAATACAATGAACCCTCTCTAATATGAACACCCTTGCTTTCGAATAATTTTGGTATTTTCTGGAGTAGGTCATTTTAGACTCAATAATGATTTTATTTATGTCCTCAGGCATAACTGGTCACTTTTGAAGGTGTTCGTGCAAGGAAATATGGGGTAACCGGTAAAATATCCACAGGAAAAAAGCTCACAGGAAAAATACTCACAGAAAAATACAAAAAAAAAAAAAAAAAAAAAGTTCTCACGGAAATATGGGCAGAAAGAAAAAAGCTCATATGGAAAAAATGCTCATTTAGAAATCTACTCTCACGGTAGAAACTCACATAGAAATATGCTCACATGGGCAGATGCTCACATTAACCCTTTGAGAGGCGGTATGTAAAAGAATTAAAACTGTAGTAAAATTTTGCATAAATTGTAACTTATGGAACCTAAGAACACAAAATTGATGCTTAAAAAAATCTAGAGTGAAATCATGAGTTCTGAGAGCCGTTATATATTTTATACCAATTACCCTGTACATTTATATTTGTTTTTACCCTTATAACTATCAATAGTTTTTTTTTTTTTTTTTTTTTTTTTTTTTTTTGCTCTAATTTTGTACAATTTTGATGTTTATCTATAGAAATTGATGTTTGAATGTGGTTATTTGTGTTTGAATGATTTAGCATGTCAACGTTTCTTATTATCTAACATAAATGCAGGGCGTATTGTAGTAAAAAAAAAGGGTTTTTTTAAAACTTACATTCAGTAATCGCGAATCATGTAAGAGACTATGATGAAATAAATGACAAAATTAGATATTTACGTAGATTAGCAAATATTCAGTAAGTTTATGTTTTTATAACTTTTTGAAATATATATTTATGATTTAATTGTAATAAGGTATTTTTAGTAATTTAAATAAAGTAATAATTTGCAGATATTCACCGGCATTGAGGTTCTTTTCTTAGACTTACTAATTTTCAATCACGGGAAAAAATTGTTCACATAACGTACTTCTACGTACTATATATACGTCACAGGTACATAGTACATATACACTGGTGTGCAAAAATTAAGGACGAGACGGTTTTTTCAATATAACTTTGTACAAAAGCTTTCCAAATCAACACATTTAATACCGTAAGATCCCCAATACGTAAGGACATGAGTAATGTAAGCAACACTTACTAAAAGAGAAATCAGAGGGATAAAAAGAAGTTTTATTGAAAAAGTAGCATGGAGCGCAATGCGACTGAAGGCCGAAACATCCCTGTGATGGGTGTCCAGCAAGAAACATCCGGTCTTTAATAGGGGATATGATCTCACCTGACTGCTAGGCAGGTTTCACAGCGTCTGCCCATGCTGAGAATGAGGGTGTCAATGAGTTGTTGATGCATTGCTGCCCATTCGTCTTGCAGCGCCAATCGAAGCTCCGGAATCGTTACTGGTGGTAAGGTATGAGTTGCCAAGCGTCTGCCTAGAAAATCCCATACATGCTCGATGGGATTGAGATCAGGAGATCGTGCCGGCCAATCCATACGTTCAATATCCTCACTCTCTAAGAGCTGCTCAGCAGCTACTGTGCGATGACATGGTGCATTGTCGTCCATGAAAAGGAACTGCGGACCCATAGCGCCTCTAAAAAGACGCACATATGGAAGAAGAATCTCGTTACAATAACGGGTCCCGTTGACTGAACCTGCGTAGAAGATGTGAAGGTCTGTACGACTACCAAGCATGATGCCTCCCCAAACGAGAACACCGCCACCTCCATACCTGTCCCTTTCAATTATGTTCGAGGGATGATTGCGGCTTCCCCGCTCTCTCCAGATGAGTATGCGATGAGAATCGCTACTCAGACTGAATCTGCTCTCATCTGTAAAGAGTACTCGTCCCCATTCATTGTCTCTCCAATTCCGGTGTTCCCGGCACCACAGAGAACGCCTTCTCCGATCGGCAGGCGTTAGAGGTACACACCGTACAGGGCGTCGTGCAAACAGACCACCACCGTGCAGTCTTCTGGTCACGGTAAAACGCGATATCGGTCGTCCAGTCGCCTGTGTCGTGTGTCTAGCGATTTCTCCCGCTGTCTGCCGCCTGTTTCTTCTGGCCTGTAAGGCTATATACCGGTCATCTGCGGGTGTGGTTCCTCGTGGACGACCACTATTAAACCCCCGGATAGCTGTTCCCGTAGTTTGAAATTGTCTCCAAAGTTGTGAAACGATGCTGTGAGCAATTCCGAACTCTGCAGCCACACTTGTCACACTGCGGCCTTCCTCCAACTTCCCAATGATTCGACCTCGGGTAAAAGCATCCAGATGTCGTCTAACAGATTGATTATTCACCATTTCTCACTGAGGCAGCAACTCGGTGTGATTTTAACTGCCATAGGGCGTGCAATCTCTTTGCCAGAAATACTGATCTTACACCGACAACATGCTTTATACTACTCAGACACTCCCCCATTACGTCTACCTGCATATCTGCGCATGTGCTACCGTACATCACCTTACTTAATCTCCTGATTGGTCTTTCTGTCCACTCTGCCTCTTCGTTCAGCTGATATGCTAATTTTTCGACTTCGTCCTTAATTTTTGCATACCAGTGTATAGTACACAGGTACATAGTACAGATATACGTACGTATATATAGTACGCTTATATGTCAGCTACGTACTATATATACGTACTTCTTCTGATATGTATTATTAAAAGTTAAGCTAATTTCTACCTTGAAATCTCTACATATAATAAAAGGAATAGTCTGTCTCTGTGTGTCTTTCCTTGGCGCTGCGCGTAAGCTAATAGACCCAGGGCTACGCAGTGTGGTACATAGGGATGCATGCAGTGCACCTCGAAGCGATTTTTTAAAAATTCGAATGAGATTTTTTAAATTTTATGTTTTTGATGAAATCACATCAAATCGATAATTCTCTCTTATTATATCAGAAACGCAACCATTGTTGCTGATATATCCCTGTTCCTATTATTGATGATATCAGCACTGTGCCACTCCGAAACGTGAGAGCGATAATTGTGTGCCACTCCGAAACGTGAGAGCGATAATTGTGTGCCACTCCGAAACGTGAGAGCGATAATTGTGTGCCACTCCGAAACGTGAGAGCGATAATTGTGTGCAGTTTTCTAAAATGTTTCTCTTGGATACTGGACGTTTGTCGAGAGAAGGCAACGGAAAGTTGGTTAATTTATTCATTAGGATAATTAATATTTGTATTAAGGGATATTGCTTATCCCATTTTTTAATATGTAGTACATTTTTATTGATTTTTTTGATAAATTTGTTCTGCAGAGTACAATTCTGTGCAGTTATTAAATTTAATTAAATTCAATGTTTGGTGTTCCCTTTAGGCGTTTTTCCAGTACATTTAAAAGCCAGACGAAGGCTGGTCGCGTAGCGACTATATTATGGTATTTGAATAAGATTTATATTATCGTGTGAATTAATTAGATCAGTTTGTAGATTTTCAGTAGAGTTATTTACATTCGTTTTTAGTAATGAAGATGATGTATGACTGGATTTGAAACCACTAAAATCTCAAACATTTTCTTTAAATTTTTTGTCATAGTAATGCTTAATAATTTACGAAAAAAATGTATTTTCGGGTAGCATAAAATTTCTTTGGGGACCTCCAACTTGAGACCACTTCTGTAACGGACCATTTCTGAGAACGAAAATAAACATTTGCTCTAATATTACTGCATCGAAAAGATTACCTATGCAACGGGTTCTAGAAAATGGTTAATGTTTTATTTTTATTTATTTATTTTTTTGTTGTTAAATGTTTACTGAGCTTTTCAAATGCAAAATTCAGACGTTTATGATTGATTTATGAATAATTACCATCATTGTCATACATAATGTTGCGGGCGTACAGGTTCGTAATAGGTTAAATACACACAGAGCCGATCATAACTTGATAAAATTTATTTTATCCAAAGAAACACTGCACAGTTTTGGAACTTTCCGCAAAAATATTCGTACAGTTCTTCATAATATCACGGAGGAGAATCAGTAGTTGCACTTCAAACTACTAAGAACGTTAACACAACGCAATCCAGAGCGCATCTAAAGAGGAAGCTCACACAGAGATTATCTCAATATTCCGAACTTAACGTTTAACTAAGCAACTGACAACAACGCAGAAACTGATGTTTTTTCCGGTCTTAAATAGTTTTGAACCGGCCGCTTAGATATTTCTAGTGTACTTTCTGCTTCTCGAAATTACTGGAAGGTATATGAGGGCCGGATACAGTCGCAGTTACACTAAACATCAATTACAGTTAACCAATTAAAATATCCATTACAGTTGTACAAGAACCGGACCAAAATTTTGCTAAATGGTTGCCAAGTTTGGCGACTTTTCGTAATTTGCCGTCAAATATGGCGACGAAAAAAACCTCCAAAAATTAGTCGCCAAAACCGTTTTCAGCTTGGCGATATCTCGTCAAACTAGCAAGATAGCCATTTACTCAGTTTTAAATAGACTTGCCACTGTATTCTTATTTTCACGGCAGAGCACTGACTCTCTAGATTTTCATGTTACATTATACAGAAAAATATAATTTCACACATAATTGAAAACGAATTTAACAGCCAACAGCTAGTTTAGAATATTAACAGTGAAACCTCTCGTGACGACCACCTCTCCGAGACGATTACTTCTGAAACTGTTTGATATTGCAAAACAGCATCGGTACCGAACATCACTTCTCAAAGAAGATCATTTCTGCAGAAGATCAAAATTATCTGGAATCTTGGGTTACCATCCTGGAGAAGATTAGTTCATTGTACCAGTTTTAGAAAATAAACATGACAATCATCTCATTTTTAGTTAATTTTAATACCTCATTATTAATAAATGTAAAATTTTTCAAAACTTCTAAAAAGAAGATTAAAAAATATTCAGAATTCCTTTAGCTAAAGAAAATAAGTGACAAATTATCTTTTGCTTAATTGATACTGAACAGCTCTTTCTAAGACGATCGCCACTGATTCCATGTAATTTCGGTCTTATGCGGATGTGGTCTCCTAAAGAGGTGAAGTTGAATAGTGATGTCTGATTTTGTTCCCAGATGTACTTTCGTCATTTGCAAAGAACCCGACGAAAAAGTTCGTTGCATATAAAATGGCATAAAATTTAATAATGTTATTAAAAATAATGTTTATACCTTTTTTAAAATTTCAAAGTTTCTAAACGCAATGTATTTTAATAATTTCAGGCTCTAGCTCCAACTTCTGTATGCCGCCAATTTGGGATACATTACACGATGTATTCTGGCTCTTGCAAATAATGCCATACGGGCGCGTAATGTAAAATATCTCTGCGCATTTAATCTCATGAAGGATCAAAATCGAAAGTAAGAAAAGAGATGACCGTTTATCATATGATCTGCATGATGGCATCTGGTCAGTTACGGAGATTCCTAGGTTTTGCCCAGAAATACACGAAATTACAAGTAGCTATATAAAAAGGTAATGTTTTGATTATCAGAATACTCTGCTTTCACTTAGTACAAGAAGCACCATGTACAGGCAAATAAAAACGAACCATTATTTTTTATATTTAACCAAAAAAGAACGACGGCGAACTTCCAAAACATTTCCCTTTTTATCCTCCTATATATCGCGTCTAGTTTTGCCAGCCCTACATAAATCTGTTTGCACTCGTCTGCAAAGGTCTTTGATTTGCATCCCCAACGCATTCTGAATGACGAAACAAAATAGGATGTTTGGAGTTTGGCGTTCAATATTTTTTTTTTTTATTATTCTGTGTCAAGGGGAATAAAACAATGTTAGGAAAGAAAGTATTACTACTACTAGTACATATATGTTCTCTCTTTTCGTTTTCGGTGACATCTCTTTGATGCTAAAATATTTTTGCACCAAAAATGCGTTTATCCTGCAAGTAGAAAACCACACACAGTGAATTCTTCTCTAAGCGGACCGCTCACGGTTTTGGATAATGTTGGTGCTCTATGATGATCGTTAAGTGACTCTTAATTATTCTCTCAGAAATAGTAGTTACCTTCCTAAGACGGTCTTGCCGTCTTAGGAAAGTAATCGAGATGAAACAATTGTCTATTGCCTCAATGTTGCAAACGTGTTAGCATTATAACATACATATGTTATAATGATAACACGTAATATTATAGTACATATATTATAATGCTAACATTATAACATAATCTCAGAAACGAGAATTAATATTTTTAATAATTTAACTTGTAATTTAAATGGCTTTATGAGATAAATAAATGAATTTCTATAGATAGGAAAGCACAGGGTGGTTATAATTAAAGTTCCACTTTGAAATGGTCATAAAAGGAAAACTACTGGACCAAATGTTATCAAACTTGCTAATCGTGTAAAGGAGGTCATGGGAATTTATTTTACGGGGAAAAGTTTAAAAACTCACCACTAGGTGTGAAATGGCGCTGTATGCAATATTATTAAACGAAATCGGTTTAAAATGTGTTTAATCGTTTCTAAAAAATGTTGCAAAGCATGTTTAATGTGGCGTCCATCATTTTCCGAAATCAAGTTAAATCGTATTACTGCATTCTCAACAGCAACGGACATGTTGGTGTATCGTATCTTTCAGTTACGCCAAATTGTTTAGATTACCAACATAAACAATGTTTTTGAGATAATCCTATAGCCAAAAGTCATAGGGGTTGAGGTCTGGTGACCAGGGTGACGAAGAAGTGGGGAGGTGTCGGCCTATAATCCGTTCATTCGTGAAATGTTGCTTAAATAACTGTGTGACACATGTACCAACGTGTAGTGGAGTCCCGTCCTACATAAAAATCGTGGTGTCTAAAATGCCACGTTGCTGCAATTCAGGTATCACGAAACATCTTAACATTGACTCTAAGTGAGCTGCAGTCACAGAGCACGTAACAAGTCCAGCTGTCGACTGCCCTTCAAAGAAAAATGGTCCAATAATAAAATTAGCTTTCATATCATACCAAACGGTTACTTTAAGAGAAGGCAATGAAATGGAACTGGGTAGATAACATGAGCGATTTTTGTAAGAAACCGATTTCCGGAATGCGCACACATTTGCGAGAGATTAACGATCTCACAGTCTCTAATTAGTGGTTTTCACTGACGGATTTATGCAACATGTTTAACCCGTGTAACAAAAGGTTAAGTTAAATTCCGACCCTTATTTCGTTTATCAGTATTGCATACAGCGCCATCCTCCCCTCCACCCCCTCAGTGATGAGTTTTTGAACTTTTTTTCCGCGGAAAATAAATTCTCATGACCTCCTTTACACGATTACCAAGTTTGATAACATTTGGTCCAGTAGTTTTCCTTTTATGACTATTTCAAAGCGGAACTTTAAATGGACCCTCTCTTCTTTATGAATCCTCTATTCTCTGTGTTAGGGGCGTATCCCGAATTTTCATAAAGGGAATACTTGTTCACATTAACTTTTTAAAGTTATATTGATGAATAGAAGTTAATATCAGACGTATTCAATAGGATATATTATCCATATATTAATATTACTTATTTCTTGTACAGCATGTAAGATAATGAAATGCATGCAGTAAAAATTTAAAAATCTGGTAGTTTTTAGTCTGAATTAAAAATCTTTTCACTTGAGATTTGCAAGAAATTTATAGCAGAGATATATAATTCAGTTTTACTTGGTTTATGCGTACATCTTTATGTATAATCAGATAATTAGACAGTGATTCGTCTTTAGTGCTGATAAAATTCAGTTCTAGTAGAGCCGATCCAAATCAGCTCTAGCAAAATCAGTAATTCAGTCTTTAACTTTTACTATACTACTCTTTAAATATTGCTGCTTTGACACTCGATGATTTTTCGTTGGAATTTGTAGAAAGTAAGTATCTTGGTGTCAAACTTGACCAAAAATTAGCATGGAAAAAGCACACAGAATTCCTTTTTATTAGATGTAAAAAAAAAAAAAAATATTAATGGTTTTCTCCGAACTGTCAAAAATACTTTTGGAGTAAGCTATGAAGTCATGAAACTAATATAAAAGCAGTGTATTGTGCCTTCCATTTCGTATGGCTCTCATGCTTGGGGACATGTTATAGTCTGATAGCCTGTAGGCTGTGTCGCCAGAAAGCACACAGAATTCCTTTTTACTAGATGTAAAAAAAAAAAATTATTAATGGTTTTCTCCGAACTGTCAAAAATACTTTTGGAGTAAGCTATGAAGTCAAGAAACTAATATAAAAGCAGTGTATTATGCCTTCCATTTCGTATGGCTCTCATGCTTGGGGACATGTTCTTGCAAAGAAGGTTAACAAAAGAAATCTGAGAAAGATTCAACGGAGAATTAGTCTTCGTATTGTTAGGTTTTTATCTTCACGTTAAGGGTTCGTGGATTTGGAGTGAATAACTACGACACTTGATGAAGTATCGAAACACAATTTATTAGCCAGTATTCTTCAAGCCAGTTCCAATGACACGTTTTCAGTCGTCGAAGAACTATTATAAACACATTGAAACAATCAGTGACACAGCCTCCAGGCTATCAGACTATAACGGTGAAGACAGCTTCACGGCAAAGCACCAGAGTACAGCTCTTGACTTTGCTCGGTCGTTCTCGGAACTCTACGTACTCTCCAGACTCTCCACGCTACAACTCGCGATGCACTCGACGATACACTAGAGTACTGCTCTCGACTCGGTTCAGTTGTTCCCGAGGCGCAGCACATTATAAGATAGAACTCGACGATGCACTAACTCGCGATACACTAAGGGACTCACTCGATGCACTCGACAACCAACTCA
This sequence comes from Stegodyphus dumicola, assembly GCF_044657685.1. Taxonomy (NCBI): domain Eukaryota; kingdom Metazoa; phylum Arthropoda; class Arachnida; order Araneae; family Eresidae; genus Stegodyphus; species Stegodyphus dumicola. The sequence continues at coordinate 139,984,895 of NC_140777.1, forward strand.
ACGCTAGACTACGAGACACGCGCTCGCTGACCGACTATCAACTCGATCGACTCCGCACGGACTAACTAACTCGCTAGACAAGGCACTAACTGATTCTCATCGTACTAGCAAGGTTTATATAGCTTTTGGCTTGTGTTCGAGTAAATTCTGGGCTAAACCAGTAAGAATTCGTTCCAGAAGGTTCTTTATCCATCTATGGCATATTGCCAATTTTGTCACCAAATGGGCGATATCTCGCCAAATGTGGCAACCCTGCCTTTAATTGCAATTTTCTGGCAACCCTAAACCTGCTTTGTGGGAAAGCTCTCTTACCACCGCCAGGGCATTTCGTAATAGTATTATAAGTTGTTATAGAATACTAAGTTATGAGGCTTCTTTTGTTCTTGCAGAAGTTCCGCCTATTGATTTCGAAAATGAATATAAGAATAACTGGGCAACTGATACATTTGAGAACTTCATAAATGGAAATGTCCCCTTCCCCGATATTCCCGTATGTATGTATCCAGCTACTTTGGAGCCTATAAATCATTAGGAGACTATTGAAAAGAGTTTTCATATGGTTGCTTCACAGATGGCAGTAAAATGAACAATGAGGTTGGTCTCGCATTAGTTCATTTTGAAGATTAATCTGAGGTTTACTATTTTAAGCGCGTATTCGAAATGAAGGCACAGTTTTTCAAGCAGAACTTCCATGTACTTACTTTATCTTGTCTTCAAGTGGATCAAGGATAATGGGACAGCATCTTCAATGCACCTAATATATTCTGATTCACTTTTTTCTCTTCACCTAGTGAACAGAACTCTTCACCAAGTCTCTGCACCAGCAGCGATAAACTAGTAATCGAAACTCTATTAGCAGTTAGTTCTCTTAGAAATAGGGAAATTGATGGCCGCCTTGATGAAACGCTTGGCCATCATGGATTTTATGGAAATGAAAGTGTTGATTTCTTAGCTAAGGATGCTGTAAATTTACCCACCGATATGAGTTCGATTAGTATTCCAAAAGTGCAAGTGTTTGGTTGTCAATTAAAATTGTAAGTCTGTTTATTATAAGGAAATTTTATCTAAGTGGAATGAGGAATATATTCCATCTTGTAATACTGAGGGCCAAAAAGTTTATTCCTTCTATTTACCATAGAATACATTCCGAGTCTTTCCTTTTTAGTCCAAAGGGGCTTTGTCCCTAAAATACTATTGTTTTCGTTTTGCGATTTTGCGTTGAATCACTATAAATGACAGTTTCACTTTTCAAACTGTTGCCACCAAATGTTAGAGCTCTGCATTATATTTGAAGAAATTAAATAATGAAAAATCTACATAAATATATGTATATTTCTTGCACTGTGATAAAACAACGGTATATAGAGCCATCGAATTTTGAATGATGTAATCCTCCTACGAATATGGGCACGTGAAAGACCAAATTTGGAATTTGTTTTATGATCGATTTATATGATATTTTCTAAAACTCTAACGAATTTTTGAATAACAAACACAGCGATTTAAAAGCGAGCAATGGCAACACTCTACGGGGGAAAAAAAAGACTTTTATCTCCAGAACTGTGTATCGGAAATTCTAAAGATATGTTCATTTTAAAATTATTTTGCGACATTGCTATTGAACTGAATTTTGTGGTTTAAGTGCGAAGAACGTGATATTTAATAAATAAAGGTAACACACAAAGCGAGGGAAAAAAAAAAAAAAAAAAACGCTCCTTTGGACGTAATTTAAAATTTGAAACATTTCAGATTTTTAGTCCGAAGGGGCTTTAAGTAGTATTGTTTTTTTTTTCATGTTGTGTAACATTAAGAAACACTAAATATTTTTTATTGATTGCAAATTGCAGTTTGTTATTAATTTTTAAAGTATCTGGTTTTTCATCTGGTCACAGTAAATGTGCAAGTTAATCCACTTCGTTTCAACATAAGATCAAATAATTTATGTGAGTGTTCAAAATAAGTACCACAAGGATGGGGTTCATTTTGACCGCTTTCGAATCTAATTAGACGATTTTTTTGGGGTGACATTCTATATATACGGACAGAATAAAGGACCGTTTTTCCGAAACGCATTGTAAAATGGATTCAGAAAGGATTGTTTTCGTAACGTCTGTACGTAAGTACGTATGTATGTATCTCGCATAACTCGTGGAAAACAATTAGCCGTAGATTGTTGAAATGTTATATATGGGACTGTGATTACATCTAGTTGTGCATCTCTCGTTTTTGCAGCAATCGACCGCACCAAACGTATATATATGTATGTATATGAACTTCAAAAAATTATCTTGGTTATGGTGTAGTATTAAATAAGACCACAAATCACAAGGAGGCTACCAAAGTAAAAAAAAAAAAAAAAAAAAAAAAAAAACTGGAAACGCATCACATGTTTATCACCTCTGAACAAGAATTTTACATCCCTTAAATAATTCTCGCATAACCTCAACAACTAAGTTTATGTCACTAGAAAAAGAAATCTTTCAGAAATTGCATTTTCTTAAGCACTTTCTACGTCATTTATTTAAATTCGACGAAACACTCCTAAACATAATTTACTACTTCTTTGCATTATGCAATTTTCACAACTTTATTACTGGATTTAAACATTTCCATGTCTAGTTTTGAATCATCCGAATATTTTATGTCTTTTTATCGTAGAACTGAAATTTTTCAAATATAGAAACTCGAAGAATTTTTATTAGCCCTTAATAATTGGAAATAGAAATGGAATTCTTTATGGTTTGCTTTTCGAGTATTTTAAATTGCATGCATAGGAATGGAATAAAATAAACAGGAGGTTATAGTCAGAAGACCTGTTTTGTTATAGAGTAAATTAAAATATTTGAACAAAATAACAGAAACAGACTACATTTTTTTTAAGAGTACTTAAAATTCGAAATAACAATTTTTTTCCAACCAATTTCGCTTCAATCGAATCAGTATCTCTTAATCAATATTAAATCAATCGAATCAATGTCAGATCAATCTTCAATAGCTTTTGATTAATAATGGTAATACAATTTGGAAATGATAGCACACGAAATACGGAAATTTTCACAAAAGAGTTTCTTATTTCACTTAGAATGTCATCTATTATTAGATATTATCATATCAATATATTTAACTTTGCATCATATTTTGCTTTCCTTCACTTTTTTCTAGAGAAATCGTAAAAATATTTCATATTATACGAGTGGCAGCGAACTAGGCAGGGCAGATACCAGAGCTGGTGCTATGGTACAAATGCACAAGGAAGCAAAAATTACGGATGGTCAATTTTTGTTTTAATTTAGAGACGCACTCAAGAGCAAAATTTATTAATAGCAAAACTGGATAAACACTGCATAAACATATATTTCTAAAAAAACTTCTTCCTATTTTTTATTTTAATTTTTAATGTATTTAACATTTTTTACTTCCTCAAAAGAAACATATCCGATTACTTTTGAAAAACAGAATATGTCTTCGTGTTTCCACTAACTACCACATCCCTCTCCGTACGGATAGACAAATTGCCGTTGCCAATCTTCATGGAAGAAAATTTTGATTTATTTTAACCTATTCATTTAATAAAATTTATATTATATTGTTGCGTGCGTACGGTTGCGGGTTCGTAATAAATTGAATGCACAAGTCCGATGAAAAGTGAATAAAATTTATTTTTATCACAACAAATAAAAGAAAATGCTGAAAATTCTTCAGAGATATTTTTACAATATCGTAATATCTCAACAGTAGTTATATTCTAAACTACTAAAACGTTGAATACAACTCAGTTCAATGGAAAGAAACGTAGAGAAAGCTAATCCGATGTCCCCGCGAATTCGCTACAGTAAACAACAACAGTCCTCTAAACAACTACTGAATTGAGATGCTTTCCTCCCGCTTTTTATAAGCTTTTTAAATGCACGAGAAACTTCTCGCATTTTCTCGGTATTAAAAGAGTACAATTACAAGATATCTATTTATTAAATGCGCGTGCTCCTGTATTTTTAATTTTTTCGGCGTAGCTTTCTATTCAAATAAGTCTCGTGCTGCATTGCACGGGGATATGAAACAATTTTAATTAATTCTACTAAACATAGATAAAATAAACCGTAACAATATATGGTGCTACTTTCGTAGACGGTTGCACGGATTTTTGGCGATTTACGTTGGCGCAATTTTTGGCGCGGTTTTTACAATCGTCAGCCATCTTGAAAAACGGTGTTTTTATGTATTTTACGCATAGTAAAGTATTCGAAACTTTAAAAAAAAAAATAAATATCGTTAAAAATAATGGATGTAATTTTTTGTTGAAAATGTCGTTTTTTAAAATGGCAGGCAAATGTAAATAAATATATTTACTATGAATATAAAATACTAAAGTAAGGTTAAATTATTACTTTCATATAGCAAAGAAATAGAATAAAAACATCGCTATAAAAACATTGCGACAGCGTTTAATTGGGTTAAAATATTACTTAAATTGAATATCGAATTAAAAACATCATACCAACGTTTAAAAGAGTTAAAATATTACTTAAATTCAAATACTTTAAAATAAGTTTTATAGGACATAATAGTTTTACATTAAAATGTATGTGGCAATAAATATCTTGGCAATTTTTGAAAACAGTGTATTAATTTTTCAAATAAAAATTGAAGTATACAATTATATAAAGTAAAAGAAAAATATGTACTTACATTTTTTTTTGAGTATTTAACCTATCCTATATTGATAAGTACCACAAAAAAAATCCGAAACATAACCTGGATATCACTCACATAAATTTGAAAAATGTAATCTAAGGAATTCGAAGAGATGAATAATAAAATTTTAAAAAGGCGCGGTAATGCACAAATATTGAGTAACCAATCAGGGAGCTGATTACAGCTCTTTAATCCACAAATATTCTGTAACCAATCAGGGAGTTGATTACATCACGAATAGAATTAAAATTATTTAAATAATCATACATAATAAAATCATTTTAAAAAATGCAAAATTAAATTGTATTTTAATATTGAACAGCCATAAGTAATGTTTAAAACATTAGATTAAATTTATAGATATTAAAACCAATTACTTTTAAAGTAATGTGACGTCATTCATTACATCATTCACAACATAAAATTCCATAAAATATCATAAACAATAAAATTTTTATTTCAAATAAAAATGCAAAATTAAATTGATTTTTAATACTTAGAAGCCATAAATAATATTTAAAACACGGAATTTATGCATAATAAAACGCATTATTTTTTAAATAAAATGACAATAAAGTATCGGTTACCATAAATAACTTGTCTAGCAATGGGTTTACAATAAGTCGCATTGCTCGCAAAAAAAAAATCGCCAAAATCTGTGCAATCGTCTACCACAGTAGCACTCAATTTATAATTAAAAACTTTTATTAACGTCTACATTATCAATATAACTTTTAACATCATGATATAGTTGTGTAACAAAATAACATTCCTTTCGTATATAAAGCTTTCGTCCTATTCATCGAACGTACAATTTGGAAATTTTACTTGGAACTCCCAAAACAGTTTTCCTAATTTGACAAATATTTGCAATTAATCTTTGCAAGTAGTTCCAAAAGCAAGTTGCTTTCGATGTCAATAATGCTAATTAAATAATGTACGAAAGATGCTTGATAATTACATAAAATTTTATTCCCAGCCATTTCGAATTATATTTCGCCACATTAGACTTTCAATATCCGGAAACTGGCAATGAAGAGAAGAGGATTGCTCATTATTTTCTGACGAAACATCATCAATCAGAATGAAAGAGTTGGCATCATCAACAGTGACACGGCAACAGAGGAACCCAATGTCATTAACGACTGAATAAGTCAAGAATTAAAGATACAGAAGCCATAGTGTATTATTATCACAGAAGTATTTGGAGCTGAATAATTTGGAAAGAATGAACGGGATATAATCCCGGTTTTCTGGAAATGATGTTAATTAATGCGTTGGTTGTAGAATAAATGATAAAGCCACATCATGAATTAGAAATATTAATACAAAATGTGTTTTTGTTTTGCTGTGGGAATTAATGTCATTCCGCTTATTCCATAGACTGTTGGTTAAATTAATATGCGTCCTATTAAAATAGCTTTTATAAATTTTGATTACTATTTGGTGGCTCTCGGCGCCGGCATTTTTAACTATATTTGATCCTTTTCTGCGGACCATGTACCGATGACCTATGAAAGTGACCATTACATCTAAGGATACGGACAAATATCGGTATTAAACATGATCTCTCTAAGGCGATCACTTCTACAGAAGACCAAAATGTATGGAACTGCGAACAGTAGTTTTAGATAAGATTTACTGTATTTGTCTTGGATGAAATTGAATTCAGATGCTTCTTGGAGGTTAGTCTCCTAAGACAACCATTTCTGAAAGTGACCAGCATATCTAAAAACATAAACAAGTATTGAATTGAAAATTATCTCTTTAATATGATTGTTTCCGTGGAAGGTTGAAGTGGACTGGAGCGGTCAGTGGTCGCCTTACAGAGGGTTCAATATATTATTTTACATCGAGTAGCTGCTTACACGCCTAGCATCATAAAATAGTTATAATAACTTTGAAAGTTAAAAAATGTATATTGATTTTAATGAGTTAAAAAATGTATATTGATTTTAATGAGTCCAGCCAGTGTAATTTCAGAAAAAAAACATTTAATATTTTTAATCAAATGTATCGTGAATTTAATTAAGTTGAACCGATTTCGAAGTTTGAAATTCGGAAACCTATATGTATGGTGTGGTGCGGTGGTGCATTTAATTATGGCAAAGCACACTAGGGCTATCTGCCTAAGGGGAGGGATGCCTTCATGGAGGACGTTCTAAGGAAAACTGGCTCGTATACACGTTACACATGGGGAAAACCATGAAAACACCCATGTAGCCAGCCCGTTCGCGGGATTCGAACCTCGGACCGAACTACCAGTGTGCAGCGACTTTACCGCTCGGCCGTTGGTGGGCTCGCTGTATGTATGATTTTTAAAGAAAATTTTTTACAAATAAATTATTTTATTTTTTATTGTTATTGTGGTGAAGGTGGTATGTAGGTATATATATATATATATATATGCGGCATATATATATATATACGGTGTGTATATATATGCGTATATATTAATCAATTAATCAATATTCTTTAGGAAATAAATTATTATTAACTAACTTTGCGGCAATTGCGCAAGTAGTAGTAACTTGTTTTCGCACTAAATGAATTTAAGATCATACAACATTATATATATGCGGTATATATATATGCGGTATATATTTATATGCGGTATATATTTACACGTATAAATCAAAATTAATATTTTTTATTTTTTAATTGTGATATATATTTTTTTTAAAATAAATAATAAACTAAAACGCAGTATTCATTTTTAAACAAATGAATAAATTTGCAACCATTCTAAACTTTTTTGATGAAGTAGCCGTATATTTTTCTGAAGCATGAATATTTCTTAGAACATCTTTTTCTTTTTTGATCTTCTTATAAAAGTCCGTGCAGTTTTCATCAAAATTTATTTTGGGAATTAACTTACCCTTCAAAGGGTCCACTTTAAGCTGTGTCTTATCACTTTAAGCTATGTCAGTCAAAACATGTTCATAATGCTAAATACAAGCTCAGTTGCAACATTAGTGCCAGGAAACAAGAAAACCTGTGGCAATTTTAAAAACATTTGAACAAGGAATGTGGTTTTTATTACAATATGCAGTTACGAGGGCATTTCGAAAAGTAAAGATACACCGTACGCCAGAGGAAAAGAAAAGTTTTGGTGAGCAAGTTGGCAACACAGGTGTTAACCTTGAACCGTTACCTTTCTACTCGCGGTCGTTTGGCATTTCAACGTTGATTCTGGTTGGAGTAGGTCGTGTTTAAAATGGCTGCGCCGATTCAAAATTCCGCCAGATGCGAAGTGCGCTCCGTCATACGTTTCTTCATGCAGAAGGTCAGCGACCAGCGGATATTCACAAAGAAATTGTTTCTGTTTATGGGAACATTATGAGTCGACAAAATGGTGGTGACGAACCACGAAATGGTGTCGTCATTTCTCTGAAGGTAGGACCGATGTTCATGACGATCAAAGAACAGGTCGGCCATCTGTTATCTCTGATGCCCTTCTTACGAGAACAGAGGAAGCAATTCGTGCAAATAGATGTCTCAAATTGAAAGAATTGCATCAGATCATACCAGAAGTGTCAATGGAAACTCTTTATGAAGTTGTGACTGTCAAGTTAGGGTACAGGATTGTGTGCGCGCTGAGTTCCAACAGGCGGCAACCTTCTATGACTGTGGGATACAAAAACTTGTGCACCGACTTAACAAATGTTTGGATAACGGTGGTGATTATGTCGAAAAATAATAAATAATCCAGTTAATTAGATGCAACTGACGTTTTCTAAATAAATGTTTCTTTTTAAGAAATGCGAGCCATTGTATCTTTACTTTTCGAAATGCCCTGGTATTTCCAACCACTTTTGAACTGGGCACATCTTAATTTTTTACCATTCAAATATTTTTTCTTCCGTGATACATTGTTAAAGTAAACATATTCCTCATATATATATATATATATATATATATATATATATATCAATTTCCAATAATTTATGATTTGGTATCATTTTATTAATTAACAAAAAGGCTGTTTCAACTTGACTCGAAGAAGGTATACCATTTCATATGATTTAGCTGTACGTTTCGATAATGTATATACCTTTTTTTGTCCATTTCTCCAAATAAGTAAGAACAGTCTGACAAAACGAAACAATAGATTCTCAAATTTCAATAACTTATGACATGTCTCCATTCTCTTCAAGTTTTTTTTAAACATTTGGAAGACGGAAACATTGGAATAAAGTTATCCTGTCCGTATCTTGCTCAAGACTGAAGCTTTCAGAACATCCGTTGAAGCAATTACATCAAATACAGACACAGTTTTATTTTCGATTGTCGTAAAATCTTTATGAAATACTGAAGTCTGAGTGATTAAAATGTAGCCAAAATTCTGCCACTGGATTTTCAAAGAGTTTTAAAAAATAAACATGGAACACTTTCCTTGAGGATGAAAATAAACCTTCAGTGGTAAAACCATCTTGTTTGAAAATACCCTAGTACAGTGATGGCGAACCTATGGCACGCGTTCCACAGTCGGCACGCAGAGCCTCATCAGCCGGCACGCGACTAAAATATTATTTTCTTAATCAATAATCACAATAAAATGATACTATGAAATTTAAATAATTTTTTTAGTCTGTTCTTGAGCGTTTCACTTACTTACTTATCTTTACTTACGGCTTACTTTCCACTTACTTACTTACGGCACTTTAACACCAACCACAAGATTGTTGCCGAACTTGATGAGCTGAACGGAAGGTGTTTATTGGACGGAAATTGTTGAATTATAATTACCAAAAAGTTGGTTTTTGCAATTATCTTTCTAAAACAAACCATTTAACAACGAACAGTTTTCAAATTTCACTGTGCCTGGCAAAACATCGCTCTCCGATGGGGAAGACGTTTTGGGCACGCCGGCACCCCCAAAAATGTTTTTGGGCACGCGGCCTCCAAAAGGTTCCCCACCACTGCCCTGGTATCATTGAAAAATCGGTTTATACGAAGTTGCAGAAACTTTTCAATGTGTCCATTCTAACAGTCTAAGATTTAAAAGTATATCTTAGTCCTTTCTATATCAACTTACAAAACATCAGCTGATGTTCTTACAGCGTTATGAACCATAGTTAAGGTTAAAATGCGCTGCATATCCGACTCCAGTTAAACCATGGTTAAGGTTTCGTTTCAGTTTATCGAAAACATTATTTTCTCCACGTCCATGAGCTTCTCCAAAATTAGAATTTATACTGCGGCACAATTTTTCCTATAATTCTATATTTTTCCAATAATTTTTCCTTTTAAATTATTCTCTTCAAGACATGTAGTGAAATAGTTGTTGGTAATATCGGATGTTTCACAAAGTAAGGATTTAAGTTCTAAAGGTTTTAAACTCCACATCTCCAAGCTATAAATCTAACATTTGGAACAAGTTCTATTTCTTTGCGATTGGACGCATCAATTAAGATTGAAACAAATGGACATTTTTCCAAACTATTGTGCGAAGCTATTAAAGCGTAAGGCATAAATTCGGTATTGGTTCGCGCACATGTAAGTTTACGCTCAAATGCCACTTGAGGACGTCCACTCTATGGACCGGTTGTGGCAAATACATAGTATGACATACAAAAGTATATTTTACAGTAGCTAATTCTTCTTTTTTATCATCCATTTTCTCCTGCTTAAAGAAATTCTTTAATGAAGGGCTAGATGCAGCAGCAGAGTTTGACATTTTATGTTTATTACTATTTTTATGAAGTTTAAAATCTGCACGTCCACTGTGGCTTCTTGAAAAATTTTAAATAACATGTATTGCACCGTACATGGGAATCACTTACAGTTTTTTCATTAAACAGGTATTCCTTCCGTAGGTCTTCGTTAAATGCATACTTTCTTTTTAGTCCAAAGGGGCTTTGTCCTTGAGGGACTATTGTTTTCGTTTTGCGATTGTGCGTCAAATCAATCTGAATGTCCATTTCACAGTGTTGCCACCCAATATTATCGCCCTGTATTATGTTTGAAGAAATTAAATAATGAAGAATCTGCATAAATGTATGTATGTTTCTCGCATTGTGATAAAACAACGGTACCTAGAGCCATCCGATTTTGAATGACTTAATCCTACGTCGAATATGGGCATGTGGAAGCCCAAATTTGAAATTTGGAATTTGTCTTATTATCGATTTCATATTTTGTAAAACTTTAACGAATTTTGATTAACAACTTCAAAGATTTCAAAGTGAGCAATGGCAACGTTGTACAGAAAAAAGCATTTTTATCTCCAGCGCGTGAGACTCTGTATCGGAAATACTAAAGATATGCTCAATTTAAAATTATTTTGCGATATTGCTTTTGAACTGACTTTTATGGTTTAAGTGCGAAGAACGTGATATTTAGTAAATAAAGGTAACACAGAAAATGTTAAAAAACGCCTCTTTGGACGTAATTTAAAATCTGAAACCTTTCAGACTTTTTTTGAACACATTACTAAAAAAAAGCAATGCTAAAAATAAGTTATAAATTAAATTAAACTACAGTAACACATACCCTTAGCACGTATGTATTGCACCGTTGATAAATAAAAAATATGTGCCGCTGCCTTACGGGAAACATCATTACACGTCATCGTTTCGTCAGATTTTTTAAAATTTCTTGAACCCTAATGCAAAATCAAAATGACGATGGAGTAAAAATTTTGCGATTTTAACGTTACAAAAAAAAGGTCATTTTAGATGGATATATTTACAATGAAATTATATCAAATGGCAAACGAATTATTTTTAGATGCCGTGTAATAATTTGTAAGAGGGTGACACATACTAATGTATGTAATGCACCGTTGATAGTTAAATATATGTATATATTATAAGTTTGTAGGGTTTATATTTATTTTAACTAACATATATTTTAAGTTTAAGCTATCTTTCCTGTCAAGCCTTTACTTTCCCCTAGAATTGCCAATGCCAGAGTATGTAAATCTTAGTAGAACGCGCAGAGTATTCAAATTTTATCAGAAGTAAATTGAGTTTAAATAGAAGGGAAACGAGTTTGTAAGTGTGCTTCTTGAATCACGAGCGTGAAGGTTGCTAGGTAGAAATTTAAGAACCGCGCGTTTCGGCCTGTGTGCCTATTTCGGCAGTTCGTTGAATCTTTCAACTTCTTAATAAGAAAGTTTGCTGAATCTCAGCTGTATCTTAGAACGCGGTTAGGTTAGTCACGATTATAGAGCCTCGTAGGTAGTGATTTCGTTATTTATGCATCCTGTCATTTATTTTTAGTTGTACTTTTCTATTTTTGTTACACCGCCGTGTCGGCGTAGTTTGTGAGCGTCAAGTGAACGCATCTGTGATTTCTAAAGTGGAATAAAAAGGGATTTAAACCCTTCTTACGAGTTTGTATAATTTACAGTTTATAGCAGTCACTACTACTGTTGCTGACCAGTTGGGGCCACATGATGCGTGGCCCCAACTGGTCATATAACATAAGTTTTCAATATATTTAGAAAATTTATTATTGTAGAACTGATTATAAACCATTAGAATCTCTGTCATGAGGAAAAATTCATATATATATGTTATGATTAATATTATTAAAAATTTTAATTATTTAAGAAATAAAACAATGTAGTTGGTAAGTCCTTAAAAACTCTTATTCTGCTTCTCCCTTTAACATGAATAAACACAGATATTGAACATATTTATTGTTTTAAAGCGACCGCTTACGCAAAAGTGGGCACAACACGGCAAGGGGAGGATGCCCCGTAGAGGACTGTTTAAGGGAAAATGGTTGGTATTCACGTTACACATGAAGAAACCAAGAAAACGCCCATGCAGCCAGCCTATTCGTCGGGACTCTCCCCGACCCGAATTACCAGTGTTCAGCGGTTTTTAACGCTTAGCCGCTGGTGGTCCATCAAAACCATAAATACTCGTCTTAAAGTGGGTTACTGCGTCTTATTGTACATCGCGGAATTTTTTTTCCAGTATGAAAAATTATTTACATTCTTATTACGTACTTATTAAATAAGTGTAAAGATCTGTATTATTATTCAAAAACAAAGTTAAATTAAATAAATAAATACATTTACTCGAGTGTTTTTGTCGATTTTTTGGAAGAAAACAAAACGAATATTCTAAATTTAATTACGGCTTAAGCTGTACAATACCGGTTAATTTTCGACGATAAATTAGTAGCTTACCAATGCGGCGAGAATTTGTGATAACACGGTTCATTAATCTATGTTCTAATTCAACAATGCTCTAAAATTAAAAGATATTAATAGGCATACACTTAACAGTTACTTTTTAAAACCCGATTCAAAACAATTTGCACAAAAACATTGTTTACCTTAAATTGCTTTGTTTTTCATTTCATTAATCTCAAAATACTGAATTAAAAGTCAAATTGATGGTGGTGTATTTAAGTTTGGCGTATTTAATTATGGCAAAGCACACTAGGGCTATCTGCCTAAGAGGAGGGATGTCTTCGTGGAGGACTTTCGAAGGGAAACTGGCTCGTATACACGTTACACATGGGGAAAACCACGAAAGCGCCCATGCAAGCCCGTTCGCGGGTTTCGAACCTCGAACCGAACTAACAGTTTCAGCGACTTTACCGCTCGGCCGCTGATGGGCCTCAAATTGATGGAAAACTCCTGTTTCTCTCTATTTCTTTTTTCTATCTATACATGATATTTCTTTAACATCGTGTACACTCACCTCTGCTAGAAATGCAAACCTTTATTTTAATTTCACAAAATTTTCCAAACTGTTGACCATGCCTCGGGGAGTTGCATGCCACTATTCAGATGGTGCATTTTTTAGATCCTGGAAGGTCTGAGAAGACATTTATCTCGCTGTAATTCGGTGGTCTAAAGTATCTGACTGATGTTCACTTGGGTTTAATTCTGGCAAGTAAGGCTGCCAATCCATTACAGTGATATCTTCTGTTTGCAAATATTCTAACATCATAGATGCCCAACGCGAATAAGCATTGTCATCCATTAGCAAAAGACCGGGCCAGTTGTATCTCTAAACAGCCTTATATGGTGTTCCAAGATATCTTCCATATCGGTTACAAGATCTCCATTTTAATATACAACTGGATGTGGTTATTTCTGATCATTTCACTTCAAACCATGAAACCGCTGTTGTGGAAGCAGTATCTTTCACGAACAAGAGAACACAAGTTATGTGTTCTTCGCTCCTTTCAGGTCAAAGTATGTTTACGATCATTATTTAGGCTATATATAGAATCTTCAGCAGTAAACGGTACTTGATCTCTTACTCGTATAGCGACACCAACTGGGCTATTATGGAAGATGAAGTGTATGGGATACAAACCATTGGGTTTTCGCATAAATTCTAGCCTTGTGAAGCTTTCATGCATCAGTAAAACGGCTGATTCATGTTCTTGTAGCAGCCTGAAGATCTGAAATAACTTTTTGTACCCACAGCAGCTTCTTGGGCTTAGGATGTAGTTCCTGCTTATGTTTTCACCAAGCTATCTCTTAACTTCCTAACAGATTACTGTATAATTTCCAAGTTCTTGATAGAACACTTTGAGGGATATTCAGAATATTAGGCGACTTCCATTCGTGCTCCCCTCTCTGTGTCTACCAATTAACTGCCACTTTTACCTTTTTTATAAATGATATTCCTTTAAGTCATAACTAATTAATACTGAGCACTTTCAGAATACACATTAACTTTAAACAACATTACACACCTGCATTCCAGTAACCCGTTGTTAAGTCGTTTAATTTGCATATTTCACGCGCTAACCAACGCTCTGTAATCTAATTTTGCATTCAGTTGCAAATAAACAATTACTATGCATATACAATTGATACGTCGGTTGATTCATTGCATGAAATAAAGCGCTTGCAAATTAAATAGGTTGTCACAAATTCGTTCAAATGAAAATGAGCTGTAAATTATCATGGCTCCATGGCTATCAGGAAATTCACTAAGTTAGCAAGTAAATAAATACATAACACTTTAAAATGCACAAATACCGAAATGACTAAGCAACACTGGGTAAATGATGTAAAAATGCAAGACAGTATCGAAATAATATCTGTTACATATGCTGAAATAAATTCATTATCAAGACATAGCGAAAGTTTTATTCGCGATCACCTCTCCCTGTAGTGTCCGGAACTTAGGAAAATGTTAAATACTGTTCTGACTCCGATAAGATTAATATTTATTTACATTTTTTCGCATATCGAATCACACAGACAGAAAATCAGTGATTGTTCTTTTAATTTTTGGTGTTTTAATGTTGCCACTTTGGCTAAAGAAAAATCGCACGCGAAGAGTTTCACAGATGGCACTTCAGTAACGCAAATGATGTCGCCACACTTTCAAAGTAACCAGCATTCCTAAAAACAAATAAACATCACTGACTGAACATCCCCTTTCTAAGATGACCCCCCCATGGAAAGAACAACTGCAAACAAAATGTTACGGACGCCTTTCAAGTCACTTAAATGAACTACAAGTTCTCCAGATGAATGAAACAACTATTTATTCAGTTAAAATGCAGCCTTAAATTAGCATTGCTAACACAAACAACATCAAAATAAGCTGAGAACAAAAAACGGAAGCGTATTCCCTTGTAAACAATAATGATTGTTGCCATTCAGCAAAAAAGAAAAGCAATAAGAAAAACATAAGTTGAAAATCATAGGTGAAGTAGTAGTTAAGTTTAAATAACGATATTAATTATTGTATAGTCTTTAACTCTTTCGCATCGAGAGACGACCAAATCTGTTTTCAACAAACATCGAAAACGCCCGTGTTTACGAATTTGTCTTGGAATAGTTTTCTATTCTCCCTGCGGTTTCATCCATTGTGTGCAGTTTCACCTTAGGGCCGGATTGCACCTGCGAACGTCAATAGCTTTCCGTATTTCTCCTTTATTTGCTTCAAAAGAATGATTGACATGTCTTTTAACAACTCGCGAAACCAATGAGCCATACACTAACATGGAGGGGAAAGAACTAGGTAGAAAATAAACGAGGCGTTGGGGCGGTTTGCCGTTGCCTGAATGAACGGGAGTTACGGGCGACTTCGATGCGAAAGAGTTAACACCTTTTGCAAAGAACCAAAGTTACCTGGAATTATGTCGTTAGTGGCAGATAAACGAGTAAGAAAAGGAGAAAGAGTAGAATATAAGTTTTATTTATTTGTAAAATGAAAAATAATCAATAATTTGCTTATCTGCAATTCATGGTGTAAACATAGTAATTATATACCATTGCGCGTTGACCGAAAAACTTGAATCAGTAGGCATATTTTTCAGGTTGTTTTTTAATTTTGGTGAGAAGTGTAATAACTCGATTCAATTACAAATATTCTGTTCTAACACTGGCATAAAATATTCTCCTTCCTTTTTTACTCTGTCATGTTTTAGTAAATAAATACTTTGTCTACCAGTTACATAGAATAATAATAAATAAATACAATGTACGAGGCGAGCGAAATAAAAAAGGGGCGAAAAACGATACGTTCCTTTCTTTCTCTGGGCGAAGAATCGGGCGGCAGAATGCCTGAAAAAACCTACCTTCGAACGGAAGTTCGGGAAAACGATGTTTACTTTGAGAGTGAATGCTTCAAAAAGGGAAAATTTCGCGGAAAGTATTCTTTAGAAGGAAAAGAAAGTAAGAAGAAACTAAGCCGAAAAAAAAAAATTCTTGGTTAGATTTCTCTTGCGATATGATGATAAAAACTTGAAATAGGATTTTTCTTTCATCCTTTCTTGCTTAAGTTCTATTCTACTACTCCCTCACCTCCGCTCCATTTATCCTTCGTTCGTTCTTTCCTGCTTCGAATTTAATCCCGCAATATTTCTACGTTCCACCGATTCAGGTACGTCCACCGGAATCGATTACAGCAGAAATGGGAAATCGATTACGATTACGTCACGAGATTTATGCGCCGTGTATTTTATTAGGCAGTCTAAATAAGTCAGCTTCTGGAATGGTTTGATGAGTGAGATGTGCCGAGTTTTAACTCGTTGATCCCAGGAAGAGTGGAATGTAAATTCTATTTATTAGAGTGAAAAATAATCAATGATTTGCTTTCATAATTTTGTATCAGAGAAAATTACAGAACTTTTAATTATTCATCCGTAAGCCCGATGAAATAATATTCTTAATCTTCACAGTCTCTGAAAAGACAAACAGGAAGAAACTGATATATTATTGAAATTAATAAAGCTGTATAACAAGATGAACAGCTATAAAGTAGGTCATGAATAAGGGTAATTCTTCTTAAGAGGCAAAAATTATCACAAGTAAGCAAAATGACTCAAAGAATAAAGTATAAAAAGTAATCAACCGAAAATTACTCGCTCCCACCTAAGCAATATTTATAGGGTTTACATAACCTTTTCCAGGAACTTGCAGAGAAATCGCAAGTAAGACAAAACATTTTCTGGGAATTTTCAGGGCATCATCAAGTTGATACCAAATGACCCAATTTGGACATCAAAATTGCCGCTAAAAGGGTTTTGTCTGTATCGTCTGTTCTAACTGAGATAGCTATCTTTACAGTTCCAACATCAATCGACCCACAGTTACGAGATCTACTACAGTATAATACAGGAAGTAAGTACTTGAAAATAAAGAAAAGGGGTCTCGCATGCGTTTAAACTGAAATAAACAACAAAATTGGAACATAAAATGCACTAAATGAACAAACAAATTAATAAAATGATGCATAACTCACAATGAAAATACACAGAAAAAGGACTACAGCACAACATTCGACAAATGGCATTGCAAGGCAGTACAAGTAAACAATGCTTACATGAAGTGAAATAATTCCATTTATAAAGATTCTGCGAACCCTCCCTTAGCGAACACTTCTGAAATTAACCAATATTCCTAAAAACATAAATATCAGACCGACAACACCTTTCTAAGACGACCGCCTTTATAAAATACTAAAGTTATCTGGAACTGTGTAGGTACTCGTCTTGGAGAGTGTTGATTTTTTTCCATCCTATATAGTATAGTGATTCCTATCCTCTGTAGAGAGGTCGTCTTAGAAACGTGTTGTTCAATATTGTTGCGTGCGTACGGGTTCGTAATAAATTGAATGCACAAGTCCGATAAAAAGTGAATAAAATTTATTCTTATCACAACAAATAAAATAAAATGCTGAAATTTCTTCAGAGATATTCGTACAATATCGCAATATCTCACAGTAGTTATATCTTAAACCACTGAAACTTTTTACAGAACACAATTCAAAACAGAGAAAGTTAATCAGATCTCACCGCGAATTCTCTACAATCAGTAACAGCTATAAGTGAACAACTGCTAAACAACTGATTCGATATTTTTCCTTCAGCTTTTATAATCATGCACGAGAACAATCTCTTATTTTCTCGATTTTTCTGGATGGCAAAAGAGTACAATTAGGAGATATATATTTATTAAAATGTTAAATGCGCGAACTCCTGTATTTAATTTTTCCGGCTTAGCTTTCTCTTCAAATAAGTCTCGTGCTGCATTGTACAGGAATATAAAAAAAATTTAATTACAAATTCTACTAAAAATAGTTAAATAAATACTAAATCCGTAACACTGCCTTCTTCCCAAGGACTGCACGTCCCGGGTATTACAATCCCTGCACAGGTAGCCAAACTTAATAAGGCATAAATGCAATAATAAACATTACATTACAATAACAAACAACATAAACAATAGCTGCAATAAGTAACTTAAATCAAATCAAATATAAATTTAGAAACAAAAAAGACCATGGTCTTATACTATTTACAATCATGTACACTACGTACTATGGCCATAGTAATGAGCTAACCTGCCGTAATGAACGACTTTAGGTTTAGAGTTCGATGACTGACGGATCCGAACCGCGACGTCGTTCAGCCTGTTTAGGACTGTGTACGGACCATCCCAAGAGAACTGTAATTTCGGACTGAGTCCTTTCCGTCCAGTCGGATTCCATAACCATACCTTGTGTCCTTCGTTGAATCGATGTCCAGTGGCTCTGGTGTCGTATTGGATCTTCATCTTCTCCGTCGCCAAACTGACTCGCTCTCGTGCAAAGTTGCGCATCACTTCAAACCGGGCTTGGAAATCTTGAATGTCTTCCTCAGGCCATGAATTCGCACCCGGAGGTCGACCAAACAAAAGATCACAAGGCAGACAAAGATCACGACCGATGAGCATCTGGGATGGAGAATAGCCGGTAGTCTGGTGTTTCTCTTCCAGTATGATTTCGGCAACTTTCTGAGCAGGGTCCTTCAAACAAGACGTCGACGTTTTCAGGTGAGGGTCTTCTGATGATGGATAGTGGTGTTCTCTGATCCTGAAAGTAGTCTGTTGTTTTTAATGTCCAAGGAAAAATTGTATTTCCTTAAAAAGTCCAATCTGAGTATGCAAGGATCTGTAATCTTTGCCACGTATGACGTGTGATTGTAGGCGGCACTTCCAGACGTGATGTTCACGTTTAACTTCCCATCTATGTCGATTTTGTCACTAGACGCAGTCTGGAGGGCAACACAGGATGGCGTCCAAATGTGCTTATCTTTAAACTGTTGAACTAAATCTTTCCGAATGATGGTAACATTAACTCCTGTGTCAATGATCATATTGCAAGGAAATCTATCGATATGCCCATTGATGGGTAGCCCATTGCTGTTGTCGCCCACTGCAGAAATCTTGAGCGGTTTAAAACGGTGTTTTTCATTATATGGCAACCTCCGTTCCTCGATATGGTCATTAATCTGTTTCCTTCGTCGTTGCTGAGAAATGATCTGAACTTTCTTGCCCTGGGGTGTTCTGCAGTTCCTTCGTACATGGCCTTCAGCTCCGTAGTTCCAGCACTTTTGTTTCTGGTCATTCCTTTTTCGTATCATAGCATTTAATTATATGTTTAACTCGTCTGTCTTATTTTCCGTGCTCGGGGACGTTCTGCAGTTCCTTCGTATGTGGCCTTCAACACCGCAGTTCCAAAACTTTATGAATTATTTCTTTTCTCTCATGTTCCTTCTCAAGGTACTGACTTGTCTAGTCAAATCATCTGTTTTATTTTCTGTGCTCTGGGGTGTTCTGCAATGCCGTCGTATGTGGCCTTCAGTGTTACATTTCGAACACTTTAGAGCCAGTTTGTTCTCACTCCTATTGCGTATCAAAGCATTGACTTGTCCGGATAAATTATCTAAACGAGCCATCAATTTATCTACTGGCTCGTGAACTCGCACAGCTCTGACTGGGTAGCGATCTCTACGAGTTGCTTGCTGAGCTGCCTCAAATTTCATGGCGTATACTAGAGCGCTTTTTACGTCTTGAATATCCGCAATCGCAGAGTTTTCTGTATTTCAGGATCCCGGATGCCGTGAATGAAGTATTGCAGGGATAGGATTTCCCTTGTTTCTGTCAAGCACTTCGAAAAGGCGAGGTGGGACAGCCTTTCAAAATTCGTGCCAAGCTCCTGAAGTGTTTCCGTTGGCTTCTGTTGACGGGATTTTAATTGAAGCCTGCTGTAGTCTTTTAAACATTTCTCGCCAAAGCGCAGCTTCAATGCACCGGATGGAGCTTCGAAATCTAGCCTTTGGTTTTTCTGGGACAGTTTAAAGAATATCTGCTACGTCTGCTCTCAGAGAAGCGGCGAGATGACAGGCTTTAGCTTGGGAATTCCATCCGTTCGCTTCCGCCACTATTGAAAATTGGGTCTTATACACATTCCAGGAGGTCTTCCCATCATACGTGGATAACTTCAGAGAGGGACGAGCAGGCATAGATAAAAATTTAAAACCATCACTATTGCTCCCTGCCATCGCTACGAACTTCTTTAGAGTATCAATTTCTTTCGCAACTGCTGAAACCCTGTCATCAATTTGTTCGATTTGGTGTTGGAAGGCAAAAACTTTTCCTTCGATTCTTTGTTCCACAAAAGAAACTCTCTCTTCTATTTGTTCTTCGACAGAAGAAACTCTTTCTTCTATTTGTTCTTTTACCAAAGAAATTCTTTCTTCAATTTGTTCAACTTTATTTTCAACCGCGTCTATTCAGCCTTCCATAGCCTCGAATTTGTTTTCTATTATGCAAGTAATATCCTTTTTCATTTCTTTTTGACCTGTTTGAACAGCCTTCATCTCTTCCTTAACGGAATCTTGGTCCAATTTCATCTTCTTTAACGGAATCTTTCATGTCTTCCTTTAATGATGCTTGGCCAGCTTCCATCTTTTCTTGGAATGAAGCAAAAGCAGCAATGAGCTGTCTCAGTTGTTCTTTCATTCCTCTAGTTACTGGCATTCAAATCCCACTTCTGACACCAAAAAGTATTGCGTGCGTACAGGTTCGTAATAAATTGAATGCACACGTCCGATAAAAAATGAATAAAATTTATTCTTATCACAAAAAATAAAATAAAATGCTAACATTTCTTCAGATATACGTACAATATCGTAATATCTCATAGTAGTTATATTTTAAGCTAATAAAACTTTTTACAGAACACAATTCAAAACAGAGAAAGCTAATCCGATCTCACCGCGAACTCGCTACAATCAATAACAGCTATAAATAAACAATTGAATTGAGATGTTTTCCTCCAGCTTTTATAAGCTTTTTAAATCATGCACGAAAACAATGTCGTAGTTTCTCGATAATTTCTGGATGGCAAAAGACTACAATTACGAGATATCCATTTATTAAAATGTTAAATGCGCGTGCTCCTGTGTTTTAATTTTTACGGTGTAGCTTTCTCTTCAAATAAATCTCGTGTTGCATCGCACGGGAATATAAAACAATTTTAATTACAAATTCTACAAAAAACAGCTAAATAAATACTAAATTCGTAATAATATTCTTTAAAACAAGCCTGATTCTGGTTAAGTGAGTTCGATTAAAACGTATTTTATTTTATAAATTTATTATTTATAAAATTTAATAACACAATTAGACTGACTTCTTTCACAGTTATCTAAAGTGCGGTTAAAAATTACCTGTCTACCAGTTTTGATGAAACGCTTTTGCTGCTTCGACAGCTGAAAAATGACAACACGGAGAAAATCACGTAAACGCCCATGCAGCCAGCCTGTTAACGGGGTTCGAAGCTCGGACTTAACTACAAAGGTTCAGCAACTTAATCGCTCATCCGCTGACGAGCCGAGTTCAGCGATAAAGAACATCGCTTTTTGTAGTTGATAGACATCAACTGCAATTACAACTGTTAGTAATCAACAACCTCCCTGATAGGTTAATATTTCATGCCTTTTGGTTTGTCTTTTAAACAGCGTGGCGCGTGGGAGTGAGAGGTTTTGAATCGCATAGTACACGGTCATTGTTAAATATAGCAACATTGTGAGACCACGATTATGAGGCACATACAATGTCATTTCTGTTGTTAAGAAATAGACGGAAAGATTTGAATCAACGGGATCAACAGTGAAGTTGAAACGTTGATCCCGCTGCAGGACCATCCGTGCTTTGCAGGACAGCGTTCTCAACAATTGGCAACCATTTGCTGAAACAGATTTAGCAAAATATAATGAAGATCCCAAATCCCTTGAAAACTTGTAGGTGTCTCAAAGCTGTGATATGTGATCAACTCAAAGATGATAGGCGAGCACAAAGCTGCTATAGACGAAGAGATTCGATCCGTTATTGCGAACGTACAGCAGGAATTTACGAGGAACGTCCATTCGCGAATGCTGGAATGTTACCTCAAAGGAATGTTATTTTCAAAATGTGAGTTGTTGTTGATTTTTATGTAAATGGCATACTTGTGTTTTCTTATAATTAGAATTACCGTAAAAATATATATAATATTACTGCGCATTACGACATTTTCAAATTCTCCCACTTCCAAACTGTAGATTTAGATAACAAAACTGTAAATTTAGATAACGACTTTGCATTTGGAACATCTGCCATTGATAACCTGACATCGTAAATCAAAAATAAAATGTTCAGAGAAGTTGTTTACAGGTATCTATAAATGATCTACATACAAAAACAAGCAAATTGGCCATCATTTCAGATTTCTGGACAGTTCATTCTAATTAGGGCTAAGAATTAAAAAGATTATATATTGCAAGCGGGAATTATTACTCTTTGCATTGCCAAGATCTTGTTAACTACACTGGTGTGCAAAAATTAAGGACGAGACGGTTTTTTCAATATAACTTTGTACAAAAGCTTTCCAAATCAACACATTTAATACCGTAAGATCCCCAATACGTAAGGACATGAGTAATGTAAGCAACACTTACTAAAAGAGAAATCAGAGGGATAAAAAGAAGTTTTATTGAAAAAGTAGCATGGAGCGCAATGCGACTGAAGGCCGAAACATCCCTGTGATGGGTGTCCAGCAAGAAACATCCGGTCTTTAATAGGGGATATGATCTCACCTGACTGCTAGGCAGGTTTCACAGCGTCTGCCCATGCTGAGAATGAGGGTGTCAATGAGTTGTTGAGGCATTGCTGCCCATTCGTCTTGCAGCGCCAATCGAAGCTCCGGAATCGTTACTGGTGGTAAGGTACGAGCTGCCAAGCGTCTGCCTAGAAAATCCCATACATGCTCGATGGGATTGAGATCCGGAGATCGTGCCGGCCAATCCATACGTTCAATATCCTCACTCTCTAAGAGCTGCTCGGCAGCTACTGTGCGATGCCATGGTGCATTGTTGTCCATGAAAAGGAACTGCGGACCCATAGCGCCTCTAAAAAGACGCACATATGGAAGAAGAATCTCGTTACAATAACGGGTCCCGTTGACTGAACCTGCGTCGAAGATGTGAAGGTCTGTGCGACTACCAAGCATGATGCCTTCCAAACGAGAACACCGCCACCTCCATACCTGTCCCTTTCAATTATGTTCGAGGGATGATTGCGGCTTCTCCGCTCTCTCCAGATGAGTATGCGATGAGAATCGCTACTCAGACTGAATCTGCTCTCATCTGTAAAGAGTACTCGTGCCTATTCATTGTCTCTCCAATTCCGGTGTTCCCGGCACCACAGAGAACGCCTTCTCCGATGGGCAGGTGTTTGAGGTACACACCGTACAGGGCGTCGTGCAAACAGACCACCACCGTGCAGTCTTCTGGCCACGGTAAAACGCGATATCGGTTGTCTAGTCGCCTGTGTCGTGTGTCTAGATATTTCTCCCGCTGTCTGCCGCCTGTTTCTTCTGGCCTGTAAGGCAATATATCGGTCATCTGCGGGTGTGGTTCCTCGTGGACGACCACTACTAAACCCCCGGATAGCTGTTCCTGTAGTTTGAAATTGTCTCCAAAGTCGTGAAACGATGCTGTGAGCAATTCCGAACTCTGCAGCCACACTTGTCACACTGCGGCCTTCCTCCAACTTCCCAATGATTCGACCTCGGGTAAAAGCATCCAGATGTCGTCTAACAGATTGATTATTCACCATTTCTCACTGAGGCAGCAACTCAGTGTGATTTTAACTGCTATACGGCGTGCAATATCTTTGCCAGAAATACTGATCTTACACCGACAACATGCTTTATACTACTCAGACACTCCCCCATTACGTTTACCTGCATATCTGCGCCTGTGCAACCGTACATCACCTTACTTAATCTCCTGATTGGTCTTAATATATTTGCTGGGCAGCTAGGTAAGAACGACTTATTTCATTTCCCGAGGTTAAATTCAATACCCTCAGTAAATGAAGAGAACCTTAAGAATTATGAAGATAGCTTGAAAAAACTGCATTTTGAGTTCGAACGCAGATTTCAAGATTTCAGTGCCATTCAAGCAGAATTTGATATTTTTACCATGCCATTCAACGTAAATTGTGAAGCAGTGAGGTCATATTTGCAGCTTGAATTAATTGAGTTGCAATCTAACAATCATCTCAAGCAATTGTTTCTAAATATGCCAAAATTAGAGTTTTACAAATCATTATCGAAAGTAAGTTTCCCAAATTTAATATCTCATGCCCAGAAAATCAGTGCTATGTTTGCTTCATCTTATATATGTGAACAAGTGTTTTCAACTATGAACCTTAGAAAGAATTATTTCAGAAGTAGACTGACAGATGAGCATTTAGCCTCGTTCCTTAGAATCAGTACATCTCACTTCGAACCTCAATATAAGGAACTTTTAAAAATGAAATCGCAATTTCATTCATCTCATTAATATATTAAATTGTAATACTTGTATATTGTTTTTAAAATTTTAGAAAAATTCATCTTGGCCCGCCAAACTTTATTTTTTCGATTTTTGGCCCGCGATCGAAAAGGTTTGCCCATCCCTGGTTTAGATAATTGGTAAAACTCAATTTGCGTTTTGAATATCTTGAAAGTGCGACTTCAGATAATTTAAATTTATGTACATTATTGTTCTAACAAACGCTTTTAGCCCCTAAATCATACCTTTCCTAAAACATTTGCGAAACGTTCCTGCATATTTACATTCTGTGCTTGAAATTATGCTTATATACCAAATTTTGTAAAAATCCTACGAAAAATTTATCATTTATTTGAGTTTGAAATATTACACTAGTTTTCAGCTTGGTAGGGAAAATAATTTCACGCGAAGAACTTCTGATTTATTTTAGCCCTGGAATTATTATGTTTTCCTCTAGATCGTAGCTGAATAACTATGTGTTGAATTTTTCTAAATTTTAAAGCTTATCTTTTAATTTTGCATTCTGCATTTTAATTATAATGGTTTAGTTATTTTCAAAAATGTTAATTTTTTTAGTCAGCATAATATATAAGATATCAGAGAAATATACAGAGGGTTTCTTAAAAAATAAATTCCTTTAAGATACCATTTATTTGAGAATAAAATTTTATGTTTAGACTCATTCGCCGAGTCAAAGAAGAAAAATTTGGATTTAAGATTTGATAAATGCCAATTCACTTCCAACTTTCATTCGAAAAACACAGATGAGCGTATTGCAGAAATGATAATTTCGACTCGAGGAGTTCTCTGTATCAATTTTCCCAACTTTTAGGTATGATATTATTTGTTTTTTTGGCAACAGCGTGGCGAACTTTACTTGGTTCTCAACTGAATAAAATAATTCTAACCTCCTTAACCTCCTTGGTAACGCCAATCTCAAACCGTCATAAAATATTTTCTCTAAGTTGTGTACTATACATTGAAAGATGCTCGGACAAAAAAGAACTGAGTAACTCTGTTAGTTTTAAGTAGAATTATCACTTTTGATGAGTAATGCTATGAACGTAACTAAAGATGATAATTATGTGCAAGATGGATGATGGCGATATTAATTGTGAAAAGGAGGACAATCTACATTTATCTGAACTTCTCTTAAGCAAAAACTTTCGGATAGTTTTTAGAAAACTCTGTGATCTCCCATTTCAACCTTTCTAGCGGAGACAACAAAAATCGTGCCATTTCAAACTTTTTCTTACCTTCTGCAAGTGGTCGTGAAACCATTAAATAGTGTACCATTTCATCTTTCTGTTTCCAGTCTTCACTATAATTGGTGAAGATACCGTTGCTGTTACCAATCTCACTCTTCTGAAATGGGTCAGCACAAGCCCACGATATTTTCATAGCACGGAGTCAAATGCGCCTGGCGTTTGTCAAGGAATTTGAGCACCATGTATGTGAGAACCCGACTTTAGCTCAGTTCTGCCCCCCCAGCTTTGAGGTCCGAGAGTCTCCCATCCCTCTTCCCCTACAACTAACCTTTCGAGAGGACTTTCGGCTCACCACATATTTAGAGTGCCTCCATGCCGCACAGTCACTATACATTAAAAGGGAACTTATGGAGCTGCAATAAGGAGAGATAACAAAGGGAAGTGTGTGTTTATTTTCAAAGTCATATCTCCGCTGCTAATTACTTTAGCGCCTCCAAGCTAATTTTCCCATAAACAGCATATCGAGTGGAACCAAAGTTTCTAAAATTGAAGAAATTCGGACTGTTAGTTCGAAAACTCCAAGTCTAGCTTTTTATACAGTTTCGTTCGAACTTTTTACACAGCGAAGGACGCCACCAACTCAAAATTCAAATTTGACGAAATAGTAAGTTAATTGGTTTTAGTGATTTAAGCAAATTTTTCAATGACAAGCAATTATTTTTCAACGCTTCTAAATTTACGTTTACATCTGTGCGGGAAGAGTGTTCTAGTCTGAATTTTGCAAGCCGATCTATACATACAACTAATAAACTTCAGTTAAATTAGTGACTACATCTGTGTGTACAGCGTGATAGAGTGAATTTAGGCCATCCCGTTTTCCGCTACTAGATAATACCCAGTCAATTCGGGTAATTACATTAGTGTCTGTGTTTTCAGTGTTAACATTTGTATCTGCGTGTTTTATCTGTGGATTCTTATGAAGAGAAGAATAGATGTATATTATCATAAGGTAGGATTTTAAAATTGTTTATTGCATTGGAGCATTTTTGAGTTTTCATCTTGCATGCGACAGTTTACTATCTCTCTGCTAAAATCTACAGTGTCGCAAATTTTGCAATAACTCCGCAACGTACGTTCAGTGGTCTCGTCCGTCTTGTATTATTGTACCTTTATTATTCTACATTACATAGTCATTTTAATTCTCAAACATTGTGCTTATCGAATATTATAATTTTAATTATTGTATTCTTTGAATATTCCTAGTATATGTTGCACTTATCATAATTTAAACATTTTAATTCTCAAATTTTGTGCTTATCGGTCATCGTAATTTTAATTTCAGTGTTATTTGAATATGCCTAGTATACGCTGAAACCATCATAATTTAAACATTTCAATTCTCAAACATTGTGCCTATCGGATATTATAATTTTAATTTCTGTATTATTTGAATATTCCTAGCATATGTTGCCCATCATAATTTTAACATACTCGTGTAAATAACACGAGTTGAGTACGTGTTGAGTGTAAATTGTGTATCTCAGTTCTCCGTAGTTTTCTCTAATTTCATTGTACTTTGTATAATTGAATTAATTCTTTGTTTTGATATTTTTTTTGGTATTGGGTTATCTTATATGTAGCTGTTTAATAATTTATTAACGCTGTGCATTTCCCCTATGTTTTGTTCTGAGCTATTAGCTCATAATTATTATGCAATTTTTTTAATAGTATTTAGTGTGTTCAGTTAAGTTACTTCCAACTGTTTAATTCTTAGATTACCTGTATATGCTTATGTAAAGGGGCTGGCGGTCGAGGCTCTGTACCCTACTGAGAGGATCTCTCAGTGCGACGGTGCATATAATTCTACGCAATTACCATCCTAGTGCAGAGTTATACCTACTTGTATTATATTACTTGCTGAGTTAAACCTACTTGTATTGTTTATGCAAGATAATTTCTAGTCACTAGAATGAGCTCGCAAACTCCAAAATCCCAAGAAAACTCAGATGGTGCTATGATTAACGTGAACGCTTCCCCTCCAGCTGAGACGCGTACCACTACTATCAATTCACCAGATTCCAGAATCGAGACCATCAATCATCTTAGCGACCAGCTACATTCATTTTTAATGCAAACAAGAGACAGCCGCAAATTCAGCGTGAGCGAGAAAAAACTGCTTGGTTCATTAATTACCTCTATCCGCAATACTTTTGCAGAACAAGAAGTGTACTGTGCAAGTCTGCAAGGAAAAATTCAGCTGCTGCAACAGCAACTCAGCGCGAATGATAATCGTTCTTTAACAGTTCCGGCCACACCAGAAGACCTTCCAGAACAGACGGAAACAGAAGAAACCCCATTTACCGAAGTCAAAAAGAGAAAAAGAAAAGCACGAACTGCGCAACTTAACAAACAGTTATCAGGTCCACGTCCTCCTATTAAAAGCAAAAGAAACAGATAGAACTCCAGAACAAGTCAGAACACAACTGACTACTGAACTTAGCGCCAGGGAACTGGGCATTACTGTTGAAGAAGTGCGGCCCACACGCTCTAACGAACTTTTAATTAGGTGCAGCCACAGACAAAATATAGAAACACTCAGGAAAGCGATTGAGGAAAAGCCCTCACTCTCAGCAGCAGTCACGCTCAGAGAGCCCTCTTTCAGAAAGTCCACAATAATCGTCTTTGGTACCCCCACATCCGCAACGGCAGACGACATACGTGAAGCTTTTGCGAGCCTGGTGCCCTCAGCAAGTGAAGAACAAATACATCCAAGAAATCCTATTCGCACAACTATCGGCCTCACCTGGATCGTCGACCTACAGCAGAATCTGTACGAGGATATTAAGGACCTTAGAAGAATTCTTATAGGATTCAGCTCTTGTGCTTTCAGAAAATACTTTCAAGTTGCAAGGTGTTTTAATTGTCAGCGGCTGGGACACTTGAGTCATTCTTGTAAAGCAGCGTTGGCCTGTGTAAACTGTGGACAAGCTCATAGCCAGGATAACTGCAAAGCAAAGACTCCACACTGCGTCAATTGCGCAACTCACAATAAATCCAAAGGCACTAGCTTCGATACCACACACCCGTCTAGTGCAAGACAATGTCAAGCCTACAAGGCAGAACTGTTCAGAATGAAATCAACGGTGCAGTGGTAGATGAACAGCAGGCTATTGCATATCCAAGAACAGTACATGGTTTTGCAGTTCTTCAAAGCAACTTGCAACGCAGCCAAGCCGCAACTGTCCATGCAGCCCAGGTTATTCTAGAAAACAATGTAGATCTAGCCGCACTACAAGAGTTTCATTCCATTAACAACAGGATCACAGGATTCAGCAACTTCAAAACTTACCATTCAGTAGGCAATCAAGCAGCCATCGCCTACAATGGTCTACTCACGCCCCTGCTAATGCATAAAGGAGATTACACAGTTACTGTACAACTGGAAGGGCCTTATGGTCAGATTGCCATCACCAGCGTGTAATTTCCTCCTTCGCACGACATTGTCACTGCACTCCAGGAGCTGGAACAAGTCATGATGATTCCGACTAGGAATAAGATAATCGCTGGGGACTTTAACGCTGCAAGCCCTCTATGGGGTGCGCCAGAGGAAAACAGGCGTGCTTGCCCTGTTCTTGACTTCATCACTTCTCATAACCTTGCAGTCGTCAACCCCACCGACAGCCCTCCTACATACTGGACTACCAGGGCTCAGGGGTGGCCTGATATCACTTTAGCCACCACTGGTATTCTTAATAATATTCACAATTGGAAGGTTAGCGAAACTCCCTCGTTCAGTGACCATCGCTACATTGAGTTCAGAATAGATTCGGAGCACCAATTTATAACAAAGAACAGATGGAAAACGAAGTATATAAACCTGAACAAATTTAAAGATGCACTTTCAACCCATATTGAAAGTCTCGTGGCACAATGTAATAATTGCAACAGTAGTAAAGACATCGACGCCATGCATGAAGATCTTATGCAAACACTGCTCTCAGTGTGCGAAAAAGTCTTGAAAAGGAAACATTACGCAGCCCCGAAATGCACTCCTTGGTGGAGCACCACGCTGACTGCTGAAGGCAGCAAAGTCCGTGCCCTAAGGCGCAAAATGCAAGCATGCAAGGATCCCTTAGAAAGAGAGACACACTCGCTAATTTTTCGAAAGCACAGAGCTGCTTACAAAAGACAGATTGCAAAAGCGAAGTTTTCATCCGGGAAAGAGTACTGTACCAACACTGCGAATAAGTTCGGAACTGTCTTCCGTATTGCACATGACAAGATGTTTACACCCACTAATCTTACTGCCACAATAAGCCACGGAGCAGCAACTAGCACAGAAGTAGTTGCGCACATTCTGGACAATATCTTTAGACCTGATAACGCAGACACAGATAATCCCGCACAAAGAAATATCAGAGCCAGCGTTGAGCAATATTACAATACCAAGAAAACAGATTTTGAACCACTGCCTAACGCCAAAGAAATAAGCGACATTCTTAAAGCGTTAAACACCAATAAAGCACCAGGTCCTGAAGGGATAGATAATGGCATTCTGCAAGCCATTAACAGTATGCATCCGGAGTTACTGCATGCCTACATCACTGCGTGTTGGCGCAACAGATATTTCCCAGCCGGCACGAAACTTGGTGAGGTGGTGCTCTTCCTCAAAGCGAAAAAAGACCCTAATGTACCAACGTCTTACCGGCCTATTTGCCTTCTTCCTGCCTTGGGTAAAGTACTAGAAAGAGTCGTCCTTCAAAGACTTAAACACTATATCCTGTCTGGACAAAGCATAAATGACAAACAATACGGCTTCATTCCTGGCAGATCGGTGGATCACGCGCTGCAGCACCTACGAAAATTAATAGCAAATAACAGAATAAATAACCAACATAGTCTCATTATCTCTGTGGATATACAGGACGCTTTCGACTCGTTGTGGTGGCCCGATGTACTGAAGAGATTACAGGACATGGGTAGCCCTAAGATTCTCTTTGACCTTATTTACAGCTACCTAAGTGATCGCTGCTTACAAGCCACTACGGACGCAGGAGTGCACTCACGTTCCATCAATAGAGGCTGTCCTCAAGGATCCTGTCTGGGTCCACTGCTCTGGAATCTTGTAGCGGACACAGCGCTGACTCTCTTTAACACAGATCCTCACACGGAAATACTGGCTTATGCCGATGACTTTTTGCTGGTAACCAAAGGGCACAGCCGCAACGCATATGAGACTAGGGCACAACAAGCAATGGACAAGATGGCCAAATGGGCCAATGACCATAAGTTAAGTATTGCCAACTCAAAAACCCAAGGTATGCTTATCTGTCCAGGTAAGCGCCATCGAAGAACCCCGTGCATCAACCTTCATGGGAAAAATATTAAAATAGTCAGAAACTTGAGGTACCTTGGAGTTATAATTGACGACACATTGACTTGGATGCCAAATTTAAAGGAGGTCAAGGCACGACTTCACAGGATATTTCATTCCATGCTCAGAACAGCAGCACCAACATGGGGAGTTTCTTCGAGGATGCTTAAGACGTGGTACTCTGTAGTTGCTGAACGTATTGCACTATATGGAGCCTCCATGTGGGGCATAACGATCACTACTAAAATGGAGAATCTACTACGCTCAGCACAAAGACCATTCCTCCTGAGCATTACCCGAGGATATAAAACCTCGCCCACTAATGCTCTAAACGTGATTTCAGGACTACCGCCTCTGCATCTCTTAGCTCATCGCGAGAGTGCAATAGTGCGAGTGCTCCGACTCAAAGAGACAATAAGTTTATGGGATAGGACTTATGTTTATATTGACTATGAGCAAAGCATTCCCGAGCCACCTTGCCACCCGGCCGAATTCAATATCTCGATTAACTGCAGGTCACCAACGTGGTTCAACGCCGCTGCAATCTACACCGATAGTTCCAAAGGAGAATGTGGCACCGGTAGCGGATACTGTGTTCTACTTGGGAACCAGATCTTAAAGACCTGGGAAAGAAAGCTTAAGCACCACAACTCAGTTTTTCAGGCTGAACTGATTGCATTAAAAGCTGCACTAAAAGCTGCACTTGTCTACGCACTGGAAAATAACTATTCCAGTATATATTCAGACTCAGCCTCTAGCCTCCAGGCAATCCAAGGCAAATGTAGTAAAAATCCACTCGTCAGGGCCATACAAAAACTCTTACTAAGAACACCTAAATACTATATATAGGCCTGAACTCCAGTGGGTACCTGCCCACACTGGAATACTGGGTAATGAAATTGCAGATGCAATAGCCAAAAGAGCAGCAACTGACCCCCACGTTCGCACACTTGACGTGCCTCTCCCGGGTTCGTTCTTAAAAGCTGAGCTCGAGAGAGAATTACTTAAACATTGGCAACATCTGTGGGAGACAGAAACCACCGGCAGAAGAGTTTACAGATTTTTTCCAAAAGTCTGCCGGCTTCTAAAATCTGGCTCGTCTCACTTCACTCAGTATCTAACAGGACATGGTCCCTTCATGACTTACCTGCATCACTTCAGACGACGCGAAAACGAGCATTGCTCATGCGGGATGGTAGGAGATCCGGACCACTATCTGTTCGCTTGCAGAGAGACCGCTAAATATCATCTTAGGCAACCAGTAGCAAACCACATCCATGCATGGGCCGAAGCTACTTCAAAAAATCGCAATGCATTGAAACGCATATGCGATTGCATAAACATTGCACGCATAATCTCAGACAGGCTGGAGTAATTCTCAGCCACCATCCTCGTCACCAGCACAGCCCCTGTATGCTCTGTACCTGTAGCGAACTAATTTTATCTTAAGTTAGCTTATTCGGCTTTTCTTATTCCCTGTATATATTTATCTTCTTGAACTGTAAACCTTGAATTATGAACCTTGAACTATGTATTTTGCCTTATTTTATGTATTGTTTCCACTGTTTTGCCTTTTTTTATTTTATGCATTGTTTTACTTTCTAGTTTTTTACTTCTTATTACTTTTAGTATTTGTAACCACCTATCCATTACTCTGTAAATATGTAACTGGAATTGTTCTTCACGCCCGCAATGCACCCTTCTTCCATCATGCACTATCGTCTTCGTCCAGCATTTGTTTGCACTGCCCCCAGCAGTCGTCTTGAGCACAATATGTATTTATAAGTGTGTCTTTTGTTCAAGTTATTTCCGTCAGCGGGGCTACCTGGCCTATATGCTAACTACCCAGTGGACCGGCTGCCTCGCTGTCGGTGGAAAGAAAGAAAGTCACTATACATTACAAAAAATCCATGCCTCCTACGGGATTCAAACCTGAGCCCTTCGGTACGGTAGTCACTAACCATTATCACACTAGGGCTATCTACCTAAGGAAAGGGATGGATTCGTGGAGGACTTTCTAAGGGAAACTGGCTCGTGTACACGTTACACACGGGGAAAACCCCAAAAACTCCCATGCAGCCAGCCCGTTCGCGGGATTCGAAACTCGGACCGAACTACCAGTATTCAACGACTTTACCGCTCAACCACTGGTGGGCTTCAAAGAAAGAGACAACAAATGATAACATGTGTATTTAGGAACTATGCTAATAACAATTATCATTTCATTAAAACCCTTTCAGCGTTACGAACGGAAAATTCCATACAGAAAGCTGGCTTTGGTATATATTACATGTGAAAATATCTGCCAGTATTTAATTTATCCGAGTTTGGGTTGGTTGTACATTAGAAAGAAAGGAATCAAGGTACAAGGTGCAAAGTGGAAGAGTCTTTTTTTTAAAAATTATAATCAAGAAAATATAATTTATTTATGATATATTGAGGAACTTTGAAATTTCAGGGCTAAACTCGTAACTTTCAGAGGGTAATTTCAGTTCTAGTTGTATCATATTGTCATTTAATTAATTGCTATTAAAACTACCTTTGATTGTGAATAAGATATATTCCTATGATATTAGAAAGAATTGTATATGCCTGTTTTGCAGCAGACATAACAGATGAAAAACTACAATAGAAGACAAGCTTCGGAAATTAAAAAAACAGAATATTTCAAATAAAACGAATTAAAAACAATATAAATTTTGTAAATAAAAAAAAATGAAGATTAATGTTAAAATAATCCTATATATTTTTATATAAAACATTGGCTTTGAACAGTAAATATTCTGTATTATGTTGAAAAACATTAACATTAATATTAAAAAAAAATTTTGCAGATTTCTTTTATAATGAAGTTAAGCATGAACAACAACGTGATAAAATAACCTTCTAAAAATTCCG
This sequence comes from Stegodyphus dumicola, assembly GCF_044657685.1. NCBI lineage: Eukaryota > Metazoa > Arthropoda > Arachnida > Araneae > Eresidae > Stegodyphus > Stegodyphus dumicola. The sequence continues at coordinate 140,019,152 of NC_140777.1, forward strand.
TTACGATGAAATGGCGTTAAAATAATCTTACGGATTTTCAATATTATACACTTAATTAAATTTTTCGGAACTGCCAAGTTTTCACATCAATAGGATTTTTTTTTTCTTTAAGCAAATAACTATAAAAAAATTGTTAGAATATCATTTCTTAGAATTATGTTGTTTGTGAACCAAAGCTTTCATTGACTTGAGATTAAACCTATTATACCCTCTTAGCCACCGAAAGTTTATTAGCGAGAAAAATCTTCTCAATGTTTGTTTTATAAGCAGAAATTCAAAGATAAATTTTCACATATTTTAAGCGGCTCCGAAATAAATTATCCGTGAAACAAAGAAAACCAATGAAAGGGGGGTTTTCTAGAATGAACGCGGAAAACGTATTTCAGCCGAAAAAGGAGGATACATCTTTTATTCAAGTACCATATGGATTGGAAGGTGGGCCTAAAATTCCATTCTTCTATATATTTTTTCTATAGATTCTTCTGTATATGCCTCAGCGCTGTATCGCATATTTATAAAAAAATCAGCCTCTAAAATAACGAATTGATTTTATAAATCCTTGTGATTACTCTATCATATATAAAACATTTCTCACAGTTACAAAACGTCACGTATAATTTTCATGAATTATTTTAGCTTTTTAAATGAGATTTAATGCTAGAGTAAGTCTTAAAAGTTCTGCTTTTTGGTCTGCTTTTGAGGTGTAGAATTTTATGTGCGATTGTTCTTTAGAAAACGATATACAGTATTTCAAGGCAACGACGGCACTAAATTGTAATCAAAGAACAATTTCTTTCTTTTATTGTATTATTATAAACGCCTCGTGGCATTAATGTTGTATAGTGTCTGCACAGAGAGTTTAAATGATGCGCTTCATCGTGACGTCATTTCAAATATATTCTTAGATGTCATGCGACTTTCCATTGTATTTTTAGGTTTAATGTTAATTCTGGAAAGGTTGCAATGAGAATCTTTGTTAACTACCCCATCGAGAGTAACTAAAATGGGGTAATTTAAAAACAAACTTCATTTAAGAAGGGCTGAAGTGGGACATAATCAAAAATTCTGGATCGAATATCGATATTAGAAAATGCGATTAGTGTATATTAAAGAATATAAAAATAACATTTTTTGCCAGCTACTGAACCTATAATAACGTTCTTGTGATCAAATTATTTGTAAATCATTTTGAACTCGTTTATAAGGCGGTGTCCAAACTTCCGGAATAAAAAATTTGCTAAAGGCTGTTGTATTATAAATTGATATATAGAGTGGTTCTAATTTTGGGAAAAGTGTAAGTTTGTTATAAATTGTAAAATTTAAAATGCAGAAAAACTTAAAACACCAAGTACAATTACAATTAAATTTTTTTATTAAAATTAGTTTCTACGCAAAAACAAGCCATTCGGAAGAAATAATTTTCTGTGCACAAAACTGAAAATTAATTTTGTTCCCATTGTGCAAAAAGACACTGAATGGTGCACCAACTGAATTGTTTATTCTACTAAAAGTTTCAAATGTAAACAAATGGCGTCCTCGTAAACCTGATGTCACTTTTAAATTATTGATAATTCTACAACTATTGCATGCAGATTAACTAAAGGAATAAAAAAAACCTTAATGTAAGAATGGAATGTAAGAACATCATAATTCAAACACATTTAAAGGGAAAAAAAAGGCAATTTACCAGCCTATAAGAATAAAAAAAACAGAGCTCACCGAGCCAAAGGTCGTTGTGTATATAAAATATATACGTTTGGGTGCAGCTGATGGTAACGAAAAAGAGAGGTGCTCAACTAGATGTTGAAGCAGTTCCAGATACAAAATTCAACGTTCTGCGGATGATCTTTTTTAACTTATGCTAGATACAGACGTTTGTACGTCACGAAATAAAATCCCTTCTGAATGCTTTTTAAATCCATTTTACCATACGTTTTGAAAATATAGTGCTTTATTCTGTCGTATGTAGATTTGTCACAAAAAATCGTCTAAATGGATTCGAGAGCGGACAAAATGAGTATTTTTGTTGAAATATGATACCCGAAATTTTTGAGATTACAATAGTTTCTTTAATTCGTATAAGAAAATAAAAATATGCGGATGGTTGTAGATCCAGTGTTATTATATCCTCTAAGCTTACGCCAAACTTATCTTTCTCGTTTTAAATATGTTTCTTAGGGAAAAAAGATAAGATGATGGTGCTGAACATATGATGAAGGTGCTAACTTCTGATAATTACATCTATGCAATTAATTCGTAGATCTATTCACTGAGTCTCCCTTTTTCTCCATATTTTTTTTTAAATAAAATACAACAAAGAAATGCACAAACTCAGAGACGGATGCATCCACCATTTTAAAATTATATTTTATGTAACCATATTCGCCGACTTCAAAAAGAAGTTGCTGACACTATGTTAGCAGGACAAGGGTCAAGGACAAAGGTGTTAGCAAGTCAAAAACAGTAAAATTTATGCTTTTAACATAGTACATGCGCTGTAGGAGAATCCGCATTAGAATCATATGGCAAGGATTAATTTTAAAGTGACACCATTCAGAGATATTTATTACAAGCATTTTACTATCTTAAGGATGGAAAGGAGAAACAACGAGATTAAAAAGAGGCTTCTTAGATTATTACAAATTAAAATTATAATTTTTTCTCATATGAAATTTTATAGAAATCTATGAGAATTTATTATATATTTTTAAAATTATAATTTTGAAGTCTTCAAAACTTCAGAATAAGAAACTTCTAATTTTTTTTAAATGCCGGTATAAACTTTCTTGAAAAATTAGTAAACATTTTTGTAAATTAAAATTTTTTATAACTCATAAAATACTTAAATTTTGTTTGGATTAGGTCGAAAAAAAATTATCGCAAGATAATTTAACAAAAAAAAAATGGTTATCAGATATAAATCAAATTCATTTGACATTACGAAGTTCCATTTTGAGTGCAATTAGACCAAATTTCATTTCGCATTATGGAGTTTCATTTTTATTGCTACTTAAAAAAGAGGGAAAGAAGAAAACCTACTCTGCAAAAATGATTTCGGACAAATCTTACTAACTTGGCTTAATTTTAGGCTTAGCATCAAAATGTAGAACAGAAAAATTAACTTGACATTTCAGAAAAGGTGCAGTTTTGTATCAAAATTAAAACAATAAATCTGATATGTGTCCTGAATCGTGGTTTTGACACATGAAAAGGCAAGTCGAATTTTGTCGTTCAAACAGTTAAGACAAGAAATACAGAATATTTAAAAAAGAATCAGGATGTACATTTTACCCTTTTAATAGTCTCCAATTTATAAGTTCGCATAAACAAACGCTGGGATTGCTAAAACAAATTTTTTAAATTGAGGTTTAATTTTATTTAACAGTATTTAATTTTATAAACTGGCAACTCGTGTGATATGCTTGTAATATTCATGGTTGTATGCATAAAACAAGTCACTTTCCTTTTAAAAAAATCACGATGTAGCACAGAGGCCTTTCAATCTGGCCGATAGTAAAAGGCGCTTAAATTTTGTACAGTTTAGACACTACAAATTCACAGACTAATATTAGTATAATACAAAATTATTTTCCCCTAATATCTTATTTCCCGTCTGGTACAACGCTTTTAAAGTTCGGGATAGCATTTGTTTACATAAAAACTTTTGATTTATCTATACACCACATACTACATTTTAAATTCTTATAAGGTATAACAATAAAATACGATAAATGTGTTCGTAAACAAAAGATTCCTACTTAATTCAGGAAAAATCTTTCATAATCTTTCGAACTAATGTTCAAAAAATGTAGTAGTGCACACCTGACAACAACTGTACTGTAACAACGCCCTGTAAACTACGGGAAAAGTACTCTTTCAGTATTGCATGAAGAACTTTCGTGATACGGCTGGCATATCCTAAAATCGTACTCCTTTCAGTGTTCATGTTAGGTGCAAGAACAGTATGCTGGAGCAGCATCAAGTGAGTATGGTGGATGATCAAGGCTTGCACAAAGAGTCCGAATCTACCAAGACATTATCATGCAATAGGAGAAAACAGCTCCCCTAGGCATATTTTGGACGTACGCGACAAATGCTTTGCAATAAGTTTGCAAAAGTTTCCAAGTGTTAGCATTAAGTGTTGCTCTTTCTGTATAACTCTTCACTTTTCAAGCGTATTCTTCACTACGAGAAGTCATAGGCCGATCACTTCGAGCAGCATCTTCATCGAAATTACATCCACCTTAAAAATATCTAAACCATTTATAAATGCACTTTAAAGATAGCTTAATCTCTGTCAACAGCCATACCATGCTGAAAGTACCATAGCTTAATCTCTATAAATCTGTTTCAACATGTAATGACTTCCTTTCGCAGATTTACCAATCTTGTGTAGCCGTCGTATCAATATCGCAAGAGGACTCCCTACAACTAAACTCTCTACCTAGGAATACAGTCTTCTTTGCTGCGGAGTTGCAGTACGCTGTTCTATGATGTTCTTGATTTTGTAAAGAGTGCTTAGTTTAATTGGATGTTAGATAGCAAATTATGAAGTCATATGTTTGTCTACGTGATATACTCACATCACGAATGCGGACGCTTGAAAAGGAAATTTAACTTATTTGCTGTTCTATTATAGAGCCTCTGCGACACCTTCCTTCGCTTACTACTGCGCACGCGCCTCGTAGAACCATTGTTGACCGAACCTTATTGTCATATTTTGTATATAAAGCGGAAATTTCCGTATTCTTCTCATTGCTCGTCTATCAGATTGATTCAATGGCATGACCACGTCTAAGGTGTTTTATTTTGTCAAAAAATGAATTTGCATGTTAACTAACAGCAATAGCCTTCCTTGAAGTGTAATAAATCCTTCTTTCACATCCTTTTTGCTCTTTTTCCATTAGCTCCAGGAAAAAAGAATATGTCTACAGATTTTTGCTAAGATTTGATTTTACATGCTAACTGCAAAAAATATACTTCCTTCGAAACGTTAAAAAATAAATAATTTTAAAAAAAGATTCAAAAAATCGGGAAGGTTTCAGATTTTAAATTACGTCCAAAGGGTCGTTTTTTACAACATTTTGTGTGTTAACTTTATTTATTAAATATCATGTTCTTCGCACTTAAACCATAAAAGTTGTAAGGATCTTAAGTTTTACTAACGTTTATTTTTATTTTAAAACTTTACTATCTTCTCTTATTTTCTACTTCCGGCCAGAATAAACGCGTTAAATTGTTTATGCAAATTGTACTTGCTAACGCTTAAGTGTTTAAGTTGTGACTTTTTGCCAAGAGCAGATTTAGATGAGGAGAGAGTGAACCTTCTTACGACTCTACTTCACGCGAGCTTCAATCAGTTGCTATCTGCCTTTAAGGCTAGAGGTTTTAGTCCTCTTGAAAGCTAAAGACGTATAATAGTTTTCCGCAGTTTGCGAACTACATACGTAGTAATTTAAAAGGCCAGTCTTAGTGTTAGCCGTTCGTGTAAAGCACTCAAAGTTAACTCTTATTTTTAGTTAGTTAGTAGTTTTTATATTTTTACGTTCAGACTACAAGTGTATCCTGGTCTTTGTATTCTGAAGTGCGGGAGCGCCTGTAATATCGTAGAAAATAAAAGATAATTTAACCCTTCTTATCTTGTCATCCTTGTTTAGTTTGTAGTCAAACTCATTGTCTAATCAGGACACGTCATGTTTCACAAGCAGATTAAAAGAAATACAAATCCTGTTCAAGAGCATTATAGCAAAATAATTTTAAATTGAGCATATCTTTAGAATTTCCGATACACAGTTTCGTGCGCTGGAGATAAAAATGTTTTTTCTGTAGAACGTTGCCATTGCTCGCTTTGAAATCCTTGAGTTTGTTAATCAAAAGTTAAAGTTTTACAAAATATGAAATCGTTAATAAAACAAATTCCAAATTTCAAATTTAGGCTTTCAGATGCCCATATTCGCAGTAGGAATACGACATTCAAAACTGGATGGCTCTAGGTACCGTTGTTTTATCACAATGCCAGAAACATGCATACCTTTATACAGATTCTTCATTATTCATTTTCTTCAAATATAATACAGGGCGAAAGTACTTGGTGGCAACGATTTAAAAAGTGATACGCCGTTTATAGGGTTCCGACGCAAAATTGCAAAACGAAAACAATAGTCCCCTCAGGAACAAAGCCCTTTGGACTACAAATAAGAGGATTAGGTATGTAAATGCTTTTCGAAGTTTACCCATATTAAGTTTTTTTTTTTTTTTTTTTTTTTTTTTTTTTTTTAAAGTTTACGTATGTTTAAACTCTAGGTATTTTTAGTTTCATATCTATCCTGTCCTGACTTCAGCTTTAAAGACCTGGATTATGACCGTGAAGGAGGAAGGGATCTTGGGTACTTTTGAACGCAAGGTCCTTGAGAGGCGTTTTCGGAAGAATTCAGGAAAATGGTATCTGGCGTAGAAGACGCAACACCGAATTATGCCGAATGTTTAAAGAGCCAGATGTTCTTCATTATGTTAAAATAGGCTTCCTTAATTGGGCTGGGCATGTCATCCGTATGAACGACAATAACATATTAAAAGAAATATTTTCGGCTAGACCAGGCAACACAAGAAAATGAGGAAGACCTAGACTTCGATAGATGGATGTTGTAGAGGAGGATTGTTAAGTCCTCGAAACTAAGAAATGAAGGAGTTTAGCTGCTAGTAAAGGTGGTTGGAAACGTCGGGTTCAGAAGGCCTTGGCCCACCCGGAGTTGTCGCTCTATGGATGATGATGATGATGAAGATTAGAATACATATTTCGACGGATATTCTGAACACTTACACAGCTTTTATGTAAGAAAAGACTTCCCACACGAAAACAAGGAAAGCATATTTAGAAACAAACAAAAATCTCATATATAAAAAGTTATTAAAAGAAATATTAAAACCATATACTAAGTTTTATTGTTCAATTTTATTGGTAAGTATACTGTAATATATTTTGCAGTAATTGACAAAATAAGAGATGACTTCTTAGTAAAACATAAATTTTATTTTAGTTTACGGAGATAGATAATTTGAATACAGTCTTTTAGTTACAAGTTTTTCATGCATCTGCTAGCTGGTAAAACTTCAGAAATATAATTTTAAACAATTTCTTACATTGTTGAGCAACGGTTACACCATACAAATATAGCGTTGCCACTTCACTAATAAATATAGTTATTTGTTAAATAACAAGATATTAGAATACCATTGTTCCAAGACACAGCAGACCTCATATTTACCTCAATATAGGTAAAGATCACCGATGGCAGCAGAATAAACTTTTATTGAGTATAATTCATAATTCAAGCTATAAAGTAACAGTAAAAGCAAAACCTTTTAGGAAAACTAAAATCAAATTGCTATCGGAATATCAAATATATGCAACGGTATAAAAATCATGTAAAAACTGGCTTGATGTAAAGTAAAAACTTCCGCGCCCCCTATCGACTAAATTATTTTTTTTATTCACTTTAAAAAGATATTTTTGAACGACTCTTTCTTAAAATGAAAGAAATATTCCCTATCGCGTGTTATGCAAAGGGATAAATCTAGACAAGTTTTCCCCGAACAAATAAGGCGGAACATAAAAGCAACTCTGAAAAAAAATATCTGCTTTACCAGGCGCATAAAAAGAGTAAGTTTTTCCCCTTGATCCTGAAATGTATTCTGCGTAGATTTAAAACGTGTGTTCCGCCATAGAACGTATTCAAATTTATTTATGATTTAAAACTCAACTGTGCTTTTTTGAATACATCATTTTTGAAAAAGAATTTTGCAGAGATGTAGCGAGTTTAGAATGCGGCATTCTTCGGTTCTTTTGAACATCTGAACACAAATTTATGGACGATGATATTTAACCTGCTAAACAAATCGCTTAACGAAATTCTATCCTATTGTGATGCATAGCCTCTCATTTTTCCTATACAGCATGTAGTTGATATGTATATGTTGTATCCTAGTCGCTTTCGCTTATCGACTGCACTGCGGCTTAACAGTGTTATTTATTTATTCTGTATTTATTTATCTAGAAAGGAAAAGTTTCCTGTAGAAGGAAAATTTCTCTTCACTCAGTATAAAAATTCTAACTTAAATAACGTTAATTTTTTAATTTAGAAGTTCGTTATTTAATAAATATTTTTAAGTAAGTAATCAAACAGAAAGAAAAGAAATTGAAATTATTATTTGAAAACTTCATATTACATTCTAACATCCCTCCAAAATAATCTACCATTAAATTTTTTAATAATTTTAATTCCTTTCTAAATTAAAAAAAAAATGCCGGCTCTAGTGTAGAATTGGGTGCCCCTTCGATTAGCGACAATTTTTTAAAAATTTTGTCGGTGAAACCTCACTTCTGGTTACCATGATAGTTTTAACTTTGTTTTAGCTTCCTGATTTAATTTAAATGAAAATAGATTGATGTGTACATGGACAAATGTAAGGCAGTGCACAATGCACAATGCCTAGTTTGTGCAATCCTAGGATGTTCTTTTAAGTGAAAACAGATCGATGTGTACATGGAAACAAAGTTTGTGCAATTCTTTGACTTCTTATTTTGGTTTGGTTATTTTGGTTTTGGCCATCTTGAAATTGTGCCTTTCTGGCGCCGATCTTGGCGTCAAAAAAGAATCGCCAAAAAACAAGGGGCACCCAACTGTAAACTTTTACCAAAATGCCAAGCACCATTAAAATTTTAGACATGATTCTGTGCCAGTTATGTAGTATAGGCAAGTAGAAACTTCTTTTATTTATTCAAATCAAACTGAAAATATTAATAAAAATTGTTAGTTGCGTGTATTATAAATTAAATGTATTCTAATTTATATGAATTATACATATTGTTGCGTTTTTATCTTCCTTAACTTTTACAGTCGTCGAAGATCTACTATAAACAGGCTGGAACAATCAGTGACGCAGCCTTCACACTGTTAGGCAATAACGGTGGAGACAGCTTCACTGCAAAGCACCAGAGCACAGCTACCGACTCTGCTCGGTCGTTCTCGGAACTCCACGTACTCTCGAGACTCTCCACGCTACAACTCGTGATGCACTCGACGACACACAGAGTACAGCTCCCGACTCTTCGGTTCAGTCGTTCCCAGAGCTCTACACGCTCTCTCGACGATGCACTAACCGCGATACGCTACGAGACTCTTTCAGTGCACTCGACGACCCACTCGGCACTCGCTTCCCGGCTGTCAACGCGATAACCTCCGCAGGAATTGACTCGCTAGACGAGACACCAACTCGATACTAACTAACTCTCCGCGTACCAGCAGGGTTTATATAGCTTTTGGCTGGTGTTCGAGAACATTCTGGGCTAAACCGGTAAGAATTCGTTTCAGAAGGTTTTCCATCCGTCCATTGCATATCGCCAATTTAGTCGCCAAATGGGCGATATCTCGCCAAATGTGGCAAACCCTGCCTTCCCTTGCCATTTTCTGGCAACCCTAAACCTGCTTTGCGGGAAAGCTATCTTACCGCGCCTGTACATTTCGTAACAATATTATTTAAAAAGCAAATAAAGAATGAAATTGTTAAGAGGGGGATTTATTGCTTCTAAATCGCTCATTTCCTTGATCAATAACAGATAAATTATAAATTTGAAAGATAAATTAAAAGTCTTACGCTTCACAAAGTGGCAACGCTTCGCAAGGCGAGTGAGTGATAAATGCTTCTTCTATATCCCCCTTCCCTGGGGAGGTAGATGTATTTCGATAACTTCGAAACCAAAAGACCGTCGTTTGTTTTTAAACCAAAAGAACTACACGTGCACTTAATAACAGTTGAACAATTAAGACAGAATGCTTTTAGCCGCATGGCTGACTTCACCCTCCATTGCCCATTGCTATAAGGACCGCGTTCAGGAGACATGTCTCCGAACTTGTGAACGAAATTAGGATCACTTGCAGGGCTTAAACAGGCTGATAGGTACCATCGTCAAGTGGACCAGCTGATTTGTCGGTGGAATAAAGCAAAAATCAGCTTTTTATTTAGCTTTTGAGTATTTTAGTTTTAATATATAAACATAAAAAATTGATGTTTCGGTATTTTGTTAAAATTTTTATCTGGTTTAAACGAAAGTTTCCAGCTACCGCGAATATCGTCTGCGCAATAAGCTGGCGTGTTTAATCATATTTTGTCAGACGATTTTTGACACCTGAAAAAAAGATATTCACTTTAGAACACTTGTGAAATTTGTAAAAAAAATATCATTCAGTATAGTTCGACCGCCTCATCCGCGACTATGAGCGCAAACAAGCATGCGCCATTCGGACCGAATTATTCTCAAAATAGGGTAGAAGGATGGGGTCTTTCTTTCCCTCCAGCATAGCTCTTTCCGGAGAAGAGAAGACCTTTCACGTCGCAGCAAGTAATACCGCCCCTTTTGGACGAATGTATGTGCTTTGGCAGAATGCTAACCAGGGTTACGCTTCAGACGGTCCAACTATACAAGGTGTCTGAAATGGAACTATCACTTACTTCCAGTTCTGTTGCGAAAAGTCAGCTACAGAGTGTTACCAGATCATGTGTACAGCATTAGGTACTATTATTGTACCACGTAACACTTTTAGTACCGAAAGTTCAAAAACGAGGACTAATGATATTCAAGAAGCACAGCGCTCTGGCCGGCCTGTTGATGTCGATGAGGTCCGCCTGGTGGAAGAAGATCACTATGAAACGACTCGAGAGCTTGCTAAATAGTTATACGTTAGTGCTATGTCTATTAGTCACGCTATGTCAAGTTTATGCATCACATAAACTTGACATACAAGTTTAATCGCTGTGTGCCGCGTGAGCTGACTCAAGAATATAAGATTGGGCCTGCACTCATCTGCTCGAATATGAACGCAAGGGCAAAATTTTGGACCGGATCGTCTGTTGTGATGAAAAGTGGATTTACTTCAAAAACACAGGTCGAAAAAGGGGTTGGTCTGCGTCCGGTGAGGCCGTCATCAGCGTCGCAACGCACAATTTGACTAACAAAAAGCTCATGCTTTGTATCTGGTGGGAATGCCGTGGTATTATCCACAAAGGGTATCTGGGAAATGGTAAAACCCTCGACAATAAGCTGTACAGTGAGATTCTAGTCCGTGTGAACACTGCTGTCGAGGAAAAACATCGAATTAAGTTCCGGCTCAAAAAGGTTAAATCAAGAAAATGCAAGATCACATGAGTCTGCATTCACCGGCTGGACTCTGTACAGACTCGAATGAGATCTCATACCACATCCACCATACAGCCCCGACCGGACTTATACCTTTTTCACACCTGCAGCTACTACATCTTACTGGTGCTTCTTCTATTCTGCACAGGACGCTCGAAATGATGTTGATCTGCTTTTGGACTGGTGGCCACCCAGTTTCTTTGCCGAAGACTTCGAAAAACTACCAGAACGTTGGCAGAAAATCATAGATTTGGGTGTTTGATTACTACCAACAATAAAAATACCGCTTTCATGTTGTTTTTCTTTATTAAGAAAGTGTTTTGGCGGAAAACGTTCGTTACAAACAGATATATTTTTTGTTGTTTAAATCATAAAAGTTGTTAAAAATACTCTAAATAAACCATATGTATTTTTTGGGTTTTGAAATGAAGGATAATCTCATAGCAATGGTGAAAAGGATGCATGGGGCAAAACAGGTTGAGAACCACTGTTCTACAAAATGAATTAGAAATATGGCTACACATTTGAACACTGTGCGCTACTTTATATTGTCAAGGGGAATGGTGAATGGTACACTGAATTCGAAACTTCATTTTTTCGGTTAAAATAAGAGGCCTTTGTTAGGCAAGATGTCGAATGTCGATGAACTCTCAGATGTAGTTGCAACATAGTCGTCTGCATGAGAAATCATTCATACTATAATTAATGGTTGCTCAGAACGATTGTGAGGATGTGAAACTAGAGACGTATGATTTTAAGATATTTGATATATAATAATATACATATTTGAATTTAACAATTATTCTCTAATCGTATAAATTTAATATAAAATTAAAATTGAATTAAGAAATTTTAATTGCAAAAATAAATAATAAAAATAAAATTTAATATTGCTGCGAACTAATTTACAATATTATTTAAATTCTAAGAGCATATGTAAATTAAGTGCACGTATCTAAAACCGTGAAAAAATATATTATTCCAAAAAATTAAATTATATAAGTGAATAATTGTTGAGCAGGCAGGAGACAGACTTATCAAGGGGAAGTTGCCTCCAAACCTAACTCTTCAATTACTCAATTCGCGTTTCGTCATCCATATAAGCAAGGCTAAAAGTAAAATTCAAAACCAAAAGTAAAACCAAATGTTGTGAATTACTAAAAAAAAAAAAGAAATTTAAACTAGTGGAATTTTGAGAAATTAGCAAGAAAATGACTAAATTTAAAATTAGTTAAATGTCAATTAAGAATAGGAAACCAAATTTTTTTAGAAAGCCAAAGTAATTTAGAAATTCTTGCCGACTGGAAACTTCCCCAACACGAAGTATGCATGTAAACCTAAAATAAACTACACTCTATCAAAATATAAATAATAATAATAATAAGGCTAGAAAATAGCAAGTTTTAATTTAACTTACCTAGAACTACATATTTAAATTCCTGAGCTGGACTAGCATTTGCTAAACTAAGTGAAGTTGAGTAATTTTCTAATTAAAATTCAAATTAAATTAATTCAATTAAAATGTTTATTCAAACTTGAATTTTTATTTTTATTTTACAAAAATTTTTACATCTTTAGTAGTTTGCAACATCTATTTTCACAAACAGTAGCAGTTCACAATTTTTACATTTTTATACATTTTTAGCAACATTTTTGCACACAAAACAAACATTTTACATTATTAAAGTTTATAGCGTAGGTTTTTACAATAGCTCTCACAGGTAGCAGCTTTACACTCAACTTTACATTGGATTAGCGCCCTCTATCTAACTGTATAGATATACAGTTAGCAGTAACAAGCTACACAACTTCACCTAGTTTAGCAAATGCTAGTCCAACTCAGGAATTCAAATATGTAGTTATAGGTAAGTTAAATTAAAACTTGCTATTTACTAGTCTTTTTTTTTTTTATTATTATTTATATTTTGATAGATTGTATATAGTTTATTAGGTTATTCGCGTAGGGTTTCCAGTAGTTTCCAGTAGTTTCAAGGAAGCTTCCAGTAGGCAAATTTTTAAATTACTTTGGCTTTGTTAAAAATTTGGTTCTCTTCTCTTAATTGACATTTAATTAGTTTTAAGTTTAGTCATTTTCTTGCTAATTTCTCAAAATTACACTAGTTTAACAACTTCCCCTTGAAAAGTCTGTCTCCTACCTGCTCAACAATTATTCGCTTATGCAACTTAATTTTTTGGAATAATATATTTTTTCATGGTTTTAGATACGTACACTTAATTTACATATGCTCATAGAATTTAAATGATATTGTAAATTAGTTCGCAGCAATAATAAATTTTATTTTTACTTTTATTTTTTATTTTCGCAATTAAAATTTCTTAATTAATTTGTTAATTTTATATTAGCTTTATACGAATAGAGAATATTTGTTAAATTCAAATTTCATTCCCTGAACAATGGCGCAAGAGAATTATTTAAATTTAATTTAACTTCTTGTGAAATAATAATATATATAATAGTATAATTATTTCCATATAATAGTATAATTATATGTAAATAATTATAAATTAAATTTCAGTTCACCTACATTGAAACATTTAGTTCATTTCAAAGTTATTGAAACGTAAAATAAAAAAAAATAAAAAATTCTGATGTGAATACCACTGTGACGTCGTGGATGCTTCATTGGGAACGGAATCAACACTGGTATTGGTGATGCATCACTTTAATTACAGCACATACCACAGATACAACATTTAATTAATACATTTAGAAAACTTGAGTACATATCCGAGTTGGTGACATGATCAGAGACGTTAACGAAGATAGCACTCGTCATCACTCGACAAATTTAGTCTCCACACCTCAGCTCGCTGGCGGAGCTTCCCAAACTCTCTCTGACAGGCGTCTCACAGAAATCTCATCTCTTAGGCATGCGTATTAGTCAGTTAAGTCGTTGCCATTCACAGTTCTTTAAATAAGGTGTTAAAATGAATTATAGTACTCGTAGTGTGAGGAGTTTGCTAACGACGTTCTCTCTAGTCAAGAGCATCATAGGTCTTTCTAGTAGAGTTCAGGAGCGTTCTTTACAGACTAACTCCTTCCGCCTGCAGATTTTGTTTTCCTCGGACACAGAGGAAACAAAACTTTTTTTTTAAGTTCCTACGGGATAAAATACAAGTTCAGGCAGGCGTTTACTACAAACAAACACCTTCCGCCTCCAGTTTTTGTTTCTCCGGACACAGGAGAAGTAAACCTTCACAGTTCACAGTTTATGGTTTCAATAGATTGTTCAACATTTTATCAGTTAATTTTAAACCACACTGTTACAAAGGCTCTCCACTCTCATAACCAGGCCATCATAAAAAAATACATATACAATATATGAAAAACCAACACAGAAATTTTGTCTTTATGAATATATGAAGCTAACAATTTACTATATAGTATGAATTTTAAAAAAAATACAATATACATAATCAAATAACAAGACAACTTAAAAGAAATGATAACTAATCTGTTTAACTGGCATATACAGAGGTTCTACTTAAGCAGTCTACATTTAAGTTGTCACTTCCCTTTTTATGATGTATCGTAAAATTATAAGATTGCAAGGCTAAGGCCCAGCGTAATAATCGACCATTTCTACCTGCATTATTTTTTAGCCATACTAGGGGATTATGGTCCATTTGAATGGAAAATTTAGTCTGCCCATCTATATACCCTTTCAATTTTTTTATTCCATACAGAATTGCGGCACACTCTTTTTCAGTGGTGGAATACTTCTGCTCACTATCAGTAAATTTTTTACTGAGATACAATATGGGGTGTTCTTTTCCTTTATCATCCTTCTGGGCTAAAACAACACCATATCCTTGATCTGATGCATCTGTCTGTAGTATAAATGGTTTAGAAAAATCGGGTGCATGTAGCACAGGCCTACTAGACAGCTTTTCTTTTAACGATTTGAATGATTCATTACATTCATCATTCCAATCAATTTTACCCTTTTTGTTATTCCCTTTTAACAAATCTGTCAAAGGTGCGGCTATAGCAGATAACTTGAGTGTATTCTGTGTACGTACATGTAAAGTAACTTAAATTATGTGTATTATGTGCAATTCGGATAACAGCGCTCTGTTATTTTCGCTGGTCTTGTGATATTTTCGAAGCACAAGCACATTTCAGCACGCATTGTTAAATATTTTGGTACCTAGTGTCTTAGCATTTAGTGTATTACTTTATTTTTACCCCTTTATTTGATGTATGTATGTATTTAAGCATTTCATTTACTGTTGTTAGTTTCTCAGCATTTAACTTACTGTAGTAATAAGCTCTTACAATAGTTGTTTTGTCCTATAATTGCTGATTTCGGCTCTCACTAAAGTTCTCAATATCAGTAGTACCAGTACTTACCTGCAGCCATATTTGGCCACAGCACCTAATACATTCAGGTTCCTTTGAATAGGGAGTTTCGTTTTTGCTACAACTGTGTACTAAGCAGTGCATTTTTCCCATTTTTAATGGGGACTCTCGATGCCTCTTCTACTTCAGGGAAAGATATTACTACCTTGATTACTCCCGACAATCCATCGTCTAAGGCCTCAAGACTGGAGCAAATTAACGCAATTACGGAGGATATTAGGGAGCACCTTACAGTGTGCAGGGTCAGATCGAAGCTTAAGATTGCAGATCACGAGAAATTACAGGATTTTATTCGTGAGATTCTGAATTTAGCCTCACAGCAAGAGATCCTTATAGCTAACCAAGAGGGGCAAATTCTGGAACTAACAAGACATTTAAATTTGCAACAACAGTCCTCAGCATCTGTAGCAGGAACCGTGGTAGTAGCAGCAACTTCACCAGCACAGGAAGTAGAGGACATGCAGCAGCAGAAAGAAGTAGCAGCAAACGAAGGCTTTACCGTTGTGGTTAATAGACGCAGAAGACTAAAACAAGTTTCTCCAGCCACAAAGCTTCCTGACCACGTTCTCCTTATTAAGAGTAAAGACACGAGTCGCACTACTGAAAGTGTTCAGAAGCAGCTAGTGAGTAGCATTAAGCCTAATAAAGTGGGGATTAACGTCGTCCAAGTAAGGCCTACGCGCTCGCAGGAACTACTCATCAGATGTAGAGAGAAGACAGACCTGGACAAACTCAGGACCGCCATCAGTGAAAT
This sequence comes from Stegodyphus dumicola, assembly GCF_044657685.1. Classification (NCBI taxonomy): domain Eukaryota; kingdom Metazoa; phylum Arthropoda; class Arachnida; order Araneae; family Eresidae; genus Stegodyphus; species Stegodyphus dumicola. The sequence continues at coordinate 140,035,484 of NC_140777.1, forward strand.
TCCGGAATTAGATCACTCATTAAGTGTAAGAGTACCCAGACCACCGAGGCGTACCATAATAGTCTTTGGAGTGCCACAGGACAGTACAGCTACAGATATCACAGAGGCCTTCTCCAACTTGTTCCCAAGTAACACGAAAGAGTTTATATTCCCTATTCGTTCCTACCCAAAGGAGGATAACACCTGCCATTGGATAGTGGGTGTTGCAACGGAACAGGCTGAAGAGTTATTAGAAAAGAAAAGAATCTACATTGGACTTTGCGCCTGCATTTTCAAAGAATATCTCCAAGCGATACGGTGTTACAACTGTCAAAACTTTGGGCACTTTAGACGTTACTGCAAGTCGGATACAGCCTGCTCCAAGTGTGGTAAAGGTCACCTGTTAGAAAAGTGTGACTCAGTTACTATCAACTGTGTCAACTGCAGCCTCGCGAACGAGAAGACAGGTAGCACCTTTGACACACAACATCCAGCAAGTGCATCGAAATGTCCATGTTACAGACAAGTATTGGCGAGAATGAGCTCAGCCAGGGAGTCCACTCAATAACAGAGAAAGTTTACAACAGAGATGGGTCTAACATCAAAATTTTACAGTGCAATCTCCAAAGGGCAAGAGCAGCCACACTCAATTTCATGGAGGTGATGTCCTCCAGTACAGCAGACCTGGCACTCCTACAAGAAGCTTACTTGAGGGACGGCAAACTTCTTGGCCAACCTTCTACAAGTAAATCCTACGCCTCCAGTACGGGAATGGCAGCCATCTTGTATAACGGCCCTCTAAGTCCATTGCTTCTGGATACGACAGATTACACAGTAACAATCTTGATTGAATCCTCCAACATGAAAATAACAATCACTTGCGTTTACTTCCCCCCAAGCATGCAAATTGAATGCCTGCTACAGGAATTAAACCCAGCCGTACTGCGAACATTCCAGAATACCATAGTGGCTGGTGACTTTAACGCCACCAGCCCCTTATGGGGAGCACATACAGAAAATCGCAGAGCGCAGAAATTGTTAGAATATGCAATAGCTCACGGAATGACAGTAATAAATAAAGAATACTCTCAACCTACATTTGACAATGGAAGAGCAAAAGGCTGGCCAGATGTCACATTTGTCTCATCATCAATGTCAGCGTACATAAACAACTGGGATATAATGGACATACCCTCTCTGAGTGACCATCGTATAATTCAATATGAGATCAATAGTAGACTCACGTACCTAACAAAAAGACGTTTTAAGACCTGCTACGGAGGGCACATTACTTTAAAGTTTTACTTCAGGCCATGGGTGAGTGAAATCTTGGAACAACTGGATAACTGCGACTTCCTGGAAGAGCTGGATTCTACATATGACTTCATCATAACTAAATTAACTCAGACAGCAAGAGCTTCCTACAAACTTAAAGCTATTAAGCCGAAAACATTTACATCGTGGTGGAGCAACCACCTCAAGCAAAGAAGAAGCAAAATACGAGCCCTAAGAAGGCAGGTGCAAGCTGAGAATGATGAAGAACAGAAAATATTAAAGTTGGTACGCTACAGGAAGGAGCTAGCGCAATACAAAAAGCAAATCAAGGCAGCGAAACAAGAGTCATGGCGTAAGCACTGCAATAACGTGCAAGCAACCTATGGTACATTACAGAAAATAGCCACAAATAAGGTTCTTCAACTCCTACAACTTACCGCTAAAGTAAAACAAGATGCAAAAAGCAAAACAGAAGCTCTAAGCACTATCCTAGAAACATCTTTGTTAAAGACCAGATGGAATTTGATTTAGTAACTCACAGAGAAATAAGGCAGAAGTTTAATAGGAAAAGCTGGAAAAGCAGCAACAGAGATATTACTCTTCCTACAGACCACGAAGTTCATAATATCATCAAAGCCTTAGCAGACAAAAAAGCACCAGGTCCCGATGGTATAGATAATATCATTGTTAAAGAAATTCACAAAGAATTCCCAGGTTTGTTTCCAAAACTATGCAGAGCCTGCTGGCGACTCGGTCACTTCCCTAGAAGCATGAAACTAGCCGAAATTGCACTCTTCCACAAGCAGGGCAAAGATCCGTCAGACCCGGCATCTTATAGGCCCATAAGCTTACTGCCTTCAATCAGTAAGATTTTAGAAAAAGTAATTTTGCAACGCCTTAATTTCTACATGTGCAGGAACAAGTCTATAAACGAAAAACAATATGGCTTCTGCGCAGGAAACTCCACAGATAATGTCTTAAAACAACTACTAGGAAACATAGAGCAGAACAAAGACAACAATATGGACACACTGGTTATTTCGTTGGACATCAAAGGGGCATTCGACTCGTTGTGGTGGCCAGACGTAGTCGAATGCCTAGACATCATCAAATGCCCAAAGGAAATCCTGAATCTTATACGCAGCTACTTGAAGGATCGTTGGATACAGGTTACAACGGACAAAGATGTACTCAAAGTCAAGTTGGAAAGAGGCTGTCCCCAGGGTTCCTGCTTGGGACCTACACTTTGGAATCTTGTAGCGAACACAGTCTTTGCGCTCTATGACCAACAGGAGTGGGTATCCAGGCGTACGCAGACGACTTTTTATTGGTCATTTCTGGTAGCACGGACATGAGGTTAAAGGCACAAAACGCAATCAATACTTTTGCAAGCTGGGCAAATCAGCACAAATTAAATATCTCAGCAGATAAAACTAAACAACTGTTTATATGTAAGCATGGAGCGCGAAATAGGATTCCCAACATTAAGCTAAATGGAGTCTCTATTAAAAAAAGGTCACTGACCTTAAATATCTAGGTATTATATTTAACAATAGGCTTTCCTGGGTACCGCATATTAAAGAGCTTAAGCAGAAAATAAATCAAATTAGTAATTCCATGGTTAGAACATCAGGACCTCATTGGGGCACTCCAATCACTATGCTCAAAAGCTGGTACAGAACAATCTCAGAAAAGATCATATTATATGGGGCTGCCATATGGGGAAGGAAGCTTACTGCCCATATGAGAAGACAGCTTCTCACCATACAAAGAATGCAACTTTTGATCATATGCAAAGGTTATAGAACATCCCCAACTGCGGCACTGCAAGTGCTGGCGGGTATCCCTCCACTGGACCTTCTAGTGGAGAGAGAATCACTATTAGTAAGGATATTGCGCCTAGAAAATAACATCTCTCTGTGGCAAAAGACATTCTACCATACAGACTATGAGAAGCGCAAGCCGATCATGCTTGGACACCCTGCAGATACTGATTTATCGCACACAATATACATGCAATACACGCCGCCAAATGAGAAGGCATTTGCTATTTATACAGATGGCTCAAAGACGGAAAAAGGCACAGGCTGCGCCTACTGTGTACTCCAAGAAGGAGAAGTGGTTAAAACTTGGGAAAGACGACTGGCAGACAAAAATACCGTCTTTCAGGCAGAGCTTCTTGCATTAAAAGCAGCCATCAATTTGGCAAAATATCAATTAGGATTAAAGGTCAGCATATATAGCGGACTCTGCCTCAAGTTTGGAGTCCATCCGAGGGCACAAGACAAGGAGTCCTTTGGTGCAAGATATTCAGAAAATTCTTCTAAGTATCCCACCAGATGACAGACCTATCCTGATCTGGGTTCCAGCTCATGTGGGTATTACTGGCAACGAAGCGGCGGACCTGCTTGCGAAATCTGCTGCCAATGACTCCAGAAGATTGGAAAACGCAGTAAGTGTTCCGCAGTCCTATTTAAAAAAAAACCACGCTCAATAGCCTTTTTCAAGAATGGCAGAAAAGATGGGAAAGAGAAAGCACAGGGAGGAGAACCTACAAGTTCTTTCCAAAAGTCACGTGCTCAGTTCATACAGCGGAGCACAAACTCAATTCTACACTGGCCATGGTCCCTTTCCACATTACCTTAAGAGATTCGGCATACGAGCATCAGATTTGTGTGAATGTGGCGCGGTAGGTGATGCATATCACTTCCTCTTCAACTGCCCACAAACCGATAAACTGCATTTAAAAATGCCAAGCAGTGAATACTGGCCGCAATGGGCAGAGAATAACCGCGGCAACAAGCAGACGAAAACTAAAATAGAGGAGGTAATCAGGCTTTGCTCAGCAAGATACTAAGAAATTCTCCCCCTCTCTTGAGAATTGTATCTTCGCAGCATAATTTTAATAGCAATTCAAAATACTACAACTGAATATCAACACTAGGAAAATAGCTCACCCCGTAGAATAATAACAGGACTGTAAGAGGAAAACTATTGTAATGTAAGCATATTACTATCCAGTTTATATGTACTTGATAAAAATAATATTGTAAAGCAGTTTAAATGATATTGAAAATCCAGTCAATGTGTAAATGAATTACAAGTTTAATTTTGATTATCTCAGTAAAAGTATTGTAAATATGAATTCATATGTCTAAATGTACACATAGCTGTCATGATTTTATGTATCTATCATATGTAACTTGTACAAGACAATGATTGTAATCAACATATCTATGCTTATACACAGGCCTTGTATGCCCATGTAATATTTATATGTATATTTTTACACGGAGGAAATTTTCCCTTCTGCCAGGATGACTACTAACACTGTAAGACTTTTACAACAAAGTCAGGTCAGTGGTTATCTCAGGCGGCGCTCGGTATATATTGTCTGTAGTATCTAGCTAACCCTAAGAAAGCTCTAATCTCAGTTTTAGTTGTGGGAACAGGAAAATTTTGAACCGCTTCGATTTTTAGTTCTGCTGGAGAACGTTTTCCTCGACCTACTATGTGACCGAGATATTGCACTTCTTCTTGTGCAAACTTCCACTTAGAGAGTTTAATAGTTAAATTGGCTTTTCTTATTCTTTCTAAAATTTCATGTAAATGTTGTAAATGTTCCTCCCACGTTTCAGAAAAAATAGCAATATCATCTAAATAAGGGGTCGCATATCTCTCACATCCGCACACTATTTCGCTCATCATTTTACTAAAATAATAAGGAGCATTTTTAAGCCCAAATGGCATTCGCAAAGGCCTATATACGCCAAAATTTGTAGCAAATGCAGCAATTTTCTGCGCCCTAGGGGTCAGCGGAATTTGCCAATAACCTTTAGTTAAGTCTATCAAGGTGATAAATTTGGCTGCTGCAACAGTTTCAACACGTTGCTCTATATTGGGGATCGGATAGAACTCAGTACGCGTTATTTCGTTTAACTTTCTGTAATCAATACACGGCCTAGGATCCCTACCTGGTGCTTCAACAAGGATCATGGGTGAAGTATACTCAGAGGCTCCTGGTTCAATAATCTTGTATTTTAACATTTTTTCAATCTCGACTGTAAGAATTTCGTTCTGTCGATTTGTCATTCTATAAGGCTTATGCTGTACGCGTTTGTCACTGATTAGTTCGATATCATGTTCGACTAAATTTGTTTTCCCTGGAATATTCGAAAATATAGCAGAAAACTTTACCAACAACTTTCCCAACTGCAGGATTTGTTCATCACTAAGTCTTTCTTTAAGATGATCTTTTGCTATTATTTCATTAAAATCAAAGACATTGGAGTCGGTTAACATATAAGGAAAATCCTCCTCTAATTCCGAGGGTTCAACTATCTCCTCGTTGTCAAGGAGCACCATATTCAAAAGTCCAGGTCTTTTACGATAAGGTTTTAACATATTGATGTGATACACTTTATTCCCTTCCTGATTCCCTTCAAAACTAACCACATAGTTTGTTTCTGATAATCTTTTCTCCATTTTCCCCGGCCCTTTCCATTGAGGAGCGAGTTTATGGGGTTGGTTCAATGCTAATACTAATACAGAATCTCCTGGCTGGAATTCCCTTTTCACGGCATTTTTGTCATACCATTTCTTCCTTTTGTCTCTCACCTCTTCCATTTTCTCTGTAGCTAATTCTCTACTTTTCTTTAACCTATTGATTAATTCAAAAACATATTCTATTACGGTATCTTCTTTTTCCTGAGGATCTAACCATTTCTCATACAATAATGCGACAGGTGTTCTGAGGTTGGCCCCGTACACTAATTCAGCTGGACTAAATCCTGTACTATCATGCGTTACTGTCCGCAGAGCAAAGAGAGCGGCAGGTAATTGTACTTCCCAATTTGGGGCAGCTTCAATACATAATACCTTTAAGACCCTTTTTATTGACCTATGGAACTGTTCTACAGGATTGCTCTGGGGGTGGTAAACCGAACCTCTGGAAATTTTTATACCAGACAGCTTCAAAAATTCAACGGTTAAGCGACTCATGAAAGATTTTCCTTGATCAGTTTGAACCTCCCTTGGAAAACCCATCCGACTAAATACCTGCAAGAGTGCACTTACAACAGATTTCGACGTTATATCTGGTACCGGGACGGCGTCAGGATATTTAGATGCTAAGCACATAACTGTAATAAGATATTTATTACCTTCAGCAGATGTAGACATAGGCCCGCAAGAATCTACATTGACCTTACTAAAGACTTCCGATATCACAGGTACTATTACCAACGGTGCTTTCTTTTTGTCACTTGCTTTTCCTACACGTTGACAGGAGTCACATGTTTTAACGAATTCCTCAATGTCTTTATAACAATTTGGCCAGAAAAAAATGTCTTAGTAACCGGTCTTTTATTTTCAGAACTCCTAAGTGACCTGAAGTTCCTTCATGACAAATTGCTTTAATTTGCTCTCTGAGGTTTTCTGGAACAACAATTAAATGTTCTTCTCCTCCTTACTTATTTACCTTCTTTTTTACTAAAACCCCATTTTTAATCCCATAACTTGTTTTACTTCCGCTTTTTACTAGCTCTAATAAAGGGGCAAGTTCTTTACATTTTTGTTGTTCATCAATAAAAGTACTTGAGTCTATTTGAATCGCAGGACTTGTGGGGACACATAGGTCGACAGGAGGTAATATCTCTCTGTTTTCAGACCTCTCATGAGCATCGTCCTCCTCTTCCAATTCTAACTCATTCTGCTCAGAATTTTGATTCGTCTCACTTAAATTTTCCGCTTCCTTTAATTGTCGTGCTTGAGATCGAGTAACGACCGCATTAACATTACCGACATATGACGAATAATTTTTCTCAGTTCCTCTGAGAAGAGCCGCTGTTTGGTTGCCTAATATATATCGTCCTTGGTCTAAGTGGTCTGCTATAACAGCTGCTTTGGCGGTTACTGTACCCAAATCGCATTCAATATTTACTTCAGCAACAGGTAAACAAGTCATATGATCATCCAATAAATGTCGAACCCACACATGTTCCCCCTTCATTCTATCTCTGTCTACACATTTCTGACAAATAATATCTACCGTTGCTCCCCTATCTCTTAGAATAGGTACTTCAAAACCATTTACTCTTCCATTTAATGTATAGGGATCTAACAGATTCTTCTCTGATCTCCCGCTTATCCGATACAAATCTGCCTTTTGAGTTTTTAAATTGGGGCACTGAGGACCTAAATGGTCAAAAGATCCACATTCATAACACTGGAGTCTTTTTCTCCAATCAAAATTTGAGTCCGACTTTTTCCCAACATTGCGTGCATCATCATCTTTTTTAAATTGTGTGCCTTGAGGGTTTTTTCTATTTTTGAAAACGTTACCAGTGGACTGAAAAACACCCATTTGTCTACCTGATATTTTCGTTTTCATTTCACCCAATTTCGTTTTCCCAACCATCGTCTTTTTCGCATCTTCAAATTCCTCTATTTTACCCACCAACTGTTTTGGTGAAGTGATTGTGGCCCATTCATCTATAAAATGTTCCTTAAACTCATTAGTCGTGCGCCTTTTAATCTTATCTACCAACATTAAGTCCCTGAGTTGCTCAAATGTTTCGATTTTTAATCCCTTAAGCCACCCATCTAAAAATGTCTTAATTTCGCGATAAAAATCGTACCACGTAGAATCCGGATTTTTCTGAGTCTTAACAAGAAGTTGCCGAAACTTCTCCGGACTTAATTTAAATCTTTTAAGTAGTAATTCTTTAATATGTTGGTAATCTCTAGCCTGTTCTTCAGGTTCCCTAGCAATTATATTATTTACCTCAACCGGAAGGACACCAATGAGATATGACACCCATTGATCCGTGGGCAATTTTAAAACTTTAGCTTGCCATTCAAAAAGTTCTAAGAATAAACTTATATCATCAGTTTTTAAATTAAACTTGGGCATAAGTTTCTGAAAATTCTGATTAAATACGGTTTCACCTCCAGGTTTAGCAGATTCAGTGTTCTGAAGAATTATCTAATCGTTGCCACATGTTCTATTCATCAGTTTTTAAATTAAACTTGGGCATAAGTTTCTGAAAATTCTGATTAAATACGGTTTCACCTCCAGGTTTAGCAGATTCAGTGTTCTGAAGAATTATCTAATCGTTGCCACATGTTCTATTCAAATACTATAATAAGTCTAAAACGATGTATAAAAGAAATTAAGCAAACAAAAAAAAAAAAAAAAGGAAAGAGTTTTTCACACACGATTCAGTATTTCTCATTCAATTAATTCAGTTCTCACATCGCGACAAGGCAAAAATACATAAAAACTCAAAATATCTGTATTAAAAATTACGAAGTAAATCTTAACACTTATTTCCTCGAATAAATTCCAGAATGGATTAAGCATGATTTTATTTGCAATAGTAAAAGAAGGCGTTATCTTTGTTGTTGCGAAGCTTAGTTTCTCTAGATTGGCAACAAATCCAATATTCTGCTAAATTTCAAATGTAAAAAAATATGGCCGTCATGGGAAAAGTAATTAGGCTTAGCCGCACTTGAACAACTTTTAAATTGTTGATAATTCTACAAATATTGCATGTAGATTTACTAAAGGCATAAAAACCTTACCGGAAGATAAGAACAATTTAATTCAATTATTTTTAAAGCAAAAAATCCACAATTAACAAACATATAAAAATAAAGATACTGAGATCACTGAGCCGAGTAGCATGGTGGATATATATATGCATATATTTATATACTTTTGGTGAGGCAGATTTACCAGATATATCATTTTGTAATAAGCAGTAAGTGAATAATGTTTCAATGAATTGTATGTTTCACTTTCATTAAAAAGGGAGATCATGTATTCCTGTACTGAGAAATATTTAATTTGTTCATTAAAAATTCTTATTCTCGTGAAAAATAAAAAATAGAGTTGGGAATTTTATTACATACATATTATAATTTATAAATAATATTTTAATAAACTGAATGTGAAATAATAAGAAAATTAAAATGTATAGTGAAGTAATCTCCAGTACCGATGTTTACTTATGTTTTATAGAATTACTGATTACTTTCAGATGGGATCGTCTTGGGAAGGGGGTCGCCAGGAGAGGATTTCACTGTGTTACAAATATGGATTCTAATAATAACATTTATTTCTAATGCGACTACAGAACTCAGCGTTTTTACTAGTTGAATAGTTTATAAATGTAAGAATGATTAATTCATTTTGAGTTCATTTTCAGTTTGAGTTTCATTAATTCATTTCATTCCATATTAGAGTTTGCATTTCAAACTCTAATTGTACATTTTACTTATATGACTTTTTTATACAGTTTAATTTGATCCTACTTTATTATGTTGGTGTTGGTGTATTTAATTATGGCAAAGCACACTAGGGCTATCTGCCTAAGGGGAGGGATGCCTTCGTGGAGGACTTTCTAAGGGAAATTGGCTCGTATACACTTTACACATGGGGAAAACCACGAAAACACCCATGCAGCCAGCCCGTTCGCGGGATTCGAACCTCGGACCGAACTACCAGTGTTCAGCGACTTTACCGATCGGCCGCTCCTACTTTATTATGATACTCACGCTTTCGGAAGTATTTTAATATCTTTGGAGGTATTTTAATATCTTTAATACTGTTAATACCTTTGGCCATACGCAAGTTAAATTCTGAACATCAAGCAATCATTCTAAGGCTATTTCTGTTTGAACTCTAAATTAGCGTTTAAATATTGACAACAGTTATGTTTACCTACCTTTCCTATCATAAAACTTTTGCTGCAACATAATGATTGTAAAAATTCTTTTACTGTATTTACTAAACATTCTTATTCATTGCATAAAAATCAGGTAGTATTGAAACTGCTGTTTTAATTCTAGTAAAAGTTATTCAAGAATTTATAAAAAAATAAGCTTTTAGTGAATAATTATAAACCTTCGAAAATAAAAAACTTCAAAAGCCACAAATATTTTTTACCATAAAAGCTGCCTTAGAAAGAAGAAAGAACACAGAACTGTAAACATTCTTATTCACCGTAGGTACTATTGAAACTGCTGTTTTTAATTCTAGTTAAAATTATTCAAGAATTTATAAAGAAATAAGTTTTTAGTGAATAGTTATAAACCTTCGAAAATAAAAAACTTCAAAAGCCATAAATATTTGTTTACCGTAAAAGCTGCCTTAGAAAGAAGAAAGAACACAAAAAATTTTTTTTTGCTTATTTTTAAATAGTTTAACTTAGCTTGAAAAATGAAAGACACCATTACTTATTTATAGCTGCCAGGCGAGCGCGAAGATAAAGCTGACTGCTACTTTAACCAGTTACGTATGTCCTACTCCAATATTAGGGACGCAGATGTCGAAATTAAACAATGACAAACGACATTCATTCATATTCATTCTTCTCATATGCGTCTTGAAAAGAAGCGAAACGTTTATTTTACTTATTTATTTATTAATGTACTCGTAGTTTTTTGAAGAGTTGTAAAATATAACATTGGTGAGTAGTGTTTGCAGTTGGTCAATTTGTATCTCTTGTAAACTATGTCATTTATTCACTTGCAAATATCCTACCATTCTGCAGCTGGGATTAAATGCAACGCATAGTTTTATGTTTGTTAGATTTCAGACAGGAGAATTTCTTTAGGGTTGCCACAAATATCTACTTTAATATTTCAGTTTTTATTTTAAATCTTTGATTCAGTTATACAGAGGCTGTTCGCACATTTTTAGACAATTTTGCTTCGCTGTAAAAAACAAAACATCTTCTGCTTGGAATTTTTTTTTAATTCCAACTATATTTTTGAAGGTATAAATTATCATCTGCTGTTTGACGGTTTTGTTTTCGTGAAAAATATTGCTTTTAAAGAAGAAATTTGTAGTTAGAAAGTCTGTGAAAAGTCTGTGTTTGAGTGTTTTAAAGATTTCTACAGAATTTACTGAAATATTTTCTACTTTAATTTCACTTCAAACTGTTCGACGAGTATTCAGATCAGCAGGAACGCATGCGCGCTCTGTTCCAAAGAAACGTTTTTGAAAGTGCAAAAAATAGAAAGCATTTCTTCTCAAAATCAACGGTAAATAAGACCGAAGTGTATTAGAGTCATGTCTTATTTGCAGATGAAAGCAAATTTAACATATTTGATTCCGGAGCGCGTGTAATTTTATGGAGAAAATAAAACAAGGAACTTAATCCCAAGACCTTAGTTGGTATAGTAAAGTATGGCGGTGGAGGTGTTTTTGTGTGAAGGGGGGGTGGATGTCAGCATCAGGATTAAATAATTTAGTATTTATTGATGTCACAATGAATCATATTCTTTATTTAAATATTTTAAAAGATAATTTAAAATTTTCTGCCCAAAATTCGGATACTGGAAACAACTTTATTTTTTTATCAGGATAAGGATTCTAAGCACACGGCCCTTAACGTTCGACTTTTGGGTATCTATAATTGTCCACAAGTTCTGAAAACACCACCGCAGTCACCAGATTTAAACCCAACAGAACACATCTTGAGAAAATTAGCGTTTAGAATACAAAGACACAACATCGAAACAAAAACCGAACTGAAAACAGTAATGATGGAAGAATGGGAAGAATATTGATGCAGATATTGAAAAAAAAAAAAAAAAAACTGGTGAACTCTATGCCCAGACGTTTGAAAGCTGTCATAAATACTACAGTATATGCTAGAAAATACTAACTGACAGAAATACTACAATATTTACTGATATGTGCAGATTTAGACTAGAAAAGAAACACGCTAATGTGACAATCAAAATCGTAAAAACAACCTTGTATTTAGCGTAAGTATATTGAAACACTCAATCGATTTCGAGGGCAGCTAAAGGTCCCTCCTCATCAGGAGAACGAAATACCAAGAAAGAAGAAAAATAAAGGGGGAAGGAGTCTCAGAAACACGTGGTCCTTATCAGCACTGCACGTGGTTATAACCGGATTTTTAATCAGAGTTACACTGGCCGCCTACTTTTACTGAGCCAGGCTATCTGATCAAACAAAAGGACAAGAAAATTAGCGAAGTTAAAAATAGGGAGCGAGGGGCAACTGCACCTTCACGCTCAAAATCTGACTGCATTTCGAAGTTCAGATTTCGTTCTCCTGATGAGGAGGGACCTTTAGCTGCCCTCGAAATCGATTGAGTGTTTCAATATACTTACGCTAAATACAAGGTTGTTTTTACGATTTTGAATGTGCATATTTCTTTAAAGCGAACGAAGACCTATGAGGTAATTTTTTATTATTGATTTTCCAAAAAAAAAGTTTAATAAGTTCATAAAGTAATTAATGTAGTTTGCTAAGAGAAATTTACAGATATTATACAAAAAATTTCATTCTAAAATTTTTAGTAATGAATAAATTAATATTTCACTGAAACTCGCTAAGTTTACGAATACTTTTGTGAGCCATTGTACAGGAATTTATATATAGGCGCGTTTTAAAATTTGGCTTATTTGTTATAAGCGATAATAACGCCAAATGTGGTTTACGCACTTTGTTAAAATTATTTGAAAATATGAATGATGACCGTTTTTCGCTCATGTACAATGAAAAAAGGGAAAGAGGAAAATAGGTTGCTATAAATTAAGAAGTTCACCAAGTGAATTATTCTTGGCGCAAACTGAAAAAAATACGCCAAGATAAAGTTTTAAATTTCTCCATAAATCTCTCACCAAACATTGCAAAATTTAATACCTGGGTATAATATGACTCTTAGAATCGAAATATGGAAAAAAACCGGTTTGTTATTTCAGAAAATGTCCGATTTTGTGTCAAAATATCTATAGAATAATGCTATATATATCCTAAGTCGTGCTTTCGAGACATTTCCCAAGTTAAATTTCGACAATCGGTCTAATAGAACTGGAGATATTGAACTTTCCCATTTTTTTTGGTTCAAGGTGTACAGTTAGGTATTGGTTTCTATGGTATAGTCACGAGATTTTTTTTTTTTTTTTTTTTTTTTTTTTTTTTTTTTTTTTTGCTTAAATAATATATTACTGTATATAGATTTAGTTGTTGTTGTCAGCCCAAAAGAGCTATTTGTCTCGAAGCATTTTTTTTCCCTTTAATCCGTTGTTTCACTATTCATTCGAGTCTGTTGCCATTCACATAAACGTAACATACTATTTTTTCATATTTAATTTGTATTTTATTGATTAGCAAACTAAAAACTAACAAAATTGATTAACACATTGTTACTTGTTATATATACAGAAATTATATAACATTCACATGCTCCATTTTTACTTCATTGTACGAAGTAAAAAGGAAGTATTGTAATCGCGAAAAGTTTCAGGCAGCATATTTCAACAAAAATATCCATTTTGACCGCTATCGAATGCAATTTAACGATGTTTTGCGTGATATTTGTACGTAAGGACACAATAAAAGACTCTTTTCCTCCAAAAAGTTACAAAAGTGCTTTAAAATTAATTCTGAAGAGAATTTTTCGTGGCGTCTGTACAAACGTATGTACGTACATGCGTACGTATGTACGTATCTCGCATAACTCAAAAACGAGTAGCCTCAGAACGTTGAAATTTTGTATATAGGACTGCTATAACATGTAGATGTGCACCTCGTATTTTGGTTGCAATCGGCCGCATCCACACTGTTACCCGGCAGTAGTAAGCGGGGGTAACCGGGCGGCGGAAGTGACGTCACAGAAAAGGGGCGTGGCCTCCGCCATTTTGAATTTCTCCGGAAGTGACGACACCAGTGCCATCTTGTATCACGTGTTGGAATGACATCATTAAACTTTCGTTTTTATGGTGTGGCAACGATCTTTTCAAAGTTTTTATTTTTTGTGGCATCGTATATATATTTTTTAGGCTTTCTGGCAACGAACTCTTGAACCACGTGTTTGGAATGACATCACTTTTAATTTATTATTTTTAATTATTTGACATGTGATTAATATTATTTTGTTATTTGATTAATTTTTAATACGTCATTAATTTTAACTTTTTAATTATTAACTATTTAGTACATCATTATTTTACTTATTACCTTTAATGATTTTTTGTGGAAATTAATATTATTTTCCCTGAATTTTAAAAGTAACTCCACCACTGGGATTCGAACTCACTATCTCTGGGATGGGAGGTCTAGCGCTTTACCGCTCGGCTACCCTGTCCTCTTATCAGACTTGTTATTTGAAACTCTCTTTGTTCCTTTGAGTTTTTGCACCATTGATGACATAAGGCTTAAAGTCTGCGCATGCGCTTTGACATGAAAACCGCGTCACACATTTGTTTTTACACGACGGCTAGGATTTCTTTTGGCTTCTTAATCATTACTTTATTCATTGCTGTTTTAAATGTAAGATTTTCCCACGGTTTAATTTTTTTTATTATTAAGATATTTTTAATTGTTTTCAATTTTCATCTCATTCTTACTTTTTTTAAGTTATTAGTTAATTTATTAATTTTTATTTTATTTTTTTCCCTTTCCCAAACATAAATTTTATTTTTAACTTCAACAAAAGTGAATTAAAATTTTCTTTTTACTTTTTATCTTGCAAAGTTTATTTTTTTTTATATTTAATTTTCTTTTTGGTTTTACAAAAGTAATATTTATTTTTACGAATTGAATTTTTCCTTTTCACTTTTTTATTTTACAAAAGTTTTTTTTTTTTTTTTTCCAAAATTTTTTCCTTTTTGTATTTTTACTTTATTTTAATTTTTTGTTTAACTTTCTTTTTGGTTTTACAAAAGTAATATTTTTATTTACGAATTGAATTTTTCTTTTTCACTTTTTTATTTTGCAAAAGTTTTTTTATTCCCAAAATTTATTCCTTTTCGTATTTTTACTTTACTTTATTTTAATTTTTTGTTTAAACTTTTTTTTGGTTTTACAAAAGAAATATTTATTTTTCCAAATTTAATTTTCCTTTCCGCTTTTTATTTTAAAAAAAGTTGTTACTACATTTTTAACTTAATTTTTTTTTACAAAAGTAATATTTAGTTTCATAATTTTAATTTTTTTGAGTTTTTTGTTTACACAAATGTTTTTTTGTTACATTTTTATTTTACCCTTAACTTTTTTCCCTTGTTTTAAATACAATACGATGTTACATTTCCATTTCTCCAAAAGTAAACTTACCTATATTTCTGTGTCTTTGAAATTTTAAGCTGGAATTTACATGCATATAACTTCACTAGATATAATTTTCTGTAACATTAAGCCAATATACACAATGCTCTTTCTATATAGTTTAACTGGAATACTACATTTCTTACTTTTTTTACTACTAAGTTGGAGATACTCAGAACTTTTCCTTCTAATGCATTGTACTAACTATTAATGCCTGTATTAACTTTTTTTGCCAACTATACAAAACTTTGTTGATTCCCTTTTACACGTCTTACTTTTATTCAAAGGATTCACCAAACTATGTCTGACAAATGTAATTTTTACACTTTCCATTTACACATTTACCCTTATATTTAACTTATAAAACATATTCATGCTGTATTTCTGATTCCTTTTTCCCACAATAAATACAGACTTACACATGTTTCTTTATTGTAAGACTTACTAACTTTAAAACAAATCTTACAAGGAGCAATAAATTTTCATGATATGAAGCCCACTCAAACCAATGCATGGAGCATTTCTACCCAGTTAAGTTTAGATACATACCAATAGTACTTCATTTTTTCTTATTTTACTTTACAGATATTTATTTATACATATATATTCAGAACACTCCCTTTCATTCAGTAAGATTCATTTATACTACTAACACAAATTTTGCTAACTCTTTGAAATATTTTACGAAAATATCTTGTATTTTCTTGCACACATCCTACTTAAATCACCAAACATACTCTGAACCTTGATTTTTCCTTCATGTGAAAACGTCACTCGGATTTTTAATATGATTCCACCATTTACCGCAGAACTTTATAAACACTACTCTATTTGAACTTATCACAGCCTAACTCTCTTAACAAGGTACAGAAGATTGAATTATATTTTAACTACAGAGAAGAATATCCACATTGTAATGAATTATTTTAAATTTGAATTATAATCACATTTTGTGAAGGAGAACTTAAAGTCTATAATACACATGGAATTAATATTCAGCCATGGAAATGAAACTTTATCGCCTTTTTCCCAATTTGGAATATAAAAATTTGTTAACTTGGAATATTTTTAACGTATTTATTGTAACTTAACTGAAAAATACTCATATTTCCCATTGTCAATAATTTATTTAGCACTGAACTCTTACAGCCTTTTGAGAACGAAATTTAATTTATCATACCTGACAAATGACTCCTACATAGTTATGATACATTACACGAAATACTGAGTAGAGTTCCAAATAATGATCTAACATAGTAATTAACATAAAAGACCTAACACAAATAATTTTAAGATAGAAATTTCAAACTGACATTGCTTACAAATGAACTTTTACAGCTTTTTTTGACTGACGTTTAACTTCTCATAGATAATAAATAAAATTACACACAAATAATTATACAAAATAGGTAATAATGACAGAAAGTCCATATAATGATCTACTATAGTCACCAACTTTAAAAATTTTAACGCATTTCTAATATAAGAAAGACCACACTTTTTCGAAAAGCATTATTTTAATTAAACATTGGAGCCACGCAGTCCTGCGCACATGCATAACATCTTTATTTATCATGAGCATGACACATAATAAGTAAATAAAATTTTCACAAAGTACGAAACACATTTCTCTTTTAACTGAACTGTGCTCTTAAGAAAAATGCAGTATGGAATGCTTAGAACACTCAGGGCCACAGTTCCTCATTTCCCCACGCATTGACCAAAATATACATGTACTTTAAAATCAGTTAAACAAATTCAAATGTTAGTATTCAAAGAGGAATACTTCACAAATTAGATGAAAGAAAGGTACACAATAATACACAAAAGCGTGTAAGGACCGAGAAAAAGATGTATTCGTGGAGAACTTTTTTAAGATAAACTTGCTCTATTTTTGCACATGGGTTACATTTTGCATTTCAGATTAAGGAAACATTCAAGATAATTCCTGTATAACTAGGGATTTTATTCACACTTGTTAGTACTGTAATTTATTAGAACAGTCACAGACATATAGGACAAGTATGCCATTTCCAAGGAAAACAATTTTCCCAAGCCAGACTTTAACAGTGAAATATAAAAGGGAATAAGAATATCCCATATTTCAAACAAAATTAGTATCTGAGTATGCAAAAACATGAACAAGAAACGAATATTTTTTCTGAAAATGTTCCGAATGGTTTAAGTCAGGACTAGTTTCATGAACAGAGCATGAAAAATAATGATGAATTTTTAATTTTATTTTGTCTGTAGTACATTTACTTATGCTAAAATCTTCCATTTTGGTTGACTGTACTTTACATTCAGACCTAAGTTGATAAATGAGAGTGATTTTCTGTTTTAAAGTTTCAAATTCAGAAATACTACAACTCAAAAGCAAAAAGATTAAAACGACAAGAGAATATACTGCAAGCAAGCGAACGTGATAAATGACTTTTTGGGCTGAATTTCATGAATTCATAGATGGGGTGCAAAATTTTAATGCACTGTATATGAACTATTTTTCAAATGTATTACGATCACCAACTTTACATAGACTTTAAGTAAACATTTCATGTTAATTTACCATTTTATCTATGTATTTACTAAATTTTTGCATTTTGTTTATAAATATAATAACAAAAGTTCATAACAGAACATTTGTTTCTTGAAAATGTCCATAATTTTACCCAACTGCTATTTCTTTCATAGCTTTGAAGTAACCTATTAAACACATAGTTATCTTGTATTGACCAGACAGCCGTTGGTCTTGCCAATGTCTGAGGGATGTCACAAAGCTAGAGAATTTAAGTAATATTTTACCAGTACGGAGAACTTCTTACGGCGTTTTCGATGAAAATTGACCGAATTTAGTAGTTCATTACTAACCTAGGAGCCTTTAACTATTTTTTTATTCGAAAAAAACACACCAGAAATTATCATCAAGATTTTCCATACAGATATATTGTACTACTTTTCATGCCATTACATTTCAAATGAAATTTGATTCATTGTCAGATAGTTAAATGTTTGTTATTTTTTCGCATACGAATGCATTTTCGTGTCTCACATACGCTCATTACATATGATTTAACAAAATTACGAATAAGTTAGAAGTTAAATGAATATTTCCTGAAATACTGTACATTTCATTCCGGAAAGTTTACATGAGTACCTTCATTTCGAAACCCCTAATGTTTCTTTTCCTGAATTCAAAGTAAATTTTGAGTGTAGAATTTTCAGTTTTGACAGAAGTTATTTGTAAGTGGCTGTGATGTGTTCGTGTTTTCATAAACCGTTTTTGTGAAACACCCTATTGGTAACCTTTAGAACAGTTTAAATATTACCATTTTTTCCTTACTGCCACTGCAAATCATTGAATTTTCAAATATTTTCCTTTTTTATCGTTTACAGTGCCTCGTAAAGTCTTGAGAGCAAATTTTTACTAAATACTTATATCATTCGATTTAATAATTTTGTTACACGTTTGGAAGATTTAACTTAATTATCACGCTAAACCAGAAGTTAAGAAAAGAAATGTAATTGTTATCTTAGTATTCTATGGGGATAGATTAATTTTCTCTGACATTGACGTATTCGTATGTAGATAATAGAGACTTTTAACCTAGCTCATACAGACTTGGAATATTTTCTCTAAGTCACCACGATGACAGACTTGCATTGTCATAGACGTTTTTCTCGTGAACTATATTTCTTTCTTAAAAGTTTATATACTAATTTCTTTAGAAACATGTCTAAGAAAATACCTCATCTTCATAAGAAACATCAGATTTGATTTAAATTAATAATAAAATAAGAATCATTAATTTGTAAATATATTTCTCTTTGACTCAAAAGTTTCTTTATCATATTCGAAATGAACAATTAATTGTACATAACTAATATATTGTATTGATGAACCAGAGTTATATTTTACCTTACTGCATTATATTTCAAAGTGAATGTGTTTTATTGCATATTTTAATAAAATCTTAAAAGTTTAAATGAGTGTTTCATTACAAAATTTGTGCTTTCTAACTTCATTCTACTGAAACGAAAACATTCATAACTTATTACGAAGAAAAAGTTTTACATATTATACTTTTTGATTAATTTTCATACCACAGTATTATCTTTGAAAATTTGTTTCCTAATCCACTGCTAATATATTACTAATTTTCGCTCTTTCAATACACTTCGTACGTGATAAAAAAACTCAGTTTAGAAACTTTTTTCCTTAACGCCTTGTATTGCATTGCTGAACCGGGGCCATGCTTTCATTTTTATTACATATCATGCGAATATTTAAAAAAAAGCATATTTTTTCCTTCTGTTAGCACAATTTTAACCAGCATTTTACTATTACAGAGACTTCTTTAGTAAAATTTCAAGGGTTAAATTGATCATTTCATTATTAATTTTGAAGATTCTGGATATATCCTATTTAAAAGTTCATAACCGATTAGCAAAATAATTTATATATGTACTTTGTTGTCCTCTTGGTTAATTTTTAAAGCGTTTTTCAACTATAACACTTGATTTCTAGCGAAGTATCGAAATGATTATTTACTTTCCACTTTTTCCAAAGAATTTCGTAGACACATATGTTCAGTACAGAATATTTTCCTAACTTAAAAATATTATTACCAAAATAGAAAAATATGCAAAATTTTCCTAAAAATTTATATATTTGTTTTTTAAAAACATGTACACGAATATCCACATTTAATTACTTAATGTGTACTTTCCTATATCAGAACTAAAATTTCGAACGAAAATTTTTTAAATAATGTCATATTCCATAAAATTTATGTCTTTGTGATGTCATCGTCTTTTCGCAAACGTTTTGAGAGTAGACGTTTAGACATTTCGAAACTGTTTTCTCTTTGCTATTGGAAACTATTTTATCTTTGCTGTTGGTATATGCCAATGAATTCTGGATACTTTTTTCTCTTGGTTTATCTTCAGCTTATGAGTTATTTAAATACTTAAAAATATATTTGTAGATCTTTTATGTTGACACTTGTGATAGATTTTTTTGGACGTTTTTGGAAAATGTATTTTATTCACGTGAATGAAACTGATGTTTTCTTAAAATTTTATTATTCAGAGTGTTAGTCAATTACGATAGAATGTCCGATTTGTTCTCTTTATTCAACATTCATATGAACTTCGGTATTCCAAATCCCTCACGCAAAATGTAATTTTTCTATCAGTAATAGGAAGACGAATGGAATAAATGCAGGTTATGCAGACATAAGATAAAAAATCTGGAAGTAAAAGACATTCTCCAGATCTAAACAATTCAGTAGAATGTGCAAATATTCATCCTATTCGAAGCTTATTTTTTCAATTACATAGAATATAAAATGTAAATTTAATAAAAAGAGATATAATGAAGATCGAGTATTCTGCAAAATCTGGATGGTAATTATACAAAATTAGTTATAGAGCAGGTTTTCGTAAAAAGCGGTTCCAACGAAGGAGACACGCCGGCAGTCTCCTCAAACTCTAAGTGGTCATTTGATCTTCGCTCTTACGTAGAATGTACAATTCTACTTAGCTTTTGTAAGAGCAAAGATCAGGTGCTCACTTAGAGCTTCAGAAGAATGCCGGCGTGTTTCCTCCGCTGGAGCCACTTTTTACGAAAACCTGCTTTATGACTAATTTTGTATAATTACCATCCAGATTTTGCAGAATACTTGATCTTCATTATTTTTATTAAATTTACATTTTATATTCTATGTAATTGAAAAAATAAGCTTCGAATAGGATGAATATTTGCACATTCTACTGAATTGTTTAGATCTGGAGAATGTCTTTTACTTCCAGATTTTTTATCTTATGTCTGCATAACCTGCATTTATTCCATTCGTCTTCCTATTACTGATAGAAAAATTACATTTTGCGTGAGGGATTTGGAATACCGAAGTTCATATGAATGTTGAATAAAGAGAACAAATCGGACATTCTATCGTAATTGACTAACACTCTGAATAATAAAATTTTAAGAAAACATCAGTTTCATTCACGTGAATAAAATACATTTTCCAAAAACGTCCAAAAAAATCTATCACAAGTGTCAACATAAAAGATCTACAAATATATTTTTAAGTATTTAAATAACTCATAAGCTGAAGATAAACCAAGAGAAAAAAGTATCCAGAATTCATTGGCATATACCAACAGCAAAGATAAAATAGTTTCCAATAGCAAAGAGAAAACAGTTTCGAAATGTCTAAACGTCTACTCTCAAAACGTTTGCGAAAAGACGATGACATCACAAAGACATAAATTTTATGGAATATGACATTATTTAAAAAATTTTCGTTCGAAATTTTAGTTCTGATATAGGAAAGTACACATTAAGTAATTAAATGTGGATATTCGTGTACATGTTTTTAAAAAACAAATATATAAATTTTTAGGAAAATTTTGCATATTTTTCTATTTTGGTAATAATATTTTTAAGTTAGGAAAATATTCTGTACTGAACATATGTGTCTACGAAATTCTTTGGAAAAAGTGGAAAGTAAATAATCATTTCGATACTTCGCTAGAAATCAAGTGTTATAGTTGAAAAACGCTTTAAAAATTAACCAAGAGGACAACAAAGTACATATATAAATTATTTTGCTAATCGGTTATGAACTTTTAAATAGGATATATCCAGAATCTTCAAAATTAATAATGAAATGATCAATTTAACCCTTGAAATTTTACTAAAGAAGTCTCTGTAATAGTAAAATGCTGGTTAAAATTGTGCTAACAGAAGAAAAAATATGCTTTTTTTTAAATATTCGCATGATATGTAATAAAAATGAAAGCATGGCCCCGGTTCAGCAATGCAATACAAGGCGTTAAGGAAAAAAGTTTCTAAACTGAGTTTTTTTATCACGTACGAAGTGTATTGAAAGAGCGAAAATTAGTAATATATTAGCAGTGGATTAGGAAACAAATTTTCAAAGATAATACTGTGGTATGAAAATTAATCAAAAAGTATAATATGTAAAACTTTTTCTTCGTAATAAGTTATGAATGTTTTCGTTTCAGTAGAATGAAGTTAGAAAGCACAAATTTTGTAATGAAACACTCATTTAAACTTTTAAGATTTTATTAAAATATGCAATAAAACACATTCACTTTGAAATATAATGCAGTAAGGTAAAATATAACTCTGGTTCATCAATACAATATATTAGTTATGTACAATTAATTGTTCATTTCGAATATGATAAAGAAACTTTTGAGTCAAAGAGAAATATATTTACAAATTAATGATTCTTATTTTATTATTAATTTAAATCAAATCTGATGTTTCTTATGAAGATGAGGTATTTTCTTAGACATGTTTCTAAAGAAATTAGTATATAAACTTTTAAGAAAGAAATATAGTTCACGAGAAAAACGTCTATGACAATGCAAGTCTGTCATCGTGGTGACTTAGAGAAAATATTCCAAGTCTGTATGAGCTAGGTTAAAAGTCTCTATTATCTACATACGAATACGTCAATGTCAGAGAAAATTAATCTATCCCCATAGAATACTAAGATAACAATTACATTTCTTTTCTTAACTTCTGGTTTAGCGTGATAATTAAGTTAAATCTTCCAAACGTGTAACAAAATTATTAAATCGAATGATATAAGTATTTAGTAAAAATTTGTTCTCAAGACTTTACGAGGCACTGTAAACGATAAAAAAGGAAAATATTTGAAAATTCAATGATTTGCAGTGGCAGTAAGGAAAAAATGGTAATATTTAAACTGTTCTAAAGGTTACCAATAGGGTGTTTCACAAAAACGGTTTATGAAAACACGAACACATCACAGCCACTTACAAATAACTTCTGTCAAAACTGAAAATTCTACACTCAAAATTTACTTTGAATTCAGGAAAAGAAACATTAGGGGTTTCGAAATGAAGGTACTCATGTAAACTTTCCGGAATGAAATGTACAGTATTTCAGGAAATATTCATTTAACTTCTAACTTATTCGTAATTTTGTTAAATCATATGTAATGAGCGTATGTGAGACACGAAAATGCATTCGTATGCGAAAAAATAACAAACATTTAACTATCTGACAATGAATCAAATTTCATTTGAAATGTAATGGCATGAAAAGTAGTACAATATATCTGTATGGAAAATCTTGATGATAATTTCTGGTGTGTTTTTTTCGAATAAAAAAATAGTTAAAGGCTCCTAGGTTAGTAATGAACTACTAAATTCGGTCAATTTTCATCGAAAACGCCGTAAGAAGTTCTCCGTACTGGTAAAATATTACTTAAATTCTCTAGCTTTGTGACATCCCTCAGACATTGGCAAGACCAACGGCTGTCTGGTCAATACAAGATAACTATGTGTTTAATAGGTTACTTCAAAGCTATGAAAGAAATAGCAGTTGGGTAAAATTATGGACATTTTCAAGAAACAAATGTTCTGTTATGAACTTTTGTTATTATATTTATAAACAAAATGCAAAAATTTAGTAAATACATAGATAAAATGGTAAATTAACATGAAATGTTTACTTAAAGTCTATGTAAAGTTGGTGATCGTAATACATTTGAAAAATAGTTCATATACAGTGCATTAAAATTTTGCACCCCATCTATGAATTCATGAAATTCAGCCCAAAAAGTCATTTATCACGTTCGCTTGCTTGCAGTATATTCTCTTGTCGTTTTAATCTTTTTGCTTTTGAGTTGTAGTATTTCTGAATTTGAAACTTTAAAACAGAAAATCACTCTCATTTATCAACTTAGGTCTGAATGTAAAGTACAGTCAACCAAAATGGAAGATTTTAGCATAAGTAAATGTACTACAGACAAAATAAAATTAAAAATTCATCATTATTTTTCATGCTCTGTTCATGAAACTAGTCCTGACTTAAACCATTCGGAACATTTTCAGAAAAAATATTCGTTTCTTGTTCATGTTTTTGCATACTCAGATACTAATTTTGTTTGAAATATGGGATATTCTTATTCCCTTTTATATTTCACTGTTAAAGTCTGGCTTGGGAAAATTGTTTTCCTTGGAAATGGCATACTTGTCCTATATGTCTGTGACTGTTCTAATAAATTACAGTACTAACAAGTGTGAATAAAATCCCTAGTTATACAGGAATTATCTTGAATGTTTCCTTAATCTGAAATGCAAAATGTAACCCATGTGCAAAAATAGAGCAAGTTTATCTTAAAAAAGTTCTCCACGAATACATCTTTTTCTCGGTCCTTACATGCTTTTGTGTATTATTGTGTACCTTTCTTTCATCTAGGTTGTGAAGTATTCCTCTTTGAATACTAACATTTGAATTTGTTTAACTGATTTTAAAGTACATGTATATTTTGGTCAATGCGTGGGGAAATGAGGAACTGTGGCCCTGAGTGTTCTAAGCATTCCATACTGCATTTTTCTTAAGAGCACAGTTCAGTTAAAAGAGAAATGTGTTTCGTACTTTGTGAAAATTTTATTTACTTATTATGTGTCATGCTCATGATAAATAAAGATGTTATACATGTGCGCAGGACTGCGTGGCTCCAATGTTTAATTAAAATAATGCTTTTCGAAAAAGTGTGGTCTTTCTTATATTAGAAATGCGTTAAAATTTTTAAAGTTGGTGACTATAGTAGATCATTATATGGACTTTCTGTCATTATTACCTATTTTGTATAATTATTTGTGTGTAATTTTATTTATTATCTATGAGAAGTTAAATGTCAGTCAAAAAAAGCTGTAAAAGTTCATTTGTAAGCAATGTCAGTTTGAAATTTCTATCTTAAAATTATTTGTGTTAGGTCTTTTATGTTAATTACTATGTTAGATCATTATTTGGAACTCTACTCAGTATTTCGTGTAATGTATCATAACTATGTAGGAGTCATTTGTCAGGTATGATAAATTAAATTTCGTTCTCAAAAGGCTGTAAGAGTTCAGTGCTAAATAAATTATTGACAATGGGAAATATGAGTATTTTTCAGTTAAGTTACAATGAATACGTTAAAAATATTCCAAGTTAACAAATTTTTATATTCCAAATTGGGAAAAAGGCGATAAAGTTTCATTTCCATGGCTGAATATTAATTCCATGTGTATTATAGACTTTAAGTTCTCCTTTACAAAATGTGATTATAATTCAAATTTAAAATAATTCATTACAATGTGGATATTCTTCTCTGTAGCTAAAATATAATTCAATCTTCTGTACCTTGTTAAGGGAGTTAGGCTGTGATAAGTTCAAATAGAGTAGTGTTTATAAAGTTCTGCGGTAAATGGTGGAATCATATTAAAAATCCGAGTGACGTTTTCACATGAAGGAAAAATCAAGGTTCAGTGTATGTTTGGTGATTTAGGTAGGATGTGTGCAAGAAAATACAAGATATTTTCGTAAAATATTTCAAAGAGTTAGCAAAATTTGTGTTAGTAGTATAAATGAATCTTACTGAATGAAAGGGAGTGTTCTGAATATATATGTATAAATAAATATCTGTAAAGTAAAATAAGAAAAAATGAAGTACTATTGGTATGTATCTAAACTTAACTGGGTAGAAATGCTCCATGCATTGGTTTGAGTGGGCTTCATACCATGAAAATTTATTGCTCCTTGTAAGATTTGTTTTAAAGTTAGTAAGTCTTACAATAAAGAAACATGTGTAAGTCTGTATTTATTGTGGGAAAAAGGAATCAGAAATACAGCATGAATATATTTTATAAGTTAAATATAAGGGTAAATGTGTAAATGGAAAGTGTAAAAATTACATTTGTCAGACATAGTTTGGTGAATCCTTTGAACAAAAGTAAGACGTGTAAAAGGGAATCAACAAAGTTTTGTATAGTTGGCAAAAAAAGTTAATACAGGCATTAATAGTTAGTACAATGCATTAGAAGGAAAAGTTCTGAGTATCTCCAACTTAGTAGTAAAAAAAGTAAGAAATGTAGTATTCCAGTTAAACTATATAGAAAGAGCATTGTGTATATTGGCTTAATGTTACAGAAAATTATATCTAGTGAAGTTATATGCATGTAAATTCCAGCTTAAAATTTCAAAGACACAGAAATATAGGTAAGTTTACTTTTGGAGAAATGGAAATGTAACATCGTATTGTATTTAAAACAAGGGAAAAAAGTTAAGGGTAAAATAAAAATGTAACAAAAAAACATTTGTGTAAACAAAAAACTCAAAAAAATTAAAATTATGAAACTAAATATTACTTTTGTAAAAAAAAATTAAGTTAAAAATGTAGTAACAACTTTTTTTAAAATAAAAAGCGGAAAGGAAAATTAAATTTGGAAAAATAAATATTTCTTTTGTAAAACCAAAAAAAAGTTTAAACAAAAAATTAAAATAAAGTAAAGTAAAAATACGAAAAGGAATAAATTTTGGGAATAAAAAAACTTTTGCAAAATAAAAAAGTGAAAAAGAAAAATTCAATTCGTAAATAAAAATATTACTTTTGTAAAACCAAAAAGAAAGTTAAACAAAAAATTAAAATAAAGTAAAAATACAAAAAGGAAAAAATTTTGGAAAAAAAAAAAAAAAAACTTTTGTAAAATAAAAAAGTGAAAAAGAAAAATTCAATTCGTAAATAAAAATATTACTTTTGTAAAACCAAAAAGAAAGTTAAACAAAAAATTAAAATAAAGTAAAAATACAAAAAGGAAAAAATTTTGGAAAAAAAAAAAAAAAAAAAACTTTTGCAAAATAAAAAAGTGAAAAAGAAAAATTCAATTCGTAAATAAAAATATTACTTTTGTAAAACCAAAAAGAAAGTTAAACAAAAAATTAAAATAAAGTAAAAATACAAAAAGGAAAAAATTTTGGAAAAAAAAAAAAAAAAAAACTTTTGCAAAATAAAAAAGTGAAAAGGAAAAATTCAATTCGTAAAAATAAATATTACTTTTGTAAAACCAAAAAGAAAATTAAATATAAAAAAAAATAAACTTTGCAAGATAAAAAGTAAAAAGAAAATTTTAATTCACTTTTGTTGAAGTTAAAAATAAAATTTATGTTTGGGAAAGGGAAAAAAATAAAATAAAAATTAATAAATTAACTAATAACTTAAAAAAAGTAAGAATGAGATGAAAATTGAAAACAATTAAAAATATCTTAATAATAAAAAAAATTAAACCGTGGGAAAATCTTACATTTAAAACAGCAATGAATAAAGTAATGATTAAGAAGCCAAAAGAAATCCTAGCCGTCGTGTAAAAACAAATGTGTGACGCGGTTTTCATGTCAAAGCGCATGCGCAGACTTTAAGCCTTATGTCATCAATGGTGCAAAAACTGAAAGGAACAAAGAGAGTTTCAAATAACAAGTCTGATAATAGGACAGGGTAGCCGAGCGGTAAAGCGCTAGACCTCCCATCCCAGAGATAGTGAGTTCGAATCCCAGCGGTGGAGTTACTTTTAAAATTCAGGGAAAATAATATTAATTTCCACAAAAAATCATTAAAGGTAATAAGTAAAATAATGATGTACTAAATAGTTAATAATTAAAAAGTTAAAATTAATGACGTATTAAAAATTAATCAAATAACAAAATAATATTAATCACATGTCAAATAATTAAAAATAATAAATTAAAAGTGATGTCATTCCAAACACGTGGTTCAAGAGTTCGTTGCCAGAAAGCCTAAAAAATATATATACGATGCCACAAAAAATAAAAACTTTGAAAAGATCGTTGCCACACCATAAAAACGAAAGTTTAATGATGTCATTCCAACACGTGATACAAGATGGCGCTGGTGTCGTCACTTCCGGAGAAATTCAAAAT
Source organism: Stegodyphus dumicola (assembly GCF_044657685.1). Taxonomy (NCBI): domain Eukaryota; kingdom Metazoa; phylum Arthropoda; class Arachnida; order Araneae; family Eresidae; genus Stegodyphus; species Stegodyphus dumicola. The sequence continues at coordinate 140,063,593 of NC_140777.1, forward strand.
GGCGGAGGCCACGCCCCTTTTCTGTGACGTCACTTCCGCCGCCCGGTTACCCCCGCTTACTACTCCCGGCTCAGTGATCTCAGTTTCTTTACTCTTATATATTTGTAAATTGTACATTTTTTGCTTTAAAAATGATTGAATTATGTTGCTTTTATCTTCCGGTTAAGGTTTTTATGCCTTTAGTACATCTGTATGCAATATTTTTAGAATTATCAACAATTTTAAAGTTGTTTAAGTGCCGCTAATCCTAATAATTTTTTTGATGGCGGCCATTTCTTGTTTACATTTGAAACAGCAGACTAGTGGATTTTTTGCCAATCTAGAGAAACTTAGCTTCGCAATAACAAAGATAATGCCTTCATTTATTATTGCCAATTAAATCATGCTTAATCCTTTCTGGAATTTTTTCGAGGAAATAAGTGTTTAAGATTTACTTCGTAATTTTTAATACGGATATTTTGAGTTTTTATGTATTTTTGCCTTCTCGCGAAGTGAGACCTGAATTAATTGAATGAGAAATACTCAATCGTCTGTGAAAAACTGTTTCTTTTTTGTTTTGTTTGCTTAATTTCTTTTATACATCATTCTAGCTTTATTATAGTATTTGAATAGAACATGTGGCAACGATTAGATAATTCTATTCTTTGATATAAATTTTGTGCATTATAAGTTATAATATGAACGAAATATAATACTGTTAAATGAATAGCGCCAGAGTGTCGCTATGGTAAAGAAATAGTGAAGTTTAAAGAATACATTTATTCTATTGTGGTTTATGCGTTGTCGGCGAAGTAGATTTAATTCAATCCAATAAGTTTAAATGAAATTCAAGAAAAACTGCGTATAATTTAATATTCCGTACAAGGAAGTCATGTGGTGTACACATCAGATTTTTTTACTTTTAATCTGATTAATTTGAACAAAAAAATGCATACGATTAAGTTATATTTTTTCAATTTTCAGATATACAGAAGGTCTAAATTCCCATGTATTCCTAAATATGTATTCATTATGTAATATCCTATAAAATGTTTCGTTATTCTACCTAGGCCATCTCTATTACTAATATATACTGATAAATTATATTAAAATTTAAAACAGCCCTTTCGGGCGCCGTTAAAATCGGAACTAATAAGGGGTTTCCTTTTTTATCCCTTTGTTTTATTTTGTTTACAGTGTTTACGATTGATTATATATAGCAAACAGTTTTTAAATTTGCGTATATTTTTTTTCACGTTAGATTTTAATATTGATTCTTCCTACAGAAATTTAAATCTATCATAAAACTGTTTTTTATTTCCATAACACAGGTGGAAAAAATAATTTTTAATAGTTGTGTTAAATCTATTTTTATTATTTAATGCATTTCAGGAAAATAAATGTTTTAAATGTTATCAGATATGCATTTATTTTTCCTGAAAAGTTTTTATTTATTACGAAAGTGTTTGAAATATACGTTAAACGTTATTAACCTTTCGAAAAAGGTGTACAAGAAATCCATACAATTAAACTTTTGAACTGATTATTTTTGTTATAATGACATTACTTGAACTCAATAGCACCAGTTCTTTAATTAGAGTTCTGAAATTTTGATTCATGTCTGTTTTTCAGAAAAACATTACAACAACAATAACAAAAAAAAAAAAAAAAAAGCATTGCCTTGCTCAATCAAGATCATCTTCTAGGTCATCGCTTCGTAATACAACTCGTGACCAAATCCCCAAATCCCCCCCTCCAATTGCCTTCCACTTCCCTGCAATATTTAATATAGATCGCGCACACTACATGCAAGTAGATAAGAGTGGGGGTAGAAAAGTGAAGGCATCGCGGAAGTTGCTTGGCCGTGGCTTGTGAAGTGAAGAGAACTGGGTCGGAAGAAAAAGTAACCCTCACACGGGAGGCCAAAAGGGGGGCAATCATCATGAAAGGTCCATAACATTTATCCATTTCTCGTGATGTCCGCGGGAGATAAAATTCTTCTGAAAAAAGAAAGGATGAAGAGAGGGGAAATGGCGTTTTTTTATATTTCCTGAAACGTAACGTAGAACAACCTGTAGAATAAAGTTCATTGAGTAGTTTTCGTTAGTTATGAATTTTGAAATGCAAATCAGTTGGAATAAAAATAAAAATAATGGAAGCGGTGATTCAAGAAAAAGAATTTGTTTTTAAAACAAAGATGCGTTTTGCCCATTAGAAGTAGGCCATATCCATTGACCTGCTGGCAATCACTTTTAATTCTGCCCATACGCTTTGCAGAAAATGAAAAAAAAAAGGGGGGGAGGAATATTAGAGGGAACGAAATTGATAAATAGAGTCAGTTCAAAAATATGAGTCATAAAAAATAACCTATAACTGTGTTATGAGTAGTCCTATTTCATTGACTGATATTCTAAGTTTTTCTTTAGTTGGAGCAAACGTTTCAAAAATAACATTTCGTGTCAGCGATTTACTAAATAAATATATAAATGGGAATTGTTTTAAATTCACAGCATTTCCCAAAAGATAAGGCTATTAAGTAGTGTTTGCGCCTATCTTGCATTTCATAGGATTTTTCTATAGCATCAGAAGTTGTAAAATACATAATTTTGCTGCAGTGGAAAAATTTTTTTCTTTATTATTTTAATGATTGCCAAAATATGGTGAAGCAACTGGTGTGACAACAAAAAAGTTTAACAGAATTTTGAAAACATAATAAAATATTATTTTTCTGACATTCTTCATTTTTCTCGGTCCTTAGAATCAGTTAAAAGTCAATAAAACAGTTTTAGATGTAAAAAATTAAAAATACTTTAATCACCACAGCTTTTTGTTATTATTATTATTATTATTATTATTATTATTTTAAAGAATGGAATTCTAAATTAAATGAATTTTTGTAGTTTCAATATGAATATTTATTGTAACAATAAATAACTATTTTGGGGGAAATAATAACGTTGAACAGTTATTAAGATGTCAGTTATTTAAAGTGAAGTATGTTTGAATTCCAGCTATCCGAACTATTGGGATAACAAATTAATCAGTACGACAAAAAATTCCGCGCAATTCTTTTCCGCATAACACATAATTACTATACTGAAAATGATAAATTTAAAGCAACCCTTAACCGGAAGATAAAAACAACATAATTCAATCATTTTTAAATCAAAAAAATTTACAATTTACAAACATATAAGAGTAAAGAAACTGAGATCACTGAGCCGGGTAACAGAATGGATATATTTATAAATATATTTATATACGTTTGGCGCGGCCGATTGCAACCAAAATACGAGGTGCACATCTACATGTTATAGTAGTCTTATATACAAAATTTCAACGTTCTGAGGCTACTCGTTTTTGAGTTATGAGAGATACGTACGTACATACGTTCGTACAGACGCCACGAAAAATTCTCTTCAGAATTCATTTTAAAGCAGTTTTTTAGTTTTTTGGAGGAAAATAGTCTTTTATTCTGTCCTTACGTACAGATATCATGCAAAAACATCGTTAAATTGCATTCGAAAGCGGTCAAAGTGGATATTTTCGTTGAAATATGCTGCCTGAAGCTTTTCGCGATTACAATACTTCCTTTTTACTTCGTACAAGGAAGTAAAAAGATACCAAATTTCAAAACGCTCCACTATGTAAATTCATATATGACTTCGGAAATGTGGAATAAAAAACTCTAATTTTTTGCAGGTGAGCCTAGAAATACATCTACTTTAAGATGATGTCAAAACTTTTGTAGGTTATAATAAAAAAAAAAAAAAAAAAAAAAAAAAAAAATCGAAAAAATTATAAAAAAAATATTTAAAATTACAAATTTTAATAATAAATAATTAAAAATGTGCGAATTATATTTGGATTAACCCTAAATTTCGAATTCTGGAGGAATGACTCAAGTAAGTTTAATAAAAAAAGAGATATTAATAAATACATATCAGATTCAATTAACATTGAGGAGCTAAAATTTTGAGAGCTAATTTTTTAAAAATTACTCGTGCGGTTTTTACAAACTTGGCAGTTTGGCATAATTTGAGTCATAGAATCGAAATATGGAAAAAAATTGGCATGTCATTTCAGAAAAAGTCCGATTTTGTGTCAAAATACCTATATTAGAACAACGCTATATATAAATCTAATACATATCCTAAGTCGCGCTTTTGAGACATGAAAAACGCAATTTGAATTTCGTCAATCGGCCCTGTAGACTGGGAGATAAGAACTGTCCCAATTTTGTTCCCCCCGCAGTGTACTTTATGTAAAATAAATAAGTTTTTTATGATTTGGATCTGTATTGTTACTTCTTTTTTTTGGTAGCCCCACCAGGATATAAATAAGTTAACAACATTTAAAGAAAGGGTTTTGAATGTTATATGTAGAAAGATTTTGACAGGGACGCTAGGAGCTTTACTTTCTATCGCCATCTATGCCAGTTAATATTCTAGCATTAGCCATTTGCTAACCGAAGTTAAATCACGCCGTTAAAGTTTGAGCCAGCTTAGTTAGGCCAAATTTGTGTAGTCTCCGGATACGATTCCTTTTTTTTTTAAGCGGCCGAGCGGTAACGTCGCTGAACACTGGTAGTTCGGTCCGAGGTTCGAATCCCGCGAACGGGCTGGCTGCATGGGTGTTTTCGTGGTTTTCCCCCTGTGTAACGTGTAGACGAGCCAGTTTCCCTTAAAAAGTCCTCCACGAAGGCAGCAGATAGTCCTCGAGTGCTTTGCCGTAATCTAATAAACCAAACCTTTTTTTTTAAATCATAAATTCAACTTTATGTTAGTTTAATACTCAGTTAGTTTAATAGTGGAGGCGTTTTGATTTAATGGCGCAAGTTTACTTAAAAGCTTCATATGACATTGTCGTACATTTTCGATAAATCGCTTGACAGTTTAATTTCTGAAGGACTTTAAGTTAATATTAAACTGTTAAGACTTTATAACTTTTAGTAGTCCTCTTAAGAAGATCACGAGAACAGTATTCATTGTTTACTTGACAGCAAACTATTCCTTTTTACCAAACGAAATACACCTTAGGGGCACTTTTAAGATACATTTGTAAGCTCCTACGGACAAAGTAAACATATGCCCAAATAACATCTATCAAAAAAATAAATAAAATCTGAAGGCTTTCAGATTTTACATTACGCCCAAAGGAGCGTTTTTTTTTTAAACGTTCTACGGGTTACCTTTATTTATTAAATATCATTAAATATCATGGTATCATATACCTTAAACTACGAAATTCAATTCAACAGCAATATCGCAAGATAATTTTAAACTGAGCATATCTTTAGAATTTCCGATAAACAATCTCGCGCGCTGGGGATAATTTTTTTTTTTTTTTTTTTTTTTTTTTTTTTTTTTTTTTTTAAAGTCCAAAGGGGCAATTTGCCCTGAAAGACTATTAATTTCGCTTTGGCATTTTGCGTCGAAAACTTTAAAAGACTTTATCACTTTCCAAATCGTTGCCACCATATGTTATTGCTCTGTCTTATATTTAAAGAAATTAAATAATGAAGAAGCTGCGTAAATGTATGTACGTTTCTCGCATTGTGATAAAAATCAATATCCATAAAAATTTGAATAAAGTAATCTTCCATAGAATATGATCATGTGGAAGCCCTAATTTGAATATGAAATTTGTTTTATTATCGATTTCAGATTTTGTAACACATCAGAGAATTTTTTTTTCGTACAGTGTTGTCGTTGCTCGCTTTGGAATTGTTCAGTCTATTAATGAAAACTTTGTTAATGTATTACAAAATATGAAATCGATAATAAAACAAATTCCAAATTCGAGCTTCCAAGTGCCCATATTCGGGTCTAGACGTACGTTATTCAAAATTGGATAGCTCTAGGTACCGTTGTTTTATCACAGTGCGAGAAACATGCATACATTTATGCAGATTCTTCATTATTTAATTTCTTTAAACAAAACACAGGGCTCTAATATTTGGTGGCAACAATTTGAAAAGTGAGCCAACATTTATAGTGAACCAACGCAAAATGCCAAAATGAAATTAATAGTCCTTCTGGGTTAACGCCCTTTGGGCTAAAAACTTTCATCTACGACACGCTGCAATTGAATTTTTACAATCAAACTTTAGAGTGATCAGCCATTTCCAACTTTATATTTTGGATTCGTAGCGTTAGTTTGCGTTTGATCGCACTAGATGGCGCTACGAATTCAACTGCATGCACAGTGGAAAAATTAATGAATGTAAAATTGAGGGAGAAAAAATTAGATTCGTCTACATTTTTTACACAAAACTTTGCTGATTTCGAAGGTGACAGACACAGATCCCGAAAAAAATTATATGTTTTGACTTTTTAAATTGTGTCTGATATTTGCAAATTTATGAAACAGAACTGAATATAAAAATAAAACTGTTGAGTATAATTACAGAAATAATTTAAGCATCATGTTATTTTTTGTTTCCAAATCATCAAAAATACAGTGGATGCTCTCTAACACGACCATCCACCATCCTAAATTATTTGTGCCTTTCGCGAAGGTGGTCACTTTAGAAGAGTTGTTCATTATGATGAGTTGGTTGTTTTAAGAATGTGGTCATCGCTTACAGGGTTCACTATACTCTTCAGAAATTTTTAAGATGACCACCCGCAGTTTTATACCAGGATTTCTCAAAATGTGATAGATGTACCAATAATGGTACATTGTATAATTTTGGTAATGTAATATTTACACAAAAGATTTAAATGCATGTTCAGAATGAATGTAAAATGACTCGCTTTAAGTACACGTATTTTTTATTCTTATTTACGTGGGATAAAATTTAAAAAGTTTGAAAACCCATTTTGTTCTTCTAGGGGGAGATGGTCGCCTTACAGAGATCATGTTCCACGCAGATGCTTGTTTTTGTCACTATAAATGCAAAAATTCTTCTCTTGGCGACCACCTTGAGACTCTGAAAAGTGACCAGCATTTCTGAGAAACTAAAAGATCATCATCTCTCTAAGATGACTGACTCCCTTTGTAGAAAAGCAAAATCAGCTGGAACCGTTCAGATAGATTTCACTTTACTTTCATTTTAAATTTCAAACATGTAATTTTTCTAAAAATTATAAACATGTTTCTTAACTTCCTTATTAAAGCAAAAAGATATTTAGGTAAAGATATTTTTTATTAGTATTACTGAAGAAATTTAACTATTCCTTCTAAACCTGAAAGCAACAATAAATACCTTTTGCATTATTTTCCAAACATTATACATTGCATCCGATCGTATAAAATAAATAGGAGGATTACTTAAGCAACAGATAATCGCAGTGCATAATACAACATTTCTAATATGCATAGGATTATTATTTATCCAATAATATCATATCAAACTAATAAATATTAATGATAAATATATAGAGAGAATGCTGAAAATTTTATTAGGCAGGAAATAAGTTTATTTCCCTCCCCACCTGTGTGTTAAAATTGTTTCAGACGAAAGTTAATGCATTGTGTTATTCCTTATATTTTATTCTCCCCTCCTCCCAAGCAAGCCTAAAATAATTGCAAATGCTCCGTTAAAGAATATTGTATTACAGATTCCTTCATGACGCTCTTTTTTAAAGAAATTCTTTCTTTCAGTTTGAGTAACAATAACGAAGAATTTTTGCACCGTTAATTTAAAAAAAAAATTTGCAAGACAGCATTTATTAGAAAGGGAAATTTATTTCAAATACATCTAGATTGTTATTCGAAAGAGGATTATATTCAATTTGCTTGCTCTTCAAAGTAATAACTAATGTTTCACTATCTTATACTATCAGTTTCTACAAATAAAATGAAAAGACTTATTTTTACGGCGCATTCAACTGAAGTTAGTAAATATAAGTAGTATGAAAGCTTTGCAGGATTAAATAACAATGAATTTTATCTAACAGATCCACCCTCGATTCAAAATAATTTTGGTCTTCTGTAAAGGTGGTCGTCTCAGAGAGCTGATATTCAACAGCGGTATTTATTTGTCCTCTTAGAAAATTTGGTCCCTCTCAGAGATGGTCATGTACCAGAGAGGTCGCCTCAGATGGGTTCTAGGTTATAGATATGTAAGGTAATGTAAATTAAAGTTTTAACTTTAATTTGCGATAATCTCTTAGCTCTCTATTTTAATTTGATTATCTCCCCTTTCCATTCTAAAAATAGTAACTATTTATAACAAACCTCTCTGAGTTGCGTCATTTTAAAATTAATCCATGTCATATGATTCTTGCATAATGCTAATGACGCAGGTACTTATATTTCGCTTCAGCCAACACTAATTTCAAATTTGGGAACCAAAACTTAAAATGAACTAAAAGGAATAAAACTGAATCGGTGCTAAATCATTCTGAGCTGAACTTTCATATTGAATGAATTTTACATTTTTAAGATATTGAAAAAAGTGATGCCAAGCTAGCTATACAAAGAAGCAGAGAAAGAATATCACATATTCAAGATGAAATCCACGTCCATAATGAATCGATTTTAATTCAGGCTAATCCCTGTTGATTGTTAGAAGCTAATTATTAATTGGCTGAAGCATTATGCAGGTATCTGCGTCATGAGCTTTGTGTAAGAACCATTAACAGACACTGGTTTTGAAAGGATGAGGTTTAGAGAGATTTACTGTAAGCAATAACTATTTTCAAGGTGGAAAAGGGGAAATAACCAAATTGAAATGGAGGTTATGTGTCTCATATTAATGCACAATAACTATAATGTACAGAATGAAGAAAATAATCTAATTGTTGTTATTTTTCAAACTGTCTTAAATGGAAATGAAAATTTCTTGTTAATTTTTCAAAAATTGATATCGATCGTTTTTCAAAAATCCGATTACTCAAAATTTTTCTTTGCGTTTCATTTGTCTAATATCACAAACGAAATATAAGGTTGCATAGTTTTTAAAACACTTTCGAAATGGTTATGTTCCACTTCAGGCTTTCCCGGAACAAGTTTTCTTGCTCCCCCCCCCTTAAATTTTTATCGTCTGATTTTAGTCTTCATTGACAGGATAAAGAAGCGGGGTTCGATTTCCTTTTGAAGTTTAATGTTAAATCCGAAAGTTATGAGAGGTCTTGTGATTGTGAAATATGTTACATGTTTTTATTTGATTGTCAGTAAGAGAATTTTGTTGCTAATACACATTCGACGGCCCACCAGCGGCCGAGCTTGGCCATTCTCTTGATCCCCCTCCTGTGTAATATGGATACGAGTCACTTACCCTTAGAAAATCCTCCTCGGAGCATCCCTCCCTTTCCGTGTAGTGCCAAATGGCGGAGCACGTTATAAATTTGAAAAAATACACATTCGATGGCCAAAAGCAAAGCATATTTAATGCAGATTCTGTAATGTCTCTAGTCCGCATGCAGTACAATTTTAAGACGTGGCGTGTATTTTAGTACCAGAGGTACTATTAGTCTCGAACCTCACGTTTTCAACCGTATAATTTTTCTGTCCGTATGACGTGCCACCGAATGTTATCGCCATTTATTATTTAATTTATGAAAAAATTAAATAATGGAGAATCTGCATGCATGTAAATTCTTCGCATTGACGAATAATGAAGGCATCTAGAGCCACCAGATTTTGAATAAACGTAGTCCTCCACCGCAACATGTGCACCTTAGAGCCCAAATTTTGAATTTCGATTTTTACTTCCTTGTACGAAGTATTGTAATCACGAAAAATTCCATATTTTAACGAAAATATCCATTTTTGACCGCTATCGGCTATCGAATGCAATTTAACGATGTTTTTGCATGACATCTGTACGTAAGGATAGAATAAGGTATTGTTTTTTCCCAAACGATTTATAAAACTGATTTAAAATGGATTCAGAAGTTTTGTTTCGTGGCGTCTGTACGTACGTGTGTATGTATACATCTCGCATAACTCAAATACGAGTAGCTTCAGAAAGTTGAAATTTTGTATATAGGACTGCCATAAATATGTAGATGTGCATCTCCTAGTTTGGTTGCAATGGACTTCACCAAAAGTATATAAATATATGTATATATATATCCACTCTGCTACTCGGCTCAGTGAGTTCAGTTTCTTTATATGTTTGTAAATTCTGCATTTTTTGCTTTAAAAGAATTCAATTATTTTGTTCTTATCTTCCGGTTAAGGTTTTTATGCCTTTAGTTAACCTGCATGCAATAGTAGTAGTAGAATTATAAAAAATTTAAAAGTTGTTTAAGTGCGGCTAAGCCTAATTTTTGTTTACCAAAGCGGCCATATTTGTTTACATTTAAAACTTAGCAGAATAGTGGATTTGTTGCCAATCTAGAGAAACTAAGCTTTGCAACAACAAAGATAACGTCTACTTTTATTATTGCGAATTAAATCATGCTTAATCTATTCTGGAATTATCATTTAAGTTATTAAATTAGTCCATATATTGACCTAGCATAGCGTCCTCAACAAATTAACTCAGTTTCTACGTCTTCAATGTCTTTTTGCCGAGTGAAACCAAAAGTAAACTTTTAGTTTTGTGCACCGAAAAATCTGCCTTCTAGCCCACTGGCCGAAGTGCTTGTTTTTGCGTAAAAACTCTAATTTTAATTGTAAAAGTTGTTCTTTAAATTGTTTTAACTGTATTTATGTTTTATATTTTTCTATTTTGAATAACAATATTTTGAGCTTTTATGTATTTTTGCCTTGTCGCGAAGTGAAAACTGAATTAATTCAATGAGAAGTATATCTCTAAAGAAATTCAAGGAAATAAAGTTTAAATGAAACGCATGAAATAATGCGTATAATTTAATATTCCGTACAAGGAAGTTACGTGGTGTACAAATCAGATTTTCTTTTTCAGATTTCGTATTTTGTAGAAATTCAATGAATTTTTGATTAGCAAAGTCAGCGATTCGAAAGTTAGTAGTGCAACATTATTCGGAATAAATTTTTATCTCCAGCGTTCCAGACTGTTGCCATTCGGCTAACTGTTTCTTTCAGTTTTAATCAAGAGACTCAGGCTATTGAAAGCAGTGTGTTGCCAATGTCGGAAATAAAATGCTTTTATCTTCCACGCACCAGAGTGTTTCTGTTCAGTAAAGCTTAAAATATTTAACTTGCAGACTTAATCTGTAAGCTTATTGTGTAACAAATTAAGCGAATTGAAAGCAATAAACACAGTTCTTAAGAATAATTTTACTACTTTTTAATATGCTAACTTTAATAACTACTTTTTAATATATAATTTTTATTTTGATTTAAATAAAAATGCATTAAAATCACGAGATTTCTAATAAAAATATTAACTATTTATATGAAATTAAACTAACCGGATTCATTAAAATCATTATACACATTTTCTTTCATGTAACTATTTTAGGCTGCCCGCAACGGAAGTGGCTAATTTTTTAAAGAAATAACATAGCGGATATATATATATATATATATATATATAGGATATTATATATAGACGCGAAGAGAACACTTTACCCACTCCCAGCTAGAAAGAACGTAAGTTAATTAATGCTTTTTCCGGCATTTATATCATCATGTACATTCACTTTTCTTATTATATATTTTTTAAAAAAAATTTATTTTTTATTTTTTGAATTGTTTTTACAAAAATTGCATTATTATTTTTCTTATATTTTGTAATTTTCTAATGTTTATTTCAACTACTTCGAATTCTATTTATGACAATTTCCAATGTTTAATTTTTACAAATAATATTGAACTAAAATGCGTAAACACGAGGGTGTCCGGGGACAGTTACTCGAGCGATATCAATTTTACTGCAGCAGTTGCTTTTCACTCAAAATTGAATTAGCTAAAATGCTCAATCGGAATGAGTTTTTTGGTTCTCTGCATTGGTTCTTAATCCCTTCTATTCACGGAAATGTTGGCCTGGCTTGAACTGCCGGTTTGGCATAGCGTTATTGCTCGAGTAAAGAACGAAACACCTTCGTATTTATTTCTTAATTATTGTTCATTAAACGAAAGTTGGTTTGTTCCCCTTGAAAAGTCAACTAATTTCCGATCAATGGCAATGATTACTTGCATTTAATTTAATTACTTGCTTTTAATTTATTCCCTTTGCAATTGAAATTTTGTTATTCATGATTTAATTCAAGTCCCCGTTAAACATTTTTAACAATTTACATTCAAGTTACTTCAAAACATCTTTCGAAATAGAATTTACTAAGTATGGATTGACTCTTTTCAAATAATTCAACTATACTTAATCTTAGGAGATAATATAATCAATATTATTTAGTAAATAAATTATTATTAACTTACTTTGCAGCAATTGCGCAAGTAGTAAAATAACTCGATTTCGCACTTAGTGAATTTAAGATCATACAACATTATATATATAAAACGACAGTTAAAATTCTGTCAGGAATTCTGAAGATATGCTGTTTTTAATTATTTTGTGATTTTTGCTACTGAATTTTGATCTAAATGCGAAGAACGTGATATTTAATAAATTAAGTTAAAATGCAAATGTTAAGTAATAAAAAGACAAGAAAAGTTGCATAAGCTATCTTACTAAAAAAATAGAACACTGATATGATGAAATGAGAAATCCTGAAAATATAGAAAAATGTATGCCAACCCTTATCGGGAATTCTAAAGAAATGCTGCCTTTAAAAGTTTAGTGATTTCGCTATTTCACTAGTGGTATATGTACAAAGAATGCGATGCTTAATAATAAAGCTAAAATGGTATTAAAAAGAATGGGTTTTTGTTAGCAGGAGTGAATTCAAGAGCAGATTGGTAAATTGTGAGTCAGCGAGAGCATAAAAAAACCTTCTTCTGGTGCGACGTTAAAATAAGCATTCTTTCTGATTTTCTGTCTTTTTCTTTTTCTCTCTCTCTATCTTTTTTTAAAATTATTATTATTTATTTTTTAAAGATCACGTTTTAGGCGGATTAAGAAAAGCAGAAATGACAAGAGTCTTGATTTTCTCACCGTCAACAATTTGGAGGAGAAAAGAAAATGTGTGAAATGACACGACTTTTGTAGCTTTCTCCAAAAACCCTTGAATGGGAAAGGTTGAAATGGGACATAACGTTTGAATTTGTGTTTTCGGGAAATTTAAATGAACTAAATGTAAATTATTGTTATTTAATTATTATTCCTTACGTCTTGAAATATATTGTGGTTTTTATTGATATATTTTTCCGCACTCCTTTTTAAACTTGAAATAACTATGACTCGGTGAGTTAACGTCCAGAATAGAAACTAAATGTGTCATATTATTTTCTTGCCAAAACTTTCGCACTTTCTTCTTTCCCGTACTACAGTAAAATCTCTAACATTTAAATGAAAAAAAAAAAAAAAAAAAAAAGAGAAAGTAACAACTGATTAATTAAAATGATTTCTTTTATAATATCGTAATATCGCCTCCATGTACTATTTTGTTAAGCTCACTAAAAATGATCAAAACTGACTCATTGTGGCAAGAACTGCTGCAATTGAAACTGTAATATTGCTGTAATTCTTTAAGCGAACTATAAATTAAATTGTCAAGAGAAAGACGGAAGAACATTCTTATGTTGGCATTCATTCAAAGCTATGCCGTGAAAGTACGAGGTCGCGCATTATTCGACGAATGAAAACATTGTATTTTTGAAGGAAGAAAACTGCAAATTTGTTTCTTTTTGATAAATACACAAAATGTATACTGACAGTATAGGAAAATTATCCATAAAATGAAAATAATTTAAATATTTTCAGGTTATCAGTCTTCATTTCTATAATATGATTATTTCTTAAATCCTATTGCAGAATATAAGTACTTAATTCAATGGCAACAATTTCTTCAAGAAAATATTTTTTTGCCGTTTCCATGGAAACAGAAGTATTGAACATGCATGCAATCGTTTTAACAGAAAAATGTTCCCAATTAAATATGCATTAGTGGTTTAATATCTTGGGCTATTAATAGTAGGAAGGTATTATTGTTTATTGTACACTGCAATTTCAGTCCAAAGCAGTTGTTAAATGATTGCTGAGAAAGGAAAATGATTTCGATTGCATAAAGCTGATTATTTTCGGCTTAATTAAAATGTAAACTATGAAACAGAATTAGGGAAATCCTTTTGTGGCAACCACTTTTGGATTTTCTTGTGTAGACGTAGAGAAACGTAAAAAGGGGTTTTGTTACAGAACTAATACAGATGTAGGAAGAAACAGAAAAGCCTACAAAGTATTTCATCAAATATTTTCTCAGTTTTAAAAACTTGAGTTTTAGAAGCAAGGATAAATACCCTATTGAGAAAACTGTTTTTAGAATTTTAACCTATCAGTCCTATAATTTAGTTAGACCGTCACAAAAATATTTCTGCTAAATGCGTTTTAATAGTCTTATTAATATAAATTATAGAATACATTAACATATAAAAAAATGTTGATTCAAAATTTGAAAAAACGATTTTTTAAAAATATAAAGAGCGTGGACATTTTATTCTTTTAAAAATAGGCAAAAATTATATTAAAAGATTTTATACGTGTTATTTTTAAATAATTAGTTTTTAAAATTTTGTCATAAGTGTTAATTTTTTATTTTGTTTTTCTTATAAAATTTATTATTGTAAACACTGTCATGACAACCAGCTTCCTAAGACGACCGCCTGTTCATTTTATTATAACGGTCTAATATAACTGGTAATATAAACAACTAAAAATTTTTAAAAATGATGGTTGTAATTAATAAGCCATACTTCTGACGTCATACATTGTATTACCTACGTAACGGAATTAATGTTTTCTCGTTCAATAGCAACAATTTAATTACTTTTCTTAAAATAATTTTACAAATGATTTGAATTAACAACAGTAAAACGAAATATCGAATAAATTACAGACAGATATAAAACTAGCGTAATTTAGTATTATTTCCTATTTTTTTAATTAAAAAATAAATTAGTTTCCAAATAAATATGCTTTCAGCTCAAAAACTAAATAATTAATAAAGGTATGTATCGAAAAATTAAAGCCATTGTCACATTTTCAGCTGTTTTGGTTTCATTTATATTCCTTAGACGACATTTATGGAGTTTCAAAATAACTACTTGTTCAATACTGAATAAGTAAAACATTCATATTACAAAAAAGCAATTATGACAACACGCAAGACTACAAGTCGAATTTCCTGTATTAGTTTAAAGCTATCCGAACAACAATTACATTATTCTTTCTCGCAACTTAACCTACTTTCGGAATAGCAGCTGAATTCGTTATTCGTGCTCCTTTCTCATTGAAGTTCACGTCACGCAGACGATACTGATTTTATTTGTGATATTACAAATTCCTCAAGAGTTTTGCGATTTAAATGAAATAGTTTCGAGAAAATAAGTAAAGAAACTCAGATTCTCGAAACAGACTTCCTACATTTAATAAATAGTATGGCTGTAATATAATAACTAAAATATTTGTCATTATTTGTTGAAAAAATCCACATTCTTGGATTCTAAAATTTAACTAGAAGCGAGTTATTAAATGTTACGTTTAGAGCTGTTAGAATTTCTCAAACTGAATAATACACAATATTCGCTAACAATCACTGTAATTCAAATCACATTCAACTGCTCATTACATTGCGTTATGAATTTCATAAACTTCCATGAATTCAAATGGTAAACAGCTTCAGAATCACGAAGCCATCACTGTTAATTACTCAATCAATTTTTGAGTAATAATTATCGAATAAAGAGGAATGCCATTATTGGCTTTCCTGAGCAAACAGCGATGCATTCTGCTCCTGTTTAATCCGTAATATTTATTATATGGGAAAGTTACTCCAGTAAGTCTGCCGAAACACGGCCATTTTTAAAGCTAACAAATCCTGCCCATTAAATCGGCCGAGATCCATCACAACGATTTAATTCTTTTTGCATTATTGTTTTGATCTGCACATTATAAATATATTTTAGATTGAAAAATGTGTATCCAATATTTTAAAAGGCTTTCAAATTTGTTTTTAGAATATACTAATCGGCATGAACAAGCAATAATTTTTTATATGCAAGGTTAAGAGGTTATATACACTACTTGAATACTTCGTGGGTAGTATAGTATGCATAACGCACGATTCAACACGTGATTTTTAAACATCTTTTCTTTTAGATAGTTCTTTTTAAGATATAATTATTCCATAGATGTTTGTGTTTAACTATCTCATCGCACGATTGTTATTGTAATGTTCTGTTACACTAATAATAAAAATTTTTCTTTTTAAAACTCTGAAACCTTTATTATATGGATGCTTAAAAAATTGTACAAGTACTTTTCCCTTTTTCTAATATTTCCAGAACAGGTATTTAAGTTTGGGTTATATGAACAGGATACAATACTAAAAGAAATATAATTCAATTTTAATGCAATAATTTATTGCGCTATATGAAGATACTAGGAAATTAATAGAAATGTAGTAGTATTTTTTAGCAGTACACTAGTTCTATCATTAAGTTCAACTGACTTTTAAAAGCAAATAAAATACTAAGCAGTTTTAAGTAAAATTTAACAATCATTATCAGTTTCAATATTTTAGTTTAATTTAATTTATTTCAGTTAAATTTATATATTTCAGTTTAATTTAGTTTCAATATTGCTTTTTAAAACAAGAATCAGTCTTTATAACACAGGCTTTCTATTAAGAAATTTTACGGCTTATTTAAAGAAGCATAACAAAAAGTGCAGTCGAACATGTAAAAGTAAGTTTGAGAGTTAATATAATAAAGAATTTACAGTTTCTTTACTAAATGCTAAAAGAAAAATCTAATGTGGACACCATATGACTTCCTTGTATTGGAATTGTATTCCTTGTATTGTCTATTAAATAGTACACATTTTTTTGCTGCATTTCATTTAAACTTATTTCCTCGAATTTCTTAGAGACATACTTACTTCTCATTGAATTAATTCAGTTCTCACTTCGCGGCAAAGCAAAAATACATAAAAACTCAAACCATCTTTATTAAAAATTGTAAAATGCAGAAATATATAAAACGCCAAATACACTTCAAACAGTTTTAAAAATAATTTTTACAATTATAATTAGAATTTCTACGCAAAATTAAGCAATTCGGCCAGCCGGCAAGAAGACAGATTTTTCGGTGCAAAAAACTGAAAGTTTACTTTTGGTTTCACTCGGCAGAAAGACACTGAAGTTGCAGAAACTGACTTAATTCATTATTCTACCGAGTTTCAAATGTAAACAAATGGCCGTTTGTTATTCTTACTCGCCATTTTGTAATTATTGAGAGTCCTACAACTATTGCATGCAGATTAACTACAGGCATAAAAAAACCGGAACATAAAAACCACATAATTCAATCATTTTAAAGCAAAATATATACAATTCACCAACATATAAGATTAAAAAAACTGAGAAAGAAATTTATTTTTTAAGAGACCCTTTGTATTTTTCTCTGACATTTTAAATATTGTTTTAATGTGCTATGTGTGTGTAGTCATATTCAGGTGTGCTAACGTGTGTTCTCGTATAAATAACATATACTGATATTAGAATAAAAAATACTTTTTTTATGAAAACACCGAAAATAATTAAAGATGTTATTAATAAACTTAATCTCTTAAGTTTATACAAAAGTTTGCCTTGTCAGTTTCTTTGTAAGATGGTATTTTAAGAAGCTCGCAAAAGTTGTACAAAAATTAGTCTCTGCCAATTATTCGTTACGTGGTGTAAGAAATAACACATTTGGCATCAACTCAAATGTGCTATTCTTTATTCTTTGTTACATTGTGTTACTAACAAACATAATGAATAAATAATATGTTTTTAACAAACGTACTGGTAAATGATACGAAATCCATTTACCCATGCCCATACAATTTACAATGAAACTATTTTTGAGCCAAACAGTTTATTCTTTCATATGAAAGAAATTTAGAACACATTTTTTTTATAAAATAACAACAGTAGAAATTAAAATATTAATAAAATAAAATAAATTATAAAAGCAACGGAAATAAAAATGAAGAGTATTAAGATAGAATGTGAAAGAACACAAAATTAAATTTTCATGTTATGAATTAACTAATGTAATAGCCATACTTTCTTAATGGCTGTAAATCTACGGAGAATAACTTAAAACCTCTTCATTTAGAATGCATGTGTTAAAGATAATTAATCTATGACAACACCCACAGGATGCAGCTCATATAATTAGTCGCATTAGTTCGACTTGCCCATCAGACTGAGAAACAAGTTCACGTTAATAATTACATTAAAATTAAATTCATTTTATTATTTTCCTCTCAGGTATCATTTTAATATGCATGAATTGAATGAATTTTGTATTATAAAATACAGAAGAAAAGTTTTAGTTCATAATTAGCATTATTTACTAGTTATTACTATTATAATTACGTTATTACTATTATAATTACGTTATTACTATTATAATTACATTATTACTATTATAATTACATTATTACTATTATAATTACGTTATTAAGTGTTAATTAATATAAAATATAATATAATAATTAAACACATTTATCTGTAAGAAGGAGAAATAGATTTTCTAAAAAATTTAAATGTCATGTTTTTAAATATATTTTGTGGCGAAAAAAGTTAAAAGTATCTTTGTAAACAAAAATGAAACACTGTGTGATTGTTATAACGAAGGAATATCTTTGTGACTCCCATCGCAGTAGAAAATGTTAAAAAAAAATTCTTCGATTATCAAATTTTCGGTAATCGTTACGTTTATAGAAGTTAAAAGTTATTCATGTATACTTTTCATTGTTACTGTTTTATTTACTTGTCTATTAGTCGTTTTTGTTATCACTTTTTTATCTTATTTTCTTATCATTTGGTAAAAGTTCCGGATTCCATTTCTTATGGAGAGCAATCAAAGGTTAAATACAGATATGGCTTGGTTCTGAAGACGTTATAGAGAAATTATTGGGGAATAGAAACATAAACATATAAAGCAGATTATGAATAATTGCAATAATTATATTTGAAAAACATAATTTTTGCAAATGTCAGAAAAAGACAATAAATAACATATGAGAACTATGATTCTATTATACTAAACGCATTTCGTAAGACGATCGCTCATGGATCTAGATAGGACGGACTCACGGATCCATTCACATTCTTGGATGATTGTCTTAAAGAGGTCACATTATATCGCGATACGTTCTTAGAAATATTGATAACTTTACGGGGTGTTTGCAACGACAGGATTCGTTGTATTTATTAAATTTCAACCTTTATAATATAAAATGCATTCAAAACGTAAACAAAAAAAATATTGTTACGTTTTTGTACTGATTTATTTAGTTTGCTATTTTAATAGAATTTTTATTAAATTGTTTCATTTCCCCGTGCAATGCTGCACGCGACTTATTTGAAGAGAAAGCTACGCCGGAAAAATTAAAAATGCAGGAGCACGTGCATTTAATAAATATCTCGTAATTGTACGCTTTTGTTTTTCGAGGAAAATCAAGAAAATACCAGATTATGTTCGTGCTGATTAAAAAGCTTGTAAAAGCGGGATCAAAATCTCTCAATTCGGAGTTTTGTTTAGAAAACTGTTATTGTTTACTGTAGCGAATTCGCGGCGAGATTGGATTAGCTTTCTCTACGTTTCTCTGTTTTGAATTAAGTTCTGTGGAACGTTTAATTACTTTAAAAGATAACTACTGTGAGATATTGCAATATTGTACAATATCTGAGGAAATTTAAGCATTTTGTTTTATTTGTTGTGATAATAATAAATTTTATTCACTTTTCAACGGACTTGTGCATTCAATTTATTACGAACCCGTACGTACGCAACAATATTTTAAATTTAGTAAGTCCACTTCACAAATCAAAATTTTGTATAATAATTGAAAAAATTCATTTACATCTGTTGTTAATTTCAAATGAAAATGCTCAGTGCATTTCCATGGACTACAACGCCTAGTCTTTCTTCTCCCAAAAAATTAAAAAGAAGAAAAACTCAGAGAGTGTTCAGGCAAAAATCAATAAAAAATTTAGTAATTAATTTATAACCAAGATTCAGAGATAACAATAAAAATTTACTATATTACTAACTAGCAGCTACGCTGCCAGCCTTCGTCTGGCTTTTAAATGTACCGGAAAATGCCTGAAAGGCCAAACGATAAATTTAAAAACTGCCCAGAATTTTACTCTGCAGAACAACTTCATCAAAATAAATAAATAAATATAAGATTAAAACCGAAAAAAAAAATAATCTGAAAGGTGTCAGATTTTAAATTACGTCCAAAGGGGAGATTTTTAACATTTTAAAACTGTTACACTTTAACATTTAACTGTTACCTTTATTTATTAAATATCACGTTCTTCGCACTTAACCATAAAATTCAGTTCAAGAACAATATCGCGTATTCAAGAACAATATTGTAGATTTAAATTGAGTATATCTTTAGAATTTCCGATACAGAGAATTCCTTCTTTTTTTTCACCATGTCACGAGTTGGAGATAAAAATGTTTTTTCTGTACAACGTTGCCATTGCTCGCTTTGAGATAATTGAGTATGTTAATCAAAAATTCGTTAAAAATTTACAAAATATGAAACCGATAATGAAACAAATTCCAAATTTCAAATTTGGGCTTCCACATCTCCATATTCGCAGTAGGATTATGTCATTCAAAGATGGCTCTATGTACCGCTGTTTATCACAGTGCGAGAAATATACATACATTTATGCAGATTTTTCATTATTTAATTTCTTCAAATATAATGCAGGCTCTAACATTTGGTGGGAACAGTTTGAAAAGTGAAACGGACATTTATAGCCAATGAATGCAAAATCGCAAAACGAAAACAATGGTCTTTCAGGAATAAAGCCCTTTTGGACTAAAAAAAACCCCTCAAATTTAAAAAAAAAATTCTAATGAAATAAGCAATATCCCTTAATACAAAAAGTAATAATCCTAATAAATAAATTAACCAACTTCCCGTTACCTTCTCTCAACAAATGTCCAGTATCCAAGAAAAACATTAAATTTAAAAACTGCACGAAAGTATTGCACTCATTTTTCCAAGTGGCGAACAGTGCTGATTTTCAACAGTCAGCAGTCCAGTATACAATTGAATGAAAAACTGTTGCCAAAACCGCATTTCTAAAAGAATGAAACTATTCAAAATGATGCAATAAAATCGAAAAGATAAAATAAAAATAAAATCTGGTTCGAATTTTGAAAAAAAAATCGCTTCGAGGTGCACTGGCTCTTGTCTAGATGCACCTATATACCAAATTTCGTAGCCCTGGTTCTAATAGCTTACGCGAAGCACGAACGAAAGACACACAGACTCTTTCTTTTATTATATGTAGATTACTAGAAAACAATAATAATGTACTAATTCCTGAATTAACTAAAAATTACTAATTATTATTAATAAAACATTTACTAATTTCTTCTACTTCGTATTATTCACCGAATTTTTTTTTTAATTTTTGAAACTCCTCTTCGTATATCAACACAAATTAACAACAGATACTCTAAATTTGTCAAGAATTCAGGACTATTAAATATCCCCGAAAAGTTGAATTATTAACAATCAACTACTAATAATTCAAATAATAATGATAATGAACAACTTACATATTATATGACGGGCGTGATATATTTCTTCCAACTAGTGAATGGGATAGACTGATTATCTGAAAACATCTACAGGGCCTTTCTAAAATTTTTAATATAATTTTTTAAATTTTCTAACATTTATTATCTATACCACATATCAAGTATCGCCATTACGCCAACTATAAAATATTTTTCTTTTATGTGGCCTTGCAAATGACCAGTAATGTGTGTTGCCAATCGGCTAAACGCGAAATCTTTAATTTATATTTCAAATTTAATCAGTTTGTAATTATTTAACAAAGTAAACGATTTAAAAAGCAATAAAGTCACTTTTTAACAATTCACATCGTTTAATTTTATATAGAATGTCAGGGGTTCTTTCTTAACCAGTAGGTAATTTTTACCTAGGGGGCACTTTATAATTTAAAGGGCAAGCCTATCAGCCTTTTATTTATATTTTAAGTATTTTTTTTTTTTTTTTTTTTTTTTTTTTTTTTTTTTTTTTTTAGTTTATAAACATGAATAACTACTTTTATTAAGTTTTGGTGCTTATCAACATTTACACTTTAAAATTATTTTGCGCTATTGCACTTGAACTGAATTTTACGTTTTATGTGCGAAGGACATATTATTTAATAAATAAAGGTAACAGACAAAATGCTAAAAAGAGCCCCTTTGGACTTAATTTAAAATCTGAAACCTTCCAGATTTATTATTATTATTATATTTAGAAGAACAAGTTTTTCTTAAGCCTACCAACCTACCAAATACTTTGCGATATCATTCAGAAGAAACTCACGAAACGCGGTATTTCCAAAGACAAAATTCGAATAAATCAATAATGCGTAGCTGAATAATTCTGCGGAGACTATCCTAATACTGAGAAACAAATAATTTTATTTTTCCGATATTTGTGTGAATATTAATTTCCCAAGCAATACAACCAAAGAAGAAAAGTAGCGCGAATTGTTTTATAAATGCAGTAATCGCGAAGTCACGCGAAACTATCTGGAACGAATATTAAGCCTGAACAAACATTTTTGAAGTAGCGAGTCAGACAATGTTATTGAAGAACTCAAATCATATCTTGAAGAAGACGATCGAATAGTAGTATCTCATTCTCTCACTAGATGGCGTTAAGGCATTTCGCCGAGCCGTGATGCAGGTATGTACCCGCATTGAATAAATATCATTCTATTTTATCGGGAAAAAAAAAAAAAACAAATAAAGGAGACAGGAGGAAAATGAAAAGAAGCTTTTAATATTTCATCGTGAGTTAATTTGAAAGAGATTTATTTTCGACGTCCTGCGTCAAAGTAACTCAGTAACAAAAAAGTGTACTTTAAATTTATTTGGTTTTCAAAGCAAAGTTACTCTTAAGTCCTTTTTTTAGAGAGTTATGAAATAAAGTAGAAGATGGATTAGAATGGAACGTTTCCGATAGTGCAATCTGTTTATTTTTATATTTTTCATATTAAAGTGAAGAGGCGATCGAATTCGTATAACATTTCTTTGTTTGTTTAGAAGATTCCGTTTCGTGTCCAGAAATATTTTCTTTCTGTTATTAAGAAATGATAAAAACAAAAGAATCACATTTATTTTTATGTATATGATGATTTTTTGCGAATTCTAGATAAAAAATCTCTAGTATATAAGAATAAGTTAAGCCTAATAGATGCATTTCCAATACTGTAAAGTTTATTAATAACTTATTTTTAACACATTTAAAAATGGCAAAGCTGACACCTGAACTCATTTTTAACACATGAAACTCATTTTTAACACATTTAAAAATGGCAACGCTGACATTTGAAAATGGCAAACACATGGCAGTCTTTGATCTAAAACCCTAAATATTAAGATTACAATTCTCTTTCAAAACTATGTTTACACTAAAACTCTGATTAAATTAGTTATTCGAAATAAAGGAAAAGATGCATTTAATAATCAAATTTCCAGACAAAGTAAACTTTGAATTCTGTTTATCGTCTGAAATAAAGTGAAGGCTTAAACAGAAAATAAATATTATCTTTCAAATAAGTGTTTCATTTCACATAAATTCCATTGACATTGAATAATTTATCTTACTCTTCTTTCACTAATTAATTTTAAATTCTCGGACCATATTCTAAATTCTTACTGTTTAATTTCATTGCTTTAATCAAATGTAACAAGCTTAATTATTTTAATAAAATCTAACATAAAAAGCATAGGTTAGGAGATTACATCGAGTTAAAATAAAGACACAAAAATAAGCATATAAAAGAATTATAATTTTGTATAGACAAATTTCTTCGCAAATTGTACATTTCATAAGATATCTTTGTATGTGCAGTAGTAAAATGCAATTATTTGAAATATTTAATTCGAGGTGAATACTATCGATATGGCAGGTTCTATGTCATATTTAGACGAACAACGTCGGTTTATAACGCGTTTAAACATTATGTTTGGGTCTAAATGGTTCCAAACGATTAACAGTCTGAATTTCTTTCAAAGAGTTAGCAACACTGCGTATTCGAAGTGATATAAGTAGACCACGAATATTTCCCACTTTTTATCCGCGTAGAAGTTTTACCCACAAAGGGGGGGGGAAGCAAAATAAACTTTTCTTAGATGAATCGGCAATAATTATTCTCCTGGGTGACGCGTAATGTAGCTAGCAACAGAAATGGTTTTTATTAAATAATATGTGAATGTTCCAAAAATTATCAGTTGAATATATTATAATTATAAATTATATCAGCTACAGAAATTACTAAAAATAAAGATATAAATTATTAAGTTAATGCTCTATCGATGAATCATCTAAGCAGTTCAAGGCAGTGGTCTGAAATGAAAGCTGCACACTTGCCAAATCTCGATCTAAAAACAGCTGACGGACCAGATTTTCTTTTCAAATGAAATGAAAGTTCTTTGTCAACAAAATAAAAAAATCTTTTAATTAAATTTTAAATTTCACAAACACGTATAATAACGCAAAATAAAAAAAAAAATTCAAATCGATATTTATTTTTTATTTGAAGTCTGGTATCTACAAGATATATCTGTTGGTTACACTTTGTAATTAAAATAAATTGAAAGTTAAATGTTAAACTTTAAGAACTCATTTATTTAAAATAATATTATATGTTAATTAATAGTTAAGCAAATTACTCGAAATTAAACTAAAAATAAATAAATTAGGGGAGCATTTTAAATTTTCAAAGAAAACTTTCCAAGTAGGATAAAATTTGAGAATAAATAATGACAATCTTGTCTCTCTGTCTCATTCACTAAAGTTTTCTTCGGTATATAAATAAAAATACATGTGTTTGTAGGTAAATAATTATAAACTTCGTAACTTCTTACTATACCTGGATACTCCATGGCGTTTCGATTCTGATAAAATTTCTAGCCTTGGAAAAAAATTAGTAGAAATTATCATCATAGATTGTAGATGCTTATCGGTCAACGTGTACAATTTGTCCAGAAGGGCAACTAATTTCGTTTTGGCATTTTGCGTCGTCCACTATAAAACGGCGTTTCACTTTTCAAATTGTTGCCACCAAATATTAAAGCCCTGCATTATACTCGTATTTAAATAAATTAAATAATGAAGAATCTGCATGAATGTATGTATATTTCTAGTTCTGTGAAGAAAAAGCAACGTAACTAGAGACATCAGATTTTGAATAACGTAGTCCTCCACTCAAATATCTGAGTATCTGGAAGCCCAAATTTAGAATTTAGAGTTTGTTTTATTATCGATTTCACATTTTGTAAAATTTTAACGAATTTTTTGTTTAATAAACTCAACGATTTCTAAGCAAGCAGTAGTAACACCGTAGCCCCCCCCCCCAAAAAAAATTGTCTCCAACGCGCGAGAAGTTCTAAAGATATGCATGCTTGTTTGAAATATTTTGTGATATTGCTGTTGAATTGAATTTTGTGGTTTAAGTACGAAGATTATGATATTTAATAAATAAAGGTAACATACAAAACCTTAAAAAAATTCCCCTTTGAGATAAAATCTGAAAGCTCTCTCTCTCTCTTTTTTTAACTTGTGAAAAAAAGCTATTCACATGTTAATGTACTTCTATACAATTATTCTTATTGCAAAAATCTGCATATGAAGATATTTATCTATATTAATAAGTACAAATAAAATGAATCAGATCTGTATTTTCAATTTTTTGAATAAGATATATATCACTGTAAATTAATTAGTTCCATTTGTAGATTTTTCTGATGAGTTAATTATGTTCGTTTTAAACAATAATGAAAATAACGCGAATTCGGACTTCAAATAACTAAAATATTGAAATCTTTACAACAAATACATCTGAAATACATTCGCAGGCCGCCTAAAATTGTTCTGAAGGCCGCTAAGGGCTCTCGGGCTGCGAGTTTGAGGCTACTGGATTAAGATGTAAGAATTCAAAGATTAATTAAAGATCATCGAAAGCAAAATTTCTCTGAATGTCCAGCAACATTCTCAGAGAGAGAGGTTAGGAAATTAAATTACAGTATTTGCCGGCGTATAAGACATACCCCCTTTTTTATACACATTTTTGAAGGATAAATTCGCCAAGTTCTTATCATTTTCTCAGTTGGTGGTAGCTCGAAATGCCTCTTTACAGTCCTGTTTCCATACTCTTTAGCATATGCAATCATATGTAGCCTGTATGCTATATTATAGCAATGCCAAGGTTGTTTTTGAGCCATAACTTGCCAATAAATGTAAGCAAATTGAACAGTAGAAATTTCAAACACTTAAAAGCCGTTCACAAAAATTGGAAAGTTTAAACTAGGAGTCTTCAACCTTTCACGTCCGAGAGCCACATCAATAAATTCACAAAGATCCGCGGGCCACATGTCTGCAAAAAAAAAAAAAAAAAAAAAAAAAAAAAAAAAAAAAATAGTGTAGTCAAAAAAATTTATATAAAAAAGGGAGGTAGGTTTTGCAAGACTACAATTGATTTTAAACGAAGAGATAGTGTTACAGATTTGTATATATGTATATATTATATATATAACTAAATAAGAAAACCTTACATTACTGGCAGGATATGGTAGTTACTTGAGTTTTAATGTGAAATTTGACATTGTTTTTGCTTCATTAAAGCTTCAATATCCAGTTAAATCTATATTGTTGCAATTCGTAAAGTTTCCTCCAAATGTTTGACAGACAAACGTTTGGTGTCTGTCTGTCTTGGTTTTGATTTTAGGATTTTCATTTTACAAAAAAGCTGCTCACATATGTAGGTACTGCCAAAGATAGAAGGCATGAAGAGTGCATGTTTACGAATTTCTGGATACTTGTCTTCGGTCACATACTTCGAATAAAAATAAATTAATGTAGGATTTTCAAGAAACTTGCATTTTACTGCAGAGTCACACTGTAAATCTATAAATTCTAATTGGAGTTGTAACAATATTATATACAATATTATGATAAATTACATAAGAAAAAGTGAAATTTTTGAAAAATTCGCCATTTTCAGAAAATATCTCAAATATCAGGCATGTCAATAAAATGTTTTAAATATCAAGAATAAGGGGAATTTTTTTTTACGGCAAAACGCTGACTAGGCAATTTTTCTTGAAATAAAAATTTCTTCAAATTCTAATGTGGGGCCACCAAAATACCTTCAGGCTACCCGTGGCCCGCAGGCCACGTGTTAAAGACCTTTAGTTTAAACGAATCCAGCTGTGACCGTCGATGATAGCGCATGCGCATTCACTGTGCTCTACGTAACTGTAAATATTCCATGGAGGTAAGAAAGGGAGGAGGGGCCATTCCGCGCTAGAAGTGAAGCACTGCTTTGAAGCTTGGGTCACCAGACGGGGTGTTGTTTGTTTACATTCAGAAGCTCGCTTGACAAGATTCTGATAGTATTTCGACACACAGGCGTCTCAAGACCAGAAGAGGAAAATGCGTAACCTAATGCTGATTGGTTATTAAAGGTCACGTGGTTTTCTTTACTTTGGACGTCAGCATTAACACTAGAACTTAGCTGTGTAAGTTTACCACTTTTGGCGAAAATTTAATATTTAGAATCGCCAAAATAAAAACGCCATATCACAGTTGCTAGTTGCATTGTTTGTGATGAATTACCAAAATAATTCATTAGTAAGATGGGGTATATTAAAAGGAGCAACAGTTTGCTTAAAAATTTACATTAAGGTTCAGAAGTGGTGTCAGTTTTTTCAAAGTCAGCCAGAGTCAGGCCGAAATGTTAATACAACATTTTGTTTATTTAACACTGTTTATATTATATTGTAGTTCATATGTTTGCGATGTGCTGTTTACCACTTTTTGAGATGAATATATTTCAGAGACTAAAATCATATTTTGATGTTCAAAGTAAAGATATGATCACATTAAAATGGAATATATAACGCATTTTATAACATATGGAATTATTTGCATGCATTTCTCCGGTCATAACTAAAGAATTATAAAACAAAATTAAGAATTCAAGTGTGAACAGGCATACCAAACAGTATATTTGAAGTACTATATTACACAGGAATTATATAGAAATTGATTTGAAATAACTGTTTTGGGTTTGTATTATAATAAGTTGCAATGACAGGAATATTATGGTAATGCCATTGTGAATTAAAGTATATTTCTGCTAACTTTTATTTTGCAACTGATGTCAAAATTAAAATTGCTATATTTTATAACTGCAAACTGGTTTAATAGTTATAAGTGTATCTACTTATAATTTCCATTAGAATATCATTTATGTTATTGATAATTTGTCAGTATGTTTTCTCATGTTAAGGAATTACATATTATTTATTTTGAAGATACAACTTTTGTACCTTTTTTTTTTTTTTCAAATCCATTTCACTTAATAAATAATGTGAGGCATTTCAATATATATTCTTTCACAAGATATTTTGGCCCTGTTCTGTTATCGGAACCAGATTCAGAAATGTATATATCAGGGTTGGCCAAACTTCATTTCAGTAAGCACGTAAAAGCCACAAGTTCATATTTACATCATTACAGAAGTAGTGGAGGAGGTTTTAAATAGAAAGAAATCCCTGATAACTTTGTAAAAAGAGTCTAAACTAATTAATTACTTCCTTTTGGACACTGAATAGTTTTAGTTTACCATATTTTATATGCATGAGCCGCACAAATTGCCTGCAAGAGCCGTATAAGGCTCGCGAGCCGCACATTGGCCACAATTGATATATATATTTTGCATGTGCAAAATATATATGTATGCATACACACACAAATAGACATGCACATGTATATACATACATACAATAAATCCTCATAACAGAAGAGTATCAATATTTCTAGCAGCTACTTTCTTAATTTTGCATGAAGTTATCCTGGTTATGAAATCTCATTTTCATATTTGTTCAACTACCTTTCTTCTATAACTCAAGGTAATTTCATATGTTGTATAAAAATTAAAAGCAGTTTTATAGAGTGTTCGTAAGATTATTCTTTATCTTCACCTGTGATTTTTTAATATTGTTAATTCATTGTATTCCTGATTACTTGTATTTACATTCCACAATAAAATATGAGCATATAAAAAGTGTGGTTTCATTTTGGCATTTCATTTAGCCTGTTTATATTATAGACTTTTAAAAATTTAGTAGCTTATTCATATTCAGTTCTTGTTCTTCATTTTTAATCTAACTGATATGCAGTTTGAAGTTTGCTCACATGGTATCAAGCTTGTAACAAATTGGTTAAATGTGGTACTTTATGGTGTATTTTCAGGAAAAGCAGCTACAGGTTTTATAATCTTAAATACTTTTCACAGTTATATATACAGGAGTGTTTGTGCTCCGGGGAAATCCCGGAATTCCGGGGATTTTGAACTTCGATACCCGGAAATTCCGGGGATCGTCGTTCAAAAGGAAGTAGGAATAATAATGAATTATTTATTTTGATCTGGGTAATTTTGTTTGCTTTGAAAGCAGAAAACGCAAGGTCAGTGTGTGTGGTGAAAACTTTTCCTTTCTTTCTCCAAAGGCAGTGATAATGCGTGAAAAGGGGGAAAAAACTTCTTTTTTGTTCTTTCCTTATTGCGAGTTATGACTCATTACCCCGGTTCTCGGACATTCTCTTCTGGATTTTTTTCGGCAAGTAGGACTTCGTTCGACCAGATGTGCGATCACGTGACTCTGAGTTCAAAGGTCTTATCTCTCCTGGCGTAGCGCCAATAAGTAGAAAAGGGGGATTTTTCGCCGTATTAGCTATTTGTCATTGATCGCTTCTCAACTTTTTTTCCTCCGCTGTGTAAAATTTTCGTTTCATTTATTGATGCACGTGTAAATTTTCCGTTTCGTTTATTCAAAAATCATCCAATAGCAAAAGAATTCCAAATTTCTCTGATGAAAGCGTATACTAATACAGCACAGCATATGAAACAGAAATTACCCCTTAAAAATTCATATCTAATTAGTTTTACAGCATTAGATCCAGAGCTAAGAGGTAAAACCAGTACAATATTAGCTTTTGAAAAATTATCATCTTTTATGTCCCATATTTTTAGTGATAATGAAAAGTCAAAAGTAGAAGCTGAAATAAGATTATGAAGAGCTGAAATAAGGTAAAGAGTGATATTGATATCACCAAAGAAATGCTCTACACATCTGATGAAAGTGGAAATCAAGTCAAGTATACAATTGATAAATATTGGTCTAAAGTTTTTAATTTAAAAGATGATTTCACAAATGATTATAAGTATCCTACATTGGCTAAATTGGTCAAAGCCTGGCTTAGCTGCTTCCATGGCCCATTAGTGGAAAGTGCATTCAACTTAATGGATACACTTGTCACTGACTATAGAACCTCTCTTAAGATTGATTCCCTAGATGCAGTGCAGACTATTAAATATGATTTAATGGCTTCTAAAGAAACCTCATGTGAAAAATATGGCTCAAAAAATCCAATTCACAAAGATCTCTTACTGAATATGAACAGAAGTTGGAAAACATATCAAGAGGACTTAAAAACATGTATTTCAGATGAGTCACCTATAAAAGTCTCTGAAAAACCTCTACATTAGCAGAAAAGCAAACTGCTTCTACCTCTGCATGTGCAGTTCTCGAGGAAATTTCTTCAACTGTAAATGAGGAAAATAAAAGTCAACCTTCCTGCAATTATGAAGTTCACCACAAAAGAAAGACAAGACCACAAACATCAGAAAATAAAAAAAAGCAGCAGAAATTAGATAATTTTTTTTTAAAGAATTAATTCAGGTAGTTTAAAATATTTACATAAAATGTAGTAGTTTATATGTTTGAAAATTTATGGTTATTAATTTTGCAAAAAAAGTAATTCATTGAACTTTTATAATTAGGTCATTCAATACTTCATAATTGTAATTTTTCATTTCTCTCCCCCCCTTCTCGAAACTCCAAAATGTCGGTTAGTAAGTCCGTAAAAGTTTCAGGGGATTTTTTAGGGTCCCACAAACACCCCTGTATATCTTTAAATTATAATGTTTTTAAAATGTAGGGTTATGAAAACTATGTCAGTGCTTGCATTGTTATAGTATTCTATATTAAGAATTAGTCAACTTTTTATATAAACCAACAGATTTTTAACATCTGAGATAAGTATGAGTAGTGTGCTCTCTAAATTTTTTATCGCTTAATATTCAAATTTGGCATCTTCGCTTATTTGTTATCTGATGAAGGTTTTTACTTGTTTCATCCTCGTTATTCTCCATAATACAAATGAAATAGTTAAAAATTATCTTTCAAAAAATTAGCAAAAATATACAAATTTTATTCAGCTTTATTTTCCTAAAATAAACACTTGCATTTATGCTGGAAATAAAGCAAAGATAGCAAATTTTCGTTATTTCATATAGCCCACCAGAGGCCGAGCGGTTAAGACACTGAACACTGGTAGTTCGGTCTGAGGTTCGAATCCCGTGAACGTGCTGGCTGCATGGGCGTTTTCATGGTTTTTCCCATGTGTAACATGTATACGAGCCAGTTTCCCTTAGAAAGTCATCCAGGAAGGCATCCCTTCCCTTAGGCAGATAGCCATAATTAAATAAACCAAACCAAAGCCATTATTGATCTTCATCAGTAACTAATAATAATATATGTAAAACAATAATAATAATTCATAATAAATTCTCCTGGTCAAAAGACAAAAAAAAAGTTAAAGTGAGACATTGAAATCAAATTATGAGCCATACTGTGCACTTTTATAACAACTTTTCCATATTAAGGAACAAGTAGTACAACAAATTATACATGGCAGTAGATAAAAAAAAATAAGTTGCATTTTTTGTTAAATTTTTATAAGACATTAGAATAAAAATATACAAATTGCACCCACACAGAAAAATAATCTTGGTTGTTAAAACTATAGTGTTCTGAAATTATAAGTTTTATAGTAATTAATGTATGCTAATTTTTTCAAATAAATGTATATTTGTGTGCTGAAACAGCTTAAATTAATAATACCATATATATGGTGTTTTTTCAAATAAATGTGTGTGCTGAAATAGCTTTAATGAATAACACCGTATTCATTAAGCTATTTAATTTGAATATAAAAAGTTTAAGGGCTATATACAGAAGTCACGTAATATATTTTGCTTATTTATAATTGAACTAAAGAACAAAATAAGGAAAAGATCATTACAAACCTTGCTTTTTATGGAACTCCAAGTTTCACACATTTTATCATGTTATTATAATTATGGCGAGTCTTTAATCTTAAATCTTAAAGTGACTTAAAACTCACTTAAAAGTGAGATCTTAAATCTCCTGTGGTGAGAAACAGTTCTAGACATCCTACTTCACTGAATTTAATATTTTTTCACTTTACATTATGAATGCATATTCTGTGTTTGCTTAAAATTGATGACGAATATGGCGTAACTTTAGCGACGGTATCTTTGTGCATACGTTTATGTGCTTTTAAATATCTCATCACATAGAAAGACACACTGCAAGATTTGCATTATGTTTAAATATCTATATAATATGGATATGTTTAAATATCCATCTCAGTAATAAAAGCAAAAAGAAAGAAAGCGAAGTGCAAGCTCTTTGATTTAAACAAACTGCTAACAATTGACGAGATACGCAGTTGGAGGA
Source organism: Stegodyphus dumicola (assembly GCF_044657685.1). Lineage (NCBI taxonomy): Eukaryota > Metazoa > Arthropoda > Arachnida > Araneae > Eresidae > Stegodyphus > Stegodyphus dumicola. Next base: position 140,096,224 of record NC_140777.1, read on the forward strand.
GAACTAGAAATAGAGCCAAAAACGTTTCAGGACTGTCATGTGATATAGTTAATGACAGTAAAGATAAGCATTTTACGTTATCTATCTTGAGATGCCTGTTGCAGCATGGCTCTAGAAACTTCTGGATGAATTGGTCACAGGGCTTCGAAAATAGGTTTTCGTGTCATAACGAACTTTGCATTTATCTTGCATAACGCATCCTGCAGAGTATAAATATGGGTCTGAGAACAAGAGAGTTTGCTTGTGAATCAGGTGCCAGACTTTGCAATTAGCTGAATTACAAGTTAGTGTTTATCCTGAGAAAGTGATTTAGGAATCTGAGAAGTGATCCTTGATTTGTTTTCAGCCATTTTTGTTCTGTGTGTAATAGTATTGTGCCTATTCTCCTAATAAATTGTTCATACCATCCTGCTTATCTGGACTCACTGTTTAAAGAAACATCAACAATCCTATCACCTAACTGGGCAATGATTACGTATATGATAAATGTGTAATTCACATTTACAGTAGAATAGTTATTATAAAACATGACTTTATAAATAGATTTAATATATGTGTAGATTAAGTATAGGATAAATGCATAGCTTAGATATAGTAGAATCTAAGCTATGCATTTATAGAACAGTTATAACAATTTTGTTAAATTTATAATAAGATACATTATTAAATTAAAATAAGACATCCAGATTAGTTACATAAAAATCAAATAATTTGTTATAAATACACAAATTTTAAAAATACTTAAATAGCATAATTTTCTTAAACATTATTTAGTGACTTTTCTTTTAAACTTTTGGCATTCAATTCACTGCAATACAAATGTCATAGCTGGGATCTGAATTAACAATTAATTGATTTAATAAAATAGGTTTGGTATTATTTTTTTCTGCTGTTGAAGGATTTCCAAACTGTACTTTTTTACACATTTTTCGTTTTTTAACTGAATAAAATCTCTTTTGGGGAACAATTTTTTTTATTTGTTGGTTCTTTTGAAATTGAAGCATGTGCTTTATCTAACAAAGGAACTTCTAATAATTAATCAATTGCATTTAAATGCTTTTTTATTTGTGTAGCAAGATTAATGTCCATATTTTCAATACAGTTTAATTTTTCAGAAATTGAAAATGAAGATTGAATAAGTTCACTAATGCATGTTTTACTTACTGTTAAAGATTCATAATTATTCCTAGTAGGTATTCTGTTTAGTGGGCCTATATAAGATTCTGTCTTTTTTTCAGACATGATTACAAAATGTATATGTTTACACATATTATTTAAAATAGAATAATCATGGCATGTACATTTATAAGCTTTTAAACAGCATAAACAAAGTCTACAAGTTATGAGGCATAAATCATTACAAACATGATCTCTGATAATTTTATAAAAATTTTCTCCCAGTTCTGATGAAACTTCCCATACATCATCTTTTTTTACACAGTTAGCATTTAAAAGCTCAGCAGCTTTATGACGTTGAAATGTTTTTGTTGTCTTCTTCGTTATTTTTCCTTTCTGATATTTTATGTAAGTGTCAAACTTTTGATCACTGACAAGATTAATTAACTCGATGATACATTTATCAACCCGTTTGGTTTTCTTCCCATCTAAATAAATATATTTTAATTTCCGATGAAATGTTTCAACATACATATTGGTGTTGATTTTAGCCCCTTTTCTGAAACAGTATGCCCACATTTTGGCTCTTTCAAAATAGTATGTCATAAAATATTTATGGAATTCTCTCGTGTCTTCATCTTCACATAGTTGCTCAGAAAATGTTTCTAACATTTTGTTGAACATTTCTTCATCTAATTCATACATTAAAGTTTTTAAAGTTTTGTACACTGCTTGTCTTTTATGTTTTGGCACAGAATTCAAATGACCTTACCATGCTCTGTCCACATGCCAAACACATAATAATTTTTGGCAAGAACCAAATGTATGCTCCCATGCATTATAGAAACATGGGAGCATCATCGCTCATGAAAACCTTTGGCTTGATATCACTGATCTTTTTGATGCAGTTAAAAAAGTTTACCAAAATTTTTTCTGATACTGTTGATGATATTAAGAAAGCAACTGGTATACCCTCTTCATACATATCAACGACAAGCAATGTTACAAGTTCAAATCCATAAGCAGAAATTCCATGTGTAGAATCAATACAGATTCCATCATTACCAAATTCTATCAACATTTTTTTTTAATTCTGTCATTATTGCTAACATGAAATCATTTTCGTTTACATTTGCATATTTTTCTCCTTGACGTTTATACATCAGAATGGGGTTGAATTCCATTTGCGACATCGTATTAACCCAGGACCAAACACTTGTCTCATCATCTGTTAAAATTAATCCTTTAGAATTAATGCTCAGACCAAAATCCCTCTTAATGTTATGCAGGTCTTTTCTCGTTATTAACTGTTTTGTTTCAATATCATCTCTCGAAGAGAATCTTGCATCTTGCAAAATTCGTTTCTCTTCCACCCCCTGCAATAATTTACCTGAAATAATTTTAAAAGATAATTAGGAGATAAAAATTATATATACTATAAGCAAAATAAAGTTTTTCATTCATATGAACTTGAAAAGAAAATTTTATATTATTTTATACCTACTAAATATTAATTCCATGCAAACAATGGTATGATATTAGAATATCAGCTTGCAACTGAAATTTTTTTTTTAATGAACACGAATACAATCATTGCCCTAATCAATTATTTCAACAATATATAAAATAGTAAGTGTTTTGAAATTTGAACATCAACTTAAGGAGTACAGCAACTGAGACCAATATTTATCCAGCGCTTTTTGCATTTCTGCCTTATAAGACACAAGCAACGTACGTTGCAATGTTTCAGGAAGTGAAATGTTGGTACCCTAAGTAGAAGCCGGACATTATAAAATTTGATTTTGAAGCCGCAGCCATCAATAGCTGTATGTTAGAATTTCCCAGTTCGACTATATCCGGTTGTAACTTTCATTTTAATCAATGTGACATAAGATGAATGGGGAGAAATGGGTGTAATAAAGGAATATAAAGAGAACGAAGATTAAGACATGTCTGTAGAATGATTTCTGCCTTAGCTTACTTGCCAATAGAACATGTAGATGATACTTGGAGCATTGTATGGGAAAAAGCTTTCAGCATTGACAAACTTACCACATTCATTGATTCTTTTGTCGAGCAGTGGATGGAAAATCCAAATATGCCCATTAAAATACGGAATGTACACGGACAGCATCATAGGACAAATAATTTTGTTAAAAGGTGGAATTCTAAATTAAACACAATCACTGGCAGAAACCAGCCTGTTGTGCACTTATTAGTTAAAATACTAAAAGAAGAAACACAAAAAAGTGTCTTTTAATTTGAAAGCCAGAGAATTAGGCGACCCTGAAATAACAAGGAAAAAAGCATATGTAAAATTGGATGAAAGAATTAAAAACATCCTAAAAGAATTCGAAACATCAAACAATTTAGAAAAATGTCTAAAATCTTTAAGTTTTGTAACTAGGTTGGACTAAATTGTAAATTATATTTATGCCTTTATAATAAAGGATAGCTAGTATTTATTTACTAGTATCTGTTTTGTATATTTTACTTCTAATATTTATTTTTACTTACATTAATGCAGCTAATTAATTTTATGGTAACTGCACCTGTTCTAATATTTGACTCTAAAATAGTTTTCCACAAAATCCCTGAAATTTTTATTTTTATTACATTTTATATTTACACAAAAGTTTTTATTTTTATTACATTTCGCTATGTTTAAAATGCATTCGCACTATAATATCATAACAATTTAAATACATATAAATAATTAAATATTATTGGCAAAAATGTATTTATCATTGTAATTCGATAATCGAGTGCAAAAACAGAAAATGTCGGTAAAAGAGATTTGCCACTTAAAATACTGTTTTAAATTATATTTGCGATTTTTAAAAGTATTTATTTACTTATTTATCTGCACTCTTTATCTGTTCTAAGATGGGGAAAAGATGTGCAGCTCTAACCACGATGAGTTTCGAAGTGTCCGCTCTGATCGCGAAATTGTATGTGTTCGCTCTGGCAACGTCCGCTGTAGCCACACCACCTGTTCACAAATGTGACAATAGATTACTGGCGAAAACTCTAAACTGACTATTAGCTCATTAGTATAATATAGTTACTGAAAAATGTAAATATCATAGCAGATGTATCTTATATACTAAAAACTAATGGAATAAAAAAAGTATCTTTAAATTTACAAATATGCTTATACAGTAGATTAGTAAGAAATATGATACTTAATTTAACAATAAGAAAAACAATTGTTACAAATATCAGGTTACTTTAATATAGATAATTAATCACTTTTATAAAAATATTTAATATGCTGTTCATAAATACAAGAGAAAACAATTTACCATAATTTTAAATCAGGCAAAATATTAATCTTAGTTTCATCTAGATTTTGAATCACACTTCAGCATTTTCAAGGTCCCTCTTCTTCAAGAGAATTATCCAAATTTATATTAAAAGCAGTTGACAGAGAAACACAAACATTGCACCATTCAGATAAAACAGTAATGAAACAAATTAAGATATTAGAATTATAAATGTGTTAATTCCTTCATAACACATTTAGAATTGTAATATCTTGGTTTTACATGCTTCATCATTATTTTCCACAGCAGACAGTGTTACGTTCAACTTTACTTTGCTCTACCCACTCCTTCCATTTTGCAAAAGTTTTGTACTCTTGAAGAGATACCTGTGTCTGTCCTCAAAGCTGATAATTTTATTTAAAATCTATGCAAATTAAGTCTGCTGTTAAGCCTAATTTTAAATTTCACACTCGCGTGTTTCTCTCCCAATCTGAATTTTCCATGAATGATTTTCATTATCAACTTCATTAATATTAAAATTCATTCACTTTTGGAATTTTGAACCACCTGTATATTAATGACAGCTGGAAAGGCTCCAACTGCATAAGTAATTATAGTTTTATTTAAGAGAAATTAATACAATCAAAATACGGTCTAACACATAACTTGCCTGCTATGCTTTGCTTTTCTTGTTTAGGAATAGGGAGATGACAAAGGGATTTTTCATGCTTGTAATGTTCTTTAAAATATACAGCTTCAAAACGATTGCCAAAATCTTTTAATATGACAGTAGCTGTGCAAGAGAAACCTGTTTTGGAAGTCCCTTGTGCTTTTAGCTGTCTTTCACCTTTGCCTTTTGCTTTGTATGTCCCACTTCTATTACAGCAAAACAGCGTCATGGTGTAATTTTTATGTTTCTGCCCAGATGAATCTACCACAAAATGAGTCTTTGTTTTTCTTTCTCCATCCGATAGCCACGAATAAAAGTCTAATAAATAAATAAATGTATAAATTTTCATAATAAGGGCATCTAATTAGTAAATAAAAATATGCAGATTGCAGCCACATAGAAAAATAATCTTAATTGTTAAAACTATAGTGTTCTGAAATTATATGTTTCAAAGTAATTAATTTGTTAATTTTTTCAAATAAATGCATATTTGTGTGCTGAAACAGCTTAAATTAATAATACCATATATATGGTGTTTCTTCAAATAAATGTATTGCTGAACTAGCTTTAATGAAGCTATTTAATTTACAAATAAGTTATTTAATTTTAATGTAAAAAGATTAAGGGCTATATACAGAAGTTACGCAATATACTTTGCTTATTTATAATTGAACTAGGAAAACAAAATAATAAAAAGTTCATTGCATACCTTGCTTTTTTTTTAAACTCCAGTTTTATACATTTGGTCATATTGCTGTAATTATGGCAAGTCTCTAAGTGAGATCTTAAATCTCCTGTAGTAGGAAATAGTTCCCGGCATTCGTCTTCGCCGCATTTAATATTACTTCGCCTTATATTATGGATACGTATCCTATGTTTAGCTAAAGAATTTTTTGTACAAAATTGCTTCGTACAATACGTACACGAAAATGGTGCAACTTTATTGTTTAAATTCGCGTATTCTTTGTGCATGCGCTTTCAAATATCTTTTCGCATAAAAAGATGAACTGCAAGATTTACATTTAAACATATCCATTTTGATAATAATAATAAAAAAAAAAAAAAAAAAAGCAATATCCTTGATTTAAACCAAGGAGGTTAGAATACATGGAGATGGCGTCTCTGCTGTCGCAATACGAGGAGAGTGAAGCCGGGGGAAGCAAATAAGCCACGCCTCGTGAGGGCAAGAAAACGCTTCCCTTACTATGTGAAGTGAGGTTAAACGTCAGCTTGTTTGAAGTTTTGAGTGTGTTTTCTGATTTCTTATGTGAAGACGTGAGAGGGTTATAAGGTACTGAATGGTTACATTGAAATAATGTCTACATTTCGGATTTCATTTCCATATAAAAGAATGTTTTTTTAACATGCATAAATAAGTAGAATAATTGAAATGTGCGTTTGAAAAGCCGTCAGAAAAGAGTTTGAGTATTTTCTCGGTGTGACGTGCGCGAAGAAACATCTATAATTCTCAGATTTTTCTTCAATTAATGGTTTGAGTATTATACTCGTAATTAACTGAGTTGTAAAAGCAAAACGGTAAGTAAACAAGGGAAGGGGGAGTGGTCAGCTCATCGTGGAAAAGAAAACGCGTTATTTTAAAGGTGTGATCATATTACATTACAAGTCATATTTTATGTATTTAATTTTATTTTCTGTTCAAGTAAATATTTAATAACAGGATTTAATTTGGGGTGAAATTTGTGGGAGTTTTAAAAATAACAATGCAGAATTTAAATATTATTTTTTATCATTGTTCATGCAATTTAATATTTTTCAAAACGTAAGTAGTATTTCTAACATGGAAAATTGAGAATTATACCTGTATATATTTAGAATAACTAAAATATAATCAATTAATGGTTTGAGTATTTATTTATTTATTTTCACAATACCTTTATTGCTAGCATTCATTAATGACAGCATGTAATTACATAATGCATTTCTCATTTAACTCATTTTAATGGAATCAGTCCCTTTGTACATATATTTTCCCTCTGCATATCCTGATAATCATTAGAATTGATACAATTATCAGCACTTGCAGCCGTTTCCTTGGATATGTTTTAAACATGCACAGCAAATTTTTATCTAACTTTGAGCAAAGTATAATTAAATAAATGATAGTATATATGTTAAAAGAATATTTACCTGTGAAATGTAATACCGGATCCTGCTGTTCTTCTATTTGTACAGCCGAAAGCGACGCAGGAATTTACCATTTTGGCAGGAATAAAAATTGCTTCTCGGAACAATATTGCAGCCGTCTACAAGATGATAGAAAATGTAGAAATAAAATGAAATGGCGGGAAAAAGTGAAGGAAAAAGCGCGCGAAGAATCCACGGTCTTTAATTTACGAAGCTGGGTGTGGCTAGGTTCTGCCTCATTGGCTGAAGAGCTCGTCAATCTTTCTAAAGCCACGACTACTAAGGGCATGCTTTCCCCCACTTTTTGGCTTCACTTGGACTGCGCGCAGGGCATCTCCATGTATTCTAACCTCCTTGATTTAAACAAACCGCTAACAATTGGCGAGAAACACAATTGCCGTTGGCGAAAAACCAGAAATAGCGCCTAAAACGTTTCGGGAGTGTCACGTGGTATACAGCCAATGACAGTGAAGATGAGCATTTTCCTCTTCTGGTCTTGAGACGCCTGTTTTCGACACACGACAGTTCCATAGAAATTGAAAAAGGGGACACTCTCGCATGAAAGAAACATTCATAGTGTAATGGATAATAGCAATTTGTATAGTTTACTGACATTTACGCAAAAATCACATCTTGGTTATTTTTCGATAACTAACAACAGCGATTTTGATTATGAATTTGTTTTATAAAATTCTAAGCTGTTGCACTACAAAAATATAGATTTTAAGAAAATTGCTAAAAGAGATCTGCCAAAATTTATTTTCTAGAAGATTTGAAAAGTTTGAAACTTGATGGCTAAATGTAAATATAAAATTATGTATGTTAAAATATTTGTAATTAGGCACATAGGTCAGATTAAGTTTTTATTAAATAGAGTAACGCATGCAAGGGCTATCTGCCTAAAGAGAGAGATGCCATCGTGGAGGAATTTTGAAGAAAAACTGACCTTTGAGTGGGTATTAAAAATAATACTTATAATTTTCACTCAAATTATATTCATATATATTTTTTATGTAAAACTTTCGGGTCTATGCTAAATTAGTGTAAATTACTTTACACGAAAAATATAGTGAATGCACAGAAATTAAAGATTTGCACATGCCGGAAATGATAAATAGGAAATATGTATGGGTATTTATGCATGTGCTTGCAAGAAGCATGTATCTGCCTTTGACAAAATACTTAAATATTCATTAAATTATTTATAAATGTATTTGAAATGAAGAATTTATTCACTTATAAACAACTGTGAAAGTACTGTGAAGAAATCTAATGATTAAATGTATCTAATTTATAATGATTATAAATGTTATCTAAATATATAATAACCTTAATATTGAATTGTAAACATAAATTGAAATCCTGTTGACAAATACGTTATAAAACTATTTAAGCAAGAATTCTTCGTATTGGAAAGCAATCTGTTAAAAGGTATTGTAAAGCAAATGCTATGAGATGCGCACTTAAGAACGTAATAAAGAGTTTTGGAATATGTATTGTTGAAATGAAGGGTAAACAAAAAAAAAATCTGATAAGTATAATTAAAAGAATTATTCACTTTACATTTTATAATAACTCAGTTACAAGTTTTAAACAATACTTAAAAAAAAAAAAAAAAAAAAAACTTATTTTATTCCCTTTCAGAAATGTTCAGAGAAAGTCAAATACTATTTAATTCCTAATAATTCTCTAATTTAAAATGAACCGAATAGAGCATTAATTATAAATTGACTTACATTTTTCGATTTAAAAGAAGCCAAAAAATCATGTCATATTTAAGAAAGTATTTTAAGAAGAAGCTCTATAAATAGAAAAGAAATAATGCATAATTTTAATATTAATAATACAATAAACTTTGATCTTAATTTTTGTACCTTAACCGAATAAAATCAAATTACCGTAATTTTTTTTTCTAATTTAATTAACGAAAACTTGTGAAAATATTTCATTCAAATTAAACCATTCTGAGAAAACTGTCCTGTGAAAAGTACAGCATTTAATTCCGTTCAGAATGAAATGTTGTTTAAAAATATGTTGTTTTCACATACTTAGGATTCTGAAGTGTTGTAGAAAAGGAAAATATATACATTTATATGTATATTTACGACGTAATTACAAAATATTTACATCCGAACGCGTCAAATCCCATAGAACTCAATGGTAAATGACCCAATGTTTTGGTCACCACGTAGGGATCGCCGGTGCTTCAGAGCAGGGTACGGAGAAACTTGTTTAGGGCGACTCCATCTTACTTCCTACCTCCATGAAATATTCCCACACTCCGCAAGGAAACAAGAAAAAAATTCGCATAATTCCAAATACAAAAATTTTCCCGAAATGAATGTAATCAAAAACTGAGTATCGACGTATAAGACCCACCCCGTTTTTTCAGACCTATTTTCAAAGAAAAAAAGTGCATCTTTTACGCCAGCAAAGACGGTATGTTGTTACTAATTTTGTACATATATAAATAATCTGAGTGAAATTATACGTGAAATCGTCGTATTTTTCCCCCGTATGGACAGGAAAATTTAAGAGAAGATGCTTTGTTGGAAAAATAAGAATACATGGGTAAGTCTATTTAACACTGAGCAAATGGCTATCACGCTAAATTGACGAGATATCGCCAAGCTGACGATGGTTTTGGATATTTTTTGTCACCAAATTTGGCGAGAAATCTCCAAAGGTAGCCATACTTGGCGACCATTTAGAGACTTTTGGTTACGGTTCTTGTATCACTGTGAATTGGTATTGTAATTGAATAACTAACTGATTTCACATGCAACTGTAACCGTATTCGGCCCTCATATGCCTTTCAGTAATTTCTAGAAGTATTAGACATTTCGGGTGGAAACTATATAAGGCAGGAGGCAGCATTTGTATAAGGCATCTGCTCTCAGTTGTTAGTTGTTGTTTCAGCGTAGAATTTGGAGTACTGTGATATCTGTACTCTGTAATCTAGATTAGCTTCGCTCTTTAAATGTGTTCTGCTCTTTTACATTGTGTTCTGCTTAACGTTCTTAGTAGTTTGGATTGTAACTACTGACTGTTCTCTGTGATACTGTGAATAGTTCTACGACTGTTTTTGTGCAAAGTTCCAGAACTGTGAAGTTTTTCCTTTGGTAAAATAAATTTTATAAAGCTATTATCAATTCTGTGTGCATTCAATCTACTACGAACCTGTACGTACATAACAGTATTTCGTAGAGTGTCAACACTTGCCACATCATGTAAATAAGAAATATCTCAATAGTATAACGTAAAATAGTCGAGTGATTATATTACCGAGAAAGAATTACGCTATCACAAAAATGAAACACCATTTTTTCGAAATTTATTTTAGATTTGGTTATCCGAAAGCTTTTTTTAAACTATCTCAGTCTTCCAAGCAGTTTTCGAATACGCAAGTTAATGCATTGAACCTTCTCATGGTGACCATCTCCCTAAGATGAACACTTCTCAGAGGGATCCAAATATAAAAACATTACCTCTCTTAGATGACCATATCCATAAAAGACCGAAATTATTTCAAACCGCGTGCTGTTCTTAGAGAGGGTACATTGTATAAAATTTCTGAGTTAAATGGTAATGAAAGCTTACTATAGGTACTTGATTTTACTATTCAGTTACTGATAAGAATTATTTAATGTTAATTTAAACATGAATTTGAAACAATTACTCAAACGATTACTCTGAAACGATTATTCGTGGTCCAAATGATTTCGGCCTCTTGCAGAAGTGGTCCTCTTAAAGATGTCATATTAAATTTGATGTTTATTTGTATTCTCAGATATACTCGTCACCTTTACGGGTGGTCGTCTTAGGGAAGTGGTCGCGACGAGAAGGTTCACTGTACATTGAAAAACAGCGAGAGATAATTTCCCATTTCTTCAAGGGTCTCACTTGAGAAACCTCTGTAATTAGGAATTTAAATTGAACTTTATCTCCTTACTAAAATATTTATCTTTCTTGTCTTCGAATGCACCTCTTTTAATTTCCTTAACCATATTTATTTGATTACTTTTTTCTTGTAATTTTTTATGAAAGTTATAAAAATTATTTATATAATTGAATTTTGAATTTAAAACAAAAGAGAAATGCTGAAATAATTCAAAATTAAAGTAGAATTTAATATTATTCTTTTAAAATAGAAAACATGAAAAAATAATTAGAAGCAATATACGGTGAATTTAATAAATATGTAATTATGTTTACCGGTTACTCGGAGCAACTTACAAAGAACGCGGTGAAGTAATTCGAAAGATTAATTTTGAAATTTAATTAATATCGAAATTTGACCTTGATGCACCGTTACAATTAAATAAGAATATGAATAATTTCTTCTTTCTGAAAAGGAAAGTTCGTGTTTTCTCTTTAAATATGTCATCTCAATCTCCATTAAAATTAATTCCAAAACTAAACTAAAATTTGCAGTTTGCTTGAGTTCAACAGTTTATCCAAAGAAATAAATGTAAAATACTTTAAGGGATTAAATTTCATATTTTATCAAATACAAGAAACCCGAAAACCGCTGTTTTTTAGGATCGTTTCTTACGTATATTTATTAAGGCTTCATTATTATTATTTTTTTTGTAATTAATGACTTCACCATCATGATCAGTTATTATGAAAAGCAGCCAATGATAATGTTAATAACTTATGATCAATTATTTTTATAACAATTAATCATTGTCCAAAAAGGCCTCACTGGAAACAATCAGTTACTTAAGCATAATTGATCAGTGATTTGTACTAATCATCGTCCAAGAAACATCACTAGATAATAGGGCGAAAAACATACATACATTCATGCAGATTCTTCATTATTTAATTTCTTTAAATGTAATATAGGGAGATAATATTTGGTGTCAACAATTTGGAAAGTGATAGAACATGATTAAGTATTTCGACGCTGCCCTTTTCATACTAATATCCCATTCGGGATAAACGTCCCTTTTAGACTAATTAGGTTATTTAAGTGAATTAATACTATTAAATTTTAAATGGCCTCAAAATAAGAACAAGTGATTCAGATAATTGGAATTTTTTAACTATATGCCGAAAAAGTGAGCTATACTGTAATTTCGTTTGTTTTTGATATGTCAACGATTATAGTACTTCCCCGGAAACTCTCGCAAAACGCAGTGAATTCTCTCTAAAACGACCACCGAATGAATCCCAATGATTATGGTGAAAATGATTGTCTAATGATTTTGAGCATATGATTTATATGAGACTCATTGGTCTGTTTTAGGAAGGTCTCACCACGATACGGCTCCTTATATTTAATTAAAACTTTCCATTGCTATTCGGGTAAAACTGAACAGTTTGCTGTAAAATGTAGGTAATTGCGAAAATTCTTTATGCCTTTTTTACTGTTTCTTTTTTTAAGCGGCTAAAAACACATAGTTTACTTTTATTATTAAACTACTCTGAATAAATGTAATAATCGCTAACAAATAAAAGCAATTCGATAAGCCCTTCCCCTTAACTCCTTTTACACCCCTCTTTTCGAAAGGAATATGTCACAATACACATTTCATTTCAGCTTTTGAAAATCTTTCCTAAAAACTTTCATACCATCAGCAGCATATAAAACATCAATAACATTAAGTACAACACTATATCTTATTAATTATAATAACAAGGCAGCTTTCTACCAGTCATATTCTAGAAAGTTACAATAAACTATTATTATAATAGCATTACGAAACTATTATTATTGACGTTAGTTTTGAGTTATGACGTACACTATAACAATGAGAATCGCGTTACAAAATTATTTACAATTTTAATGGCCTTTTGTCGAATTTCTATGCATAGAGGTTTCCCAATTTGACTTGTTTTGAAACGACAGACATTGTTAGGGAAAAATTTAGAATAAAAGACTAAGAGAAAGAATAAAAGACTTGTTTTGAAGAACCCCACTTATCGATTATTCGTTCTTTAAAAGATAATATGACGAAACATGGAAGCATAGAAAGCAATTGGAATCATTTACTGAGATAAATATCTTTTTACATATTATAATCAAAGTTTCGTCTAAATCACATTACATTTCTCAGTTTGAAAATAATCCTGAATTCTCACGCTGAGCAAGTCGTAATATTTATAGCTGTATCTCAGAAAATCTGCAACGTGCTTATTATTTCATTTTGAGATAACATAGCAACCGCAATAAATCGCCGCTATTGCCAATCCATGCTAAATAAGATTTTTAGTCTTTTAAAAATGAATATTGCTCAATAACATACAAATTAATTATTTAAAAAGCCATTTTATAGGATATTCCACAATAATTTGCAGTATCGTAAATGAAATAGGTTTCTAACATTTCATAATTGGTAAAGTGTCGAATTCTAACTCTACCTTTCATCGAGAATAGAAAAATATAATAGATGTGATGAAATTTTGTAGTAACCTTCAGATTGCAAGCTGATATACATATTTTTGTCTTCAATATTATTTAATAGATAACATCATTTTTTTTTACTACTTTGATGTTTGAATAACAGATAGCGCTAATGCTCGTTTTGTTACTTTTCAGTCAATCTTATAATTTCTTTGTCTTTTAAGATTTAATACTTTTAGGTTGCTACTTTTAGGTTGCTATAGAAACATTTCCATGCATTTTTGCCTACAAATGTTATTTTATGGTAAGTGGGGGATAAAAAGAATATTCTACAAATTTTATTAATCCAAAGGGCCAATTGGCCCTGAAGGACTATTAATTTCATTTTGGCATTTTGCTTTGGTTCACTATAAATAACGGTTCACTTTTCAAACTGTTGCCACCAAATTGTAAGGAAGGGATAAAATTAAAGGAATCCATTAAATTAATCCTTTAAAAGAATTCAATTATGAAGGATCTCCATAAATGTGTGTATGTTTCCGGCATTAGAATAAAACAACGGTACTTAGAGCCATCTAGTTTTGAATAACGTAATCTTCTACCAAATATGGTCATCTGGAAGCCCAAATTTGGAATTTGAATTTTGCCCAAATTTGGAATTTGAAATTTTCTTATCGATTTCATAGTTTATAACACTTTTAAAAAATTTTTCATTAACGAACTCAACGATTTCAAAGCAAGCAATGGCAGCATTGTGTGTGGAGGGGGGGAAAAACATTTTTTTATCTCCAGTGCGCGAGATTGTTTATCGAAATTCTAAAGCTTTACTCATTTAAAAATTATTTTGCAATATTGCTGTTGAATTGAATTTTATGGTTTAAATGCAAAGCACATGATATTTAATAAATAAAGGTAACACACGTTAAAGAAAACGCCCCTTTGGAGGCTGAAAGAAGATCTGAAAGCTTTCAGATTTTTCTTTTTTAATATACTTAAAAGCAAGAAAGTGGCTGAGTCTCACAAAAAGATATGGGAAATTGAAGGTGTTGATAACTTAATAAATTACGCATGTGTCAGAAATGGTTTAAAAAATTTCTTCTGGAGATTTTTCATTTGAAGTTGACCAACGTTCTGGCCGTCCTTCTAAAGTTGATGATGACTAAATTAAAGCCACAACTGAAGCGAATCGCCATATAACTGTGCGATGAATTAGGATAGGGTAACATACAACAACTGAAAATCACATAAGATGTCTTTGACTAATTAAGAAGCTCGATAATTGGGTTCCGCATGAGTTAAAAGAAATTCACTTAAAGCAACGAATCAATATTCGCGATGCGCATTTCAAACGCGATGCAATAAACCCTTTTTTACTTTTTTGTACGAAGTAAAGGAAATATTGTAATTGCGAAAAATTTCGGGTATCATATTTCAACGAAAATACCCATTTTCCCCGTTCTTGAAACCATTTTACAAATGTTTTTGCGTGGCATCTGTACGTAGCACATAATAAAGAACTCTTTATCCCAAAAAGGATTGTAAAATAAATTTAGAAGAGATTTTTTTCGTGACGCCTGTATGTATCTCTCATAACTCAAAAACGTATAAGAATAATAGCATCACAACGTTAAAATTTTGTACATGAAACTAAAACCGAAAATGTAGTTGTGCACCTCCCTTTTTAGTTGCAATAGGTCCGAACGTATATAAAATAATACACAGACTCTGTTAATCGGCTCGGTGAGCTCAAATTTTTTATTCTTATATGTTGGCAAATTGTCCTTTTTTTTTTTTTTTTTTTTTTTTTTGTGTGTGTGTGTGTGTGTGTGTGTGTGTGTGTGTGCTTATTCTGTATGTATTCATTGTATTTATATAGGAAAGACAATAAAGGTAAGAGAAAATAATTATGCGAATAGTTTTTAAATCTTCAGAAACTAGCGCTAAAAAACTAGGGGGAAGATTAACGGGACGAAGTATGGTATTTATTAATGCAATATGTGCAAGTTGAGGAGCTGCACAATGCTTCTGGTTATAGAGGAGCGTCTATATAATACAATAGGCACAAGTTGAGGAGCTGCAGAATATTTCTGGTTATAGAGGAGCGCCTATCTAATACAATACGTGCAAATTGAGGAGCTGCACAATGCTTCTGGTTATTAGAGGAGCGCCTATCCAATACAACAGGTGCATGTTGAGGAGGTGCACAATGCTTCTCTTTATAGAGGAGCGCCTACCTAAAACAATAGATGCAATGAGAGGAGCTGCACAATGTTTCTGGTTACAGAGGAGCGTCTATATAATACAATAGGCACAAGTTCAGGAGCTGCAGTATATTTCTGGGTATAGAGGAGCACCTATCTAATAATACAATAGGTGCAAGTTGAGGAGCTGCACAATGTTTCTGGTTATAGAGGAGCGCCTATCTAATACAATATGTGCAAGTTGAGGAGTTGTTCAATGCTTTTGGTTATAGAGGAGCGTCTATCTAATACAATAGGTGCAAGTTGAGGAGCTGCAGAATATTTCTGGTTATAGAGGAGCGCCTATCTACTATTTCATAGATGGTTCCAGAAAAACGCCATTTTTAATTTTGAGTGTGCGATAAAATGGCCCAAAAAAGGAAACGATTAAAACTACAATCAGTTTTAGTCCCGATATCTAAAGAATAATTAACTAACTAAAAGCAGTAGATCATTATTAGTTTGTGGTAGATAACGAATTTAAAAATATATGTTACAAAACTACCCTTGGATGGATGTTCTTTCTGCCTATTTTGAAGAAAGCATTTTTAAGCTGCGAACTCATGTATATGGGAATTTTGAATTTGCTATTAAAGACATTTAATTATGATACTCATGTTTTATCTTTCAAAATGTATTATGGAAGGATATATGCAATTTTTCGAATTTAGAAGCTAATGAATGATTCGTGTAATGTGCGTTCCTGGGAATTTCCATAAAAAATATCTAGATAAAATGTGAAAACATTTTACGAGAGTATGCAGTACGTTTATTTAACAACAACAACCAAAAAAAAAAAAAAAAAAAAAAAAAAAAAAATCTTTCCCCTCAGAAGGGCTATAAATTTCGTTTTTGCATTTTGCGTTGATTCACGATAAATGTCGGTTCACTTTTGAAATTATTGCCACCAAATATTAGAGCCCTGTATTATATTTAAAGAAATTAAATAATGAAGAATTTGCATAAATGTATATATGTTTCTCGCATTGTGATAAAACAACGGTACCTAGAGCCATCAAAGTCTGAATAACTCATGTTTCTACCCAAATATGGGCATCTTTTGGAATTTGTTTTATTATCGATTTCATACTTTGTAAAACGTTAACGAATTTTTGATTAACAAACTCGACGATTTCAAAGCGAGCAATGGCAACATTGTACAGAAAAAAAAATTTATCTTTAGCGCACGAGACTGTTTATCGGAAATTCTAAAGATATGCTCAATTATTTTGCGATATTGCTCTTGAACTGAATTTTATGATTTAAGTGCGAAGAACATGATATTTTATAAATGAAGGTAACACACAAAACATTAAAAAAATACCCCTTTGGGCGTAATGTAAAATCTGAAAGCTTTCAGATTTTATTTATTTATTTATATGAAATGTTGGACTTGAAGTTCCCCCATATGCAGATTTTTCTCTCCACTCCGAACTGAAATTTAAATAGATAAATGTTTTATTTGGATCCTATAAGATTCTATTCTAATATCTGCGATCCTTGACGGTAAATGGAAACAGAATACTATTTTTGAAGAATGGAAAACCATTTAATGGTATGTATACATACAATACGTTAACAAAGTTTTGGATTTGAATTTTTTCAATCAATCCAGCCGTCCGACTTGCATTATTTAGACAGTGACTAGAGGCAATAATTACTAGAGAGTCCATTAAAACGGCAGACAGTAATCTAGAACTAAAAAGAATCTTATCAAATAGGATATACCGAATCTTTCATGGCGACCATTTTCTTAAGTGTGTGTGTGTGATTATGGCAAAGCCTCGAGGGCTATTTGCCTAAGGGAGGGATGCCTTCGTGAAGGACTTTCTAAGGAAAACTGGCTCGTATACACGTTACACATGGGAAAAACCACGAAAGCGCCCATGCAGCCAGCCCGTTCGCAGGATTCGAACCTCGGACCGAACTACCAGTGCTCAGCTACTTTACCTCTCGGCCGCTGGTGGGCCCCCATTTTCTTAAGAAAATCACCCTGAGAAAGTGATCGGTATTCCTTGGAGCTTACATAAACACCGGTATTAATAATTTTTTTCTTTATAACTGTCACCTTGATAGAAAGCCAGTATTACTTAGGTGGTTGTCACAGAGAGGATTCGCTTTTTGTAATAAATCTTCTCTAAGATGACCACTCACGATATCAGATGAATCTGATCTTCTGTTGAGAAGCTTGACCCAGAGACGTTATATCAATGTTCATTTATGTTCCGAGAAATACTGGTCATTTTCAGAGATGGTCATATTACGGAGATGGCCGCGACAAGAGGAATCACCAAGTGATCTTACTTATTAACAACTTTGCCAATGAGCTTTTTAAACTTACAATAATAATGTATGAGATTCAGTGTTATTCAAATATGGCAAAGCTCACGAAGGCTACCTGTCTAAGAATGATGCTTTCATGGGGGGACTTTCTAATGGAAATTGCTTCGTATTCATGTTACACATAATAAAAAACGAAACGAATTCGAACCTGGACACATTCCCAACATTCAGCGCTTTTAACCACTCGTCTACGTATAGGACGTAAACAGCTTAAATGGTTAATGCAGTATCTTAAAATCTTTTGGCTCCAGGTAATAATAAATAGACTAAATAGCGAGTATTATATATATATAATTTGTGATGTTGTTTGTGTGAGAAACCCTATGATTTTATATTAAAAAGCATAGAAAATGCAACAATATTACGCAAACTTTATGTAGAAAATAAAAGAAAATCACTATTTCATCATATTTTTTTTAAATTTTAAACAATTTAAATGCAAGTTTCGTGAAGTATCCTTATTCATTTATTAACTCCGACTAAATTATGTAAATTTAACGACTGATATATACTTGCAAATGTTTACAGAAAGTACCGAAATTTAATTCTACTAATGTTATTTATAAACGCATTTCACATCTGCTATTCTATCTATTTCTTTCTTTTGTTTCTATTGCTTGAAAAGCGATTTTTCTCTTAAGCTCGAAAGCTTGAAAGCGATTTTTCTCTTAAGCTTGAAAGCTTGAAAGCGATTTTTCTCTTAAGAAAGTTTCGGGAAAGGATATTAGAATCTTCATAGCTTTGTTAAGTATTTTTTTTTTTTTTTTTTTTTTTTTTTTTTTTTTGTATTCTGAATGAATCTGTAACCTAAAATAAGATAAAATAAGAATATTCTTGCGGGCATTCAATTTTTTTATATCAAATGTGTTGAAATATCGAATATGAATCGAACTGAACGAATGGTTTGGTTTACTTGATTATGGCAAAGCACTCAATGGCTATCTACCTAAAGGGAGATATGCCTTCGTGGAAGATTTTCTAAGGAAAAACGTTTCGTATACACGCTACTCATGGAGAAAACCACCAAAACGCCCACCCAATCAGCGCGCATGGTCGCCAAAATTCCAAAGCCCGGAGCGAACTACCAGTGTTTACTAACTCCACCGCTCGTCCGCTAGTGGGCCTAACTGAGCGACTGTCGTGAATTCTACATCAATAAATCCATCTTTCGAGAGTATGAAAGAGTTAGAGGCAAATAAATAAATCAGCACCGAAATTTACGTTATCTTTACGTTGCATAATTACGTTTAGTTAGTTTTGTAGTACGTTTAGTTTATATTTTATAGCTACTTTTGTAGTTCTGCGTTATGTTTACTTGACTAAAAATGCATGTATATCGACGCAAACAGACAGGTTAATTTTTCTTCTTTATTCTTACCTCTGTAATTAATTCATGTTTATACGCTTCTCATAGTATTTGTCCCTATTGATAAAAGTTTCTCATTGATTTTTAACCTACAGTCGGATAATCTATTGAATTCAAACTTTTTACACATACACAGACTATTTGTGGACGGCAGTACAATATGGTGAGGCAAGTTTTTCAAAATTTTATTTAGATTTTTCTTAAATTTAATGTTGACACAATATTTCGCTCATACCTTCTTATACTCCTCCCTGCCCACACACAAAAAAAGAAAACTTTCTTAGAATTTTACTGTTTTCCCCATCGAATAAAGGAGAAAAAAATCTTTAAAATGAATTTTATATGACATTTAAAATGTAATTTCTGATATTTTGGCAAATTCGCTGGATTATTTCAACCATTTGACATAAGAGTATTTGAATGATTATTTATTGCTGAAAAACGCATTTTTAAATGAATAATTTGATTGGTAACGTGTAAAGATGAAAATTAAAAAAAGTATATGTAATTAAAAGTTTTTATAAAATAATATTTAAAACTCATAAAATAATTAATAGGAAAAATTCTTAACAGGGAAGATAAGAATAAGAGCTTAACTGATTCTCTTTACAAAATTCACCTGCTATTTTCTAGCACGAATAACAAAAGGGTAGACGTCCAAATAACAAAACTGAATAATCGAATGGCATTGTCAAAAGTATAAACCATTAACTTTATGAATTTATCAAAAGCCCCCCACGCTTTTCTTACCCATGATATAAAATTGTAGATGAATTTTGTAAAGAGAATTATTTAATCTCTTGTTTCAGTTAAACTATATGACAAATTATTTTTCTTCTTTTAGTTTATTAATTATTTTTTGAGATTTAAAAAAAAGCTTACTTCATAAGAACCTTTTTATTTATTTATTGCGAATAGAAGTACGTATATTCTCATGCAAACACACTGTTACGAGTTTTTATATGTATATAATTTTAGTGAAATTACTGTATTTTTTTTTAATAATGTAACAGGAAATTCTTGAAAAAGCCAAAGCTCTGCCGGAAAAATAAGAATACAGGAACAAGTCTGTTTAACATTGAAGTGAATGGCTATCTCACTAAATTGGAGCGATGGTGTTGGCTACTAATTTTTCACTAAATTTAGCAAGAAATCACCAAAATTCGCCGAACTTTTGATATCGATGTGCGGTCTCTGTATAAATGTAATTGGTACTGTAACTGAATAATTGTAAATGACCAACATATGCATCCGGCACTTAGATGTAACTTTAACCATATATGTCTTCCAGTAATTTCAAAAGTGGAAGGTACTAGAAGTTTCTCGGCTGTCGGGTGAAAACCTATAAGAGCACTTGCTCTCAATTATTTCAGTTCAGCGTGAGTTCGGAGTCTTAAGAGATCTCCGTAGGAGGTTTGCCTTTTTAGGTGTGCTTTGCATTGCGCTGTGTTTAACGTTCTTATTAGTCTGAAGTGTAACTACTGATTGTACTCAGTGATACTTAGACGAGCTGTACGAGTATTTTTGTGGAAGGTTCTAGACCTTTAAAGTGTTTCTTTTGGGAAAAAAAGTTTTTTTTCAAGTTATAATCGCTTCTGTGTGCATTCAATCCATTGCGAATCCGTAGTACGCACCCAACAGTACTGAAGAGTTATTATTTTTTGTTGTACTAGGCAAAGGGACTGACTGCATGGTTGCTTCTCCTAGTTTTCCACATGTGTAACTTGAATACGAAGCAGTTTCCCTCACAATGTCGTCCACGAAGGCATTCCTTAATCTAATAACCTAACTTAACCTTTTCGTCGTTATTCTTCATGTTGCTTTATTGCTGTTTTATGTACATTTGAATGAGGAGGTTCACAAAAAATAGATCTACTACATGTTACTTTAAATGCAAATAACAATAGAAGTATTAATAAATAAAAATCGGAAAGCTTTCAGAGTTTAAATTATGCCCAAAGGGGCGTTTTTTAACGTTTTGCGTGTTACCTTTATTTATTAAATATCATGTGCTTTGAACTTAAACCATAAAATTCAATTCAACAGCAATATTGCAAAATAGTTTTAAATTGAGCATATCTTTAGAATTTCCGATACACAGTCTCGCGCGCTGGAGAATTTTTTTTTCTTACAATATTTCCATTGCTCGCTTTGAAATCGCTGAGTTTCTTAATCAAAAACTCATGAATGCTTTCCATATTCGGGTGAAGACGTACATTATTCAAAATTTTACGGGTGTAGGTACCGTTTTTTTCCACAGTGCGAGCAACATACACACACACACACTCATGCAGATTCTTCATTATTTAACTTCTTTAAATATAAAACAGGACTCTAATATTTGGTGGCAACAATTTAAAAAGTGATAAGCCGTTTATAGTGAATCAACGCAAAATACCAAAACGAAATTAGTATCCCTTCTGGGCAAATTTCAAGCTAAAAATTGCTTAGTTAATTATTTTATGTACTTAAGTATGCGGTACTAATAATATTCGAAAAAGATTTTCGAAGTTTGATTTTGATTTGCAGAACTCCTTGAAAAGCTGCATAAAATTCCGAAATTCCGGCCATGTTTGAAATATGCCAAAAATGTGGCCATATTTATTTGCAACTCTTTTTGCATGCTACACTTTTGTTTTTCGTAAAAAGTGAAAGAAATGGCCACGAAATGTTTTTATAACCCAATATATTTTCTTTCCATAACAGACATTATGGCTAATAAGAAAAATAAAAGAAATGTTATCAAGCAGTAATTGTATCATTTTGTTAAAACTTGCATGCTTTTAGCACTGGACTGGATTTACGTTAATGCTAAATATTAATAATAGCTTTTCCAGTACATTATCATTCTTGCGAAATTGTAATTTCACAAAAATTTGAATTTCCGAGTATTTTGAATCTGTAAACGATAATCTAACTTAATAAATTAAGTAAGCGAAACATATTGTACGGTTGCAAATAATCCCTTTTGTCATATATGCAAAATATGACTAGTAACTTTTAAATGTTGTGTGTCATTTTAACACAGTTTACAAAACTGAAAAACTTTTCTTCATAATTATAGAGAATTAACATCAAAAGCTTGTTCTAATGAATCTACATTCTGCGAGACCGGTTTAATTAATGCTCTTAATAATATATCATAATAGAATTTCAATTGAATCTATTCTAGGGTATTCTGAGAATTCAGAATATTCGATACTTGGAGACTTAACTAGTTAGTGCCCGAGAATTGGATTGATTTCACCTCCAACTAATTGGATTGCATCAAACCTATTTATTTCAAACATTATCCTTCAGATAACATGGAGACTAATAATAAATGAATCGCAGATTTCGAACACTATCTAACTATTCAAAAATTTAGGTGTCCAGGACTATTAGTGGTCTGTCACATTTTGCTAATATCCGAGATGTTAGTTTTATGCGGAAGAGGTTGGAGTAATAAACGCAATATGGACGATGAAGTTATTTTAGCATATCTATGAACAATAATTTTCGTAGTAGTAAAATATAATGTTGTTAAATTTTAAATCAGTTTAAAGAAACAAAAGCAGGAAAAAAATATCTGAAAGGATTTGGATTTTAAAGCCACACCAGATAGCTTTTGGGGGCTTAGTGTTCATTTCAATGATTTCCATTAAATCAAAAACAAATTTCAAATTTTCACAGACAAGAAAGGCCATTCTCTAAAGAAAAATTATGTATGGCAATACAAATAAAAGGATATTGCCACCAAACGTTAACTCTATCTTTTTTTTACTTCTTTGAACGAAATAAAATCATTGTAATCGCGAAAAATTTCTATCTCATTTCAACGAAAATACCCATTTTGACAGCTCTCGAATTCATTTGAACGATGCTTTTGCGTGACATCTGTACGGACGGACAGAATAAAGGACTCCTTTTTTTTTCCCCAAACTGATTGAAAAATACATTCAGAAGAGATGTTTTCGTGACGTCTGTATGTACGTATATACGTATGTCGTATAATTCCAAAACTATTAGCTTTACATCGTTGAAATTTTGTGTATGGGACTGCTATAACATATAGTTGTGCACATCCCTTTTTGGTTGAAATCGATCACATCAAATATACATATATATATATATAATAATTTATTTCCTAAACCGTATAGATTAATTGATTATATTATCTCCTAAGTTTAATTAAAGTAGAATTATTTTAAAAGTGTGCATCCATACTGGTAAGTTATATTTTGAAAGATGTTTTGAAGTAATTTGAAAGCAAAATGTTAATAATGTTTTAACGGGGACTGGAGTTAAATCATCACGAAGAATAATATTACAATTGCAAAAGTAAAAATTAAAACATGTAATTATTGTCATTGATCGGAAATTAGTTGACTTTTCAAGGGGAACAAACCAACTCCCGTTCAATGATCAATAATTGATAGAAATACGTAAATATGAAAGTGTTTCGTCTTTACTCATTCATAATAACACTCCTGTCATTAATACCATTCATACCATTAACATCCAAAACATTAACTGCTATGATTTTGAAAACTTATATACCTCACTTCCTCTAGAAGAAATCTATACCAGTCTACTTGATCTACCAAAACTTTTCCCTAATATACTCAATATCATGACTCTTGACAAATGGAAAACCTACCTAAAATGCACACTTTTTCATAACTACATCAAGTTTCAAAATCAACTTTTTAAACAAGTCAGAGGATTGCCAATGGGCTTACATTCCAGCACCTCGATCTGTAATATCTTTTTATTTGTCAAAGAATTTAACTTCCAAAAAAATCTACAACCACAAGAGTTAAATTACTACAAACACACCTCCAGATTTATTGATGACCTTATTACAATTAATAATTTTGGTAAAATTGAAAACTCCGACATTTATCCGAATTGTCTTAAACTTAATAAAACTAATAATTCACAAAATAGCATAGACTTTCTAGATCTTCAAATCATTAACTACAAAAAAATTTTACTTTTTGACAAAACAAGAAACTTCAATTTCAATACTAACAAATTAATAAATTGGAACTCCAACATATCCAAAAAAGTAATTAACAATACTATAATTAATCAAATACAACGAATTAAAACTATATGCACAGATACAATAGATTTACAACGCGAAATTTTGATCCTTATCAAAATTCTCAAAAATAATCTAATTCCCTTTCAATTTATCAACCATTGCCTTAAAAGAGCAGGCGTTAAATACTCACTCTAAATCATTTAACTGATAGAGATATGATAATTTATTCCTAAACCTGAGAAGGCGGTATAAGTTGGATGACTGTCAGTTGAAAGATTTGTATATAGTGTAATTACTCAATTGTATATATTGTAAAAAGCTAATTGTCTTCAGACATATACTGTTACTATACTGTTACTAAAAAAATGGGCCTATTTCCTGCCTTTAGACTGTCTACTAGCTCTTGGATAGCGAAAATGCCTTTTTCCTTTCTTAAATTCTTAATCATTGCGACACGACAATTAGCCAGAAATTAATTAATTTCCATTCACTAGTATTTTTAAAAAAATCTTAACAGACGGTCTCTCTCAGATAAGAACTCCACAAAATACATCCCTCAAGAATTCCAAGTCCCACCCACTACCATAAATTTCTTCACCCAAGTCTTGCCGACTGATATAATTCAAAGCCCCTACTGCCGCTAAGAATTTTCGGACACCCTACACTTCTGAGTCAGACACGAAGAGACACTGCCAACTCCCCCACTAGAAAGAATGTAAGTTACTTAATACCTTTCTGGCCTTTATATCTTCATGTACATTCACTGATCTTATTTATATTATTTTCTATTTTATTTTTATATTATTTTTATATTATTTTTATGTTCTCTTTGATTTGTTTTTGCAAAGTTTGCATTATTTATCTTTTTTATAATCTTCTATGTTTATTTCAACTTTACTTTGATTTCGATTTCATAATGACAATTTCCAATGTTTAATTTCTACAAATAATATAGTACTCAAATACATAAAGATGATAGTGTCGGGGACGATTACTCGAGTTTTACAAGATTTCTCTACAGTAATTGATTTTTACTCCAAATTGAATTGACTAAAATGCTTCATGAGAATCAGTTCTTTGAGTAACAACTATTCGCGGAAATATTTGGCCTGACTAGAATTGCCGGTTTGGCTTTAACTCGAGTAAAGACGAAACACTTTCATATTTACGTATTTCTATCAATTATTGATCATTGAACGGGAGTTGGTTTGTTCCCCTTGAAAAGTCAACTAATTTCCGATCAATGACAATAATTACATGTTTTAATTTTTACTTTTGCAATTGTAATATTATTCTTCGTGATGATTTAACTCCAGTCCCCGTTAAAACATTATTAACATTTTGCTTTCAAATTACTTCAAAACATCTTTCAAAATATAACTTACCAGTATGGATGCACACTTTTAAAATAATTCTACTTTAATTAAACTTAGGAGATAATATAATCAATTAATCAATACGGTTTAGGAAATAAATTATTATTAACTAACTTTGCAGCAATTGCGCAAGTAATAATAACTTGTATTCGCACTAAATGGATTTAAGTATATATATATATATATATATATATATCCCTTCTGTTATCCGGCTCGGTGAGCTCAGCTTTTTTATTCTTGTATGTTGGCAAATTTTGCATTTTTTGCTTTAAAACTAATTCAGTTACGTTGTTCTTATGTTCCGGTTAAGGTTTTTATGTTTAGCTAATCTGCATTCAATAGTCGTAGAATTATCGACAATTAATTTAAAAATTTAAATGGTGTTTGTTTACATTTGAAAATCTTCAAAGAATAGTGAACTAACAGTTGGTGCGTCAACTTCAGTGTCTTTGTACCCAATGGGCCCAAAAGTTAACTTTCAAGTCTGTACACAAAACATTTTGTCTTCTTGCTCACCGGCCGGATTGCTTGTTTTGGCGTGCAAACTCTAATTTTAATTAAAAACATTTTTTAACTGTTGTTAACTGTATTTGGTATTTTAGAATTTTCTGTATTTTACAATATTTAGTGAAGATTGAGATTTTATGTATTTTTGCCTTGCCGCGAAGTGAAAATTGAATTGATTGAATTAGAAATATATCTCTAATGAAATAAGTTTAAATGGAATGCAGCAAAAAAATTGCGTATAATTTAATAAGCCGTACAAGGAAGTAGGTGTGGCGCCACATCAGATATTTATTTTTAGAGGTTAATAAATTTTTCCTAAGATGATCTTCCATATTTCCAGATGCTTTTGTTTTTTCGTGCTCGTGGACATCATATAATGGCAATTTTTAGTACCAATATGTATCTATGTACAAAAATATATTGGTCATTTGCCGTCGTGTCGTGTCACAGAAGTGGTCATAGATGAGAGAGCTCAATGAACAGATATAAAACTTTAATAAACAAATAATAATGTGATCTTTATAAACACCTGAAAGGAAATTTTTTCACGAAACTTGCAATAAATACTTCTCTAAAGTACCTTAAGTGAAATATTTATTGCGAGCCTCATGCTCAAAAGATCCAGTGTAATAAGTATACAGCTACATCCTAAATAATTCCACCTTTTCTTTATTAATTAAATGCACAAGTAACCATGCTGCATGAGATCATGATGAAATAATATCATGCCATTTTTTTTTTCTATTTATGTAGTCTTATTATTTCGAACAGCTCGTTTTAAATATGAGATTTTATGTTCTAGATCTTGAATTTCTGGTACATTTATTCTTAAACTGGTAGGTCTTAAAAAAACCCTTAGCTTAAATTTATTTCCGACGTTAAACTCACATTTTCACAGCGAATTTTGGTGGCAGTTTCGTACTAGTGTTATGATGTTTATATTTTTTTAACTTTTAAAGTATTTTCGTTTAAATTTTTGAAGTTTTATTGATAAACTCTTCGAAGTGTTACACTGTAATTTGAAATTCTCTAACTGCAACTTTTTTACTTTAAAGATTAATTACTTTAATTCACAGAAATAAAACACCGATATATCCAAATGTGTTCTCTGAATCTAACTCCATCTCCTGTGTGATAAGACGAAAAAAATGTGTTCATAAGACAAGAACTAACTCTCTTTGTTAAGCAATTTAAGGCTTAACAAAGAAAAGGGATTAAGGTAATTAATAAATAAAAATGTACATAAATATTCGGCGAAATAAAACGTGAAACCATTTTGTGTAAAGATTCCGCGGAACCAAGATATATATAAAATGACAATCTTCAAAAATTATTCTTTTTGTATATTCCCATAAAGAAATTAATAAACACTAATTCCAGTTCGAATACATGAATTTAAATCACACATCTAAATTGAATTTTCAACCTTGTATATTTCTTGAAAATTACTTTTTATTTTTGTGACTTTGCATATATTTAAAAGAAATGTCGAAAGCAAAACTTAAACAACATTTTTCTAAGAAAAGGTTTTCTTCTTCTTCATCTTTTTTTTTTTTTTTTTTTTTTTTTGTCCCCTTTCTTTAAACGTATGTGTAAATAACGGGTTACATCTGTCTTTTATTTTAATAGTTCTTCCATAATACCTTTTCGTTGTAATTCTTTGCGAGCAGAAACAGACGCCAATTGCAATTATTGAAGAGGAAAGGAACCGATTCTTAGGGATTAGGTTATAGATAGAAAAAAGAATAAAAGGTTTTTCGAAATATAAAAGGAAAAACTTGATCGTGATGCTAATAGCGTTATGTCGCGGAAACAGAAAATAATGAATAACAGAGAATGGGGAAAAGGGAGGGTTTGCTAGTTGTTAGAACAAGATGGTACAACAAAAGAATTACACAATACTAGGCTGCAATGGGCGCCATTTTTTGCCACGAATTTTATCTCGCACTGAAATAAAATAGTATAATAATAAATAATTTTTTTAAAAAAATCACAATATAAAATTAATGTATTATTTTGTTTTTACCACAAATTATCATTAGTTTTTAGGTGAATGCACGTTTCGATGATTCTAGTAAAAAAATTAGCCACTGATGTCCAGATATTCCAAGCTAAAATACATTGTATACAGACCCAGTATTTTAAACAAAACAAAATATAAGCTGAAAAACTTTTTTTGAACTAAAATTACTGCGATTAAAAATTCAATTTTTAAAAATAATATATAATAAATGGAAAAT
This sequence comes from Stegodyphus dumicola, assembly GCF_044657685.1. Lineage (NCBI taxonomy): Eukaryota > Metazoa > Arthropoda > Arachnida > Araneae > Eresidae > Stegodyphus > Stegodyphus dumicola. The sequence continues at coordinate 140,124,874 of NC_140777.1, forward strand.
TTATATAATTGCTTATGGGTTTTCTTCAGATTTTGAACAGTTCACTGAATATTACGTACTTTAAAAACTCACTTCTTAATTCACACATTGGAAAAAAAGAATTGAAAGCGTTCAGGTTTTATCGATCGCTCATAAGGGCCCTTTTAAAGTTTGATGGGTGGTTGGTTTATTTGATCATGGCACAGATCCCGAGGGTTATTTGCCTAAGGTAGAGATGCTTTCGGGGAGGACTTTCTATGGGAAACCAGCTTGTATGCACTTACATACCATGAGAACACGCATCTAGCTAATCCGTTAGCTCGTAATCGAACCTAGCTCGAACTACCAGCGTTTAGCGAATTTACCGTTCGGCCGCTAGTGCGCATTTTAAAGCTCAACGTGTTTATCAATGGAGATTATCAATAGACATAGTCCAGGTGAAAAAATAGCAAAATATTTTATAAGATATTTCTTGAATATGCATTTAGACTACCATGGGAACGTTATATATCTCCTGTATATTTAAAAAGGGAAAAAATATGCAATGTAATTCTATAAAAATATTTAATGTTTTTAATTACATGTACCATAAATTAAATACGTTAAGTACAATAAATCAGCTTAAAAACTAAAAAATATAAATAAGTAAATATTTTTAAGAACTGCATCTATTGCCTTTAAATAGTTTAGTTTATTAATTAATAACAGTTTAGTTTGTTAATAATAAAATATAAGTGTGAGAAAATTTACGCTAGCTATTTATTAATAAAAAAATTATTTTTTATAATTTTAGAGAAACTGCATGGTAACTAAATTACGTAAACTAGTGTTATATTCGTCGCTGCAGTTATCAACTGAATCTTAAGAATTGTTTTTAATTATTTAAGTTTATCTATTATTTTAATTATTTTGATTCATGGTAATCGATTGTTGCTTACTTTTCATATACACAAGAAGATGAGCAAACGATTAGACGCTGGCGAAAATTTTTACACAGTTGATAAAGGTCTAAGCAGGGGCTGTCAACCTGGGGAGGATGGAATTCCATAGAGTTTCAGTAGGGATTTAGCTGTTCACTATTTATTTTCAGTTTATGAATATAAAAAGAGTACTTTTATTCAATTTTTCATATTTGTCAACATTTTCTATACTTTTCGTTGTTTGATTTATAAAATTCGTTAAAAATAATCTAAATCCGAGTTTTGGAAAGGAGAGGACGAAAATGATTTTCTAACAATGGTGAAAGGGGTGCATGAGTAAAACAGGTAGAGAACCACTGCTGTATAGAGACTCCTATAGGACTTTACAAGCAATCCGCTATAAAAAGGCTTCTCTATAAAATTCTGCGGAAATTTAATTTAAGTTTTCATTAAACAGAATGCTATGAAAATGCTGCTTTGCAAAATAATGTAGAAATTTTAAACCGCTTTCATAGAATGATGTACTATATAAATCTGAAAATATTTCAATCATATATTAACAAAACTAAACCTTTTTTGTGAGAAGGGGTGGAATATTTATTTTTTTGGGGGGGAGGGGGTCCCTGAAGGACTGTTGTTTTCGTTTTACGATTTTGCGTCTATTCACTACAAACGGCGAATCACTTTTCAAACTGTTGCCACAAAGTATTATCGCCCTGTGTTATATTTAAAGAAATTAAATAATGAAAAATCTACATAAATGTATATATATTTCTCACATTGTGATAAAACAACGGTACATAGAGCCATCAAATGTTGAATAACGTAATCGTTCAGAGAATATGGGCATCTGGAAGCCTAATTTGGTATTTCATATTTTGTAACACTTTAACGAATTTTTGATTAACCAAAATCAACGAATTCAAAGCGGGCAATAGCAGCACTGTACGTAAAAAGAAAACCTTTTTATTCCCAGCGCGCGAGACCATGTATCGGAAGTTCTTAAAGGTATGATCATTTTAAAATTATTTCGCGATATTGCTGTTGATTTGAAATTTATGGTTTAAGTGCGAAGAGCATGATATTTAATAAATAAAAGTAACACACAAAACGTTATAAAACGCCCCTTTGGGCGTAATGTAAAATCTGAAAGCTTTCAAACTCCTTTAGAATTTTTTATTCTACCCCCTCTCCTCCATGTTACAGATCATTTCAAAATTTTCATTGAAAATTTTATTCAAAGAGAAAATTGAATTAAGTCCGAATCCCCCCCACCTTCCAGGAAAAAAAAAAAAAACTTTTCTTTGACTTTAAAATGCACCTTAATACTCAAAAGCTTCTACAGAATCTTTTATGAAAATTAAATTAGGAAAATTTATTTAAAATTCTTTAGAATTATCTCCCAGTTTTCTATAAACTGCATCTAACATTTTGTGAAGAATTCATTTAGTTGATTTTATACACCATATATAAGATTCTATAAGTGGATTTTGAAAAACTGGACAAATTGTTTATAGAAATTCTGCACGAACCTCTAAAAAATATCTTCACATATCCCTACAGAATCTCTCTTTGTATTGAAACTATTCCGATAGATTGATGGAAGTCAATAGAAGACATCTGATCTACTTTATAGGAAACTGGGTCATAATTCTGAAGGATTTTCTAAAGAAGTTTAACATTAGGTTTTTCTTATAAAATTCTGTAAGTCATTTTCTTAAGGGGTGAATTCAATTAATGCTGGAAACAAGATATACAATAGCATATGATGCTTAAAACTAGGAAAGTCACATTAATTCCATTAATTATATAAATGCTTATGAAACTTAAATTAAGCTACCCTATTTCACTTGTCTTAATTCTTGTAGATTATTTGCTAAAGCTTGTTTGTTTATTCGAATACAGCAGAACACTTTTAAGGAATTTGTTACTTTCAGTAGTTAAATACTTTTTTTTAATTTTTAAATTAAATTAATTAAGTAAATAATTTTTGTCCAGCATTGCTGTAAAGACTTTATGAGGTATTTTCTCCCTCCGTTCCGCATGCCTCCGTGGTGTAATTGGAAGCATATTCGAACGCGTTTTCAAGAGGTCTTGGGTTCCAGTCCCGATGAGGGCATTACTTCTTGCTCTTCCCTCTCCCCCCCCAAAAAAAAAGACTTTACAACTTAACTACTTATAGTAATAATGCAGTTTTTCCTCTGGTCAAATTCTTCAGTCATAATTATTAAATGAATTAAAACAGCATAATTTGAAACAGTTAAAATACAACACTAGTTATATCACCAAAATATTCCCCAGAAAAGTAAAGAAAAAATTTTAATTTATAATTTTTCAAAAATTCAAAATACAGTGAATGCTTCTTTATCCGACCGCAACAGTTGCAGATGAATTAGGTCTTCTCCGAAAAAGATGATCTTGGAAAGATGATGTTTTGCCGGAAAAATAAGAATACAGGTGCAAATTCGCTAAATTGGTGAAGTATCGCCAAGTTAGCAAAGATTTTGGCGACTAATTTTTGTCGCCAAATTTAGCGAGAAATCGCCAAAAATCACCTTATTAGGCGACATTCGATTCTGGCCCGTGTATTACTGTAATTGGCGTTGTAACTGAATAACTGTAATTAATCTATACATGCAGCTGTAATCGTATCCGACCCTCACGCCTTCCCGTAATTTCGAAAAGTTCTAGAGATTTTTTGGCAGCCAGGGTAAAACTATTTAAGACCGGAGAGAGTATCAGTTGTAGTTGTTAGTTCACAGCTGAAGTCGGAGTATTGAGATATCCGAGAGAGCTTCGCCTTTCAAATGGACTTTCATTGTGCTGTGTTTAACATTCTTAGTAGTTTGAAATGTAACTACTGATTGTATTCTTTGATGCTGTGAAGAGCTATACGACTATTTTTGTGGAAAATTTCAGAAGTGTAAAGTGTTTCTAAATCAATTTTATCTAGCTATCGTCGGTTCTGTGTGCATTCAATCTATTACGAACCCGTACGCACGTAACAATTTTATTTTCTATAAAAAGTAAATTTCCATCTCATAGGCAATGAAGCACTGCTAAGCTATTATTCTTTCACCTTTGCGCTCAACAACATGCAGTAATAATATATAATAGTATAAAATTGTTACGTGCGTACGGGTTCGTAATAGATTGAATGCACACAGAACCGACGATAGCTAGATAAAATAGATTTAGAAACACTTTACACTTCTGAAATTTTCCACAAAAATAGTCGTATAGCTCTTCACAGCATCAAAGAATACAATCAGTAGTTACATTTCAAACTACTAAGAATGTTTTCGGATTCAATTCTTAATTCGTCTCTCATCACACAGCAATTCGTTCATCGGATCGAAATATATTAAATTTTGACTCCTCTGCAAGTATAATATTGTTACGAAATGTACAGGCGCTGTAAGATGGCTTCACAGCAAAGCAGTTTTAGGGTTGCCATAAAATAGCAAGGAAGGCAGGGTTGCCACATTTGGCGAGAAATCGCCCATTTGTCGACATACCGTGGACGGCTGGAGAACCTTCTGGAACGAATTCTTACCGGTTTAGAATGTTCCCGAAAACAAACCGAAAGCTATATAAACCCTGCGCAGTCAGTCAGTGGGCCTCGTCGAGAGGGCGAGTGTGTGTGCCTCGTCTAGAGTGCGAGTTAGTTAGTATTGAGTTGGTGTCTCGTCTAGCGAGTCAATCCCTGCGAAGTCGATTGCGTTGACAGCCGGGCAGCGAGTGCCGAGTGGGTCGTCGAGTGCACCGAAAGAGTCTTGTAGTGTATCGTGGTTAGTGCATCGTCGAGAGAGCGTGTTGAGCTCCGGGAATGACTGAACCGAAGAGTCGGGAGCCGTGCTCTGTGTGTCGTCGAGTGCATCGCGAGTTGTAGCGTGGAGAGTCTCGAGAGTACGTGGAGCTCCGAGAACGACCAAGCAGAGTCGAGAGAGTGTACTCTGGTGCTTTGCAGTGAAGCTGCCTCCACCGTGATAGCTTGATAACCTAAAAGCTGTGTTGCTGATCGTGTCAGCGTGTTAATAACAGTTCGACAACTGTAAAAACGTGTTTTAGAGCTGTTCTAATTAATATCGGCCAATAAAGTGTGTTTGGATACTTCATCATCAAGTAATATTGTCATTATTCACTCCAAATGCACACGAACCCCGTACGAATGTGAAGGAAGAAAATAACGTAACAACTGGTGTCAGAAAAGAAAAACGCAACAATATTATTTAAGTATGGTAAATATTTGTTTATCGTGTGTTTTGCGAAGACCAGGCATATTTTTACTGTTTTCCATTTAACGAAAAATTTTCTTCTTGCTGATTGTCCATGTGCCTAATAGCTCTTCTAGTAGTTTTGGGGTTAACTTTTAATGACAACTTGTTCTTCTAAATTCGCTGCAAGTTTTACAGCAAATATTTTCTGAGATTACCATGATACCATGAAAAAGACCTGCACACTGCTTTCTTTTGCTTCGTAACGAGAGCGATACATTTGAACTGACTTTTGACTTGACCACTCAGTCAGACATTTCTGCAAGCTTTCTGAAAATATGGTTAAAAGAGAGGCATTTGTAGTGTAATCTGCAGTAATAGTGCGAAGACATTCCACAAAGCAAACCGAGAGCTGAGTTTGCTAAGGGAAATCGTAAACGGGAAAGACGTGAAAATTTTATTTGGGAAGTTCTATCAAATGGAAATTTATCGTTGAGAGGGCTGCCTGGAGGGATGGTTTCGAGAAACATTTAGTGAAGTCACTTAAGATGTCTCCGAGGAGAATCTTAGGAAAAATATCAGTTTTATTTCAAGAACTAGAAGTTATATGAATAGAGACAGAGACAATCATCAGCTGCAAGCTTCTCAATTATGTTTTCAGTGATCCAAGTGAATCAGAACCACTAACACCTGGACATTTCTTAAATGGAGGACTATTACGGACGCTTTATGAAGCAAGTAAAGGCATGCTGAAGCAAGTAAATACCAACTTTTGAATATGAGAAGATACCAAGAAGATTTACTTAATCAAATTTGAAAAAATGAAAATTATCATGTTGTTTTTGTTATTGTTGCTCATCCCTAAAGATTATCAGGGCTAAATCAAGGTCTATGACATTGTGCACCCTAAAGAAGTTCAGAACCAACAATGCATTGTCAGTAAGATCCTGCCCAGTGAGCCCCAGGCGACCAAGAATATGATCAGAGAAAGCTTGCTCAGAAGAACTCTTCGTTCAGACTTCAAAACACTTAGAACCCTCAAAAATGTCTAAGATCTAAAGATGTCCACTGAGGATGCGGGTGAAAGTGGTTTGATCTTGTGTATTGCAATCAGGGGCCAGAGAGCCACCCGGCCGATTACTCTGATACCAAAGGTGCACCTCATCTTATCATCTTGAGCTTAGGCCAGCTTATCAATCACGACCAGTCAAACTGCCCACAGAATTTTAGATGTGATTTTGATAAGCGACGACAACGCGCCTAGACTTTATGGTGAATGGGCAGTGTGACAAGATTGCATCTTGGACGTGATGGCCGTATCCGTGCACGTACCGTGAGACTTTCGAATGGAACTCTCCTTTGGAGACATGTGCAACTGTTATGTCCTGTGGAACTCTCAATCAACACTTAACTTTTTCGTCTCCTGCCGAAATTTCGGCTCCGGCGGATGTTGCGAACTCTGGCCTATAGATGGCGCTGATCCGTTGTAAGTGTTTTTAATTTTAGTTAATGTTTCAGTGTAGCTAAGACGTGTTATATATCGTCAAGCGTGTTAAGTTGTCCGTATTGCGCCAATAAAGGCTTAATGATTAAAATATCTTCAGTTACGGTTTAGAAGGTCATCAGATCAAGAACCAGTTGAGAACTTTCTATTTTATTTAAACTGATTATCCACTGAATCTTTTGTTTTAATATGAGCTCGGGTGAGAGTTCATGAGCTATAGACTGAACAAGTTTAAAGTAGCATCCTTCGTCACTTTCGAACAAAGACTGAGTCGCAAAATGTGAATTCACCGTCTGAGACTAGCGTCGGAAATCACATGGCTTGCCTTGTGATATTAGAAAATCTTTAGCTGGAAATTTTATATTTTGCCGGGTTGACTTTTAGCATTGTAAAGAATGCTTAGGAAATGTGTAAAACATAAGTCGTTTCATACTTTTGACTTCCAAGCTTCAGCATTCTGTATACTGCCTATGCATTCTATGCAATGCTTGCTTTCATTGTACACTACCAATGATTACAAGATGAAATTTATATCTTTCATGCTTATATATACTTCACAATTATCTCTGAGGTATTTATTTATTTACAAAGACCTTGTTTTGGACACTTCTTGTGGCTTACAGAACTGAAAGCATTGGCAGCTGAATGCGTAGTTAAATGTTCTTAAACCATAAATATAAACCATAAATAAATCTATATTTTATTCAGAGTCACACGCACACATACACACCATAAAAAAACTGGAGAATTCCTGAGTCTAATTCAAGTATAAGATATGAGCATTAAGTTAGTCATGTCTAATTAAATGCCTTATTTTGAAGTTAAACAAAATGATTTGGACTTCATAATTAAGGCGAATAGTTTCTTTGGCATACAATAGAAACAAAGAAAAAATATTAAAATTCAATAAATATTTCTATCAATCTCTATTATTAAACATCGAAGAAACTGTATATACTCGTATGTTATGTATGTATGCATGTTCCTCGCGCTGCGGAAAAACGGCGGCAACTATAATCGCCAAATTTTGAACACACAATAGTTCTCTACTCGTACACGTGCACCTCGAGTCCGAGTTTTAAATTTGTTTTCTTTACTTATTTTATGTTTTGTGCAAACATAATAGCATTTTGATTACGATCAGTAAGTTAAAAGCGTTGTATTGACCCTTGGCAAAGTGTATATATTTATATTCCACATTTAATCAATAAACTCAGGAATTTAAAAGAAATGCGTGTCATCAGAGCATAATATATTTGTCTCTTAAGTTTAATCTTCAAACTCAGAAATTTAAAAGAAATTAGATGCCGCTGTCCGAAAAAAAACATTTTTTATTTTCCCCGCGCCAGTGTGTTTTCATTCTGCAAAGTGTAAGATATTTAATTTTTCTTTCCAATTTGATTAGTCTGAAGCGGTTTAAAAGCAAAATATATATATATATATTGTTCTTTATCCCTGTTGCTATTAATTACTGGCTTGAGCCGTGAAATGACACTAATTGGAGTTATTAAAAATCGTTATTATATATTTTCTTTTATGTAATAATTTCTAGCGAAGTACCCGATGCCAGTTAAATTAGATTGAGAGTAATGCATCTAACAACAGAGAGAACGATACCGCTGTAATCCTTCCCTAATATCGATACAAAAAATACGATTCATATTCATACATTTTTCAGTCTGATGCGATGTGAAACCCACAGAAAAAAATTTTGGTAGAAAAATAAGCTAATTATATCAGCATGCAATTTTTAATAATTTTTGTCTTTCTAATCAAATGGTCGTAAAAGCTCAGTTTCCATCCAATATTTCACCTATATTCAATTTTAGTCGATTAAATGTGGCAAAAAATGGATCAGAATTGATCAGAAATCAATAACGCGAGCAAAGAAACAAACACACAAAACAGACATTCTTCTTTATATGCATAGATTTTTTAAAACTTACAAATTTTTGAATAACAAACTCTACGATTTGAAAGCGAGCAGTAGCAACACCTTTCGAAATAAAGCATTTTCATCTCCAACGAGCGAGACTGTTGCTAATCGGATAAATGAGAGCAAGAATTAGCGCTTCTGAGATTTTTTTATTAACAAACTCTAGGATTTTAGCGAGCAGTGGACAACTTTCGAAATAAAGCAGATTTTCATCTCCAGCTTGCCGGACTGTTGCCACTTGGAAAAATGAGGGCTAAAATTATCGTTTTTCCCAGTTTTTAATTAATATCTCTGATTTTAGCTACTTTTTTTTTTTTTTTTTTTTTAAAGTGGGCGTCGACCTTTTCCAGGACATGAAAAGAATTGTTGAAAGTTTGGTGACGATAGCTATAGTATTGACTGAGTTATTAGCAAACAAATACAGAGACTTTCTTCTTTATGTAGGTTTTAGAAGATAGCAATCGCAAGCAGGTAATAAAATATAAAAGTGATTCATTATCCTTTCGTCAAATTTTACTTTTGGCCTCGTCTTGTAGACATATAGAATTATAAAACCTAATGCCACATCCATCACCACTTCTGTGAAAAGCATCTTGCAAATTAACCAACCCAGCTCTCCAACCACTGCAATCATTACTGGATCTTCAACGACAACACACGCCACTTTGTCTCGCCTCCAAACCGCCATAATTGACCTGGCAGTTTCTCGTGAATAATTTCTGGCGGAGAATGTTATTTCCGATGTTGAATCGAAAAGCCTCGCCTCAGATGATTAATTCTGCCTCTTTAAAGAGTCGTATTCATTTCAAAAACCGATTTATTCGAACCTTTGGCAGTCGATGTAAACACGTTTCATTCGCTTTATATTCTACTAAAGATGGGCGTTTGCGTGATCTTCTGCAAAAGCTAGTTTGGATCTTCTGGGAATTATGGTGGAAAGATGATTGAGAAGAAAGTAGATATTAAACAGTGGTTCTGATTCCATCCCTTGCTGGGAAAGGGAAGATAACGAATTCTCTTAGAGATTTTGGATCTGTGGAGGTTGGTTTTAAAATAAATCAAACTGCAATAAATGTTTGTTTAGAATTCAGATAAATTGCATTTCCCAGATGTCAGATATGTAGAGGGAGAATGTGAAATAATCATGCAGTAAAATATGTGCAAGGAAATAGTTGAAAACCAGCTTAACTGCCATTTCTGATGTACAAGGTGAACCAAAAGTCCGTTAACATTTGAAAATTCCTTAATTCAAGGAAAAGTGTAGGTAGAGAGGAAAAAATTGACACACATGTTTGAAATGACATGGGTTTTTATTGAAAGAAAAAAATACAAAAAAAAAAAAAAGAAAAAAAGTCCAACATGCGGCGCTGGGAACCAAAATGCCAGTGATGCCATATAAGAATCGTGTATGAAATGAGCTGTAGCAAAAGAGGGAATCAGTCGCTTCCAGATTTTGTCACTTTTCTATCCTCACCTCCGGGTGTTGGTCATGATGCGATGTTGATTTATCACATCAAGGAAATGCTATTCAAACCGTCAGTGTGACGGGTGCGAGGTGCGCTAATATGTTACAGAATCATATCGTCCTCAGTTTAGCTCATAAAAACCTGTTCTAAGGTATGACTTTTATGCAGGATGGCGTTTCACCCAAATTGCCACACGTGTTAAAGATTTCTTGCACACATCGTTTGGTGAAGATTTCTTGCACACATCGTTTGGTGAAGATTGCGTACTGTGCAGTCACTTCCGTCATACTTGGCCTCTCAGGTCCCCAGATCTCAATCCATGTGATTATTGATTGTGCGGTTACCTGAAATAGCTAGTCTACACGATGGTTCGACCTCGTTAAGGATACTAAAAGACAGTATCCAACGGCAATTTTGACTGGGGTTTTTAGGGGACCCAATCGCCAATCCTGGGTATGGAGAATCATCATCGGCCACCCTTTTAGTTCGGGCGCTACTGTAAAGATATTAGGTATTTTTTAAAAAACAGGAGAGATGAAAAATGAGCAACGCCTTCGCCGGGAATCGAACCACGGTCCTCTGGAATACTCGCCCAGCTTGCAGACCACCACATCACGAAGGCATGCCAAGAAGGCGAGAGAAATATCTTATAAGCTTAGTTTTAATTAGTTAACAACATACGAAACTGTTTTATCAAATTACAGTAAACTTTTCTCGAAGACGACCACCCGTGGTTCCAAAAACGTTTGGTCTTCTATGGATACGATCGTCTTAGAAAGCGGAATTTTCAATAAATATTGTTATAGATGTTGTCGAGAATAGAGTTCACTTTTATAGATGGTCGTCTACGGGAAGTGGCAGCGACGAAAGAGTTCTCGGAATTAATTATCGTAATGATAGAAACTAATGACCTAATTATAATGAACACTAACTACCGTGTAACTACTGTTTCAGATGGTTTTGGTCTTCTTTGAAGATGACAACCTCTACAGAAGACCAAAATAATCTGGTCAGCTTAGAGAGTGTTCACTCTATTTTCTTATTATTGTATTCGAATAACAGAGAGCATTATATTAATGTCACATATAGTAATTTATCGACTCTTTCAAATATACTCTACATATTAATAGATGTAAGTTAAAAATGTCTTCAAAGTATATCCACATAATTTTGAATCAGCTTACTTTTCCTCTGTACTTCTCCGTCTAAAATAACTTATAACATTTAGATCAATTGTTCCTCCTTAAGCGTATTAGCTTTTGTATTAATGTTCCTCAGTAGATCATTTGTTACTTCCGTTATTGCAACAAAGTTAAACTGGTCACGATTTCACAACCATTTTCATGATTAAAGATACGGCCCAAAGACTTTGAATTATCCTTTGTAATAATTTAGCTAAAACCCGCTTCATTAGTCTCGGAATAATGTTTTCTGCTTTGAGATGAAATGCGTTTCTCTATAATCCGATATGGAATTAACGAGCTTTGAAGTTGAGCTAGAAAAGGAGGAGATTTAATCTTCGGAAGAATATGTTCCAAATGCAAAGTCTGTCGGTGTTGCCATTCCTGGATGACGAAATTGATGCCCTCTCCGAATAAATTTTCTCAAATGACTATGCTTTTGACTCTATCGTAATAAATATGAAAAGAATGTTTAGTTGTAAAGAGGTGTAGGATGTTATTTAATTTGTTATTGTAAATAAAATGATGTTTCGTAAATGTTGATCATAAAATTATAATTTAATTAAAAGTGGTCAAGAAATAGGATACCGTTGGTCGTAGACACATACTTCCACACTAAATTATTTTAAGTCATGCAAATATTCATGTTTTGGTATTTTTAAATAAATAATTATTTTATAAAGACTAGGAAATCTAACATTGTACATGTTCCCTCAGTCCCTATATTCACAAATAAATGTTGTACTCATTATAAAAAGCATAATATAAAAAGTGTGTGGCTCCCGTCCGACAAAAATTGACCAAGACATTTCGTTATAAAGCTGTACATAATATTTAGGGTCCATACACAAACCAACAGCGAAATATTTACATTTGTACTTAACTAAAAATAAAACATGGGTTTCGGGAAAATGCATCTGATGTTAACAAATTAATTTCTTTACATATTTATCGTTAAAAGTGCTATCAATATAGTTTTTCGAAAGATATTTTATTCACGGAATGTTACAGAATTCTTTTTCTAGAAAATACTAGCAGGCTTTAGTATTGTCCTATCGGCTAATCGGAACCTTATTTTCATAAATTAAAAATAAAAACTGTTTTAGTTTAATAAATATTTTGTATGATTTTTAAATTAGAATAATAAGGTATTTCATGAGAATATTAGCAACGTATTTCTAATGTTTCAAGATTTGTAAATTACGAGCGGTCAAGCCTGCCAGATGAGCGGACTGCAGCCAAAGCAAAACTTGTAAGTACTATGTTACCCCTGAAAAGCAAATGTCTAAAAACATTTCAACATGAATGAAATCAGTTCAATCTTTCCAAGCAGCAACCAATTCGTAAATGATTTTTTTGTTGCCAAACTAGAAAACAAAAACTTTTGACACATCAGGTAAATACGGATACGTATGAAGTCATGATTTAAATTTAATGTAATATAACAGTTTTTTCTCAATATAAAAAAAAGAATCAAAGTGGCAATAACATACCGTGTCAATTATTCTAATCCGAAACATAAAAGTTGCCACCAGCAGCTATTTATTTTATATGCTGACATTAAGGAAAAATTTTCGACGGACGATGACGTCATGTGCAGTCTCATGCTTTCTTCAGCGTCAGAACATGATCTTATAATAATAACATATTTAAAGTTTGGCACTACTTTTTTATTTCATATTTTGTAAAACTTACAAATTTTATTAACAACAAATTATTCGGTAATTAATAACAAGTGTTTTACATTTATTAACTTCTTAAAAGTGTCTAACCTCCATTTTAGAAAGCCGCTGAGTGAAACTTTCTCTGAAAGACATTCTTTAAGCTTTTCATTCAATTTTTCGATACATCTTGCATTTCATTTATATAATTTGATTCAAACGACACATCACGGAAATTAAATATTGCCCTAACGTTCGTTGCATCATGCGACAATTCAGACGATGAATAACAACTCTTCGAAGACCCGATTCTTGCACAAACAGCAAGCAGCACTACGATGATGCATGACAACGAGCGCCATTTTATTAAATTTCCATAGAAAGAAGATTTATTCCGTTTTCGACGTTGTTTCCCAATATAATTGCATTTCGATTAAGAATGGGGAAGCTATATTTAAATGCAGAGCTGTTGACGTTGTGGGTAGCTAACTGTGTTTGCGCAAATGAATTGTTTCCGCTTCTTGAGAATCTTCAGAATAAATGTATTTAAAAATAATAATTAAGATATGGTGGAATAATGAAGCGAATGCTCGAGACGTGAATTGCTTGCCTTATTTTAAGATGACTGGATGTGTCTGCTTGTTCTTTCACGAATATTAATCTCTGTACAGTTTATAGCATTTAATGAAGTGCAAAGCAAACGATTATTCTATAGCAGCCTTTTAATTTACATGGCGTTCGTAACTTCTTTTACTAGTTAATTAATGCTGTAAATGCTTATAAAGGTATCGACTTTATATGCCATGTATCCTCTATTAAATAAATAAATGAAGGATCTGGTATTTATGTTCTTCGTGCTGTCAGAAAAACGGTGGCATCTAAAGCCACCGTATTCTGAACATACGTGCATAGTTTTCTATCCGAGCGTGTGTATGTAAAATCCGAATTTAGAATTTAGAATTTTTTTTTTTTGATTTATTTCACATTTTGTTCAAATTTAATGAATTTTTGTATAGCAAGCTGAGCGATTTAAAAAGGAATGTATTGCAATATATTTGTTTTTCAAATTTAATCAACGAATTCAGAGGTTTAAAAAAAAATGTGTTGCAACTGCCCGAAATAAAATATTTCTGTTGTCCACGCACTAGTCTGTTTCCACTCCGTAAAGCGTAAAATATTTATCTTTCAAATTTTAGAATTCTTAATCTTTTACTAATAACAAACTCAGCGATTCAAAACCAATAAATGGAGTTTTTCATCGCTGTTATATTGATAAAAGTAAAAAATCTGGTATGGACACCGCATGACCACCTTGTGCATCCTACTAAATTATACACATTTTTTGTTGCATTTCATTTAAACTTATTTCCTCCAATTATTCTTACTTAATGAACCCTTATTACTGTTTGGACCCGCAGAATTACATTAGTTGGGTTCATTAAAATCATTATATATTTTAGTTTTCTCTTAACTAATTTTGGCGGCTAGTATTATAAAAAATATTTGCAAACGCAGTGAAATTTCTCAAGGAAATCTGAACACTCAACACTCTGAAAATGACAAATACTTCTTGTAAAATAGCGAACATTACTTCTCTAAGACGATCACCTTCATCGAAGACCAAAATAATCTCGAAACGTCGAAAGTCGTCTTAGACGCTTTCTTTAAATTTTATGATTAATGTTTATATACACTGAATCCTCTCTAAGATGCCTATTCATGGTCCCAGGGGATTTTGATATTCAGTGTAAGGGGACGTCTTAGAGAAGTAATGTTCGATATGCCGATGTTTATTTATGTTCTCAGAAATACTAGACAATTTTAGAGATGCTCATCTACCGCAGGTGGTCGCAGCGAGAGGTTTCGTTGTTCTATGAGACCTCTCTAAAACGACTACTCATAGTTCCAGACGATTTACACCTTCTGAGGAGACGGTCACCTTAAGATGAATAGCACGGACGTTTAACACTGTTGTAGTGGATATTGTCGTATCAACCACCTCGGAAAGTGAACAGAATTTCTATAACTATAAATAAGAATTATCATTGAATATCACCTCTCTCAATAACCATCTCCCCAGATTATTCAAATCATCTGGAATCAAGAGTGATAACCTTTTAGGTTTTCTGTGCTTAATTATCTTCTTAGGAATAATGAACTTTTTCAGAGACGTAGAACTTTATGAATGAATTTATGTAGAGAATGAAGTGTTTAAGAGAACTTTTTCAGAGACGTTTACTAGGAAGGTCGCCGCAAATAATATTGCATATGCTACGTATTTCTTCCACAAAATTTCTCCTTAAATCTTCCACGTGCATAGTATCGTCTGCGTTAAAATCTCATATCTAATGATAATGATAAAAAACACAATATACACAATATTGCAGTCTAATCTCTTTTAATACTCGTTTTTTTCTCTCTCTCTCCTTTTATTATCATCATTTTTAGCCCAAAAAGACAATTTGCCCAGAAGGGCTATTAATGTCGTTTTGGCATTTTGTGTCGATTCACTGTAAACCACGAATCATTTTTAAAATTTTTGCCACCAAATATTAGAGCCCTGTGTTATATTTAAAGAAATTAAATAATGAAGAATCTGCATAAATGTATGTATGTTTCTCGCATTGTGATAAAATAGCGGTAGCTAGAGCCATTAACTTTTGAATAACGTACGTCTCCACCCGAATATGGGCATCTGGAAGCCCAAATTTGGGTTCTAGGAATTTGTTTTATTATTTATTTCATATTAAAAGCATTTATGAGTTTTTGATTAAGAAAATTAATGATTTCAAAGCGAACGATGGAAACATTGTACGGAAAAAAAATTATATGCAGCGCACGAGACTGAGTATCGGAAATTCTAAACATATGCCCTTTTAAATATTTTGCGATATTGCTGTTGAATTTAATTAAATGAAGGTAACACACAAAACGTTAAAAAATGTCCCTTTGGGCGTACTATAGAATCTGAAAGCTTTCAGATTTTTTTATCGTCTTTTTAACTTTATTGTGAATTGAATAAAATCTGTTATATTGCTATAAGTAAAAAATCTTGAAAGGACACCACATGACCTCCTTGTACAGCCTTCTAAATTATACGCATTTTTTGCTGCACTTCATTTAACTTTATTTTCTAGAATTATTCTTACTTAATTAACCGATCCCACAAAGTAAACTAAAAATGACATCGAAGTCTGTGAATTTTGAAATTAAATACCCCGATCAGTTTTTGTCCTACTCGAGTCAAACTTCTCATAATTTTATTTTTTCATAACGAGTAGAGTATGATACTTTCCCAAATGTAAGGATATGCGAACGTATTAAAAGTTAGATTTTTCGAAAATTAATTTTGTTTTAATTTGACATGATTTGTCATTTAAAACACTTCTGTAATTGGAAGTATATGACTACGACCAAAGATTGCGAAAATAAAGGACTTTTAAGCCGCATAAAAGGGGTATATGTATGTATATGTATATGTACTTCTGGTACTGCCTACTTATTGTTTTATATCGCTGTTTCTGTAAGTACAATTTTGAGTAATTCTTATTTCAATTCCTCATAAATTAAAGCTCTAATAATAAATTTTTAAGTCGGGTTTAATGTCTTTCACACGCTGTACGATAGTTAAGTTTTCTAGCATTGCCATTAGTTTGCGTAAGAATGGTTATCGAACGGTATAAAATCATTTAAAACTCATTTCTCAATAAAAGTTTTCAGCGGAAAATGTTTCAGAGTACAGAGCAACTTCATATACCATTCCTCATTCGAAACAAAGCTCTTGGAGGACAAAAATATTTAATGAGATTTTACTATTAAATTATACAAATAAATTTATAAGTAATCTAAGTAAATAAGTTTCTCCATTTTCTCAGCAACGCATAAAAGTGGTGATTCAATATAAAAGAATTTTAGTTCTTATTTTGTGATAAGAAGTTAAATTTTTAACTCTATTATTTATGTTAGTAATTTTTCACGCGGTTGTTAATTTTTTTATTTCAAATGTAAAATTTCTTACGAAACTATTATACATATTTTTTCATTTGATGATGTAAAATATTTATTTTTACACATCTAATTGCATTTGCTGTAAAAGCAAATTTTCCCCATGTGTAACGTGTATACGAGCCAGTTTCACTTAGAAAGTCCTCCACGAAGGCATCCCTCCCCTTAGGCAGATAGCCCTCGAGGCTTTGCCGTAATTTAATAACCTAACCTAACCTAACCTGTAAAAGCAAAAATGTGCAAATAAAACTGAAATGCAAGGCTGTTTAGGTTATTTGTACATGGCAAAGCCACAAAAGCCTAAGAAGGAGGGATGTCTTCATGGAAGATTTTATGAGGGAAATTGTCGAAACTACGAAAAACAACCATGCAGCCGGCCCATTCTCCTAGGGTCGAACCCAAATCAAGCCAAACTACGTCTTCAGCTGTCTTAACCAATCGGCCATTGGTGGGGCAAACTGAAACCCACATTATTATATAAAAAAATGTATTTTGCATTGTAAAAATTATATTTAAAGTAAACCTGCTTATTTCTAAACGTTAAGTCATCATTTTACATATCAGAAAGGTACCCCTTCCCTCCCCCCTTAAAAAGGAAAGGAATAGTGCTTGCAGTCTAAAAACTTCAGATTTCACTCTAAGACTCATACAATGATCTTGAATATTTTTTATTAAAAAAATATGAAAAAATTAAATAAGAAACTATACATATATTTCACTTCTCATCTTAAGTAAAAATAATAGATTCTGTGGTTAATGCATAAAACTAAATCTTCGTATTTGAACAAATTAAAACTCATAAAATTAGTACGCAACATTCAAATTAAAATATTCAAATTAATAACATAAAACGTTCAAATTATAACTCAACGAAAAAATTTAATTTTAAAAATTCCGACGTCTGCTTTTGCATTTCTTTTTTAAGGTAAAACGCTATAAATAGAAAAATATCAAAATACTTAAATAGAGATGATAGCGTAATGCAATAAATATCCAATTAAAAAAATGATGATTAGTCAGCTATAACTATCGTGTAATTATACGGCATCCAGTAGCAAAATCAGAATTACGGACACAGTTACCACACACAGCTGCAGTCAAACAGACAATTTGATCACTTGTTTGCTAATGAAATGATAAACACCTGTAAGTATACGTTTCACACAATTGCCACTGAAACTCGCGTGGTTCTCATTTAAATGGTAGAAATTTCACGAAAATAAAATGCTTGAAGGAGGGAAGGAAAACGATCTCTATATTGCAATCACAGGTCGTTAAATCTATGAACCTGATTTCTAACGATTTTAATTTTATGAGTGAAACTAAATCAAATATTTTACTGTAAATAACACTTTATTTTTATCAAGAGACGCGTGGAGTTTTCTCTTTTCTCGTCTGGTAACTTCGACGATCGTCTTGCCGTCTTTTATTTGTAAAGAGATTTCTCCTGGGATTCTATGATGAAAGCGAAAACGATAGAGCCTAAAACATAAATTTAAAATCTTACTTTTACACTTAATCTACTTTTTTCCTACTCTTTCTATGACTTTCAAAATAAACTTCTACTTAGAACATATTTTAATTTATACATCGTGTTTTATATTAACACGAAAAATAAAATAGAATAAGAAATATCGAAGAAATTAAGATTTTTTTAAAACACCTAAGGAATTAAGGATTAAAAAAGGTGAGAGAAAAATATAATTTTTTGGGGGGGATGACTTCTTTATGTTATACCGTTAGAAAATTATCTCCATTTTCAGTCGATGGGTTTAGTTATTTTGCCGATAAGCTCTCTCAGTTGCCAAACGACCTTTTTCCTTTTATTCCAAAACATTAAATAGAACGAAGGAGGACAAAACAAAGAAGAGCATAAAATACTCCTTTCCCCTTTGTTGCCAGGTTTTATGGCGTTCCAAAGAAGGATAAAATGATTTTCTCTCCTCCCAGATGGCGCTAGGGTTGTTTATCGAATTTTGGGACACATTTGGTAAACATAAAAAGAAAAAAAAAAAAAAAAAAAACACGATTTGGCTGTATTAGAGCTTTTTCGAGACGATAAAGTAGTTATGCATCGAGCTTCGCGTATCACTGCATCATGCCACACTCCAGTGATGCCATTGTTTTAGCGTAAATTAACGAAAGATTTATTTTATTTAATGAAAAATTAATCAATTTTTTACCTTGTTGGAGCATATCCATGCATGACTTGCAATGTAAATGAGTAACTAACGCCTCAGGTAACACTTATCCAAAAAACACAAAAAGTAAAATGACTTTTATTTTTCAGTAAAACAACACTAAGAAAACTTTAAAAGGAAAATGGTGTTTGCTTGAAGCTCTTTAGAGAAAATAGAAATCCTTTTTTGTTGTCAGAAACGTCTATAACGGAGTCTTTTCAGCTTTTTTGCTGTTACATTGCGTTACAATTCTACATCAAAATTTATGTGCGCGATCTGGCAAATGTTTCCGTACTACACATGAGACGTTCGGTTTCTTTTTCACGCGACTTATCGAAAAAAAGGTCACCAGTAGCTGCTAGTTGATGCACTGCAAGATCTTTAACTTCTTTTTCAAGTTACTGTATTTGCTTAAAAACTTAAAAATAATTAAAAAAACGATAAAAATACTTCTTAATAAAGTTAAGTTTTGAATGTAAATTATAATGTATTTAATTGATAGAATTTATACTACAGGATGGTTATAATTAAAGTTTCATTTAGAAATGGTCATAAAGGAAAACTACTGAACCAAATGTTATCAAGCTTGTTAATCCTGTAAAGGAGGTCATGGGAATTTATCTTCTGCGGGAAAAAAAAAAAGTTCAAAAACTCACCAACAGGGGGAAATGGCGTTGTATGCAATATTTTTAAGCGAAATAAGACATGAAGACATCGGTTTAAAACGTGTTTAATCGTTTCTGAAGCATGTTACAAAGCATGTTCAATGTGGAGTCCACCATTTTCCGAAAGCAAGTTAAATGGTATTACTGCATTCTTAACAGCAGCTCTTAGCATACCAGGAGGAAAGTGACGGACATGTCGGTGTATCGCATCTTTCAATTCCGCCAAATTGTTTAGATTATCACCATCAATAGTGCTTTTGCGATAACCCCATAGACAAAAGTCTCAGGGGTTGAGGTCTGGTGACCGGAGTGACCAAAAACTAGGGAGGTGTTGGCCTATAATCCGTTCATTGGTGAAATGTTGCCTAAATAACTGTGTGATACATGTAGCTATGTCAGGTGGAGCCCCGTCTTGAATAAAAATCGTGGTGTCTAAAATGCCACGTTGCTGCATTCTGATATCCCGAAATGTCTTAACACTGGCGCTAAGCGAGCTGCAGTCACAGTGCACGTAACAAGCCCAGCTGTCGACTGCCCTTCAAAGAAAAATGGTCCAATAATGAAATTAGCTGTCATACTATCGCAAACGGTGACTTTAAGAGAAGGCAATGAAATGGAACTGGGTAGATAACATGAGCGATTTTTAAGAAACCGATTTCCAGAATGCGCACACGTTTGCGAGAGATTTACGATCTCACAATGTCTAATTTGTGGTTTTCACGGATTGATTTCGCCATTACACACGGATGGCGCAATCGACTTTACTGCTGTTAAATGGTAGTTTTGTTTAAGTCAGGTGTAAGCAACGCGGCGCCCGCGGGCGCCTTGGCGCCCCTGATCAATTTTTAATGCGCCCTCGCTGGACTAATGCAAATGTATGATAGCCAAAGCGATTTACTTACTCTTGTCAAACGGCGATATACAGCAAGTACTGTCTGACCACGTATTTCAGATCTATGTAAACATCCGGTTTGGGGCGGAAGTGGGCACATCTATCAGTTATGTAGGGGTGAATGCAGTAGCCCGGTAGACACTAAATGTCCCCTGACCTTCGATTTCACCCACACCCCTTCGACCTGCGAGAGGGAAAAATACCCGCCCTTTTCGCCCACACACTCCTTCAATTAAACTGACCCATCTTGGCCCTCAGCCAAACTGCTCTCGCTAGCGTGGTTAAACCAACGACCTCGTTGGGTTAAACAGTAGTCAGTTAAGTTTAGGATTGTGCATAGATTAGCAGTTTGGTAACCTTTGAGCGTATCTAATAACACGCACGTATTTTTTGTTAGTGTGTGATCGTATTTCGAATAGACCACGCGTAGACCGTGCATTTAAAACTACCAAGTAATCCAAAATAATTCTTTTCTTTCAAAACCCTTCAGGGATAAATGTAAAAGAAAAAGAACATATTATTTTAATGATGAATGGGAATATCTATATTGTTTCGTTGATTACAAAGGGAAGTGTATTTGTTTGTTGTGTAATAATAGTGTTGCGATTACCAAGAAAAGTAATATTGAACGACATTTTAAGACCGTTCATACCAATTTTGATAGTGACTATCCAATGAACTCAAAAATTAGAAGAAAAAAAATTATTTCTTTAAAATCTTCAATAACTAACCAGCAAAGTTTTTTTAATAAACCACTGCAACAACATAAAGCAGCAACGATCGCGTCATATAAAATATCCCATTGGCTAGCTAAGAATAAAAAACCATTTACAGATGGAGAATTAGTGAAAGAAGCCATGTTAGAAGCTGCTGATTCACTTTTTGAAGAATTTAAAAATAAAAAGGAAATAGTTTCAGCTATAAACACGTTGCAATTATCAGCACGAACTGTTACTAGAAGAATTGAAGTAATTGCGGAGAATTTGGAGGTAGAATTAGCAAATGATATGGAAAATTGTATTTTCTTTTCGCTACAGATGGATGAATCGGCAGACGTGACAAATATATCACAATTAGCAATTTGCGTGAAGAAGGTATTTTCTGATTTTACAACAAAAGAAGAATTCCTTAAAGTTCTGCCATTAAAGGGAAGCACCAGAGGAGAAGACATCTTTTCTACTTTTAAAAAGTATATAACAGA
Source organism: Stegodyphus dumicola (assembly GCF_044657685.1). Lineage (NCBI taxonomy): Eukaryota > Metazoa > Arthropoda > Arachnida > Araneae > Eresidae > Stegodyphus > Stegodyphus dumicola. Next base: position 140,146,681 of record NC_140777.1, read on the forward strand.
TGTAAAATTACCTGTACAAAAGTTATCATCAATTACAACAGACGGGGCACCAGCGATGACTGGTAAGAAAAAAGGAGATTTATTGCCTTATGTAGACAGGATTCCTTATTCCCGAAATTTATTTTTTATCATTGCCTCATACATCAGGAAATGTTATGCGCAAAAACAATCGGTTTTCAACACGTATTTACGATAGTAATAAAAATTATTAATTCCATAAGATCGTGAGCTATGCAACACAGATTGTTTAAAATTACTTTTAGAAGATGAGGACGTTCAGTTCACAGATCTTCTTTTACATACTGAAGTGAGGTGGCCGAGCAGAGGTAAAATACTTGAGCGGTTTATCATGCTTTTGCCACAAATAAAGGAATTTATTGCATCAAGAGGCGAATTTTACGAGCAATTAGAAAATAAGGATTGGCTAATCGACCTCGGATTTCTGACAGATATAACGGCAAAGTTGAATGAATTAAATTTAAAAATACAAAGGAAAAATCAGCATATTGCTGACATGATTAGTGCAGTAAATGCATTCAAATGCAAGTTAGTGTTGTTGAAATCTCATCTATTGAAAAAATCATTATCACGTTTCCCAAATATAAAATATACTGTTGAGAGTTTAAATTTGAATAATGAAAATTTTACTGCTACATCATATTTAGAAATTATAGATAAGCTAATAGAAGAGTTTTCTTCTAGATTTGAAGATTTTGCAGCATTAGAACCCGTTCTAAGATTTTTCATAAATCCATTCAATGTTACTGAAGATGATGTCCTTGAAATAGTTTCAGTGTATTTCGAGCTTCATAATATCGAAGACCTAGAATTAGAAATAATAAACTTGCAAAGTGATATTATTTTAAAAGCGCATAGTAATGATAAAATGTTTCGGAACTTAGTCGATGAAAATAAGTATCCTGTTTTAAGGAAATGTGCGCTAAAACTTTATTCATATTGTGCAACAACATACAATTGCGAGTCTTTGTTCTCAAATATGAAATATTTGAAATCAAAATACCGAACAAAGCTTAATGACTCACATTTAGATAATTGTTTAAGGACCGGGAACTCTAAATATATCTCCAATTATAAGAAATTGGCTGAAAATATGGACACCCAAGTTTCACACTGAATTATATGTATCATTATGTATGACACCAACAAAATAAAGTTATAAAAAATCTGTTTTTTTTATGCCTATTTATACCTGTTGATTATCTGTAAAATATGCGCCCTCGGTGATTTTCAAATTTACTATTGCGCCCTTAAGGACAAATAGGTTGCCGACCCCTGGTTTAGGTCAATGTTTCTTAAGGGTATACAACATGTTAAACCCGTGTAACATAAGGTTAAGTTACATTCCGACCCTTATTTCGTTTAACAATATTGCATATAACGCCACCCCCCTGGTGGTGAGTTTTTGAACTTTTTTTTCTGGCGGAAAATAAATTCCCATGACCTTCTTTACACGATTACCAAGTTTGATAACATTTGGACCAGTAGTTTTCCTTTTATGACCATTTGAAAGTGGAACTTTAATATAACCACCCTGTATATCCAATAAATAATTTTTGTGAAAAATTTGCAGCGGTATTGTAGATAAACGATGTTTCTAATGCCATACACACGTTACAAATTTAACGTTACAAATCACTGTACAGCAAAATTCCTTAGTTTATATCTACTCTATCTAGTATAATTATAAAGGAAAGAGTTTGTGTGGGTATATTACATAATGCCGAATATGGACATATCCAAAGTTGCGAAATCTGGCCCGCATATTCTCGAGGCTGGGTTCGTATACACCATGAAGCGAGTTTTACAAACATCGATTTAGTAATTTTCCATTTAATGTTGAAGCAGACTTTTCGCAAAATTTCAGACTTTGCAATATTGGATATTTCGGAAAATAGTCTTCCAAACGAAATTCTCTCTTAAACGTTACTTTAACTAATCGATTTTGGGCCTTTTTTTTTATCATAATCGATCTCTTCCGTCCCCCCTCCTCCCGATAATTGCATCTTATTAGTTTCAGAATTCTGTATCTAAAAATCTATTTCGTGCTGTCTAAAAATTTCCATAGGTCTTAAAAATTCTTTCTTTCAAATCAACTTTTTTCTTTCTTTCAAATCGAGAATATTAAAAATATTAATCAAGGATTTTTTTTAACTATGCTAAGATTTTAGAACAAAAGAGAAAGTTTCTTTCGTCGAACATCACTTTACTTCACTTGGAAGGGCAGTTTCCTAGATTTATATCCCTTATAAAAATATGCAAATGCAACAATTTGAAGCACCTACCTCCCTGAAAAGCCTCCTAAAATTTATCAGTTTTTTTGTTTTTTTTTCCCCTCCTCCTTTTTTTTTTTTTTTTTTTTTTTTTTTCCTGAAAGCATAAGTACGCAATGCTATCAAACATGACATTTTTAAACCGAGCTCCATCACCGAAAATAAAAATCATCTAGAATCGTGAACGGTCTTTATACAAAGCAGTTATTTTGTTTTGCATTGTTGCGCAATTTTCCATTATCTTTGTGTCTTCTGGAAGTACGTTTCATTTTCCTTACTCAGAAACGGGATATATTGCTAGAATAAAATAGAAAGCATAATTTTGTCAATTAAGGATTTTGGCAGAAACATGTGCATTTATTAAGGTAAGGTTGTTATATTCACTAAGTAAATAATAAGGTAAATATAATTATTTGGATACTCATATACTTTACAAATTCTACTTCTTAAGTAATTCTGAAATGTCAAGACGGTATTTGCATTTTCCTCTGCTGTTCTGAGTGAATCATTTCAGCATCATTGCAATATTTCCTTCTGCTGGCTTTCTACTTGACAGATATCTTAGATTTCGTTTGTCAGGTTGAATATTTTTCCCCAAAGTTGACGCAAAGAATTGGCAGACATCTATCTGTCCTCTTCAAATGAAAAAATAATCTTTTAGCACATAAACTGCAAAAATGGAATATTAACGTTGTGGAATCTTAATCTTGATGTGATTGTGGTTTTCAATCCAGGCTAAGAAATCTTGTTTTAAATTTGAGCATTAAGTTGATACGTTTCCAGTTTATATAGCAGTGGATGACCCATTAGTTTATTATTCAACAGCTACAAATATTAGTCATAGTTTATCTAGCGGCTGTAGCAAGTTCAGTAGTTAGAAGTAGTACTGTAGCAAGTTTCTTTGAACAAAAGTTTTGCACACAACGCTGGCGTTACTTACAAAAGATGCTAAACGAAGACACAAAGGGAGCAGGGATAAGCTGCTTTTCAGCAGACTAGACGACAGTGATGTCACATAGGTGCAAACATTTTAGTGAGCTGTAGTGTCAACATAATCTTCGGTTTCAGTGTTTCCAGCTGTTGAATAGTTGCCAGATCTCCACGCTGTTCAAGTTTTTGTTTTGTTGATCCTTTTGTGGCTATCGATGTAAACGGATCCACGCTTCATCGAGAGTTACTATATCTCAAATAGCTTCTTTCTTTCTTACAGGCGCCAAATTGGCTATGCAGTAATTTACATGTGCAACTATTCGATCAAAGTTCAGCTCGAGGAACATGCATTTCGCATTTTATCTTCACAGTTCTAGTTTATCTGTCACACCAATCACCAAGTGGTTTGCAACTAATGCTCCTGTTTCTGATTCGGAACATGTCCGTGAGACTATTCGCCCTTAGTTTATCCGATACCGTGGTACATTGCACAATCAGATCGCAGTTCATATTGATATCCTGAGAAGGTGCTACATATTGATATGAACTGCGATGTGTGGATTATTTCACATAGTAAATCGGGAATAATTTGATTATCTGAAGGATCCTTATGAATTTTTAAATGTCCAGTGAGCAAATAAATGAGAGTCATCTGATCGTCTTCTTAACTGGTCATTGGTCATGAGGAATACTCAAGTTCCCGTAGCGGCGAGAGCGTCTTTGCCTGCTTGTTAAAATTCCTTTCTTCTCTATGAGGGCCCACCAGCGGCCGAGCGGTAAAGTCGCTGAACACTGGTAGGTTCGGTTCGAGGTTCGAATCCCGGGAACGGACTGGCTGCATGGGTGTTTTCGTGTTTTTCCTCATGTGTAACGTGTATACGAGCCAGTTTCCCTTAGAAAGTCCTCCACGAAGGCATCCCTCTTCTTAGGCAGATAGCCCTAGTGGGCTTTGCTATAATTAAATACGCACCACACTTTTTCTCTGTGAAGTAACATTAATAATTTATTAAAGCGCAACGCACTGTTTAAAGCTCCGTGCTGACATTTAGCATGTCTTCTTGTAAAAAATTTTCTTTTAGCTTTGTATTTGTAATTTTTGTTAGGCATAATTATTTAGATTACATATTAATACATACTGTCCACTGAAAAAAGAAATTATACGCAGCTTTTTGAATAAAGAATCCAGCATATCAAGTTTAAACTTGTTTTGAATCTGTTGGTTTCTAAAAAAAACATGTAGCGTTAATTTATTTTATTTGTCAAATGCCAGCTACATTGGCCGTTAGGCCATTAAACTCCTTGCTTGCCAATAGCGCTGGAATCTAAGAAAAATTTGTCGGTGCTTCACGCTCGTCCAAATGTTCCGCCGTTTTTGGCCGTCCACTATTACATAAAACACATAACGGCGAATCAGCTAGTCCAATGCGAAATAAATGATTCTGTAGACAGTCAATAGTCTAAAAGAAAGCTGAATGTCTTAAAGGCGGTGCAGCTGCTCATCTGATGGTAAATAAATAAATAGTCTAAAAGATGCAACCGCAAATGTTCGCGGGTGGTCAGGAACAAAAACTGGGTTTGTTGAGAGAACACTCCAAGGTTTTCCCTCACAAGCCCGAGTGACAAAAATCTCTAAAAGTCTTTTGATATGTTAGCGATGTCAGAAGCTTAATAGAATGGAGGCTTGCACTCGTTTTTGGCTTTGGAGAACCGCAGCCACCTTTTTCGCAAGCATATCAGCCATCTCGTTCCCATAAATACCGCAGTGTGAAGGTACCCATTGAAAAGATATCTTGTGGGAAAGTTCTTTTATGACTTCCTGACACTGTTGAACGCATATGTTCTTACATCCTTAGTAAGAGGAGATGGCCTGTATTGCTGAAGTCGAATCAGACAGTACAATAGCCCTCCTGAACGAGCTCTGTCTCAATGATAATTGTTGGAGAGCTACATGAATAGCTTTCAGTTCTCCATCAAAGTACGTGTGGCGTTAAGAATTATGTAAAAGACCAAGTTTTTTAGTAAAGGCAATAGTTTATTTTTTCTGCGTGATTTGCCTGCAATGGTCTGTTCAGGGCAAGCATAGGTAAATATGAGCATAATGTTAGCGCTGAAGGTTATTCTATTTGTTTTTAAAAGAAGATTAGATTTGCGTTGAAGTCATCAGTTAGCATTATTCTCTCAGGAACTAAAGAAAACCGTTAACTTTTCCGTTAGTTCTTGAGAGGTGCTCTTTGAGCAAAAGTTTTGAATACATTGTGACTACTGAGCATTTAACACTAGTGAACGCGAAAGAGGATACCAGCATTTAAAGTACAATACTATGGCTATCACATACTTGCCAGCTTTTGTGCCGAAGAAAAAGCATGTTGAGCTTTCATTCTGCATTTAAAGTACCAACGTTCAACACTGCTGAGGGCTGCTTGAAACTTGATCATTCGATATCTTTTCTTTTTTCTTCGTCATTAAAGTTAAGTGTACTGCCAGGGTCGCGACATTGAGAACTAGTCCTGCGATGGAGGTTCTATCCATAATTCCGTTTTGAATATAATTCACCAAAGATTAAGAGAATCAAAGATTTCAAATGTACACTGCTCAAAAAAAAAAAAAAAAAAAAAGGGACAGTGCTATATCTCCCGTTCTACTGAGCCGATTGACAAAATTCAAATTGCGTTCTTCATGTCTCAAAAGCTCGACTTAGGATATATATTAGATTTATATATAGCACTATTCTAACATAGGTATTTTGACACAAAACCGGACTTTTTCTGAAATAACATACCAATTTTTTTACATATTTCGATTCTACAACTCAAATTACGCCTAAATATGAAATTTTGTAAAATTTGGAGCGAAATTTACGGAGAAATTCACAAATTTATCTTGGCACTTTTTTTTTCAGTTTGCGCCAAGAATAGTTCACTTGGCGAACTTCTTAATATATGGCAACGTAGTTTCCTTTCCCGTGAGAGGGAAAAAAGTCATCATCGTTCCTTTTTTCCAAATAATATTCTTTATATTATATTTTTAATTATAGCTGTTATTATTTTAAGTAATTTTTTCTTTTTCGAACTTCATTTTAATTGTTTAAGTTGCATGGTTTTTTTCGAATAGCTGTTTTAAAAATTTCTATATACCTATTCGAACTGCGTAAATAAAAGTGCAGCGTTTTTTTTTTTTTTTTTTTTTTTTTTTTTTCAAATAGTCTTCTTTATATATATATTTTTGTCATAGTTATTATTTTAGGTAATTTTTAAATTTTTATACTTTTAATTGTTTGTGTTGCATTGTCTCTTCAGATAATTGTTTTAAAATTTTCTATTTATTCCTTCGAACTGAGCATTTTAAATATATTAATATAAATTTTCCAGAATTTGATTTTATTTATTTGAATTGCGTTTCTTTCGGAAGAATACTTTGCAACCCAGACTACGATGCGTTTGAAATCTGCATATATTAAAAGAGAAAATACAGTAAAGCACAGTTAACTCGCCTTTCAATGTTCCGTTCAGAAAAGATATATATAAATAAGAGAGATGTATAACCGACATTTTAACTTAGGATGACTTGCATACACTGCTTTAAACAGTTTTATCATTGTGCCCATTGCTTTACACAATTTTATCCTACATTTGGTTTCTTAAAATGTTATTCTATTTTAGTCAAATATTTTATTTTTGAAATCACTAGAATCAAATATCATAAGATTAAAAGGTTTTAAATTAAAAAAAAAAAAAAAAAAAATACAAATACTAAATTTTACGCAAAAATTTATTTTTTCTTTTCTTTTCCTTCAGGCATTCTACTTTATTCTACTTTATTTGCTCTTTTTCTTTAGGCATTCTGCAAGTACATTAAAAAGTAACAACTTTTCGAAATATCTTGGTATTTCTGACAATCATTTTAAATAAAGTTATCGCCTTCCATTTCATAAATGCCCACAAACGGCCGAGCGGTAAAGTCGCTGAACACTGGTAGTTCACTCCGGGGTTCAAATCCCAGTAAACGGGCTGGTTGCATGGGCGTTTTCGTGGATTTTCTCATGTGCACCGTGTATGCCAGCTGGTTTCCCTTAGAAAGTTCTTCATGAAGTATTTGGTCAGAGCTTTTATCAGTCGTTAGAGGCTAAACATTTTGAAGGTATGAGATGAAAGGAAAGCCTGGTTTCCTCAAGAGGTTTTGGGTTATTTAACTCTTTCGCATCGAAATCGCCCGTAGCGCCCGTTCATTCAGGCAACGGCAAACCGCCCGAACGCCTCGTTTATTTTCTACCTAGTTCTTTCCCCTCCACGTTAGTGTATGGTTCATTGGTTTCGCGAGTTGTTAAAAGACATGTCAATCATTCTTTTGAAGCAAATAAAGGAGAAATACGGAAAGCTATTGACGTTCGCAGGTGCAATCCGGCCCTAAGGTGAAACTGCGCACAATGGATGAATGGATGAAACCGCAAAAGGGGGAAAGGAAAACTATTCCAAGACAAATTCGTAAACACGGGCGTTTTCGATGTTTGTTGAAAACAGATTTGGTCGTCTCTCGATGCGAAAGAGTTAATTATGACAAAGCACACTAGGGTTATCTGCCTAAGGTGAGGAATGCCTTCGTGGAGGACTTTCTAAGGGAAACTGGCTCGCATACACGTTACACATGGGAAAAACCAGGAAAACGCCCATGCAGCCAGCCCGTTCGCGGGATTCGAACCTCGGACCGAACTACCAGTGTTCAGCGACTTTACCGCTCGGCCGCTGTCTCATCAGGAGGGAAAAAAAACATCTTTAGGCGACATCCACATACATCGCTGGATAAACTCCTGAATCTTCAAATAATTCGACTGAGAAAATCATGGGATTCTCCATTTATGATACGATATGATGTTCTATAACGTAATTTAAATTTATACAACCATATAGTCTAAAACCAGTCGCTCTTCACTTTAATCTGCAATGATATCGTTTTTGTCTTTTCTGTTAACACAAGCTCAATTGATGGTATTTGCAATTGATGATATGCGTCCAAGTGTTTTCTCTTTGAACACCTGATGTCTTTGAAGTATCCTGAAAGTATATTCAAAAGCGTCCAACTTTTTGAAACATCTTGGTATGTCTGACAGCCAAATTTCCCTGCAAATTTTTGCTTACTTTTCTCCCTAATTTTCTTCTTTCCTTGTACAGTTATTTTCAGTGCTCGCACAAGAAAATTGAGATTTTCGATTGCTAGACTTCCATAAATTTTGCATTCTTGTCAATTTTTTAAAATATCAATTACATGAATTGCGTTTCAGCTGAAGACAGCTTTTCATTTCAGCTTTTCATTCAAGTCATTTTAACTATAAATAAAGTTTAAAGCGAAGTCCAAAGGATAAATATTTTAATTAAAAGATTTTTGCTAAATGACAAAGAAATAAAACAGTCCAGCAGGGTTTATTCTATACCACCGAGTAACCCGATTCTTATATCGGCTGAAACAATCTAATTCATATTAAAGATCATGTTTTTTTATACAATCTATAACGCGAGAGAAAAATTAGCTTCTTAAAACATTTTTTCTAAGATGATTAATGTAAAAGATTATATTTATATATATATATATATTTAAAGCTGGGACTTGAACCAAACTGTCAAACTTTTAAAGTTTAATTTACATGGTGTTTATAATTAAAGTTCCAATTTGAAATGGTCATAAAAGGAAAACTACCGGACCAAATGTTATCAAACTTGGGAATCGTGTAAAGGAGGTTATGGAATTTATTTTCCGCGGGAAAAAAAGAGTTTAAAAACTCACCACCAGGGGAAAAATGGCGCTGTATACAATATTGTTAAATGAAATAAGACATGAAAACATCTGTTTAAAATGTGTTTAATAGTTTCCGAAATGTGTTACAAAGCATGTTCAATGTAACGTCCAGCATTTTCCGAAAGCAAGTTAAATCCTGTTACTGCATTCTCAACAGCAGCTCTTAGCATATCAGGAGGAATGTTACGGACATGCCAGTATATCACATTTTTCATTTCTGCCAAATTGCTTAGATTATCACCATAAACAGTGCTTTTGAGATAACCCCATAACCAAAAGTCACAGAGGTTGAGGTCTGGTAGGAAGAGGGGAAGTGTCGGCTTATAAGACGTTCATTCGTGAAATGTTGCCTAAGTAACTGTGCGACACACGTGAGGTGGGGCATAGCCCTGCATCAAATTCGTAGTATCTAAAATGCCACGTTACTGCAGTTCATGTATCACGAAACATTTTAACATTGACTCTAAGTGAGCTGCAATCACAGTTGTCCAGCTGTCGACTCCTCTTCAGAGAAAAATGATTCAGTTATAAAACTAGCTGTCATTCAACATTAAACGGTGTGGAATGACTGTTACGCAATCGAATGCAGTAGGAGAATGCAATAGAACTAGATAGATAACATGAGCGATTTCTTTGGCCCAAATCGATTAAAAGCGTTTTGAATCAGTATCTTCATGTTTTATGGCCGAACTCAGGCTTCAAAAATTACAAATTAGCGATCTGTAAGAAAACGATTTCCAGATTGTACGCACTTGTGCGAGTGATTTGCGATCTCACATTTTCTAATCGTTAATTCGTGGTTTTCACGGACGAATTTCTGACTTACACGGATGGCGCACTCGACTTTTATCGAATTTAACGCCTTTAAATGGTAATTTGTTTACTTCAAAGTTTCTTAAGGGTATACAACATATTAAACCCGTGTAACAAAAGGTTAAGTTAGATTCCGACCCATATTTCGTTTAACAATATTGCATACAGCGCCATTCCCCCCTGGTGGTGAGGTTTCGAACTTCCTTTTTTTCCCGGAAAATAAATTCCTATAACCTCCTTTACACGATTACCAAGTTTGATAACATTTGATCCAGTAGTTTTCCTTTTATGACCGTTTCAATGTGGAACTTTAATTATAACCACTCTTTATATTATTAAATTTTAATTTGAAGCTTTGCGTTATATGTAAACCATGCGTAAATTTTTCGCTTTAATGGAAAAATAAAGAATAGAATCAAATATACTTAGGATAATGGACAAAAACTCAAAAAAATTTCCCCTCCCTCCGAAAATCAAATATTGAAATTTCGACATTGAATTTATTGGGTTACCGAAATATTTAATTTGACTTATCTTCTAAGTCCTAGTTCCGACAACAATTCCGAATTACTTTAGCTGAAGTAAAAGATTTAGTATATATTCACTGTACTACTTTTGTCTCTTCAATGTCAAAAAACTTTCCTTTGAGAGGGAACTTTAATATTTGGGAAAGAAAAAAAAATCACAAGAAGACAAATTTGAAGAACATGCAGGACGATTGAGTATACATACTTATTTTCGGAACACAAGCGGTTCTCCGACTGGTTATTGAATAATGAAAACATGCATTGTTATGCAAAACAAAACATTTGGAATACGTTTTCTGACTGAAAACGTAAGATTAAAAGTCATCTGCTTAATTCACAGCTATTTACTAGTCAACTGCTCGGGCAATTGCAGAATCGTTTCGATCCTGAGTTTGTAAGACAAACCTAATATCACTGGATTTAAACACTTCTTTAATCTTCCGAGAACGTTCTTTCTTTAGCTCATATTCCAAGAATATTAAGTGAATACAATTATTGCAAAAGAAATTGAATATTCATTTGCACTACGGCTTGGTAGTTTACTAACGAGTTAACAAAACTTAAGTTCTGCTTTTTGTGTCTAAGAATACAACAATATTTTAAATATTTACAAATAAAATATTAAATTGGAGATTTAATTGGAGCCTCACCTAGCATTTGAAGATTGTTAAATACTAATTGTTTGTTGCGAAGTCTAACCCAGGCTGCATGGTTGGTTTTCGTAGTTTTCTAGGTTCTCTTTACAAAGGTTCTCTATGAAAGCATCTTAATCAAATAGCTCCCATGTTCTTTCTATGTTCAAATAACCAACTAACCTAGTTTAAGCGCGATTTCCAAGTGAAGTTACTAGCAAAACCCGAATACACATTAAAAATCAAGTAGCTTGCCAATCGGGAGTAACAGGAAAGGTAAAGCGCCAATAATTGAATTGCTGTTACGGTACGCTGTTTCTAAACTTAGTTGGTCATTCCTTAATTAAATAAAGCACCAGCGGCCGAACGGTAAAGACGCTGAACACTGGTAGTTCGGTCTGAGGTTCGAATCCCGCGAACGGGCTGGCTGCATGGACGTTTCCGTGGTTTTCCCCATGTGTAACGTGTATACGAGCCAGTTTCCCTTAGAAAGTCCTCCACGAAGGAATCCCTCCCTTTAGGCAGATAACCCTCGTGTACTTTGCCATAATTAAACAATCCAATCCAACCTTAATTAAATATAATTGATTTGTAACTTCTACTAGAGCTGACGGTAAGAATTGAAGTGTAAATAAATAATATCGTGTGCAATCTTGATTAATATAAAATTAAAAATATTTGCATAGAAAAATATTTTCATTCAAACAGAAAGTTTTTTGAAATATTTGCAATTACTTTATAAGAAGAATTTATTAATAACCGTAATAATTACTTATTATATTACTGATGATTAGGATTCAGTTCTTGACAATTACATTCTAAATTGGAATTTTAAGGATATAATGAAAATACGCTACGCACAAAAATACATTTTAGGATAAAAAATTAGTTGATATTTTATGTTTTAAAACTTCTTAAATTCATTTAATAAACATCGTATCCTCGCTGTTAATTGAATCCAGAATGTTGGGTGTCGTTTATATAACTATTCTTACTTGTCCACAGAAACTGCTGACTTATCCAGCCATTAAGTAGCTGCAGATCATTTCTACATAACTATTGAACTTCCATTAATTCAGTCTCTAGAGGGCTGTATGTTTATATCATAATTTGACTTTTATAAAAATGATTATTCTAAATCTTATGTTTATATTAAAATATACTGTGCTTTAAAAATATGGATGATAGTATCAGCCGCTTTTTCAGCCAATTCATAAGCAACAGTTTCTTCAGAAATAAATTATGCAGTTAATGTCATAAAATATTTTCATAAAATTCAAATAAACATCAAACGAAAATTCTCAGTTATAGACAATTCGATTTAAACAAAGTTAAAGTAGCAGTCGATAAAACGCCGAAGGTAAAAATTTACTCTTACAAAAATTTACTCTTATTTTTTTAAAAAAAAAGGAAGAAAGAGAGAAATTTAAAAAAAAATAGTTAAAAATTTGAATAATATCATCTGTAATATTTAAAAAAATAGCTTTTCATATAGTATTAATAAATATTTATTACGCATCATTGTGGGGAAGATATTTCATATAATAAATTCTCCGTAAAATTTTACTTGAAATTTAAGGTAAAAAATAGCTGTGGCAATTCACTGTAACAAAAATCCATAAACCACATTTGGCGTTATTATCGCTCAAAAAAAAAGATGCCAAATTTCAAAACGCGAAAATATGTAAATTCGTGTGTATCTTAGAAAATTTTGAATAAAAAAGTCTAATTTTTTGCAGATATGCTTAAAAATACACCTACTTTAAGATGATGGCAAAAATTTTATAGGTTATAATTCAGAATTTTTTTCGAAAAATTTATAAAAATTATTTAAAAATAGAAATTTAAAAAATAAAACACAAAAAATAGATGAATTTTATTTGGAATGAACCTAAATTTTGAAATGTGAAAGGAAAAATAATAAAAGTTTAATAAAAAAAGAGATATTAATAAATATTTACCAAATTCAATTAACATTGAGGAGCTAAAATTTTAAGAGCTAATATTTTAAAAACTACGATTTTTACAAAACTTGGTATTCTGGCATAATTTGAGTCGTAGAATCGATATATGGAAAAATATTGATATGTTATTTCAGAAAAAGTCCGATTTTGTGTCAAAATATCTATGTTAGAATATTGCTATATATAAATCTAATATATATCCCAAGTCGTGCTTTCGAGACATGAAAAACGCAGTTTGAATTTTGTCAGTCGGCCGAGTAGAACCGGAGATATAGCACTGTCCCATTTTTTTTTTTTTTTTTTTTTTTTTTTTTAGCAGTGTACTATCCTTCGGCCGGTAATACACGACATCGTTGAATTTCATTTTCATATACGAGAAATCAACAAAAAATGGATTGTGCAAAATCTGTACAAATCTCAAAATTTGTTAGAATGTAAGCCTAAAATTTTATTATAAACCGACAAGAGTGGACCAAATCCCGAGATTATTAAAAGCCTCATTTATTGCTTTGATTCCGAGACCAAATCCCGAGATTATTAAAAGCCTCATTTATTGCTTTGATTCCGTTTCCAGTTTCTTGTTCAAAGTTGTGATTACCTCTTTGATGCTCTTAAGCATGACATTCTTATTCTTTGGACCTGCGGAATCAATTTTGTATAAGCACATTCGAGTCCATCACCCTGATTAATTATTGATAGATGTCGGCCGTTTAAACTTATTTTGTTATACGAAAACAAAATTTTAATTTGATTAATATTGTTGAAAGATGCATAACCTGTAGTACAGATCTTCTCAAATAACTAGACCAGATGAAGAAATAAAAGTCTGTAACTTTATTCCAACTTAAAATGATGGGTGCAGAGAACAAACATAACAGCTATAAAGATAAGCTGGAATTCTCTGCAGGATCCCAGAAATGTCACAAATTACAAAATCACTAGCGTAGCAACATTAAAAGCAATATCCACTGAGCGAGAAGCTCAATCGCAAAATAGTCGAACGATTCTGAACTGAATTCACAGCTCTGAACTATCTCTAGGCTTCAATGCAACCTCATATTTATATCTTTACATAAGAATAAAATTAGCATTTCTGAAGCTTTCCAGAATAATCACTCGTAAAGTTTCGAAAACGTTTTCGAAACGATTAAATACAATAAGCAGCAAAATTAGCATAAAATTGTTATACAAAATATTCTAATTACATAAATAAAAACAATTATATAATAATATAAAAATACATAAGCACGTAATTGAAAACAAATAAGTATGAAAAATAATAATATTTAATTAATGCCAGGAAGGAAGGTAATAGTATGCTTTGCTGTAATCAAATCCTCTAGCTCAATCTAACCATCAATTGTCAACAAAACTGATACTTCTAATCCCATATACTTGTTCCCCCCTCCCGAGGGTCAACGTAGAGAACTCTGCGAAACTACTGGCTAGGATATGTACCAGGCAGTCTCGGCCACGGGGTATAAAATTTATGAACTTAGTGGTTCTGGAGGCCCCGGAAAGGTCCCTTATTGGCCGTCCCGAAGGTCTGGCGTGTCCTAAAGCAGAGTGGATCTAGAAGGTCGGGGGATAGCGTCCCGGGTTCGCTGGGTAATGTCCCTCTACGACGGGCAGCCCTAGCGACTGGCAGGTAGCATTTAGACGACCAGCGTTGCCGTATGGCGATTGGTGTCAATGCCTTCAAGGTAAGGGGAAGGGGCCTGAACTCCCAGAACTCTTCTGAGGGTGCATTGGTCGTGTAGTGCCGGCACCTGGCAAGGAGAAGCACGTAATAAGAGAACTAGTTAAACCCATATACAAGGTATATATGGTATACATATGGTGCGGTTTTAAAAATCATTAATAAATCTATGTATTACCTTACCCGTGTAAAACCTACACCGTAAGCATTGGAAACTGTCCAAGTTTCTCTTGCGCTACCTGCTAGTTTCTTGTCATGCTTATTACGCAGCTGCAGCTTCAGTTTCCAAGATGGCGTCGCAGCAAGAATAGACTTTCTGTGGGGTCCGTTTCGAGGTGTCCAGATCTATGGTTACAGTTCAGCATGAGTTTCGTGCACGGTTTAGGAAAGACCCACCACACAAGAATAACTTAAGGGGACTCATACACCTTAAAACCCATGAGATGTTCGAACAGGTGACTGTTGCAAGAATTGGGATAACTTATTTATTTTAAAAGCAATTACTACCAACTTTTTACAGCTGACTACATAATATAGCTGCTTTCTAAAAGAGTAATCAGAAAGTTTGTGTTGCCACAAATATTTTTATAATTTAATTCCCTTTGTGACAACATTTTTCGTCATGTTTCCAACTTGCGCGCACAACTTAAAACATTCTGTTTCATAATTTAATTCCATATTTAATATATAGCTTTTATAACATTTGGAAACTACTGTGAACCTAAAATTCTAAAAATTTCATGTTAAATTTTTATTTTATTTTGAGTTAAGTTTATAAAATGTATTTTATTAAAAAAATTTGTAATGTTTTCGTCCACAAAATTTTTCAACATTAAAATATTCATCGGGTTGTTGGTTCAGTTAGAAAGTAGTGCCCATATAAAGAATTCCATCAAATTTCAAGTATGTACCATTAGCCATTTTTAAAATATCTTGCGCGCAAGGTGGAAATATGGCGAAATATTTTGTCACAAAGAGAACTAAATTACAAAATTATTTGTGGCAACACAAACTTTCTGGTTACTATTTTCCAAAGCAGCTATATTATGTAGTCAGATGTAAAAGGTTGGAAGTAATTGCTTTTAAAATAAATAAAAATATCCCAAGTCTTGCAACAGTCACATATTCGAAGATCATAAGGGGTTTAAGGTGTATGAGTCCCCTTAAGTACGTGGTACCGACAGTTCGTGAAAACTGTATCTTTTGTAACGGCAAGATTTCTGGTCAACCTCGTATGTCTGATGCAAACGTTGAAAAAGTGCGAGAGTCGTTTCAGTGAAGTTATCGCAAGTCACTTACTAAAGCAAGCAAGGAATTGGGCATGCCAAAGATACAGTGTGGAAAATATTGCGTAAGCGGCTATGCTTTAAACCGTACAAAGTGGGATTATCGCAGGCTACATCGGTAGACAAAGTGAAAAGGTGCGACTTTTGTGAAGTGATACAGTTAAAAATAGAGAAAGGTGATTTTATAGAAAGATTTTCTGCGATGAAGCCACTTTCCTTATAAGTAGCAAGGTGAGCAAATACAATGTCCGCATCTGAGGAAGCCAGAAACCACATACACGGATAGTACAAAAATGAACGCTTTCTGTGTGATGTCTGGGGTAAAAAGTGCAAGACCCATTTTTCTTCAAATCGTGACCAGTGACTCATTTCTAGATACGTTGGAAGCTTATTACCCCAGCTGAACACCAATTATGATGATTACATTTTCCACTGGACGGTGCTCCCACCATTTTCTCAGAAATGTACGAGAACTTCTTAATCGTGTTCTTCACCGACGCTAGATTGGACATGCTGCAAAAGCAGACAACAACTTTCTCCCCTGGCTTGTTCTCCGGATTTAACACCATGCGATTTCTTTCTTTCGGCGTTTGTTAAAGACCGAGTTTATGTATCCCCAATGTCCGTGTCCCTTGAGGAAGTTTTGTGATCACATAAAGCATCCACTCCAGACCGTCATGGCAGACACGCTACACCGAGTACGGGAAGAATTTGATTACCATGTAGATGTGTTTCGTGTGACCAAGGGTGCAGATATTGAAGGACTATGATGAATGCATCAAAAACTTGGACAATTGCCGTTGCTTATGCTGTAAGGTTTAATCATGTTAAAATATACGTCGATTTATTATTAATTTTTAAAATCGCACCAATTCATTTGTAAACACTACATATATTTGTTAGAGATTAATTCATCTGGATTTGGCGAGTCGAATGTTTTACACATATTAAATTTTTAACTTTATTATTTCTTTGGCTTGCAACTTAAATTGGTTTTCTTAATTATTTTATTCAGTTTTTTGAGTGTGCAAAAATAACGGATTTAAGCATCATTGAATTTGATATAAAAATTAAATCTAAAAAGTGAATTGTATTCAGTCCTAAGAAACGCAGTAAAAACATAGTAGGCTGTATAAAAACTTTTCCTAAAATAATTTGCTTTCTCCTGACAAATGTATCATTTGCAGAAGAATAAATCTGCAAACTAATGACAAAATATATTAAGCTGATAACTCTACTTGTATTCGAAGCAACAAATTGCTAGCGATGGTCTTTCATGTATATATATATATTTTCTTTATCAGCGGAAGAAAAGATTTTAGCAGGGTATATAGGAAACAGGATTTGCTGCTCTAGCGACAAAACTCGTCTGGATAACAGAAAGTTACGAGATTTTTCCTCCGTCGTTTTCTTCTTTTCTAGAAAATGTGAAGAAAAAAAGGAAAGAAAATCTTGAGCGATCACGTGAATGGATTTTCCATGCACGAGAATCAAACCAGAATTAATAACTGAAAGCCAGTCTAGCATTTTGAAATAGATTTTAAAATGCAACATTGGCTTAATAAAGACTTTAAAAATTATATTCAGTGAATTCCCATTACAAAATTATGAGTCTAGGAAGACATGCATAACATATAGGAAAGAGATTTAAAGAACTTTATTACTTGAGTTTTTTATAACATTTATTTTCCTAACAGATGGCGTTATGCTTCCGAAACCTGAATAGAGCGATCCCTCTAGTGGCAACCATTTTCCTAACAGTACTGCCTCTGAAAATGACCAGTATAAGTAAACATCAACGTTGGACATGACTTCTTAAAGGCGATTCACATCACAGAATACCAAAATCACATGGAACTGTGGTGGTCGTCTTAGGAAAAATACAAATACCTTTTCTAGAGAGCCTAGTCTTCAACAAATGATATAAGACTGAAATAAAAGTGTGCTTCTGCTATTCAGGCACAACTGCAAGAAATGACAAAATAAAAATTTAAAATTTAAAAAAAAAATTAAATCTGAAAGCTTTCAGATTTTACATTACGTCCAAGGGGGCTTTTTTTTAACGTTTTGTGTGCTTCCTTTATTTATTAAATATCGGGTTCTTCTCACTTATACCATAAAATTCAATTCAACAGCAATATCGCAAAATAATTTTAAACTGAGCCTATCTTTAGAATTTCCAATACACAGTCTCGCGCGCTGGAGATTTTTTTCCCCCCGAACAGCGTTGCTATTGCTCGCTTTAAAATCATTTGAGTCTGTTAGTCCAAAATTCGTTAAAGTGTTACAAAATATGAAATAGATAATAAAAAAAATTCAAATTACAAATTCGGGCTTCCAGATGCCCATATTCGGTGGAAGATTACGCTATTCGAAACTGTATGTCTCTAGGTACTGTTGCTTTATCACAATGCGCGAAACCTACATACATTTATGCATATTCTTTATTATTTAATTTCTTTATTCTGTTGCCACTAAATGTTATCGACATGTATTATATTTAAAGAAACTAAACAATGAAGAATCTGTATGAATGTTTCTCGCATTGTGAAAAAACAAAGATAATTAGAACCATCAAATTGTAAATAATGTAGTCCTCCAACCGAACATGGACACCTGGAAGTCTGAATTTTGAATTTAGAATTTGTTTTATTACCTATTTAAAAATTCGAAAACTTTAACGAATTTTTCATTAACAAACTCAACGATTTCAAAGCGAGCAGTGGCAACACTGTACGGGGGGGGGAATTATCTCCAGCGCGCGAGACTGTGTATCGGAAATTCTAAAGATATGCTATTTTGCTGTTTCTGAATATTTTGTGATATTGATGTTGAATTGAATTTTATGTGCTTTAAGTGCGAAGAACATGATATTTAATAAATAAAGATAACACACAAAACGTTAAAAAAACGCCTTTGGGGGCTTAATATGAAATTTGAAAGCTTTGAGAAATTTTATGAAATTTGAAAGCTTGAGATTTTCTTTTTTTGTTCATTTATTTATTATTGTTGCGTGCGTACGGGTTCATAACAGATTGAATGCACGAGTCCCATTATATGAATAAAATTTATTCTTATCAAAAGAAATATATCATAACTCTGAAATTTCGTATAAGTGTTCACAATATCACACAGTATAATTAGTAGTTATACTTCAGTCTACTAAAAACGTTAAATGCAATGCAGTGCAAAGCGCATCTAAAGAGAAAGCTAATCTCAGTTCTCGTGGAACTAAACAACTCACAACAGTAGTAACTAAGCAACTGAACTGAGATGCTTTCTCTCTCTGGCTTTTTATAGTTTTCCGCCGGTCGCGTTATATATCTAGTACTTTCTGTTTCTCAAAATTACTTGAAAGCAATAAGAGTGTGGAATTACGGTTCCCGTTAACATAGTGGTCAATTACATTTATTCAGTTTTAATATAAATTACCGAATTATCCATTTAATCAATGTTAAATGCACGTGCCTCTGTATTCTTACTTTTCCGGCATAGCTTTCTCTTAAAAAATTTGTCTTGCGCTGCATTGCTCGGGAAAATGCAATAATTTTATTTATAATTCTACTACAATTACCTATCTAAGTACAAAATTCGTAACATTATTTTTTTTTCGCAATATGAACGCTCCCTTAACATCTCTAAGAGGTTTCGAAATCAAACATAGACTAATTTTTTAGTTTGGAGTTTAATTAAACCTAAAACATGCAACACACTGAATCGAAACGTGCGTTCGTTAACATATGAAAAAGAACATTTGCATTTACAAATTTTTTGCTCATCACTTTTATGCATTCTAAATTCCTCTTTTTAACACAAGAAATTAGAAATTTAGAAATTACAAACGTTTGTTATATGTCAGTAAATTTGAAAATTAAATATGAAAATAAATATGAAAGGATGATCCTTTACGGCTCCCCCATCTGGATGACTGACACAGTAAGGGTTCGTCAGAAACTACTCCAAATTCAGCGCATCACCCTTCTCAAGATCACTAAGTGTTTCACTACCACATCCACGGCAGTTCTTCAAATCCTAGCAGGAATTTTCCCCCTAGATCTCAAAGCAGAAATTGAATGGAGCACTTACAGTTAGTTAATTTTACAGACTCCTTCCAGCTCGATGACTCCTTATTCATAGATCAGAGCTCCTTAGAACCGCAATGCCACATACTCCCGTCCACCCAGCTCTCACGAAAGATCCAAAATGGCTTAAACGTCTACTAAAAGGACAGGACTTAGAAATAATTTCTTGGTGGCTCTAAAGTTTCAGAATAAAGTAGGTGCAGCCTATGTCGATTTTCATAACAATACAGGAATTCACTCAGAATAGTTCAGATTTAGCGACACACCTCGGTTTTCCAGGCTCAGTCCTTCGCTTTAAAGAAGGCAGCTCTCTGGGCAGGCAACACCAATTTTCCATTCATCATCTTCCACACGGACAACATGAGCATCCTACAGGTCCTGAACAAGAACGGCACTCAAGCCTTCCCCATCTCCTCATTAAAAGGAGTGCTTATTACCCTGTCTTCTTCCAGAAAAGTGTCTCTGTGCTAGATACGTAGTCATCAAAAGTACCCAAGGTAACAAAAGGACAAACTCTTTAGTTAAAGAAGCCACAAGTCACCCTCCTGAGCAATCCCACTCTCCATAGTCGCTGCCTAACACAAGATCTTCTGCGCCTTCATGTCTATCTGGCAAGCTTGCTGCGACGACTCAGAAACACTGGTCGATACACCTACTCCATCTTTCTTGTAGTCTCCACCAAGAGGCTCAAAACAAACTGCTATCTACAACAAGCTTTCACAAATCACGGAAGATTTCCAGCGCACCTCAGCAGGTTCTGCCATCAAAACGTCAAATGCGCCTGCGGTGCCTCAGCTTCTTCAACAGACGTCTCAAATTACATCCACGACTGCCCACTTACTTCTCCCATCAGAGCCTCCCTTCTTCCAGTATCACATAGTCCCAAAGACCTTCTTCAGGATTACTACGGACAGCGCTGCGTCAGATCCATCACAGAGTATGTCTATTCTAAGAGAAACATAATCATAGCACATAACCAGGTCTAGGCACTTGACGAAATGTAAAGGCAGCAAGCCTCCATTCATGTAGATATGTAAATATCTCTAAACTAACTAACCCTTTTTGCTAATTTTGTACTAACATACTCAAAACATTGTAAGTTGGAGCACCCAACAGCAAAAGTACTACACTAATGTTAAATATATTTATTAATAATAAGGTTGAAAAGATAAACAACAAAAAAAGGTTGCTAGTGCAACGATCAGAATAACATGACTGACCTGCAGTGCCCTTTGAGAGGTGAAGCGGGCGGAATGTAATAATTAAATAAATAAATGTCAAATTTTATTCATCGTCAGTGTCAATATACTTTATTACCATTGACATCGAATAAAATGTATTGCATTGGTCAATGTCACGTCAATTTATTGTATTGGTTATATCAGTAACCTGGTATAACAAAAGTCAAAACTAATTATTGATCAACGTCACATCAATTTATTGTATTGTTATATCAGTAAATTGGTATAACAGTCAAAACTAATTATTGATCAATGTCTATCAATTTTACTGCCTAAAATGTTGAATTCCGTTTATTTTGTTCTGAGGAAAAAAATAAAGGAATGAAAAAAGGCAGATAGAAAGCGGAGATGGTACAAAAAAAATTATATTTTTCCTCTATAATAATTCTCTTTTAAATGCATGTATAGTTTATAGTGTTTTAGGTAATTAATATATTCTTTAAGTTTAAAAGCTGGTTTTTCAGAAATATATATCATTCATAGAACATAAAATAAAGAATTTTTTTATGCTTTTGTTAAAATAGTTTGACGAATTTTATACTTTTGTTAAAGTAAAAGTAGTTAGAAAGTAATTTTCTAATGTGCACAGTAATATAAGAGAAAAAAAAAAGAAAAGAAAAAAGGTTAATCCAATTTTACTGAACATATTTTCATTAATTTGAAAAAGGAATAAAATTCATTAAAATTATGTAATGCAAAAATAAATGTACATCAAATTTCTTTAAAAACGTGAAATGATAGACACTGTGTGCGTCGGTACGTACACTTGTATGTACAGTCGTTATATGTATGACTGAATATATGTTTGCATGTGTGTCGATCGCTGCATGTTCGAAATGGTTATTCGAAAGCAGAAAAAAAGTTATTTTCCCATTGTGGAATTAATACTGACGAAAGAAAAATTCCTTTTTTAATTCCTTCTAAGGAGCAAAGGAAGTACTGTAATTGCGAACAATTTCGGGTATCGTATTTCAACGAAAATATTGATTTTCACCGCTCTCGATTCCATTTGAACGATATTTTTGAATTACATCTGTACGTATGGACAGAATAAAGGACTCTTTTTCCCAAAACGGTCTGTGAAATGGAGTTAAAATCTTTTCTGACGTTTGTACGTATGTATTTCGCATACCTCAAAAACGTTGAAATTTTGTATATGGGACTGCTACAACATATAGATTTGCATTTCCCTTTTTGTTGCAATCGGCTACACCAAAAGTATATAAATATATGTACATATCTAACCCATTCTGTTACCCGACTCGGTGAGCTAAAGTTTTTTATTCTTATATGCTGGTAAATTGTGCATTTTTTGCTTTAAAAGGGATTGAATGATATTGTTCTTATGTTTCGGTTAAGGTTTTTATGCCTTTAGTTAATCTGCATACAATAGTTGTAGAATTATCAACAATTTAGAAGTTGTTTAATGCTGCCATTCGTTTGCATTTGAAATTTAGTAGCATAGTAAATTAAGTCAGGTTCTACTCAAGCTTCAGTGTTTTTTTGCCGAATGGAGGCAATTGCGCACCGAAAAATCTGTCTTTTTGCCTAATTTTAATGAATTCAAAATCTAATTTTAAGTGTAAAAATTATTTTTAACGGTTTTTAAGTCTATTTGGTGTTTTAAGTTTTTCTGCATTTTACGATTTTTAATGAAGATATTTTGAATTTTTATGCATTTTTGTCTTGCCGCAAAGTCAGACCTGAATTGATTGAATGAGAAATAGATATTTAACGAAATCCGGGGAAATAAGTTTAAATGAAATGCAGCAAAAAATGTGCATAATTTAATAGGCCGAACAAGGAAGTCATGTGCTGTACACATCAGATTTTTTTTAATTTGTAAGCAAATATTTTGTGAAGAAATAAGCTGCATACCTTACTTTCTACAAAATCTTCTGATAGTAGGTATACAGCTATTATTTTATGACTGCATTCTAACAGGTTTTTTACTCCCATTTTTGCTAGTAAACCTGTTAATATTTACTTTTTACAGAAATTTTATAGAATTTTCATTACAATCGAAGGCGTTGCTAATTTTTCATTTTGCCTGCTTCCAAAAAATACTTAATGTTATTGCGTTAAAGGCATATTTTCGCCTAAATTACTTCTTTTTATTTTTTAATTTTGTAAAAATGTTCTCAAAAATTTGTTTTTAACTTCCTAGAATAAATCCTGTTTAAGACAACCATCCAAGGAGCAAGGTGACTTTACTCGTTTGGAGAAAATGGTCGACTTAAAGAAATAATGTCAATACCAATAATTATTTTTATAGTGAATCCTGTTGTCTAAGACGACTACATCTAAAAGTAACGAGCATTTCTAAGAACATATATAAACACTGGCACCGAAAATCACTGCTCTAAGATTGCCTCTTCACTGAAGACCGAAATCATCTGGAATTTTGGATATTTGTCTTTCGAGATGATTCAATGCATCTATGAGACGGGATAAAAAATATTTTATCAATTACTTAAAGCTTTAAAAAAATTACTTTCGTAACGCTGTGTTTTGGCCTCCTCGGTGATTGCGGTGATTTGTGCCCAGAGGGCGCACCGCACAAAAAGTTAGTTGCGTTACAGAACGTAAGGGAAGCGGACACGCCAAAATGTCGGGCGTATTACCGCTAATTGAGGTAATTGCATCGTATCTGTCAGGTGGCAGAATATGTCTATCATGTACATGCCAGGAGGCATAACGCTTGTAAATATGCCAGGTGGCATACGACTTGTAAATAAATTGTAAATAAATGTACAGTAAAATATCTTGGTGCAATAGATCAAGGAACAAGCATCAACAACCTTCTGATCATTTGGATACGTACATTTTTTTCTGGTGACCCGGACGTGGTTTGTGGAGATGAAGAATGGGCGAAGAAAATTAGTGAGTTCATGACTGAAAAGCCAGGATTTAACGCGAAGAAATTCGAGGTAGGCCCTTTTTCATTTTTTCAGATTTGAATAGAATTGTTGAATAAAAATCTTGGTGATTATTATAGTTGATAGAATCTAATGGTAAAATGGAGGCTATGAATAAGGCAAAGAAGTTGCGTACGGTGACGCGTAACTTAACTGCCAAGTTGATGAGTAAAATAGATTCTGCATTGTTAGAAGAGGGTGAAACCGCGGATGAGAAATTAAAAGAATTACTCGAAATGTTACTTGAAAAATCGCAGTTGTTGAAACAATACGATTCTGAGATTGAAAAACTTATAATTACGGAACAGGAGTTGGAAACAGAAGTAATTTCCGCGCAGGAATATCAAGAAAGAATTATAAGTTTTAAATGTAAAATTCAGGAAAAATTAAGAAAAAACGCGTGTAAAGTTGAATCTAGAAATTCTAGTGAGGAAACTATATCTCCGAAATTGAAAACTTGTGAAGTTAATACTTTAAAATTGCCAAAATTAAGGATTACAAAATATTACGGTGATCCTTGTTCTTGGCTTGAATTCTGGAATCAGTTTATTAATTCCATTCACCAAAACGAAAGTCTCAGTTCGGTTGACAAGTTTTGTTATTTAAAATCGCTTTTGGGAGGTTTAGCTTTAAATGCTATTAGTGGATTAACATTTACTAGTGAAAACTATACGGTGGCTGTTGATATACTAAAAAACCGTTTCGGCAGAGATGACCTGCTAATTAATGCGCATATGAATAAATTGTTGAGTTTAGAACCTGTAAAATATTCCGGAAATACGGCTTCTTTGAGGAAGCTTTATGACGATATAGAAATACAAATAAGGAATTTAAATTCTTTAAATGTTACTAGTGGTTCTTATGGACATTTATTATCCCCTATTTTGTTAAAGTTAATACCCGAGAATTTAACTCTAGAATTCACTAGGAAAAGAAGTGATAAACAAAATTTCGATGTTAATGAACTACTAACGTTCTTGAAAACGGAAGTGGAATGTAGGGAAACATCAATGATGTTAGCACGTTCTAAGAATTTTGATGTAAATGAAACATCAATACGAAACAAAAGTTCCCATCAATGTTATCAAAATAAATCTTACATGCATTCTAAAAGAAATGATTACAGTACGAATAAGCAAGGTGCTTCGGTATTAACTAGTCAAAGCGAAACTCCCTCTAAATACTTTCAAAAATCACATTTTAATCAAAATCGAAAGTTCTCTACCCCGCCTAAGAAAGAGAATCAAAATGTCTGCATATTTTGTTTATCTGCTTGTCATATGAATCATGATCCGAAAGGCATTAATGGATCGAGGTTTATGTTTTATTTGCTTTTCGAAAGGGCATCCAAGGCGTTTCTGTGCTCATAAAGATGAAAAATGCAGACTGTGCAATGTCCAAGGTTTATATAATTCGTTAATATGTGACGCCGCATCGAAAGGTTTAGAGACGGATACTTCCAATCAGACAAAACAAACGCCAATCCCTGAAGCTTCTCTTTCGCTCTTATGTAATGAAAATAATAACAAAATTAAACTACCGACTTCCGTTCTTTTACAGACGTTTTCGGCAACAGTTAGGTGTAAAGGGGGGAACGAAAAGGTATTACGTTGTATGATAGATTCAGGGTCAACAAAGTCATTCATCTTACGAGAAGTGGTTGATTCACTGGGGTTGAAAATTATTAATAAAGAAGCGCTTATTATTTTCACATTTGGATGCAAAGATGCAAAAGAGCGCTTGTATGATATCGTAGAAATCGTATTGCAAAATGTAAGCCATCCCAGTAAAAAGATAAAAATTAACGCAATAGTCATTGATTCTACTAAGGCAAGTAAAAGTTCCTTCTCGGTGGATGCGAAAGATGGCGTTTGAGAAGGGAATAGAATTAGCAGATGCTGGTACGAGTGACGAAATTCAAGTATTAATAGGTTCGGATTATATTTGTGAAATTTTAGGAGAACGAAACGTGAAGATTTGTAAAAAATTAGTCGCAACAGAAAGCACTTTCGGTTTTGTGATTCAAGGCAAGGACGAAGGATCAAAGTGTAAGGACGCAAGAGTTAATCATATAACCGTTGTAAATGAGGACTTAGATTATGAAAGAGTTAAAAAATTATGGGAATTAGAAACTATCGGGATAAGTTCGGATAAAGAAATATCTCTATCAGATAAAGAAATTTTAGAGTCATTTGAACGAAATACAACTTACAAAAATAAAAGATATGAAACTCGATTATTGTGGAAAGAGGGTGTTGAAGGTTTAAATAACAATTATGAAATCGCGAAACAGCGCTTACAATTTTTAAATAATAAGTTTCAGAAAAATAGCGAGCTATATTTAAAATATAATGAGATAATTAATGAACACTTGAGAGATGGTATAGTGGAACGGGTAGATACGTATTTAAATGGTAATTTGGAAACGGGGTATTACATGCCTCATCACGCGGTAGTGCGCGAGCAGAAGGATTCTACAAAGGTTCGAATAGTTTTTGACGCTTCTTCTAAAAGTAAGGGAAATTTATCACTTAATGATTGTTTGGAAAGCGGACCTAATTTAAATCCTGATTTGCTAAAGATTATCATTAAATTCAGGGTACATTCAATTGCGTTTTTTGCCGACATTCAGCGTGCATTTTTAGAGGAAGGCTTAGCTAAAGAAGATAGGGATTTTTTAAAGTTTTTGTGGATAAATGAGGAAGGGTCAAATCTCGATCACAGTAATCCCAACTTACAAGTTCTCCAACACAATCGAGTTCCTTTCGGGGTCAAGTGCTCACCTTATTTATTAACAGCTACAGTAAGACTGCATTTAAAAAAGTATGAAGATGCCTACGATGAGGCATGCAGTATGTTAAAAGAGCTTTACGTAGATGATTTAATTTCTGGGACAGTTAATGTAGCAAAGGCCTTACATTTAAGCAAGGACATGATTTTCATTCTTAGCGAGGCCAGTATGAATTTACGTAGATGGGTTTCAAACTCACCTGAGCTGAATGAACTATGGAAACTTAATGGAATTGACTCTCGTGAAACATCTGAAGACTCTTTGGTACCGTTGAAAGTTTCAGGTCTTATCTGGGACAATGTCAATGATAATTTGAAAATAGATGTATCTCAGTTTGAGAAATTACAAAATCTCAAAGTAACTAAACGCATCATTTTAGCAGCATGTGGTATGCTCTTTGATCCCTTAGGAATTATGAATCCATTTACTGTTCGAATTAAACTCTTAATGTGAACTATGTGGGAAAAGGGTATTCAATGGGACGAAAGTGTTCCCCTTGATACAGAATTCATATTTCAGGAATGGTTAAAAGAAGTTGAAAAAATAAAGTTTTTCGAAATTCCCAGACAGTACTTCAGTGATATGTGTTGGAAGTTTATAGAAGTTCACATATTTTCTGATGCCAGTCCCAAGTGTTATGGTGCTGTAGCATATTTTAGATTTAAGAAGAAAAATAAATGTAAAACAAGTTTCATAATGTCGAAATCCCGTTTGGCTCCATTAAAAAGGGTAACACTCCCTAGGCTTGAACTTTTGGGAACATTAATTTCTGCAAGATTAGGTTCGTATTTGCAATCGATATTTCCGCAGTTGGATAAGGGAAATATATTTTACTGGACTGATTCCCAAATTTGCATTCACTGGATCAAGGGATCTGCCAACGAGTGGAAACAATTTGTTAGAAATCGTGTGGTAGAAATCAAGGAGAAAACAATTTTAAACAACTGGTACTTTTGCAGTGGGAAGACAAACCCTGCTGATAAACTTACGAGGGGGATGGATGCTGAAGCTCTAATTAATAATAGTGATTGGTTTTCTGGGCCACCCTGGCTTTCAGAAGTAGATATTCGACATCACATAAACGAAATGAATACCGAAGCTGACTTGCAAAACGTTAGTGAAGAACGTAAATGTGTTACTTTGAAAACACTTGTGGAATCTACAGAACCGTTACTAAAT
Source organism: Stegodyphus dumicola (assembly GCF_044657685.1). NCBI lineage: Eukaryota > Metazoa > Arthropoda > Arachnida > Araneae > Eresidae > Stegodyphus > Stegodyphus dumicola. Next base: position 140,174,821 of record NC_140777.1, read on the forward strand.
CTTGAACTGTACGGAAATTTAACCAAAGTACTGGGAATAATGGCTTATGTTCTGCGCTTCGTGAACAACTGTAAATCCGCTCGTGAAAAGCAATCTGGTGTGCTTACCGCCTATGAGTTACGGAAGGCTTCAGAATTTATTATAAGAAATGTTCAACTTAATGAATTTTCAGAAGAAATTAAGGCTTTAAAGACAGAACAACTGATTAAAACTAAAAGCAAAATCATTTCACTTAATCCATTTCTAAATGAAAACGAAATTTTAAGAGTAGGAGGTAGATTAAGAAACGCAGAAATTACCAGAGAAAGTAAACATCCCATTATATTGCCAAATAATAATCACTTCACAAAATTAATAATACAGCATTATCACGAAAAACATTTACACGGAGGGTTGCATTTAATGTTATCCGCAATAAGACAGAAATACTGGATAATAAGTGCAAAGAATGAAATTAAAAAATGCATTTGGAAATGCATAAAATGTTGCAGAGTACGAGCAGTAACATCTATTCAATTAATGGGAGAACTACCTGCAAGTAGAGTGATTCCAAGTAGAACCTTTTCAAAGGTTGGCGTTGATTATGCTGGCCCATTTTCTGTGAAAATGAAAAGGGGAAGAGGTATAAGACCAATTAAATGTTATATCTGTATTTTCGTTTGTTTAGCTACAAAGGCTATCCATTTAGAGATTGCTAGCGACTTATCAAGTGAAGCATTCCTAGCTGCTCTAAAACGATTTGCTTCGAGGAGAGGAAAACCTCAAGAAATAAGAAGTGATTGTGGAACTAATTTTATAGGTTCAAATAAAATCCTCAAGGAGGCAGTTTCATCTGTCCAGTCAACCTCAGAATTTCAAAGGTGGTTAGCAAATGAAAACATAAGGTGGATATTCAACCCGCCAGCTGCTCCCCATCATGGTGGTATATGGGAGGCAGCTGTTAGATCTATGAAGCTGCATCTAAAGAAATGTGTTGGAACTCAAATTTTGACTTATGAAGAGTTTCTAACTCTAATTGCACAAATTGAAGCATGCTTAAATTCGAGGCCAATAACACCGGTCTCCAATGATCCCAATGATTTGACAGCTTTGACTCCTGGACACTTTATTATAGGGACTTCTTTAACAGCTGTTCCGGAACAAGATTTAACCGAAGTACGAGTGTCTCCATTGCAAAGATGGCAACTAACACAGCAGATGTTCCAAGGGTTTTGGAAGTGGTGGTCTAAAGATTACCTGTGCCAACTACAGCAGCGTAGCAAATGGAGACAGCCTAGCAGAAATATTCGCCTAAATGACTTGGTTCTCATTAAAGAAGATAATATGCCTTCATTACGTTGGAAACTCGGGCGAGTAATAGAAGTGTTTCCTGGAAGAGACAATAATGTCCGAGTGGTTAGACTAAAAACTGTGCACGGGGACATTAAACGTCCTATTACCAAACTGTGTCTTTTACCAGTTGAAGAACATTAACTTCATATTGAATATGTTTTATTATTATTTTCATTTCTTATTGTACTAATAATTTTATTTGTTTGTTCTAGTTTAACCCTCATAGTTAATGTTTCAATATAGTAAGATATAAGATGTTTTGCTAGAAAATTGGTAAGTGTAACATGTAATTTTATACTTTTTGAAGGTTTTTGTATGTTTTCAGTTTCTATATTTTTCATTTACTTGTTTGCATATATTGAAGATTGTATTAAGATGAATGTAATTCATCGGGGGGGGGGGAGGATGTTTTGGCCTCCTCGGTGATTGCGGTGATTTGTGCCCAGAGGGCGCACCGCACAAAAAGTTAGTTGCGTTACAGAACGTAAGGGAAGCGGACACGCCAAAATGTCGGGCGTATTACCGCTAATTGAGGTAATTGCATCGTATCTGTCAGGTGGCAGAAAACTAGTATGATGTATCAATTCACATTCCAGGTGGCAGAATATGTCTATCATGTACATGCCAGGAGGCATAACGCTTGTAAATATGCCAGGTGGCATACGACTTGTAAATAAATTGTAAATAAATGTACAGTAAAATATCTTGGTGCAATAGGTCAAGGAACAAGCATCAACAACCTTCTGATCATTTGGATACGTACACGCTGAAATAAGCATAGTTTCTGTGTTAAATACTAATGATTGAGATGTAACAAAATTCTAATTAATAGTAAGTTATTTCCGTTTCCTAAAAGGTCTGTAATAATTGTTAATCCAGATGAGTTTATTTTGATGCATTTAGATTTTTGAAATCAGGCTGAAAAGATGACAGTTATAGTTTTAAATACGGACTTGCATTGAACTTAGTTCGGTACTTATTTCTTTTATGAAGTTGTAAGAAGAAAAAAATGTCGTATGTTCTATAGTTTGGTTTTTTAAAATAAGCACTTCAAAGACTTTGCCAACCATCTCTGTCTGCGATTGTGACGAGTATCGTCGTCACCGCACAGCTGCTATTTTTTCCACTTCATCTGAGACAGTGTTGCCAGAAAATTGTCAACTAAAGTAGCAAAAGAGGACTAAAAAAGTCGCAAATGACGTCAGAGATCACGTGATTTTAGTAGCACGTGCTCATATGGCCTATGACGTCATCAAAATTTTCGGCAAGTTACAGACTGTGCTTGATCTTTAGTCTTGTTAATGACGTATCTTAGCTTTAGCGAAAATTTGAAAAGTATATTGCTCATTTTCAATTGTTTAAATATCCATTCCCTTTGTAATTAATTAATCTCATTTAATTTAAATTTCTGTTTTTAAATTAATTTGTAAGATATTCCTCACATTTAGATTGTCAGCGCTTTTGTACTAACTTTGTTGAGTTGGCAGCTAATATTTTTAACCCAGTGGGTGTTTTTTTTTTTTTTTTTTTTTTTTTTTTTTTTCCCCTTTCGTTTTCTTTTCTTTTCTTTCTTTCTTTCTTTCTTTTTTTTCTTTCTTTTTTAATTGTGAGCATTTTAATTGAGGAATGAATGCTTTTCAGTGATTTTTCCGTTCTGGGTGGTGGTCTTATTTCACATTCTTATTACTTAAGAAAGCCTTGTTTGTTCTTTTACTGCTAAATTTACTTGAGTTGTTATTTAGGAAAATGCTTTGATTTTTAAGTCATTTCTATTCCTTAGTTCTTAGCAATATTATAATCAAGAGGAAGAATTTTATTTCTTTCTCTGTTTGGGTACAAAATATTTGGCGCAAAAGCTGAAAGCCTTTTTTTCCATTCGTTATCACTATTGAACTGCGGGGAGGGGACTGTCTTAAAAACAAACTTTGTAGAGCACTAAAACCATGAATATTAGTATTAAGGTACACAATTCTGTGTTTTACAAAACATTTTACGATAGATTAGAAAAATCTTTGAAGTCGCAAAAAGTAACATAAGAAAATGATGGAGGTCGCAAAAATTTCGCAAAATCGCAAATACTAAAATTTTAGGAGCGCAAGTTTGTCAAAAGTCGCAAATTGGCGAAAAATCGCACGATAAATGAAATTGGGAAAGAGGAATTAGGTGATACGAATTATCTGCTGCAACTAGTAGTACCATAGTTACGAGGCAAACTGGGCGACGGAAAATGACCCTGATGTTCCTGTCATACAGTAACAGACCAGAAAACAGACTGAAAACAGTTCAGTACCAGAAAACAGCAAGGAGATGCGTAGTTCTTTCTTTTAAGTAATTCGTAATTCTTACTGACTTCCAGTCAGAAGCGGACAAGACGTTTACTCTTAAAATCAGAACTTAAAGAAGAATAGGTTGAATTACTCAATTACTTCTCTTTTTTCTTCTTGGATTTAATTTCCCTAGAGAATTTGACGTTGAAAAGATCTGCAATCCAGTTGTTTTCCTTTTCGAAGTTGAAGAAAATACTTATAAAGCATCCTTTTGAAAAATTTTAAATAATTTTTTTGTTGTTGTTGTTCTTTTTTATTAGCAAATTTTAACTCATAACTGTTCTTCCAAAAGGTTGATATTTTTTGCTTAATGTTGTTCTGCAGTTCTAATCATCGGGGGAGGGGGCTTGGTACGTAGATTTGCTTTTTTTCTGACATTACTGATTATTTCCCATGCATCCCTGAATGGCTCTGCGTGTATTCCCAAGATGCAAATACCTACATTATAACTATATAAATAGTTTAAGGCTATAGAAAAATCCACTTAAAATTTTAGTCTTATTATTTCTTTAAATGTAGATGACATTCATGAAGATAAATTTAATATGTGATCTAATTAAGATATCAATTTTATTGTAAATTTCTGTCAGTATTTTAAATAATTTGTTTGCATTGTTGTTTTTGTGTATTGTTGTAATATTATCCATTGTTTTATTGTGTATTGTAATATTGCGTGTTATTTATTAATTTGTTACTTTTAGAGGGATAATTAGACCAAAGGGGCGATTTGCCTAGAGGACTATTAATTTCGTTTTCGCATTTTGAGTTGATTCACTACAAGCGTTGTTCAAGTTTCACTACAAGTTTTCAAGTTGTTGACACCAAATATTATTGATAAGAAAATAAACAATGAAGAGACGGCATAAATGTATGTATGTTGTAAGAATTATGTTAATTTTAGTAACAGTTAAAGTTCTTTTCCTGTCAAATTCTAACTTCAACTTACTACTTCCGGCTAGAACGTAGTTTTGGAATCTTGCTGAATATTTAATGAGGGGGAGCGGTATTTAAACCACGAGGTTACTGAGTCAGAGAGAATCAGAGTTTCTGATTTACGCGCGTCTGCCTTTTTGGCCACTCTCTCTCTCTCAAAGCTGTTATTACGCTCGGCCGTACTTAGGCCCCTGCTAAGCTTCGTAGTCAAATAAGTTAAGGGGCCAACTCGATTTGAACTTGATAGCTTCGGCTATACTTCTTTAGTTAATCGTCTTTTAAGTTCAAGCCCAAGTGCGGGCTTTGTTTGTACACTCCCAGGCAGAGTTATGTTAAATCTTAGTGGAATAATAAAGGGTTACCTATCTATCTTGTTCTTTCTTGTCACTGAAGCGATTATTCGCTTATCAGTTCTTAAATTCCTCACTTCCAACATTAACTTAGAATTAATTACAAAGTGAGGAACTCTACAATGTTTCTCGCATTGGGATAAAACAAGGGGACTTAGAGCCATCCAATTTTGAATAACGTAATCCTCCTGCGAATATAGGGTCTGGAAGCCCAAATTTGAAATTTGGAATTTGTTTTATTATCAATTTCATATTTTGTAATAACGAATTTTTGATTAACAAAATCAAGAATTTCAAAGCGAGCAATGGAAACACTCTACCGGGGGGGGGGGACCTTTTTATCTCCAACGCGCGGAACTGTGTATCGGAAATTCTAAAGATAGGCTCATTTTAAAATTTTGCGACATTGCTATTGAATAAAGGTAACACACAAAATGTTAAAAGGACGCCCCTATAGACGTAATTTAAAATCTGAAAACCTTTCATTTTTTTATTTTTCTTTTAAATTTATTTTTTATTTTTTAAAACCTTTATTATTATTAATTTTAAGGATTTGTTTTATGGCCACACTACAGAAGTTTATTTTGTAGCCAGAAACAGTGCCCACACCTGAATTCAAAATTCGTACCTCCCGATTGCTAGCCGGACGTGCTTCAATTACATCACGAAGGCACACGGTAAGGAGGAAGAAAATGGTGGCATTTGGCGATTTTTCGCCTGGTTGGTGATTTTCTAAAAGATTTAGGAAAAGACATTTTCAACGCCCATGTTCTTCCCATGCTTCCAGAAACTCCTGTTTAAGTTAATATACAAAGATCATGTATATAAATGAAGTCTGCCAGCTAGAACGATTCAGTTGTTAATCATCTCTGAGACTTGTGGTTCAGAGACAATAAAGCTGAATTTCGTTTTTGCAATTCAGCTGTTAAGTGTAATTCAGTTCAACTATTGAATGATTTGGGTAATTATTTCTGGTTGGCTTTCAGTATTCGCATTCGCCTAGAGCTATTTACAAATATATATTGCGCTGCGTCATGAAATTACAGCTCAGATTTATTATTATGCAAACAAGAGTGGCTTCTAAATTTGGAAAATGAATGCTTTAAAAAAAAGCTTATCCAAATTTCAGTGGTTAACCATTCTAAAAATGTACTCGATAACCTTTCGAAAAGATTCTGATTTCGAAGAAAATTTCGCAAAAGGAAAAAATATCAAAGATAAATATTTAGATTGAAAGGAGGGCATTTTTAAATTTTTATTATATGGCTGGAAATCACAACACTGTTTACATTATTGGAATAAATAAAGGAATTATTGTAATCGCGAAAAATTAGGTGTGTCATATTTCAGCGAAAATATCCATTTTGACCGCTATCGAATGCAATTTAACGATGTTTCTGAATGACATTTGTACGTAAGGACAAAATAAAGGACTCTTTCCCCCAAAAAAATTATAAAACTGATTTAAAATGCATTATGAAGACATTTTTTGTGGCGTCTGTACGTATGTATGTATGTTTATATATATCGCCTAACTCAAAAACGAGTAGACTCAAAGTTGAAATTTTGTATACAGGAATACTACAACATGTACTTGTGTATCACTGTTTTTGGTTTTAATCGGCAGAGCCAAAAGTATATATATATCCACTCTGTTACTTGTCTTGGTGAGCTCAGTTTTTATTGTTATTGTTAGTATATGTTGGTAAATTGCTAATTTTTTCTTTAAAAACGATTGAATTATGTTGTTCTTATGTGACGGTTAAAGTTTTTGTGATTTTAGTTAATTTGCATGCAACAGTTGCAGAATTATCAACAACTTAAAAATTGTTTAAGTGCGACTAAGCCTAACGGAGCAGCCATATTTCTTTATGTTTGAAACTTAGCAGAATCGTGAATTAGTTACTGCGTCTTCAGACTCTTTTTACGAGTGGGACCAAAAGTAAACTTTTAATTTTGTGCACCGAAAAAAAATCTGTGTTCTCGCCCACTTGCTGAATTGCTTGTTTTTGCGTAGAAATTTTAATTTTAATTGTAAAATTTTTTTTCATTGTTTTAACGCTGCGAAGTGAGAACTGAATTGAATGGAAAATATATCTCCAATTAAATTCGAGGAAATGGATTTAAATGAAATACAGCAAAAAAAAAAAAAAAAAAATGTGTATCATTTAATAGGCCGTACAAGGAAGTCATGTGGGTTCACAGCAGAATTTTTATTTTAACATGTCTTAACTGCTTATGAGCCATTTTCAACAATTTTTAAATTCTATCAGCTAAAAAAGAAAATACTGCCAAAAATATGTTGTTTGACACTGTTGACGCGTAACTGCTTTTAAATATATGTTTTAAATCAATTAACAAAACTCAAAGTATTATCTGTGCCGCAGAATATAAATTAATTAAAAATTAATAGTTATAATAACGCATTAAAACACTTACTTGCCGGATATGTAAACAAGACTGAAATAAGAAATACATTAAAATTTTAATCCATTAATATCCGTTTGCATTCTAAAATAATTATCTTCTCAACGTCAATTAATTTACTTTCGAATTGTGTTTACATATGAAACGTCGATGTTTATACTACCTGCCCTTAAATATTTATTTAAAAATTTGGAGTCAAAGTTTTAAGAAACAATTGTTTTAAAATTTCGTAAATGAGAAAAAAAAAATGACAGAGCCTTAACGTTGAAAATATCCAATTAAATTATTTATAGATATAATTTAGTGATTTTTGTTTTCGATGCTCCCACCTATAAAAATAAAGGACATGCTATTGCAAAGGAATTCTAAAGCAATTCTTTATTGCAAAATACCCGCTTAGTTTTGCTTTATTCTGATTGTTCTCCAGCACTTTAAAATGATGAAACGTTGTGTTGAAGGGTTGCCAGAATCTATTGTTAACAAGTGATAGAGCGGGTTTACTATATTTCAACATTTATAGATAAATTTATTCGTAAAGTGAATTATTATGATTAAAAATGTCAAGATTTTGTGATTGTTAAGTAGTCAATTGTTAACCTGAGTTTAAAGTTTTGATTACCAGCTAATGGAGTGTTAAGTAACAAATTAATAAGAAAATTAGAATTGAAATCATTTAAAACCTCTTTATTAGGAAAAGAGTCTTAATCGCTTTTGCGACCGTCTGCATAAACAGACCATCTCTGAATTCGAAAAGATTAACTTAAATAATAAAATTCTAATTGGTAAAATTCTATCCGTAAGTGCTTATTAAAATCATTTGTTAAATATATGAAGAAACTAGCCTAAGACGTCGAAACAGTTTCGGTATTCTGTGAAAACAGTTGCCTTAAAAGTGAAATTTAATGCTGGTGTTTGTTTATGTTCTTTGTGGTCGTTTTCAGAGGTGGTCGCCATTAGAGATTTCTCTGTCTTGTGCAGAGAAATCTCCCTAGAACGACCATTCACGGACCATGACACTGAAACTTTCCATCAGATGATACTGGCTGGTCTTTTGATATGATGGTCACCTCAGAGAGGTGATGGTCGATATCGATATTTATTTACCATTTAACAACTACTGATAACCTTAAGCAGTGATCTTCGTGAGAAGTTTCCCTGAATATCTGAAATTTATATAGAAGTTATTATGAAGCATTTATTTTTAAATGCAGAAAAACTCTCTATCATAACCACCCATGAAGTTTTGTTTTTCTCTGGTGCGGATGCATTATAAAGGTAGCGTTACACATCGATATTATATATTTACTTATGTTTTAAAACGTACTGGTTATGTCCAGAGACGATGTGTTCGATCATGTGTTCTAGGTGTCCTTAATGTGTCAAGGTGGCTAATGTGTCCTCAGTTATCTCTACTGTTAATTAATGAAGAATTTGTATGTATAAGTGTTTGTTCTCCATATTGTAGTAAACCAGTATCACTCACAGACACCAAATTTTGAACACAGAACCTTCTACACGAACATGTAAAGCTCGAAGCCTAACTAAATATGGAATTTGATTTTTATTTATTTCATGTCTTATTGTGAACTTGATGAAATTTTGATTAACAAATGCAACGATTTAAAAGCAGTGTGTTTCCACTCTCTGAAGCGTAAGATATTTATGTTTCTAAGTTAATAAAAAAAACTCAGCAATTTAAAGAAAATGTGATGCCATTCGGGAAAAGCGTACAATATTTGTCATTCAAATCTGATCAACAAACCCAGCGGGTTAAACGAAATGGGTTTCTACTGTCTGAAATAAAATATTTTTATCTTCTAAGAGCCAGAGTGTTGCCATTCAGCAAAGTTTAAGATATTTAAATATTCTTTCAAATTTAATCCTTCTGTCAAATAAAAATTAACAAATTAAGCGATTTCAAAGCAATAAATAAATAAATAAATAATTTTGTTAATAATTGCCAGCTGTACCCGCGAAATTACACTAGTTGGAGTCATTAAAATCCTAGCATATATATATTTGCAGCAATTGCGCAAGTAGTAGTAACTTATTTTCGCACTAAATGAATTTAAGATCATACAACATTAGATATATATATGTGGGAACTGTAACTGTAACTACGATTATGTAAGAGCGCCATCTAGATTAGGGTGTGGTCAGATGAGATGAGACGTGAACGATAGTGAGGACAGACGTAAAATGTTTTGACGATTATTCTTTTTACTTTCATTTCATTCTAATGTAAATAAATAAATATTAGTTTAACTTCATGAGTTGTAGTTATGCTTATCATCAATCTTCCCCATATATATATATATATAATTTAAACAAATTAAATTTAAATTTTAACAAACACGTATAAAAGTAAAAAAGCAAATTTAAAGCCAAAATTAAAAAAAGCAAATTTAAAGCCCAAAAAAAAATTTAAAAATGTGTAAACATATAAAAGATTTAATTCTCGAACTAATCTACAATATCATTTAAATTCAGAAGCATGAGCAAATCAAGTCACTAATTTAGCAAATTTAAATTAATCCAAACAATTTTTTTATAAATGCATAAGTGGATGACTGTTGAGCAGGCAGGAGACAAACTTATCAAGGGGAAGTTGTCTCCAAACCTAACTCTCCAATCCTTCAATTCGTGTTTCGTCATTCATGTAGGCAAGGGTAAAAGAATTATTTAATTAAATTTGTTTTTTTAATTTAAATTAAATTTATTTAATTAAATTCAATTTCTTCTTATGAAACAATTATATATATATATATATATATATATATATGTAATAATAAAAGAAAACCAAGGAAATGAAAAAAGACGGAGCAGTGTCGATGCGTGCTTAGATTCATATTGATGAAGAAGAATTTTGATTGCGTAGTATTTAAAGATTGGCAGTCGAGGCAGTTTTAATTCCATTTTTATTTACAATTAATATTTGTGGCCACAATCACTTGGCACTCTAGTCGTGCCTTTCCACAGAAGATTTACATTTTTGATATTGTTGGGATAGAAAGCAAGCCAGCAAAATCACATCTTAGCACAGTAGCGAGCAAAAGCTGAAGTACGTAGTTATGAAAGATGGAAGCACGCGAAGAGAAAAGTTTTGAAGACACAATAACACGCCGAATAAATACTAATTCAGAAATCAAACAACAAAAATCAGCGTGCGGTTTTGCAGCTGAAGATGGTGGTTCGGTAAAACCATCGAAACTAGTCCTGTGAAAACTTTGTAAATATAACGCTGATTTTTGTTGTTTGATTTCTGAATTAGAAAAGTTTTGGTTTACAATTCGGTGATTGGTCGTCAAGAGGCATATGGTATTAATGGTTACGTAAGATCGCATGATTAATTTGAATGACGCAATGCAGATAAGTTATTACGATTTTAGAATAGAGAGGAAGAATTAATGTTTATAGTTATATTATAATTCTGATTCATATATTTTTATCTTACATATATATATTCTATTTAATAATACCTATTTCAAACGGCTGGCCACGCATATCTATAATAAACGCAGTAATATAATAAATAGTGTATTGTTATATTTTGAAGTATGTAAATTATAAAACGTTTAATGGCAACAGATCTCAAACTTGTCATACCAGAAAGCACACTATTTTAAAAATATTCTGCGTGGAATAATAGAATAAAAATTCACAAAATAGTTATTTGCAGATTTCGTGAATGAATAATATAGCGGTAACGTAACATAATATAACATGACAAGAAAAATGAGAAGAATAGGCAATAAACATTTCAAACATCCGGATTGGGAAGCTTTTAAGAACTAACGATAAATGCTGAAAATACGACAAAACTAGGATAAACACTACAATAAAAATAATAAATATCCAATAGAAAATAAATTTTCGGAGAATAATGCGGTAATGCGATTACACTTTTATTAAAAGAGAAAATAACCAATCTAATCTTTATTTATGCTAATTACAAGATAAACATTCCACAAAAACTAATTTATGTATTTAGTAATCATATTTTCACACACTGAAGAAGCTAATAGTTTTTAAAAATTTGTAGAAGCCAGTTTCACTTAATCACACACACATTAAACATTTTATATTTTATTTTCTCTAATTATCTTATACTTCCTTTTTCTTATGTAATCCGTAGAATAAAAAACACAAACACAAATGAAGGCATTCAAATTATAGAATGAAAGCCAGACAAAAGCTATTGTTACTATTGAAATGAATGAAGCTCTTCAATCAGTTAAAACTAATAATAGTAAGAAGAAAGAGAGAGAGAGGAAAAAAAGAACTGGCTTTTATTGCTTACGTAGCGTTGTTTATTTTTAAAGATTTCTAATTGTATTTAGAATGCACAGCTTCTAAACTCATTTGTAACACTCACCTTTGTAAATTTATTTCGTTATTACATTAATGGATTTTCTAAATGAAGTCAACAGAATGTTAAAAATGGGCAAAGAAAGAACAAACTCAAGTTGCGTTTGTTAGTCGAAACTGACGTCAAAGAATGCTGTTGTTGTTTTTCTCATTTTAATAGAATTATGTTGTTACAAGTTTCAGTGCATCAGGTAAGTTGATTACACCGAAGAATAAACAGCAATATTTAACTTTGCTTTGCTAACAAAGACGTCAAATTTTCCACTGAATAGTGTTTTTTTACTATAAAATTAAAACATGCATAAAAATGTTTGATTATGTATGCTTTAACAAAATAGGACAAAATATTTAATGTAACAATGTAAGTCGAGACTCAGATTTGTACAGAAAAATGGGCGAAAAAGAAAAAGCAATACAAACAGTGTAAGCTACCATATGATCATCTAAATTTTCACACAATACTTTAGTAATGCAAAAAAGATTCCTTGGTTTGCATGTCTTGCCTAACTAATTCACATATTAAATATTTCAATGTTAAAAAAAACTTACTTTATTCTTCAGCGAACTATAATTGGCACATTTTTTAAGACATAAAAAAAAATATTCCTTCTGCCCACTCCCATTACATTAGTACTAGCCGAAAAATTCAAAATTGAATCATGCAAGAACTTTTTTTAATTTCAAATAAGGTCTGCTCAAATTTATTACTACATAATATTCAAATGATAAAACATCTACATGAACAAAGCTTTGAAAAAAATATTTCTAAATTATAATCAAAAAAGAAGTTCTCGGAAATAGAGCTTCAATAATACACACACACACACACACACACAAAAAAAAAAAAAAAAAAAAAAAAATATTCTGTATCTGCTGTAAGCACATTGATCAATATTATCAAGTCTAAAATTATCACTCTTCATACTTTAAGCACATTGCTCTTTATGATAAAAGTAAAGATGGAAAATCATGTTCACGGATTAATTTTTTCTATCTGGAGAAACTCCATTTCAAAACTATTCAAATATTCAAATGTCAGCAAATTTCACTCACACATTAGACTCGATTACACGAGCAAGGCTCTACTGGTATTTCCTTGCAGACTCTTTCACATTCACAAGCAATGCTGGTATCTGATTTTTCATTATAAACATCTAAAAGAGTACAACATATTAAAAATATCATTTATTGCATTACTGCAGCGTGACCATAACACAAACTCCCTATAACAAAGTTAACAAGAAAAGCGCCATGTTGTTTGTTTGGCAACTTCTATTTTTGAAAGACGGGGGGGGGGAATTTTTTTTTTCTCACTTCCAACGTTAACACAGAGCAAAATGTTTTTACTCTCAGAGTGAATAAAAGTAGTCGCGTTAAAGAGATAATATTCAACACCAGTGTTTCTTTGTACTCTCAGAAATGATGATATATGCATATATAACTATGTGTGCTTGTATGTGTGTGTATTCAGAGAAACAACTCCTGGAAAAACCACCTTTCTAAGATGATCATCTCTAAAACCAGTATTTCTGAGAACATAAGTATATGTTGGTATTGAACGTCCCTACTCTAAGACGACCACCTTCAAAGAAAATTCTGGAAGTGTTACTAATCTTCTTAGAGAGGCTTATTTCGCGGAGGCAACCTCCCTAAGACGACTACGTCTGAAAGATAAAATTTTTTCTGAGAACATAAGTACATATTGGTATTAACATCACCTCTCCAAAGTGATCACCCGCAAAGAAAAATTTTAGAGGTGGGGCTGGTCGCCTTACCAGAGACCTCGTTGTGCATGGGTGTATATATAACTATATATGTAAGTACCGATTACTGTTATTGTTTTCGACAGAAGTTTGAAAAAACAAATAAATGAGCACATATAGTAAACCTTCTCTAAGACGGCCACCTATGTTTCCAGGTTATTCTGATGGTCTTAAAGGGGTCATATTTAATGCTCGTTGTTTTTTATATTCTTAGAAATGCTCATCGTGTTAGGGAAGTGAAGGAGACGAGAGGGTTCACTCTATTTATTATTATTATTATTATTATTATTATTAATTTTAAAGGTTCGTATTGGTTACAAAACTGAAATAATCTCAACAGTAGCAAATAAATAATTTAAAATAATCGGTAAATCACAAGAATACCAATGAATTTAAGTTTACTGATACCAGTATTAATTAATTTCATTGTTTACAGAAGGTTTATTGACGTCTGTTAGAAAATTCATAGGAACCAACAGAAGATTTATTTGACATCCATTTCGATTGTATTGGTGTTAAGAAAACTAGTAAAAGTCAAAATAAACAAATACAAACCAGTAGAAATTCTGACATTGATGCTGGTTTTATAGGTGTCAGTTGATACCAGTAAGAAAATTCATAGAGATCACTAGAAAACTAGCAAAAGTCAGTTGAAACAAAAGTCATTTTTATCTCCAGCGCGTGAGTCTGTCTATCGGGAATTCTAGAGATATGATGGTTTTAACTATTTTTGGCCCAAATGCTCTCGAAACGTGTATGTGTGTGTAAACGAAAAAAAAAAGCCTCTTTAGGCCTTAATATAAAATCTGAAAGCTTTCAGTTTGTTTGTTTGTTTTAGCCCAAAGGCACAGTTTGCCCAGAAAAGCTATTAATTTCGTTTTGGCATTTTGAGCAAGTGTTTCAGTATTAAAGTCTAAATCACTTTTCAAATTGTTATCACCAAATATTAGAGCGCTGCATTATAATTATTTAAAGAAATTCAATAATGAAGAATCTGCATGAATGTATGTATGTTTATCACTTTGTGAAAAAACAACGGCACCAAGAGACATCTAATTTTGAAAAACGTAGTCCTTCACTCGAATATGGGCATCTGGAAGTCCAAATTTGAAATTTGTTTCATTATCTATTTCATATTTTGTAAAACTTTGGATTAACAAACTCAACGATTTCAAAAGCATTCCATTCACATTAACATCGCGTTCGTCTTCAAGCATGGATATATTAGGCGCGAGGTTTTATACATTTCTTACTTTCATTATGTTGCGCATAGTAACGCAAGGATGTTACAAAGTTTAAGGGTCTTTTGCTTCGAATGAATATTTGCGTCTGTATCACTTTTCAAATTCCGTTATAAAACTTGATTCGAAGTTGTTAAAATTTGAGAAGTACTAATCAAAAACTTGTTGCTACATTATTATTCGAGACATACGCGAGATGAATTCTATCAAGAGCAAAGAAAAATAATACTTTTAAATTCATTTTCATATTGCTGCGTCCTACGCGTTCGTGGATTTGGAGTGATTGACGACAACTCTTGATGAAAAATCGAAACACAATTTATTAACCGGTATTATTCAGGATAGTTGCAAAAACCCGTTAACAGTCATCGAAAAGACTACATTAAACAAGCTGAAACAACAGCGCTAGCTTCACGGCGAAACACGAAAAACCCCGGCTTGGTCGCTCAAGATACTCTTAACGATACAGTGCTGTTCCGCGTACGGGCATTGTTTATATAGCTTTCGGCCTACATTCGAGAACATTCTGGCGCAAAGCGGTCAGAATTCGGTCTAGAATGTTCTTGCTTATTCTATGGCAAATCGCCGATTTTGACCCAAAAGGGCGATTTCGCACCAAATCTGACAATCCTGCCTTTCCTTGCCATTTTCTGGCAACCCTAAACCCGCTTTGTGTTTAATTATCTTACCGCAGCTGGACCTTTCGTAAAAATATAAAGAAATTTAATAGTAAATCCTTCATCAAGGTATTTAGAGGGTAATCTAAAATTTCCAGACGGCGTGTTCTATAAATATTGTTACGAATTTGGTATTTAAAAAGCTAATGTTAGTTAAATTATAAATTAAATGATTTTATTTCTCGCGCAGTGCAGCGCGTGACGAATATTAAAAGAAAGCTAAGCCGGAAAACTTAAACATACAAGAGCGCGTGCGTTAAATAAATAAATATCTCTTTTTGATTTCGAGAAAGTGCTGGAAAATTCTAGCGCGTGATTTTAAAATCTTATAAAAGGAGGAAAACATCTCAGTTTGTAGTAGTTTAGTTTGTTGTTGTTTAGAAAACTACTGTTGTTGATTGTAGCGAATTCGCGGATTAGCGTTCCTTAGCTGTTTTGAATTACGTTCTATTGGACATTTGAGTAGTTAAAAGATAACTACTGTGAGATATTGTAATACTGCATGATAATTTGAGAAAATTTAAGCATTTTTGTTGTGATAATAATAAATTTTTGTTCATTTTTCATCGGACTTGTGCATTCATTTCATAACGAACCCGTACGCACGCAACAATTTTTGGTGTCAGAAGTGGGATTTGAATGCCAATAACAAGAGCGATGGAAGAACAATTCAGGCAAATGATGACTGCATTTGCTACTTTCCAAGAAAAAAATGGAAGAGGCCGTCAACTCCGTTAAGGAAGAAATGAAATTGGGCCAGGAATCCGTTAAGGAAGAAATGAAATTGGGCCAGGAATCCGTTAAGGAAGATATGAAATTGGGCCAAGATTCCGTTAAAGGAGAGATGAGATCCGTTAAAAAGGAAATGGAAGCCGTTCACGAAAAGTTGGAAGCTGGTCAAGTAACTTTTAAAGAAGACATAAAAGCTGTACAAGAAAAGATTGAAGCAGGTCAAGTCGAAATGAAAAGAGAAATAACCTGCGTAATAGAAAGTAAATTTGAGGCTATGGAAGACAGAATAGGAGCTGTCGAAAGTAAAGTCGGGCAAATTGAAGAAAAGGTTTCTTCTGTCAAAGATGAAATAGAAGATAGAGTGCCGGCTGTGGAGCAACGAGTCGAAGGAAGAGTTTCTGCCGTCGAACAACAAATTGATGATAGGGTTTCTGCTGCCGTCGCCAAAGAAGTTGACAGCCTAAAGAAGTGCATAGCGACGGTAGGAAACAATTCTGAAGGTTTTAAATTTTTATCGATGCCTGCTCGTTCCGTTCTGAAACTATCTACATATGATGGGAAGACCTCCTGGCAAGTGTATAGGACACAATTTTCTATCGTTGCGGATGCGAATGGATGGGATTCCCAAGCTAAGGCCTGTCATCTCGCCGCTTCTCTGAGAGCAGACGCAGCGGATATCCTGCAGACGCTTCCCGAAAATCAAAGGCTAGATTTCGAAGCTCTATCCGGCGCTTTGGAGCTGCGCTTCGGCGAGAAATGTTTAAAAGACTACAGCAAGCTCCAATTAAAATCTCGTCAACAGAAGCTCACCGAAACGCTTCAGGAGCTCGCCACGGATGTTGAAAGGCTGTCACATCACGCCTTTTCGGAGTGCCCGACAGAAACAAGGGAAATCCTGTCCCTGCAATATTTCATCGATGGCATCCGGGACCCTGAAATACAGAAAGCACTGCGAATGGCGGATGTTAAAGATCTGAAAAGCGCTTTAGTGTATGCCATGAAATTTGAGGCAGCCCAGCAAGCCACCCGTCGAGACCGCCATCCAGTCAGAGCTGCTCAAGTCCAGGAGCCAGGGGATCAAGTCACTGCTCGTCTAGACGATTTAACTAGACAACTGAACGCCTTGAGACAGAATATTGGTGACAAGAAACCGACCGTAAAGTGCTGGAACTGCGGTGCTGAAGGACACATACGACGAAACTGCAGAACACCCCAGGGCACGGATGCTAAGACCGCTCCTAACAAACAGCAGGGAAACTAATTAGTGGCCATCTCGCGGGGCGGAGGTTGCCAGATCATGAAAAGCCCCAGTTTAAAGCGCTTCAGATTTCTGCAGTGAGAGGCGGCAGTAATGGACTTTTCATAATAGGACATATTAATGGAGTTCCCTGCAATATGACGATAGATACAGGAGCCAACGTTACCATCATCCGAAAAGATTTGGCTCAACAACTGGGAAGCAAACTTATCTGGACGCCGCCCTGCGTTACCCTACAGACTGTGTCCGGCGAGAAGATCAACATCGATGGAAAAGTAAATGCTAACATCACGTTTGGAAGTGCCGCTTACCATCACACGGCATATGTAGCAGAGATCACTGATTCTTGCATACTCGGATTGGACTTTCTAAGGAAATACAATTTTTCCTTGGACTTTAAAAATAACGAATTGCATTCTACATCTGAGGACATAGCGTTATTTGGAGTCAATGATGAAGTTAAATCTGTCCATAAAATCATAGCACAAGACAATATCACAATACCGGCAAGAACAGAAATTTTACTTCCTGGATCCATAGCCGAAAACAGAAATTTCCGCTACGGCATCATAGAATATCCCAATAACTGTAATAGCCCAAAAGGAGTACTAGTAGCCTCAACACTCGTCGACCTATCCAGAACGGTTATCCCGGTGAGAGTCGCCAATATAACTAAGAAGGCGAGAGTTATTAAGAAAGGTGAAGTGGTTGCAACATGTACTCCAGTAACCACCGTTGAAAGAAAGAGTAACATCCAAGAATCCGTGTCTTCAGAAAGCATTACATCAGAGTTACTTCAGAATGCGCAATTAAACGATGAAGAGAAGAATGCTGCCCATCGCGTCGTTAAAGATCTTCAAGTTGTTTTCTCCCGCTCGTATTCTGACGTGGGTCGAACTAGTTTGATACAACATAGAATAGATACCGGTGATCATCCCCCGATCAAGCAACATCCAAGACGTCTACCGTTTGCTAAACAGGAAGAGGTGCGAACACTGTTAAAAGATATGGAAGAAGGCGATGTCATCGAGCCTTCAGTAAGTCCATGGGCATCTCCCGTCGTCCTAGTCAAAAAGAAAGACGGCTCAACAAGATTTTGCGTCGACTATCACCGGTTGAATGAGGTTACGAAGAAAGACAGTTACCCTCTTCCTAGAATTGACGACATTCTAGACACTCTTTCTGGAAGCAAGTGGTTCTCAACACTTGATTTAAAGAGTGGGTATTGGCAGGTAGAAATACAGCCTGAAGACCGAGAAAAGACGGCATTTACTACGGGACAAGGGCTTTGGCAATTCAAGGTGATGCCGTTTGGACTGTGTAATGCGCCGGCAACATTCGAACGTCTTATGGAAACTGTTTTGAAAGGCCTTTCCTACGAAGCCTGCCTCATATACCTGGACGACATCATCATCGTCGGAAAGAGTTTTAAAGAACATTTAGAAAATCCTTGGAAGGTGCTTCAGAAACTGAAAGAAGCCAATCTGAAGCTGAGTCCCGCTAAATGCAAATTGTTCCGAAAGGAAGTGACTTACCTGGGACATGTCATCTCTGCAGAAGGTGTGCGCACGGATCCTGAAAAGGTATAAGCCGTTAAATCCTGGAAACGTCCCGAAAATGTCCATCAGCTGAGAAGCTTCCTAGGGCTTTGCACCTACTATAGGAAATTCGTTAAGGACTTTTCTTCCATCGCAAGACCCCTACACAAGCTGACACAGAGCAACCAGAAGTTCTTGTGGACAAAAGAATGCGAGGATGCATTTAACAACTTAAAGGAGGCTTTAACATCTGCTTCAATCCTGACGTATCCTCAGCTTGACCGACCATTTATTCTCGACACCGACGCGAGTAATGAAAGTGTTGGTGCTGTTTTGTCCCAAGAAATAGACGGCCAAGAACGTGTAGTGGCATACTGGAGCAAGTGCCTGTCTAAACCGGAAAGGAATTATTGTGTCACCAGGAAAGAGTTGCTCGCCATAGTCAAAGCTGTAGAACAGTTCCATCACTATCTATACGGCAGAAAATTCCTGCTCCGCACCGATCATGCATCATTGACCTGGCTTTTAAATTTCAAGAATCCTGAGGGTCAAATAGCCAGGTGGATACAGAGACTCCAAGAATATGACATCACTATCCGTCATCGTAAGGGATCATCACACGGAAACGCCGACGCCCTGTCTAGAAGACCTTGCCAAGAATGCTGCCGATATTGTTCCAGGGTGGAAGCGAAATACGAGCTGCTGACTCCGGTCGCAAGACAAATTACAATATCAACATCGGCTGATCGAGAACCGTGGAGTGATGATGAAGTCAGGAAAGACCAGCTGGAAGACCGCGACATTAAACCCATAATTGATTTAATAGAGTCATCAAACAGAAAACCTACCTGGCAGGACATTTCTATCTGTAGTCCTACAACCAAACAATATTGGGCACTCTGGGACTCACTTCACATTCGAAACGGCGTCTTATACCGGAAATTCGAATCGGATGATGGGAAGACGTTCCGATGGCAACTTATACTTCCAAGATCCCGCATTCCTGATGTCCTTAAAGAGTTACATAGCACCCCTATTGGAGGTCACTTTGGAATAATGAAGACCTTGCAGAGAGTTCGTGAGCGCTTTTACTGGAATAATGCAAAGGATGACGTGCAAAAGTGGTGCCGATCTTGCGATGCCTGTGCAGGTCGGAAAGGACCGAGGAGACGCAGCCGAGGCAAGCTGCAACGTTACAACGTAGGGGCGCCTTTTGAACGTATCGCCTTTGACATCCTGGGACCTCTGCCACGAACTGCTGATGGCAACAAATACATACTCGTTGTCATTGATTACTTCACCAAGTGGCCTGAAGCTTATCCTATTCCTGATCAAGAGGCTGTCACAGTAACTGAGGTAATGATACAGCACTGGATTTCCAGGTTCGGAGTGCCTCTTCAGTTACATTCCGATCAGGGAAGGAATTTTGCCTCGGCAGTAATCAAAGAACTATGCAAACTACTCGGCATTGACAAAACTCAAACGACGCCATTGCATCCCCAGTCGGACGGCATGGTAGAGAGGTTCAATCGAACCATCCTTAATACCCTCTCAATAGTGGTTTCCAGAAACCAACAGGACTGGGACAAGAAATTACCACTCTTTTTACTGGCTTACCGCAGTGCTGTCCACGAGACTACCGGCTATTCTCCATCACAGATGCTCTTTGGTCGTGACCTTCGTCTGCCTTGTGATCTATTGTTTGGCCGCCCTCCGGATGCTCCTTCATCGTCTGAGGAATATATTCAAGATCTCCAGGCCCGGTTTGAAGTAATGCACAACTTTGCACGAGAGCGAGTCAACTTGGCGACGGAGAAGATGAAGACCCGCTACGACACAAGAGCTACTGAACATCAGTTCCACGAAGGAGACAAGGTGTGGTTGTGGAATCCGACTCGACGGAAAGGACTTTGTCCGAAATTAGTCACCTTGGGATGGTCCGTACACAGTCCTAAAAAGACTGAATGACGTCGTGGTTCGGATAGAGTCTTGGAACTCTAAACCTAAAGTCGTTCATTACGACAGGTTAGCTCATTACTATGGCCATAGTACGTAATGTAAATAATTGTAAATAGTATCAGACCATGGTCCTTTTTGTTTATAAATGTGTATTTGATTTGATTTGTATTTAGTATTTGATTTGCATTTAGTATTTGATTTGTATTTAGTATTTGATTTGTATTTAGTATTTGTTTTGTATTTAGTATTTGATAGCATTTGATTTGTTTAAGTTAGTTATTGCATTTATTGTTTATATTGTTTGATATTGTAATGTAATGTTTATGCCTCAGTTGCATTTATGACACAGTTGTAAGTTTAGCTTCCTGTCCAGAGATTGTACTGCCCGGGACGTGCAGTCCTTGGGAAGGGGGCAGTGTTACGAATTTGGTATTTAAAAAGCTAATGTTAGTTGAATTATAAATTAAATGGTTTTATTTCTCGCGCAGTGCAGCGCGTGACGAATATTAAAAGAAAGCTAAGCCGGAAAAATTAAAAATACAAGAGCGCGTGCGTTAAATAAATAAATATCTCTTTTTGATTTCGAGAAAGTGCTGGAAAATTCTAGCGCGTGATTTTAAAATCTTATAAAAGGAGGAAAACATCTCAGTTTGTAGTAGTTGCTTAGTTTGTTGTTGTTTAGAAAACTACTGTTGTTGATCGTAGCGAATTCGCGGATTAGCGTTCCTTAGCTGTTTTGAATTACGTTCTATTGGACATTTGAGTAGTTAAAAGATAACTACTGTGAGATATTGTAATACTGCATGATAATTTGAGAAAATTTAAGCATTTTTGTTGTGATAATAATAAATTTTTGTTCATTTTTCATCGGACTTGTGCATTCATTTCATAACAAACCCGTACGCACGCAACAATATATATACAAGGTATTTAAAAAAGATGTAACTAACTTCATTTGCTTCCAGATTTAGTATTCCATCTTTAAATATGGCTGTTCATATTAATTCAGAGAGGAGTTTCAGAATTTGCTGCGGAGGTCAAAGCATTCAATGACAAGGACCAGCTTAATAATTTATATATTTCAACCAGTCGAATCACCAGTAAATATTTACCGCCCTTTCGAAGTTTCGAAACAATACAATCTGTAAAAGTTCATTAAAACTCGAATAGAATTAATTGCAAATTCAGCACGGTCTGTAATCTCGCAGCTATTTAGAATTGAAACTCCCTATTAATAGCAACTGCAACTGAATTTACAAAATTATAATTATTTCATTCCATTCTTCGGTGAAACATTCGAATTGCTTTATAAAGCAACAGAAGATTGAAATTTCGCGGAAATGCTTCTTTCTTACTTTCCCCGAATGGCAACATTTATTCTTGCTCAGATTAAGCTTCCATCAACTTTTCGCGAGAAAAATATCAAAAGATTTTCAGGGAATATTTCTTAGGTATCATCAAGAAAAGAAATTCCTCCTATTTCTGAAAAGCTGCCTTCTTAGAAAATAGAAGGAAAAAACTAAAAGACAGCGAGGAAAAGAGGAAAAAATCAATTTCCTTAGTATCTTTTCTAACACTTCGGTGAAAGATTAATGTAGTTAGTATCACCAGGCACGTTAATGCTTTTATTAAAACTTATCGAAAACCATTAGTTAAAAAAATTCTCTGAATTAGGGTTTTATTTGAAATTTCAAATTTGCAATAAACAGAGAATATTTGTTATTTAAAAAAAAAAAAAGACTCATGAATTTTAGAAAAAGAATTTCGGAAACGAACATCAAACTGAAAACTTAAAACAACGCTATAAAACCTCAAACAAGAATTTATCATTAAAAATTTTGTAACTAATAAAAGATATTTCTAAGACCATTGTATTATGTAACTGGCAATGAATATTTTTTTAATTATTTTGATATTTAGCACTTTTTTAAATTAATTAAAATTTTTATTTTTTTAATGACAGATATTACAAGAATTAAAAAAACAAGCTAAAAAAGATATTTTATGTAACCGGCAATGAACAATTTTTTAAAATTATTTTGATATTTAAGACATTTTAAAATAAATTCAAATTTTCAAAATAGATATTACAAGAATTTAAAAAAAACTATTCAATGGTAGCTACATAATATTGCCGCTTTAGGTTTGCCAGATTTGGCTCAAAATCGCCCAATTGGCGATATGCCATAAGTGTTGTCTCAATCACGCCATATCTAGGAACCCGTAGAACGCAACAATATAATGATTATAGAAATATCTTTTATCAGTTACACCAAAGCTGTAGTTAGTATTCGTAAAAGTGATCAGCTTCGTAAAATTTCTTTAAAATTATCCTAATATACAGCGAACGTTATCTTCGTGACCAGCTCCGTAATAAGACCACCTCTGAAAATGAGCAGTATTTCTGAGAACATCGCAAATTGCTTAAAAATGGTCAAGTGCATTTAGATATTTATTTTACAGAATTAGCATCATTTGAACTATTTAAACTGTTTTTATAAAATTCTCTTAATTTATTTTAAGAAGTTTTTCAACTGAAAGTTCTTGTTTAGGATGAATCTTTAAAAATAATAAAACTTTTTCTGAGTACACTGCGCAGTTTTCGTGAAATCTGTTATTCTGGTCCTTTTGCGATTAAATTTCCACTTAAAAGAGGAAAAATAATAGCCAACCCTCAAATTTCGAAAGTAGTTGAAATGACTCGTGTCACATGATTAAATGGAATATTTCAGTCTGAGACGGATGCTACAACTTTTAACAAAACTGAGATAAGGTTATTTGATAAAATTAATATATCTCCCTAGAGCATTAGATCATGCTTGTTTGACCAATTTCTCCCATTTGCTTGGAAAACACGTAATAAATAATTATTCTTAATCTCACTACCGATTGCGAAGACTCAGTTTTGTTGCAGGACAACCGAAAATCAAAATTCAGAGGTTATCCATTTTTGGTCACATTTCACTTTCGATATCTTAATGTGTGTTTATTCGTATATAACTGAAGTGATCGGACATTTTTGATTTCCAAAAATAATGTCAAAGATTTTAAATGAGTTAAACTGAAACTATAGAATGCGATTTTCTTGTTTACTTGATGTTCTTTTTAGTATTTAAGAGTTCAGTAGTTATTTAATATTTTTGTGACATAATTTTCTCGATATAAAAAAACGTAGATGCTAATTTCTTAGTTCAATGTTTTTTTCAAATAAAATATTTAGTACGTAAAGAATATTAGATAAACGTATACTCAGAAGAAAACAATTTTTGATATTCCTTTCAAAAATTAAAAGTGTCTCATCACTTTTGTGAAACACAGTATATCACTGAGGGAAAATTGTTGAAATGAAAAAGGGAAATTCGAATATAAATTAAATTAATTAAATCGATATTATTTATTTATGTAGCGCTGTTTTATCGGCTAGCTGAAAACTGTAGATATCTGACAAAATTTTAATTTGAAATAAACATTGTTCATTAAATAAAATAAATTTAATTAAAACACAAAGACTACATAAAAGAATTACATAATAAAATTCATAAAAGTAATAAAGAAATTTACTCGGGGAAAAGGAGAAAAGTTTTGTCCAAGCAAAAACTTGCCGAAACTCGAACTAGAGGTCCAGTTGTTACCCCAAAGGGTTAATTTGCGAAGAAGGGCTATACATTTCCTTTCGGCATTTTGCATCGCCCACTACAAAATGGCGTTTCACTTTTCAAATTGTTGCCACCAAATATTAAAGCCCTGCATTATATTGTTAACTAATTTTCTTCCTTCGCGTTCGATTTGGAGTGAACAACGACGATACATGATGAAGTATCGAAACACACTTTATTTGGCCAATATTAATCAGGACAGCTCCAAAGTCACGTTTTACAGTCATCGAAGATCTACTATACACTTGCTGGAACAATCAGTGACACAGCCTTCAGGTTATCAGGCTGTAACGGTGGAGACAGCTTCACTGCAAAGCTCCAGAGTACAGCTCCCAACTCCGCTTGGTCGTTCTCAGAACTCCACGTACTCTCGAGACTCTCCACGCTACAACTCACGATGCACTCGACGACACACAGAGCGCAGCTCCCGAATCTTCGGTTCAGTCGTTCCCGGAGCTCAACACACTCTCTCGACAATGCACTAACTCGCTATACACTAAAGACTTTCTCGATGCGCTCGACGACCAACTCGGCGCTAGACTTCAAGACATTCGCTCAATGACTGACTATCAGCTCGCTAGACGAGGCACACACACACACACACACTGACTGCGGACCAGAAATGTTTATATAGCTTTCGGATTGAGTTCGAGAATATTCTGGGCTAAACCGGTAAGAATTCGTTCCAGAAGGTTCTCCATCCGTCCATGGCATATCGCCAATTTTGTCGCCAAATATCGCCAAATGAGTGATTTCTGGCCAAATGCGGCAACCCTGCCTTCTCTTGTCATTTTATGGCAACCTAAACCTGCTTTGCGGGGAGCTATCTCACCTCACCCGTACATTTCCTAACACTATTTAAAGAAATTAAATGATGATGAATCTGCATAAATGTATATATATATTTCTCGCGCTTTGAATAAACAACAGTATTGAATAAACAACAACATCAAATTCTGAATAACCTAGTCCTCCACCTGAATATAGGCATCTGGAAGCCCAAATTTGGAATTTGAAACATAATTTATTATTTATTACTTTGAAAAACTTTAACGAATTTTCGATTATCAAACTCAACGACTTCAAAGCTAGCCACGTACGGGCACGTGAGACTGTCTGTCAGAAATTCTAAAGATATGCTGTTTTTAAATATTTTGAGGTATTACTGTTGAACTGAATTTTATCGTTTAAGTGCGAAGAACATGATATTTAATAAATAAAGGTAACACGGAAAACTTAAAAAAAAAATTATCTTTGGGAGTAATATAAAACGTGAAAGCTTTCAGATTTTTTTATTATTTATTTATTTATTTATCGTCCCCTAGAGTAGCGCTGCAGAAAATGGAGGCTATTTTCTAGCGTTTGGTTACATAATTGCTTTATTGTTAAGTTTTCATGAACTGTAAATACAAACCATATGCACGTTTATTTAGTTTACGGTAGTTTGCTTGGTGTAGGTATAAATTATGCCTTTCTGAGAAACATCTTGGTAACATTTATTTATTTATTTCTAAATGAAAGCCCCTTAGAAGGTCCTCCACGAAGACATCTCTCCTTTTAGGCAGATAACCCTCGTGTGCTTTCGCATTATAAAGTAAACCAAATCAAACCATCTGAATGCCAGCCAGATTAATTTATTTTGGTAATTTAAATTTTTTGTCTGCTAATATAATTGAAAAATTTATTCTGTTTATTATTAACCATGCAGGGAAGCGATAACTTAAAATTCAGAATTTATTTTGTTTTGATTAATAACTGAAACATTATTTCTTTACTTAATATTCGTATTAAATAAGGTTGTTGCTATTTATTCTCAAGTTTTGTCTGACTTAGGGAATTTTCTCTGAAAACTTAAGACAGTTTTTAATATGTTTATTAGCCAAAAATGGCTATTATGTCTGGTATTAAGTAGCTAACTAAACTATTTAAAAGAGATATATGCATATGTTAAAAATGTTATTTGTTTATTTTTATTATGGCTGTTTTAAATAAAAATGCGTTAAATTTATGATATATCTAATTAAGAACATTAAATATTTTTATAGAATTACATTAAATATTTTTTTCACTTTTTTAAATACATAGAAGATTTATAACGTTCTCATGTGAGTCTAAATGCATATTCATTTAATATCCTGTAAAATGTTTCGCTATGCTACCTGGGGCATCTCTATCGATAATCTCTTGGGGGTTACAGCCGAAAACATCACAGTTCTCAAACATCGTATACAAAATATCGTCGCCGAAAATAAAGCGGTTCAAATACTTCGCAGTTTAAAAACATCGTCGTCGAAAATATCGTGGTAAAAAATAAAGTACTTACAAATCATCGCATGACGATAACATCGCGGACATGCATTTTTCAGGCTTTAATAATTGTAAATGGATATTCGCATAATGATTCATGAGCGCTGTATGGAAAGAAGGATAATTTTTACTTTCATAGCTTTATTAACTAATAAATTTGTAAAAAACAGAACAAGAAATTTAAACAAAACAAGAAAGAATTTTCCGTATAAGAGTATCAGATTCACAAAAATGAAAATAATCTCATAATTAACTTAGCAGATTTTTTATATAGATAAGGTCATGCAGTTACTTTCCTTTCTTTTTCTATTCTTTTTTAGATAATACTTTTCATGAAAAATTACCAGTAATACTTTATAAAAAATAATTTATTAATGACCTTTGTTAGTTAACTATGTCAGTTTAAAATTCTATTAAGTGCTATCAGTTGCATTAACTTTTTATAAGTTTCCATTTTACATTTTCAGCAAATATTTATTAGTTAATAAAGAAATATGAAAGTAAAAATTATCCTTCCTTCCATCTTGCGCTCACAAATCATTATGAGAGTATCCTTTTACAATTATCAAAGCCTGAAAAACACGTGTCTACGATGTTTTGTAGGTATACTTTACTTTTTAACACGATATTTTCGACAACGATGTTTTTAAACTGCGTGGTTTTTGAACCGCTTTATTTTCGACGACTATATTTTGTAAAACGATGTTTTTTAGAACTGCTGTGTTTTCTCTTTGCTTTATTTTCTTCCACGATGTTTTGTTCTGCGACGTTTTCGCCTTGCGTTATTTTCTTCGCGATGTTTTCGTCGGACACTTTTGGGTGATGGTTAAAACCTGAACCCTTCCAAAGTTTAATTTTTTTTTCTAGTTTAAATTAAAGTGACTTAATGATTTATTAAATATGTTAGAATTATTTTAAAGATTTGTCAATCTACGAATTTAATATCTCTTTGTTAATATATTTGAATTACAAAGTGTAACTACAAAAATTTCTTACAAAATTTAGATTTCATATTAAAAATAAATATGAATTGGATTTTTTTCCTTTGACGTATTATTATCATTGTTTATATATATGTTTTAATATATATTTAGCAAGAAAAATTTTTAACTTATTTAAAATAATTTCATAAAAAAAAATTCGTTTCGTTAAAAGAGAAATCCGGCCCGTCAGTTGTCTTCAAATCGTGCATTCGACCCGCTTGCAATTTGAGTTCAAGACCACTACCTTAGGATATTGATTTTAATATTTTTTCATAAAATTATGATTCCTTTGAAAATTGTACTTTCGAATCTTTCTAATAATTTGAGTTGAATAAAGACAGATGGACTCTAAGAATCATGAGGAAACAAAGAAAACACACAAGTATACAAAGTAATATCAAATCAGAAGAGCAAAATCCTAGTTTCCAGATCCACGCTGATCTCAGTTCTGCGTTCTCTCGCAGTCTTGACGGAAAGAGGCTCCAATAATAACTAGAAAACAATGCAATGTCAGTTAACTTTCAGCCTTCATTGATTGGGTCAGGCTTTCGTTGGTTAGGAAGTGTTGTTACTGCACAATTGTTCCAGTTCTCAATCAGTGCCATTAAAGAATAAATATGTGACAATACTCTCATAAGCAAATGAAATTTTCTTTAAAAAGCAGTGAACTTTCCCTAAGATATCTCTCTAGCCGAGGTTCTAGAATATTTTGTTCTTCTGTGGAGACTGTTTTTTTTTTTTTTTTTTTTTTTCCAGGAAATATTCAGTATCGATGTCTGTTTACATTATTAGAAATACAGATCTCTTTCAGGCATGTTCATTTTAAGGGATGGGTGCAATAAAAGGGTTCGACGCAGGCTGCACATAGAATAATCCCTTTTTGTAATATACGATTTCAAAGAACAAAATACTGTGAACCTTCTGTAAGATAATCACCTACCCTTCCAGATGATTTTGGTCTTCTAGAGAAGCGATCATCTTTGA
The DNA here is from genome assembly GCF_044657685.1 of Stegodyphus dumicola. NCBI lineage: Eukaryota > Metazoa > Arthropoda > Arachnida > Araneae > Eresidae > Stegodyphus > Stegodyphus dumicola. The sequence continues at coordinate 140,203,656 of NC_140777.1, forward strand.
GAGGTAATGTTCAATACTAATGTTCATATATGTCTTCAAAAATACTGGTCATTTTCAGAGGCGATCGTCTGCAGGAGTTTGTCGCGAGGACGGGGTTTTTCTGTAATCACGAATCTGGATATTATGGCCCCGTATATATTACTTATCTGGATTGCTTGATTCCAATAATGTAATGTTCAGTGAGAAGATTTATTGCTCTATGCATGTTCTGACTAGAAATGGTGGAAAACAGTTTTGTGTTTCAAACAGCTCAAAACGCAACTACGAGAAACGAACTGTGAGGAACTATTCTAATAACAACATTGCATTTGAAGGAAGTAATCATTATAACCAACCACATATTCAGATTAACTAGATTAGACGAAGTTTAAGTTTTCGATTATTATTTGATAAATTTGATGACCATTTCAAACCGGAAAATTTTCTCCATTTTATGAGGCAAGTTATAAAGGTAATCTGTATTATTATTATTCACATCTTGCTATTTTACATTTGGTGCGTTTTACATTTGGGAGTTTTACATTTGGTGACAGTTTATCTAAAACTCCTTCGTGAGAGCTGCTTTATCTGAATACATAATTCACTTTATCATAGAAAATAATAAATTGTTTTCTATATTTTCTCAAAATTTAACAACAATTTTTATTTTATGATTTTTAAACATTATTTGTGAACACTCTCATGGCTCTCTGTTATAAAAAAAACCACCTCTGAAAGTGATCATTTCCTTTAGAAACATAAATAAATAAACAGGACTGAACATTATCTTCAACCATAACCCTAAACACTTTTAGTTCTCTGTGGAAATGGTGGCCTTTGAGAACAGAACTATCAACGTTCATGCAGCGTTATTATTTGAAGTGAATTGTACAAACTTGCTGAACTAATAAAGTATTCTTTAAAAGTGTGCAATATGTTTACGAACATAACTCAACAGAACACTACTGATCATACTGAGGCATGTTTTCTAAGACAAACACACCCATAGAACGCCTAAATTGTTTGCGAGAGTTATGGTCTTATGAAAGCTTTGCTATGCATACAGATTTATAAGAATGCAAAATAAATTTACAAACATTTATAAGAATGCCAAACAAATATTTTTACATATAATTTTTAAAATATAGTGAAACCTCTCTTTATAACTACATCACTGAAATTACCAGCTCTGAAAATGACCAGTATGTCTGAGAACATAAATAAACATTCAGAGTAAATGTGACCTCCCTAAAACTCCCAGCAAAAGAAATAAATTACTTGGAACCGTGAGTGGCCGTATAAGAAAAGCCTTGGTTCATTTGTGCCATTTCTGCTTGTCTTTTTATATAAAAAAAAATCTGATGTGTACACCACATGACTTCCTTGTACGGAATATTAAATTATACGCATTTTTTCTTGCATTTTATTTAAACTTATTAGATTGAATTAAGCTTACTTCGCCGACAACGCATAAACCACACTAGAATAAATGCATTCTTTAAAATTCACTTTGTTTACCATAGCGACACTCTGGCGCTAGGTTTACTTAACAGTATTATATTTCGTTCATATTATAACTCAGAATGCACAAAATGTATATCATTTAAAGAATTATCTAATCGTTGCCACATGTTCTATTCAAATACTATAATAGAGCTAGAACTATGTATAAAAGAAATTAAGCAAACAAAACAAAAAAGAAACAGTTTTTCACAGACGATTGAGTATTTCTCATTCAATTAATTCAGTTCTCACTTCGCGAGAAGGCAAAAATACATAAAAACTCAAAATATCTATGTGGGAAATCATACCGTCCAACGCTGAATGAGAATTGCCCGTTATGACGTCATCAGTATAGCATCACCCAGCGCAGTAAGAATCATCCCAGACAGCGCTGAGACCTGGTCGAGAGTGGATGGCAGACGTGAGCAGACGGCTCACACGTCTTCAAGAGTTTATGAACTCTAATTGCGCTTTCGATGTTATGCCTTTACATCATTATGTTAATCCTGCATACCGTTAACTTCATCTTTATATACTTTTCTTTATATACTTTTATTTCTTTCTATTAAATAAACCATTTAAATATTACTTCGTGCTCTCATGCTGTGAATTAAGTCAAATTCTACAAAAAAATATGGCGACCAACCGTGCGGCCTTGAATTCCAAAATGTGCGAGTAGTAGAACTGTGCTTTGAACTGTGAACTGAGTGAACTGTTGTCACAAGTTATTCGATTTATTGGATTACTCGTATAAAGTGTGGATTACCCAATTGACGACGATCATCTGTCGGGTGAGTACAAAACTTTCTTTCCAATATGAAGTTAGTAGAAATTCCAGAATTGGAAGCAGCTTTAAAGAACAGTAAAAGTTCTGAAATCAAAAGTTTGCATAAGCTTATTTTTAATACTGATGGAGACCGAAATAACCGGAAACGATTACGTGAATTTTCTGGCTTTATTTTTAAACCAGATTCCGAAGAATTTAATAAGAAAATAGATACAGTGCAGAATAGTTTTACTTTGAATGAGTTAATTAAAATTTGCAATGTACTGTGCATAAATTCAGAAGGTTTAAAGACGGAAGTCGTAACCCGAATTGTCTCTTACCTATGTGATTTATCTGTATTATTTGAAAATATTTTGCATGAAGAAAATAGTGATATTGAAGATGAAACTATTAATAAAATTTCTGAAGTAATGCTTGATGATAATCAAAGAGACAATCCTGGTTTTAATGAGTCTCAAGTAAACAACAGTATGCAGCTTCCAATTCAAGATCATTTTAAACCTCATCTTAGTTTTTCTGATATTGAAAGTATTGTTAATCCTTTTTCTGGTAATGCATATGAAAATGTTGATAAATGGATTGATGAATTTGAAGATGTTATAAATTCTTTAAAATTGAGTGATTTGCATAAATTAGTTTTTGCTAAAAGATCATTAAAAGGTAAAGCGAAACTATTTATTCAGAGTGAACCTAAAGTTAATGACTGGTGTAAGTTAAAAAAGCTTTTGAAATCTGAATATGGTAAAGCTTTTAATTCTGCTGAGTTGCATGAAATGTTATGTAAACGTAAATTAATGCCTAATGAATCCTTAGATGAGTATTTTTTGAAAATGAAAGAAATGTGTTCGCGAGGTAACATTGAAGATGCTTCATTAATTAAATATGTTATTGATGGTATTCCTGATTCTGTGGTTAGGAAAACTATACTATATGTTAAAACCGAAACTATATGTTACGTTTACATAACATTGTATTTTCTTCATGCAAAATATTTTGCATGATTAAATAAGAAGATTATTAAAGATTATTATGGTTGCGGAACAATATCTGAATTTAAACAAAGGCTTAAAATTTATGATAAAATGAGATCGGACAATGATAAGTTTAAAAATCCGAAACCGAAAGTAGACACTCAAGTTAAAGATAGAAGTAAGCTTTCGTCATCAAACCGAAATCAATCTAACGTTAATAAGGTCAAATGTTTTAATTGCCAGGAATTAGGGCATTATTCTAAGCATTGTGTAAACAAATCAAAGGGTGTAAAATGTATAAAATGTAAGAAGTTCGGGCATTATTCAACGAACTGTCCAGAGCAGACCCCCGAGACACATCAAGCAGCTTTATTACAACGAATTTGTGACAAGGATAGAATTATGAAGACTGTAGAGATAAATAATCATTTAGTTGATAGTTTAGTTGACACTGGTTCAGATGTAACGATATGCAGCGTAGAGTTATACAAGCAGATTGGTTCTCCTTATTTAAATTGTAGTGATATCACATTAAACGGAATTGAATCAAAACAAACGTACCCTATCGGCTTTTTTATTTCTGATATTTCAATTGATAGTTTTTCACTGCGTACGAAAATTTATGTTGTTAAGTCATTATGTAATCAAATTGTATTAGGTTTGGATGTATTGAGTCAGTTTAACTTCTCTTTTACCGAGAATGGCCTTCAAATAATTTCTCATCGGAATAAAAGTAATGTAAACTTGATAACTGCTGAGTCATCTCGAAATTCTAACGTGCGTTGCGTTATGGGAAATTTGAATATTGCTATCTCATTGAAGAATGCTTATGATCCTTCGCGATCGTCTGGCGTCTCTCTTAATGTAAACAAAAGTCCCGAAAGCGGAAGTAGCTCGACGTTTAATTACCTTTCACATCTGGTGAATGCTATTTCTGTCGACGAGATTGATTTATCGCATATTTCGAATGCAGAACATAAAGAAAGACTGTGTAATTTAATTAATTCGTACCAACCACGGAAAAATAGACAATCTGACTTCAAGATGCAAATAAATTTATGCGATGATATTCCTGTCTGTCAAAATAGAAGATACATGTCTTTCGCGGAACAAAAAATTGTTGACGATCAAATTAAGGAATGGTTGAAAGAGGGCATAATAAAGCCTAGCAATTCTAATTATTCGGCGCCTATTGTTTTGTGTAACAAGCGTAATAATTCGAAACGTTTATGCGTGGACTATCGGAAATTAAATAAGAAGATTATTAAAGACAAATTTCCATTACCTTTAATTCCGGAAGTACTTGATCGCTTAGAACAGTCCAAAGTCTTCACGACACTAGATTTGAAAAATGGCTTTTTCCATGTAGACATAGACGAAAATTGCACCAAATATACCGCTTTTGTAACACATAATGGTATCTACGAATTTCTTAAAGCTCCTTTTGGTTTATGTATTAGTCCAAATGTTTTTCAAAGGTACATTTATTCAGTATTTCGTGACTTGCTAAATGAAGGTGTACTAATTATTTATATGGATGATATAGTCATACCGGCTAATGATGAAGTTGAATGTTTAGACAAATTAGAAAGAGTACTCAAAACTGCTTCGGAGTATGGATTACAACTAAATTTCAAAAAGTGCCAATTCTTAAAACGTAAAATTGAATTTTTGGGACATGTAATTGAAAACGGAACTATTCGACCATCACCTTCCAAAACTGTTGCTGTTCGAAACTTTCCACAACCGCGTAACTGTAAACAACTACAAAGCTTTTTAGGACTAACGGGATATTTTCGTAAATTCATTCCTCAGTATGCTAAAATAGCTAAACCTCTTAGTGACTTACTTAGAAAAGGTATTGGTTTTAAGTTCGATTCCGAACAACAGGAAGCTTTTTGCAGATTAAAAGAAATTCTCTCTCAGGCACCTGTTCTACACATATTTAGGCAAGGATATCCATTAGAACTTCATACTGATGCTAGTAGTCAAGGCTTTGGTGCGGTATTACTCCAATTGTCTGATGATGGTAATTATCACCCAATCCAGTATATGAGTAAGAAGACTTCACCGCAGCAAGAGAAACTCTGTAGTTACGAATTAGAAGCCCTTGCAGTAATAGAAGCTCTGAAGAAATTTCGAAACTATTTGTTAGGGACTAAATTCAAAATTGTAACTGATTGTAGCGCTTTTCAGAAAACTTTAGATAAGAAAGATTTAACTCCTAAAATTGCAAGATGGGCAATGTTCATTGAAGAATTCGATTACGAAATTGTACATCGTTCAGGAAGCCAAATGAAACATGCTGATGCTTTAAGTAGAAATGCTTTAATTTTAACATCATACACATCCGATGTAACTGAGAAGATTCGGTTAGCACAACAACAGAATGAAGATGAACATGTGAAATTGATAAAGAATTTAGTTGAGAAGGGAGAAGAAAATGGATTCTTCGTGAGAAATGATATTTTGTACAAATTTGAAAATGGTAAAGATCTTCTACTAGTGCCAGAATCCTTACAGAATGAAATCATACAGAAGGTACATAAAAAAGGTCACTTTGCTGTAGATAAAACTGTGAATGCTGTAGAGCAAGAATTTTATATTCCCAGACTGAAATGTAAAGTTGAAAAGTAATTGCTAACTGTATAGAATGTATACTGTACAACAAGAAGCAAGGAAAAGCAGAAGGATTTCTACTTGAGTACGTATCATATCGACTTTATTGGACCTCTTCCATCGACGAACAAGAGATACCAACACATTCTAACTGTTGTCGACGCTTTTACGAAATTTACTTGGTTCTATCCAGTGAAATCACCAACTACGCAAGAAGTTATTTCAAAATTGAAGCAACAACAGACTGTATTTGGAAATCCAGCCAGAATCATTTCAGATCGAGGTAGTGCCTTTGCATCGAAAGAATTTTTAGCTTATTGTACTGAAGAAGGAATAGAACATGTCAAAATTACTACCGGTATTCCAAGAGGTAACGGACAAATTGAGCGAATTCATAGAATTTTGATTCCTGTTTTGTCAAAATTATCACATGAAGATTCAACGAAATGGTTTAAATATGTTTCAGATGTTCAGAGAATAATCAACAGTACAACTACGAGAAGTACGAAATATTCACCGTTTGAGCTTCTCATAGGCACGAAAATGAAGAATAAAGAAGATTTGAGAATTAGTGAAATATTGAATGAAGAATATTTAAAGCAATTGATGCAAGAACGCGATGAGATGAGAGAAGATGCTAAAAACAACATTTTGAAGATACAAGAAGAGAATCGAAAACAATTCAACAAGAAACGTAAGAAACCGAAACTATACAAGATTGGCGACTTGGTAGCCATTCAGAGAACTCAATATGGGACTGGTTTGAAACTACGACCTAAGTTTCATGGACCGTATAAAATCATAGCTGTTCGATTAAATGATAGATATGAAGTCGAGAAAGTAGGATGCCATGAAGGACCAAATTTGACATCTACTGCGGCTGACCATATGAAGCCATGGTCAAATTGATTTAATGCTTGTATCAGCTCAAAACCTAAGGACCTGATACTCTCTTTCTTTCTTTTTTTTTTATTATCTTTGCAGGTACATGATAGTGATGTCCATTCAACAGACATCGAGGACGATGCCTCTTCAGGCTGGCCGAAGCTGTGGGAAATCATACCGTTCAATGCTGAATGAGAATTGCCCGTTATGACGTCATCAGTATAGCATCACCCAGCGCAGTAAGAATCATCCCAGACAGCGCTGAGACCTGGTCGAGAGTGGATGGCAGACGTGAGCAGACGGCTCACACGTCTTCAAGAGTTTATGAACTTTAATTGCGCTTTCGATGTTATGCCTTTACATCATTATGTTAATCCTGCATACCGTTAACTTCATCTTTATATACTTTTCTTTATATACTTTTATTTCTTTCTATTAAATAAACCATTTAAATATTACTTCGTGCTCTCATGCTGTGAATTAAGTCAAATTCTACATCTATATTAAAAATTATGAAGTAAATCTCAAAGGCTTATTTCCTCGAAAAAATTCCAGAAAGAATTAAGCATTATTTAATTGGCAATAATAAATGAATGCGTTATCTTTGTTGTTGCGAAGCTGAGTTTCTCTAGATTGGCAACAAATCCACTAGTCTCCTGTTTCAAATGTAAACATCAATGGCCGCCATTAAAAAAAGGCTTAGCCGCAATTAAACAACTTTAAAATTGCTGATAATTCTAAAAATATTGCACACAGATTTACTAAGGCATAAAATCCTTAACCGGAAGATAGAAACAACATAATTCAATCATATTTAAAGCAAAAAATGTACAATTTACAAACATATAAGAGTAAAGAAACTGAGATCACTGAGCCGGGTAAGAGAGTGGATATATATATAAATATATTTATATGCGTTTGGTGCGGCCGATTGGAACCAAAATACGAGGTGCACATCTACATGTTATAGCAGTCCTATATACAAAATTTTAACGTTCTGAGGCTACTCGTTTTTGCGTTATGCGAGATACGTACGTACGCAAGAACGTACGTACGTACGTACATACGTTCGTACAGACGCCACGAAAAATTCTCTTCAGAATTAATTTTAAAGCAGTTTTATAATTTTTTTGAAGGAAAAGAGTATTTTATTCTGTCCCCTTACGTAGAGATATCACGCAAAAACATCGTTAAATTGCATTCGATAGCGGTCAAAATGGATATTTTCGTTGAAATATGCTGCCTGAAACTTTTCGCGATTACAATACTTCCTTTTTACTTCGTACAAGGAAGTAAAAACACTCAAATGTGATTTACAAAAGGAAAATAGAATTATTATAATTAAGAAATTTTTAACATCCAGAAAACCGCATATTTTCAGTCTGAACTGAAAAAAAGTATTAAAACACAACAATCATTTTCTCGTTAATTCAAAAATTAATTCGCTTTTTTTTTTTTTTTTTTTTTTAGAATTGAACCACAAAAATAAAAGTTAAAAACGTTTTTTTTAGGAAAGAAACATGAAACTTCTAGCATTCCTAGTTGGTATCAAGAGACTGGAAATACTATGTTTTATTGGAAAAGAAGAGAACGAAACCATGTTTGAAAGAAAGAGAAAAAGAAAAAGCTAAGAAATATTTTTCGCTTTAAATTCTGATAGTAAGTATATCTGTATAAATAAAAAATGACAAATTTACAGCATATACAAAAATATAAATTGCTGTGTAAATATTGTAACAACTCAGCCGCTATAGAATTTGCTATAAAAATGCCTCAGTAGCGAAAAAAAATCTATGCTTAGCTTAATTTTTTTTTTGCGGCGGTTTTTTTTTTTTTTTAATAAAGCTAAAAATGCGACAAAAAAGCGACTGTGCCGCGACGAGACGGAAGCTGTATAAGCTGAGTATATTTTTCTTGTTGATTTTAATTAACCAATAAATAAGCTATAGAGCCAGCTTGTTCAGCTTCAGTATACGTTTGTAATAATATATCGTTCGTAATGTTCGCCGATTTTAGAATAAATGCTTTTTACAGCAAACAATAGAATAAAGCATCAGAATTTTTAAATATATAGCAATTGCCCCTGAATAATTAATTTGAGTATTTCTCCTCTCTATTTTAAAAATTTCTCCACTACATCATTTCGAGGTAATCCATGTCATATGACCGTTACATAACGCTGATGATGTAAATAACTTAACCATATGTTGAATGAAGTACCGGGAGAGAAGTTCCCTTTGTTCCGTATGTGTTACAAAACATGTTTTAAAAAGTCATCATTTGAATAGCAAGAATGTGTTTAAGGGAATCAGGTGAGAAAATTGTGACATTCAAGCAGAGGCAATGTCAGAGGAAAAAAACTCGAAACGGGTTAGAGATATGGACCCAAAGTCTGCAAAGGTAGAAGGGATGGCAAAGAGATTAAATGATTAGCATGTTAACAGGATTAGCGTATTTTTCCAGTGGAAAGAGACTGTGTTTTCGATTGTCGATAATTGGATTTTGATAGTGTTTGACTAAAGTTAGAACATTATGGCGTTGTTTCTGATGTAGTCATTGATATATTGAATTTTGAGGTCGTGGTGGATGACAGAATTCCTGATTAAGACAAAATAACACGCCGAATAAATACTAATTCAGAAGTCAAACAACAAAAATCAGCGTTATACCTACAAAATTTTCACAGGACTAGTTTCGATGGTTTTACCGAACCATCATCTTCAGCTGCAAAACCGCAAATGAACAAGATAGGAAATAATGATTAGATAAGATAAGAAAGCCTGGACAAGAATAAGCAAGTGGCGCCATCTGTTGGCGAAACCAGAACTAAAACATAATTTCTCTAAAAGCCGAAGGCAAATTTGGATTGGAATTGGGATCGTTAACTAGAACAGAAAGATTTTTATGAATGTGAAATGCCTCTAGAAAATCCAGTTCTCCAATGGAAGATGTTTTTTGAATAATTTTGGCAGCAGAAAAATTAAAAGTGTGATTTTCGGACCAACAATGTTGAGCAACAGAAGACTTCTGTGTTTCCTTTTTTCTAACATATGCCTCATGTTCTTTGACGCGAAATTTTAAGGCTCTCCTAGTTTGGCCAATGTAAATTAAACCACACTGGCAAGGAATCCTATAAATACCCCAGGAATTCATATCCGGAATGGGGTCCTTGAGTATAGAAGTTGGAATTTTATTGATGGGAGAATAAACAACCCGAAAGTTAAACTTCTGCAAAATATGTGCAACTTTATAGCTAATTGATGGAAAGAAGGGAATGACAACAGAATTTTTATAATCTCCTAAAATAAGATTTCATTTCTCTTGCATCGAAATTGATGAGCTAATTTCTCTCACTCAACTCTGTTTGAAACAAACACATTTTGTTTTCCAAAATAAATATTACAAGCAAACTGAGGGATTAGCCATGGGAAGCCCCCTCGGTCCCATCCTGGCTGATATCTACATGCATTATTATGAATCAAAATTGTTTGAAACTTTAAACTTCCCGGCATGGTTCCGCTACGTAGACGATACTTTTACCCTGTTTGAAGGTAATAAAGATGATTTAAATAAAGTTCATTCAACAATGAATTCTATTGATCCTGCTATTCAGTTCACTTTTGAACTTGAGACTTGCAATTCTCTTCCGTTTCTCGACATTCTGGTCACACGTAACACATCCAACTTCAGTACTACAGTTTACCGTAAACCTTCATCGGTTTGCCTTCCACCACACTTTAAATCATGTCATCCGACTAAACAAAAGTTAGCTTCATTTTATTCCTATGTTTTCCGTGCTCTTCAAGTTTGCTCCTCCAAACTAGCCCTTGATGAAGAACTAAATTATTTAAAAGCAATAGCTATTGACAGGGGCTTTTCACCCAACATTATTAATCAAGCAGTTAAATAATTCTCATCTCAACACACTAAAAGCCACACTCTTATTTTAGGAGATTATAAAAATTCTGTTGTCATTCCCTTCTTTCCATCAATTAGCTATAAAGTTGCACATATTTTGCAGAAGTTTAACTTTCGGGTTGTTTATTCTCCCATCAATAAAATTCCAACTTCTATACTCAAGGACCCCATTCCGGATATGAATTCCTGGGGTATTTATAGGATTCCTTGCCAGTGTGGTTTAATTTACATTGGCCAAACTAGGAGAGCCTTAAAATTTCGCGTCAAAGAACATGAGGCATATGTTAGAAAAAAGGAAACACAGAAGTCTTCTGTTGCTCAACATTGTTGGTCCGAAAATCACACTTTTAATTTTTCTGCTGCCAAAATTATTCAAAAAACATCTTCCATTGGAGAACTGGATTTTCTAGAGGCATTTCACATTCATAAAAATCTTTCTGTTCTAGTTAACGATCCCAATTCCAATCCAAATTTGCCTTCGGCTTTTAGAGAAATTATGTTTTAGTTCTGGTTTCGCCAACAGATGGCGCCACTTGCTTATTCTTGTCCAGGCTTTCTTATCTTATCTAATCATTATTTCCTATCTTGTTCATTTGCGGTTTTGCAGCTGAAGATGATGGTTCGGTAAAACCATCGAAACTAGTCCTGTGAAAATTTTGTAGGTATAACGCTGATTTTTGTTGTTTGACTTCTGAATTAGAATTCCTGATATTAAGGATCATTCGAAGAGTCTTATTTTGAAGAATCTGTAGCTGCTGAAGGTTGCATTTAGCTGCTTAGTCCCAAATAGAAGATGCGTAGAGGAAAGCAGGAAGAAAGATAGACTTGTATCGTAGAGACATTAGGTACTTTTGGAAGCAGGCAAGATGAAAAATTAGCAAACGCCTTCGCCGGGAATCGAACCACAGACCTCTGGAATACTGGCCCAGCGTGAAGAACCACTACACCACGAAGGCACGCTAGGAAAGGCGGGAGAAATACCTTATATACTCCCGCGCCACTGTAACGAGTTGCTATGATGGCATGGCTTGATACTTTCAAACTGGGATTATTGTTAGAATGGCTTTGTAGAGTTACTAACGTAAGAGACGTTAAAATGTGCAAAGCCCTCATCGGGAATCAAACTCCGGACCTTCCAACTGCAGCCGGATGTGCTTTCCAGTTACACCATCAAGGCACGTTGTAAGGAGGGAAAATAATCTTATACTATTGGCTACCATACTTGCTTGACTTCAGTCTTCTTGAAAATATAAGATGTAGGCGAATTGTTTAAATCTGTCCTATCAAAAGAATCGCTGTTGATTCTAGAGGACTTAATTAACTTTTAATTAACAGCAAGGAAAGACACTGTGAAGGATGCATTTCCAACAAAAGAGCTCACACACTCATAAAGAATTATTATACTAGAAATAAAGAAATAATAATGATAGCAAATGCAATACATAAAAAATGAAATCTAAAAGCTTTGAGATGTTATTTTACGAAAAAACGGGTTTTTTAGTCCAAAGGGATTTGAATCCCGAAGGACTTTTAGTTTCGTTTTGGCATTTTGCGTCGGACTCATAAATGTCGGTTCACTTTTCAAACTGTTGCCACAAAATGTTAGAGTCCTGCATTATATTTGAAGAAATTAAATAATGAAAAATCTGCATAAATGTATGTATATTTCTCGTATTGTGATAAAACAACGGTACATAGAGTCATCGAATTTTGAATAACGTAATCCTCCAACGAATATGAGCATGTGGAAGACCAAATTTGAAATTTGAAATTTGTTTTATGATCGATTTCCTATTTTTTAAAACTTTGACGAATTTTAATTAACAAACTCAAGGATTTCAAAGCGAGCAATGGCAACGTTGTGCAGAAAAAACATTTTTATCTCCAGCGCGTGAGTCTCTGTATCGGAAATTCTAAAGATATGCTCGTTTTAAAACTATTTTGCGATATTGCTGTTGCACTGGATCTTATGGTTTAAGTGCGAGGAACATGATGATATTTAATAAAGAAAGGTAACACACAAAATGTTAAAAAACGCCCCTTTGGACGTAATTTAAAATCTGAAACATTTCAGGTTTTTTTTTTTTTTTTTTTTTTTTTTTTTAAAGCAGGCAAGATGAAAAATCATCAAACGCCTTCGCCGGGAATCAAACCACGGACCTCTGGAATACCGTGAGTGCAGAAGCACTACACCGCGAAGGCACGCTAGGAAGGCGGGAGAAATACCTTATAGTATAATATAACCTTGTTTTTGATGGCGAACTTGCTGTGGCGTCCACGAAGAGGGAACATATTGCAAATAGCATAATTAAATTTTTCATGATTTTCTTGAAATGGTTTTTGAAGGTGAACGTGTTGTCGAGATTTACTCCAAAAATTTTAGTGTTGCAAGTCCATTCTATTGGTTCGCCAAAGAGGAGGATGGCATCAAGATTTCTATTGGAATTCCCTTTTCCGAAAATATTTGCCGCAGATTTTTGTGTGTCGACTGCAATGCACCATTTCGTTTACCAGTCTTGAAGAGTAAGAAGGCAGCTTTGAGGAAGTGTCTAACATATTAAAAGTTGGTTAGAGCAAGGTGAATCCTGGAATCGTGAAGGATGTCGTGAGAGTAGAAATTGAAAAGGATAGGCCTAAGTACATTTTCCTGAGGAACACTGGCTTAATTGCAGCGGCTAGAAGAGAATGTACTCCCCACTCGTATCTTGAAGCTCTGATTGGTGAGGAAGGACGCTATGAGGTGGATGACAAAGTCCGAGATATGAAGTTGAATGAGTTTATAAAGGAGTTCTTGGTGCCAGACCCGATCAAATGCTTTTGAGATGTTAAAGGACACGTCCTCAGCGTAGATCTTGGCATGAATGCCAAGATCTGCCCTGGTGTTAATACAATGGTGTTGATCGCTTTAAAGAGAGGTGATGTAAATGGAACTAAAACTCAATCAGCGAATAATATTTTACAGCAGTATTAATTATCCCATTAAATGCATTGAGAACCGAAACTTACTCATTCTGAATTAAGATTTCATCCTGGACACAAGTCAATCGCTTTCTACACATCAGCATAGCTGGACTGCTGCTTGCTGCTCTCTTTTTACTGCAAAGCTAATCAAAAATGTAAACGCTTTGAAATAGGCACGTATTAGAGTGGCTAGTTTTTTGGGCGCGCAACATGCTTGTTAAAATAAAGATGAATATTTAATGTGTCTTGGCTGCTAAATTTGATCTACATTAAGGATAAACATCTGAGAAATGCAATAGTTCTATACCTACGTTATGAGTTTTTCTACAGTATTAATTATATCTAAGTCTGTTCCTCCACAACGTCTATTGCTTTATTACAATGAGTTGCAGCTTCATTACAAATATATATATTATCCTAGTGCAGTGGCTGCGATTTTTTTTTTTTTTTTTTTTTTTTTTTTTTTGGGCCACATGCCCAAAATGAATGAATGGCTTGCGTGCCATTCCGTTTAAGATGTTAAATTAGAATTATTCATAAGTTACCTCAAAATGCTTAGATCTGTAAACACGAATCTATTTAACAATGAAAGTATTAAAACTCACCGGCAGTTTGCAATAAATTTGAATTCGTTTATTAAACTTTAGCTGCTTCAACTTTGGCATATTCTTTGCCATGTAACAAGTAATATGATTGGCCCAAACAATTGAAACGTCATAAATTGGGTCAATAAATATGTATATAATTTCTATGGCGATGTATGAAAATCTTATGTTTAGGCTTAGGCTCTATGCCAGTGGCATTATACGATAAGTAAGTAAGTGAAACGTTCAAGAACAGACTAAAACACTTACGTAAATTACATAGTATCATTTTATTGTTATTATTGATTAAGGAAGTGATATTTTAGTCACATGCCGGCTAATGAGGCTCTGCGTGCCAACTGTAGCACGCGTGCCATTGGTTCTCCATCACTGGCTTAGTGTTTACTGCATTGAAATTGTGATCATGCGATCGAGATTTCCCTGTCAGCCTGAGAAATGCACTGTTTAATTGCTAGTGCTTCTACTTGCAAGCATTTGTAAAATATTAATTTAATATAATTACGATAAAATCTAAGACGACTATACACGATTTCGGAATCTTCTGCTATAGAATATGGTAATAAAATATAAGGAATATGGGGCGGTAAAAATTGCAGACATGAAATTACATCAATAAAGTTTCATTTAATTTGGAAGATTCACAAGCAGATTATAGCATAATTATTGAATTAATGCATAACCACACATACACTAGATGTGCATCATCACAAAAAAGCATTTTTTACTTGATTTTTAAGGAAGGAAATGCCTTTTTCCCTTTTTTAAGACGCCAGTTAGCGAATCCTCTCTAAAACAAATACCTACAATTACAGAAAAGTTTTCTTTTTTTGTGATCTAGCTTAGAAATCGCATAACATCCGCTAGGATACACTAGAATATGATAATTGGTCAGAGGTGCGTTATTCGCTCGCGAACTGATTCTCCAAAAGCGAGAGAACGCTGATTCGACAAAAAATAGTGATAGCTCATTTAGAGTTAGTTCAGTCACTGAGAGCTTTTGTTGGGAGCGTGCCAAGAAATTTCAATTCACACTTTAATGTATTAGATAAGAATGTTGATTCTCTAATGTTAAAAGTAAGTTTAATTTTTATCATTTCCCAGTTTTTGAACATTTTTTAGTCTAGAATTTTATTGTTGGTTCTATGTAGGTTCTATGTAGGAGGTTTCAAGGAATCTCAAAACTACAATTGAAAAAAATCAGTCCAGTGAGTTAGCGGTTCGAGTAGGTGGGTTTTCCTGCTCCCACTGTTCTTTCGATTCTTCCCGTTTTTCGCTCTATCCTTGTTCATTGTTCTTGATTTACTCCCTGTTCTCGATCATATTCATTAAGATTATTTTTAGAGAGCTGTGAGAGCAAAAAAGAACTTGCTCAGTTCAGTGAGCAAACGGTTCTGATCTGACTCAGCCATTTTGAAACAGCCATTTTGCCATGAAACAGCCATTTTGCCCACTTCTATGTATAACAAGATATTTTTCTTTAGACAATGCGCCTGCAAAGTTTCAAATTTAATTTTTTAATAAATTATACCAAATCTTCCAAATGATAGATGACAGAATTTATTAGCATAATATCTCAACTTTTTTTTAGCTAAAATAGTATCACCTGCTTACGAACATAATTTTCTATGCAGTAAATCATTTGTTCTGATCCTGTGAACATTCGCTATCATGGATTCCAAAGCCAAGCAAAGGACATGAGCAATGATGTTTTGCAGTTAAGGGTAGAAAAACAGCAGTGGAAACGTTTTGGAAGTTGCATAATCATACGGGAATCATTGGCTTTCCATTGGTAGGAACGATTTCTCAATGGACTCGAAGATGTTGATGATGAATCCAAGAAATGGTCGGCATTCGCAGGCTCGAATCGGTGAGGACACGGATGTTGACAACTGACAAATGTTGCTGAAAATTCGTCACCTGGCTCTTCACATGGCAGCAGCTGATGACTTTAACGTTAATGAAGATCTTGATCACAAAAACAAAACAGTCGGGGAAGACCTTGAACAAAGAAAAGTTCTTAGTTCTTTTTTGTTTTGTTCATCTGCGCTCACTATACAGAACAAAAAGAAGATGCATGTCATGATTTCATCGAAATAGCAATCATCCTGAACTTTTCTAAACAAATTGGGCTTAAAGATGAAACTTAGTGCTTTGATTACCATCATAAGGCAAAATTGCACTCATCTACTTAGATTGGAGAAGGCTCCCCACGGCTATCGAAACTTCAGTTTCAGAGACTTCCAATAAAGACCATGCTTGTGACCTTTTTTGGTTGGAAAGGGATAAGTCACAAAGAATTAGTTCCTAGAGGATAGACAGTGAACTCCATATTTATAAACTTGAACTTAGCTCACTCATGGAGTTTGCCACTCTGGTCAAAGTTAGTCATCGATTTTTAAAATATTTCCTGATGAGTTACCACGTTTAAATTTTGTGCATACACTTTTTGTGGCTGATAACACAATGTGGTTAAGTTATATTGTTTCAAAATTCCATTTAGATTCTTTTCAATTTAGTATTTAATACAATTTTTCGCGCGCTGGAGATAAAAATGTTTCTTAGCCCAAAGAAGTGTTAGCTCAGAAGGGCTATTCATTTCGCTTTGGCATTTTGCGTCGACTTACTGCAAATGTCCGTATTCACACCGTTGCCACAAAATATTATCGCCCTGTGATATATTTAAAGAAATTGAATAATGAAGAATCTGCATTAAGGTCGCACAGTGATAAAACAACGGCAAGTAGAGCCATCGAATTTTGAATAACGTACATCTGCACCCGAATATGGGCATCTGGAAGCCCAAATTTTGAATTTGTTTTATTATCGATTTCATATTTTTTAACACTTTAAGAAAGTCATATTTTGTAAACTCTAACTAAGTTGTTATTTTGTAATACTTTAAGAACTTTTTATTAAGAAACTCAACGATTTCAAAGCGAGCAATGACAACACAGAACGGAAAAAAAAAAAAATTACCTCCAGCGCGCGAGACTGTGTATCGGAAATTCTAAAGACATACTCGTTTAAAAATTATTTTGCGATATTTCTATTGAATTTTACGGTTTAAGTGCGAAGAACATGATATTTAATAAGTAAAGGTAACACAAAAAACGTTAAACAAAACGCCCCTTTGGGCGTAATGTAAAATTTGAAAGCTCTCAGATTTTTTCTTTCTTTCTTTCTTTATTATTTCAGCACAAAGGGCGTTAGCTCAGAAGCGTTATTAATTTTGTTTTGCCATTTTGCGCTGAAAACTTTAAGTGTCCATTTCACTTTTAAAATTGTTGCCACCAAAATATTATCACCCTCTGTTATATTTCAGGAAATTAAATAATGGAGAATCTGCATAAATGTATGCATGTTTCTCGCATTGTGGTAAAACAACGGTATCTAACGCTATCAAGTTTTGAATAATATTATCCTCTTCCATATATGGGCATGTGGAAGCTCTAATTTAAATTTTAAATTTGTTTTATTATCGATTTTATATTTTGTAACACTTTAACGAATTTTTGATTAACAAACTCAACAATTACAAAAGGAGCAATAGCAACACTATACCAGAAAAAAAAATTATATCTAGTGCGCGCGAGACTGTGCATCGGTAATTCGACAGTTATACTCACTTTAAAATTATTTTGCGATATGGCTGTTGAATTGAATTTTATGCTTTAAGTTCAAAGAACAATGATATTTGATAAATACAGGTAACACACAAAACGTTAAAAAACGCCTCTCTGATGTACTAAGAAGGCTTAATCGCTTTAAAAAAATTAATATTACAAATACATTGAACCCTTTCGTACTGACGATATCCCAGAGACAACCATCTTTGAAATAAAAAGTACTTCCGAGAACATAAATAAGTACTGATATTGAAACATTCCCCTCTCGAAGGCTCCTCGTTTCCTCGGAAGGTTAAAATTTCCTGGAAATGTGGATGGTTGTAGCAGAGAAGTTTGATCATAATTATATATGTTTTATTTAAAGTACTTCTGCATGGCTGTTTTTGACAGTTATGTAGAGTATAGCTTAATTATAACGTGAAACAGAAAAGAGATTAATAAGACATGCCAAAGGAAACAAAAAATTCGAAACGATTCTCGTTGATAAATTATTGCAACTTTTTTCCACCTTTCGCTGCAACCATTAAAAAAATTTATGTATTTTCGACTCGCTGTTACACAATCTAGAATATTGAATTCCTCTGAGTCATTCTCATATCTTGGTATTAAAGAGGTGCTCGATTCATCGCAACTGAAAAAACACTCAGTCCTGACTAAGTGGAAAATTTATCGAATTTTCCGGGATTCTTTTGGAACAAGTCAGTTTCAAATTACGTCACAAATGAAATCACGTCACGTTATTTTTCATTTAAAAAGAGTATTTCTAGATGAAACACAGGAAGCTTAAAACCGTAAATATCATAGAAAATGTTCTATGATAATAAGCGAAAAATTTTCCATGATAATGAGTGAAATAAGAAAAAATAATTTACAAGTGCATCGTAATTAACGTTTATTATTACGTAAGGAAGAATCTGTATATGTGTACACTGCGCTAAAAAAAAGGGGGGAGAAGTTTTATATGTCACGTTCTACTGGGCCGATTGACGAAATTCAAATTGCGTATTCCATGTCTCGAAAGCGCGACTTAGGATATGTATTAGATTTATATATAGCATTGCTCTAATATAGGTATTTTGACACAAAATCGGACTTTTCTGAAATAACATGCCAATTTTTTTCCATATTTCGATTTTACGACTCAAAGTCTAGGGGTAATGCCTAAATATTAAATTTTGTAAAATTTCGTGCGAAAATTACGGAGAAATTTCAAAATTTATCTTGGCGCATTTTTTTTTTTTTTTTTTTGGTTGCGCTAAGAATAATTCACGTGGCGAACTTCTTAATATATAGCAACCTATTTTCCTTTTCTTTTTTTCATTGTGCATTGAACGGAAAAAAAGTGACATCCTTCCTGCTTTCATATAATTTCAAAGTGCCTACACCACATTTGATGTTATTATCGCTTTCAACAAATATGCCAAAGGAATTTCAAAACGCGGCAATATGTAAATTCACGTATATCTTCGGAAATTTTGAATAAAAAAACTGTAACCTTTTAAATGTATGCTTAGAAGTACGTCTACTTTAAGATGATGGCAAAAATATTACAAATTATAATTCAAAATGTTTTTCGAAAAATTTATAATAATTATTTAAAAACACAAATTTTAAAAATAAATCACCAAAAATCGGCGAATTTTATTTGGAATGAACCTAAATTTTGAAATGTGAAAGGAAGAATCAAATAAGCTTAATAAAAAACAGAGAGATTAGAAACAGAGAGGCAATATATGCCAAACTCAATTAACATTGAGGAGCTAAAATTTTGAGAGCTAATTTTTTAAAAAACTACTTGTACGATTTTTATAAAACTTGGCAGTTTGGCATAATTTGAGTCATAGAATCGAAATATGAAAAAAAATTGGCATGTCGAAACTCGAATTTTGAATATCAAATTTGTTTTTTATATATTGTGCCAATTTAATGAATTTTTGATTAACAAACTCGGCGATTGAAAGCAGTTTTTTGCCACTCAAAAAACCATAATATATTTATACTTCAAATTTAATCAAACTCAGTGATTTAAAAGAAGCGTTTTGCCATTCGATAAAGCGTAAGATATTTCCTCTCCTTGAAACTTAATCAACAAACTCGAGATTTAAAATACATGCTTTGCCACTGCCCGAAATAAGATAATTTCATCTTTCGCCCAACAGTACATTGCCATTCGGCGAAGAGTAAAATGTTTATTTAATTATTTATTTAATTATTTATTTCAAGTTTAATTTGCCTGCTACTGACTAGCAAACTAAGAGATTTAAAAGCAAAAAAGCAGTTCTTTATCTCTATTAAAGTAGATTCCGTCTTACCTTTGTGTCTGAGAACGCACACCCTCCGAGCGTTACGGGTTTAGCCCTGAAATTTCAAAGTTCCTCAGAATGTCATGAATAAGTGGCATTTTCTTGAATTTAATTTAAAAAATGACTCTTTCATTTTGTACCTTGATTCCTTTTCTTCCAATATACATCCAAACCGAAATCAGATACATTAAAAGCTAACAGAAATTTTCATGTATAATGAATATAGAAGGAATATACTATACGAAATTCTATACGGAATTTTCCGGCCGTAACTCTGAAAGGGGAACCCATAAGTCTAGGGGTAAATACATCCACTTCCAACAGACATTTTAACTTGAACATTCGATGAAGATTATCAACCATTTTTACACGCTATAAAAATGGACGACAGGAGCATGAATATTTATACGAAATTTGTCACACTTAAATAAAAGTAAAAAGTTCTTTCATCTTTATAACATCATGCAGTTTCTGTTAATACATCTTACACATCTTCGTAGTCACTTTTCATGACTTTCCCAATAAGGACAAAATTAAATAACGCTTTTTCAGGTTTAATTGGAGTGTTGGCACTTTGCTATGAATGTGTTTTGGTTAATTTTGAGCACGCGGCACAAAAAGTTTCGCCACCACTGCAAAAGAGGTATTCTCCGTCAGCGGGGGACGCGCCCTCTAAGGATTGCGTAAAAAAAATTGAAAACCCCTTTTGGGCGACCGCTAAAAATCTGAAACCTTTTCAACTTCTTTTGTGTGTGTGTTTCGTTATTTTCAGTTAGTTAGTTAATCAAAATCTCTCAAAAATTACGCAAGCAACCTCTTTCTTTCGTCTGTGTTTTCAACGACTGTCTAGAATTTGACGTAATTCAGAAATACAGAAGAAAATGTTTGAAATACATTTTTTTTTTCCTAAATTACATAGAAACTGGAATTTGATACTGGAATATGAAGATGAAATATATGGAATTGAAACTGGAATATAAGGTCAAAATCCATTCGAGAAATTTGACTCTAAATGGAATCTCTTATAGATTCTATGAATTTTCATCGACCAAAAATACTTTCCTAGAATAAATTCGTTTGGAAATTTAAACTCTCGTAGTTGAGATTGAAATATATGGTCAATGATGAACTCTTGATTATATTTTTTAATCTCCAATTTTTTTATTCGACTGTAGTTTTTTGAATACCGATTGTATATTATAAATATTCGCGTCTGGATAAATGGATAGTTTCTCAATTAGATAACTACTTTTTTTTAATTTATGCAAATATTATTATTATCAGATTCTAATAAAAATTTTCTCCACAGATTTGAGATGAAAATTTAGCTCTACAAATCACTCTCTTAAAAAGTGAAATATTACAATTTTACTCGAATTAACTGATTGAGCATATCGAATTTGCCTCAAATTTATCGTTACTTAAAGCCTTTTAAAGAAAATCGCTATATCACAGAATGCTCAATAAATTTTGAATTTATTTTAATGTATTGCCAAACATAAAAATTTAAATTTCTGAATATAACGATCTATACCTAGAATTTATCTTCTAATCTGCGAATATCCACATCCTAAGCATGTCTGCTTAAAAAGTTCTCAAATATTAAAAAAAATATATTTCCTTATTTATCTACTAAAGCATTCAAAGTTACTCTTATAAACATGGCATTTTGAATGACAAAATGTTCAAAAATTTTAATTAGTCAATCCTCCTCCTCTCGAAAAATAAATAAATAAATAAAAAAGAAAAATGAATGACGCATTCTTAAAGCATTACCTTGTAGTCTGATATCTCAATGAAGAATTTATCTTTAAACATTTTGATTAATTAAAATTCTTACAAATTATTTTAGTATATGCATAATACTGTATCACTAAATGCTATAACTTCAAAACTTTTCATGTTTTAAAAACCGAAAAAGTTAGTATATTTTCTATTGTCCGGGCTCATAAGAGGGAAGTAGGTTAGGGATAACTGGAAAACACGGATAATTCAAACTATCAGCTTTCATGCATAACATATTTGTTTATTTCTTCAAGTAAATAAATAAAATCCGAAAACTTTCAGATTTTTATTACGCCTAAACGGGTGTTTTTTTAGCGTTGTTGTGTGTTAACTTTATTTATTAAATATCATGTTCCTCGCACTTAAACCTTAAAATTCAATTCATCACTAATATAACAAAATAATTTAAAAACAGCATATCTTTAGAATTTCCGGTATGCAGTGTCGCGCACTGGAGGTAAAAATGTTTTGTGTGTGTGTGTGCATTTCCATTCGCTAGCCTTGCAGTCGTTGATTTTTTGTTAGTCAAAAATTCGTTAAAGTTTTACAAATATGAAATAGATAGTAAATCAATTTTGGGCTTCCAAAATATTCCAGTAGAGGACTACGTTATTCAAAATTTGATGTCCCTACGTACCGTTGTTTTTTCACAGTGCGAGAAGCATACATATATTAATGTAAAATCTTCAGATTTAATTTCTCTAAATATCATGCAGGGCTCTAATATTCAGTGGCAACAGTTTGAAAAGTGAAACGCCGTTTATACTGAACCAACGCAAAATACCAAAACGAAATTAATGGCCCTTCTCGGCAAATTGCCTCTTTGGGCTTTAAAATAAAATCTGAAAGCCTTCAGATTTTATATTACGTTTAAAGGGGCGTTTCGTTTATCGTTTTCTGTGCTACTTTTATTTATTATACATTTTCTTCGCATTTAAACCATAAAATTCAATTCAACAGCAATATGACAAAATATTTAAAAGAGCATATGTTCAGAATTCCCGATACACAATCTCGCGCCCTGGAGATAAAATTTTTTTTTTCGTACATTGTTGCCATTGCTCGCTTGGAAATCATTTTGTTAATCAAAAATTTGTTAAAGTATTACAAAACATGAAATCGATAATAAAAAAAAAATTCAAATTCCAAATTAGGGTTTCCAGATGCCCATATTCGGGTTGCAGATGTACGTTATTCAAAACTGGATGGCTCTAGGTACAGTTTTTTTATCACAATGCGAGAAACATACATACATTTATGCAGATTCTTCATTATTTAATGTCTTTAAATATAATACAGGGCTCTTGGTGGCAAGAATTTAAAAAGTGATTCGCCGTTTATAGTGAATTAACATAAAATGTCAAAGCGAAGTCCTTCTGCGCAAATTGCCTCTTTGGTCTAAAAAAGAGAGAGAGAATTATTATTATTATTATTATTTGTGAATGGTTAAATATTTGTCAACTTTCACCGAGTATTTTGCGAAGTGTTGTTTTAGCATCGCATTCAAATTCGCTTTGCTCGACGATGCTTTATAGATTTTCAAAAGAAATCATTGCTATTTTGAGACTAATGTCATTGTCAGTATCTTCTTGTATTTTTAGTATCACTCTCTGTCTCTTCTGTTCTTGTGACATTTGAAACGATTTTCCGCATCATTCAAACACTGAAAACTCACTCTAACCGCCACTGAACTATTTCTCGATGTTTTCTAATAGACATCTGCGTACAAATACGACACATACATAAGGAAAAAAAAATCCTAGTGATCAACCGAAACGATGCCTTCGACTATATATGCAGAAAATCATTGAAACTAAACTTAAAGACGCAGATCAGCAGTTTTTAGAGCATGCTCGGACTTGTGCGTGTTATTTTTTTTTTTTTTTTTTTTTTTTTTAATACACGCTTTCGTTTTTTGTTTACACACTTACTTTGCTTTTTGTGCACCGCCACACACGAATAATCCGCACCGAAATTATTAGTAGTATTTGCATAAAACAAAATTCCTGATTTATGGTTCCATGTTAAATTTAGAGAACTAAAGAGAAAAAAAAAAACTTTAACAAAAATCCAGATATAAAGAATTTCATGTAGATTCGTTTAGTTTCAATTGCAATAACAACACTCTATTTACTCATTAAATAGTTTTCAAATTTTAATACATGGATAATAGTATATTTATGATTCTTTATAAATTTAACAACAGTATAAAAATATCAATCTCAATTAATTAAAAAGGCTGAATAATGTTTCAATAAGTTATTAGTGATATATTTATAACTTAAAAATTATCTTATTTTTTAATTAACAATTAGCAACCTAAAATAAAAATTTTTATCTAGATAATACATTGATTCTATCTGCTCTGAAAAAAAAGTAGAATAAAATATCTCTTCAATATTATAGTCGATTAAAAACTCTAATATTATGTCTGTGTATTTATTTATTCTTGCGATGTCGAACAATAACGACTTTTGTTACTGCCTGCTGCCATTGAGTGAATCACAAATAAAGCCGCCTTTCGGTTTCCGAAAAATTTTTAAAACTCGAAAAGCAAACATAAAAAATGCTTACAAAAATAAAAAAGAAAAAAAAAAAAAAAAAAAAAAAAGAAGAAGAAGAAGAAGAAGAAAAAAACTCATGGAATCACGCATATTTTATGTTTTAGAAATTTTACTTAATATTCTACTGCAAGAATGGAGATTTTTGCCGTAATTTTACAAAGAAATCATTTTATTTATCATGGGAAAAAGGGCACCAGTTTCAGTTGGACAAGACAAGGAGTTCACAAAGCAAAATTATCATGCTATATTCTTCAAAGTATTAAAAGAATGTTTCATTCAGTTCGCTAAAATAAGGTAATTTTCTTCGAAAATAATCAGAAAGACACTTAAGATCTTAATTTATAACTGTTATGTGATTACACAGAGTCTTCATATTTACAAATCTAAGTCTTATGTATTCTGTATAGCAAATTCTTTTGTGGCGACCAGCTCTTTAAGATGGACGCAGCTTTAAGATGATAGTGAGCAGTATTCTTGAGAATATAAATAAATATCGGCAACGAATGTGATCTCTCTGAGAAGAGGACCTGCCAGAAGATAAAAATTATCTGAAAATATGGGTAATTGGCTTAGCGAGGTTTCACTGCGCATTCACTCATTTTCTTTAGACGGAAGATTAAAAGTTAGCTTACTGTAATTTAAAATTGCCTCTCGTCACGAACATTTCCCACAGATAACCATATCTGAAAATGACCAGTTTCTGAAAACATAATCAAACATTATTTCTCTAAGCAGACAACTTCCATAGATGATGAAAGTAATATGGAAACATGAGTGGCCGTCTTTAGAGAAAGTTCACAGTTTTTATACATTATTTAAGGAGAAATAAAACAGCCATCGATTTTTTTTAATACCTGCAATACGCTGTCACGTGTTATTTTTTCGTTTCTCTTTTATAATTCTCGGACAAACGCATATAAGACGATATTTAAATATCTCAGAAAAATAATTTCTCTCTAAGAAACTACTACCTGTACAGTATCTTTGGCAAAAAAAAAAAATATAAATAAAAATTAATGAAAATGCTAAAATCCCAGCAACATGCAGAATTTTTCTCTTAAAAAATAGTTTAAATATTAAATGCTAGTTTTTATTGAATGGTAATAGTTCAAAAGGATGAAAAAATATGTGACGTCTTGTTTTGTATTTTAGATAAAATTCAGTTGATAAAATCTGAAATACAGTGAATCTTCTCGACATCAACCTCTCTCTAAAACGACCACCTATTAAATTGAGCAGTATTTCTAAGAATATAAATATACAACAGCTTTGAACATCCCCTCTCTAAGACGACCACCGCTACAGAAGACCAAAATTACCTGAAACTAAGTACTTCTTTTAGGGAGTGTTCCTTTTATTTACCTTCCCTGTTTAGTTTATTTGTCATGGAAGAAAATATTTCTTGTGATAAAAATAAGATTTTATTTTCCCACGAACTCGCTTTTCAAGTTACAAGGATCACTTCTTAATGTCTCACTGCAAATTTATTTATTTATTTATTTATTTATTTTCTAATTTGTTTACAACATTTTTTACTCAAACTTCTTATGTTTGCTTTTAACTATATCTGCATCAGTGATAGAAATAACCATTCCTGAGGAGAGGAGGTAGGAATTCGTATTTAGAATTAAAAGTTTTTAAAAAATAATAATTTTTACCTCATTAAACAAGTTTGGCATTGCTATCCAGTTCAACGCCATTTTGCGATTTCGTAAGAAAGTGTTCTTAAAAGTAATTTTCTGGAACTCAATTAGAATTGAAAGAGAATTTTTTGGAGCATTTCGTGGAACGCTTCACAAGTGCATGAAAGCAGCGCGGCAGCAATTAGCAATATTCGTCACAATGCTTTGGCAACTTTATCGTCGGTAAAGTCACAGTTAAATGAGGCGAATAAATACGACAAAAATCAACACTTAGGGCCCCATTACTAAGCCTGTTCTTCGCCAGAAGCTTTATTATCCCTGGCTTATTGCCAAATACGAACAGCTGCTTCATCTTAGTGGAGGGGAGGGGGCAAGAAAAGGGAAAGTTTTTGGAAAAACATAGCCGTGAAACATTCTTTGCTGAGATACCCTTATGACTGCTTGATTAAATCTCTGAGATGGCTGACGTCACAATAGGTAGATGAGTCAGCAAATTTCCGCTAATATTTCAAGATGAAAATCCAGGTTTTAGGAAAAGTATGCGAGTAATGCAAGAGAACTCGATCTGTTTTGTAACCTACTTTTGAAAACAAACTTTTGTGATTGCTAGGCTTTTTTTAAACAGATGTGTATTCTTCAGCATCATTTAAAAATGCACGGTTTGTAAATGCATTTAAAAGCTTTAATTAAATAAAATGTTTTAAAAATTGCTTAAAAATACCATTTTCGTAATAATTAAATTTCAGATACATAATAGATTAATATTCGGATGCTGGGTGAAGATTTCATCACATTGCAGGAATAATTGCGCAATACAAATCAGGTGACGGATCACTTATATTGGATCATATAAAAAGTCTCACCGCTTTTCTGTTACATTTTTAACACAAATTTTCTTTATTGAAAATCAATTTTAATCAAGTATATATTGACGAATATTATCTATGATCTTTTGCCATTTTTCGGGTAGCTTCATAATTCTATCGGTGTAGAACTTCTGTGGTTTATCGTTGAAAAACTTGGGCGAGTGATTTTCAGCGGCTAATTCGGTCGGCCAATTTTTTACTATTAAGAGAGTTTTGCAGAGACCGAAGAAAATGGTAGTAAGACGGTGCAGGGTTCAAGCTATATTTTGGATGCATCAAAACTTCTCAACCAAGTTCCGTCAATTTATTCTAAGTTATCAAAGATGTGCGGCCTCGTATTGTCATGATGGAACACAACTCCCTTCCTTTTGGCCAATTCTAGTCGCTTTTTCTGTATTCCTCCATTCAAACGTTCGAGCTGTGCACAGTGCAGGGCCGAATTGATGGTTTCTCCAGGTTGCAATTTAATCGCACCCAAACATTGAGCTTCTTTTTGAAATCTGCTCGTTACAAATGATTCCAAACTGTCATGTGGTTGATGTTTAGTGCCTCTGCTATTCCCTGACAGCTTGCGTGCCGGTCTTGCTCCACCAGTTGCAAAATTTCATCGACTTTTTCAGTGACTGGCCCACCAGAGCGAGGTGTAACTTTCATATTGAAATTTCCGGAACGGAATCGAGCAAACCACTCCCTAGGTCCTTCATTCTCTCACAACATTCTCACCATTCTCACTTCACAAATTTTTCGGCAAGTTTTTGCATCCTTTTTACCTTTTTTTATAGTAAAGAAAGCATCACATAACACATTTCTTCAGATATTTCACTCATTTTCAAATGAATATAACTTTTTACACAAGCAACGGATTAGAAAACTATTTTCACAAACAATGGAAGCTGAATGTCACCTTTTAAGCACATGTTCATTTGAGACAATTAGGTGAGTTTTGCCGGATATATGGGCATCAATACCATCTAGTGGCAAAAAAACGCGGAGACTTTTTATATGACCCAATATTATCAGAATTACAAGAAAGAAGGATTATACTAGAAAAGTTACTGCTTTGCTATTTTTAGAATGAAAAGTGGAGCGTGCTTAAATTTAAAAGAGAAGTTAAATTGCTAGTGCTAATTTATTATTAGGAAAGCAGATATTTTTTATTTTACACACACACGCGCACACACACTGTAAGATAAAAAATATAAAAGCAAACTTCTAAATTTAATTCACTATAACTTCTCTTATGTTTATTTCATTTGAGAACTTCATCTCTTTGTCTTCAAAATAGCGCTACAAGTCTAAACTGCGTCATTCAAATTAATCATGCGATCTTACGTAACGCTTTCTGCAGATGTCTCTCGCCCAATCAAAGTAACTGTAAACCAAAACTTAAAACTGAAACTTTTTGACTCTCTCCGCTCTTCCTCTGAAGTACTGCAGCATTCTCTCTCTTTTCGCTTAAGCTTTCATTCTGTTAAGACGCTTTGCTGCTATCATCTATGTGCTGATATGATAGCTTCTGCCGGTATAGTATCAAAATTGTGAATGTTCTGGAAGAGGGCACGATTGGAGTGCCAGGTGAATTGTGGCCACAAAATGTGAATTTAAATAAAAAAGGAATTTAATCCGGCTCGACCGCTTCTTCTTCAAAATGAATGGACGGTCTAAGTATCAAGTATCTACGCAATCAGCATTTCTGCGCATCTATCTCACAGTGTTCTTACATTTCAATGCTTCAAATGTGTTGTTTTAATATTACATATATATATTTTTTAATTGGAATTTCATCTGCATATTTAGGTTGCAGTTTAATACCTGACACACTTCATTTACGATTGCCTCCCTAGAAAACCAAGACACGAATTCGTATAATACTGTGAAGTTAAGTTTCATATTACGTTTAATAAAATTGATATGATATTACTCCATCATACATTAAGACATACCCTCTTATTTAATAAAGATAAGAGTTAAACTGCTCTATACTCAACACATAACTGAGTATATTTTTCATCGGTGTTGGTGTGTATTTGATTATGGCAAAGCACACTAGAGCTATCTGCCTAAGAGGAGGGATGCCTTCGTGGAGGACTTTCTAAGGGAAACTGGCTCGTATACACGTTACACATGGGAAAAACCACGAAAACACCCATGCAGCCAGCCCGTTCGCGGGATTCGAACCTCGGACCGAACTACCAGTGTTCAGCGACTTTACCGCTCGGCCGCTGGTGGGCCTTATTTTTCGTCGGAAAGCTTCTATAAATACTTGCTTGCAACAAATATGTGAAGCTTTTAACAGATACCTACTTCAAGGTATTAGTGTACTAAAGATAGTTTCATGAAAGATTTTCTGTGGAAAGCTGAACAAAATTTACAGTACACATGAATAAAACCAGGAAATTTCCCTGCAACTAGTTCATGAACCATGTTTCTGGTTCAATAAAAGCACAATTCAAGGCGTTATTCTTTCTAGAACTTTTCAAAAATCGAGATAAAAATTTAGAATCATTTACTCTGATACGAAAGTTTAAATCAGAGGTTCCCAGGAGCGTTGGTATTCATGTCGGCATAATTAAAATACCATTGATTACAAATAAGTTTATTAACACAAATAATTCGAAAAACGTTAAACTAGAATTGAAAACAAGATTCTGTTTGAATATCTTTGAACAAGGTGATTTTAAAATTAAATTAACCTCTTTTATGCGAAATATTAATAAAATTGCATCAATGCATCGAGCGCAGAAATGACAATGAGCAAAATCGAACTTTTATGCAATTAGAATCTGTGATTTTATTTCTGAAAACTTGTTTATATTTGTAATAACTAAATATAAATCTAATAAGCCATTTTTTTCAAAACTTTTGTTCCTATTCTTAAACTAATTGCTTTAAGTCATTTATATTTGATTATTTGTATTATGATTATAATGTATTGTTGCAAAAATGTTCAAAAGCGGTAAGATAGCTTCCCCGCAAAGCAGGTTTAGGGTTGCCAGAAAATGCCAAGGAAAGACAGGGTTGTCATATTTGGATAGAAATCGCCCATTTGGTGACAAAATTTTCAATATGCCATAGACGAATGGAGAAACTTCTGGAACGAATTCTCACTGGTTTGGCACAACATGTTCTCAAACACAAGCCAAAAGCTGTATGAACCCTACTGGTACGCAGAGAGTCAGTTAGTGTGTCGTCTAGACACTTAGTTAGTCCATGCGGAGTCGATCGAGTTGATAGTCGGTCAGCGAGTGAGTGTCTCGTAGTCTAGTGCCGAGTTGGTCGTCGAGTGCATCGAGAGAATTTCTTAGTGTATCGCGAGTTAGTGCATGGTTGAGTTTTATCTTAGAGTGTGCTGAGCCTCGGGAATGACTGAACCGAGTCGGGAGCTGTACTCTAGTGTATCGTCGAGTACATCGCGAGTTGTGGCGTGGAGAGTCTTGAGAGTACGTAGAGTCTTGAGAGTACGACCGAGCAGAGTCGGGAGCTCTACTCTGGTGCTTTGCTATGAAGCTGTTTTCACCGTTATAGCACAATAGCTTGAAGGCTGTGTTGCTGATTGTTTCAGCGTATGTATAGTAGTTATTCGACTACTGTAAACGTGATTTTGGGGGTTTCTTGAATAATACTGGCTAATATGTTGTGTTTTGATACTTTTAAGTGTCGTCGTTATTCACTCCACGAACTTATACCGTACGTATAGAAGAAAAACGTAACAGTATGGACAGGAAATTGTAAGAGGGTCGATGAAGAAAACCGTTTATTTAAAAGGAAAAAAAGATGCAAGAAAATGTTAGGAATCTCTGGTTTAAACAAATAAATAAAAATTAATTAAATTAATACTACATATAACTTATTAATCAGTAAATAAAGTATATTTTTTAAACTTACTAATTGCAAATGCGCTGAACCCTCTCTAAGGCGACCACCCATGCTTCCATTTTAAATTAGTCTTTTGCAGAGGGGGTTGTTTTAGACAGAATTAACTGTTCAGCGTGAATATATCTTTACGTTGTTAGAAATCTGGTCATTTTCCAGAGGTGGTCGGCTATGGGAGGTGGTAGCCCCGAGAACTAACTGTTCTGTATTTTAATTAATTAAGAAGAATTATAAAAATCCTAGAAACGTAGATTCAGCTATTGCTGTTTTATCCACCTGTCACTTTACTTTAGATTTTATTTTTGTATTTTTTATCTGTTTCGTTTATCTCTCACTTGCAGTAAGTAAGTGCTACACCTTTTTAGCCAATAGAAGACCAGGAAATATTCGCTGTCCGCCCCACATCATGAGTATCGACTTCGGAAACCAAACTCATTATTCCAGGCTCGCCAACCAAGAGGAAAAAGAATCATTACCATGATTTACGACTATGCGCGGATGAAAGAGTCGTTTGTATTACGGCGAAGACTCTCTCTTCACTCTTTTCCTTTCTCCTCCCTCTCTTTCCATGCCTGAGGTTACTTATATTCCCTAAAACAGTTTCGAATGTTCGCGTTGTTCCTTTTTCGAACCGAAGTGCTTTCCTCCACCCTCCTGAAAACGCATTTTCTTACGGCGGCAAGAACGGGCGTATTCATGATTGGTTCCGTTGAGTAAGCACACACAGAAACCATCGCGATATTTCTTCATCATTATTGTCGATGTTTAAGAGGATTGATTTTCCTTCCGTTAAGGGCAGTTAACTGAATGAAGAGAGAGGGCTCTTAATAATACCTCTCGTCTGGCGTGCGCCACGTCATGTTTCAGGCAACAATTACAGTATTCACTCGTCTCATTGCATTTTTAATACTTTCTTTATCGTCGGTTACAGTTATTATTCTTAGGTTAATGCCAAGTTATTAAATGTTAAAGCGAGTTATCTTGCAGATGCATTAAGATGTTCGGTGTCTTTTTGAAAACATACATACGTTGAATATATGTTTAGGAGGGTTGTTAAAAAACAGACAGGGATATATCAGCTAAAACGTTGTTTATTTAATGCACTAAAGCGTCTTATACATGGTTTCGCCGTGGGATTGCCTGCCAGTGCAATAAAGTACACTGCGGAAAAGAAAAAGGGAGACAGTTCTATTTCTCCCGTTCTACTGGGCCGATTAACGAAATTCAAATTGCGTTTTTCATGTCTCGAGAGTGAGAATTGGGATATGTATTAAATTTATATATAGCATTGTTCTAACTTAGGTATTTTGACAATAAATCGGACCTTTTTCTGAAATAGCATACCAATTTGTTTTTCCATATTTCGATTCTACGACTCAAATTATGCCTAAATATTAAATTTTGTAAAATTTCTTGCGAAATTTACGGAGAAATTTAAAAATTTATCTTGGCGCAATTTTTCAGTGTGAGCGAAGAATAATTCACTTGGCGAACTTCTTAATATATGGCAAACTAGTTTCCTTTCCCCTCAAAAAAGGAACCTCCTACCTTTTTACATTATGCATGACCGGAAAAAAGGCCACCTCGTTCCTACTTTCAAATAATTTTAACAAAGTGTCTGAACCACATTTGACGTTTCATCGCTTTCAACAAATATGCCAAATTTCAAAATGCGCCAATATGTAAATTCACGTATATCTTCAGAAATTTTGAATGAAAAACTGTAATTTTTTGCAGGTATGCTTAGAAATACGTCTACTTTAAGATGATGGCAAACATTTTATAGATTATAATTCAAAATGTTTTTCAAAAAAATTTAAAAAATTATTTAAAAATACAAATTTTAAAAATAAATCATAAAAAATGGGTGAATTTTATTTGGAATGAACCTGCATTTCGAAATGTGAAAAGAAAAATCAAAGAAATTTAATAAAAAAAAGAGATTTATAAACATATTAAAAACTCAATTAACATTGAGCAGCTAAAATTTTGAGAGCTAATTTTTTAAAAACTACTCGTGTGATTTTTACAAAACTTGGTATTTTGGCGTAATCTGAGTCGTAGAATTGAAATATGGAAAAGCATTAGTACGTCATTTCGAAAAAAGTTCGATTTTGTGTCAAAATACCTATCTCAGAATAATGCTACATATAAATCTAATACATAGCCTAAGTCGCGCTTTCGAGACATGAAAAACACAATTTGAATTTCGTCAATCGGCCCAGTAGAACGGGCGGTATAGAAACTGTCCCATTTTTGCTCAGTGTATTTCAGCACCAGCACCAAGTTTCTTAATTGCAGAATAAAAAACTTTTGACTGCATGTTGACCCATTCTTGTTTAGCATCGATAACTTGCATATGAGACCTTGAATATCGACTCTCCTAAATGCTTTTGAAGAGGACCAAATGAACAAAAATTTGATGGTGCTAAATGTAGATTGACTGCGACCAATCTTCTTTCTTTGTTTCTAGGCATCAAAAGACGACGAACCAAGGCGATCTTTAACTAATGTTTAAGAAACACCAACATTTACTTTAAGTTCCAATGGGTTTTCTCTGAGTGCCATTACCCGATCGACGCGAATTAGTCCATCGATGATTGTCAGCTTGTCTTTCTTGGTATGGTTCTCGGCAGAAAAGCTTGCTTTACAGCTAATTAATCGAGTAATAACGGACACTACGTCTACGATTAATCCAAATCTCTATTAATCCCAAAACAGCTAAAAAAGAAGGCCCAGGAAAAAGGAATAAACTGTATTGTTACGAAGTTTATATATATGTAAATAATGTTAGTGAAATTATATGTGAAATTGTAGTTTTTAGCCCAAACGGCGTTAGCCCAGAAGGGTTGTTCATTTTATTTTGGCATTTTGCGTCGATTCACAATAAACGGCGAATCATTTTTCAGATTGTTGCC
Organism: Stegodyphus dumicola; assembly: GCF_044657685.1. Lineage (NCBI taxonomy): Eukaryota > Metazoa > Arthropoda > Arachnida > Araneae > Eresidae > Stegodyphus > Stegodyphus dumicola. Next base: position 140,237,462 of record NC_140777.1, read on the forward strand.
ACCAAATATTATCGCCCTTTGTTATATTTAAAGAAATTAAATTATGAAGAATCTGCATAAATGTATGTATGTTTCTCGCATTGTAATAAAATAACAGTACTTGGAGCTATGAAATTTTGAATTACGACTTTTTACCCCTCGTGTTCAATGAAAAAAAAGGAAAGGGAAATAGATTGCTATTAATCAAGAAGTTATCCAAGTGAATTATTCTTGACGTAAACTGAAAAAAAATGCGCCAAGATAAATTTTTGAATTTCGCACCAAATTTTACAAAATTTAATATTTAGGCATAATTTGAGTTGTAGAATCGAAACATGGAAAAACATTGGCATGTCATTTCAGAAAACTTCCCATTTTGTATCAAAATACCTATAATAGAACAACGCTATATATAAATCAAATATATATCCTAAGTCGCGCTTTCGAAACATGAAACAGTCGCAATTTGAATTTCATCAATCGGCCCAGTAGAACGAGCGATATAGAGCTCTCTCCCCCCCTTTTTTTTTCCTCAGTGTACCTTTAGTCTTACGTTTTAGCAAATTATTTTTAGCAGTATTTATATATTTCAGAATATATACAATTAAACTGCTCATAAAAATGATTTCTAAATACTATGGTGTCATCTTTTATCACTTGCTTTCACTCTCCACAAAATTGTATTTTTTCTAAAATGTAACGTGAAATGCTTGAAAGAAGAGATGTTGTGTAGGAAAAATAAAAATACAGAAGTTCTATTTAATATTGAATATATGACTGTCTCGCTAAATTGGCGTATGGTTTTGGCGACAAAATTTTGTAGCCAAACTTGGCGAGAAATCGCCAGAAGTCGAAAAATTTGGTAACCATTCGGTCTCTATATGTCCGTAATGGGTATATAGGGACCAGTTGTCAGTATTCGGACCGGTCCCTATTGAATAACTGCAATTGATCCTATATACAACAACCGTATTCGGCCAGTAATTCCGAGAAGTACTAAAGATTTCTAGAAAACTATACAAGACCGGAGAGAGCATCAGTTTCTAGTTCAGAGCGACTTGAGAAAACTACAAGCATAGAATTGCGATATACGTGTGAGCTTCGCCCTTTAGATGCGCTTTGCATTGCTTGTGTTTAATGTTTTTAGTAGTTTGAATTGATTGTACTCTGTGATACTGAGAGGAGCTGTACGAGCATTTTTGTGCAAAGTTCCAGAACTGTAAAGTGTTTCTTTTGGTAAAATAAATTATATCAAGCTATCATCAGTTCTGTGTGCATCATTTACGAACATGCACGCACGCAACGGTATAAATATAACAAAAACATAATAAGAGAACAGCTCTCTTTTTATGGAAAGCGAAAGACGTGTGAAAACTTAGCTTTAAAGGTGAATATATTAACGTAATATGATGAGAAGTGGAATAAATTAGATTATCAGTAATAAATTGTTAAAAGAACTAATTTCGTGAGATAAATACTTTTATCAACAGAAATGACAGATATATTAAACTCACAAATAAAAATGGGATATCAAAAATAAACGAGATAACTCCCAATTTTCATGCTGGTGAAAATTAATGTTACTGGATTTAAGCATTTTAAAAAAGGGCAGCTTAGCTTTTAAATATATAGCTTTTAACTTAGCTTTTAAATATATAAATGTTATAAATGCTTCAGTTATTTCATCAGAAGCATCCAGCTTTTAAAAACCACGCTATTTCAATAATTCTGGTCGCTACAGCAAAATCAGGTATTTTGAAGGTAATTAATGAAGTTCAATCATATATGAATCTGGAAATTACGTTAAAAGTGTTTTCAGTGTTGCCAATCAATTATGTAAGAGAGAAGAAACTTCAAAAATATTTTCTTGGGTTAAAAAAAAATTTTCAAATGCTATTTACAAAAAACTTGCAAATTACAAACTTACGTAAATTAAATAATCAAATAGATTTTTTTAAGAAATGATTGTTCATTTAATTTCATTAAAAGCAAAGAAAAAACAATTACGAAAAAAGCTTGAATATCAATGTAATGCTTTCTGCATTAATTTTAGCATATTCTTTTACATTATTTGAATGTTATTTTATATTTATTAAAAAGATCTGAATATAAAGCGATTACTTTAAAATATTCTAAGAGTTATGGTATGATTTTGTATAATTACCTTTGTTGAGCATACTACATGTATACAGGTACAATTTGAATGCATACGGGGACACGAATTTAACCTGTTTGCCTCATGCGAAAAAATACCTTGGTGCGGCTCTGGTGATAAAAATAAGTTAATTAATAGGTGAGAATCAATCACGGATAACAAAAAAAACACAATAAATTACACTCTAAACCAGTGATTCTCAACCTTTTTTTGTCGCGGCACACTTTTAACGAATTCAAAATTTGGCGGCACACTTTAAGAATATGGCGGCACACAAAAGTGCCGCGGCACAGTCTTTGAGAATGACTGTTTTAAACTATGCGTGAAAGACCACGATATGATACTAAATTTAAAAATATGAAAAAGAAAAGATACATTTTATTTAGCTCACTTTCTTTGATTTTTGGCAATTTCTGGAGACATTTCTTTAATTCATAACATTTCAGTTGTAGGTTTGCGAGCAATTGAAATGCATTCGAATCCTTGTAGATTTAGCTCCGAGGTAATGAATAATGCGACTCTAGCTACATCGACTTTTAACGGAATTAACGTGGTTTTTGAGGAAGTCCGTTCACAGTCCGTAACACAGTCCGTTCTTTCAAAATAAAGTATTCTCGTGACACCCTTAATTTTTACCTGAAATTAAAAAGGTGGGAAGACAAAAGGAAAAGAATCTGAAATTCAGATTCAATATTAATGAGTGTGCTTCAGATTTTAATGATCACTCAAAAGGGTTTGATAATTTTTTTTTTCTGTCGCTCAACTAGTCCACGAGTCTGAAAGCATTTCCTTTCGTATTTTTAGTTTTATTATTAAGCATCATTTTCTTCGCACTTACGCCATATACAACTCTACAAAAATTTTGAAAGCACATATATGTTTAGAATTCCCGATGATGTATTAAATGTTGGCATGCCTTTATATATATATATATTTATTCAGTTTATATTATATTTTTTCAGTCTTTTCTCAGTTCATGATATCAGTGTTCGGTTTTCTTAGCAAGATGGCATGAAAAACTTTTTTGTCTTTTTATTCTTAACGTTTTGTGTGTTAAGTTTATTAATTAAATATCGTGTTCTTCACAGTTACGCCACATAAAATTCAATTCAACAGCAAAGTCACAAAATATATTTAACAACAGCATATCTTTAAAATTTCTGATTGACAGCCTCGCCGCTGGAGAAAAATGTTTTATTCGTATAGTGTTGCCACTGCTCGCTTTCAAATCGTTGAGTTTTTTTAATCGGAAATTCCTTAAAGTTTTACAAAATAGGAAAAATAAAATTCTAAATTCAAAATCCAATTTTCCAAGTCTACATGTCGGTGGAGAGCTACATTATTCTAAATTTGATGTCCCTAGGTACCTTTTTTTTTTCACAGTGTGAGGAATATACATGCATACTGATTCTTCCTTGTTCATTTTTAATATTTAATTTGGTATTTATTTGGTTGATAATATTTGGTGACAACAGTAACAGTTTGCATACGTTTATAGTGAACGACACAAAATTCCGTTTCGAGGGAAAAAAAAAAAAATCAGAAATGTAGTATTGTAGATCAGTGCTTCTCAACAATTTTTGGTCGGCGGACCGGTAAAACATTTTGAAAGCACATATGTACGGTAAAACTTACGAAAAAATTTCGCAGACCGTTGTTTTTCCCCCCTCACCCCTCCAAAAAAACTTTCAAATAGTCTGCGATATAGTGCCTTACAAAGTTGTTGTTTTTTTTTTTTTTTAACAGATTGTGGACTACATTCACCTTCATCTGTATTCGAAGGGGCGGACGACGTACGTGGTTTTCGAGAATCCTTTGTTTGCACGAAATTTAATAATGTGCCTTTCGTTTCCTTCTTATTCATCCTGGTTATTGGTTTTTAATCTACCTAAAGTTATAAGGTATTTCTCCCACTTTCCAAGCGTCCTTCGTGGTGTAGTGGTTCTGCACACTGGGCCGGTATTCCAGAGGTCCGTGGTTCGATTCCCGGAGAAGGCGGTTGCATATTTTCCATCTTTTCTGCTTCCAAATTACCTAATGTCTCTACAAAGTTGAAGAAATAGTAATTATAGCACAGTATTGAATTCAGTGGGTATTAAAAACTTATGCTGATGTATAGTTTTCAGTTGCCCAAGCGTGCAGAAGAATGTAAGCAAGATAAAAAGTGAAACCTAACCTAAGACGCCTTAAACACTACGATAGATATTCAGCTTTCAAGTAATCAGCGATACTCAACGCAGACAGGGGCACACTAACTGGTGTACTAAGTGTACGGCACGGCAATTTATGAAAGGCGATTAGGTACATAGTTACCAGTTTGTTATATTTTTCATCATCGATCATATTATTTTCTAAACTAGTAAACTATTGTTATTGTAATGTAGATGCTGTTGTAGTACCGGTTGCCGGCCGAGGACACTTTGGGTTTTGGGCAGACAGCTGGATATTTTGCGGACCAGCAAATATTTTCAAACTCCACGATTTCAAAGCGAGCAATAGCAACGCCGTAGGAAAAAAAAAAAAAAAGTTATCTCCAGCGCGCGAAACTGTGTATCGGAAATTCTAAAGATATGCTCTTCTAATTATTTTGTGATATTGCTTTTGAATTGAATTTTATAGTTTAAGTGCGAAGAACATGATATTTAATAAATAAAGTGTGAAGAACATGATATTTAAAAAATTGAAAAAAAATCTGAAACCTCTCAGACTTTTTTTTTAATTTTAAAATTAAGATATTAAAGATAACTTCATTCGTAGTGTAATGGGGAGGGATATTCGATGATATTTTAGCTATATCTTACTATCTCTGGGATTCGATCGCACCTGCAAGGTCTTACTTATTGCAAATTATGCAATTTTTGTAGGTAAGAGTAAATTTACTTAAAATGAAATTTTACTTTTGAAATAAGAAGACTATTCTTAAAACATAATAACAATTTGAAAAGGGTTTTTTTTTTTTTTTTTTTTTTGAGTGTGTGGAAAAAATTGTCTTGTCAATTATTTTTTTCCTTTAAATTTGGAAGTTGACACTTTTAAGTTGCTATCGAAACCAGTATCGCGCATTTATTTTACAACCGTTTTAAAACCGTCCAATTTTAAAATGGAGTGCAAAAATAAACATTTTCGACATAATTCACTTTTTTGCTTTCATAAAGGCAAGATAGTGGCTGAGGCTCAAAACAGATATATGTGAAGTTTATAGTGTTGATTGTTGAACAAAACGCATATGTAAAAACTGGTTTAAAAAGTTTTGTTTGGGAGGTTTTTCACTGGAAAAGGACCAACGTTCTGACCGACCTTCTGAAGTTGATGATGACGAAATTAAAGCCATAATTGAATCGAATCGTTATATAACTATGCGAGAGATTGCAAATGGTTAAATCTTTCACACACAGTAATTGAAAACCAAATAATATGTCCTGAACACGTTAAAAAGCTCGATATTTAGGTTCCCCATGAATTGGAAGAAATTCACATACCACAAGGAATCAATAATCGCAATACGCATTTCAAACGTAATGCAATCGACCCTTTTTTGAAAGAAATTATCACTGGTGATGAAAAATGAATCGTCTACAAAATTATTAATCAAAATGATCATGCTGCAAGCATGATGAATCAGAGCAAATCATATAGAAAACTGAATTGCATCAGAAAAAGATCATGCTGTCAATTTACAGAGGATTGCAAAGATGTTATGCATTCTGAGCTGCTTCCAAGAAACCAAACGATCAACTCAGATGTTGCCAACAGTTTATGAAACTAGACGAAGGAAAGAGAAAAGGCCAAAAACGACAAATCGCAAAAGAATCGTGTTACACAACGAAAATGCGAAGCCTCAAACATTTTTAACAACACGTACGAAATGACTGGAGCTTGGTTGGAAAGTGATGTCGCATTCCCCATATATCCCCGGCCTTTCACCATCGGTTTTATCATTTATTTCGAAGTTTTCAAAACTTCTTAAATGGAAACAATTTTAGTATTAGCAACGACCTCAAATCGCGTTTGGTTACGTTCTTTGCTAACAATGTCCACAATTTCTAAGAGCACAGAATCATGAACTTTGCAGGATGATGGCAAAAGATCATCGAACAGAATGGAAAATATTTGATTTTTTAAAATTCGTTCTCTGTATAGGAAAAATATTGAGTTTTGTATCATACTAGAAAGACAAATTTATTTTCTTGCTAACCCAATACTTTAATAAAATTAACGCGTCATTTAATTTTTAATTTTACTTAAATTTAAAATTTAACTCATTTATTTTAGCTCTTTCCACCACAGGGCCGTTTACTATATATTCAGTTTCGGTAAACAAAAAACAATGTTTCAGCTTACTTTATACTGTAAAATGTTAAATATCTACAGTTATAATAAATGTACCTATAAACACTGTCAGTCGAATATTTCATATTTCTCATTTTATTACTTAAGAGCTTTTTCTTATAATAAATCCTTCACAGCTCGTAGAAAAAGTGAATAAACGAATAGGGCGAATCAGAAAAATAGCACATAACCCTTCGAAAAATCCGAATTCGCTGACATGTTTGTGAGACCTTTTCTTTTCTGAAATACATAAGAGAGACTGTAAGGGGGGAAGGTGCTTTTTAATAATAGAACAGGGGGGATAGGAAGTTCGCCGAAAATGAAAAATATGTTATTGAGCGATTATAGCGAGCACTAAAGTAGTCGTCTGCTTCAACAACACCGTGAAAGAAGAGCGGGAAAAAATGTATTTCGAAAAATGGAACGATTTTATCGATCGAAGAAGATGAAACGATGAGATCCGGTAAAAGCTTTATTTTTATTTTTTTCGTTTTTTTCCTCCTCGTTCTTACTTTCAGTCATTTATCCTTTTCAATGTTTATCTTTCCTTTCTTCGTTTTTTCTATCTTTCTCTCTGGCGAAAAATTCAGTCTATATCGTATATTATTTCTGAATTTTTTATAAAATTGTTAACTGTGCTCTAGCTTCAAAACTTCAGGTGCCCATTTATTTGTTTTTATATTTATATGTGATAGTTCACCCGAAGTATGCCTAAATTTCAAAAAGTGGAAGTATTTTCGAAGAAATAACTGATAAATAAAGTCTCAAATTTTCCGATTGCTGTATAATAGTTTCCAAAAAATATTATTATGTATTTTTTAATTTGATATTGTGAAATACATGGCAGTATTTTGCTTTTTTATAAATAAAAATAATACTTGCTCTGGTACACGTTTAAAATATCTTCACTTTTGAATGATTTAAAATTTAACTTATAAAGAATTTTGATTTTAAGAATTCTAGTGTTTGCGTTTGCTTCTACATTTCTTTTCTAATCTTAAAATAGCGATAATAATAAAAATAATAAATAAATAAAAAAATACCTGGCATACTTCAGATAACCGGTTCCATTGGTTCCGGACTGTTTGAAATGAGCTAATCAAGGAATTAAATATATGAAAAAAAAAAGTTTATTAGTTCCTAAAAGACTTTTCTCTCTGTTTATCAACAAATAAAACGCAATTAATAAAGTTCAGATGTCTTTTTTAAAAATAAATTAAGCATTGCATGTTTTTTGTAATTCATTTTTACTTCCTTGTACGAAGTAAAGGAAGTATTGTAATCCCGAAAATTTTCGGGTATCATGTTTCAACGACAATATCGATTTTACCCGCTATCGAATGCAATTTAACGATGTTTTTGCGTGACATCTGTATGTAAGGACAGAATAAAGGACTCTTTTCCCCAAAATGGGTTGGTGAAGTAAAGACCTTGAATAATTTCAGCATGCACTGGTCACTTCTTTGTTACCTCGAAAAAATTGGATAGGAGTTTATTAAAGCAAAAGTGCAAAAACGTGTTTTAATACAAACGGTAGTTGAAGGCATAGTAAGCAGCTAATCAACCTGATATGCTGAAGAGATGATCACAGAATTTCACAGCTTATAGGATCTCATTTCTGAAGTTGGAGTAAGCACCAAAATCAATTGTTTCCTATATTCATTTGTACTCTTACAAGATACGCATCCGAAAGTATGATTCACCCTACTTTTTTTTTTTTTTGGCAATCTTGCTATCAATATCTGTAACAGAAAAGGACGTTTTTAAGCTGACAATGATAAAAATGTATTCAAGGCATTAAACATTTAATTTTCTTATAGTTCTCTTGATTGAAAAGGATATTGCTCAAAAATATACAGTAGGATAACATCATCGATAACTTCGCCTACCCAAAAGCAAGTAGTGTTCAGTCACAATTATAGGTTGCAAGCTGTATTGTGTTTTTAATTAACGAAATAAAGGCATATTTCAGTTTGAACTATAAATATATTTAATTTATACGTGGCGTCAATTGCGCTGATCTTCTAGAACGACAAAATGGCTGCAGACAAGCCTCAGAATGCCCCTGGCCATCCGAAAAACCGGAAGGCATATAAGCATTCTGTACCGCGCCACGCGCATAGGAAAATCCGTGCTTTTGATTGGACATACTTTCCGATGACATCATTTTCTCTTGGCGTATTGACGTTTAGGAGGGATTCTTACGGTTTTGTTTTCGTTGAATGACGCGCATGAGTGACACGGAAATATTAAAATTATCGTTTGTTTTCTTTTAATAATAATGTCAAACGAAAAGGTTTACTTGCAGCGTTCTGCAGATGGCTTCCTAATTTATGGAATAATAAAATTATAAAATCCTTTAAAGATGCTGTTAATACCAGATGCAAATTTGAGCGCTTAGATTATATAAATAGATATATAAATAGATAATTATATTCTAGAATTTAATACAAAAACCAAAACACATTGGATTACCCGACGATTTCGACCTAACTGTAAAGGCAATGTGCGTTCGTAAGCGTATTATTATTGCAATTTGGTTGAATTCGTTTCCTTTCACAGTGCAGAAAATATTTCCTTTGCAACTGCATATATTATTTCCATGTTAGTGCCCATGTCTGTCTCATTTCTAATGTTCTGTTGCTTTAAATGGAAGAAAATGTGCGTTCAGTGTTGTCGCTGAATTTAATACACGTGTATAAGGAAAGAAGCTTCCTTTTCTGATAAACACTATTTTTACACAAAGGTATGAAATATATTACACATTAAAAATAGGCAATATTCATAAAGTAATATTATTCCATTTAAACATACATATCGTTATTTCTCTAATCCAAATCTATAGTAGTCTAACTTCAAAAATAAATTTTACTGTTCCTGAATAACTACAAATATAGTGAATTTACTGTGTATTATGTTAACTCACAACATTTTTGCTATCTTCGAAAACTGACTTGTCTCATATTTTTGGAGATTACATCTGCAGAGAATGGATATATAATGAACATGAAATAATGAATTAATAATCACCGCACATATACTATGAACGGTTTTAAATTAAGAATGCATTTATTAAAAATATCTGCACCTAATATTAATACACGTTTACGGATTTAGCACACTAGAAGAAATAATACTTTTTCTCTCTAGGGGGGAAACTCACTACAATTTTTTAATTTAATTCGCCACACTACAGTACCGTAAGAATGTCATCTCATGGCACCAAAATACAGCGCACGTCAATACCAGTAATAATCTTTTCGATACTGATATCAAAATGTAAACAAATAGTATGGAGGTGTACTCTCGAGCCTAAGCAAAGGATTCCTAAGCGTAGACAAAATGATCTCATCGGAAGCCATACCCAATCCCGAGGATGTATTTTCCCTATGCGCGTGGTGCGGTACAGAATGCTTATATACGACCGGGAGGTGTCTTTGGAATTTATGCATGAGTTTCGATAGATCCAGTATCTGCCTCGATGCAGCTTTTCTGTTTCAGCAGATGGACCAACAGTTAATTGCCAGTTTGGAGGAACTTTACTGAAAAATGCTCTTTAGAAGATGCTTGAAATTCTAACAAATTTTATCTGACGTAAAAGTTGAAAAACTGAAAAGGGGCAAATTTGATTTTGCGAAAGCCATTAAACTGGCCTAGAAGGAATATTTTGAAGTCCTTCAAAGGATCTTCTGTTCACTTTGCGGAGTCTGTGTCTTGCCTAAGTCCACAGTGATGATGGTGATGTGGCAGAGTAGATTATTTTCACTGTAATGGAAATAGATAAGACGGATGTGGAAGATCTATTGAAAAAAATACCTGGAAATGGTTCTCGCATTTGGAAGAGTTGCAAGCTATCCTTGATTAAGAGCAGAAGGAAGCCAAGAGAAGGAAGTGTCTTCTAGAGAACAGCAGCGGAATACAAAAGGACTACTGCAATCATCAAGACCTCTTTCCACTCTTTTGAGGAACTGAGAGGAGATTCAGATCCCATCAGAGCAATGGCATTTTAATGAAGAGCAGTGATATATCTTTCCAGTAACCAACCGTGCCATTCCCTGTTTCAATACCATCTTGAAAAGCTGGAAGGAGAAAACCACCTTAGGTAAGTTTTTAATACCTGTACTTCCCCCAAACCCAAAGACAATTATGAAAGAAGGTCAAAGACGACTGAATAACCTTCAACTGCAATAAAAAAGTGAGAAGTCTCAAAATAAACTGACCTAAAAACTTTTGACTAGAGTTTACACGCAAAATGTGTAGTGTCCTCGCCGGGATTCGAAAACCAGACCTTCCGACAGCTGGCCGGACGTGCTATCTAGTTACACCAGGAAGGCAAGCAGAAAGGAGTTGAAAATACCTTATATACTCCCCTTTTAAAAGGCGAATGGGGATGAGAAAAGCCAATGCCAAATCCTTGTTGTGACAAATTATCGTCCACCAGTTAGTTTGGACACCACTTGTAGAATCTTTTAGAACTTTTCGATGTCAAAAAACTGAACAAATCCTCAATTCTCAACCCAGAATTCGAACACCGGACCTCCCGCCTACTAGCCGGGCTTGCTGTCCGGATACAACACGAACTCATGAGGAAAGGAAGAAGAAAAAAATACTTTATAACATTTGTGGCTAATGGATAAATTCCTAGCATTTCCAGTACTGGAGATGCTTTTGTACAACTTTTTTTACAGCGTACACGATAGCGAACCGGACATGGAAAAGTATTAAAATTATTTCCCATAGTCAGTGTCTAATTCTTATAAAATAGCAATTATTCCCATTGTTAACATAACGAAACACTCGCACGACGAAGTTCCTCCTGAAACGGACAACGCTCATAATGGACGGTATTACTACTTACTGTATATGGATGGCGCGAAGGGAAAGCAGAATATGAAATTTTGAAATTGATCTGTTAGAAGCCATTGGAATTCTATATTATTTATTTTGAATTTGATGTATTATAAGTTGTCGGAAATCTATTTTATTTTGAAACTGATCCATTGTAAACTATTAGTAATGGATTTTATTTCTTTTGAATTTAATGTAAAAGAAATCCAGAAATATATTTTATTTATAACACTCGAAGCATAAAATATCAGCTGTTGCAAATGTTACTAACTTAAGGTTAAATGACTTTTTAAATAATTTTTAATGCTTCATTAAGCAACATACTGCAATATTACTGATGATAAAATAAATGAATCTTATTCATCGTCGATTGGCAAAAATAACTATTACTGTTGGATACGATTTTATTGAAACTGTAAATAATAACGTATACCTCTATGAGCTGTTAAATTCAAACGACAGATTAATGACTTGACGTTAGAAAAGTCTCTAGGCTTTAGCTTTGTCCTTATGATCTTCGCTTCACATTGAGACAGTACGTAATTAGATACGGCTTAGCATCTTTAGCCTTTCAAATTAAAATTATGCATTGCTTAACAAACTGAGCGATTTTGATATATTTACATATTAATGTATCTGTATTTTATTTTACGATAGTATCATCTCTGAATGTAATAACTCATGGTACACCTAATTCCCATAATTCATAATATAACTAATTAATGATTTTTTGCAAACAGTTCCACCATTTTTGTTATTAACGAAAGATCTTTTTAATGCCATTTATTAAATATTTTAGTACAAAATGATTGTTTGCACATATCCCGACAGAGAGTTCTTACACGTCCAACCATGTTCTTGCATGTCTGTTTATTAGAACGACTTGGTTATGAAACAAATTGTATGGAACCCTCTCCTGGTGATAACCTTCCATAGACAACCACCTCTGAAAGAAACCAGTATTTCTGAAAACATAAATAAATACTGAACATTGTCGCTTTAAGACTATTACTACCACACAAGACCAAAATCCTCTAAGACCATGGGTATTTAGTTGCTTTATGGAAAGTCCACTGTATGGGGGGGGGGGGGTAATGACAACAGTGTAAGTATGCAAATGTATTTAGTACATTTTATGAAATAAAATTTCCGAGACTTCAGTCAGCTTCACGCTAGTGTGCTAAAACGGAATTTAAAAATTGCAAGTCAAAAACCATTTCCCGTGAATATAAGAAATTTTTGGAGAATTCATACCATGCTTATCTAAAATAGTTTTATTAGATATTGTGTAGAGACATTAAGTTAATTGGAAAAGCCGGAGAGATGAAAAATTAGCAATCGCCTTCTCCGGGAATCGCACCATGAACCTCTGAAATACCGGCTCAGTGTGCTGACCACTACACCATGAAGGCACGCTAGAAAAGCGGGAGAAATACCTTATAATTGTTCAAATTATGACAAATTTAAAATTTCATGTTATAAGGAAGCAAAAATTCGAAAAGAAATGCTCAGAACCTTGCATATCTTTGTCAAATGGAAACTTCTTCAATTCAGTTTCCTTCAAAGTTTTCACATTCATCAAAATTTTTCTGTTTTAGTTAAATGAAGCAAAACCTAATTCAAACTTAACTATTATTTTGAGCTCTAAATAATTATTATTCTGTTTTCAGCCAGGTATTTTTTCCTGTAACTTTAAACTATAGTTGTCCTTCTTTTCCCATTGATATCCGATATCTTCAAAAAATCATCCAGTCTTTCAACTTCCTTCATTTAAATGTTGCATGATTGGTTAATATTGTTTGCACCATTCAACCATTTTAAGATTTGCTGAAGCAGTGAAATTGTTTAACTCTTTCGAATTTCACGCAGTAAACGTTTTTATCAAATTTTAATTGTTTTTAGTGTTTTTTTCTACACCATAATTCAAGAATATCCTGAAAGGAATGACGATATTAGCTACTAAGATTTCATACTATTACTGTAAAACCGGATATTTGAAAAATTCGACAGAAATAACACAATTAAATTGCAGAGACATTAGGGTTTTTTCGGAAGCAGGAGACTTAAAAAAATGAGCAATGCCTCCGCCGGGACTCTAACCACGGACTTCTCGAATACGTGTCGAGTGTGCTAACCACTACACCACGAAAGCATGCTAAGAAGGCGGGAGAAATGCCTTATAAAATAACCGGGGAAAACATTTGTTTGTTTCAGTTACATTTAAAATGAATATTTCGTTACAGTTTCCTCCTTAGAAGTTATATACAATGAACCTTCCCTTAGAGGTTACATACAATGAACCTTCCCTCAGCAACCACCTCCCTAAGACGACCAACTCTTAAGTGATCACTACATATGAGAATATAAAAGAACATCGATGTTAAACATTACCTTTCTAAGACGACAACCTCTACAGAAGACCGAAATCATTTGAAATTGGTGAGGATCGTCATAGTGAAGATTCACTGTATTTAACAATACTTTATAACAGAAGAATTGTGCATTTTATAACAAAACGAAATTTCTAAAGTTCAAATAAATTCCTAGAGTATTGTACTTGTGAATTATGTCAGTGAATTATCGAATTAATTCTAAAGCGAGTATTTTTATGTGGTTGAATTTAAAATGCTTGTAAGAAATCAAATTTTAATATAAGACCATAATATAAATAGAATTATTTTCACCCTATTTAAAGTACTTGACCCTTAGAATATATATGTTATCAAATCTTTAGATGGTTTCGATAATTGCATTAATAAAAAAAGTCTAGTTTTGTTCTTAAGATGAATTTTTCTTTTTCCATTGTCTGATTGTAAATGGAAATGGCGGAATATTGCTTTGAAGTCTTTCCAGCTTCTCTTATAAATTTTGATCAATGTATTTAGTAAGGGTTCTAGGGAAATTCGAGCCAATAATGTAGCAACTTAATACAATATCAATTTCTTTAGGGGACAAATGTGTCTTTAATATTACTTTCAGGAAGTTTTAGAAGTGCTATTATTTTCAGAAACGATGTAGCGTTTTCGAAAAGAGCTCTCTGAAACTGGGTGAAAAAATTCTGAAACTGGGAGATTTCTCTTCCCCTGTTTATGACTAATTTCTAAAATTTTTGCAGTGTTTTAAATTTTATAAATACGATTTATTAAAATAACATAATTTTAATATAATAATAAATTGCAATATAATACTTTAAATTCTTAATCTTCGAGTCTTAATGAATTTCTTTCACTACGCTATTTTGCAAAGAGATAAAATTTTAGTTTTGGTTTCATATTAACTTTCTTTTAAATGTTTAATAACAAAAATTAAAAATAAAGTTTTTTTTTAAGGCTTTGTTGATTTTATGTTTTCTTTTTTACAGAACTACACTTAAGGAGCTCCTTCTTTTTTATTATTATAGCTATTTAAATTTTGCCAGTTTTATAAGCTTTTACTGCTGCTATTCTTTTATTTAATAGACAGTTTTAAAGAGAAACGTTTGCATTAAAGCCAGAATATAATGAGAGAACATATTTTTGTGTAGTTGTTATATTTTTTACTTACTTAATATTTATTTAATGCAGCATTTTCATGCTTTAAATTTTGTCAGTATAACAAGTTTATTTGTTATTTAAGGAAAGCGTGCTTTTTCTGAAGCTTTTGTTTATTTTTTATTATTTATGTAAGTTTTCTACTTTTTTTACTTTTAATTTCTCCAAGTTTTTTAATTTTAATTTCTACAAGTGATGGAATGAATCTTCTATTTCACGAGTGATGGAAGATATAACAATTAATCTTGTTTAATTTTAATGTTAAAAAACTTTTATCGTCATCATCCTGATGTTATTATTACATTATTATAGTCATTTTTCTCTTCCCGATAACTTCTCTAAGACGATTACCTCTGAGAATGCGCGGTGATTCTGAGAACATAAATAAACAAGGGCATTAATCCTGGCCTCCTTAAGACAACTGTCTCCAGAGGTAAAAATCAGTCTCACAAATTAATAAAACATAGAAAGACCAAAACCATTATACATTTTCCTTTTAATTAAGTGTTAACTGTTTCCTGCTCGAGAATCAATCGAGTAACTAGTTATAGCAAAAACAAAAACAAACAAACAAACAAACAAACAAAAAAACTAATATTATTCACCACATGACTTTCTTGTATGGAATATTAAATTATACACATTTTTTCTTCTCTGGCGCTAGGTTCACTTAACAGCGTTACATCTTATTCATTTTATAACTCAATGCAAAGAAAATTATATCATCTGAAGAATTATCTAATCGTTGCCAAATGTCCTATTCAAATACTATTATAAATCTAAAACGATATATAAAAGAAATTAAACAAACAAACAAGGAAAAAGAAACTAGTTTTTCACAAACGATTTAGTAATTTTTTTTTCAATTAATTTGGTTCTAACTTCGCGACAAGGTAAAAATACATAAAAACTCAAAATATCTATATTAAAAATTACGAAGTAAATCTTAAACACTTATTTGCTCGAAAAAATTCCAGAAAGGATTAAGCATGATTTAATTGGCATTAATAAATCAAGGCGTTATCTTTGTTGTTGCGAAGCTAAGTTTCTCTAGATTGGCAACAAATACACTAGTCTGCTGTTTCAAATGTAAACAATCAATCGCCGCTATAAAAAAAAGGCTTAGCGGCACTTAAAATACTTTGAAATTGTTGATAATTCTAAAAATATCGCATACAGATTTACTAAAGGCATAAAAAACCTTTACCGAAAAATAAAAACAACATAATTCAATCGTTTTTAAAGCAAAAAATGTACAATTTACAAACATATAAGAGTCAAGAAACTGAGATCACTGAGCCGGGTAACAGAGTGGATATATATATATAAATATTTACGTTTGGTAGGGCCGATTGCAACCAAAATACGAGGTGCACATCTACATGTTATAGCAGTCCTATATACAAAATTTCAATGTTCTGAGGCTACTCGTTTTTGAGTTATGCGAGATACGTACGTACGTACGTACGCACAGACGCCACAAAAAATTCTCTTCAGAATTCATTTTAAATTAGTTTCACATTTTTTTGGGGGGGAAAGAGTCCTTGATTCTGTCCTTATGTACAGATGTAACGCAAACACTTCGTTAAATTGACTTCGATAGCGGTCGAAATGGATATTTCCGTTGAAATATGACACCCGAAAATTTTCGCGATTACATTACTTCCTTTTTACTTTGTACAAAGGAAATAAAGAAAATAATAAATAAACCTGAAATGCTAATATAATGAGCCCTTTTTATGATGATCACCACGGATCGAGAGATGATTTTGATCTTCTATGAGGGAATCGTCTTAGAGAGAATATAATCAGTATAACTTTTCACTAACGCTTTCAAAGGCTGGCTATATTCTACGGGAAGTGGTCGCCATGTGCAGGATTCCCTGTACTGGAGTTTAAATTTTTTAAGACAGTTGCTATGGATTTTCTCCCTCTTTTATTAAGTTTTGGGCCTATTTTATTTTCAAGAGCCATGGCGACGCTTTTGGATATTGATTTCTCACGTATCTTCTTCCCATTCATATATTTATTTTTGAATAATATTTTTTTTGCTTCTAAAGTATTTATACTGAAATGTACACAATAAAGCCCCTCTCATAGTGATTAACTACCTAACACGATTATCTTTGAAAGTGACAAGTATTTCTGAAAGCAAAAGTAAATATGGATTTTGATGACCACCTTTTTAAGACGATTGTATTAACTGAAGATAAAAATCATATGGAATCGTTGGTGGCCTTCTTAGAGGAGGTTCTTTTCATCTTGTTTTCTAGTCAGTTAAATTTATTTGATTGTACAGTAAACCCTGTCTAAGAAAGCACAGATAGATCCAGATGAATCTGGTCCTCCGTGGAACCATTGTGTTAGAAAGGTGACTTTCTGTGCCGATGTTTGTTTATGACATAATAAATGTAGCTCAGTCTCAGAGATCGTCTTCTTAAGAATGTGACTACTGCGAGAGAGTTCACCGTATATTGTTTTAATTTATACGTTTGTTTTCTTTGTTTTTTAAAGATTTTAAGTAACAAAACTATTTCCTAAAAGGAGAGAAAACGATCTGTGTATAAAAAGCACAAAAAAGCTCTGATAAAATGCCTTTATTCAGTTCTAAATCAGTTACATAAACATTCTGTATTCGTTCTTGAATGAGCAATATTTATCCTCCCTAATTAACAATACGGGAAATCAAAACGTATGGCTGAAAATGGCTGTTGTTTCCAAAGCAGAAGTTTTGGCTTAATGCAGGAGATTTTTCAAGCAAAATCTTTAACGTAAACTGAGGTATGTTTCCTGACGCAACCTGTTAAACCAACTAACCGCTACCAAACCCACGGTGAGAATATTATTTGTGTTCTGAACTTGCCCTTATGCACTGAGGAAGCAAGCGGACTGCAGACTGAATCATTAGTAATGAATGAAAATTTGATGCTAAGTGAATCATAAAAGGATTCTATTCCTGCGTGTATGGACTGAATAGAACGGTATGATTTTGTTGGGAAAATGAAGTTTGTATTCCTTGTTGCGAGCTTTCCCGATAATATCTAAGAAAAATGTGGCTATAGTGATTTTCATACGAGTGAAAAAAGAGAAAGTGCGCTAAATAATTAGAGTTGGGTGAAGAAGCTAAAAGGTGCTACACCTACAAAAACACGCAAAACAAATACGATGAAATTTACATAATTTTGTGCGTGTGTGTGATAGCCATATACACATTTTGTTTTACGTACCCATCTGACATTTCAGTACAGCTTCACCTGACCTGTCATTTTAGTGTTCAAAATCAATTTTTACACGAGGTTCTTGTAATTTTCTTAATTTATGTTGCATTATATTACATAATGCATATCAAAATATGGTACGCGAATATATCATCACTGTAGAATTTCCATGCAATATAATTGTAAATATTATTCTATATAATTATTAGGAATATTCACGTACTTATTATTATTATTACTATTGTTATTATTACTTATGTTTCTTAAGGCTGTTTTCTGCTCTCATTCAATTTTTTATTGCAATGTATAATTATGTTACGAATTCTGTACTTAGCTAGGTAATTTTAGTAGAATTATACGTAAAATTGCTGTGCCATTTTCTGTGTTATGTACCACGAGACAAATTTTCACAGAAACCTATGCCGGAAAAGTAAGAATACAGGGGTAAGTTCATTTAACATTGAGTAAATGGGTATCTCGGTAATTTGGTGAGAAATCGCCAAAAGTCAGCGATGTAATTTGGTTATTGCACCAAAAGTTATGCAATGTAATTTGGAGACCACTTGGCGACATTTTTGTCCGGTCCTTTTATGACTGTAGAAAGTTGAATAAATGTAATTGACCACTTTGTTAGCTGTAACCGTAATTCCATCCTCGTACGTTTCTAATGTTAATAGTGTTATATATCTTAGTGACCGAATATAAAAATTTTTAATGTCAACAACATTATGTATCACACTGACCAAATAAAACGTTTATAATGTCAATAATGTTATCTATCTTACAGGTCGAATATAAAAATATCTAAAGTCGAACCTAAATGTTTTTAAAATATTACATTCGAATCAATATGGTGCATAAATGATCATTAGTTCAACTTTGCTTCAGACAGATGGCGGCAAGAAAGCTAAATTATGCAACGCTATGCTTCCATTTCTACAGTAATATACGTTAAAATAAAATGTAACTAACTAATGTACAGAAGTCTAATCAATAAGTTTGCTACACAAATGTAAAAAACCAGTGAGCATGTTTACTTACTTATAATGCTCAGATGAACGTCCAGTTAGAAATGCTGTTTGATCAGAACAAAAGCACTTCCATTCCAAATTATTATTATTCCTTCATTTATCATTTTTAATAAACGTTAAGAAAAACTTTGCACGTGCAATGTTAGCAGGTAACTGAAGCTTCTATTGATTGAATAATTCTTCGAAATGCAAATATAAGATTTAATTACGACAAACAGAACAAATTAATTGCAAGCGAATAAACAAACAATTGAACAGAAGGGAATTAAAAAAAGTCAAACAAATCGCATCGAAGGAAAAGAATGAGAAAGGCACATAAATTACGACTTGTAAATCGAAAAGTGCGAGTTAAGACATAAATTTACCACTCAGTGATTATCTAAAGAGATGTGAAATACGTCTTCGGGAAAAAGAAAGAATTCAGTTCGATGCACGAACTTGTTTGCTTTACCAAAACATCATTTTCCAATGCAAAGCGCCATCGTCTGCAACTTAAAAATTGCCACGTTGAAAATATTCCGAGTAAAAATATCGTCTGCCTAATTAATCAAGAGGCTAGAAGCAAGTAATTAACGATGAACTGAGGAACGATTTTCAGAAAATCATGAGGCTTAATTGTCTTATCTTGATACACAGTTTTAATGGCTTCAGTTCTTTCTTTTATTTATAATTTATTTGGTTTTTTTTTTTTTTTTTTTTTTTGAACGGTATGAGTTGTTCAATCGAATTTCGATGTTTAATATGCCTCTTGTTGAAATATGAGAAGGGAGTGCCAGGGGTGCCGTTACTAGAATTTCATTAATTAAATCGTGAATTTTATTTCGTTTATTCACAGGTAATTATGCGACGACATTGTTCAATCGCACAATATTTATATTAGTTTTAAATATGTTTTTATTAACGCATGAAATAAAATGTACGTTTTGTAATAAATTTTACCTAATATGGCAGAATATTAGTACTTTACCTAATATGGCAGAATTAACGTGATCGTTAAATAGATACTTTAAAATACTATAGTCAGCAACCAGGATGCATTCAAAAAAAAAAAAAAATAAATAAATAAATATTAAATAAACGTATTCCAATGAAGGGCTTTTCTAATTACTTGCATGTATGCCAGAAGTAAAGAAAATATTAAATAGCTCGATATTTGATCCGATTAAATATTATCTATCTATACATATAAAGAAGAAAGTCTGTGTGTGTTTGTTCGCTAGTAACTCAGTCACTACTATAGCTATCGTCACCAAACTTCCTACAATTCTTTTCTGTATCCTGGAAAAGGTCGACGTCCACTTTTTTACAAAAAAAAGTAGCCACAATCAGAGATATTAATTAAAAACTCGGAAAAACGGTAATTTTCGTCCTCATTTTTCTGAGTGGCAACAGTCTCGCAAGCTCGAGATGAAAATCTGCTTTATTTAGAAAGTTGTTGCTACTGCTCGCTTTCGGATCCTAGAGTTTGTTAATAAAAAATATCGAAGTTTTACAATGAAATAAAAATAGCATTGCCAAACATTAACTACATTATTCCCGATTCGAAAAATTCGTGGAAAGCCATTTCGACTATTCCATCTTCGTATGAAGATGTCAGCCGAAATATTAATTAAAAACTCTGAAAGCACTAATTTTCGCCCTCATTTTCCGAGTGGCAACAGTTTCACGCGTTGGAGATCAAAATGCTTTATTTCGAAACGTGTTGCTACTGCTCGCTTTCAAATCTTAGGGTTTGTTAATCAAAAATTTTTAAGTTTTACGAAATCTATACATATAAAGGAGAATATCTGTTTGTTTGTTTGTTTGCGTTATTGATTTCTGATTAATTATGATATTTTTTTGCCACAATCGACTAAAATTGAATATAGGTGAAATAGCGGATGGAATTTGAGCTTCTACGACCATTTTATTAGAAAGACGAAAATCATTGAAAACTGCGTGCCAGAGTTGCTGATACAATGAGAGAGAATTAGCTTATTTTTCTTCCGAAATTTTTTATGTGGGTTCCATATCGTATCAGACTGAAAAATGTATGACTATGAATCGTATTTTTTTGCATCGTTATTAAAGAAGGATTACAGCGGTCTCTCTGTTGTTAGATTCTCAATTTAAGTTAACTGGCATTGGGTAACTTCCGCTAATTTTTAATAAATTTAATTTATTTTTATATTATTTTTAATACATGAAAAATAGAGTATTAACATATTCCAATAAAATATCCTTTTAACAACTTGGGTGTCTTAAAAAAGAAAGGAAATATTAAATAAAAATAAGTGCTGTTTTTAACAACTTGAATTGTGCCAGAAAATATTAAATACGCATTTTCAAATTTCAAAAGTACAGATTTTTAAAAAATTTGACTATTTCTAAATGTAAAGAATATCTTAAATAAACATGTCTTAAATAAACATCTAAGCACCATGAGGAAGTCTTCTGATTGTTTACTGCTAAACTAATCTGCTCTTCATAATTAGAAGCCATCAAAGAACATTGATTTCCCTTATTTAATTGCGCATATTTTCTATCAGCTACTTTCTTTCTGTCAGATGCCTTATGCCCAATTTTCGAACAGTAATTACACTTCAAGTTTCGATAATTTCTTTCAGCAGAAAAATTTTTGTTTGAATTTACCTTCCATTTTTCATTTTTCTTCTGTTCTTGATTTCTTCTTTTATTTTCAATATAATATGCATTCTATCCTGAGACGTTTCCCCTTTTCTTGCTTCCCATTTTTCTGGCATTTTGATTTTCAAAGATTCGGGACTAGGTAACTAATCTCTTGATTCGATGGCGCATCTGAAATTTTCAAAGTTTTCTGGAATACTGTAGAGCAGAAGAATCGATAATAATCAGCTATGTCAATTTCCATTTGTTTAAGCTTATCAACTCTTTCAAAGGAGTTGTTTAAATGTTCAGACATCGTTTCGCTTTCCGCCATTTTTCTAAACAAAAGCTATTTTAACAAGGTAGCCTTCTTCGCAGGTCCTTTAGATTCATATACGGATTTCAGTTTATTCCACACAGCATTTGATGTCGCACAATGCTTTATATGACACAATTCACTAGGATTAATAGCAAGAATTATATCTGCGCGAGCTTTTTGATCAGCTTGGAGCCGTTTCTTTTCGTCTTCGGTTCCTTCAGCAAGTTTTAGCTCTTTACCGGTTACATAATTCCAATGGTCGTTTTTAATCAATACAGCTTCTTTTTGTAACTTCTAGCTGTTAAAATTATCTTTTCCGAGCTTTTCTATAGTAGTCAAATGCGACATAATGTAATACAGTCTCTCACAGCCAAAAAGAAGATTGAGCGATATAAAAATAGGCTTAATTGAAAGCTGATCAGTTCTTACCGTTGATTAGGCTTAACAGTTGTTGCATTGGATTCATGGAGGTAGGAAAGGGAGGAGGGGCCATTCCGCGCTAGAAGTGAAGCACTGCTTTGACGCTTGGGTCACCAGACGGGGTGTTCTTTGTTTACATTCAGAAGCTCGCTTGACAAGATTCTGATAGTATTTCGACACACGACAGTTCCATAGAAATCGAAAAAGGGACACTCTCGCATGAAAGAAACATTCATAGTGTGATGGATAATAGCAGTTTGTATAGTTTACTGACATTTACGCAAAAATCTTGGTTATTTTTCGATAACTAACAACAGCGATTTTGATTATGAATTTGTTTTATAAAATTCTAAGCTGTTGCACTACAAAAATATAGATTTTAAGAAAATTGCTAAAAGAGATCTGCCAAAATTTATTTTCTAGAAGATTTGAAAATTTTGAAACTTGATGGCTAAATGTAAATATAAAATTATGTATGTTAAAATATTTGTAATTAGGCACATAAGTCAGATTAAGTTTTTATTAAATAGAGTAACACATGCAAGGGCTATCTGCCTAAAGAGAGAGATGCCATCGTGGAGGAATTTTGAAGAAAAACTGACCTTTGAGTGGGTATTAAAAATAATACTTATAATTTTCATTCAAATTATATTCATATATATATTTTATGTAAAACTTTCGGGTGTATGCTAAATTAGTGTAAATTACTTTACACAAAAAATATAGCGAATGCACAGAAATTAAAGATTTGCACATGCCATAAATGATAAATAGGAAATATGTATGGGTATTTATGCATGTGCTTGCAAAAAGCATGCATCTGCCTTTGACAAAATACTTAAATATTTATTAAATTATTTATAAATGTATTTGAAATGAAGAATTTATTCACTTATAAACAACTGTGAAAGTACTGTGAAGAAATCTAATGATTAAATGTATCTAATTTATAATGATTATAAATGTTATCTAAATGTATAATAACCTTAATATTGAATTGTAAACATAAATTGAAATCCTGTTGACAAATACGTTATAAAACTATTTAAGCAAGAATTGTTCGTATTGGAAAGCAATCTGTTAAAAGGTATTGTAAAGCAAATGCTATGAGATGCGCACTTAAGAACGTAATAAAGAGTTTTGGAATATGTATTGTTGAAATGAAGGGTAAAAAAAAAAAAATCTGATAAGTGTAATTAAAAGAATTATTCCCCTTACATTTTATAATAACTCAGTTACAAGTTTTAAATAATACTTAAAAAAAAAAAAAAAAAAAAAAAAAAAAAACTTATTTTATTCTCTTTCAGAAATGTTCAGAAAAAGTCAAGTACTATTTAATACCTATTTAATTATTAGGAATTAGCGAAATACTTCTTTAAAGTATTTCGCTAATTCCTAATAATTCTCTAATTTAAAATGAACCGAATAGAGCATTAATTATAAATTGACTTACATTTTTCGATTTAAAAGAAGCCAAAAAGTCATGTCATATTTAAGAAAGTATTTTAGGAAGAAGCTCTATAAATAGAAAAGAAATAATGCATAATTTTAATATTAATAATACAATAAACTTTGATCTTAATTTTTGTACCTTAACCGAATAAAATCAAATTACCGTAATTTTTTTTTCTAATTTAATTAACGAAAACTTGTAAAAATATTTCATTCAAATTAAACCATTCTGTGAAAACTGCCCTGTGAAAAGTATAGCATTTAATTCCGTTCAGAATGAAATGTTGTTTAAAAATATCTTGTTTTCACATACTTAGGACTCTGAAGTGTTGTAGAAAAAGAAAATATATACATTTATATGTATATTTGCGACGTAATTACAAAATATTTACACCCGAACGCGTCAAATCCCATAGAACTCAATGGTAAATGACCCAATGTTTTGGTCACCACGTAGGGATCGCCGGTGCTTCAGACCAGGGTACGGAGAAACTTGTTTAGGGCGACTCCTTCTTACTTCCTACCTCCATGATTGGATTAGACTCAAGAGTTCAAGGCTCGAAAACTTCAAAATGTTCATTTTAAAAGAGGTTTTCTTGCTACTTAGGCATAGTTGAAACGTTCCTGGTGCCATAACCATTGAAGAAATAAAATTAGCCTAAACAGATTGTAATATCAATGAACATTTTTAATGAGAGAGATTAACTTAAACATATAGTTTCGTACAGCAGAGAAAGCCATACATATACATACATATATAATAAAGAGTAACGTCATCACCGCGCGGATAAACACTAACGGCGCATGCGTCAGGAGAAGCGCTCTTAAGCTAAACGTCGTATTATAATTTATGATACAACATTTGAATTATAAGAATTTTACGTGAATGAAATAATTTTTGAAAAATTAGTATAGAATATGAACAAATAGTATTTTGGAGTATTACTGTAGAAAATATTATAATTTATTAATTATATAAATATTATAATAAATTTGATATAGAATAGTGTAATAAGGTATAAAAATATCAGTGATTCAAGAAACTGAATGATTATCATAATTAGTATGGAATTATGTTAATTAATTTTAAAGTTTATGAATGATTATATGATCAGATAAACTTTTAAGTCTCCCACTTTTAATTTTTTTCGTATATAATTATTATTTTTTAATGGAATAAAATTTAATTTGTTTATATATAAATGGAATGTTATAGCTCAGTTCAAAAAGACCATTTGCCCTTTAAACAAGGAACGGGGGCCTTAATAATTATCTTCCTGAGCGCAGCTTAACTATTAGTAAGTATACACTAATTCTTTAATGTGGAATTGCCTAATAGAGGGAAATGTTGGAATTAAAAGAAAGCTGCGAGATTTTTTAGTTTTTACAAATTAAGTAAATTAGAAATTGCGATAACAATAGATAGCATAATTTTAGTAATATTATTTCAAATGATATTTCGAAGGAAAAATTAATTAAATCATAATGAAATTTCTTGTGATTTTGTAACTTAATATATGTATTTAAAATTTTTATATCTGAAAAATTTAAAGATTTCCTTAAACAGGTATAAATATGATGTTTATTAATTTTCTTATTTTAAATTCGCAAAATTATATGGTCCATATAACTATTACTACTGTAAGACAATGTAGAATTTTATTTACAAAATTTAAAAGACCTAACTTGAATATACAAGTTATATGTCTTAAATTTTCATTTTTGTATACTTTTTTTCCAATTAACTAATTTGAAAATTTTTATGGTCATAAGTTATAAATGCAAACTTTGATAATTATACAGTATTAAAAGCCAGTTACCTTTCTTAAGGAACGGAGGTCTTTATGTTCTGCTGTATCTAAGCATCTCGCAGCCGTCAGCAAGTTGTAACTCTGATTCGCTTTGTAAGGACCTGCCCATTTTAATCAAAGTTGTCCTGTTATTGTATTGTAGTTTTCTAGTTGGCCGTTATTAATTTACATTTTACATTATTCTGAAATTAAGAATATGTGTTATTGTTTTATAGGCATTGAATAATTAATTTTAATACAAATTTCATTTAAAAAAATGGCTTTATATTGACAACAGCAATTTTTTCGAAAGACTTTCAAACTAAGGATTGCAAAATATTACGATTATGATATTCAAGCAAAGATTTTACAGACTTTTACACTTATTCATTGAAAACATTAGGATATTTATTCCTCACACTATTTTTACATAAAAAAATGAGCTTACAGATTTTCAAAATTTCAATAATGAAGTAAAAATAGCAGATTCTGTCATTTTCACAAAATAATCATGCGCACATATCTTTAGAATTTTAAAGGAATTGCATTCTTGGGAATTCAATAGCATAATTAAAGAATTTGTAAAGAATTCACATCCAGAACTAAACGTCTGCCAAATCAATCTACGTCGCAGATTTTTAAAGTGAATATTGATTTAGTTTTTTCCTCATTGGGTTATATTACTTAAACATAAGCTATCTGAGACTAAATATCCGAAATAAAAATAATAAATATCTTTCTGAAAACAACGTAGGTAAAAAACAAATAAGAATTATAATCGATGCTTTTCCTCAAAAACATTTCAGTGTATCATTACATTTTTAAAGAATTCTTTAAAAAGGTTGAAAGATAAGATGGATAGGACTAGGAATGGGAAGAAACGTGAATAAACCATGCCATTAATCGCATTCTTTTATTTTTTTCCCGGTTTATTTTTTATTTTATTCTTTCTTTACTTGGTCTGTATTCGATAAGAAACAAAATGGCTGCCGGTGATTGGTGTGTTGACATAGATTGATGTTAGGAGAATGTGAGAAAAAAGTTCTGATTTGGCTACTTTCTCATTGGTCAAGTTGTCATCTAATGAAGCTGTATTTAGGTTTTCGAATCGCGTTTTTTTTTTTTTTTTTTTTCGTGTATTTGTTTGCCACATTTCATCTTATTTGTTTTTTGGTTTTCCGCAACAACCTACAGTTCTAGTTGGACAGTTTTCACTGTTTTTTCAACGTAAATTTTACAGTATTAAACATAAATCCGCAAAGGAATAGAAATCCTATTTTGAAAAATAGAAATGTACTATATAAAAAATATATAAATAATTTACAAAAATTTCAATGTCAGCATCAAATTGCTATTTAATTTTATTCTTATATTGTTTTTAAAATATTATTTATCAAATGACATGTAGTAATTAAAACCATAAATTATATACAAGACTGAAAAATTAATAGCATAAATGATTGCAGTGATTAATTATTAATGTTGTATAATCGAATATGTCTTATTTTCTAATTACAGTCCATTTCGAAAGCGATCAGATTGTTTCAGTTTCTAAAAATAATATCAAAACTTATACGCTAAACTGAAACTATAAAAACATGATGAAAAGGATTTTATATGTATATAAAAAACTGTTATTTAATTTTCATAAAATAATTAATGAATAATAAATTTTTTTTAAATATTTATCATATATAGTACCTCCAAATATAAAATTTCGCTAAATAATTTATTACCTGATAATTGTTCTTCTTCGACATATTTTCTTTCGGAAGTTAAATAAATTTATATTCTACAATATTTTCAAAAAGGGATCCATTTATTTTACTGCAAATAATTTAATTTGACTGTCTATTTGCCACGCAAGGAATGTACCTGGAATAGAAATCTAGAAATTTTTTATAAACTGGTTACTTGGTAGAATTTCATGAGTTATCTAAAATGAATGCATAAAAAGCAGCATTATTTGATTATATATATATAATATCTCCGTGAACGTATGAAACAGCATTAACAAAAATCATGTCGACTATATTTATCGTATCCGGCAGTATTTAAAGAAAGCATTTCATTTTCCACAACATACCCTAAAGCATGAGACTGCAAAGTAATGAGGTACTGTCTGGTACAATCCGGAAAGTGTTTTCATTTTAGTTTAACGTCTTTAAAATCTTCATAAATCAATTTAGAGAGAAAACTTGAAAAGAACCGAACACCAAATTTAACATCGAATTTCCTTTCTAAACTAATTCTATTGGTAAAATAAGTTTTTAAAAGTTTTGTCATTGTATTTTATGTAAAAAATGCTACGAATCCTATCTAAGGTAACCACTTGAGATTTTAGATGATTCTAGTCTTCCGCGAAGGTGCTCGTCTAGGAGAGGAAGCATTCAGTACCAGTGTTTGTATATGTTCTGAAAAATACTGATCGCATTCCAGAGAAAGCTCCTCAAAGAAGTTGCCTCTAGTGGAGATGGGCAGTTCTTTTATGGAATCAAAACAGAATCGTTGCCTCACTGAACTGAGTTGGTTCTTTTTTATGCATCACCGCTCACTAACAATAACTTGATGAAAAAGATCTGGAACGAGACGTGTATCAAGAGTGGTTAGCGAAGATGAACCGAAGAGCGATAAGAATCGTAGAGCAATAGCTTGGAAAAAATCGACTTACTCAAACGCTAACTCCCTGACTTGATTTTCTTTCAACTGTAGTTCTGAGATTCACTAAAACATCCTTTCTATATAGAACTAACAATAAAATTCTAGAATAAAAGAATTTTCAAAAGTTAGGGAAATGATAAAAAATTTTAAACGCATTTTAACATGAGAGGATAAACTTTTTTAAATGAGAAGCGAACTTTTCTGGCTGAAGTGAACTTTTCTTCCAACAACAGCTCATGATGAGTGAATTCTGAAAGCGCTTCGTTATTTTTGCGCGAATCATGCATTCGCTCGCTCAGTAAAGTGAATCAGTTCGTTCGTTATGACAATGCAATGTGCTAAAGAGATTTTCAAAATTCGATTCAACGGGTTTTTTTTTTTTTTTTTTTTTTTTTTTTTTTTCCCTTAGCCCAAAAGGCGTTAACCCAAAATGGCTATTAATTTCGTTTTGACATTTTGCGCTAATTCACTACAAATGGCAAATCACTTTTGAAATTGTTGCCACCAAATATTAGAGCACTGTACTATATTTAAAGAAATTAAATAATGAAAAATCTGCATAGATGTTTATACGTTTCTCCCATCGTGATAAAACAATGGTACCTAGAGCCATCAAAATTTGAATAACGTAATCTTCCATAGACTATGGGCATCTGGAAGCCCAAATTTGGAATTTGTTTTATTATCTATTTCATATTTTGTAAAGCATTTATGAGTTTTTGATTAAAAACTCAGCGATTTCAAAGCGAACAATGGCAACCCTGTACGGAAGGGGGGGGGGGAAACTTGTTTACCTCCAGCGCCAGACTGTTAAAGAAACGCCCCTTTGGGCGTAATATAAAATCTGAAAGTTTTTTTTTTAGTCCAAAGGGATTTGAATCCCGAAGGACTATTAGTTTCGTTTTGGCATTTTGCGTCGGACGGATAAATGTCGGTTCACTTTTCAAACTGTTGCCATAAAATGTTAGAGTCCTGCATTATATTTGAAGAAATTAAATAATGAAAATCTGCATAAATGTATGTATATTTCTCGTATTGTGATAAAACAACGGTACATAGAGTCATCGAATTTTGAATAACGTAATCCTCCAACGAATATGAGCATGTGGAAGACCAAATTTGAAATTTGAAATTTGTTTTATGATCGATTTCCTATTTTTTAAAACTTTGACGAATTTTTGATTAACAAACTCAAGGATTTCAAAGCGAGCAATGGCAACGTTGTGCAGAAAAAACATTTTTATCTCCAGCACGTGAGTCTCTGTATCAGAAATTCTAAAGATATGCTCGTTTTAAAACTATTTTGCGATATTGCTGTTGCACTGGATCTTATGGTTTAAGTGCGAGGAACATGATATTTAATAAAGAAAGGTAACACAAAAATGTTAAAAAACGCCCCTTTGGACGTAATTTAAAATCTGAAACATTTCAGTTTTTTTTTTTTTTTTTTTTTTTTTTTTTTTTTTTTTTAGTCCAAAGGGAATTCAGTCCCGAAGGACTATTGCTTTCGTTTTGGCATTTTGCGTCGGACTCATAAACGTCGGTTCACTTTTCAAACTGTTGCCACAAAATGTTAGAGTCTTGCATTATATTTGAAGAAATTAAATAATGAAAAATCTGCATAAATGATTGTCTATTTCTCGCATTGTGATAAAACAATGGTACATAGAGCCATCGAATTTTGAATGACGAAAGCCTACTGCGAATATGGGCATCTGAAATCCCAAATTTGGAATTTGTTTTATTATAGATTTTATATTTTGTAAAACTTTAACGAATTTTTGATTTACAAACTCAATGCTTTAAAAGCGAGAAATGGCAACGTTATATAGAAAAAAAATACTTTTATCTCCAGCTCGCGAGACTGTGTATATCGGAAATTCTAGTGTTGAAACGATTTTTCGCACTTATCTTCGTTTGACGAACAATCTAAAAATCTGAGAAATCCATTGTTTGCATCATCAGATAGAGAGGGAAAATAATCTTTTAAATGAAATTTTACCATAATCCCCCCTTTGCCGATTAAGATTTAAATTAACTCGCTCATCGTGTTATGGTCAAAATTCTGCATCCGTTTTTGAATTATTCCCTCCTAATCTTTTGAGCTCTAATTTTGCGAATGCATTTATCGTGGAGTGCAAAACGATGTGTTGAACGATTTTCCTTCAAAATTTTATTCATATTATTTTACAGATTTAATGCTGAAACGATTTTTCGCAAATAGCATGCCATTCAGAGAAAAAATTGACCCCAAAAAAATTTATAAAATAAGAATTTATTTAAAACTCAAAATCGCGAAGGAATGAAAAAGAGAAAAATAATTAATTATACAATTTAATGAAGACAAAGGATAAATAATTCTCTGCGCAAAATTCATCTACAATTATATACCACAAATAATAAAGCGTGGGCGCCTAAATAACGATCTAGAATTGCATTGTCAAAATTACAAGGCATTATACTGGGTGATCTGAAAGTCCGTTAATATTTGAATATTCAATAATTCACAGAATAATGTAGGTAATGATGTAAAAATTGACACAAATGCTTGAAATGACACGGGGTTTTACTGAAAGCCAAAAAAAAAGAAAAAAAAAAAAAAAAAGCGCAAATGTAAGTGATGCTGCGTGAGAATCGTATATGAAATTAGTTGTAGTAAGAGAGGGTATCAGTCCCTTTTTATGACTTTGTCACACTTCTATACTCGTTTGGTCACGGTGTGATGTGAATTTATCCCATCAATCTTCTCTTTGAGGAAATGCACTGTTCTGCTATTCAAATTGTCGGGGTCACGGGTGCGAGGCTCGCTGATATGTTACAGAATCGCATCATCTCTAGTCTGGCTGGTGAGCACCTGCTGAAAGGTATGACTTTTATGCAGGATGGCGCTCCACCCAAATTGCTACACGTGTTAAAGATCTCTTGCGCACATCGTTTTGTAAAGATCGCGTGCTGAGCCGCCACTTCCGTCATGCTTGGCCTCTCAGGTCCCCAGATCTCAATCCGTGTGATTATTGGTTGTGCGGTTACTTGAATTCGCGTCTACCGCGATCGTTCGATCTCATTAGAGATGCTAAAAGCATCCGATGGCAGTTTCTCACCATACCTACAGATATGTTGTACGGTGCTGTTCACAACATTGTCCCTCGACTACAGGTATTGTTGACGAATGATGGCCGACATGGCGAACATTTGTTATAAAAAACATAGCGTTTGCTAAAAATCAAATATTATGCTAATTATTGCTTTTGTTATCGCCATCTGTTGGCCGCTTTAAGCACTTTTTTGCTTTCAGTAAAACCCCACGACATTTCAAGTACGCGTGTCAGTTTTTACCTCTGTACCTACATTATTCAGTTAATTATTAAATTTTCAAATGTTAACGGACTTTCGGGTCACTCGGTATTTATAAATTTATGAAAGGTCCCGCACACTTTTATTGTTTGTGACATAAAATTGTAGTTGAATTGTGTAAAGAGAATTATTTAATTTCTTGTTCCCATTAAACCAGATGATAAATATTTTCTTTTTTTTCCCCTTTTAATTCATTAATTAATATTTTTTTAGATTTACAAAAATTTTTTTTTTAATTTTTTAATAATTTGTTATTTTTTTGTTTATTGTTTAATTAGATTATTAATTAATTTATCTTTATATACTTGGTTTATATATTACATTCAATCTTTTGTTAACAATAGCTTATAGCACTTAAGAAGCTATTATTTTAAAACAGTTAATTAGGCATTTTGTTCTAATATGTGCATTTACACAGTATTTAAATGACTTCTAGCTGCAATGAAAAGCAACTTCGGTAATAGTTTGAATAATAAACTCTAGTTAAATGCTTTACTGCTATAATGCAGCTTATATTATTATTAAGTGAGCTGTAATAACAATTCGGTTAATAATATTTTAAACTGAATAAAGAGAAATGAAAATTTATTTCAGTCGTTAAAATAGGAAAGTTTTGCAAACGTGAAACACATATAGTTTGCACACTCTAATAAGTGGCAAACATCTCCATAATGCCAAATACAAGCTTACATTGCTTTCTTTTATAATTCTAATTATACTTCAAATTCTGTATTCTGTTTGAAATAATTTGGTAACCCGTGGTTTTGACAACACTCGAAACATTAAATTACTTAAAGAATTCTCTTTCGAAAGTAGAAAATTTTAATTTGAAATGAGTAACACGTTTCTATAACGATGAATGAATGCTGTACATATCACGTCTTTATAAAACGATTTGCGCAATCAAAATATTCTGCATAAATTTTAATTAAACATTGTACGTTTAATCTTTTAGAAATCTCTTCCTAATTTGTCGCCGACAATTCAAAGCGAACTTAGAACAGAATCCAGGAAGCGACTCAGAAATACCCTGGGAGAAAATAGCATCAACAATAGAATGTCAGGAAAATAACCACCATTATTGACTTTAGAACATGCATTGCGTGTAAGTCTTCTGACGCTTTAGCCAATTAGAGTCTTACTTTCTTTGTCTGTTAATTCAGAGGTAGAATTTCGATTAACTTAAAGCAGTTCAGAAACATAAAGCATTTTAAAAGTGAAATTCCCCCTCCCCCCTTTTCCTCAAGCAGCCCTGTCTTTGTATCTGAATTGCGAGTAAAGTTCGTTTAGCAAAACAAATTGAGATTCATTCCATTTGCATAATTCTCGCTTTATTATCATTCTTCGAAAATCGTCTGCTAGTAAAGCTGTTGCCACAACTGGAGAAAGAAAAACACGGAGCATAATAAAATGGAAGGATGATGCTGTTTTCTCATTCTTTTGAAATGCGGAGAGAGAAAAATTGAATTCTTCAGTAAGACGCAGGATTTTTCCGACCCAGCAGCGTTGAATTTGAATAAAAGATTTGATGTACAAACCAGAAAAGCTTCGCATCACATTCTAGACTTGAAAAAATAAGTAAGAACGAAAGCAAAGAAGGAAACAAAAGAACGTTTTGTGTAAAGAGGAATGCGAGAAATTTTACATACAGTTTTTATTTTAGGGCTGATTTTCACTCTTTCCGTTTAAGCTTTGTACATTAATATTAATATTTATTTTATGAACACGCTTTGTAAGAAAATTCAATTTACTTCCTCTAACAATATAGGAAGAAAGTATGAAATTTTAGATAAAAGTTTTGACAGCGTAAACATTTTAAGTTGATTTAATTTGATTGGAAGATTTTTATAAGTCGTTTACGAATTTAGAGAAATTTAAGTAATCACGAAATGTTACGCATGAAAGATACCTCCAAATTTTAAATCTTGATTAAACCTTTTCTAGTCAATTCTTTTTTCTGCTTCTTTCTTACAAAATGCGTAATATAAAGCAAAGAAAAAAAAAACAATTGAATAATTGAATAGGGGAAGTATGCGCACTTTATTACGACAATATTGTCAAACATTCTTTCTTTCCACATTGACTTCCATAAATCACGACATAAGTTATAAATGCGTGAAATTGAAATTATAAAACTTTTTTTTTTCAGACATGCATTGATCCAATGCTCTTTTTTACTTTGACTATTTCCCTGAAAAGTATAATATTTAGCTTATAAATTAATATTATTTGTTTCCAACATTTTACTGTATAAATATTAGCTTTCGAAAACATGGTTTAGTCTTTTTATCATGAATTCAATTTAATTTTCTATTATTTCAGATTTTTCTCCAGACATCTTGCATTACTAGTTTTAATTAATAATTTTAAAAAACTTTTATTTTCGAATTTATATTCCACCTGCTACAAATAATTATATTCGATAAGGTTCATATTTTGATACTGAGGGCGTAATTATGTTCGGATTCATTTTGGAATTATTTTGCAACTTACGATTTTTGAGCCGGCTATTGCACATTTCCTTTTAAAATTATTAGTATGTTTGTTTGTTTACATTGATTCATTATAACATTGATGAACTTAACAATGCAGTTCAGAAGAACGACATATACCTCTTACATAGTAATTTTTTTCCGCCATTTTCGACATTTTAAAAATCTTTGGATATGGTATGGCTAAAGACGACCATTCCCTTTAATGATATTAAATTAGCTACTTTCACCAACAGTTCTAGGATTCCAAATTCTGATTCCATATAGATTTCGAAAAAGAAAGCTGAAATTGTTTGTTCTTTCACTGACGAAGAATATCCCCCCCCCCCTCTGGAAACTGGAAGAACCTCGGGTAAAATTTGTCATGGAGCTCCCTGCCCATCTTTTTTTTTTTTTTTTTTTTTTTTTTTTTTTTTTTTTTTTTTTAAGCGTAACAGACAAATTATATTTCACATAAAATATTCCATGAAATAACCTTTCAATTCAATATTTTCATTCAAAGCTAAATTAAAAGTACATTTCACTATTTTATGCGATTTTATTTTCATGGTTTTAGTTTATCACGTGTTACATATAATATAAATTCACACATTTTTACTTCCTTGTACGGAGTAAAGGAAGTATTGCAATCACGGAAAATGCCGGGTACTATATGTCAACATAGTCGTTATTTGCAGTTGAATTATGATGAAAATATTCATTGTGCTCCTAAGATTGTTTTAACAAGAGATGTCCACCGGATTACAAGATATTGTTATAAAATTGCTCCGATAATGCAGAAATTTAAATTAGATTTATTGAAGTGTGGGGACTCTGATACAATTGAAAACTGTATTGAAAAATTTTTTGAGGATCTGTCTATCGATGTTAAAAAGAAGTTACAAACAAAACAAAAGGGAAGTAGGCAGATTTCGTGGTGGACTCCACAACTTACTTGTATGCGACGCCGGATACGTGCTTTGAGGAAAAGTTCGCAAATTTTGAATTTAGCGGACAATATACGTAATGAAAGGAAAATTGCATATAAAAAAGAATTGGCAACTTATAAGCGTCTAATTCGGAAGACAAAATTTTAAACTAAGAAGAAATTTTTTCTTAATAATCTTTATTATTATGATGGTTTTTATCGAATTGCCTCTAAAAAAGTGAGACGTGCTGTTGCTCTGTATAATCCTCAGCACGTTGACAATTTGATTGAACTCAATAGACAGAAGCTTTTGCAATCACTCAAATTGGGAGCACCTGGGGATATTTCATTAGATGAGGATAGAATTTCTGATTGTCCATTGGATGACGCTGTAATTACAGAGGCAGAGATAAGAAGTGCAGTTGAACAAATGAGGCGTCGAAGCGCTCCGGGCCCGGACTGTTTTAATCCTATATTTGTTCAGATTTTAATTTTTACATATCTGGATGTTTTTATATTGCTTTTTAATTACTGTTTTAAATTTTATGTGTTTCCAAGAAATTGGAAAATCGGTCGAGTTGTTTTAATTTATAACGTTGCGCGCCTCTAACTAGCACGCAACCAAAAGGTGACTGTGAAAGCTTGTATAAACCACAGTCTCTTATAAAGGGTTTAAGTCCCTTTTTATTCAACGTACTTAATTTACAATTGCGTCCTCTTGACGCTTACAAACTTTGCCAACTAGGCAGTCAAAATAAAATAATAACCTGAAAAGAAAATAAAGACAAGATTCTAACTACGAGGCTCTCTAAAATAACTAACTCACCGCGTTTTACAAATACCGCAGCTAATTCAGCAGACTTGAAGCTCACTGGAACAATTGCAACTACTTCCCGCCAAGCACATAGGCCGCGACGCGGGGTTCTTTAATTCTCGATTTCTACCTCCGCGCTCGCGAAGTAAGAATAACTCTCTCACCGAACTCGTTTCCTTCTTTTTAAATCATACTACTTCCGCTGATAATTTGAATGCTTGCGCGTTCTACTCAAATTTACATATTCTGGCATTGGCAGTTCCAGGGGAAAGTAAGGCTTGACAGGAAAGATAGTTTAAACTTAAAATAAATGTTAGTTAAAATAAATATAAACCCTACAAATTCCAAAGCAGAATGACAGATATAGACCAATTGTACTTTTGAGTGTTTTTGGAAAAGTGTATGAAAGAATCTTGGTTGAGAGATTGAAGTTTTACCTGAATAGTAGAATGATGCTCAGTCGGCGACAGTATGGTTTCACAGCTGGCTGTTCTACATATGATGCATTATATGATACTATTGACTTTATTAGAAGCTATAAGAGTTCGCATCACGTAGTGCTGCTGTCCTTGGATGTTTCGTCTGCATTCGATTCAGTGTGCTGGAACTCTATTTTACAAACCATGATTAGCCTTAAATTGCCAAGGAATTTGATTCAATGTTATAGGAGTTATTTTAACAATCGCAAAATCTTGTTTAATGCTTTTATGGATGAAACTGCAGAGATAGAACTAGAGATTTTCATTGGTTGTCCGCAGGGCTCCTGCAGTGCTCCCCTGCTCTGGAATATCATATTAAACAATTTTTTTATTTTGGAATTCCCCAGTGATGTTAACTTTATTGCATATGCAGATGATCTTGCTGTTCTGATGTATAGTGCATCATTGGAAAAACTCGAGAAATCATTTGAGAATGTTATGTTAAAACTGGAAAACTGGAGTATCGGCGAGGGACTTGAATTGAACTTAGAAAAAACTTTTGCAATCATTTTCCCGCGGGCTGGGATCAAAGTGAGAGCTCCACGATTTAGATATCAAGGAAAAAGAATAAAGTTCGTTGATGTTATTAAATATTTGGGAGTCAAAATTGATTGCAAGTTGACCTTCGCAGATCATTTTAAAACAATTCATCGGCTCTCAGATGATATGTTAATGTTTTACAGGAGATCTTTTTCTAGTGAGACACTTTGTAACAAATCATGCATTCTTAAAGATATTTTGAATAATGTAATTATCCCTAGAGTTTTCTATGGAATTGGTGCCTGGGGATCCAGAGCCGGGGATTTGGTCAGGTTGAGGAACAAACTCGATGCGATATAGAGGAGCTGGTGCTTAATGATTACAAGATGTTTCCGTACTGTTTCAACTGAGGTGCTCTGCGTTCTGGCCGGCACGCCGCCTCTTTCAATTTTATATAAATTATATTTTGAAAATTTTTTGTTCAGAACTGGTAGACTTGATTTTAAATTGTATAAAGATATTTTGATTGCAAGGCATATGTTTGAAAGAATTAATAATATTTTGGTACATCCTTCTGATTTATGTGTTTTTGAATTTGATTGTAAACTCCCAATAATTGGAGAATTGGATATTTATACTGACGGGTCCAGGCAAGATGGTAAATTGGGTGCAGCATTTGTGATTTATCATTATGGAAGTGAAATTGAATATAAAAAATATAAGCTTAATAATTATAATTCTGTATTTCAATCGGAATGCTGTGCTTTACTTAAAGCCCTTCAATGGATTAAGAAAAATTTGACTTGTGTCAATTCTATTCATATATATACTGATTGTATGTCTTTGCTTCAATCCTTGACCTCGGCCCGTCCTACTAATTTATTAATATTTGATATTAAATGTCTATTGAAATTTTTGATGCAGAATATGTGCATTCATTTACACTGGATAAAAGCCCATGTTGGCTTTGTTGGAAATGAAAGGGCCGACGTGTTGGCTAAAGAGGCGACCACTAATGATGATTGTGAATATATAGAAATTTCTGGTTCGAGAAGTTATGCAATTAGAAACATGAAAAATTTTTATGATGATATTTGGAATACTAGATGGAATGAATCAGAGAGGTGCGTGAGTCTTTTGAAGTCTATTAAAATTCAAAATGGTATGCGACCAATTAGTAATATTGATTTAAACCAGTTTTTAACTGGGCATGGAAGATTTCCCGCGTACCTCTCGAGATTTAATTTACAAAATTCAGACTTGTGTGGTCATTGCCATCAAGTTGGTAACGCAGATCACTTCTTGAATCATTGTTCCTTACTGGAAAATTTGAGAAAGAAATGTTTGGGAGATAAGTCATGGAACTTGGAAATCTTAAAAACATATTCTAAATGTGCAATGAATTTGATTAATTCTAATAGAGTTGAATTTGGAATATTTGTTTAGTATTGTGTATATTTATCTTTTGATTATATGTATTATATTTTCAGTTATGAGTATTTATAGGTTTACTACGAAAATTTTGAAATTTTTTTGTGTATTGTTTTATTTGGTGCATTGTGGATGTTTTGTGCATGTGGTGTTTCGGGGGGATGCGGTCGATTGTTGCATGGATGTGGCCTTGCAGATGTTGAGAATCCTGATGGATTACCAGATTTAAATTATCGAAATCAATGGTGGTTTTGAGTTTCAGGAATTTGATTTTTAAATTTTATGGAATTTTTATATTTTTTCTTAAATTTTAAATTGTAGTTTTTGATTTTAAAATGTTCTGAAATTTTAAAGTTTTAAAATTTTTCTTATATTCTGTTCTTGATGGAGTAATTGCTGGGGTTTTAATATGATGCAGGGCAATCTTGGGTTTTTCCAGTTTTGGTTTTGGTTTGGTTTTTGGTTTTTGGCAGTCTTGGAGCTTCTTTTCTATGATTATTAAAGATAATTAATACATTTGAATTCAGATAGTGGTAGGACTATTAAAGTAAATTTTTGAAATAAATTAATAGTTTAAATAGAATTATGATTATACAAATAATATGCTATTAAAGTAATATTGTGGGGAATTCGGTTTGACCTTCTACAGGTTATTTAAATTGGGAATTCCTCGATGGCTTTGGACCGCCTGTGCCTGTTCCGAAAATTCATGTGAATGAATGTTTCTTGAGAGTTTCCGCCACTCTGTTTGCCCGTGGGGTTTTTAATTGTTTTTGGATTTTGAATTTTTCGTGCTGTGCTTCGTTGTTTGTATGTCTCTTCCTTATTTTTAGTTCGTTAATTAACCTCCAATTATTTTTAGTTAATTAGCTTCTTTTTCTCTCTTCTTTCCTTTGTGGTCTTGAGAGGGTCGACCTTTTATGGTCATATGGTCCAGTGGGACTAGGAGGATTGGGTCTTCCCTGTATTATGACTATTATGACTATATGTCAACATAAGTATCCATTTTGACTGCTATCTAATGAAATTTAACGATGTTTTTCAGTGACATCTATAAATAAGAACAGAATAAAGGACTATTTTCCCCAAACAAATTATAAAACTGATTTAAATGGATTCAGAAGAGATTTTTTCATGGCGCCTGTACGTACATACGTTACGTATGTATATGTATCTCACATAACTCAAAAGCAAGTGGAACGTTGAAATTTGCGTATCGAACTGCTATAACATGTAGTTGTGCACCTCCTTTTTTGGTGACAATCTGCCGCTTAGTGCAAGTCATAGGCTTTTTAATTTACTTTTAATTACTTTATTTTGAATTTATATACGTATATAACTCACTCTGTTACTCGACTCAGTGAGTTCAGGTTATTTTTATTCCTTATAATTGTGCAATTTTTTGCTTTAAAAATGATTGAATTATTTGTCCTTATCTTCCGGTTAAGGTTGTTATGCCTTAAGTTAGTCTGCATGGAGTAGTTGCAGAATTATCAGCAATTTAAAGGTTGTTTAAATGCGGCTCTTTTTTTTTTTTTTTTTTTTTTTTTTTTTACCATAGCAGCCATATTTGTTTGCATTTGAAACTTAGTAGAATAGTGAATTAAGTCTTTCTGCACCTTCAGTGTCTTTTTGCCGAGTGAGACCAAAACGAAACTTTTAGTTTTGTGCACCGAAAAATCTGCCTTGCTTGCTCGCCGAATTGCTTGTGTCTGCGTAGAAACTCTAATTTTAATTCCAAAAATTGTTTTTTAATTGTTTTAACTGTATTTGGTGTTTTATGTTTTTCCATAGCTTTCAAATTTTAATGAAAATAGTTTGAATTTTTATGTATTTTTAACTTGCCTCGAAGTGAGAACTGAATTAATTGAATATGCACGAAAAAATGTGTATAGTTTAATATTCCGTACAAGGAAGTCATGTGTAAATATCAGTTTTTTAAATTAAGGTACTTTGTTATTATTACTGTTGTTGTTTTGTTGTTATTATAGAAACTGTAAAAAAGAGGGGAGCTGAAAGAATTCTTTTTTATATTACTATAAACCTTAATTAACTTACAGAGAATGACCAAAATAATGTAATTAAATTGTATATCAGCTGAATATTTAAGCATGTGACTAAAATGTAGAATTAAAATATTCAGTATCGTTGGAATGTGAAATAAATCATTTCATCTGATGGGTTTTGCATTAAAACCTAGAGATGAAAAAGACTACATACAATTTTACATATTCTAAATACCAGAAAGGGATTTGGAGGCCTTCTTGAAAGTGGAAAATAGGGGCACATGCCCTCCATTAAAACAGGAGGAAATCGGGATCTGAATATATCAGGGTTCTACTGTTATGTCTTAGGGAGATGATTTGCAGTTACCTGCCAAAGATAACCACCTCTCGAAGTCACAAGTATTTCTGAGAACATAAATAAACGTGGTGCTAAATAGTTACA
The DNA here is from genome assembly GCF_044657685.1 of Stegodyphus dumicola. Taxonomy (NCBI): domain Eukaryota; kingdom Metazoa; phylum Arthropoda; class Arachnida; order Araneae; family Eresidae; genus Stegodyphus; species Stegodyphus dumicola. Next base: position 140,278,203 of record NC_140777.1, read on the forward strand.
TCTCACTTCAGATTGTGAGGCATTTTTGACGAGACACACACACTGACTATTATTTTGATTCTTTGGAATAATAATAATACAAAAAGTGTTTTTTTTTTTATTATTATTCTTTTGTTTAGTTCTACTTCAAGTGTCGAAACAATCTTCGATTATTTTAATCTTAAACTATTGTGCTGCATTTCATACGACATGGTCTCTTCATAGGTCTTTCACAGGAGATTTCTTGTATGACCTTTCAAGTCTTTGTCCGTTTCAAAGTCTATCATGTTTTGAAAAAACTTTTATTACGTCAAAAACTGCTGAATGCTTTAAATGATTCAAATATTGATTTCAGCAAGCTTTTTGAGTTTTTTAGACTCTTGATTTCGCTTTTCCTTTCTACCTATGAATTAAAAATAGGTTTCCGAATTATATAACTATATATGTTTTCTTGAAGAAGCCATGGTAATAAAGTTTTGAACTAGTAAGGAAATTTTACTTTAAAAATCCAAGATCATGATTTTTGAGATATTGTCTTTTTATTTCGATGCAAAATAATGTCATAAATGCATACATTGTATTTATTAGTCCAAAGGGGCTTTGTCTCTGAGGTACTATTGTTTTCCTTTTGCGATTTCGCGTCGTAATACTATAAATGGCTGTATCATTTTTCAAAATGTTGCTCCCAAATATTATTGCCCTGTATTATATTTGAAGAAATTAAATAATAAAGAATCTGCATAAATGTATGTATGTTTCTCGCATTGTGATAAAACAACGGTACGTAGACCCATCAAAATTTGAATGACGTAATCCTACTGTGAATATGGGAATCTGAAAGCCCAAATTTGGAATTTGTTTTATTATCGATTTCATATTTTGTAAAACTTTAACGAATTTTTGATTAACAAATTCAAGGGTTTCAAAGGAAAATGGCAACGCTGTGCAGAAAAAAAGATTTTGATCTCCAGCGCGTGAGGCTGCGTATCGGAAATTCTAAAGATAGCTCAATTTAAAATTATTTTGCGATATTGCTCTTGAACTGAATTTTATGGTCTAAGTGCGAAGAACGTGATATTTAATAAATAAAGGTAACAGATAAAATGTTTTGATGTTTTAATATTTTTCAGATTATTTTGTTTACAATCTAAAAAATATTCCGAGACTTTGGGAATATAATTTTATCACAGGCATGTTAATTTTTATAAACAAAAATTATGTTAATCCGTCAGATATGTTAATGACAGGGACGTTAATTTTTTAGCTGAATATTTTCCGTTTAGAAAAAATACTTATTGTAAAAGCTAGAGTAAGTCAAACATTTACTTTAAAAAAGAATTACAATTCAGAATCTAACTCATTTAAAATTTTCATCATTCTTTTCAGAAACAAAGTGTGGTAGCATTTTTGTGAGGCAATTTAATTAAATTAAAAGAAAACGAACTTGTATTTCATTAATTAAAAAATGAAATGGAAAGGAAGGGAAAGGAAATAGCTTCAAAATATAATAGTTTCAATTTCAGTAAATTAGACTAATTCGCTTTTAATTAACAATTAATTGACTAAATTTAAATTCAGAGATATATCTCAGTATTCATTCTAAAAGCAAAATTCTTTAAAAAAAGCTTGCGTATTTCTACTGACTTTTGAAAGAATAATATTTTAATTGCCTGATTTCACCAATTCGATAATTAAAAAAAAAACCTCTCTTATTTATTAAAATTAAACAAAACAATTTCGCTTAGAAATATGTAACATATGATAAGTTCATAATAAGTACCTGTTGCGTAATTACAATTTAAATTTATTTTAAATTACAGAAAACCCTCTCTTACCAACCACTTTTCTAAGACGACCATCTCTGAATTTCTGAAAACATGAAGAAACATCGGCATTGAACACAGTTTCTCTAAGACAAGAGGTAACACACACAAGAGGTAAAAATCCAGTGACATTGTGGATGGTCTTCTTAGAGAGAGTTCGTTTTATTTTTGAGTTATTTATATAATGAATGCTTTCTAAGATGTCTACATATAATTTTATATGATTTTTGTTTTCTATAGTGTCTTAAATGATGCTGTTCAACATCGATGTCTGTTTATGTTCTGAAAAATAACGGCTGCTTTCAGAAATGGTCGTTTTAGAGAGAACGTCGCCACGAGAGAATTCATTTTACGTATTCTCATCACGCTCTTGTTTCATTCATAAAAGAGCAATTTAAAAGTGAAAAAAAAAAAAAAAAAATTCCTATTTTTATCATTTTTCTTAATTTTTATTTTATTTTATTTATTTTCTTTTTTTTTTTACCGTACGACGTTTACGTTCATCGTTCCTCTACTGTAGATGCAAACAGAAATTTTTTAAAGAGTTGTTTGGAAATATATTTCAAACAAAATATATCTAACAGAATACTGTAATGAAAAATTATCTGTCCAAAAATTTCCATTGTTTTGTAAAATTAACCTTACTTAAAATATCAGGGCAAAGTGGACATTGTATTAGAATCAGAGGCTAAAACATATCTAAAAATGACCTAAAAACATAACTCATTATTTCAAGTTACGTATATAAGAAAACTCATTGTAATATAAATAGATATGTACCTCAAATGTGTCGTAATACAACGTATTTAATAATTTTATATTTATTTCTTTTTATCTGTAATTGCTAAAAATAAATTCCATGGTTCATCTGGATAAAAGTATTTCTTGAAATGGTTTCGCCAGATTAATTACGAATAAATGGGGTTCTACTTTCGCACTACAGTAAATCAATTTTTTTTCTTCTCTCTGAGCTATCAATAGATGGCGCTGTCATTTGCTTCTGTTTGTTCTGAGGTTTTATCTTCGCGGAGTTGTTGGAACTGTTTTGATGTTTTAAAATTTGAATGTATACCTAATAAAGCTTATTCATTTTAAAACACAGTAGGATTTGAGTTATTCAGACCAAGTGGGACTACAGCCTATTCAGAAAATCGTAAAATTCGCATGGCTGGAATTTGTGTTTGTTTGGGCAATTACTATAATGCCGAGTAGGCCCGTTTTTTTAATTTATTTTTATTCATTCATTTATTTTATTTTATTTTTGGAAGGAATTTTTTTATTTATCAATTTTTACTTCAAAGAACAAAGTGTACAATTTAAAAAAATACGGTATAAAAAAATACGGTATTTAAAAAAATACGGGTCTACTTTGGGAGACGTTCTCCGAAGGAGGTGAGTGGTTGTCTTAGAGAAGGGGCTGCATTGATAGAGTTCAGTATTCATTTCTCTTAAATAAGATGCAAAACATGCTTGTTTCAATAATACTAAACAATGAAGTTACGTTTTAGCGCAAAGGAGCAATTTGCCTGGAAGGGCTATCAGTTTCGTTTTGGCATTTTGCTTTGGTTCACTATAAACGGCGTTTCACTTTTCATATTGTTGCCATCAACTATTAGAGACCTGCATTATATTTAAAGACTTTAAATAATGACGAATCTGCATGAATGTATGTATGTTTCTCACACTGTGAAAAATCAACGGTACCTGGAGACATCAAATTTTGAATAAATTAGTCCTCCACTCGAATATGGACATTCGGAAACCCGAATTTAGAATTTGTTTTATTATCTTTTTGATATTTTGTAAAATTTTAGCGATTTTTTTTTATTAACTAACTTAACGATTTTAAAGCGAGCAATGGCAACACTGCATGGGAGGGAAGAAGAACTTTTTTTTTTATCTCTAGCGCGCGACACTGTGTATTGGAAATTCTAAAAATATGCTCTTTTTAAATTATTTTGTGATATTGCTGTTGAATTGTATTTTACGGTTTAAGTGCGAAAAACATGATATTTAATAAATAAAGGTACTCCTTTGGGCGTAATATAAAATCTGAAAGCTTTCGGCTTTTTTATGTTATTATTCTAAAGTGCATGAAATTTTATACTACATGCGAATACTATAATGTACAGGGGTTGGACAAAAATATGGAAACACCTTTAAAAAAACATGTTTCTTTGCTTAATATGGTGTAGGAAACCCGTTGGCATCCAAAACAGCTTGCAGTCTTCTCGGAATGGATAAATACAGTTCCTGTATGTTTGCCAATGGAATATTATACCATTCTTCCTGCAAAATGGTGGCAAGTTCAGATAACGATGTTGGCGGTGGATAACGAGAACGCACTTTCCGTTCCAATGTAGACCACAAAGGTTCGATAATATTCAGGTCTGGTGACTGTGGTGGCCAGGGGAGATGGGACAACTCATCCTCGTGCTCAGAAAACCAATCCTTGACAATGTGAGCTGTGTGAACAGGGGCTTTGTCGTATTGGAAGACACCATCACCATCGGGGAACAAAGTTTGTACCATGGGATGAACTTGATCGGCCAAAATGTTCACATAAGTCTTGGCAGTCATGTGCCCTGACACACTTATCATGGGGCTAGCAGAGAACCACGATATGGCTGCCCAAACCATAATAGAACCCCGCCATGTTTCACTCTTGGCAACAAGCAGTCTGTATTATAGGCTTGAGATGGCGTTCTCCAAACGTAAACTCGGCCAGAAGTGGGAAACAATGTGAAAGAAGACTCGTCAGACCATATTACTCGCTTCCACTGCTATATAGTCCAGACTTTTTGACTTAAACACCACCTTTTCCTGTTACGGGCATTAGCATCACTGATGAGTGGCTTCTCAATTGCAGCACGGCCAGCAATTCCCTGTTTATGAAGCTCCCTTCTAATTGTTTTGGTACTCACAGGGTTCGGTAACACAACATTCATTTCAGCAGTAACTTTTGCAGGTGTGGTCTTCTTATTTTTCGTCACAATTGCCCTTAATGATCGTCTGTCACGGTCACTCAGGACACACTTTCGTCCGCGCTGTGATTTAGCAGATGATGTTTTTCCGCTTTTCAAATATGCGGAATAAATCTTCGATACAGTACCTCTTGAAACACTAAACACCTCGGCTACCTTGCTTACGGAAGCACCTACCATACGTGCTCCAACAATTTGCCCACGTTCGAAGTCTGTTAACTCTGACATAATGCAATGACAACCTCACATAACAGTACTCCGACAACAACTGAACTGTTTAGCACATTTACGAAGTTGTATAGGTGGCGTCAGTAGTCAAAAACGCCAGCGCCACCTGCATATTTCATTAAAATCAATCTTTCTTTTCAAACATGCATTTCACAAGGTGTTTCCATATTTTTGTCCATCCACTGTATTTCATTTGTTTAATTTCATCATCCATTTTTTTCTTTCTTGTACGAAAGAAGTATAGTAATGACTTGTACGTACGGACAGAATAAAGGATTCTTTTTTTCAAACTGGATTGTAAAATGGATTTAAAACGGATCCAGAAGGGATTTTTTTTTTTTTTTTTCATACACGTCTGTACGTACGTATGGTATATACCTCGCATAACTCAAAAATGATTGGTCATAAAACGCGAAAAACTTTGTATATGGGACTATTATAAGTGTTTTGTACCTCCCTTTTTTATTGCAATCGGCCGCACCATTTATATATGTATACCCAGGCCCTTATCGGCTCGGTGAGCTCTGTTTTTTTATTCTTATATGTTGGTAAATTAGGCATTTTTGTTTTAAAAGTGATTGAATTATGTTGTTCTTACATTCCAGTTAAGGTTTTTAGCCTTTAGTTAATCTGCATGCAATAGTTGCAGAACTATCAACAGTTTAAAAGTGCAGCTAAGCATAACGAAGCGGTTATTTATTTACATTTTCAAACTCTTAATGGTACACTCAATTAAGTCAGTTGGAGCACCAACTTCAGAGTCTTTTTTCCCAGTGGAGCCGAAAGGTGACTTCAGATTTGCGTGCACCAAAACTTTGTCTTCCTACTTGTTGACCGAATTGTTCGTTTTTGGGCAGAAACTTTAATTTTAATCGAAAAAAAATGTATTCGGTGTTTTATGTTTTTCTGCATTTTTACAATTTTTAATGAAGATGTTTTGTGTTTTTATGCATTTTTGCGTTTCCGCTAAGTGAGAACTGAATTCATTGAATGAGAAATATATGTCTAATGAAATTCGAGGGAATAAGTTTATATGAAGTTCAGCAAAAAATGTGTATAATTTAATAGATCGTACAAAGAAGTCACGTGGTATCCAAACCAGATTTTAAGTAATAAAATAATAATAATATAATAAAATCAGATTTCAAATCATTTACATGGAAGCGTTCCTGAGGCGAACACTTTTGTCGCTGAAAGTGCAAAGTATAGAACTATTAGTGAATATCATTTCTCTAAGACGATCACCTCCCAGTAGACCATATTCAGCTACAACCGTAGCTGTTGGCCTTGGAAAGAATTAATTGTGATTAGAAGTTTATACATTTTATTTAAAAAAAGTGTTCGATCAGCTTAGGTTATGGAAAAGCATCTGATAGCATCTACCTAAGGGAAGAGAAGCCTTTGTGGAGGACTTTTTAAGGGAAATTGGCTCGAATTCATAACATATAAAACGAGCTCCAGTATTTGAACTACCAGTGCCCAGGCGATTTTACCTCTCGGCCATTAAATAAAGTCTTTATTTGAACAAAAAAATGAATAACGATTAGATTAAGCAGTTTGATTTGTTTGAAAATAATTTTTAATTAATAGCGCTCTTTTACATCGGAATTAATCTCTTACAAAATTCATTCTCCCAAATATTCCGTTCCTTTCTTGTATGTATCATAAATTTTAATTCTTATTGTTCGTGAAAACAGGAATGTGACGAAACATTTCTTTTTGTCCAACTGTGTGTAATTAGCAGCTTTTAAATCATCCACTTAGTGCCCCAAAATATTATTGCACAGTAAAGAGAACTCATTATAATTCCGGCTGTCTATAGTCCCGCCGTGATAAGAAATGCAAAAATCCTATTTTCTAGTGATTTGTTTTCAGTGCAAACGATTTGCTCGAGTTCGGAAGGCCAACGACGTCACTGCCACTCTAAAACGCTTTTCTATGATTCTCTGGATTACATAAATACTTGCCATCGAACAAAGCGTCAGGGACATGTCTATTTCAAGGTCACGCGCGCAGAGCGTAAACAAAACTTAAAAAACTATGTGCTGTGTGTGTAAATGCACTTTTCGCTTAGTCAAGGACTTGCGGTTTTTCAATACCTCTGATGAATATCTCGGTATTGTTCGTCAGAATTTTTTTAGTTCTATTACTTCCAAATAATCCTCAAACTATTCTGCGAATTGGATTCGATACATTACGTAAGTCATTAGTGTTTGTATTATACACAAACAATACTCCGCTTAATATCGGTTCAGGTATTGTTGTGTAAAATTCAATTCAGTTCCTGTTCATATTATTTCTAAGACTTGATTATCAATATTAATGCATTTGAGGATTTTTGGCGTGTTAGCAAAATACTAGTCTATCTTCCTAGGACCCAGGATAGAATGGATAATTTCATTCTTTTAATTGCTGATTTATGTTTAAAAGAAGTTTCAAAAATGTTATTAAGAAAATTTATGTTTCCTTTTTCCTTTGGAAAGATATTTATTTCAGTGAAGCTTGCTAAAATTTAAATTGAGAAAGACGTGCTATTGAAAAATATTGAATTTTATTATTATTTCATAAGAATGAATTCAATTTTTTAAAAAATTTATTTTAAATACAAATTTAATGAATGAATTTGCCATGAATGACATGGATGACGAAACACGAAACACTGCATGAATGACAAACACGAATTGAATGATTGGAGAGTTAGGTTTGGAGGCAACTTCCCCTTGATAAGTCTGTCTCCTGCCTGCTCAACAATCATTCACATATGCATTTTTAAAAAAATTTTTTAGATTAATTTTAATTTGCTAAATTGGTGAATTTATTTTCATGGTTTGGTTTTGCACTTGATTTACTTATGCTATCTGAATTTAAATGATATTGTAGATTAGTTCGAAAATTAAATCTTTTATATGTTTGCACTTTTTTTAATTATTTTAACTTTAAATTTGTTTTTTACGTATATACATGTTTGTTAAAATTTAAATTTGTTTAAATCTGAATTTTATTATTATATATTTATGCATTATTCTTGCGGAATAAAATAGCTTTAATTAATTATGCAACCTTTATATTTCGTAAGACAATTTTCTTTCGTGCATAAAATTTTTTTAAGATGTACATTTAATTTAATTTCTTTTTTTTTTGCAGCCGCTTTTTCAGAAAGCATTGTCTGCATACTTTGTAACACTCTGATTCTACAAAGTCTTAACAAACCTCATCTGGGATAGTAACTTGTGCCGTCAATTTCTGCATAGCTGGGAATGAAGGCAGGAAATTATCCTGAATTTTTATGAAACGCATAATGCTTTACATCTAATTTTTTAAAATTATATAAATGAACAAAAGTTAACATTACATTGTTTGAAATACTTGTAAAGATTTAAATCCTTTTTTTTTTTTTTTTTTTTTTTTTTTTTTAAATTCCAGTGCTGAGTTTTTGTATTGTTGTAGTGCTGCGTATTGTTTTATTTATTTATTTATTGCTTTTGGAGAGAGAATTTTAGGGTTTATTTTGTGCTTAATCGAATTTGTGATCGTATGTTTTGTATATACAGAGTGTTTCAAAAGGTCGTTGCCTAACTTAACATGCTGGTTTGTCATACCATCACAAACAAGATTTACTTACGAACTTGTGTCCAAAAAAGCGTACAGAGGAAGAAAGAAAGGATGTCGAAAGAGGTGTTAAAATGACTTTTATAAAAGAACATGGTTAAATCACAAGAAGATGTATAAAATTGCTTCCATTAACCACAATGTATGCTTCACAACATCGACGGATGGATTCATGAACCCGTTTAAAATGGATGGGTGTGTCACGAGCACGTGCCTTCCCTTCCACGATCCTGGCGACGAGATCCATCTCCGATGTTACGGTCATCTCGTACACCATGGACTTCATGTATCCCCACAGGAAGACATCCAGGGGAGTCAGGTCGGGAGGAGATCACGGTGTCCATCCGACTGTTCCGCCTGTGCTAATCCTTGGCCAATTTTGAGTTAGTAAACCGATTCATCCTTCTCCTGCAACGTCCTCGCCTGAAACGATCACGCTTCCCACTCCTTCTAGAAGTTGCCATTCGCATTTTCGGACACAGGTTCCTGCGTAAATCTTGTTTATCGTGGTATGACGGATCAGCATGTTACGTTTGACAGCGACCTTTTGAAACCTGCAGATCTTTCAATTCAGAATAAAACATCGTTTGAACTGTAAAAATAGTTCAAGCAGAACAAGAGATATAGGCAAAATCGTTCCTGACAGGCCTTAACGACAATTTTTGTCGTCAAGTTGGTGTTATTTGACGATTTCCAGAATGACGGCTTACGTCCGTAACTGTACCAACAACACGCTTTCGGTACCTTGGAACCGTTTAGGCCACGTGAACTTAATTATTTAAGACCTTTTTGTCTGTTGATCAGTACGAAATCAACAGATCTTCTTTTGCCAAATCTCGTACTTCAGAATCCAATGATTCCAAATTATCAGACTTGCTTGAGACGGTAGTGCCCACCGCCACCGAACTTCATACCTCGAGGATTTTATTTACAGTTACTGCTAAGTTATCCGGAGTACCATTCATTACCAGTAGAAGGAACTTGTTGCACCTGAGTGGACAGTTGAAGTGTCCACAACGTAAGTAAAATATCATCGCCAACACGGTCAGCATTACTGCTATATCCTTTACCTCACATAATAATTGCGAAGGACGTTGATGATTCATCTGCAAATCTTGAACTGACTGGCGTAAATGCCCTTGCGTCCGTTTGAGAGAACTGAGTTAGAATTTCAACTGTAAGAGCCGAATAAGAATCCTTTTCCAAGGGGTTCACGAGTTTAACATACAAATAACACCTTCGCGTCGAGTGTGGCCACTCCAGGATGAAATTTCGTTACGTTAGCTGTAATACAAGAAACTGTAACTTGAAATTCATATTTAAGAAATCGTCAGGATTATTTTCTGAAAAAAGGTGCAGCTCTAAAACCGATCCTTGCCAGTTGCGGCTTAGTATCAACAAGATTCACACTCATGATGAAAATATAAAAATATATAACAATTATGCGAGAAGATACGGAAAGGTTACTTAGAAAAAAATATTTGCTTGCCTAAGTAATGTTAATATATGCCAACAGTGGACAGTGTTCAGATTAAATCACAGCTTGAAAGAACAGTGCAAAAAAATAAACCGAAAAATGCCTTTATCTGTGTATCCAAATAGGAAATACAATGGAAGCCAAGTAGGAAGTACAAAGAGAAACATTCATTTAAACCGACTGCTCATGAATTTTCAAAAACTACACAATTCATTACGAATATAGCTAAGTCGTTAGTGAATTACTCTAAATAAACAAGTTACAAAATGTGTATTTAATAGGCCGTACAAGGAAATCATGTCGTGCCCACTTCACATACTTTATGTTATGCCTTAATTTACGCCCACAGGACGCTATAATTGCACAATAGTAAAACTGAATTGTAATTGTCATTTGTAAATAGTAACTGTCACATTTTACGAAGCAATGTTGTGTAATTTGAAGAAAAAGGCTAGAGGGCGCTGTTGCTTGCTTAGTTGTAAGAGAATAAAGTTTGTTCATGTTGAAGGCGGCGGCCTAAGAATACGCTCTGTATATAGTAATTAAAATATTGTTTAAAATGTAAAAGTGTTAAAATTAGTAAACCCACTGAACCACCATCATCTGATTTGGAGATGCACAAAATTATTAGATGGTGCATCGGCGTAAGGAATTAAGGCTTTGTGAAAATTTTAGGTGTTCGATCCAAGTGTTTCGATTTCAATGGATATTTCATACTCGAGGGACAATGGAATTCCAAATAAAGGTAGGGAAATCTTAAATTAATTATTTAGTGATTATTTGTAGTACATTAGTAAGTATTTATTATTGCTGTCGTGGGTGTATTTAAATTAAATAAAATGGAAGAGAAGTTAGATAGATTGAAACGTAAACGTTCCACATTGAGATCGTCTGTTACTAGGTTAATTAAAGTGATTGAAGATAAATTAAAAATTGAAGGGGAGGAAAATTCGATTAATGAATTACGAGAATTGTTTGAATTATTAACCGAAAAGAAAAATAATTTGAGAACGCTTGATGATGAAATACAAGAGTTAATTGATGTTAACTTAATTGAAGAAGATTATAGTATAAGCGAAGAATACAGTGACAAATGTATAATTGCTTGTAGTCAAATTAAGCAGTTTCTAGGTGCGGTTACCGCAGTACCGCCAGCGAGGAATCCCCAAAGTTCTGATTTAAACCAGTCTAGTGGTAATGGAATTTTGCATGTAAGTTCCAGTTCTAGTGGGAGTAGTACGCTGAAATTACCAAAATTAATGATTGATAAATTTTGGGGAGACCCCAAACAATGGAATGAATTTTCGAATAGTTTCGAAAATTCGATACATAAAAACGAAACTCTTTCAAAAATACAAAAATTTGTATACTTAAAAACATTCTTAACGGGACAAGCTTCGAATGTTGTGTCAGGCTTTGAGTTAACAGAAAATAATTATGATAGTTGTGTAGCATTACTAAAGGACAGATATGGTCGAAAAGACCTGATCATTAATTCATTCATGAATAAAATTCTCAATTTAGAAGCCGTTAAAAATTCTGCTAACGTAAAGGCTTTACGTAAATTATATGACGAATTAGAAGTTTCGATTCGTAATTTGGAAACTTTAGAAGTAACTTCTGGCTCATATGGACATTTATTAATTCCAATATTATTAAAATTAATTCCGGACGATTTAGTTTTGGAATTTAATCGGCAAAGAGGATCGAAAGATAAAGTTGAAGTTTCGGAATTAACACAATTTATTAAAACGGAAATAGAATGCAGGGAAGTTTCAAATCTAGTATTAAGCGAAAGGAAAAATCCTGTGCCTCCGCGAATCGATCAATCAAAATATGAAACTAGAAAATATGTAAAAAATACACCCACGGCTGCATTTCATACTGCAGTTAACCGAAAATGCATCTTTTGTGATAATTTGCACGAGTCATTTAAATGCGAAGTGAATGTTTCTGATAAATTAAAGAAACTAAGATCCGAAAACCGCTGCTATTCTTGTTTTAAAAAATTCCATACATCAAAAAGGTGCAGAAATAAAACTAAATGTAATAAATGTGGCGGTATGTATCACAATGAATCGATTTGTACTAATAAATCCCTTGTAAACAAAAATTCGGAACAAGGTTATTCCGAAAATGCAACTGAATCTCTGACTTTGAATTCTGAGGAAAGAAATAAAGTTCAAAACTTAAAATTGATTGCTTCTGTTCCTAAAGGTGATAATAATAATGACTGTAATGCCAGGGAAATATTATTACAAACTTGTACAGTTTATGCTTGTTCTAAGTATAAATCAAAATTAACTAGATTAATCCTTGATCAAGGCAGTCACAGATCCTTTATAACGAAAAAATTGGCCGACCATTTAAAACTTACTCCAATCCGTTATGAAAGATTTTCTGTTTATTCATTTGGTGCGACGAAGGCAATGAATCATTCCTATCCGGTTGTTGAAATCGAAATTCAGAATTGGAAACAAAATAATAAAATAAAAATTGAATGTTTGATCTCGGATGTTATTTCCTCGGCGTCCATCAGTGTGCCTAGTAAACAAATTGCAGACTTCATGGAGCATATGGGGTTGCAGATCGCCGATTGCGCAAGAAAAAATAACATAGATGTTGAGATATTAATTGGCGGGGATGAATTCTGGAATGTAGTTTATTCTGAAAGAATTAAAATATCTGAAGGGTTGTACGCAGTCAGTTCTGTGTTTGGTTGGGTTGCCGCAGGAATCGAGAAAAATGAAACAAACAAAAATTGTTCTGAAAATTTAGCGGTAATGACAAACACTGTTGTGTTGAAAGATTTAAGAGGTTTTTGGGAATTAGAACATATGGGAATTAATGATTCTGATGATTATTCCGATATTGACTGCGAAATAGTAGACCAGTTTGAAAGAAATTTGCAGTTTAAAATCGGAAGATATGAAGCAAATTTAATCTGGAAATACAGTCCGAATAATCTAGGAAATAATTTTGAGGTAGCTAAGAAACGATTCGCAAACCTTCACAATAAACTAAGTAAAACTCCGGAGATTTTTCGGGAATATAAAAATATAATTGAGAACCAGATATTAGAAGGAATTGTGCAGGAATGTCCAAATAATGATACAAATTTGGGATATTTTATGCCGCACCGAGCAGTGATACGACCTAGTGAAACTACTAAGGTAAGAATTGTGTACGATGCTAGCTCAAGGACAGAGGACAGGAATTCGTTAAATGACTGCCTTGAATCGGGACCTAATCTAAATCCAAATATACTAGACATTATGTTAAATTTTCGTAAGTTTAAGATAGCGTTTTGTGGAGACGTTGAAAAAGCCTTTTTGATGATAGGAATTGCTGAAGGTGATAGAAAATTTCTAAAATTTCTTTGGTTTAATGAAAATAATGACTCCTTTAAGATTATGCAAATGTGTCGCGTAGCTTTCGGCTTGACTATATCTCCTTTCATTTTGGCCGCCACTATAAAATATCACATTCGAAAATATAAAGATAAAATGCCGGACAGTTTCCAAATGTTAAATTCCTCTGTCTATGTCGATGACCTATATTTTGGAGCAGGAACGGTTGAAGATGCATATCGGTTATCTGTAGATGCGGTTAATATATTTAAGGATGCTGGGATGAATTTCAGAAAATTAAGAACTAATTCTAAAGCATTAAACGATTTATGGGTCTCAGATGGGATTAAGGAATCAGACAACAAATTAACTAGTGAATCGAATTTCTTAGGCATGATTTGGAATTCCATTGAAGACGATATAAAGTTAAATTTAAAAAATTTAATTGACTTTTCTACTGGAAACGATTTTGCTACAAAAAGGAAACTTTTGCAAAGCATCGCCCAAATATACGATCCATTTGGATTTATTGCACCCTTTGTTATTCGGGCAAAAATTATTATGCAAGAAATCTGGTGTTCCGGTTCTGACTGGGATGAGGTTCTTCCTGCAGAGATTAAGGACAAATTCAACATTTGGCGGGAGGAACTTAATGATTTAACTGAAATATCGATACAGAGAAATTTCTTTGATAATGATCCAATGAATATAAGCCTTCACCTATTTTCGGACGCTAGTCCTAAAGCATATGGGGCCATCGCATATTTCAGATATTGTACGAGTGATTCTAAAATTAAAACTTCCTTTATCATGTCGAAATGCAGAGCTGCACCTTTAAGATCAATCACGCTTCCTCGTTTAGAGTTAATGGGAGCACTCGTGGCTGCTCGAATGTATAAATATTTGAAAAAATTGTTTGGTAATTTAATTGAGGATGTTTATTTTTGGAGTGATTCCGAAATCGCCATTACTTGGATTAAAGGTTCGCCAAATAATTGGAAACCATTTATCGCCAATCGTGTTACAGAAATACAGAGTATATGCAACAAAAAATTGTGGAACCACTGCGAAGGAAAACAAAATCCTTCCGATTTACTAACTCGAGGAATTAGTGCTCAGTCACTAGTTAAGAATGATCTGTGGTGGCATGGGCCACTCTGGTTACGTTTTCCTACTGAAAACTTTCCAAAACAAAAGAAATTAAAACCACATTCAGAATCGTTGGAGTTCAGGAAAAGTATTATTCTGACTGTACCTGTGATTAACAATGAATCCCCAATTTTGCATATAGAAAAATTCAGTTCTTTAGGAAAATTACTTCGAATTACTGCCTATGTATTTAGATTTATTGGGAGGCTTCGGAAAAGGTCTACAGGGAATGGACCTTTAAGTGCTTTTGAGATTAAAGCAGCTGAACATTATTGGGTAAAAATTACGCAACGAGAATCGTATCAAACGGAAATAATTAAGTTATCAAATAAAAAATCAATTCTCGATTCTTCCATCTACTCCCTTAATCCAAGGCTTGATGAGGAGGGAATTCTTCGGTTGAAAGGTCGCATTCAATTTGCAGACTGTCACGAGAATTTAAAACATCCTATTATTACCCTCAAAATGCAAGTTTACCGAGTTGATCATCATGGACTCGCATGAAAGGGTATTCCATGCTGGAGTTAATTCGATACTAACTCAGATCAGAGACAAATATTGGATCATTAAGGGAAGACAGCGTGTTAAGACTATCATCAGAAAATGTGTAATATGCAAACGATATAGTGCTCGTCCTGGGGTACAGGATATCGCTCCACTTCCTCCAGACAGAATCCAAGAGTCGCCTCCATTTGCTGTGACGGGGTTGGACTTCGCCGGTCCATTTTTTACGAAAGACAGGCAAGGTAAAGTTTACATGCTGTTGTTAGCGTGTGCGGTCACTCGTGCCTTACATATAGAGATAGTAACTGATCTCAGCACTGAAAGTTTTTGCTAGCTTTCCGAAGATTTTTAGCTCGCCGAGGACTGTGTACCACCGTGTACTCCGATAATGCCAAGACTTTTAAAAGAGCTGATAAAGAACTAAAATATATTTTTAAAACTTTGAGTGACTCATCTGTGAAAGAATTATTTTCTGCTAGAGGCATAAATTGGAAATTTATTATTGAGAGGGGTCCATGGTGGGGAGGGTTTTGGGAGCGTATGGTACGAACCATAAAATCCAGCTTGCGAAAAATTATTGGTCGATCATCCCTTACTGTGAAAGAGCTTGAAACAGTGCTCATTGAAATCGAGGCAATGATTAATTGTAGACCAATTACCTACGTGTTTGCCGATCCCAATGAACCTTCTCCACTAACACCCTCTCATTTTCTGGTTGGTAGACGATTGCTATCTCTGCCTGCTAATAAAATAACATCAAATAATTTGATTGGGTCAAGAAATTCAATTATTAAACGATATAAATACCATAAAGATATTTTAAATCATTTTTGGAAGTGTTGGAGATCAGAGTATCTTTTTAATCTGAGATTTGCCAATATTTGTCCTCCACACTCTAACGCATCTCAGTTTAAAATCAACGATATTGTCTTGATTCATGACGACAAACATCCCAGAAATCTTTGGACAATAGGTAAAATTTTGGAATTAATGCCAGGCAGAGATGGTAAAATAAGATCTTGCATAATAAAAACACCTACTGGTACCTTAAAAAGGCCTAGACAATTGTTATATAATATGGAACTTAACTAATGTTTGTATTTTGTATTTTTAGGTTTGATTCTCCTGACCTTGCTGATAGGTATAATTTAATGTTTTGTAAAATTTTATGTGCTTATAATTATGTATGCATGTTTGTTATATTTAACCATTTCTCCAGGATTTATTGTCGAAATATTAATTGAATATTCTAGAATATATTATTGAAAGATGAACTCTCCACCGAGTTCAGGTGGGGAGTGTTGTGTAATTTGAAGAAAAAGGCTAGAGGGCGCTGTTGCTTGCTTAGTTGTAAGAGAATAAAGTTTGTTCATGTTGAAGGCGGCGGCCTAAGAATACGCTCTGTATATAGTAATTAAAATATTGTTTAAAATGTAAAAGTGTTAAAATTAGTAAACCCACTGAACCACCATCATCTGATTTGGAGATGCACAAAATTATTAGAAGCGATTAACATACTAAATAGTGACATTGATGAAATTAACACAGTAGATGAATATAACGAAAAAATAATACCAGTTAAAGTAAAGTTGCAAAACAAAATTAAATCAATTGGAAAAGTTCCATATCAGTCAGGTGAACAAACAGTAAATCCAGAAAATGTTCACGTAGAAAATAAAACTTTAGGAAACAGAACTAAACTTCCTAAACTTTCGCTTCCTCGATTCTATGGTGAGCCTTCAGAATATTTAGATTTTTGGAATCAGTTTGAGAATTCTGTGCATAATAATTTTAATTTAACTGAGGTTGACAAATTTTGCTATTTAAAGTCGTTATTAGGTGGTAAAGCTCTAGCTAGCATTAAAGGATTCTCAATTACTCCAGAGAATTATAAACAGGCTGTTAAATTAATTTCTGAAACATTTGGCCAAAGAGACATTTTAATAAATGCTCACTTGTCAAATTTATTAAATCTGGCACCTGTAAAAAATGCTTCTAACATTCAGGCCCTTCGTAACTTTTATTTTGAAGCCCAAACTCAAATTAGATGTTTAGAGGAATTAAATGTCAAATCGGAAACATACACAACAATACTGACTAACATAATACTAAAAAATCTGCCAGGAGAATTGACTCTTGAATTTTCTAAGCAAAATATAAATAATTGTCATGATTACAGAAATTGATGAAGTTTTTACACAATGCTATTAGTGCAAGAGAAAAGGCATTCCGTATTAATTCTAATAATGTATCTTCATATAATAATTTTCATTCTAACCAACACAAACAAAACAATTTTCGAAATCAGAAACGAAACTTCCCTCCGAGTCGCAATAAACAACACGCGTCTGTAACAGAATTTATGGCGAAAACTTCCGAAGTTTGTTTATTCTGTGGTCAAGGTCACTGTAAGACTGAATGTGAAAACATGACTGTACAGCAAGAAAGGGATAAATTAATTAAGGAAAGGAGATAGATGTCTGTTATGTTGTAACACAAACTGTTTTGTGAAAAAATGTAATGCTAAACAGTGTTCATTCTGCTTTGGTAGACACGCCAAAGCTATTTGTTTTAAATTTGAAAATTCTAGCAAGTGTAAATCTAATTCAAAACCGGAAGAAGAAAAAGCAAAGGAATTGGAAATTCAGCCTATTATTTCGATTTCAGTTGTAAATGATAGGAATGTGATTTTATTGCAGTGTGTTAGGACAGAAATTGTTGGTCGTAAATCGTCAGGTACAGTTATTGCAATGTTTGATAACGGTAGTGAGAAGAGTTTTATTAAAAGAAATGTATCTATGAAGTTGGGATTAAAATATCTAGGGTCAGAAACATTAAAGATTTATTCGTTTGGAGCCAAGGATACTAGGTTGCAAACATGTCGCAGAGTTGAAGTGAGATTGCGAAATATTTTAGATGGAAATGAAGTCGTAATACAGGCGTTGGAAACAGATGAAATTTCGAGGGCGGCGATTAATTTGCCGAATGAGCGTACAAGAGCTGAAATGGAAGCCA
The DNA here is from genome assembly GCF_044657685.1 of Stegodyphus dumicola. Classification (NCBI taxonomy): domain Eukaryota; kingdom Metazoa; phylum Arthropoda; class Arachnida; order Araneae; family Eresidae; genus Stegodyphus; species Stegodyphus dumicola. The sequence continues at coordinate 140,296,321 of NC_140777.1, forward strand.
AGGGATTAACTTTAACGTGGGGTTATAATCAAGCGTCAGATGATAATGAAATTTCCTTGTTAATAGGTATAGATTTTTATTGGAAGTTGACAAAAGGTTTTGAAAGGTTAAATACGTCTTTGGTAGCTGTAAACACAGAACTTGGATGGTCCTTGCAGGGAAATTGTGGTGATATGAGTAAAACGGCTGCTGTGAACTTAGTTTTAGGGGATCAAAGCACTGTATCAGCTGAACTCAGGAGTTTCTGGGAACTGGAAAGTTTAGGTATTGAAAACAAGGAAGCGGAGTGTTTGACTTTAGTGGAACAGGAGATACTTGATGAATTTAATAATTCTGTTGGGTTCGTAGATGGAAGATATTGTGTAAAGTTGCCGTGGAAACCAGGTATGCAGGAGAAATTAGCAAATAATAGAGAAGTGGCTCGGAAACGTTTCGATGGTCTGGTTAGGAGATTTAGAAATGATACAGCTTTTTATGAGGATTATAAAAAGGTAATTGATGATTATCGTAGGGAAGGTATCATTGAGAATTCGTCGTCAGATACTGAAGTGTCATATTCTGAGCAGTCATTCTACTTACCCCACCACGCTGTCATTCGCGAGGACAAATCTACTAGTCGATTTCGAATCGTGTTTGATGGTTCTTCTCATGAAGGAGGACAACTTTCAATTAATGACTGTTTATTTAAAGGACTAAACTTGTATCCAAATCTATTTGAAATGATTTTAAAGTTTCGACAAAGTACAATCGCCTTCACAGCGGATATAAAGCAAGCGTATCTACAAATTTTGATCGATCCTAGTGATAGAAAATTTACTAGATTCTTCTGGACTGATGATATCGGTTCTAATTCATATCAAGAAATGAACTTTAGTAGAGTTTTATTTGGACTAAAACCAAGTCCATATTTGTTAGCTGCAACTCTAAAATATCATTTTGATAAATGTAAAGAAGAATTTCCTGATACTTGCAAATTACTGTCAGAATGGTTTTATGTCGACGATTTGATTGGAGGCGAAGAAGACATGCAAGCGGCTTTGAAAATTACGACTGAAAGTGTAGAAATTCTCAAAAGATGTGGCATGATATTACGAAAATGGAAAACCAATTCCATGGAACTGCGTAAGCTGTGGAAAGATGCTGAGTTCGACATCGATGAGGAAAAGAGCTCAAGTACGGGACTTGACTCACCATCCAAGGTGTTGGGTCTAGTTTGGGATCCAGATGCGGACAGTATATCTTTTAACGTGAAAGAATTATCAAAGTTTGTCAAGAACGGAACTGCTTCGAAAAGGTTTATTCTTCGAGTAGTGGGTCGTATTTATGATCCTATCGGATTTCTTGGGCCTTTCATCATAAAGTTGAAGTGCATTCTACAGGAACTGTGGAGTCATGACATAGACTGGGATGATGAACTTCCATCGTCTCTGGATCACAAGTGGCAGTTGTGGTGCAGTGAAATCGAACACTTAGAAGATCTCCAAATTCCTAGATGTTATTTTTCAAATTTGAACTGTAAATTTATTTCATTTGAAATTCATTCTTTTTCAGATTCATCTCTTTTAGCCTATGGAACTGTATTGTATTTAAGAGCTATATCTGAATATGGGAGGATAAGTATCAGTTTTATTTGTTCTAAAAGTCGTGTAGCTCCTCTGAAAAGTCTTACATTACCAAGACTGGAATTAATGGGAGCTTTATTGTCTGCAAGATTAGTCCATCAAGTAAGTAAATGTCTTAAATTTAATACTTCTAGTTATTTTTGGACCGACTCGATGATTACATTATGTTGGATTAAGGGACAAGCTAGTAAATACAAAGCTTTCGTAAAAAATAGAATAGAAGAAATTCAATCTTTATCAGATACCAATAATTGGGCTCATTGCCCTGGTAAGGATAACCCTGCAGATATCTTGTCCAGAGGAATTTCTGCAGCAAATTTAGCTACAAACCATCTTTGGTGGCACGGTCCACCGTGGCTAAGCCAATCACCTGAATACTGGCCTATTGAAAGAGAGAACTTAAAATCTACAGACGTAGACTTAGAGCTAAAAAAAGAATTTGAAAGTACAGTGCAAAATAACTGTATGGTAGAAAATTCGAAATTTATTTTAGATTTAAGGAAATATAGTTGTTTGTTAAAAGTACTAAGAGTAACTGCACTAGTTAAACGGTTTGTTAATAAACTTCAAAAACGACAAACGACTGCAGGTCCCCTCACAGCAGAAGAACTTCAAAATGCTGAAATAGACTGGATAAAACATGAGCAAAACATAGAGTTCAATTTAGAATTGCAGAACCTTAAAAATGGTAAATCGATTCCTAAAAACTCTGCACTTTCAAATTTAGCCCCATTTCTCGACAGTTGTGGTGTATTGCGCATAAAAGGAAGGTTAGAACAAGGAGCGTTTACAAAGGATGAAGCATTTCCTATACTTCTTCCTAAGCAGTCTAAATTTACAGAGTTAATTATTATTCGAGAACATAATAAAATTTTTCATGGTGGAGTTACATTTACGCTAGCCAAAATTAGGTCTAGATTTTGGATTCCACGAGGTAGACAAATTATAAAAAGAGTATTAGGTAACTGACTAATTTGTCGAAAGTATAAGTTGAAACCAGCTAAACAAATAGCTAGTCAACTACCTAAATGTAGAATTACTGAAAACCCTCCTTTTACTGTAACTGGCATAGATTTCACTGGCCCAGTTTTAATAAAATCAGGAAAGGATACGCCTCAAAAGGCTTACATAACATTATTTACATGCAGTGTTACTAGAGCTGTGCACATAGAATTAATCACAAATATGTCAACAAAAAATTTTATTTTGTCATTAAGGAGATTTTTAGCTAGGAGAGGAAATTGTAAAGTTATCATTTCCGACAATGCTAAGAGCTTTAGAGCCACTAATGAAATCCTGAAAGGAATCTTAAAAAGGGTGAGGTTGTATTGCTGGAGGGGTCGACGAAATCAAAATTTTTATGACCTATTGGAATTATAGAAGAAGTTTATAAAGGTAGGGATGGGTATGTGCGTTCATGTTTGATTCGTACTTCTCAAGGACTTTATCGAAGACCCGTCCAATTAATCTATCCTTTTGAAGTTTAAAGTTATATATATGTTTGTTTCATGTATTGTATTTAATTTGCAATGTAGTTTTCAGTATTAATTCGTGCATATTGATTTTTGATTATATCTAAATATATTATTGATATGTAAATTTAATGTGCTCTTAAAAGAGCACAGGTGGGATGTGTTGGAACTTTTCATAGTATAGAGGGCGCTGTTGCGCCAAAAGAATTATGTGTTTTTTACATTATGTAACTGTAGTTCGCCATTGCGATGTATGTGTATTGCTGTAATATATTTTGGTGCTTTCATTAAATATAAATGAAAGATATCGTCATGAATATTTTGTAACCAAATCAAGATCAAATTTACCACTGATGCAAACTCGTTTAAACAAAATATAGTTCAAACAAGAATAGTCAAGTTATTACTAGCCTTTCGAACTACGCATTAGATATCGTTATTCGCTTCGTAACAGTAACTAAAACGCACAGAAAAATACTGATAAAAATTTGAAAGGTTTCAGATTTTAAATTACGTGCAAAGGGAGATTTTCTGTGTTACCTTTATTTACTAAACATCATGTTTTACGTATTCAAGCCATAAAATTCAGTTCAACAGCAACATCGCAAAATAATTTTTAAATTTGTATATCTTTAGAATTTCCGAAACAAAGTCTCGTGAGCTGGAAATAATTTTGTTTTGTTTTGTTTTGTTTGTGTGTGTGTATGTGTATACAGTGTTGCCATTGCTTGCTTTGAAAACGCTTAGTTTGTTAATCAAAAATTCGTTGAAGTGTTACAAAATATGAAACTGATAATAAAACGAATTTCGAATTCCAAATTAGGGCTTCCATATGCCCATATTCTATGGAAGATTAAGTTATTCAAATTTTGATGGCTTTAGGTACCGTCGTTTTATCACAATGCGAGAAACATACATACATTCATGCAGATTCTTCATTATTTAATTTCTTTAAATATAATACAGGGCGATAATATTTGGTGGCAACAATTTGAAAAGTGATCCGCCGTTTATAGTTTTCAACGCAAAATGCCAAAATAAAATTAATAGTCCTTTAGAACAAATTGCCCCTTTGGACTAAAAATTTCAAATAGCGAGTATTAAAGAACATGTATTTGAACTGAATTGCACGTAATGCTAATTTGTGGGAATCGAATTAATTGTATCGACTTTAATGATGCTCTTCCACAGTAATATAAAACAGCTATTGTAAACCGATTGGTTTGATTTACTGCGTTTTGGAAAAACCTTTGATGTAATGCTAACTTTTGATAATATCACACTGTTGAGTAAAGTGCGATATGTAGGTAAATTTTAAAATATAATTTCATTTCATAGACATTGCAGAACTGTTTAGATATTTCTCTACTATCTATTTCTTTTTCTAATCCCTGTTATACTATTCTCAAACATCAATAACTTATACGTTGCTCTTGAAAAAGGATCAGAGAACGAAAACAATTTTTTTTTTTTTTTTTTTTTTTTTTTTTTTTTGTAACCCGCAGATTTATACTTTCTTTTCTAACAAGCCATGACGGTGCAAAGCTGCAACGAAAAACTGCTCTTTGACCTGCAGTCAGACTGCTCTGAGTCACTGCGTTCGAATTCCCCTTCGCCAGTTCCTGTTCAGCTGATTTATTATTATTTTCGCATAGCAAATAGTGACGATGTAAACGGTTACAGTTCTTTCAAGGTTCGAGTTTAATTTCATATATACGCCAAATGATATTTTGTGAAGCGAGAGTAGAGATTATCTCTTTTTAATTCATTTTCTTGTTCCGGGACACTTTCGAATTCGTAAAATTCATGGTCCATAATGTTATAAAATATTCATTTTTTTAATATATATATATGTCATAATAAAAGCACAAGGAAATGACGGAACACTGTAGATGCGTAATTAGATCCATATCGAAGAAGAATTTTAATTGCGTAGTATTTAAAGAACTTGGCAGTCGAGGCAGTTTTAATTTCATTTTTATTGGCAACTGATTTTTGTGGCCACAATCACTTGGCACTCTAGTCGTGCCTTTCCACAAAAGATTTACATTTTTGATATTGTTGAGATAGAAAGCAAGCCAGCGAAATTACATCTTAGCACAGTAGAGAGCAAAAGCTGAAGTGCGTAGTTATGAAGGATGGAAGCACGGCGAAGAGAAAAGTTTTGGTTTACAATGCCAGTTTCAGTTCCGAATTATTGCGTCATCAGAGCTGCGCGGGCCATAGAATGATCTCGAAATGACGCAATGCAGAGAAGTTATTACGATTTTAGAATAGAGAGGGAGAATTAATGTTTATAGTTATGATTCATATAATTTTATCCTACATATCCCCCCCTTCAAAAAGAAAAAGGCGTAGTGACAGAGAAGCCTTTTTAAAGAGAAACACTAGCAAATGTAAAAAAATAAATAAATAAATAAATCATAAAATTTTTGTTCTGTAAAGTATAATTTATGAATGTAAATTTTTTTAAATAAATTTCATATAATTTTATCCTACATATATATATATATAACACCAGAAGTGCTTTAGTCTTGAAACTCACTTTTTATCTAAATCACTTTCCCAAATTGTTGCCATCAAATGCTATCATCGTGTATTAAAAAAACTCAACTAATGAAAAATCTGCACGTATGTACGTTTTTCGCATTGGGAAAAAACGAGGGCACCTAGGAGCTACCAAACTGTTAATCTACGTAGTCCTCCCCCAAAATATGTGCATTTGGAAGCTCGAATTTTTTTATTTTTTTAATTTATTTTCTATTTTGTGCAAATTGATTGAACTTTTAATGAACAAACTCCTTGATTTCAAAGCGAAAAGTGGCAACACCGTTCTGAGTAAAACATTTTTATCCCCAACTCGCCAGACTGTTGCCATTGGCAAAAGATTTTGGACAGTTCTTCCTGCAGTTTTTTTTTTTTTTTTTTTTTTAAGTGTAAGATATTTTTGTTTCAGTTTTAATCGACAAACATGGCTATTTGAAAGCAATGTGTTGTCATTCGGTAAAGCCTAATACATTTTACTTTCAGATATAATATGGAAGATTATTAGATATTATTATTTGTATTTTTTACTTTTTAATATGATTGGTTTAAATAAAAATCATGAGATCTAAACAGAAATATTAAATACTTTTATGAAATGACACTAGCTTGGGTCATTAAAATCATTATATGCGATTTTCGTTTTTGCAATAACTATTTTGAGCAGCTAAATTTTAAGGAAATAATATAGCAAATAAAAAAAATAGCACCCCATAACGCTCTATCAGGAATTCTAAAGATAAGTTGCATTTAAACATTTTGTGATTTTTTAAAAAATTTATTTATTTAATATTTTGTTGTTGTTGAATTGGGGCTTAAGTGCGAAGAATGTGAAATTTAATTTTTTTTAAAAACACAAAATTTTAATAATAAAAAACGTTTTAGAGTCATCTTAGTAAGAAAACTGAACATTAATATGAAGAACTGAAATAAAACTGACAAAATAGATAAACATATGCTAACAATTAACACTATTTTGAGAATCATATATATATCTTTATTTACTTTTTTTTTTCAACCTTGGTAATATAACTTGAAGGTGATATATTATGATTGGTGTTAAGCATTTTATTTTCAAATTTGATGTAATTACTTTGATATTTACTATCGGGTGTGCAAGAAAGCAATTTCGGTTTTTTACTGTGAAGCTCAAAATTTAATTTTTTTTTTTTTCTCTATACAAAAAATAATTTTTAATCAGTTTCAGAACTCTTATCATGGAACATGATTTTTTTCCATCTTTCTGGTAATTTCATGATTCCGTACTCACAGAATTATTCAGTACTTTATCAGCAAAAAACGCAACCAAGTGCGATTTAAGGTTGTTATATTGCAAGGTCGGGGCTATATGGGGGATGCGACATCACTTCTCCATCAAGCTCCAGTAATTTCGTATGTGTTGCTTATGATGTGTGAGGCCTCGCATTGTCGTGGTGAAACACGATTCCTTTGCGATTTGCCAATTTTGGAATTTTCTCTTTAATTGCTTCCTATAGTTTCATAATTTATTGGCAATAAATATCTAAGTAGATCGTTTGATTGCTTGAAAGCAGCTCAAAATAAAATACAGAACAACTTTGTAATCCCACCAAATTGAGAGCAGAATATTTTTCTGACTCACTTTAGCTTTTGATATAATTTGTTCTGATTCATCAGGCTTGCAACATGATCTTGTTTAATTAATATTATTGTAGACCATCCATTTTTCAACCATTCCAGTCATAATTCGTTTAAAAAAAGGTTCAATTGTATTAAGTTTGAAATGCGTATCGCAAATATTGATTCGTAGAGTTAAACTGAATTTCTTTCAATTCAAGAGCAACCAAAATATCGAGCTTCTTAACGAGTCCAAGATATATTATGTGATTTTCAACTGTTGTGTGATACACTTAACCTTTTTGCAATTTCTCGTACAGTTATATGACGATTCGATTCAATGGCTTTAATTCTGTCATTATCAACTTCAGAAGATCGTACAGAACTTTGGTCATTTTCAAGGAAAAAATCTCTAAAATAAAATTTTTAAAAATTCGTTCTGTTCAACAATCAACACCATAAACTTCACGTATCTCTTTGGGTGCCTCAGACTCTTTCTTGTCTTCATAAACTTAAAAATTCTGATGTGTACACCACATGACTTCCTTGTATGAAATATTAAATTGTACGCATTTTTTCTTGCATTTCATTTAAACTTATTGGATAGAATTAAATTTATTTCGTCGATAGCGCATAAACTACAATAGAATAAATGCACTCTTTAAAATTCACTATATTTGTTTACCATAGCGACACTGGCCCTAGGTTCATTTAACAGCATTACATTTCATTCATTTTTTTTAAATCAGAATGCTCAAAATTTACACCATCTTAAGAATTATCTAATCGTTGCCACATATTCTATTCAAATACTATAATAATTCTAAAATGATGTATAAAAGAAAGTAAGCAAAAAAAATAAAAAAATAAAAAAAAAATAAGAAACAGTTTTTCACAGACGATTCAATTAATTCAGTTTTCACTTCACGATAAGGCAAAAATACATAAAAACTCAAAATATTTGTATTGAAAATTATGAAGTAACACTTATTTCCTTGAATAAATTCCAGAATGGATTAAGCATGATTTAATTCGCAATAATAAAAGAAGGCGTTATCTTTGTTTTTCCGAAGCTTACTTTCTCTAGATTGGCAACAAATCTACTATCCTGCTGTTTCAAATGTAAACAAACATTGCCGCCATTGCAAAAATAGTTATGCTTAGCGTGGCACTTAAACAACTTTTAAATTGTAAATAATTCTAAAAATATTGCATGCAGATTTACTAAAGGCATAAAAACTTTAACCGGAAGATAAGAACAACATAATTCAATTATTTTTAAAGCAAAAAAGCACATAACGTACAAACATATAAGAATAAAGAAGCTGAGATTACTGGGCCGAGTAACAGAGTGGATATATATAATCGAAATAGAAATTGAAAATATATATATAGTAATTTATTTACTAAAGAAATATTTTGGTACTGTACTTTGGTTATAAATCCCATCACTTCACGGAACTACAATTTTGGCCTAACTTAATTTGCCAGTTTGGCATCATCATTCTTACTTGAGTAAAAGAGTAAAAACTTTCGCATTTTTTAATTATTGTTCCTATTTGTGCAATCCGAAATTGCTTTTTTGCCAACCCATTAATATACTGATAACTTTCAGTTTTACTACTAAATAAATATATTCTTTCCCTAGACCGTATCTCTATGTCTAGAAAAGTAAATAAATCCTTAGAATTCCATTTATTATTTTCATGTGTTTGTTCTGTTGAATTCTAGAGCACGTTCTTTCTGAATTCTTTTCAATAAAATGGAAATCAATTAACTTCTGAAAGATTTTATTTCACCTCAATTACGATTTGATTATCGGCTTTTTCAAACAACCTTCTCGATCCAGTTAAATCGTTTACATTCCTAACAACCAGAATTTAATTAATTGATTCAGATGAGCATGTATAAGCGTAGTTTTCTTCTTTTTCGTCTATTAACTCGAACTCTCTAATACGATTATATGCCATATCTGTCCATTTATGGTCCCATTTCAGGCTTTCCCATTTGAGGCTTTTTTAAAAATCACGCCATTTCGTCCTCTCGTGTTGAGACGGGTTAAAAACGATTTCCATATTAGCCTTTTCATTCAGGCTCAACGCAAAATCCGAAAGCGTGTTTAGGAGTTCACGTGATTGTGACGTACTACGCATAAAAAGGTGTCACAATCAATCTTTGCTCTTTAAACTTTAGACTGCTTAAATAAGTATTAATGGCTTTCGTGATTACACCTAATACAGTGAACAAGATGTTTTTTAAACTTGAGTGTGATATAGTACTACTTTTTTCTTGAAACAGAATTCTAAATCTTAAAGTCTGAAATACCGAATGTTTAAAAAAAAACATTGCCTGGAAACAGAAAAATGAAAACTTTGGAGGATTTTGCTAGCACCAAATCTGAATTAAAACTATAATACTCAAAAGAAGCATGGAAACCATGTGTGATACTACTATCACAGTTTTTAATAAAATAGTTTTATTATTTTATAAACTTTTAAATATGCGACTTTCATTGGAGAAAAGAATGTTAAACCATATGTAGGGGAGTAGATTTTTTTACCACTCTCCGCCTAACAATGTTACTGTATGCTATTCAGACAAAGAATATGTCCTTCTTACTCTGTGAAATAAGTATTCTTTATGCACTTTAATCTCAGACCACCTAAAATAAAAGATCAAAAATAGAAAAGATGAATGGTACGATTTTTTGATGTCCTCATCCAGAACACTTGCAGAAGGGGGAGGGAAGCTAAAAGTGGCACAATATTTTGTTGCCACCTTCAGAAAGCCTGAATCGAAAAAGCACGATTGAGATATCACTACCTCCTAGATGCAAGGCGACGCAAGAAATGTCATACCATTGGTTTTGTTTATTATTAATTTATGTATCTTCTGAATATTACAAAATGAATGTACAGTTGAACTGTCTTAGCATGGTAAAGAGTTTGGTGCAGAATGTGTTCAATGACCATTCTTTACATAAAATAATACTAAATTAATTGTTAGACATTTTTATTAATCTGCTTTTATGTTACATATTGTATATCATGTTATTCTTATTTTAAATATTATCAATACATTATAAATAATATTATTTTTCATAAGATATTGCTGTTCAGTTGATTTCAAAAAAAGAAATGGCGCAGAAACTTCTAAAAGTTTAAAACGTAAGCTTGTGATGAATTTCGTGAAATAAATTTTTAGCTAATCAAGAATGGAGCCATTATACGAATACTATATCAATACTTCCTTCTATTCAAGAATTAGGTTTCTTTTTTCTAAATTAAATATTCAAATTACAAAATTTCAGATTTAATTTTTATTTTAATCATTAAGAAAACAAATGCATCCATTCTTTACATTATGCAAAAAAATAAATTCACCGTAGCGTATTAAATTTCGAAAGAATTCCCACAAGCAGAACATTAGTCGAAGTTAAGCCTCTTCATTTTGCAAAAGGAAAATAGGAGTAGAAATAAAAAAAGAATTTAGAATTAAAAAAGTTCTTTCAAAACTGCAACTCTTACGAGAATGTTGATATCTTTTTACGTACATTACATTTTCCCCTACTGCCTATCTTCCTTTTTCCCTATCTTTCCCTAACGTCTCAGTCAGTTTCGTGCATGTATGTATTTAAGATTGATGAAAGTGTGAGTGTGTATGCAAAAGAGGAACTCGACGAAGCAGCAAATAACGGGTTGGATCGATTACAAGAATGTTTTAAAAATATATAATAAGATATTTAGAGAAGGGTTGCGTATTTATATTGAGAAAAACGAACGATGCAATTTTTAGAAGACACAGGTGAATTTTTAAAAACATTTTTATTTATTTATTTTCCTCCCTTTCTTCAGAAAAAAACGTTGCTTATGTAAAAGATTGTTTCGTTTGCTTCTAAAGGATTTTGATAAGATACGAAGAAAACAAATGCATAATAAGAATTTTTCTACAACATTGCCATCTAGTTTAGAGCAACATTTCAAAAACTGTCGAGGGCAAAGTCATAACTGAGAAACGTCAGTAGTTTGGAACGATGGGAATAATTATGAAGAGTTTTTTCTCTAAAGATATTTGAATAAATAAACAAAAGCTAATCGATTCTGCACCGCAATATATGTAACGCAAGTATCTTGTATTAATTACAACTTTTTAAATGTTCATTAAAATTGTTATTTGGATATATTTAGAAATATATTATTTATTACCCGTTAGGATGGGAAGAAATCTCCTTAATAATTAAGCGAGATGAACAGGCAGTAACTGACAATTCATTGAAATAAATAACATCTCGTGCAAAAATCTAAACAGAAATAAACAGCTCCATAAAAAGAAAATTGCAAGTTCTCCTCCAGAATCACTCAATATAACAATAATTTTTATTGCCAAAAGTTGTTAGGAAAAGTAATTTTTTCTCATATCCCTGATTCTGTTTGGGCTATCTATACAATTAAAAAGTTTATTGAATCAAGGTTACAAATTAGCATAATACGTAATTAAACTCTTACGAATATAACAAGTGGCCACAAATAAAAATATTTCGTAATATGCCCTAACTAACTAAATAAATAAAAACAGTAATGTTGATCCAAAAAAAAAAAAAAAAAAAAAAAAAAGGATGCTATTAATAAAAACCAAAACACTATCAGAATAAATAAATAAATAAATAAATAACCTCAAAGGTTTCAGATTTTAAATTACGTTCAAAGGGGCATTTTTTTAACATTTTGTGTGTTAACTTTATTTATTAAATATCATGTTTTTTGCACTTTTAAACCATAAAATTCTGTTCAACAGCAATATCGCAAAATAATTTTTAAATTTCCGATACAAACTCTCGCCCACTGGAGATAATTTTTTTCTTTCGTACAGTGTTGTCATTTCTCTCTTTGAAATCGTTCAGTTTGTTAATCAAAAATTTGTTGAAGAGTTTCAAAATATGAAATCGATAATAAAACAAATTTCAGATTCAAATTAGGACTTCCACATGCCCATATTCTATGAAAGATTACATTATTCAAATTTTGATGGCTCTAGGTGCCGTTGTTTTATGAAAATGCGAGAAACATGCATACATTCATGCAGAATCTTCTTATTTAATTTCTTTAAATATAATACAGGGCGATAATATTTGGTGGCAACAATTTGAAAAGTGAAACAACGCTTATCGTGTATCGAAGCAAAATGCGAAAACGAAATTAATAATCCTTCTGGTCTTTCTTTAATCTTTAATTAATAGTCTTTCTGGGATAATTGCCCCTTTGGACTAATAAGAATAAAATATTTGCATACATTCACAATGACGTCAACGTTCTTCGATTCTAAGATGCCATCTGTTCTAAACGAAATTCTTCAGTGCCACCAATAAAATAGAAAATTTGATTCTAAGCAAATAAAACGTGTTAATAGTTTCCAGTTATGCATCCTAAGGATGCGTGAAAAAACTTCAAAAGCAATAGGTCAGCTAACAAAAGAATACCAGGTACGAAAATAATACTGCAAAAGAACGATAAAAGAAACAAGCATAGCTGACAAATCAATAAACGAGCAGCATGAGAATTCCAAAGGCAAATTCTATGACAGACAGTATCGCAAAGCTTAAAAGATTTTTATAGGTCAAAAGGTCTATGAAAGAATAAGGGAAGAAAACATCTCTCGAAATTTCTAGCGAAAACAGGAATAAAATGTGGAATAGAAAACTAAAACTGTTTTATATTCAAACTCCTGATTTTAGAATATAGGTCTTAACGCAATTGTAAAGATGTTCCTTTAGAAAATCCTAAATCTAATATAATACCTTTTTTTTAATCATTTAAATATAATTCTGTTATCAAGCATTCGAATATTTAATGCTAAATACATATTTACGTTAACAGACCTTCTAAGAATGAGACAGAGAATTCCCGTTAGTAAATATCACTGTGCTTTAAATAGTTAATAAAATAAGTTTTAAAAAAATGCTTTTTAAGTCACATGGTTTTAGTTAAATGCGCTAAAAAGTAAAAAATAATTTTTTTAGTTATAATATTCTCCGTTACATGCGACTAAAAATGAAATCGTGGGATGCTAATGACAGCAAACTTTACATGAAAATAGTGAACGCGAAATTAAATCGAATATAAAACTTTTTTAAAATTTTTAATCAGGTAAACAGAAGAGGGTAAAATACTCATTTAAATTTATACCTAAGTAAACAAAGTTATATAACATCGTGAAAATATAAAAACCGTGTACTTTTAGAAGCGAAAAATTCCACAATGAATTTATTGACGTAAATATTTTTTCATACCTATCGCTGTCTAAATTGATGATTTTGAGAGGGAAAAAAAGATTTAGGGGGCTGCTGCAGAAGAAGAGCTTCCCGTTTCTGCGATTAATAGTTTTAGCCAAAACAAAACAACATTCCTCTTTAAATCTGGATTTGGAGCCATTATTTTGGTGAAATTATTCTATTAAGTACGTGGTCATGAATTTTGATGTGAAATATAAAATATTTTCGTCTTCGTTAGTCAAAGCATAAAATTTATATCATTAGTTAGAATTTTTATTCTAAAAGTTATATTTATGTCTAGTTCATTTTTAGTTTCTTTTTATTGATATGCATATTCGTGTCGGAGAGATTTCCGTAGACAAGGATTTCTAAAATACATTGGTTTCTAGATTATTTCTTATTTTTTATAAAAAATTAATTTTTAAAAAAAAAGTTTAATTTAATACTTGACTTTACTTGCTTGTTTCTCAAAAGACTTCTTTAGTATTTTCCTTTTAGAACTTTAATTCTTAAATGTTAATTTCTAAGGGTACCACTTTTATTGGTATTTCTTTTTACTTTTGGTTTTGACTTTTACCCTTGCCTGCATGAATGACGAAACACGAATTGAATGATTGGAGAGTTAGGTTTGGAGGCAACTTGCCCTTGATAAGTCTGTCTCCTGCCTACTCAACAGTCATTCACTTATGCATTTAAAAAAAAAAAAAAAATGTTTGGTTTAATTTTAATTTTAATTTTAATTTTAATTTGCTAAATTAGTGAATTTATTTTCATGGATTGGTTTTGCACTTGATTTGCTTATCTGAATTTAAATGATATTGTAGATTAGTTCGAGAATTAAATCTTTTATATGTTTGCACATTTTTTAAAAAATTATTTTTTTTCCTTTATTTTGGCTTTAAATTTGCTTTTTTACTTTTTTACGTGTTTGTTAAAATTTAAATTTAGATTTGTTTATATATATTATAAGATGTTTCTCCCGTTTTCCTAGCGTGCCTTCGTGGTGTAGTGGTTCTGCACGCTGAGGCGGTATTCCAGAGGTCCGCGGTTCGATTCCCGGCGAAGGCATTTGCTCATTTTTCACCTTGCCTGCTTCCAAATCAACCTAATGTCTCTACAGTGGCGCCCGAACTAAAAAGGTGTTGGATGAGGATTCTCCACACCCGGGATTTGTCGATTGGGTCCCCTAAAAACCCCAGTCGCCCTTTAAAAGGAGGAGTATATAAGGTATTTCTCCCGCTTTCTAGCGTGCCTTCGTGGTGTAGTGGTTTTGCACGGTGGGCCGGTATTCCAGAGGTCCGTGGTTCGATTCCCGGCGAAGGCATTTGCTCATTTTTCATCTTGCCTGCTTCCAGATCAACCTAATGTCTCTACAATACTGTATAATTTATTCTTTTGAAACAATTTTGTTTGTACATAGCAGCTTTTAGCGCTGATTACCTAGCTTGTATATCTGATATTTTTTTTTCCCAAAATTAAACTTTCAAGTTCTAATAGTTTGGTTTTCTTTAGTTTATGAATTATAATTTTTAGCTTTATATAAATTTTACTTACAGTATCTGTTTAAATAGAATAGCTCATTTTAACTTTAAATTTTAGTGAATTAAATTAGCAATACCATTTAAATTCCCAGTTTTTTTTAATTTTCATGTCCAAAAATTAAGAATTTTTACTTTAAAAATTCACTGTATTGTAGGTTAGCTCCCTCTTTACTTTTACATATGCTCTCAGAATTTAAATAATGTTGTAGATTAGTTCGCAGCAATAATTAATCATTTATTTGTTTACAATTAAACTCCATTAACTTTTAATTTTCTTTTTACGAATAGAGAATGTTTGTTAAATTTAAACTTCATTCCTTGCAGCAATGGCGCAAGAGAATTATTTAAATTTAATTTAACTTTACTATTTATTCTTTTGAAATAATAAATTGGAAAGATTGATTGCTTAGATGTTGATCCATAAAGAAGAAAACTGGAAGTCGTCTGGGCGCAATAAGATGCAGTTGTGACGAATTTAAATATTCAATTTTTTTTTTTTTTATTATTTAACATCTGTGACCACAAATGACTTGGTGCACTAATCGTGTCTGTTCCAGAACATAACATTTACATTTTTGATACTAAAGTTAACACAGTTACTATTTTTAATAGTAGTTATTATTTTTGATACTATTGTGGTTAGAAGAAAGCAAGGCGACAGAGTGTCTAATTGGCAAGAGAAGATGAAACTAAGTGTGAAGTATACGGAATAAAAATCTTAATTCAGAATGGATTAGCTTCGACTACAGTACAATTTTGTTTGGCTAATTAATTGCTCTTTAAAACTATTACTGGCTGGTTGAATTTCAGTACGCAAAGCCATTTACATCGCCAGCTTTATATAAAAGTCCTATGATATAGATTAATGTGGAAACGACGTAGTTCAGAAACGTTTATCATAAGCAGTTACTATTTTTAGAAGAGAAGGGGGAAGTTCCCAAGTTAAAATAAGAATTAAGGAACTATATATATATATTTAAACAAATTTTAATTCTTCACAAATACGTATAAAAGTGAAAAAGTAAAAAAGCAAATTTAAATTCTAAAAAAAGAAAAAGCCAAAATAATTTAAAAATATGCAAACATGTAAAAGATTTAATTCTCGAACTAATCTACAATATCATTTAAATTCAGAAGCATAAGCAAATCAAGTGCAAAATCTATCCATGAAAATAAATCTACTAATTTAATAAATTAAAATTAAATTAAACAATTTTTTTAAAAAATGCATATGTGAATGATCGTAGAGTAGGCAGGAGACAGACTTATCAAGGGGAAGTTGCCTCCAAACCTAACTCTCCAATCATTCAATTCGTGTTTCGTCATTCATGCAAGCAAGGGTAAAAGTCAAAACCAAAAGTAATTCCAATAAAGTGGTACCCTTAGAATTTAACATTTAAGTATTACCATTTAAGAATTAAAGTTCAAAAAGGAAAATACTAATTAAGTCTTTTGAGAAACAAGCAAGTAAAGTCAAGAATTAAACTTTTTCTTAAAAAATTATTTTTTTTAAATTAAATTTTTTATAAAATAATAAAAAAATCTAGAAACCAATGTATTTTAGAAATCCTTGTCTACAGAAATTTCCCCTACACGAATATGCATATCAATAAAAAGAAACTATAAAAGAACTATACATAATCCATATAAACCAATAAGAAATAAAAAACAAAAAGAAACAAAAAAGAACTAATTCACAATTTTTAAAATAAATATATATTTAAAAATATAATTTCATATTTAGAAAATACTTAGATACTACATAAAAAATTTTTTTAAAAAATACTTAAAGCAAGTAAATAGTAAGTTTTAATTCTAACTTACCTACTATATGAGTGTTGGGGTCTGCAAAAGTGTTGTGAAAGAGAAGTAAGTGTGTTCTTCAAATTATATAGATGGCGCTTATGTAGGTAAAGTTGAGTGTCAAGCTGCTATCTTTGTTATAGTAAAAAATTTTTTGTAAATATTAATATTAATTAAATTAAATTAAATTAAAAATGCTAAAGGTAGTAATATCAATTATTTAGGGAGTTAAGTAACTGAGCCAATCAAGAGATGTATGTTTGCTTGAAGGAAATTAAAGTGGTATGTGAAAAAAATGTAAACTGTTTGTAATTTGAAATGTGTGTTCTGTTGAAAAATTGTGAAAATTGTTAAAAAATTAAGTGAAAGATATTTTGTGTGAAAATTGCAAAAAATTAAAGTAATTAAGAAAAACTGAAATGTTTTAATATTAAAGTTTTAAAGTAAAATTTCCCAAATTTTTTTTGAAATGAAGTCCTTAAAAAACCTCTAAAAATTCCCAGAAATTTCTCAAAAATTCCTTTAGGGAGTTAAATAAAACTTAAATTTGATGAAAGTAAATATTAAAAGTTTAATGAACTTGATTTAATTGGTATATCGAAACTTAACTAAATACTGGCTAAAGTATGGAAAATTAGAAGAAGAAGATTAAAATCTTCACTCAATTCGGGCTATAATTGAGACTTTTGAAAAGAGTTGGCCCTTTATTAGTAAAAGGAAAGAATCCAGTATTGATTAAATATACATATTTACAATATATATATATATATATATATATACATATTTACAATATATATATATAATTATAGCACAACATATTTGAATACTCGATGATATCTTTTAGAATGATGAATTTGCAGATACTATTTTACAAAATTCCAACTGAGGAATAAATGTTCCATTGAGGTTAGTAGCACAGTCCAATCCTGTATGACTAATAAATGTAATATTAACACAATTTTTGGAAGCACTGATGTATAAGATACTAAGACTTAGAATGCGTAGAAATGCTGATTGCGAAGATACTTGATGCTTAGAACGTCCATCCATTTTGAAGAATAATCAGTCGAGCCTGATTAAATTCCATTATATATTTAAATTTACTTGTGGCCACAATCACTTGACACTCTACTCGTGCCTATTAAAGAACATTTACAGTTTTGATACAATGGCGATAAAAGCATTATTGCAGCAGCGTCTGAACAACATGAAAGCGTAGGCGAGAAGAAAGAGAGTGTCGCAATAGTAATGCAGAGGAAGAAGGGAGGGAGTGAAAGTTTTGGTTTACAATTAATTTGATTGGGCAAAAGACATTTGCATTAAGCGTTACGTAAGATCGCATGATTAATTTGAATGACGCAGTTTAGACTTACAGTGCTATTTTTAAAACAGAGAGATGAAGTTGTAGGTAACAATTATTATTGGTCATAATTGTTAAAGCTTACAAGAAAAAAGTATCACCGAATTTTTCAGCTTTCAGTACTTAAAATCATAAATCACACTTTAGCACGAAATAGCCTTCAATTATAGACTCGCATCATAGATTTAAAGATAGTCTCTATCATTAAAACACTATAACTGCGGTGATTATTTACATAATAGAATCAGTTTCAACGAAAACAAACTTTATTATCAGGAAAGAAACAATGACGCTCCTCGCGTCGTTACATCGTTCTCCAACTTGAATATCTCCTACTGTTGCCATACACAAGTAGCTAAATTATACAAACAAAATAAGTAAGGCATTATTAACAATAATAGCTACAACTAAACTACTTCTACTATATAATAACTACTACTTTCACTTCACCTATAGTTTTAGTTTCGAAATGTTGTCATGGCTGAAATCAGCAAGGAGTTAGCCAGCGCTACAAAGAATAATAAAGATGTGATATATGAAAAAAAAAATTGATTCTTGCTTCTTTTTTTTTTTTTTTTTTTTTTTTTTTTTTGTCGTTTAAATTATTATAAAAAAGAACTTTGAAAGCAACTACAAAGTTCCCAAATGAAATAAAAATAAGAGAGGTTATAGTGAATTAAATTTAGAAGTTTGCTTTGATATTTTTTATCTTAAACATATATATATTGAAATTTCCTCTTCTTTGCTTTAAGAAAAATAAAGAATATGTAAAAGATTAAATTAGCAGCGAAAATTAATTCCCTTCTGTATTCTAAAAATAGTAACCTCTATTTGCACAACGTCGTTTCGAGAAAAATCTATGTCATATGCATGGACCTTATAAGAAATAGATTAACCCAAACGGGTTTTCTCCCTCGTCTGAGGCGTTGCCGGCTGTCACCTTGATCACATCCGGAGGAGTAGGGACGACTTGCAGAAATTTAACATTGCTTGCCTATTGCAGCGTGTATAAGTGTCAAGAAAAAGCAGGTTGTAGCGCCTCATTTCACAAATTGGAATTTCTACATATTTTTATTTTTGAAATTGAGATTGATTTTTAAAAATTTAGCATATTTATCAAGCATAATTAACGTTCCAAATAATTATAAAGCAATTGCATGCTTTCAAGCCTGGATGTTTTTTTTTTAGCTTTTCCTATGCTGTAAGGAAATTTGTAACTACTACTTTTAGAAAATAATATTTTAAATCTGAACTAATAGAAAATTTCAAATAAGGAATTTTCTCTTGCAATTTTTATGTTTTTTATTGGTGTAAATAAGTAAAAATACTAAAATATTTAAAAACGAATTTTTGAAAGTTTTGTTTAAAATTCTAAATTGTGCTGCTTTTTTATAATTATAGATGAGTATTATAGCACAATTTCTATAAAGGAATTTTATTTCAATTATATTTCATAATACATCATAGTGATAAACACTTTTGACTCCTTAAAAATTTTTATACATTTAATTCTAAAATTAAAATTGTATTTGACCGTAATAATTAATTTTGCTTGTATTTTATAGTGATCATTTTTTAAATTTATTTTTAGTTCTGCATAAGATCTTTTTTCTTTATTGTTAATTTAACTTATTAGCCAAAGGGGCGGTAGCCTAGAAAGGCTGTTGGTTTCGAAGCGGCATTTTGCGCTGTTTTAATGTCCGTGTCTTCTTGTAAATTGTGGTTACAAAATATTATCACCCTGTTTTATATCTAAAGAAATTAAATAATGAAGAATCTGCATGAATGCATGTATGTTTCTTGCACTGTGACAAAAACGACAGTATCTAGAGCCATCAAATTTTGAATAATGTAATCCTCCACCCGAACATGGGCATCTGGACGGCCGAATTTCGAATTTGTTTTAATCTATTTCATATTTTGTAAAACTTTAACGAATTTTTGATTAACAAACTCAACGAGTTCAGAGCGAGCACTGTACGGAAAGTAACAGTTTTATCTCCAGAGCGGAAATTCTAAAGATATGCTGTTTTCAATTGTATGGGGTTTACGGGCGAAGAACATGCTATTCAATAAATATAGGTACCACACAAAACGTTAAAAAAGGGTTCCTTTTGGACGTAATATAAAATCTGAGTGCGTCTAGATTTTATTTTACCTTTTTTTCCTCCTTCATTACACTCAGAAAATTTTATGCTCCGAATTTTATAAATTACTAAACTAAATAATCCTCTTTAATGTTAATAGGTTAATGATGATATAATCAAATAAATATGATCGTTTTGTAATGTTATTATAGTTTGGAAAATCACTGCCTGAAAATGGTCATTAAATTTTTAAAAAAAATTATGAGATCTTTTTTAATTTTACCTTATTTATTTCAAAGCATCGCGTACTATCAATCTTATTTAATTTTACGTTATTTGTACGCAAAATTAAGTTCATAAATTTTGTGCTTAGAGTTTTTAACCGTTTTACGAAAGTAAAGATGCTTGTAAAAAATTACGCGTGAAAAAAATGTGCGAAATGCAGTAAAAAGTGCTTTAATGAGATATATTAAATCCTATTTGGAAAAATTGTGGCTTTCATAATCTCGTCACTATACAACGTATCACATTTAATAATTAAAAAGCGTTATGTGATACAGACGCCATAGGTTTCAGTGTTAAAGTAAACCAGATCGTCCCTCCACTGGGTTAGTCTATCTCTTATAAGGTCCATGGTCATATGACTCTTACATAATGCTGATGACGTAAATGAAACTAAAACTACAGCCAATAGTAATTTTACAGCAATCCAATCAAAATGCATTGAGAACCATCCAATCAAAATGCATTGAGAACCAAAACTAACTCAGTCTCAATTAAGATTTCACTCTGAACATAACGCACTTGCTTTCACCGCTTTGGCTTAGCTGTACTGCTGTCTGTCTGATCCTTCTTTTTACTGCAAATCTATCAAAAATTTAAGCTTTTTGGAATTGGCACAATAAATGTGCCAATTTGTTTGTGGCCACAACATGTTTACTGAAATAAAAGTTAAATTAAATATATCTTGACTGCCAAATTTCTTACTCCTTGTGGATCGGCGTTTCAGCATTGTACGCCATCAAAATTCTACCTGTTCATTGTGGATACAATCACCATCAAGATCAAAGTTCACAAAGCAAGATCAAAGTTCAACTCCACTTTATTATTACGATTTTTATGCTTTTTAAACTTTTAAAATATTTTAAACTCTTAAAAATTGAACTATTCGAGATATTAGACTGTAATCTGAAGCTTTCATGTTGCAGAGTTCGTAAGACCTCAAAAGATTTGAAAAATTTTATTTAAACAAATATTCTGTAATATTATTTTTAACAACTTGAACACATGTCAAAAATAAATTAAGTATTAAATAAATACTTTCCAATAAAATACTTCTTAATAACTTGGGTGCATCAAAAAAATGAATAAACATGCTCCAATGAAGTAAACATTATTTCTTCGATTATTTCATCTACGCCCCTACACATTTACTACACTACTACTGCTGTGTCCCGAAGCGTAACACTTTATTGCATATTTCACGCGTACTAGGCCTTAGTGGATTCTCAGAATGTTACCAGTCGGCAAAGCATAAGATCTTCAATTTAAGCTTCAGATTTAATCTATCTGTTGCTAATTAACAATCTCAGCGATTTCAAAATAATGAGCTCTCTTTTTTAATAGTTTAAATCGGAATTTTTTATTAATGCATCAAATAATTATAAGTCTAATAGTGATATTAGTTACAATAAATTTAATTTATTATGTATTAAATAATAGCATATCCACCTGATAATTTTTATAAGTATTTGTAGCTTGTGATAATTAATGAATTGTCTTTTAATGCCATATATGTTACGCAAATGGTGCAGAATCTTCTATTAAATTTTTTATAATTTTTTGTTTTTTAACATTTTATAATCTTTTTATTGTAAGTTCTTGATTCTTTTGGACTACAATTTGAAATTTTCATATTAGACTCTTGGTCCCGTCCCTTGTCTTCAGTTCGAACTATTAACAGCACGTTTTTTAAAAACAGAACGTTTTGCAGTAATATTGTTTTTAAGAAATTTCAATACCTTCATTTATTTTTCTGAAGACAGAACAGAAAGAAACTTTTCAATTGGAATTACACGTTATGTATCAGCATTTAATAAATTAATACCCATAGCCAATAATTTTTTGAAACATGTATATTTATTAGCATAGAATGCATTTCTTTCTTTTTTTAATCGGATACAATTTTTAATTTTTATTTATCTTCTTTGATTATTTTTCTCAAAGTTAATTTAGCTTCTTCATATATGTTTAAATCTTATTAAAAATTCCAAAATAGAATCTGTCGAATGAAATACATCAGAGGAATTCTAATTAGAAAACAGAATTTTTTTTCGACACTAATTTGTTTAACAAAAAAACTGACTTTTAAACGTGGCATAATTTATTAAAGGGAAGAAAATAATTTTAAGAATAAAGTGTAATAAATAATAACGCATATATGTTTTAATTACTGTATTTTAAATTATTTATGTTATTGGCGTATTAAAGATTTGCAACTAAAATAAACTTCAAAATGAATGTCGAGATTCAAATTTCATTTAAATTAAATCGTAAGCAACTACTATAAGTCATTTCTGCATTAAATACTTTTTTAATATAAAATCTTCTTTAATTAACGAACAGCAGCTTAGTAGTAAGATAAATTTAAATTTATTTAAATGTCAGTATCATATAAACTTTTGATGTAACTAATTATTCAGCTTTTACATAAATATTCAATTTTAATAATTAAACGCAGTTTAATTATTTTATAAATAATTATGTTTAATTGTGAATAAATACTTTTATGAAGATTTAATTCTGTTAATAATTTTATGCCTTTTCTCGTAAGCATTTTTGTATTTTCTAGTTTTTATTTGCATCTGACAATAAAAAAATCCAGTTTTAATAAAAGCGAATAATCTCAATCTCTGTTTGATTGCATGTAATCGAAATATAGTGAATCTTCTCTTGGATGACAAACCAGGCTGCAGGTGATTCTAGTTTTATCTGTGGCAGTGGTCCCCTTAGAGGGATTAATGATTAATACGCATGTGTATTTATTTATGTTTTCAGAAATACTGGCTACTTTTAAAAGGTGATCGCCACGCAAACGTTCAGTGTTAAAAACATTACTATTCCTTAAAAGGTAGTTCCAAGTACAAGGTTTGTCCGGGAAGTTAGCAAGACTGATTTTTCCCCGCTGTAACGTGGCAAAGTAGAGGGAATGTTACTGCGCTTGTTGGATTCTGGGGGATCTTAGCCAAAGAATATGTATTGTGTATAGACGTTCTTTGTCTTAGCTACCAGCACACCAGTCGTCAATCGTCTCCAAGTCTTCACGGAGGAAACTCTTTCAAGGTGCCTCGTCATGTCAACAATGAATCGTTTGTTACTCGGTGAAGTGTTGCGTCGAACTGCCAGTGAGACCCATGACGTGTTCAAGACTGCTTATGGGAGTGATACCATGGGTCGATCAAGTGTTTTTGAGTTGCAACAATTGTTTCGGGAGGGAAGAGAGCAAGTTGAAGATGAGCAACGGTCAGGACGTCCTTCGACGGGAAAAAGTAATGAAAACTTGGAGAAAGCGCGAAATTTTTTTGAACTCTTGATTGCCTTATACTCAGAAAACGAGTCATTGCTTCCATGATCCAGCGCTCCTAATTCTTCTAAAACGACCACTTCCACAGAAGATTGAAATCATGATCACTTTAGAGCTATCATTCGAAATCATGATCTCTTTAGAGCTATCATTCCACAGAAGAGCTGAGATTGTCTCGAACCATGAATCCATGGATGGTTGACTTAGAGAATATCACATTATCTCTGCATCGTGGAAAAAAGCTTTAAGGATTATAAGAAAAATAATGTCTTATACACTGGAATTTCGAATCACGAACGCTTGATTTCACGAACAGTTCGATTCACGAAAAATTTAGCTGGCCGCAAAATGCCTCGGGTGACGACAAATGTGTCGAATTACGAACACTCTAATCGGCAGCAAATTATTTTTAAAATGTTTCGAGGTAACCTTGTCACATGATTAAATTCAAGAACTTCCTAAAACATTCTTTTAATATTTTTTTCTTGCTTAAATCTCATTAACAAAGGCCTGGAAGCAAGCGACTTACAGGACACCATGAATTTGGTCTGGAAGAAATTATGAATAGATTGAGTTCCAGGCAACGACTTTAAATGCTTTGCTGTTTAACACAGTGAGTGAGCAGAGTGGTGCTTACAGATAGGGAAAATGTGAAAGAAGACGCTACCTGAAGATGCCCTTTGATATTTTTGTGGAGGGAAATTTCGAATTCAGACAATAACATCTTCCTCGTTGTTTTTCTCTCATTTCGTCCATCCACCTTTGTAAAGATCCAGTCAAATGAAAAAAATAGATTAAGCTTTCCATTATTTTGTCAATAATTTATATCAATAATTTTTTGTTTACATTCAATGGTTTCCGTTTTTGGTTATGTCCACTTATGTTTGTTACGATTTGGGTTAGGAAATTGTGCACAAATTACTATCGTAAAGTTTAAATTAGGAATCATTTGTGGTCCAGGAATAAATTAATCCATTTTACACGAATTCCCATGGGAGGGATTGCTCCAGTTGATGAACGCCCCCTCCCTCCACAAGAAGTTAGGGATTAACTTAAAGTTTCCCAGAAAGGTTTCTACATTTTGAAGACTTTTTTTAATAATTCTGTTGCCATCCGCTAGAACCAAACAGAAATTATTTTCGGGGGTTACACTGCCGGATCAAACTAAAAATAAATTTAAAAAAAATTAATTAATTGATAATTTTAAACATTAAAAAAGTGACCTCTGAAATTTCGGATTGCATTCTAACACTTCAAAGAAAAATTTACATTGGAAAGATCTAAAACGTTTTTTTAAAATATTAGATTATATGTTACCATATAATAATATTTCGCTACAATATATATACCACCTCATAAAAGTAATGCTTTGCAGTTAGGAAAATTAAAATATCAGTTTTAAAAATCTCATCTCCAATATTTGATTCTGCTTTTCTTTTTTAATGGTAAATCAGTATAATCGGTAAAGTATCAAAATACTAAAAGAGAATATTATGTACAGTTTGAACAAAAGAAAAAAATACAGTGAAGCCTTTCCTATAAACCACTTCCTTAAGAAGACTACCTCTGAAATTTCTGAGAAAATAAACAGGAGGAAAGTTATACATGAATTTTGCGAAGTCCATGGTAAACAAGGCTTTATCATATTGGTATAAAGTAAAGCCTGTAGAGATCAGAGCCGAGACAAGAGTGAGACAGTGAAGCACTTACCTCAGGTGAACAAATAGAAGGGACGCTAAAATAGCGACGAAAATTTTGAAATTCATTTAAAAAAATAAATTATGATTTCAACTTTTAACTCGCAAATTTGCTACTTTTGACAAACCTTTGCGACTAAAATTTATGTGTGAGCGATTTTGCGAAATTTTTGCTACTCTATCATTTATTTCCTTATTCTACTTTTTGCGACTTTAAAAACTTTTAATAAATCGTACAACGCTTATTTGTTAAAATAATGTAACTCCTAAATTAAGTTTTTAATAAATAAATAAATAAAGTTGTTTACTCTTAAAAAGAAATTAGCATCAGACAATCCTATGATCATTAAAAGCAGGTGCAAACAGTTTTCTGCGTCAGTGGTGGGTGTCTTCACATGCTTAATTGATTACTTTGTTTAAAGTTTGCCAGTAAGCAATGCAGCCGTAGAAAGAGTATTTTTAACCAAAACTTCGTCCAAAACCAAACATCGAACTAGACTGTTCTTTGAACTCCTAAATTCCATATTTCGAATGAAGATGCCAATAGAACACTGGATTTTTCCTTATTAAAATTCTGTAAAAAAATTCAGTGTTAAGTATAAAAGACAACTTTAATGCATTTACTTAACATATACGTCAGTAATTTTTCTCTTTTACCAGGCTAGTTGTCTGCCTTTTGTGTAAAAGGCAATTCAAAATTTTTCTTTGGCCTCATGCAGCAGAGAATGTATTATGTTATTATAGATAGAAAAATTCAGGAAAAGCATTAGTAATGAAAGGAAAAATAATATAAAAGTGTAAAACAGAGTTATGAACCTTAATGTTGATGAATTATTTTACAAATGTTGTTTTCAAGCCAGTTTTTCTGCTAATTAAATTCTCTGGTGATAATAAAGCAATTTGTAGTTTGAATTCTATGGTGATAATAAAGCAATTTGTAGTTTTTGTCTGAATATTCAGACACAGAAAGAAATGAAATTCGTTTTCCTGATTATAATAATTCTCAGAATTAAACAATTGAGGTGACTTAGAAATCAAAGCAAAATGAGTTTTCGAAATAACCATGCAATGAAATTTAAAAATGAAATAACGGGTTTTTATTAGTAATCAGAATCCGTTAAAGTTAAAGAAATCAACCAAGCAAAAAGGAAAATTCACTTAAATACATTAACAGTTAAAATAAAGTAAAAAATAGTGAATTAGAAAAATGAACTTTCAACTCAATTAGTACAAACGTGCTAACGATCCAAACATGAGGAAGCACTTAATAATGGATCTGAACAAATTTATTTAAAAATAAAACCTTAATTTAACTTACAGTTAATTAAAAGGTAAAATGAATGTTTAAACAATGGATAATGAGCAATATAGTTTTAAAATTTATGTCAAAATTAAGACACGTAATTAAAAGGATTAAGAATCGAATTACAGTCCGTAACTTACGGAGCCAATGGAGACTCAATTAGTGATGACGTCAAAGGTCATCTAAACATACGTAACTATGACATTAAAAAAACTCATGTGATCTCTGACGTCATATTCTACTTTTTGCGACTTTTCGATTCTTCTCCTGCTACCTTAGATGAAAAATTTCTGGCAACACTGCAACGAATATGAAAAAAGAGTTTTCTGTTATATAAACAATCAACCTGAATTAATAACAGTAATTTATTCTCAGAAAAAATGAGTTTTCTGTGTAGTGCATCTATTATTTTCTAACATTAAAATTTATTACTAAAAGTAGCATATTGAAGCAGTGGCTTAACTAGAACTCTTGGGCCCCTATGCAAAAGATTTTCTTGAGGCCCCTCCCAAAATTTAGATACTTCAAAAAAAAAAAAAAATAAAAATAAATAAATAAAGAATTTTATTGGCCACTCAGAAGGGTTTATTAAGGTTTTTTATGCTCTCGCTGAGCACGCAGTCTACCAGTCTGTTGTCGCACTCCTACTAACTTAACTTTTTTTTTTTTTTAGTCCAAACGGGCTTTGTCCCTGAAGGACTATTGCTTTCGTTTTGCGATTTTGCGTTGTTTCACTATAAATGTCCGTTTCACTTTTTAAACTGTTGCGGTAAAAGCGCAGAATAGGCTGCATCAACAAAGTTTAGTAGGTGAAACTGTGTGACGTACATAAATGGGTGGGACTAAGCTTGTGACGTCACAATGTAGTCTCGCATTTACACTACGCATACATTCTATTTTCTCTTAAAAATAACAATAATAAATTGTTTATTATTGTAAATTAATATCAAATTCTTTACTTTTAATTTACATTTATAACATTTAAGCTTAGGCTTTACTGATAATAAGTATAATAATTTGTTTATATTTAAAATTACCATGATACAGTAAGCGAATTCTACCAGTTATCAAAACGATATACAACGTCGCAGTCTCTAATACTTGTAGAGCTTCAATATTTTCAAAGATTTTTACTAAAGCATTTATACAAATAATTTTTTTTAACTTAAATTCATATTGTGGAACATTTCAATTTTATCATTTTTACAAATTACCTTCTTGCTACGTAACGACATAATTAATTACATACCAATAATTAGACAATTTTTATTATTTTCTAAAAATTTAAAACTTTACATTAATAAAAAAAAGAAGAATATTTTTTATTGCATATAAACATCATTACACAGCTTTCATATTAGTTTCTAAAATTCCTAAATCACGCCATATTCTGTGTAGGCATACTAGAATTCTACGCATTAATAAATAAAAAAAATCTAATTTCTCAGAATGAAAGAAAATAATATAATAAAATAAATACTACAAACTTGGAACACTAAACAATGTTTCACATACGCACACACACACATATTATCAATGAACTCATATTATCAAGTGCAATTACGATACCAAACACTACGTATTAAAATATGAGGTAAACGTTACTTCAAGGGTTAAAGTTTACAGTTTTGCTACTGTTGAGTAGATCGTCGGGCTATCGATATATATCGTAAGTCGGAAAGCGTTATAAACATATCAAAACCAAAAAATTAAAAATACAATTTAAATGAAAAATGATGTCTTAAATATAATTCACAATTAAAACAACAATACAAATTTAAAATACACAAATGATATGTTAAACAGTGCACATAAATAGTTACATTACTGCTCGGCATCACACAAAACCTCGTTTTCCCTTTTACACAAAGATAAGTATTCGCTCGAAAAACATCAAAGAATTCCACAAACTCGGTATCCATGAGCTCATTCATCTATTTTCACTTAAAAAAAAATCAGAGAATTGCTCATACTCGGCATTGCGCACCACATTGACTTCGACCATGTGCACATCGATCTATTTTCACTTAAAAAATATCCCAGAGTTGCACAAACTCGGCATTGCGCACCACATTGGCTTTGCCCATATGCACATCGATCTGTTTTCACTTAAAAAAGCATCCCAGAGTTGCACAAACTCGGCATCGCGCACAACCTCGGCATTGCGCACCACATTGGCTTTGCCTATGTGCACATCGATCTATTTTCACTTAAAAAAACTTCCCAAAATTGGACAAACTCGGCATCGCGCACAACCTCGACATTGCGCACCACATTGGCTTTGCCCATGTGCACATCGATCTATTTTCACTTAAAAAAATTCCAGTATTGCACAAACTTGCCATCGCGCACAACCTCGGCATTGCGCACCACATTGGCTTTGCCCATGTGTACATCGATCTATTTTCACTTACATCCCAGAATTGCACAAACTCGGCATTGCGCACCACATTGGCTTTGGCCATGTGCACATCGCTTTATTTTCACTTTAAAAAAATCCCAGCAATGTACAACCTCTGCATTGCGCACCACATTGGCTTTGCCCATGTGCACATTGATCTATTTTCACTTAAAAAAACATCCCAGAATTGCACAAACTCGGCATCGCGCACAACCTCTGCATTGCGCACCACATTGGCTTTGCTCATGTGCACATCGATCTATTTTCATTTAAAAAAACATTCCAGAGTTGCGCAAACTCGGCATCGCGCACAATTTCGGCGTTGCGCACCACTCAAAACCGTCTATATGGTTTTTTTCGCTGTACTAGTTTCATATCTGTTCCACAAATTGGGCACTTATACGATATTGCAATCAAACTTTTCTCCATACACCACTCAATAAGGCTCTTTTTAACTTTTCGCTCCAACTGATAAAAAAAATCCAGATTCAGATACTCATCCATTCTGCAGTAAGCACCGATTTTGACACACTCATCAAAACATTCTTTAAGCAAAAGAATTCTCTTCTGTATTTTCAGACGTTACGGTTATAATTTTTAACTCGTGCATTCAATAATTTCAATCGTTTGGTAAGGATCGTTTTCAATCGTTTGGTATCTTAATAATACATTTGTGAGAAATAATTCGTTGCGTTAAATGCTGACACTACCACGCAACACACAAAAGTAGATTTATAATTAAAAAAATCTTGCGCAGAACATTATAAACGTACCATTTCAACTCAGTTAAAATATAATTTAAGTTTTCTTTAAATACGAAGCTATAGCATACTTATAACTTGTTTTTAAGAAGAGGCGTAACCAATAGTACGTCATAAAAAGGCGTGTCCAAGCGTAAGAGAAGTAAACACAGCATTGACTGATGCAGCCTATTCTGCGATTTAGCCAACTGTTGCCACCCAATGTTAGAGCCCTACATTATAATTGAAGAAATTAAATAATGAAAAATCTGCATAAATGTAGGTATATTTCTCACATTGGGATAAAACAACGGTACATAGAGCCATCCAATTTTGAATGACGTAATCCTACTGCGAATATGGGCATGTGGAAGCCCAAATTTGAAATTTGGAATTTGTTTTATGATCGATTTCATATTTTGTAAATCTTTAATGAATTTTTGATTAACAAACTCAAGGATTTAAAAGCGAGCAATGGCAACGTTGTTCAGAAAAATCCTTTATATCTCCAGGGCGTGAGACTGCCTATCGGAAATTCCAAAGATATGCTCAGTTTAAAACTATTTTGCGATATTGCTCTTGAACTGAATTTTATGGTTTAAGTGCGAAGAACGTGAGTTATAATAAATAAAGGTAACAGACAAAATGTTAAAAAAACGCTCCTTTGGACGTAATCTAAACTCTGAAACCTTTCAGAATTTTCCCCCTCTTTTAGCTTTATTAAGCATCGTTTTCTTCACATTTACGCCACATACAGTTTAACACCAAAAGCACAAAATTTTTAAAAGCTGAATAACGGAAAATGTTTATAACTCCCGATGCAGCGTTAAGTGTTGGCGTACATTTTTTACACTCGTTTCAGTTTTTTCCCAGTTCATTATATCAATATTCAGTTTTCTCAACAGGATGGCTATTTTTTTTTTCTGTGTGTGTGTGTATGAATCATTTCACTATTCACATTTTATGTGTTAAATTTATTAATTAAGTATCACGTTCATCTCACATACAATTCGATTGAATAGTAAAATCACAATGCATTTATAAAGCAGCATATCTTTAGAATCCCAGATAGAGTGTTTGAGTTTGCCATACATACTTTTATATTCGCTATATCATTTCTTTCAAAATACGTAAGAAATGATATAGCAAATATAAAATTATGTATGGCATACATGTGATGGCATACATACTATGACAGGGGTGGCCAAAGTGCGACTCGCAAGCCTGATACGGCTCTCGCAGGCAATTTGTGCGGCTCATGCATATAAAATATGTGTATGAAATATGGTAAATTAAAACTATTCAGTGTCCAAAAGGAAGTAATTAATTAGTATAGACTCTTTTTACAAAGTTATCAGGAATTTCTTTCTATTTAAAATCTCCTCCACTACTTCTATAATGATGTAAATATGAACTTGTGGCTTTTAGAACATCTAGATGCGGCTCTCGAACATTCCTGTATTCAAACGTGCGGCTCTTACTGACATGAAGTTTGGCCAACCCTGTACTATGACGTTAATTCCTCTCATGCGACCAGCCGCCTGATAGTTTTCTTTAAAAAATTAAAAAAAAAAAAAAAAAAGTATATAACGATTTTAATGAGTCCAGCTAATTTAATTAAAAAAAAATATTTAATAGTTCTAATTAAACATGTCATGATTTTCAAACATGTTTATTTAAATTAATCACATTAAAAAGTAAGAAAAATATATTCTCAAGAACTGCGCTTTTTGATTTTAAGTCACTTAGTTAATTATTCAGTAACCTTCCAGATTAAATATGAAAGTGTTTAGGGTTAGTGTTTTAGGCTTTACTGAAGAGCAACACGCTGGCAAGTGGAAGAAAAAAAAAATTACTTCCAGGAGCGGCAACACATTGCTTTCACTTTCTCGATTGGCAACATTCTCATGAGCTGAGATAAAAATGTTTTATTTCGAATAGTATTACCATTGCTTGCTTTCATAACGTTAAATTTTTTAATCAAAAATTCATTGAAATTTTTAAAAATATGAATTAAATAATAAGGCAAATTGGAAATTCAAAATTCGGGCTTTCAGGTGCACATATTCGGGTGGAGGACTAAGTTATTCAAAATTTAATGCCTTAATTTAATTAGGTACCATTTTTTTTTTTTTTTTTTTTTTTTTTTTTTTTTTTTTTAAAATGCGAGAAACACACATTCATACATGTGAAATCTTCATTTTTTAATTCCTTTAAAAAAATACAGTGTAATAATATTTGGTGGCAACAATTTTAAAAGGGATAGGCCGTTTATAGTGAACCAGCGCAATACGTATTATATTAAACTGTAAGAATCACTCATAATGATAAATTTAATTTTCAATTTAATAATAGGAATGATTTTTGGATTTGGTTTAACGGAAATGCAGAAGATGAACAGATTAAATATATGAACAAAATTAAACGCTGCAGATGATATGTTTTGAAAACTGAGAACTGCAAATAACAAACTGCGACTTCTCTTTTAATGTGCAAAGTTCATTTCAAAGTAAGTACCAGAATCGTGCCAAGTTACTTCTTTGATTTATAATTAAAAAATATGTCTATTTATTATTCAGTCATAATAACACAATATATAGAAACGAAATAATGTATAAAATAGTTACATAAAATTGAAACAACACCGGTATACTAAAAAAATTATACCTGTTTTCGGGCACCTTGTAATTTAATTTTTGTACTTGTAGTTTAATTATCCTGCAACTATAGTTTGATTAATCTTCCTTTTAGCGAAGCAAAATCACTATTATGATTTTTTAATAAAAATCTACTGTTAATGATGTCAGTTTCTTGTAGTTGTGGTTTTATTTTATTAAAGTCATTGAGGTTTATGAACAAGAACTAGTGTGAAGTCTACAACGCCCAAATGAAGCAGTAATTTTTGCCTCATCCAACTCACTCTTTTTGTATATGACAAAGTTTGACATTTGGTTGCAATATAAAATCGTTCCCTAAAACCAGAATTTCTGTATGTATATATTATCGATGCATTAATTTGTCTCATTTTTTGTTGACTGGAATTAGATATGTAAAGTAAGACGTTAATTGGTGTTTTTTTTTTTTTTTTTTTTTTTTTTTTTTTTTTTTTTTTGTGTGTGTGTGTGTGTGTGTGTGTATGTTTTCCTGTTATTTACAGTGAACAATAAAATGAATTTTTTAGCTTCAAAAAAATAGAAAAGGATATTTAAAATTTTAAATATTTTGTGGAAGATTTAAAGCAAACTGTTCTGGTTAATTCCAGTATAATTGATTTTAACACAAAAAATTAACATGCCTAGAATTTTAAAAAAATCTAGTTTTCTTCCTTAATACTAAAGTTATCGATATAAAAATATATTTAAAAGAATTGACAAAAGTTACATAGGGTATTTCTCCCGCTTTCTTGGCATGCCTTCGTGGTGTGGTAGTCTACACGCTGGGCGCATATTCCAGAGGTGCGTGGTTCGATTCCCGGCGAAGGCGTTGCTCATTTTTCATCTCTCCGGCCTCGAAATAACCTAATGTCTCTACAATTGTACTAAAGAAATTTTTTAAAATACAGTGTATGAAATGCTAAAACGTGAAGAGAGAGGTACAAATGAAAGTTACGAAATGTTTATATAAGATTTTAAAAATAAAGCATCGAGTTCAGTTAGATCAGAAACGGCAAACTTATTCATTGCTGCGAATAAAAATTAAAGCCAAACTTTTATCATATTCGCGAAATTTAACAGATTGAAGCCTACTGAGTTAACTGAAGACGCGGAGTAAATGTAAAGACAAAATATGAAGCATCATTAAATCTCGTTAATTTTAAAATCGTTCTTATGTTACGGATGTTAACTCCTTAATTTTAAAATTATATGATTACATTTTTAAGGTTATGCGTATTGTAGTAAATATATACTGTACCGAAAAATTATAGGTAGGGCTACTTATTTTAAAATTATATTTATACATACTGCACAGATCCCATTGTTTTTAAAATGTCAATGCAAAAATATAATTATCTTTAAAAGATCTCCAAACAGGAAAATACGTTTGGATAGTTTTGATCCAGATGGTTTCATGTTAAAACCATCTGGATCAAAACCAAGAAACCCTGATAGTTTCAACATGAAAATTATATTCAATTTGCGTTAGTGTTACAATCAACCTAGAATTATAAATATAAATTAAGAATAGTAGTAGATTTTTATGCTATTTGCTATTAAAAAAAAGATTATTTTTAGTGCTTTTTATTTCAAAATTGTAAATCACCACATATATGCTTCCTTTTTCGTAATATAAAGAATTATAGCTTCAAGGTTTATTGTATTATAATTTGAAATGCAGTCAAACTAATAATAATAATGAACGCGAAGGGACCGTGATATTTGCTCGTTATCAGTGCTCATTAAAAAAAATTATAAAAATTCATACATACTTACTATATTATAAATACTTTATTTATTTTTTATTTCTGTACAATACAAAAGAAGTTAGTTAATTTACTTTGAACTGTTTTATTGTCTCTTTGTGTGTTATTTTTCTTCAGAGAAAGCTCATGGCCCGAAAAACATCGTCATTTGCACCCCTGGCTTCGAAAAACGTTTGAAGTTTTTCTGCAAATTCAAAAGCCATTGAGTATGTTGTGGTGGTGGTGGTGGTGGGAGGAGGGTTCAGCTTGAAATTCTTGACATTCGTCGTTATCGTCGCTGCTTTCATTATTTTTTTTTTCATCTGCTTTAGCTTGAATTTCAGCTACAGTGCCCTTGTGAGTAGTTATCTGGGAAGTGATAATATAAGTGTCAACAGATTCATAATTTCCAGATCCTTTTCTACTCATTTCCAAATCCTCCAAGACTTCTACTTCTTCTTCCTC
Organism: Stegodyphus dumicola; assembly: GCF_044657685.1. Lineage (NCBI taxonomy): Eukaryota > Metazoa > Arthropoda > Arachnida > Araneae > Eresidae > Stegodyphus > Stegodyphus dumicola. The sequence continues at coordinate 140,331,202 of NC_140777.1, forward strand.
AGGGATTTGCATTTCTTGAGAGATGTCCAATCCAGCTTCACGGAAGCAATTCGTAACACCCATGCATCGTTCATTAAACGTATCACTTCGAATACTCTTCTATCGAAAAGAATCAAAATCATCGAGTGCTTACGAAAGTTTGATTTAAAACTTCTGATGATCTCTTTGTCCGTAGGCTGGATAACACGTGTAGAATTCGGTGGTAAAAATTCAGTCATGATAACTCCCCAAGATAAAAAAAAAGCCGCCTTCATGTATGCGCAGGATTTATGACATATCCCTAACTTTCGGTTGACTTCGGAATGTTAAAGAATTTTTTCCAAGAAAGGATTAGCTGAGCTGGAGAGGTGAAAGTCAATAGAGATTTTATGAATCACAAAAATATTGCTCGCTATAACCGGGGTTTGCGCGTTAAAAGCTAGTTATGCTCCGATAAACTTATTATTTTACCAACTAAGTAAGTCAGCTCGTTATAAGCCAGTTGTACTGTAGTTACTTTTAATGAGTATAAAACTGTGCAGATGTAGTTAATTTGACTTGTATAAAGTCAAATTGTATATGTTACCGGAAAAATATGAAATCCGGCATTCTATAGAATGCCTAAAACTAGCCGAAAATGTATGAAACGATTCATATTTCACACATTTCCTAGGCATTCTATAAAATGTCAAATGAAAAACCGGAAATGTATGAAATACATATCCGATTCGTTTCGAATAACCGAAACTACTTATCAGAAGTTAGTAAATGACGTAAAAAAGCCAAAATGAACCACGGAACTACTGGCCAAAAGGAACCACGGAACTACTGGCCGCCGAATCTCTAGGTTGTGATGTTTGTGGAAAACAAAAGTGCATTCATTTATCCTGTTAAAGAAAGCGTTACTACAATAGAGTATTACGTCACGGACGCTGAGTTATTTTCCGTATTTCACGAAAACTCATTTGAGTGCTGCACAGGAACGACGTGACAGAATGTCGAAAGAACTTTCAACCAATTACAAATACGTTACACGTAATGATATTGAACTGTAGCTACCACCTTTGTGAGCCCTTCTAGAAAAAAAACAAAAAGGTATTAAAAAGGGCACCGATGTGAAACTTGCCATTGTTTCTGAATTTAACTTCCGTTGTCAGGTAGATCTCACCGATTTCCAGTCTCAGCCAGATAGAAAAAACAAATTTATTTCGCTGTGTCAAGATCACCTCACTATCTTTTTTTTTCATTGTTCGAAGAACAGTTTTTTAATGGCACTCTTTCATTAATTTTTCAAAATAACATTTGTATTTTAGAGGAATGAACGTCTTTTAAATAATAGCGTTATCATAACCGTTTTTTTTCATACTTTGATTAAAAAGAGCATTTGTCATTCAATAGAATGCCTAGATATTATATAAAATGCCTAGGTAAAGTATGCAATAATTATCTTATTTCATACTTTACCTAAAATCGTCCGGCATTATATACAATGCCTAAGCATTCTACAGAATGCCGGCGTTTCATACTTCGCCGGTAACATATATATGAATATATATCCAACATGTCCACTGAAGTCCTTTACTTGGCCTTTATTATCGTAACCATTGGTCGTAATCATGCACTTACAAAAATGCTTTAAATAATGTAAAATTTTGGTATTGCTAAATTTAAAGAATTTAATTTTGTAAATATTACCATATGTTCATTTTCATATGTACACACATTTCTTTCTCTGCCTTTCTCCCCCACCCAAAAAAATACAGGACATAGAGGCGCGCATTTATTTCTTTGCCTCAGGTGAAAAATATGTATCGCCACAGAGGGAGTGGCTTCTAGAATGAAACAATGGGCTTCCAGTAATATTTCTGTCATTTCACATGAACTTCGGCGCGGCGTTTTAAGCAAGATGGTTGAAAATGTTTTGCCACGCAATTTCCTGTACAAAATAATTAAAGCATCGTGTATTTCTTGTGAAATTTTTCAGAGCGAAGTTAGATCAAATTTAAGCAGAATTATATATGTAAATAGTACAGGTCTTAGCATTATCTACTGCACTCTGTATAAACAAGATGTTCTATAATAATAGTCACAGTTTTATTCAAACTGAACTTTGTAAAATGTGTAGTCACAGTTTTATTCAAACTGAACTTTGTGAAATATGTAGTCATAATTTTATTCAAACTGAACTTTGAATAAAACTGTGACTACACATTTATAGTGTATTAAACTGCACATTGTGTTAAATTTCACATTAATGTATTGCGTGCACAAGAAATAATTTTCAAACATAATGAATTTATCTTATTCACAACGAATATATTTAATTTATTCTTATATAACTTTTAATATTAACAACAGGTATACACAATAAATATTTTGAATCTTACACTTTCAAAATCAAAGGAATGCAAGTATTGAGATAAGAAAATACTATATTCATTCTAACACTTCCAATTATTCTGAGCTCAGTAAAAATATTATACACTTAAACTCTTTTAATCCACAGGTATTAATTAGTTAATGCAAAATATTCGAGGCTAATTGAAGCTTGAGTCATTTTCACGTTATAAAGAACGATAATATCGAACGAACATTAATCCGAATATCAGAGCTTGAACACATTCGCTAAATAAACTAATAAAATGAAAGCACTATGACATTTGAGCTGTATGTATATGACTAGCACTAACTACTACATTTTCTACTAAAATGATAGCAGCATTTATACGCCATACATTTATAATTGTAAAACAAATGCAAAATGCAACATAAACAACAACATGCGCTCGTATGCACAGTTTCAAAGACTCAGCGTCACAATTGCAATAGGAGCTTATTGGTTCATTTTTAAAACTCCGCCCTCGTTAACGATACGGATGTGCACTTGTGAATTATGCCCACGGCTCTATCAGAAGTATCAGAATTTGAGAATAATATAAAATGGAAGATCTCTAATATGACCACTGATGATTCCACGTGATTTTTGGCTTATTGTAAAGGCATTCGTATTATAAAGGTTATGTTCAATTCCTATATTTATTTATCTCCTCAAAATATTTGGTCACTTCCAGAAGTGGTGGGTAGTCGTCATGAGTGGGTTAACTGCATTTAGATTTAATTACTCTGAAGCGAAAAACTGACAAACAATTGAATCTGAAATTCCTGTTGCCAACTATTAATTAGGTGTCCGTCGAAAACATCGAGGCAAAAATACCGCGGATGAAAACGTCGCAGAGAAAACAACACAAGGCGAAAACGTCGTGGTATAAAACATCAAGGGAGAAAAGAAACAAAAGAGAAAACATCACAGTTCTAAACCATCGTAGTAAAAAAAAAAAAAAAAAAACCCGCATTAAAATATGCAAAATAATAAAATTGTCACAAAAATTTTCAGTTAAATTTAATTAACAATTACAAAACTAATAAGCTACAATTAACTGTTACAATTTATAAGAGCATAGATGCATTCAATGTCAGATACGTCTGTTCTACGTAAAACCACTTCTAATTTTAAATCAGTAACATAAGTAGTGGAAACAACAAAACTGAACAATAATAAGCATCAAACACACAAAGTTAAACAATTACCATTATACAGTAAAAATCTAACAGTCGCTGAAAGTCAATTACTCACTCCCAATAGAGATGATCTGAGAGAATTATTTACAGAAAAATTTAATTCCTGACAGAAAATCATAATTTCCTTAAATTTCTTACTCTCACTAGAGTTTTTTAATATCATTTCAGCCCATTTTGGCCTGTGTTGATCTAAAGGTTTATTCAAGTGAAGGTTTTTAGTAAATGGACAGTGAAAGATAAAGTGTTCAGGGTCTCCCAACTCCCCGCAAGAACAAAGCTTAGTCGTACGTAGTCCAAATCGAAAGAGATATGTATTAAAAGGTCCATGACCAGTGAAAAATTGAGTATAAAAATTCGATGTGCTTCTTTGACTGAGTGAAACTTTTGGAAAGAAAGAGAAGACTCGTCTTCCTGTGGAGTCATTAGTCCATCTTTCCTGCCATTTCACAAGCAGTGTATTTAAAGTCTCGCTCTTCAAGTGTGAAAAAGGCAATTTCGTTGGATTTTCAATTCCGTTGATATCATTAGCAGCCCATTTAGCTAAAGTATCTGCTTCTTCGTTGCCCAGTATGCCAACATGAGCTGGCACCCAGGTAAGAAGTGGTCTTTCAGATGAATTAAATCTTAGCAATTTCTCTTGAATAACTTGTACAATCGGATTTCTATTCGTAATGTCTGAGATAGCCTGCAGACTAGATAATGAATCACTGAAGATCTTAGTCTTGCCCAATAGATTTCTTTTAACATAAGTGAGAGCAGCGTTTATCGCTAAAAGTTCTGCCTGAAAAACAGTATTTCTGTTATCAAGCCTTCGAGTCCATGTATATACCTTTTGAGTATTGTTAAATACACAAAATGCACAACCTGTTCCACGTTCAGTTTTAGAACCATCTGTAAATAGAGCAATGTCATTGGCTACTGGAGCCGTATAGTATAAATTGACTGCAGATTTGAGTTTTAAAGAGGCAGGATGGCCAAGATTAGATGGAACCCGTAGTTCATAATCATTTACTAGGTGATGTTGGTTCCATAAATCCCCATTCAATCGTAATCGTAGGATCCGTCCTAAGAAAGAGTCTCTTTGAGCCTGCAGATCTAATGGAGGTATACCCGCCAAAATCTGCAGTGAGGCTGTCGAGGTTGTTCTATAACCTTTGGAAATAAGTAATAGCTGATGCCTCTGTATTGAATTCAGTAAGCCACTCATAGTTTTGTTCATATCAAAACCCCAAATGGAGACTCCGTACAAAAGAACTCTTTCAGTGATTGTTTTATACCACAGCCGCAAGATTTTTGGGGAAGTACCCCAATTAAGGCCCCATAGTCTTTGTCATGCCATTCGTAAGAACGGCACATCTCTGTTTAAGATGTTTCACATGTGGAAACCAAGACAGCGTATTACTGATAACAAAGCCTAAATATTTCAAGGTGTTTGCACATTTTATTGGCCTTCCATGGATTTTTATAGACGGATTTCGACGCATTTTTCTTTTCCTACCGATAAACAACATAGTAGTTTTTTCTTCGGAAATTCTTAATTTATGCATATCTGCCCACTCTACAAACTTATTAATCGCTTGTTGAGCTCTTACTTCAATGTCCTTTACGCCTGAGATAATTAACAGAAAATCGTCGGCATAAGCTTGCAAAGTTACTTGTTCAGTATTTTCAAACATACCAAAGGCCGAATTAGCGACTAAGTTCCACAGGGTTGGTCCTAAACAGGAACCCTGTGGACAGCCTCTTTGCAAATCTTTGCAATACCTCTTTGCAATACCATCGTAGTACAAAACATCACAGTTCTAAAACATCGTGGTGCAAAACATCGTCATCGAAAATAAAGCGGTTAAAAAAGTTCTCAGTTTAAAAACATCGCCGTCGAAAATATCGTGGTAAAAAATAAAGTGCATACAAATCATCGCATGACGATAACATCGCACACATGCGTTTTTCGGGTTTTAAAAGCTGTAACTGCATAATCGCATAATGATTTGGGAGCGCAAGAAGAAAAGAGGGATGTTTTTACTTTTATATGTAGGAATTGACCAAAAATTAAATAATCTGCTTAACAATAAATTAGAGAAATATATAGTTTGATTATAGTTATTAGGAATGCTTTCTTAGAGTTGGCAACAAGAATTAAAATTCAAAGCTAGATGTAAGACGACAGCAGTTTTCTATGAGTATCTTGCATTTTTGTATTTTGTTTTTCGAATGTGCATTTGCTCTGTGTTCAGTTCCATTAAAATGTATTTGTAATCAAGAAGCCCCATAGATTTAACTTATGCCGCCTACATGGATTCTATAAATTATCAGAAGTGAGATATACAAGTCTACATATATTTCATATTTTTGAATGAGCTAATAAATTTTTACTGAAAACGTAAGAAGGAAACTTAAGCATTTAAAAATTGAAAATGAGTAGAAAATTAATGCAACTTCACAGCACTTAATAGAATTTTAAATTTACATAGTTAATTTACAAAGGTAGTTAATGAAGCAATCTTTTTTCATAAAGCTTTACTCATAATGTTTCATGAAAAAATACAGCCTAAAAATGTTTAGAAAAAGGAAGATAAATAATTGCATGAGGATACCTCTATAAAATAAATAATTGCATGAGGATACCTCTATAAAATAAATAATTGCATGAGGATACCTCTATACTTACTTAGTTAATTATCAAAATTACTTTCTTTCACGTTTGTTTATCTGATATTATTTTGGTGAAAATTATGTCTTGTTTTGTTTCTGTTTATTCTTAAAGTATGGTTAACATTTCTTGCGCTTCCAAATCTTTACGCGAATATGCATTTACAACTTTTAAAACCTGAAAAACGCATGTGTGCCATGATATCGTCATACGCTGATTTGTAGGTACTTTATTTTTTACCACGATATTTTCGACGACGATGTTTTTAAACTGCGAAGTTTTTCAACCGTTTTATTTTCGGCGACGATATTTTGCATCACGATGTTTTAGAACTGCGATGTTTTCTCTTTGCTGTCTTTTCTCCCACGATGTTTTGTACCGCGACGTTTTCGCCTTGCGTTTTTTTCTCCGCGACGTTTTCGTTCGCGATGTTTTTGCGGCGATGTTTTTGGCTGTAACCATAAAACACGGTGGTAGAGGCATAAAGATTTGGAAATGTTTTGCTGCCTTCTTTGTAAGAGAAATTTAATTTTTGTAAGAAACTTTATGCGTTAGTATTAATAGTTTCTGAATGAAGAAAACTGAAAATAATTTGAAATGCAAAATATATTTAAGTTCCAGCGGGATAATAATCCTAAATGTACAGTTCGAAATATTCGCGTTTACATCTCAAGTTATCAGAACTCTTTCATATTTTTTGAACTTAAACCTTATCGAGCACGTACAGAATGAACTAGAAAAAAGCAAGGAAATATTATATTTCTTAAAAAGTGCTACTAAAAGTAATAATGATGGTAGAAACGAAATCAAAATTAAACATTCTTATGCTAAAAATTGATTGAATTCATGAAACGTGGAATTTAGCTGAAGGAAACGCAATTAAGTATTAAATGTTCATTTATTTGTATATTTTTATATTTCTGTTAAATATTAATCGTGTCTTTTAAGTGTCCGAATACTTACGTGAGTTTATTTCTGACATTTCGTGGAAAAAATAATTTATTTTAAGATTATTTCTCCATTCAGATGTGAAAAGAATCGAAGTCGATTTTTTTTTTAATTTTTAGTTTAGTAAACGTGTTTTACAACTAAATTTTAAAGCCACTGTATATGAAAAGCTTTTGAGATTAAAAACGGACGAATCAATTAATAATAATAATAACAGTAGTAATAAAAACAAAACAAAAAAGGAGGGGAAAAGGGGGAAAAAAGAGAAAAAAGATGGTTAAAAAAAGCAAGGGAAAAAAATTCAGTCGTAGGATTTTTTTTTTTTCCCTGTTCCGTATACAAACGTGATATTCAGAAAAAAGAAGTAAATGCTCTTTCATTTTAGCAAAAGAATTAATCCTGAAAACAAATATATCGCGCTAAATTTCTTAAAATTCTTAATAATTCCTTTTTAATAAAAGTGTGTTTATTTCAATTCCATGCACATAGAAAGGAAGGAATTTAAGATGATTCGCAGGAAATATTTATTCAAACACATTCTAATCTAAGAAATTAAAATATTTAAGAGCGGTTCAGTAACATTCGAATGCAGCAATCTGAAAGGAACCCAATCTCTGTTTTGAAAGCATTAAAAGCATTCCATCTATTTTATTATTAAAGATTGTACTAAAGAGCATTTATCTAAATATCTTTCTAAATATGGAGATCCGTCAATGTTTATTGCTCCAGAATATGTCATTAAATTTGGTAGATGGAATATATAGCAGAGCATGGTTGCTATGGGAACGAAGCTCGTATCCTGATTGGCTAGTTTCTACAATGACGTTTGACCTCATTTACTTTCCGCCATGTTTGCTGATCTGTCTATCGGAGAACGAAGTATATTTTTTAATGTTTTTCCTTCCTTTGGGAAAGTAATAACATCTTAATGTAGCTTAGTTTTTTTTATTTTCTTGTTCCGACGTTCTGCGCTTCTTTTTTAATTTATTCATGGATATTTTATCTAGAGTGGAAAAATAAATGTAAGAAAGTTTCCGTCATATTGGCAACGATTATGAGAACGGCGTTCTAAAATAACGCATTTTATTTCTTTTGCAAATTATTCGTTTGTATAAGAAACGAAATCTTAAATGAAACGTTCTTTCCTTTGATGATTTAAAAAAATAGCGAAGCCTGAATTTTTTAAAGCGATTTCGGAGCTATTTGCATATCTTCGCAATAAATTTAAATAACCTTATTTTCGTAAATCAGCCTTAATTTGAGAGATTTCATTTTAAGCAGAAAAAAAATAACCTAGGCATATATTCGATTATTTTTTTAATGTTCAACATAGAGAACATTAATTTCTTTTCCAGCTGGCATTCAATGATGTTTTTGAAGGAAAAAATAAATATTCCATTTAAATGCCCGAATAAAAAAGAACCTTCCAAACAAATAGCAGCGTTATTTGATATTTATACGAACTACGTTATTTTTTTTATTTTTTTTTTTTTTTGTGAAATAAGCTTTAATACGTTTATTTATATCGTTTGACTTCTAAAAGCTATTTGTAAAGACCAAATCGCTTGTTCGTGTCTGCATTAATTGAGATTTAAAAATCTACAGTTAAGAGCACTTAAATTTTGGCTTAGTGAATTAAAACAGAAATAATATGTTGCATATCCGAAGGGTTCCCCCCCACCCCACAGATATTTTTCGCGTATTATTAGAGTTCTCTACTATTCTTACCTGCAGTTTTCTATTGCAGTTTGGTATTCAGGAAAAGAACGTGTCTTCTTTCCCGGTTGAAATAAGTGTTCTTTGTGCATCTTTAGAAGCTTCTTTTTTCGATTTTCTTGTCTCGCGCACAATTCGTTAAGTATTTTTTTTAATAGTAACTTTAGACATATAAATTTTATCTTCAGCTATTAGCATCCTTACTATATGTGTTTGTTTATTTGGGAACAGTACGAAAAATTAGGTATCAAACTCTGAACTGAACATTACACTGTATAATAAGACATACATATCAGTATATTGAATTAAATTTCAATACAATAACCGAAGCTATTTGCCTGTGAATAATATTTTATTTCATTCTTACTTAATACCTTAAACAATGCAAAACAATTCAAAATGAAAGGAATGAAAAATATTTCATTGACACTAATGCGAGCTTAGAGAAACTAAATAATTTTTCGGAATATTTAGTGACTTTTCTTTCGCTGTGAAGATTGATAAAGATAATTTAGTATTCTAAGCGCTTCACTTTAAATCCTCATGTTTACGAGCCTTAATTTCTACAAGGAGTTTTATCTGATTAGCAGGTTGCCTTAAATTTTATTAAATTAATGTCCTCTTTGCATTAAACGGTAATTTGTTTTGTCTATATTTACACTGAGCATTTATATAATTATATAGCGCATTTATTAATTTATATAATTTAAAGCTTTTTCTTTGCTTATCTGCATTTATATTAGGATTATTTTCGTTAAAACGTAAAATTGCTTATCTACTTGAAAGCAAAACAATGTTCTATTAAATTTTGAAAGTGCTTTAATGGCATTAAAAATCCATAAATGATTTTAAAAATTCTGCTTTTAATAAATATCTATACACAAATATATGCATAAATATGTGCATACTTGGTTATAAAAGGAAATGGAAACGATGTAATATAATATAACAATAAACTGCTTTTTATTTTATTAATTTATTTGCAGGAAATGGGACCTATTCAGAAAAAAATACACTGGTTCCAAAAAAAATTCATCCACGGAAATTTGAGGAAACGCGTATTCTAACAGGAAAGTGGTAAATGCAGAGTTATATCCAAAACATGTATAATTTATTTATTCAGCTTTTTCTATTTTTACATCTTGTTACACACTTTTCACATCTGCTAAGAATAAGTCTCATGAAAAGCAGACTATTATTAAAACTGGCAACGCTATGAGTTTTAGGATGGTTTGGTTGATTATGGTAAAGTAAACTATCTGCTTAAAGGGAGGAATGCCTTCGTGGAGTATTTTTAAGGGAAACTGGCTCGTATACACGTTACACATGGGAAAAACCACGAAAACGCCCATGCAAACTGTCCGTTCGCCTGAACTAGAACCCAGGGTGGAACTAGCAGTATTCAGCGATTTTACCGTTCGGACGTCATCAGTTTTCAAAAACGTTAAATTAACATATTTTACCTGCTTTTGAATATTGTGTTCACTCCCATTCACTGAAAGTTTTGAGTAACAAAAGACAAAGTTAAAATGTTTGTATCCTTTTCAGAAATTGAAAACCAAGGTTTAAGCAAAAACATATTACGATTTCGGAAGTATTTTGAAAACTGATTAAAACGACATAATATTGAAATCTATGTGTTTGGAAAGGTATCTGCAGCAAGAGATAACATTAAAAAAACCACAAAATGAAAAATAACTAATCTAATTATGTAACAGACCTATTTAAGTGTAATTGAACTATTTTATTCACGCCATGAACTCATGAACTGTAACCGAACTATTTTATTTAAACGCCATCTCGTGGCGATATGAAAAAACGTCAGTCGACCTCCAGCCGCCATGATGATAGCTTACTATGTTATGTTATTCTCAATGTTTGATGTTCCATTTCGTTTATGTTTCATTTTTATATATATTTCTTTTGTTTGTAACTGTTCCTGTGTGCTCTGTTAATAAATCCTTTTAAAGCTAGCTGGCATTAGTGTCTATTGAGGAACGGCTACATCACATTGGCGCCCAACTAAATTTGAATCCAAAATGGCGCAACAAAATGTTTAGAATTTCTGTTTGGCTTTAACAAGACAAGCTCTTACTCCCGAATTTAACTTTTAGTTGCTGGAGATCGGCTCAGTTTCTTTTCAGGTGTGGACTACTGGTCAAATATTCTGGAAACGAATTCTGTAATTAAAATTGTCATACCGTGCTGCTAGCACATCGAATCATCAACTGGACAATTTCAACGGAAAAGATAAGTTTCGTTTACATTATCGTTTAATCTGAGTTTAAAGTTCTTTTAAACTGATTATTTATTATAAGCTGCTTCTTAAAGCAAATGTAAATTCTTTACTGAAATCTCATTTATTGATACTACATAAGAGTATTAAACGAAAGCAAACGGCTTTCTGTTAACCAAACGTTATTTCTTGAACTGTAATTTGTTATTTTAAAATGTTAATGCGCGTTATTTTAAAATGTTAATGCGCATATTAAATTAATTTGTAGATAATATTGTTTCACTGAATACATGTTTTGATGTTAAAGTTTGAATATATTCATTGACGTTGTTCATTAGAATTTATTAGTTTCGCTTCTGACATACAGCAGCAGATGTTTTCCCCCCGCGGAAATGTTTAGACTAGCGATGATTTATGATGTGTTTACGTCAAATCTTTTATTATTTTTATTTCCTTTGAGTGCTGTTGTTCCTTATTAAATGTTTTATTCTACATAAAATAAAATATTCTACTTGTTGATTTATCTTTCGACGAACATTTTGAGAAAATGATTATAATATACTACTTCAGGTAAATATAATTGTTTTCAATTTAAAATATAATATAATTGTTTTCAATTGTCTTAAAAAATATTTCTTGAAGCGAAAGAAAATAATTATGAATAAAATCGAATGACTATTTAAATAAAGTAAAAGAGTTACTAAGTGTGTGTTGCTTAATCAGCTTAATATTTTGTTAAGATTAAGATTTCGAAGAATTCAGCTTAAATATAAAAGCTTATGGTAAGACATTTATGTATGTTTTGCTGAGTAGTAAACAATTTTTGAGCAATTTATTATATGTTATTTTCTTGATACAAGTTGAATTTATGAGTGCATTTTATGATATTTTTACGACTCCGAAATAATAAACTTTGTGAGTATTATTGTTTACATTTATAAATACTATTTAATAGTGGTATATTAAATGTACGAGTAACATTGTTTACATTCATACATGCTGTTTAATAGAGGTATATACATTTTACTTAAAGGTATAATTATTAATTCTAAAATACTGTATTGTGAATAAAATCGAAATAACAACAAATTCAACTTCATCTTTTCCCTCCCCCCCTGACCTCTCATATAATTATGGCTTACCTTGCCAAAGCACGAAAAGAGGATTTAAAAACTCTCGCTGCAGAACTGGGTTTCACTGTAAACGACACTATGCGAGTAATAGATCTTAAAGATCTTATTGTCAATTCTGACACTTATGATGAGGCTTTTACCAGGAATCTTCTGGAAACTTTAATCGAAACTAGACAACAAAAACAACGTGAAAGCAACGATCTGGAGACACGTCAAAGAAAAGAACAAGAACTTTTATTAGAATTGGAACGTTTAAAATTAAACCTGGCAGCTGCTAGCTCAAATCCTGGCTATGCCGCCTTTGCTTCAAATGCAGCTATTGGAACAAATATTCAACACCTAATCCCTAAATTTACAGGAACGTCTGACATTGCAACCTACCTGCAAATTTTTGAAAGACAATGTGAGAAAGTTAATATAAAACAAATAGATTACATCACTCATCTCCTACCTCTTCTGCCTACAGACATTTCGCAAATTATTTTAAGAGAACCAAAAGACAAATTAGAAGATTATTCTTACATCAAGAAGATTCTGCTACAAAGATTCAAATTAAATGCTGAACCATTTCGAATTAAACTTACTACACACCAAAAACACCCTGGGTCTTTATGGAAAGATTTTACTTACGAATTAAACAATTATCTCGAAGAGTGGCTCCATAGTCTCGATGTTACAGACTTTGAATCACTCAAAGACTTGGTCCTGACAGATCAGCTTAAAAGAAGAGTCAGTAGTGACGTTAAGGAGCATTTTATTGATACTTGGGGAAAAATAAAGAGTTCATCTGAATTAGTACAGAAATTGGATGATTATGAAGCTGTACGTGTTAAAAATACGAACTATAAAACTCAACTTCCTGGCAGGCGGAACTATTCTTACAAACCGACTAATCCATCCAAACACAAAGTAGAAAATCGAACAAGTGACATACAGGGAACTCATAAAACCTTTTCAAATCGTGTTCAGCAACAAACAGAGGAAAAGCGACCTCCTTTAACATGCTATGGGTGCGGAAAAACTGGTTTTATCAAGTTTAAATGTCCAGATTGTAACCCCCCAAAGACTTCAAATTCATCAAATTTTGGCACTATCCAAATCCGATCCTGTTTATCTTCCACTCGGACTGCTGTATTTCCAATTAGTATTGGTGGTGTTTCCGGTACAGCTTTTGCCGACACTGGTGCTAGTCACTCAATTGCAAGTGAATCCCTCTATCATATTCTGCAAAAACAAGATGCAGTATTTGAAAAGACAATACTACAGGTGTCTTTCGCTGATGGTTTGGTATCTGAAAAAGAGGTACTTCGCACCGAACAAATCATTCTTCTCGAAGGCAGAGAGTTCAAAACTCCGCTCCTTGTGTTGCCTGATGCCAAAAATAACTCGACTCTGTTAGGAACTGACTTTCTTCAAAAAGCTAAAATTGTTTTAAATCTTGCTGAAAATAAGTGGAACTTTTCTGATGAACCTCGAAGAAAATATAGCTTCGTGAAACCTCATCAATCCCAAGTACTGGAAGAAACCCCAGTTGTTGTAAACAACTGCCGACTACGAGAAAATGAAGGACAGCAATTAACTACAGCCCAACGGCTTGCAACTGATGCATTGCTTAACAAATATCACACTGTCTTCAAAGTAGGGGGAGAAGCCACTAATCAAAAGCCATCTGGTTTACTTCAAATTCCAGTCTATGCTCAACGTTTTGAAACCTTGTCAATTGATCTTTTCGGTCCCCTTCCTAAAACACCGTCTGGTGAAAAATGGATTTTTATTGTGCAGGACTGTGCCACGAAGTGGACAGAACTATTTGCTTTAAAGGAAGCCACGGCCAGAGAATGTGCCACTATTCTTTTGGAGGAAGTCGCCCTTCGATTTGGGTTACCCAGGAAAATAATAAGTGATAATGGTACCCAGTTTACTAGTGCTGTTATGCAACAACTATGCTATATCTTGAACAAAGTCTTACTCCTGTCTATCACCCACAATCTAACCCAGTTGAAATGAAGAATAGAGATCTGAAACCACGTTTAGCAATACTTGTTGGTAACAACCATCAGTCATGGAAGGATAAACTGCCAGTAATAAGGTTTGCTTTGAATACAGTCAAATGTGCTTCAACTGGACATTCTGCTTCTTTTCTTCAATTTGCACCAGAGTTACGAACCTTAGATGATGTAAAGCATGATATAAAAGCCGTAATTGAGAACGATAATTTTGTTCCCGAAATTACTCCATATTTGAAACGTTTTGCAAGAAATGTACAACAGGTACGAGAACGAATTGCATCAAAGTAAACAGAAACGTTATGCTGACAGAAAACGAAGAGAAACACCGAAATTCGTTCCTGGAGATAAAGTTTGGGTCACCCTCCACCCAATCAGCAAAGGTCCACTGAAGAAAACTGCTAAATTCATGCCCAAGAGAGATGGTCGTTATGTGATAGTGACTACAAGATCTCCAACCACTTATGATATTGCCGATCCTCATGAACCAGACAAAATTCTCGGCAAGTATCATGTTTCAGCCTTGAAACCATATCAAGATCGAAATAAGCAAAACTCAGCTCGTGTAATTCCAGTGGTTCCCTTAAAGAAAAGAGGACGCCCGAAACGTGTAATACCATCCGAATCTGCACCTGTTGCACAAGGTGCTGGTGACGCAAAATCCTCGTCAAACTGGAGCCCGTCCATCTGATTCTCCGCCCGCTGCACAAAGTAGACAAATGTCAGTTCCTGACTTCTTGCCGAGACGTCTACGAAGTCAGAGGGGGAGGATGTAACAGACCTATTTAAGTGTAATTGAACTATTTTATTCACGCCATGAACTCATGAACTGTAACCGAACTATTTTATTTAAACGCCATCTCGTGGCGATATGAAAAAACGTCAGTCGACCTCCAGCCGCCATGATGATAGCTTACTATGTTATGTTATTCTCAATGTTTGATGTTCCATTTCGTTTATGTTTCATTTTTATATATATTTCTTTTGTTTGTAACTGTTCCTGTGTGCTCTGTTAATAAATCCTTTTAAAGCTAGCTGGCATTAGTGTCTATTGAGGAACGGCTACATCACAATTATTAAAAATTTTCTTACCTATTGATTTTGTTTAAAATTATTCGCTGTTGTTTCGATCGGAGAATGATCATTTTCAAAACCAAATTTAACAATAAGAATTAATTTATTGTTACTGTAAATTTTAGCACATGAAAATTACACGTGTCTAACCAAATATTTAAATTTTAAATTCTTCTCAAGTGTAATTTTATTGCTTGAGCTACACTATAACCTCTCGTTAATATGCAGGAAAAAAAAACGCAAATTAAAAACTCCTCAAAGACGACATTTTTAAATTCGCAGCCGGCACCGAAACTGGTAGCACAGCCCTTGCATAGCTAATAAAAATATTTTTCTCCAAGTTTTCTTTCTTTTTTTTTTTTTTCTAAAAATTGGTGCAATGTTGCTATAATATTGCGTTTATATATTTAAATTTTTTATTTATATTTATAACTGTTAACCCAAATGTGACGTCAGTAGTGAATGGTATATTAGTCTCAAAACGGCATTTTGTAGCGATACATCTAAATGCGTTGTATCACTTTTCAAATTGTTGCACCAAATACTATAGCCCTGCATTAACGACATCAAATAACAAAAAATTTGCATGAATGTACCTATGTTTCTCGCATTGTGAAAAGACAGCGGTACTTACAGCCATCAAATTTTGAATAACGTAGTCCTTTACCCGAACATGAGCACCTGGAAACCCGAAATTTGAATTTGGAATTTGTTGTTTCATCTGTTTCAAATTCTGTAAATTTTTAACGAATTTCTGATTAACATACTCAACAATTTCAAAGCGAGCAGTGGGAACTCTGTGAGGAAAAAACATTTTTATCTCCACCGCACGAGATTGTCTATGGGAAATTCTAAAGATATATATTTTAAATATTTTGTGATTTTGCTATTGAGTCGAAATTTATGTGGCGAAAAGCCAAGAACGTGATATTTAATAAATAAAACGAACACACAAAACGTTAATAATTAAAAGACAAAAAAATTCTTGTAAAGCCATCTTAGCAAGAAAACTGAACATTGATATGTTGAACTTAGAAAAGACTGAAAGAATATCAGAAAAATGTATGCCAACACCTAACGCTGCATCGGGAATTCTAAACGTACAATGTTGTACTGCTGTAAAATTCTTTGTAATTTTGCTGTGGAATTGAAATTTTTTGTATAAAGCGTTGTTTCGTTTAAGAGCTTAATTTCTCAGAATTGTTTATATCTGTTGCAGGAATACTTTTCGCCGATCCGAGCCACATTTTTGTGTTGTGTAGGTAGTATCGGATGGATTACACATTCAGAGGAATATGCGAGCAAGAAGTTACTGCTCCAACAACACGAATGCAATAAAGTTAATTGAACAAATTAAGAGTAATACGCGAGTCGTAATGAATGCTGGGCCGTAAAGCCCGGACGCTAGTTTGCTACCACTGGAACAATACCACGCCTGATCTGTGTCTTTCTTGCGGTTTTATTGCGGTACAATTGAAACCGAAGTCGCTGTGTTCCTAGCATATCATATTGTAGTGAATTTCTGTAAGTATCTAAATTCATTTGATTTTATTGTTGTTTTTATGTAATATTCTGTTTTGTTTTATTAGTTACTTATTTATTTGATAATTTTAGGCTGACAGTTTTAGGGTTAATTTTGTATGTAACTGAATTGCTGCCCGCATGTTTCTATATAAGTGTTTATTTCTTACATAGAACTGAAGATATTTCGATTCTGAGGTCAGCTATATTTAAATTGCAAAAAACGCTCAAGTAGAACGTGAATTATAATCTTTTCAAGTTGGTTATCCAAGTTTAATAATGCTTGGCGATTTCTCGCCAACTTTCTGGGAGATTCTGTAATTTTTTAGCCTTAGCACAGCTTACAGAATCTGCTTATTTGTCACAGGCCATGGACCTTTTCCATAGTATATGTACTGTTTCAGTGTTAAAGAGTAATGGTCATTGCCGATGCGGTACATCCGTCGACCATGATCATTATGTTCTTAGCTGTCCAGGGACGGTATCTACTCGTCTGCGTATATAGCTTCTGAGCAGTGGGGAGCATGGTTGTAGAATACTAACGGAAACATAAGAGCAATCAGAAAACTAATCGCAGCTGTTAATTATTCTGCATCACTTACTGATACGCAATGATTTCACATAGCTGCAAATGACTTTCACATGCACGTAGTTCCGCATGATTCTGTACTTATAATATACTATGTTTATTTTTAATGGGAACTTGTTACAGATCTCTTACATCTGCATATATATTCAATATAGCTAATGCACATTTATCTAAATTGCGTAACATTTGAGGTGGGGCACTAAGTATAGCTTGCATTTTAAGACGAGACTTTGCTATGACTGAGATGTAGAAGGTAAGTATCCCACTTCCGATACAAATCTCGAAAGTGTATGATTGCTGGACCCGTCAGATACGGACAGGGCGGTATCTCCTGGACGCCGAGTTGGGTGGCTATTTGTAAATAAGGACAGAGGTCAATTGACAGCGGTATAACCTTGCCGACTGGCTATGCACGGTGGGCAAAAACGGCGGATGTCATAGATTGCGCCGAGATGACAACCGGAAGCCTGGTTCCAAAACCGTCCGAGAGTCGCAAGTACGTTCAAGAAGCCCTTGCTACCACGACCCTTGCTTGTGCTATGCTACACAAATATAACTCCGCGAGCCAAAGCGAGTCCGTTGTGAATCAGCTGTTAAAATTACCATTTCATTTTTACCATTTTCATTTTCATATCTTCATCTCATAACTGTTCTGCATCAGGATGGGCTGAATTGCGTTTTAGATCATAATCTGTGACTGGCTTGAATTGACACTTCAGTAGAGTCCCGCAATCTCGACGTAATGTGGATTGAGAGATTGTCGAGTTTCCAAAATGTCGAGTTTTACGGAATAAGGGGTGGGCTTTTCAGAACTTTTATTATTTAACTATATATTAATCTAGACATTTGTAGCACAATATTGGACACGCAAAAGTACAGCCTTAGATTAAATTAATGTTGATTTTTTATGTCAAGTTCTAGCACAATAGCAGGCATAAAAAGAACAAATATCGTAAGATAATTGAGTAAAAAATCTTACATACAAAACTGAAGAGAAATTACTAGTAGTTCTTGGCATCGTGTGGTAGTAGATTGTCTCTCAGACTCATTCCAGCGTCGTGCATCTTCACCCGTAGGCGACGGAGGAACACAAATGTCCACACCAGATGCATCTTGCTCCTCCATGTAAAGGAGCATTCCTTCAACGGCCCATAATTTCGCCCTTCACTATGGGCCCATAATTTCGGTTTTTCTGTTGTCTTCAATCTCTTAATTTTCTGATTCACCTTCATTTTTATCCACATTCTCTTTCACCACAGCAATTATTTCTGCATGTCCTAAAATTTCACAATTTTCATCTTGTCCCATCCATTTGTCAACATCACCATCACTAACAGCTTCGCAGCCTGGAATTTTCTTAAGTAAGTCGACGACAAGTATTTCACAATTTTCTGTCTCTTCTCTGCTTTCATGAAATTCGTTTCCTGATTGGTTCAGCAACTTTCTCCAGGAACGAACGAGGCTTATCTGCTCGATTTCACTTCAAGAATAAGCTATCCATCCAACAATATCCAACACATCTATTTTATTCAATTTCTCGAGCATATCACACCCTTCCTCCACGGCTAGGACAAGTGATGAAAGAAGTTTACGTCTGTATTTTTTCTTCAGTATCTCCAAACGCCCTGGTCCATTGGCTGACACACTGAAGTTACGTTAGGAAGAAGAAACATGCCTTTATATCTTCATCTCATAACTGTTCTGCATCAAGATGGGATGAGGCATTGTCTAGCATGATAATCGCCTTCGTTGGTAGATTTTTTTAATTTTAAAAACTTTTCTACCGATGGAATGAACTGCTGACGAAACCAATTATTAAATATTGCTCCATTCATCCATGCGTTTGACTGATTCCGGTACCGAACAGGAAGATCATAGTTGGTTTCGGTTCGCTTTTCTAGTGTTCTAGGTTTTGGTTTCTAGTGTACGTTTTTAAACGCACGGGAATTTTTGATTTGCCTATAAGCGCTAGTTTGAGCTAATGACCGCCTGTTGCATTGCTGCATGCCAAGATTGTGACTATCTCCTTGCTTCTTTTGTAGACAGGTGCCGACTTTGCTTCCCTGGATGCCAACGGTTTCAAATGTAGCATTCGAAAATTCAGATCGGTCTCATCACAATTCTAAATTTGATCTCCAGATATACCCTTCTTTTCAATTAGTTTGTAGAAATTATCCTTGAATATTGCAGCATTTTCCAAGTTAGCAGATAGCTTTTACCCACAAGCGTTTAACTGCCTGATTTAACTGTCCCACAATCGTTTACCGGTTTTTCCAGCTGTCGAGCTAGCCAGCACTAGCAGTAAATCCAGGCTCTCCTTCTTGAAATTCATCGTAAAAATTTAGGGCTTCCTCTTGTCAAGTTGGTCCTGAAATGGGTTGCTACCTGAACAACAAATAAAGTGCATCGCTCACTTTTTCGTTATTCACTACCTTTCATATTTTTTTCTTTCCTTTAAACTATCCGTACATGCTCTTTTCAGACACCAAGACTCGATTTCGAAGCTCTTCTTTTTCCACCCTATCAAAGTAGTCTGTCAAACACCTAAATCCGTGGTAATTTTGTTTACGCTTTCCCTTTTGTCCACTCTCTTCAATGCATCTAGTTTCATTTCCATTGCCACGTTACTTTGTTTTCTTTCCTTTTTGAACGAAATTTTAACTTTACACAATATAAAACGTTGGCAAAAATATGCAACATTTTATACGCCTGGATGTGAACTCGGGAACAATACTCGCAATGAACTGGTGTGAGTTCAGTTTGCAATAAGATGCAGTTTTAAAACTTCAGATAAAATTCACAACAAAAGAAGGAAACAGCGTTGCTATTACAACATATCTTGAAATTTGTTAGGCAGTTCCAAGAATTAACGGCACAAGGCGAAAACGGCAAAAATTACAGAAAAAGAACACTCAAAATCATTGAACAGAACAGGAAAGACATACGCATAAACAATAATTATATGTACTGTATGTAATATTTACTTTATTTGGCCTAGAGATATCTTAAAAAAGGTTCCTAAAACGTTGTCGAGTTATACGGAATGTCGAATTATCGGGAGTCGAGTTTGCGGGATTCTACTGTATTACCCATGCGCTAGGGAAGAATTGCCCAATACCCGCGTTCTCCGTTAGCTATTTACAAGCATTTATTTTGCTGTGTGTCATTATTATTTACATGTTAGTTTTTTCCTTCCTGTTCGGCATGGTTATTTAAAGAGAAACCTATGAGTCCGCAAATACCAACAATGTAGTCGCGTGCGTATGAGTTCGGAATAGATAGAAACACATAGAACTGATGATAGCTTGATAAAATTCATTTTGCCAAAAAGAACCCTTCGCCAGTTCTGGAACTTTCTACAAAAATACCTACACAGCTGTTTACAGTATCACAGAGTACAATCAGTAATTACAATTTTAATTACTAAAAATCCTAAACACAACGCTATGCAAAGTGCATCTAAACAGCGAAGCTCACACGAAGATTCTCAATGCTTTGAACTCACGCTGAACTGAACAACAGCTACTGAGAAACTTATATAGTTTAATATAGTTATATTGTTTATATAGTTATATAGTTTTTCCCTGGTCTTATATAGTTTTCCCCTGACCGCCGAGAAATCTATAGTACTTCTCGAAATTACTGGAAGGCATATGAGGGCCGGATTGCAGTTACCAATAGGATCAATTACAGTTATTCAGTTACAATACCCATTACAGTTTTACAGAGATCGGACCAAATTGTCGCCAAGTTTGGCGATTTTTCACCAAATTCGTCGACAAAAATTAGTCGCCATTGCTACAAAAAACGGAAGGAAAAAGTGCATTCTGAAAATTTCATATTTCGATTCAACACCTCAAAAAAAAAAAAAAAAAAAAAGAATTTAACCATTAAATTTTTTTAAAATAAAACTATCAAAAATTGAAAAATTGAAAGAAAATTGTTACTTAGTTCGCTTATTTTCTTGATTAAAACTAATCTGTTGTTTCCAACTCATTAAAGTAAATCATTACTGTTGAGAAACGTTAAAACTGAATGTTGTTTAGGAATTTTAATTTTAAAAGCTCCAGCATTTGTTTCCGTATTTCTATTCTGAAATTAAAATATGAAAAAAGTATATCTTATGGGAACAAAATCTGAAAAAAGAAAAGAAAAATAAATATGTAATAAAATGCTTTGCAGTCTATTTATTACGATAAAACTTCATCATAGTCGTTCCCTTTTATTTTTAATGCAGACGATGCAGGAAGAAATTTCGCAACTAAGGTTTTAAAGTGTTAGAAACTTATTTTCCTTATGACATTTATGATATGAAATAACAGTTGTAGAAAAATGTTATTAAGGCATTCAAATAAAATACCTTTTTCAGGTAAAATGTTATTATGGCATTCAGATAAAATACCTTTTTCAGATAAAATTTTATTAAGGCATTCAGATGAAATACTTTACCTGATTAACTAACGCAAAGCACTTTTAATAATAATCGAAAATGAATGACAAAATAACGCCATTTTTATCTGATGAAAAAGATAAGTCCCTTGTCATAAGATAAAAGGATAAGATAAGATAAAAGTCTTTCGTCAAGCTTTCACTTTAACAATCTATGCCTATTAGTAGTATTATTTCCGTTCGCAAATTATTTCCGTGAAAATTTGTAAATATTTTTAAGATCAAAATTGCCTGTTAGAAATAAATGTTAATTATAATATCTAGGTGTAGTCATACTTCATTAAAATAAGATTTAATACGAAACTCTATGTCATTAATACTATTTCTTCCAAACAAGCTGTACAATATTCTTTCTCGAAATTTTTCTTACTGAGTACTGCATATACAGGTTGTGTCCACCTCTGAAAATACAGAGTATTTCCGAGAATGTACGTAAACACGAATGTTGAACATGATGGCGACCTCCACGGAAGATTTAAATTATCTAGAATTGTGGGTAGTCATCTTAGAGAGGACTCTGTGTATATGGTTCAGAAACTTTAAATACAAATTATCAGTAAATATTAAATGCAGAAAGCTGCATTCAACAGATGCATAAAATGTGGATCTTTCATTACTCTATTAAATTTTTGTTCCTTGCGTATTTATTTATATGCATCAAAACATAATATAATTCTCTAAACCCCCCCCCAAAAAAATCTGCTGTCGATGTACACAATATAAAGAAAGGGGTTAGAAATACACTCTTTTGCCAAAACATCGAAGCACCAAGAAGGGCTTTTGCGATCGATGAAATTTGGTATGCAAAAACATCTTGATCGAACATGCAAATGATCAAAGTTTCAAGGCAAACAAACGAACAGGAATTGCGATCATAGCGCGCAAATCGCAAAGTATAAAAACCAGTAAAAGAAACGGGAAATTTATCTTTTTTTTTTTTTTTTTTTTTTTTTTTTTTTGTTGCTGGCTATACTAATTCCGTAAAGAAGCAACTAAAGATGCCATGACGATGATATTGGAGACCTTACAGACAACTAAACGACTTCGAACGTGGTCGCATTGTAGAGTTCCGTGAAGCTGGGTGGTCATACCGAGCAATAGGCCGCACCTGCAGCGTACAGACACTGCTATGCAAAGATGTTGGCAGTAATGGTGGCTACAAGCAAATTGCTGACAAAATGAAGGCTCTGGAAGGCCAAGGAGCACAAGTGCGAGACAAGATAGGATGACTGTTCACCAGGCCCGAACCGCCCCCATTATCGACTATTCAAGGCACTACAGCCACGTCTATACCTCCCGTGGTACCGTCCACCATCTCAAGGCGTTTGTCCTGAGGCGGGGTACGCTCACAGAAGCCTTTTTAGACGTTTGCCTTTGACCCCACGACGGCGGAGTCGTCTGGAGTGGTGTCCCAGCCCATCATCATGGCAGCCATCAAATTGGCATCGTATAGTGTTCAGCGATGAATCCGGCTTCACTCTTGAAGCAGATGACCACCGTGTTCGTGTCTGGAAAGGACGAAACCAGCAATCTCAATCAGCCTTAGTTTTACAAAGGCATACAGCCATAATACATGGTGTGATGGTGTGGGGCGCTATTTCTTATGATAGCAGGTCATCTTGAGTCATCCTCCGTGCATCTTTAACAGGTCAACGATATGTTGATACCATCCTGCGGCCGGTTGCATTACCCTTCATGGCACATCATCCTAGGGCCATTTTCCAACAAGATACCGCCAGGCCACATACCGCTGGCATACCTCTGGACTGTCTCCGTGCAGTTGATACTCTTCTTTAGTCAGCAAGGTCACCAGACCTTTCACCAACCGAACATGTCTGCGACACGGTAGGCCGCCAGATTCGGGGACCACAAAATATCGCAAATCTGGAGCGACAACTGATGAATGCCTGGCAGAATGTGTCGCAGGATGACATTAGGAACCCCTACGACTCCTTGCTTCGACGATTTCAATCATGCATTGCCGCCAGGGGCGGTTCGACCAACTACTAATTTGAACACTCAATGGTGATTGTTAGCCGTGAACAGGTACTATGAACAGGTAATAAAAGAGTGTATTTATTACGAATCGAATCAGTAATAAAAAAAGGGGTGGGTGAAATATTTTCAAGTACAATATACTTATTTTTTCTGAAATGGTTACTTTATTACAGTACTGTTAATGGAATGGATTAGTGGCGCAGCGATAAAGGGGATAACCCACAATAAGGATTGCTGTGTACTGAAATTTTAAACAGATCATTCCTAATGAAATGAAATTTTTATTTTTATTTAAATAATTTATTTTTGCAATGTATGAATTTTCTTTCACATAAATACTTACGTTTTAAAACAATGCGGAATTGAAAAAAAAATATGCACAAAAAATATGAACAAATTCTGTGAATATCCCCAAAACATAATACTAGAGTACTAAAATTTCTCCCTTCAAACCTCGTGTTATCAAGAGCAGTTTGGCATATTTACTTCAAGCGAATCTGGCAACCCTGCTTTCAAGCCGAGTAAAGGCAATATTTCTCGTGTCACTTGTTCATTCATTTAAATTTATTAATTGCACTGAATTCGTCTGAGATAAATTTGTACGTGTTTTCAAAGGTCAATGAGAGATAAAAATAAAGAAAAAGAAACGAACGACATTTTTTTTTTAAATGTTCCAAGCGACGAAGAATTCCAGAATGAAGTTTCAAGGAAGCATACGGAAAAAATACGGACAATGAGACATTTTTTTTCGTCCAAAAATCAACTTATTATTCGCTTAGTAGTTCATTAGGTTCCTCAACATTACATTTAGCCAGATAAGAATTAGGAACGGTACAATATATACATCGTAACATTTCTATTGATGCCGAAGGTAATTTTGACTCTTCTTTACAAGACGAAACGATACTTGGCATTTAGTTTATATGTGTATTGTAATCTTTTCTATTAAAATGTGATTTTTCCTTGCATTAATTTCTGTAAAATACTGTTATACCTCCTTTTCAGAAAAAAATTTAATATTCGAAATCCCGTGCTCCACACAATCGTTCTTTTCATCGTGAAAATAAGCAATGAAATTCGAAATTAATTTTGAGAAATGAGTTGAAGTGAGAGACCACCGAGTGAAAAATTTTTCGCTACAACCCTGGAATGGTCAATTTTAGTTTGAAAGACAAATATCAGATCTTATGTGGCATAAATTAGTGTTTAAGAAGATAATAGATTATTAATATCGTTCGAGGAAGAAAATTGGCAGCGAAGTGCAACATAAATGTTTAAATGACATGAGACTGTTTCTAAGGAGTTCTAACAGTTTTTCACAGACGATTCAGTATTTCTCATTCAATTAATGCAGTTCTCACTTCGCGACAAAGAAAAATGCATAAAAACTTAAAATATCTATATTAAAAATTACGAAGTTAATCTTAAATACTTATTTCCTCAAATAAATTCCAGAATGGATTCAGCATGATTTAATTAGTAATAATAAAAGGAGGCGTTATTTTTTGAGTTATGCAAGATACATACATACTTACATACGTACGTACGCAGAGACGGCACAGAAAATTCTCTTCAGAATTCATTTTAAATCAGTTTTATAATTTATTTTATGGAAAAAGAGTCCTTTATTCTGTCTTAATGTCAGGATGTCACGCAAAAACATCGTTAAATTGCATTCGGATAGTGGTCAAAATCGATATTTTCGTTGAAATATGATACACGAAATTTTTCTCGGTTACAATACTTCCTTTTTACTTCGTGGAAGGAAGTAAAACGATACGACACCTTGATACTTAAAATTTGTTTATAGGTAATAATTTAAAATAGCTTGTCATGCAAACATTAAAAACTATTTAAATTAAGTTTTAATTCCATGAATTACTATTTTTTATTAGTAACAATTTAAAATATTTTGTCAAGCAAACGTTAAAAACAATTTAAAATATCTTGTCAAGCAGACATTAAAAACAACTTAAATTAAGTATTAATTCGATGAATTTCCATTTCTGAGATTCTAATTTTCCAGTGAAAATTCGAATTTTGAGTGGAGAGTGGAATTCAAATTACTTTTATATTCAATATAAATTTACTGTAATAATGAAGTACTGCATGACTAAGGAACATTTTATCATTACAATAGGTCATAAACAATATAGAAATCATTTAGTTATTAAAATATGTTGTATAAAGCATAAAAAAGTGTTAAAAATGTTGTTGTTATATAAAGAATAAGAAAAATATGTTGTATAAGAATTTTTCAATTTTTAAAATGTGTCACTTATTAAAATCTGATAATTTAAAAGATTAAAAAGAGAAATTCATTTTAATAAGGAACGATCTATTTTAATAAATTTAAAGAAATAAACAATTTCAAGTGCAAAAAAAAAAACACTAATTAATTATCATATTATTCAAGGTCTAAAAAGTTGCTACCTGCGAACAATTTTGAAAATCGTTACGGATATCATAACTTTAAAATTATTTCGGATAAAGAGAACTCATACATATAATAAAAGTAAAGAAAAATTATCGCATTTGGCAATTGTAGCTAATCTTGATATGAAAAATAAGCATGTTTGATTTCTGTAAAACAAACATTTACAATTTGCATTCAGTTATATCGGTGGCATCACTATAAAAATTCTTTGTTACGTCAGCGATGATAAACATAATAATAATGCTAATTCGATATTAGCTTGGGTGGTTAAATATCATGTTATATTAATAAAACGTTATATGTTCATCTTAAAAAATTGAAACGGTAAATAATTGAAAAGTACTAATAGTTAATAAAAAATGCAGCATAGTGTGTTCGTTTATTATTAACAGTCTTCAACGTTGTATTTTAATTTTACTAAGTACTTCGATTAATTTATTAAATTTTATTTTTAGAAATAATATAGCTTTAAAATCTAAACCATGCAAATTTATGTAAGCAAACGATCATTCAGCAAGAAGTTATGGCATCCGTTATTAATTATTCTAGATCCTTCTCTAATACTCCTTTATAATTAAACAAACATCCTTTAAAAAAGTATTAAAAATATCCCGTATTAATTGCACAAATGATATAAATGTTTCGGAAAATTTTCAGTTAGATATATGACAACATAATATTTTAACATTTTGTTACCAATATTAAGAAACGTTTTGTTTTTATATAGCTCGTTTGTAACTGCATAAACCGATAAAGAATGTTAGAGTTATAATTTGAATTTTTTTCATTTACTTCATTTTATTTCATTTATTTTCATACTTAAACTTCCGTTTATCTCAGATTGTCATTAAATCGTTCAGTTTTGAATATTGTTACAAATACATAATTAAAATAAGAATAATAAGAAAGAATGATAAATAAATAAATAAGAATAAAATAACAATAATAAAATAAATAATAAGAAATTTTCCATTTTATTATGAAAAATAAATTAAAAAATTTTGCTCTGCAGAAATTGGCAACACTTTCGGAATTGGGAATTTCATAGATCACATGGATAAATTAAGTCAATCTTAAGCGAACATAAATGTGACGTAAAATGCAAAACGGAAAATCTTAACATTATAAACATTTCTAAAATTTATTTCTTAAAAAAAACATTGTTTAAAAACTTTGCATTAATAAAATGTCACGTATTTTAAAAACAATAAATAAACTTTTCTAATCTTCTTAAGAGAAAAAAGGGAGAAGATAATTCGACGCAATAATGCTAAGCAACTCTATAATCTGAATTATAAAAACATGCTATTTCGCATTGTGCGTGAGTGTATAACGCGTTACATAAATAACTAAAAAAAAATCATGAATTTCCATAAAACACTTCTTAATCCGAGTACCTGCCTGCTCGAATAATAACATCGTTTTAAAAATAACACACACGATAATAAAATGACGTTACCAAAAGCCCGTCGGCCTTGATACTTCTTACCTAAAGATAAACTTATTTAGAATTTTCTCGCGCGCGACGTGAAATCGCGATTGTTTTGGCACTCTGCCAAGCATTCAGAGGTTGCATTAATGTCCGCTGACTCTTGCCGAAGCAATGGTTGCAATGTCGTGACAAAGAAACGTCGAAAAACAAAGAAAAAAAAACGATTAGATCTTTGTCGCATGGCCAGAGAAAATTTATTTACGTTTTGTTTCTACTAAAAGTTCAATGTTCATGTAAGTCATGGATTTACTATTTATGGCCATATCCTGGTTTTCTCTCTCTCTCGCCTTCCCGTTCCTCTTTTTTTTTTTTTTAAAGGAAATTGGATTAATTAATTTTCGTTGCTGTGTCGTAATCATTTCATTTGAAACGTAAAATAGTGCATGAAATAAAATTTATTTTTAAAATACACTGGTTATCATAAATTAAGGAAAAATCACAAATCACGATTACTGAAAAAGTTACATGTAGAATTTAATGAAACTTACCCACAATATACAACACACAGTAAGGTATCAAATAAAAAGAATTTACCAGACAAATGTGGTAGTATAGAAATTAGCACATATATAAAATGAACAAATTGTCAGTTTGTCAGAACAAAGGTGTCAGTTTGCTATAGGAAAAGTACCTTCAATATGGAATATGATCACCTCTAGAAGCAATACAGTACTACATACAGCGATGTGTGATGCTTTCAGTTATGAGGTCTATCAGTTCCATAGAAAGCGAGAGCTATTGCTCATGCAAAGCAGTTGCAAGTGCGACAAGGTTCTGAGGTGGCAGATTGAGAGCTGCTAAACTCCTCCCTAAAGCATCCCAAACGTGCTCGATAGGATTCAAGTCCGGGGATAGAGCTGGCCACTCCATGCGCATAATTGTTTCCTGTTGAAGATATCATCTAGGATGCGAGCCATGTGTGGTCTTACGTTGTCGTCCTGTAACAGGAAAGCATCACCTATTGCCCCGGCATATGGCCGCACATAAACATCAAGGATGTCATCTCTATAAATCTGAGCACTCATGGTTCCTCTTGGAAAGACATGGAGGTCTGTGCGTCCACCCAAAGAGATGCCACCCCAAACACAGACACTGCCCCTTCCGACGCATCTCTTTCACGGATGTTTGACGGATGATAACGGGTTCTAGGTTCTCTCCATATCAAATAACGTCTACTATCGCTTTCTAGACTAAACCTGGACTCATCCGTAAAGAGAAGCGCCCTCCATTGATCAGGCGTCCAGCGGACATGTTGTCGTGCCCACTGAAAACGGTCCCTCCTATGGCGTGACGTGAGCGGTACACAAATGGCTGGTCGCCTCGCATACAGACCACCTTCGTGAAGACTTCTACGCACATTTGACGTAGACACGAACCTTCCGGTGGCTGCAGCAAGGGAGGATCTAAGAAGAGTCGGAGTAGCGGTTCTATTCCTGCGTGCACATAATGTCAAATATCGGTCATCGGCGCTCGTCGTAGCAGTTGGCCGTCCTTGGCTGAACCTCCTAGATGCCGAATCTGTGGTTTGAAATTTCCTACAAAGTCTGAACCACAGAAGGATTCACATTTAGCCATCTGGCCACTTCTGTTTGACTTTGTCCTGCCTCCAGTCTCCCAATGGCTCTCCATCGTAGTTCTGCAGGCAAATGATGCCTGGAGGTCATTGTTATGAATTGGCTATATCAGACATGGACCTTATAAGAAATAGACTAACCCAGTGGGCGGGGCGCGCGTCACCGACATGTCTGCATGAAAGAGTAGGGACGATCTGGTTTACTTTAACACTGAAACCTATGGCGTTTGTACCACATAACTGTTTTTAATTATTAAATATGATACGTTGTATAGTGATGAGATTATGAAAGTCATAGTTTTTTCCAAATAGGATTTAATAAATCTAATTAAAGAACTTTTACTTTGGTAAAACGGTAAAAACTCTAAGCACAAAATTTATGAACTTAATTTTGCGTACAAATAACGTAAAATTAAATAAGCTTGATAGTACTTGATGCTTTGCAATAAATAAGGTAAAATTAAACAAAATGTGATAATTTTTTTTTAAATTTAATGACCATTTTCATGCAGTGATTTTCAAAACTATAATAACATTTGAAAACGATCATTTATTTGATTATAACATCATTAACTTATTAAAGTGGAATATTTATTTTAGTAATTTATAAAATTCGGAGCATAAAATTTTCTGAGTGTAATGAAGGAAAAAAAAGATAAAATAAAATTGAGACGCACTGAGATTTTATATTACGTCTAAAAGGAACCTTTTTTTAACGTTTTGTGTGGTACCTATATTTATTGAATATCATGTTCTTCGCCCGTAAGTCACATATATTTGAAAACAGCATACCTTTAGAAATTTCCGCACTGGAGATAAAAATGTTATTTTCCGTACAGTGTTACGATTACTCGCTTTGAACTCGTTGAGTTTATTAATCAAAAATTCGTTAAAGTTTTACAAAATATCAAATAGATTAAAAGAAATTCGAAATTCGATCGTCCAGATGCCCATGTTCGGGTGGAGGATTGCATTATTCAAAATTTGATGACTCTAGATTCCGTCGTTTTGTCACAGGACGAGAAACTGTGACAAAATTGTATGCATGAATACATGTTGCATACATGTATTCATGCAGATTCTTCATTATTTAATTTCTTTAAATATAAAACAGGGCGATAATATTTAATAACAACAGTTTGCAAGGAGACACAGACATTTATAGTGAAACAGTGCAAAATGCCGCTTCGAGCTAATAAAGTAAACAGTAAATAAAAAAAACTTATGCAAAAATAAAAATAAATTAAAAAAATAATCATTATAAAATACAAGCAAAATTAATTATTACTGTTAAATACAATTTTAATTTTAGAATTAAATGTATAAAAATTTTTAAGGAGTCAAAAGTGTTTATCACTATGATGTATTATGAAATATGATTGAAATAAAATTCCTTTATAGAAATTGTGCTATAATACTCATCTATAATTTAAAAAAAGCAGCACAATTTAGAATTTTAAACAAAACTTTACAAAATTTGTTTTTAAATATTTTAGTATTTTTTACTTATTTACACCAATAAAAAGCATAAAAATTGCTTCTTTGAAATATTATATTAGTTAAGATTTAAAATATTATTTTCTAAAAGAAGTAGTTACAAATTCCAACTTTACAAAATTTGTTTTTAAATATTTTAGTATTTTTTACTTATTTACACCAATAAAAAGCATAAAAATTGCTTCTTTGAAATATTATATTAGTTAAGATTTAAAATATTATTTTCTAAAAGAAGTAGTTACAAATTTCCTTACAGCGTAGAAAAAGCTAAAAAAATATGCAGCCCTGAAAGCATGCAATAGCTTTATAATTATCTGGAAAGCTAACTATGTTCGATAAATATGCTAAATTTTTAAAAATCAATCTCAGTTTCAAAAATAAAAATATGGAGAAATTCTAATTTGTGAAATGAGGCGCTACAACCAGCTTTTTTTTGGGGGGGGCCAATTATACACGCTGCAATAGGCAACCCCTATTAAATTCCTGCAAGTCGTCCCTACTCCTCCGAATGTGATCAAGGTGACAGCCGGAAACGCATTAGACGAGGGAGAAAACCCATTTTGGGTTGGTCTATTTCTTATAAGGTCCATGATATTCTGATGTCACTGTCACAGTGAAATATGTGGACTTGCTCTCAAACATGAACTTTTATGCTCCTCGCAGTTGACGTATTCCGAAAGCAGCGCCACTAATTTGCATATCGCAGTTTTACTCAGCTGCTCTTACTTGGCAATATATTCAAATTTTACACGGTTTGGTTTATTTTTGAGGGAGTTATCGCTATTTTTGTGATTTTTTCCTTAATTTATGATAACCAGTGTATATTTAAATATCATTTAAATATAATTTTCTTTCGAATTACCAGAACTACAAATATTCGATTTTCTATTATTTAGCTTAGCTCAATTAAAAGTGGCATCGTTAATTTAACCGTGTTTTAATGTTTTCGCTGATTTAAGCAATGTACATAACAAAATTAAGTACGCAAGTTAGTACAAATTAAAATAACTAAATAACGCATTTTAATTTACATATTTTTATAAATAATATTCAGAATTACTTTTTTCATTAAAACCATAAATTTGTTACAGACTATTTTATATTTAAAAATTTTAACTTCTTTCCAATCTTTCTGAAATGTTAATTGTAATTCATTCAAAAATTTAGAATGTATTCCAAAAATTTCAGTTTTAGTTCTTTATTTAAATTGTTATTATAATCTTTTATTGAGCTAACTCATGGGTATTTGTTGGTATGGTCAAAAGTTTTGTCATTGGTTTTCAATACTTCCCCATAAGCTATCGAGTTCAGATTTTTTCACACACTTTGATTGTGAGGAAGAATATAATATGAAAAAAAAAAAAAAAAAAAAAAAAAAAAATCACAAAAAAAAATCTGAAATGTTTCAGATTTTAAATTACGTCCAAAGGGGCGTTTTTTAACATTTTGTGTGTTACCTTTCTTTATTAAATATCATGTTCCTCGCACTTAAACCATAAGATCCAGTGCAACAGCAATATCGCAAAATAGTTTTAAAACGAGCATATCTTTAGAATTTCCGATACAGAGACTCACGCGCTGGAGATAAAAATGTTTTTTCTGCACAACGTTGCCATTGCTCGCTTTGAAATCCTTGAGTTTGTTAATCAAAAATTCGTCAAAGTTTTAAAAAATAGGAAATCGATCATAAAACAAATTTTAAATTTCAAATTTGGTCTTCCACATGCTCATATTCGTTGGAGGATTACGTTATTCAAAATTCGATGACTCTATCTACCGTTATTTTATGACAATGTGAGAAATATACATACATTTATGCAGATTTTCATTATTTAATTTCTTCAAATATAATGCAGGACTCTAACATTTTATGGCAACAGTTTGAAAAGTGAACCGACATTTATCCGTCCGACGCAAAATGCCAAAACGAAACTAATAATCCTTCGGGATTCAAATCCCTTTGGACTAAAAACTTTTCCCGGGGGGGGGGGAGTTCGATGTGTAAAGATTTAATGTTAAAATGAATTTTTGTACATATCTTTTATTTAATAAAGTTAAAACTTTCAGAATTTTACTGTTTGCTTGCACCATCGGATAAAGCGTAAACACTTTTTTAATTAAAATTATATTAAATTTTAACGTAATTTCTGATTTTTTGGCAGATCGCTGTATGTTTTCGACCATTTGGCATAATAGATCTGTTGGAAGTAAAGCAGTAATTATTTATTATTGAAAACTAATTTTTCAATTGAATAATTTGATTGATAATATGCCATTGAGACCAAAAAAATTTAAAAACTATAATAAGGTTTTTATAAAATAAAATTTTATTTAAATCTCATGAAATAATAAATGGAGTAAAAGGAAAAAAATAATTTATCATATAGTTTAATTAGAACAAGAAATTAAATAATTCTCTTTACGGAATACACTTACAGTTTTATATCACGAATAATAAAGGCGTGGGCCTAAATACAATTATACTAAATAACCTAACTACAATTACTTAATTACATTGCTAAGAACAAAAGCTGTCATCTTTATAAATTTATCATGGGCGCCCCATGTTTCTTTTTCCTGATATAAAATTCTAGATGAATTTTGTAAAGAGAATGATTTAATCTTTTTCCCAGTAAGTTATTTTTCTCTTTTTAGTTTGCAATTATTTTATGAGTTTTAAATAAAAACTTTATTATTAAAAACTTTCTGTATTTTTTATTTAATTTGTATGTAATTTTTTATATAATTCTTATTTAATTTATTTTATTTAATTTGAGTACAATAATGATGATGACGAAGATAAGATTTCATTCTTAATTTTAAAGATTCCGTGAATTAAAATGAATTTTTTTGTTTATATTAGCGAAAAACTGAAATAACTATGAGAAATAATTTCTTTGCTTAAATTTAATGGAAAAGGGTTGTTTATGGAAATGTTTGATTTGTCTATGAAAATAAAAGAATTTTTTAACTATGCAATTTTTGCTGAAATTAAGCACAATAAAACCTCACTTGAATTAATTTCCATTAAATTCATGCTTGTTCTTAAAGGAAAACTAACCATTTACGTAAACAATTTATCTACAAGTTTTGAATATTTTATTAGATATCATTTCTCTAACATAACGACGTAACAAAAGACCAAAAATATTCTGGATGGTCGTCTTCGAGAGAGTTCAGGGTATTTGCTAATATAAAATTTTTATTATTTCAAATGAATAGAGATACGGAAATGCCTTTTGCGTTAATATCACAACGCTTATATGAGTTTATTTTTTTCGTCTTTTGGGGGTCACATGATTTCAATGCTAAGTAACCGGTCTTTGCCATAATCCCTGCGTTAATGATTGGATCTGAAGAATGTAAAAACTGTCGAAGCCTATGTTAATTTTGATTGCACTTATTGTAAACACTTCCGTGGCAACCACCTCTTGCAAAGGACTACTTCTGAATGTGATCAGGATTTCTAGGAATATAAACAAACACTCGGTATTTAACATCACGGCTTTAAGCTCACCGTCTCCACAGACGACCGAAGTCGTCTGAAATTTTGCGTGGTTGTTTTAGAAGGAATTCACTATATTTATATCCCATGGCTGTTTTTATTTTGTTTTCTAACTGATAATTCTACTTTTTGTCTTTTTTTCTCTCTCAGTTATTCTTGGATTAAAATCCTCAGTTTTATTATTATCTTATTTAATTTTTATTTACATTGTCAAAGGACATAACGTAACTTAAGCTATTTCGTCTGACAATATAATCTTCCCTTCTTACATTTTCTTAACAGAAACATTCAAATTAAGATAAGTAACGGATTTAGTTACGTAACGGAAATTATATTGTTCATTATCGCAGAAAATGAAAATTTCTTGAAAGCTCAAATGAACATTCATAACTATTTTCACCTACAGGGCATTAATCTATTTGATTCCATTTTTCCTTCGATCTTTCTCGGTAAATAAATTATGTTAACACCACTTCAGTTGTTTCATTATAACATAAGGAAATGATAAAAATTCTTTTTCTAGAAGGTGACTTCCTTCATCGCAAATGGCAAGAATTATTAAATTATTCCTATTTGCGACGCAAGTATAATTTAATAATTCTCCTTTCATTTGCAGAATTAATGGAAAATCTTTCTAAAATATTTAATAAAAGACCTGGCATGTTTCCCTAAAAATTCAATACTAAAGAGTTTGCTCTCATTTTATATTAAATTACTTTTAAGCAGCGAATTTTCGCAATATAAAGGCAGAGGTTTACAGGAATAATTATTTATAAAGAAATAAAGGATAAAACTATACATTTGTTCAGTACAATTTATTGTTCTTAATACTAAATTTTAAAACGTGAACATAATACTGAAATAGGCCAAAATGATTACGTGAAGCAAATTTAATTTGTTATAAATCTCCCATATGAAAAGAATAACGTAAATTAAAAGTAATATCATTGCGTATTATATTTCTGTCTCTCTTATTCGTGTTTCCGAGTAAATTATGTATTTTGAAAATGATGTTAAGATTTCTTGTTTGCTCTTTCTCAAATATCTCTCATTTAAATTTTGCTTAGGACTTACGAAATTCATATCTGTAAATTTAATATATTAATTTTACAAAAATGTACTCTTTCTGTAAATTTAATACATTAAATTTACAGAAATCTATTTACTACAGTCATTACTATCACATATTTTCTAAGCAATTTTTGTATTGAATATTTTCTTTACATTGCTTTTTAAAGCTTAAGCACACAGCCGTAAATTTGAATAACACAAACGCTTATGGTTTGATTAATTCAGATTTCACGTAAAGGTAGTCAGCTTGGTTAACTAGTTATAAGTATTATCATACAATTAAAGAAAATATCTTTAGCTGAAATTTTTATCTGCTTACTCCATGTTTATTATGCTTGAAAAAAATTAATTCTGTAAGCTTTAGTAAAATGGTTCACATTTAATGACATACTTTTAAACGTAGAAACAAATAAATAAGTAAACAAATGAAATGAAAAGAAAGAAAAGAAAATCTGAAAGCTTTCAGGTTTATATTACGCCCAGAAGGGCGTCTTTTTTTTTAACTCTTAACTTCTAACATATTTTTCTTACACTAAACCACATAAAATTTAAATCAACAGCAATATCACAAAATATTTAAAAACAGCAAAACAACATATCTTTAGAATATCCGATACACAGTCTTGAGCGCTGGAGTTAAAAATGCCTTCCCCCTCCCCTACAGTGCTGCGATTGCTCGCTTTGAAATTGTTGACTTTGCTAATCAAAAATTCACTCAAGTTTTACAAAATGCAAATATACACTAAAACAAATTTGAAATAAAAAAAATTCGAGCTTCCAAGTGCCCATGTTCGGGTGTAGGACTACGTTATTCAAAATTCGATGGCTCTAAGTACCGTTGATTTTTCACAATGCATGAACCATTCATGCATTCCTGCAGATTCTTCCTTATTTAGTTTCTTTAAATGTAATACAGTACGGTATTATTTGGTGGCAACAGTTTGAAACGCAGAAAGTGAAACGACTCAAAATGCCGTTTTGAGACTAATAGCCCTTTGGGTATAACGCCTCTTTGAGCTAATAAGTTCACTTAGAACAAATATAATGAATTTTATTTAAAAGT
Source organism: Stegodyphus dumicola (assembly GCF_044657685.1). Lineage (NCBI taxonomy): Eukaryota > Metazoa > Arthropoda > Arachnida > Araneae > Eresidae > Stegodyphus > Stegodyphus dumicola. The sequence continues at coordinate 140,367,721 of NC_140777.1, forward strand.
AAGTTAAGTTTCTGAAAACGGCAACACTGAAAAATAAAGCAAACAGCCGAATTCGCTTCTTGTAGCAACATATTTTTACGAAATGCCCAGCCGCGGTAAGATAGCTTCCCCGCAAAGCGGGTTTAGGGTTGCCGTGTAAAAAGGCAAGGAAAGGTAGGGTTGCCAGATTTGGCACTAAACGGCCCATTTGGCAACAAAATTGGCGATATGCCATAGACGAATGGATAACATTCTGGAACGAATTCTTACCGGTTTGGCCCAGAATGTTCTCGAAGGCAGACCAAAAGCTATATAAACACGCGGAGTAGCAGTCTATTGTCTCGTAGTCTATCGAGTTGATCGTCGGTGTTTATCACGAGTTAGTGCATCGCCGAGTTTTATCTTGGATGTGTTGAGCTTCGAGAATGACTGAATCCAGTCGGGGACTGTACTCTAGTACTTATCATCGAATGCATCGCGAGTTGTAGCGTGGAGCGTCTCGAGAGTACGTTGAGTTCCGAGAACGACCGAACCGAGTCGGGAGCTGTATTCTAGTGCTTTGCTGTGAAGCTGTCTTCACCGTTATAGCCTAACAGCCTGAAGGCTGTGTTGCTGATTGTTTCAGAGTTTTTATCGTAGTTTTTCGACGGCTGTATACGTATTTTTGGAGCTTTCCTGAGTAAATACTGGTTAATAAATTGTGTTTTGATTCTTCATCAAGTGTTGTCGTTAATCACTCCAAATCGACGAACCCGTAAGAACGCAACAAACTTTTTAAACAATGAATTTAATTCAGAGATAAATTAAGAGTCTATGAACTAAAAGTCTAGACCTCTAGAGCAATGCATTTTATTTACATGTACGTTAAGATTCGGGTACTGGCAACAACGAGAAATAAAGCAGATAGAGGAATTCTCTTTTTGTAATAACATATTTTTAAACAACGAATTTGTTAAGGCAGAAGTGAAGTGACGCCACGATCGAATGAATATTGTTTAACTGGTGTGATCTGGCAACCACAAGTGGAAAAAACGGAACAACGTGGACAGCTAACGGCCATGGATTGAGTGTATGCTGGTAGTTCGAGTTGGTAAGTGTATGTATGTGGATGGCAAGAGTGTCCATCTAAGTAAGACTAAGTAATGTGTCATGTGTTTTATATTTGTTAGCAGAAGTAAAATAAAAGAAATCTACAGTCCATTAAATTCAGTGTTTGTATTTCATGAATAATTGTGTGAGTAAATTCCATTTGTGGAACAGAATTAAATTCAGGAAAAAATATATTTGAAAAAAATTAAAATCTGAAAGCGTTCAGATTAACATGGAAACGTTATATATATATTCAGCGTTAACATGGGAACGTTATATACCTTCTGTGCATTTAAAAAGTGAAAAAATATGTAATGTAATTCTGTAAAAATATTTAATGCTTTTAATTAGATGCATCATGAGTTAAATGCATTTTCATTTAAATCAATCGGATTAAAAAATGAAAGAATAATATTTTTAAGAACTCCAGCTATTTCTTAAGGATATCATTCTTTCTAAGCGTAGGATATCATTCTTTCTAAGCGTAGGATATCATTCTTTCATATTTAATCTGTCTGTCATTAATTAACAAACTAAATTCTTAAAATAATTTAGTTTGTTAATTAATGACAGACAGATTAAATATGAAAGAATGATATCCTACGCTTTTCCGGAAGGAAACAGACTCGAATGAAAAGTGAAACAACGCATTTGCGGTGAACCCCGCAAAATCGCATTCGAGACTAATAGCATGTTTGAGCTAATAAAATAAGGTTCTATAATTGCCAGTAGTCTGTTACCAAACATAACATTGAGTCAAGCACGTGAAAACGCGTTTTATCTTGATTCTTGACTCGTTTTATCTTGATTTTGCACCAGCTGTTATTTTCTGAATAACATGAAATATATTTCTGAAAATATATTGTTTTCAGAAAACTGTATTGTTTTCTGAATAAATATAATATGAACCGCTATATATTTCTGAAAATATATAGCGATAGCGGTACTTCGGTTTACATCCGCATTAAAATACGCCCAACTTCGTATAATCGTGTTTGAATCGAAAAATTTTTGTTTGGAACTGGATATTTGTTTGGAATGAGTCTTGTCTACGCACGCTTCCCTTGTTCGTCATCGCATTAACAGAAAATGATACGACCAATTTTGCACAGCACGACCGTAAATATACACCTTGCACAAAAAAAAAAAGAAAAAAAAAAGGGGGGAGGTACAGTTCTACATCTTCCATTCTACTGAACCGGTTATCGAAATTTAACTTGCGTTTTCCATATCTCGAAAGCCTGACTTATAATATATATTAAATTTATACATAGCATTATTGTTTTGACACAAAATCAGACTTTTTCTGAAATAACGTATCAATTTGTTTTCCATATTTCGATTCTAAGACTCAAGTTATGCCAAAGGGCAGAGTAACTCGCAAGAGTAGTTTTTAACAAATTAGCTCTCAAAATTTTAGCTCCTCGATGTTAATTCAATTATATATTTATTAATATCTCTTCTTTTATTAAACGTATTTAATTCTTCTTTTTACATTTCGAAATTTAGGTTCATTCCAAATAAAATTCACCCCTTTTTTATGATTTATTTTTAAATTTGTACTTTTAAATAATTTTATAAAGTTTTCGAAAAAAATGTTGAATTACAAACTATAAAATTCTTACCATTATCTTAGAGATATGTAGATCATCAAGTAGATGTATTTCTAAGCATACCTGCCAATAAATTAGAGTATTTTTATTCAAAATTTCCTAAGATATACGTGAATTTACATTTTGGCGCATATTGAATTTTAGCATTTTCATTATAAGCGATAATAATGCAAAATGTGGTTAAAATTATTTGAAAGTGTGAACGATGTCCTTTATTCCGCTCGTGTGCAATGAAAAAAAGGAAAAGAAAATAGGTTGCTATAAATTAAGAAGTTCGCCAAGTGAGTTATTCTTGCCGCAAAATGAAAAAAAGGCACCAAGATAATTTTTTTAACTTCTCACCAAAAATTACAAGATTTAATATATGGGCATTATTTGAGTGGTACAATGGAAACATCGAAAAATATTGGTATGTTATTTCAGAAAAAGACCGATTTTGTGTCAAAATATCCATGTTAGAAAAATGCTGAATCTGTCCAATAGAACGGGAGATACAGAACCCCCCCCCTTTTTTTTTTCAAGGTGTACTTCAACTTTGGCTGAAATGTGCCATCCCAGTAAAGTTCAAACAAGCCGTAACTGCATTGTCTGGAATAACCAAACAATGTCACATTTCCCAGACATCTCGAGAAAACGGAAGAAGCAATCGACAGATTTTTAGTAAAGGTGAGATGATCCTCAACAAGTTCCAAGTTGGGACCTGACACGCGAAAATAAATAAATAAATTTGGCCAGTTTTCATTTATGCTCAGTGTTTATTCGCAGTACAGCGTTTATTTAGTATTTTATTGTATTTTAGTATCAAATAGTATTAAGGAACGAATTAATTATTTTATTTCTCATTGGAAAAGTACTTTTTGTATACGTCCAGTCTGGTGCAAGTCCATGGACTGGAACGGATTAATGACGTATTACCAACGTACCACTGTATTGTCATAAAAAAAATTTTAATACCCTATAACATACATCGAGCGCAAAGCTACCTTTGCACTTCAAGTGCGTTGTCGTCAGCATTAAAAATTTTAAAAAAATAAAATTTAAAAAAAGATAAAAATCTGAGAGGTTTCAGATTTTAAAATACGTCCAAAAAAGCGTTTTTTTTTTTTTTTTTTTTTTTTTTTTAAACATTTTGTCTGCTACCTTTATTTATTAAATATCACTTTCTTCGCACTTAAAACATAAAATTCAGTTCAAGAGCAATATCGGAAAATAGTTTTAAATTGAGCATATATTTAGAATTTCCAATACGCCATCTACGCGCTAGATATAAAAATGTTTTTTCTGTACAACGTTGCCATTGCTCGCTTTGAAATCCTTGAGTTTGTTAATCAAAAATTCGTTAAAGTTTTACAAAATCTGAAATCGATCATAAAACAAATTCCAAATTTCAAATTTGGGCTTCCAAGATACCCATATTCGCAGTAGGATGACGTCATTCAAAATTCGATGGCTCTATGTGCCGTTGTTTTATCACAATGCGAGAAATATACATACATTTATGGAGATTTTTCATTATTTAATTTCTTGAAATATAATGCAGGACTGTAACATTTGGTGGCAACAGATTGAAAAGTGAAACGGACATTTATAGTGAACCAACGCAAAATCGCAAAACGGAAGCAATAGTTCTTCAGGGTGGACGAAAGATATTATATATAAATAAGTAAAATATATAAATAAAAAATAAATGTTATATATAATAAAATTAAATTATACCATGTTTTTTACCTTCCGTTTTTTAAATGGTAGTAGATTTCAATGAATGATTCAATGATTGCAATGAATTTTCTCTAAGAAGACCACTTATGTTTCCAGACGAATTTGTGTTCTGTAAAGGTAGACGCCTCGAGGAGGGGGGGTGGATGTTCAATGCCGTTATTTAGCTAAGTATTTTCTCAGAAATTCCACTTATTTTGAGAAGTTATTATCTGTATGAGGTGATAGTCATGAGAAGATGTATCGTTAATTCGATATTTTTCTTTACATAAAATTTTATGTTTAAATAATGAAAAGTAAAATAGAATTCCAGAACTTTAAAAATCGAAATTATTTTTACTAAATTTTAAACTTATTCAAGAATAGCGATTAATTTTTTGCACGGGAAACATTAGCTATTATTTTTATTTTAAAAGAGAACAGAAATGCAGCAATATTTTATATTTTTCGTGCCGACCATCTCCCTAAGACAACCACTTCTGGAAGTGGCCAGTACGTCTGAAAACATAAATACCACTGTAATACATACCAGTACTGAACGTTCTACGAACCTTGCTTTCCTTTAAAATTGCCCAAATATTCCGTAAACATATGGAGCAATCTTAGACAGAGTTCCTACATTTGATTTATATATATATTTTGATTTTTTAGATTTTTTTTTTTCAAATATTATTGTTGGTCTTATTTGGGTGCGAATGCATGTAGGGAAAAGGTCTGAACATTTGAGAACCACTAAAATATTGTTTTTAAAGTGAAGATTTGATTCTAATAAAGCGGTTTTGAGTTTCAAATGATTCAGAGGAACGAAAACATATATCAAAACTCATTAATTCAACTTGGTTTAAGGCTTCAAAACATTTATCCATTGACAATTTCTGTCTGAAGCGTTAAACAGGGAGATTAATACAAGCTTTTTTGTTTTATTTTGTATTATTTTCAGTTTAGTTAACGTATTTGAAAATTCATTAAATTTAAATGTACTCCATCCTTTCCTGGAGAAGAAATTGGTTAAGGCCTTCATAAAGAAGAAAAAATAATTTTTCAATTTTGTTTCGACATTTTCTTTTTAATTTATATATATTTATATACATACGCAATGAAGAAAATTTAGCTGTAATGACATTGTAGAAGTACTTGATGACGCAGATGGAGAAATATGGCATTTTCGTCATTATAATGAAGGAGACTTAGCAATATTGGCGGTGTAGAATATTGATCCATACTGCAAAGCAAACTTAGCAACCGAGGTAGATTAAATAGTCATCTTTATTTCAATTGACATTTGCGACCACAATTCACTTGACACTCTTATCGTGCCTATTCAGGAGCATTTACATTTTTGATATTTTTGCGATAGGAAGGGAGCAGCGAGGCAACATCTTAGCGAGAACAGAGGCAGAAGTGCGCAGTTATCCAATATGGCATCTTATTAAGAAAAAGTTCCGGTTTAAGTTCCGAATTAGTTATATCATCAACGTTATGCAAGTTGCATGATATGGACTGACCTAGAAATAACACAATTCAGAAAAATTTATTACTATTTTTAGAATAGAGAAGGGAAATATTAAAATTAAAAATCAGGAATTAAGAGGCTATTACTGATTTGAACTGCATAATCAAGTTAGAAATTTATTAAATTATTAAATTTAAATTAAAAAGAATAAATTAGAAAATTAGGAAATAATTAGAAATTTAGTAAACATAATTTTACATTACCCTACAATAACAATTTAAAAGAAAAAACTTTTAGATAAAAAAAAAACCAGATTGATAAAAAAAAACGAATTTAGAAGTAAATTGTCGTTAAAAAAGCATTAAATTTCAAATCTTCATAATTGTGTATGGAAGGTGTTTTAAAATTTTCACCACAATATTAAAATATAAAAATTTGAATATATCCATTAATAGTTTCACAATGTCGAAATAAATTATTCATTAATTATTTCATGAATTTTATAAAAGCGTACATTTTCATTTTACCTGCAAGATCGAATTTTGATACGAACACCTTGCTACATTTAACATATAAATTACATTCAATAAACGGTTGCATGTTTAATTTTTTTTTTTTTTTTTTGAAGCCACAATGTTTAGAGATATCCCTCACTCAGTTCATAAAAAGAATGATCAATCCCGTTAATGACTGCCTATTTCAATCCCAAATTACGGCCGATACGCCACACTACGGCAACCCTGCAGAAACGCCGCCAAAATGGCCGACTCGTAATTTCCGGCTGCAGAAAGCAGTCTTTCGTTCTATTCCCAATCATCTATCGGCGAAACCTTAACGCGCCGAGTTGGGATTCAGGAAGAGGATGGGAGAAAGGGAGGGAAGGCAATCTAATTGCGCCTATGTTGACCGTGAAGTGATCCTCAGTTGATGCAACTTATCCCAGCTTTTCATCTCAATTCTGAGCGAGTCGGAGTTGGTTATAAATAGATCAGCTGACGGTGATATAGACATAAATCTTGCAACGGGTAAAGCATGATTTCAATTCCACTGAATGGGATTGAAATATATGACATATATTTTAATATAAATGACAAGAGGCACAAACGACGAAAATAGATCAGACATGCTGTGTAATTGTCTCATTAAACTCAAAGCAATAAAATTAGGTTCGTAGATCTTACAAAAAAAAGGAGAAAAGGCAGAGAAACTGTAAGATCTTTTAAAGAAAGATAAAAGAGAGGGGGGTAAGAGATTTTTTTTCAGCCCAAAGGGACAATTTGTGCAGAAGGGCTAATAATTTCGTTTTAGCATTTTGTGTTGGTTCACTATACAACTTTTACAAAACTTTCACGTTCAAATTGTTGACACCAAATATTACAGCCCTGCATTATATTTAAAGAAATTAAATATTCAATAATCTGCATGAATGTACGTATGTTTCTCGCTTTTCGAAAAAACAACGGTGCCTAGAGGCATCAAATTTTGAATAACGTAGCCCTCCACTCGAATATGGACATCTGGAAGCCCAAAATTTAGAATCTGGAATTTGTGTTAATATCTATTTTATATTTTGTAAAGCATTTATGAGTTTTTGATTAATAAACTCAACGATTTCAAATTTCAAACCGCACAATGGCAACACTGTATGGGAAAAAAAAAAAAATCTCCGACGCGCCAGACTGTTAAAGATATGTTGTTTTAAAATATTTTGTGATATTGCCGTTGAATTGAATTTTATGTGCTTTAAGTGCGAAAAACATGATATTTAATAAATAAAGCCAACACACAAAACGTTAAAAAAAAAAAAAAAAAAAAAAAAAGCTCTTTTGGTCGTAATATAAAATTTTAATTTAATTTATTTTTTTTAATTCCTTTTGGTATGGTACTAAAAAGTAACATATTTTTTTAATATAGTCGCCTGGCTATTTATATTTCCGATGTATAAAAATAATCGGATGTTGAAGAATGTAAAAATTGTTAATGCTTGAAATTGTAAAAAAAAAAGGTTCCAATTTCGCAAACTTTATGTGAACTCTTAACATGCAAAAAGATAACTCACTATTTGAAAACACAGGAAAATATAATGCTTTATTTAATAAAGTAATTAAAAGTAAATTAAATGTTTTAATGTTAATGTTAATTTTTCATTATTTAATTTCTTCAAATATAATGCAGGACTCTAACTTTTGATGGTCATAGTTTAAAAAGTCAAACGGACATTTATATTTAACCAACGCAAAATCGCAAAACGAAAACAATAGTCCTTCGAGGACAAAGCCCCTTTGGACTAAAAATCTCCATAAATGGTATATCTATTTCTCGCATTATGATAAAACAACGGTACATAGAGCCATCGAATTTTGAATGACATAATCCTACCGCGAATATGGGCATGTGGAAGCCCAAATTTGGTATCTTTCTTATTATCGATTTCATATTTTGTAAAACTTCAACGAATTTTTGATTAGCAAACTCAAGGATTTGAAAGAGAGCAATGGCAACGTTGTACAGAAAAAAACATTTTTATCTCCATTAAACATTTTAAAACATATAAACATAATGTTGGGTAGAGGCGAGCGAACGTTTTTCTTATGCGCATGCGTATTAATTATGATGGCGCAGCTGTCTCTTCTACCGACACATCCGTCATTCGAGCTTCGAGCGTATGGAGATGGTGAGATGTTACTTGCTGTGTGATGGTCAATACGATTTCCTGTGTGATCCTTTTATTCATTATACGTGTAAATAAAGTGTGTTGTCCTAAATCGATGCCTTCTTTACTGTAAATATTGGCCTCTGAACAACACATAAAAACATTTTTTTTATTTATACGAGACTGTGTATCGAAAATTCTAAATATATGCTCAATTTGAAACTATTTTCCGATATTGCTCTTGAACTGAATTTTAGGGTTTAAGTGCGAAGAACGTGATATTTAATAAATAAATAAATAAATAACGGTAACATACAAAATGTAAAAAAAAAAAAAAAAAAAAAAAAAAAAAAAAAAGTAAAAAAACAAAATCTGAAATGTTTCAGATTTTAAATTACGTCCAAAGGGGCGTTTTTTAGCATTTTGTGTGTTACCTTTCTTTATTAAATATCATGTTCCTCGCACTTAAACCATAAGATCCAGTGCAACAGCAATATCGCAAAATAGTTTTAAAACGAGCATATCTTTAGAATTTCCGATACAGAGACTCACGCGCTGGAGATAAAAATGTTTTTTCTGCACAACGTTGCCATTGCTCGCTTTGAAATCCTTGAGTTTGTTAATCAAAAATTCGTCAAAGTTTTAAAAAATAGGAAATCGATCATAAAACAAATTTCAAATTTCAAACTTGGTTTTCCACATGCTCATATTCGTTGGAGGATTACGTTATTCAAAATTCGATGACTCTATGTACCGTTGTTTTATCACAATACGAGAAATATACATACATTTATGCAGATTTTTCATTATTTAATTTCTTCAAATATAATGCAGGACTCTAACATTTTGTGGCAACAGTTTGAAAAGTGAACCGACATTTATGAGTCCGACGCGAAATGCCAAAACGAAACTAATAGTCCTTCGGGATTCAAATCCCTTTGGACTAATTAAAACGCATCTTTGGACATAATTTAAAATCTGAAACCCTACAGATTTAATTACTTATTTTAAGTAATTTTGTCAATAATTTAATCTTAAGTTTTGAAGATACTTCTGAAAATGGTTAAAAATATAAAAACAATCGCACAGTCCGCTATCAATATGTAAGTTTCCTTTATTTTTATTAGCAAGTTGTTTTATTATATTTAAAGAAATTAAATAATGAAGAATCTGTGTGTATGTATATTTCTCGGACTGTTAAAAAACTGCGGTACCTAGAACTTTCAAATTTTTTTTTCCAAAATTATTTTCAAAACGTTCCACAAATCGAGATATCTGAGATTTTTACTTGTTGGCACCTTAACCGTATTACGCTGATCGGAATAGAAAAAGTCAAGCTTGTTTTGTTACAGTCTCAGGGCTATCAAAATCGTAATAATAAATTCTGTTTACATACAATTTTTTTAGAATATTAAAACATTAGAGAAATCAATTAATGAAAATTTCGCTAAATATTTCAGCGTGAAGTCTCTAGGTAGGAATTTTTTGAACGATGATTAACGAAATAGTTTTAATAATTACACTGCATATGCTTATTCATCCTTACAACAGCTATCTTCTACTATTTAAAAAAACTTCAGCAAAAGTATAACAATATATTTAATGTTTGAATAACCCCCCCCCTCAGCTGACAAATCATTATTCAGCTGCAATCTGAATAATAAATTCTTATTAAAAGCTTTTCTCTTAATAACCATTTGTTACGTCAAATTCTAGTAACAGAATCATATTAAAATAAAATAATGATTTGCTATATAGCAAAACATTTTATGGCCTTGCTTAAAAGGGAAATACAATTATTTTTTCACTGGTGAACCATTTGATTATAGCGATTTGGACGCAATTATTTTTACAAAAGTATAATAATTTATTCCAATGTATCCTTGAATCATTGTTAATTTTCTCTTCCTAAATGCAAGTTACATGAAAAAAAAAATGGATTACAGAATTATTATTTGAATGTTTAATTTCTGTGATAAATTTGTAAATGGATTAGCAGAATACTAAATATTATTAAACAGACGGTATTGTATACTTAATAACAATATTTGGTTATTAAACTATATCTGGATATTGCAGTTAATGTTATTAATGATATTTTTGTGATGCCATTATAACTATTTAGGAATAACTGTAACCCATTTCATTTTGTAGTGTTTTAGAAAAGAACAACAAATTACTTCCTGTTCCATACGTTTCTTGAAAATGTTTTATATTCTTGTTGCGCTACTTAAAAAAAATTCTCATGAAATATCAAATTAACGTTATTAAACTTTTGCTCTAAATTACTGGTATGTTAAACATAAATGCATTGAAGTCCGGAATTCAAAGTTTTTACTGTTGCCACCACAATATTTTAAGTAAATTATTATCATAATCTTATAATAAATTGAGAAATATATTTATGTTGCTAAATAATCTAAATTTAAAAAGGGTTTCTTTATATATAAACATAAATTCCGTTTATATATGAAATATATAAGGTGAAATGTAAATGGTATTTAAATAATGACAGTAGCTAAGCAACTAAATATTAAGAAATATATATATTAAAGTTATTCTGCGATTTAAAAACTAAATTAATATTTCTCAATATCGTCTGGTTCTTAAAATACACGCATGGCATTGTCAAAAACCACCGTTATTCTATATTAATCAAACAAAAAGTTATTTTAAATACTGAACAAGCGTATATGATAAGTGGAAAAGAAGAAGTAGCTACGTCATTGGTTACCGTGGTTTCCGTTTCCTACCGAAAGCATTTTATTTTTATTCATTTATGTTTTCCTTGTCTTGAAAACATCGCAAGATGGCCGCTCTGCCGATTTCCATCTGCCATTAAGGAGCAGTGGAGCGAAACGATTGGCCGTAAATAAATAAATAAAAAAAAAGGTGCAATACACAAGAGAGTCCAGTATCCCTGCCAAAGAATTTTTGTTCCTTTCATTTTCGGAGATGTTTATTACTCACACTTCTTTTGACTATTTTGCTCAGCTGTTGCAATATGATAGAAAGTCTATTCTTTATTGTTATTATTATTATTTTAAATAGAAGATTTTGACTCATCATCCACATCGTCTGCTGGGCGGTTGGTAACCGCAAACTGTCGTTAGCTTATGTGCGCGTAGTGCTTCACAAAAGAGTTAATTCTCTTTTCGCGTGCGGGTTTGTTTCTTGTTAAACTATGCGTTGATGACTCAGCATAAATTTCACAAGAATTGCTTCTAGTGGTCATAGTCACTCGTCCTCACTATTATATTCTGCGTACTAATAATTCTGGTATTTTTTTATTCGCGTTCTTAAAGGAAAAGAATTTTATACGCCTAAAATTTTAAAAGATTTTGGAATAGGAAATCAAAAGAAGCACGCGACTTTAAATTTAGCCGTTCGTTGTTGTTGTTGTTTTGTTGTTATTTTGCAGAAAGGTATGTATTTCGTTGGAATCTGATACAAGACCTGCTCCTTCGACGAACAAAAATGTGAGCCATTTTCCTGGAACAGATTGCTTAACGAAAAGAAATAAAAAAAATAATAAAAGGAGCAAAAATTGTAACGCTATCCTACTGAACGAAACAGAAAGGAAAGGAACAAAAAATTACATTTTTGAATTTGAGCAGCAACATTAGTCATAAGCATATTCTTGCAACTCGAAGAAGAAAACTTGAACCCGATTCGTTTGAAATGTACATAGCTTTTACTGAAGGAGGGATGTAGTTTGAATTTTATCTAGTTTAAAATGAAATTGCATTTTAACGTTAGAAATTTCCTTAGAGAAGTGTTTTCCAAAATTTCTGAATAGTTAAGTTACGTTACATTAAACAATAATATATCATCCTTAATCTTCAGAAGGTTCCTCCTGCACAAAATATAAGGTATTTAATTTATCTTACATGCGGATTCACACGTATTCAGCTCTCAGGGTATTACAATTTGGCAAAGCATAAGATTTTAAATTTACCTTTCATATTTAATTGGTTTTTCTAACTGCTTAAAAAATTTGAACGATTTAAAAGCAATGAATGAATTTCTTCAACGTTTAAATTTTTATTTTATATCTTAATAATTTAAATATTCATGGAATTTCAAACACATTTAATGCATAACTAATAATTTTCCTGCTACTTCTAAATGGTAATTTTTAGGAGCGTTTTATTTTAATTAATAATTATTTTAATTAATAAAATGTTAGCTATAAAATTGCTTGGCTTTAAATGTTTGTGGCAAAAAATAAAGAATTATTATTATTATTATTATTTTATGTGCATATATTGCTTCAAATTTCAGTCACTTGTCAGGAGAATAAATGAGTTTAAAAAATTAAATACCATGTTCGCAAAGGTCTTTTAATTACCCGTCTTTTAATTTTCCAGCAGTTGGTCTTAGATCCATCCAGCTACGAAAAGGTTTGAAATAACGCAAGTATTCATATTTAGGCATTTTTAAATTAAAAAAAAAATCAACTTTGTTAAATTACGGAATCTAATTTTTATATGCCTTACGGAATATAATTTATATATATATTTTTACGAAAGATAATTTTTATAAAAATGTGGGTGAGGTGTTGAAGATGATATCCTTAGGTAAATAACACTTCCACACCACAGACTTTTAATGAAAATAAAATAAAAGCTACAGATTGAATCGAATAACAGTGCCGTTTTCCCTTCTTGCGCTTGTTGGATACAGGTTAGGTTATTTAATTACGGCAAAGCCTCGAGGGCTATCTGCCTAAGGAGAGGGATGCCTTCGTGGAGGACTTTCTAAGGGAAACTGGCTTGTATACACGTTACACATGGGGAAAACCACGAAAACACCCTTGCAGCCAGCCCGTTCGCGGGACTCGAACCTCGGACCGAACTACCAGTGTTCAGCGACTTTTACCGCTCGGCCGCTGGTGGGCTGTTGGATACAAAAAAAGTTCTGCATAACATTTACGTATTTTAAATAGCTGCTTGGCGCCTACTCGCGCTCGCTATAATATACAGTTCTTCAGTTACCACCTTCGCGTGGAATCAACATCTGTCTATATAGAGTGACATCCTCCTCTATCTTCAAACGCTAAAAATGTTTTGCTAATAATCTATTACTTTAAAATAAGCACTCCGGGGTCATTTCTTGCCCCCCAAGCCATGCCTTATAACCATGGCAACGACTACGGGAGGAAAAAGCTCGAATCCTCTAATTTGGTAAAATCCCTAAATTTTCTTTGGGCTATGATGACGACACACATTACTATCACAAATAAGGGAAAACGACTTTGGAACGCCAGTTTTAGTAGTAGACTAAATATACTCAAGATAATATATTATAGTCAATATATGTAATTTTTATTATATTATAGTCAATATATTTAATTTTTATTATATTATAGTCTATATATATAATTTTAGAATATTAATCTAATAATAAAGCAAAAAATCATTAAACTAGAATTTTTTTTTTTTTTTTAATTACACACGAGCCCTATAAAAATATGTGAATAAGATCTCCATTTTTGAAAAACAAAATATAATGATCAATATTTTTCACAAGGATCAGCACACAAATGCTCGTCACTTAATTTGTTAACAACAGAAACCAGTTTTCTTAACTAATATTTTATTTTTAGTCACATACAGATGCAAATATTTCACTGTTCGATTTGTGTACGCCCCCTGAATATGATCTTCAACTTTAACAATATCAAATATCTCGCTCAGTTTGAGTCGTACGGAAAAGACATTTATTACTTTTTACTTTTTATAGCTAGTACAAAACTCTCCTAAATAACCTACCAAAGTCTTAAATTCCTATTATAATGAATGTTTAGAAATTGATAAATATATTACGTATGTTGAGACCTTTCCTTAAACGTTAAGTGGGTCCAACACTTTTTATGGCCACAATCAATTCCTTGGGAGATATTAACAGCTTGGTGCATTTTCTTATATAGCGTATAATTACAGAGAAAAAACAGAGACTTTTAGTGACAAAGTAAATATTTTGAATATGAGTCAATGTTTTAAAATTAAACGCAAAATGCCACATTGCTTCCAACTGAAGCTGCAGAAAGATTTTCAAATTAGGAAACTGAATAACTAACTAAATAAATAAATAAGTCTGAAATTTTTCAGATTTTAAATTACGTCCTAAGGAGCGTTCTTTAACATTTCGTGTGTTACCTTTATTTATTAAATATCATACTCTTCGCACTTAAAACACAAAATTCAGTTTAAGAGCAATATCGCAAAATAATTTTAAAATTAGAATTTCCGATACACAGTCTCGCGCGCTGGAGAGTTTTTTTTTTTTTTTTTTTTTTAGTACAATGTTGCCATTGCTCGCTTTGAAATCGTCGAGTTTGTTAATCAAAAAATTCGTTAAAATGTAACAAAATATGAAATCAATAATAAAACAAATTCGAAATTTCAAATTAGGGCTTCCTGGTGCCCATAATCGGTGGAAGATTACGTTATTCAAAATTCGATGGCTCTAGGTACCGTTGTTTTATCCCAAGGCGAGAAACATACATGCATTTATGCAGATTCTTCATTATTTAATTTCTTTAAATATAATACAGGGCGATAATATTTGGTGGCAACAATTTGAAAAGTGAACTGACAGTTGTAGTGAACCAACGCAAAATGTCAAAATGAAATTAATCTCGGCAAATTGCTCCTTTGAACTAATAAATAACTCTTCTCTAATTTAAAAGTTGTTGCAGAATTTTAAAATTGGAAAAATATTTAAAAATAAGAATGATCTGAATAATAAGTGTTTAAAAATATTGAACATTTTTATTTTCTTAAAAAGGTATAAATATTAGTGCAATAAGCTTGCTAATTTTTTTTAAAAGTACGATGTTAAATTTAAATGAATGTTGAATAAAAAACTAAGATACTGAAAATTTAAATAAAAAGTATGGCTTAAATTCGAAGTGAAACAGTATTTAATAATAAATGGTATTAAATCTAATTTATTTAATATTTTAAAAAATGGACTAATGAAGTAATTTAGATAAAACTGATGATGATGATGATATCGTGTCTATGACAAAGTGCAATTATATAGCTTCGATTAAATTTTTCCTAATTTAAAACTAAAAATTTTAATTAAATATTTATTTGTAATAAAAAGAAATTATTTAACATGCACGCGGTTTTAAAATATGAACAACAATAGATAATACAAACATGAAAAAAAAATTACAGGAATGAAATTCAGAAAACATTTTAATCATAAAATCTAACAACTGTGTGGGAGCGAGAAATTAGCTAGTATGTGAAATCTCTTTTGAAGCTTTAATTATCCTTACACAGAATTTCTTTCCAACGTAAAATTTTAGTTAGATTTCATTCTTTCCTTTTTAAATCCTTTAAATTCACATTTCTATAGAAGTAGTAGTCTGGGCAGTACAGTTTGACAGAAAGCAAAATATGACTCCCATTATTTTAATAAACCTTCCATTCACTGGAATTTATCCTGCAAAAAGTGAAGACCTTTTTGTTCCTGAAACGACGTAGAGGAAAAAAAAAAAAAAGAGTTCAAAAACGAATTAATTTTCAAATGTCATTCAAAATTGAGGGGAGGGGGGAGAGAATGTAAAGCGAATTATGTTGGGAAGCGCTCGTTTTATTTCTACTTTCACCCCCTGTCTTAAAAGTAATCTTGTGATTGGTTGGCTCAATGGCCGAATGACTTAACAGGGTTGCCGTTAGCAGTTGCGTTGGCTCATCGCCAAATGATGCCAAGTAGATAATGAATTTAGAGGAGTCAAGTAAACACCAATTACGGAAATTAATTCGAGCGATGACTGTGAAAACAAGAAAAAAATGTTTTCCCTCTACACCTTATGCCATTCTGATATTTCGGAAGCAGAATTTTTTTACTTGTTTTCAGATTTTTGTTTCGTATTTTAATGCAACAGAAGATTTAATCAACAAAAGTTTCGCACCTTCCGCACATTATTAAGAGTATCTTTGATTTAATAGGGCCTGCAACTGAATATGATAACTGCTAATTAGCAATGATAATTAATTTTACTAAGTATGGTGCGAAGAAAACAAGATTGATTTCTTCATCTAATGACAATGCTATTTCCCATAATTAATTCTCTTTTTTTATTTATTTATGTTTAGAAATGGCTTAGCAAATCAAAACAGAAGAAAAAAACCGGTACATATTTTCCCTTTTCTTCTTTATTAATTTTAATATATTTGTTTTTCATATCTGAAATAAAGGGAAAGTCTTTCAAAATTATTCATCTGGTGTTTCATCTTCCGTTCCAAATAGATGCATTTCGTTGGTCCATCTTAAAAAACTGCAGACACTTCATATTGCAGTTTAGCACTTCAAAGACAGTTAACAAGTTAAAAACTTTAAAAAAGTGTTTAAATAACTAATAGGAATAAGATACGTTTTAATAAAGCTACGCACAAATAACATAATAAATAAAAACATTACAATTTAAAAATAATAAAATTAATAAAAAAATAATATTTGAAAGGGCTCAGATTTAAACCATCGCCCAAAAAGGCTGTTTTAAAGTTTACCGTGGTTCATCAGTAGGGAATACAGATAGAGATTTTTCCACGAAGTGCATTTGCCGCGAAAGGTTTTAGAGGATATTTAATGAACATGCATTTAGACTAACATGGAAACATTATATACCTTTTGTATATTTAAAAACTGAAGAAATATTTAATGTAATTCTATAAAAACGTTTCTTATTTTTAATTAGATGTATCACGAATTAAAAGTATTTTTATTTAAATAAAATAAATTGAAAAGTAAAAAAAAATTAATATTCATAAGAACTGCATGTATTGATTTTAAACAGTTTAGTTTGTTTATGAATAGTAGACAAAATAATATGAAAGAATAATATCTTATGTTTTTCCGCATGGCAACAGACGAATGGAAAATGAAACACCGCAAAATCGTGTTTCAAGACAAACAACCAGCCCAACTGGGCAAAAATGAAAAAAATCTGATGTGGACGCTACATGACTTCCTTGTACGGCCTATTAAATTATACACATTTTTTGCTGCATTTCATTCAAACTTATTCCTCGAATTTCATTTCAGATACATTTCTCATTCAATTAATTCAGTTCTCACATCGCGGCAAGGCAAAAATACTTAACTCAAAACATCTTTATCAAAAATTGTGAAATAGAGGAAAACATAAAACACAAAGTACAGTTAAAAAAACAATTTTTACAATAAGATACATTCAGCAAGAGAAGAAAAGGAAGAATGACCTTGCTTGTTTGCATTAGCTGTACATAAGTCACGTGATCTCTGAGGTCATCTGCATTGTTTGTTTATAAAAAGGGTATGCATAAGTCACGTGATCAATGAGGTCATCGGAATGTATCTCATTAAAATTTAGAGTTACTACGCAGCAAGAACGCAATTCAATAGACGGGCAGAAAGACTTTTTCGGTGCACCAAATTGAACATTTACTTTAGATCACAATCGACAAAAAGACACTGAAGTTCGGTGCACAAAATGTGTTAATTCACTATTCTACTAAGACTCTCAAATGTAAACAAATGGCGACTTCGTTAGGCTTAGCCCCGCTGAAAACTTTTGAACTGTTAATAATTCATGCATGAAGATTAATTAAAGGACATAAAAAATTTAATCGGTGCATAAGAACAACCTAATTCAATCACTTTTAAAGCAAAAAATGCACAATTTACCAACATACAAGAATAAAAAAACTGAGCTCACCAAGCCGAGTAACAAAGTGGGTTACTCGGCTCGAATATAAAAAATTCAATGCTCATTTTTGAGTTATGCGAGATACATTCACACGTGCGTATAGACGTCGCGGAAAAAATCTCTTCGGAGTCCATTTTAAATTGATTTCACAATTCGTTTGGGGGGGGGAAGAGTCCTTTATTCTGTCCATGCGTACAGATTTCAAGAAGAAACATCGTTAAATTGCATTCGATAGCGGCCAAAATGGATATTTTCGTTGAAAAATTATACCCGAAATTTTTCGCGATTACAGTACTTCCTTTACTTTGCACAAGGAACTAAAAAAGATAAAAAATTATTGATTTCTTAATGATATTCTGAATCAATTCAGTATTATATGGCATCTTACTTGTCAGAATTAAGTATTTAAGGCGTAATTAGAAATATCTTATTAGAATATCACGGCAAATTATCATAAAAACTTTCATTTTGATGTACTGTAAATTAAATATGCATTGATTATAGATACGTTATTAAATGAAAGTTTTGTTGTTTAAAAGCGTTTAGTTTATAAATCCATAACAGATTGGTTAAATCTGAAAGAAACGACAGCGTGCTTTGCCAAACGACAAAACTAAGCGCGAATGCGCATTAAGAATAAATTAAAACTCTTGCGTTATTAAAATTAATTACTAAATTTTTCACAATATACCCTAATTAGGAAAAATATGGTAATAAATTTTATACGCTTCCTTTATTTAAATTCTTTGAAAAATTTTAAAGCTGTTAAAATGTATTTATTTAAAGAATATGAATAATAAAAAGTAAAATATAATTGGTTTAAAATCTTAGTTTGAGTCTTTTCCATAACAACGGCAGTTACATAACTAGAATTCAAAATAGCGTTAATCGTCAAACAATTTTTTGTTTGGTTATTAATTGGAACCTTTTAATTGTATTAATTAATTAATCACTTCATCGCTATGGAAAACATTTAAGCGTCTATTACTAACAAATGAATAAAATTAATTGCACCCACAAAATTTATAAATACAAAAAGACAGTTTAAACGTTTTAGCACATTTACATTGGAACAGTTTCTTGAGCTTTCTTTCCTGATGAGTATTCTTTCAAACCAAAACATCGAACTTTAAAGTGCAAATTTTTGCTCTGTCAGTTAAGATATACAAAATCATATGAATGTACATTTGAATTTCTTTAAGCATTCGTAAGCTTTACGCGTTTAGTGGATGATACGGCAAACTTGTGCACATAGACCGTTGAACTTGTAATGCAAACAAAAATTTGAAAAGACGGTTGAAAATAAAATCACTACCAAATAAAATGTATATACATGAATAAGGATATGAAACTTTTTTCATCACAGTAAATTGTAATGAAAATTTACATTTATTGTATTCCGGGATAGTACACAAATGAAAGACCAAATTGTTAGTATTTTTACGTAACTAGAAATCTGATATGTACACCACATGATTTCCTTGTACGAAATATTAAATTGTACGCATTTTTTCCTGCCTTTCATTTAAACTTATTTCCTCGAATTTCATTAGGGATATATTTCTCATTCAATTAATTCAGTTCTCAGTTCGCGAGAATGCAAAAATGCATAAAAACTCAAAATATCTATATTAAAAATTGAAAGATATAGAAAAACATAAAACACTGAATATAGTTAAAACAATAAAAAAAATTGTTTACAATCAAAATTACAGTTTCCAAGCAAAAACAAGCAATTCGGCAAGCGGGCAGAGAAGGCAGAATTTTCGGTGCACAAAAATGAAAGTTTTTATGTCGTCTCATCGGCAGAAAGACACTGAAGGCGTGGAAACTAATTTAATTTATTGATGCTATGCTGAGTCAATACATGAGATAATTTAATAACTTAAATAATAATTTCAGAAAGGATTAAGCATAATTTAATTCGCAATAATAAAAGTACTTTGTTGTTGCGAAGCTTCGTTTCTCTAGATTGGCAACAAATTCACTATTCTACTAAGTTTCAAATGTAAACAAATATGGCTGCTATGGTAATAATAATTGGGCTTGGTCTCACTAAACAACTTTTAAATTGTTGATAATTCTACAAATCTTGCATACAGATTTACTATTTAAGATAATCCTACTATAATTAAACTTAGGAGATAATATAATCAATTCATCAATATTTTTAGTAAATAAATAAATTATATATATATATATATATATATATAGTAGGTAGGAACATTGCAGCAACCTTGCTAAAAAGTTACCAGGAGCTGTAGCTCCACGAAATGTTGTAACATAGTACTACATAGACAATAAGAAATTTGCCTGGTAAAACTGGAAAAACTGTATAAGCGCAATAAACTGCCAATTTTTTAGACCAGATAGGTCTTTCGTCTAATTACCAGTTCGCTTTACATTTTCTTTTTCAATTATATATATATATATATATATATATATATATATATATATAATAAAGTACCATAGTCAAAAATACACTTAAAATTCTAACTGTATGTTCTTTTCATTTCCATTGGAATTGCTTTCCTCTTTGGGTACACCCATCCTGCCGACTCCTTGTGATGTACCAGCTTTTGTCCGGAATAAATAGATTTGTGAAGAATCATAGATGTAGTCGTAGCTTAAATTATCAGACGATAAGTTTAAAAAACAGGATGCATTTATTATTGGTCAGGAGAAATAGCAATTACAAAAATCATATTTCCAGAGTAAATAAAAAAGAATTACTAATAACTTTTTGTATGAAGTTTACTGCATCGTTACATCAAAGAATAGACCCCGATATTCCTTTGCGAGTCCTTTTAAAGCATCTGGAAAGGCGGAGCTTCCAAGAAATGACGTCAGCCTCGTCAGCCAATTCAGTTCGCTTTAAATATCTCCAGACATTCTATAACTGTACGTGTAGAAAAGGCGGGAAAAACAACTTGTCTAGGCTGTGGATTTAATTCCACGTACTTTCAAATAAGAGGCCGTCGCCATTAAAAAATGAAAAGAACATAAAGTTAGAATTTTAAGTGTATTTTTGACTATGGAATTTTATTATTACAAAATATTCCCCCCATCTGAAAAGGCTTGAAGCCGGGCGCCTCGACCACAAGACATTCCAGATAGTGGGAAAATTTAAAAAAAAAAAAAAAAAAAAAAAAAAAAAAAAAAAACTTGCACTTAAAAAGTTCTTTCACTACTTTGTTTTTTCACACCACTTTTTTGAATTTTTAGTTTTACATTACTTTCATTATTTACATTAACTCTTGTTACCTTAGACATCTTATCATCATTAAACTTCATAATGTTAGACTTATTACCTTCATTAACTATTATACCTTTAGACACATTATTTTCATCAACACTTATTACCTCAGAGATATTATATTACTTCTAGGTTTTGTCTTAACTGATGGCATTACATTACTGTTTTTTTTCAAGTACTTGATCAAGTTGTACATGCAAAGAAACTCTGCTATTTACTTTCACAGAATTTGAAATGTTTTCATTTCTTTGAGTTACCCCAAAATTACTACAATCAATTTTTAATTCAAATAATTTACATTCATTTAAACCCAAACGCACATAATCTAAATTAGTATCTAACACTAACAAGTCAATTAGTTTAATAATATTTCCAATTTTCATTTGTAATCTACACATTTTATCAATAGAAAAATTTCTTTTAGTTTGCCTAATTTTAATACCTTTTACCTTTTGAATTTTTAACTGTAAATTGTTTGCAGATTTTTCTGAGGTGATAGACAATGTCGCGCCAGTGTCCATGACATAGTAGTAGATAGAAAACACGGGTTCTGCGACACGCGGTGTGCGGTGTGGGCGTGGTCAATGACATCACACAGAGGGCGGGGCCAAAGGCAACGTCATCACACTAGGAGGCGTGGTCACGAGGGGAGTTGAGGTGTTGGTAGATTGCTGATTGAGTTGTAGACATCCTGCTTTTCATTTAAAATTAGTTTTTTTATATTGGCAACGGGAAATATTTTCTGCATCTTAATTTTGATGATATAGCGATGCTGCCCTCTCTTGACTAAAAAGTGAATTATATGTTTTAGAAATATATTTTTTAAGTCTGGTGTTAAAATTATTCAATGCGCGACTCTGAAAACAATGTAAAAGAAACAAATATAAAAAAGACTTTCCTTTAATGATAGTTCATCATGTCATGAAAATGAAATTACAAGATAATTTGTTTTTATTACTCAATTTTATTCTGATACTTTTATCCTTTCTAGTTTTAAATGAAACTTTAACTTATTTCTTAGGTTTTCTGTTCATAATAACATATTCATTTACTGTCATATTTTTTTAATACTTAACACGTTTCTAATTTGTAATATTTATTTAATTTCCACATACTATTTTTTTTTCATACCTTTCATAAATTTCAGCATACCCTGATTTTTAACTTGTATGTTATATTTCACAAACGTTCCCACACATGCTGTTTATATGTTACACTACTTAATTTTAGATGCAATTTCACACTTATTTTAACGTTATAATGTTCAATATATTCTGAATTTTAACTTCATTTACTTTTTTTAAACCACTCTAGTATTCTATACTTTAACTTAGTGGTTTAACACTTTAACTTAGTGGTTTGAAATTCTATTTAAAAAGAAACGTTTATTTTTCGTGATCTTAGTTCTTTTGCTAAATTTCCTACAGAATTTCTAATTTCTTTCACATGTTCAACAATATTTTCCTTATATTACCGAATATTTTTTTTAAAAACTTAAGTCTATAACTCTTAATTGCTTTTTTTACGTTCACGATTTCCCTTCTGTGCTTATATTTCTTAATTCTAGTTTAACTTATTTATTATAATGTTTTTATTTTCCGTCTCATCACTCGTAATTCCAACATTTTATCCCTTTTTATTCATTTTGACGATATAAATTGTTTTCATTTACTCCATATTCAAATATTTCCTTACAATTTTTATAATACTTGTTTTATTCCTCGATCATAATAGATCATCTACAGGTTTTACTCAGAAATTTCCATTCACAACTTTACAGTTTAATACCATTTATATCTAAATGCATTTCTTTCTCATATAGTTTTATGGTCTTCAAAGTTTCTAACATCATGTTTAGTTTTAAATCCCGATTACCTTTAAGTGTGTTGATAATTTTCATTTCTAATTTTACAACCACGTTCAGTGTTTCATCCACACATACCAAAATATTTCTTACATTTTCTGATATTTAGTCTATGTCATATTTCAGTACTTCAAATGAATTTACACTGCTCACACTATTATTTTTTCATGTTTTAGAGACACTAATTATACTAATTTTACTATTTTTCTTGCACTAATTGCATCTATGTCAGCACTCATGATAAACTAGCAACTGTTTTGCATCACATGCATAAAGAAATTCTTAAAACCAACTTTTTCAATATCGTACTCAAATTACTGTTTTCCAGATGGGAATTACCAGTATTCTTTGGTTTTACTCTGTTACATCTTTTTAAATTTCAACATCTTACTTTTAATTCTAACATACATCTTTTAAACAGTTTTTTCTTTTAATGATAGCCTTACCTTATTTGTTCAAATTAATTCTTTCATTCACCTTCTTTACTACCTTTCAGTACCTTCACTATGCAAACGCAATGTCTTTCATTGACATTCTGTTTAATAATACCACAAGTTTCCTTAATTGACAAAAAGCGAATTATTTCTCATTTCAAAATAGAACTACTATATTTTTGCACAAACATTACCTTTATCCATTCAAGCCACCCCTTAACCTGTAACTGACGTAGCGATAGGAAAGGAGATTCTTATCATATGCTCTTTCGACATTTGAGGTTTCTAGAACTTCTTTGACAAGTATATCAATACCATCAGAAAATATACTTAACACTTTTACCCAGTTTAAAGGCAACATACTGTTATAAGAATGGTTTTAGTTAAATTTATAACACAAATAAACGCATTTTGTGCTAAATAGGCATAAACATTTAGATTCATAATATTTCTTTTTAATCCGATGTAAGACTTGAATTTCATTCATGATACGGATTGTCTCTTGATTTTCTTTTTGTTTACCTTACACTAATAGAAAATTTTTATTTTACAAGTTCAGCTTTTAATGAAATAGAAATAAAAACTACGATACACCTGCTGTTTTTAAGAAAAGGAACTTTGATATATTTCTGGAAATGTAAATGCTTTTAGAGTTTTCTTTCAATAACGTTGATTTTCATTACTTTACTAACTTCAATAATTCTCTTATTAGCTAATATGAATGAAAGAAGATTGTCAAAAATGTGACACAGTATAATTCTTACGAACATATGTACCTTTACCAGCATACAGATATTACCGATTGAAATGAAGAAAGATACAGATATTTTACTCCAATCTACATTAAATTAAAAAAAAATATTTAAACTTTCATACATTCCAAAGAATAAACGAAAACTCAATAGATATTGTCATGTTTGTATATATGAGATAAAAGTTTTATGAATGGTATTTAAAGTAATGCTTAAAACTTCATAAAAGCGAACATTCACTATGTTAATACACATATCATCAGTTATTTACATTAATCAATGTAATATTAATCATTACATGTACTATATGCATATATATTTAAAGTTTAATTGTCTTACAATTGAATAATTAACTATTGAGAGAAAGAGGTTCATATCTTACACTATTTAATTCACATGGAACAAATTTTTCCATCAACCACATTGAACCAAGTTTATTAAATTCGCCAAAGCTCTTTTATTTCTGCATTTTCACACTCACGACACATTTTAAATGTAACTATTGATTACCATTTCAAACACCGATATCATAACTCAGTGTAACTACATCATAACTCATTTTTTCCCTACTAACTACAATTTTATATATTCAAGAAGTACATCTAAGACATGATCATTTTCTATGTTCTAGCAAATCGATTCAATTGCGAACATACTATTAAGACTTGCGATTTTAGAAGACTTGCATGTATTAACGATGTCAACGTTTCTTCGTTTTTATAAGATTCACATCAAATCATGTCGCATTCGAATGTGGTGTAAGAGATCACTTTTTCTTTTAAACACTTGTAAACAATGGATGCAATTTATAAAAAGAGAAGTATCATGCTGTTTCAAAACATCATCATCAGCATATTTCTGTTTCTTTTGACACCGGCAAAATTTAAAAAAAAAAAAAAAAAAAAAAGGTTCGTGAGATTTTCTTCAAATTCTGTTTTACTTGAAAAAATGTCCGAACATTCAATACGATGTAAAGATTCATATTGTTTTAAATTCTTATGCTCACTAAATATTTTTTATCACGATTTACTCTTAAAAGTAACTTTATAAGTTTTCATATCCTTTTTACATGAAAAGAACTTGTGATTATTCACTACAAAATTCTAAGACGAGAAGCTTCGCGACTTTTCAAACTACAAACTTAAATTTCTTAGGACATACACTACATCTGATGTTTCTTTCATGAGATTTCAAATATCTCTTCAGATTACTCGTATTCAAGAAACCTTACAAATATATCACATAAGTTCAGCGAATAATCGCTTCATAAACTCTTAAATTTTCAACACGAGTGAATCACTTGAAGCATATACTGCACTGTAAACATACAATACTTAAAAAAATTGTTATAAAAAATAAAAATACATTCATTTCACCAAGAAGCTTTTCTATTTAAATACATTTATTTATTTCCAAAGAACAAGTTTCTGTATTATACATAAAATATACTTAGAATTTTCTTTCATTAGTTAATATCAAATTAACAACAATATCCATTTACTGATATTTGATATACATGTTTGCTTTAAAATTAAAACTAAAATTTCAATATATTTCTATTAAAAAAAACATGAGGAAAAAAAAATACTCATAACATCAACCAAAGACAGAAATTTAAATAGAATAGCTGTACTTATATTAGTGCATTTTTATAATCTTCATAACATTTCGATTCAAAAAACCTATTACAAAATAAATGAAACATTTTTTTCTGCCTTAAAGAATCTCTTATATTTTTAAAATTAATACATAAAAATATATCTTCTATTAAATCTATATTGCTTATTAATGGAAAGACAGTGATTTTTAAGATAATATAGAGGATCTTTTCCTGGCGACCACTTCCCTAAGAGAACCATACTGAAACTGACCGGCATTTCTAAGAACATACAAAGAACCCTCAAATAGTGACTACCTCCCGAAGACGATCACATCGAGAACTGACCATAACAATATGATAAAGACTGGTATTGGACTTCATATCTCTAAGGCGACCAGCTCCACAGAAGACCAAAATCGACTAGAACCGTAGTTGGTCATTTTAGAAAGGATTCGCTGTATTTAATTAAAATAATTTATGACATAATTTTATTTTAAATTACCTTAAATATTTACATCATTAATACAAAAATAAAAGATGTTCTGAGTGTATTATATTTTGAGGCCTGCGAGTGATCTTTCACACATTGTCTAGGAACAAGTAGCAAAGATAGTACAGTAAATCTTCTCGTGGAAGCCGCTTCCTTTAGAAGATGGATATGTACAAATATTTCCGAAAACTTAGGTAAATATCAATATTACACACCACCTTTTTAAGAAGGCCGCCTCTAAAGAGACCAAAATTGCCGGAAAACGTAAGCTGTCGTCTCTCAGAGGATTCTTTACATCCTCAATAAAAATAACAAAATACTGAATAAAAACAGTTGTAAAAAACATATTTTTGCAATTAAATTAGAGTGTTCTTCGCAAAAACAAGCAATTCGGCCAGTGGGAGAAAAGACAAAATTGTTGGTACCCAAAATTGAAAGTTAACTTTCGGCCACACTAGGCAAAAAGACATTGAATTTCGTGCGCCAAATGATAAATGATTTAATTCACTATTCTAAGAGTTTTAAATTTAAACAAATGGCGGCCTCGTTAGGCATAGCGCCACTTAAACTTTTGAATCATTGATAATTCTATACTCATTACATGCAGGTTAACTTTATATATATATATAATATATATATATATATATATACGTTTGGTGCGGTCGATTGCAACAAAAAAGAGAGGTGCGCAACTAGATGTTATAGCAGTTTCATGTACAAAATTTCAACGTTCTATCGGCTACTCGTTTTTGAGTTATGCGACATACATATATGCGTACGTATTTACGTACAGATGTCACAAATCTACTCTGAATCCATTTTACAACCTGTTTCCAAAAAAAGAATCCTTTTTTCTGGCCGTACGGACAGATGTGACGCAAAAACATCGTTTGGATATATTCGAGAGCGGTCAAAAAGAATATTCTCTTTGAAATATGATACCCGAAATTTTTTGCGATTGCGATATTTTCTTTACTTCGTACAGGAAACTAAAAAAGTAGTTTTGATATAATTAGTATTTCTTATCAGATTAAACTTATTAAATAATACTTCCAAAAACTATGTATTACAAAATAAATAATATTATATTTCGTGTTGATTTCATAATATGGAGCTATATCTAATATCACATTTTTGAGAAACTGAGTTAAACATTTTTCTTTTTTTATAGAGACATCACATGTCTGGTTCAGATCGTTATTATTTCAGTAAATAAACTTAAATGTTTAATCATCTTTTAAAATCCACAGTTTAAAATTTGTAAGATCGGAGAAATTTGATATCCGAATTTTACCTAGTTTTAAATTTAAATTAACATTTAGCTTCAGATTTTCCACTTTCATTTTGCATCTCTACACATAATCCTCCCCCCGCATCTGGTGTCATCAAATTTTCTGCTCGTTTAAACTTTATTCGACAAATGACAGTACCTTGTTTACTGTTGATCGAAGACTAAATACGGCTAAATAAATTAAATTCGAGAAACAAAATGCACCGCTTAACTTCGCGCCGTTTAACTTAAAATGCGCCGAGAAAGTATCTCCGAAAATTCTTATTTAAACGATCTCAACAGTTTCGCGTTATTTGCTGTTAAATCCAAATTAAATACAGTTTAAAGACGTTGCTTATTGAGTTCAGCAGACTGAGATAAAAGAAAATCAAATAAAGCAGATTATAACGCTTAAATCTGGAGAATAGAAATAATTAGAATTAATTTATTTCATCTTACTTCTGTTAGAAATTCAGCTAATATTTATGCTATTTTGTAACCGTTTCTGCTTCAGAATGAGATTTGAATGACGTCTTTTTGCTTTTTCAATTTATCTTCTAAAAGATATGTTGAATTTACAATGGTATATTATTTCTTATGTTGCTTTCAATATTCTAAACTCTCTCGCAGGTTCCTTCCATAGGCGAGAAAATGATCAAAATTTCTCAGAATGCAACATCGGCGTTCATTATGGCCACTGTAAAATAATCTGAAGACCAAAATAATCTGCAACCGAGGTTGGTTAGTTTAGAGAGGCTTCAATGTATTGGTATTTTTCTTGAAAGTCTTTCTACAATGAGAAATGCAATTTGTATAATGAGTCCTTTCCTTCGGATTACCTCTGGAAGTGGCCAGGTTCCAGAGAATATAAATAATAATCGATACCGAACTTGGCCTTTCTAAAGCGACCACTCCTTAGAAGACAACGAAAATGTAGGCTGTGGTCTTACTGTGGACTCGCTGTAATTCCATTAAAAAAGGTGCTCGCAAAAACCGCGCTGCCCAGAGTTGGTAGCCTTGTCATATTTAGCCATGCTATGTTTGAGAAAGGCAGTTCTAAACAATTATTTCCTAAACTAAATGAATCTAGGAATATGTTAATGCCAGGCAAATAGCAGTTTAGGAAATCAAAACATTTACGGCATATGAGAAAGGTGTTCTATATCTGTCTTTCCGTTTTTATGTCACAAGCTGAAATCCCAAAATTCCATATTCCAAGACAGATTCGAAATTTCCGAGAATTTGTGGACATGATAAGCAATTCTTGCTCTCTTCCGCGATGTTTAAAATGATTCTACTAAAGACGAAGTTCTTTAGATGTCTCCAAGATTTACAATGATTCACATGCAACAAGCGCCCTGACAGTGTTGTTAGACATAGCAGCTAGTTATTCTTTCGGTTTCAAAATGATTTCAAGACAACTACTTCATGGCACTTGCTTCGAATTTATTTTTTAGGGAATGGAGAAATAATTGTGTCTTTCTATACGATTGAATGGAGCATCAACATACAGGAAAACTGAGAGATCTTGTGCTGTTGAGATGTTGGAAACCCCCTGGGTATGCAAGTTGGCAATAAGTTAGCGACAAAATTTGCCGTTTAGGAAGATGCAATAGATAACTACAGAGGACGCCAATGATAACGCTATCTCTGCTTGAGCCATTTGTGCACTTTCGATATTTATATATGGAGAGAATTCCAATACTTATATGGGAATAATACATATACTAAAAAGCATAAAACTAATTAAACAATTAAATGCAGTGAACGGTGTTGTGGCAACCATCTTCCTAAGACGACCTGCTCGGAAAATAACCTACTACTGGTACTTCTGAGACCGTAAGTGAACGTCGGTACTAAATATCATTTTTCTAAGATAGTAATGATTTCTGCGATGAATTTGATTGAAGATAAAAATCATTTAGAATAGTAAGTGGTCATCTTACAAGAAGGTTAACTGCAGCAAATAGATGCACCAGAAAATGCATTTCATAAACTTGTAGGATTCCTGCCTTTTATTTTATTAACTAAGTGGGAGGAACTTAGTGAACAGCTAAGCGAATAATCGCTCAAGTTCAGGAATATAAATGTAAATTCAAGAAGGGTTAATTACCCTTTGTTGCTCAAAATAAAGATATATAGCCAGCCCCTTTCTCAACGCGTACAGCAAAGCCTCCACTTGGGCTTGAACTCAAAAGTGTAAGAAATAAGAACTTACTAATTTAACTAAGGAGATTTAGCCGAAGCTAACACAAATCTAAACTAGTTGGCCCCTAAATATCGAATTATCTAGCGACGCTATCAAGGGCACGTAATACGGCCGAGCGTAGTAACAAGCTTAGAGAGACGTAGCCAAAAGGAAAACGCGCGCTATTGAGAAATTCTGATTCTCTCTTCCGAAGTCAGTGGAACTTCGACTTAAATACCACTCCTTCTCATTTGCATTTAACGCGATTCTAAAAACTCATTCTGGTAAGGAAAAGCTGAAGCTAGGAGAGATAAGAAAGGTGCATAAACTTAAAAATAACTGCTATAAACTTAGGATAAACCTTGCAAACTTACAACAGTATCAATCCAACTCGTAAATTTTTAAAATGAAAAATACTAAAACTGATGAAAATAAAACAAAAACATTACCTCTTTCAGAGGTGGTCTTTAGAGAAAGGTATAATCGGTAGAATCCACTTATTTCTAAAAACGTATACATGCATTCTATATCCTTAATTCGTTAGAATGTTAAGATTTTAATCTATTCACAGCGCTGTATAAATATGGTGGAACTTCTCGCGTCGACCAACTTCTTTAGCAGATTACCTCTGAAAGTATTCCTAACAACATATTTAAATGATGGTAGTGAACATCGCTTATATTCTCTAAGACGATATCCTCGGGCAAAGGAAAAAAAAAAAAAAAAACAATGTTGTCTGGAATTACGAGTAGTCATTTTAAAGATTTCACATTACATTATAGATTTCGAAAAAGCAAGGCATTTGTTCTAGATGCTTAGAATTACTATAACGATATAATTACGATTCCTTAGATTACTATAACGTTAACGATAAATATTGGAATGAATAACTACAGAAAAGCCGTAATAATTGTTTTGATCCTGATGGCCACAACACAAAAAAACTAATAGATTTTAGTAATACATCTTTTCTTATTGGCTCGCTCTGTGTCAATAACAGCGATCCATCAGATCCTGAGTGATGAATTGTAGGCAAAAGATTTTCCGACGACTTCTTATTAACAGCTCAGAAAATGAAAGTTTATTCCCGTGTTCAAGACAGAAAACAAGACATTAAATTTGATGTCCAAGAATTTTAAAATTGATTATTTCAGTTATGCTGTACACAGCGTATTTCTAAAAATATAAACATCGTCATTGAACATTATCCTTCTAAGATAATTTCCTCCCCAGAAGACCAAAATTACCTGGAATCGTAGATAGCAATTCTTTCAAAAGAGCTCAATATATTAATGCTTTTCAAAAGCATTGTTTAGGTTCAGGAGTGGTTGCCACAAAACGCTCATTAAATGCAGTTATGAAGTATTTTCTCCCTTCTTTCCGCATACGTTCGAGGTATAACTGGAAGCATGCGTATTCGCGAGCTCCAGAATTCGAATCCTGGCGAGGTCATTGCGGATTTCTTCAGTTTCCTGACATCAAAAACATTCTAACCACTCTACACAATCTCAGAGATTATATTAATAAAAATGATTTTTTTTAAGTTTATATAAAATAAAATTTTATTTAAAATTCATAAACTAATTAATGAACTGAAGGGATAAAATAATTTATCATACAGTTCATGGGAACAAGAGATTAAATAATTCCCTTTACGAAATTTATCTACAGTTTTATATCACCAATTATTGGCGTGGGCGCCTAAATAATAAAGTTAATTGAATTGCTTTGCCAAAAGAATAAGCCATTATCTTCATAAATTTAAGTTTTTGTTTATTATATTTATGAATTATTTTTCTCCTTTCAGCTCATTAATTATTGTATGAGTTTTAAATAAAAGCGTACTTTATCAAAACTTTTTTCTCCTTAACTTTTATCACAAAAGGGCTATTAATCCTCGAAACACAATTCTGTGTTACTTCGCTTTTCATTCAAGGCTGTTGCCATTCGGAAAAATTTAAGATATTTATCGTTCACATTTAATCTGTCTGTTATCTATATATATATAAAGAATAATGTCTGTGTGTTTGTTCGCGATTAACTCAGTCACAACTATAGCTATCGTCACCAAATTTTGTACAATTCTTTCATGGATCCTGGGAAAGGTCGAAGTCCACTTTTTTCCCAAAACCAAAATAGCTAAAATCAGAGATATTAATTAAAAACTCTGAAAACACTAATTTTTGCTCTCATTTTTCCAATCTCGCGCGTTGGAGATAAAAAAATGCTTTATTTCGAAAAGTATTGCTATTGCTCGCTTTCAAATCGTAGAGTTTGTTAATCAAAAATTTGTAAGTTTTACAAAATCTATATATATAAAGAAGAATGCCTGTTTGTATACTTGTTTGTTTGTTCTCGTTATTGATTTCTGATAAATTTTTGCCACATTTTATCGACTAAAATTGAATATAGGTGAAATATTGGATGGAACTTGAGCTTCTACGACCATTTGATTAGGAAGACGTAAATCAATAAAAAATGCGTGCCATTGTTGCTGATATAATGAGAGAAGAATTAGCTTATTTTTCTATCGAAAATTTTTATGTGGGTTCCATATCGCATCAGAGTGAAAAATGTATGACTATGAATCATATTTTTTGCATCGTTATTAGAGAATGCTTACAGCGGTATCGTTCCCTTTGTTCTTAGATACATTATTCTCAATCTTACTTAACTGGCAACGGGTACTTCCGCTAGTTAATTAATAAACTAAGCTATTTAAAACCAATAGATTCAGTTCTTCAAAAATCACAGATATTTTTACTTTTTAATCTGATTGATTTAAATAAAAATGCATTTAACTCATGATACATCTAATTAAAAACATTTAATATTTTTATAGAATTACGTTATATATTTTTTACTTTTCAAATGTATAGAAGATATATAGCATTGCCACATTAATCTAAATGTATATTAATCTAGTATTCTATCAAATGTTTCGCTATTCCAACTGGGTATTTATTCCCTATCTATAATCTCTATTGATTAAACCGTATTAACCTTTAAAAGAGCCATTTTGGGCGATTGTTAAAACTTGAATCGTTTCAGAGATTTTTCCATTTTACTTATACATTTTATTCTGTATTTTCATCTTTTTAATCTGAATGGCACGTTATGAATCAATCTATTCAATTTAAAAATCGTTTTACAAAAACGAATAATCACTCTTTTACTTCCAACAGTTCTACTACGTTAAATAGTCGAAACAATCAACGATTTTGCCCCCCACCCCAAAACAAAATCACGAATTATTTTTAAAATCTCATATAACATCATTTAAGAATTTTTTCGGATCTATCCAATGGTGCAACAGTGAGAGTTTTAATTTGTCCATTAAACGCAGATATGACCCCCAAAAAAATCGTTTCAACATTACATTTCAAAAATTCTAAATCAAATTTTGAAAAATCACTACTGCATCCATAACGACGGTGCGTGCAAAGCTTGTCAATAAATAGTTTAAAAATCGACGGCAAAGTTTTGAGCGCAGCAACAAAACTCTGGGTAAGTTCAATAAAAGTTCACAGAAAAAGAAAAAATAGATCGTTTATCTCGGAAAACTCGAATTTTATTGCTTTTTCTTCTTCCGAATGTTTCTGATGCCGACCTAAAAAATCCGTAAATATTTTTTTCACTCAAAATTTTGAAAATATTTTTTTTAATGCCAAATAGAAACAAACGTTCATCACGAAAAAAAAACGCGATCGGCTGCATTTTCACTGAATCATCTGTCTGATCTGCTGCAGACTTAAAAGAAACAAGACCAATATCGAAGCCAAATGTAAAGATAAAAGAAAGCTATCAAAATGTTTAAGATCAGAATGGCAAGTAACAGCCTATTTTTAGTGAGCATAAAAGGCTTAATTCCAAAACTAAACTCTTTGAAGGATCGGGTTGATTAATTAAGTGTTGCGGATTATCGTTTGCGTTAACCATACATTAAGTTGATTAATGAAGTTCCGCGGGCTATATTTTGTTGATCAAAATTTCTGCAGATGTCCGCAAAAATCTTCGGCAATAAATCATTCCTTAACTAATACATAAAGCTCTTCAATAAAGTAGTGGCGACTAAACTATAAGCTTCTTGCTCCTTTGATGGCACATAAACTCGCTCGCGCACGGATTCATTATCGATTGCAGTTGAAGTTCGAAAGCAAAAGATGTGTCACGCGATACCGAAGGTAGATTGAAAAGGCAAATTTGCGTTGCGTTATAGTATTGCTAATCCTTAACTGATGTGTTTAATAAAAAAGAAAAAGGTAGGTTTTCGAGGTAACTTGAAACAATTTATATATATATATATATATATATATATAAAATCTGAAAGGTTGCGGGTTTAACGGTCGTCCAAAAGGGTTTGTTAAGGTTTTTACTCTACCAGTTTGCTAATTCATTCACTCCTACTAACAGTTTTCTTTTTTTTTTTTTGGTCCTTTATCATTAAGCATCATTTTCTTCGCATTTATGCCATTTACAATTTAAAAGCAAAATTAGAAAAATGTAAAATCAGCCTAGAAGTATGTATTTAGAATTTCCGATGCAGCGTTAAAGTGATGGTATACATTTTTATGGGTTCTCCCCCACACTGTTTTCTCAGTTGATCATGTCAATAGTCACTTTTCTTTACTAAGATTAAGATGGCTTTACAAAACTTTTTTTAACTTTTTATTATTAACGTTTTGTGTGTTTATTTTATTTATTAAATATCACGTTCTTGGCGCTTACGCCACATAAAATTCGATTCAACAACAAAAATCACAGGATATTTTAAAACTACATATCTTTAGAATTTCCCACACACAGTCTCGCTGACTGAAGATTAAAAAGTTTTTTTTTTTTTTTCGTACAGTGTTGCCATTGTTCGCTCTGAAGTTGTCGAGTTTGTTGATCAGAAATTCGTTAAAGTTTTACAAAATATAAAATACATAATAAAACAAATTCAAAATTCAAAATTCGGCCTTCCAAGGTGCCCATATTTGGGTGGAGGACTACGTAATTAAAAATTTTATGGCTCTTGGTACCGTCGTTTTTTCACAATGCGAGAAACACACATAATACTGCAGCTTCTTCATTATTTAATTTCTTTTAAATATTGTTACGAAATGTCCAACTGCGGTAAGCTAGCTTCCCCGAAAAGTAGATTTGGGCTTGCCAGAAAATGGCAAGGAAAGGCAAGGCTTCCATATTTGCCGAGAAATCGCCCATTTGGGGACAAAATTGGCGATATACCATAGACGGACGGAGAACTTTCTAGAACGAGTTCTTACCTGTTTGCCCCAGAATGTTCTCGAATACTGGTCAAAAGCTATATAAAATCTGGCTGTACGCGGAGTAGCAGGGTGTCTCGTCAGAGTCTCTTAGCCGATCGCGATTTTATCGACTGTCTCGTAGTTTATCCAGTTTTATCGTCAGTTTACTGTCGAGTTGCTGCATCGTTGAGGCTATCGTCGAGTGCATCGCGAGTTGTAGCGTGGAGAGTCTCGAGAGAACGTTGAGTTCCGAGAATGACCGAACCGAGTCGGGAGCTGTACTCTGGTGCTTTGCCGTGAAGCTGTCTCCACCGTTGTATCCTGATAGCCTGAAGGCTGTGATTGCTGATTGTTTCAGCGTGATTGTCGTAGTTTTCGACGACTGTAAATGTGTTTTTAGAACTGTCCTGAATAATACTGGCCAATAAATTGCGTTTTGATACTTCATCAAGTGTCGTCGTAAATCACTCCCAATCCACGAACCCGTACAGAAATGCAACAATATAATACAGGGCGATAATATTTGATGACATTTTTACAATTTAAAAAGTGATATGCCGTTTATAGTGAACGGACGCAAAATGGCGTTTCGAAACTAATAGCCTTTCTGGGCTAAAAAAAATTGGACTCTTATACGACAAAAACTAACTGAGGTTATTTGATATTAAAATCGAAGGTCATTTTCAGTGGCCGTTCACAAATTTGAAGAGCGAAATATTTGCACTTGAATGTAACTAAAAATATAATTCAGCAGAAGGTTTCTGATGTTAAGAGATTAAGTGGCTAACTTTTCTATGCAGATTCTAGTGGAAGATATTAATCAATGCAATTTATTTCAAAATGGAGATCTTATTCACAGTGTTTTCTATAATTTGTGGTCTCTAAAGCTTTATTATTGATACGTCGCCAATTCATAATATACTTGCATTAATAAAAAATAAAAAATTGAATATTAATAATTTGTTTTACTATTAAAATTATTATTTTTTATAATTTTAAAATTATTATTATTTGTTTTACTATTACCAGTTAGTTTACGGTTCTAAAGTAATAAAACTTTATGAGAATATAATGACATATTTTTAGACTTTGAAAACTTGCTCATGTGTTTACTCATGTGAAAATTCTTCGACATAATAAATGTAATAAATTTAAAAATTAAAGACACGAGTAAGGGACAAAACGACTATCACCGAGGGGGGGGGGGATTAAGACGAAAAAGTCAGTCTCGAATTATTTTAATTTATTTATCGTCAAAGAAATGCAAAATGACGTCAAATATCGCAAATTTTGAAATTAAATATTTCTGTTAATTTTTTTTGAACGGGAGTCAAATTTTTTGTATTTTATCCTATATGATGAGTGCGAAATTTTCCTAAGTATGCAAATATACAAAGAAGAACATACGAAAAGTTAGATTTCGTGATGTTTGCAAAATTGATTTCTTTAAATTAAAAATGTGAAATATTAACGTGAATATTTGCGTCATGATTGGAAGTATAGGTCTGTAATCAGCGGTTGCAAAAATAATGCCGAATTAAGAACTATTGTGGACACGGTATACATAGATGAATCTACGGCTAATTTAAAGCTACGCAATTAAAAATCCATTGCTAATTTTCACTCCATTCAAAAATAAGCATGATTGCTGGCTACCGAATTGTCGACATCTCAAGCAGAACACGCTACTTTGGGGACCCAACCCCCAAAAAAAGAAAAGAAATAGTAGAATGAAAAAGGCTTTTGTAATGCATTGTCAATGTTTTACTCATACGGAAAATAGATGAGAACAATAAGCCATAAAATACCCGTATACTAATACATCCCATTTCCTTTCAACAGGAAAATGATAAGTGTTATTATGCAACATTAATATTTATTGGCTCGCGAGGCCAAACGCAATAAAAGATCGCAGACGACAGCAAAAGAAATTCGATGACTTCTTTTCATGCACTCATTTAAGTTTGATTTTTCCTGACATTGACAACCAACGGCAAACGATAATTTGATATTACTCAAAAGAAAGGGATGGCAGAGGAAACTACAAGACAGAATCCTAACAAAGGCGTAATTCCACCAATAAATTGTATCTTTGACTAAAAATCATACCCGCTGTAAGAAAAATACGTTGGATTCTAGAAAACTGTTATTGTTAGCTATTTTTTACTTCCTTGTACGAAGTAAAGGAAGTAATGTAATCGTGATAAATTTCGGATATCATATTTCAACGGAAATATCCATTTTGACTACTTTTCTCTTTTGCGGGACGTCTGTACAGAATAGAGAATTCACCCCCCCCCAAAAAAAAAACGGATCGTAAAATACATTTAAAATTGAATTCAAAAGGAATTTTTTTTTTCCTCTGCATCTGTACCCGTACGTATGTATGTATGTATCTCGCAGAATTAATGAACGATCAGCCGTAGAACACTGAAATTTTGTGTTATTTGACACAGTTGTGTACCTCCCTTTTTTATCGCAATCCGGGAGTACCAAACGTATATACATCTACCTCCTTACCTGCCTTAAAAAATCCTTACATGGCTT
Organism: Stegodyphus dumicola; assembly: GCF_044657685.1. Lineage (NCBI taxonomy): Eukaryota > Metazoa > Arthropoda > Arachnida > Araneae > Eresidae > Stegodyphus > Stegodyphus dumicola. Next base: position 140,405,586 of record NC_140777.1, read on the forward strand.
TTATTTTCGCAATCGTTGGTCGTAGTCATATATTTCCAATTACAGACGTTATTTCCAGTTACAGTGTTTTAAATGATGAAAGTATTCATATTTTGCCAGTCAAATAATAATAATAATAACAGTTAAAAAAAACGAATTTTGAACAAATAGAGAAATCTAACTTCTAATGCGATTCCCATACTTATATTTAGTTGGTTTGGTTGGTTTATGTGAGTACGGCAAAGCCTCAAGGGCTATATGCCTAATGGAAGGGATGCCATCGTGGAGGACTTTCTAAGGGAAACTGGCTCGTATGCACATTACACATGGCGAAAAACACGAAAACGCCCGTGCAGGCAGTCCATTCGTGGGATGCGAGCCTCGGACCGAACTACCAGTGTTCAGCGACTTTACCGCTCAGCCGCTGGTGGATTATTTATATTTAGAAAACTAATTTTCGACAAATAGCGAAATCTAACTTTTAATGGGGTCTTCCGGTTCCTATACTTATATTCGAGAAAATTTTATACTCGTTATGAAAAAATAAAAGTATAAGAAATTTGACTACCGTAGGAGAAAAGTTGACCAGGATATCTAATATCAAAATCTAAAATTTTTCATTTCCAACTTGCCTTGCAGGATCAGTTAGTTCAGTTAGAATAATTTGAGGAAATAAGTTTAAATGAAGTCAACAAAAAATGTGTATAATTTAACATGCCGTACAAGGAAGGTATATGGTGTCCCCACCAGATTTTTCTACTTTTACTGAAACATTAAAATACAGTATATTAATGCATTTTCAGAATGATCATCTGGACAATCAAATGCACAAGATCTTTAATTTTTCTTCAATATTATAGTAGAAGTGTGGAGTGGATCAGATCATTATAACAAAGCTAATCATTTAAAATTTTACTCTAGCTACATTTTTAAAAAAAAGTTTTACAAGCGTTATTTTATACAGTGGTTCACATTTCGTCTTTTTCAATTTCATTTGAAAATATCACAGACTAAATGCTAGTGAAATTACGTTAATTTTCTTTCACATATACTACTATCGATCATCTTTTATGAAACCTGCTTGTTTTGAAAAAAATTATTCAAAATCTTCTTGGTAAATGCAGGGGCGTAGCTAGAGGGGGGCAAGGGGGGCATCTGTGCCCGGGCGCAGAATCCAAGGGGCGCCAAACTGATGTTACGACATTAGAATTAAATGTTTTCCATCCTTGGCAAGCAGTAGGGGGCGCGAAATCCTCAGTTGTCCCTGGGCACTGAAAACCCTAGCTACGACTCTGTTTAAATGAAATAATTTATTCAAAAAGTTCTGAAAATGAACTCGTATTAGTTATTCGGAGTAAACTGTTTACATTTAATTAATACCTGATGTGTACAACACATGACTTCCTTGTACGACCTGTTAAATTATACACTTTTTTTCCTGCACTTCATTTAAACTTATTTCAACGAATTTCTTTAGAGATACATTTCTAATTCAATCAATTCAGTTCTCATTTCGCGGACAAGTCAAAAAAATACAAAAACTCAAAATATCTTCACTAAAAATTGCGAAATACAGAAAAACCTAAAACACCAAGTACAATTCAAAATTGTATTAAAAAAGTTACAATTAAAGTTAGAGTTTCTATACAAATACGGCCAGCGGACAGGAAGGCAAAATTTTCGATGCACAAACTAGAAAATTAACTTTTGGTCCACTGAGAAAAAGACTCTGAAGTTGGTGCACCAACTCACTAAATTCACTGTAGCGGATTTAGCGACTAATTCATTACATTGAATACACGAATTTAGTGAGTGAAGTTTACGAAGAGTTGGAAATGTAAATAAATGGCGGCCTCGTTAGGCACAGCGCCAGTTACAGTTTTGAATTCTTGATAATTCTACAACTATCGCATGCAGATTAACTAAAGGCATAAAAACTTTACCCGGAACATAAGAATAAAAATACTGGACTCACCGAGCGAGTAACAGAGTGGCAATATATATATATATACGTTTGGGGTCCAGCTGATCGCAACGAAAAAAGGAGATGCACAACTACATGTTATAGCAGTCCCGTATACCAAATTTCAACGTTCTACGGCTACCCGTTTTTGAATTATCCGAGATAAGTACGTACGTATATATCTACGTAGGTAGGTACAAGACGTTAAGAAAAAAATCTCTAGGGAATCCATTTTAAATCCTTTTTGCAATACGTTTTTTGGAAAAAAAAAAAAAAAAAAAGTCTTTTATTCTGTTCGCACGTATAGGTACCAGGCAAAAACATGGTTCAAATGGTTTCGAGGCGGTGGAAATAGATATTTTTATTGAAATTTATCCGAAGCTTTCGCGATTACAATACTTCCTTAACTTCAAACAAAGGCGTGAGAAATCTGGATATTTCAATAGTACATTAGCTATCCTTTAGTTAAAATGACACTTTTCATGCGCTTTGCCATGGATTCAGTTTAATTTTTTTCTTTCAAGATTTCTTTTTTGTTCCATTACTAGTAAAGAATTGCTGTTAGTAGCATTTCCGAAGAAGTACCATGCTTCCTTATCTCCCCCTCCCGTAACTCGCTCCATCTATCTCCCACAGGATTAAAATCTTAAGTATATGTTATAGTTTTGATAATTTCTGGGCAGTTATATAATAACCACAAGAGGATATTTATGGCTCTAGTTCTAGGATTTTACCCTGATAGAACTTAAAACTGTTTCGCACTTTGCAGATACTTTCAGGTTTACGTTATTTATACATTCGTTCGAGTCCATATTATTTTCCCCAAAAACTATATTCACCATATCAGATGCAGCGAAACATCACAAAAACCTCCACAGCTGTGCTTAACAGTAGGCAATAGGTTTTTTTTTGGATTCAAATTTTCATTAGTCTTTCATTACGGCGTAATTCGTCCATCCGACCCTCATATTAAATTTCGTCTCATCTAAAAATGTAGCATTGTTCGAATATAATAGACCCAGCCATTTTGCGAATGTTAAGCCTATTTTCCTTGTTTTTTTACTGATGAAGAATTTCCTTCTTGCTGATCGCCCACGGTATCCATACACCCTAGTAGGTTTCCTAAGAGGTTTTCAGGGTTATTTTTTATTGGAAACTACTCTTCTTAATACGCTACAAGTTTTATAGCGACTTTTTTGAAATCTTGTTTGATTTTTCCTAAGATAAATCTCCGATTTCTTGGTGCTAGTTTGGAATTGAGTCCAGATTTCTATGCGTTTTTTCAACAGTTCCTTGCAACTTCCATTGTCTTATAACATCAAAGATAGTTATTAGTTTACATCGTGTTTTATTTAATATATAATTTCGAACCCTTTTACCACTTTTAAGATGACGAATGATTAAATTTGTGGCAGAACTTGTTAATTTGTATTGTCTTGCCATGTTCACTTCAGATATGAAACCGTTCATATATATTTTGTCAAGCGAACAATAATTTCCAAATACAGAGGATAATTCTTGTGATGTATTTTCATATAAAAGAAAAAAATTACGATAAGTAAACATAGTATGCCAAAACATTTTAACGAAACTTTGAATGCTCGAAATTATTATCTGAGTTACTAATCAATACGTTTCATATAAATTATTTTATTACCACGAATATTTTGATGGTATTTATTTTCCAACAGGCAAGAAATAAATATTTCTTAAAATATAGAAAAAAGTAATACATTAGGAAAAAAAAGTTGAAGTCTATGTTTCACTGTTTAGTATGTAAGGTATTTCTCCCGCCTTCCTAGCGTGCCTTCGTGGTGTAGTGGTTAGCACACTGAGCCGGTATTTCAGAGGTCCGTGGTTCGATTCCCGGCGAAGGCGACTGCTAATTTTTCAATCTCTCTTGCTTCCAAAAAATCCTAATGTCTCTACTGTGGCGCCCGAACTAAAAGGGTGTTGGATGAGGTTTCTCCACACTCAGGATTTGGCAGATTGGATCCCCTGAAAACCCCAGTCGCCCTTTAAAAAGGGAAGTATATAAGGGATTTCTCCCGCTTTCCTAGCCTGCTTTCGTGGTGTGGTGGTTTTGCACGCTGGGTCGGTATTCCAGAGGTCCGTGGTTCGATTCCCGGCGAAAGTGTTTGCTAATTTTTCATCTCTCCGGCTTTTGCAATTAACCTAACGTCTCTACAAGTATAAGATTAAATTTCAACACTAAAATTCAATTGAAAATAAATTTCAAAATACAAGTGTTTGAAAAAAAAATCTGAGCCATTGTACCTTGAGTATCGTAAATAAAATATGTTTCTAATTATAGTAGGTCGATTTCAAAATTTCTAACTGTATTTCTTATGCAGTCGTTATTTGCTTCCAAAATAAAATCTAAAATAAACCTAAATACTCGTAGTAAGCCTCTAGGTGTATTTCCCTTTCTTTCTTTTTCTGTCAAACGATAATAAGATTGAACGATCATCGCTGAAAATCATCAATAATTCTGAGAACATAATAACATCGGTAATGAACATTACTTCTGTAAGCGACAATCTCCACGAAACGCAAAATCACCTGAGACTATAGGTGATCGTTTCTAAAGACGTTCATAACAAAATAATAGGTCTTCAATGAGCAAAAAGCCAGGTATAAAAATAAAAATAAAAGAAGAGCATATTGGCAACCCTGACAGTCGTGCCTGGAAGAGGAAAAAAAAAAAAAAACACCCTGCCGATTATTGTCCTAATGGAAAAGCTTTCTTTACGAGAACAGCTGACCTGCTTATATTCTTTGACTCGGGGGGGGGGCGGGAATTGCTAGGTCACTTGTAGAGAGTTGCATTGATTTCACCTGCCAGGCTTGCTACTGGGGGGTGAACTTTCGCGGTAAGAATTTTTTTTATACCTGGTTTGCCACGAAAAACTATTTTCTGTTTTGTTTATTTCTTCTTTAATACTTTTAGTTCCGTATTTGAAGTCTCAGTGCCCAGATTTATCTCTTATGACTGCAATTGGATTCAATAGTAAGGTCACGTTAATTCCAAAAATAAACTAGCGAGTTTGCTTCTCATCCAGAGCTCAAAGTTTTGTCACTTTTAATAGCACCACGTTACCAATTTTTAATATTTTTTAAACAGCTGAAATAGGCTGCTTTGAGAGAACGTCTTTTGTCTGTAGCATTTATAGAATTATTTGAAATTTATTAATTATTAATTTCAGTTTTTGGTCTATGTGAAAAATTAGTTCTAAATATCTTACTTTGTGTCTTTACTGATATACATTTATATATATTTATTTATACATGCATTAAATCCTCCTTAGTAATAAAAAAAAACTAATACCTTATTTTATTATTCTTTAATTTTAATGAAAATTTTAGGTTTTATACTTTATTTAAAAAAAAATATTTAAAAAATAATTCACCAGTAAATTATATATGCCATTTAGAAATATCTGTTATTAATTGAAATTACATATTTTAATGCATTTAATTTATACTAGTTAGGTATATTATTAAAAAATAAAAGAAAGATTTAAGCTGTTAAGAATTCCTGAACAGTTTATAGCTTTTATGATCTCTTTTAAAATTTTATTTCAAATACCTTCGGAGAAAAATTTTTGAAATTATTTGAAGTTTAGGTCTCGAAACAGGGATTTTGCGGTGTAGCACTATTAATGTCCGTTCACTTTAGATGGCTGATTCACTTTTCAAACTGTTGGCACCAAGTGTTATTTATTGCGATGTAAAATTAAAAAAATTCAATACTGAATAATATATATGCATATATGCTACTCGCATTGCGGAAGTACATAGAACTCGCTTTGCGTACCTCGTTTTGTGGCACCTAGCGCCATCGAAATTTTAATACACGAAGTCCTTCACCCGAAAGGGACACCTCGAAGTTCGAATTTTGAATTTCGAGTTTGTTTTGGATTTATTTCATAATTTATACAAAAATTAACAACTTTTTCTTTAACAAACTCAGCTATTTGAAAGCGAGAAGTGGCAACACTGTTTGCAATAAAACATTTTTTTCTAGAGCGTACCAGACTGTAGCCATTCGGTAGAATGTAAGATATTTATGCTTCAGTTTTAATCTAAAAATTTTGTTTTTTTTTTCGAAACGAATGTGTTGCCACTGCCTTAAATAGAATAATCTCCACGCACTAGCGTACTGCCATTTAGTAAAGCATAAGCTATTTAACTTTTCAAATTTAATTTTCCTGTTACTGAACAGAAAAAAAAAAAAGAAAAGAAACTGATTAAAAAGCAATAAGCGCTTTTCTAAAAAATATTTTTCTACTTTTTAATCTGATTCATTTAAAGAAAAAATCATTTAAATAATGAGATGTCTAATTAGAAATATGAAATACTTTTATGAAGTTAGATCATTAAAATCTTTAGATATTTTTTCTTTTTTTATGATAACTCTTTTAAGTGGCTGGCCGTTCGAGCGACTAGTTTTCGAAGAAATAACACAGCGAATATTAAAAAATATATGGTAACCCCTATCACACTATAGAGAAAAAATATACTGAGCATATTCTGTTTTTAAATATTTCATGATTATCCTCTTGAATTTCGCGTAAGTGCGAAGAAAACGATGCTTAATAATAAGGCTAAGAAGACAAAAAAAAAAAAAAAAAAGGGACAGGAGTGAATCCAAGAGTAGAATGGTAACCTGCGATGCTCAGCGAAATCATAAAAAAACCTTAACAAATCCTCTGACATTAAACCTAAATCTTTCAAATTTTCTTTCTTTTTTCTTTTTTTTTCTTTTACCTTCCCCATTCCCATTTATATATTGCACCATGATTAAAGAACTTAAAATGGACTAAAAAAAAAAGAAAAGAATACATATTTAATTGCTATAAAACTTACTTGCTGTACACAGCTGTGAGAACATTAACGCTGGTGTTGATCATCACTTATCGCGATCACCTCACAGAAAACTAAAATTGCCTGAAAGCTTGAGTGGTGATATTAGAGAAGGTTGTAGTAGACGAGTCACTGTCTATGCACCTATGGTCAGCACCTAAGCTCCAACCCCGAAAGATGCTGCAAATTTGGGCAGCCCCACAGGAGTAAGCTGTGCACGCTAAAGGACGAGGAAAAGTCAACTTCCTTTTTTTTGCACTCAAACTCATTAAGTTCCTATCGAGGGTGTGAGGCTTATAGAAAACGCTTCGAGAAGAAAAAGATCTCACCAAGACCCAAGGAGCTAGTTCCGACAGCAGCTGATTTCCCATAACTCATCAGAAAGGATACCATGCCGTAAAAAAGAGCTATGGAAATCTCCTACAGCGAAAAAGTCAAAGGAAAGATCCAGCCCCCACCAGATGAATTAACAGAAGAAGTTTCATGGCTGCAGGATAAGAAGATTAAGAAATTTCTAAGTACCATCATAGAAAGTAATGAAAAAATTAAAGCAGCTACCACAGCGAAGTTTGCAGCAGGTTTCCAGGCTGCCTTAAGACATGGAATTTGCTGAGTCTGAAGAGTAAATATTGACTTGAACGAGAGCTCGACTGAGAGCTCACCAGCTCGACGGACTTTTCTGACCTACTGTTGTTTAATTCATTGCTTATTCTAAATAATCTAAATTAATTAATTATTTTTTCAGCTTATTCTTCTAATTTCTTTACTTTACCCATGTTCTAAAAAAATTTCAGGTTACTTAAGTCTCAATTATGTTCTACAAGGGGTAGGGCGGTGTTCAGACACCATTCCACTGGAGGTTGTTAAAAAGGATAATGTTCAACATCAGTGTTTGTTTAGGCTCGCAGAAACACTGGTCACTTTCAGAGGCGATTGTCTTAGGGGGTAATTACCACGATAGGGTTCGGTGTATATTGTTTCGTTATTGGTTTTCTGAAGAGTATATTTATCTATTGTTATTTAAAATTTTTAGAAATATAGTAATATAAGTAGTATGGATAAATTGACCACTTGGCTTGCATTTTAAATGAAATAAATCTCATTTTTGATTTGAGAAAACTTTTTTGAATGTTCCCAATTAGGAAACGCCCTATCATTAAAGAGAACTTTCTTATTAGTGTCAGAATAAAACATGATGAGGCTGACCTTTATCATCTTTGAAAATTTGCCCTCAAGTTGGGTTCTACTGACCTAAAAACAAAAGCAACTTTCGAAACAAAAAACATCTTTGACATTCAGTAGTTTTTCTCTTGACCTGAAGGGAAAAAAAAAAGGCAGAGAGAGAAAGAGATAATAATAGTAATAAAATACAACTAAAAACTTAACTTGATATCTACAAAGTTTAGATCACAGTTTAACCTCTAACACTTCAGGCCGGTTACTGTTAAAATTTCAAAAGTGTTGCAGTTCTCTAAGACTAATTATCTGCAGTTTCAGATGATTTGGGCTTTCTGTGGAGATAGTCATCTTAGAGAGTTCATGCCAGTACCAGTGCTCTTTTATGTTATCAGCAATGCTTTAACTTTCAGGGGTGATCATATACGGGAGGTGGTCGCAACAAGAAGGTTCACTGAATTTCTTTTCCCTTTTCAACTAAAAATAATGCCCGCTGTTGTGAACAAATAAAAACTGAATTGTTACTCTTACAAAGAAAAGAAAATATCTATTGAAACAAGAATTTCAATTTGAAAATTTTCAGCGAATTTCTTTTTAATGTATGAAACTAATGAAAAATGTACCATAGTTTAAATTAAATTAAAAAAAAGATATAGTTACAGGTTACTGGAATCTATATTTATTAAAAAAATTCATACTTACTATTAGATTTGATTTTTCATGCAAACGCAATATGCATATGAAAGAGAGTTTGAAACTTTAAAATAGCATTAAAAAAATACACTGAAGCCTCCTGTAATGATGACTTCTCGCAGAAAACTATTTCGGAAAATGATTTCTAAAAGTGAAATATGGATTCAGCATCCATAACCTTTCTACGGCGACCTCCTACAAAGAAGACCAAAATCATCATTAATCGCAAATGGTGGTCTAAGGCAGATTTCATAGCACCAAGCCTTAACATTTCGATGTTCTTTCTGATCCCCGGACTATAAACATACATCTTTATTTCCAAATTTAAAGGGCATATTTTAGAATCAGAGCTTGTATTTTTCGTTATCTATCTTTCACGGTTCATCCAATAAGTTTAGAAAATTCTGTTTTTAGAAAGTTAAGGGTACTAATTCATAACAGTTCCATTGGTGAAACAAAAAGGATTTAGATGATATGTTGGTGAATCTCTTTCTCGCAATTACTTGTCTAAGATCATCACCTTTGAAAGTGATCAGTATTTCTGAGAACATAAATTAACTTAGGTAGTGTACGTGACTTCTCTAAAACGACCACCAGCATAAAAGACTAAAAGTCTGGAACTGTGAGTGGTTATCTTAGAGCACATCCGCTATAATTTTCTTTTATCTCCAGCAATTATCGTTTACATCTTTTTACTAATTGTGGTGTCACGGTATCAAAATTTTTACATAAAGTACTGAAAATATTCTATCTTTAAATGATTTAAATCAAACCTACAACTTATGCTATGTAAAAATGCCCAAAGGAATAATATTGTTGCGTGGGTACGGGCTCGTAATCGATTGAATGCACATAGAACCGATGATAGCTCGATAAAATTAATTTTCATAAAAGAAACATTTTACAATTCTGGAACTTTCCACAAAAATACTGGAACAGCTCTTCTGAGTGTCACAGAGCACAATCAGTAATTATACTTCAAACTACTAAACACAACACAATGCAAAGTGCATTTAAAAGACGAATCTTTCACTATTTCAATACTCCGAAGTCAGCTTTGAGCTAAAATATATGTAGTTTCACTAGTAACTTACACGGTTTTCACCTAACCGCCAAGCAGTCTCCAGTATCTTCCCTTTCTCGAAGTTACTGGAAGGTCAAAGTTACACTTAAGGGCCGGATACGGTTACATTACATATAGGAATCAATTACAGCTATTGAATTACAATACCAATTACAGTTATATAGGGACCGGACCAAAATGTTAAGACAAGACCAAATAATGGTTGGTCGCCTAATCTGGAAACTAAAATTAGACGCCTAAACCATCGCCAACGCCAACATTATCTTGCCAATTTAGCGAGATGCTTATTTCCTTAAATATTTAATAGACTTGCCTCTGTAATGTTATTTTTGTGGCAAAGTTTCCTCACTTCAGACTTTTCATGTTACATTTTAAAAAATCCCACGTCTCATTTCATTAAAATTATTTACATACATACAAAATTCGTAACAATATTTTAACAGCTCTGATTAGTAAGAGTTGTTGGAAGGTGGTGGCGCAATATTATGAAATATATCACTCAAGTAATGATCAGTTAAGTTATCAGTATAGCATTAATTTTTTATTTTTTCTAACAGGGCAAAACTTAAAATCAGCATAGCTCCCGGCAGACTTGCACAAGACTCCATGCAATAACAGTTAACGACCAAACTTTAAGACATTAAGTTCATTTTTTTTCTTTTCAAAATTTATGCAGCTGAACACCTTTGGAAAAAATAAACACTTTTTCTTTCATTTTAAATAAGCCGAGTAAAAAAAAAATAATATAAAAATAAAGATTTAGTAACCAGGGAAAAGAACGAAAAGAAACAATGAGGAGAAGAAGCAAACAAACTAAAGCACATCTTATTAAATTCATCCGGAAGAAAAGAAGATCCGACTTCGGCCATCTCAGATGTATGAAGCATGTGGCCCGTACGTGGAAATAGTGGAACCCTATCACAGACGGACGTCAGCGAGCTACTATTTTCCTGAAGCTTGAAAGTTATGGCCCTAGCTTTAATAAAATGGCACTTCACGCCATTCATTATACAAAAAATAGCAGGCGTCAGTAATTTTAAAATTTGATTTATTGGACCGATAACAACAGAAACTCTATGCTGTCTGTTCTGCACAACAGCAAGACCTTTCCATAAGGATTCCCCTTGTCCCAACGTAGATAGAAGCGTCATCGTTTTGAAAGCACGAGCGTGAGAAGCACCGAACAAACTACTCAAAGCGTAGGAAGCCTAGAATCGGAAGCTATTCTAGCCGCCAAGAATCAGATTCCACAAAGATGAAACGTACAACATGGCCAACTGAATCTCTTTCGCAGAGCTCACGAAGTTTAGAACCGCAAGCTGTTTCAGTCGAGAAGTACCAGCTGAAACACTGTATAGAGAACTAAACACTATGTAGAGAATACTATAAACAAAAATTAAGGATTCCTAGATTTACAATAGAAAGATTTTTAAATTCTTCAAAACTCACCCGACAGGACGAGAAAGAAACAGAAAACTCGATTCGAAAAACTGCTACAAACAAAAGTTTGTCTTTAGAATAAACTCGGCAAAAAATAGTAGTCTCTTTTATCGACAAGGGAAAGCTCAAGAAGGCGATTTTCAAAGCCACCTAAGATCTCAGGAACCACCAGTGGCAGAGAGGTTGAAGACTGTGACTGTTACTTCGTTCTGGGTTCTAACTCAGGAGAAAGAGAGCTGGTTACATGGTTGATTTTCATGGTTTTTCCTATAGGTAACGGGAATACGATGTAGCTTCTTTAGAATGCCCTCTACGAATGCTCACTTCCCATAGGCAGATATTCTCGTGTACTTCACCTTATCTAAATAACCTAACCTGACACCCCAGCCCGAAGATTAGGTAATTTGAATAGAAAGCGAATAAAGTGTCCGATGACAAAATACAGAAGGGCTATTCGTCTAAGGAAAGGCATGCCTTCGTAGAGGACTTTCTAAAGGAAACTGAATCAGAGAAATCAGGAAAAACAATGCAGAGAGCCGTTTCATTTGGATTTTAACCCGAATTTAACTACTAGTATTTAGCGGTCTTAACTACTTGGATGCTGTTCGGGATTTCCCAGAGCGCAGAAAAAAAGCTAAAAAATGTATTGGAAAATAAATTTCTCGCATTCTAAGAGATTTTTAGAGTAAAAAGTGTAATTAAATACAGTCTGACTAAAACAAGAGTCCTGTTCTAAACTGAAACTTGTTAATTTAAAGAAAACTACAAGTTATATAAACGTGGTTTAAAATTTTAAGGAAAAGATTTACACTTAACGTGAGAGAAATTTATGAAAAAAAAAAAAAAAAAAATCTTTAGTACTTTCTACTTTAATAAGTAATTGAATTATATTGTTTTAACCGACTAATTGAATTAAGTCCAACTCCCAGAAATTCAGAATAGGATTTAAGTCAATTACACAACACAATCCGCTGAAACTCTTGTATTTTATAAGTGATATTATTTCCTTCTTCTCGAAAGTTCTAAAACTACTTCAACTGTTAGTTAGCCTCTAATTAAATTTAGTGCTGCATTCCACTGTTCCAAGACGCATTCTTTAATTTCAGTGCCGCTAAAACAGGGGAAAATAAAAAATTCATTTCAAGAAATCAAATTTACGTATCAAAATGTAAATTTACGTATATCTTATAAAGTTTTGAATAAAAAACTGTTTTTGCAGGTATGCTTAGAAATACATATACTTTAAGATGATGGCAAACATTTTACAGATTATAATTTAAAATTTTTTCGAAAAATTTATAAAACTTATTTAAAAATAAATCATAAAAATAGACGAATTTTATTTGGAATGAATCTAAATTTCGAAATATGAAAAGAAGAATCAAATAAGTTTAATAAAAAGAGATACTATATAGTGTTACGGATTTCGTATTTAAGTAGCTAATGTTAGTTGAATTATAAATTAAATTGTTTTATTCCCCGTGCAGTGCAGCGCGTGACAAATATTAAAGGAAAGCTAAGCCGGAAAGTTAAAAATACAAGAGCACGTGCATTTTAACATTTAATAAATAAATATCTCTTTTTGTTTTCGAGAAAATTCCAGAAATTTTTCGCGCGCGATTTAAAATCTTATAATAGGAGGAAAACCTCTCAATTCGTAGTTAGTTACTTAGTTTGTTGTTGTTTTAAGAGTTTGTTTTGAAAACTGCTCTTGTTGATTATAGCCAATTCGCGGATTAGCTTTCTTCGGCTGTTTTGAATTAAGTTCTATTGAACGTTTGAGTAGTTAAAAGATAACTACTGTGAGATATTGTAACACTGCACGATAATTTGAGGAAATTTAAGCATATTTGTTGTGATAATAATAAATTTTTGTTCATTTTTCATTGGACTTGTGCATTCATTTCGTAACGAACCCGTATGCACGCAACAATATCAAATTCAATTAACATTGAGGAGCTAAATTTTTTAGAGCTAATTTTTTAAAAACTACTCGTGTGATTTTTACAAAACTTGGCAGTTTGGCATAATTTGAGTCGTAGATTCGAAATATGGGAAAAAAATTGGCATGTCATTTGAGAAAAAGTGCGATTTTGTCTCAAATTATCTATATTAGAGCGATGCTATATATAAATCTAATTATCCTAAGTTGCGCTTTCGAGACATGAAAAACGCGATTTGAATTTCGTCAATCGACCCAGTAGAACGGGAGATATAGAACTCCCCCCTCCCCGCATTGTACGTGTTTGTTGAAATTCGCCGTCTAGTTGAAATTAAGGGCCAACTACGTTAGATATTTGTGTCTAGCTTCGGCTAATCTATTTTAGTTATATTAGTTTAGTTTCTTATTTTCTTATTCTGATTTAACATTTTTTCTTATCCTGATTTCTTATCCTGATTTTCTTATCATGATCACACTTAAATGCCTTGCATCACGTTTCAAATGTTTGCCACTAAATACTATAGTCCTTTTTTATATTTAAAGAAATTAAATAATGAAGAATCTGCATGAAGGTACGTATGTTTGCGCATTGTACGAAAACAACGGAACCTATAGAGCCATCAAATTTCGAATAATGTAGCCCTTCGCCCGAAAATGGACATCTGGAAGCCTGAATTTTGAAGTTCTAGATTTTTTTCTTTTAATTATTATTTATTTTATGTTTTGGAAACGTTAATGAATTTTGGATTAATAGAGTCGACAATTTCAAAGCAAGCAGTGGCAACACTGTACGGAATAAAACATTTTTACCTCCAGCGCGTGGGACTGCCTGTTCTAACTGAATTGTGACTGAAATTCTAAAGATATGCTGTTTTTAAATATTTTGTGATTTTGCTGTTGACTCGAATTTTGTGTGACGTAAGCGCTAAAAACCTGATAGTAAAGTGAAGTAAACACAAAAAACGTTAATAATAAAAAGATAAGAAACGTTTTGTAAAGCCATTTTAGTAAGAAAACTGAACATTGATACGATGAACCGAGAAAAGACTGGAAAAAAAAAAAAAAAATGTATGCCAATTCTGCTGTATGCTGCATCGGGGATTCTAAACATATACTGCTTTTAAAATTTTTGTCATTTTGCAGTTGAATTGTATATTGCGTAAGTGCGAAGGAAATTATGTTTAATAATAAAGCTAAAAAGACCAAAAAAAGAGGCGGTTAATAGGAGTGAGTGTAACAGCAGACTGCTAGACTCGGAGCATAGCGAGAACGTTAAAAACCTTAACAAACCCCTTTGGATGACCGTTAAAATCTGAAACGTTTCAGATTTTTTTTTTATTTAAATTGATTTTATGCTTATATAAGATTAAATTATAATACAGTATGAGTAATACCATAAAATGAAAAAAAAGGAAAAAAAAAAAAAGAAGAAGAAAAAAAAATTTCAGAAATTCAGAATCTAAAAAACGTTAAGCTAAAGAATAAAAGGCAAAATTTCCATTCAACATTTATGAGCAAAATGTTTTTATTTTTGCTGTTCTATATCCCATACTGTGCAGCAAAAACTGAAAATTTACTTTGATTACAATCTGAAAACTTTGCTGTTTCTGTAGAATGTCGTTGTATAAATGTCTTATACATTTCTATGTGAGTTTTCAAAACAACATTTCTATAAAATTTTCTCTCGTGAAAACTTAATAAAACTTTCGAATTTTATAGATAAGCATTTCTGAGAAGGATTACCTGTAAAATTCAACAGAAATATATATAGATAGTTCTGTCAACTTCTGTACAGAATTTTCGAAGAGCAGTTTCGAGTAGTTAGCCAGCAAACAAAATCAGCAGCAGCAAATCTGATTTTTCGTATTTTCCCATATGACTCAATTATAAAGACGAAATATTATTAACTTGGTTGTGAAATACTGCAAAACCTAATACCCTGAAAGTGCTTCCAGGAACTATTGGCAAACTTCATAAAGAAACTCGTGAATTGCCACAAGCTGCTAAGGAAAATCTCAATCATGTGGCTGTTGGAGGTAAAATTACGCCATCATTTATTACCAACTGTCCGCTGTGTATTAGCCGCCGATCATAAAGGATCTAGCGAATCATAAACGAGATAATAAAGAATCCAATAAAAATTTTTCCGGCGCTTTTATTCAGAAGGCGATCCCATTGGGTTGCTTTTCAAAATGAAAAATTCGTATTTTCTGGCACTTGAGCATTTTAAAATTTGTAGGGTAGCGATTTTTATTTATTTTATTATATTCTTTTTTTTTTTTTTTTTTTTTTTTTTTTTTCTGGTGGGAATAAGCATAAAACGAAAAAAGAAGTTGTTAAACTTGGCGTTTTTATGGAATCGTACTTCGGTTAGGTACTTCGGTAATTCTCTTTCGAAAATTTTTTATAATTCATAAAAATTAGAAATCTTATTTATATTTCTATTTTATTTAAGTCTATAAAAATTTTATTAAGCCTTCACGGAACAGAATTCTACAGAAATGTTGCCTTCGAAAATCGTACAGAAATTTAATGAAGCCTTTACGGAGTAGTACTACAGAAATCTGTAAAGTTTTCAAACTTTATTCCAGTCAGATATTTAGTTTCTGATATACTATACGAGATATGGAGGAGAAAAAATAAGAAGTTTTAATATAACTTAGCGGGCTGCGGCCAAAGCAAAATTTACAAGTTCTATACACCTAAAAAGAAAATGCATAAAAATATTTCAGCATGAATGAAATCATTCTTTCTAAGCGACAACCAATTCGTAAATAATTTTTTGTTGCCAAACCAAGAAACAAAAACTTTTGACACTTCAGGTTAATACGTATGCGTATAACGTCATGATTTAAACTTAATGCAATATAACTTTTTTTTCAAATATCAATAAAAAGAATTAACGTGGCAAATAGCAAATCGTGTCAATTATCCTAAACCGAAATAAAAAAAAGTTGCCAACAGCAGCTGTTTATATAAAATGCTGACATTAAAGAAAAATTTTCGACATACAATGAACGTCATATGCAACCGCGCGCTTTCTTCAACGTCAGAATATGACCTTATATAATAATAATATATTTAATATTTGGCAATGCTATTTTTATTCCTATTTTGTAAAAGTTACTTTATTGATAAACTCTTCGATTTGAAAGCGGGCAGTGGCAATACTTTTTGAAACTCAATCAGATTTTTATCTCAAGCTATACTGTTGCCACTCGGAAAAATGAGTGCGAAAATTTAGCGTTTTCAGAGTTTTCAATTTTTAATACAGAAATCAAATCTTGTAAAAGCGTAAAAGCAGTCTGAATCCTAAAACTAGTTAATAGATTAAATTTATGCTTTCATTTATTATATTTTTATATTAGGAGTATATAAATGTTCAGAAGCAATAACTGTTTATGTATCCTTCATACGAGAAAGGATTTCTTTATTTTAATTAAACTTAACTATTATTTAAAATGTATTTATTTACATTTAAATATGTTTTTTAACCAAAACGATTCTGAAATTTTTTGTTCACACGTTTTCCGAAAGTTTTAATCCCGTCTGTCATACTTTATTTCGAAACGAAGATTAAAAAACTGTATTCAAAAATGAAAATTTAATTCACTCTATTTAATCCCAAAGGGAAATACAGCTGCTCACAAAAAATGATCGGACACTTTGAATTTTTGTATTCTTTAATCAACCCAGAAAGTAAAGTAAATTAAAACAAAAAGAAAGGCTTTTATTTTGATTACATATAAATTCAACATTTTTCTATGGTAAACACATTTTCGAAAAGATGAAAATTAAATTCAAAAATCAATGTCGTTTGTTTAATGAGGAAAAATATTCTCACAAAGCTAATCGAACACTTTTATTAACAGCCAAAAATAACAAAACGTTTTTGCTTCTTAATATCTTGTGAGATTACCTTTACACTCGATTACTTCATTTAATATTTTGGGTATCTGATTCCACAATTTTTTTTAAATAATTTTTAGATTTATTTTATGCTACTCCTCTTGAATTACTGCTTTCACTTGCTGCAGCGAAGATATGCTTTGTTTTTAAATTTCCGACTCTAGTTTCTGCCAGATATGTTCAATAGGATTAACATTTGGCCATTGCCTTAATTTCTTCTGTTCACTAATATTACAGCCAAAGCATAACATTCTACGCAGTATACTTTGGATCATTGTCCTGGTAGAATTTAAAACTATTTTGTATATTAAGTTTTTGTACTGATGATGACAAATTTCGCTTCAAGATGTCAAGGTATTTATACTGATCCATAATACCATCTACAAACCCTGCATTACCAACACCGGATGTGCCATAGTTTCCCCATACCATAACTCCTCCTCCACCCTGTTTGACAGTTGGTACTAGGTTTTGCTTCCGGAATTCTTCTTTGGGTTTTCTCCACACCAGCACTCGTCCATCTGAGCCCAAAAGATGTTCTCGGTGGTTTTCTTTTTTTCTTTTTTTCTTTTTTTTTTTTCACTGACATAAAATGTTCTTGCTAGTCGCCCATGATATCCTGCAGATCGCATTACTCTTCGTACAGTTCCTGTACAATTCCACATAATTCAGGAAGTTTCTCAACAAGTTTAGGTGCACTCAGTCTTGGATTCTTTTTAATATTCCTTAGAATAAAGCGTTTCATTCCATCAGATAACTTAAATGGCCTTCCAAGTTTTCTTTTGTTTTGAATATAATTATGTTTCTTATAACGCTTAATATTAATAAGCTCTTTAGAATTACTTAAGTTAAGTAAATAGTCAATTTTTCTAATCGGTTTCCATTTCTTTTGATCGACGTCAATAAATAATTTTCAGGTTTCTAACGATGTTTCCTTTCGACACCCAGCCATTGCAAGAAAACATTAAAATAATGAATATTTTCTAAAAAAGAAAATTCGAATTATAAAAGCAAACGATTTTTAGAGTTTTGCCTAGTTTCTTTATCTAAACGTATTCCATAAAATTTCGTTTTTTTTTATTGATTTTAGACGATTTTAATTAGAAATTATGAAAATGTCCCATTAATTTTGAGGTATCCTTTTTTTTCCATTTTAGCATATAACATTATTAGTCCAAACGGGCAATTTGATCAGCAGAACTATTAATTTCGTTTTGGCATTTTGCTTTGATTCACTACAAGCGTTATTTCACTTTTCAAATTGTAGCCACCAAATATTATCGCCCTGTATTATATTTAAAGAAATTAAGTAATGAAGAATCTGCATAAATGTATGTATGTTTCTCGAATTGTAATAAAACAACGATACCAAGAGCCATCCAATTTTGAATAACGTAATCCTCCTGCGAATATCTGGTAGCCCAAATTTGAAATTTGAATTTGTTTTATTATCGATTTCATATTTTGTAATACTTTAACGAATTTTTGATTAACAAACTCAAGAATTTCAAAGCGAGCAATGGCAACGTAGTACAGAAAAAGCACTTTTATCTCCAGCGCGCGTGACTGTTTCGGAAATTCTAAAGATATGCTCATTTTAAAATTATTTTGCAATATTTCTGTTGAACTAAATTTTATGTTTTCAGTGCGAAGAACATGATATTTAGTAAATAAAGGTAACACACAAAATGTTAAAAAAACGCCCCTATGGATGTAATTTAAAATCTGAAGGCTTTCAGTTTTTTTTTTTTTTTTTTTATTATTATTATTATTATTTTTTTAATTTGCTATTTAATTTTTCCATATTCTTCACTCTTCCTCATGATAGGTCACTCTTTGCCTGCAATCTCGCTGCAATGCGACATCTATAGCCCAGTCTCTGCTCAGGATTAATACAATGACTTTCTGGCTACAAATAGGACCGAAGTGAACAAGCATTGCTGTTTCTCGCTTGCTGTTGTCTGAATAAACCACGTCTATCGCTTCGCCTTCCTCTTCGTTGTATAAAATATAAACTACATATATTCAAATTATGGAGCGTATTTAGTACCACTAATGTTGTATCAGTTTTAACCAGGGGAATATTTCCGAATTATTGTTCCCATAAAAAATAAAAATTATATTTTAACCAGCAAGCCAGTTGTGGTTTGCGCACCAGTCTTCTCGGCCATGACTCAAGGCTGATTTGAGTTTCATCTTCCCCACCGAAACCACCACATCATCACACACACATGTAGATAGATAGATGTGTGTGTGTGTTTGTATTACGTTTCATTTTTCCAAAGTTGTGATTTCCATATGCCTTTGTTTACTTCCCGAGTCTCAGTGATGTAAAAGATATATATGCCAAATTTCAAAATGATTGGAAAATATTTAGGGGATACACATATTGATCACTTTTATCTCAAACTTGTGAAATTCCTAATATTAAAGTGCTTTATACTAATGGGCTTCTCATGCATTTCTTTCATCTTTTGCAAGCAACTGAACTTTAAAATGGGAACCAAAAGAGAAATTCGGCCTCTACAAGAAGTCCCTAGTGGTGAGTTCTTAGGAGTTCGGCTCCCTTCAAACTGGTCCTGACATCCAGATTTTTCGGAAGTTCCAAAGTTTGTGGGCTTCACTTGATAAGAAATCATACACGACAATGGCTGGATGAAAAAAGTCCCGTTCAAGACTTTCTAGAAGAACAACGAGTGAAAATGGTTAACTACATCCAAAATGCCCTAAAACGGAAGTCATTCCAAAGAAGACTGCACAAAGTTATTATAAGTCTCAATACTGTACCTAGGAGGTTGGTCTCAAATTGACTTCAGTTTCAGGATCGCAAGAGCTCTGGCATCAAAGGCAATATATGAACTTAAAACTGTCCTTTTTACTAAATAGTTGAATATTCCTCAGCGAGAATTGAAAGGAGTGAAACATGTTGATAGCAATTAGTAGTTGTGGACTGTATTTTCTTTCATAACAGTCAAGTTGAAAAACGTAACAACATTTATTTTCTTTCAAGCACAATAATGCGGCTTTTAAACGGGCAAAGAGTGAGTAAGGAACAATTAACAATTGACTGCAGCTTTGATCGGGCAGAGGAACGGAGACTCGGCGTGGACCGAGTGCGAGCCTATCGCTTACTGATTAGCATTGGGCTCTCGCCACTGACATTACGTGGCGCTGCTGCAAACGTTAAGCCAGTACAAATACACAGAAATATTCTAATCGAGACGGAACAAATCAGGCTGCATATTTTGTCAGCATCATATATGTTCGCTTTTGCCAAGAGGTAACTATAAGTCGATTGACTCCAAAGAATAATTTGGATATACTACAGCTTCTGACTAAGAACTTACCTAGATACCGACGTCAATAAATGTTCTCAGTATTGCTAAGAGACGCCTTGATATTTGTCAGAAACCAAACATAGGATTGGCTTTTTTGGACAAACATATTACTCAGGCTGATAAGGAAAGTATGGCTAAAGATTTAAAAACCAAACATGCAAAGAAAACGGAAATGAAACAGTTAGAAGGTAAAAACCTAGATTTTGAAGGAAAAGACCTTAGCCATTTCGTTTCTAATGAAACAAAAAAAATTATTTGAATTATTTGGGATCCACGACCTGACAGAATACTGCAGTGATTCTCTAAGAAGCCACGCGAACGCTCTTAAGGTGGTCAATGATACCGCAGAAAGAGTAATTACTCTGATAAAAAGTTTAACGAATCGTTCAGAGACGAACAACAAAAACAGTTCTTGATGAGGGTAGTCGAGCATCACAGAGAAGTTTTCTCCAAGCGAACTAAAGGGATTGCATCATTCATAGCTGATTTAATACGACCCATATTTTGCCTATACTACCTACCAGTCTTAGTGTCTAGTTTTAATATTATTTTAAGTTTATGATTTCTGTGTTTCCCAATAAAAGTAATTAACATTGAAAAATCATATTTTTTGCCTTCTTTTGCAGGACATCATCACCTCACTAAGCTGACTTCCTCAGAAACTTACTGCTATTTCTCGGAATGCAAATAAATATTGCTACTGAATGTTCCCTCTCTAAGCTGACCACATTCACAGAAGACCAAAATTATTTGAAATCGTGAATAATCGTCATAGATGGGATTCCTTATATTTTTAAATAAGTGCGAAAAAACTTTTTTTGGTAATCTACATTATTTTTTAATCGACTGAAAGCAGATGAGATAATTATGGTATTTTCGATAATACGAAATCAGATGCAGTCATAATCAAATGAAATAAACTCTCTCTAAGAAGACTATTCATGATCTGCATGGTTTTGGTCTTCATTGCAGATAAAAAGGTCATGCTGAACGCCATTTTTTATTTATGGTAGTGGTGGTGGTGACTTTCAAAGGCACCAATACGTAGGAAGGTGGTCGCCTCGAAGGATTGACTGTAAAATTTGCTGTTTTTTCTAAGAATAATACGCATTTGATAGTAAACTAATGAATAGAAAATTTTAATATAAGTAACTTCAAAATAAACGATAACAATAATTAAAAAATAATTCTGATATTAATTTAGTAAATTGTTTTTAATTAACAATATTTAATTATAAACAAACCTCTCTAGGATGACTGCCTATGGTTTCCAACAATTAGTCTCTTCTGTGCAGGTGGTCTGTCTAAAAGGGTGATGTTTTTTAGATTCCAAGAAATATTGATCACTGTCAGAGATAATTATCTACGATTGTAACTAGAATCATACATCATGAGAGCTTTTCTTATAATTCATATTTAATTAATTGGAAAGAAATATGATTTTTAATGTAAAATATTAACTGTTTATAACGCAGTTTACGATTTGATTGACGCCCAACCGGGATAATAGTTAGCGACGCTAACTGCCATACCGAGTTCTAATTCCGGAGAGGGCATAGATGTTTGTAGATGTAAAGTGTCTGTGCGGCATGAAGGCACTCTAAATATGGAATGAGCCGAAAGTCCTCTCGAGAGGTTGGTGGTAGGGAAGTGGAGGTGCTTTTCGTCAAAAGTGGTAGCAGAACTGCGGAAAATCGTACTATCACCTGTATGGGTGTAGAGACATTAGGTATTTTGAAGCAGGAGTCGTGAAAATGAGCAGTGCCCTTGCCGGGACTCGACCTTGGACCTCTCGAATACGCTCCGAGTGTGCTGACAATTACACCACGAAGGCATGCCTAAAGGAGGGAGAAAACACCTTATATACTTCCCCTTTTAAAAGGCAACTTGGAATTAGAGAACCCAATTGCCAAATTCTGGTGGTGGAGAATCATCGTCCACCACCTTGTTTAGTTCGGGCGCCACTATAGAGACATTAGGTTATTTCGAAGCAGGAGACATGAAGTACATGCAGTGCCCTGGCTGGGACTCTCTTGGACCTCTAAAAAGCCTTGGACCTCTAAAAAGATTGAAAACCACTGCTCTAATACCACTTAGTAGTTTACTCATATAAAAAACTCTTAATCACAATAAAATTTCCTAAAACAATCTGTCGTCTAAGGTTCCAGATGATTTGGTCCACTGCAGAGATGGTCGTCTTCGAGAGTTTGGCTGGAGATGATATTTGAATCATTGCTTAGTTGCAGTAAAATTCTCTAAGACTTCTGGTTCCAGATGATTTCGATTTTCTGAAGACAGGTGGACAAGTCAGGAACAAGATGGTTAGGACTACCCTTTTAGGCAAAGAATAGTCTAAGATCATCATCTGTCGGGAACGATCCTGCTATGAATAGGAATATCTAGAATGATCACTTGTCCAAGAACAATCCTATCATTGAAAAGACTACCGAGATCATCACTATCCAGGATGATTCTGTCATGATCATGACGGTCCACGACGATCCTATTTGACGCATAGAACTATCCAAGACTGTTCAGTATCATCAACTATACAGGACGATTCTGTAATGGGCAGTTCTGTTCAGGATCTTCAGAGCGATCCTGTCTTGGAGAAAAATGTCCATGATCATCTCCTGTTCAGGAAGATTCTGTAATGGATAAGCCTTTCAGGATCATTACATATCCTTAATGATCTTGTCATGGAGAGGGCTGTCGAAGATCGCGTGTCAGGACTATCCAAAATAATTTTCGATGTTGAATAATCCTGCCATGAAAAGGACTCTCTATGATCATGGACATGGTCCGGAATCCGCCTTTTTAATAATAGGATCCTTAAAAAAGTTTTAACTAAAGATAAGCTAGTTAGCCAATAAAAACGAAAGTTTTTTTTAAGCTACTTTTTAGTACGTTTCATGAAACTGCAGTGAAATCATTCATAGCGGTCACCTCCTGCAGAGTGAGTGATCCAGTGGCGTAGCTAGGACTCCAGCGCCCGGGAAAATTGAAGAATTTGCGCCCCTTTCTGTGTGCCAAGAATGGAAAACATTTTATTAAAAAAATTCGTAGCATCAATTTGGATCAATTAGCCGCCTGGATGCTGCGCCTGGGGATAGGTGTCTCCCCTTACCCCACCCTAGCTACGCTATTGGAGTGATTACTGAAAGTAACCAGTATTTCTGAGAGCATAAGCAAGCATCGATATTGAACATAATTTCCCTAAGGCGACCTTATATAGAAGCCGAAATCAGAAGAAGCGAAACCGTATGGAAGCATGGGGTGCTATTTTGAAGAGGATTCACAGCTATTCTTTGGTGGATCTAAGGTCCTGTGACAGATAAGAGACCGTTCTGTAGATTAATGTTAATTTCTATACCAAAAAGTGAACCCTTGCCTGCCATTTTCGTCATAAAACCGAAGTTTGTTTTGTGTACACTGCGAAAAAAAAGGAGGGACAGTTCTATATCTCCCGTTCTACTGGGCCGATTGACAAAATTCAAGTTGCGTTTTTCATGTCTCGAAAGCCCGACTTAGGATATATATTAGATTTATATATAGCACTATTCTAACATAGGTATTTTGACACAAAATCAGATCTGAAATAACATACCGATTTTTTTTCCATATTTCGATTTTACAGACTCAAATTATGCCTAGATATTAAATTTTGTAAAAGTTGGTGCGAAATTTACGGAGAAATTCAAAAATTTACCTTGGCGCAATTTTTTCAATTTGCGCCAAGAATAATTCACTTGGCGAACTTCTTAATATATGGCAACCAATGTTCCCTTCCTTTCCATTATGCTAGAGCGGGAAAAAAAAAAAAAAAAAAAAAAAAAAAAAAAGCACCTTCGTTGAGCAGAAAAAAAGTCACATCGTTCCTACTCTCAAATAATTTTAGTAAAGTGTCTAAACCACATTTGCTGTTTCATCGCTTTCAACAAATATGCCAAATTTCAAAACACCCCAATATAGAAATTCACGTATATCTTTAGAAATTTTGAACAAAAAACTAATTTTTTGCAGGTACGCTTAGAAATACGTCTACTTTAAGATGATGGTAAACATTTTATAGATTATAAATCAAAATATTTTTTGGAAAATTTATAACAATTACTTTAAATTACAAATTTTAAAAATAAATCATAAAAAATGGGTGAAATTTATTTGGAATGAACTTGAATTTCGAAATGTAAAAGGAAGAAAGAAATAAATTTAATAAAAAAAGAGAGATTAATAAATATATATATATCAAACTCAATTAACATTGAGGAGCTAAAATTTTGAGAGCTAATTTTTTAAAAACTACTCGTGCGATTTTTCCAAAACTTGGTCGTTTGGCGTAATTTGAGTCGTAAAATGGAAATATGGATATTATGCTTTCAGAAATACTGGTCACTTTCAAAGGTGGTTATGTTAGAGAGGTGATCGCAAAGAAAGGTTTTTGTATTTGAGAACTAGAAGATTTTATTTGATTAGTGTCTTCAAAATGTACTTTAGCTGACTGAAAAAAAAAAAAAAAAAAAAAAAAAGAGAGAGAGAGGTCGTAACTGACGTTCCGTATCTTGATGACAATCAAGCTTCTTTCTGCAGAATATCAACCTATTCATGACGTGGGAAAGAAATGAAATAAAATAAAAATTTAAAAAAAAAAAAAAAGAAGAAGAAGAAGAAGAAGGGAGGGAGGGAGGAGAAAGAGACAAGTGATTTCCCCCTCTTTCTCCTCTTTTTGAGTTTCTCTGCTGGATATTAAATTCATCAATTATTTTTCTTCTTCGAAAGCTGATCCTACGCAGAAAGAAGATATTAAATTACATAAATTAAGAATTCATGTATCGAACTCTTCCATTCGCGATACGGCCCAGCTTCGCGCGGTAAATTTCCAAAATAAATATCCTTCCAGACAAAAGACTTTTAGTTTGATTAAATTTTGAAAAAGACTCTTGATAAATATAGAATTTTTTGATAAAATGTGAAAGTTGGGATTAGATTCTTAAAATAGGATGACTTTTTTGTCTTTGATAAACTTTGAGCTAGTTTTTTAAAATCCTTTCGACGTTGCGTATAATATCTCATATCCCAATGAACATTCTGGTAACGACCATCTCTGTAACAGGACCACATATGAAAGTGACAGTTAGTTCTGATAACTAGATAAAAAAAGCAGTGTTGAAAATGACCTTTTTAAGGTAACCACCTCCACAGCAGACCAAAATTATGTGGAAGTTTCCACAAATGATCTCGGTGATATTTTTTGTGGTCGTAAGCTATACAAACGCTTGTTGAAAGAGGTAATTATAACGCTTCCTAATTCAACTGAGGCATCAGCTAGCCTTCCATTGTGTTCCAGTACATTTTTCCAAAGAGACGTTGGTCTCCTTTGGATCAGCAAAGATGGACCCCTACAGCAATCATAAAATATCTTTTTTTAAATAATTATTTAAAAATACAGATTCTATTAATGCTAATTCATTATAATGAAGAATCTGTATGTACTTATGAAGGTTTGTTCCTCACACTGTGGAACAACAGGAGCACCTGCAGTTAAAACAGTTAGTCCTCTGACAGAACATGGGCACTCCCAAGCCCGAGCTTTGAATTTATTTTTCATTAGCTCCAAAAGGGCGTTAACCCAAATGGGTTGTTATTTTGGAAACAGAGTTTTGCATTGAACTATAAACGTCGTATCACTTTCCAAATTGTTGCCACCAGATATATTATCACCGCCTGTTATTTAAAAAAAAAATTAAATAATGAAAAAATTCCATGAATGTAGGAATGCTGTTTTGCGTGAAAAAACAACCATCAAATTTTGAATAACGTAATCCTCTACCCAAACATGTGCACTTGAAAGCCCAAATTTTGAATTTCAAATTGGTTTTATCATCCATTTTATATTTCGTAAACTTTTAATGAATTTTGTGTTGACTAACTTAACGATTTCAAAGCGAGCAGTGGCAGCAGTGTACGGAAAAACAT
The DNA here is from genome assembly GCF_044657685.1 of Stegodyphus dumicola. Lineage (NCBI taxonomy): Eukaryota > Metazoa > Arthropoda > Arachnida > Araneae > Eresidae > Stegodyphus > Stegodyphus dumicola. Next base: position 140,431,952 of record NC_140777.1, read on the forward strand.
TCTTATCTCCAGCGCACGAGACTGTCTGTCGAAAAATTATAAAGATATGCTGTTTTTAAATATTTCGTGATTTTGCTGTTGAATCTAATTTTCTGTGGCGTAAACCCCAAGAACGTATTATCTAATAAATAAAGTAAACATTCAAAACGTAAACAAAAGTAAACATTCAAATAAAATTCTTTATTTATTTACTAATAAATATTTACTAATAAATTTACTAATTTATTAATAAATTTACTAATAAATAAAGTAAACAAAATTTTACTTTATTTATTATCTAATAAATAAAGTAAAAATTCATTTAATTATAAAAAGACACACAAAAAAATTTTAGTAAAGCCATCTTAGTAAGAAAACTGATTGATATGATGAACTGAGACTAAGGGAAAAAAAAACAGAAAAAATGTATGCCAACACTTAAGGCTGCACCAGGAATTCTAACCGTGTACTACTATGCTGCTTTTAAAATTTTTGTGATTTTGCTGTTGAATTGTATATGCCGTAAAAGCGGAGAAAATAATGCTTAATAATAAACATAAAAAGGCAACAAAAAAGGGGGGTGTAGGAGACAAATGGTAGACTGCAACCTCAAGAAGAGCGTAAAAAACATTAACAAACCGATAATGTCCGTCAAAGTCTGAAACCGTTAAAGTGTGAAAAACCGTTAAAGTCTGAAAAACCGGCGACCGTTAAAATCTTTCACGTACCTATCCCCTTTTTTTATTTATTTATTTTATTTTTGCGACGTTTTACATTTTTTAAATTTTTAAATGCTTTAAAATTAATTTCTTTCAATTGAAATTGAAATTGAAATCTTTAATGGTAGAATCTTTTTTGAGAAGTCTTGATGTTATTATTAGCCCAAATGGCGCTATCTCAGAAGAGTTATTAATTTTGTTTTTGCATATTGTGCTGTTTTACTGTAAAAGTCTGAATCATTTTTCAGATTGTTACCACCAACTATTAGAGCCTACATTATGTTTAAAGAAAGTAAATAATGAAAAATCTTCATGAATGTATGTACGTTTCTCGCATTGTGAAAAAACAACGGTACCTTGAGACATCCAGTTCTGAATAACGTAGTCCTCCACTCGAATATGGGCATCTGGAAGCCAAAATTTGGAATATGGAATTTGTCTTATTATCTGTTTCATATTCTGTAAAACTTTAACGAATTTTTTATTAACAAACTGAACGATTTTAAAGCGAGTAATGGCAACACCGCATGGGGGGGGATTTATCTCCAGAGCGAGAGACTGTCTACCGGAAATTCTAAAGACATGCTGTTTGTAAATATTTTTAGTCCAAATGCTCGCTAAAGTGTATGCATATTTAAATGAAAAAAAACGCCCTTTTGGGAGTAAACATAAAATCTGAAAGCTGTCAGATTTTTTTTTTTTTTTTTTTTTTTTACTCTTATTATTATTAAATTCCAAATTTAAAATACGAATGGAAACAGGTCTAAAATGTTCAAAGATCAGCATTTTAAAGGATTTTTACGAGTAAAATTATTTGTAAAGTAAGTCTTAATTAAAAACTATACATATATTTGAGAGAGAAATAAAGTTTAAATATCAGAGTTCTTAGAATTCAAAGAATAATTGAACGATTAGCCCGTAAGCAATCTTATAAATACAGAAAACATCTTAAGCAGCTGACCAATTAATTTGCTATGTTTACATAAAGCAAACATATATATCTATAGTATGATATAGTATGATATATATAACCTTCATTCATTCATTCATTCATTCAGCGAAAACCACAGTACAAAGTAAAGCAATAAAAATAATAAAATTGTATTTTAAAGTTCTCGTTGCCACTCATTTTCGTTAAATAATAAACACATCATGTTTTGATGGATTCCTTTTGCTGTAGAAACAAACCATGCGAGAGTTTATACTAATGAAAGATTCCCCCCACTACTTCGATTTGAAATACAGTACAACTCCAATTATCCGAACTCCGATTATCCGAATCACTGATTATCCGAATCGCTTTCAGAATTCAAGAATAAAATTAAGACAGAAACGTAGCGCTGGACAATCAACTAATTCAAATATTAAAAGGAGCAAACCTCTTCATTGCTGGAAAACGAAAGTGGAAGTTCTTCCGAGAAAATCAATGAAGGCAGTAACAAACAAAAATTTAGAAGATGTCGTATTCAAGTGGTTTTCGCAGCAACTTTCTATGGGAAACCCAATCTCGGGTCCGATTCTTTGTGAAAAAGCTAAGATCTTAGTTCAGAAGCTTGGTTGTTCATCCTTTAAAGCAAGTAAAGCCTGGCTAGAGAAATTTTTAAGTGCAAGAACGGTGACCACCAAACAGGTTACTTTGACCGAGATGTTCACCAAGCAATGACTTTCAACACTTGTAAGTACTGTACAGTACGCTATATAACATGCACGTAAAAGTGCTAACTTTTTAATTTTATTAATTAAAACCTCTTTTTCTTTAAAAAATAGTTTTTTTCCCCCTCCCATTTTCAACTTAAGGTAATTAATTAAAGTGTACGTAGACCCCTTTCTTTGGAAAAAATCCAATTATCCGATTTTTTTATTATCCGAATGGGGTTCCGGTCCCAATTGATTCGGATAACTGGAGTTCTACTGTACGTTGTTAACAATTTAGCTGTTGTAAAGAATTCATGCCAGCATTTTGAATGAATAATTAAGTACAGCATTCTATTTCTAAAAATTTATCTTAGTAACATGATTTACTTGCATAATCGTTTTACGTGCTAATACGTAAATAAAGACACAGCCTTTAGTAACTAATTAAACATGGGATTGAAAGATTTCTCTTGAAATGTAGTTTTAATCGCTACCATTCAAATATCTCCAACTCGTTAGACTGCCTTCTGTCAAAACACTAACTATTTGATAAGATTCTACGAATCATAAACAATCCCACTCATATTCCCAAAGGAATACACGATTTCTTCGTCGAAATCTAAGTTTTCCATCAATCTTTTGTAATTAAATATTCAACTCGTGTCCGATTTTTAATGTTCAGCCCCCAACTTCCCGGAATGAAATAATTTTCGAATGATCGACGCGAAACCTTTTAATGCGATTATCTTTAATTATGTGAGCTAGCTGCCTCGCTACATAGACAGAATAATTAGGATGTCGGAGGAATGCATAATGCCTCCCTTGATTATCGATTTAATGCGGGGGGGAGCGACGAAGGGAGGGAGAAACACTACTTCATTCCGCTGTTTCGGCACTGTTTACAGTGAGATTCGCTCGAAAAGTCCCCCCTTTAAAGTCGGCTTTCAATTAAACGGCAGATTTTTTTTTCCAACCCTTTTTCCCCGTTTAAGGGATTTTTTTTCTTGGGAAGAGGGATAATTTTACGGTTATTTTTAAGGTTTGATATATTTGAATCCATATTTATTCATCGTAGATATTGTATAAATCATGACAGTAATGACGCATCACTTTCAAGATTTTTAATCTATGCTTCGCGGAAGATGTGATGTTTATTATTTAAGGAAGAAAGATGGTTAATTAAAATAACTTGCATTATGCACAATTATGGTTATAATTTATGTAGCATAAATGTAACTATAATTAGTTTTCCATTGAAATTATGTTATAATTTTTAAGTAATATTTAAGCTTTAAATTTGAAAAGGAATAAGTTGCCAAATTATAGAAATAGAATTTCATTTCAAAGAACGCATTTATGGCCGAAAAGATAGCTTTTATTTTCCTCATTGTCTTTGTTGTTAAAAGAGGTGAACGAAAATAGCTGCTCAATAAAATGTAAAAATTTGACTTGATTAAAATTTAAGTATAAAATCATACTATTTATTCAACTTATTTCCTCGTTTCATTCCTCTAAATAATCATAGACGTATTCAGAAAATTAGATTTTTAACTTCGACATCCGTACAATTTCTTTCTAAAAAAAAGCAATAACAATAAAGGCGAGAAAATAGGAGATTCTGAAGAGAAAATAATGCAGTAGTGAAGTATGTTTTCCCTTCTTTCTGCATACCTTCGTGGTGTAACTGTTAGCACACTCGGCGCGCAATCGAGAGGTCCAGGTTCGAGTTCCAGCGAGGGCATTGCTCATTTTTCGCATTTCTTGCTTCAAATATACCTAATGTCTCTACAGTGGCGCCCGAAATAAAAGGTGGTGGATGATGATTCTTCACCACCAAGATTTGACGATTGCGGTTTCTCCCTCCTTTCTGCATGCCTTCGCGGTGTAACAGTTGGCACACTCGGCGCGTAATCGAGAGGTCCAGGTTCGAGTCCCGGGAGGGCGTTGCTCATTTTTCGTACTCCCTGTTTCAAAAATATCTAATGTCTCTACATATATTACTATTATATTTCTATATTTCCTATATTGGTTTTAACAATTCAATGATAATTACAAATTAATTCACACTTACAGGAAGATATGTTAGTTGAAAAATACAATGCTGATGTATAATAGAAAAGTACTTTAAAATATTTCGGGACATACCGAATTTTTTCTCTCTACGTTGCAGTGTAGTTAGCTCATGAGATTCCAGTCTTTTGGAGTTCCTAGATTGGTTTAAAAAAAGACTGACACAACAAAAATATAATAAATAGCCACAAATAGAATTTAATGCGGTAAACACTTTCTAAGACCGCTGTTTCCAAGTGATTGTGAAGAATCTGCATTTAATACTTAACGTTTATATCATCAGAAATTCTGGTCATTTACAGTAACGGTCTTCTTACGGAGGTGATCGCCACGACAGGTTTCTCTATTTTTATTATTGTCTACATTATCATCTGCGAATAATAAAATGGCATTCATTTTTCAATTTAAAAACATGTATTAGAAAAAGGAATATGAACATAACTTTTTAACTTGAATATTAAGACAGGTTTTGGAATACTGTGAAACTTTGGTTCACGAATGTTATTCCCTTCTAAAGACCGTTTGTCAGCCAAAAAGTTCGTAAATCGAAACAATTTTTCTCGTAATAATTAATGTAGAATTTTTCTGGACCAATGATTGCTTATTTGAACTTTATTACAGTACTTTGTGCACAAGTTCGACCCAGAACGAATGGAAATCATTAAATATAAACAGATTATTAAACGAATAAAATAGACAAAATCTTAATTTTATTGTGTTGATCAAGTAGAGTGGACGACGTAATTTCAAAATGATCAGGGCATTGTTTGTTTAGATGGTTGTTACCCTTTCATAAAGTAATCAGGTAAATATGCTCACGTGACATCTTCGTTCATCTTTTCTTCGTCTGCAAGACGAAGCGCACTCACTGAGTCTTTGCTTAAGACTCTTGACTGGTGTCGAATGGAAAGAGAACGACAGCTCGCTGTTACTCTGCATCAGATAAAAGAATGTCTGGAACAACAAAAGGAAAATATGAAGAATCAAGATGGTAGAATGGGATATTTCACTTAGCTGCCATCAGTCGGCGAAGATGAAATGAATGAAAATAGACCAGCAATGTGAAAAAAAAGTTGGATCAGTAAGGTAGTAGGTACTTCAAATAATTAACAAAATGTTAGGTTAGAATATCCGAAGGATATTTGTGTTTTGCTCTAGGAAAAGGTGAACATCGCAAAGAGCTGATACGGCTGTTTGGGTGTAATAGTACAGAAAGGAAAAAATGTGTTGCAAGTTTTTTTTATATAATTTTGTATAGTATCAATTTAAAGATCTCTGTGAATATATGAATTTGGGATGAACCAGGGTGCATTAATAATTTCACGAAGGATTTTATTTTGAATAACTTGGATCTTTTTTATGTGGGTTTTAGCGGCGTGTTCCCATACCGGACTGGCGTAAAGTAAAGTAGGTCTAAGGATGGACTTGTATAAAATAAGCTTATTGTTGATAGTCAGATTGCTATGTCTGCCGAGGAGAGGACGCATAGTAGCTATTGAGATATTGAATTTCCTGACAGTTTCGTGTAAACGTTGCCGAAAAGTGAGTTTCTTGTCAAGTGTGACTCTGAGATACTTCACTTGATCCGTCCACTGAATTTCGTCGTCAGAGAAGATGGGATTAGGGGTAGGAAGTTTGTTTGTCCTTTTCTAAAAATAATGGCTTTAGTCTTGTCAGTGTTAAAGGCAGTTCTCCAAAGCGTCATCCAGTTTTCAAGAAGCTCCAAATAGTTTTGTAGAAAAATTTGTAGAGTATTGATGGTTGAAGCTTGAGATAGGATAGCGATATCGTCGGCAAATAAGGCGATAGTAATATGGGATTCTTTTGGAATGTTTTGAATATAAATATTGTATAGAAAAGGAGAGAGAACGGAGCCTTGAGGGACACCTGCAGTAATATTTCACCATCACATATGTTACCATCTACAGTGATAGCCAAGCGGCAATTAAAGCTGTCAGTGATGCAAGAAACAAATCATCAATAGTACAAGATATCTACGATTTAATATCACAGCACAACAGAACATCTATAAAAATAAAGTGGGTAAAAGCGCATGCTGGACAAGCCCAAAATGAAAGGGCAGATGCTCTTGCTAAGAATGCAGCTCAAGACCCACCTCTACCTCCAGTAAATGTCCCATTCCCTAAATCGCATGCGAAACATATGTTGAAAAAAATTACATTAAAGAAATGGCAAGCTGAATGGGAAAATGCAGAAGTAGGTAGAAGGCTTTTTAACTTCTACAAGAAACCCACATATGATCCAATCTCATATAACTTCTTCATCAACATATTCTTATCTGGACATGGTCCTTTCCCCACGTACTACTTTGCACGAAATTTGAGCGATTCAGACAAGTGCGTATGTGGGGAAAAGGGAGACCCAGAGCACTATATTTTCAAGTGCCAGCTCACAAAAGAGCTACACTGCAAAGGAAGGTCACAAATTACGCCTGAGTACATTAAATGCATGCTAACGATCCCTCAATTACAACAAAAGGTTTCCTTGATTATGAAGAAACTTTTCGCATATAAAAGAGAAGACATATGTCAAGATGCTATCACATCTGTTTAAATACCTCTTATTCAATAACTTGCAATATTAATGCAAGATTTCAGAAATATTGCAAATGTCTGAAACAGGCTAAATATGGTATGAATAGTTTTTACAAAATAATTACATTAAGAATTTGAACTGTATTAGGACATGAGTTGGAAATATCTTGTAATAATTAAATCATTAATTAAAAAAATAATATACGACTCTATTAGATATATTAGTGTAAATGTAAGTACTACGCGATCTTCTAATATATATTTTCTGTGTTTATGATACATTAATATACAAAAATAGTAATGTAAGACTTCAGTGCTGATGCAGTTGTGTGTAACAAGTTAAAAAAATGAAAGGAAATGTATTAATAAGATATTTCGCCTTAGTAATTCAACTAAGTATAAGATGGAGGAAAAAAAAAAAAAAAAAAAAAAAAAAAAAAATTCTTTTCCAATTATTTTATTAAAAAGATAAAAGATGTTTATTGTAATTCGATATAACTAGATATACTAATGTAAATATATTGTTTGTATGAAGTACAATGTAAAATGAAAGTTTGTATGTATGTTCGAAGTAATTATGTTATATTAATTTGCCATAATCCAACTTTTGTTAATAGGTCAATCTCTTTGTAATAATTGTATACTGTGTCTTTGAAATTGTATATTCAATACGTAAGTCTAGTATTGATGTAAAATTACTATGTAAATGTCTTGGTAGGCTAGCATCCGATGCGGGCCAACTAAAAACCCAGCGGGGTACAGTAGTGCGGCGGGGCAACACCTGTAAAAGTCACTGACGAAGTTCTGGTGCTCCGTCCACTTTTCCCTGTCCCTGCAGTAATATTTCTAGTAGTTGAGAGGGTGTTTCCAACTTTGACAGCAAAATTGCGATTTCTGATGTAAGAGGAGGCAATAAGTTGAATAAAGTGGTTCGGAAAATTGAGCTTAATTAGTCTGAATATAAGTCCTTGGTGCCACACTCTGTCAAAGGCTTTGGCAATATCTAAGAAAATTGCGGCGGTAGGAAATTTGCAATTGAATCCATCAGTAATGTAATTGATAACGCGGAGAAGCTGATGATTGGTGCTGTGAAGATGTCTGAATCCAAATTGTTCATCAGGAGTATAAGAGCTAGGAGGCATGATTCGATTAATATAAAACAGAATAATTTTTTCAGCAATTTTAGAAATTTGACTAAGTAAACTGATGATTTTGAGAAAATGTAGAACTTTGATGAGGCTTAGGGAAGACAACAACAAATGCATGTTTCCATACTTTTGGGAAGTAAGAGAGCTTGATAACTGAGTTAATTATTTTAGTTAAGTATGTAATTGCATTAACTGGAAGATACTTGAGTGCTTTGGTAGAAATGCCATCACATCCGGCAGCTTTTTTAGTTTTTAAAGAGCTAATAAAACAATTCTCGGAGGAGCAAGAAAGGTGAAATTAGGTGGTCCAGGGCTATTAAGGAAAGAATATACTATGCTATTGACTTTGGTGATATGATTATTATCATATGGGGAAGCATTGGGAACTGAGTCTCTGCTCAAACAAGGTAACTGTTTATAAAGTTTACTGAGCCTCAAAGACCAGCAAAGACGTGTCTGGAGACGTCCGGGCTAGCGGTAGGATACTCACCTGATTGTTGTCCGCCACTCAGCTCTACAGTCAGGAGTTATGGTATGGGGTGCTGTTTCATTTGATAGCCGGACCCTTCTGGTTGTCACACTCTTACAGCACGGCAGTATGTCGACCACATTCTATGCCCCATAGTGTTGCTCTTCCTTTCACGAGCCCCCTAGGCTTACATTTCAACTCTTTAATGCCGGGCTGCTCACAGTAAGTACATCTTGCTATTAATTTTTCTTTGTGCTTCTGCAGCACATTCCAGGCCAGGCGATAGCCAGATCTCATCCCCATAGCACACGTTTGGGTTTTGATGAGCAGGTGTCTCCGACCGTCCCTGGATCGCACCGATATAAGCTAGCCAATTTGAACGTTAATGGCAAACAGTCTTACATAATATCCGCCAACTCTACGAGTATTTATTTACTCGTAGAGTTGGCAGATGTTCTGCGGAAAGATGCCCAGCCAGATAACAACTTGTATCAAAGTCAGAGGTAGGCCAACGCATTATTGACTTTTTTCTTTAGTAAATGTATTTCCTGAATAAAACATTCAGTTCCTATGATAGTGCTGCCGTTTCGTTTTTAATACATTTACCGATTTTCGTCTCATTCGATGAACGTTTGCCGATCTTCGTCCCATTCGGATAACCCCGTTTTGGTACTTCCTTTTTAGAGTGTAATAATACACACCTAGGCATTTATTGCAATGTATAATACGGGAGATGGCATCAGTGAACCTTGAAAATAATCTCCTCTAAATATCGCCCTTCCAGCGCTTGAGAAACTTCCATGACACGTCTCAAAATGTCCTGTAAAAAAGTGTTGGAGTACAGCCACACTACTGTTTGTTGTTGCACTCCCCTGTTAGAATGAAACATTGCCCTCCATTTATCTTGCTCAAATTTCTGCTGCTGTTATGTATTCAATAGCTCAAACCACTCGGCATCTGTAACAAAACCTCTTCTAATGAAGATTTTCACTGCCGGAATCTGCAGCTGCACCCGCCAACGGTCTGTGGCGCACTAATTGCTTTCAGTCCTAGCTCTCCATGTTTGTAGGTATGCCCCATATGCGCATGTGCTCTCAGGGTTATTCAGTTGGTACATTCAATACACACCGTCCTATACTAGCCAGACCTTGCGTCAAGTGACTTTATCCTGTTTGAAGGCCTAAAGAAAGATCTTCGCGGGATGTATTTTGCATGTCATAATAATACTACGAATCCTGTCGAAGACTACGTTTTGTTGTTGTTACTGATCCTAATCGGTTGGCCATTAGGCTAGACCAGATCCATGTGTCCAAGAGCTGTGATTATTTCCAGCAGGTCTTTTCAATAGGTCCTCTTTTACAAGTCCCAAACAGATGCGAAGATAGATTAGAAGAGAAACACGCTAATGTGACAATCAAAATCGTAAAAACAATCTTGTATTTAGCGTAAGTATACTGAAACACTCAATCGATTTCGAGGGCAGCTAAAGGTCCCTCCTCATCAGGAGAAAGAAATACATAGAAAGAAGAAAACTAAAGGGGAAGGAGTCTCAGAAACACGTGGTCCTTATCAGCACTGCACGTGGTTATAACCGGAATTTTAATCATTTACACTGGCCGCCTACTTTTACTGAGCCAGGCTATCTGATCAAACAAGTAACAAACACAAAGGACAAAAAATTGGGAGCGAGAGGCAACTGCACCTTCACGCTCAAAATCTGAACTTCGAATAATGGAAAGCAACCACTGAACGGATTTTTATACCCTCTGGTAGTACCAAAAGCGAGGAGGTTACGCCATCTATCGGCAAAAATAATAACTGAATTAAGATAGTAGAATTTTAAAGGCATTAGGAAGGACTGGATTGGACTTAAAATCATTAACTAAACATGCTAAATCTTTGTGAATATGAAAAGTCTCAAGAAAATCCAATTCACCTATGGAAGAAGCCTTTTGGATAATTTTTGCAGACCCAAGTCAAAATTATGGATGAATGTCCAACTATGATATGCTATTGAAGACTTGTTAATTTCGCCTTTTCTGACATAAGATTCGTGTTCCTTGATACGAAACTTCAACGCTCTTTTGTTTGGCCAATATATCTTAAACCACACTGACATGATATACTATAAATTCCCCAAGAATTCAAGACAGAAACGCAATCTTTTAGAATCGAAGGGTGAATTTTATTAATAGGGGAGAAACCGACTTGAAAGTTGAATTTCTGGAGAATCCGTGCAATTTTATAGCTAAAAGAAGGATAAAATGGAAGCACGACAAGGTCATTAATATTATTCCTAACAGTGGAATGTCTTTTTTGATGGGAATCTGAAAATTTTTTAACAGCCTTATCAATAATCACGGGAGAAAATCCACGATCAATCGCAACTGCTCTCAAATAATTAAGTTCATTGGTAAGCAAAGATTCAGAGGAACAAACTTCAAGCGCGTGGAATACATAATAGTAAAAAGAAGCCATTTTTTTGCGTAACAGGGTGCCATGACTTGGCATGCGGTGGTAAAGAAACTGCAAAGGGTTTACGGTACACACTAGTGCTAAAATCAGTTTCATTGCGGATTATGAGAATATCAAGGAAGGGGAGGGAATTGTTGGATTAAATTTCAATTTTTATTTAATTTTAATAATTTGAATTTATAGTATATCGTGTCAGTGTGGTTTAAGATGTATTGGCCAAACAAAAAGAGCGTTGAAGTTTCGTATCAAGGAACATGAATCTTATGTCAGAAAAGGCGAAATTAACAAGTCTTCAATAGCATATCATAGTTGGACATTCATCCATAATTTTGACTTTGGGTCTGCAAAAATTATCCAAAAGGCTTCTTCCATAGGTGAATTGGATTTTCTTGAGGCTTTGCATATTCACAAAGATTTAGCATGTTTAGTTAACGATTTTAAGTCCAATCCAGTCCTTCCTAATGCCTTTAAAATTCTACTATCTTAATTCAGTTATTATTTTTGCCGATAGATGGCGTAACCTCCTCGCTTTTAGTACTATCAGAGGGTATAAAAATCCGTTCAGTGGTTGCTTTCCATTATTCGAAGTTCAGATTTTGAGCGTGAAGGTGCAGTTGCCCCTCGCTCCCTATTTTTAACTTTCGCTAATTTTTTGTCCTTTGTGTTACTTGTTTGATCAGATAGCCTGGCTCAGTAAAAGTAGGCGGCCAGTGTAACTGATTAAAATTCCGGTTATAACCACGTGCAGTGCTGATAAGGACCACGTGTTTCTGAGACTCCTTCCCCTTTAGTTTTCTTCTTTCTATGTATTTCTTTCTCCTGATGAGGAGGAACCTTTAGCTGCCCTCGAAATCAATTGAGTGTTTCAATATACTTACGCTAAATACAAGGTTGTTTTACGATTTTGATTGAGATGAGATATCCAGGAGTGAAATGAGCCCAGCTAAAACTAGTAGGGGAAGTCGGAGCGAAGTCAGCCTTCTACCTTTTGGTGCTCCACGTCTCCTGACGAACAGAAGCTCGACCATTGTCCTTTTTCCATGAACCACGTGACTAAGTTTTAAAATATGATGAATTTTTCTTTAAAAATTAAATGCATTTACAAATGCTCTCCGAAAAGTGCTTCTACAAAGGAAGGGACTAGAGCGAAAATTAAAAAATGTTTGGTTTACCTAATATTACTTGTATTTTTCATACTTTATTCTAAGAAACTTTTGTATTATCTTCTTAGAAATAAGAAGTTATTTTCAGAAGTGGTCTTCTTAGAGAAGTGGTCGCCACCACAAAGTTCATTATTTATATCTAATCATTTACTTAAATTTATTTTATTACTTATTTGGGAAAGTAAATTTAATTTCTTTATCCTCGCGCAGAAATGTTTTTTTACTTATCTTAAAGCTCGTAAGACGTATGTTTCTTTCTCAACTTAAAATATTATTTCTTTCAATGGGTTATTAATCTCACAATAATTCTTTTTTATAGATACGCGTCTAATTCTTTACACCGAGAGAGCTATTAAGTCATTAATAACTAATTAATTTTAATCAGGCAGATGGAATTTTAATAACGAATTAATTGAGTTCGCAATGGAAGATTTGAATTTAATTGAACTTCGCTCTCTGTCAACGTTTACTAATTTTCAAAATTTCTATGTAATTACTTCTAAAATTATTCGATGAGGATACTGAAAATGAAAGGTTTTACTTATTAATTAATTAATAATTACTCATTGCTTAAGTTATCGCAAAATGAAAAGTATGAAACATGAACTGCAAATACATTATTTATTTAAAGGAACTGAATATGTAGTTACAGGATACTGGTTTTAAATAAACGTTTCTTTAAGAAAATATTAATATGTTGATTAAAACTTGATACTTCTGCCTTGTTGATGTTTTTTAATGAGAAAGTTGTTTATATACATTTAGTAATCCCAGGTGACCATCTGTCATTATTTATTTCCTTTCTAATCTGTTCGTTTTAAATTTCCGTTTACGACCAGAAAAAGACTTTCATCAATGAACTTTAGTACAATTTACAGTTTTTTATTACTTCTTATCTTAGTGAAACCTCTCTTGGAGACCACATCACTATTTTTAGCAGAATTATAATTAAAATTGTGTTATTTCCCCGTACAATGCAGCGCGTGCTGAGTTTTAAGAGAAAGCTACGCCGAAAGTAAAAATACAGAAGCACGCTCATTTAATAAACAGATATCTCGTAATTTATATTTAAATTGAATAAATGCAATTGTATGTTAGCTGTAAGTGTAATTCTACTGTTTTGCTTTCCAGAAACCTCAATGAAATAGAAATTACCAGAATGTTCTCGCACGATTAAAAGCCGGAGAAAAACATCTGTTCATTTTTTTAGTGAGCTGTTGTTTACTTAGCTGCTGTAAATTTTGAGATCGGATTAGCTTTCTGCGCATTGAATTGTATTCTATTAAACGTTTTAGCAATTTAAAATATAACTACTGGGTGATATTGTACGAATATCTGTGAGGAAAAATTCGAGCATTTTGTTTTATTTCTTGTGATAAGAATAAATTTTATTAACTTTTCATCAGACCTTGTGCATTCAATCTATTACGAACCCGTACGCACGCAACAATGTTTGCTATGTATGTTATATGGTATTTTCTCCCTCCTTTCTGCATGCCTTCGTGGTATAACGGTAGCACACTCGGCGCGTATTCGAGAGGTCCAAGTTCGAGTCCCGACGAAGGCATTGCTCATTTTTTGTGTTTCGTACTTCAAAAATCCTAATGACTCTACAATTTTATGCATGTTTATTCGTTATTACTTCACGACATTTTTTCTTTTAGGTGTCTTTCCCTCCTTTTCTTGAGCAAAAGCAGATTGCAATAAAACGCAACTGAGTCCCGAGGCTATAATAGTACCTACGGAACACTGGCGTGGATTATTTAATTACGGTAAAACAAATTAAAGCTATTTTCTTAATGAAATTATGCCTTCGTGCAAGCTTCTCTGAGAGAAAGTTATTTTGTATTTTTGAGAGAAAATTAGGAGGGTTTATTTATTTATTTTAGTTAAAGCAACTTTCCTGTCGCTCTCTTTTTCACCCACGCTTGTCATGCCAGAATGTAAATAAGATAGTGGGCGTTTATTCAGATAAAGGGAGAAATAAGTGCTATTTAAGGGAAGGTTTCGCAAGCTGATTTTAGAGCATGTTCTGCCTTCTTGAGGGCGCGTTGTTACCGTGACTGAATAGCGATTGGATTCTGTGGCGTTGAATGCTTCTACCCATAAAGCTTGTCTCGCCGACTTCTGCGAACCAGAGCCTCCTTATTTTATTCTGTGAGCCTCTAGGCTAGTCTAAATTACATTTTGTTTTAAGTTACTTGCTTAAGTTACATTACTTGTTTTAAGGCAGAAATGGTGGCTTATGTAAACCCAAGTGGAATCACCAAGTCAACTGTTACTTCTTTGTGATCAAATAAAAGGGCACCCCTCTTCTGACTTTTTCTACAGCTTGAAGACATGAGAGGATAATTCTTCTGCAGTCTTTCTAGAGCTCGTGAGTTTATGCTACTAAAGCATACAAGATTGCACAATGTGTTGTATTTACGTGGGAAAAACCTCGGAAATATCTAAGTAGAAAATCCATTTGCTAGGCTCTGAACCTGTAGGACAGCTGGCCTCGCAGCATCCCAGGGTCAGCATTTGGGAGAAAGACTTCCCGCGTGACCAGGGCTTAAATTGCGCCGTAGCCCGGCTCCGGTACATCTTAGTTTTGGGGATAAATTCTAATTCTAGCCGGAGTGCACCGGAGCCCTAAATTAAGAAAGATCCGTTACTTCTTTTATGTAACTGAACAATTCATTCAGTAGAAATTTGATCTCGAAAATTTTATTTTCAACAATAAAATTATATTAAAAATTGCTTATTAAATTTTAATTTATCTCTTTCCACTTTATTTAATTTCCAATTATTTTAATAAATAATAATTAATTATGAAGCAATTAAATAATAATTAATAAATCGATTAAATAATTAATTTGATACTCATTAACTTTTAAATTATTAATGATTTTAATAGTCATTTTATTTATTTATTTACTGTTGTTCCTCTTTCCTGATGGTCTTGCATGGGGCTCCGACACTTCTAGTTTTAGAAATTAAGCCCTCCACGTGACTGCCACTGATCACGCTGCTCACTTCCTATTGACTGCCGCTTATGTAGGCATGGGCTTAACTTCTCCCCTTTTAGTTATCTCAAAAAATCCCTTGGCACACGAGAGTACCCTACCAGGGATTATCTGAGGTGCCGGAAATAGCGCTGGTGCTGACCTATATATAAGTATCAAAGTATCCAAAACATTTTTGTGCAATTATTATTTAGAAGGATAAGATAAAGACTAAGTGTTTCGCAAGAATAATTGTTCACCAGTATCTTGGTCTTGCTCTGAAATTTACTTGACAATAGCCATCAGAGTTCAGAAATTCAGCTGTTTTATTAACAACAGAACTGAAACTTAAACATCAGTTGTTAATATTAGGTGGCCCTCAACCCTAAATGTTTAAGTTCAAAAGCAAAAAATAAATTCCAAAAATTCTGCATTATTTTCTGTTTGCAGATGAATATGGCATAGCAACGGTTAACCTGCACGAGAATGCAGTCAGAACTGGATTAACTATTAAATAAAATAAACACATGATTTTGGCATCAAGGATAGGGGGCACCACAAAACAGTGTTTAGAAAATCATAAATGAGGGCAACACACAAATTTCCCACAACTATTTTTACCAAGGAATATGCACTGCAGCTAAAGCAAGAGTGACAGAGAAGGAATGAAGAAAAATCTGGCAAATATACACGACGGCACTGAAAGTTTTTAAGTGCTGGGGGGGGCCTCTAAAGGTCTTAATCTGGTCCTGAATGCCACATTCATTTTGCATCCCAATAGCTATCATTTACTATTATGTTTTCACCTAGATAAATCATGGCAAATTCTTACAGCGTACTTTGAAAGACATCAACAATATACACGGTTTGGTTCGGTTTAGTTGATTATGGCATAGCATATTAGGGCTATCTGCCTAAGGTGAGGGATGCCTTCTTGGAGGACTGTCTAAGAGAAACTCGCTGGTATACACATGGGGAAAACTATGAAACGGCCATGCAGCCAGCCCATTCGCC
This sequence comes from Stegodyphus dumicola, assembly GCF_044657685.1. Taxonomy (NCBI): domain Eukaryota; kingdom Metazoa; phylum Arthropoda; class Arachnida; order Araneae; family Eresidae; genus Stegodyphus; species Stegodyphus dumicola. The sequence goes on from NC_140777.1 coordinate 140,448,166, forward strand.
TGCAATCAAACCCAGGTCGGAATTCCTAATGTTCAGCATTTTAACTGCTCAGCTGCTGGTAGGTCGTGACACACAAGGAATGTGGCTTAACAGCAAAGAGTCAAACCCAGGTTGAACACATTTATGATTAATAGAATCAAGTTGATCACTGTTTGTTCTTTTGTATTAGATCTAAAAATTTTTATCAATATTTAATATTCTATTAGTATATTTACCATCAAATATATTTCCCTTCCAAGTAAAAATAAAAATAACATGAGAGATAAATATGAATTTATAATATCTCACCTTGAGTGCAACTGAAGGAAATATTTAAGAAGCTAAATCAGTTTTAACTGTACTTAACTAAACACACATTTTAGCATTCAACACTACCAAAGTAGTATATCTAAATTTATATTACAAATTTCGTATATATACCACAGGAATGAATGTAGATGAATATGAAATTCCAGAAACAGACATTAGTGTAAATGTCCATCTATGTTGTGCTTTCAATCAAGTTTTTGAATGGATAAATTTTAGACTAAATGGATAAATGGAATTTGAATGGATAAATTTTAGACAACTAAAATTTACACAAATAAAATTACTCAAACAACTTGACTCCTCACTCAGTAAATCACAGCTATCCTCATCAGACAAAATGAATTGAATAGGTTAGCCTTGCTCTATCATGGGCATTTGAAAATAGTGCACAATATTTTGTTTGTTTTCTATATTTTGAGTTGAGAATCAATTCATGTTAACTGTTGATTAAATTCTATTCTTCTTACAAATAAAATAGCTTATTGAAATTTTTATATTACTGCCATTATTATTTATTTGGATAACTCGTTTGCCACTTCTTTGAAAGATGCTCATCATCACAGAAAATCAAAATCATTAGCCCAGAAGGGCTATTATTAATACTTTACTTTTAATATTACTTTTGGCATTTTGTGCCGGCTCACTATAAATGTCAGTTCACTTTTCAAATTGTTGCTGCCAAATATTATCGCCCTGTGTTATATTTAAAGAAATTAAATAATGAAGAATCTGCATAAATGATGCATGTTTCTCGCATTGTGATAAAACAACGGTACCTAAAGCCATCAAATTTTGAATAATGTAATCCTCCAGCGAATATGGGCATATGGAAACCTGAATTTTTCATTTGTTTATTATCAATTTCATATTTTGTAAAGCATTTATGAGTTTTTAATTAAGGAACTCAACTATTTCAAAGCCAGAAATGGCAACACTGTACAGAAAAAAATTATCTCCAGCATGCGAAACTGTGTATCGGAAGTTCTAAAGATATGCTCATTTAAATATTTTGCGATATTGCTGTTAAATTGAATTTTATGGTTTAAGTGCAAAGAAAGTCATACTTAATAAATAAATGTAATGCACAAAACCAAAAAAAAAGTCCCTTTCAGCGTAATATAAATCTGAAAACTTTTAGATTTTTTTTAATAGTATCTTTTTCCTGTAAAGCAAAAAGTTTCTTTTCTCAAAACGTTTTTTTAAAAATTTCCAATGGTGAGCACTAGCCATTACAGGCATTGGCCACTACTAAGGCCAGAAGTGGTGGTCACTTTAGTATGGAAGTACCTAACAGGTGGGCCACTGTAGTCTCATATGTACGGACAGACAATTTACATCTATGTATTTTCTGGAATTCAAACCTGGGCTCTTCAGTACAGCAATCAGAGTCACTAATTTCTTTCCATTCAGGGTGGCAAATGCTTTAGAACTGCGGATTACAAAAAAAAAGGCAACGTCTAATACAAACTTTAATATGTGTTCTCAAATATACTGTTCATTCAAGTGTACATTATTGAAAGTGGTTTGTCAAATGAATAAGTATTTGACAAATCATTTATGTTCAGTTATATGTAATTAGATTCAATTCTGTAAAAATTAAGATATTGCATTTAATGGTTTTTGCCTGACAGCTACAAGCTCTCGCAAGGGGTAAACTCAGCAAATTATTATGATACAGAAATTCTTACCTCATTTTAAAGCTGCATCTTATTTTAAATCACTAAGATTCTCAAGAACACCAGAAGATTTAGCAAATACTCATGAGCGAAACAGAAGGTATGAAATAAAAACAGAATTTAATCAAATATGACTAATGAAATTTCACATCTCCAAATCATATATTTTTACTATAAATCAGTATATAAAAATATTTAAAAATTTATATAAGTCAATAGTTCTCAAAATGATGCAATTTTTGGCACCTTGAGAAAAGCTCTTTTTAGTCACACACAGTAAAATTTTCTTAAATTATACCTAAAATGTCATGGTTTTACAAGTTTCTAAATTCTGAAGCAGCTACAAAGTTATGGCCTCTAAAATGAGACAAACAAGGAAATATGATAATAACTAGAGAGGTACTCGAGCATATATTTGTAGATTATTTACAATGCAGTTGAAACCATTATGGCAATAAATATACAGTTGATTAATTTGGAACATTATTGATATTGATAGGAATATCTGTTACAGCAATCCTTACAGATACATGTAACTGCATTCAAACATTCATGGTTTTTCAAAGAATACAAGTGATTACACAACAAGCAAATTCTGTATAAGATGACTTCCTTTTTCTTCATTTCCAGATAGTTTAGTCTTCTGTGGAGATGTCATCTTGGAGAAGCAATATTCTTTTGATGCCTATTTATGGTCTCAGAAATTTAAATATTGATCATTTTCAAAAGTGATCATAATGAGTCAGTTCAATGAGTTTATTAAATCAGTAGTTGTTAAAATGTGTGTTTCAAGATAATTTTTAGCAACTCATGAAAAGTTTCGAAACATTGTTTTTTGGTACAAGTATTAACACAACCATCTTGTTGCAATTTCATGATTTTTTACAGATGAAAAATATAATTGCAAAAATGTATTTATTGTATACATAAATATTACATATATATTACATTTGTTCCTTTAGTGATTGCAGAAATTTTATTGCAGCTTTTTTCATCACTGTGAAATTCCAAAAATCCATATTTTAAAATTGAGCTTAAGGCAAAAAAATGCTATGATTAGTCTATAAAAACCGATGGAATACAACAAAAAGAATGCACACAAAAATGGCGACGCTGCTTGCTAAAAATTATTGTGAGTATGGTTACTTAAAGTTATACCTGGTTGTTAGAGTTTGGTACATTCTGAAAATTTAGTAACTTCTACTATGGTGTGTGCACTAATATTTAAATACCCTTCTTTTTTTTTAACTACGGCCCTGTGGCAGCGCCGTAATTAGCACGTTGTGCAGCAGCAACACAGGTTCGGAGTTCAATTCCTGGGCTGGGTGAGGTTCACTCACCCTTTCTTCTCTTGAGTGGGTGGATAAAATGTGTACAAAGTTTGCTTGGGGACTAAACACCAGGGGTTCCTGGGACAACCTGACCACTTGTCCATGGCATATGCTCACGCAGACCAGGGCCCACAGTCAGGAAACCTGATATTGGGGCACTGCAGGCCATGGCCTGCTAGGGCTGTTGTGCTACTGAGTTTAGTTTTTTTTTTTTTTTTTTTTTTTTATAATTTTTTTATTAAGTAATTGCTAACAGTTAAATATTTTTATTATTATTACATTATTTTCTTTTAGGAAGCACTTTTGCCAAAGCAACTAATATACATGTTGGTTATGATACTTAGATCTGGGAAACAGTATAAATAACACAAACACATAAATCAACAATTTTAAAAACTAACAGAAGAACACTGACTGATTTAATAATCCACATGAATTACATAATGAACAAAATCTAAATTAAAGTACACAAAAAGTAATAAATTGTGCTATAAAATATGTTTGATAACAGATAAAATTACAAAAGAATTTTATTAAAAAAATAATATAACCCAAAAAATAAATAAAATTATTTCAAACTGTGTGAGTCATTCTTCCTAAGAAGTTCCTAACACAGAGTTCCAAGTAATTTTATTCTTCTACATAGGCAATCATCTTAGAAAGGCCGAGTCAGATATTTAACCCTTCGAGGGGCGGTATATAAAATAATTTAAATTGTAGTAAAATTTTGCATGAACTATAACTTATAGACCCTAAGGACACAAAATTGACACTTAAAAAAAATCTAGAGCGAAATCCTGAATTTTAAGAGCTGGTATATATTTTATACCTGCGCCCCTCTAAGACATTTTTTTCCAGGTAGCTGCCAACTGCTAATTTTTGTTTTTTAAATTAATTTTGCGTACTTTTGATGTGCTTCTGTAGTGAGTGCTTGAATATAGATATGTAAGTCTGAAGACACAAAATTTTAAAATTTTGGTAGAAATTTAAAATTTTAAAAATAAAATTTATGTTTTTATGCACTTTGAGGATATAACCCAGCTGAGCATACTTATGTAAAATATGGGTAAAAAGCTTTTCAACTTGATTTAAATTCAATATTATTATTTTATAAAAAAATTTAGCAAATATAAAACTGCATGCGTAAATCGTATCATGCAGTAACTGAACTAGTATAATATTACAAGCAGATGTAACTCAGCCGAAAATTTAAAAAATTGAAAAATGAAACAGTACAACTCAGCTGAGAAAGTATGTTGCATTTTTGAAGTTGTATTTTATGCTTTAGATCATATGTGAAAACACCATGCTTCATACTATGATACAATGAATCTCCCCTCCCCATCCACACACACACACTTTAGGTGACCGAGGACCATAAGGGTCCCTTTTTTATTTTTTGTAACTATAGGTTGTAGTATATCTTTTTGTTCAGGAAGAAACGTCGTTAGACAATTTTATTATTTGATACACCTCAAAGCTCTTATTCGGATTTTCAACCCCTTTGGCTTTCTAGTGGCTCCTTTTCAACTTTTGGATAAACATGGCATCTAAGCATTTTGGCATCTAAAACCGGCCTTAGGCTGCTATCACATGTCGTTTTGTTTCGGAAGAACAACTGTTTGGAACAATTTTTCTGCTTTGTCACAAGGGCCAATAACCATAGATCGCTTTGAGGTTAACTCAAGGGGAAACTGGTTCCTCATTACAAACAAGCTGATAGTGTTGGAAGCTGATAACTGATTGGTTGAAAACAAACAACTTGCAATTTTTTTGGAAAGGCAGGGAAAAGTCCCAGGTCTTTCTTTCAATAGTAAACCAGGCAGAAAAATTGTGGGAAACATTTGTTGGTGTGAAACAAAGGCTGTGTGATATGGGCCTTAGAAATATTTTCCCTCCTTTCACCAACTGTGAAAATTTATTTAGGAAACAACCTATTTGTATCAACCAGAGGGCAAATTTCTCTTGTGTTCTCTAGCCTTTCATCTGAAATTAACAAAGAATTAAAAAGAATTTCCCTAAAGAATAAAAGGATGCTTTCAAACCAGCAGTTTTTGTGATTACACTATAAGATGGAACTTAAGTACATTTCCATTTTAAGCCAGGTTTCCCATTGTATGATCTTATCAGACCTCACAAAGGGAAGAAGGCCTGACAATGACAAATTGGTTGTCAATCACCTCTTTTCATTTTCCTGGCATTCTAGGATTTTGGAAAACAGGAGGGTTGTCTTTTGGGGGCTAGCATGCCACATTTAACCCCCACAATTGTGTAAAGTTTTGACCACAGATGGCAATTTTGAAATCCATGAGTCTTTCTCTTGGGAAAGGGAACTCTTTTCTCTTGGAAAGTGTTGAAATAAAAATTTTAGCTAAACACAGAGGAATGAAACTTGAGCTGAGTACACAAAGAATAAATGAAACTAATATACTTGTATTCAGTCCTAGTGCAGGGTCAGTGTAAACTCCCCATGAACATAATATTTAATCCTAAACGACTTATAAATTAATCATGAAAAATTATTATATCATAAACTGTTATAATAATAAAGAAATTCTGTCATGTCACAGAGTAGAAAAGGAGAAGAGTGGTGCTGCCATCTATTGGCGTGATACCCTCAGTGTGGGCGCCGGTATATATTATATACCGGTTTTAAAATCGTATAATCTTCTGTTAATTATCACTTCTGACTGAAATGAAGTAAATATATAAGATTCAGCATGTGTACGTCATATATTTGCAGATTTTGAATTTTTTCTTTCCAATAGAATTTATCAATCTTCCAACATGAGACCTTGTATTAATTAGGTTATTAATATATTAATTTTATAACTGTAAAATATTGAGCATTCATAGGGTGATGCTGCCATTTAGAATCGAAAGAAAACACTAGACACTTACGATTATAGCTTTTGGTGTAGAAAAATTAGCATTTTTTCGGAGGTTAAAAAATTGACAAACAACCGGTGCTCTTCAAAGGGTTAATTTCATTTTCGAAAAAACTAATTACTTTCAAAGGTAATTATGATAAACAAGTGATCTCACAAGAAGGTTCACTGTATTTAAAATGTTAACAGACCAATTTAAGGTCATAAAATACTACTCTGACAAAGAGTATTTTAAACAGAAAATTATAAACTTAAAACTAGTTTAAGAATACATTTTGTTTAATCAGATTTTATAGCATATGCATTCTAGTATGTATGTACATGATACTGAATTTCAGAACACTTTGTTAAATTATGTACAGATGTAAAGTAACAATAATCACACATCTATGGATGATTCAATCCATCGTTTAAGTGAAACAGGTAGGTTTTGATATTTTTCAACAGTTTCTTTAACCTGATCTACATCCACTAGCAACCTAACTGGCATAAATCGCTTCAGAACATCAGAAGATGAATCATGACAAGGCTTTACAAGCTCTAACTCCAAAAGATGCTCAAATGCCTTCATCGCAACAGGTTTCTCACTATTCCAACTTGTTTTGCTCAAATATTTGTTTACTTCATTATACACAATTTCAAAATTAAAAGGCTCGCCATCATAAATGTTTGTTAAATGCATCATTGCTGTTATCAGAGTTATTTCAAGAACAGATAATCCAAGCAATAGATCTGATTTACTATCAACACAGCACTGATCATATGCTCTTTCAAAGTCTTCTGTGGTGAGTTTTGGATGAGAACATTTCAGGTTTTGCACAACCAAGGACAGAAGTTCTTTAAGGTCTCTCATGGTATTGCTACAATTAAAGCGCCTTTCTAAAATGTTTTTCACAGATGGAATTTTCAAAAGATTATCCACTTCAGCATTCCATTTATTTAGAAATTTCTTATCACTGAATTTTTTAAGACACAAGAAAGTCTTAGCAGCTTTAAAGTACTCTTCAAATGTTATTTCTTGAAATAAAAGTATTTTTTGGTGTGAAAATCTAGAATTAACTCTATTCTCGAGGATCTGAAGCACATCTGGACGACTGCACATACCTACAACACATATAGGTGTCTGCTGAGATTGTGCAACATCAAAAAGGTTGTACAAAAGGGTCTGATTTTTGTGAGTACAGAATAAATCAAAATTATCTAATACAAATAGGACTGATTTTGTAGCTTGAGTACCACTTTTTAAAGCAGATAACAGTATTCTCAGTTTCTCAGAAAAACTTCCAGAAGGTCGATCCTCAATTTCATTCAATTTTAATTGTCTCGCTATATCTGTGAGTGCTAAGTTATCATTTGTGTGAATTAAACCATTAAGGCTAACATACAACATATTACCTTTAACCAATTTGCTTTCAAAACTTTTACTGATCACATGTTCCAGTAAAGCTGATTTACCACTTCCTCTTGGTCCAATTATGAGAACAGAATTGCTTTCACTCATCAAAGCAGTGCGCTTGATCATATCCTCCAAATGGTGAACCTTTGATTCAAACAACTGCAATAAATGACCACAGTAGCCATAAGGCTTCAACTGATATCGAAGTTTCAGGCAAAGTTCTTCCAAGGTATCAGAAAGCATGATGAACAGTAAAAAAAAAAGATGCACAAAATGGCAGAGATTAATCTTCAGCTGTAAAAGAAATAAATTAATTAAAATAAATAAATAAAAAAAGAGGACAAATTTAATATTCCAATCATTAAAACCTCATTAATATTTAAAATGCATATCGAAATTATAAAACTCAAATCTATTTTTTCAGTCCAAATTATCAAATAAAATTTTAATTTCTTTGAACTCTCCTTTGGCAACTACCCATCTAAGATAACCCTTTTTACTTGAAACAATTATGGTCAGCTAGGGGATGGTTTAATGTATTTTCACCAGCAGAATGGTACGTAAGGCACATACTAAAAAGGCAACTATTTAAGGCCTCTTGAAATAAGAAGTTTTAATCTAGGATAAGGGGAAAAAAATTCTAGAAATGCATACAGAAGCAGATTAGAGTTGTACAGATGTAGAATAGAGATATACTGAATATAGATATAGAGAAGATGATACTTTTTCTCAATACTTGTGACTTTAATAGCAGCAGCTACTAGGCCAAACGCTGCTTTATTATAAAGAAACACTTTTACAGCTTATGTTTGAATACCTGAGTCTATTCAACCCAACAAATGTTCTTGCTGATTAGTAAGGTTTGATTTCTTAAAACTGGAAGTGTAAATGTCTCATTAAACTCAATAAACCAGGAAGAATAAAAACAAAAATTAAGAAATAAATAAAATATTTTATTAAATACAGTACAAAGTCTAATCTGTACGTCCATAATCTGGAATGATCTATAATCCAGATCTCAAAGCTACAAATTTTCTGCGCATGTGCATAATATGTTTACGCATGCACGTTTAATGTATAACGGACGGTATAAGCTAGGCTTAAATTATCTATTTCAGTTAATGTTGCAGATTGCGTTGTTGATTAATCTTCTAATTGGATCTGGCTTATTATTTTTTGCAGACTGATAGAGCAATTTTATAAAAAGTAAGCTTGAACTTTCGATTATGTCAAAAAGAGTTTCCGATTTTGGAGCAGCCAAAGGATCTACAAAGCGAAAGCACGTTTCAATGTCCATCAAACAAAAAGTGGAATTGCTGCAAAAAATGGATAAAAGCATGAAGAAAGTGACAGAGAGGTTAGTGAAAATGAAAAATTTCGATTGACAAGTTAGTCGGTATTCTCGGCACAGCAATTACAGGACTTGAACAGCGGAACTTTGTAACTGAACACGAAATTATGTCTGTTTATAGAATTAAAGAGAAAGTATTAGCACATAAAATGAAGCAACTTAACCTTTTGAAGACGGGATGGCCATTATAGTGGCCATAGAGTCCTCTCTTTGAAAAGACAGGGTTGTCCACTTTAGTGGCCATGTCTTTTTCCCCCATTTTCCAGGCTTAAAAGTGGGGTAAAATGTCAAATTTGACGTCCCTAGTGTTTTAACCACTTATCTTTTTGTTGCAAATAGGAGGTGATTTCTTAAAGGGGGAAAGCACTCGGTTCAAGATTCCCCGTCCTTTGGTAGCTTTTACTGCTACCAAAGGCCCGGCCTCAAAAGGTTAAACAACTTACATTGAAAGAAATGTTTAATAAAGTAAACAAATAAATATTAAGCTTTTTTTTTTTTTTTTTGTAAATTTTAATACCCTTTAGATCATAATTGCTCTTTATTTCATAAATTACAGTTTCATATTTTTAATTTTATAATTTCTGCATGCCACCTTACCAGATATAAATTGATGATCTGTAATCTCAAAAAACCCCTAATCCGGAATTGCTGAAGTCCCGACGAATCCAGATTAAAGACTTTGTACTGTAATAAGTTGTTAAAATGAAATATAATAAATACAGATAAATAAAAATTATGGTCATTTGTAGAAGTGATCAGTCTTACTATGTTCAAAGAAATATTAGAATTAGATGTGATTTAAGGTTCTTTACACTGGTAAACTGAGTTTAGTAAATGATAAACAGGTAATTAATAATAAAAGGACTATTATTAGATAAAAGAAAGGTAAATATTTTTAACAGTATGTAGTCAAATAAAATTGCTTTTTTTAATTTTGACTTCTAAGCTATTGTAAGCCTTTCAGCATCGGAAAATTTCACCATGGGCTCCCTTGCATGTGCATTCCTATCGTAGAAGTTGTAGCCGGAAACGAAAGGGTAAATTATTGACCAAACGCAACAAATTTCACCTCATTTGCATGCAGTAGCTCCGCAGCTACAGAGAAGATTGCCATTTTGTTTATTTAACTGCAAAAGTGAAGCATGTTACCTCCCCCTCCCAACCCTTAAAAGTTTATTACCATAGCATAATGAAAATTTGATTTAAGTCTGGTTAATTATTTATTTCTGAGCTTCTCTGAATTTCCATACAACAGTTTTAAACTTGTAATAGTTAATTGTTCTAAAAACATTTCAATAATGGTGGAAAAGAAACACAATGTGTGATATAATATCTTAATTCAAAAACCATTTAGCCTTTAATCTTTCTTTGAGAAAAAAGAAATAACTGAATACCACACATCTTGCCCTTCTTTAACCACTTTACATTGGATTAAAAGTAACAAAAATTTGTAAGAAATTTTCTAGCTGCTCAGTACAAGGTAACCAGCTGGTTGCTAAAGAAAGGTGGTTCTACTGACCTTGTCTGCTATTTGATGTTGACAAAACAAGTGCATGGACTAAGGATAGATTTTGTAATTTGAGTGCACTATCAATATCCATCTCATGATACGAAAAATCTCTTTGTCATATCAGAGCAAGTTTACAACTTTCCACATTTAGGTAATCAAGAATAGATCTACAATAAATCAACGGAGTACCTATAAAGCTTCATAACGAGGTTGCAATAAAAAACAATTTTAAATGATTGATAGATTGCATAGAGATATTTTGATAAACAAGTAAAAATTTCTAAACACAAATGATAAATTTTGTGATACATTTTCATTTAAAACCAAAAATTAAAACAAAAAATTATTACAAGAAACAATGTCTAATAAAACATTTCAATAACAATTCGTAGTGTCCGAATTATTACACCTCACTGATTAATAATTTTAGAACAAATTATTTTATTACAAGGAATATTATTTTAATGCTTCTTTTTTACAACAAACAAGGCTTAAAATCGAAAAAGATTTATGTGTTAGAAAAAATGAAGTCTATACTTCAATACTTAGTAAAATATAAATTTCAAAAATGCGAGTGTCTGAAAGCAAATATGAGCCACTGTATTGCACTATTAACAACTGATTTATTGTCTACTACAGGGGTTCTCAACCAGGGGGAAATTCTCCCGACGAGTTTTGTAGTTTCAGGGAGAATGCGGTCAGCCTTTTAGCTGCCTGTTAAGGAATTAGTTTAAATTTATATGTTACCAGAAAACTATGAAACTCTGGCATTCTATAGAATGCCTAGGCATTACATATAATGCCGGGCGATTTTAGGCAAAGTATAAAATATGAGAATTATTACATACTTTCCCTAGGCATTATATATAATACCTAGCCATTCTATAAAATGACGAATGCTCTTTAGGCAAAGAATAAAAAAAGGTTATGATAAGACTATTATTTGGAAGACTCATTCCTCAAAAAACAAAATGTTATTTTGAAAAACTAATAAAAGAGTGCCCTTAAAAAACTGTTATTTGAAATATGTAAAACAAACAGTGAGATGATCTTGATACAACTTTAAAAATTTTAATTTTCTGTCTAGCCAAGACTAGGAATCAGTAAGATCTACCTGACAAAGGAAATTAAATTCAGGAACAATCATAAGTTTCACAACAATCCCTTTGTTAATACCTTTTTGGTTTTTCTGGCAGGGCTCACAAAGGTTGTTGTACAGTTCAATATCATTATGTGTAACGTTTTTGTATTTGGTTGAAAGTTCTTTCAGCATTCTGTCACGTCGTCTATGTCCAGTACTCAAATAAGTTTTCATGAAGGGCGGGAAATAACTTGGAGTCCATGACATAATACTGACACTTTCTTTAACAGGATAAACAAATGAATTTTGTTCTCCACAAACATCACATCCTAGCAATTCGGCAGCCAGTAGTCCCGTGGTTCCTTAGTAGTCATTTTGGTCTTTATACATCACTTATTAAGTTCTGGTAAGTAATTTGGTTCTTCGAAACAAATCGGAAATTTATTTAACACTTTGCCAGTTTGTCATAGAATGCCTAGGAAATGTGCGAAATATGAATCGTTTCATACATTGCGGGCTAGTTTTAGGCATTTTTAGGCATTATATACAATGCCTAGACTTTCCATAGAATGCCAGTTTTTAAACTTTGCCAGTAACATATATAAAAAAAAACTACTTTGATTAAAATTTTGGCATTTATTAACATTTTCTATATTTTTTCTAGTTTAATTTATAAAATGAGCTAAAAAATCATTTAATTTAAATTAATGTATATGTATTTTTGGAATTTTGGAAAAGAGGGGAGGATGATTGTCTAGCAATGATGAGCGAAATAAAGATTGAGAAACACCGGCCTATTACTTTTATGAAACATATATAAAAGTCTCCAAAATTAAACGCCACATAAAAAAGGTTTACAGGTGTTGGAATCACTTTATTTTGTTGTCTTCATGAAAAGCATTAGATTATTCTGTGCAGTCTTACTTTTTGAGACTACAGTAGTAAAATTCAAATTAATTTAATTATTATTTTTAGAGTTATTTCCTTTCATTTATTATTATTTTAGAGTTATTTTCAAATTAATTTTGATTAATTATAATACCTTGAAATTTTTAAATATAAAGCTCGATTCTTCTTCCGAAAGGAAAAACGCATATATTATAATCTTACCTTCTAGTAGATGAAAGGAAAACATGATATGACGACATATAACAAGGTACTTTCATACTATAGTTAAAAGTTAAGTTAAATAATTTGCACGAGATGTGTATAAGTTGTAAATACATACTGCAAAATAAAATCGAAGTTTATATATAAATTCATAAATTGAGAGTGCGTTATCATACGCTAATATAAACAAAATAAAAACGGGAGATGAGAGCAAAACAAATTATGACATCGATTACATATAGACATGTTCTGAAAATTCTTATTTCTAAGCTTCATATTAATATACAACAGTACAAAAATGAAAAAATTAACAATCATAAACAAGTCAGCAACAATTGAATTACAACATTCTTACTATCAATCAAAACGAAAAAAAAAAAAAAAAAAGGTATTTATAAATGTACAACTAATAGATCAGAAATACACTTTGTTGAAAGCGTAAAATCTTAATTCGGCTAGTTTAAATAAAAACATTTACCTAAAATTAATGCATTTCTCGTACACTTTACAGCCTTCTTAGTTCACAAACTCCCATTCATACATACGTGCTAAAAGGCGGGAGATTTCAGGTCTGATAGAGGTTACTGTAAATTACACTTGCCGTTATTGGATTGCCAGAAGAATTCCTCATCGCTAAAGTGGCTATATTTTAGTTACTGGGAGTCACCCTTTTAAATTGCTTCGGAGAAGAAAAATTCTTTATTCTATTTCTTCAGAAAACAGTTTCAGTCTTCTGTACTGCATGGAAGTTTACATATGATCTAAAAACTGAGCATAGATTTTTTTTTAGATCCATTTTTAAACTAGCTGAATTTATTTGGGGAAGAAGCAGCTATTGTAAATTGTGTTATTAAGCTTCTGTACTTTACATCAATTCATTTAAATTTCAGCAACGTATATGCAAAATAATTGTCAAGCCTAAGTATTACGGTTAGTTGAAATTCTATGAGTATAGTTTCGCAGCACATTTTGTGAGCTTTCGAATGAGAAAACTGAATAGTGAAGTGAGCTGAATATAGTGAAGTCTTTCATAGCAACACAGGCTTTAAATGACATCCCCACCCACACACACTTACTTTTTTCTCCATATCAGAATTCAGAAATAGATGATCTACTGCAGCATTTTCAAATCTATTCAGTGACGTAGTTGGGGGATAAGGGGAAACATCTGCTCTCTGATGCAGCATCCGGGAACGCCAAAATGATGTTACGAAATTTTAGAATGAAACGTTTTCCATTCTTGGCAAACAGGAGGGGGTCGGTTTGTTCCTGGGCGCTGAAATTGCGGTTCTGAATCTATCAAGATAACATTAAAATTGGAAGTAAGTTTCCACGAAAGATAATTATTAAACATATTTGAAAAAGTTTTTATCAGTCATTTACTATGTGAAAATCACAAATGGCTAATAAGAAGTTGTGACCAACCTAAGGGTCGAATATCACTCTTCACGTGATATTAAACTTAGTTTTTGAAGTGTAAATTGTGTAATTACGAATTATAAATAAAGGTATAATGACTGACATCTGATTAAGAATGTATTCAAAGAAACCATCTGTATTTTTAATTTTAACAAGCTAGTATCTTTGCAACAGAAACTAGCTAGGAAGAACAGAGGTACATCTAACCCCGGGCGCAATATCCATTAAAACTTCTTTTCCCTTAGCCATTGTATTTTGGCAAACAGAAATGGGCGCGAAATCTTCAATTGTCTCCGGGCGCTAAAAACCCTAAATATGCCTCTCTTTACAATGGATCCAAGTATCGTATCAGTGCCTACTAAGCGGTTATCACATTAATGCATTCTCATATGGACAATATCATTAATATACTATAATACGAAAAATGTTCCGACGATGCAATCCCTTACATGTGCGATATTAATAGAAGATATCATTAATAAGTTTGAAAACTAGTAACAGTAAAAAAACTCATCGTAATGACACAATATATCGTAACTATTATTAGTGATATTATTAGACCTTAATAAAGAGCTGAGACCCTAATGAATCATCATACAATTACGATGATTCACAGAGCCTTCTTGTTAGTTCCTTACATTCATTTGACCGATATGTTCTTAAGTTTGCCTGAAGTAGCTAACCATATCATTAAATGGATTGGTGAGTGATATTACTCGCGGTAATTCACATTTGTTTCCAGACACTTGCGTTTTTTAATTTCATTTGAAAATATCAGTTGTTAAATATTATTCAAAAAATATTTGTTTTTCTTTCACGCATACTAAATGATCGTCCTTTTTAAAACGTGTTTGCTTTCTGAAAAGTCATTCAAAACTTTTATTTTTTTTCGGGGGGGGGGGGAGTTTATTCAAAAAGTTCTGAAAATGAACTCGCATAAGTATTCGGACACTTTGAATTAGCAGTTTATTTTTAATAAAAAAGTGAAAATAACAAGTCATTGAGTACTTCGTTAGATATCATTTAGCTAAAAATAACATTTTATGTCCTTTGACATAGATTTAACTAATTTTGGGGACTAGGAGTTCTAGAAACATTAGGTTATTTCTCCCGTTCGAAATATCTTATACAATCCCCCTTTTAAAAGGCGACTGGGTGTTAGAGAACCCAATCACCAAATCCTGGTATCGGAGAATCATCATCCACCACCTTCTTTTAGTTCGTACGCCAATGTAGAAACATTAGGTTATTTCGAAGTAGGATAGATGAAAAATTAGCAATGCCCTCGCCGGGACTGGAAACTCACGAATACGCGCCGAGTGTGCTGACCATTACCCCACGAAGGCATGCTAATAACGAGGGAGAAATACCTTATAGAGTGTTCCACTCTTTAGTCAGAATTGCTTTAGTAGAGTTTTCGAAGAAGTATTATTTTCCCTTGCTCTTTTCTCAAAGTCACTATATACATGTTCCATACAATTTAAATCCGAGGAATTTTAGTAACGTCAGGACGGAGTTCACCGAAAACATCGTGAACGAAAACGTCGTGGAGAAAGCAGAGCAAGGCGAAAACATCGTCGTACAGAGAAAAGAAAAGCACAAAGAAAACATCGTGGTACAAAACATCGTCTCTGAAAATGAAGCGCTGCAAAAACTTCGCTGTTTCAAAACATCCTGGTAAAAAATTTCATGGTTAAAAAATAAAGTACTTAACAAATCAATCGCATGACGATAACATCAGACAATAAAGTGTTTTTGAAGTTTTAAAAATTGTAAATGCATAATTGCGTAATGATTTGCGATATTCCTTTTTCTAATCTTTTTTAGACTATATTTTTCCTGAAAAATTGCCAGTAAAACTTTATAAAAAAATCTTATGTCTGCACCACATGACTTTCTTGTACGGAATATTAAATTATACGCATTTTTTCTTACATTTCATTTAAACTTAATGGATTTAATCAAATTTACTTCGTCGATAGCACATAAACCGCACTAGAATAAATTAAAATTCACTATATTTGTTTACCATAGCGACAATCTGGTCCTAAGTTCACTTAACAGCGTTACATTTCATTCGTTTTTTAACATAATCATAATAGTCTCTGGTATACTGGTACACAATCGCATTAGGATTTTAACCAGATCGTTTTGCATATGCCATAGGCTAATTGCGTATGTAAAAAAATAAGGTGCGAATGCACCCCGAAGGCAAAGATACTGCGGCCGTGAAATGGAAGTCAAGGTTCCTTGACGGAAAACAAATTAAGTTGCATGAGGATCCTTTTTAACTCAGAATACACAAAATTCATATCACCTTAAGAATTATCTAATCGTTGCCACATGTTATATTTAAATACTATAATAAATCTAAAACGATGTTTAAAAGAAATTAGGCAAACAAACAAAGAAACAAACACTTTTTCACAGACGATTCAGTATTTCTCCTACAATTAATTCAGTTTTCACTTCGCGACAAGGTAAAAACACATAAAAACTCAAAATATCTGTATTGAAACTTATGAAGTAAAACTTAAACGCGTGTTTCCTCGAATAAATTCCAGAAAGAATTAAGCATGATTTAATTCGCAATGAAAAAAAAAAAAAAAAAAAAAAAAAAAAGGTGTTATTTTTGTTATTGCGAAGCTTACTTTCTCCAGATTGACAACAAATCTACTATTCTACTGTTTCAAATGTAAACAAGCAAGGTCAACATGGCAAAAATAAGTTTTTTTCTCTGTGCTACTTCAGTATTCTTTTTTGCTTCTTTAATTAATTTTTCTCTATCACCCATTTTAAATTCTGGGGCTCTTTGTTGCACATAAAATAATTTATCTAACGGCGTTATAATCTTTCTGCCTAAAAATAACTCAGCAGGAGTTTAGCCCGTTGTATCATGTTTTGCGGTCCTAAAGGCGAAAGCAAATTCATTGACATAGTTATCCCAGCTTTTATGAAAATTTTTAACATAACTACGGATAATTTTCACTATATTTCTATTGACCCGTTCCGCTATATTTGATTGCGGCCGATACGGGACCATTTTTAAATGACGTATGCCCAGTTTTTGGCATATGTCTTCAAATACATCACTTACAAATTGAGGACCATTATCCGATATAACTTTTAGGGGCGCCCCGTATTTTAAAATATATTTATTTAAAATAGAATCAGTAACTAATTTCGCGGAGGCTCGTTTTAAGGGAACAAATTCGGTCCACTTACTAAAATGATCAACCATAACAAGGAGATAGCGACTTTTATTTAACTGACTTTTTGGGAAAGGGCCCAATAAATCGATGCCAATTATTTCATTTGGAAATTCGGATTTAATACTATTTAGAAACTCGGCCGGGCGGAAATTAATATAATTAACTGCTTGACATGTTGAGCAGGACTGGACATACGCCCTTGTTAACTTTTGCAGTTCAGGAAAATAGACTGCCTCGCGTACGCGTTGGATAGGTTTTCGAATACCAGCATGAGAAGCTAAAGGGCTGTCATGGAGCTCCTACAGGATATTTAATCTAAGACTAGCTGGGATAACAGGTCGAAATTCGTTGTTGGAATTCGTAGTTTTTGTATAAATTAATAGACCATCTATTAGTTCGTAATGGGCCGCCCTATTTCTTATCGCCACAATATCTTGGTGGCTAAAATTTTCAGAATCCTTTAAATACTCATAAATGCTTCCAAACTCAGGATCCTTATCCAGTTCGGTTATTACAGTTTCTCGGGAATTTATTGTACAGGCTGTGAGCATTGCCACCTTTACGGTATTACCTTCTTCATCTATTTTAATTCTGGATAGGGCATCTGCTACGATATTTTCCTTTCCGGGGGTATGCTTGATTACCAGATTATATTATTGTAGCTTGAGTGCCCATCTTATTAACCTTGGGGATAAGTTTTTCTCTGAGTACAATCTAGTTACCGCCGCATGATCTGAGTACACTGTTATTGGCGCCTTTCCAAAATAGACTCGGAACTTTTGCACTGCTAACAGAACTGCAAGTGTCTCTCTCTCGGTCGCGGAATAGTTTCTTTGTGTTTGATTTAAAGTTCGACTAAAAAATGCCACGGGCTGCTGATTTTGCGAACGTACCGCTCCTACCGCATAATCCGAAGCATCCGCTGAAATTTCTAAATTCTCATCCTTTTCAGGAAATTTCAACACAGGGGCTTGCGTTAATGCTTGTTTTAATTTTTCGAAAGCACTATTGGCTTCGGCCGTCCACGAGAATCTTGCCTTTTTCCTTTTTAATTTTAACAATGGTTCAGCAATAGCTGCAAAATCTTTTATAAAGGACCTATAATATGAACAAAGTCCTAGAAAAGAAGAGAGCTTCTTCGCCGTGTTTGGAGTCGGATACTTTTGTACAGCGATTATTTTTGATTCGTCTGTCTCGATTCCTTTCTGAGATATTTTGTAACCTAAATATTTTAATTCAGGGGCTGCAAATTTGCACTTTTCGACATTAACTTTTAGACCGGCCTCATTTAATAAAGAAAACACCTGTCTTAAATCCTGTACATGTTGGTCGAGATTATCACTAGTAATAATGATATCGTCTAAATAGATAAATGTGGACTTTCCAAGAACAGGCCTTAACACAATGTCCATACATCGCTGAAATGTTGCCGGTGCCCCTGAAAGGCCAAACGGCATACGCAGGAATGCATAAGTGCCAGACTTGGTTATAAAAGCAGTCTCAGGCACGTCCTCAGGCCTAACCCCTATTTGAAAATAACCAGTCGTTAAGTCTAACGTCGTCATATATTTGGTCGATGTTATGTTCCTTAGAATTTCTTCAATAATAGGTAACGGATATACCGGATATTTAGTTATGGAGTTTAATTTACGGTAGTCAATCGCGAATCGCCACCTTTTTGGATGTGTCAATGGATATTCATTATTTTTCTTACATAAAACCGCCGGGCTAGCATAACTACTTGAGACGGGGTGTTATGATCTTTTTACGTAGCATATCGCTGATGTGCCATTCTATAATTTTTTCCTTATTCTTATCATACCGGTATGCTTTGTGGCGAACTGGCATTGAATCTCCGGTGTCAATACTATGGTTAGTAAATTGAGTAAATCCTGGAATATCACTAAATAATGAAGCAAATTCACTTACCACTTGTCGGATTCTTCGTTGCTCTTCATTAGGCAGGTGGTCAAGGTTTAACATCGGCGGTTCAGCCTTTCCTTCTCGAACTGGTTTCATCGTCAGCTTAAGGGACGCTTCATTAAAATCCAGCGTTGCTTGTGCCTCTGAAAGAAAATCTATTCCTAAGATAATATGTGCTTGCAAATTCTTTACTATAAAAAACATAACCTTTACTTGTTCGTCCTTGATACGGATGTATAGTGGTAATTTACCTATGCACTTACATCTTTCTCCTTGCGCCGCTAACACTGTCGTATTATCCGAATTATATATGCGATATTTACGAAAATACTTCCTAAAAAAATCTTTTGCCACACAGGAACACTGCGCGCCTGTATCCAGGAGTGCGGTGGCTGGGATATTATTCACCAACACTTCAATCTTCGGAAGAGTCAAATTTTTCACCATTACTGTATTTAACTTGAAGGAAGAGGGGTTTTCTTGGCCTTCGGATTTCCGCACCCTCCCGTCAGCAGAAATCCGTTTTAGTTTAAATCATTTTTCATTTCCATGCTTTCCTTCTTTTTCCACTGGCCTTGAGACATTTTTCCTGGATTGCTATTGAAACTGTCGACGTTCGCCGGCTGTTTTTGAATGCTCGGGTTTCCTTGCCCACTGATTCGCTTTGCTTCCGTAGCCGTGTGCTTGACATTGCTGTGGTCTTGGCGCACCAAATTGGTTTCGTTGTTGATATTGGCGTCTTCTTTCAATGTCCGCCGTTCTTCTACTTTCAAACTGGATTGCTAGCTCAAATAACTTTTCCAGTGTAGTCGGATTCCTTAATTCAATAAAGTCTTGCACTTGGGGAAGTAACCTCGGCAAAATCACTTGAATTATCTTAGGATCCGGACGGTTTCCATACAAGAATTTGAAGACGTGAATTTTTCTTAAAATAAAGCTTGAGAGATTTTCGATTCTTTGCTGATATATGCTGAAAAGTTCCGTTTCTAATTTCGCACGATCCCTTACGACAGGGAAGGCTTTTACTAGGGCAGTCTGGAAATTTTCGTAAGTATAGGTGGGACTTCCTGCTTGACCCAAGAGACTTCTGCCTATACATTTGAACCAGTTAAGCGCTTGGCCCCTCAAAGCGCTGGTAGCTAAGGTAACTTTTTGAAACTCGTGCACGGGGTAGAGCATGAAGTGGTCATCTAATTTTTCCAAAAAACTGGTTACCGGTGAGTTTCCATTAAATGATGCTTCTGGTTTCATCGAAGCGCGCATGGTCTGGGCGATGTAACCAAATCCTTCCAGGGCGGCAGCTGGCATTTCTGGATTCTGAGCCGCTTCTGCAGGCAGCACAGGTTCTTCTTGAAACTCGGCCATGGTTATTCTTCTTCGTTGGGCGCCACTATCAAGTTCAATGTTCCGTCTTACTTTCTTTGGGAACATGCACAGACCTGACTCGGAACAGGGAGCTTACTAAAGCTATGTTCAATAAATGTGGGAAGTAGTCAAGATACACAGGAAGGGTATACGAAACCCTTTATTTTTCACTCTTTACAATAATTTCCGTACTTCGGAATACAGAGACCAACTACTTGTGGTCTGAACGTAAGAATATAAAAATATAACTAAACTCTAACTTAAATTTGGAATAATAAACAAGGGCCTACGTGTAAGATTGGCCGGATATTAACAGGAAGCCGTATGTAGTACAGAGAACTGTTAACACTACAATACGTTTAAAATTTATCAAGAGGATTAAACCTCTGGCCTGGAAGGCAACCAGCAACCGAGTAAAACTTCTAAGGCAAGCGGCCTGCTTCGACTAACTCCTTCCTCTCTCTCGCTTGGCAAAAAGCCACAACTTAAGTACTTGGCGTTCGCCAGACAAATTTTGCATAAATAAGTTAACGCTTTTAATTCTGGCCGGAAGTAGAAAATAAGAAGTGATAGTAAAGATTTAAAATAAAAATAAACGTTAGTAAAACTTAAGATCCTTACAACTTTGCTGTTAGATTTTAACTTTCGATTTTGTTTTAAAAGTTTTATTATGTTCATAAAATAACTAACGTAGTTTTTCTGAGAGAAATTTATATATACTAATTAAAAAGTTCTCATTCTCAAATATTAATTTTTATTAATGAATAAAGCAATATTTCACTGAAGCTCATGAGTGTACGAATACAGTTAGGAACCACTGTATTTAATAATTATTAACTATTTAGCCTACTACCAACACTAGAGCCTCCAATAAGGATTGAACTCACGACCTCTGATTTAAAAGGCCAGTGATCTAACGGCTGAGCTATGGAACCATCAGGAAGGTTATTGTTAAGCCGAAAATCGAATTCTAGTATTCTGTTAAAGATACCTGATTTACAAAGAAATATGTGCTTTTATTTTATAAATGAAAAATATTTAAGAAAGTTTAATTTGTATTCAGAATGTTTTAACGTAAAAGGCTGCAGAGAGCAATTAAACTCATTTTCAAGTTCTGGTTTCCATTATACACTTTTTAATACATATTTGACAAAGCCTCGTAAACAAAGTCTCGTTTGGGTATGAGAACGGTTTTGCTCGAAATGACTTTCAAGTGGAAGTTTCTGCGAGAGAATCGATAAAATTGGTTCTGAGAACTAAATAAAAATTCGCTTACGCGTCAAAATAAACAGTTACGTTACCAGCGAATCACGGACTCTAGAGATAAATAAACATATTCTAAAGAATCATTTATGTTTGAAAATAGGTTTCGATCTTAAATAAAACATCAGTCATGTAAACAGCAAACATTCTTTAATAAGCCTACGACACGTACATATTTTTATCATATTTAAAGTTGTTTTGTTGCCACTTTCAAGAAACAAAATTAACTATAATTATTAGTAGCCGAAAAACATAGAGTAAGTCTGTATAAGATACAAACTACATCTGAAATCCAACATTCTCTCATCTTCAGTTGTTGAGAAACAGCTTAACATACTCGAAACTTTAAAGAGTAGAAATTTTGAAATTAAACACAAATTTTTTTAATCAAAAGATAAAAAAACCAAATTAAAGTTCAAATTTTTATACAATCTATGAGTCCAATCTTTGGGTAATTCATGATTTCTTTTCCCTGTCTGGTTTTCCCACATTTTACACCTTTCTGTCTAATTTCTACTGAACCAGCTTCAACTCTCTCTTCTTTTAGTCAAAGTTTGCTAGTCAGATATCTTAACTATTGAGGAATCTGCCACTCTAGTAATACATATTGAAACATGTCTTAGGTCCAGGCCACTGACTCCTTTTCCTTCATATCCTCACACGGGCGTAGCTAGGGTTTCCAGCGCCCGGGGTCAATTGAAGAATTTGCGCCCCTTTCTGTGTGCCAAGAATTGAAAACATTTCATTACAAAATTTCGTAGCATCAATTTGGCGCCCCTTGGAGGCTGCGCCCAGGGACAGATGTTCCTCCTTGCCCCACCTTAGCTGCGCCACTGTATACTCAGGATTTAGAACCTGTTATTCCAGGACATGACTGACATTATATGTCGTTTCCTGAGAAAGCTCCAACAAAATCGGTACAAAATGGCAAAAAGAGTATCTCAGTCAGTTGAACTTACAAGAAAAGTGGACTTTGTATGAAAGACTATTCAAGTGAATTACTTGGTATATCTCAAAGAGGAGCTGTTCGCTTTTAAATCGTTGAGTTTGTTAATAAAAAATATGATGTGTACACCACATGACTTCCTTGTACGGAATATTAAATTATACGCAATTTTTTCTTGCATTTCGTTTAAACTCATTAGATTGAATTAAACCTACTTCGCCGACAGCGCATAAACCACAATAAATGCATTGTTTAAAATTCACTTTGTTTACCATAGCGACACTCTGGCGCTAGGTTCACTTAACAGTATTATATTTCGTTCATATTATAACTCAGAATGCACAAAATTTATATCATTTAAAGAATTATCTAATCATTGCCACATGTTCTATTCAAATACTATAATAAAGCTAGAACGATGTATAAAAGAAATTAAGCAAACAAAACAAAAAAGAAACAGTTTTTCACAGACGATTGAGTATTTCTCATTCAATTAATTCAGTTCTCACTTCGCGACAAGGCAAAAATACATAAAAACTCAAAATATCTGTATTAAAAATTACGAAGTAAATCTTAACCACTTATTTCCTCGAAAAAATTTCAGAAAGGATTAAGCATGATTTAATTCGCAGTAATAAATGATGGCGTTATCTTTGTCGTTAGTCTCTCTAGATTGGCAGCAAATCTACTGTTCTGCAGTTTCAAATGTAAACAAACATGTCCGCCAAGTTATTTAAAAATTAGGCTTAACTGCACTTAAACTGCTTTTAAATTGTTGATAATTCTACAAATATTGCTTGCAGATTTCTTAAAGGCATAAAAACCTTAACCGGAAGATAAGAACAACATAATTCAATCATTTTTAAAGCAAAAAATGCACAATTTGCAAACATATAAGAGTAAAGAAACTGAGATGACTGAGCCGGGTAACAGAGTATATACATATTTATATACGTTTCGTGCGGCCGATTGCAACCAAAATACGAGGTGCACATCTACATGTTATAGCAGTCCTATATACAAAATTTCAACGTTCTGAGGCTACTCGTTTTTGAGTTATGCGAGATACATACGTACGTGTACGTACGTACAGATACCACGAAAAATTCTCTTCAGAATTCATTTTAAAGCAGTTTTATAATTTTTTTGGAGGAAAAGAGTGTTTTATTCTGTCTTTACGTACAGATATCACGGAAATACATTGTTAAATTGCATTCGAAAGAGGTCAAAATGGATATTTTCGTTGATATATTCTGCCTGAAACCTTTCGCGATTACAATACTTCCTTTTTACTTCGTAAAAGGAAGTAAAAATATGTTAAAGTTTTACAAAATATGAAACCGATAATAAAACAAATTCCAAATTTGAAATTTGGACTTCCACATGCCCATATTCGCAGTAGGATTACGTCATGCAAAATTGGATGGCTTGCTAAAAACATACATACATTGATGCAGATTCTTCATTATTTAATTTCTTTAAATGTAATAAATATTCTTTAAATATACAGGGCGATAATATTTGGTGAGAAAAATTTCAAAAGTAATACGCCATTTATAGTGATTCAACAGGCCGTTTTAATGCAGTGCGAGAACAAACATAGATGTATGCGCACATATTCTTAATTCCTTAAAAGCACTTAATAAAATTAATTTAATTACTAAAAAATAAAAGAAGTTTTTCAGATTTTACTCTGGATTTCTTGGAAACTAATTAAAACATTAATAAAATGATTAAAATAAATATTTTAAGTGTTCAATACTCGAGTCATATCCAGATAGACAGTCGCTATTTAAAACGGAAGTCCTTTTCAGCATATTACATACAATCATATAATATAATAAGTGAAGAAATTATTCAAAGCAAACCTTCACTTCACCCAGAATGAGTGTCACCTAATTACGCAAATGATATGCAGGAGAGAGGCTTCATCCAAATCGTCTGCATTCTAGAGAGTGCACAATGTTCTGGAGCAGATGGTTTCTTAAACAAAAGACACCACAGAAAGGACGCGGAGCTGTCAACGCAGAGGGAACTCGTTTTGTTAAATCGTGGCAATCCGATTCTCATTATTGTAATAGGTGCCAAATGATTGTGTTCTCAGAATGGGTTATAAGCCCCAAGGTCGCTTCTGAGACCTGTTTATTAGGCCGTAAATAGCACTGAACAAATCTGAACTTATTTCCTGTATCTTTAATGCTAAATGCATTTCTTTATAGGAACTATATTGCGGAAGATATAACTGAATGGTGAGGTGTTATTTGCAAGTTAAAGCGTGCAAAACGTAATTTTATTAAATTGTATTAAATAAATTTTAAGGACTTAAATAATGAATTAAATCTTCAGATTAATTAATGCAATTTAATTAATCTGGTAACATCTGGTCGCAAATGTCGCCATATTGGTTCAAAGACAATTTCCGTATAGAATTACGATATTTTTCCTTTAATTCTTCCTCGCAGCCTGATAGTTACCGGTAATTTATTTATAAATACTTTTTATTTTATAAGGTAATATCAAATGAAAAGTATATATGAGTACACTACTGGTTACTGTCAAGCTACGGGGGTGAGGGGGTAAAGGGAAAAATACCGTAATATTGGGACATGCTGCAGAAACTGTACCTCATAAAACTAGACAATAAGTAGGAAGAAATAAGAACACACGAACGTACAATGAATCTTCCTACGTCCCCACAGAAATCCCCAAACCTGCGAGCTTTTGTAAAGATTTGCCTTGGAGGAGACACCACACACACACACACACACACACACATATATATATATATATATATATCCATATTTACTTATCTTGCCGAAATATCAGTAATTTTTAAAGATGATTGTCTTAAGGAGATAGTAGCCACAAGAAGACTCCAGCTTCCTAACTAGGTCAAAAGCTTTATCTGATAATACTTTAGAATAGGCATTACAAAGCCGTTTTCCAAAGCAGGACTCATAACCATGGCAACGACAGCTGGGGGAAGAAAAGTAAAACACCCTAATCTGGTTAAATCCCCGCATTCCCTCTGTATAATGATGACGACAAACTTTACGTAACCGTAAATAAGGGGTGTGTCGTATTAAAGTATCAGACGTTAGTAATATTTTTTTCCTTTTATTTTTATTTTTTTCACTAGATGGCGCTACAACTTTACATACTTTTTTCTGTTAACATAACTATAAATAATCATCAGTAGTGGATATAACGTCTCTAAGGTTATCATCTCCACCTTTGCTTCAATTTCCGTTAGAGCGCTAGGTCTTCTGTAGGGGTGGTCGTCTTGGAGAGGATTGATTTCAATACCGAAGTTTATTTATGCTCCCATAAATACTAGTTGCTTTCGTAGATAGTCTCTTATGGAATTGATCGTTAAGAGATAATTCATAACATACAGTTATAATAAATTTTAATCGTAGTTATAAAAAGAAATATCTTTGAGTTTCTTTCAAAGCAAAAAAATAGTAGTTTTTAAAACAGACTAAAAGCATTTATTATAACAGAATAACAGCATTTGCAATATATAACTTCTTAACTGCAAAAAAGGCCAAGCAAAATACATATATTACAAAACAAAAACAAATTACAATTTAAGGAAAGAAACGACCTCTCCCCCTCCCAGTCATATAACGCAGACTTTGGTCGACGTTTAACTATAAAATTGCATTTTCCATCTCAAACGTTATTTATGATGGTATAAATATTTAGCCAGTTATTAATATTTCGTATCTTATGAGAAAATAACTTTTTTGCTGACAAAATACATTTTGAAATGAATTTTTCTTCGTTGTAGATACAGCTTTTAATTAATAATAAATTCAAATGTCAATTCATTTTTCATGCGTTTTTATTCTTATTTATTTAAACGTTATTTTTCTGAGAAAAATTGCCTTTTCAAGAGACAGTAAAAGAAATAATAATCATACCTACAATTATCCTTAACTAATCAAAAGTGTATAATTACCTAGCAAAATTAAAAGATAAAAACTCTTAGAAGGAAAAAATTATTTCTCAGGTTCTGTTACTGCATTAATTACACTAAGTCCTAAACAAAAAATAATTACTGGCTCAATAGAATTAATGATCTTTTTTTTTTCCGTTTTTATTTACATTTTTTAATTTATTTTTTATCCTTAATTTTATTGTTCTCTTGATTTTTACCTTTTGATGTACTTTTCTTTTCAATTCTTTGTGAGCTTTATTATTTATTTTTCCTTTTAAGAACGCTAAAGATACTCAAATTGTTTTCAGTCTTCAGTATGTGTATAAAAATCAAAGTGCAATCTAAAGATAAAATCTCTTTAAAAAGTCTTTCTTTTTCCAGAGCTGCGTTGTTTTAGAAAGCTAAAAATGTGTAATTAACTATTGAGTTTAAAACTCGTAAAACGATTCTTAGAAGTTATTAATTTATTTAACTAATTTATTTATTATTAATTAATGGGAGATTAAGCACAGTAAGTAAGTATTCAAATTTTAAATACAAATAATTTTTGCAGGCGATAATAAATAAAAATTGAAAAATAAATAAGGAAAAAACTGAAAGGCTTCAGATTTTAACCGGTCACCCAGAAGGATTTGTTAAGGTTTTTACGCTCTCGTTGAGATCACAGACTACCAGTCTGCTAATGGACTTACGCGTGCTAAGCCCGCAATTTTAGTCCAAAAGGGCAATTTGCCCAGAAGGACTTTTAATTTCGTTTTGGCATTTTGCGTTGATTCACTTTTCAAATTGTTGCCACCCAATATTACAGCCCTGTATTATATTTAAAGAAATTAAATAATGAAGAATCTGCATAAATGTATGTATGTTTCTCGCACTGTGATAAAACAACGGTACCTACAGCCATCAAACTTTGAATATTTAACGCGTCCACTCGAATATGAGCATCTGGGGAGCCCAAATTTAAAATTTGGAATTTGTTTTATTATCGATTTCATATTTTGTAAAACTTTTAACTGATTTTTGATTAACAAACTCAAGGATTTCAAAGCGAGCAATGGCAACGTCTTGCAGGAAGAACTTGTTTCTCTCCAGCGCTCGAGATTGTGTATCGGAAATTCTAAAGATATAAAATTGCTGTTGAACTGAATTTTATGGTTTAAGTGTGAAGAAGATGATATTTAATAAATAAAGGTAACACACAAAATGTTAAAAAAAAAACGGTCCTTTGAACGTAATTTAAAATCTGAAGTCTTTCAGATTTCTTTTGTCTTTCTTATCTTTATTATTATAAGCATTGTTTTCTTTGCAATTTTGTCTTTTAAAATTAACAGAAAAATGAAAAAAACTTTAAAAGCAGCCTAGCAGTATATTTCTAGAATTCTCGACGCAGTGTTAGTTTTGGCACGCGTTTTATTCTTCCCCCCCCCCCAGTCTTTTTTCAGTTTATCATATCAGTGTCCAGTTCCCTTTGCAATGACGTATTTTTTTTTTTTTTTTTTGTCTTTTTATCATTTACGTTTCATATTTGACTTTATTTATTAAATACCACATATGTGGCAATTACGCCCCATAAAATTCAATTCAACTGAAAAATTACAAAATACTTAAAAACAGCTTACCTTTGCAATTTCCTTGAACTTGTACGTCAAGTTTATGCTTTGCAAAGCGCGATTAATGGACGTTAGCGATTTCACTAACGTCTAAACTAATCCCCTTAGCAAGCTCTCGAGTGGTGGCATACAGATCTTCTTCCACTAGGTCTTGCAGGCGGGCCTCATCAACATCAAAAGGCCGAACAATAGCGCTCTGATTCGGGAATGTCCTAGTTCTTGTTTTTAAACCTTCGCTACCAAACCTTCACAGTGTCATATGATACAGCATTAGTACCTAAAGCTATGCACATGATTTGGTGATATTCTGTAGGTGATTTCTTGTAACAGACCTGGAAGTAAATGGTTAGGTTAGGTTAGGTTAGGTTATTTAATTACGGCAAAGCCTCGAGGGAAGTAAATGATGGTTCTAATCTGGTAACGTGATAGTTCCACTTCAGACCCCTTGTACTTAATGATAACGAATTTTTTTTACAAATTTCACAATTCTAAAGTAAGTTCTTTCAAATGCCAAAAATCGTTTGGCAAAATATGATTGAACACGCCAACGCGAACTGTTTGAGCTGACGATATGTGCGGTGACCGGGAAACTTTCGTTAAAACCCGATATTAAAATATAAATGCATCTAAAATTAATTTCATATTTATTATACCCACAGTCCTCAAATGATAGATAATGTTCGAACTGTCTACACAAGATGTGAAAATTTCATTGATTCGACGTAACGTCTGTTCTTGTATATACATAATATGTATACGTAATTTATGTTATATTATTTTCAAAGTTAAAGGCATACATATTTCCAACAAACCACGTAATTCGCTTGTACTCTAGTATCATTTTATGGTAATTCCATTAATTCAAAATAAATTTTATAAAATAATACACATTTTATACGTTTTATGTAACAGAATTCATTCAATATAGAAGATGCATATTTTTGTCATACAAAAATTAAATAATTATAGTTAACGCAAATATAAAACTCTCGGAGCTATTTATGAGATTATATTATATAAATTACGTATACATATTAATTTAAATTATTTCTTGCAAAATTATACGACGGTATGCTTAATGGAAGTATTTTTTTCTGTGGGTATATTTTCCAAAGATATCTTTTTTCCAGGTATTTTATTTTATTTATTTATTTATTTATTTGTGAAATGTTTTTTGCAAGAGTATTTTTAAAAACCCAAGCAAGGAAAATTTTAACTTTCAGAATTTAAACACTGGCTGTCTTTTGTGCTATTTTTCTCCCAGAGAAATTTAGAGAATTTGTGAAATGCCTACCAAGCCAAAAGAAAACCGGATATTTATTAACAAAAGGCTGCAGATTGGCTTGTAAAATACCTATATGCAAATTACGAATTTCTCAGAAAGGTAATGAAAAACGACCCCCCAGGGACGGGAAGGCAATGACATTCATCAATCACAAGAAGGTCACAAAAAAGATCACGAGACCCAGTCCCAGGTGTCTTTTGTCATCAACCCTTTTCGTCTAGACGTTCTGTTTTAAATCTTAAAAGCTTATGATCAGGGCCATTTTCTTTTGTTTGAGAAGAATTCTTGCGGGCATCCTTTTCGCTTTTGGAAAATGTTTTGATGATATTTTCATCTGCTAAATGTATGTATATTGTATTGCATTGTGTATGATAACAGACAGTAGCAGTTTTTGTGAATTTTCCTCTGCTAAATTAAAATTTTTTGTTTGGAGGATATTTTCTACTGGTAAATTAAATTTTATTGCGCAACGATTGATAAGAGACAAGAATATTTTGGAAAGAAAGTAATTTCGGTTTTTTAATGTGAAATAAAATTTAATTTCTTCTATAAAAAATTGCATTTTAATCAGTCAGATAATGCCCCTTCTCTTCGATACCTTTTGCCATCTTTTCAGTAACTTCATGATTCCTCACTCACAGGACTTCTGGTCTTCATCCGCATGAATGTATGTACGTTTCTCGCGTTGTGAAAAAACAACGGTGTCTAGAGACATCAAACTTTGAATAGCGTAGTCCTCCACTCAAATATGGGCATCCTGAAGCCCAAATTTAGAACTTGGAATTTGTTTAATTATCTATTTCATATTTTGTAAAGTATTTATGAGTTTTTGATTAAGAAACTTCACGATTTCAAAGCGAGCAATGGCAATACTGTACAGAGGGGGGGGGAGGATCTGCAGTGCAGATAAAAAAATCTGCAGTGTGCAAGACTGTATATCGTAAATTCTAAAGGTATTGCTGTTGAATTGAATTTTATGGTTTAAGTACGAAGAACATATAAATAAAAGGAAGCGTCTTGTCTGTGTGTGTGTGTCTTTCGTTCGTGCTTGCGTGTAAGCTAATAGACCCAGGGCTACCAAATTTGGCACATAAGTGCATCTAGACAAGAGCCAGTGCACCTCAAAGCGACTTTTTCAAAATTCGAATCAGATTTTTTTTTTTTTTTAATTTTATATTTTTTTAGGAATTCGCATCAGGCATAATGAGTATACCAGCAAAAATGTCACGAAGCCATTGTTGCCTGATATATCAATGTTGCCATTGTTGCTGCTATCAGCACTGTTGCCAGTTGGAAAAATGAGGGCGAAAATTAGCGTTTTAAGAGTTTTTAATTAATATCTCTGATTTTACCTTTTTTTTTTTTTTTTTTTTTTTGTGTGTGTGTGTGGGGGGGGGGGGAAGTCAACATCGACTTTTTCAATACCAGAAAAGAATTGTAGAAAGTTTGGTGACGACAGCTATAGTAATGACTAAGTTAATCTCGAACAAACACACAGATTTTCTCGCTATGCTTTGTATACTGGATTGCTGACTGTTTTCTCATTGAAAACGTGGATATATTATTAGTTATACTTTCCTTTTCAGAATTTTTTTGTGTTTATTTCATGTTACTTATTGCCTATTTCGCTGTTTTTAAGATACTGAAAATTTGTGCATGATTTGATTTTTTTTTTTTTTAAGAAACATTCTTAACTTCCTGTATACCATTTGAATTCTTACGATTTTGCAACGGGAAGTTGATTATTTAATTTATTAGGATAATTAATATTTGTATTAAGGGATATTGCTTATTTCATTGTAATTTTTTATATATAATACATTTTTATTGAAATTAGTGTTTTTGCTTGTTTATTTGCTTTTTTATTAAAGTTGTTCTGCAGAGTAAAACTGTGCAGGTTTTAAATTTAATGCTTGGTGTTCCCTTTAGGCATTTTTCCGGTACATTTAAAAGCCAGACGAAGGCCGGCCGTGTAGCTGCTAGTTATCAATAAATAAAGGTAACACACAAAACGTTAAACAAACGTCCCTTTAGGCGTAATATAAAATCTGAAAGCTTTCGGACTTTTTCATTTTATTTATTTATTTATTTATTTTGTATAAATATACAATGATGCAAACTGTGAATTTGAGGTTTTTAGTTGTTCGTTAAACGAAGATACATGTGAAAAATCGTTTCAACATTAAATTAGAAAAAAAAAAAAAAAAAAGAAAGAAGAAAAGAAAAGAAAAGAAAAATTCTAGATCGACTTTTAAAAAGATCGCTTTACCGTATTACACATCCACAAACAGTGTGTATACAAAATTTAAACTCGATAGAGTATCAAGAAGCAGTTTAAAATTCAAGGGCAAATTTTTTACCATAGTAGCAAACAGCGTAAGTTGAGTTAAATAAAAGCTGGCGCTCAAAGTGCGTACTAAAACCTTATAATTCATATATTTTCCTTGTAAATACTTTTTGAATTAGAAAACTAAATGCAGGTTTATTAGAGGCAATATCAGATCTAAAAAACCTGCATTTAGTTTTTTGTTTTTGCTGTTTTTAATTATGTTTAATATTACGATTAATCCAGAACTCATTTAATGTATTCCTCAATTTGTAATGCATTTGATCATCGTTACATCTGTACCTGATTATTATAGCACATGCTTAATATAACTGTATGCCTAACATGTACCATAATAGTGAAAAGTGTTCCGCCTAGTTTAAGCAGTCCTCACCATGCATCTTCCTTCCATGTTCTGGTCCTTATTTCAATGTTCCTCATTTCGTGGCCAATCCCCGGAGAACACAGCACTAAGTTCCTTAATTATATTTATTCATATATTTATTTTTAATTCCATCGACGGGATCCAACAGGCTGAAAAGCATCTAACCCAGTGGGCCAGCTGTTCCGTCGATGGCGAAAAGAAAGAAGACGCAATATTAAGATGAGTTATAATACGGGATTTATAAAGCGTTAAATTCTATAGGCTCCTTTTGGCATCTGGACTGTGGAAAAAAAAAAAAAAAAAAAAAACGGTTCCTAGAGACTTCCAATTTTGAATAACGTAGTCCTCTACTCGAAAATGGACATCTCAAAGCCTAAGTTTGGAATTTGCTTTATTATCGATTTCATATTTTGTAAAGCATTTATGAGCTTTTGAAGAAACTCAACGACTTCAAAGAGAGCAATGGCAACACTGTACGGGAAAAAAACATTTTTATGTCCAGTGCGCGAGACCGGAAACTCTATAGATATGCTCTTTTTAAATTATTCTGCGATATTGCTGTTGAATTGAGTGTTATGGTTTAAGTGCGAAGAACATGATATTTAATAAACAAAGGTTGTAGAGACCTTTTTTGTATTGTGTTTTGCTGGTTTTGTGGAAGGAGACATGAAAAATGAGCAACGTCTTCGCCGGGAAACGAACCACGAACCTCTGGAAGACGCGCCCAGAGCGCAGACCACCACACCACGAAGCATGCTAAGAAGGCGGGACAAATGTCTTATAAGGTAAGACACAAAACGTTAATAAAACGCACCTTTGGGCGTAACATAAACTATGTTTTAATTTTATTTCCTTTTATATTTTCTTTGAAAGGCAAATCCGTATTCGATATGTTGTATTGTAATCTGAAGACTTTAGATGCCGTTAATATCGCCTAGCTTTGATTCGTGCTAATAATTTGCAAGGAAGTTCATCAGTATTCCTTATAGTTAGTCTGTCGACTCTATTCCTGTGATAAGAGCGATTTAAACAGCTTTCTTGATTGTTTCCCTGGTTCATTGAGAAAGATTCGACAGGCTTCGTTGCGCAGGTAGAAAGAAAAAAGGAATTTGACTGGAGAAATTATATATATGATTACCACTGGATGATTATCATATACCCTGTCATTAAATTAAAAAGGGGAGTTTTTTTTTTTTTTTTTAAACATTTTGTGTGTTACCTTTATTTATTAAATATCATGTTCTGCGTACTCAAACTATAAAATTCAGTTCAACAGCAATATTGCAAATTAATTTTAAAAAGAGCATGTCTTTAGAATTTCCGATACAGTCTCCTGCGCTGGAGATAAAAACATTTTTTCTGTACAACGTTGCCATTGCTCGATTTGAAATCCTTGAGTTTGTTAAGCAAAAATT
Source organism: Stegodyphus dumicola (assembly GCF_044657685.1). Taxonomy (NCBI): domain Eukaryota; kingdom Metazoa; phylum Arthropoda; class Arachnida; order Araneae; family Eresidae; genus Stegodyphus; species Stegodyphus dumicola. The sequence continues at coordinate 140,481,910 of NC_140777.1, forward strand.
CGTTAAAGTTTTACAAAATATGAAATCGATAATAAAAGAATTCCAAATTTCAAATTTGGACTTCCACATGCCCATATTCGCAGTAGGATTACGTCATGCAAAATTGAATGGCTTGCTAGAAACATACATACATTGATGCAGATTCTTCATCATTTAATTTCTTTAAATATAAGACAGGGGATAATATATGGTGGGAACCATTTGAAACGTGATACAGCCTTTTAAAGCTTTCAACACAAAATGCTAAAATTAAATTAATAGTCCTTCAGGGCAAATTGCTCCTTTGGACTAATAAAATAAAATATTTGTTACTTGAGTTAAGATCAGAAGTGTCAGCATATACTGAAAAATATAATAGCACACAAAAATAATATAAATGTAATGGAAAAAAGTCTTAAGGGAAGAAATAAGCTGATCCATATTTCATAATCCTAACTGTTAAGCAATAAGCTGCTTTTGTGCACTGAAGATTAAAACGCTTTAAAACATTTTTCTTCATTTCAGGCCTTTTCGAAGCACAAATGTAAGTGGTTATCGTATCGTTGCGGTGTACGGGTTCGTGGATTTAGAGTGATTGATGACAACACTTAATGAAGACTGAAAGGAAAATTTATTTGCCAATATTACACAGAGACTTCCAAAGACACGTTTACAGGCTTCGAAAAACAACGGTAAACACGCTGAAACAATTAGCAATACAGCATTCAGGCTACCAACGGTGAAGACAGCTTCACGGCAAAGCACTTAGGTATACCACTCGATTTGGTCGATCGAGCTCAAGCTAATCTTTGAACTCAAAACGCTACTACTGAACTGAACATACTCCCCAGGCATCGCGTACAGGCAGGAGATATATAGCTTTTGATCTGCGGTCCGTAACATTCTGGGGAAAACTGGAAAGAATTCGTTCTAGAATATTCTTCCTCCATCTATGGCATATCGCTAGTTTTGTCGCCAAACGGGCGATTTCGCCTCAAATCTGGCAACCCTAAAGCCATTTTGCGGGGAAGCTATCTTACGGCAGCTGGGAATTTCGTAACAATATTAAAGAAGTTATACAGTTAACTTCAGAATTTACAATTTCTCATTACATAATTTCTATTGAATGTGAAGTCTAGAATCGTTGGACTCATTTCACGGGCCGTTTAAAATTGTTTTGGAGTCCAGATGCGGCAGGCGGACCGCCGTTCTGAAACCACTGGAATGCAGTATTGCGTCAACAGAAAAACGCACGTATTATACATGTACTTTACATGCAATGTGACAAAATGTGAATGTGAACACATTTTCCCCTCGATTTCAGCAGTTTCGATTTCAGTTCTCTTCCCCGCTTCTCAGTGAAAGCCCATTGTACTAAATTCTCCTCCCTACATATACTTTACTACACATAGACTAAAAATATAATTTGCTGTACATGTAATATACATATACTTTACATGCATCTATAAAAAGGCAGATTTTTAAACACGATTAAAAAGTGATTATTCCCCCCTCTCCGCCTGCGAATGCCCACAGTTCGGAATTCTTTTTCCCAAAATATGGTAACTAACTTATTCACGATTTTATTTTATTGAAAAGTCAGGCTAAAATTATTAGCAGCGAAATTGCAGGATAAAACAAGGTGAAAAAATGCTGTTATAAAATAACCTTTTGCTCAAAACTCAGAAAGAAATTTACGAACTAAAGGAAGAAACCAACATAATATATCGTAAAGTTTTCTAGGAACAAGAGATTAAATAATTCTCTTTACAAAATTGATCTATAATTTTACATCACGGATAATAAAAGAGATGGGTGCCCTTGCAAAATTTATGAAAACAATGGATTACATTTTTGACAATGCAATTTGATTATTAGCTTTTGTTGTTGGGCAACCACGCTTTTGTTATCCGTGAAATAAAACCGCACGTGAATTTTGTACGTGAATTATTGAATCTCTTTTCCCCATGAAACTATACGATAAATTACTTACATTTTATGAATTGTATAAGTTTATGAAATATTTTATGAGTTTTAAATAAAACATTTTTTTTTTTTTTACCTTATTGCATTTTCATCTTTTTAGTCTCAATGGCAAGTTGTCAATTAAATTATTCAGCTGAATTTCGTCCTTCAACAATGAATAGTCGTTCTTTTTAAATTCAACAATTCTGTTACGTCAAATAATTCCCCCGCCCTCGAAAAAAAAAAAAAAAAAAAAATTCCGAAAATTTGCCGAAAAAATCAGAAATGGCGTTCAAAATTTTGACGCTAGTAACAAACTCCTGGGATAGGTTGACTACATGAGCATTTTCAGGTTTTTCTTCATGTGCAACAAGTACAAGACAATTTCCTTTAAAAAGTCCTACAAGATAGCATCCCTGCTCTTAGGCAGATAGCCTTCGCATACTTTGCCAAAATCAAAACGAAACTATGGGCGAACTAAATAAAAGCTTATAAAATAGACGGCAATTTTTTGAAAAAATGACAAAATAAATAAATAAATTAAAAAGTAAAAAAAAAAAAAAAAAATTAATCTGAAATATTTTAGATTTTAAATTACGTCTAAAGGGGCATTTTGTTAACATTTTATGTGCTACTTTTATATATTAAATATCACGTTCTTCGCACTTAAACCATAAAATTCAGTTCAAGAGCAATATCGCAAAACAGTTTTAAATTGAGCATATCCTTTAGAATTTCCTATATAGAGACTCGCGCGTTGGAGATAAAAATGTTTTTTCTGTACAACGTTGCTATTGCTCGTTTTCAAAATCCTTGAGTTTGTCAATCAAAATTCGTTAAAGTTTTACAAAATATGATGAAATCGGTAATATAACAAATTCCGAATATCAAATTTGGTTTTCCACATGCCCATATTCGGAGGAGGATGACGTCATTCAAAATTCGATGGCTCTATGTACCGTTGTTTTATCACAATGCGAGAAATAGACATGCATTTATGCAAATTTTTCATCATTTAATTTCTTCAAATATAATGTAGGACTCTAACATTTATTGGTAACAGTTTGAAAAGTGATTCGCCGTTTATAGAGATTCAACACAAATCGCAAAACGAAAACAATATATATCCCTAAAATTTCCTCCATAAAACCATGATTCCTAACCCTTGTTAGCTGCTATACACATAGCTTGCTTTATCATAATCAATTAAAAATCTATCAATGACAAAATTTACATCCAGTATTAAACAATTAGTTTTCCGATAATAATTAATTTCTTTTAGCAAATGGTCTAAATAGGATCAGGCTGGAAGAAATATTTACACCCTGTTTAAATGGCTCATTAATAAAATAATCGCACTTAAAAAGTTTCTGAAAATAAAACTGAAATAACAATTAAAAAATCTGAAAGATTTTCAGATTTTAAATTACACATAAAGGGTGGTCTTTATTTACCTTTATGTATTAAATATCATGTTCTACGTACTTTAACCGTAAAATTTAGTTCAACAGCAGTATCCCAAAATAATTTTAAAATGAGTATATCCTTTAGAATTTCCAATACAGAGTCTTGCGCGCGGGAGCTAAAAATGATTTTTTTCCCGTACAGTGTTGCCATTGCTCGCTTTGAATTCGTTTACTTTGTGAATCAAACATTCACTGAAGTGTTACAAAATATGAAATCGATAATAAAACAAATTTCAAATTGAAATTAGGTCTTCCGCATGCCCATATTCTATGGAAGATTACGCTATTCAAATTTTGATGGCTCTTGTTTTATCACAATGCGAGAAATATGCATACAGTCATGCAGATTCTTCATTATTTAATTACTTTAAATATAATACAGGGCTGTAATATTTGCTGGCAACAGTTTGAAAAGTGAATCAACGCAGAAAGTGAATCGATGCAAAATGCCAAAACGAAATTAATAGTCCTTCATTGCAAATTGCCTCTTTGGGCTAAAAATAATTCTTAATAAATTCTCAATTTGTAAAAACTTAATTTTTTTTTAGTTTTGCGTACTTTCTCTGTGACCTATATAGGCTGTTCATGGTTAGTGACCTTTCTTCTGACTTCTTCCCGTTGACCGGAAACAGGAATTTAATCAAACAACATGCTGTTTCCTGTGGGTAAAAAACATGCAAAAGTATCATTTGAAGAACGGATGCACGGCTGGACGAAGTTCGACATTGATTGCATTTTCATTTTAACAGATTCCAAACATCGAATATGCAGCATAAATTTCTTGAAGAATCGGACGCGGAGGAAAAGATAACATCCGGTCACGTATTACTTCATTTGCTATTCTTTATCTAGGTGGAGTTATCGTCTGATCAACTCGTTTTATGGGCACGGGACGAACTGCGGAAATGAAAAAAGCATTCAGGAACTCTTGTTCCTTTGTTTAGTTAGTGCATCTATTATTGAACTTTTAAGGAAAAAAGTTAAAAAGAATTACTTTCTTTTAATATTTTTGTTAAATTCTGGTTTTGACATTTGCGTTATAATGGATCCTTTCTTTGAGTACACCATATAGTAAAATAAATAAGTAAAAATATTTTTAAAAAATACATGTTAGTATGATCTTAATGTGTTCATAGTTTCCCTTGGTTAATTTTCTGTTAAAAAATCTTTTTAACGTTTTCTGTGTTGCCTTTATTTATTAAATATCATGTTCTTTGCATTTAAACCATAAAATTCAGTTCAACGGGAATGTCGCAAAATAATTTTAAAATGACCATATCTTTGGAATTTCCGATACAGGCAGTTCCGCGCCTTGAAGATAAAAAGGTTTTTTTTCCCTTAGAGTGTTGCCATTGCTCGCTTTTAGATCGTTTAGTTTGTTAATCTAAAATTCGTTAAAGTTTTACAAAATATGAAATCGATAATAAAACAAATCCCAAATTTTTAATTTGGGCTTTCAGATGCCCATATTCGCAGTAGCATTACGTCATTCAAAATTGGGATGGCTCTAGGTACCATCGTTTTATCACAATGCCAGAAACATGCATACCTTTATACAGATTCTTCATTATTCATTTTCTTCAAATATGATCCAGGACTCTGACACTTGGTGGCAACAATTTAAAAAGTGATACGTTGTTTATAGTGATTCGACGTAAAATCGCAAAACGAAAACAACAGTCCTTCAGGGACAAAGCCCCTTTGGAATAAAAAGGGACTGTTTTAGATCTCCAGTTCTGGACTGATTGACGAAATTCAAATTGCGTTTTTCATGTCTCGAAAGCACGATATATGTTAGATTTACATATAGCATTAGTCTAACTTTGATATTTTGACGCAAAATCGGACTTTTTTTAAATCACACGGCAATTTTTTTTCCATATTTCGATTTTAGGACTCAAATTATGCTTAAATATTAAATTTTGTAAAATTTTTGCGAAATTTAGGGAGAAATTCAAAAATTTATCCTGGCGCAATTTTCTTCCAAATTAGCCAAATTTCAAAACGCTCCAAAATGCAAAATGTAAATTCACGTATATCCTAGGAAATTTTGAATAAAAATTTCTAATGTTTTGTAGGTATCCTGAGAAATACATCTACTTTAAAATGATGGTAAAAAATTCATGGGCTATAATTCCATTTTTTTAAACTTTATAAAGATTATTTAAAAATTTAAATTTAAAAAATAAATCATAAAAAATGAGCGAATTTTATTAGGAATGAACCTGAATTTCGAGTTTTGGAAGAAAGAATCAAGTAAGTTTAATAAAAAAAATCTGATGTGTACACCACATGACTTCCTTGTACGGAATATTAAATTATACGCATTTTTCTTGCATTTCATTTAAACTTATTGAATTGAATTAAATCTACTTCGCCGACAGCGCATAAACCACAATAGAATAAATGCATTCTTTAAAATTCACTCTAGTATTTGTTTACCATAGCGACACTCTGGCGCTAGATTCACTTAACAGTATTATATTTCGTTCATATTATAACTCATAATGCACAAAATTTATATCATTTAAAGAATAGGATTATCTAATCGTTGCCACATGTTCTATTCAAATACTATAATAAAGCTAGAATGATGTATAAAAGAAATTCAGCAAACAAAACAAATAGGAAACAGTTTTTCACAGACGATTGAGTATTTCTCATTCAATTAATTCAGTTCTCACTTCGCGAGAAGGCAAAAATACATAAAAACTCAAAATATCTATATTAAAAATTACGAAGTAAATCTCAAACGCTTATTTCCTCGAAAAAATTCCAGAAGGAATTAAACATTATTTAATTGGCAATAATAAATTAATGCGTTATCTTTGTTGTTGCGAAGCTGAGTTTCTCTAGATTGGCAACAAATCCACTAGTCTCCTGTTTCAAATGTAAACATCAATGGCCGCCATTAAAAGCAGGCTTAGCGGCTATTAAACAACTTTAAAATTGCTGATAATTCTAAAAATATTGCACACAGATTTACTAAGGCATAAAATCCTTAACCGGAAGATAGAAACAACATAATTCAATCATATTTAAAGCAAAAAATGTACAATTTACAAACATATAAGAGTAAAGAAACTGAGATCACTGAGCCGGGTAACAGAGCGGATATATATATAAATATATTTATATACGTTTGGTGGGGCCGATTGCAACCAAAATACGAGGTGCACATCTACATGTTATAGCAGTCCTATATATAAAATTTCAACGTTCTGTGTGTGTGTGTATTTAATTATGGCAAAGCACACGAGGGCTATCTGCCTAAGGGGAGGGGTGCCTTCCTGGAGGACTTTCTAAGGGGAACTGGCTCGTATACACTTCAACGTTCTGAGGCTACTCGTTTTTGAGTTATGCGAGATACGTTCGTACAGACGCCACGAAAAATTCTCTTCAGAATTCATTTTAAAGCAGTTTTATAATGTTTTTGGAGGAAACGAGTCTTTTATTCTGTCCTTATGTTCAGATATCACGCAAAAATATCGTTAAATTGCATTCGATAGCGGTCAAAAGGATATTTTCGTTGAAATATGCTGCCTTGGCTGCCTGAAACTTTTCGCGATTACAATACTTCCTTTTTACTTCGTACAAGGAAGTAAAAAGATAGATTAATAAATATAATATATCAAATTCAATTAACGTAGGGGAGCTAAAATTCTGAGAGATAATTTTTTTTTAAAAATACTACTCGTATGACTTTTTGAAAACTTGGCAGTTTGGCGTAATTTATGTCGTAGAATCGAAATATGGAAAAAGTTGGCATGTTATTTCAGAAAAAGTTCGGTTTTGTGTCAAAAGAGCTGTATTAGAAGAATGCTATATATAAATCTAATACGTATCCTAAGTCGCGCTTCCAAAACATGAAAAACGCAAGCTGGATTTCATCAATCGGTCCAGTAGAACCGGAGATATAGAACTGTCTTTTTTATTTTGTTTTTTGCACAGTGTATATCAAAAAAGCTATGTTAAAATTTTAATGTTTCAAATGATCAGAATATTAAATTAAATATAGCGAATATGCACCAACTTTGCTATTGTTACACCACGAAGGCATGCCGGAAGGAAGAAGAAAATACCTTATAAGTTTTAACACTGGATTTTTTATATAATTCTACTAGATGTCAACTGATACAGTTCGCGGCTGATGTATTTTATTCCTTTCAGAAAATGCTGCGTCTGCAATTCAGGCGTATTATGAATTTAGTGACTTTTCTCGAAGCTTTAAAAGTCCACGCAACGCTTCCCTAAGAAGACCACCTCTGAAAATGATCTGTATTTCTAAGACCAGGTTTCTTTTGTTTTCGAAACACGCAGAATCACCGCTCTTCGCGAGCATTTCCCTCTGAAAATCACTTCGAACATGACCATATTTTTGAGGAACATAATCAAGCTTAAGGCGACCATCTTCAGACCAAAATCATCTGGAACCGGAGCAGGTCGCCTTACGAAAGATTCTCTGTAAATGCAGTTGAATCAGAAAGAAATGTAATGCACGTATTTCACTACATTTATATTCATTTAAGATTAAGTTAGATAAAAATATATGTTCTATGTTTATTTCGCTGTGCAGGAATAATTTGCGCAAAGAAATTTAATTCTAAAATTTACTTTGTTATCTGCTACTTAACCATTAGAATTTGGCACCATCCTGAGACTGTTACCGAAGCTTGAAGCGTTTAATGTTGCCATCTGCTCTTTAATGAAATTTTACAGAAATCTGAAGGCGAATTTCAATGGAATTTTATTTGCAAAGACATTCAGTAGTCCAAATAAGACATTTTCGTCTGCGTTTATTTCATTAACGTTAATTTATAGCTTTGCAAATTCTGAAGAATAAGATTGAGGAAGAACATCAGCGAAGGGATTTTAGAGGCTAAAATTCGTCTGCTGTGTCTAATTAGACTTACAATATAACTATTTTAATTAGCGTGTAAAAACAAGACAAAAGTAACCGTCGCTGGAAACTTAACACAGAGTTTGAATTATTTGTTTGAAATAATATTTCTTATTAAGATCATGAAATTGATATTCATCTTTGGATAAAAGGTGCAAATTGAAATATCTAATGTTTTAACTTTTTTGCTCCAAAAATTTAGGACAATTAGAATAGCAACTAATAAGCTGCAATAAAGAATTCGATGGGAAGACCATACGGAAAGGAAAGGATGCCCCGTGGAGGTCTTTTTAAGGGAAACTGGCTCGAACTATCAGTGTTCAGCGGCTTTTACTGCTCGGCCGCTGATGGGCCACAGCAAGATCACCGTGAAATAATTATGAGTAGACATACATAGTTACTGTGTAGAACTGAAATGAAGACTGTCTAACCTTCTTGGGAAAAGGGTTACTAACTGTAAAAAGAAAAGTTATGCGCGCCACTTCCAGCTTTTCCAACATATCAAAAAAATAAAAAAGGTGAAAAAATTTTATATATAGGCTGATTATGGGATTTTTAAGCAAATTGCGCATTTTTGTATGTAAGTATGAGTAGCGGACATTTAAAAAATAATATAATAAATAAAATGATCGCAAAAACTAAGGTTTTATTTCATTAATAAACATTTTTTTAAAAATTCAGTCAGCTAGGTTAATGTATAAAATAAAAATCAATAATTTGAAACATTTGATTCTAAATTACTCTTAAGCAGTCAGTATTTAATTAATGTGGTTTTTGAATATAACCAAGTCATCTATATTAGAATTAGTTCTTGAAGATATTAACAAAATTGGATGTTTCAGTTAATCTTGAACGATATTTTGATTTTATTAAGTACATAATAGAAAAGATTCCAAACCTACAAGAATATCTGAGAGCCAAATCTTGTAAATTTGTAAAATGGCTTGTTGTTAGAAATTTCCGAAATTCACTATAATTTGGATCATTTACAGTTAAAATAAGTTCCTTATATTTGCTTATCAGTGTAAAATAAGTTCCTTATATTTGCTTGCTGGTAGTTAGCAAAAGAAAAATACGTGGTACTCAAAGACACAAAGTATTTTTAATTATTATACTAATTAAATTAAAAAAACTCGTAAAGAAAGAGAAACATTGATAGAAATTTCCTGTGATCGAAATCTGACTGAAGATTCCAAAAATAAGACACTTGTTAACGTTTGGCTGAACTCCCCCCCCCAAAAAAAAAAAGAATTTAAAGGCGTTTCAAATAAAGGTACTAAATGTTTGTTACTTTTTTGCAGAACCTATTTGTGTGAACAAGTACTTTCTTCCACGTTTTATTTGAAAAAGATATCCAGAACAAAATTAAAAGTGGATCCTAATTTACGGTTAAAGTTACGTGAAATAAGAATAGATAAAAAGAAATTTATCTCTCTTAAACGAGCCCAAATTTCACACTAAATTTTAGAATTAAAGTATTATAACTTAAATTTTGATAATCAAAATGGTAGCCAATTTTTAATCTAATCTCTTTTTATGCGTGCACATTTAATATAAATAGCCAATAGGTTGCGCAAGTAGCAAAATACATTTTATTTTATATTTGTATTACGAAATTGAAAAATAATCGTTGTAAAGTGTAGTAGCACTTTGTAGTGGTGGTACTGAAGTTTTTCTATTTTTGCTTAGATGGTACTCGTTAGTCAAAAGGTTGAGAACTGCTGATTTATTCTAATGCGTTTATGTGTGCATCTATCGACTGAGTTGATGCAGACGATACTATTACTTTACCGAATCTTTTGATTTGTCAGTTCTTTTCGTACCACTGTTAAAACTTCACCGTGCCACAATGTAGTACACGTGCCGTGCGTTGGCTATCCCTGGTCTAAGCCACGGTTCCAGAGTATTTTGGTCTCTTTAGAAGATGCTGATCTTAGAGAAACCATGTTCAATGTGAGCGCTTATACTCTCGGAAAGACTGCTCGCTTTCAGAGGTGGTCATTTTAGGGAGAAGATCGCTACAATAGGTTCATTGTTATAAAAACTGTTAATAGAGTTGCATAACCCAAGTTTCAGCGAACGAGCTGGCTGCACAGATTTTTTTCCCGTGGTTTATCTGTATGGAATATAAATATGAAGCAGTTTTCCCAAAGAAGTCCTCCACGAAGGCATTTTTGCCCTTACGCTTGCGTTTTCCCATAATCGACTATATAAGTTCATGGAAGAACTCTCTTGTAGCGACCATATTTCTGAGACGACCACGACTGAAAGTTTACAGCATTTCTGGGAACACAAATGTATAGGGGCGTCACTTCTGTAAGCCAACCGCCTCGACATATATTGTGCGATATGGGTTCTTACAGGCTTCTTTAATGAGTATTTCATATGAACAGGGAGATTATGAAGCTTTACTGAAGTAAGTAATTTTCGCTCAACAAAGTAACAGCACAAATAGCACAGGGGATATAACAAGTCGCCAAATTTTCATACAGCAGAATCTAAAACAACTGTAAACAAGTCGGACGTTATTAGTGGCAAGAGACGAACCTTAATAACTAAACGGACTGATTCTCGGTTCCAAAGCAGTCATTATCTATAGGTTTTCCTAAATACCTGTGGATGTTTCTACGGATTCGAAAATGCGTTTTCCAGAAACTTCCAGAAAGTCACCGAGTTGGCGAGAAACTGCTAACTTCATCAAGGCCCGTCAGGTTCGATTTTGCCCATATTGCTGACTCTATTTCAGCTAGCTTTGTAATTCAAATACCAACATATTCAGAATTACAACGCAATACAACATAATGCACATAATAAACGCTTCCAAACACAATAATAAATTATAAATTAGATTAAATAAAAATACTATAGAAACTTTTAGATAAAATGCACTAAATAAATGTACGGATAAATAAATAACAAAATTCAAAGTACCACAAAAATACATAAAACTTAAATAAAATGAAACAGATAAAAATATTCCAATAAAATTACTGCAATACATAAAATAACAAATTACTGCAGTCTTTCTTAAAGAGATTTAAAACTTCGTTAATTAAAGACAGAAATTATTTACATATTTTAAGACATTTTTAGTTTTCTATTGCTCCTTAAATACGAAAAAAGTGCCCTGGTACGTTCGCATTTTTAGCATAATGAGTCTCTTAAATTAAAATAATAATAATAACAGTAATAAAGAAAAGAAAAAACAAAAATGTAGGAATCAAACGAACAAGCAGACACTTTGCCTCGTTATGTAATGAACTATTAATGCTTCATATTTTTTTATGTTAATTATGCAAAGATGTGTCAATGTATGACATCCTATCCTTTCAATAAAGCTGAAGGGGCAAGCAATTAAACAGAAAAAAGACCTCAGCCTTTGCATACAAATGTTTGAATTATCCTTGAACATTATAAAAGCTGCAACGTAAGTACGAAGGACTAGTAATGTGTCCTGTTACATAAACATCAAATTCTGAAGTCAGTATACAATGTGACTTCGGTTGACTGTACATTATTTTTCTTTATAAACAGCGAATTTCTCATGGTCGTAACCTCCCTAAGACGGCCACCTCTGAAAGCTACACCTCGCACAAAAACAAAATGGATCAGTTCTGTATCTCACGTTCTACTGAGCCGATTAACGAATTTAATTTGGATTTTTCATGCCTCAAAAGCGTGACATGGGATATATATTAGAATTATATATAGCATTTCTCTAATATAGGTATTCTGAAGCAAAATCGGATTTTTTTTAAATGACATACTGAATTTTTTTCATAATTCGATTCTACGACTGAAGTTATGCCAAAGTGCGAAATTTTGTAGAAACCACAGGGGTAGTTTTTAAAAAATTAGCTCTCAAAGTTTTAGCTCCTCAGTGGTAATTGAATTTGGTAGACGTTTATCAATATATCTTTTTACTTCCTTGTACGAAGTCCAGGAAGTAATGGCGAAAAATTTCGGGTATCATATTTCAACGAAAATACCATTTTGACCGCTCTTGAATCCAGTTGAACGATGTTTTTGAGTGACATCTATCCGGAGAATAAAGGACTCTTTATAAAAACCGGATTGTAAAATGTATTTAGATGAGGTTTTTTTTTTCTTTCCCCTTGACGCTTGTAGGTACGTACGGACGTATGTATGTGTCTCGTATAACTCAAAAATGAGTAGTCTCAGTACGTTGAAATTTTATGTAGTAGACTGCTATAACATGTAGTTGTGCGCCTCCCTTTTTGGTTACAATCGGCCGCTCTTCATCTAACTATATACATATATATATGTACCCACTCTGTTACCCGGCTTGACGAACTCAGTTTCTTTTATTCTTATATGCTGGTAAAATGTGCATTTTTTGCTTTCAAAGTTATTGAATTATGTTGTTCTTATCTTCCGGTTAAGGTTTTTATGCCTTTAGTGAATTTGCGCGGAATAGTTGAAGAAATATCAACAATTTAAAAACCGTTTAAGTGCTATTAAGCCTAACGAAGCCGCCATTTGTTTATATTTGAAACTCTTAGTAGAATAGTGAATTAACTCAGTTTTTGCGGCAACTTCAGTGTGTTTTTGCCAAATGGGATCAAAAGTAAGGTTTCAGTTTTGTGCACCGAAAAATATGTCTTTTTGCCCTTTGCCGAGTTGCTTGTTTTTCCGTAGAAACTCTAATTTTTATTGTAAAAAAAATTTTTTTTTTTTGTTGTTGTTGTTGTTGTTGTTATTATTTCTGTTACTATTATTCGGCATTTACAGTTTTTAATGAATATGTTTTGAGTTTTTATGTATTTTTTTCCTGCCGCGAAGTGAGAACTGATTTTATTGAATGAGAAATATGTTTCTATTGAAAATCGAAGAAATAAGTTTAAATGAAACGCAGGGCAAAAAAAGTGTATATTTTATTAGCCCGTTCAAGGAAGTCAAGTGATATCCACATCAGATTTTTTTTATTAAACTTACTTGATTTCTTCTTTAACAGTTCGAAATTTGGGTTCAATCAAAATAAAATTCGCAGCTATTTTCTGATTTGTTTTTTTAATTTGTATTTTTTAGAATTTTTATAAAATTTTCGAATTTTTTTAAATTACAACCTATCAAATTTTTACTATTACCTTAAAGTAGATGTATTAGGCCAGGGATAAGTTAACCTGGTCCCTACGGCTCCACTAGTGGATGATTTGAGCTTTAATGGTGGGCGACATGCTGCTCGCAGCTGTCTCCTGTTTCCATACCTTTTGCTACTTCTTAGATGTTATACTGTGACTATAGCGCACATAGTGAGATTATCACATGTTAACAAAGCTTGAGGCTAGAAGAAATTTTTCCGAGAAACGAACTTCTGCTTTCCCTACAATTAAAGGTTACTTAGCCGAAACAGTTTCACTGGGACCGATGACCCTGCCAGCTACCCAAGCAATAATTTTTCTGTCTCTGATAAGCAAAGTATAAATAAATGGATAAGTTTAACTATATACTTTTTTACTAAACCTCCACTCAAAAAATTACTTTGCATTTATGCTGAACTAAGTTTCTGCGAAACCGGTGGGCGGTAGGTATAAAAAAAGTTGACTACCCCTGCATTAGGCATACCTGCAAGAAATAAGAGTTTTTATTCAAAATTTCCTAAGATATACGTCAATTTGAGCATTTTCAAATTTGGCATATTATTCATAAGCGATAATAACGCCAAATATGCTTTTCGCAAGGTGTAAAAATTAAGTATGAAAGATGCCAACATCTTTTTTTCCGCTCGTCCGCAATGGAAAAAAAAAAAAAAAAAAAAAAGTGGAAATGGAAAGTGGAAAGTATGTTGTAATCAGTAAATCAGTGGTTCTTAACCGGGGATGCCCGTCCCCCTGGAGGTGTGAGAATGTATTTTTGGGGGTGCGGCAGAAGCCCCTTAAATATCATTTATTAAATTTTTTATAATAAAATATTTGAAATCTGCAATAGTGTCCCCAATATTGAAGCTCATAAAAATTGGTAGCACCTAGCTCACTTATCGGCAAAAGACTCAGGAAAGAGCCGGTGCCGATGGGCGTACACACTATGCTACGAATAGGCATGAAACGCTACAAACTAACGCGAACAGGCAGCTAGGTGACGGAGAAAAGAAAAAAAAACTTTGTGGGAATACAAGCGGAGAACGTTATCCCAGCTTACGCATGCATTGAATTAAATATGTGCTATTCCAATGGAAACTACGGATTCACAGATTTGTATCTGCATCTACTGCGCCTGTGTTAGGTTGAGTCAAGTTGAGTCAACTATTGTGTCTGCGACATGTGTATTGTGTATTCTGACTTGTCCAGAAACCTCTTGAGACTAATACATTCTTAATTGCCCGTTCAAGCCGAATAGGATTCAGTGATATTACAAACGTAAGAACATTATACATATAATATTACATTATTTCTAAATAATTAAATCGATTATAGTGAACCCCACTATGTCAAAAAAAAAAAAAAAAAAAAAAAAAACCCACAATGGAACGATAAGTATGCCGGTTATGGATTTACCTGCACAATCGAAAAAGATTGCACGCAACGACCTCAATGCATCTTGTGTTACAAAATAATTTCAAACAGCAATCTCAAACCATCAAAGTTATTAGAGCAATTCAACAATCTGCATGGTGGCGGAAAAGCGCATAGCATGAACAGCTTAAAGTCAAAGAAGGCTCGGTTTGATACCAAAGAAACTATCCTAAAATTGTGCGGACCAACATTTCAAAAACCTTTATTAGAAGCGTCATATCAAGTGGCATATTTATGTGAAAAAAAAAAAAAAAACTCACACGATCGCTGAAGAGTTGATTAAACCTTCTGCTTTAATTATTGTTAAAACAATTTTAGATTCGGAAGCGCATAAAAAAGTCCAACAGATTCCATTATCGAATGATATTATACGATAGCGAATACAAGATCTCAGTGAAGATATTTTAATGCAAGTAATTGAAGACATAATAAATCAGTCTACTAAAAATAAGCAAACTGGATGAGTCAATTGATGTTGATAATTGTAGCCAACTTTTGGTATTTGTCAGGTATGTGAAGGAAGAAGAGGTGATAGAAGAATTTCTATTTTGTGAGCCACTGGAGGTGAATACGAGAGGAATTGATGTTTTCAATCGCATCAAAGATTTTTTTACTAAATATCAGTTACCAATGAATGTGATTGGCTCAATATGCACTGATGGAGCCCCAGCAATATTAGGCAAAAATTCAGGATTTTTTTCACACATGAAAAGAGAATTACCGGAAGTTATAATAACGCATTGCATGTTGCATCGTCATGCACTTGCGTCGAAAGCATTGCCAGAAAGTTT
This sequence comes from Stegodyphus dumicola, assembly GCF_044657685.1. Lineage (NCBI taxonomy): Eukaryota > Metazoa > Arthropoda > Arachnida > Araneae > Eresidae > Stegodyphus > Stegodyphus dumicola. The sequence goes on from NC_140777.1 coordinate 140,497,544, forward strand.
AAAACAACATCTACCTACAGCAGTAAATGTAGTAAAATACATCCGAGGGCGAGCGCTTAATCGTCGCATTTTTCGTGCATTTTGCGAAGAAATCGATGCTGATCATACCGTGCTCCTATAACACACCGAAATACATTGGTTATCTAAGGGTCGTATGCTTAACAGAGTTTTTGAATTGCGTGAGGAAATTATTCAATTACTGACTAGTCAAAACTGTTATTTAGTAAAAGATTTTGAGAGTAATGATGCAATGCTGAGGCTGGTCTACTTAGCACACATATTTAGCTATTTAAATGAATTGAATATATCAATGCAAGAATTTGGTATAATAACATCTAGTGAAAAATTATCTTCATTTATCGCAAAATTAGAAATTTGGATACGTCGAGTAGAAAAGGGGAATTTTGCAAACTTCCCCTTGCTTGATTCTGTTATTGCGAAAAATGAAAAGATTACAATTATACCCGATATTGTAATACATTTGAGACGATTGAGCGAATCATTCAATAGATATTTTTCTACCGGAAATATTACCAAAACTCAGAGATGGATACTGGATCAATTTCTATTTGACTTAAATTTGATGGATGATAATGATCTGAAAAAAGATCAACTTGCGAAAATGAAATGCGATCAAGTGGACATGTTCAAATGGAATTTGAACAATTAGAATTGCAACAATTCTGATGTTCCACAGTTACAACGAGTTGGCGAACGGAGCACTGCAGTTACTCTTACCCTTTGCTACCACCTACTTGTGCGAAATGGGATATAAAATATATATTTTTGCGTATAAAAACTAAAGCGAGAAATCGCTTAAATGCAAGTGATGACTTACGCGTATATCTCTCAAAAAAGGAACCTCGCTTCGCCAGTATAATAATGAACAAACAACAACAGACTAGTCATTAATAAAAATAATATTGTTTTGTATTTATATAAAATGTACAATGTTTTTCAGTAAACAATAAGTTTCGCAAAAAATGTATTTTTCTAGACTAAAAAAATTAAAACGCATTTTTCAATGGGGTGCGGAGATATATTTTCAGATTCAATGGGGTGCGACTCGCTAGAAAGGTTAAGTGTGTGTGTGTGTGACTGATTATGGCAAAGCCTCGAGGGCTGTCTGCCTAAGAAGAGCGATTCCTTCGTGGAGGACCTTCTAAGGGAAAGTGGCTCGTATACACGTTACACATGAGGAAAACCACGAAAACTCCCATGCAGCCAGCCCGTTCGCGGGATTCGAACCTCGGACCGAACTACCAGTGTTCAGCGACTTTACCGCTCGGCCGCCTAGAAAGGTTAAGAAACACTGCTGTAAATTTAGAATTTCGCCAGGTGGATTATTCTTGGCGCAAACTGAAAACAGGGCGCCAAGATAAATTTTTAAATTTCTCGGTAAGTTTCTCACCAGATTTAACAAAATTTAGGCATAACTGGAGTCGTGCAATCGAAATAGGAAAAAAAATCGCCATGTCATTTCAGAAAAAAGTCCGATTTTGTGTCAAAATACCTATGTTAGAACAACGCTATATCTAAATCTAATATGCATAAGTCGCGCTTTCGAGACATGAAAAACGCAAGTTAAATTTAAACACTCGGCCCATTAGAACGGAAGATATAGATCTGTTCCCTTTTTTTTTTTTTTTTTGTGTGTGTATGTGTGTGTGTGTGTGTGTATGCAAGGTATACCTCAATCAAGATGTATCTTTGATATACTGGTATCTCTTCTCTACCAGTATATTAGAGACACACTTTGTATGTCTGAGAACGTCATTACATCACCAGTTACTGTACGATATGTTTGTAAGACGATCGCCTCTACAGAAGACTACACACATGTGTAACTGCATCTGTATATTCCTGTTATGCTTGAACTTCATTACCTATATTGAAAGTCATTACCTATAGCCTATTTTCGTTTATCTTTTTATTCTCATTTATAGGGAACCTTCTCTAAGACAACCACCTACGATTCCAGATGATTTCGTCTTCTATCGATCTGATCACTTTAGAAATATGATATTCAGTGCCGATATTTATTCATATTCTCAACACTGGTCCTTTTAGAGGTAGTCGCTACGACAAGGTGTCTGTATTACAGCGTATTCTTTCTAAGACGACCGCCCACGGTTCCGATGGCTTTGATCTCCTGTAGAAATGGTCATCTTAGAAATATGACATTCAATACCGATATATAGTATATTCTCAATACTGGTCACTTTCGGAGGTAATCGCTATAAGAGGCTTGCGTATTACAGTGTATCCTCTCTAAGACGACCACGCTCCGTTCTAGAGAATTTTTATCTTTTGTGCAGCTGATCACCTTAAATAGACAATATTTAATTGTGATCTAAGGATGTAAATAATGCCGTTCATTCACAGAAACGGCCGTATCAAGGAAGTCCTCGTTACGAGAGCGTTTCTATATTACCATGTACCAAAGATGACTAACTATGTTTCCGAATAGTTTCGCTCATCTTGTTAAAGATTGTGATTATCGTCTTAGGCAGATAATCTTTAATACCAGTGCTTATTTATGATGTGTGTGGGTAAGATGATCGAAGATGTTATGAAGATGGTCGCTACGAGATGATTTTTGTTTTACAGAGTTCTTTGTCTAACATGGCCATCCACAATTCTTGATTACTCTGTAGTCTTCTGTAGAAATGATCGTCTTAGAAAGAAACATTCAACAACAGTGTTTATTTAGGATCTCGGAAATGTTGGACATTTTCGGAAGTAAGTCGTCTTACAGAGCTGGAAATTGTTTCTGTATCATTACTGTGGTGCTTAAAACACTTCTATGTATTTATCGATAAATATTGCCAATCAAGTATATCACAACGATTTCTTCAGCTCTTCCGAACATGATTTTAAGTCGTTTTTAAATAATTAACTTTTCCCTTAAAACTGTTGCATTTAACACGTTATGGAAGTTATACATTGCAAAATAAGGCTTCAAAAAAGAAATATGAGTGATAAGCCTCGAAACAAAGTGGAAATTATGCCTATTATTAAATAATGAGAATTTGTGTGTATGGATATATATATGCATGTACGTATGTTCGTTTTTCACATTACACAAATATGGTGGCACGAACAGCCACCATATTTTGGACAGCCATAGTCCTCCGTCCGAGCATGTGCATCTCAAAATCCATATTTGGAATTTGTTTCTTATTTGTTTTGAATTTTGTGCAAACGCGATAAATTTTTGATTAACAGATTCAGCCATCTGAAAGCGAACACGGGTAACACTGTTAAAAATAAAGCATTTTTATCTTCAGAGCGCAAGATTGTTGACATTTGGAAAAATGTAAGATATTTATTTATCTTTCGTTTAAAAACCTTGAGTTTTAATAAACAAATTCGGCTATTTAAAAGCAATGTGTTGCTACTGCTGTAAATAAAATTCTTTTATTTTATATATGCTAGCGTGTTGCCATTCAGTAAAGCCTAACAAACTTAACTAAGTAACAAACTAAGCGATTTGAAAGCAATAAAAGCGGTTCTTAAGAGTATCTTTTCTGCTTTATATTATGATTGAATTATACAGAAATGTACTAAAATCATAACATGTCTAATTAGAAATATTCTTTACTGTTATGAAATTACACTAGCTGAACTCATTGAAATGGTTATATATATATACTTTACTTTTTTATGGTAACTATTTTAAGCGTGTGGCCGTGACAGAGACTAGTTTTTAAAAAATAATATAGAGAAAATTTAAAAAAAAGTATGGCAACACTTAACAGCAATCTGTCGGGAATGCTAAAGATATGCTTTTCTTAAATATTTAGAGATTTAGCTATAGAATTTCATGTGGAGTAAGGACGAAGAACAGGGTATTTAATAAATAAAGACAAACATATATTAAAGGTTAAGATACAATAAAAAGCACGCCAAACAAATATTAATTCAGAAGTCAAACAAAAATCAGCGTTATATTATGTAATGCTGATTTTTGTTGTTTAACTTCTAAATTAACAGTAAAAGTTAATAATAATAAAAAAAATCTGACGTGTACACCACATGACTTCCTTGTACGGAATATTAAATTATACGCATTTTTTCTTGCATTTCATTTAAACTTATAGGATTGAATTAAATCTACTTCGTCGATAGCTCATAAACCACAATAGAATAAATGCACTCTTTAAAATTTACTATATTTGTTTACCATAGCGACACTCTGGCGCTAGGTTCACTAAACAGCGTTATATTTCGTTCATATTATAACTCAGAATGCACAAAATTTATATCATTTGAAGAATTATCTAATCGTTGCCACATGTTCTATTCAAATACTATAATAAATCTAAAACGATGTATAAAAGAAATTAAGCAAACAAAACAGAAAAGAAACTGTTCTGTTTTTCACAGACGATTCAGTATTTCTCTTTCAATTAATTCAGTTCTCCCTTCCCGACAAGGCAAAAATACATAAAAACTCAAAATATATATATTAAAAATTACGAAATAAATCTTAAGCGCTTATTTCCTCGAAAAAATTTTATAAAGGATTAAGCATGATTTAATTTGAAATAATAAATGAAGGCGTTATCTTTGTTGTTGCGAAGTTTAATCTCTCTAGATTGGCAACAAATCTACTATTCTGTTGTTTCAAACGTAAACAAACATGTCCACCATGTTATTTAAAAATTAGGCTTAAACTGCTTTTAAATTGTTGATAATTCTACAAATATTGCTTGCAGATTTCCTAAAGGCATAAAAACCTTAACCGGAAGATAAGAACAACATAATTCAATCATTTTTAAAGCAAAAAATGTACAATTTACAAACATATAAGAGTAAAGAAACTGACATCACTGAGCCGGATAACAGAGTGGATATATATATAAATATATTTATATACGTTTGGCGCGGCCGATTGCAACCAAAATACGAGGTGCACATCTACATGTTATAGCAGTCCACTATACAAAATTTCAACGTTCTGAGGCTACTCGTTTTTGCGTTATGAGAGATACATACGTACGTACGTACAGACACCAAGAAAAAGTCTATTCAGAATTAATTTTAAAGCATTTATATATATATATATATATATATATATATATATATATATATTGAGGAAAAGAGTATTTTATTCTGTCCTTACGTACAGATGTCAGGCAAAAACATCGTTAAATTGCATTCGATAGCCGTTAAAATGGATATTTTCGTTGAAATATGCGGCCTGAAACTTTTCGCGATTACAGTACTTCCTTTTTTCTTCGTACAAGGAAGTAAAAAACATAAAATTTTGTAAGCCGTTTTACTAAGAAAACTGAACATTGTTACAGCTTAATAGAAAAATGTATGCCAACACTCTATCGGAAATTCTAAAGATACGCTATGCTACTTTCATAAATTTTGTGATTTTGCCGTTGAATTAATTACATGTGCAGCAGGTGCGAAGAAAGCGATGCTTAATAATAAATCTAAAATGACAAACGATTAGGTCAGTAGGAGCGAATCCAAGAGCAGGCTGGTAAACTGAGAGCTCACTGAGAGCATAAAACCTTAACAAACCTTTTGGTGAGACGTGAAAATCCGAATCCTTTCAGAATTTTTATTAATCTTTCACGCATTAGTGTGTTGCATTGGTCAAAACAAAACACATTTAAGTCTTCTTTCAAATTTAATCTGTTATTAATTAACAGGCTAAGGGATTTAAAAGCAATATAGAGACTTCTTTATCTCAATTATTCTCCCACTAAATGGGCTAATTAAAATTATTATGCATTTTATTATTTTTATAACAACTATTTTAAGTGGCTTACCGCACAAGCGGTAAGTAAAAAAAAAAAAAAAAAAGTACTGTGTTACCGATATAAATCAGAAACAGGAACCGAGTGTAGAATGTAAAATGAATGCATACCAGTCTGAATACCCAAGATTCTATCTAGGAATCAAGAGAAAAATTTGCTGAAGAACTAAAGCATGTGTGAAAAGCTACCCATAAAGATGCCACGACAAGTTTCATTGTGTAGTAAGTACATGATGTGTTGCAAACATGCGTCGGTGTGTGTTTACTTAAGATAGCTTTAGAAGAAATATACGTCGAAAAATAAAAGTTAAATATATATAATCGAGTGAAAAAAATGGGTTAAAATAATTTCAAAAAATAAACTCAAGGCCTATGACGTCAGTTACTCAAGACCAAGGTTAAAAATGATGGAAAATGAAGATTAAAAAAGTACAGAGAAAAAGAGTTACCACAAAATGCTAGAAATCGATACGTTATATTCTTGTCACTAAAAGAGAAGTTACTCCCCCCCCTTGTCATTAAAACAAAAGATGAAGAACGATACTTTTATACTTTTATTTTTATTTCTCTCTATATACATTGGAACCTCGATTTATCATTTTTCAAAGGGATGAGAAGGAAAAAAAAAAAAAAACGATGAGTTTAGAAAAGCGATCAAACTGCTAAACTGTAACACATTGTAATTGAGTAACATGAAATAAAAAAGATAAGATTTATTGCATCCAGTTTGAGTGCACTGCACTAAAAAAGTCGTGCAATGTCCATGAGTAACTTTTGATTTAATTGAAAATACAATGAAACTTCATGTCATGACCAGTTCCCCAAAGTGACCATCTACGACTGTCGATAAAAAATTAAATTTCATTAAACTTGCACAAAATATGAAATGAATCAAAAAACATTTGAAATTTAAAATTCAGCCTTCAAGACGCACACTTTCGGGTGAAAAAGTGTGCTTGTGCAAAATTTAATGGCTCTAAGTGCTGCAGTTTTTGCCAAGTGAGAAAAATAAACTTACATACAGATTTTTCGCAATTCAATGATAGATACAGAGATGGTAACTTTATAACTGTAGCAACAATGATATTCTATTCTATTATTGTTGCAAAATTATTTCAAAAATTACCTGCATTTAGGAAATGTTTTAGTTACTGTTTTATAACTTTTTTAGCGAAGAGATTTAAGAAAACCACTAAAATCATTAATAGAGTCCCGCAAACTCAACATAATGTGGACTGAGAGACTGCCGAGTTTCCGAAAAATCGAGTTTTACGGAATAGGGTGTGGGTTTTCCAGAATTCTTAATATTTTACTTTAAATTACCCTAGATATATGCAGCACAATGTTGGACACGGAAAAGTACAGCCTACAATTAAATTAATGTTGATTTTTTTTATGTCAAGTTCTAGCTCAGTAGGAGACGTAAAAAGAACAAATACCCTAAGATAATTGAGTAAAAAACTTACATACAAAAACTAAGAAAAATTATTGGTAGTTTTTGGTATAAAGATATCATTTGATGGTAGATTGTCTCTCACACTCATTCGTCATCGTGCAGCATCATCCCGTAGGCGACGGAGAAACAAAATGTCCATACCAAATGAAAATACGGCTGAAAGAATGCTCCGTTACATGCTCCACCATGTAACGGAGCATTCTTTCAGCGGGTTTCACCCCTCCAATATAAGTCAACATTTTAGCTTTTCGTTGTCTTCAATCTCTTCGTTTTCTCAGTCATCTTCATTTTTATCCACATTGTCTTTCACCAATGCAACTATTTCTGCATATCCTAAAATTTCACAATTTTCATCTTGTCCCATCCGTTCTTTAACATCACCGTTAGTAACGTCTTTGCAGCTTGGAACTTTCTTAAGTAAGTCAACTATTTCACAATTTTCTTTCTCTTCTCTGCATTCGTGAAATACGTTTCCATGAATGGTCCAGCAACTTTCTCCAGGAACGAACGAGGCTTGTCTGCTCGATTTCATTCCCAGAATGCGCTATCCATCCAGCAATATCCAATATATCTAGTTTCTTCAGTTTCTCGAACATATCACAACCTTCCTCCACGGCTAGGACAAGTGATGAAAGAAGTTTATATCTGTATTTTTTCTTCGGTACCTCCAAAACGCCCTAGCCCATCGGCTGACACACTGAAGTTAGGTTAGTAAGGAGAAACATGTCCCTTATATCTTTATCTCGTAACTGTTCTGCATCAGGATGGGATAAGGCATTGTATAGGATGAGAATCGCCTTCTTTGGCAGATTTTTTTAATTTCAAAAACGTTTCCACTGATGGAACGATCTGCTGAAGAAACCAATCATTAAATATTGCTCCATTCATCCATGCGTTTGACTGATTCCGGAACCAAACAGGAAGATCATAGTTGGTTTCGGTCCCATTAGTGTACTTTATGTTGACAGCCATGTTTAGTGCAGTACATGAATAACTTTGATGGAACATGTTACCTTGTAGATGCAGATTACCACAATTAATGTATGTCTATTTGTACTTCAGTGTCGCTTCTATTCATTATTAATCTCTAAATTTTATTGTGTTTACCTAATTTGTGTATTGTATTCTGTGTATTTCAATTTACATATTGTCTTAGTGTATTGACCTGTTAAATAGTAAGTGCGTTGTGTTATGTTTTCAAATAAGTTTACGGTATAATAGTAAATACGTAGATAGAGCTCTCGGCTAGTACCACGAAATATTGGGTGCAAATGTTTTGTTACAGTTCCTAGTATTGTGCAAAATGTAACAGTTTCTAACAAATATTCGTAGCCGCAGAGCCAACTTTCTGATAAGCACATTGTATACTGATTGCTATTTTGTAGTATTCGCCATTTCATTTTAGTGTATGTACAGTATTCCATTAAGTGTGTTGTATAATTTATTTTAGATTAATGTGGAGTATAATATTTAGTTTAGTGTTGTATAATGGTAAGTAAGTGTGATGTACAATAGTAGTATTGAACCAGACGTTCTTGGTTGTAGAAATTTGTAAATGCATATTGAAATGTATTGCTGGATTTAATGTTTTGAATTGACTCAGCATTCTAGCTCTGCTGCAATATATTATCTTCCTAATTTTCACTGTGATTGCTTCCAAAGGTTATTGTATAGTGTTCTTTTGGTTAGTTTTAGCGTTACAGTGCAGTGTCATGTACATAATTGTCTACTTTTCTAACACGAGCAGTGTATATGGTGTGTTTTTATTTGTATAAGTAGTATCAGCTTTACTTACCAGTGTGTTGTTCAGTATTCTAGAATTATATTGCATAATATGTTTTTTTAGTAATGTGCGGAATAATAGTAAGTGTATAGTTGTATAATAGTAAGCCAGTGTGATGTATAACTGCAGGCTTGAAATTCCATTGTTAGTCTTGAATTTTACTGTTTTTGTTTTACCTTAGCCAGTTTCTAACCAGCTCTGTACTTCTAAGTATATTTTTTTTAATCTATGCAATCAAGAATGCCATATGTATTCAAGGTAGCCCATTGTATTCCCTCTAGATGTGACTCTGCAATCTTTTTTTTTTTTTTTTTTTAATTTAGACTCAATAAATACCGTTATGGCTTCTGCAGGGCGGACATCATTCTGCAAGGGCTTGTTCCCGGTTAGTAGTCCTCCTTAGCAGTGTAAAAGTAAAAAAAAAAAAAATGAAAGAGTGTATTTTATGTTTTTAAATTTTTTGATTTGTCTATAAGTGGTGCCGCTGTGGACGCCATTAAGTGGACGTTGTGGCAGTTTTGCGGATTGTACCCGTATCCTTTTCAGGACGACAACACCAGCTGTCGTGGAGTTCCACCATGGTTTGGTATGATAACAGTAGGATTAACTGAATGGACTAGCCTGTTCAGAGTTCTAACATGAACCGTATCGAGAACCTTTGGGACGATCTAGATCGCCGAATTAAGTGGTATAACAACTCTCCAACATCGGTGAAGGAATTGACATGTCTTCTCCATGACAAGTGGAAAAAAAATACCAATAGCCGTCATAGAAGAACTTGTGGAAAGCGTTGAGGCTGTAATTGCCGCTCGTGAGGTTCTGCCAACTAATGAATATGAATAAATTTTCTTTTGTATCACAGGTGTCCAAATACTTATTGGTAGATAGTATAGATAGGAATTATCATAGATATAAATTATCAGATTAGAAATCATCAGGTATTATACATAGAAATTATCAGATATCACATAGATTGAAATTACCAGATATTACAGATAAAACTTATATAGACAGAAATGATCATTCAAGGAATCATTATTAAGATTCGTCTTAAAAAGGTTTAAAATGATTTTTTTCCAGCTAAAAGTATGAAAGATAATGAACCTTCATCAGGGCGAAGCACCAAAGGAAACATATGGTTTTGATTATTTCTAAAGCTGATCGTCTTAGAGACGTACTGAAAAGTACTGTCCACTTAAAGAGACGATCATTTAGGAAGGTGGTCTTTATAATTAAATACCATTTCTCTAAAATTCTGAAATTCAAATGTATGTAGAGAAAACAAACATATCATATATCAGTTTAGTACAGAATTGGCAAAACTTTTCACGTGAGCATATCAAAAGCTCTAAAATCAATACTTAAACAAGTTAATTTATTGATTTATTTGCCGAAGCATTTTCACGGGAAAATATATTTTGACTAATATAAAAGCTTTAAATAAAAATTATTTGAAATAATTTTTTGCCCTAGTAAAACGAATTGTATACTTTCATCATTAAATTAATCATTGGGGAATTTTATAAAAATAATTTTAAAACTGCTGTGCAGTTTCGTTCGATTAACTCAAAAGTATTTTATATGAAAATCTACAGAAATGATTGTTTATTAGTCCAAAGGGTAAATTTTCGCACAAGGACTATTCATTTCGTTTTGGCATTTTGCGTTGGTTCACTATAAATGTCGGTTCACTTTTCAATTTGTTGCCACCGAATATTGCAGCCCTGCATTATATTTAAAGAAATTAAATAATGAAGAACCTGCATAAGTGTGTGAATGTTTCTCACATTATGATAAAGCAACGATACCTAGAGCCATGCAATTTTGAATAACGTACATTTCCACTCGAATATGGGCATCAGAAAGGCCAAATTTGGAATTTGTTTTATCAGGTTCAGTGTTCCGCCTTACTTTCTTTGGGAACATGCAAAGACCCTGACTCGGAACAGGGAGCTTACTAAAGCTATGTTCAATAAATGTGGGAAGTAGACAAAATACACAGGAAGGGTATACGAAACCCTTTATTTTTCACTCTTTACAATAATTTCCGGACTTCGGAATACAGAGACCAACCACTTGTGGTCTGAACGTAAGAATATAAAAATATTAACTAAACTCTAACTTAACTTTCGAATAACAAACAAGGGCCTACGTGGAAGATTGGCCGTATATTAACAGGAAGCCGTATGTAGTACAGAGAACTGTTAACACTACGATACGTTTAAAATTATCAAGAGGATTAAACCTCTGGCCTGGAAGGCAACCAGCAACCGAGTAAAAACTGCTAAGGCAAGCGGCCTGCTTCTACTAACTCCTTCCTCTCTCTTGCTTGGCAAAAAGCCACAACTTAAGTACTTGGCGTTCGCCAGACAAATTTGCATAAATAAGTTAAAGCTTTTAATTCTGGCCGGAAGTAGAAAATAAGAAGTGATAGTAAAGATTTAAAATAAAATAAACGTTAGTAAAACTTAAGATCCTTACGTTTTACTATCTATTTCACATTTCGTGAAACTTTAACGAATGTTTGATTAACAAACGCAACGATTTCAAAGCGAGCAATGGCAACACTGCACGGAAAAAAAATATATATATATATATATCTCCAGCACGTGAGTCTGTGTATCAGAAATTCTAAAGCTATGCTCATTTTAAAATTATTTTGCGATAGTGCTGTTGAACTGAATTTTATGGTTTAAGTGCGATGAACATGATATTTAATAAATAAAGGTAGCACACAAAACGTTAAAAAAACTCCCCTTTGGGCAAAACGTGAAATCTGAAAGCTTTCAGACTTTTTTATTTTTTCGAAATTCTTTTTTCCAATGAACATTTTATATTAAACTGCGACGAATTCATATTTCGTTATGTTTAGCGGTTCGCGCACCGAACTAAATTCATGAATCATCTGATTTTTTATATTTCCATAAAATTTATTTCTGAAAATAACGACTGGGGAAGGTACGTTTATTCAGACCTCCAATAAAGTGCTTTTTTTCGCTTTTCGAACTGCATACCCTGACAACAACAACAACAACAACAACAACAAAAAAAAAAAAAAAAAAAAAAAAAAGAAAGAAAGAAATTGTACCACTTTAATGTTCGGGAGAAAGTTGCTTCAAGCCTCGTGGTTCCAGGGGAAAATATTCACAGCTACGTCGTGAATAATGAAATATTTTCTTTACTAAATAAGCGTTTGTGAATGAGATTTATAATAAATACCTTCCTAAGTCATATGATAAGGCATTAAAAATTTATTTTAAAAAATTTTATTAACGTTTAATAAGCACAGTATCAAAAAGGCAAAGTTCTCTCGAACAAATGCGAAATTCCTACAATTCCGTATCGTATTCGCTAAGGCGTAGAAGAAGCATCATATCAAAAATAAAATGTTCAGCAATTAACCTTGCAGCTGGAAATACAAAAACCTTGAAAATACTGAGGTCTTATTTCTTCCTCGATTACAGATTTTTCCAATGTGCATCCTCTGAATGGGAAAGTAAAAGTGTAAGTAAAATATTGTTTCTATTGCTTTAAAATAAACTGGTTGTTTCTGTAGCTGCAATAAGAACGTGAATTTTATTCCCGTGTTAAATGCAGTTAATTAAATTGCATAAAAACTAAATCTGTAACTAGTTGGCCTACAACGAAAAGAAATAAATAGGTCAAGTAGCTTGTTTACTTTAATGCTCACAGATGACATATCTGTGTCAATTTAACGGTTTATTGTTCCCTAGCAAAAATGATCTAAGAAATTTAGATCATTTTTGAAAAAGCAAAAAATATCGAATTTTAAGAACGGAGTTTGGATATAGCTTTGGAAAATATTGTTTGTTATGCTTTCAGCGATTTCGAAAATTTGATAAGTAAAATAAAATAAAAGTTTTTACAAAATAACCTTTTATTTAAATCTCATAAAATAAGCAATGAATTATAATTTATCGTAATTCAGAAGTAACTAAAAATCTTTAATAATAATAATTAGAAGAAAAATAATTATATATTATTTTATATATTTATTTGATTTTATTTTCATCTTTTTAGTTTCAAACACACATTATTAATCGAATTACGTAATTGAAAAATAATATTTCAACAATGAATAATCACTCTTTCACTTCTAACAATTATGTTAAATAAAATTTAAAAAAAAAAAAATCTGAAATTTTTCAGATTTTAAATTACGTCCAAAGGGGCGTTTTTTTTTTTAACGTTTTGAGTGTTACCTTTATTTATTAAATATCATGTTCTTTGCACTTAAACCATAAAATTCAGTTCAAGAGCAATATCGCAAAATAATGTTAAATTAAGCATATCTTTAGAATTTCCGATATACACAGTCTCGCGAGCTGGAGATAAAAGTATTTTTTTTCTATATAACGTTGCCATTTCTCGCTTTTAAAGCATTGATGTAAATCAAAAATTCGTTAAAGTTTTACAAAATATAAAATCTATAATAAAACAAATTGCAAATTTGGGATTTCAGATGCCCATATTCGCAGTAGGATTTCGTCATTCAAAATTCGATGGCTCTATGTACCATTGTTTTATCACAATGCGAGAAATAGACAATCATTTATGCAGATTTTTCATTATTTAATTTCTTCAAATATAATGCAGGACTCTAACATTTTGTGGCAACAGTTTGAAAAGTGAACCGACGTTTATGAGTCCGACGCAAAATGCCAAAACGAAAGCAATAGTCCTTCGGGACTGAAATCCCTTTGGACTTAAAAAAAAAAAAAAAAAAAAAAAAAAAAACAGAAACTATATTAAAATCTTATACATTCAGTCTCATTCACACATTTCTCATAGATTCTCATTCATTTAAAAGCTTTTTCTTCCGTTATATTCAATGGTGCAAACAATAAAATTTATGAAATTCAGAGAGTTTTAATTTGTTCATCAAACGAAGGGTATGTCCAAAAAAATGTTTCAATGTTAATTTGCAAAATGGGAGCTGGAAAATTTATCAGATAATAGTTTAAAAATACATGGCAATGTTTTGACCGTAGTCACAAATACCTTAATTGAGTTCAATAAAAGTTTATAAAAACAGTCGAAATATATGAATAAATGAATAGAAAAAATAAAAACAAAAATCTGAAAAATTTCAGATTTTACATTACTCTCAAAAGGACTTTTTTTGACGTTTTGTGTGTTACCTTTATTTATTAAATATCATGTTCTGTGCACTTACACCACATAAAATTCAGTTGAATAGCAAAATCACAAAATATTAAAAAACAACATATTTTTAGACCTTTCGCTATGCAGTCCCCCCGCGCTGGAGATTGTTTTAATTCGTGCAATGTTGCCATTGCTCGATTTTAAATTGTTGTGTTTGTTAAAAATTCATTAAAGTTTTACGAAATATAAAATATAAAATTCGAAATTCAAATTTCGGACTTCCATGTGCACATGATCGGATGGAGAACTAGGTTACTCAAAATTTGATGCCCTAGGTACCGTCATTTTTTCGTAGTGCAAGAAATACGTTCATGCGGATTCTCCATTATTTAATTTCTTTAAAAGTAATACATGGCGATAACACTTCGTGGCAACAACTTGAAAAGTGGTTCAGACATTTAAACTGATACGCCACCAAATCCTGTTTCGAAACCAACTGTCCACCCGAGCTGACGCCCTTTTAAAATAATTAAAAATAAAATTCGTATTTATTGCCCTGAAATTATCGTCTATTATAAATTAAACAAAATGTAATGAAGTAACTTAACTCTGGCAATAAGTGATAATTTATTTACTCATCCATTATTTAGACTGTAGCCATTCGGGTTTATTACTACATTTTATTACTACTAGACTGTAGCCATTTGGAAAAATTAGTGTCTTCAGAGTTTTTAATTAAGATATCGACTGATTAAAGTCGTGCGAAGATGGGAAGATGGAAATCGCTTCCCACGAATTTTTGGAATTGGAAATAATGTATTTAATGTTTGGCAATGCTATTTTTATTTCATTGTAAAACTTAGAAATTTTTATTAACAAACTCTACGATTTGAAAGCCAGCAGTGGCAACACTTCTCGAAATAAAGCTGATTTGTATCTCCAGCGTGCGAGATTGTTGCCACTGGAAAAAAAATGAGGGCGAAAATTAGTGTTTTCAATTAATATCTCTGACTTAAGTTTTTTTTTTTTTTTTTTTTTTTTTTTTTTTTTGTCAATCTTTTTCAGGACCCAGAAAATTAATTGTAGAAAGTTTGAGGACGATAGCTATTATAGTGACTGAGTTATAAGCGAACAAACAAACACACAAACTTTCTTCTTTATATATATAGATTAATAGAATCAACATGCATATTTAGCATATATAAATGAAAATACAGTTAAATACAATATTCTAATAAATAAAAAGACGATTCTTATGGCATACATTGTGTAATTCGTACGGATTCATTAGATAATTTAGTTTTTACTATTGTTTCTCATATGATTAGATTTTGTGATTCAAAGAGAGATGTAATGATTGTTTCCTTCATTTTAATCACTGTCATTTTCAGTAATGTGATTTAAAACGATAACAGTTTTCGCAAATATCATGACTTCATTCATTCAACGTGAATTTCATGTTGCTGTTACCAAAAAACTGATAACATCAATATATCATTATCAACGAATACGATTATTTCCTTCGATACGATACCAAAATTTTCACAAGATCAATGAACAATTTGTATTAGCATGATGTGTGTATATCACTCAATCAAAGTACATATCATTTTTATTTTCGCTCAAATGCTAAAAGCATTTTAATGAGATCTCAAACATTTTTGGACTGTTCCACTTCATTACGTTACGCTATCATGTATTCATTATCCACCGAATTTTACAAGCATTGCCTTTATGCACAAAACACAAGCTCTTCACATCCACGAAAAGTTGCGAATAGCTAAATTGTACAGTAGTGCAACTGGATGAAACATAAAATCTTTAATTTATCTTTCAGTTTAAAGCGTCTCAAAAAACGAAGAACTTTAAAAGAAATAATTATGCATTTTTATAACTTAACCATTATTTTATTTTAATAATATATTTAATTAGTGTAATACATCTAATTGATATAATTTATAAGGCAAATAAATGACTGTAGAATCCTTTGCGTTCTAACGAAAAAGAGCTCACCAGCGGAGCTATCTTAACCGGTTTGTATAAGTTCTTGAACACTTGTAGCTCAACCTAGGTTCGAATCAGGCGAATGGGCTGGCTGCATGGAATGCAAATGGGTCGGCCCTCATGCGTTTTGTCATAATCAACCAAATCAACCAAAATGTTACAAACAAAAGGAAGAAAAATCTAAAAAATTTCAGATTGTAACGGTCACCCCAAAGGGTTTGTTAAGGTTTTTTACGCTCTCGCTGAGGTCGCGGTCTACCACCCTGCAGTTAAACTTACTCTTGACAAATCTAAAAAAAATCATCAAAATCACCTGACAAATCTCAAAGCACTCGAGGGCTATCTGGCTGAGATAGGATGCCTTTATTTTTAAGGGAAACTGGTTTGTATACACTTTACGTATGGGGAAAAAAATCACAAAAACGCCCATGCAGCCAGCCCGTTCGTCGGGATTCAAACCTCAGACCGAACTACCAGTGTTCAGCTAACTTACCGCTCGGCCGCTGGTGGGCCTCATTTAATTATATGAGTGATGTTATGTCAGAATGAAGAATTTCCTTAAATAGTCATATCTTAGATGCCGTACAGATTGAAATGTACTTATTCTCGTTCCACAAAATTACATGTGAAACTTTGTGATCTGAAAATTTCTCTGATGACTGTTAGTAAAGGTTTTAGGAATAATTTAATTAATAATTGGACTACTTATGGAAATTTTTTATATTCCACGAACCATTTTCTTGCTTCTGGCAATTTCTCGGCTTCCAAACCTATTGATATGCATACTGTTAGTTCTAATTTAATATTTAAAGCAGCGGTCGCCAACCGTTGGTCCGTGAAAACTTTTTGATGGTCCGCAGAAAATTTGGGACATTATTTATACTTTTATGAAAATTCAATTTTAAAAAAAATGACGATTAACAAAACCTATTATGGAATAATGATTATACTTTTTTTAATTTTAGCTACTTTTAGCGAAATTCCTTCCGAATTTAGCGAATTTTTAGCTACTTTTGCGGTGTATCGAGCGACATTTGAAAGTGAAAGTTGGCATTCATGGATATGCTGCTGTTATCAATGATAGCGCAAACTGGAATTCTTTTTCTTTTTGAATTACAAACATATGCTATTGTAGCCGTTAATAACAGCCGTTAATCTGATGTTTTTTTACGTTACGTTTTTACGTTTTCCTCCGTGTCAATAGGTAACTTGATGGATTTTTATGAGAACCATCTGCATTCTTGTTTATAATTGAATCCCTGGAAGTTTTCGTTTTTGGTTTTTTCTAACTGTTGATCGATGGCGCCATTGCTGAGTAAGCGATGATTATTATGTTTACAATAATTAAAAATTGGCGGCATAAAACTTTCAGTTCATTGATATTGCTTTGCGTTTGTCGTTTGTTCTTGCGTTTCGTGAAGTTCCTTTTCAGTGATATAGAAATGTGAAGTTTTCTGTACAAGAAGGTAAGATGTTTGAACTTTTCATATAATTTTTCAGTGTGAACGAAATATGTGTATCAGTGAGATCTTAATAGTGTTTTGATTGTTATTATTAAATATCACACTAAATTATATAATACTTAAATTTTTCATTTTTTGAAAAATAATTACTTTATAACCTTGTTACCTTTAGTGGGTGCATTTCACATTAACAAAATAAAAGTTTGCTGATTATTATTGTATAAATTTGCCTTTTTTTTTTATTCATATTAGTGGTCCGCCAAATATAAAATTATATATGTAGTGGTCCGTGAAGTTCTAAGGGTTGACGACCGCTGATTTAAAGAGTCAAGCCAAAAGAAATATCTTCATCAAAATATCTTGCTGATTATTTGAAATTATTTCGTATTTTTATCGCATAATAATTTTCAAAATGTGGTCCAAATCATCCTTGAATGTACGTATGTATGCATTCATACATACGTGCATACATACATGCATACATACATGTATATATGTGTGTATGTATGCATGTAAGTATGTATTGAATGGGTGTATGTAGGTGTACGGTGTGTATGTCCTTTGGACTATGGAATAACGGCACCATCTAGAGATATTAAATTCTAAACCTATGCAGTCCTTAATTCGATCATTTGAATTTCCAATTTATATTTGATTTATTTTATGTTTCTGGCAAATTTAATGATATTTTGGTTAGCTAACTCAAGAAATTAAAAGCAATGTGTTGCCACTCGGTAGAAGAGATATTTTAAATTTAATCAGAAAACTCAGCGACTTAAAAACTTTGAGTTGCCATTTAGAAAAGCTTAGAATATTTACGTTTCAAATTTAATCAGAAAACTCAAGATTTAAAAGAAACATTTTTCAGCAAATAAAATATTTTTATATTCCACCTGGTAGTATGTTGCCATTTCGCAAAGCGTTACTTATTTAGTTTTTGTTTCAAATTTTATCTTTTATTAACAAACCAACCGATATAAAAGAAATAAATGCAATTCGTTATCCATTATCTCTATTATTTTTAATTACTTGCTGGACTCGTTTAACTCGTTATCCATATTTTGTATGTATGTAATAACCACTTTATGCGGTTGAATGCGCAAACGGCCAGGTACGTAAAAGTAACAATGATCTGAATTTAAATTAATTTTGTTAGGGCTCAAAGGAATAAAAATTTTAAATAAATATCTAAAATAAAAACACTGAAGCATTTAAAACATATCTCTTCTGTAAATTGGAAAACAGAACGTTAAAAATGCTCCATATACTTCATAATTTTATTTAAAGACGGATTCTTTAATTATGTATACAGACTTTGATCCTACTAACATTTGTTGTGCAATTTTTGAGTTCTTGAGAAATACAATATTTATTTTAACATATTCTTCCGTACTCAGTTCTTTTGTTTCTGTATATTTACTTGCTAACTAAAAAGAATTTATTCAGTTTCCATTATCTTGTTTCATACCGAAAAATAATACATAAGCATACATATTCCTCTGATGTTAAAAAGCAAGATAGATGGTACATATCCAAATACATTTAGAGAATTAAGACAACACATTCAATATGCAAACTACTAGAATGTTTACTGCGAAAAAAGTGCAAACAAAGGAGCGTTAAAAATACGAAAGGAGAAAATTTGAATATAAACGAATTCTCGGAGGGAAAAGGGCAAAGAAGGAAAAAAAAAAAAAAAAAAAAAGAACTCTCAAAACAATTTCTTGGCAGAACAAATTTAATCATATCGGTTTTATCTTTTCCATTTCGTTCTGTACCCTTTTTTTTTTTTTTTTTTTTTTTTTTTAAATCTCGCGTTTTAAACGCAAAAGCTCAAAAAAGCTTTTGGAACACTTTCAACGAAAAGACGTTTACGAAGAATAGGATTATGTCTTTTCCATTTTGAAAGTTTTGTACTGCTTACAATCTTGTACAAAATTAAATGCATTTAAAACGTCAGTGTATATACACATGTGTCGATGCGAAATGCTTTTAGCATAGTCAGTATGCATTCCCCCTTCCGTCTTTGTTAAATGAAGTATATTTCTTCAGGTGGCATCACTCGCTTGCGATTTTCATTTAAATATTTTGAGCTAGATGAGAGTATTCTGTTTATTTTTAGATTTTTCAAAGCGACTGATTTACACAGGCACGATCATTTGCAGATGATTACGGTCTTCTGAGCTGGTGGTAACCTTAAATTACATTCAATGCCGATGTTTACTATGCTGTCAGAAACACTGGTCACTTTAAGAGCCGTTCGCCTTAGGGAAGTGGCCTCGAAGCAAAATCTCACAGTTAATTTTGTACTTTTGTTCATAATGTAAAGAACAAAAGAATTTCTTTATGGATAATTTTTTTTTTTTTTTTTTGCTTATAACGTGCTCCGCCCTTAGGCACTACACGGAAAGGGAGGGATGCCCCGTGGAGGTCTTTTTAAGGGAAACTGGCTTGTATCCACGTTACTCATGGGGAAAACCACAAAAACGCCCATGCAGCCAGCCCGTTCGCCGGGACTCGAACCCCGTACCGAACTACCAGTGTTCAGCGGCTTTTAACGCTCGGCCGCTGGTGAGCCATGGATAAATGTTCAATGAAGAAAAATGATGAGCAGAGTTCAGAAAAGCTCTTTTGCTGTCTTTCAGATGTGGTCGTGAGGAGAAAGTTCACTGTATTCTTAACGTTGAATGTATTTTTTGTAATAAAACGCATTTATTAGGTTATTTAATTTTTTTAGTACAATAAATAATATGCGCCTTGAATTTGTTCTTAGTAAAAATGGCCTCCTTTTCATATGATTTTATTAAGTCTCCAGTGGAACGGTGTAGCACCAGGGCGCCTTGGTTATCGTGAACCCTACCCCTTGTAGAACATATAATCTGTTGCGAATGATACCAAAAAGCATTAACTGCAGTCAAATAGATCAGATGAAGAAAATACACTTGGAAAAACAGACTAGGCATAAGGAAAGTGTGAGTCTCACGGTGCTAATATTTACAGGAAAAATATATCAATACAATACATACGAATACACAGGCAAAGAAGTACAAGAATTAATGTAAATTTTAAACTAGGATGAACAAGATAAAATTATTTACAACACTATTCTTTGTCAGTACATTTAGTGCCAAATACATTTTCAAAGATATCGAATAATATAAGCATTTTATTAATAGTATGTTCCGCTGCACGCATCTCTGACATTTCTTTAGTGATTTTGTGAATGATTTTACCAACAGGAAGACCCTTGAATATATCAACTAACTCTTTTATAAGTTTGAGTATGTTCATAACAGCAGCGGGACCAGAGTCTTTAGATCCATCCTTCACACTTTTAACCTTATTCACACCTTTATCATTATCCGGCTTGTCAATAGGGACAGAAAAACCACATTTAACTGCGCTAGCATAGCTAATGCCTGGAGTGACAGGTTTTGCACTCACATTTTCATTTTTAGCATTTGAACTAACAGAATCAGTAACATTTTTAGCATTATCAGAAGTATTTCTATAAGGTTTAGGAAACTTAGGACACGCACGATAATTCGCGGTGTGACCTAGCTGTTTACAGTTGCAGCATAACACATTTTCATTTTTTTTTTTTTTTTAGCTTTACAATTCTCAGTTCTATGAGGCTCCGCGTATTTAACGCAGCGGGGTTTGAATTTGCAGTTCTCAGCGGAATGGTGGAAGTGTTGGCAGTTGTGACACTGCACAACACTTTCGATATTATTATAGGCAGTAACAGATATATAAAAACACATAAAATACGACAAATCATAAATTTTATCAACTCCACGCTTGTTTTCCAGCTGCACTTGAAAAAGTGGCATAGGCACCTTGGACTTTAAGCGGTGCATCTGACACACCTTTCTGACTTTATATCCTAAAGCCTCAAGCTCCTCCTGTAATTCGTCCTTCGGGCAATCGATAGGGAGACCTCTGAACACTACTTTAACAGGCTTTTCCCTTTTGCTAACAATTAAGTAGTAATCAATCTTATTTTCATCAAGGGAACGCGTAATATCCCAATGATCAGATTCAGATTTAGGAAAAATTTTAAGAAATTCTCCATATACTTTTGCTACAATTTCAAGCTTGGTATCAGTTTTGAGTTGCTTTACAAAATCCGAGAATGTAATGCTGGGTTTTGCCATTATCGGTTTAACTTTAGGGGGCAGAATTTCAACAACCTCCTGCTCACCCTGCACATCCATGTTTTCGTTGTCATTCAAACCATTAAACTTATTACTGATATTAATGTCTACATTACATTTCACTAGCTTTGAAGGCCTGGCCATGTTTTTCGGCTGAATGAAGCCCTCAGCATCCGTAACTTCCTGAACTGGACA
The DNA here is from genome assembly GCF_044657685.1 of Stegodyphus dumicola. Taxonomy (NCBI): domain Eukaryota; kingdom Metazoa; phylum Arthropoda; class Arachnida; order Araneae; family Eresidae; genus Stegodyphus; species Stegodyphus dumicola. The sequence continues at coordinate 140,519,508 of NC_140777.1, forward strand.
CTTATTTCTTTTTGAAGGCCTTTTGGGCTTAGGAACAACATTATTTGCAGCATTTTCAGATTCAGGATAAACAAGATCAACATTAACCTTAGCAATATTTTCATTAACACTAGAAACATGTTCAACAATACAAACTTCACTAGCACGGGACATATTAGAATACTTGAGATTAAATAGCACCGTAAGACTCACATTTACCTTTGAATAACTGTAGAAAACCCTCGGCAATCCCTCGTCTTTTCTGGTACCTAGATGTAATTTCCAATTGGTCCTGTTCAGTTCTAGCACCAGAATAACCGTCCTCAAAGCTCAATTCCATCGAACATATGCAAGCTTTTAGGGTTTCAATCGAATGTAGTACTCATAAAATTTTCCAACGATAACTTCAGTGGCGTAGCTAGGGTGGGGCAAGGGGGGACATCTGTTCCCGGGCGCAGCATCCAAGGGGCGCCAAACTGATCTGATGAAATTGCAGAATGAAATGTTTTCTGTTCTTGGAACACAGAAAGGGGCGCCAAATCTTCAGTTGTCCCTGGGCGCTGAAAACCAAGCTACGCCTCTGGATAACTTATCCGAATTCAACAGTTCACTCCAGCTGCTTACTAACACCTTGTCACCAAACCTAACAATATCCTCCGGAAGAGCAGCCACGTGCTTTCAAACAAGATCAACATCATCCATTTTAGCGAGCGGCGAGTTGTCTTTCCCCGCCATCTCCACGTGGTTCACAATCAGCGAAACTAATAGTACACACTAAGCAGTAGAGACACAATCCGTCGTAACATCAAATAACTGTTCAGAGAATCACACACACACACACACACACACAAAAAAAAAAAAAAAAAAAAAAAAAAAAAAAAAACATCCGTAAGAGAAACACTTCGAATTAAACACTTCAGAGTATAACACACTAATACAGCGAGGTACGAACAGCGCGTCAAAAAACACGTCCTACCATCACAGAATTCAATGATTAAACCCTGATTTTATTACAGATTCTGTTCTTTTTATACTTTTGGGGGTCTAGTAACCCTGAAGCATGTGACATTTGGGTATGTTGTGATTCGTCTTCTTGGAAATCTTCCGATCATTCAGTATTTTACATTTAATATTTTAATTATTATTATAAGTATTGTTGTAACAGACCTATTTAAGTGTAATTGAACTATTTTATTCATGTCATGAACTGTAACCGAACTATTTTATTTAAACGCCATCTCGTGGCGATATGAAAAAACGTCAGTCGACCTCCAGCCGCCATGATGATAGCTTACTATGTTATGTTATTCTCAATGTTTGATGTTCCATTTGGTATATGTTTCATTTTTTTATATATATTTCTTTTGTTTGTAACCGTTCCTGTGTGCTCTGTTAATAAATCCTTTTAAAGCTAGCCGGCATTAGTGTCTATTGAGGAACGGCTACATCACATTGGCCCCACGTTGGGCGCCAATGTGATGTAGCCGTAATGGCGCAACAAAATGTTTAGAATTTCTGTTTGGCTTTAACAAGCTCTTACTCCCGAATTTAACTTTTAGTTGCTGGAGATCGGCTCAGTTTCGTTTCAGGTGTGGACTACTGGTCAAATATTCTGGAAACCAATTCTGGAATTAAAATTGTCATACCGTGCTGCTAGCACATCGAATCATCAACTGGACAATTTCAACGGAAAAGATAAGTTTCGTTTACATTATCGTTTAATCTGAGTTTAAAGTTCTTTTAAACTGATTATTTATTATAAGCTGCTTCTTAAAGCAAATATAAATTCTTTACTGAAATCTCATTTATTGATACTACATAAGAGTATTAAACGAAAGCAAACAGCTTTCTGTTAACCAAACGTTATTTCTTGAATTGTAATTTGTTATTTTAAAATGTTAATTCGCATAGTAAATTAATTTGTGAATAATATTGTTTCACTGAATACATGTTTTGATGTTAAAGTTTGAATATATTCATGGACGTTGTTCATTAGAATTTATTAGTTTCGCTTCTGCATACAGCAGCAGATGTTTACCCCCCGCGGAAATGTTTAGACTAGCGATGATTTATGATGTGTTTACATCAAATCTTTTATTATTTTTATTTCCTTTGAGTGCTGTTGTTCCTTATTAAATGTTTTATTCTACATAAAATAAAATATTGTACTTGTTGATTTATCTTTCGACGAACATTTTGAGAAAATGATTATAATATACTACTTCAGGTAAATATAATTGTTTTCAATTTAATGAATGCATGTCTTAAAAAATATTTCTTGAAGCGAAAGAAAATAATTATGAATAAAATCGAATGACTATTTAAATAAAGTAAAAGAGTTACTAATTGTGTGTTGCTTAATCAGCTTAATATTTTGTTAAGATTAAGATTTTGAAGAATTCAGCTTAAATATAAAAGCTTATGGTAAGACATTTATGTATGCTTTGTATGTTTTGCTAAGTAGTAAACAATTTTTGAGCAATTTATTATATGTTATTTTCTTGATACAAGTTGAATTTATGAGGGCATTTTATGATATTTTTACGACTCCGAAATAATAAACTTTGTGAGTATTATTGTTTACATTTATAAATACTGTTTAATAGTGGTATATAAATGTACGAGTAACATTGTTTACATTCATACATGCTGTTTAATAAGGGTATATACATTTTACTTAAAGGTATAATTATTAATTCTAAAATACTGTATTGTGAATAAAATTGAAATAACAAATTCAACTTCATATTTTCCCTCCCCCCTGACCTCTCATATAATTATGGCTTACCTTGCCAAAGCACGAAAAGAGGATTTAAAAACTCTCGCTGCAGAACTGGGTTTCACTGTTAACGACACTATGCGAGTAATAGATCTTAAAGATCTTATTGTCAATTCTGACACTTATGATGAGGCTTTTACCAGGAATCTTCTGGAAACTTTAATCGAAACTAGACAACAAAAACAACGTGAAAGCAACGATCTGGAGACACGTCAAAGAAAAGAACAAGAACTTTTATTAGAATTGGAACGTTTAAAATTAAACCTGGCAGCTGCTAGCTCAAACCTTAACCATGCCGCCTTTGCTTCAAATGCAGCTAATGGAACAAATATTCAACACCTAATCCCTAAATTTACAGGAACTTCTCACATTGCAACCTACCTGCAAATTTTTGAAAGACAATGTGAGAAAGTTAATATAAAACAAATAGATTACATCACTCATCTCCTACCTCTTCTGCCTATAGACATTTCGCAAATTATTTTAAGAGAACCAAAAGACAAATTAGAAGACTATTCTTACATCAAGAAGATTCTACTACAAAGATTCAAATTAAATGCTGAATCATTTCGAATTAAACTTACTACACACCAAAAACACCCTGGGTCTTTATGGAAAGATTTTACTTACGAATTAAACAATTATCTCGAAGAGTGGCTCCATAGTCTCGATGTTACAGACTTTGAATCACTCAAAGACTTGGTCCTGACGGATCAGCTTAAAAGAAGAGTCAGTAGTGACGTTAAGGAGCATTTTATTGATACTTGGGGAAAAATAAAGAGTTCATCTGAATTAGTACAGAAATTGGATGATTATGAAGTTGTACGTGTTAAAAATACGAATTATAAAACTGAACTTCCTGGCAGGCGGAACTATTCTTACAAACCGACTAATCCATCCAAACACAAAGTAGAAAATCGAACAGGTGACATACAGGGAACTCATAAAAACTTTTCAAATCGTGTTCAGCAACAAACAGAGGAAAAGCGACCTCCTTTAACATGCTATGGGTGCGGAAAAACTGGTTTTATCAAGTCTAAATGTCCAGACTGTAACCCCCCAAAGACTTCAAATTCATCAAATTTTGGCACTATCCAAATCCGATCCTGTTTATCTTCCACTCGGACTGCTGTATTTCCAATTAGTATTGGTGGTGTTTCCGGTACAGCTTTCGCCGATACTGGTGCTAGTCACTCAATTGCAAGTGAATCCCTCTATCATATTCTGCAAAAACAAGATGCAGTATTTGAAAAGACAACACTACAGGTGTCTTTCACTGATGGTTTGGTATCTGAAAAAGAGGTACTTCGCACCGAACAAATCATTCTTCTCGAAGGCAGAGAGTTCAAAACTCCGCTTTTTGTGTTGCCTGATGCCAAAAATAACTCGACTCTGTTAGGAACTGACTTTCTTCAGAAAGCTAAAATTGTTTTAAATCTTGCTGAAAATAAGTGGAACTTTTCTGATGAACCTCGAAGAAAATATAGCTTCGTGAAACCTCATCAGTCCCAAGTACTGGAAGAAACCCCAGTTGTTGTAAACAACTGCCGACTACGAGAAAATGAAGGACAGCAATTAACTACAGCCCAACGGCTTGCAACTGATGCATTGCTTAACAAATATCACACTGTCTTCAAAGTAGGGGGAGAAACCACTAATCAAAAGCCATCTGGCTTACTTCAAATTCCAGTCTATGCTCAACGTTTTGAAACCTTGTCAATTGATCTTTTCGGTCCCCTTCCTGAAACACCGTCTGGTGAAAAATGGATATTTATTGTGCAGGACTGTGCTACGAAGTGGACAGAACTATTTGCTTTAAAGGAAGCCACGGCCAGAGAATGTGCCACTATTCTTTTGGAGGAAGTCGCCCTTCGATTTGGGTTACCCAGGAAAATAATAAGTGATAATGGTACCCAGTTTACTAGTACTGTTATGCAACAACTATGCTATATCTTGAACATTGATCAAAGTCTTACTCCTGTCTATCACCCACAATCTAACCCAGTTGAAAGGAAGAATAGAGATCTGAAACCACGTTTAGCAATACTTGTTGGTAAGGACCATCAGTCATGGAAGGATAAACTGCCATTAATAAGGTTTGCCTTGAATACAGCCAAATGTGATTCAACTGGACATTCTGCTTCTTTTCTTCAATTTGCACGAGAGTTACGAACCTTAGATGATGTAAAGCATGATATAAAAGCCGTAATTGAGAACGATAATTTTGTTCCCGAAATTACTCCATATTTGAAACGTTTTGCAAGAAATGTACAACAGGTACGAGAAAGAGTCGAATTGCATCAAGATAAACAGAAACGTTATGCTGACAGAAAACGAAGAGAAACACCGAAATTCGTTCCTGGAGATAACGTTTGGGTCACCCTCCACCCAATCAGCAAAGGTCCACTGAAGAAAACTGCTAAATTCATGCCCAAGAGAGATGGTCGTTATGTGATAGTGACTACAAGATCTCCAACCACTTATGATATTGCCGATCCTCATGAACCAGACAAAATTCTCGGCAAGTATCATGTTTCAGCCTTGAAACCATATCAAGATCGAAATAAGCAAAACTCAGCTCGTGTAACTCCAGTGGTTCCCTTAAAGAAAAGAGGACGCCCGAAACGTGTAATACCACCCGAATCTGCACCTGTTGCACAAGGTGCAGGTGACGCTAAATTTCCTGCTTGTCAAACTGGAGCCCATTCATCTGATTCTCCGCCCGCTGCACAAAGTAGACAAAGGTCAGTTCCTGACTTCTTGCCGAGACGTCTACGAAGTCAGAGGGGGAGGATGTAACAGACCTATTTAAGTGTAATTGAACTATTTTATTCATGTCATGAACTGTAACCGAACTATTTTATTTAAACGCCATCTCGTGGCGATATGAAAAAACGTCAGTCGTCCTCCAGCCGCCATGATGATAGCTTACTATGTTATGTTATTCTCAATGTTTGATGTTTCATTTGGTATATGTTTCATTTTTTTATATATATTTCTTTTGTTTGTAACCGTGCCTGTGTGCTCTGTTAATAAATCCTTTTAAAGCTAGCCGGCATTAGTGTCTATTGAGGAACGGCTACATCACATTGTACATTTAATATACAGAAAATTTCAAAGAATGCTCTGTATAGCAAATTCGAGTAAAAAAAAAAATAATATTCTGGCTTTTCCCAAATTTAACAATCTCAACAAATAAAATACGAAAAACAGATTATAAGTTTTTTTTACTTTTTATGATTTTTACTTCCTTGCAGAATGCCAAGGAAGTATTGTAATCGCGAAAAATTTCAGGTATCATATTTCAAAGAAAATACCACTTTCGAAACCATTTGAACGATGTTTTTTCTGTACGTACGGAGAGAATGAAGGAGGACTGTTTTTGCCAAAAAAGATCGTAAAATGGATTCAGAAGAGATTATTTTTGTGTTGTTTATACGTACGTATGTATGTATCTCGCATAACGCAAAAATGAGTAGCCATAGAGCATTGAAATTTTGTATATGGGACTGCTATAACATGTAGTTGTGGAAATCACTTTTTCGTTGCAATCGGCAGAACCAGACGTATTGTTGCGCTCTGACGGATTCGAGGATTTGGAGTCATTGACGAGAAGACTTGATGAAGAATGAAAACATAATTTATTAGCCAGTATTACTCAGGACAGCTCCAAAAACACGTTTACAGTCGTCGAAAAACAACGACAAGCACGTTGAATCAATCAGCAACACAGCAATCAGGCTATAACGGTAAAGACAGATTCATGGCAAAGCATCAGAGTACAGATCCGGACTTGGTTCGTTCGATCTCGGAGGTCAACACACTCAAGATAAAACTCGACGAGGCACTAACTCGCAATCAACTCGATAGACTGACGATCAGCTCGCTGCTGAACTACGAGACACTCACTTACTCACTGACTCTTAACTGACCGGCTCTCTGTCCGCGTGCAGGTAGAGTTTTATATAGCTTTTGGGCTGCTTTCGAGAACATTCTGGTATAAACCGGTAAGAATTCGTTCTAGAAGGTTCTCGTGACGTCTATGCCATATCGCCAATTTTGTCGCCAAATGGTTCTTGCCAAATATGGCAACCTGGCCTTTCTTTACCATTTTCTGGCAACCCTAAACCCGCTTTGCGGGGAAGCTATCTTACCCCAGCTAGGCTTTCTTAACAGTTATATAAATATATGTATTACCACTCTGTTATTCGGCTCGGTGAAGTGAGGTTTTTTTTATTCTTATATGTTGGTAAACTGTGCATTTTTTGCTTTAAAAGGGATTGAATTATGTCGGTCGTATGTGCTGGTTATGAACCTTATACGTTTAGTTAAACTGCATGCAATAGTGTTCGGTGATGGTCATTCATTAATTAGTGCCCGAAAGTCTTTACCAAAATAAGTTTCATTATCCCCTTAGGCCATACAAAAGAGAAAGAAAATCCGAAAGAAGGAACTATGACTTTGTGGAAAACAACTGAGAATCTATATTGGGTCGGTCATTTTTGGAAGTCCTTAACAGATTTTTACATGTTATATAGCCATTCGAATGGGATAGTCGTTCGTGACGCTGACTACCATACAGAAAAGCCCCTTGTTCGAATCCCGGAGAAAGCATGAATGTTTGTAAATGTATAGTGTCTTTGTCACATGGGGACACCCTAAATATATGCCGAGCCGAAAGTCCTCTTGTGTAGATTGAATAGTATGGGAAGGAGGGTGGAAGATCTTCGACCCCTCCCCGGATTACTCTTCCTCAAAACTGGGGTGGAACTGAGCAAAATCGTTCTGTCACCTGTATGATCCCTAAGGCAGCCAATGCCAGGTAACCTTTTATTCCTTGCCACCATGAATTTCGTGGTCTTGTTCTGATGTCAGCCAAGCGAGATTAGTCACAACAACACCAATAACGTATTTTAAATTATTTTATTCAATTTTATTTATTCATTTATTTATATTTGTTTGTTTTGAAACTCTAAAGGTAAACTTTTCGAGATATTAGACTACAATGTGAAATTTTCATAATGTAAATTAATTTATTATTATTATACTTTTATTAATATTACTATAATTATTATTGTTATTATCATTAATAATAATATTACTATTATTATTATTATAAAAGGTAGAGAGATATCATCTTTAACTGAATTCTCATCATCGGTGAAATCGGTTCGCAAGGAAATACATCCTTTTTTCACATAACTTTAATTTTACTCAATTTAATTTTTCAGAAATATTCAGAAATATTTTTCTGAATAGTTCTGAAATTCTTCGAAATGCTCTTTCCAAAATTCATAAAAGTGGTGTTCCTTTCCGCCCTATTGTATCAAATTTAGGTACTGCCTCGTATATCCATTAGCTAAATATTTAGTTTCTAGATTTTCCACTCTATTAGACAATAACATTTACACCATAAAAGTTCAATAGAGTTTGTAAAAAAGGTTAAAAACATTTCTCCTAGTAATTTACTCATGGTTTCTTTTGATGTAAAATCATTATTCACCAATGTCCCAGTGGAGGGTGCATTAAGATGTCTAGAAACCAGACTTCGCGAATTTCATTTCTCTTGCATCGAAATTGATGAGCTAATTTCTCTCACTCAACTCTGTTTGAAACAAACACATTTTGTTTTCCAAAATAAATATTACAAGCAAACTGAGGGATTAGCCATGGGAAGCCCCTTCAGTCCCATCCTGGCTGATATCTACATGCATTATTATGAATCAATATTGTTTGAAACTTTAAACTTCCCGGCATGGTTCCGCTACGTAGACGATACTTTTACCCTGTTTGAAGGTAATAAAGATTATTTAAATAAAGTTCTTTCAACAATGAATTCTATTGATCCTGCTATTCAGTTCACTTTTGAACTTGAGACTTGCAATTCTCTTCCGTTTCTCGACATTCTGGTCACACGTAACACATCCAACTTCAGTACTACAGTTTACCGTAAACCTTCATCGGTTTGCCTTCCACCACACTTTAAATCATGTCATCCGACTAAACAAAAGTTAGCTTCATTTTATTCCTATGTTTTCCGTGCTCTTCAAGTTTGCTCCTCCAAACTAGCCCTTTATGAAGAACTAAATTATTTAAAAGCAATAGCTATTGACAGGGGCTTTTCACCCAACATTATTAATCAAGCAGTTAAAAAATTCTCATTACAACACACTAAAAGCCACACTCTTATTTTAGGAGATTATAAAAATTCTGTTGTCATTCCCTTCTTTCCATCAATTAGCTATAAAGTTGCACATATTTTGCAGAAATTTAACTTTCGGGTTGTTTATTCTCCCATCAATAAAATTCGGACTTCTATACTCAAAGACCCCATTCCGGATATGAATTCCTGGGGTATTTATAGGATTCCTTGCCAGTGTGGTTTAATTTACATTGGCCAAACTAAGAGAGCCTTAAAATTTCGCGTCAAAGAACATGAGGCATATGTTAGAAAAAAGGAAACACAAAAGTCTTCTGTTGCTCAACATTGTTGGTCCGAAAATCACACTTTCAAGTTTTCTGCTGCTAAAATTATTCAAAAAACATCTTCCATTGGAGAACTGGATTTTCTAGAGGCATTTCACATTCATAAAAATCTTTCTGTTCTAGTTAACGATCCTAATTCCAATCCAAATTTGCCATCGGCTTTTAGAGAAATTATGTTTTAGTTCTGGTTTCGCCAACAGATGGCGCCACTTGCTTATTCTTGCCCAGGCTTTCTTATCTTATCTAATCATTATTCCCTATCTTGTTCATTTGCGGTTTTGCAGCTGAAGATGGTGGTTCGGTAAAACCATAGAAACTAGTCCTGTGAAAATTTTGTAAATATAACGCTGATTTTTGTTGTTTGACTTCTGAATTAGTATTTATTCGGCGTGTTATTGTGTCTTAATGCTTACTTGTATTTCTTTTCTTCACGGTTAGCCACCTCAAACAATTATTATATATATATTTAAAAAAAATACGATGGTTTTAATGATTTTCATTAGTGTCATTTCACAGGTTCAGCTAGCAATCAATATTAAGAGAGATGAAAAACTGCGTTTATAGCTTTTAAATTGCTTAGTTTATTACTCAGTAACAGACATTAAATTCGGAAGAAAAATTAAATAGCTTACGTTTTGTCAAACGACAGCATTCAAGCGTGAAAGATGAAACTATTTTATTTCGGGCTGTGGTAATGCATTTCTTAGAAATCGCTCAGTTCGTTAATCGAAATTTCTTTCATCTTTAATTCTTCATTATTTAGTAAGTAAGTAAAGCAAGAAAATGAGGTCATTTTTAGCTTACAGATCACTTCCAGCATTGAGCTTCTAACTTCCTCTTCTACATAGGTAGCTTTGCTAATAACTAGCCTCTAGCTAGCCAGCTGCCAAAAATAGTTATTCAAAAAATGGAAAAAATATAGAATGGTTTTAAAGAATCCTGATAATGTAATTTTACGGTTCCATCTAGTAATTAATAATAATCGAAGTTAATCAGCATTTATTACTTTTAAATCACTTAATTTCATAATTAATCCCAGAATAAATTCGAACGAAAAAATTAAATACCTTATGCCTTGTTGAACGACAAAATACTGCCATGAAGATAAAAATATTTTAATGCGGGCAGTGAATGGCAACAGATTCCTTTTAAATGGCTGAGTTTGTTAATTGAATTCAAACAATTAATATATTTGCGTTTTGGTGTGTAGCAACCCATTTCTTTCATATCACTCAGTTCTCTGGATTAAATATAAAACATTAATATCTTACATATTGCCGAATGGCAACGCAAGACTTGTATCTTATAGAGCTATTGATCAAAAGTTCCTTAAATTCACATAAATATGATTTTTTTTTTTTTATTTCAAAGTTCAGGTACACATGTTCAGGCGAAGAACTTTATTTTGTGTTGGAAATCTGGTGGCTCTAGGTGTCGCCATTTTTTTTTTTTTTTTTTTTTTTTTACATACTTACACTTTCTTCATTATTTAATAGTAGAGAAGAAGTCCTGGAACATTTTTGTAGAGTCAATAATTTTAACCCTAGTTCTTGAATAGTACTTCGGTGATATATCTGAATGCTTTCTTCATAGTATGATCTATTTAAGAGCGGGAAGAATGCCATAACAGAAAATTATAATTATAATAAAATACAGTTACAAAAAGAATTTTTTTCAATAAACTTTTATCTAAATGTATATGATAATTAATGCACTAAAAGGAGAAGAATAATTTATCATACAGTCTAATGGGAATAAATGATTAAATAATTCTATTTACATAATTCATCTACAATTTTATATCGCGAATAATGAAAGCTTAGAATACCTAATTAAAGAAATCTATTAATTTAATTGCATTGTCAAATATATAAGCCATTATCTTTTTAACATTTTTTGTTAATTTAATTGCATTGTCAAAGGTTTAAGCCATTATCTTTTCAAATCCATTATCTTTAAAACTGTAGAGGTAAATTCTGAAAATGGAACTATTTAATCCATTATTCCCACTAAAATATAATTTTTTTTCCTTATAGTGCATTAATTATCATATCCATTTTAAATAAAAATTTATTGTATATAATTTTTTCTAATATTATTATATTACTTTCTGTTTTTTAGTCTTAATTACTCGTTATCAATTAAAAAAAAAGCTTATAAAAACGAATATCGTCAATTCGTCATTTAATGAGCTGAGATGGCGAACTGAAAAGCAAGTTTTCCACGAGAAACTCTATTCCCCCCCCCCCATCTACTTCACAGTGCAAGATATTTTTTAAAAAATACAGAAAATTGTTCAATTAATATTCTTTTATCATTATTATTTTAAAAGAGGACGAAGAGATTGTTTAATAAACTGTGCAAATTTTAAAACTTAATGTCCGTAACATTTTTAGACTTTGAAATTTTAAAATCAAAAACGTTAAATAGTCTAAAAAATCGACCGACTTCCAAAATTTCAAAATTAAATTATAATTTTCGTACAGTTTTCGTCGAAAAAAAATTTTTTTTTAATTCGATGATGCAAGCAATAAAATTTTGATATGTTTAGTTTCTTCGTTAATCGAAGATATACGCGAAAAACAGATTAAGCATTAAATAAAAAAATAAAATAAAATAAAAGACTCTAAATCTAATTCGGGGGGGGTGAATCTTAAAGGTTTCAGATTTTAAATTCTGTTCAAAGGGGCGTTTTTTTAACATTTTGTGCATTACATTTATTAAATTTCACATTCTTCGCACTTAAACCTTACAATTCAGTTCAAGAGCAATATCCCAAAATAGTTTTAAATTGAGCATATCCTTTAGAATTTCCGACACACAGTCTCGAGTGCTGGAGATCAAAATGGTTTTTCTGTACAACGTTGCCATTGTTCGCTTTGAAATCCTTGAGTTTGTTAATCAAAAATTCGTTAAAGTTTTACAAAATATGAAATCGATCATAAAACAAATTCCAAATTTCAAATTTGGGCTTCCGGAAGCCCACATTCGCAGTAGGATTACATCATTCAAAATTCGATGGCTCTATATACCGTTGTTTTATCACAATATACATACATTTATGCATATTTTTCATTATTTAATTTCTTCAAATATAATGCAGGCATTTGGTGGCAACAGTTTGAAAAATGATACGGATATTTATAGTGAACGAACGCAAAATCGCAAAAGAAAGCAATAGTCCTTCAGGAGAAAGCCCCTTTGGACTAAAAAAAAAAAAAAAAAAAATGCGTCATGACCTTGCATTGTCATCGGCTAACAATGCGTGTCCAAAATTTGAACTCGATAGCTTATCAGGAAGCAAGTTACAAATCGATGACAAAATTCCACTCTCAGTGAAACACCATAAGTTAACTGTATAAAAGCTAACGGAATGCCTCAAAAGTGAATTTGCTTTATAACATATCCACCAACAAAACTTTCTCAGATCCAAACTTTAAGATGTCAACATATTCCTAAGACATTCCTTAGTGGACCCCAAATTGAGAACCTTTATTCCGAGAACTATCGCCGTTATCATCGCCGATTGTTATCGAATCCCCCTGCATTTACTCTTTTTGCCTCCGGAATTAGCATAGAAACTGTAACAACCCTTTCCAACAAGATGACTGACTGTCTATGATTTGTAGCCCTCGGAAGCTTTAACCCTTTCAGTTCAAATTTCTACAGTCGTCGAGATACCAGTCTAATGGAAGCAGCTCCTGTTATCAGAAGCCGACAAAGATGCTTATGCCGAATCATCTTTTTGTCTATTTTCTCCCCTTTATTTGCATTATTTGCAGCTGCAGACACAGGTGTACCTAAATGATTCAGATATTTTCCGAGATGATATACGAGAAAAATAACCTATTATATGCATATATAACCTATTTATAGTTTGAAGGACGGATTTTTTTTCTTTTCCCAAAGGGCCAATTTGCCCAGAAGGGCTATTAATTTAGTTTTGCCATTTTGCGTTGGTTCACTATAAAAGTCTTTTCAAATTGTTGCCACCAAATATTAGAGCCCTGCATTATATTTTAAAAAAAAATAATGAAGAATCCGCATGAATATATATATACATGTTTTTCGCATTGTGAAAAAACAACGGTACTTAGAGATATCGAATTTTGAATAATGTAGTCCTCCACTCGAATATGTATTCTAATCTTCATCATCATCATCATCCATAGTGCGACAACTCAGGGTGGGCCAAGGCCTTCTGAACCCGAAGTTTCCAACCACCTTTACTAGCAGCTAAACTCCTCCATTTCTTAGTTTCAAGGACTTAACAATCCTCCTCTACAGCATCCATCTATCGAAGTCTAGGTCTTCCTCATTTTCTTGTGTTGCCTGGTCTAGCCGAAAATATTTCTTTTAATATGTTACTGTCGTTCATACGGAAGACATGCCCAGCCCAATTAAGGAGGCCTATTTTAACATAATGAAGAACATCTGGCTCTTTAAACATTCGGCATAATTCGGTGTTGCGTCTTCTACGCCAGATACCATTTTCCTGAATTCTTTCGAAAACGCCTCTCAAGGGCCTTGCGTTCAAAAGTACCCAAGATCCCTTCCTCCTTCACGGTCATAATCCAGGTCTTTAAAGCTGAACTCAGGACAGGATAGATATGAAACTAAAAATACCTAGAGTTTAAACATACGTAAAAAAAAAAAAAAAAAAAAAAAAAAATCTGAAATTTTTCAGATTTTAAATTACGTCCAAAGGGGCGTTTTTTTAACGTTTTGAGTGTTACCTTTATTTATTAAATATCATGTTCTTTGCACTTAAACCATAAAATTCAGTTCAAGAGCAATATCGCAAAATAATGTTAAATTAAGCATATCTTTAGAATTTCCGATATACACAGTCTCGCGAGCTGGAGATAAAAGTATTTTTTTTCTATATAACGTTGCCATTTCTCGCTTTTAAAGCATTGAATTTGTAAATCAAAAATTCGTTAAAGTTTTACAAAATATAAAATCTATAATAAAACAAATTCCAAATTTGGGATTTCAGATGCCCATATTCGCAGTAGGATTTCGTCATTCAAAATTCGATGGCTCTATGTACAATTGTTTTATCACAATGCGAGAAATAGACAATCATTTATGCATATTTTTCATTATTTAATTTCTTCAAATATAATGCAGGACTCTAACATTTTGTGGCAACAGTTTGAAAAGTGAACCGACGTTTATGAGTCCGACGCCAAATGCCAAAACGAAAGCAATAGTCCTTCGGGACTGAAATCCCTTTGGACTAAAAAAAAAAAAAAAAAACTTAAGCATATGGGTAAACTTCGGAAAGCATTTACATACCTAATCCTCTTATTTGTAGTCCAAAGGGGCTTTGTCCCTGACGGGACTATTGTTTTCGTTTTGCAATTTGGCGTCGGAACCCTATGAACGGCGTATCACTTTTTAAATCGTTGCCACCAAGACTTTCGCTCTGTATTATATTTGAAGAAAATGAATAATGAAGAATCTGTATAAAGGTATGCATGTTTCTGGTATTGTGATAAAACAACGGTACCTAGAGCCATCCAGTTTTGAATGACGTAATCCTACTGCGAATATGGGCATCTGGAAACCCAAATTTGTTATTTGTAATTTGTTTTATTATCTATTTCATATTTTGTAAAACTTTCACGAATTTTTGGTTAACAAACTCAACGATTTCCAAGCATTCCACCACTAACATTAATATCGCGTGCATCTTCAAGAACGAATATTTAATGCGCGAGGTTTTTTTTTTTTTTTTTTTTTTTTTTTGTGATACTGCCAGTGAATTGAATATCATGGTTTAAGTGCGAAGAG
This sequence comes from Stegodyphus dumicola, assembly GCF_044657685.1. Classification (NCBI taxonomy): domain Eukaryota; kingdom Metazoa; phylum Arthropoda; class Arachnida; order Araneae; family Eresidae; genus Stegodyphus; species Stegodyphus dumicola. The sequence continues at coordinate 140,534,551 of NC_140777.1, forward strand.
CATGATATATAATAAATAAAGGTAACACGCAAAACATTAAAAAGAAGACTCTTTGGAGCGTAATATAAAAATCTCACATTTATTATTTCATTTTATTTTATTTATTTTTAGTCAAAAGGGGCTTTGTCCCTGAAGGACTATTGTATTCGTTTTGCGATTTTGCGTTGGTTCACTATAAATATCTGTTGCACTTTTCAAACTGTTGCCACCAAACTGTTGTCCCGCATTATATTTGAAGAAATTAAATAATGAAAAATCTGCATAATTGTATATATATTTCTCACATTGTGATAAAACAACGGTACATAGAGCCATCGAATTTTGAATGACGTAATCCTACTGAAAATATGGGCATGTGAAAGCCCAAATTTGAAATTCTGAATTTGTTATATAATCGATTTCATATTTTATAAAACTTTAACGAATTTTTGATTAACAAACTCAAGTATTTCAAAGCGAGCCATGGCAACGTTGTACAGAAAAGAACATTTTGATCTCCAGGGCATCAGACTGTGTATCGAAAATTCTAAAGATATGCTGAATTTAAAGCTATTTTGCGATATTGCTCTTGAACTGAATTTTATAGTTTAAGTAGAAATTACGTGATATTGAATAAATTAAGGTAACAGACAAAATATTAAAAAAAAACACATGTTTGGAAGTAATTTAAAATCTGAAACCTTTCAGATTTTCCTTAAAAAAAAAAAAAATTCTATTTATTTATTTTTTTAAAAAAGGAGGATTTATTGACTGTGGTGATTCCTTTCTATGACGACCACTATCGGTTCCACTTATTTAAGCAATCGTATTACATTATTGCATTGTCTTCCTCTTTCAAAGAAAGAAAAAGAATGTATATCTGATAGACAGCCCTTAAAATAGACAGAGTTTTATTTAAGACTTTATATTCCTTTAAGTTTACTTTTTTTCCTGATATTAAGTTTTAAACAAGATTTTTGTTTTTTCGCATTTGTCTGTAACATAATGGCGCAGGTTTGTACCTCCGTAAAAAAATCATTAGATTAAATCGTAAACTAAAACTCATCCCATTTGTTAAAAAATAAAGTTTTTTTTTTTTTTTTTTTTTTTTTTTTTTTTTTAATAAATACAAAAACTAAATAAATTCATAAATTCGTTTTCAGGAGCTTTACAAACGATTACTGTCTACAGGTGTAAAATGTATTATGTTAGAAACATCTTTTGTCATCAAACTTTATCGAGACTTTATATTTTTCGCCTCAGTTTACGTTACCATCCAAAAGTATTAATCATGGCTAATTGTTAGTTCTGTCAGCTGCTGCCAGTCTTGTAGCAAATGCGCTATAACAAATTTTTTCCGATATATTTGCGATGGTCATTGCTAATTATGCTGCAAATCTTTAACTTACCATTTAAGTTAACAAACTACAATATATATTTTCAATGTATTTCTTTCTGTACACTAATTTTAAATTAAGATGTTTAAAAGCAATATATACTCTTCTTAATTATTATATTTTTATTTTACTTTTTATTGCTAATATATCTGTTTGACGTACTGATATGTGATTGTTAATTTTTTATAAAACTTTGCATCGTTATTGCAATGAATATAAAGCATTTCTAATGACATATATTACGCTATTAGCTACAAAGTACTGGTTTTCAATTAGTTGCAACAGAGTTTATTGAAATTATGAGTTTAGTATATTACAAATTATATAAATTAAGTATGTTGTTGAAAAAAATTAATTAACGATTTGCTTATAAACAATACAGTTTGAAATGCGAATTTGGAAGATAAATTGAAGATCAAGCGCTGAACAGAATGGCAACATGTTTCATAATTCGCAACTTTCAGGCCAGTCTAGTGGTAAAAGTGCTAATGCAAAGCTACAGAACATTTCTAACACACGAATTTCTAACCTGAACACTTTTACACACGTTGAAACAATTCATTGTATATTTCTTTTTGTAACATAAAGCCTGCATAAAAAAGTTCTCCACCCCCCTCTTGCAATTCCTTTTCCTCTAGCCCGCTTTATTTTTACGTTTCGCCCTTTCACGCTTTGAAGATCGCATCAGTGATTGCACATAAGAATTTATATTCTTTATAAAAACAACTCCTGAAACTGTCAGTCACTTTGCTATGAATGTACAGTAGAATTTCCTTGAATTGTAGGTATTTTGGGAAGGAGTAAGAAATCATTCCAACTTACGTGGAAAATTATCATTTTTCAGTTAGGGAAAGGATTTACTTCGGGAAACTTCAAAGGCATGTATGGAAATGCTAAATTATTTACGATCGTTTACAAGAACTGCTGTTTTATTACTCCCAAGTACTATGCATTTTTGCCGGCCGGTGCAATCTCTGCGGATCCTATATTTTCCTGCCTTGCACCTCTCTAAATTCAAAACAGTTTACCGCTCCTAACTCTGCTGCCTAGTACCTCCTCTAAATTCTAAATATTTTATCATCAATAAATTTTACTGTTCGTTGCTTCTCTAAATTCTAAAAATGTTGTCGCTAATAAATTCTGCCGCTCGGGGCTACAGCACGGACTGCATTAACTTTGTGGTCGACCCTGATTACTATTACTACTACTATTACTACTACTACTACTACTACCCCCCCCAAAAAAAATCTGAAAGGTTTCAGATTTTAAATTACGTCCAAAGGGGCGTTTTTTTAACGTTTTGTGTGTTACTTTTATTTATTAAATATCATGTTCTTTGCACTTAAACCATAAAATTCAGTTCAGTAGCAATCTCGCAAAATAATTTTAAAATGAGCCTATCTTTAGAATTTCCGATACACAGTTCCGCATCCGCTGTAGATAAAAAGGTTTTTCCCCCTCCGCCGTAGAGTGTTGCCATTCCTCGCTTTTAAATCGTTGAGTTTGTTACTCAAAAATTCGTTTTACAAAACAGTAGTTTTACAAAATATGAAACCTTTGTTTTATTATTATAGAACAAATTCCAAATTTCAAATTTGGTCTTCCTCATGCCCATATTCGTAGGAGAGTTACGTCATTCAAAATTCGATGGCTCTATGTACCGTTGTTTTATCACGATGCGAGAAATAGACATACATTTATGCAGATTTTTCATTATTTAATTTCTTCAAATATAATGCCAGACTCTAACATTTGGTGGCAACAGTTTGAAAAGTGAAACGGACATTTATAGTGATTCAACGCAAAATCGCAAAACCAAAACAGTAGTCCTTCAGGGACAAAGTCCCTTTGTACTAAAAACACCACTTTATCTCTATACCTTGTAGCTATTTCGTGTAATAATATAGTATATCGTATTTCGTATTATATTACTGTATATCGGTATTTCCTGTAATAATAACCGTATATCGCATTTCGTGCAATAATGTTTCGTATTCGTACTGTTGTATTCTACGTGTTCGTGGATTTGGAGTAATTGATGATAACACTTGATGAAGAATCAAAACTCAATTTATTCTCCAGTAACGGACAGTTCCAAAGACACGTTTACAGTCGTTGAAAAACTACGACCAACACACTGAAACAACACACTTGCATTTTCAATGTCGGGTAGTATATACTAACAATGTTTGCATAATTAAGTATAATTAATAACTACGACCAACACACTGAAACTACACTTGCATTTTCAATGTCGGGTAGCGTATATTAACAATGTTTCCATAATAAGTATAATTAATAACACGCAGTGTTTAGTTCTTCTTGTAACTGTCATACAAAGTATGTGTGAATATGAAGAGTTCATGTCAAACATTAATTATTACGACTGCATAAAAACAATTTTTGAGAGAATTAATAAATACCTTCTGATCCGCTATGACCGTCCTACGGTCGTAGCACTTAAGGTTGCTGTAGGGATGACAATAATGTTGCTTAAGGCACTTTTAAGTCGATAGATTCGGCAGCCATCCCTTGCAAAGTTTTGGGTGTTCTCCCTCAAAACTAAGACGGAAGCTTAACAATTAGGTTAGGTAACAATTAGGTTAGGTTCAGTAATACCTTAAGCACCTGTGGTGCTACAAAGGTTCGTATGGCCTAACATCTACCTCTGTCTGTCCTTGCGGACACATGTCGTCCTATACACGAGCCATGTTTCTGACTCAGAGTACGTGACGTTGTTGTAGGATCCTTCGAGGCCATGAGAACAACATGTCTATTCCGTATAGCGCTTGTGGCTCACAGTCACTGTGATCCTTCATGACGTTCAATATGGCCCTGCTGATCCCATCGATTCTATATTCGCCTGACAATAATCGAACCCCAACAAACACAGATAAAATGCATTTCAGATAGGGCCACGATCCTGCCGAGCACCTCCTGGATTCAGAGGAGTTAGTTTCTAGGAAGTGTTGTTTTGCCGCGGTCGAATTCCATCACGTCCTGGTAGGAATTTCTCCTTCTTACGCGAGGCTTTATACGACATCTACATGAACAACCAGTGTTCAAATGTGATTTCCAAATGAAAAACTCACTGTACAACCTTGAAATTTTTACAAAATATAGATGGTGTTACTCATACTGCTTTGTGCTTATGCGCTGGAATACAAATCCCGTTTCATACACCGGCATGTAGCACCTTTCATGCATATCGGAAAATCTAGAAACACGATTTTGACTTGTTTCAATTTTATCCGAGTCTGTTACCATTCAGCAGAATTCAAAATATTTATCTTTCAAAATTGAATGTCTGTTATTGACTAACAAACTAAGCTATTTAAAAAAAGCAAATACACTGAAGTGACAAAAGTCATGGGATAGCAATATGCAAATATGCAGATGGCAGTAGTATCGCGTAGAAAATGTATAAATGCGAAGTGCTTTGGCAGGGCTTTCATTTGCGTTTAAGTTATTCATGTGAAGAGGCTTTGACGTGATTATGGCCGCACGACGAGAATTAACAGACTTTGAACGCGGAATGGTAGTTGGAGCTAGACGCATGGATCATTCCATTTCGGATATTGTTAGGGAATTCATCATTCTGAGATCCACAGTGTCAAGAGTGTGCCGAGAGTATCTAATTTCAGGCATAACATCCCACCATGAACAGCGCAGTGGCCGACCACCTACACTTAACGACCGAGACCAGCGACGTCTGCGTAGAGTTGTCAATGTTCACAGACAAGCAACACTGCGTCAAATAACCGCAGAAATCAATGTGGGACGTACGAGGGACGTGTCCGATAGGACAGTGCGGCGAAATTTGTCTTCCTTGGGCTATGCCAGAAGAAGACCGACTCGAGTGCCTTTACTGGCAGCACGACATCGCCTGCAGCGACTCTCGTGGGATCGTGAGCATATCGGTTGGTCCCTAAACGAATGGAAAACCGTGGCTTGGTCAGATGAGTCACGATTTCAGTTGGTAAGAGCTGATGGTAGGGTTCGAGTGTGGCGCAGACCCCACGAAGCCATAGACCCAAGTTGTCAACAAGGCTCTGTTCAAGCTGGTAGTGGTTCCATAATGGTCTGGGCTGTTTTTACATGGCATGGACTCGGTCCTCTGGTGCAACTGAACCGATCATTGACTGGAAATGGATACCTTCAGCTACTTGGAGATCACTTTCAGCCTTTCATGGACTTCACGTACTCAAACAACGATGGGATTTTTATGAATGACAATGCGCCATGTCACCGGGCCACAATTGTTCGCGATTGGTTAGAAGAACATTCTGGACAATTCCAGCGAATGATCTGGCCACCTAGATCGCCCGACATGAATCCGATCGAACATTTATGGGACATCATCGAGAGGTCAGTTCGTGCCCAAAACCCTGCACCGTCAACACTTTCACAATTATGGACGTCTATAGAGGGAGCATGGCTCAATACTCCTGCAGGGGACTTCCAACGACTTGTTGAGTCCATGCCACGTCGAGTTGCTGCACTTCGCGGGCAAAAGGAGGACCGACAAAATATTAGGAAGTATCCCATGACTTTTGTCACTTCAGTGTAGAAGCAGTACTTCAGAATATTATTATTTTGTATTTTTTAATCTGATTGATTTAAATAAAAATGCATTTAATTCAGAATATATCTAATTAAAAACATATATATAACTATTTTTATTGAATTGCGTTATACACTCTCTTGCATAAAAATCCAAGCATGAAGGAAGTGGTGGTTGTTTTTGATGAAACTGAATATGTGTATAGCTCATACACAGATAATTAAATGATTATAAAATCAAGGTCATAGTACCTATTCACGGCTCACAATCACCCATTGAATGTTCAAACTAGTAGTTGCTCAAACCGCCCCTGACGGCAATGCATGCTTGAAGTCGTCGAGGGAAGGAATGGTAGGGGTTCGTAATGTCATCGTGAAAGAATCTGGTGGCCTACCGTGTCCCAGACATGTTCGATTCGTGAAAGGTTGGGTGACCTTGCTGACCAAGGAAGAGTATCAACCGCACGGAGACTCTCCAGAGATATGCGAGCGGTATGTGGCCTGGCATTATCTTGTTGGAAAATGGCCTCAGGATGACGTGCCACGAAGGGTTATGCAACCGGCCGCAGAATGGTATCAACATATCGTCGAGCTATTAAAGATGTACGAAGGATGACTAAAGATGACCTGCTGTCAAGAGAAATAGCGCCCCACACCATCACAACAGGGGTTATGGCTGTATGCCTTTGTAAAACTAAGACTGATTGAGATCGCTGGTTTCGTCCTCTTCGGTTCAGGCAAGGCTGGGATCTTGCAATTCGGGTGCCTACGCAGGAGCGTTACCCCGTGAATAACACAATGTCCGATTTTCTAACACGTGGAAAGGAATTAAACAAAGTTCCATAACAGTCCTTGAAAGTATGTGACGTAATTAGTAGACCGGCATAATGGCAGTCCTCTTCAGACACGAACACTGTGGTTATCTGCTTCAAGAGTGAAGCGGGATTCATCGCTGAACACTATACGATGTCAGTTCGATGGCACCCATGACGATTGGCTGCGACACCATTCCAGACGACTCCGCCGTCGTGGGGTCAAAGGCAAACGTCTAAAAAGGCTTCTGTGAGCGTAACCCCGCCTCAGGACAAACGCCTTGAGATGGTGGACGGTACCACGGGAGGTATAGACGTGGCTGTAGTGCCTTGAATTTTCGATAATGGGGGCGGTTCGGGCCTGGTGAACAGTCATCCTATCTTGTCTCGCACTTGTGCTCCTTGGCCTTCCAGAGCCTTCATTTCGTCGGCAATTTGCTTGTAGCCACCATTGCTGCCAACATCTTTGCACAACAGTGTCTGTACGCTGCAGGTGACGGCCAATTGCTCGGTATGACCACCCAGCTTCACGCAACCCTACAATGTGACCTCGTTCGAAGTCGTTTAGTTGCCTGTAAGGTCTTCGATATCGTCGTAATGGCATCTTTAGTTGCTTCTTTACGGAATTACAATGGCAACAACAACAACAACAACAAAAAGATTAATTTTTCGCCTCTGTTACTGGTTTTATAGTTTGCGAACTGCGCACTATGCGCGCTATGATCGCAATTCCTGTTCATTTGCCTTGAAACTTTGATCATTTGCATGTTCGATCAAAATGCTTTCTCGTACCAAATTTCGTCTTTTGCAAATTTCGCAAAAGTCCTTCTTCCCGCTTCGATATTTTTGCAAAAGAGTGTATATATCGATATTTTTGAACTTTTCAAATTTACAAAATACATTATTGCGGGCGCACGGATTCGTAATAATAAATTGAATTCGTTGATGAAATTTATTTTACCAATAACATTTTTATCTCCAGGGCGCCAGATTGTGTATCGGAAATTCTAAAAATATGCTGTTTTTAAATATTTTATGATATTGCAATTAAGCTGAATTTTATGTGGTTTAAGTGCAAAGAACATGATATTTAATAAATAAAAGTAGCACACAAAACGTTTAAAAAAAAAAAGTCCCTTTAAGCAAAATATAAAACCTGAAAGCTTTTGGATATATATATATATATATAATTTTATTTTCCTGTAAATCCATTGACAGGATTTTCTATATATATATATATATTAAAAAAAAAAAAAAAAAAAAAAAGCCGTGTTCTAAGTTTAATCACAAATTCACAAAAACATTTTTCTAATTAAAAATTTATCCGTATCTGCTTTTAATTTAGTCTCTTACGACAGTAATTTAATAACCTTTATTACCTCATCTACTAAAACACTTCATAATTATTTTCAAAACTAAGCCAAAACAACCGAGTCTAAGAAGAGTAATTAAAAAGAGTTTGAATAATCTCCGGTTAATTTAATTTTATTCCTCATTTCAACGTTATTATTATTCAGCGCGAAATACTAGCATATCTTACTTAATTCTTCAAAGGTGCAGCTCTTTACTTTTTAAGTTATTTCAAAATTATTCAAATTGTTACCTAGCTAATTAAGTCTAAAATATCTGCCTTTTAAATTAGCGAAGATAATGGTTTATCTGAAACATTTTGTAGTTAAGCACACTGAGCTGCGTTAGAATTAAGTTAATCCTTTAAAATACACAACAGCATGAAGGGCATTTTAAATGATGAATTCAGTAAATATTTTAAATAATTCTCACATTCCCTTTTATGTTAATTTTTGGCATATTTTATACTTCGCGGCAACGCTATTAGCGCAGAATTTTACCTTTGCCTTAAGTTTTATTCTATATTCGCCCTTTTAGGAGGGAGGACAAGGGTGTTGAGCAAGGATATTTTTAAATGCACTTTTTTTTTTTTTTCCCTCTCAAAATATTTTAGCTAGAGAAATTTTGGTGCGAGAATTTTCTTTGCAGTGTGTATTTAACTACTAAATTACAATTTGAGTTTTTCTTATTCCCTTATTATTATTCATTTAGTATCTTATAAAACGAACTTAAAAAAAAAAAAAAGGGAAAAGCAAATCTGAAAAATTTTATACTTTCAGATTTTATATTACGCACAAAAGGGCGTTTTTAAACGTTTTGTGGGTTACCTTTATTTACTAAACATCATGTTCTTCGCACTTAAACTACATAAAATTCAGACACAATAACACGCCGAATAAATACTAATTCAGAAGTCAAACAACAAAAATCAGCGTTATACCTACAAACTTTTCACAGGACTAGTTTCGATGGTTTTACCGAACCATCATCTTCAGCTGCAAAACCGCAAATGCAAACCGCCAACCAAAAATCCATTTGCGGTTTTGCAGCTGAAGATGATGGTTCGGTAAAACCATCGAAACTAGTCCTGTGAAAATTTTGTAGGTATAACGCTGATTTTTGTTGTTTGACTTCTGAATTAGTACATAAAATTCAGTTCAGCACAAATATCACAAAATATTTTAAAACAGCATATCTTTAGAATTTCCGAAACACAGTCTCGCGCGTTAGGGACAAAGTCTTTTTTTTTTTTTTTTTTTTTTTTTTTTTTTTTTTTTTTTTCCGTACAGTGTTGTGGTTGCTCGCTGTGAAATCGTTGAGTTTGTTAATCAAAAATTGGAAATAAATAATAAAATAAATTCGGAATTGAAAATTTGGGCTTCCAAGTGCCCACGTACGGTTGGAGGACTACATTATTCAAAATTTTATGGCTCTAGGTACCGCTGTTTTTCCACAAGGCGAGAAACATTCAGGCATTCATGCAGATTCTGCATTATTTACTTCCTTTAAATATAATACATGGCGATAATATATGGTGGCAACAGTTTGAAAAGTGAACCAACGCAGAAAATGAAACTTCCATTTTGAGACTAATAAGCCTTTGGGCTAAAAAAGCACTTCTTTCTTTATCAAATAAGATGCTAACGTTCTTTTTTATAATTTCGTAATATATGATTATAAAATATATTATAAATAAAATGTAATATTTTTAGTCCAAAGGGGCAATTTGCCCTTACATTTCGTTTTGGCTCTTTGCATCGAAAACTTTAAAAGGCTGTATCACTTTTCAGATCGTTGCCACCATATATTAGGGCCTTGTCTTATATTTAAAGAAATTAAACAATGAAGAATCTGCATAAATTTATGTTTGTCGCTTTGTGACGAACAACGCACAACGGTACCTAGAATCAACCAGTTTTGAATGACGTAATCCTACTGCGAATATGGGCATGTTGAGGCCCAAATTTAAAATATGAAATTTATTTTATTAATTTCATATTTTGTAAAACTTTAACGAATTTTTGATTAACAAACTCAAGGATTTCAAACGAAGCGATGGCAACGTTGTACAGAAAAAAGCATTTTTATATTTTATTATTATTTTTATTATTTTTATTTTTATATTTATATTATTTATCTCCATCGCGGGAGATTGTGTATCGGAAATTCTAAAGATATGCTCATTTTAAAATTAATTTGCGGTATTGCTGTTGAATTGAATTTTATAGTTTGAGTACGTTGAACATGATATTTAATAAATAAAGGTAACCCATAAACGTTAAAAAAATGCCCCTGTGGACATAATTTAAAATCTGAAAACTCAGATTTTTTTAAATCCTTTTTATTTATAAAATCATATTCGGTTATATACCTGGCAAATACCAGGGCTTAAATTGCGCCGGAGCCCACAGGAGCCTGGCTCCGGTACTTCTTAGTTTTGGGGATAATAATTTAACTTTAGCCGGAGCGCACCGGAGCCCTAAATAAGAACTTCTTTTATATAACTAAATAATTTCAGTAGAAATTTGATCTTGAAAACATTACTTTAATAATGACATATTTAATTTTTTTATTGTTAATGATTTTATTTGTCATCTTATTCTTTATTTATTCTTGTTCCTCTTTCCTGAAGGTCTTCCATAGGGCTCCGGTACTTCTAATTTTTGAAATTAAGCCCTGGGCAAATACTGAGCAAAAAATTGCATATCCGATTGAAATAATAGCTGCATTCATCTTCCTCATTCCTTCTTCGCTCGCGCAAATAGTGGTTAGCACGTTAGATTGTTAATTGTCAGGTCGTGGGTTAATTTCAACTAATTTTAATCCTTCGGACACGGTATCCAAGAATAAAGCATTCACCTTTTAATCTGAATCTACGCGGCGAAATTCTTAAAAATTACCGCATAGGGAGAAAGTAGAATTTCATCTGCAATCAGTTTCGTAAGAATGAAGAAAATATATAATTTTTTTAGAATTAAATCCCTTCATAATTAAGATTTTTTTATATTTTAAGATACATTATAATTTTTTTTAAATTTTGTACCCACGGTCAGTGTCAATTTTCCAAAAATTTTAATATGTTTAACAGTTTACTTTTTCTCTCTAAGCTTTCGCAAGTCTTGTTAACTTTCTCTTACATTTTTCCTTATCGTTTGCCACGTACTTTTTCCTAATTCTGCTTCCTACCGACTTCAGAGTGCACCAACTTCAGTGTCTTTTGCCCAGTGTAACCAAAAGCTAACTTTTAATTTTTGTTCACCGAAAATTTTGTCTTCCTGCCCGTTAAAAGAATTGCTTTGTTCTTTTTCAAACTCTAATTTTAATTGATTTTTTTTTTTTTTTTTTAAACTGTTTGGCGTTTTAGGTTTTTCTTATATTACAAATTTTAGAGAAAATGTTTTGCGTTTTTATGTATTTTTGCCTTACCGCGCAGTGAGAACTGAATTCACTGAATGAGAAATATAGGTATATAGCTCTGAAGAAATTCGAAGAAATAGGTTTAAATGAAGTGCAGCAAAAATGTGTAATTGGCCGTATAGAGAAGTCATATGATGCCCATAACAGATTTTTGTTTTCCTGTGAAAGTGTTTGTCTAAGAGATGATGTTTGATATGTTATTCATTTCTTTTCGCAGATATGTTGGTCGCCTTCAGTAGCAGTGGCTGTGGTCGTTAATGTACTGTATTTTTCTATGTCTGTGATAAAATATAGTCATTAAATTCGAAATTTTCATTAATATATTTTAAAAAGTTTTTAATTAACAGCAGTGAAAAAAACACCGTTTTTTAAATATTAATTTTTTAAATTATAATTCTTATTATTTTCAAAAGCTTTTAGATATTTGTGAAGAAAATAAATATCTTTTTAATGTAAAAATTAAACTCCAGTTTTTTCCTAGTATTGTGCTGCATATGTCTAAAATCCACATTACGTATAAAATAATACTATAAAAAATAAAATTTAAAAAAAATGAAGATCTAAAAGCGGCGTTTTTTAAGGTTTCGTGTGTTACCTTTATTGGTTAAACATAACGTTCTTCTCACTTAAACCATAAAATTCAGTCCAACGGCAATATCCCCCAAAAAATTAAAAATGAGCATATATTTAGAATTTCCGATACGCAGTCTCGCGCTCTGGAGATAAAAATGTTTTCTTTCCGTAGAGTGTTGCCTTTGCTCGCTTTGAAATCCTTGAGTTTGTTAATCAAAAACTCGTTAAAGTTTTACAAACTATGAAATCTCTACATATGATAAAAGAAAGAGTCTGTCTGTGTGGTCTTTCGTTTGTGCTGCGGGTAAGCTAATAGACCCAGGGCTACGAAATTTGGTACATAGGTGCATCTAGACAAGAGCCAGTGCATCTGGAAGCGATTTTTTTCAAAATTCGAAACATATATGTGGGAAATCATACCGTCCAATGCTGAATGAGAATTGCCCGTTATGACGTCATCAGTATACCATCACAGCCCAGCGCAGTAAGAATCATCCCAGACAGCGCTGAAACCTGGTCGAGAGTGGATGGCAGACGTGAGCAGACGGCTCACACGTCTTCAAGAGTTTGATTGTGCTTTCGATGTTATGCCTTTACATCATTATGTTAATCCTGCATACCGTTGACTTCATCTTTATATACTTTTCTTTATATACTTTTATTTCTTTATATTAAATAAACCATTTAAATATTACTTCGTGCTCTCATGCTGTGAATTAAGTCAAATTCTACAAAAAAATATGGCGACCAACCGTGCGGCCTTGAATTCCAAAATGTGCGAGTAGTAGAACTGTGCTTTGAACTGTGAACTGTTGTCACAAGTTATTCGATTTATTGGATTACTCGTATAAAGTGTGGATTACCCAATTGACGACGATCATCTGTCGGGTGAGTACAAAACTTTCTTTCCAATATGAAGTTAGTAGAAATTCCAGAATTGGAAGCAGCTTTAAAGAACAGTAAAAGTTCTGAAATCAAAAGTTTGCATAAGCTTATTTTTAATACTGATGGAGACCGAAATAACCGGAAACGATTACGTGAATTTTCTGGCTTTATTTTTAAACCAGATTCCGAAGAATTTAATAAGAAAATAGATACAGTGCAGAATAGTTTTACTTTGAATGAGTTAATTAAAGTTTGCAATGTATTGTGCATAAATTCAGAGGGTTTGAAATCGGAAGTCGTAACCCGAATTGTCTCTTTCCTATGTGATTTATCTGTATTATTTGAAAATATTTTGCATGAAGAAAATAGTGATATTGAAGATGGAACTATTAATAAAATTTCTGAAGTAATGCTTGATGATAATCAAAGAGACAATCCTGGTTTTAATGAGTCTCAAGTAAATAACAGTATGCAGCTTCCAATTCAAGATCATTTTAAACCTCATCTTAGTTTTTCTGATATTGAAAGTATTGTTAATACTTTTTCTGGTAATGCATATGAAAATGTTGATAAATGGATTGATGAATTTGAAGACGTTATAAATTCTTTGAAATTAAGTGATTTGCATAAATTAGTTTTTGCTAAAAGATCATTAAAAGGTAAAGCGAAACTATTTATTCAGAGTGAACCTAAAGTTAATGATTGGTGTAAGTTAAAAAAGCTTTTGAAATCTGAATATGGTAAAGCTTTTAATTCTGCTGAGTTGCATGAAATGTTATGTAAACGTAAATTAATGCCTAATGAATCTTTAGATGAGTATTTTTTGAAAATGAAAGAAATGTGTTCGCGAGGTAACATTGAAGATGCTTCATTAATTAAATATGTTATTGATGGTATTCCCGATTCTGTGGTTAGGAAAACGATATTATATGGTTGCGAAACAATATCTGAATTTAAACAAAGGCTTAAAATTTATGATAAGATGAGATCGGACAATGATAAGTTTAAAATTCCGAAACCGAAAGTAGACACTCAAGTTAAAGATAGAAGTAAGCTTTCGTCATCAAACCGAAATCAATCTAACGTTAATAAGGTCAAATGTTTTAATTGCCAGGAATTTGGGCATTATTCTAAGCATTGTGTAAACAAATCAAAGGGTGTAAAATGTATAAAATGTAAGAAGTTCGGGCATTATTCAACAAACTGTCCAGAGCAGACCCCCGAGACACAACAAGCAGCTTTATTACAACGAATTTGTGACAAGGATAGAATTAGGAAGACTGTAGAAATAAATAATCATTTAGTTAATAGTTTAGTTGACACTGGTTCAGATGTAACGATATGCAGCGTAGAGTTACACAAGCAGATTGGTTCTCCCAATTTAAATTGTAGCGATATCACATTGAACGGAATTGAATCAAAGCAAAAGTACCCCATCGGCTTTTTCATTTCTGATATTTCAATTGATAGTTTTTCACTGCGTACGAAAATTTATGTTGTTAAGTCATTATGTAATCAAATTGTATTAGGTTTGGATGTATTGAGTCAGTTTAACTTCTCTTTTACCGAGAATGGCCTTCAAATAATTTCTCATCGGAATAAAAGTAATGTAAACTTGATAACTGCTGAGTCATCTCGAAATTCTAACGTGCGTTGCGTTATGGCAAATTTGAATATTGCTATCTCATTGAAGAATGCTTATGATCCTTCGCGATCGTCTGGCGTCTCTGTTAATGTAAACAAAAGTCCCGAAAGCGGAAGTAGCTCGACGTTTAATTACCTTTCACATATGGTGAATGCTATTTCTCTCAACGAGATTGATTTATCGCATATTTCAAATGCAGAACATAAAGAAAGACTGTGTAATTTAATTAATTCGTACCAGCCTCGGAAAAATAGACAATCTGACTTCAAGATGCAAATAAATTTATGCGATGATATTCCTGTCTGTCAAAATAGAAGATACATGGCTTTCGCGGAACAAAAAATTGTTGACGATCAAATTAAGGAATAGTTGAAAGAGGGCGTAATAAAGCCTAGCAATTCTAATTATTCGGCATCTATTGTTTTGTGTAACAAGCGTAATAATTCGAAACGTTTATGCGTGGACTATCGGAAATTGAATAAGAAGATTATTAAAGACAAATTTCCACTGCCTTTAATTTCGGAAGTACTTGATCGCTTAGAACAGTCAAAAGTCTTCACGACACTAGATTTGAAAAATGGCTTTTTCCATGTAGACATAGACGAAAATTGCACCAAATATACCGCATTTGTAACACGTAATGGTATCTACGAATTTCTTAAAGCTCCTTTTGGTTTATGTATTAGTCCAAATGTTTTTCAAAGGTACATTTATTCAGTATTTCGTGACTTGCTAAATGAAGGTGTACTAATTATTTATATGGATGATATAGTCATACCAGCTAATGATGAAGTTGAATGTTTAGACAAATTAGAAAGAGTATTCAAAACTGCTTCGGAGTATGGGTTACAAATAAATTTCAAAAAGTGCCAATTCTTAAAACGTAAAATTGAATTTTTGGGACATGTAATTGAAAACGGAACTATTCGACCATCACCTTCCAAAACTGCTGCTGTTCGAAACTTTCCACAACCGCGTAACTGTAAACAACTACAAAGCTTTTTAGGACTAACGGGATATTTTCGTAAATTCATTCCTCAGTATGCTAAAATAGCTAAACCTCTTAGTGACTTACTTGGAAAAGGTATTGGTTTTAAGTTCGATTCCGAACAACAGGAAGCTTTTTGCAGATTAAAAGAAATTCTCTCTCAGGCACCTGTTCTACACATATTTAGGCAAGGATATCCATTAGAACTTCATACTGATGCTAGTAGTCAAGGCTTTGGTGCGGTATTACTCCAATTGTCTGATGATGGTAATTATCACCCAATCCAGTATATGAGTAAGAAGACTTCACCGCAGCAAGAGAAACTCTGTAGTTACGAATTAGAAGCCCTTGCAGTAATAGAAGCTCTGAAGAAATTTCGAAACTATTTGTTGGGGACTAAATTCAAAACTGTAACTGATTGTAGCGCTTTTCAGAAAACTTTAGATAAGAAAGATTTAACTCCTAAAATTGCAAGATGGGCAATGTTTATTGAAGAATTCGATTACGAAATTGTACATCGTTCAGGAAGCCAAATGAAACATGCTGATGCTTTAAGTAGAAATGCTTTAATTTTAACATCATACACATCCGATGTAACTGAGAAGATTCGGTTAGTACAACAACAGAATGAAGATGAACATGTGAAATTAATCAAGAATTTAGTTGAGAAGGGAGAAGAAAATGGATTCTTCGTGATAAATGATATTTTGTACAAATTTGAAAATGGTAAAGATCTTCTAGTAGTGCCAGAATCCTTACAGAACGAAATCATACAGAAGGTACATAAAAAAGGTCACTTTGCTGTAGATAAAACCGTGAATGCTGTAGAGCAAGAATATTATATTCCCAGACTGAAATGCAAAGTTGAAAAAGTAATTGCTAACTGTATAGAATGTATACTGTACAACAAGAAGCAAGGAAAAGCAGAAGGATTTCTTCATCCTGTACCAAAAGAAAACGTTCCTTTGAGTACGTATCATATCGACTTTATTGGACCTCTTCCATCGACGAACAAGAGATACCAACACATTCTAACTGTTGTCGACGCTTTTACGAAATTTACTTGGTTCTATCCAGTGAAATCACCAACTACACAAGAAGTTATTTCAAAATTGAAGCAACAACAGACTGTATTTGGAAATCCAGCCAGAATCATTTCAGATCGAGGTAGTGCCTTTACATCGAAAGAATTTTCTGCGTATTGTACTGAAGAAGGAATAGAACATGTCAAAATTACTACCGGTATTCCAAGAGGTAACGGACAAATTGAGCGAATTCATAGAATTTTGATTCCTGTTTTGTCAAAATTATCACATGAAGATTCAACGAAATGGTTTAAATACGTTCCAGATGTTCAGAGAATAATCAACAGTACAACTACGAGAAGTACGAAATATTCACCGTTTGAGCTTCTCATAGGCACGAAAATGAAGAATAAAGAAGATTTGAGAATTAGTGACATATTGAATGAAGAATATCTAAAACAATTGATGCAAGAACGTGATGAAATGAGAGAAGATGCGAAAAACAACATTTTGAAGATACAAGAAGAGAATCGTAAACAATTCAACAAGAAACGTAAGAAACCGAAACTATACAAGATTGGCGACTTGGTAGCCATTCAGAGAACTCAATATGGGACTGGTTTGAAACTACGACCTAAGTTTCATGGACCGTATAAAATCATAGCTGTTCGATCAAATGATAGATATGAAGTCGTGAAAGTAGGATGCCATGAAGGACCAAATTTGACATCTACTGCGGCTGACCATATGAAGCCATGGTCAAATTGATTCCATGCTTGTATCAGCTCAAAACCTAAGGACCTGATACTCTCTTTTTTCTTTTTCTTTTTTTTTTTTTTTATTATCTTTGCAGGTACATGATGGTGATGTCTATTCAACAGACATCGAGGACGATGCCTCTTCAGGCTGGCCGAAGCTGTGGGAAATCATACCGTCCAATGCTGAATGAGAATTGCCCGTTATGACGTCATCAGTATACCATCACAGCCCAGCGCAGTAAGAATCATCCCAGACAGCGCTGAGACCTGGTCGAGAGTGGATGGCAGACGTGAGCAGACGGCTCACACGTCTTCAAGAGTTTATGAACTCTAATTGCGCTTTCGATGTTATGCCTTTACATCATTATGTTAATCCTGCATACCGTTAACTTCATCTTTATATACTTTTCTTTATATACTTTTATTTCTTTCTATTAAGTAAACCATTTAAATATTACTTCGTGCTCTCATGCTGTGAATCAAGTCAAATTCTACATATATGTGGTATCTGTAAGTGCGACACAACCACCAGAAGGCCTCACCGATGCGCCAGCAGCGAGGTGAAAGAGGAGTATGACAGAGACTGTCTTCTGCTATCCCACGCGAAGGTGGTGAGATGTCTGTCTACACGTGAAGGTGTAGAATAAGGAACTGTAGTTTTCCACGCGAAGGTGGTAAATTGACTGTATAATACATCAGCAAGTGCGAGTAGGGACTAATCGGTTATGTGATAAGACTGGTAAAAGCTATACAGAATCCTGTTTGTATCAAACGGCACTTGTATTTAATCTAATTTATACCTCTTCTGATTATCTTTATTAAATGTTCTGCGGTTTGGAAAACAACGTTGGAATTGTTATTTAGCATCTTCAACTCCCCCACTACAGAAAATCTGGGGGCTCTGACCGCGATATTTGGATACTTGATATTTCAGAGTCGTAGCTAGGGCTTTCAGCGCCCAGGGACAACTGAAGATTTCGCGCCCCTACAGCTTGCCAAGGATGGAAAACATTTAATTCTAAAATGTCGTAACGTCAGTTTGGCGCCCTTTGGATTCTGCGCCCGGGGACAGATGCCCCCTCTTGCCCCCCTCTAGTTACGCCCCTGTGATATTTGAATACTTTTTGTTTCGTTTTTAAAATGAGTTTCTTAAATAATTTAAAGAAAAGTGATTTAATAGTAATTGCGGAACAAATTGGACAGACTGTTCCAGAAAATGCTACAAAAGTCAGATGATGGACAGTTACACCCCATTTACTTCATGAGTAAAAAAACGAGTCTCCAATAAGAGAAGCTATCTAGTTATGAGCTTGAAGTTTTAGCTATAGTAGAAGATCTAAAGAAATTCAGGAATTACCTTTTAGGATCTAAGGTCAGGATAATTACGGATTGTGATGCTTTCTAGAAGACTATGTTTAACAAAGATGTAACCCCTAAAGTGGCGAGATGGGCGTTACTTCTAGAAGAATTTGACTATGAAATTGTTCACAGATCTGGGCAACAAATGAAGCATGTGGATTCATTAAGTAGAAACGCTGTTATGATGGTTACTTGTTCTCAGGGAGAAGTTACAGCCAAAATTGCAGCTGCGCAAAGAAGTGATGAGCGTCTTCAGTTGCTAAAATCCTTAGTCGAGCAAGGACTAAAGAAAGATTTTCTAGTGAAAAATGGAGTATTATACAAGTTCGACAGTGGTCGTGAGTTACTTGTGGTACCCGAAGCATTAGAGCTAGAAATCATACGTAGTATCCACAAGAAGGGACATTTCGCAGTATCTAAAACAGAAGATCTGCTAAAAAAACGACTTTTATATTCCTAACCTTAGAAAACGAATTGAACAAGTTATTTCAAATTGTGTAGAATGTATTTTGTGCGAAAGAAAACGAGGTAAGAGCGAAGGGTTTCTGAATCCCATACCAAAAGATAGTATCCCTTTGAGCACTTTTTATATCGATTTTATAGGACCATTATCTTCGACAAATAAGAACTACAATCACATATTAACCGTGGTTGACGCATTCACAAAGTTTGTGTGGCTCTATCCAGTAAAGTCTACATCAGCTCAAGAGGCATTGCAGAAGCTTAAACTCAACAATCAACTTTCGGTAATCCTTTGAGAATTATAAGTGATAAAGGTACGGCGTTTACCTCTAAAGACTTTGAAGATTACTGTAGTCAAGAGAAGATCCAGCACATATTTACAACTACAGGCGTTCCTAGAGGAAATGGACAAGTGGAAAAGATTCATCTCACTCTGATTCCAGTCCTATCCAAATTATCCATAGATGATCCAACCAAGTGGTACAAATATGTTGGAGATGTACAAAGGATCTTGAACAGCACTAAGAGCAGAAGCACAAAGAGTTCTCCATTTGAGCTTCTCACTGGTGTTAAAATGAGAAATCGAGAGGACATAAAGATTATGGAAATTCTTGAAGAAGAAGAAAGAAATATTATGATGAAAGATCGAGAAGATATGAGAGAGGAAGCAAGAAAAAACATTCTAAAAATTCAGGAAGAGAATAGAAAAACATACAAGAAGAGAAAAGAGGCGCAAGTGTACAATGTGAACGACTTAGTTGCCATACAAAGAATACAGTATGAAGGTGGACTAAATTTAAGGCCAAAGTTCTTCGGTCCATATCGTGTAACAGCGAGGAAAGGCAAAGATCGTTACCAGGTGGAACAAGTGGGACACCATGAAGGTCCTGGGTGTACAGCAGCTGATCTCACGAAGCCGTGGACTTCTACTATATAGAATTATGTGTGGTTCTTCCGCATTTCTTTCTTTTTGTTTTTTTTTCCTTTTTTTTTAATTTTTTTTTTATTTTTATTTATTTTCAGGTGCTGTCTTGCTGATCCGTGTTCTCGAGGACGAAAAAGAGTCAGGACGGACGAGCTGTGGTATCTGTAAGTGCGACACAACAACCAGAGGGCCTCACCGATGCGCCAGCAGCGAGGTGAAAGAGGAGTATGACAGAGACTGTCTTCTGCTATCCCACGCGAAGGTGGTGAGATGTCTGTCTACACGTGAAGGTGTAGAATAAGGAACTGTAGTTTTCCACGCGAAGGTGGTAAATTGACTGTATAATACATCAGCAAGTGCGAGTAGGGACTAATCGGTTATGTGATAATACTGGTAAAAGCTATACAGAATCCTGTTTGTATCAAACGGCACTTGTATTTAATCTAATTTATACCTCTTCTGATTATCTTTATTAAATGTTCTGCGGTGTGGAAAACAATGTTGGAATTGTTATTTAGCATCTTCAACTCCCCCACTACATATATATATATATATATATTTTCCCTTTTTATCTTTTTTGATGAAATTGCGTCATTTTGAATATTTTCGTTCTTTTATAAATGTGGTTTTTGGCAACAGTTTTTCATTTGTAATTTCAAAGCTTTGTATACTGGACTGCTGACCGTTGAAAATATGGGATTAAATGCTGCTTATTTTCTTTTGATTTTTGGACGCGCAACACGCACATCGCAATCTGATTCTGACGTGCATGTGTCTCGAGAGGCCCAAGAGAAATAATTTCCCCCTTTTCCCCCCGCTCTGTCTTTATTAGCTAATGGCAAAGAGGTTTGTATATTTTGAATTATGTCATCCACAAAGCGCAATTTTGATTGGTTATTGCTTTCTGATGATAGTTTCATTCTTTTAGAAATGTGGTTTTGGCAACAGTTTTTCATTCATTCCTTTGGATACTGCACTGCTGATTGTTTTCTCTTGAAAATATGAGATTTATTGCTTATTTCATTGTATTTTTTTATATTATATTTTAATTATATATAATTTTAATTATATAAAAAGATTTGTATGATTTTTTTTTAGGAAACGAAGTTCCTAACTTCCTTTATACCATTTGAATTTTTAAGATCTTGCAACGGGAAGTTGGTTAATTTATATATTAGGCTAATTAATATTTGTATTAAGGGATATTGCTTACTTCATTGTAATTTTTTTAAATATCTGATACTTTTTTTTTTTTTTCTTTTTTTTTTTTAGATAAAGTTGTTTGGCAGAGTAAAATTCTGTGCAGGTTTTACATTTAATGTTTGGCGATCCCTTTGTTCCCTTTAGGCACTTTTACGGTACATTTAAAAGCCAGACGAAGGCTGGTAGATAATAAAACAAATTCCAAATTTGGACTCCCATATTCGGCTGGAAATGTACGTTATTCAGAATTTGTTGGCTCTAGGTACCGTTGTTTTATCAGAATGCGAGAAACATACATACACTTATGCAGATTCTTCGTTATTTATTTTCTTTAAATATAATGCAGTGCTCTAATGTTTGGTGGCAACAATTTGAAAAGTGAACTGACATTTATAGTGAACCAACGCAAAATGCCAAAGCGCAATTAAGAGCCCTTCTGTGCAAATTGCCCCTTTGGACTAATTATTATTTATAAAAATTACATGCGCAACTGGAGTTAGTTATAAACTAGTCTACTGTTTTTTAAACTGCTGTTTTGCATAAATAATTTCCTTTGAATCACTTTTCCTGAAAAATATTAGTTTATAAACACGGTCGATAAAATTCAGCTTGCTCTTCCTCCCCCTCCTCCCCAGCAATTTCCCCCGGGAGGAAATAAATAGCGATTCCAAACAGGGGTTTCTTCCCGCTAAGATTTTCCCGTAACCATGTGAGGAATTTAAATGAGACGACCCGGAGTGGTTTACAACTGCACGAGTCTCGTGGTGGTAGATGTGTCATGAAAGGGGGGAAACGATACAATCTCGTGCTCCAGCCTCCACCCCACCTCGCGGAAGGGCGACATGCTTGTCAAAAAGTACGTGAGCAGAGTAGTAGGCTAACTTATTTGAATACATTTTTTGAAAAATGAAACAGAGTGCAGCATTTGATGGATGTGAATGCAAGTTTTTACACTTCATGTGTTATTCAAAATGTGATCAAAGTCATATTCTTTTAACATATGACGTAGGAACTTTTAGAAACATTTTTGCTTTGTATTTTATTCGTAAAGTTTTTTTGAATAACAAATATCCGAAATGTTCTAAAATTCTACAGCATGTTCAAAATGTACGCATTTTGATAAAAAGTGAAAAACGAATGGGAAATATATCGTTGTTAATTTCTGTAAATATTTAAATTTATTTGATTCGGTTGTGTTTGTTTTACTGTATTTTTCTAATTACTTTGTGCTGTTTTACTTAGATGTTTATTTATTTGTGCTTTAATGATTATAATTTTTAATTCATTTTGCGTGTAATTATACTCGCGGCCATATGTTTTGAATAAAAGTTTATTTCTCATATAGAATTGTTAATCTTTCGTTCCTGAAAATTGTAAAAATAGCCTAAGTAGAACGTGAGAAATCGGCAAATATATTCTAACCGGCTCTGGAGACATTACCGATTTGTCGCCAACAAAGTTAAAATTTTATCAAATTATTAAAAATTAAGTAAAGTTAGTGGAATCTAACCTGGATTGAGTTGGAAAAGTAATTATTTAAAAATATAAAAGTACACAATAGAAATATCAAATGCCATTAGGTACCATAAAAGAAAAGTTGTTTTTCCTTAGGAAAAATCTGCATTATCACTGTCAGATTCAAACTTTTTCCAAAGATGGAAGAATCTAACGCCGATATCACCTCTTAATCATATAATGTAATGTGTCTCTTAATCATAATCTTGTGGCATAATCAGCTATACTTCTAATCGTTCCTAATTAGCTGAGACACCGAAATTAATTATTTTAAATTACTTATGCCTCTGAAAATTAGAAACGCCACTTCTGCATAACCATTCTGAAGAAACAAAAGTAAATCAACTGTAATTATTCAAAAGAAATTTTTAAAAAAATTAAGGATGGGGGGGGGGAACTGATGTGTAAATTATATAACTTTCTTGAGTTATACGCATTTTTTTCCCTGAATTTCATTTAAATGTATTGAATTGAATTCAATCTACTTCGTCGATAGAGCATAAACTACAACCAGAATGACAACGCTCACAAAGAATTCACTATATTTACCCTGCTGGCCATTAAAATTGCAACACCAGGAAGAAATGATCTGACGAAGGTCAAAATAACATGAAAGGAAGAAGAGGTTGAGATATGCAAATGATTAGTATTGCAGCCCATTTAGACGATGCCGGAGGAAGAAGCGACATCTGAAGATCTGCGTAAAAAAAAAGTTGTGTAGTGGATTTCTCATTTAGAAAGCGCTTTATAAGGTCAGAGCTTGCTCAGAATATCATGTTATGCGAAAACATCGTTCAATGGTTTCAAGAGCGGTTGAGATGGATATTTTCATTGAAAATTGATACGTCGTACAAGGAAGTAAAATCTCAAAAGAATACAGCTAAAACGAACCTTGCACTAAAAACAGAAACATTTCAAGTTTCTTACAATAGCAGTTGGCGGTAGTCACATGAATGTGCTACAATTTCGTTTAACGCAGCAATTACGTGAACGTGAGAATGAGGACTTCGCTTTTTCAGCAAGATGGAACTCCAACCTGTTTTCTGCAGGACGTGCGAGAGTACTTTAACAAACACTTACCTTGTCGTTGGACTGCAGAGCTTCCGAAGGTGATATACCTCTTTTGCTTTGACCCCCCCCCCACACACGCACACTCCGATTTTAACACCATGTGACTTTTTCTTTTCGTACCTCCTTTACCTCGTGATTTAGCTGAACTGCGTGAAAGGATCATGTTGTCAGTACCGTCAATTGTACCTTGCCTGAATAGAGTTTGGCAGGAACTGAACTGTGGCATTGATGTATGCAGTATGACAAAGAGTTCACACATAGAGCACCTGTAAAGGGTGTAAATAAAACTTGAATTATTTCTGTATTTAGTGCAATGTTCATTTTTGCTGTACTCGTCTTAATTTTTTTATTATAGCCTTCTGAAACAACGGAGGAATTTATGAATAACTCGGTACAGTGGCCCCTCTCTAAGCTGACTGACTGCCTACAGCTCTAAATAAACTTCGTCTTAAAGTGGCGATATCGCCGTTCCTCGGTGGACTTGTATTAACTCTTTGTTGCATACAAATACTAATCTAAAGAAGTTAAACGAAAATGTTTGTATTTTTTCTACTTAAAATAACCTTAGTAATAATAAAAAAATAATAATTTTATTCAAATTTCGTTTTAAATAATTGCTACAGTTTGTTCACTACAGTGGACAGCATGCATATACGTACATGCATGCAAATCTCTTCCGAACGATTTACGGTCATTGCATTTGAAATCATTTCCTGCCTTGTTTGCAGTAATCATTACCATCTTCTAAATGGTAAATCTACAACTGACATGTGCATACAGATGCCCCAAAATACCTTCATTTCGTCGATTGTAACTGAATTCATTTTGCTTCGATTTTGTAACCTGTACCTATTGGATTTAAATGTCAAATATTCTAGAAATTCCTTGCCAAACATAACCATTTCCAGTGGTGTTTTGGCTTGATAAGCAGTACATTTGGGTTTGAATTCACTCTTTTCGGTAGATCTTTATCTACCCACTCCACAATTTTCTCAAACTGTCATTTAAAATAAAATATCTAAAATGACTAATTATGAATAAAAAAGGGCAGTATAAGAAAATGTAAGCAATATTATATAATGTTTACTATGAGAAATTGTGCTAACTTGGAAACAGAAGTAGCAGCCATTTTCCAAATAGCAAAGCTTTACTTAGTGATGCTATACAGCCATCTATGATCGACAGTTGAAAGTTCTAATAATATAGAATGAATAAACACAGGAATGGAATCTGTTAAGGCATTTACCGAAGAATAAACAAATCTAAACTTTTGTCTACTAGAGTTGACATGATGCAACAAAGGGTTAAACAACTGGGTGCCTGGGCACCATGCCCTATCCCAAATCGAAAAAAACTTAAAGTTTCTAAATCGTTACAAAACATAACTTAAGGAAAATAGTATTTTTTTAATATAAATTAAGAATAAATAATCATCTAGTAAAACAAATACGAAAACTGTTGAGGTGTTGAATAATATATAAGAGTATGTGCAGCCACCTTATGCTTTTAAACCAGTAGTGTTTAAAAGCATAAGGTTCAAAATACAAATAATAATAAAATGAATAAAAAGATACTCACAAAGATACATTAGTTTTCTGCGACAAAAGTAGGATGGAAAATGACATAAGTCTTTTTTTATAATTCACATCATTATAGTCCAAATTCTAATTTCTGAGTTGTCAATGGTTCTTATTTGTACATGAAAACTGCTCGCCAAATGATTGTAGAAGCTTTTGGAGCTGAATAACTTTCAGCTTTTCATGAATTGTATTATTATTTCTAACATACCATGGCGAGTTAGTAAACGTGGCGATATCCGATGTCGATACTTATTTATGTTCTCAGAAAGGTTCAGTGCCACTTGCACACGAATCGAAAAGCAGGGACACTTGTACACAAGAAATATTTATTACTGGATGGGTAATAGTAGTTTCTATAGTTTAGAGGCAGTTCGCACAACCCACATCTTCTTTATTATCTTTTGATAACCTGGAATAGAAACGTAGTGAATTTGCTTTACAAAATTTAAAGTTACTGATCTATACAAGTATAGATTTTAACAAATTTTTTATGTTGTTGCGTGCGTACGGGTTCGTGATAAATTGAATGCACACGTCATATGAAAGTGAATAAAATTTATTCTTATCACAACAAATGAAAACAAAATGCTTAAATTTCCTTAGAGATATTCATACAATATTCCAATTTCTCACAGTAGTTATCTTTTAAACTACTAAAACGTTCAACAGAACTTAATTCAACACAGAGAAAGCTAACACGATTTCACCGCCAATTCGCTACAGTAAACAACAGTTATCCAAATAACTACAGCTCGCTAAAATAACAACTGAGCTGAGATGTTCTCTCTCTGGCTTTTATAGCTTTTTAAATCGACCGTGCGAGGCAATTCTAGCAATTTCTCGAAAGCAAAAAAGAGTAGAATTACGGTTACAGTTAAATACACTAGTCAATTACATTTATTCGAATTAAATATAAATAAAAGAGTTATTTATTTATTAAAAGTTAAATGCTCTTGTATTTTTTAATTTTCCAGCTTAGCTTTCTCTTAATATTTGTCCCACGCTGCACTGCACGGGAAATAAAACAATTTAATTTATAATTCTACTAACATTAGCTATTTAAATACGAAATCCGTAACAATATTATACATGTTTTAACAGAAAATGTATGATAAATACCTTAAAGAATCAGGTACTTTAAATCATTGGTTTGAAATTCGCGTGCCGCATGCAGCCGCCGAAGCAATTTTATGTGATCCACGGAAGCATTTCAATTATGTATCTCTTGCAAGTGCTTTTGAGTTACATTAGTTTCGTTACCATTAAAAACGAACACAAAAAACGCACCAGAAAATCCATAAATGCATTAATTTACAAATTGACATAAATCTTATTCAAAGATTTGAAAATACAAATTTATTAGCTGTTATTAGTACTTGTAAAAAAATAAATGAGTTATGAATTTGTGCACTGACAATAATCTCTCTGCTCGACTCAAATCCCTTTGTACTTTCGTAACACCGAAATCGATTATTTTTTAACTTTTTTTTTTTTTTTTTTTTTTTGAGAGAGAGAGAGAGAGAGAGTATTTTAGTATTTGCTCATTTTAAACTGACTTACTTTTAACACATCTCTAAGTGGTCATTTGAGAATTTGCATTAACAGGAAACTGTGCATAATGGTAATGCGCATAGCTTGCATTTAAGTGTTTCAATAATAATGGTGAAATTCATTTTATGTAAATGTTCTAAAAATACTTATAATGCTCAAGAAACGCCCACAACAACCATCAGAGCAGGAATGGACACTACTTAAAAAAAAAAAATCATGTCAATAAATCATAAGATGGCTGATTGTTTCTGACGGACTGTGCAGAAATCTCACTTGTTGTCCAAAACTAGTTACATCTGTTAGAAAATTTTGTATTCCCAGGGAATGATGTGCGCAAATGCTACTTGTGCAGTACTGCCATATGCGCAAGTGCTACATCACCGTCAGAAATACTGTTTACACCTATCAAAAAATTTTGTGTTCAAACGGGATGGTGTGCGTAAGTCCTACTTATGCGGAACTGCCATGGGAGCAAATGCGGCATCACCTTCAGAAATACTGGTTGCTTTCAAAGGCGGTCGCCTTTGAGGAGGTTTTCACCGCGAAAGGTTTCGCTATAAATTTTCAGGAGCATAGCATGTGTCAACAACTAAAATCTTCCTACGGCAGAACTTCTTTTAACCGGGCCTGTGTGAATCAGACCTCCATTAATCGAGATCAACCGAGCCGACAATTAATTGCAAGAAAACGCTGGGAAAATAAAGTAACATTAGAAAGTATGCAAAGAAAACAGGTGACATACACTAATTCGCTTTTCAAAGAATCTAATCTGTCAGGCGTTTCTTATCAATGATGGGTCTTTTAACGGCTTTTCTATTGTGCATTGCGATAAAACATGTGGCTTACATCTATTAACCCTTTCGCTATCACCAAGACATATATATCCCGCGGGCAATTTCAAATGGTCCTATGGGATAAATATGTGTTGTATTAATATGAGTGCATATCTCACTGGTAATCCTTAATAACACTAGCAATTCAGTGTAATTTCCTCCCGATGGCAGCAGACACACTTCCCAATAACTTTTTTCTCCCTTGCAGTTACTTATTAGCACTGTTTACAGAGTGAAGGCTCATGCACTTGCAATCTCACAAATTATTATCAAAGTAAGGATTTCATTCGAAGCGAGTACATTTTTATTTCAATATTAACAGTTAGAGATAACACGGGAAATAAGTGTCCCAGTAGTATGTTTTGCTGGGACATTAGTGTCCCACTGGTTGTGAAAATATACACTGAAGCTCCTTTTTCAAGCCTTGACGTTTTTTGTCTTGTAGACCTGTAACTATCATGAATAGGCGGAAAGGATTTTGAGCTGAGGAAATTCAGCGTCTATTGAATGATACAATAGCAATTTAGCTCATTCTACTGAGATTCTACTGAGATTGTAAGCATCTAAGGAACAATAATAAAATAAAATAAGATAATAGAATAGAAACATAAATGAGATGATAATATACTATTACTGTATAATAATATTAGGATAGAAAACATAGTATAATGAACGATAATAATGTAATATAGAGCACTTAAATAGTTACATAACTAAGTTGATAAGATGTGTAAATGTAAGCTAGTTAAAAAATTAAATCTTAAAAAAAAAATATACACTTAATAAGGACGAGTAGACGTCTACTGTACAAAGGAATAATATATAAAAGTCGAGAACTCAGAGTCTATAAGTTCTTTAAAGTAATCCAAATTCAGAGTTTCAAATTCTAAGTATAAAATGTAGAAACGTTGAAAGCTAATGAATATTTAGTCTTTTTTCTAGAGTTTCAACGTTGAAAAATGTTAGAATGGGGTTATAAAGTAAATTGGTAGAAGACCCATTATTGAAGTGTCTATAATTTTTTTTTTTTTTTTTAGTGTTCATAATAATCATGATTTTCTTGAAAGAAAATTTAAAGTTAAATAGTAGTCCATATAAATGATTCTAGAAGAGAGTGTAAAAATAAACGTGTAGTCTGTAACTGTACAGATAAGTAAAAGGTAAACAGTCTTTGAGAATATAAGTAGGTCCTGAATAGAAGAAGAGAACAGTCCTTGAGTTGTAGTATTTAGAAATTCATCGAAGCCGGTGACACTAGCCGGTGACCGTAAATAGTACAGCCAGTGAATGCAGACACATGTGGTCTTGCATTATTTTGATGAAATATTACCTTTTTGCGCTGGAACACAGTTCGACGTTTTTTCTTCATAGCAGTTCAACACGGACAAGCAACTCGTTTGTACTTGATAGCGATACTTTTTTCACAAATTTCACACCACAGTATTCTAAAGCGAGTCTCTTTCTTTCAAATGCCAAAAATCGTTTGACGAAACGTGATTAAACACGTCAACTCGAACTGTTTGCGCAGACGATATTTGCGGTGGCGGGAAACTTTCGTTAAAACTCGATATTTTCTTTTGTAAATTTAGCTTTGGTACATGTATTTGCGTTCTGCAGTGTTTCCATTTAATATTCTTTCAGTTGCTTTAATTTCATTGTCAGGTGCGCAATCATATACGATATATATCTGGAATGGAATATATATGTGGGAAATCACAACGTCCAATGCTAAAGTAGAATTGCCCGTTATGACGTCATCAGTATAGCATCACCCAGCGCAGTAAGAATCATCCCAGACAGCGCTGAGACCTGGTCGAGAGTGGAGGGCAGACGTGAGCAGACGGCTCACACGTCTTCAAGAGTTTATAAAAGGACTGTTGGTGCATCATTACGTTAATCCTGCATACCGTTAACTTCATCTTTATATACTTTTCTTAATTACTTTTATTTCTTTCTATTAAATAAACCATTTAAATATTACTTCGTGCTCTCATGCTGTGAATTAAGTCAAATTCTACAAAAAAATATGGCGACCAACCGTGCGGCCTCAAATTCCAAAATGTTCGAGTAGTAGAACTGTCCTTTGAACTACTGAGTGAAAGTTATTCGATTTATTGGATTACTCGTGTAAAGTGTGGATTACCCAATTGACGACGATCATCTGTCGGGTGAGTACAAAACTTTCTTTCCAATATGAAGTTAGTAGAAATTCCAGAATTGGAAGCAGCTTTAAAGAACAGTAAAAGTTCTGAAATCAAAAGTTTGCATAAGCTTATTTTTAATACTGATGGAGATCGAAATAACCGGAAAAGATTACGTGAATTTTCTGGCTTTATATTTAAACCAGATTCTGAAGAATTTAATAAGAAAATAGATGCAGTGCAGAATAGTTTTACTTTGAATGAGTTAATTAAAATTTGCAATGTATTGTGCATAAATTCAGAAGGTTTGAAAACGGAAGTAGTAACCCGAATTGTCTCTTTCCTATGTGATTTATCTGTATTATTTGAAAATATTTTGCATGAAGAAAATAGTGATATTGAAGATGAAACTATTAATAAAATTTCTGAAGTAATGCTTGATGATAATCAAAGAGACAATCCTGGTTTTAATGAGTCTCAAGAAAATAACAGTATGCAGCTTCCAATTCAAGATCATTTTAAACCTCATCTTAGTTTTTCTGATATTGAAAGTATTGTTAATCCTTTTTCTGGTAATGCATATGAAAATGTTGATAAATGGATTGATGAATTTGAAGATGTTATAAACTCTTTGAAATTAAGTGATTTGCATAAATTAGTTTTTGCTAAAACATCATTAAAAGGTAAAGCGAAACTATTTATTCAGAGTGAACCTAAAGTTAATGATTGGTGTAAGTTAAAAAATCTTTTGAAATCTGAATATGGTAAAGCTTTCAATTCTGCTGAGTTGCATGAAATGTTATGTAAACGTAAATTAATGCCTAATGAATCTTTAGATGAGTATTTTTTGAAAATGAAAGAAATGTGTTCGCGAGGTAACATTGAAGATGCTTCGTTAATTAAATATGTTATTGATGGTATTCCCGATTCTGTAGTGAGGAAAACTATACTATATGGTTGCAAAACGATAACTGAATTTAAACAAAGGCTTAAAATTTATGATAAAATGAGATCGGACAATGATAAGTTTAAAAATCCGAAACCGAAAGTAGACACTCAGGTTAAAGATAGAAGTAAGCTTTCGTCATCAAACCGAAATCAATCTAACGTTAATAAGGTCAAATGTTTTAATTGCTAGGAATTTGGGCATTATTCAAAGCATTGTGTAAACAAATCAAAGGGTGTAAAATGTATAAAATGTAAGAAGTTCGGGCATTATTCAACGAACTGTCCAGAGCAGACCCCCGAGACACATCAAGCAGCTTTATTACAACGAATTTCCGAAAAGGATAGAATTATGAAGACTGTAGAAATAAATAATCATTTAGTTGATAGTTTAGTTGACACTGGTTCAGATGTAACGATATGCAGTGTAGAGTTACACAAGCAGATTGGTTCTCCTAATTTAAATTGTAGCGATATCACATTGAACGGAATTGAATCAAAGCAAACGTACCCCATCGGCTTTTTCATTTCTGATATTTTAATTGATAGTTTTTCACTGCGTACTAAAATTTATGTTGTTAAGTCATTATGTAATCAAATTGTATTAGGTTTAGATGTATTGAATCAGTTTAACTTCTCTTTTACCGAGAATGGCCTTCAAATAATTCCTCATCGGAACAAAAGTAATGTAAACTTGATAACTGCTGAGTCATCTCGAAATTCTAACGTTCGTTGCGATATGGGAAATTTGAATATTGCTGTATCATTGAAGAATGCTTATGATCCTTCGCGATCGTCTGGCGTCTCTGTTAATGTAAACAAAAGTCCCGAAAGCGGAAGTAGCTCGACGTTTAATTACCTTTCACATCTGGTGAATGCTATTTCTGTCAACGAGATTGATTTATCGCATATTTCGAATGCAGAACATAAAGAAAGACTGTGTAATTTAATTAATTCGTACCAACCACGGAAAAATAGACAATCTGACTTCAAGATGCAAATAAATTTATGCGATGATATTCCTGTCTGTCAAAATAGAAGATACATGTCTATCGCGGAACAAAAAATTGTTGACGATCAAATTAAGGAATGGTTGAAAGAGGGCATAATAAAGCCTAGCAATTCTAATTATTCGGCATCTATTGTTTTGTGTAACAAGCGTAATAATTCGAAACGTTTATGTATAGATTATAGGAAATTAAATAAGAAGATTATTAAAGACAAATTTCCACTGCCTTTAATTCCGGAAGTACTTGATCGCTTAGAACAGTCCAAAGTCTTCACGACACTAGATTTGAGAAATGGCTTTTTCCATGTAGACATAGACGAAAATTGCACCAAATATACCGCATTTGTAACACATAATGGTATTTACGAATTTCTTAAAGCTCCTTTTGGTTTATGTATTAGTCCAAATGTTTTTCAAAGGTACATTTATTCAGTATTTCGTGACTTGTTAAATGAAGGTGTACTAATTATTTATATGGATGATATAGTCATACCGGCTAATGATGAAGTTGAATGTTTAGACAAATTAGAAAGAGTATTCAAAACTGCTTCGGAGTATGGATTACAAATAAATTTCAAAAAGTGCCAATTCTTAAAACGTAAAATTGAATTTTTGGGACATGTAATTGAAAACGGAACTATTCGACCATCGCATTCCAAAACTGTTGCTGTTCGAAACTTTCCACAACCGCGTAACTCTAAACAACTACAAAGCTTTTTAGGACTAACGGGATATTTTCGTAAATTCATTCCTCAGTATGCTAAAATAGCTAAACCTCTTAGTGACTTGCTTAGAAAAGGTATTGGTTTTAAGTTCGATTCCGAACAACACGAAGCTTTTTGCAGATTAAAAGAAATTCTCTCTCAGGCACCTGTTCTACGCATATTTAGGCAAGGATATCCATTAGAACTCCATACTGATGCTAGTAGTCAAGGCTTTGGTGCGGTATTACTCCAATTGTCTGATGATGGTAATTATCACCCAATCCAGTATATGAGTAAGAAGACTTCACCGCAGCAAGAGAAACTCTGTAGTTACGAATTAGAAGCCCTTGCAGTAATAGAAGCTCTGAAGAAATTTCGAAACTATTTGTTGGGGACTAAATTCAAAACTGTAACTGATTGTAGCGCTTTTCAGAAAACTTTAGATAAGAAAGATTTAACTCCTAAAATTGCAAGATGGGCAATGTTTATTGAAGAATTCGATTACGAAATTGTACATCGTTCAGGAAGCCAAATGAAACATGCTGATGCTCTAAGTAGAAATGCTCTAATTTTAACATCATACACATCCGATGTAACTGAGAAGATTCGGTTAGTACAACAACAGAATGAAGATGAACATGTGAAGTTAATCAAGAATTTAGTTGAGAAGGGAGAAGAAAATGGATTCTTCGTGAGAAATGATATTTTGTACAAATTTGAAAATGGTAAAGATCTTCTAGTAGTGCCAGAATCCTTACAGAATGAAATCACACAGAAGGAACATAAAAAAGGTCACTTTGCTGTAGATAAAACTGTGAATCCTGTAGAGCAAGAATTCTATATTCCCAGACTGAAATGTAAAGTTGAAAAAGTAATTGCTAACTGTATAGAATGTATACTGTACAACAAGAAGCAAGGAAAAGCAGAAGGATTTCTTCATCCTGTACCGAAAGAAAACGTTCCCTTGAGTACGTATCATATCGACTTTATTGGACCTCTTCCATCGACGAACAAGAGATACCAACACATTCTAACTGTTGTCGACGCTTTTACGAAATTTACTTGGTTCTATCCAGTGAAATCACCAACTACGCAAGAAGTTATTTCAAAATTGAAGCAACAACAGACTGTATTTGGAAATCCAGCCAGAATCATTTCAGATCGAGGTAGTGCCTTTACATCGAAAGAATTTTCAGCGTATTGTACTGAAGAAGGAATAGAACATGTCAAAATTACTACCGGTATTCCAAGAGGTAACGGACAAATTGAGCGAATTCATAGAATTTTGATTCCTGTTTTGTCAAAATTATCACATGAAGATTCAACGAAATGGTTTAAATACGTTCCAGATGTTCAGAGGATAATCAACAGTACAACTACGAGAAGTACAAAATATTCACCGTTTGAGCTTCTCATAGGCACGAAAATGAAGAATAAAGAAGATTTGAGAATTAGTGAGATATTGAATGAAGAATATCTAAAACAATTGATGCAAGAACGTGATGAAATGAGAGAAGATGCGAAAAACAACATTTTGAAGATACAAGAAGAGAATCGTAAACAATTCAACAAGAAACGTAAGAAACCGAAACTATACAAGATTGGCGACTTGGTAGCCATTCAGAGAACTCAATATGGGACTGGTTTGAAACTACGACCTAAGTTTCATGGACCGTATAAAATCATAGCTGTTCGATCAAATGATAGATATGAAGTCGAGAAAGTAGGATGCCATGAAGGACCGAATTTGACATCTACTGCGGCTGACCATATGAAGCCATGGTCAAATTGATTTGATGTTTGTATCAGCTCAAAATCTAAGGACCTGATACTCTTTTTTCTTTTTTTTTTTTTTCTTTCTTTCTTTTTTTTTTTTTTTTTTTTTTATTGTCTTTGCAGGTACATGATAGTGATGTCCAGTCAACAGACATCGAAGACGATGCCTCTTCAGGTTGGCCGAAGCTGTGGGAAATCATACCGTCCAATGCTGAATGAGAATTGCCCGTTATGACGTCATCAGTATACCATCACAGCCCAGCGCAGTAAGAATCATCCCAGACAGCGCTGAGACCTGGTCGAGAGTGGATGGCAGACGTGAGCAGACGGCTCACACGTCTTCAAGAGTTTATGAACTCTAATTGCGCTTTCGATGTTATGCCTTTACATCATTATGTTAATCCTGCATACCGTTAACTTCATCTTTATATACTTTTCTTAATTACTTTTATTTCTTTCTATTAAATAAACCATTTAAATATTACT
Organism: Stegodyphus dumicola; assembly: GCF_044657685.1. Classification (NCBI taxonomy): domain Eukaryota; kingdom Metazoa; phylum Arthropoda; class Arachnida; order Araneae; family Eresidae; genus Stegodyphus; species Stegodyphus dumicola. The sequence goes on from NC_140777.1 coordinate 140,569,503, forward strand.
TCGTGCTCTCATGCTGTGAATTAAGTCAAATTCTACATATATGCAGAGATTCTTTCACTGTGGGGACATAGTACGTTCCTTAAAACATATAGCTAAAAAGCACGATTATTTAATTGATGAGTGTATTTTTGATACCATAAAAGTATTTTCACGATCGTACGAAACGACAAAATTCATATCTACTGTATTTAAAAAATTATAGAATATTTACAGAATGCAAGACCTTTTCTGGGGCATATCCTGATGCGGGACACTGCAATGAAATACATGAATGCTTACACAACTCGGTGCCCCTAGTCACTTTAATCTAATATAATCGCAGAAATAATTAGAAATCAAGATTTAAAGAAAATGATCAGGCAATTATCATTGATGATGGTTTAACATTTATTTAGACGATAGTGCAAGCGGTAAACGGACATACTGTTTGTCTCTATTTTAATATAAGAATTCTTTGAGATGGGTAATAAATAGACTGCATAATGATTCATCAAAACCATTAAGCAATTACCTTTTACTTTTTTCTCTGTTGTGAAATTATTCTTCGTAATAAATACGAACTAGAAAAAGGCTTTTTACAAAATTATTTAATTAAAATTCATCTCCTTACGTTAAAAAAACAGCAAAAGAAAAAGAATACATTTTCTGGAAATACTATTTAAACTTGTTGCATAATCTAAGATGGATTTCTAAGTTAAATATTTGTTTCATAGTAGCATCAAATTTCAGAGACAGAAATTTTATAATGCAATATTTTAGAAATACGAGTATTATATTCAAGTAAGTTATATTTTTCACATGCTAATATAATCTATGTAATAAGTGATTACATTTAAATTCATTGAAACAAAAAGAGTCTTTTTTTTTTTTTTTTTTTTGTTTGATTTTCTAGAAATGGCAACGTTTGAATTTTTATCTTTCAGAAGCAACAATTTGTCGTTATCTAAAGTATTGATAGTGAGTACCATTTTCTTTTTGAATTTTATCTTTTGAAATGCTATTTCTTAAATTTCTCAAAACCACGGAATAAATAATGATAAATTTTATCAACTGGATTTTATTAGGAACACAAAGAATAATGTGCAAACTGTAGCCTGATTATTTGGTTTTAACTTTTTCTTTCGTTTATTTGTTTTTTGATAATAGCAACGGCTGAATTCTGTTCTTTTTTACAAAAGATTAATTTCTATATATGTTTGTGGTACTATTCTAAACCTTTTAGATAGCACATGTTATTTTTGTTTTAGTGTTATCTTTGAGAATTCGTTTGCTTATAGAAAATCGCCGAGTAAGTAATGATAAATTGCATTATTTTATGTTCAACGAAAATGCAGAATAGTACTAAATCTTACCTTGATTGATTGTTTTAATTTTGTTCGCAATTGAAATAAATATTGGTGCCGTGACCTATGTTTGTATTTCATGGCATTTGCTCCCTACTAGTTTTTATCTGTTTTGTATCGTTGCGCCTTCATTTTTATCAATTTATTTTGAATATTATTTTTAGCCCAGAAGGGCTATTAATTTCGTTTTGGCATTTTGCATCGATTAACTATCTGCGATGATTTACTTTTCAAACTGTTGCCACTAACTATTACAAATACTTAAAGAAATTAAATAATGAAGAAAATCTGCATAAATCTGCGTTTTTCGCATTGTAATAAAATAACGGTACCTAGAGCCATCAAATTTTGAAAAACGTAATCTTCCACCGAATATGAGCACCTAATTTGGAATTTGAAATTTGTTTTATGATCTATTTCATATTTTGAAACACTTTAACGTATTCTTGATTAACAAACTCAAAGATTTTAAAGCGAGCAATGCAACACTGTGCGGCCTCCCCCCCCTCCCCAAAAAAAAACTTTTTATCTCCAACGCGCGAAACTGTGTATCGGAAATTCTAAAGATAGGCTTATTTTAAAATTATTTTGCGATATTGCTATTGAATTGAATTTTATGGTTTAAATGCAAAGAACATAATATTTAAATAAAGGTAACACACAAAACGTTAAAAACGTCCCTTTGGGCGTAATGTAAACTCTGAAAGTTTGCAATTTTTTCCCTTTTTTAAAATTAATTTTGATTTTAATCTAGTCATTGAATTAATTAGTTTCTCATCTACTATTTACTATTAAATTTATTCTATTAATAAAATTTATTTTACTATTATTTAAATTTCTATTTTTCAAATAGTTAGTTACTAGCATTTTCTGCTCCTATTTCTGTGCATTTGATCTAAATCTGCTTATATATACGAGTACATTTGTGTTATTTGTGTTCTAAAAGAATGGCATAATAATAATTTATTTATTACAAATACAGATCAATTGATGAACTTTCGCATTGTCTAATTACATTTATAGTAATAGCATTTATCGACGAAAATTTTCCAAGACTGATATTTCGCCTTATTACGAATTTAAATTTTATTACCGCATTTCGTTTACGCTAGCATTTAAAAAAATGTCTCTGTTGTTTGTAAGAAAAATCTTACTCAGGTACCTCATCAGTTTATTTTGTTTACTCATAAAATGTCAAAACAGATCGGCTGATTAAGGCATGCTGTTATTTTTAAAACTTACCAGCTGTGCGTCTGCACCAGATAAAGAAAAAAGGAGTCCAGTTAGTTATACGACACCAGCATATGACCGGAAAAAAAAAAAAAAAAAAAGAAAGATTGCGATACTGGAAACACCGTGGGTTGGGACAGCTGCACTGACGATGGCAGACAACTATTTACGACTCTCATTTTCTGCCATCCAAATGCTTCTAGGCGCCATAATTTACTGATCCGAAAAAGAGATAACGGATAGAAGTTGCATTTGTGTGATTGGTAATTTGTCAAAACACTTCGAAACGTGCTAAAGAAGGTAAGAAATAAATTGAAAAATTCTCACATTTTTTATGTTAATAATTCTATACTTATCTATTCCAAATCGGTTGCGGATGGCTTGACCACCTGAAGCCACCTAGTTAAAAATATTCAGTTTCTTGGAATTTCTGTAAATATAATTCTTAATTGCTTAAGACACAAATAAACTTTACATTCACCTGCTAGCAACGAAATTTGCCAAAAAATTAAACTATTTTCCGGATGCGAAAAATTTTCCTTTTAACTACTCAGTGCACGGTGGTAAAAATACAATGTAATAAAGTAATAATGATAATAACTGTACTCCCTGTACCATAACAATAAATTTCAGAAAGTATTCTGTTCGTTTCTTCAGTTCAAACAAAGAGAACATTAAAAATAAACAAACAAATAAAATGAAGGAATAAATAAATAAATAACTGCAATTCAAAAAACTTCAACTTACAACACAAAGAGGGGTTTACTATTATTTTTTTAATTAAATATATAATAGATTTGGGGGGGAGGGAGAGTCTGAAAGGGCTCAGATTTTAACGGTCGCCCAAAACGGTTTGTTAAGGTTTTTCTACACTGTTGCTGAGCTTCCAAAGTCTACCAGTCTGCTGCTGTACTCCTACCAATCACTTTTTTTTTTTAAGCTTTATTATTAAGTATAATTTTCGTTACGCTTATGCCATATACAATTGAACAACAAAATTACAAAAAATTTAAAGGACATGGCAGTATACATTTAGAATTTCTGACGCAGAGTTAAGTGTTGGCATACACTTTTCTATTTTTTCTGTCTTTTCTCAGTTCATCATATTGTTACGGATTTTATATTTATTTAGCTATTTTTAGTAGAATTTGTAATTAAAACTGTTTTATATTCCCGTGCAATGCAGCACGAGACTTATTTGGAGAGAAAGCTATGCCGGAAAAATTAAAATATAGGAGCAAGCGCATTTAACATTTTAATAAATAGATATCTCGTAACTGTACTCTTTTGCTATCCAGAAAAATCGAGGAAATACAGTCCTGCGCGAGAAAGCTTATAAAAGCCGAAGGAAAACATCCCAGTTAATTATCAACATTTTGTGTGTCTACTTTTATTTATTAACTATCACGCGGTCTTTTTAGAGAATTGGTTTTTACAAAAGGGATTTATAATATTAAATTAACATTAAATAATCTAGTAAATAAAAGAATTAATAGCAAATGGATGGGTAGCTAATAAATTTTTATTACAATTGATACTATTTAAAAGTGTATTTAAAAGTAACGTTACAATGCTCAATTTTATCCTCCTCGTTACTGAATACTTTCTGAGTCTCCCCTCCTTTCTGCTACCTTAGCCACTATGGCCATGAATTGATACGGAAATGATTTAAATACTTTAAGCTATATCCCATATCATTTATATTGTTGCGTGCGTACGGGTTCGTTACAAAATGAATGCACAAGTCCGATGAAACGAAATTTATTATTATCACAACAAAAATGCTTAATTTTCCTCAGGTATTCGTTCAGTATTACAATATCTCACAGTAGTTATCTTTTAACTACTCAAATGTTCAAGAGAACGTAATTCAAAACAGCTAGAGAAAGCTAATCCGCGAATTCGCTGCAGTCAACAAGAGCAGTTTTCTAAACAAAATCTTAAAACAACAACAAACAAACTAAAATCACTACAATAACAATAACGAATTGAGAGGTTTTCCTCCTTTTATAAGATTTTAAATCGCGCGCGAGAATTTTCATGAACTTTCTCGAAATCAAAAACAGATATTTATTTATTAAATGTTAAATGCACGTGCTCTTGTATTTTTAATTTTCTGGCTTAGCTTTCTTTTAGTAGTCGTCACGCGCTGCACTGCACGTGGAATAAAACAATTTAATTTATAATTCAACTAACATTAGCTATTTAAATAACAAATTCGTAACAATATTAATATCCCGATTATAAGACAATGGGACTTAATTTTGATTGAGTAACAAGGAATGCTGGGAAACAGAAAACTGCCAACGATCGGTTTTTAAAATATGTGGATATTTCAACAACAAATATTTATTTTTAACTTCCAGCAGTAACAGATACACATAATAACTGCAAACGAAAAAAAGCACATAATTTTATTTTTTATGCTTACGAAGGTCAAATTATCTTATTGGGAAAATATAAGTCCGTTAAAGAACGCAGCTCATTGCGCATCGTTAGGTTAGGTTAAGTTATCTGCATACGGCCACTAAAGCTATCTGCCTGAAAGGTAGGATGCCTTCGTATAGGACTTTCTGAGAGAAACTGAAACGTATTAACGCTACACAGGGGTAAAACCTACCATGAAACGCGAACCCAAATCAGGACGAACGTTATAATGCTATATAAAGTAGTCACTGGTTTTAACTAGTCGGCCACTAGTGGGGCCCATACAGCGTATAGTAATAGAATGCACAGAAACTGCACTGCATAAAACTGTATAAAACTTGCGCCGTATTAAAAAGTGTGCAGCAAGGAAAAAAAGTACGTTGAGACGAATATTGAAGGCAGTGATAATGTAAAGAAATGGTTCACTTGGTCTCATCAGCAGTGGCGTAGCTAGGGTGGGGCAAAGGGGACACATACGTCCCCAGGCGCACCATCCAGGGGGCGACAAATTGATGATACACATTACAGAATGAAATGTTTTCCATTATTGGAACACAGAAAGGAGCGCAAAATCTTTAGGTGTCCCCGGGCTCTTAATGGCAAACCGCACATTGAGTTGAACAATGTTAACGAATTTTGCTTATTGCGCATGCTCAGTGGTGTACCATTGGCTTGGGAGAAAATACTGGCGACTAAGCAACCCTACACAAGCCTGTTCGTCATGTAGATCTCATCGACTGTTTACAATTGCAATAATACGGAAATTTGTATGTGCTTATTGCATTTGCTTCTGTGTCATTTTACTTTGATTTATTTAGGTCACAAAAATTACATTTAATACCAGTTATAATAATTTCTTTGACTTTAATTCAGTAATTTAAACTAGATTTAATCTGTATTTTGTTAAAGTACATACGAATGGAACGTATGGTAAATACTCGATTGCTTTTGTTTCTCAGAAGTATATTCAATAAACATTCAGGTAATATATATTGTAATGTTTCCTTCTTTGTATTCATTCTTAAACGAAAATTTGCGTAGTTTAGAATTGATATTTACAGTCCAAGTAAGGAAGCAATTTACAACCTAAAGCCCATATCACACGGCGTTTGTTTCACATGAACAACTGTTTCGGACAATTTTTATGCCTGTTTTACTATTGAAAGAAAGACGTGCGACTTTTTCCTTCCTTTCGAAAAAAGTTGCAAGTTGTTCGTTTTCAACCACTCAGCTATCAGCGCCGAACGCTGTTATCTTGTTTGCAATGGAGAACCAGTTTTCCCTGTGTTAACCCCAAAGCGAGCTGTGGTGATTGGCTGTTGTGACAAAGCAGAAAAATTGTTCCAAACAGTTGTTCTTTCGAAACAAACCGACGTGTGATAGCAGCCTAACAAGTTTTAAAACCTCGAACTGTGTACCCCAAATAACACAATATTAACCATATAACATATTTATCTTCTTTTAAAATTGTGCCAAAGTCGTTATTGCGCCAAATTCTCTTCTGGGCATGCGCAGTAAGCGAAATTCGTTTAACATTGATCAAGTCAATGTGCGGTTTGCCATTACGCTCCCCGGGCGCTGAAAACCTTAGCTACGCCACTGCTTATCAGTTAACGAAAATGTAATGAATAATTTCCATTTTTAATTAGAATTTATGAAGAACTGATTAAAGACTCCGAGTAGTTCAATGGAAAGGGTACACTGCGCAAAAAAAAACGAGGAGGACAGTTCTTTTTCTACTGATTGACGAAATTCAATTTGCGTTTTTCATGTCTCGAAAGTGCGATTGAACGTATGTACGTACGTGCGTACGTACGTATCTCGCATAACTCAAAAACGAGTAGCCTCAGAACGTTGAAATTTTGTATATAAGACTACTATAACATGTAGATGTGCACCTCGTATTTTGGTTTCAATCGGCCGCGCCAAACGTATATAAATATATTTATAAATATATCCACTCTGTTACCCGGCTCAGTGATCTCAGTTTCTTTACGCTTATATGTTTGTAAATTGTACATTTTTTGCTTTATAAATGATTGAATTATGTTGTTTTTATTTTAAGGGTTTTATGTCTTTAGTAAATCTGTATGCAATATTTTTAGAATTATCAACAATTTTAAAATTGTTTAATTGCCGCTAAGCCTAGTTTGATGGCGGCCATTGCTCTTGTTTACATTTGAAACAGCTGAGTAGCGGATTTGTTGCCAATCTAGAGAAACTTAGCTTCGCAACAACAAAGATAACGCCTTCATTTATTATTTAAATCTTGCTTAATTCTTTCTGGCATTTTTTCGAGGAAATAAGCGTTTAAGACTTACTTCGTAATTTTTAATACAGATATTTTGAGTTTTGATGTATTTTTGCCTTGTCGCGAAGTGAGAACTGAATTAATTGAATGAGAAATACTCAATCGTCTGTGAAAAACTGTTTCTTTTTTGTTTTGTTTTCTTAATTTCTTTTGTACATCGTTCTAGCTTTATTATAGTATTTGAATAGAACATGTGGCAATGATTAGATAATTCTTTAAATGATGTAAATGTTGTGCATTCTGAGTTATAATATGAACGAAATATAATACTGTTAAGTGAACCTAGCGCCAGAGTGTCGCTATGGTAAACAAAGTGAATTTTAAAGAATGCATTTATTCTATTGTGGTTTATGCGCTGTCGGCGAAGTAGGTTTAATTCAATCTAATAAGTTTAAATGAAATGCAAGAAAAAATGCGTATAATTTAATATTCCGTACAAGGAAGTCATGTGGTGTACACATCAGATTATTTTTCTTCTATATTCCGATTTTACGACTTTAATTATGCCACAGTGCGTAGCTTTGTAAAAATCGCATGAACAGTTTTTAAAAAATTAGCTCTCAAAATTTCAGCTCCTCAGTGTTAATTGAAAATTATGTATATTTATTAATATCTCTTTTCTTTTTATTAAACTTACTGGATTCCTTCTTTTGCAATTCGAAATTAAAAATCAGTCCAAATAAAATTCGAGTTATTTATTCTGATTTGTTTTTTTAAATTTGTATAATTAAAAATAGTAATTTTTAAAAAATTTCGAGAAATGTTGAAAAACGACCTATAAATTTTTTGTAATCTTCTTAAAGTAGATGCATTTCGAGGCATAGCTGCAAAAAATTAGAATTTTTTATGCAAAATTTCCGAAGATATACGTGAATTTATATATTGAAGCGTTTTGAAATTTGGCATAGTTGTTATAAACAATAATAACGCCAAATAAGGTTTACGCGCTTTGCTAAAATTATTAGAAAAGAGCACATTTATTCACTCGTGCACAATGAAAGGCAAAGAAATTGGTTATCGTAAATTAAGAATTTCGCCAAGTGAATTATTCTTGGCGCAAAGTGAAAAAAGTGCTCCAAGCCAAATATAAAATTTCTCGGTAAGTTTCTCATCCCGTTTTACAAAGTTTAATATTTAGGCACAAACTGAGTTGTAGAATTGAAATAGGAAAAAGATTAATTATAACATTTAAAAAAAGTTTGATTTTTGTGTTCAAATACTTATGTTACAACAAAGGCTATATATAAAAAATTTAATATGTATCCCAAGTCGCGCTTTCAAGACATGAACTGTTCTTTTTTTTCTTGTTGTTGTTGTTGTGTGTGTAAGGTGCACCTTTCGATTACAAGCTTTCGATTCACAAGAATGTTCCGTGTTCGAAAGATGAAAAGTGTTATGGTTTAAACAAGCTCTTTGTTTTATTGTAAAATTTATTTAGTTCACTCAATGGTGTTGTTATTATAGTAAAAAAAAATTATCATTTTTTAAAAACTATTTCCTTATAAGCTTATAGGTATTTATGTTAATTAACCAGTTACTTTATGTTAAGAATCTTTATTGTCACTTCTCCCTTTCCGTTTTCCTGCCAGACTGCTAATTTCGCTCCAGTCAGGGTTTAAGATTGCTTAATCAAAGCATGTTCTGCCTGCTGAAGGCCACGTTACTTGTTGATATTCTACGATAGCATTTCTGTCTACACCGCTGTTTTATTCTTGCAAATTGTGCTGTCACGCTGGTATACGTAAAAGCCAACTTGCCCGTTAAATATCTCTGCATAGCCTTTGACTAATTTCTACTTAGATTTAGTTTAAATCTGATTTCTAGCCATAAATGCTGGCTGAGACTGTAAGCACCAGGACTGCCTTATGTGCAACTTATTTGAGTACTTAATAAAACGGTCTTTTAGCCCCCTTAGTATGTTTCTATTGCTTATCTAGACATAGTGATAAGTCATTTAAATAAGTCTACACTGGAGTCAGAGTATGTTATTAAAACAAATTAGACTTTACAAGCTATCAAGCTCAAATTCGGCACACGTACTCTTTGTGAATGATGATATAATGTGGTGAAGCGATTTTTTTCAAAACTTCATGTAAATTATTACTTTGTACAATGTAATGTAAATTATTACATTATTATTATTACTATTTTTAATTTCATGTTGAAACAATTTTTCGCACATATCTTCGTATAAGGAACAAATTAAAAAATACCAGAATTTTAATGTTTGCACCATCGGATAGAAAACAGAAATATCTTTAAATTTTTTAATGTTTGAAATTTTTTAACATGATTTTTTTTGTTTTGGGCGAATTTTCCAAAATCGCTCGGTTTTTCGAACTATTTTAGATCCAAGATATAAAAATTTCAACTTCGAAAAATATATCTGTTACAAAATTTTGAGATTTTCACAGATTATAAAACAAACTTTTCGTTTGTTTTCGTATAGATTAAATTTTATTTATCTAAAAAAAAAAATAAATAAATAAATAAAAAATAAAAAAATAAAATAAAAAAAAAAACAGGATTAATTATCGCTTAAAATAATTTCCAACGAAATTTGTTGCTTTGTTTTTAAATACCTACATTTCAGAAGTTTATGTACATTTTTCTCAGTTATTTAATTGAAAAGTTTATTTTTTAATTTTATTCTTTTATTATATACATTTATTTACGTAATACGTTCTTTTATAGGACTTTAAAATTTACTGTAGAAAAAAATTTATCCGTTATAAAAGTTTGAAATTTTCTAAAGTTATAAACAAACTTTTCATCCTCTTTCAAAATAATAATGATGAATAGATGATTATCTAGAATTTTCCATTTTAAGTATTTCCCCATAAGTTATCGAGGTGAAGTGTTAACATAATTTCTGATTTTTTAGCAAAATCGCAAGATTTTCTTTTTTAACCATTTGGCGTAATAGAACTGTTTGGAGTAAAAGAGTTATTGCTGAAAAATAATTTTTCAGTTGAATAATTTGATTGATAACTTGTCATTGTGACGCAAAAGATAAAAAAATACATAAACAAAAGTATATTGGAAAAAAAAAAAAAGGTTTCAGATTTTAAATTACGTCCAAAAAGGCGGTTTTTTTTGTTTTGTTTTGTTTTGCTTTGTGTGTTACTTTTATTTATTAAATATCATGTTCTACGTATTCAAACTATAAAATTCAGTTCAACAGCAATATCTCAAATTAATTTAAAAATGAGCATATCTTTAGAATTTCTGATACAGAGTCTCACGCGCTGGAGATAACAATGATTCTTTTTTTTTTTTTCGTACAGTGTTGCCATTGCTCGCTTTGAAATTGTTTAGTTTTTTAATCAAAAATTCGTTGAATTATTACAAAATATGAAATCTATAATAAAACAAATTTCAAATTCAAATTAAGGGTTCCACATGCCCATATTCTATGGAAGATTACGTTATTCAAATTTTGATGGCTCTAGGAACTGTTTTTTATCGCTATGCAAGAAACATACATACATTTATGCAAATTCTTCATTATTTAATTTCTTTAAATATAAGACAGGGCGATAATATACGGCGGCAACGATTTGAAAAGTGATACAGCCCTTTAAAAATTTTCAACGCAAAATGCCAAAACGAAATTAATAGTCCTTCAGGACAAATTGCCGCTTTGGACTAAATATCTTTAAATAAATAAATCTTTTATTTAAAACTTGTAAAAGAATTAAGCTGTAAAAGGAGAAAAGTAATATATCTTATAATTTAATGGGAACAAACGATTAAATAATTCTCTGTGCAAAATTTATCTGCAGTTTTATATCACAAATAATAAAATTGGGCTTGGAAATAGTGAAATCGAATTGCCTTCTCAAAAGTATAAGCTATTTATTTTCATAAATTTATCAAGGGCATCCTATGTTTTTATTATTTGCGACATAAAATTGTAGATGAATTTTGTAAAGATAATTATTCAGTCTTTTGCTACCCTTGAACTAACTATATGGTAAATTAACTTTCTGCTTTTAGTTCATCAACTGTTTTTCAATTTAAAAATAATAGCTGATTTTACCCACACATATAATGTTTCTTTAACTTGCGCGCGACACCTTTCCAAACGACTCTTTTAAGTAAACAGGTTGATGGAAGAAAAAAATACTGTAATCTCCTCATATGAATGGGTAGCTGGCACGCCTTCGGCATTTAAACTTCCTGCGACCGGAAATGTGTACTGCAAGACAATCTGTTTGTAAATGCGTTCTTGGCATGATAGCTTTAAATTTATTGAGTGGCAATGTGTTGGTTGACTGTCTTCAGCTGTCGTAATAAACGTTTCAAAGAGTTAAAAGAAGCAAGCTGGCTTGTTATCCACGAAATTGAGAGAAAGATCTTGCGTAAGAATTTTCAAGGAAAAACATTAAAGGCAGTGGGAATAATGAATCAGGTAAAAAAATTGCATAATATAAAAATGCTGACATACCTGAATTTTTAAATAGACGTAATGTAGCAGTGATTTTGGAGAATTATGGTTTGGGTTGCTACGAAACATAAGTCCCAATAAATAAATAAATAAATAAATAAAATAAAGCTCCCTTTCCCCTCCAGTCTCTCTTTTTTGCTTCCAAGACTTTTATGTACTCTGGCAGATTATTATAACCTTTCTAAGACGAGAACCCTCAATGAACCCTCTCTAAGACGACCATCTACGGACCTAGAATATTTTAATTTTCTAATCATGTGAGTATCTTAATGATAGGAATACAAACGTGTTAAGTAGTATGTTATCAGGAATACAGGTCAATTTCAGAAGTGATTGTCTTAGGAAGAGGGACGCAATAAGGGGGTTTTGGAATGTAGCTTCTAATACTAATACACAATTATTTTTCCGTGTTAATTAAATCATTTAAAAAATTAAAACAAGTAAATAAATTAGGAAAATCTCAACTTTACTTTTCCTAGAAAGAATAAAAGATTCGGATAACTGGAGTTCTGGGAAAAGGGATTTCGGATAACTGGAATTTTACTGTGAAGTAAAAGGCGTTAAGCCTTTTAATCTGATTCTGGATATTATAACACAAACTAGACATTTATATTTCTAGTGTTTCGTTCGCTGCTTTTAACTATGTAACACTGCATTTCAAATTCAACTTAAAATTAGCGGTAATTCAGTGCACGGAATTAAAAAAGTTGATTCGAAAACAAAGGGATAGACGGAAAAAAAATGTTCGACAGGTACAAAATGACGGCAGTTTCGAAGTGCAGAAAGAAACAGAATGACTCGTATATTATTTTCGTGTGTGAAACTTCAGTTGATGTAGGCCGTGTGTTTATTAAAGCATTACTAATAGACAAGGAACGTGATCATGCATTTTTAATTGCATGGATGTTTGTTAACGATGCGAATTACGGGAATTGTTCTAATCAATTAAAGCAGAAAATTATCCTTTTGTAGTTCTTTCGTTTCTTATCAAGTTTCTTCTATCCATTACGTTGAAAAAAAAAACAAAAAAACTGAAATGTTTCAGATTTTAAATTACGTCCAAAGGGGCGTTTTTTAACATTTTATGTGTTACCTTTCTTTATTAAATATCATGTTCCTCGCACTTAAAACCATAAGATCCAGTGCAACAGCAATATCGCAAAATAGTTTTAAAACGAGCATATCTTTAGAATTTCCAATACAGAGACTCACGCGCTGGAGATAAAAATGTTTTTTCTGCACAACGTTGCCATTGCTCGCTTTGAAATCCTTGAGTTTGTTAATCAAAAATTCGTCAAAGTTTTAAAAAATAGGAAATCGATCATAAAACAAATTTCAAATTTCAAATTTGGTCTTCCACATGCTCATATTCGTTGGAGGATTACGTTATTCAAAATTCGATGACTCTATGTACCGTTATTTTATGACAATGTGAGAAATATACATGCATTAACGCAGATTTTCATTATTTAATTTCTTCAAATATAATGCAGGACTCTAACATTTTATGGCAACAGTTTGAAAAGTGAACCGACATTTATCCGTCCGACGCAAAATGCCAAAACGAAACTAATAGTCCTTCGGGATTCAAATCCCTTTGGACTAAAAAAAAAAAAAAAAAAAAAAATGCAATGATATCGCCTTTTAATAAATATATTTCCGTAACTTTCGTAATACGATTTACAAACCAACTTTCTAATTGAAAAAAAAATGAAATATTAAATTTGCCTATGTTTTATATTAATATTTTTAAAAAATTAATAAATCCTTGTTTCTCTGTTCATTTTATTTGACACTCATTAGCGAAGCTATGTAATAAAAAATCTGATGTGAAACACCACATGACTTCCTTGTGCGATCTATCAAATTATACATATTTTTTGCTGCACTTCATTTAAACTTTATTTCCTCGAATTTCATTAGAGATATACTTCTCATTCAATGATTTCAGTTCTCACTTCGCGGCAAAGCAAAAATACATAAAAACATAAAAAATCTCCATTAAAAATTGAAAAATGCAGAAAAACATAAAATACCATGCAGTTAAAACAGTTAAAAACAATGTTTACAATTAAAATTAGAGTTTCTACGCAAGAACAAGCAATTCGGCCAGCGTGCAAAAAGGCATCTTTTTCGGAGCACCAAATTGAAAGTTTGGATTCCATTCGGCAAAAAGACATTGAAGGTGTAGAAAGTGAATTCACTATTCTGAATATCAAATGTAAACAAATGGCGGTTCGTTAGGTCTAGTATAACTTAAACTTTTAAAGTGTTCATAACTCTACAACTATTGCATGCAGATTAGCTAAAACCTTAACCGGCACAAAATAAAAATGTAATTCAATCTCTCTTAAAGCAAAAATTGAACAATTTGCCAACATATAAAAATAAAAAGTAGAGTTCATCAAGCTCCGTAAGAGAGTGGTGTGTATGTAAAGATAAAAAATATGAAAGCGAACTTCTAAATTTAATTCCCTATAACCTCTTTTATTTTTATTTCATTTGGGGACTTCATTTCTCTGTCTTAGAAATAGCGCTATAAGTGTAAACTGCATCATTCAAATTAACCATGCGATCTTACCTAACGCTTACTGCAGAGAATCAAAATAATTGTAGAACAAAAGTTAACTCGAACTGAAACTTGACTTCCTCCCTTCTTCCTCTGAAGTACTGCGACACTCTTCCTTTTTGCTTGTGCTTTCCTCCTGGCCAGACGTTTTGCTGTAATCATCTATGTGCTGTAATGATCGCTTATATCACAGTCTTATCAAAATCGTTCTGGAAATAAGCAAAGGAGTGTCAAGTGAATTGTCGCCACCAAAATGTGAATTTAAATAAATACGGAATTTAATCCGGCTCGACTGTTTCTTCTTCAAAATGGATGGACGCTCTAAGCATCAAATCTTCGCAATCAGCATTTCTACAACTTAGTGTTCCTACATCAGTGCTTCCAAATTTGTGCTTTTATTATCTTCTTCGACCAAATCTAATTATGAAGAAATCTACACAGGTTTGTTATTCTGTGTTCACAGTGAATCATGGGAAAAGGCCAGTTTCACCGAAAATTTTAATACCAGTTCGTGCCGCATTCATAATCAAATTATTCATATCGTGTCATCGAACCGAAGTTTCATTATACACACATAGAAAAGTAGTAAGAACAAACGAAAAAAACCTATTTGGTCAAGAATTTTGCGCATTGTGCTGCAAAATTAAGGAAATTAGAAGATAAATTTAGTACTCACACTAAAAAGTTACCAAAAACTGTGGCTCCGTGAAAACTTCAACATAAGCATATTTAGTTGCTATGAAATGTGTAAAAAAAGAGAAATATACAATATTTACAAGTAAAATTAATAAAAATAGTAAGCTATATGCTAAACGTATTAAGTAGATTTAAAACACAGTAAAATACTAATCAATTGATCGAGGTAAAAATAAAAATAAAAATTAAGAAGCGGAAAATGGTTAATTAGCCCAACTCGAAGTTCATTTTGGCTTGTCAAGGGAAATTTTTAAAATGAATTTCGAACTAAGCCAACTCCATTACGCGTTTCGCCGAAACAGACAATTGAAACTGTGCGCGACAAATTTTTCAATGATTTAAATAAACTATGTCGAAAACTTTTGTCTCAATTCTCCGTTCCAATTTCCTGACGCGTTCGCTTATTTTGACACATTAAGGTGTAAAAAAGATAAAATATAAATAATGGAAAGGCAATTCCGATGTACAGAAAAATAAATAGCGATATGCTATTAATCAAAATATACAAGATCTTATGGGAGGACCTACGAGCTTAAAGAATTAATACTTTGTAAAAGTACCGTAAATTATATTTAAATCGAAACGGAAAAGATAATATAAAAGACGAAATGAAGCATGGGTCTTGCCAAGACCTAGAAAAAATCTTTTAGCGAAAAAAACTATGAAAAACAGACCTGGAAAGAGCCGTCTTCCTTGGTACTCCCGAGCGTTTCCATTGCCTTCCAACTGGCCGGATGACGTAGAAAAGGAGGAAAACAACGTCACTGGGTAAGAGCCAATGTAAAATGATTGACCGTTATGTAATATACGCAAAATTTAGAAGTACTGATTTAGAAACACTGTTGATGCGTAATAGGATAGATCATAGATGCATGTTCAATAGGAAGATTTCTGATTGCGTAGTATGCTAATATGCTGAGTTCATAATATCTAAGAAACTTGGCAGTTTTAATTCCATTTTTATTTGCAACTGACTTTTGTGTGGTCACAAACACTTGGCACTCTAGTCATGCCTATTCACAGAATATTTGCATTTTTGATATTATTGCGATAGCAAGCAAGACAGCGAAATTACATCCTAGCACGAGAGAGAGCGAAGCTGAAATGCGTAGTTATGCAAAATAGAAGCACACGAAGAGAAAAGTTTGGGTTAAAAGTTTCAGTTCCCAATTTACGTCATCAGCCCTGCGCAGGTCATGCAAAAATGGAATTATCTAGAAATGACGCAATCCAGATAAGTTATCACGATTTTTAAAACAGAGAGGAAGAATTAAAGAGTTTACCGTTAGTTTAAATTATAATTTTGATTCACATATTTTTTATCTTACATATATATTCAATATCGAACAGATTAATTGAAACAAGATGAAAATTTGTATAAAATCTTTTATCTAGCCATTTATCCGTATAAAATCTTTTATTCATTTCAATAATAGAAACAAATTATTACGATTAATATTTTATGTGGCCTCCCTTGGCCTCAATTAAGAATTTGATCCTCTTTGGCATTGAATCCACAAGGTTTTTGCAGGTTGTCAGCATCCTTTCATCTCTAAACCATATATTGATAATTGCGGTTATTAATTTTTCCACTGTGGTACAATCCGATGTAGACAATCGATTCTTGCAAATTGCCCACAGATTCTTTATCGGGTTGATGTCTGGTGAATTCCCAGGCCAATCTAATATGGTGATGTGGTTTTCGGAAAAAAATTGACCATTTTTTTTTAAGTATGGCAGGGAGCCAAATCCTGCTGGAAAACTCTCTCGCCATTTGGCCACCGTTTTTTCAATTCTGGTATCATTCTTTCTACCAACATGGACTGGTACTTTTCACTACTCATCATACCTGTCACTGGAACAAGAGGCCCTAGTCTATAGTATGAGAAACACCCCCAGAATATTTTTTAAGAGTATGTTTGGTGGTCTGGATGACGTATGACGAGTTCAGTTTTTCCTTTTCCCTTCGAATGAACCGAAATTGCTGGCCTTGCACGATGAAGTGAGTCTCATCAGAAAACAAGACTCTTTTCCAATCTTCTGACATCCAATTTTCATATTTTTTGGCCCATGCAAGTCTTTTGGCTTTCATTGCCATTGTTAAAAGTTGTTTCTTGATAAGTTTCCTTGCTGGTCTTCGTCGTAGCTTTTTATCTGTGTATATAAAAATTACTTGTATTCAAATATGATCGAAAACTAATTTGTCTGCCAAAGAAATAATTTTTGATGTGCCTAGACATAGAGATGGCGATTCGCCGAAATTAGTTTTGTCAACGTCTTATTCCTGCCTGCCACCCAGCCATGCCTACAGACAGAAGTACCGGATTCATGACTGCGCACTTAGTGATATTACATATATATACGTTTGTGCGGCCGATTACAACCAAAAAGGGAGGTGCACAATTAGATATTTTAGCAGTCCCATATACAAAATTTCAATGTTCTACGGCTAATCGTTTGTGAGTTAGAGATACATACATATGTAGAGATGTCACGAAAAAAAATCCAATCTGAATCAATTTTTAATCCATTTTACATGCCATTTTGAGAAAAACTATCCTTTATTCTGCCCATACGTATAGAAGTTAAGCAAAAGAATCTTCTGAATGGATTCGCAAGCGGTCAAAAGGTATATTTTCGTTGAAATATGGTACTCGAAAGTTTTTGCTATTATAGTACTTCCTTTACTTCGAAACAATCTTGGAAATAAAAATAAGCTTGAAAGAAAAACTATGTTAATAAATAATTAAACGAGTATTTCAAAAATGAATTTGGCACCTTCTATTCAGTCGTACTTTTAATAATATTTAGCATTAAAAAAGTGAGAAAGAACGGGAAGGTGTTGCTAAAAAACGCTTCATTTAATTAGAAGAAATGCATTTCACAACAAATAAACGCTATAAAAGAGCAAGTAACTAATCGAGCTAGAGCTCCTTACAGATACTCGGCGGTGGACATAACAGTATAAGCTGTAGCAAAATATATAATCTAATCACAGAAATGAATCCCGCTTATCTCTACAGAGAATGGAATCGTTTCCTCCGCGAAATTTCATTCTCTCTCTCGATAACGATAGAGATAAAACTCTCTCAATATTCATCGATTAGAAAGAAACAGTTTTTCCTGGCATTGTTTCATTTCTTCTTTTCTTTCAGGAGATACTATTAATCAAGGTAAATGTTCAATTAAAACCGTTACAGATGGAAGATTGAATCGGGATTGCAGTAAATTAAATTTTTAAGACCTGATAAAGCAGGAATTAAAGTAATTTATTTAAAAAAGTCAGCAATTATTATTACTTTTCTTCTATTGTATCGTATTTATTAATCAGCTTAAATTTTTATCTTTAAGCTGTAACCATTGAGTAAAAATACAGTTTTAAAGACGTATAACTGCACTGCTGGCCATTGAAATAACCAGGAAGGAAAGCCAGTAAAAGAATCTTATTTATTGTGCACATACAGTAAAATGGGAGGAAGATATGATTAAATTTTCAGGTCATTTGGGGTACACAACTCACAGAACTCGATGCACCGAAGCTGACACTTCTGGCACCTACAACGGCTATAATCCGGCTGGGCATAGAGTCGATCTGGACCTTGGATCATAGATACGGGTACTTCATTCCAAGCGGCTTCAACTGTATGACAGAGTTCATCAATCGTAGTTGCTGCCGAAAGGTGGAGTGACAGTCTTTCGGCAGCCCATGACCAAATATTCGCATAGTGTGAGCGATCTGGAGAACTTGCTAACCAGGGCGACAGTCAAACACCTTCTGCATCGAGGAAGGTCAGGAAAGCACCAGCAACATGCGGTTTTATACTATCTTGTTGAAAGATGGCGTCACGCCGGCCTCGAAGATAGAACACTGGCACGGGTTCTAACACATCAGAAATGTAACTGCGGCTGTCCAAATTAAGGCTGTGAAAGAAAGAGGGAACGTATGTGTATCCAATGCCATTACATACCAGACCTCTTGGAAATGGGCTCGTACGAAGATGACGAATGCAGGCTGGCAACGTTCGTTATCCGCGGTGCCTTCACACATGAATACGACCATCATAATGCTGTACGCAGTATTGCGATTCATTTGAGGAGACGACACTGCGCCACTCCTTTGTCCTCGTGTTTCTTCGCACACTATCGGCGCTCCTGTCTTTGCTGCAGCATCAAACGAAGTCACAAAAATGGTTGCCTGCTGTCAGTCCGTGGTGCTGCAGACGTCGCCGCATTGCGGTGCGGACACTTGTCGTTCTGTGCACAAACCAAGTTTCGTACTTATAGTAAAAGACGTGGCTGTACGATCCCACAAGGCAGAGATGACACCATATCTGTCCCCTTGGGCATTAGTGGGCTGGAACCTCTCAGAACCTGCATAGCATTCATATGACCTTCCTGGACCCTATTGATCCATATTCGCCTGACAGTCATAGGGTTCCAACCGATACCTGCAACAATGTCACGGAACGCAGCTGTGATGGGCCTGGAAACTGTAACAGGCCACGACAGCTGTGATGGGCCAGGATCTTGCCGCGGTCGAATTCCGACATGGTACTGGTAGGAGTTTCTCCTTCTTATACGATGCATAACACGACATTTATAATAAACGACAGTCGTTCAAATTGTGATCTTTAAATGAGAGAAACTTACTGTGAAGTCTTCTCGTTTATACACAACGTAGATGACGTTCCTGGTAGATGCTTTGTGGACAGGCACTGAATACTAATCACACTGAAATAGTAATCAGTTGCGTATTCCAGCCTTTCAAGCAAATAAGATGCTTATTACATTTCGTCATCATGGTTTAATAATTTTAATGGCCAGCAGTGTAATAAATTAGCTCTGGGAAAGGTAAAATAGAAGAACATAAGTTGCAATTTTAAAATTTTTTGCTAGATTGATGCTGGCGATTGAACAAATTAAAAAAGCTATCACAAGTTTTGATTTATACAGAAAACCTTAAGATGACCACCCATTGCTTTAAAAGATTTTGTTTCGTCTGTGAAAGAAGGCCATGTTTGTAGTTATTTATAGCCTCATAAATACAAGTCAATGTTAAAAGTGGTTGTCTTAGGAAATAGGTTGCCACGAGAAATTCATTGCATTTAATTATGTTCTCAGAAATGTTGGTAACACTTACAGGCGGCTGTCATGAGAATATTCGTCTCTCTGAGCGAAATTTCTCTGATATGATTATTTAAACTCTAGACGATTTTGGTATTCAATAGAGGTGCCAGGAAATGTTTGAAGTCGAAGTAATTAATTTATTAGTACTAAATTTAAAGCTACAAGGTTTGTCAAAGAGTTGAATCCGAGTAAAATTTGCTATTTGAAGATCTAGATAGTCAACACGTCTTCTTGTGATGAATTAGATTTATTAAATATTAGGCTATCTGGATAAATTTGGGAATTTTCAATTTTATTAAAATTATTTAAAGATCATCTATGTATCTGTAAGTATTAGTGTAAAAAATCCCTTTTGTTTGAAAAATTTCTGGAATTAAAATTCTTTGAAGAGATTACAAAGACTAGTAGATATATGAGCTCCCATCAGTATTCCTTTGACTTGTTTAAAAGGTTGACTTTCAAATTCAATGAAGTTATTAAAAATAGTACAATTAAGAAAGTTTTTCTATTTATTAAAATCTAGTAGAGTGCAGTAGGAAAGAATTCTGGTACAGAAAGAAGGCTAGTGTAGATTTTCCATTTTATATGTATATGTATTAATATTTTTTCTAATTTTAATTACACTTTAAGGAAAAAAAAATTCTCCAGCTAAAATGCTTCACTTCCAATTAACATGAGACAATATTATTACCCTATACAATATTGCCTAACACAGGATAATCTCTTCAAAAATATTTTAACGGTACTTTTTGGAAAAACTTTTTAATTGTAATTACTGTTATATATATATATATATATATATATATATATATACTCACCCCTTATTCGACTTAAAAGCCGTTATGTGGCCTTTAGTTTCGCAGTTTGGGGGAAGTTTTGTATACTCGCTATGAAAAAATAAAATTATAAGAAGTTTGACTCCTTTATGGCAAAAATTGACAGGGATTTTTATCTTCAAAATTTTCAATTTCTGATGTCACTTTTAACTTCCTTTGAAGGATCGGTTAATTAAGTACTTAGAATAATTCAAGGAAATAAGTTTAAATGAAGTGCAGCAAAAAATGCGTATAATTCAATAGGCCATACAAGGAAGTCATGTACTGTCCATATCAGATTTTTTTTAATTAAATTCTTTCAACCGAATATAGTGGGTCAAAGAGACACACGGTCACTTAGTGCAGACACAAGTCAATTGTAATCATTCATAGTTAATGATCCTAATAGTAATTCTTCATATGTTATTTGGTTGGCAAACCTAAATACGATTGCATAGACAATCTCGTAAGTTCACCATCGATTACCATGACTTAAAGTAGCTAATAATCTCTTTACCTTGTAGAGACCTAAGACTGTTTTTGAAGCAGAAGACGTGAAAAATGAGCAGTGCCCTCGCCGGGACTCGAACCTCGGGCCTCTCGAATACGCGCCGAGCGTGCTGACCATTACACCATGAAGGCATGCTAAGAAGGCGGGAGAAATAAACTAACTGTCAGGTAATTTAATATTTCAGGAAACATCTGGGTATATTTCGAATTTCCAAAAGATAAGAAAAGTATTGAAAGCATATTGAATCTTAAAAAAGATGAAGTGTAATTTCATCACTAAAACGTGACATATTCCATAAGTCCTTCGACATTTCTGAGCGAACACTTAAAGTGGTTGGAATAGAATAATCCTCCTTGGAAATGTCACACTGAGAAAAAGTATATTCTAGCGAAAAGTAAAGAAATATATCATTTCACTCTCCAAATTACAACAAAAGATTCTTTTAATTAGTAGGCTTTCTAATTAATTTCTTATTAGTCCAAAGGGATTTGAATCCCGAAGGACTATTAGTTTCGTTTTGACATTTTGCGTCGGACTCATAAATGTCGGTTCACTTTTCAAACTGTTGCCACAAAATGTTAGAGTCCTGCATTATATTTGAAGAAATTAAATAATGAAAAATCTGCATAAATGTATGTATATTTCTCGTATTGTGATAAAACAACGGTACATAGAGTCATCGAATTTTGAATAACGTAATCCTCCAACGAATATGAGCATGTGGAAGACCAAATTTGAAATTTGGAATTTGTTTTATGATCGATTTCCTATTTTTTAAAACTTTGACGAATTTTTGATTAACAAACTCAAGGATTTCAAAGCGAGCAATGGCATCGTTGTGCAGAAAAAACATTTTTATCTCCAGCGCGTGAGTCTCTGTATCGGAAATTCTAAAGATATGCTCGTTTTAAAACTATTTTGCGATATTGCTGTTGCACTGGATCTTATGGTTTAAGTGCGAGGAACATGATATTTAATAAAGAAAGGTAACACACAAAATGTTAAAAAACGCCCCTTTGGACGTAATTTAAAATCTGAAACATTTCAGATTTTTTTTTTTTTTTCTTTCTTATGCTTTGAAATCATCTTTGTAATTCGCTTTGTTTCAATACATTTCTTATCTTTGTAATAGAAGCGTTGACCCTACATGAGCAGTATTTCGGAGAACAAATAAACATTAGTAATGAAAATACCTCTTCAACATGTTCAAAGCAAATTCGGGGAAAACATTTCTACGAATTATGCTAGTCTCTATTATAAAGTAACGAAAAATATATATGTATGTTTGTTCATCGCATTGTGGAAAAACGCAGCACCTAGTAGAACCACTAAATTTTGAACGCAAGTAATCTTCCAACTGAATATGTGCACCTTAAAGCCTGAAATTTAAATTCTTCTTCTTCTACCACACGGCAAATCGTGTCTTTTAAATTTAATCGACAGTGATTTGAAAGAAATGTGTTGCCACTGCCCAAAATAAAATACACTTACCTTCCACGCGACAATCTGGGGCCATTCCACAAAGCGTATGCTATTTAATCCAATGTTTCTTTCAAAATTAAGTTGTTTATTATTGATTAACAAACTAAGGCATTGAGAAGAAATAAACGCAGTTCATCACCGCATTCATTAATAGTAAAGGCATTCGTTTATTATTAATTACTAGCTGGAGTCATTTAAATTATTATATTTATTTCCTTTTTTATGATAACTCGCTTTGATCAAAACATTTTAATAATCACAGTTTATGCTAATTAAAACATCTAAAAAATAAAAAAGTAACATACTTTTTTACTTTTTATTTATTTTATTTTTTACAGGTCTGCTTCTCCTTCCGCCATTTATATTGGACAGCCGTGAATTCGTCCTTACTTCAAAAATAAGAAATAAAGTCATATTTCAGTAGTGAAATAATTGCTAACTCGTAATTTGCATTCATTTCGGAAATATGATTTTTTAAAGTATATAAAATGCATAACTTAATAACTTACTTTATAGATTAGTTTCATTTTTAAATATTTTGCTATAATATTTATAAAAATATTTTAAGTACTAATTATTTGAACCAAATTTTAAAGAACCATTTAGCACGTATTTTTAGTACTAATTAAATTTAATAAATCAAAAGTATTTATATTAAATTTACATTTCATTAGAAGAATCTACCTTAGATTAATATATTTAGATGAAATAAAGTAATGAAACATTGCAAAGTAAATCTTATGCGGACTTCAGATTCTTGAAAGGGCAGATTTAGTCTCTTTTCATTCTAAAAATAATGCTGATGAACTAAAAAAAAATGCTAAAACGACCACGTCTAAAAGCGGTCATATCATGACGTTTCAGCGACGTCGACAAATTGCCAAGATGCAACGGCAAATATTTTGCGTCTTCGCAACGTTGTAAAGACGTCGTAAAAGTTACCACGACCACTTTGCAACCTCTCGGACCAGTTTGCAACATCGTTGCAACGTCGGTTGCTACTTGGGTAAAATAGAATTTCATTTATCCGGAACTCCAATTATCTGAAAAGAAGAGATTATGCAAATACCGTATTTCCTCAAATAATTTTCGCATTTTTTTAAACTCATTTTATCGTTCGAAAACAGAGAGATGAAAATTATTTGAATCACTTAATTTCCGATGGTCACGGAAAGTAAGAATGTAATTAATAAAATGCAGTCATGGATAAACTAGGGGTAATTATCACAATATGATTTCTTTAACCCTTTCCGGCACGTTACCTTTTAAAGTCGTAGTTTTAATTTAAAAAAAGGTCGGCAGTCTAATTAGGCCTAGAGGAGTACACAAGTAAAATTTTGTGAAGATAGCACTTATCGTTTTAATTCTGTGCGTGTGCCCAAAGTGCCGCACTGATTGAATAGAGATTCGAAAAGAGTGTTGAAAGGAGCTTTGTTGTCAATGAACTGACCGATGAGATGCAGTTGTCGTAGATTATCGGTGAGCCCGTCTGGGCACACCTAGGGTTCGCCGTTTGATTTTAGGCAAGATTTCAAGGTAAAAATTTAAAACTAATATAGAATAAGGAGATTAGCATACAGCCAAAACAAAACACAGAAATTTCTTTTCAAACAATTCCTTTTACACCCTAAAGAAAATCTGGAAGATTTCTTTGAAAAATGAGGGTCTTAAAAAACTAAACATGGCTAAAATATATGGACTGGTTTGTGTTGAGCTTCCATCTACTATAAATAAAGAAAGTTCAGAGTAACCTATAGTAACCTATAAATCCTTTTTCATTCAATTTTCTGTGCGTACAGAAGGAAATTTTTAGGTGTGTCCAGACCGGACACACTGCTACAAAGAGTTAAAAGAAACCCATATTTCAATTAGAATATATAGTAATATTAACATTACAATATCTAACGGATATTGAGCCACTTGTCTGATGGATGTCTAACGGTAACTCAGCCGGCTCAGTTCGGCGTTCCGGCTCAGTTATTTTGTAAAGTCCGAAGTGCACCTCACATAAAAGAGTCGTGACCGCAGTTTCGTCGAGGGATATAGGAAGAACGAAGGATAAGGCGAACGGAAGACACAGATTTCGAAAGATGAAATACACCAGCAGTAGATAAGGCTACAATAAGTAGAACGTAAATAGTAGAAGAAAGGTAAAATCACATGTTAGGAAGTTTCTTAAATATGAGAACACCTGGCAGGTCCGAAAAATCTAACAAATGAACGAAGAATCTACACAAAAGACGTTTCAAAAATAAAATAGATGAAACTGAAAAGTATTTTCCCCCTCCTTCCAGCATGCCATCGTGGTGTAATGGTAGCATACTTGGCGGGCATCAAGAGGTCCAAGTTCGAGTCCCGGTGAGAACACTGCCCATTTTTCGTGTCTCCTGCTCAAAGAAAAACCTAATGACTCTACAGTGGCGCCCGAACTAAAAGGTGACGGACAATAATTCGTCACCACTAAGAATTGGTGCTTGGGTCCCCTAATACCCAGTCACCCTTTAAAAGGAGGAGTATACAAGGTATTTTCTTCCTCTTTCCGTCGTGTCTTCGTGGTGTAACGAAACACACTCGACGCGTCGAGAGGTCTAGGTTCGAGTCTCGGCGAGGACACTGGATATTTTTCATATCTCCTGCTTCAAAATAACTTAATGACTCTACAAATGTCTTTAGAATACAAACTGAATACACTGAATAAAAGTAAAAATAATCAATAATTTGCGAATGAACTGACCCTCAGAGCGAGAAACTATGTACAACAGAAAAAAGGGAAAATTATGTGAAATTTTTTTTAATTTTCAGAATCTAGTGCTAAAGACAGGGAGGAAAAATTTACCAGGAAAAGTGTTACTTTTTTGGATCGCATCTTATCGAAGTTAAATAAATTTAAGCTTGTTATTAACTTATTTACATGTGTTTTAATTTTATTTAAAAAATTTTGATTTAAGCAATATGAAAAGAGAATATACTTCAGTACGTCCTCTTACGATTTTTTTTTTTTTTTTTTTTTTTTTGTGCAGTTAAAACAAATCAGACTTATGTGTTTAATTTTAGGACTGACTTGAGTCGAAAATTTTAATTTAGATATTTTATTTTAAAACTCAATGTTACATCTTTGTTTTAGTTTAAGTAGAATTGGCAAAAGGCACGATCGAGAAAGAAAAATAACTTCTATTTTGTTTTCAAATATATATCTTTAATTTTTTATAGAAATAACAATGATGATAACCCATTCGTTGCGAACACGTCTGAAAGTGACCAGCATTTCCTATGATGACCACTTCTGAAAGTGATCAGTATTTTTAAGAACATTCGTAAATACTGTGCTAAATATCAGCTCTTTAAGACGACCGTTTCAGTAGAAGAATAAAATTATCTCATATCTTGGATTGTCGAGTTAGAGTTACTGTATGCATTTTCAAATTTGCAAAACAATATAAAATTTTTTAAACAGTTCTTTATGATTTCGGCATGAACTGATTCTGGTACAAACAACTAGAAATTTGAAAGCATTTAAAATTCTTAGACGTTTCAACCTTATATTTTTGATTCTTCACTCTCCTGATGTATAGCAGGAAAGTTTTTATTTAGAATTCTAATAATTCTAATTCTCTTATTTATTAACTGGAAAGAAAAGCTTTGAATTCTTTACAAAAGCTTTGTGACACCAGTTTGAAATAAAAGATTTTCAGTAATATTTGTATGATGATACATATTCCCAGCAAACAAAAAGTGGAGATAATGTGATTTCAATTTCCTTAGGCAACAGCAAACGCTTCTTATTGATTAGAGAATGGGTTATACGAAATTCCCTTGCCAGTAGATGTCTAGACAAATATTTGTGTATATGTATGTACTTGCTCTTATAAAATATTTGTATTCAGGCTGCATAGAAATTCCTACAGAACTCTACAGAAATGCTTCTCTACAAAATTCTGTTTTAGAAAGCTTTAACAGAATATAATTCTATAAGAACGTTGCTTTGTAAAATCTGATAGAAATTTAGTACAGCCTTTATAAAATAATGTTTTACAGAAATCTCTAAAGTTTTTAAGCTATACTGTAAACAAATTTTCGGTTGTTTATGTTGTAAGACCTGTCTCTATTATTCCACATAAATTAGATCCTACAATGAATCTGGCGAATTCTCTCACAGGTGTGAATTAAAGCTTAGAAGATGGGTGAAAAATAAACCTTTATTAATTCAAACTAATTTAACAGAACGGTGTTTTCGTAACGCACGGACTTCGTGCGTTACGAAAACACCGTCCACTTGCGGTGGGAACTAAGCGTAGAATATAATACAAGTCAAACCTGAAATAAATAGTGCAAGAGCGCACTTAAGTTTACGCCTAAGAGGTGGACTCACAGGAAGCTAAACGGCGTGATACTAATCTGATAAGGCCAAGAGCCTTACTAGCGTGACCGCGAAATAAAAACGAAACGTGCGCTTGATAGCGAAACACGCTGTTAATAAACTGAGATATTCACACGTTTAAATAGCACTTCACTTAACTTTAAATTTACATCCTGGCGAGAGAATGTGAGGGGAAGTTGAGAAGTTTAGAACAGAAAATCAAACTTAAAATAAATTTGTTATGCAAAATAAGGAAAACCCTACAATGTAACTTATGGGGTATAGAAAAGCAAAAAAAAAAATTTTTTTTTTTAATTTTTGATTCATAAATGTTGAATTATTTAAAAATTTTTTGCTTTTACCGCCTTCTGGTTTTTTTAACTTCTGAATTTATGTAACATTTCGAGCAAGGTTTTGTACAGTATTGCTTATATAATACAAAAATTAAATGTTGTAAAAGAGTAAAGTAAATTTATATATAAAATTGGTTAAATTTAGGTTGTTAATTATAAAATTTTAATTCCTGAAACGAATGCTGTTATTCCCATAAGAATCTTTTTGACTTTATTATGATTTTAAATATAAAAAAATTTCTAGCGTATAGTTTATAGAAAATTAAAGTAAAGCGAACTTCTTTTAGATTTTTTAGAATTGTGGTCCAATTTCATGTGAACGCAATCTGATATTTTCGAAAGAATTCTGTTAGTTAACTGGAGGGAGATCATATTATGCAATATTTAGTATCTTATATAATATATAAGATACTAAATATTAGTACCTTGTATATTTAGTATCTTATATAATATATAAGATACTAAATATTGCATAATATGTGTGTGACCTTTAGAAACTCTGCAAAATATTTTGTGGACCTCTGCACAAATCGCTACAGAATATGTACACGTATCTCTATAGAATCTCTAATCGCAATTATATAAAAGCTATATATAATATTTATAGAATTCTTTAGGTCTTTGAGTTAGTTTATGGAAAAGAAAGCCAGAATTCTAAAGGATGCTACAGAAATTTAACATTGGATTATTTTATTGTAGAATTCTGTAAGACATATTTCTAAGGATATAAATTATAAAATCTAAAGTACCAGATGTCATTATTTGGGAAAAAAACTCTTCTCAGAAAAATAGCTGTGCAATAACTGCGAATAAAGAAAAAAAAATCCCCCCCCCCATCAGAATTTCTTAGAGGACTCAAACATTCTTCCCTTACAATCAAATATTTCTCTAACACATGAGCATATAGTTTTGGTTTATGTCATTTTATAAAACCATTTTTGAATTTCTCTTCGTTGTTCTCTCGTATGTACAATTTCATTATTTTTACGGCAACAGCGGAAGAAGAAGGATCTATTTAAACCTTCGAAATTATAATCCTGCAATATTGCTTGCTTTACACCAATTCCGTATGCTTAAGGATCCACCAGCGGCCGAGCGTTAAATCACTAAACACTGGTAGTTCGGATAGGGTTTCAAATCCCGGCAAACGGACTGGCTACATTGGCGTTTTCGTAGATTTTTTCATGCGTAACATGTATACTAGCCAGTTTCCCTTAGAAAGTCCTCCCCGAAGGCATCTCCTTCCCTTAGGTAGATAGCCCTCGCGTGCTTTGCTGTAATCAAATAAACCAAATCTATCCTTGCGCTTAGTGTTAAAATTGTAGTTAGACTTATAGAATCTTCACATTTAAAAATGTATTATAATAATTCCTCTCATTGCGACCATCTGTAAAAAAGGGCAACGTTTCGTATAGTAAATTTACATAGGTATTGAATGTGACCTCTCTAATACAATGAATTTAACATAAAATCAAAATCATATGGAATCGTGAGTGGTCGTCTTGGAGAAAATTCACTATACAATCTAGATCAGCGCGACACTAATTATTTTTTGACTAACGCCTAACATCTAAACAAAAATTGGAAAACTTTAGTACCACCACTATATTTTACGATGATTATTTTTCAATTTCTCAAATATTAAAAAATATATATTGCCATTTGCACAACCTGTTGGCTATTTGTATTAAATAAGCACGCATAAAAGTATTCGATTAAAAATTGGTTACCATTTTAATTATCAACATTTAAGTTATAACACTTTAATTCTAAAATTTTGTGCGAAATTAGGGCCTGTTTAAGATAGATCAATTTCTTTACGTCTGGTCTTATTTTACTTAGTTTCTAATCATAAATTAGGGTCTACTTTTAATTTTGTTCTGTATTTATTTTTCAAATACAACATGGAAGAAAATGCTTGTTCACGCAAATAGGTTTTGCAAAAGGACAATAAAAAATTATTGTCTTTAAATTGTTTTTTTTTCTGTTCAGCCAAAAGTTAATAAGTCTGTTATTTTTGAAATCTTCAGTTAGAGTTCGGTCGCAGGAAATTTCTAACAATTGTTTTTGTTCTTCACGAGATTTTTGAGATTAATAGTTAAAAATACTTTGTTTCTTTGCGTACCACCTATTTTTCTCTTGCGTACTACCGGTTGAGAATGGCTAGTCTAGATGATCTTAACAAATTAATTTATTCCTCCTTAACGTACTTCTCCTTGCTTGAAAAAGTTTTGATTCCTTTGGGAAGCTCTAGAAAAATACCATCAGTTACTGCAGCTATTGCTCAACATTCTAAGAAAGCAGTTAGCCTAGTAAAGTACATCTGGTACCTGAGACTTTACAATGGGTAAATCAAGTACAGACACACAAAAGTATTTGTCAAGGCTTTTACATTTGTGTGTTTGTTCTCTAGAAAGTTAATTTCAAATCAAACATCTTCATGTTATCAACATTAATTGTGAGCTGCGAATTAAACGCAAATGTAAAACTGTCGGTTCAGATAAATACAAGATAGCAAAAATGTTTCTAAATTCGTTCATTTTTGTATCAATACAGATAACAGTTTAATATTTTAGCAAATGATTACTTTAATATCGAAAAATTCTGTATTTTGTGTACTTTTACCTGTCTTTATCTTTTCAGATAAATTTAGGTAAATCAACAAAGATAAAACTGTTTCTTTATGGCGATATTTGGTATCGCTGATATCTGAACCTGAAGTTAGTTTAAGTTGTTTTTTAACAGGAGTAAAAATATAACGCAACGAATCCTCTCCAGGAGGGCCATCCATAATTATGTTTGATTTGTTCTTAAAAATACATGCAGTTTTCAGAGTCGGTCGACTTAGGAAGAAGATCGTGATGAGAGAATTCACTATACTTTTCAAAAGGCATGAAGCTAAACACATTAATAAGCACACCAAAGGGAAAATTCTTGGCTATATTCATCGTCTAAAATTCGGTTATGCTTCCTCATTCAATATAAATTATTTTGATTGAAATTGTCTTCCAATATTAAATATTAACCAGAAATTGAAATTTTCTTACCTTCAGTTGATTAGGCAAAATAGAAAAACCTTTACAACATGAAAAACACAAAATAATGACGCGATAGAATAAAATAAAATTAAAATTAGTAAAAATAAAATGAAACATAATATTCCCTAAGAATTAGACAGATACTTTAATGAAAAAAAATGTTTTTAAATTCTGAAAGGTTTCAGATTTTAACGATAGCTGAAAACGGTTTGTTAAGGTTTTTTACGCTTTCGCTGAGTTCGCAGTCTCCTGTTACATTCTCACCTGCTAACCCATTTTCTTTTATCTATGTTATAAAGTATTATTTTTTTCGCACTTACGCCATACAATTCAACAGCAAAATTACGAGAATTTAAAAAGCAGCACAGCAGTATATGCTTAGAATTCCCGATGCAGCGTTAAATTTCAACACGTATTTTTCTTTTTCTTTTCTTTTTTTTTTTTTTTTTTTTTTTTTCCTTCCAGTCCTTTCAGTTTTCTTACTAAGATGGCTTTTCAAAACTTTTTCCTTATATCTTTTTATTATTACCGTTTCTATGTGTTTAATTTTTTTATTAAATATCACGTTCTTACGCTACATAAAATACGATTCGCGGTAAAATTATTAAATATTTATAGGATTTCCGATATGTCTCGCGCACTGGAGATAAAAATGTTTTATTCCTTACAGTGTCGCCACTGCTCGCTTTGAAATCGTTGAGATTGTTAATCAAAACTTCGTTAAAGTTATACAAAATATGGAATAGATAATAAAACCAATTCGAAATTCAAAATCCGGGCTTCCAGGTGCCCATGTTCGGGTGGAGAAATACATTATTCAAAATTTGATGGTTCTAAGTACCGTTGTTTTTTCACAGTGCTAGAAACATTCACGCGCTCATGCAGATTTTAATTATTTAATTTCTTTAAATATGATACAGGGCCATAAATTTGGTGGCAACGGTTTAAAAAGTGATACAACGCATTTAAGTGTTTCGACGAAAATGCCGTTTCAAAATTCATATCCCATTCAGGACTAACGTCCCTTTCCGGTAAGAAAGATTTTCCTTTAGGCATTTTTAATTAAGAATTTAGAATTTTTTAATTTAATATTAAGAATTTCAATAAAATTTTTAATCTAGAGGTATTATCTCTGAACGTCGACTGCAACTCACTGGCAAATATTGAATTTTTACTATATTATCTCCGGCACTCTTGATATTATTTCTACATATTGCGAAAGCGACATGCACGCTATTTTCAAAAGATAGGTTTATCGGAAACTGATAAAAAGTCCTTTTCCCCAAAACGTTTAAACTGGAATATCAAGAAGCTGAATTCTGCAAACATAAAGATTTTAGTAATATAAAATGAGTTACATAAAATAACAATTGGTTTTCCAAAGTTCTCCTGGGTTATGCTTTTTCTTTCTCAAATGTTGAGAAAATGTTTACATACGCCCACGGGGTTAAAGAGGCAGAAAGAGAAGATTTTGAAAACTATCTAAACTTCACTGAGTCTGTAATTCTAAGCATGATACGTTAGTCTCGGCGAATATTATAATATAGCCAATCAACACTCATTCGATAGTTGAAGAGACAGAAATGCAAAAGTGTATATGATTTCTTTGATTTTCTTTCTTTTTAAATGAATATAAAACTTTGAAAGAATAACACATTTTAACTCAACGCACAAAATTTATTTTTTTTACACACACACACAAAAAAAATAAAAATAAAAAAAAAAAAATAAATAAATAAAATTGTATATATATATATGAAAGATGTAACAAAATATGATAGCTTTTACAAAAAATAATTGGCGACCTCAAAATTAACATTCTAAATTTGATGATCTGCCCCTAAATTCATCTCTTCTCACAGGTTCCAGATTTTTCTATCTTACGTAACGTTTTAATGCAGATGCCTCTTGTCCAATCAATTTAATTATGAACCAAAACTCTGAACTGAAACTTTCCCACTCCCACCCTTCTTTCTCTGAAGTGCTTTGATACTTGTCCCTTTTTCCACATAGCTCTCCTGTTGGGGAGACGCTTTTAAACCCTGCTGCTTAAGATGACGTTCTAATTCAAAATTCAATTTATGTATTCAAATATAATTAGGAAACATCTTGTCTGAAAAAGGATGATTTGATATGCGTGGAAAAAATAAATAATTGAGATATTTTGGCAGTCGTGAAGCTCGGCATCAAAGTTCAGACACGGCTTTTCGTAGAGTGGTAAGGAGGATATCCAAAGACGGCACGAATTGATTTAGCTTTTAATTGCCCATTTTTATTTACTCCAATTAGCAGATCATTTTCCTTTTAGAAAGCACTCTTTAAATTACATATCCATAGCGGTTTTAACTAAGTAGGATTGAATTTAAACTTTATGCGTCATAACTAATTCTTGCAAAGGAAGAAAAGATGGACAAGGCAGCGCAGAGTCTTGTAGCGGCGGGATTAGGAAGCAATCTGACTGAAAAATGGCGCGTACTCAGTATTTATAGTAGCGGTTACGTAATAGACTAGTAAATGCTAGAAGGTACTGGTCTAGGGGGGAGATCCTAAATTGCAGAAAATTAATTAAAGGTTGCTAGTTCGCAAAGAGCAAAGCCATCGTATTTTTTCATATTTTACATATATATATAATAAAATAAAGTAAAACAATCTACTCTTTGTTAGATTGTCCGTAAATTAATATTTTATAACTAAAATAGTATAGCAGACGTCCGATTAACCGAGGTAAGTTAGGTTAGATTAGGTTATTTGAATATGGCAAAGCACATGAAGGAAGGGCAGGATGTCTTTAAAGGTATGTCTAATGGAAACTGTACTGGTTTTTATTTATATTACACATGGAAAAAAAAACACGGAAATGAACTATGCAGTCAGTCCATTCTCTTAGATTCGAACCTAGTACGAAATACCAGAGTTCACAGTTAAAATTAATTCAATGCATAAAACAGTTGCTGCTGAATTATGAGAAGCAATATATCATATCGATTCCGAAAGTTTTCTATCCTCCATTCTATTTACAGCTACTGTTATATCACAACCGGAAGGAAATCTTGAATTCCTAATAACAAGCAAGCCTGTCGTATCTTACAAGAAATCAATTCAAAACAAACAGTAATCAAATAACGTTTTTAAAAAAGTACTGGAATAGTTTCAGCGCAAAAAAATGCTTTGAAATAGTTCAGCAGTTCCCAGCGCCGTCGGTAGTAAACGATGATGAAGAGGTCGATAGCCGAATATTAATCAACACTTAATCAAGATCCTCTGATTACAGCGATTGCAAAATATCCTGTTTAAGAAAAAATTATTATAAATTACGTCCAAAGGAGCTGCTTTTAACATTTTGTGTGTTACCTGTATTTATTAAATATCATGTTCTTCGTACTTAAACCATAAAATTCAATTCAACAGTAATATCGCAAAATAATTTTAACGTGAGTATATCTTTAGAATTTCCGATACAGTCTCGACCGCTGGAGATTTTTTTTTTTTTTCCCAATATTGCCGTTTATGGCTTTCAAATCGTTTAGTTTCTTAATCAAAATTTCTTAATGTTTGATAAAATATGAAATAGATAATAAAACGGTTTTCGAATTAGGTCTTCCAGATGCTCGTATTCGCTGGAGGATTACGCTATTAAAAATTGGATGGCTCTAAGTACCGTTGTTTTATCACAATGCGGGAAACATTTATACATTTATGTAGATTCTTTATTACTTAATTTCTTTAAATATAATACAGGGCTGTTCTTTAAATATAATACAGGGCTATAATACGCGAAATACCAAAACGAAATTAATAGCCCTTCTGGGCTAACGCCCTTTAGGCTAATAATAGAACATAACTCTAATAAACCACTTTTTAAAACTTTTGATCATAGTCTTAGGCTGTTATTTATAAGTTATTTATGTAATTTGTTACATGCTGCACATTATAGAGAAAAATGTACGGGTGTTGATGAAGAAAATCATTCCCTCAACCCTTTGCGGCACAGTGTGTCCGGTCTGGACACACCTAAAAATTTCCTTCTGTACGCACAGAAAAATTGAATGAAAAAGGATTTGTAGGTTACTATAGGTTACTCTGAACCTTCTTTATTTATAGTAGACGGAAGCTCAATACAAACCAGTCCATATATTTTAGCCATGTTTAGTTTTTTAAGACCCTCATTTTTCAAAGAAATCTTCCAGATCTTTGTTAGGGTATAAAAGGAATTATTTGAAAAGAAATTTCTACGTTATTTTTTTGGCTGTATGCTAATCTCCTTATTCTATATTAGTTTTAAATTTTTACCTTGAAATCTTGCTTAAAATCAAACGGCGAACCCTAGGTGTGCCAGACCGGGCTCACCGATAATCTAGGACAACTGAGAGTCTGTATTCTTTGTTTCTCCGCGTCTCATCGGTCAGTTCATTGACAACAATGCTCATTTCAGCACTCTTTTCGAAACTCTATTCAATCAGTGTGCCACTTTGGGCACATACACAGGATTAAAACGATAAATGCTATCTTCACAAAATTTTACTTGTGTACTCCTCTAGGCCTAATTAGACTACCTACTTTTTTTTAAAATCAAAACTCCGACTTAAAAAGGTAGCGTGCCGGAAAGGGTTAATGGGTCGATTCAAGAAAAGGATTGGGAATCTATGAAATAGTGTTTGTTCTCTGAAATAGTTCTAATGGCTGTCAAAAACAGCTTTTTTTCAGCTGTGTCAAAAGTTGGCGTCTTTGAGGGGGAGGGAGAAGAGGATTTCTATTTAGGTGATTATAGTTTGGACTCTTTCTGTTTAATATATGCATGTATGTGCGTCTATATATGCACTGTTGTCACTGTGTCCAAATTTCATTACCCGGTCTTTATTTTGGCAACCGTTGGATTCTTTGCATTCAACTGAATACAGAATCTTACAGCCTTCTGCTAAACGACATTTTAGTTTTAGCTAGGAACAAACCGACCAGTGGCCAAGCGGTAAAGCCGCTGAGCACCGATAGTTCTGTCCGGGCTCGAAACCCGGCGGACGGGCTGGCTACATGGGCATTTTCGTGGTTTTAACCATGGAGGTAGGAAAGGGAGGAGGGGCCATTCCGCGCTAGAAGTGAAGCACTGCTTTGACGCTTGGGTCACCAGACGGGGTGTTCTTTGTTTACATTCAGAAGCTCGCTTGACAAGATTCTGATAGTATTTCGACACACGACAGTTCCATAGAAATCGAAAAAGGGACACTCTCGCATGAAAAAAACATTCATAGTGTGATGGATAATAGCAGTTTGTATAGTTTACTGACATTTACGCAAAAATCTTGGTTATTTTTCGATAACTAACAACAGCGATTTTGATTATGAATTTGTTTTATAAAATTCTAAGCTGTTGCACTACAAAAATATAGATTTTAAGAAAATTGCTAAAAGAGATCTGCCAAAATTTATTTTCTAGAAGATTTGAAAATTTTGAAACTTGATGGCTAAATGTAAATATAAAATTATGTATGTTAAAATATTTGTAATTAGGCACATAGGTCAGATTAAGTTTTTATTAAATAGAATAACGCATGCAAGGGCTATCTGCCTAAAGAGAGAGATGCCATCGTGGAGGAATTTTGAAGAAAAACTGACCTTTGAGTGGGTATTAAAAATAATACTTATAATTTTCATTCAAATTATATTCATATATATTTTTTATGTAAAACTTTCGGGTGTATGCTAAATTAGTGTAAATTACTTTACACTAATTTAGCATACACCCGAAAGTTTATAGAAAAATATAGTGAATGCACAGAAATTAAAGATTTGCACATGCCGTAAATGATAAATAGGAAATATGTATGGGTATTTATGCATGTGCTTGCAAGAAGCATGTATCTGCCTTTGACAAAATACTTAAATATTCATTAAATTATTTATAAATGTATTTGAAATGAAGAATTTATTCACTTATAAACAACTGTGAAAGTACTGTGAAGAAATCTAATGATTAAATGTATCTAATTTATAATGATTATAAATGTTATCTAAATATATAATAACCTTAATATTGAATTGTAAACATAAATTGAAATCCTGTTGACCAATACGTTATAAAACTATTTAAGCAAGAATTGTTCGTATTGGAAAGCAATCTCTTAAAAGGTATTGTAAAGCAAATGCTATGAGATGCGCACTTAAGAACGTAATAAAGAGTTTTGGAATATGTATTGTTGAAATGAAGGGTTTAAAAAAAATCTGATAAGTATAATTAAAAGAATTATTCCCTTTACATTTTATAATAACTCAGTTACAAATTTTAAATAATACTTAAAAAAAAAAAAAAAAAAAAAAAAAACTTATTTTATTCCCTTTCAGAAATGTTCAGAGAAAGTCAAATACTATTTAATACCTATTTAATTATTAGGAATTAGCGAAATATTTCTTTAAAGTATTTCGCTAATTCCCAATAATTCTCTAATTTAAAATGAACCGAATAGAGCATTAATTATAAATTGACTTACATTTTTCGATTTAAAAGAAGCCAAAAAATCATGTCATATTTAAGAAAGTATTTTAGGAAGAAGCTCTATAAATAGAAAAGAAATAATGCATAATTTTAATATTAATAATACAATAAACTTTGATCTTAATTTTTGTACCTTAACCGAATAGAATCAAATTACCGTAATTTTTTTTTTCTAATTTAATTAACGAAAACTTGTGAAAATATTTCATTCAAATTAAACCATTCTGAGAAAACTGTCCTGTGAAAAGTATAGCATTTAATTCCGTTCAGAATGAAATGTTGTTTAAAAATATGTTGTTTTCACATACTTAGGACTCTGAAGTGTTGTAGAAAAGGAAAATATATACATTTATATGTATATTTGCGACGTAATTACAAAATATTTACACCCGAACGCGTCAAATCCCATAGAACTCAATGGTAAATGACCCAATGTTTTGGTCACCACGTAGGGATCGCCGGTGCTTCAGAGCAGGGTACGGAGAAACTTGTTTAGGGCGACTCCTTCTTACTTCCTACCTCCATGGTTTTAACCATGTGTAACATGAGCTAGTTTCCGTTAAAAAGCTCACCCTACCCTACAGATAGCCCTTAAGTGCTTTACTTCAAACAAACCAAACCAACTTATATATAAATACAAAACACTTCCCTCTTCAATATGTGTATGGTCCCTGAATATGACGTTCAGTTTTAATATCAAATATCTTGGTCAATTTTTTTCATGCGGGGGTTGAATTTTTCGTGTTTTATTTTTTTTATAACGAGTGCAATATTTTCCTAGTATACGGACCAGAAGAATGCGTAAAAAGTTAGATTTCGTATTTTATACAAAAAATTAATATATATAAATTATATGCATATGCATATCTATCTGTCTGTCCATACCTGTTCTTCACTTACATGTATAACTAAAAATATTTAGTCATACGCATCTAAGTTAAAAATTTTATCGATATTCTTGATCTAGAGGCTATATACGTATGCATAAATTGTCATCATATCACAAATTATTTTTATACACATGCTACATCATTTTAAATTTCATGTTTAAAACATAATCTGTTTTATTTTTATTTATTTATTTTTTATTTTTATTTTTATTTATTTTATTTTATTTTTATTTATTTATTTATTTATTTTTCTTTTGTTGCGCTTGGAAAGTTTTCTATTCAGCCTTACACTTTCAATACATTTTTTCGGAATGAAAAAGCCACAAATTGCCATTACACTGGTTTAATTGGAAATTTAAGCAAATTACGGATAACACTGAAAAAGATCGGTAAATTTAAATTCTCAGTTACAGTAGATGTATATTTTGTCTAAAAAAAAAAAAAAAAAAAAAAAAACGAAAAGAGAGAGAGAAAGAAAAGCGAATTATTTATATTTTTTTTAATATTCGATAGATCTGTGTTTGTTCCCACTTAGTCCGGATATTTTTCATATTTTCATATTTTTCTTAAATCGCTTAATATAATCGCGCTTGCACTTAAAGCACAATTATTAATGTGCTCAAATATTTTAACTGAACTCTAAAGAACTTTTTCGGTAGCAGTTTGTTTTGGCTTATTTAATTATGCCAAAGCACACTAGGGCTATCTGCATTAGGCTTTATGCGGTAGAGAATGACGAGTCTTAATTCGAAAATCATATGCTATGACTAACATGATATTAAAACGGCGTTATGCATACACAAAATATAGAAAATCCAAAGCCACTTTTAGCATTAATTTTTGCTAAATTTTGCATTAAAAAAGGAGCTTAATGTTTAATAAAGGAACTGATTCAAAACTATTCATTAATTTGTTTTCTAAAAACTGAAATTCTGAAAACTATTTTTGATTCGAATTTAGTTTTTAACAGAATAAATAAATAAATTTTGCAATTGCGTAATGCGTGTTAAATAAATTATCAGCGATTAAATAATACTGGATAATGAATAAATTATTATTATGAAATTATCAACAATCAGATGTAAATGATTCCATACCATTCCTTTATCGTGTTTAAAAATAACACGTGATGATGCTCAGCTTTACCTTCCGCGTAGATAAGGATGGACCCCCTATAGGAGTTTTTCAATTCACTGCCCTT
The DNA here is from genome assembly GCF_044657685.1 of Stegodyphus dumicola. Taxonomy (NCBI): domain Eukaryota; kingdom Metazoa; phylum Arthropoda; class Arachnida; order Araneae; family Eresidae; genus Stegodyphus; species Stegodyphus dumicola. The sequence continues at coordinate 140,608,790 of NC_140777.1, forward strand.
TGTTCGTTGAAATGTTTCCTAAACGTTAACAGCTTGGAGCCTTGTTGGCGACCTTTTGTAACAGGTAGCATTTCCTTTTACAGAAAAGAATACTTTCAAGGTCATGCATACAAATGTCAAATGTCCAAGAAAAGAAACAAATTAGCTCTAAAGGACCCCTGGTCATGAATAAATACTTTAACGATTCACAATTGACAAATGCTTTCAATGTAACAAAACTTAGCTTTCCGATTCCGGAAGCTACAAATTGCGGAAGGAATATTCAAACCGGATAATATCAATAGGAATGAAATTATTCCTATTAAACACATAAAGAGAGAAAATATAATAGAAAAACCAAACTATTCTAAACCAAGTTCAGAATAAAATGCATTAAAAATTATTTCAGTAATAAAAAAATCTTATGTGGACACCGTATGATTTCCTCCTAAATAAATTATAACATTTTTTGCTGCACTCTTTCAGCTTATTTCTTCGAATTTCATTAGAGATATCTTTCTCATTATCAATGAATTAAGTTCTCATTTCGCGACAAGGCAAAAATGCATAAAAGTCAAAAAAAATTCATTTAAAATTGTAAAATACAGAAGAACCTAAAACACCAAATACAATCAAAAAGAGCTAAAGAAAAATTTTTTACAATTAAAATTAGAATTTCTACGCAAAAACAAACAATTCGGCCAGCGGTCACGAAGACGAAATTTTCAGTTAACTTTTGGTTCTACTCGGCAAAATGCTGCAGTTGGTGCGCCAACTGATTTAATTCTCTGTTCTATTAAGAGGTTCAAATGCAAACAAATGACGACCACGTTAAGCTTAGTGCCACTTAAACTTTAAAATTGTTGATAATTCTACAACTATTGCATGCAGTTTAAATAAAGGTATGAAATTCTTAACCACGCATAAGGCAAATTGGAAGAATTATAGAAATGATCTGGAATAAAATATTCGCAATTTTGATCCCAGCGGAGATAAAAAGTATTGATGCTGTCACCTCTCGCTTATGTTCTACTATTATGGAATCAAGAAAAAAGTGGATCCCAAGAGGCAAAATATAAAGATTTAAGCCCTTCTTGGACCTATGACCTGGAAAATTTTAAAAAACTCTCTGTAAGGGCTCGTCGTCTGGTGGAGAAAACCAAAGACACTGCCCATGTTCAAGACTGGAGAAAAAGCATCGCGCTGTTAAAAAGAAAAAATAATGTGGCAAAGCGTAACTGCTTATCTACAGCATTGATTTTGAAAGAGAATACATTCTTTTTTAAACAAATTAAAAAACTCTGTCCCTAAAGCGGTAATGGTAATCTCTAATCCCTAAAGTGGTAAAGAGTGTCTCTAATGACAAAGATATTGCTAATTCGTTTGCAAAGTTTTATGCTGGTTCTTAAAGATTGGATACTGATTTAAAAAAGAATCAACGCCATACTAGACGAATTGTAAAGTCTCTCTTACAGAAAAATAATCCAAGGCATTCGGTTTTCTACTCCAATTTTACCATGGCGGAACTCAGTAAGGCTATTTGTTTGCTAAAATGTGGAAGTCCAGGACCGGATAACGTCCATGCCGACTTTTTGAAGAATATGGGACCTATTGCTCGTTTGGCTTCTTGCGCTACTGAGCAGAACCTTGCACAGCCGTGTTCCCTCTACTTGGCTGAAAGCCACTGTTATTCCTATTATTAAAGAAGAATAAACTTAGTGATCAAATTAACTGTTACAGACCTAATAGGTCATGGAGTGCATGATTACATCAAGGTTAAATTAAACATTTTTTGTTTGGTTTTTGGAATGTAATAATTTATTATCTCCTACGCAGGCCGATTTTAGAACTTATAACTGTACAGCTCAGCAAGTTATCTACTTAGCCAAGGCATAAAGGACTCCCTAGATAAACGTAAGTACACAATGGCAGTTTGTGTGGACTCTAAATCCGCCTATAACAGAGTCTGTCGCTTAAAGCTCATTGAAAAACTCCACTTCCTTGTTGTAGAGGGGAAATGCTGGCCTGGCTCAAAAATTTTATCAACCAAAGATTTATTAGGGTTCGCTACGGCCAGAGCATCTCTTTTTTTTTTTTTTTTTAGACAGACAAAAACTGGTCTTTCACAGGGCGCTGTAATGAGCCCCTTGTTATTTAATATTTATATAAACGCTTTGCCTGATATTCTTATGTCCGACCCTATAGTGAAGACTACACTATTCGCTGACGATCTAGTCTTCTGGAATTATGCCCCAAAGAATCGACAGCAAAGCCTGAATGTTAGTTTCAATGATGCATTGGGGAGATTGGATCTTTGGTGGAGGAATAATAACATGAATTTAAATCTAGACAGAACTAATTGCCAGTTTTTTTACCTTGAATAGACATCACTTTTTGCCTCCCTTTCTTCTGTATCGTGGTGAAGTAATCTATGTTAGTAATAACGTTACCTATTTGGGATGGATGCGAACATGATTCACTTCTGAACTGAAATGATCATATTTCTCATATAAAGGAAAAACCTAAACGGAGACTTCTAATTCTGAAACGGCTGAAAGGCTGCCGGTGGGGATAAATCCGAGAAACTTTAATAAATGCATATAAAATGTACACTCGACCATTATTTTATTACTGTAATTAAATCCTCTCCCAGAACGGCTATGGAAGCGTTAAACAATATTTCTCTTATCATGCATGACTTTCGTCAAAATGCTGCAATTTTGTTTCAGAAGCTTTGCAGGCTCCCAAATAATGAAGATTGGAGGAATTTTAACAGTAATAGAAATTTAAAGACAGTGGGTTTCAATCAGATTGGTTATCAATTATCAGAAGACCTAGAGTCTTGTTCGAGAAATGAATGTAATGACTGCGCCTCTGTGTCCTCTTGAATACAGTGACTTCTGTATCTATCTTCAACTTGACGATAAATTGATAAGAGTGAGATGCCCACTGCCCAGATCAGAGCAATTGCTTATGAAACTATTGAGAGAAGATATCTCAGTAACCTCTGGACCCATGTTTACACCGATGGATCCGTGATTGAGCGAGGTACTGGAGCTGGTGCAGGAATCTATTGTAACCGTTTTGCATTCTGTAAGGTCACAGTGGGAAGAGATTTTGATGAACCAAGTGGGAAGAGACTACCAATTTTGATAGTGAATTTGAGACTATATTTATTGCTTTGAATCAATTAAGCGCTTCGAAGAGTAATTTTCCTCGGGTTGTTATTTTGTTCGATAGCAAAACCGCTTTGCAGGCTGTCAACAACAATACAGTTCGCACTTCTGAACGAACTTACGAGTATAGAAAGATTCTCAACACTCTGGCTGATTTAATTGTCTTGCAGTGGATTCCTGCTCATTGTGGCATCGAGGAAAATTAAAGAGCCGATCTCCTGGCAAAGAAAGAACGACTATTCTACAAACCAGTAATAACTATATGACTTTTAATTCTACAAAACTCCTAATTACGTTAGAATTTAAGAGGAGGTTTGCCTCCTGCCTATCAAACAAACCTAAAGCCAATGAGTGTCTCACTAGTTCAAAGCCAGTTATTCCAGATTTTCCTTGTCCTGTAGCAGTGGCGTTATTTCGTATTTTGACTGGACATGATTGAATGCCCATCTTTTTAAAATTCGACTTCTAGGACTCTTCAGTCTGTACGCTTTGTAACTGTGGACAGTCCATGGATAAGGAGCATATTGACAGATGCACTGCACCTATTATCTTTTAATTCTCTTGTTCTTAAGTATTGGAAAGCAAGATCAAGACTAATGGTTTAGTGGCCAAATGTCTGGCATCTGTATAAATAAAATATATTGCAAAGAGAAAGAAATTTATACAACTACATGTTATAGCACTCTCACATACAAAATTTCAATGTTCCATGGCTACTCCTTTTTGAGTTATACGAGACACATACATATGTAGGTATGGAGTCACAAAAAAATTCTCTTCTAAATCCATTTAAAATCCATTTTACAATCCGTTTTGGAAAAAAGTGTCCTTTATTCTGTCCGTAAGTGCAGATGTCACTAAAATACATAGTTTAAATGAATTCGAGAGTGGTCGAAATGGATATTTTCGTTGAAATATGATATCTGAAATTTTTCGAGATTACAATACTTCCTTTACTTCATACCAGGAAGTAAAAATGCTGTAAATATTTATAAATAATTTCTTTTGGATACATTGTAACTTGGGTACATTTAAAATTATACCAGTTACGTTAATTATTAAAATTAATTTAAATTGAAAATGATCATCAAGGCCCTCAAGACTTTCGTGTACTACACCACCGCCGACAGTCATTGGCGATTAACTTATAGGTCACCAATGAGGATCCATGCCTTAAATTTAGATAAAATTTTAAATTGAAACTAAGCTGAAGTACATCGATTGACCAGAGGTGACCTGGAAGTTGAAGGTCTATTGGCGAATAAACAATGAGTCACCATTGTGGGACGGTGCTAGAGATCATAAACTTAACCGACTTTTCAGTTATGTCATTCAGTAACATTGCCAATTAAAGCTGATTTACCAATACGTGTCCTTTCCAAAAAATTTTAGGCTATGCTAAGTTAGGTTATTCAAATATGACAAAGCATATATTAAAGGATTTTCTACGGAGAACCAGTTCTTGATTTGGAAAAAAAAAAAAAAAAAATGAAGATGCTACTTTATTTTCACTGCCCCCGTTATCAAAATGGTACCAAGATTATCGCTAAGTTAAAATTACTTGCATATAGTTTTATTGCTGCTATATTTTCGCAATTGATTTTAATGTGGCATCAAAAGGCTTATGTTTTGCAGAAGATTTCCGCCGCATTCCGAAAGCTACTCTAGATGATGTACCAGCAGTACCCATTTTCTTTTTCTTTCTCTATTTAGCAGAACCCCACATTTTGGGTATGAGCATCCGTTGTTGGATCAACAAAATTAAACTACTGCTGCGAAAGTTATCACTTGTAACACTATTATAAATTAAAGAATATTACACATTAGTAATTCTTAAAAGAATATCATTAAATCGCACTGAAAGAAGGAAAAATCAATTCTAATTTCTGACTTAATTCTAATTTAATTTTAATCAAATTCGAATTTATTTATTAATTGATTCCTTAAGGCAAACTGAAATAAATGGCAAATATTCCAGATTTTGAAATTAAATATGTTAGTCAATTTTGCTCCTAACACGGTGTATATTAAAATTATTTTCGCCTAATTCATCATGTCTTTTACTTTCAGTTATGATGCCGGCCAGATGGTACAGTGGTTAAGGGAATTTACTGTGATACTGAAGGGCCTGGAATCCTGAGAAAGGCATGATTGTAATTGTCCGTCCAAGTAATGGTGGTCCACCTATTAGGTGCTTCTATTATAAAGTGGCCACCACTTTCAGCCTTCTTAATAGTGGCCAAGCCTATGTCGGCTTATTGCCCGTCAGTGGAAAAACAAAAACTTTCATTTATAAGCACCTGAGAGCTTGTGACTTTCTCATTTCGCCGCCCAGACGATATTGCGGTGAGGGGAGCCGACTGCGATACCAAAGGGCGCGGGTTCGAATCCCGGAGAAGGCATAGTTGTAACTATCCCTTTTTTTCATAGGAGACAAAGATGGACCACCTATTAGATGCCTCCATAATAAAGTGACCACCGCTTCTGGTCTTAGTAATGGCAATGAAAGTTGGGAGACCCTGAACACTTTATCTTTCACTGTTCATTTACTAAAAAACTTCACTTGAATAAACCTTTAGATCAACACAGGCCAAAATGGGCTGATCTGATATTAAAAAACTCTAGTGAGAATAAGAAATTTAAGGAAATTGTGCTTTTCTGTCAGGAGTTAAATTTTTCTGTAAATAATTCTCTCAGATCATCTCTATTGGAAGTGAGTAATTGACTTTCAGTGACTGTTAGATTTTTTTTTACTTCATTAAATTTTTACTGCATAATGGTAATTGTTTAACTTATTGTGTTTGATGCTCATTATTTTTCAGTTTGGTTGTTTCCACTACTTATGTTACTGATTTAAAATTAAAAATGGTTTTACGTAGAACAGACGTATCTGACATTGAATGCATCTATGCTCTTATTAATTGTAACGGTTACTTGTAGCCTATTACTTTCTTATATTGTACAAATAGTCGGTTTTATTTGTGACGCACACAGCATTTGTTGTATGGTACTGAAATCGTTCTTAATCATGTATATATCATGATTATTTTGTTTGCATTTGTCTTAGCGATGCCAGCAAATCTAATCTAGAATAATTATTTTGTATACCTTTTTGCACTTTTCTGAATTGTATAGTTGATCTGTTTTTGTGAATCTGATTGGTTTTACTTGAGTTCTCTATTGTAAAATTTGCATTTAAGGCAGTATTTTATAATAATTTTCTTTGAATTATTTTTGAATGCATTTAGTTTTTGAATTTGAAATTTTTCATATCTTTATGTTGGCATTATTCTTGTACTGTATTTCTATCGCGTTGCCAGCAAACCTGATGTAGAGTTTTTATATTACTTGGAGTGGTTTTATTTTTAAACCAAATTTATGTTTTGTATTGTAGTAATATCTCAGGTTCAGTGTATTTTATGATAATATTGTTCAGTTATCAATGTTATTGGTTCTTAATTCTGAATTCATATGAAGCAATTTTATTTGGCAGTTTATTATTGTCTTAGTTTACCTTTATGCATTTTTTCTAAATTGAATGGTTCTTCTTGATATTGTGAATCCAATTGAAATTAATTGTGTATAATACAGTAATGGATGTATTATATTTTGTTTGTTTGTACCATAGTTTCTATTTAAATTAGTTGGACTCAGTTTTGAAATTATTTCGTATTTTCAGTACAAATTATGAAAGTATACTCGGTTTATTGTTTGAATGCTATAGGTACTACTTGTAACATGCTTTCTTTAGGGTTTATTAATGACTATGTTACTTATGTCCTTGTGTTCTTGAAGGCCTTGTATGCCACTGTAAACTTATTTTGCTTAGTGATAATAAATAGCTTCTGGAGGCAGGGGCTTTAATCCGTGTAAGGCAGACATCATGTCAGCTAGGTAATGGAGCCCCTGTTCTCTGGTTAACGGTCTTAGTAATGGCCAACGTCTATGATGATGACTTGTGCCCGCTATAGGATTAAAAAATTATCATTCTATTCCATATATTCAGACATTCTTTCCTTCTAAACAGTCACGAATCAACTACTACAGCAGCCACAAGAAAATGGAAAGCAAGTAGGAAAAACACTGATTCTGCGATATGCACAACAAACAAATATTCATTAAAAACTTGTTTTTCCGACCGCCAGTGCATTTTTCCTGCGACTGATGCCCAATCTTTATAAAAATCTCCTTCTGCATATTTATTTTAATCTGATACACCTCCTCTCAGATGTGACGAGTTGATTGTTATCTTCCGAAACAATATAAAGACGCAAATGTTTAGAGCCAGTTTCCTTGAAAAATCTACTTCGCTCACCATTCAAGCTCTGTTGGCAACAGATAAAAGCAAACGACAAGTTATGTATTAGGCTCTGGTGAGTCGTTGACTTGATGCTCTTAGTCCGTGATTATTCACGAGTCGTTAATTTCAGCTTCTGATAAAACTGATGTTTATACTCTCTTTATTTTCTTCAACTGGGTTGATATTGAATTCTGCAAGTTGAGTTTTGGTTTTTAGACCTGAAATCGTGCACCGCATACGTAATATTGGAAGCAGAATTTCGAAGTTTTTTTTTTTTTTTTTTTTTTTTTTTTTGATAATATTTTAGCTACTTAGAACATTTCTTTCTTTTATTCCCCTGTTTTATTTTCGCGAAGGTTGCATGCAATAAAAATAACCCTAACAAATTTAACATTAACAGCTTTTTCAGTTTTTTGGAAATAAACATTGCAAGGAAGGATTGGAATAAATAAAATAGATTCTAGAACGAATTCTTACCTGTGTTTCCAAAAGTGTTTTCGAAGGCAGGTAAAAAGCTATAAATGCCCTGCCTGTACGCGAAGTATCTTGAGTAGTAATATCGAGACTATGTAGAATTCAGTAGTAGTGTTTTGAGATTAGTTTGAATGAGACCGAACCGAGTCGGGAGCTGGACTTTAGTGCTTTGCCGTAAAGCTGTCTTCACCGTTATATTGACCACTATGTTAGCTGTAACCGTAATTCCATCCTCTTATTGCTTTCTAGTAATTTCGAAGAATAGAATGTACTAGAAATATCTCGCGACCGGTAGAAAGCTAGAAAAGTCTGAGTAAAGAGACTATAAAGAGAGCGTCTGAGTTTTGCTTAGTTACTATTGTTGCGAGTTGTTTAATTCCCCGTGAATTGAGATACCAGAGTCAGCTTTTTCTTTAGACGCGCTTTACGTTGGTTGCATTTAACGATTTTAGTAGCTTGAAGTATAAATACTGATTATGTTGCGTGATATTGTGAACACTTGTGCGAATATCTCTGAGAAAAATTTCAGAGTTCTGATATATTTCTTTTGATAAGGATAAATTTTATTAACCTATTATCGGACTTGTGCATTCAATCTACTACGCATGCAAAAGTACAATTTTTAATGAAGAGGTTTGGAGATTTTATGTATTTTTGCCTTGCCGCGAAGTGAGAACTGAATTGATTGAATGAGAAATATATATCTAATGAAATTCCAGAAAATAAGTTTAAATGAAGTGCAGCAAAAAATTTTATCATTTAATAGGCTATACGAGGAAGTCATGTGGTGTCCACATCAGATTTTCTTTTTATGTCAATAACAAAGAGATTAAATTTGGAAGAAGAATTAAATATCTTACGCTTTGTGGAATGGCAACACTCTAGTGCTTGGATGATATAAATATTTTATTTCGGGCAGTTACAGTACATTTCTTTTAAATTAGTGAGTTTTCTAATTAAACTTTAAACACAAATACAGTAGAACTCCAATTATCCGAATCAATTGGAAGCGGACCCCATTCGGATAATAAAAAATTCAGATAATTGCAACTTTTTCCGAAGAAAGGTTCTATGTACTCTTTTGTTAATTACTGTATGTTGAAAATGGGGGGGGGGAATTATTTTTAAAGAAAAAGAGAATTTAAAAAGAAACGGCAACACTTTTACGTACATGTTAGATAGCATACTGTACAGTACTTACAAGTGCTGAAAGTCATTGCTTGCTGAACATCTCCGTCAAAGTAAGCCGTTCGACTGACATCGTGCCTGTACTTGAAATTTTTTAAGCTAGCCGTTACATGCTTTAAAGGGCCCACCAGCGACCGAGCGGTAAAGTCGTTGAACACTAGTAGTTCGGTCCGAGGTTCGAATCCCGCGAAAGGGCCGGCTGCATGGGTGCTTTCGTGGTTTTCCCCATGTGTAACGTGTATACGAGCCAGTTTCCCTTAGAAAGTCCTCCACGAAGGCATCCCTCCCCTTAGGCAGATAGCCCTCGAGGATTTGTCGTAATTAAATAATATAACCTAACATGCTCTAAAGTAGTGGTCTGCAACCCGTGGCCCGCTGAAGGCATTTTGTGGCTGAGGCGATTTTTCTTCAAATTCAAATGTAGGTGGCCCCACATTTGAATTTGAAGAAAAGTCGAATTTTAAGAAATTTTGATTTCAAGCTTGTCAGCTTTTTGTCGTGGAAAAAAAAAAAAAAAAAACTATTTTTCCTCTTATTCGCGATATTCAAAGCTTTCTATTGACATGCCTGATATTATTTGAGATCAAATTTTCCAATAATTACGAATTTTTTAAAAGTTTCGGTTTATGTTATGTAATTTCAAAAGTTTCGGGTTATCTTATGTAATATGTATGTAAAAATTAAAAAAAAAAAAAAATAAAAAAAAAAAAATTGACTGCGTATAAAATCTCAATTCCATAAAAAGGGTAGATTCTTATCTCTAACAAGTTTGCAACAGATACCAATCTTTCGTCAATACTTCGCCAAAGGTGATCTTGAGCGTGCCGCTACTATAGAGGGGTGGGGGAATAAATTAACAGAATTCTATTTCTCTTAACTTTGCAATTAATTGGCAAAGGGAACGGTGATCGTAAACATCCTGTTTGATTTGGTGATAAGCAGATTTTCTGCAGTTAATTTCAAACTAGGTTACTCATGCTCTTTCCACATTTTAAAAATTCAGAAGCGTTTATGGTCTTTGAATGAGTACACAATGGCAAGCCATGGTAACAAAAAGAGAAATGCTGAAGGAAAAGTGAGATTTTTTTCAAAGAAATGTGGTCAGATTTTGTTTGTTTGTTGTTGTTGTTGTTATACATAACGGTAAGGCAATTTGCCTTAATTACAACGACAGTGTAGCTGTGATCAAGGAATACAACATTAAGAGACATTATCACATTATCATACTAAGCACAGTGAGAAATATTCTGCATTGGAAGATCATTTTCGAAGTGATAAGGCGAGTGATTTAAAATCAAAACTAAATTTTCAGCAGTGTTTCTTCACCACAGCGAATAGAAATTGCGAATCTAAACATAATAATAAATTAATATTGAATAAGATAAGTGAATTTTGAACAGAGGGTTCGTGATGGTTACATGATAGCAGAAAAAATTGCTAAGCGTGGAAAACCCTTTGCTGATGAAGAATTTATAAAAGAATGTCTTCAGAGTGGAGAAGATGTGCTTTGTTCATCACAGGTTTAAGTCACATCAATTTTTAGATTGTCTGGTGTGAACGCAGCGAGACGCATAGAGGATCTCGCAACAGATATATTCAGTAAATTAATATCCATATGCAAAAGAAAAAAAAAAAAAAAAGAATTTTATTCTGTAGCGATGGATGAATCATCAGATGCAACAGATACTGCACAAGTAGCCATTTTTATTCGTGGCGTTGATAGAAACTTCACAACTGTGGAGGAATTAGCCAGTGAAGTGTACTTAAAGGTACAACACGAGGAACAGATTTGCATTCAAATTTTGGATAAATGTGAGTTCTACTTCAGTAATATATCTGCTATAACCACGGATGGTGCTAAATCTATGACTGGAGAGACAACATTACTCAAATCTGATCTGAAGACAAGTGGAAATAATACTATGATGATTTTTTTTCACTGCATCATCCACCAAGAAAATTGTGCAAGAAGTCCTTCCCAAACTTTGAACATGTGATGAATGTTGTTGTAAAAGTGGTTAATTTCATTCGGTCTAAAGGATTTAATTGCAGGCAATTTCAACAGTTTTTGAAAGATTTGGAAGCTGAATATGGTCATGTTGTGTGTTACGCGGAAGTACGTTGGTTGAGCCGAGGAAAGATGCTTCAGCGCCTGTTTTCTTTGAAGAGCGAAGTTCAACAATTCGATGAATTTAAAGGAAAATCTATTCACGAGTTCAGTGATGAGAAAGGGTTGAGAGAAATGGTTCAGTGATGAGAAATAGTTCTTGTCGATATTACAGGTCACCTCAATGATTTGAACTACCGTTTACTGGGAAAAGATGTGCTTGTTTATAATCTTTATTACTTTATGAAAGCTTTTGAGACAAAATTAATTAAGTAGGTCATTTGCTAAATAAGAATTGCACGCTCTTTCCAAAACTGATGGAGTGTGTGAAGAACTCTTCAACATGGAATTTAAATAATTATGTACAATGCATTTCAAATTTGAAAGAGGAATTCAAAAGCATATTTTACAATTTTCGTGAAAATGAGATTTTTATGAGAATGTTCTCTTCGCCATTTTCAATAGACATTGAAGGTGTTCCACCTCAACTTCAATTTATAGATTTCGTCTAACTCTGCAGTATAATACAAGTTTCTTGAAAAATTCTACTTTAATTGATTTTTATTCGAAGTACGTGACCGAAGACAAGTACCCAGGAATTCGTAAATATTCACTCTTCATATCTTCTATATCTTCTCCTTTGGACAATACCTGCATATGTGAACAGCATTTTAGTAAAATGAGAATCCTAAAATCACAAATAAGAACGCAGCTGACAGACAGACATTTGGAGGAAATTTTCGAATTGCAACAACACAGATTAAACCGGATATTGAAGCTTTAATCTAGTAAAAACAATGTCAAATTTCACATTCAAACTAAAGTAACTACCACCTCCCGCCAGTAATGCAATTTTTTTCTTCTTTTTTTTTTATTGTAAATGCATTTTGTAACATCGTTCTGTACAATCATCTTTATTCTTTTTCTTCATAGTTAAAAAGTTGCAAAACGTTTTAATTCGATTTCCATTTGATTTTTTCGACCCAATGTATATTTGTATATATACATATATATATATATATATATATATATATATAAGATCATACAACATTATATATACAGGGTGATTATAATTAAAGTTTAAGTTTCAAAACGCTATAAAAAAAGAACCACTGATGAAAATGATGTGAAATTTCAAAGGAATGTTATTGAAGAAGGCGGAAAGCGTATGGCAGAAGAAAAAATTTAGTTTCAAAAGTTAGCAACAGATGGCGCTGTAAGCGGCAGAATCACGACGAGAAACGAGAAGCGATTCGTAAAACAATGGCTAAGGTGGAAGTTACACATTAAAACGCATTGACAAATTAGAATTGTTGAATAATTTTATTTGCATGACTGTACATATCACATCGAAAGGGACAAATCGGTTTCAAGAGTTTTGCGGCGACATACCGTATAAGAACCATTCATCAAAGAAGTTCGGAACTGTCGCGAGATTGGCACAAAACATGTTCAATATGGTGTCCACCGTCGTGTGCAACAAGTTGAAAGCGACAAACAGCATGTTCCACAACGGATCGCAGTGTCTCCGGGGTGATGTTCAGAATGTGTTGCGAAATGCGTGCCTTTAATTCCGCTAAATTTGCAATTGAAGCACGGAACACAACATCCTTCAGATATCCCCACAGCCAGAAATCACACGGAGTAAGATCAGGCGATCGGGACGGCCAAGCTGTAGGGAAATGACGGCTGATAATTCGAGCATTTCCGAAATGGCGCCTCAACAGCTGCTTCACGGGATGTGCTATGTGCGGAGGAGCGCCATCTTGCATAAAAATGATTTCATCCACACATCCACGCTGTTGCAGAGCTGGAATCACGTGGTTGCGCAAAAGAGACGCATACCTCTGACCAGTGACGGTTGCAGTAACAGGACCGGAAGCACCCGTCTGCTCGAAAAAATATGGTTTTAGGATGAATGATGCCGTAAAGCCACACCATACCGTGACCTTTTCAGGAAGAAGTGGTACGGGGTGCGTTGCCAGTGGATTTTCTGTTGCCCATATTTGAAAATTCTGGGTATTCACGTATCCTGTCAGATGGAAATGGGCTTCATCTCTCCCCAAAACTTTCCACGGCCATTCATTATCCACTTCCATGCGAGCCAGGAATTCTAACGCAAACGTCTCCCTAGCTGTCAGGTCAGGCGGAAGCAACTCCTGCACATGGCCAATTTTATACGGATAGCATTGCAGGATGTTTCGTACAATTTTCAACACCGTGCTCGTAGGCCTGTCCAATGTTCGGGCAATTCCTCGTGCACTGCACGGTTGCACACCACCGGCCGACCCCTCCTGTAATGCTGTGGCCACTTCTTCAACTACCGTCGAATGCACTCGTTTTCTCCCTCTACCAGATTGCACATCAAACGAACCTGTCGTTTCGAATTTTTGCATAATTTTCTTTAGACCTACGACACTCATTGGACCAACGCTTTCTTTTATACCCTTCAGTGTCCTGAATTTTTGCAGAGCTACTCTTGCACAATCATCATTCTTGTAATACAGCTTTAACAGCAGAGCGCGGTCCTGCAGTGAAACACCCATGGCGAACGTCTGAGACGCGAAATGAGGAACAGCCTGGTACCTGACGGCTTTATAACACTGAAATTTAACTAACATTTTAATTTGTCTTCTTCCGCTTGCAGCGCCATCTATTGCTAACTTTTGAAACTAATTTTTTTCTTCTGCCATACGCTTTCCGCCTTCTTCAATAACATTCCTTTCAAATTTGGCGTCATTTTCATGAGTGGTTCTTTTTCTATAGCGTTTTGAAACTTAAACTTTAATTATAATCACCCTGTATATATACAGATCTGTAACACTATCTCTTCGCTTAGAGTTGTGGTCTTGCAAAACAAACCTCCCTTTTTTATATAAATTTTATGACTAGACTATATGTTTGACAGAATTTTTTGGCCCGCGGATCTTTGTGAATTTACTAATGTGGCTCTCGGACGTGAAAGGTTGAAGACCCCTACTTTAAAGGATGACCAGCCAAGCTTCTGAGCTAAGATTTTAGCTTTTTCACACAGAATCGGACCCGAAATTGGCTTTCCCATAGAATGTTGCTGCAAAAACCCCTTATAAACGACATCTTTTAAATTTTTGTTTGTTGCTGCCTTCATTTATTTTCTTGAAGAACTACCTTCTTCGTTTTCAAGCAGTGACACGAAGTTTAAAAGTTTTCTATTTGCTCCTTTTAATTCCTGTAAACCTGTAGGTAACCAGTAATGTTAATGCCTTTAATCTGTAGATTTCCTTCTTTTAATGCCTCAAACCGTTGATTGTCCAACACTATGTTTCTGTCTTAATTTTTTTCTTAAATTCTGAAAGTGATTTGGATAATCGGGGATTCAGATAGTCAGAGTTCGGATAATTGCAATTGTACTGTATTTTACATTTCGCAGAGTGGCAATACATTGTTTTTAAAGCGCCGAGTTTGTTAATCAGAATTCTTTAATTCCCATAAATATCAGATAAATTTTTAAAAATTTCGAAATTCAAAATTCCGGCTTCGAGGGGCTCAAGTTCGGAAGGAACTCTACGTGTATTCGAAATCTGGTGCCTCCAGATTCCGCCTTTTTTCCACATTATGCAGTATACATGCATAGAGATTCTTCATTATTTAATTAATAGAGATTTTAATTATGAATTGTGTAACATTTTAACAAACTGGGTTATTTAAACGGAATATGTACTCCTCAATATATTTTTGTATGTATTTCTTTGAACAGTACTTTTGTATGATATAATTCAGTCAGCCCTTGAATTACACGGAGGTCAGAAGCTCCAGCATACCGACCCGGTTGCCAATTTGAGCGCATTTTTTTAATCGAAAACTTAAACGGAAAATTTTTATTACTGTATAGATACACACTATCCTATGATCCACTATTTTATTTATGCTACTTTGATAAATAAGAATTCATTATTTTATACCATAGAGGATTTTAATGCTATTTTAAAACTTAACGTACACTGTAAAAAAAAAAAAAAAAAAAAAAGGAGGGGCGGGGCGGGGGACAGTTCTATATCTCCCGTACTACTGGTCCGATTGACGAAATTCAACTTCCGTTTTTCATGTCTCGAAAGTGCAACTTAGGATATGTATTTAGATTTATACATAGCATTGTTCTAATATAGGTATTTTGACACAAAATCGGACTTTTTATGAAATGACATGCCTTTTTTTTTTTTTTTTTTTTTCTCTATCTTTCAATTCTAGGACTCAAATTATGCCAAGCTGCCAAGTTTTGTAAAAACCGCATGAGTAGTTTTTAAAAAATTAGCTCTCAAAATTTTAGCTCCTCAATGTTAATTGAATTCGATATATATTTATCAATATCTTTTTTTTTTATTAAACTTACTTGATTCCTTCTTCCAGAATTCGAAATTAGGCTTAATCCAAATATAATTCTCACATTTTTATGATTTATTTCTTAAATTTGTATTTTTAAATATTTTATATAAATTTTTCCAAAAACGTTTTGTATTGCAACCTATAAAACTGTTAAGGTATCCGAACACGTTGAACAGGCCATTTTTGGCTAAAAATGCCAATTTTTGTTATTCGTTTATTGGATAGATTATTTATTTAGCTTTCCAAAACAGGTTTGTTTTTGTTTCTACGTTAATTAGATGCCAAGATATTAAGGATTTTATAAAGACGCATAAACCGGAAGGGGGCATTTAAATCACCGGAAATCCATATTTAAAGAGCAAAAAAGTGCCAAAAATGAGCATAAACACTTTTCCTCCCGGAAATATAATTCATAAAACTTTTAAAGAGGAGAAATTAAGAAAATCTTTTTTTTAATCTGTGTGGCAACATGAATTTACTTCAAATTAAATGGCAACATTGTTATTGTTTACAATTTGAAAACGTAGTTTCTCTCTACCTTAAGAATTTGAATTTGACTCGAAACATTATACGTTGCATTTGCGATTAAATTTATCTTTATCTTTGATTATTTTTAGCAACACTTGTTAAGTCTATTAATGGGTAACAAGAAAAATCGAAGCCGTGTTTGTAAACGTAAAGGTGTAAGAAACAGATTTATGAATCGGGTTGTGAAGGAAATGGAAAATAATGCAGATGAAGCTATTCCTACATCGAGTAAATCGAAGCTAAAAAATTGCTCATCAGCAGAAGTTGTTTTTGATAATCAACAAATAAATGTGGTTTTCGATTTAAATATTTTAAAAGATGTCATTTCTTTATTATGTTGCCCTGTGTGCTTTAGAAGTGATGTAAATCTTGTCCAGGAATCTGTGTTTGGTATGGCATTAAACATGGAACTGAAATGTCAAAACTGTAATTTTTCTCACTCTTTCTGCACATCTGCAAAAATTAACAAAATGCACAATATTAGCATTTTTTATGGAATGAGACTTAGAGGATATTCTGCAGCAAAAAAGCTTTGTGCAGCTATTAATGTACATGCTCCCTCCAAATCAGCATTTAAATGCCTAGAAAAAAAAATAGGATGTGCTGCTGGTAATATTGCAAATAAAATAATGGATAATGCTGCTGGGGAAATTAGAATGGCAAAAAACACAGAAGAGATTGTTGAGTGCGGTATGTCAGTCGACGGTTCATGGCAACGAACAGGTCATTCATCGTTTAAATGGATGTGTCACTGCTGTATCAGTCATTACTGGTAAAGTGTTAGACATTGAAGTAATGTCCAAATCTTGCAGAATTTGAAGAAGTAAAAACACAAAAGATCATAACTGTGAGAAACATAAGGGATCGTCAGGTGCCATGGAACCTATCGGAGTATACCGTATTTTTGAAAGATCCTCTCAATTACGGAAACTAAAATATGTTGATTTTTATGATGACGGTGACTCTAAGGGTTATGAAGCAGTGAAAGACATTTATGGTGTAAATAGTGTCACCAAATATGAATGCATAGGTCATGTACAGAAGCGCGTTGGTTCCAGGCTAAGGAAATTGAAAGCACAGCAAAAAGGTATTGGTAGACGAGGGAAATTAACGGATGCTTTTATTGACAAACTTCAAAATTATTATGGAATTGCAATCAGGAGCAACGTGAATAATTTAAAAGCAATGCAAAGTGCAGTAATTGCTGCATTTTTTCACACATGCTCTAGTGCGAAACAACCTATGCACGGCCAGTGTCCAGTTGGACCAGACAGCTGGTGTAAATATCAGCGAGCTGCGTCAGCTGGAAGAATGTACACAGACAGTTCCAAAGGACTCCCAAAGAATATTATTAATATAAGCCTGTATATATGAAACTATGCGAGCAAAAGCTCTTACAAAAGTGCTTACATGGAAAGACACAAAATGCAAACGAAAGTTTTAATGGCATTTTGTGGAAATTTATACCGAAGGATGTGTTTGTAGAATTACAAACTCTTAAATTGGGAGCATACATGGCTGTAATACAATTTAATAGAGGGTTTCGTGGCTTACTAGCTATTTTAAATTGTGTAGGTATACAACCTGGTAAATATGCAATCAAAGAATTTAGTAAGCTAGACATGGAGGGAATAAGTGAATCTAAACGTCACTCACTACCCACAGTAAAAATTGCCAGAAAAACAAATAGAATGATAAAAAAAAAAAAAAGAAAAGAAAGAAAGAAAGAAAGAAAGAAAAACAGATAAAGCAGAGCAAAAGGAAGGTGTAACATATAGATATGGGGAATTTTAGGTATCTGAGTGAAGATAAATAATAAAAATATAACATTTTAAACTTTAGATGCGTTTTTCTCAAAATCTATTTTTTCTAAAAACTTGCTTACTTGGTGCAAGATAAGTCAAATTATTATTATTTTCTTTTTATGAAACATTGTGTACTTAATCTATATATAGTTATCTAGGGAATGACATACCAGAATATTTATATTGTAAATGTTTTTGAAACTGTGGCCTGTTATTAAAATAAAGATCTAGCGAATTTATCGAAAATCTCATAAAAAAACTTCGATAAGCTGGAAATTTTTTATTTTTTAATAAATCATTAAATCCATATGTCATTCTCTAGATAAAAGCCTATACATTATAACTGTAGAACCTTTTTTTAATGTAATTGCAATAGTTTTCCGTGTATGATGTTTCAAAATTTTTTTAAATTTGCTTAAAATTTCATCTTTTATTTAATTTTTTTGCAGGATAATAATAATATATATTAAATCTTAACATTTCATTATTAATCTTAATAGTAAATAAATGGAAAACAGTGTTTATTATATACCTAACCTGCATTTTTGAAAAAAAGTACTCCGAACGTGTTCGAATACCTTAACATTATCTTTAAGCAGATGTATTTCTAGGCACACCTGAAAAGAAAAAAAAAAAAAAAAAAAAAACTAAAGTTTTTTATTCAAAGTTTTCTAAGATATACATGAATTTACATAATGGCCCATTTTGAAATTTGACACCCCCCCCTTTTTTTTTTTCGACCGATAATATCGCCAAATGTGGTTTATGGATTTTGTTAAAATTTTTTGAAATAATGAACCATGACCTTTTTTTCGCTCGAGTACAATTAAAAGAAAAAAAAAAAAAAAAAGGAAAATAGGTTGCTGTTAGCAGTTTGCCAAATGAATTATTCTTGGCGCAAACTTAAATAAATTTTTCAATTTCTACTAAATTCCGCACCAAATTTTACAAAACTTAATATTTAGACAGAATTTTAGTCGTAGAATCGAAATATGGAAAAAAAATTGCCATGTCATTCCAGAAAAGAGTCGGATTTTGTGTCAAAATGCATATATTAGAACAATGCTATATATAAATCTAATACATATCCTAAGTCGCTCTTTCGAGACATGAAAAACGCAAGTTGAATTTCGTCAATCAGTCTAGTAGAAATGAAGATATAAAACTGCCCCCCCTTTTTCCCCCCGCAGTGTACATGTTCCGAATAATTTTAAGCCTCTCCCAGTAAGTTGCGGATTTTTGCTAGATGTATGAGTATTGAAAAAATAAAAATAAAATTGAATCAACGATTGGTACTTATAACAATTCTTTGTATTCGATAGTTTGTACTTATAAAAAATTGAATAGAAAACATCAAATGGAGATAATTAACGCTTTTATTTGCTTTATTAAATCAAAATATCAATGAATTCTTAATATTCTTGGAGTGATTTTCCTGTTTTTCGGAAAACTATGAAGAAATAAATATTTTTTGAATTAATTAATAATATATTAATTCCTTATAAGTTATTTTCTCTCTCCTTTTTGCATGCCTTCATGATGTAACGGTAGCACACTCGACGCGTATTCGAGAGATCCAGGTTCGAGTCCCGGCGAGGACATTGCTCATTTTTTATATCTCCTGCTTGCAAAATAGCCTAATAATTCTACATCCTTTAAAAATTCGCAGTGATATTTACTGTATTTAGGCAAAAAACCCCTTTAAAAACACCTCTGTTTTGTTTAATGTTGTGCATTCTAGAAAGTGAGCGGAAATTTCTAAAAATTTTGCTTTACTTTCAGTCGCAGGTTTAATATATAACTTTGACATAGGCTATAACATAATAGGCAAATATAAATTCAATAAATTTAATGCACATCCACTGTAATAGTAAATTTCGAAATTGAAAATTAACCACTAGCGTAATTAAACGAGAAGAAATTGTTCTAAATTCAAATAAATCTGTTTTTTTTTTTTTTTTTTTTTTTTTTTTTTTTTTTTGTTACGCTAACGCCACCGTAAACTAGTCGAGAAAAATTCTGCAGTCTCTCGTACCTGCCCCTAGCAGTAAAAATTTTTTTGTCAGTGATGCCATCTTTTTGGAAAGGGCGCAAAAAGAGAACTGCATTTTCTCCATTTCGTTATATTTTAAACGAAGTTATTAAACAATGAAGAAACATAACTCATATGGATTAGCTTAAATTATAAAAGGTAAATATGTTAGCTTTTGTAACTCTTATTAAGGAAGATCTTTAAAAAAATTTGCTTAACTAAAATTAAGATTAACTTAATTATAATTCTCAACAATATGTAGTTTATTCAGCCAACTTGACGTCTCTGTATTTTACGTATTATTTCAATTTTTAAAAATTGATGTTTTTATTTAAAAAAAGCATTTATTCAAAGCTCATAAATAATTAATGAACTAAAAGAAGAAAAAAAAATTATTATATATTGTGATGAAATAATTCACTTTACAAAATTCTTCTACAATTTTGTATCACAAATAATAATAGCGAGGGATGCCCTTGATTAATTTATAAAGATAAAGGCTTATATTTTTTAACAATGCAATTCGAGTAATATATTTCGTTATTTGGGCGGACATGTTTTTATTATTCGTGACATAAATTTGTAGATGAATATTGTAAAAAGAATGATTTAATTTCTTATTCTAATGTAATAATATATGATAAATAATGTTTCTTCCTTTAGTTCATTGATTATTTTATGAATTTTTTTTATTTTACCCTTTCTGTTTTAATGACGTATCATCAATCAAATTAGTCTATTGAAAAATCGTTTTTCAACAATGAATGATCCTTCTTTTACTTCCAAAAATTCTGTTAACGTCAAATGCTCGAATAAGATCAACGAGTTTAAGAAAAAAAATCAGAAATTACGTTAAAAACCTCATTTAAACTTCATTTAGAAAGATTTTCTTCCGGTCTGTTCGATGGGGGAAACAGACGACTTCTGAGAGTTTTAATTGATTCATTAAAAAAAAAAAAAAAAAAGGTATGTGAGAGAAATCGTTTCAAAGTTAAATTAAAAAAATTCTAAACTGAATTACGAAAAAAAAAAGTCACTTCTCTACATTACATTGCCATTCATAAATACTGTGTGTACAAAATTTGAGTTGGATAGCTTACGAAGAATCAGTTTAAAAATCGATGACAAACTTTAGAATACATAATGAATACACTCCAACAAAAATTAGTAGATATGGCAAAGCCTCCAAATTTTATTTTCAGAAAACGGTAATTGGATTTTAATTTAACGGCTATTTAATGAAATTAAATTCTACAATAGGAATTATAAAAATTACTTCAGCGGTATGTGTCTTACCATTTCTCACTATTAATTAACAATAAAATGCAAGAGCAGGAATAACACATGTGATATATCGATAGGCTTTTGATCATTTAATTTGTCTCGTATTTGAAATTTATATTTTAGATATAGAAATTGCAACTAGTATTACTGAGTAGTTAAAATTATAAAGGTTTTGAAAAACATATTGTTGAGTACGTGCGGGTTCGTAATGAATTGTATGCACGCAGAATAGATGATAGCTTTATAAAATTTATTTTCCTAAAAGGAATACTTTAGAATTATAGAACTTTCCACATAAGCACTCTGATAGCTCTTCTCAGTATCAGAGCTGAATCAGTGAACTTTTACCTCTTCAGACTTATATATTTCTCACTCGCCGCCAAGGAATCTCTAGTACCTTTCACTTCTCGAAATTAATGGAAGGAATACATGGTTAAAGTTACATATAAGAGCCGGATATGGTTACAGTAACATATAGGGATCTGTGAAAATTTTGTAAATATAACGCTGATTTTTGTTGTTTGACTTCTGAATTAGTATATATTCGGCGTGTTATTGTGTCTTAAATATAGGGATCAATTACAGTTATACGGTGGCCGGGCCACAATGATCATCAAGTAGGGTGACTTTTCGCAATTTCTGGCCAAATTTGGAAACAAGGAAGCCAAAATCATCGCCAGTCTACCGAGACAACCATTTACCAGCCATGCTAAATAGACTTATTTTTTCGGGAGAGCTTCGCTTTTTCAAGTATTTCTTATTACAATATACAAACAATAGTATAATTTCACTAAAATTATTTACATATATACAAAATTCATAATGATATTTTTTCAAAATTGAACTATAAGACGGGAGATAATTTAGAAGACATAACTGTACTCATTTTTGGGGGAGTAAGAGGAACACTGCTCAAAAAAAAAAAAAAAAAAAAAAAAAAAAAAAGAGGGGGAGAGGAGACAGTTCTATATCTCCCGTTCTATTGGACCAAATGACGAAACTAAAATTGTGTTTTTCATGTCTCGAAACCGCTACTTAAGATATATATTACATTTATATAGAGCATTATTCTAACATAGGTATTTTAACACAAAATCGGACTTTTTGTGAAATGATATGCCAATGTTTTTCCATATTTCGGTTCTACGACTCAAATTATATCTAAATATTAAATTTTGTAAAATTTGGTGCGAAATTTTCGCAGAAATTCAAGAATTTATCTTAGCTTACTTTTTACAGCTTGAGCCAAGAATAATTCACTTGGCGCACTTCCTAATTTATAACAATTTATTCTCCTGTCATTTTTACTTCCTTGTACGAAGTAAAAAGGAAGTATTGTAATCGCGAAAAGTTTCAGGTATCATATTTCAACGCAAATATCCATTTTCACTGCTATCGAATGCAATTTAACGATGTTTTTGCTTGACATCTATACGTAAAGACAGAATAAAGGACTCTTTTGCCCCCCCCCAAAATTGTAAAACTAATTTAAAATGAATTCTAAAGAGAATTTTTCGTGGCGTCTGTGCGTACGTACGTACGTACGTATCTCGCATAACTCAAAAACGAGTAGCCTCAGAACATTGAAGTTTTGTATATAGAACTGCTATAACATGTAGATGTGCACCTCGTATTTTGGTTGCAATCGGCAGCACCAAAAGTATATAAATATATGTATAAGGATCTTAAATTCACTTAGTTCGAAAACGAGTTTTTCTAATACTTGCGCAATAGATGCAAAGTAAGGTAATAATAATTTATTTACTAAAGAAATATTGATTATATTATCTCCTAATATAAATTTAGTAGAAGTATCAAAAAAGAAGTAACCCATATGTAAGAAGTTTAATTCCGAAAATTGTGGTTTTAAAGTAACTTGAATGTAAATTATTAAAAATGTTTTACGGGACTTGAATTTAAATCATGAATAACAAAATTTCAAACTTTGAAAAAGAAATTTAATTATCGCAATTGATCAGGTAATTAGCAAGTAATTATCGCTATTGATCGGAAATTAGTTGACTTTTCAAGGAGAACAAACCAACTCCCGTTCAATGAACAATAATTAATAAATGCGCAGATGTTTCGTCTTTTACTCAAGTAAGAATGGTGATGCCAAACTGGAAAATTAAGTTAGGCCAAAATTGTAGTTCCGTGAAGTGATGGGATTTAGAACCAAAGTAGAGTACCAAAGAATTCATTCTGAATTAAGCATTTTCGCTAATACAAGATTCTTTATACTCTGTTACTCGGCTCAGTATCTCAGTTTCTTTATTCTTATATGTTTGTAAATTGTGCATTTTTTGCTTTAAAAATGATCGAATTATGCTGTTCTTTTCTTCCGGTTAAGGTTTTTATGCCTTTAGTAAATCTGTATGCAATAGTTTTAGAATTATCAACAATTTAAAAGTTGTTTAAGTGCCACTAAGCCTAATAATTTTTGCCATGTCGGCCATTGCTTGTTTACATTTGAAACAACAGAATAGTAGAATTGTTGCCAATCTAGAGAAAGTAAGCTTCGCAACAACGAAGATAACGTCTTCTTTTATTATTGCGAATTAAATCGTGTTTAATCCATTCTGTAATTTATTCGAGGAAATAAGTGTTTCAGATTTACTTCGTAATTTTTAATATATGTATTTTGAGTTTTTATGTATTTTTGAGTTGTCGCGAAGTAAGAACTGAATTAATTGAATGAGAAATACTGAATCGTCTGTGAAAAACTGTTTCTTTGCTTAATTTCTTTTATACATCGTTTTAGATTTATTATATTATTTGAATAGAACATGTGGCAACGATTAGATAATTCTTAAGATGATATAAATTTTGTGCATTCCGAGTTAAAAAATGAGAGATAATTCTTTAAATGATATAAATTTTTCAAAATTCCTTGGCATACTACTTTCAGCGATTATGATAGCGATAATGATTCTACTTATTTGCTAATTGGAATTTTACTAATTGGAATTATTCAAGAAAATCGACTACATCCAAAGAGATGCCTGTAATTGCTTCAGATGACCCGGCGCTTCAAAGTATAATTGCTACTCTAATTTCTACTAAGAAAAGTAAATCTCAGAGAAAAGAAAAGAAAACCGCGGGAAGTCCTAAGAAAATAGCCGATAATACTAAGAAATTCAAACCCTCCCCTTCAAATTTTGAAGCAGTAGTTAACACGCACAGAAACGTTTTTCCTAATTTAACAGAAGCTATCTCGCAAGAATATCTTAATATTCAGCTTCCGACTAACCCAAAAGATATCTCACTCATATTAGAAAACGAAATCGCCGATAAATTACACTGTATTGAGTCTATGAAAACATTAACCTTCCCACCATCGATAGAAATGCATTCAAAGTTACAAGAAGAAATTCAACAAAATCAGTTCCTTTTAGCAAGCATTCAGAACACCCCGAAGCTCGCAAATTCTAAAACAGATGATAAAACAATAAATCAGAAGGATTGGCAAACTCCAAAGAAAACAGCGAAAAATTCCGAGTCTATCCCACCACCAGATATTCCGCAAAATAACAGATTTGAAACTCTTAACGAAAATAACGGAGCAATGGAAGTTACAGATGAAACGCAGACGACTACAACACAGAATAACTCAGAAAATAAAATGAAAATTCCCCCATTAGTCATTCCAGAAAACGATGTTGATTGGCCTGAAATAAACAAAATGCTCAGAGAAATATGTAAAAACGAATGTGAAGTTACAATCAAAGCCAGACAGATTTTCCTTTACACTACCACCGAAGCCGATTATAAAGCTGCAGTTGATCAATTCCAGAAGGCACAGATTAGTTTTCATACCTACCATATTTCCTCAGCCTTTTCAATTAAAGTTATACTTAAGAATATCTCAAGATCCTACACAGAGCAAGCAATTCACGCAGACTTAGAACGCAGAAGCTTCCCTATAATTAAAGTGAAGCAATTCACGAAGAAAGCAGAAGACCAAATTATCCGTTTACCTATATTTTTCCTTGAACTAAAAAGAAATTCTGCAGGAGAGAAAATTCATCAATTAAACAATATGTTCGGATTCAATATCACAATAGAAAAATATCAGCCCAGAAAACGCCCAATTCAATGTTTCAATTCCCAGGAGTTCGGGCACTCCCAAAATAACTGCTTTAAAAAGGTCGAGTGCTGTAAGTGCGGACAAAATCACAGATCCAATACCTGTAAATTAAAACCAGATGAAAAACCACTTGCATTTACTGTCACGAAAATCACGTTTCTTCTTATCGTGGTTGCAAGGTATACAGAAAAAGATTCAATCATTTAGAGAAGATAGAATAAATCACAAGAAATTCCCACTAAAGATGACTTCCCTGAATTCATTCAAGCTTTCGGCCAAACTAATGAAGAAATGCCTAAAAACCTTTACAGTGACAAAGTTAAACAGAAAAACCCGCAGGAAAATTTAGCAAAAATCATTAACATGAAACTTTTTATCTCTTGAAATCAATAACTACAATAGCTCAGAGAATTAAATCAGCTAAATCAAATATGCAAAAACTTTGTCTAGCTTCTCAAGCCATCGAGATTATTTTGAACTTCGCAGATCAAAATTAATTCGCAACCTCTCAAGACAAGCACAGCCGAGCGGCAGAAATCTTCAAGCTGCAGATCCTCACATCGTGGGGCCATGTTTACTTCTCTTCTAGAGACTCTGCACTAAATGCAAAAAGTACTACGTTCCATCTTACTGGATTCAACTCATCATTAAAGACACCCTATTTATAATATATTGGTAAAGGCCGCACCAGGCCGATTGCCTCTTAATTGTGTTACGACATAGACATAGACATAGTTAAAAAATGATTGAAAATGTAAGCTAAGTGAACCTAGGGCCAGAGTGTTGCTATTGTAAACAAATATAACATATATAGTAAATTTTAAAGAGTGCATTTATTCTATTGTGGTTTATGCGCTATCGACGAAGTAGGTTTAATTCAATAAGTTTAAATGAAATGCAAGAAAAAATGCGTATAATTTAATATTCCGTACAAGGAAGTCATGTGGTGCACACATCAGATTTTTTTTCATTGTAGACGAGCGGGGAAAAAAGTAAAAAATATTTTAAAATACAAATTTAGAAAATAAATCATAAAAAATGTGCGAATTATATTTAGATTAAGCCTAAATTTCGAATTCTGGAAGAAGGAATCAAGTAAGATTTTTTTAAAAAAGAGATATTAATAAACATATATAAAATGCAATTAACATTGAGGAACTAAAATTTTGAGAGATAATTTTTTAAAAACTACTCTTGCGATTATTACAAAACTTCGATTATTCAAACTTCGCATAATTTGAATCGTAGAATCGAAATATGGGGGGAAAAATGGCATGTCATTTCAGAAAAAGTCCGATTTTTTGTCAAAATACCTATGTTAGAACAATGCTATATATAAATCTAATACATATCCTAAGTCGCGTGTGACATGAAAAACGTAAGTTGAATTTCATAATCGGCATAGTAGAACGGGAGATATAAAACTGTCTTTTTTTTTTTTTTTTTTTTCCCCGCAGTACATTAAAATTTACCGCTCGATATAAAAAGCCGTAAAAAGAAGTGGTAGTTTTACAAAGAGTAATTTTCGTAAAGGTACCAACACCATTATTCTGGGGTATCATTGCGTAAGTAAAATTAACATTTGTTTTACTAATCAGAGCAGCAAATTAAAAATGTACTTGCATAGCCACGCCAAGGTACTCTGGTGCCAGCACTTTTATAAAGGCTGCTTCTTTTAAGTCAAAAACTGTCCCGAAGCTCTCTGTTGTGGCATCAGTTTGTACTTTTCGCCTTAGCGAGACATTTCGAATGTTAAAATCTAAGTTATTAATTTTGGATATGTCTTTTTTTATTGAAAATAAAAATGCTTTCTATAGATCATTTTCACGGCCAGTTTTAGATGCCAACACAAGGTTTATTACATTTTATTACAACATTTTTATCTTTTTTTTTTAAAAAAAAGGATGAAAACTAAACTTAAATATCAATGCAAAATATTCTTGAAAAGTTTGCTAAATAATACTACGAAATTCTTTGGCTGATTTTTATCATTTTTTTAAGTGCATTATAAAATAAAAGAATGGAATTGCATTTCATTGAATATATACATTTATTATACTCAACAGTATGCGTTTATGTACTATATGCATAATAAAAGTTTCAAAACAAGACATTAAGCATAGATAATAGCTCTCTGAAAATAACAAACTCGGAAAAAAACATAAACATGAAAACAATAAAAATGGCAACACTAAGCTAATGAGATTCTGTGAATTCCTTTCTATACATTTCTGCGAACCGACAAAGGTCTCGTCGAGGAATTAAAAATGCATTACCGAGGAATGGCAAACGATAAAAGTTGCAAGAAAATAAGGATTAAAATAGCTTAAAAGTGCTGCGCTTTCGTATCCATTTCAATTAAAGCAAATACACGAAAAATATGATCTTACTTTTAAAAAACGTGTGTGAATAAATTATATAACTATGCTTACTTTGCGCTTTGAAAAACAAATAGATATAATTCCGTATAAAATTGATTTAGTTTATAATGTTGCGTGCGTACGGGTTCGTTATGAAATGAATGCACAAGTCCGATGAAAAATGAACAAAAATTTATTATTATCACAACAAAAATGCTTAAATTTTCTCAAATTATCATGCAGTATTACAATATCTCACACTAGTTATCTTTTAACTACTCAAATGTCCAATAGAACGTAATTCAAAACAGCTAAAGAACGCTAATCCGCGAATTCGCTACAATCAACAAGAGCAGTTTTCTAAACAACAACAAACTAAGCAACTACTACAAACTGAGATGTTTTCCTCCTTTTATAAGATTTTAAAATCACGCGCTAGAATTTTCCAGTACTTTCTCGAAATCAAAAAAGAGATATTTATTTATTTAATGCACGCGCTCTTGTATTTTCAATTTTCCGGCTTAGCTTTCTTTTAATATTCGTCACGCGCTACACTGCGCGAGAAATAAAACCATTTAATTTATAATTGAACTAACATTAGCTTTTTAAATACCAAATTCGTAACACTGCCCCCTTTCCAAGGACTGCACGTCCCGGGCAGTACAATCCCTGGACAGGAAACTAAACTTACAACTGTGGCATAAATGCAACTGAGGCATAAACATTACATCACAATATCAAACAACATGAACAATAAATGCAATAACTAACTTAAACAAATCAAATGCTATCAAATACTAAATACAAATCAAATCAAATACACATTTAAAAACAAAATGGACCATGGTCTCATACTATTTACAATTATTTACATTATGTACTATGGCCATTGTAGTGAGCTAACATGTCGTAATGAACGACTTTAGGTTTAGAGTTCGAACACTTACGGATCATGACGTCATTCAGTCTTCAGCACTGTATATGGACCATCCGAAGGTGACTGTAATTTAGGACTCAGTCCTTTTCCTTGAATCGGGTTCCACAACCACACCTTGTTTCCTTTGTTGGATCTATGTCTAGTAGCTCGCGTGTCGTATCTGGTCTTCACTTTCTCCGTCGCCAAGTTGACTCGCTTTCGTGCAGAACGGTGCATCCCCTCAAACCGGGCCTGGACATCTTGGATGTGTTCCTCAGGCGATGAAGGCGCATCCGTAGGACGACCAAACAGGCGGTCACAAGGCAGACGAAGGTCTCGACCGAAGAGCTTCTGAGATGGAGAATAGCTGGTAGTATTGCGTTTCTTTTCGACCCTAGCATGATTTCGGCGGCTTCCCGAGCTGGGTCTTTCGGACAAGGCGTCGGCATTTCCAAATGAGGATCTCTTCTGAGGATGGATAGTCATGTCACCAGATGCTGAAAGCAGTTTGTTGTTTTTGAAGTCTAAGGAAAAATTGTACTTCCTTAAAAAGTCCAATCCGAGTATGCATGGATCTGTGATATCCGCCACATAAGCCGTGTGATGGTAGGCGGCACTTCCAAACGTGATGTTTACGTTTAACTTCCCAGTTATGTCGATCTTATCACCAGACGCAGTCTGAAGGGTAACACAGGATGGCGTCCAAATAAGTTTATCTTTAAACTGTTCAGCTAAATCTTTCCTAATGATGGTAACATTAGCTCCTGTGTCAATGATCATATCGCAAGGAACTCCATCGATATTCCCATTAATGGACATTCCGTTACTGTTGCCACTCACTGTATAAATTTTAAGCGCTTTAAAACAAGGTTTTTCATTATCTGACAACCTCCGTTCCTCGATATGGTCACTAATTTGTTTACTGCGTCGTTGCTGGGAAATGGTCTTATTTTCCGTACCTCGGGATGTTCTGCAATTTCTTCGTATGTGGCCTTCAACTCCGCATTTCCAGCATTTTAGAATTAGTTTCTTTTCACTTATGTTCCGTCTCAAGCCACTGACTTGTCTGGTAAAATCATCTGCTTTATATTCCGTACCCTGGGGTGTTCTGCAATTCCGTCTTAGGTGACCTTCACTACCACATCTCCAACATTTTAGAGCCACTTTCTTCTCCCTCCTACTCCGTATCAAAGCGTCGACTTGTCTGGCTAAATCATCTAAACAAGCCATCAGTTGATCCACTGGCTCATGGACTCGCACAGCTCTAACTGGGTAGCGATCTCTATTAGTTGCTTGCTGGGCTGCCTCAAATTTCATGGCATACACTAAAGCGCTTTTCAGATCTTTAACATCCGCCATTCGCAGTGCTTTCTGTATTTCAGGGTCCCGGATGCCATCGATGAAATATTGCAGGGACAGGATTTCCCTTGTTTCTGTCGGGCACTCCGAAAAGGCGTGATGTGACAGCCTTTCAACATCCGTGGCGAGCTCCTGAAGCGTTTCGGTGAGCTTCTGTTGACGAGATTTTAATTGGAGCCTGCTGTAGTCTTTTAAACATTTCTCGCCGAAGCGCAGCTCCAAAGCGCCGGATAGAGCTTCGAAATCTAGCCTTTGATTTTCGGGAAGCGTCTGCAGGATATCCGCTGCGTCTGCTCTCAGAGAAGCGGCGAGATGACAGGCCTTAGCTTGGGAATCCCACCCATTCGCATCCGCAACGATAGAAAATTGTGTCCTATACACTTGCCAGGAGGTCTTCCCATCATATGTAGATAGTTTCAGAACGGAACGAGCAGGCATCGATAAAAATTTAAAACCTTCAGAATTGTTTCCTACCGTCGCTATGCACTTCTTTAGGCTGTCAACTTCTTTGGCGACGGCAGCAGAAACCCTATCATCAATTTGTTGCTCGACGGCAGAAACTCTCTCTTCTATATGTTCTTTTACAGAAGAAATTCTTTCTTCTACTTGTTCTTTTACCGAAGAAACTCTTTCTTCTATTTGTCCAACTTTAGTTTCAACCGCGTCTATTCTGCCTTCCATAGCCTCAAATTTATTTTCTATTACGCAGGTAATTTCTCTTTTCATTTCGTCCTGACCTGCTTTCATCTCATTTTTAAGAGATTTCATCTCTTCCTTAACGGATTCCTGGCCCAATTTCATTTCTCCTTTAACGGATTCCTGGCCCAACTTCATTTCTTCTTTAACGGACCTAATTTCTTCTTTAACAAAGTCTTTCATTTCTTCTTTAAATG
Organism: Stegodyphus dumicola; assembly: GCF_044657685.1. Taxonomy (NCBI): domain Eukaryota; kingdom Metazoa; phylum Arthropoda; class Arachnida; order Araneae; family Eresidae; genus Stegodyphus; species Stegodyphus dumicola. The sequence continues at coordinate 140,639,640 of NC_140777.1, forward strand.
TAGCAAAGGCTACCATGAATTGTTTTAACTGTTCTTCCATCGCTCTTGTGATTGGCATTCAAAATCCCACCGCTGCCACCAAAAATTGTTGCGTACGTACGGGTTCGTTATGAAATGAATGCACAAATCCGATGAAAAATGAACAAAAATTTATTATTATCACAACAAAAATGCTTAAATTTTCTCAAATTATCATGCAGTATTACAATATCTCACAGTAGTTATCTTTTAACTACTCAAATGTCCAATAGAACGTAATTCAAAACAGCTAAAGAACGCTAATCCGCGAATTCGCTACAATCAACAAGAGCAGTTTTCTAAACAACAACAAACTAAGCAACTACTACAAACTGAGATGTTTTCCTCCTTTTATAAGATTTTAAAATCACGCGCTAGAATTTTCCAGTACTTTCTCGAAATCAAAAAAGAGATATTTATTTATTTAATGCACGCGCTCTTGTATTTTCAATTTTCCGGCTTAGCTTTCTTTTAATATTCGTCACGCGCTGCACTGCGCGAGAAATAAAACCATTTAATTTATAATTGAACTAACATTAGCTTTTTAAATACCAAATTCGTAACAATAATAAGTTTTGGCAACAGTTATATTTCAGAAAAATTCTTTAGTTCAGCATTTCGAAATTTTCATTCTATTTGCACTTTTTGGATTTCATTATTATATTTTGATTGAAGGAAGCTCCATAATTATAAAAGAAGGAAATATTTTAGATAGCCCTGGAATATACTAAAAGATTTTATCTTCAGTTCATTGTGCAAATATTTAAATAAATAGCTATTACGACATAAATAAATCCTTGTACATGTAATATTTTCAGTTAGTGATAAAATCTTCTTTCTTACAAATAAAAATCAGAAACGAGAAAGCAGTTTATTGTCAATCAAAAATGCAGAAGAGCATTTATTTATCTTTCATACCACAGAAATGCTCAGCGCATCTTCAAAATAAATTAAGTATTTGAAACAACAATTGAAAACATTTTGTTTGGATTATTTCATAGTCTTTTATAAAATAATTATTATTATAGGTCATGAGTATCATAAACAAGATGAGTGTTTAATATTTTATATAAAGTCGACTGCAGAATTTTTACCCCAAAGGGCGTTAGCCCAGAAGGGTTATTAATTTCATTTTGGCATTTTGCCTTGAAAACTTTAAACCTCCGTTTTGTAACCCCACGGCCAGTGTTTCTTAACCTTTCTAGCGAGTCTCACCCCATTGAATCTGAAAATATATCTCCGCACCCCATTGAAAAATGTGTTTTAATTTAGTCTAGAAAAATACATTTTTAGCGAAACTTATTGTTTATGGAAAAACATTATACATTTTATATAAATATAAAACAATATTATTTTTATTAATGACTAGTCTGTTGTTTGTTCATTATTATACTGGCGAAGCGAGGTTCCTTTTTTGAAAGACATACGCGTAAGTCATCATTTGCATTTAAGCGATTTCTCGCATTAGTTTTTATATGCAAAAGCGATGAAAATCCCATTTCGCACAAGTAGGTGGTAGCAAAGGGTAAGAGTAACTGCAGTGCTTCTTTCGCCAACTCTGGATAACGTTGTAAGTGTGAACACCAGAATTATTGCAATTCCAATTGTTCGAATTCCATTTGACCATGTCCACTTGCTCGCATTTCAATAAGTTGATCTTTTTTCAGATTACTATCATCCATCAAATTTAAGTCAAATAGAAATGGATCCAGTATCCATCTCTGAGTTTGGGTAATATTTCCGGTAGAAAAATATCCATTGAATGATTCGCTCAATCGCCTCAAATGTATTACAATGTCGGGTATAGTTGTATTCTTTTCATTTTTCGCAATAACAGAATCAAGCAAGTTTGCAAAATTCTTTTCTACTCGACGTATCCAAATTTCTAATTTTGTGATAAATGAAGATAATTTTTCGCTAGATATTTATACCAAATCCTTGCATTGATAGATTCAATTCATTTAAATGGCTAAATATGTCTCCTAAGTAGGCCAGCCTCAGCATTGCATCATTACTCTCAAAATCTTTTACTAAATAACAGTTTTGACTAGTCAGTAATTGAATAATTTCCTCACGCAATTCAAAAACTCTGTTAAGCATGCGACCCTTAGATAACCACCGTATTTCGGTGTGATATAGAACACGGTATAATCAGCACCGATTTCTTCGCAAAAATGCACGAAAAATGCGATGATTAAGCCCTCGCCCTCGGATGTACGTATTTCACATTACTGCTACATTTACTGCTGTAGTTAGATGTTGTTTTAAACTTTCTGGCAATGCTTTCGACGCAAGTGCATGACGATGCAACATGCAATGCGTTATTATAACTTCCGGTAATTCTCTTTTCATATGTGAAAAAAATCCTGAATTTTTGCCTAACATTGCTTTGGCTCCATCAGTGCATATTGAGCCAATCACATTCATTGGTAATTGATATTTAGTAAAAAATCTTTGATGCGATTGAAAACATCAATTCCTCTCGTATTCACCTCCATTGGCTCACAAAATAGAAATTCTTCTATCACCTATTTTTCCTTCACATACCTGACAAATGCCAAACGTTGGCTACAATTATCAACATCAGTTGACTCATCCAGTTGCATGCTTATTTTTAGTGGACTGATTTTTATGTCTTCAATTACTTGCATTAAAATATCTTCACTGAGATCTTGTATTCGCGATCGTATAATATCATTCGATAATGGAATCTGTTGGATTTTTTTATGTGCTTCCGAATCTAAAACTGTTTTAACAATAATTAAAGCAGAAGGTTTAATCAACTCTTCAGCGATCGTGTGAGGTTTCTTATTTTTTTGCACATAAATATGCCACTTGATATGACGCTTCTAATAAAGGTTTTTGAATTGCTGGTCCGCACAATTTTAGGATAGTTTCACTAGTATCAAACCGAGCCTTCTTTGACTTCAAGCTGTTCATGTTATGCGCATTTTCGCCACCATGCAGATTGTTGAAATGCTCTAATAACTTTGATGGTTTGAGATTGCTGTTTGAAATTATTTTGTAACACAAGATGCATTGCGGTCACGTTGCGTGCCATCTTTTTCGGTTGTGCAGGTAAATCCATAACCGGCATACTTATCGCTCCATTGTCGTTTTTTTTGACATAGTGGGGTTCCCTATAATCGATTTAATTATTTAGAAATAATGTAATATAATATATATAATGTTCTTACGTTTGTAATATCACTGAATCCTATTCGGCTTGAACGAGCAATTAAGAATGTATTAGTCTCAAGAGGTTTCTAGACAAGTCAAAATACACAATACATATGTCGCAGACACAATAGTTGACTCAACCTAACACAGGCGCAATAAATGCAGATATAAATCTGTGAATCCGTAGATCCATTAGAGTAGCACATATTGAACTCAGCGCATGCGCAAGCTGGGATAGCAAGCGTTCTCCGCTTGAATTCCCACAAAGTTTTTTTTTTTTTCCTCCGTCACCTAGCTGCCTGTTCGCGTTCGTTTGTAGCGTTTCATGCCTTTTCGTAGCGTAGTGTATACGCCCATCGGCACCGGTTCTTTCCTGTGTCTTTTGCCGATAAGTGAGCTAGGTGGTACCAATTTTGATGAGCTTCAATATTGGGGACACCATTGCAGATTTCGAATATTTTATTATAAGAAATTTAATAAATGATATTTAATAATTTTTATGGTTAGGTAGGGGCTTGTCCCGCACCCCCGAAAATACATTCCCGCACCCCCGGTTAAGAACCACTGCCCACGGCTCATTGAGCGCCACCTAGCGGCCGCCGGAAGAAACACCGGCCAAAAAAGATAATAGACTTCAGTCGATGTACGAGAATCATGGACTGAGCATGATGTTCACCGAAATTTACTTTGTAACTTAAATGTATAATTATAACGCCCTTAATTGTAATGTTTTATCTTTATTGTGTTTTGTTAATTAAAACTATTTAAAAAGGCCAAGTTAATCTTTTAATTATGTTAGTTTCGGTTATACGTTTCGCTTTTCGAATTCTTGGCTCCAAAAATTATTGCCCTGTGTTATGTTTAAAGAAATTAAATAATGAAGAAACTGCATAGATGTATGCATGTTTCTCGCAATGGAATAAAACAAAGGTACCTAGAGCCGTCAAATTTTGAATAACGTAAATCCACCACCGAATACGGGCATCTGTTAACAAACTCAACGATTTCAAAGCGAGCAATGGCAACACTATATGTTTTTTTTTTTTTTTTTTTTTTCCCCTCTCCAGCGCGCCAGACTGCGTATCAGAAATTCTAAAGATATGCTCTTTTAAATATTGGTGATACTGCTGTTGAATTGAATTTCATAGTTTAAGTGCGAAGAGCATGATATTTAATAAGTAAATGAAAATCTGAAAGGTTTCAGATTTTCGTGTTTTTTTTTTTTTTTTTTTTTTAAATTTATTTATTATTATTATTATTATTATTATTTTAACTCCTTTTCTTATGAACACTACACTATGCAACTAAAATAATATCAAATGGTTAAGATGAAATTTTGCAGTAACATATCAGTTGCAACCTCTCTATAAAGCATTTGTTTCTTTCTTGTCTTTTCTGTAAACTATCTTACGTGTAATTAAAAAAGAAATGCAGAAACAAATATCGGAGCTTTAAAACTAATATTCTTTTTAAGTTTTAATTTTATTCAATAGAAAAGAGCCCACCAGCGGCCGAGCGGTAAAGACGCTGAACACTGGTAGTTCGGTCTGAGGTTCGAATCCCGCGAACGGGCTGGCTGCATGGGTGTTTTCGTGGTTTTCCCCATGTGTAACGTGTATACGAGCCAGTTTCCCTTAGAAAGTCCTCCACGAAAGGCATCCCTCCCTTTAGACAGATATCCCTCGTGTGCTTTGCCATAATTAAATACACCACCACACCAATAGAAAAGATTTAGTTTTATGAATTGGCAACAATAATTATTGCTTTTATTCAAGATGAAAAGCGAACTATTGGTATAATTTTTCATATTTTTCAATTAAAAAAATTTAATGGAAAATTAAAGTAATATTATAATCTGAATTTTTCAAATACCTATTTGCTCGAAATGCAATTAGCGCTGAAGAGTAAGAAATAGTTTAAATGCATATACTATAGTTTAAATGCATATACTTAATGTTATTAATATTTTAATAAAATTAGGATTTAATATTTTATTTCTAAATACTATTATATTATTCTCGACTAAAATGCGTAAAATTAAACTTGGATTATGAAATTAAATTATTCTGTGGGAAAGAAAAATAAAATATCAAACTGCTAAAACATTTCATAGAATATTTTTAAAGTAAAATAATTACTTATTTAATTAGATTACTATTAAGTATCAGATTTAATAAATATTTTTCTTGCCTTCTTTCTTTCTAGCAAATCATCAATTATTTTCGCAGTTTAACGCTACTTTTTCCATATATCCATACAGTTTAATCTTTCTTCTGAGATTGTACTTCTTAAATAGATAGTTTTTTTATCCAATTTAAGATAAAGATCTCTCCCCTGATGCATTGGAATGTGGAATAGTGAAAACAATTTTTGGTAAAAGTTTACAATTGGGTGCTCCTTGTTTTTTTTTTTTTTTTTTTTTTTTCTCGATTTATTTTTGACGCCAAGATCAGATGGCCGTTACTCAAAATCAAAATAAGAAGTCAAAAAATTGCACAAACTCGGTGTCCATGTACACATCAATCGATTTTCACTTAAAAAAAACATTAGAGAATTGCAAAAACTAAGCATTCCCAATGTTCTAGCGGCTGGTTTATTCTGGTTCCCAAAGCCAAACAATTCCTCCACATCAGGTTTTACATTGCGCACTGCCCACTGCCTTTGTATATGTACACTGCGAAAAACAAACAAACAAACAAACAAACAAAAAAAAAAAAAAAAACAAAACAAAAAAAAAAAAAAACAGTTTTATATCTTCCGTTCTACTCGGCCGATTGGCAAAATTCAAATTGCGTTTTTCAGGACTCGAAAGCGCGAATATTAAATTTTGTAAAATTTGGGCAAAATTTAAGGAGAAATTCAAAAATTTATCTTGGCGGATTTTTTTTTTTTTTTTTTTTTTTTTTTTTCAGTTTGCATCAGAAATAATTTATTTGGCTAACTTCTTAAATTATAGCAGCCTATTTTCTATTCCTTTTTACTTCCTTGTACGAAGTAAAAAGGAAGTATTGTAATCCCGAAAAGTTTCAGGCAACATATTTCAATGAAAATATCCATTTTGACCGCTATCGAATGCAATTTAACGATGTTTTTGCGTGATATCTGTACGTAAGGACAGAATAAAATACTCTTTTCTGTTAGCATTTAATTAGTTCCTTTATTAAAAACACATTCCATCAAACATTAATTGTTAAATACTTGCTTTATTCAGAAACATTACCGTCAACATTACTGCTCAAAAACTTACAGTTCAAAAATATTGTTACGAATTTGGTATTTAAAAAGCTAATGTTAGTTTAATTATAAATTAAATGGTTTTATTTCTCGCGCAGTGCAGCGCGTGACGAATATTAAAAGAAAGCTAAGCCGGAAAAATTAAAAATACAAGAGCGCGTGCGTTAAATAAATAAATATCTCTTTTTGATTTCGAGAAAGTGCTGGAAAATTCTAGCGCGTGATTTTAAAATCTTATAAAAGGAGGAAAACATCTCAGTTTGTAGTAGTTGCATAGTTTGTTGTTGTTTAGAAAACTGCTCTTGTTGATTGTAGCGAATTCGCGGATTAGCGTTCTTTAGCTGTTATGTGTGTGTGTGATTATGGGAAAGCCTCGAGGGCTATCTGCCTAAGGGGAGGGATGCCTTCGTGGAGGACTTTCTAAGGGAAACTGGCTCGTATACACGTTACACATGGGGAAAACCACGAAAACACCCATGCAGCCAGCCCGTTCGCGGGATTCGAACCTCGGACCGAACTACCAGTGTTCAGCGACTTTACCGCTCGGCCGCTGGTGGGCCTCCTTTAGCTGTTATGAATTACGTTCTATTGTACATTTGAGTAGTTAAAAGATAACTACTGTGAGATATTGTAATACTGCATGATAATTTGAGAAAATTTAAGCATTTTTGTTGTGATAATAATAAATTTTTGTTCATTTTTCATCGGATTTGTGCATTCATTTCATAACGAACCCGTACGTACGCAACAATTTTTGGTGGCAGCGGTGGGATTTTGAATGCCAATCACAAGAGCGATGGAAGAACAGTTAAAACAATTCATGGTAGCCTTTGCTACATTTAAAGAAGAAATGAAAGACTTTGTTAAAGAAGAAATTAGGTCCGTTAAAGAAGAAATGAAGTTGGGCCAGGAATCCGTTAAAGGAGAAATGAAATTGGGCCAGGAATCCGTTAAGGAAGAGATGAAATCTCTTAAAAATGAGATGAAAGCAGGTCAGGACGAAATGAAAAGAGAAATTACCTGCGTAATAGAAAATAAATTTGAGGCTATGGAAGGCAGAATAGATGCGGTTGAAATTAAAGTTGGACAAATAGAAGAAAGAGTTTCTTCGGTAAAAGAACAAGTAGAAGAAAGAATTTCTTCTGTAAAAGAACATATAGAAGAGAGAGTTTCTGCTGTCGAACAACAAATTGATGATAGGGTTTCTGCTGCCGTCGCCAAAGAAGTTGACAGCCTAAAGAAGTGCATAGCGACGGTAGGAAACAATTCTGAAGGTTTCAAATTTTTATCGATGCCTGCTCGTTCCGTTCTGAAACTATCTACATATGATGGGAAGACCTCCTGGCAGGTGTATAGGACACAATTTTCTATCGTTGCGGATGCGAATGGATGGGATTCCCAAGCTAAGGCCTGTCATCTCGCCGCTTCTCTGAGAGCAGACGCAGCGGATATCCTGCAGACGCTTCCCGAAAATCAAAGGCTAGATTTCGAAGCTCTATCCGGCGCTTTGGAGCTGCGCTTCGGCGAGAAATGTTTAAAAGACTACAGCAGGCTCCAATTAAAATCTCGTCAACAGAAGCCTACCGAAACACTTCAGGAGCTCGCCGCGGATGTTGAAAGGCTGTCACATCACGCCTTTTCGGAGTGCCCGACAGAAACAAGGGAAATCCTGTCCCTGCAATATTTCATCGATGGCATCCGGGACCCTGAAATACAGAAAGCACTGCGAATGGCAGATGTAAAGGATGTAAAAAGCGCTCTGTTGTACGCCGTGAAATTGGAGGCAGCCCAGCAAGCAACTCTTAGGGATCGCTACCGAGTCAGAGCTGTGCGAGTCCACGACCCAGGGGACCAATTGATGGCTCGTTTAGATGATTTATCCAGACAAGTCGATGCTTTGATACGGAGTAGCAGTGAGAACAAAGTGGCTGTAAGATGTTGGAGATGTGGTTCTGAAGGTCACCTACGACGGCATTGCAGAACACCCCAGTGCACGGATAATGAAACGGATGAGTTGACAAGACCAGTGAATGCTTTAAAACGGAATAGTGGTGAAACGAAACCGACCCTAAAGTGCTGGAATTGCGGTGTTGAAGGCCACCTACGAAGGAACTGCAGAACTCCCCAGAGCACGGAAAATAAGGCATACGATTATACGATTTAAACAGACAATTAAATGCCACGGGAAGGAAAAGGACTGACAAGAAACCAAAGTGCTGGAACTGTGGAGCTGAAGGCCACGTACGAAAGAATTGCAGAACACCCCAGGGTACGAAAATTGAGACAATTTCTGAGCAACGACGCAGGAAACAAATTAATGACCATATCAAGGAACGGAGGTTGCCAGATAATGAAAAACCCTGTTTTAAAGCGCTTAAGATCTCTATAGTGAGTGGCAACAATAACGGACTGTCCATCAATGGGAATATCGATGGAGTTCCTTGCAATATGATCATTGACACAGGAGCTAATGTTACCATCATTAGGAAAAATTTAGCTGAACAGTTTAAAGATAAACTTATTTGGACGCCATCCTGTGTTACCCTTCAGACTGCGTCTGGTGACAAGATCGACATAACTGGGAAGTTAAACGTAAACATCACGTTTGGAAGTGCCGCCTACCATCACACGGCATATGTGGCGGATATTACAGATCCATGCATACTCGGATTGGACTTTTTAAGGAAATACAATTTTTCCTTAGATTTCAAAAACAATAAGCTGCTTTCAGCATCTGATGGCATGACTATCCATCCTCAAAAGATATCCTCGCCTGGAAATGTCGACGCCTTGTCCGAAAGATCGAGCTTGGGAAGCTGCCGAAATCATACCAGGACGCCTTTTCTATGATCACTGGATCTGTCTACAACTTGAGCGAACAATATTGACTCAAAAGAACCAGTATGGACAGCCATCACAACTTATCGGAGAAAGCCATTCTGTGGTCCTCAGTTGGAGGGCGGGTGGGTCCATTTAACTTTACTGGAAGGGGACAAGGCTTCAAGGAGCTTTAGACCAATCGCAGTACAGACGAGTGACGAAATTTATAGCGCGCGCTGGCTGAAGTTCTAAGAATATTCTCCCATTATTTCACTAACTCACACGCTGCATTTGTAGTTCGAAAAAAAAATTGCACAAAACAGTATTATGACCAACACGCAGTAGAATATGCTGCTGTGTTATGTGAAAGAAAATCTCGTTTTTTAATGGGAAATTTAACGCAGGAATTTAGAGGTAAGATATAAAGAGTGATATGGGATACCATGAAAGCAATGGTAAATAGATAAAAGTAAATGAATTAAGCTTACTTCAAACCCTTTTAGAAATAAACAATTTTAATTATTTAAATTTATAATATGATTAATTTGCATTACAATCTAATAGCAAACTAAGTTTTTTTTTTTTTTTTTTTTTTTCATGTTTACATTAAAACTGTTTTTCCGCAATTTATTTTACAGTTACTATTCGAAAAATATTTCTTTAAATAAGAAATTAGAAAGAAAATATTTCTTTCTTAATATTTCTTCCCTTTTTTATTTTCTTTTTCTATGAAAATTATTTCTTTCAGGAAAAGAAATAAAATTCATTCGCTATTACAGTATGGCCGATTGCTGCTGCATTCAATTATCACACACGCATCAAAATGCTTTATTTTAAATAATTTATTCTATAATTAACATGAAAGAAAATATTTTTTCAATATAAAATATATAACCAAAATTAAACTAATCTATCCTGTATGTGTGATTAATTCGTTTTGCAAATTTTGTCACACAATTACTAATACCTTTTTTTCAATATTACAATGCTGTTATTTTAATTTTGTATATAAGAACTGCTCAGTTTAAATATTCTTCCTTCTCAAAAGATTTTGTTCTTTGAAAATAATTAAAAGATAGTAATATTTTCACAATGGAAGTACTAAAGTAAAAATAATCAGTGTAGGTCTCCTGCAGTTCAAGTCCTTATCAAACCAGCGTTTCGACACATTTTAAATAGAAAACTAATAATAATCAATATCTCTTTTACAATATAAAAATGAGAATGCTATGAACAGTATTTTTATTTATTATTATTATTATTATTATTATTATTATTATTATTATTATTATTATTTTAAGTTTGCAAAGGAACAATGATTTTTTAATACTATAATAGGTTACAAAAGTACTATTCCATGAACAAACCCTCAGTCTTATAGCATTGTTACTTTATAGCATAATACAATAATAATACAGTATAATTCTGCTAACAAGCCCACCAGCCGCCGAGCCGTAGAGTCGCTGAACGCAGGTAGTTTGGTCCACACACACACACACACACACACAAAAAAAAAAAAAAAAAAAAAAAAAACTGAAAGCTTTCAGATTTTATATTACTCCCAAAGGGCCATTTTTTTAACGTTTTGCGTGTTACCTTTATTTATTAAATATCATGTTTTTCGCACTTAAACCATAAAATTCAATTCAACAGCAATATCATATAATTTTAAAAAAGCATATTTTTAGAATTTCCGATACATAGTCTCTCGCGCTAGAGATGAAAGTGTTTTTTGCCATTGCTCGCTTTGAAATCGTTGGGTTTCTTAATCAAAAACTCATAAATGCTTTACAAAATATGATATATGAAATGGATAGTAATACAAATTCCCAGTTCCAAATTTGGGCCTCCAGATGCCTATATTAGGATGGAGGATTACGTTATTCAGAATTTCATGGCTCTAGGTACCGTTGTTTTATCACAGTGCGAGAAACATTCATACATTCTGCAGATTCCTCATTATTTAATTTCTTTAAATATAATAGAGTGCGATAATACTTGGTGGCAACGATTTGAAAAGTGAAACGCCATTTATCGTGAAACGCCACAAAATGGCAAAACGAAATTAATAGCCCCTCTGGGCTAAAACTTATTTTTAAAAGTATCACACTAGTAGTAGTACAACTACTGAAAAAAAATATTATAAATCTATTTTATAGTTTTATAATTATTATTATTATTATTATTTAAAATTTTTATTTTAGTGTGAATTTCGCGTAATAATGAACGACATTTTTTGTGTTCACAGTATTATTCGTAAGGTATTCAACTGTTAGATTTTAAAGTAAACGTAATTCTTGCTGTACATAAATCGAGTAGAAGCTTATCAAATGTCTATATTTGTATTAAATGAAGAAGGTTTATGTGCTTGATAAACTTATTATCTTCTACATTTTTAAAGCGTACAATTACAATATATATCTATAATTTCAGGAATAGTATAACCTTTCTTTCAGTAGAAATTGCGTTCTTTTTCTCTGAATGTGGCTCCAAATACTCTCTCAGTTCATCCCAAATTAAAATAACTATAAATTTTGGCAATCTGAAATACGCTATGAAAACATCTTTTGGCAGAGCAAAAGCATCAACATATTTTCTATAAATTCGCCATCGATTCAGAGATCTATGACGGTATTCTTCGTTTAAATATGAAAAAAATCAGCGGCGAAAACACATACAAAGCCATTGTCTACTTAGTACGTCAACTGGACAACCTTGATTGACGACGCGGCAACACTTTTTCACGCGCTTTCGACAACTTCCGTACTCAGAGAATATAGGATGTTGGGCAGACCTGTTTTTTACTAGCAGCGACATCTGGCGGCCCACAACTTGCTGTCGACTCTCGTAGCGTAGAATAACCGTCCAGGGTCGAAAAGAAACTCAAGACTACCAGCTATTCTCCATCCCAGAAGCTCTTCGGTCGAGACCTTCGTCTGCCTTGTGACCGCCTGTTTAGTCGCCCTACGGATGCGCCTTCATCGCCTGAGGAACACATCCAAGACGCCCAGGCCCGTTTGAGGGGATGCACCGTTCTGCACGAAAGCGAGTCAACTTGGCGACGGAGAAAGTGAAGACCAGATACGACACGCGAGCTACTAGACATAGATCCAACAAAGGAGACAAGGTGTGGTTGTGGAACTCAATTCAACGAAAAGGACTGAGTCCTAAATTACAGTCACCTTCGGATGGTCCATATACAGTGCTGAACACGAATGACGTCGTGGTTCGGATCCGTGAGTCTTCGAACTCTTACGACAGGTTAGCTTATTACTATGGCCATAGTACGTAATGTAAATAATTGTAAATAGTATCAGACCATGGTCCTTTTTGTTTATAAATGTGTATTTAGTATTTGATTTGTATTTAGTATTTGATTTGCATTTAGTATTTGATTTGTATTTAGTATTTGTTTTGTATTTAGTATTTGATAGCATTTGATTTGTTTAAGTTAGTTATTGCATTTATTGTTTATATTGTTTGATATTGTAATGTAATGTTTATGCCACAGTTGTAAGTTTAGCTTCCTGTCCAGGGATTGTACTGCCCGGGGCGTGCAGTCCTTGGGAAGGGGGCAGTGTTACGAATTCGGTATTTAAAAAGCTAATGTTAGTTCAATTATAAATTAAATGGTTCTATTTCTCGCGCAGTGCAGCGCGTGACGAATATTAAAAGAAAACTAAGCCGGAAAAATTAAAAATACAAGAGCGCGCGCGTTAAATAAATAAATATCTCTTTTTGATTTCGAGAAAGTGCTGGAAAATTCTAGCGCGTGATTTTAAAATCTTATAAAAGGAGGAAAACATCTCAGTTTGTAGTAGTTGCTTAGTTTGTTGTTGTTTAGAAAACTGCTCTTGTTGATTGTAGCGAATTCGCGGATTAGCGTTCTTTAGCTGTTATGAATTACGTTCTATTGTACATTTGAGTAGTTAAAGATGTGAGATATTGTAATACTGCATGATAATTTGAGAAAATTTAAGCATTTTTGTTGTGATAATAATAAATTTTTGTTCATTTTTCATCGGATTTGTGCATTCATTTCATAACGAACCCGTACGTACGCAACAATATTATCGTTCTGAAAAAAACTGTTGTTGTTAATCGGGAAAATACATTTTAAATAAAATTAATACGTTGCGTTTACATTCGGGCATCCTGACTTAGTTACGACCTCGGAAAATTAAGAACTTATATTTAAAAAAATTAAATCTGTAATATTAATGTTTATAGTTCGAAAGTCTTTAGCTGTCATATAGATTCACCGTCGTTTTCTATTCTTTTTCCGTGTCCTAGGGAGTGGAAATTTATCTTTAACAGTTTGCGAATTCAACTTTCTATAATCTATCACTAATCGTAATTCACCTGTTTTTTTCTTTACGAGTAAAACTGGACTAGCATACGGAGATCTTGTTTCAGTAACAATTCCATATTTCTTCCATTCATTTATTATCTTCTTTATAGAAGCACGCTCTTCGGCATTGGTTTTATACGACTTCATGCAAATAGGCTTACTCCCTTCAATTTCTTTAATATCCATTTTTGTTAAGTTTGTACACCCTAATTCCTCCATATTTAATGCAAAACAATCTCGATACTCATTTATCAAATGTAAAACTTCCTGTTTTCTTTCTGGCGTAATATTGTTATTAACTTTAATTTCTTCTAAAGTAATCGGTCTCCTAAACTTCTTAATTTCATTTATTATCAGTATTTCCTTTTGACTTGAATTTTCAGTTTTCTGATCTGAACTTGGTTCAACTAATTCTGCTACTTCCGCTCTACCGATACATTGATTCTCTTTCAAAATTAGTTTTCGATCGCTGTAGTTAGTGACTGGTATCACTGTTTCTCCCTGTATTACTTCCAACAATGAGCCCAACTCATCTTCCGATCCACTTATTAAAACATAACCGTTATTTATTTCATCAATTTTAACTTTCACGAAATTAACCGTATTACTTTCGATTTGAGTTTCTTGGGAAGCCTTCAGTTTAATTCGCGGAGTGTTGCTATCATTTTGCAACTGTGAAAATGGGCAGTCATTAGCATAGCGTATGTGCAAGGTATTACCTATCTTGGCGTATGCAATATGCGGTAAATCAATCCATGTTCGACCAACTAATAAGTCGCATGGTTGCGTTTCATCTCCTACAATGAGAACTGTAATGTCCTTTCCTTCCACATTATCACTCTCTAAGTTAACAGTTACTTTTCCCAATGTTCTAGCGGCTGGTTTATTCTGGTTCCCAAAGCCAAACAATTTCTCCACATCAGGTTTTACAATAAGATTCAGTCTCTTAGCCGCAGACTGTTTCAATAAACACGAACTAGAACCCGTATCTATGATTGCAGTAATTTCTTCTCCATTATTGATGCGAGCATACTTTAAATATACAGCTGGTGAAACACTCGAATTCTGGTCCACGGATAAATTATTTTTAACATTTTTCAAGTCTGGATTCTTAGACGTACACGTTTTAAAAGTATGACCCTTTTCATTACATTTCCTGCAAATAATTTCTTTTTTATGCTGTGGACAATCCGTCGCTATATGTCCATAATCATTACAATTGAAGCATTTCGGCTCACCCTTTTCATTGCGAATGCCAGAATTATATTCCCTTTTCCTTTCGTCCGTTTTATAAAATTTATCTCTCAGATTGTATTTATTATCAAAACTGTTTTTAAAATCCACTTTGAAATTACCATCTGTCTGCATGGAATCTTTAACATTTCTTTGTCTTGAATACTGATTATAGGATCCTTCATAAAATTTAGAACCAGATTTGGGCTTAACATTATGCCTAAAAGTTTTATTTTCTACTTGAAGTACTTTTATCCCTGCCCGAATATTTTCATATTCATCTAGTTTTTCAGCCAACTCTTCAGGATTAATGAATTTAGACCAATCATCAATGAAATGGTCTCGGATAGCAGCGGGGACCCTTTTCTTTAATTGATCAGTAATAATAAGTTGTTTTAAAGAGTCAAAATCTGTTACATTTAATCCAGCAAACCACTCTTCAAAATAATTTTTTAATTCAAACGTGAAGTCCTTCCACGTATTACGCAATGTTTTAACATGATCAACGAACTTTTGCCGAAACTGTTCAGGGCTTAACTTAAATTTTCTCAGTAGCAGTTGCTTAACGTGCTTATAGTCGTTAGCTTTTTCTTCTGATTCACGGGCAATTAATTGAGTTATTTCATAAGGCAATAGACCCAATAGCTGAGAAACCCAGTTTTGTTCTTCTAACCCAATACGTCGTGCCTGTCTCTCAAATAAAACTAAATAAAAACTTATATCACCTTCATTCAAATCATACTTATGCATTAATTTACTCATATCACAAATATTACTTCTACTAACATTAGAAGAAACAGAATCATTTACATTACTACTTCTGATTTCCGCTTCTATTTTCAATTTTTCAAGTTCAAAAGTTCTTTGCTTGTCTCTTTCTATAATTCCCATTTCAAATGCTCTTTGCTTATCTTTTTCTAAAATTTCTAACTTTTCCCTGTCTAAACGATCATTTATAATTCTATCTAGCATTTGTTTAATAAAGTCTTCGTTATAATTCTTACTATTCAAAATCATATCTCTTAAGCCTACAATTTTAATATCAGAAGGGACATCTACATCAAGTTCTAAAGCAAGCTCTTTTAAATCACATTTTTTGCCTCTTGCCAAATAAGCCATCTTAGACTTCAATTTTCAAATACTAATACAATAATTATACTTAAGTTCTTTCCGTTTAATACTTAGACATAACATAAACAGTTTATAAATTCACGTACCTTTCTACTTTCAGTTTTGGCGAGTTTCCACATTCAGTTTAGGCTTAGCGTACGTTAAGGCAATACGTTGTTAAATCTAGATAATAATTCTAGTTTATCCCACTTCTGAAAATGTTAGCATTTAATTAGTTCCTTTATTAAAAACACATTCCGTCAAACATTAATTGTTAAATACTTGCTTTATTCAGAAACATTACCGTCAACATTACTGCTCAAAAACTTACAGTTCAAAAATATTATCGTTCTGAAAAAAACTGTTGTTGCCACTCGGGAAAATACATTTTAAATAAAATTAATACGTTGCGTTTACATTTCCTTCAAAAAATTATAAAACTGCTTTAAAATTAATTCTGAAGAGAATTTTTCGTGGCGTCTGTACGAACGTATGTACGTACGTACGTATCTCGCATAACTCAAAAACGAGTAGCCTCAGAACGTTGAAATTTTGTATATTGGACTGCTATAACATGTAGATGTGCACCTCGTATTTTGGTTGCAATCGGCCGCACCAAACGTATATAAATATATTTATATATATATCCACTCTATTACCCGGCTCAGTAATCTCAGTTTCTTTACTCTTATATGTTTGTAAATTGTACATTTTTTGCTTTAAAAATGATTGAATTATGTTGTTTTTATCTTACGGTTAAGGATTTTATGCCTTAGTAAATCTGTGTGCAATATTTTTAGAATTATCAGCAATTTTAAAGTTGTTTAATTGCCGCTAAGCCTGTTTTAAATGGCGGCCATTGATGTTTACATTTGAAACAGGAGACTAGTGGATTTGTTGCCAATCTAGAGAAACTCAGCTTCGCAACAACATATATAACGCAATCAATTATTATTGCCAATTAAATCATGCTTAATTCTTTCTGGAATTTTTTCGAGGAAAGAAGTGTTTGAGATTTACTTCGTAATTTTTAATATAGATATTTTGAGTTTTTATGTATTTTTGCCTTGTCGCGAAGTGAGAATTGAATTAATTGAATGAGAAATACTCAAGCGTCTGTGAAAAACTGTTCCTTTTTTGTTTTGTTTGCTTAATTTCTTTTATACATTGTTCTAGCTTTATTATAGTATTTAAATAGAACACGTGGCAACTATTAGATAATTCTTTAAATGATATACATTTTGTGCATTCTGAGTTATAATATGAACGAAATATAATACTGTTAAATAAACCTAGCGCCAGAGTGTCGCTATGGTAAACAAAGTGAATTTTAAAGAATGCATTTATTCTATTGTGGTTTATGCGCTATCGACGAAGTAGGTTTAATTCAATCTAATAAGTTTAAATAAAATGCAAGAAAAATTGTGTATAATTTAATATTCCGTACAAGGAAGTCATGTGGTGTACACATCAGATTTTTTTCATTGCAGACGAGAAGGAAAAAAGTCATCCTTCATAGTTTCAATTAATAGTAACAAAGTGCGTAAACCACATTTGGCGTTATTATCGCTCAAAAAAAAAAAAAAAAAAGATGCCAATTTTAAAAGCGCTCTAATATGTAAATTTATGTATATCTTAGAAAATTTTAAATAAAGAACTCTAATTTTTTGCAGGTGGGCCTATAAATACATATATTTTAATATGATGTTAAAATTTTTTTAGATTCTAGTACAATGATGTTTTTGAAAAATTTATGAAAATATTTAAGAATACAAGTTTTAAAAATAAATCACAAAAAATGGGTGAATTTTATTTGGAATGAACCTAAATTTCGAAATGCGAAAGGAAGAATCAAATAAGTTTAATAAGAAAAGAGAGCTTAATAAATATGTACCAAACTCAATTAACAATGAGGTGCTAAGATTTTGAGAGCTAATTTTTTTTAAAAGCTACTCATGCGATTTTTACAAAACTTGGCAGTGTGGCATAATTTGAGTCGTAGAATCGAAATATGGAAAACAATTGGCAGGTCATTTCAGAAAAAGTCCGATTTTGTGTCCAAATACCTCTATTAGATCAATGCTATGTATAAATCTAATACGTATCCTGAGTGGAGTTTTCGAGACATGAACAACGCAAGTTGTATGGATTTATTTCCACTTAAAAAAAAAAATCAATCAGGAATCTAAAACATAAGTTGAAACTATCATGGTAACCAGAAATGAGGTTTCATCGCTAAAATTGAACAAATTTTTTTCTAATCAAAGGGGGAAAATTCCAATCCTACAGTAGAGCCAAATTTTTGAATAACTTTATAAAAAATCGATGATATTTTTCTTGGAGTATGACATACTTGTGTGTCAGAAATAAATTTGCCTTCACTTCTTTTAAAAACTATAAAAATTGTTACCTTTCTTTATTAAAATGCATAATATCTGCTTAAATTTTACAAATCTGTTTTAACTTTTTAAGAGCTTTCTTTCTTCAATTCAACAAATTTAAATTGAGGAATGTTTTAAAATTTATTATCTTTATTTAAACCGTATATTCCGGCGTATAATGCGCAGTTATTTAATTTCAAGCTATGCTTTTTTACGCCGTATAACGCGCACCCTTTTCTTTACGAAAAAACCTCAAAGTGGCATGTGCGATACTCTTACCTTTAAGTCATTCATTCAAAGATTTTCCCAGGCTTTCGAACAATGGTATACTGAATTGACAAGCGATAAGGGGAACAATATGTGTATGGGGGAAATCCTTGAGGAAATAAATAATTCTGCAAAGAGAGTGAGATTTATTCAATGCAGATGTGTACAAGAATGTTATTCTAGGTTTCGAGGAAAAGGGGAACATAAACTAGGGTAGGAATTCCCTTCCGACCAGAATGAATTCGAGGAATTAAGAGCCAGATGTTTTCTCTTTCTGTAGTCATTTGAAGCCGTGATTTCGAAGTGAACATCGAAGTCTTTCATTTTAATACAGTTAATCTAATGTTCCTTTTTTGGTTGAAAATACGGCTCCTGCCAAACGAACCGAACACATGGCTTGTTTTAACAATCAGTTTGAGAAAGAAAATAGAAATCATGCTGCAGCAAGGATGCTTGGTAGTGCAGAAAGTTCCATACGTGGGTGAAAGAAAAATAAAATCACGATAATTAATATGCCAAAGGATGTGCTTTGCGTAAAGCAGTAACGGAATGGCTTATAGTAGAAGAAAGCGTTGCGAAATGGGTCCTAGAAAATTACTAGAATGGGTTAATCAAGAAACAGCTTATGTTAATTTGCATTATAACGGGTTAAAAAGAATGCAAATAAAAATGAAGTCGATTTATGGAACGGAGTAATTGAGTTTTACCAGAAAAATACAGAGGTTTGAGAAAAACTTGTGAAATATTTGGCAGTGAACTGATAAGTTTCCACGAGTATGTTATTGACCTACGAAGGCAAAAAATATTTACTATCGCATACTGGAAATACGGATGAAACTCCACTAACGTTTGATATGACAGGAAATAAAACAATTGATGAAAAAGGAACAAAAATGGGTCACATAAAAACAACCCGAAAAATCTCACCTCACCTAGTGCTTTCCTACTTAGCGGACAGCATAAAATTAAAACCCATGGTTAATTTTTAAAGAAAGATGATGCCGAAATGTAATTTCCCAAATGGTGTTTTCACTCATGTTCACGAGAAAGAATGGACGGATGAAAAAGGTATGGAAACTTGTGGATAGGAAATTGGCAAAACCGTCCTATTGAAATAAAGAATCCAGAAA
Source organism: Stegodyphus dumicola (assembly GCF_044657685.1). Classification (NCBI taxonomy): domain Eukaryota; kingdom Metazoa; phylum Arthropoda; class Arachnida; order Araneae; family Eresidae; genus Stegodyphus; species Stegodyphus dumicola. The sequence goes on from NC_140777.1 coordinate 140,659,364, forward strand.
GTCTTTTAATTTAGGGCATGTTCAGATCCCATCTAACGGATAATACGAAGAAATTTTTGAAAGAGTGTAATACAGACAGGGCTGTTATTACAGAGAGATTGATGCCATTGGTTCAGCCTCTCAATGTGTGTATTATTACGTTTTTTCTTACTTACGGGTTCGTGGATTTGGAGTGAATAACGACGACACTTGATGAAGTATCAAAACACAATTTATTAGCCAGTATTACTCAGGACAGCTCCAAAATCACGTTAACAGTCGTTGAAGAACTACCATGAACACGCTGAAACAATCAGCGACACAGCCTGAAGCTATAACGGGGAAGACAGCTTCACGCCAAAGCACCAGAATACAGCTCCTGACTCTTGTTCGGTCGTTTTTGGAATTCAACGTACTCTCGAGACTCTCCACGCTACACCTCGTGATGCACTAGACGATACACTAGAGAACAGCTCCCGAGTCGGTTCGGTCGTTCTCGGAACTCAACACACTTTAAGATAAAACTCGAAGATGCACTGACTCGCGATACACTCTCTCCATGCACTCACCGTCAACTCGGCACTAGACTACGAAATACTCGATCATTGACCCTTAACTGACTGCGACGCGTACCATCAGGTTTTATACAGCTTTTGGCTTGCGTTTGAGAACAAACAGTCTGGGCGAAACTGGTAAGAATTCTTTCCAGATGGTTCTCCATGCGTCTGTGGCATACCGCCAATTTTGTCGCCAAATATCGTCAGATGTGTTATTTCGCGCCAAATATGGCAACCCTGCCTTCCCTTGCCATTTTATGGGAACCTTAAAACCTGCTTTGCGGGGAAACTATCTTTGCGAGGCTGGACAATTCCGTAACAGTGTCAATATACCAATCAATGAAAACTTAAAATGACAATGGAATATGTGCATGTTAGTGCATGTTAGTTATATATGTGCGCTGTCCCTAGTACGATTTCTCTAAAGAATTGGTTTACTCATAAATCAAACAATCAGTTATCCCGAAAATAAAAATTCCCGGAAATGTTTCTTTCGATGCGCTGCTGAAGGTAACTTGCAGATGTAATACCGATTTTAGAAAACATCGGTCCTATTCAGCATTTCCATTTTTTTAACGCTTCTCCCATATACCTGCTGAAATGAATGATTAGATTAATAATCACAATTATTTTAATAAGAAAATTGAGTGAACTCTCCCTTTGCGATCACCTCCATAAAATTATCACTTCTGGAAATAACCAGTATTTCTAAAAACATATCTAAACTTAATAAAATTTTCCAAATACTTAACACGACTTTTCTAAGACGACCGCCTCCACAAAAGATTAAAACCATCTAAAACCGGCAATGGTCAGTTTGTGAGAGGGCTCGCTGTATTCGCGTAATTCTTCAGTTTCTTCACGCAAGCACCAAAGATGATTCTCGAATCAGAAGCCATGCGGAAATAGACTTTGGGGAGGGGAGGAATTGAATGCTTCAACGACCTGCTGAACGCAAACAATGAAAAGGAAACGTTTCATTTATTCGTCAAAAAATCACGCTGTTTTGAATATTGAAGCCATGTGAAACTATATTTTCTGAAAATGGTTTGCGAGCGAAACACTGTCATTTGATAGGAAGAGAATAAAAAGTTTTGATATGTCCGGCGCAATGACGTAAACTCACAAGATGGCAGAATATCATCTATTTGACAGGACATTGTTTTCGGAACTGAAAGGACGACAAAAAGGGTCGTCATCAAAATGTAGAAAGAGCAGAAAATTGTTTCCTTTTGTTTCGAAAAAGGCAGAAGATGTTGGCTTGCGTTCCACGCACACTGATTTTGTCGAAAGTATGTATCTAAGAAAGGTCAAGACGTTGAGATCTAAGAGAAATCATGCTTTCCTTGCAACGAGTTTGAGTCATTCGTTTAGTATTTTTTGCTCCTCATAATTACGTTTTAAAATATACACACTGTTCCCAAAACAATCCCCTAAGCAGGGAAATTTATGTAATTAGATGTTAAAGTTTTTATTATTTTAAAAAAAAAAAAAAAAAAAAAAAAAAAAAAAAAAAAAAACCAGTGATTTTAAAGAGTCCAGATAATGCAATTTCAGAAAATTATTGAATGTTTTTGATTACTCATATCATAAATGGAATGCATTTTTATTTAAATCAAGCAGATCAAAACGTTATAAAAATATTAAGAATAGCGTTTATTGCTTTTAAATAATTTAATTTGGTAATTAAGAACAGAGATACAGAAAGTAAATTAACTATGTTACGCTTTTTCAAATGACAACACCCTGACGCGTGAAAGATAAAAGTATTTTGTTTCCGGCAGTTACAGCACATTGCCTTTAAATTGCCGAATTTGTTAATTAAAATTTTAAGGATAAATATATTTTGCTTTCCTGAATGGCAACGCCTGGCGTCTGGAATGTTTAAGCATTTTGCTCCAGGCTTTGGCAACACATTTGCTTTAGCACTCTGATTTTGTTATTGTTAATCAAAAATTTATTAATTCGCACAAAATGTAAAAAAAGTAAATGAATTTAAAAAAATTGGAAATTCAAAATTTGAGCTTCGTGGTACACATGTCCATATGGAAGACTACGTATATTGAGTATTTGGTAGCGTTGCGTGCCGACCTATGTTCACATTTTTAGAAACAAATAAACAAACATATAACCCCCACACAGACCCACACACACATGCGTACATACATACACATGTATGGATTTGTTACTAGTTAATAATGTAGATTGAGAAATCTTTGTTAGAACTTTGGTATGCATTTTACAGAAATCAACCTTACCCCTCGAAGAAGAAATAAAATTCTGTTCTTATCCAAACCATCTTGTCTTGACCTTCATAAGGTTGAACGCCTTTTATGAAGGTTAGGTCGGAGGTTGTTGTTTAAGAATATCTTTTTCCTGCTATTATAAAATAGTCTTTCTCTGATGCCAGAAATCTCCGATAATGTTGTTTACACCATGAATTATAACTTTTGAATACCTCATATTTAAAACATCCTATCTATGCCTGAATTTTGAATTTTTTGTTTTTTATTTATTTCATCTTTTGTGCGCTCTTAATGAAATTTTTGTTAACAAGCTCTATGATTTAACAGCAATGCGTTAACACCATTCGATAAAGAGGGAGATATTTGTCTTTCAGATTTAATCAAGAAACTCGACAATTTAAAAGAAATGTGTTGCCACTGCCCGAAATAAATTATTTTCCTTTTCCATGCGCCGGTGTGTTGCCATTCGGCGAAGACCAAGATATTTAACCTTTTCTTCAGAGTTAATCTGTCTGTTATTAATTAACAAATTAAGAAATTTAAAAACAATAAATGCAAATCAAAAAGAGTTTAACAATAATATTATAATCTATAGTATAATTAGACATGTTAATGAATATTGATGAATTTCTTTACGAATTATAATTATATGTTTAGCTAATAAATATGTCTTGGCCATTACGTTTTTCGAAGCAGGATGCACGAATATTCAACTGGACGAGCCACGAAGTGATTCTGGACGAGTTTCGAACTATGGATCTTCCACTTGTTAGCTGAACATGATAACCACTTACATCACGTGAGCAATCCCAAAGGTGGATGGAAATTCTTTATAAATTTATTTTATATTACGGGGTGTTTTATATTGAATGGGAAAAAAAGAATAATATAGTGCAGATTCTGTAATTGATTTGTTAAGCTGGAGCAAATTAATCCTGAAACTGCAAATATACAAGTTTTATCTGACAGCAGCGAAAAATCTTCCGGTTGCGAAATCGCTGCTAGAGCCACTGTTGATCAAAATGGCGCCATACATGCAGGAGAAAGCGTACTGTGTACGCCACAAAACACCATCGTATTATTGTCGTTCAAAGCCATTTTGGCACAAAATTTGGTAAAGAACTACCGCATTGTCACAACATCGAACGGAAGCAATTTCAGGACACGAACTGCTTGTGTAAGAAAACTATCCCAGGGCGAACAGCAGCCAAAACTGAAGTGGTTAAGTAAATTCGTAAAACTTTTTTACGGAGTCCCTCAAAATCAACGCAGCATGCGAGTTCGGAACTCAGTGGCGTCTCATATAGCGGTGTGGCTTATTAAGTGAAGAAGTCTCGCAGCAGGTTTCTGGTCTTGGCCCTACCCTGTGTGTAATAAATTTGGATGGTATGCATACCTTTCTTTTAGCATAGCATTGAATAATGGTGTGGCGTGTGCTAAGGAAACGTCTGGAATTCCGACCATACACCTTGATACTTTGATACAAACGTGATTATGCATAATCTCTACTGAGGCAGCAGTACTCCCCTACAACCTGAGATGTTTCCACGATAGGCATGGTGATGAGGTTTACATGAGTAGATTCCAAGATTGGAGATCAGCATTCAAAAGAAAGAAAAATGGCCCAAAAACATGGCATGGAGAAGTGAAGAATCTTCTGGTATGATCTTGGAGGATATTTCAGAGGTACATAATAGTGTCTAGGATGAATATAGCTATGTATTAATAGACGGTGCCATACATGAGCCATATACCTTTCAGATGGTGCAAGGGTTGAAAACCTTCTGGCAAACCGTTGCGTAAAGTTTCTGGGAGAAATTTGCAAGATAAACTAGAAGTAGATGGTTTCGCCAACTGATTTGTATTTACGGATGAAGCCACTTTTTACAAGCAAAGTTAATCTCCGTAATTTGCAATTTGGAAGCACGGAAATGTAATGTAATGGAACATGAGCGTGATTCTCCAAAGCTGAACGCTTTCTGTGCCATTTCTAAAAGTCGTGTTTTCCGTCCTTTTTTCTTCGTGGAAAAATTGATTAACGGGGACATTTACCAAGACATGCTAGCAGAGTGGTTGTTCCCTCATGTGGAGGAAGCGGTTCCTAGCTTCTCCAGCAAGACGGAACTCCACGACATTGGCATATAAACGGCATGTAAACTAAACGATACTGTATACTATCGCTAGATTGGCTGTGCTGGGTCAAACGAATTACCATTGCTTTGTTGGCCACCGAGATCCCCAGATATTCAGACTCATAGCACCAAGACAGTCTCCACTTACATGGAGGTCGGTTAATTTTGAAACATACCTATGAGGTAATTTATGATGAAATTCCCAGATGGATTTTATGTGTTTTCGAAGCACCCTAGACATAACCCCCTATGATTTTTTCTTATAGAATTTTGGCAAAGATAAAATATTCGTACCTCCATTATCGCAGGCCTTAACAGCAGTGGATAATTGAAGTGCTCGCATCATTGACAAAGGATATTCTATCACGAGTGTGGCAGGAAATGGAATGCTGCATTGCTATTTCCCGTGTCACCGGAGGGGCACCCAGAGAACATCTATAGAAACTTAGATAACTATAGTTGCACTGTAAATTTGATTTATTAAAATAAAGTAATTACAGCATTCGCAGATATGCTTTCTTTTTGTCCCACTCAATGTGAAACACCCTGTATATCGGTCAGATGTATTTTTGTGTTATAGAATTACTTTGATGTAAAAACTCTTTAGAATAATCTTTCCAAATTCTGGCGCCATTATATTGCATAGCGTCGTTACGCATTTATCATCCACGTCATCTGATAAATGTTCCAACGCGTGAGACTGTTGCCACTCGGAAAAATGAATGCGTAAATTAGTTTCCAGAGTTTTTAATTCATATCTCGGCTGATTAAAGTCGTACGAAGATGGGAAGAGTCGAAAGGGCTTCCCGCGAATTTTTGGAATCGAGAATAATGTATTTAATGTTTGGTAATACTATTTTTATTTCATCGTAAAACTTAAATTTTTTTATTAACAAACTCTACGATTTGAAAGTGAGTAGTGGCAACGCTTCACGAAATAAAGCAAATTTTTATCTCTAGCGTGCGAGACTGTTGCCACTCGGAAAAATGAAGGCGAAAATTAGCGTTTTCAGAGTTTTTAATTAATATCTCTATTTTAGCTTTTTTTTGGGGGGGGGAATGGTCGTCGTCTTTTCCCAGGAACAAGAAAAGACTTGTAGAAAATTAGGTGACCGCTATAGTACTGATTGAGTCAATCACGAACTAACAAGCAGTCATTCTTCTTTACATATATAGATTGTTTTGATATTCCTTGTTGATTTTAATGAAAAAGAAACACATTTAATTTAGCATGTTCTTAACTGATATGTTTTAATGAAAATATGCAGTATTATTGCAATTACTAAAATCTATTTCTAATGCCATATTGTTATGAATTTTATATATAGGTAAAGAATTTTAGTGAAACTATATGTGAAATTGTAGTATGTATAATGAAACATGAAAAGTCTGAAGTGAATGAAGCTCTGTCGAAAAAATAAGGTTACAGGAGCAAGCAGGTAAATGACTCTCTCTAAATTGGCGAGATATCGCTGGCGATTGTTTTAGTGATTAATTTTTTGTCGCCAGATTTGGCGAGAAAATGCCGAGAATCATGGGAAAGTAACTTGGTGACCATTTGGGGACATTGTGCCTGGTCTCTGTATAAGTATAATTGATCCCTATATGTAACTGTAATAGCATTCGGCCCTTATATATAACTGTATCTATCTTGCAGTAATTTCGAGAAATTGAAGGTACTAGATATTTCTCGGTGGCTGGGAGAAAACTATGTAACATTGGAGAGAGCATCAGTTCTCACTATTTATTTAGTTGTATTGAGAGATCTCTGTCATACGCTTTACATTGCGATTGCATTTAACATTATTAGTAGTCTGAAGTGATAATTACTGACTATGCTCGATCATACTGAGGTCCACCAGCGGCCGAACGGTAAAAGTCGCGGAACATTAGTAGTTTGGTCCAAGATTCGAATACTGCTAATGGGCTTTGCTGCATGGGTGTTTTCATGGTTTTCCCATATGCAACGTGTTATTCCTCCACGAAATTCCTCCACGAAGGCATCCATCCCCTTAGGCAGATAGCCCTCGAAGCTTTGCATAATTACATAAACCAAACAAATCTATCATAGTGATAAGAGCTGTACGAGCACTTTTGTGAAAAATTCCAAATGTGGAAAGTGTTGCTTCTGCGCAAAAAAAAATTATCGAGCTAGAAAAAAATTTTCATTCGGTTTGTATATTTTTCTGTAAAGTGAAACTATTTATTATGTATAACCTTCCAGTGCACGTTATTATTTCTTTTCTTTTCCTTTTTTTTTTAATTCCTGAATTATACTACATTATATAGAGAATTTATATTTTATATTTACAAATTCTGACGCTTGAAAGATCCGTATGTTGTTATCAGGCAATATTATATTTAGAGCCAGCTTTATTTATTTGCGATTTTAGGCAACACCTACATAATATTGGAAACTACATGATGTCATACAATGTTATAAGAAAAGAATACTATATTCATTGTCTGGCGAAATATTGTATTTATTGAATAACGTACGTATAAAATAAACATGCTGGAAACATGTATGATGAGTTTAAAACTCCTCAGTAAATTTACAAGCTTAATTTATTGTAACCAAGTACTTAATTTAGCTTCCATTAGCTCAAAATAAATGGCTGCCCGAATTTCCATCCAGTTCACAACGATGTGACGTTATTAAAGTTAACTGTTCTGTAGCTACGAGCTTATAAATTAAATTTAAGATAAAGGGATTTAGGGCTTTTCATCAAATTCATCATTTTTGAGGATGTCACTTTCAAAACTACAATACATAACCGACATAATAGCATGTTTTGTTAATTTTAACGCATATGTTTTAATTATTCAACGAAGAATCGTCATTAAAAAATTATCTTTCTTCAAAATGTAATATAATCACTGAACGACAGATGGCGCTCCTCATCTTTACCTCAGGTGACGTCATTTAACAAGCCCGGCAACAAATGAAGGCAGTTTGGAACGATGTGCTTTCACCTTTTGCGGATAATCAAAGTCAGCCAAGTAAGCAAATAGAACACGCTACTTCAAATAAATTTGACGCGTTTTGGTATTAAATTCATGCAACATAAATCATATTATCATTTCGCTCAATTTCTTTTGTTTACAATAATTTTATTGGAGATGGCATTTTTAATGCACCGATTTTCTTTACAATTAATGAAACTACTCATCAATTTAATGAAGAATCAAAATTTAAATAAATGATATACATGTAACAAACGTATTAAAAATATGCATATAGTAATAAAAATTAAGATATAAAATTAAATTATTATGTAATAAAACATATAAAAATAACGTTTGGTGTTAAAAAATTTTAAGGGTTTTTTTTCGTTTTGTGTGTGTTACCTTTATTGATTAAATATCATGTTCTTCGCACTGAAACCATAAAATTAAATTCAACAGTAATATCACAAAACAGCATATTTCTGGCTTTGAAATCGTTGAGTTTCTTAGCCAAAAACTCTTAAATACTTTGCAAAATATGAAACAGACAATAAAACAAATTCCAAATTTGGGTTTCCAGATACCCACATTCGGGCGGAGCCGTACGTAATTCAAAATTTGATAGCTGTAGTTACCGTTGTTTTATCACAATACGAGAAACATACATACATTTATGCAAATCCTTTATTATTTAATTTCTTGAAGTATAATACAGGGCTGTAATATTTGGTGGCAACAATTTAAAAAGGTGATTTTCCATTTATAGTGAATCAACGCAAAATACCAAAACGAAATTAGTATCCCTTCTGGGTAAATTTCTCCTTTGGGCTAATAATGTATAACTTTCGAAACATCTATTATTAACTGAAATAATGCTGTGTAAGTGTAAAATTTATTATGGATAGATTACAAATTAAATGTTCTTTAAATTACAGGAATTAAATACGATGATATTTCTATAAAAGGACCAAGCACACTTCAAGATGATTTTGTTCTGCTGTGAAGTTCAATATTGATTACAGTTAATGTTCAATATTGATTTCAGGTTATGTTTTAGATACTGTAACCACATATAGAATTACTTTCAGATGTGGTTCGCTGAAAGGTTTCCGGCATTATTATAATGAATACAAGAATGTTTCTAATGCCATACGTGTCTAAGACAGAATAATTGCTTGAGTTCTGCATAGTTCTAAAATACAATGAAGCTCTGTAAGACGACTACGTAAGGTTCCAGATGATTTTCATTTTCGGTGTCCATCTTATAGAGTTTATTACCGATATTTATTTATATTTTTAGAGATGCTACTCAGTTTTAGTGGTGGTTGCCACGAAAGTATTTTTTTCCGTCCGTTTGTCGACAAAAAAATTGGTGATAATACTTACGTGGTGATATTACCTTTGTAGAAGTCCCCAAATTTTGAGAATGCGCTAAGCTCTGATAATCATGCGCATAACAGTTGTTCAATTTAAAAAAAATAAAAACTTCTTCGCATGCGTGCCTTTTTGTTATGTTCCGAGTTCCAATGGTTTTCATGGATAAGCCGCGATACTTTTTTGTCTTAAATTTAGTTTTAAAATATACGCTCATGGGATTTGCCTACAATAGAAGAAAGTGAGTTTAGTGGGATTTGCGTACCACTCGAAAAACAGGGAACATTTGGGCACAAGAAACATTTATTACTGTATGGGTTTTTATATTACTTTGTGTAATTTAGTGAGATTTCCGCAGAAAACCACATCTTCTTGATTATCTTTCGATAACTTGGAATAGCAATTTGGGTTACAAATTTGTGTTACAAAATTCTAAGCTACTAGGCTGCACAAATATAGATTTTAACAAAATGTTTATATTATACATGTTTTAATATAAAAAGAATGATAAATACGTTGAAGAGACAGATACCTTTAAAATGCCAAATATTCCAAAAATACGGCATATCTTAAAGCTCAGTATATTTATAGCTGGTTTATGTAGCAGGAAATTTTATATACTTATTTCGATAGCTTTAAGAATTATTTTGCTATTTTTATTTTATATTTCAAGTATCTGAAATATTTAAAAAATACCTTATTTGTCATCGTCGTAGTATTGTCACACATATACTAGTGCAGCATTATATATAAAAAATCACTACTTTTTTCTGATTTTTTTTCGTAATTTAATGAATTAAAATGACTTACGTTAAAAATTTGTTTGTTTTTAAATTAATTTTTGGTCTAAAGGGCTTTTGTCCCTGAGGGACTATTGTTTTCGTTTTGCGATTTTGCATCGAATCACTCTGAATGCTCGTTTCACCTTTCAAACTGTTGCCACCAGATATTATTACCCTGTTTCCATTATCGATTTCATATTTTGCAAAAGTTTAAGGAATTTTTGATTAACAAGATTTGAAAGCGAGCCATGGCAACGTGTACAGAAAGAACATTTTTATCTCCAGGGCGCGAGACTTTGTATCGGAAATTCTAAAGATATACTCGATTTTAAATTATTTTGCGATATTGCTGTTGAACTGAATCATGGTTTAAGTGCGAAGAACATAATTTTTAATAAATAAATGTAACACACAAAACGTTAAAGAAAACGCCCCTTTGGACGTAGTTTAAAATTTGAAACCTTTCACATTTTTGTGATTTTTTTTTCATTAGTTTACTTATTTTATTTTCGTAACTGCAAATCAATTGTTTTTAATTAAAGATAATTTCTAAAATCTTTTAGGCGAGAGGCATAGTAGTTGTTTATTTTAAATCCTCGTAAAGTTTAAATAGTAATTCTTTTTTTAAATTCTGACCTATAATTTTGTGTATATAAAGATCGTATAATATTGTATGATCTTAAAATTCATTTAGTGCGAAATCGAGTTATTCTACTACTTGCGCAATAGCTGCAAAGTAAGTTAATAATAATTTATTTACTAAAGAAATATTGATTACATTATCTCCTAAGATTAATTTTAGTAGAATTATCTAAAAAGAGTGAATCCATAGCTCTTCCAGAAGACTGATTACAAGGATATTTAACAAATGACTCGCCAAAACCATTGCCAGCTTGGCGCTGTCGCACGAAATAAGAGAGATAGAGCCAAGCTGGAATTGGTTTTGGCGATTAATTTGCGTTTCCAAATTTGGCAGCCATTTGATGACATTTTAATCAGATCCTTTTATAACTGTAATTGGTCTGATCTCGGTATGTAACTGCAAGCATACCCAATTGTTAGCTTGTACGCCGCCAGCAATTTGGAGAAATGAAAGATGCTAGAAATATCTCGGCGATAGGTAAAAAAAATTCATAAGAAAGGAGATAGCATTAATTCTCAGTTTTTAGTTCAGAGTTTGGAGTATTGAGAGACCTCCATGCGAGCTTTGCTCTTTAGAGGCGCTTTGCATTGTGTTGTGTTTAACATTCTTAATGGTTTGAAGCAATAGCTACTGACTGTCACTACTATGTCATAATGAGAAGAGCTGTGCGAGTACTTTTGTGGAAAGCTCCATAACTGTGCTTCTTTTGGTAAAATAAATTTTATCAAGCTATTATCGGTTCGGTGTGCATTGAATGCATCACGAACCTGTACGCACGTAACAATAGTTTAAGAAATTTTAACTTAAAGATACAATTATTTTCAAATCGCATATTATTTTCTTGATAAAGTAACATGGAAATGTACTTATAAATTAAAGTTTGTAATTATGCATGGATATATATTTAAATAATATTGAATACATACCGGTATTGGGATAATTTGCCTTTAGATATTTCAATAAAAGTGAAAATCACTTTACTTGAATGTTCTAAAAAGAACTCGGGAAAAAAATTAATAATACACAAGTTCAACAGTCGTCAGAGCAAGAATGAACATTACTTAAAAATCGTGTTTATAAATCATAAAGCTGATTGATTGTTTCTAATAGGATGCGAGGAAGTTTCACTTGTTGAGTATAACTGATTACGCTTGCCAGAAAATTTCTTGGTTCCCTAATGATGATGTGCGCAAATGCCACTTGCGAGAATTGAACTGCCTTAAGTACCACATTACCGAAGAATCTGTGGTCAAATTTCTGCAGGAATGAGGTCCTTTCTCATAAAATCGCTAAAGAGAACTGTTGCGCTGCCAAAGACGAAATTTCCAACAAAACAAAAGCAACAAAAATACACTTGTAAGTAGATCTGTTGATAGATTTCCTCTATAAATAATCTATTAAATCGTACAATATGGATGCATGAAGCAAAAATTTCTTGTACTTACGAGTTTTTAACCCAAAGGGGCGGCAGCTCTGAAGAGAGCATTTTGTGGAGTTTCACTATAAACGGCGAATCAGTTTTAAGTTGTTGCCACCACATATTATTGCTCCATATTATATTTCAAGAAATTAAATAATGAAAGTATGTACGTAGGTTTCTTGCATTGTGAAAAAAACGACGGTACTTAGAGCCATCGAATTTTGAATAACATACATCTCCGCTCGAATATGGGCATCTGGAAGCCCAAATTTGAAATTTGGAATTTGTTTTATGTTGTTGTTGTTTATATTATTTGTTGTTGTTATTTGGAATTTGTTTTATTTTGTTTGTTCATTTGTTTGTTTTGTTTATTTCGTATTTTGTAAAACATTTATGAGTTCTTGATTCCACAATTTCAAAACGAGAAATGACAACACTGTACGGGAAAAAAAGAAAAAGAAAGAAAGAAAAACATTTTTATCCTCAGCGCGTGAGACTGTGTATCAGAAATTCTAAAGATATGGTAATTTAAAATATTTTTTGATATTACTGTTGAACTGAATTTTATGTGGTTTACGTGTGAAGAATATGAAACTTAATAAACAAAGGTAACACACAAAATGTTGAAAAAAACACTTCCCTTTGGGCGTAATATAAAATCTGAAAGCCTTTTTTTTTTCTGTTTGTTTTGTTTTGTGTGTGTGTGTGTATGTAAAAAATTGGTAATTTGAACCGAGGTTGTTGCACTAACACGTAATACACTAAACTAATAAAAGCAAATTAACCCTCTAGCTGCTTATCCCGCGATTTCCACAGGCAACTCAAATGCAGCAAAATTTGCTCATCCTGCGATTTCCACGGGCATATGTTTTTCTTCCTTTATTGAGGAGCGCATCCCGTTTTTTCCCCCGTTTAACCATGGAAATAAATTATATACAGTATTAGGCGTTTAGTTTACGTTTTGGCCAACAGATATTATTAGCAGTCCACTAAATTGCGGCATTTGAAGGCACGTGGTATTAGAGCTCAAACTTCATTTTTTGCCGCTTTTTTCTTACAGAAATGGCTGCTAGAAAACGTTCAGCGATTATCTTGATTATTTAATTAAATTATTGAATTATTAATTAGATTTATTGAATCTGGTGCAAAGACTGTGAAGTTGGACTTTGCCTTGAACCCTGTTTTGAAGTCTATCATACTAAACTGCATTTCTAAGGTACTTTTCCCTCAGCGCTTTATATTTTCTTAAATTTTATACATTTTACTTTTTTATATTATGCAATAAATAGAAATTAACTGTAATTCGACTGAAATTTATTTAAAAAAAGATTTTTTTTTTTTTTGGTGATAACATCTGAAATTGGTTTTTCTAGCAACTTAGTTTCTCATGATAAAAATCTACGTAAAAAATATTTTCTAGAAAGAAAAAGTGCATTTTTCAATTCTCCAATATATATATATTTAAAATATGCAACAAAATAAATTAAAAAAGAAAAAAAAAATTTTTTTGGAAGCGATTTAGGTCTACAAATTGAGCAGTCAGAGGGTTAAGAATTAACGAAATTATCTTGTCTTCTCAAGAATGTCCAGAATGAGGAGAAACTGGAAATTTTGCACTCGATTATTTTCTTGCAAACGACGTACATTGAAACAAACCTTCTCTAATACAACCACTCACAGTTTTAAGTGAGTTCGGTCTTCTGTGGACGTGTTCGTTTTAGAGAGGTCACGTTCAGTATCGACGTTTATTTATGTTCAGAAAAACAGTAGTTACTTTCAGCGGTGGTCGCCACGAGAAGGTTCACTACATTTCGTTTATTGTCTTTAGCTGAGAGTACTGTAATTGCTTGACTGTAAAATAGCCCAAAAATGAATAAACTCTTGCTATGCAGACCTCGTAAAATCATTTTTTCCGATATAAGAAAATGCAATAGTGTTATGACTACTCACGGAATTCATTTACATAATCGAAATGCTTTAATATTGTTAAAAATATTAAAGTAAACGTCACTAAGCTAAAATCAAATTACAACGAGTTTAGAAATGTAATGCTTAGAATTTAACGAAGACTATTGCTGCTGTTGCGTTACTATGATGGAACAAAAAGGATTTACCCACACGAAATGAGTTTCGGTATAAGTAATGATATCAATTTTTTTATTGCTTTGTATGGTAAAATTTTGTTATACTCTTGCGCCGACATTCATTACGAAGAACAAAGAAAAGAATTATTATTCTTGCTAAGCCCTTTCCTCCTCCTCTTTTCCCAGTTTTATTACACCTATATACTACTTTCGAGATCTCCCATACATAGATTACGAGCATTAAAAGAAGCTAAGTCTGTCAAGAATAAAACACTTCTCGACGATTATTCAGAAGCGTAATGCCAGGTTTTTATATACATTGTTTACAGTTTTTTACTTCTTTGTACGAAGTAAGGAAGTACTGTAATCGTGAAAAATGTCGGATACCATATTTCAACGAAAATATCAATTTCGATAGCTCTCGAAACCCTTTCAACGATGTTTTTGCGTGACACCTGTACGTACAGACAGGATAAAGGACAGTTTTTGACAAAAAGGATTCTAAAATGGATTTAAAATGGAGTCAGAAAAAACTTTTTTCTTGACGTCTGTATGTACGCAAGTACGTATTTATGTACTTCGCATAACTTAAGAACGAGTAGCCGTAGAACTTTGAAATTTGGTATATGGGACTGCTGTAACATGTAGTTGTGCAACTCCCTTTTCGTTGAAATCGGTTGCACTAATCGCGCATATATATATATATATTCCCACGTTGTTACTTGGCTCTGTGAGCTTAGCTTTTTATTCTTATATGTTGATAAACTGTGCATGTTTTGCTTTAAAAGTAATTGAATTATGTGGTTTTTTATGTTCCGGTTAAGAATTTTATGCCTTTAGTTAATCTGCATGCAGTAGTTGTAGAATTATCAACAATTTAAATGCTTAATTCGCGAGTTAAGCCTAAAGAATCGCTATTTGTTTACATTTGGAACTCAGTCGAATAGAGAGAATGAAGTCTTCTGCACCTTAAATGTCTTTTTGCCGAGTGGGGCCAAAAGTAATTTTCCAGTTTTGTGCACCGAAAAACCTGTCTTCTTGCCCGCTGGTCGAATTGCTTGCTTTTGAATAGAATGATTTTAATTGTAAAATTTTTTTTAACTGTTTTAATTGTCTTTGGAGGTTTATGTTTTTCAATATTTTACAACTTTTAATGCAATGTTTTGAGATTTAATGTGTTTTTGCTCTCCTGCAAAGTGAGAACTGAATTAATTTAATGAGAAATAGATTTCTAATGAAATTCGAGGAAGTGCAACAAAATTGGGTATAATTTAATAGGCCATACAAGGTAGTCATATGGTATCTACATCAGATTTTTTAGGTAAAAAATCAAGAAATCTGTCAGTACTTTGGAAAAAATTACATGCACTAATTGATTTATCAGTCTCACAAAGGAGCTCAATAATGAAGTGAAAAAAAATTTAATGGTTTATAAAATAAACTTTTACTTAAAAATGATAAAGTAATTAATGAATTAAAAATAAAAAAATAATTTATCTTATAGTTTCATGGCAACAAGCGATTATTAAATAATTTTCTTTACAAAATCCATATTCAGTTTTATATTACAAATAATGAATCGTGTGGCGCCTTTGAAAAATTTATAAGAATAATACATTAACCTTTTGACAAAGCAATTCGATATCGTTATTTTGAGCTCCCACGCTTTCTTATTATTCGTGGTATAAAATTGCAGAGGTATAAAATTGCAAATTATTTAATTACTTGTTCCCGTGAAGCTACGTGAGAAATTATTTTTTTCAGTTTAGTTCATTAATTATTTTATGAGATTTTAAATAAAAGCTTATTTCATAAAAACTTTTATTTGGTTTCAATGATAATCATATCAATAAAAAAAATGGCTAAAATGGCTTTTGCGCTAGAACTATTGGCATGCTCGTAAGCGTTAAAAACTCATTGCAAAGTGTTATAAAGAAATGTGGTTAAAAGCACATAAAATCTTAAGAAATGTTTTAAAAGATCTCTTTGTTTAATATAGATGAGTACTGACACCTTTTTATAGCACTGAAGTTAAATTAAATGTCTTATGATAATTCTCGATTTGTTATAATATCCTATTTTTCGAAAATGCGATTTTGAGATGTGAAATCTTTTCCTGCCCCTCAAAACAAGATTTTCAATGTGTTTATTCCTCAGCAATTCCGAATCAAGCAACTACCCCAAATAGTTAGGATGTTTAGTTTAGGTAAATGCTGATCTAGCATAACAGAATCTGGATGATAATTATATAATTTTCCATTAGTAGTAAAAAAGCCCACAGAAGATTTAGAGATTCTTGGATTGTATTTTATGGTGGATAGCGAAAACTTCCACTTCGGAAAGGGTGGGATTGATATTATTTTTAATCACTCCAATATCTGGACCAGAGTTCCATAAAATTAAATCATCAGCAAGTAGTTCGTTTTCATATCTGTGAGTAATAACTATCTCAATCCCTGCCGAATATAATGAGAATACTAGAGGACTCATCACAGAGCACTGAGGCAGACTCTGGCTTAGGCTATATTCTCTAGAAAAGGATTCATTAAAGTTGACTAAGAAAGATGTGTCTCTTTCTCTGTCAACTTTAATCTTCAACACAGGTAAATGCCTTCCCATTAAATTTAAAAGTATCAGATAGCTTTATGATCAGCTTATAAATCCAAACTCGATCAAAAGCTTTTGTCAGGTCTAAAAACACTGCCATCGTGTGGTTAGTGGCTTTCAAGTTATGTGAGTCTCTGACTCTATGTCCAAAATATAGGATCTGAAGGGTAGCACAGCGTCCTCTTCTTAAACCGTATTCTTCTCTCGGCAATAACTCATTAGAATGCAAGTAAAATGTCAGTAAAATCATTTTTTCCATTAGCTTACAAGGGAAACTAATTAATGCAACATGTCTAAAACTGTCGGTCAGTCCGCGTGGTTTATTAGGTTTTCTAGTTGGTACAACAAGGACGCGTTTCTAGCCTTGAGGAAGTCTACCTAGCTTCCAGGATTTATCGAAAATTTCCAAAAGAGGCCCTTTACCTCTACGGATAAGACTCTATATCATTTTACCATAAATATTATCAGGACCAGGAGATTCAGATAGCTCAAGTATTCTTAAGGCATTATCCAATTCTTCCAGCGTGAAATCTCTATTGAAAATGCCGTTTTTATGTATTTTACTTCGGCAACTATGGACAACGCGTCTGGCCCTATTCTTCAGGGTTTTGTCTTTATTTTCGGCATTTTTGTCTTGGCGTTTTTGTCTCGTAAAAACTAGTTTTAATTTTTTGGCAGTGGGGGCCCAATAGATTATTATCATTAGGGGCAATTTGCCCGTGATCGTCGTAAATGGAGGAATCTTGTTAATAAATATAAATGTATTGTTAAGAAGGATATTTTAAATTTGCTTTCATTTAAAGCGTATTTTAAAACTAGTTTCAGTTATAAGTGTTTTTGATACTAATAAGGTTTTTTTCTTTTTCAATTTCTTCTTCTTATGGAATAATTTTTTTTTTTTTTTTTTCCAGAATTTCCTTCTTATTGGAAAAAAACTTTTTTCCCCTTTTCCGATCTTTTTATTGAAAAAGAATTTTTTCCCTACATATCATGAACTATTTTTTCCTATAGCCTTCTTATTATTAAATAAAGTTTTTTTTTTCTTTTTTAATACCTACTTCTTAAATATTTTTCTATTCTCTTCTTACTGAATAGTTTTTTTTTTCTTTCCTTTTCCTATTTCCTTCTTCTTGCTAGCAATTTTTCTTCCCCTCTTTATTTCCGTCTTCTCGTTGACTAATTGTTTTCCAATTTTCTTCTTAATTATTCAATAAAAGTTTTCTTTTATTCTCTTCTTAAGAAGTTTTTTTTTTTTTTTTTCCTTTCCTTTTTCTATTTTCTTCTTCTTGCTAGAAATTTTTTCTTCTCCTCCCCATTCCGTCTTCTCATTGACTAATTTTTTTCCAATTTTCTTCTTAACTATTCAATAAAAGGTTTTTTTTTTTTTTTTTTTTTTAAATTTTTCTATTTCCTTCTTCGTACTGCTGTTTTTTATATATCCTTCTTCTTTATAGAATCAAGTTTTTCTTTTATTGGTTCCGTCTTGTTGAATTAAAAAAAATTTTTTTTCCAGAATTTCCTAATAATTTTTTTTTCCTTCCTATTTCTTTTTTTTTAATTGCAAAAAGAAAAAAAAAATTTCCCTGTTTCCTTCTTATAAAGTTTTCCCCCATATATTTTTTATAAAGTTTTCTTTTTTTATTATTATTTCCCTTCTTATTGAATATTTTTTCTCCCT
The DNA here is from genome assembly GCF_044657685.1 of Stegodyphus dumicola. NCBI lineage: Eukaryota > Metazoa > Arthropoda > Arachnida > Araneae > Eresidae > Stegodyphus > Stegodyphus dumicola. Next base: position 140,677,815 of record NC_140777.1, read on the forward strand.
CTCCCTTACTGAATAAAGTGGGGTGTTTTTTTTTTTTTTTCCTCTCCCCCCTCCCGTTTTCCTATTTTCTTTTTCATAGTAACAATTTTTTTTCTTTCCTCCCCCATTTCCGTCTTCTTATTGACTATTTTTTACACTATTTGCTTCTTTTTATTGGAGAAAAGTTTCTTTTCTTTTTCTTTTTCCTTCTTTTTTATTTCCTTCTTATTGAATGATTTTTTTCCCTTTGTTGAACAATTTTTTCCCCCATTCTATAGAATATAGTTCTTTTCCCGGTTTTATAGGTATTAAATAAACTGGTTTATTCTCTTCTTATTATCGCTTCTTCGTATGAAAGATTCGAGAACTTTTTAGAATTCACATTCCAGGAAAGTTAAGATTCGCGCAGTTGTATGAAAAGCACATATGCATATTTCATTCTTCAAATAAAATGAAGAAAAATGAAATCTCATTGTGAGCACGATTAGCGAACATTATTTTGATGGCGTATCTCAATTTTTATGCGTTCTTCAATGTCTAACTTTAAATAAAGCTGAAGTCATTAACTGTTAGGAATACTCAATGTAAAATACTGACCTTCCTTTTAGTTGTGTAGGAAGAGTCAATGAATGCTCGATGGAGGCATCTTGTTAGAGCGCATTCGCTGCTTCATCTTTTTAGTTACAAAGCCAAACTAAAAAGAATTGTCTTTCGCATTTCACTGGCTTTGTTTCCTTGGAAGAAACGTCACTTTGTGGGTGAATGGTGGAATCTTTCCAACAGGTAAATGGGGAGGAAGGGAAAGTAAAACATCTTCCGTTAGTGAACTTCGCCGACGGTCTTGCACTGTATTAAGCATTTTAATAGCCATGTAATCAGACTTTTAGTTGTTTCAGAAATGCCAAGAACTGTGCTGAATGAGCTCTCTCTTTATCTTTTTTAATACTTAGGATACTTAATCTTTCCGCGACGCAGAGGAAGAGATATTCGATAAGCAAATATAATTTTGTTTCGACATGTTATTTTCTAGGTAAAGAAAAACTATTTCGAGAATAAAATCCTTAGCATTGCTATCTCTATATTATTAAGTAATAAAAAATCTGTATGTAAGTATGCATGCTCCTTTGCTCATCGCACTATGAAAAAACGGCACCACCTGCAGCAGTCATTCCCCCACCCAAATATCTTCTCCTCGAAGCTCGAATTTTGAATTTAATTCTTTAATAATTTCATATTTCAAGCGAATTTAATAAATTTGCAGTTGACAAACGCAACGATTTCAAAGAAATGTGTAGACCCTGCTCGAAGTAAAATATTTTTATCTCCCGCTTGCCAGTGTGGTTGTTGTCTTTGGGCAAAATGTAAGTTATTTATCTCTTAAATTTAATCAACAAACTCTGTTATTCGAAAGCAATGTGTTGCTACTGGCCAAGATAAAATATTATTACCTTCCGCTCCTCAGTGTACTGGCATTCAGTAAAGCGTAATATATTTAACTTTCGAATTTAATCCATCAGTTACTGATTAACAAACTAAGCGATTTAAAAGTAATAAATGCGGTTTTAATGATGTTTATTTTTTACTTTTTTAGTCTGTTCGGTTTAAATAAAAAATAAATATAATTGTCTTGTCTAGTTGGGCTCGTCTAAATAATCCATGATGAAATTATTTAATATTCATTATGTTTAATCCCGTCTATCCTACGTCTTGTGATAATATCGCTTTAAGCTTCTTTCTTGAGAAAGGTTCACCATATTTTGTTGCATTGGTAGAACTGAAAAAGGAACTTCACTACAGAAGTAATACTCTGGTGAAATAAATTAAGAGAATTTTCATATTTGATCTACGATCTCCAGAACTACTGAACAGATTTTAATAAAATTTGGTGTGACCATAGGTTGATATAATACAAACAAAATAAACATTCAACAGCTATAATAGACACACATGTTCGTGTGTAACACTCGTGGGAGTCAGAAGGTCTGAAACAGCGGTTGCATAAGACACAAAAGAAATGCGTTAATAGGGGGTATGGTCCGCTCTTACAGCCATACAGGCCTCGCAGCGTGATGTCATGCTGGAAATAAGGCAGTTTATCAGTGCCTGTGGCAATTGGTCCCACTCATTCAGCAACACTGTTTTCAATTCCTGGATGGTTCTCGGAAGGGAGTTGCGAGTTGCAATTGCCCTCCCAAGAGCGTCCCAGACTTGCTCTATTGGTTTGAAGAACCTGGTCTGAAGACCTGGCTGGTCAATCCATCCGGAGAATATCCCCACTCTCGAGAAATTTGTCGACCAGAAGAGCTCTATGTGGCCTCGTGATATCGTGCTGTAAGATGAACTTGGGGCCCACTGTATCCCGGAAAAGGCGAACATAGGGTTCCAAGATCTCATCCCTATACCTCACACCAATCACAAAGCCCCTGTCAAAAACGTGGATAGGTGTGCGGCCATACAACATGATGCCTGCCCAGATCATCACACCGCCACCGCCATAATTGTTGATTTCGAGGACATTCGAGGGTAGGTAGCGGGTCCCTGGCTGTCTCCATATGAAAGTACGGCGAGAATCGGTATTAAGGCTAAAACGTGACTCATCGGGGAACAGAACAGTCGCTCATTGCTCCGTACTCCAATCACTATGCTGCCTGCACCATGCTAATAGGACTCTCCTGTCCGTAGACGTGAGCGGGATGCAAACAGCCGGTCTTCTGGCAAACAACCTTCTCTCATTCAGTCTTTTGGAAAAAGTCACCCTTGTTACGCGGCTTCCTGTGGCTGCATACAGGTCCCGAGAGAGCTGAGAAGCTGTAACCCCTCTGTTACGCCTCACTAAAATGGACAAATAGCGATCTTCTCTGGCCGTCAGGGCTCTTGGACGACCTTGCCCAGGCTTTCTCTCTATGGATCCAGTATCCTGGATCAGTTTCCATAGGTTACACTCAACGCTGGGCGTTAAATCAAACTTCTGTGCATATCTGGACTTGCTATTGGCCTGCCTCTAGCCTCCCCAAAATTTGCCGTCTCATTCCATCATCTAAACATTGGTGGTTAGTCACATTTACTGTCCCGATGTGAATTAACGAATTGTTGCAACATAACACTAAGAAACTCGCCGAGGTGTGCTAGCGAACGCAATTCGTCTTACACTCCACGCGCTTATAAGGCCTCTTTTTCTTCTGGCTCTGCCTACACACACGTGTACGCTTACGTATTTACCGTACAAGATTTGCATTTTTATATAGAAGCAGTGGTTTTTTCTTCAGTTCAGTTCTTTTCATGCAATTCAGTAAAATATGCAAATTCTCTTAATTTATTTCAACAGTGCATATGAATCCTATCATTGCAACCTCCCAATCATTGAATTATTCAATAAAAAGATAGCGAAATGAAATGCACCAGTTGGTGATCAATACTATCAATGCTACTGAAAAAACATAATAGTATACCAAGAATAATGCAGATATAGTTGAGAAGGTCTGAAAGAAAGAAATAAGTTGATCAGCATTTCGCATTCCATATTAATTGTCAACACTGAAAAATAAAATGCTTTAAAACATTTATCTTCATTCCATCCTTTTCGGAATATAAACTCACTTCCAAAAGTTAAACACAGAGAGGAAAATGCTAATCAGGAAGCCAATCAGAATTGAAGAGGATGCAATTCGCTGCAGAGGTAGATTGAAGTATGCAAATACTATGTTAGGTAACAGCCAATCGCGCTTTCATGTCAAGAAATATGCAAAAAAAGGCAGTCTTATAAGAAGCTAACTTTATGAAGGGTTACAGAAGGTGATTGTAAGTGCTGATAGAAGGTGTTTAAAATTTTCGTACAGTTTGTTTTCAAGACATACGTGTTTCTATGACGTCCAGAAGACGAATGGAAGATTCTGAGCGCTGGCGTGCTGTGGGGTGAATTGAAGCAGGACAGTCGATCACAGATGTTGCTCTTTTCTTCGGTATTCGTCATTCTGTAATTTCACGTTTATGGAAACAATTCCAAACCACACAGACAGTTGTCGATATATTACTATTGTAGCCAAGCGGAATCGCAGAGCGACCTCCACACGTGTGACATCTACGGTTACAGCGTCCATTGGTAAAGTGACATCTGCAGCTACTGTACGCCGAAGATTACAAATGAGTCGACTGTACACCCGGGTTCTTTCATGTCAAGAAATATGCAAAAAAAGGCAGTCTTATAAGAAGCTAACTTTATGAAGGGTTACAGAAGGTGATTGTAAGTGCTGATAGAAGGTGTTTAAAATTTTCGTACAGTTTGTTTTCAAGACATACGTGTTTCTATGACGTCCAGAAGACGAATGGAAGATTCTGAGCGCTGGCGTGCTGTGGGGTGAATTGAAGCAGGACAGTCGATCACAGATGTTGCTCTTTTCTTCGGTATTCGTCATTCTGTAATTTCACGTTTATGGAAACAATTCCAAACCACACAGACAGTTGTCGATATATTACTATTGTAGCCAAGCGGAATCGCAGAGCGACCTCCACACGTGTGACATCTACGGTTACAGCGTCCATTGGTAAAGTGACATCTGCAGCTACTGTACGCCGAAGATTACAAATGAGTCGACTGTACACCCGGGTTCTTCGAGTTTGTGTTCCTGTATCCGTCCAATGAAAAGAGGCACGATGACAGTGGTGGCGGGAACATGTCAGTTGTAATGTGTCTCACTGGGGCAATGTCATGTTTACTGATGAGTCAAGATTTGCTCTGGAGCCAGATGACATGCGTATAAGGATATGGCGTGAACAACGAACACGCAATCAGTCCCAAAACATCACGCATTCCAAGGCGGAAGCATTGTGGTGTGGACAAGGATTTCATTAGGATACTGGACCGACCTGCACATATTTAAACGGGGTTCTTTGCCGGCTGTCCGGTAGCGAGATGAAGCCCTAGAACCCATTGTGAGATTGTACGCTGCAGCAGTTGGCCCTACTTTTGTTTTAATGGACGATAACGCAAATCCCCATAGACCTGATATTGTCGATGACTACCTGGAGAGTGAAGGGATTGCGCGTATGGCGTGGCCAGCATATTCGCCCGACTTTAATCCCATTGAAAATCTTTGAGATGCTTTTATTTATATATATAAGAGGTATTAATTAGATTACAAAATATTTACATAAGATTAACATTAATTAAAGTCAATTGGAGAGTACACATCTGCATATTATCGTGTAGTCCTATTAAGATATACGGTGAGTGCACGCCTGTGATAATCGTACAGTCACTTCTGACGCTGTCCAAACCCTAACTGACTCTCCCCTGCGGCAATCAATCGCCAGAGGGAGTTGTACAACTTTTTCCCTCGAATACCAGGGGGAGGGAGGTATCAGACATTACAATCTCATTGTATAATTTCTGTTCCATCTTAAGTACAGAATCATTGAATTGGAACGATTGATTGAATTAATGTAATCAAAAGAGCCGTTTTATTTTTGTGAAATTACAGTAAAACTCTTAACGTGTTTTTATGAATTATACTAATACTGGTCTTCTTAAAATGGAAATGTATTTTCTTCTTTTTTATAATAGCTATTTTAGACATACATATATACGTAGCCGTTGCTCGCGCAAGCAGTTTATGTATTGGTTCATATAAAAAGTCTTCGCGCTTTTTTGGTGCATTTTTGAACAAAAATTTTCTTTATTGAAAATAAATTTTAATCACGTACATATTAACCATTATTATCTATGACCTTTTGCCACTTTTCGGGTAATTCATAATTCCATCGGTGTAGAACTTCTGTGGCTTATCGTCGAAAAACTTGGGCGAGTGATTTTCTGCGGCTGTTCGGTCGGCCAATTTTTTACCCTCAAGACAGTTTTGCAGAGGCCGAAAAAAATGGTAGACGGTGCAAGGTTCGGGCTATATGGTGGTTGCATCAAAACTTCCCAACCAAGTTCCGTCAATTTGTTCTAAGTCATCAAAGATGTGTGTGGCCGCGCATTATCATGATGGAACACATCTTCCTTTCTTTTGGCCAATTCTGGTCGCTCTTTCTGCATTGCTTCGTTCAAACGGTCGAGCTGTGCACAGTACAGGGCCAAATTGATGGTTTCGCCAGGTTGCAATTTAAGTGGCACCCAAACATTGAGCTTCTTTTTGTAAACTGCGCTTTACAAATAATTCCAAGCTGTCATGTGGTTGATGTTTAGTGCCTCTGCTATTCCCTAACAGCTTACGTGTCGGTCTTGCTCCACCAGTTGCAAAATTTCATCGACTTTTTCAGGGACTGGCGGACCAGAGCGAGGTGCATTTTTGATATCGAAATTTCCGGAATGGAATCGAGCAAACCACTCCTGGGTCTTTCGTTCACTCATAGCATTCTCACCATACACTTCACAAATTTTTTGGCATGTTTTTGCAGCCTTTTTACTTTTTTTATAGTAAAAAAGCATCACATAACGTATTTCTTCAGATATTTGACTCATTTTGAAATCAATATAACTTTTTACACAAGCAACGAATTAGAAAACTATTTTCACAAACAATGGAAGCTGAATGTCACCTTCTAAGTACATGTTGAGACAATCGGGTGATTATTGCCGGATATATAGCATCAACACCATCTAGTGGCAAAATAGCGCGGAGACGTTTTATATGACCCAATATATATATGTGTGAGTGTGTGTGTGTGTCAGTGGGTAAGATATAAAGTATAAAAGCAAACTGTTAACTTTAACTTAACAATATTCGCTTTTGTTTCTTGTTTTAAATTTGGCTACTTCCCTTTCCTGTTCTAAAACCCTTAACTACCAAACTGTTCATATATATGAATCTAAGTGCGTCATTTCAAAATTAATCCGCCTCATGCCATCATATGCAATGTGTAGCAACGCGGCTATCTTTTCTCGAATAACAGATGAAAATTTCACCAAAGTACCGATTCTATATCTCTCGCTTCTGTTTTTTTTTTTTTTTTTTTTGAATGCATACTTACTTCACCACTTTGTCTTGTTCTGCCAACACGTTGCATCTAATTGCTATCATTCCTTGTCCGAAAGTGGAAGCTTCCAAAAATTGTAGGGTGCCTATTGCGCCGCTTATCATGTATGAATAAGAATATATGTATCAAAAATTAATTGTCTAGTAATAGATTATGTGCTGTCTTCAGCCACGTCTGTTTGTAAATTCCATCTTTGTATCTATTCAGAAAAACTTTTGCCAAGTTTTTACAACGCGACCATCACCAATCCGTAGCAGCTATCGCTCAGTCATAGCCTTATATTGTATGTATTCATATATATGTAATATAAAACATTTGATGTATACACCACATGACTTCCTTTAATGGAATATTAAATTAGACGCATCATTTCCTGCATTTCATTTAAACTTATTGAATTGAATTAAATCTACTTCGTCGGTAGCGCATAAACCACAATAGAATAAATGCACTCATTTCATTTATTGTGGACGCTATAATGAGTCAATATATGGAATAATTTAATAACTTGAATCATAATTCCAGAATGCACTAAGCATAATTTAATTCGCAATAATAAAAGAAGACGTTACTTTGTCGTTGCGAAGGTTACTTTCTTTAAATTGGCAACAAATCCATTATTCTGCTAAGTTTCAAATGTAAACAAATATGGTTGCTGTGCTAAAAAAAATTATGCTTAGCCGCACTTAAACAACTTTTAAATTGTTGATAATTATACAACTATAACATGCAGGTTAACTAAAGGTATAAAAACCTTAACCGGAAAATAAGAGCAACATAATTCAATCACTTTTAAAGCAAGAAATGCACAATTTACAAACATATAAGAATAAAGAAGCTGAGCTCACTAAGCCGAAGAACAGAGTGTATAGCAATTGCGCAAGTAGTAGTAACATGTTTTCGCACTAAATGAATTTAAGATTATATATATGCATATATTTATATACATTTGGTGCTGCCGACTGACAACCAAAAAGGTTGGTGCACATCTACATGTTATAGCAGTTCCGCATACAAAATTTCAACGTTCTGAGTCTATTCGTTTTTGAGTTATGTGAGATACTTACATACATACCTAAGTACGTACAGACGCCACGAATAAAAATCTCTTCTGAATCCGTTTTAAATCAGTTTTATAATTCGTTTGAGGAAAAAGAGTCATTTATTCTGTCCTTATGTACAGATGTCACCTTAAAACATCCTTAAATTGCATTCGATAGCGGTAAAAATGGATATTTTCGTTGAAATATGATACCCGAAATTTTTCGCGATTACACTACTTCCTTTTTACTTCGTACGAGGAAGTAAAAATATGTAGATCAAAATTATAGCTTAAATTAGCAATAGTCCTTCCATGTTCGCTTTAATTTGGGTACTTCCCGTTGTGTTCTAAAAATAGTAGCTATTTATAATAACTTTCCCTGGATAGCGTCATTTCTACACTAATCCATATCATATGAATTTTACATAAGCTTTGACGAAATCAATTTATATAAGACTTGCCAATAATGATTGTAGATCTTTATTAATTATCCAATCATATGATATTGAAACCGAAGCCAGGTCTTTGAATTAAGGTTTCATCCTGAAGACTTTGCTCCTGCTTCTGAGCCTAGCTATAGACTACTGCCTGTAACACGCACGATTAATTATATATGTGGGAGTCATCAACATCCAATGCCGAATTAGAATACCAGATGACGTCACCAGCACAGCCCAGCGCAGTAAGAATCATCCCAGACAGCGCTGAGACGTGGTCGAGAGTGGAGGGCAGACGTGAGCAGACGGCTCACACGTCTTCAAGAGTTTATGAATTTAGATTGTGCTTTTGATGTTATGCCTTTAGGTGTAAAAGGACTACATCATTATGTTAATCCTGCATACCGTTAACTTCATCTTTATTTACTTTTTCTTATTTACTTTTCTACAAAAAAAATATGGCGCCCAACGTGGGGCCTGGAACTCAAAACGTGTGCGAGTAGTAGAACTGTGCTTTGAACTACTGAGTGAACTGTTGTCAAAAGTTATTCGATTTATTGGATTACTCGTATAAAGTGTGGATTACCCTTATTTACGACGATCATCTGTCGGGTGAGTACAAAACTTTCTTTCCAATATGAAGTTAGTAGAAATTCCAGAATTGGAAGCAGCTTTAAAGAACAGTAAAAGTTCTGAAATCAAAAGTTTGCATAAGCTTATTTTTAATACTGATGGAGACCGAAATAACCGGAAAAGATTACGTGAATTTTCTGGCTTTATATTTAAACTAGATTCTGAAGAATATAATAAGAAAATAGATGCAGTGCAGAATAGTTTTACTTTGAATGAGTTAATTAAAGTTTGCAATGTATTGTGCATAAATTCAGAGGGTTTGAAATCGGAAGTCGGAACCCGAATTGTCTCTTTCCTATGTGATTTATCTGTATTATTTGAAAATATTTTGCATGAAGAAAATAGTGATATTGAAGATGAAACTATTAATAAAATTTCTGAAGTAATGCTTGATGATAATCAAAGAGACAATCCTGGTTTTAATGAGTCTCAAGTAAATAACAGTATGCAGCTTCCAATTCAAGATCATTTTAAACCTCATCTTAGTTTTTCTGATATTGAAATTGATTGTTAATACTTTTTCTGGTAATGCATATGAAAATGTTGATAAATGGATTGATGAATTTGAAGACGTTATAAATTCTTTGAAATTAAGTGATTTGCATAAATTAGTTTTTGCTAAAAGATCATTAAAAGGTAAAGTGAAACTATTTATTCAGAGTGAACCTAAAGTTAATGATTGGTGTAAGTTAAAAATGCTTTTGAAATCTGAATATGGTAAAGCTTTTAATTCTGCTGAGTTGCATGAAATGTTATGTAAACGTAAATTAATGCCTAACGAATCTTTAGATGAGTATTTTTTGAAAATGAATGAAATGTGTTCGCGAGGTAACATTGAAGATGCTTCATTAATTAAATATGTTATTGATGGTATTCCCGATTCGGTGGTTAGGAAAACTATACTATATGGTTGCGAAACAATAACTGAATTTAAACAAAGGCTTAAAATTTATGATAAAATGAGATCAGACAATGATAAGTTTAAAAATCCGAAACCGAAAGTAGACACTCAAGTTAAATATAGAAGTAAGCTTTCGTCGTCAAACCGAAATCAATCTAACGTTAATAAGGTCAAATGTTTTAATTGCTAGAAATTTGGGCATTATTCAAAGCATTGTGTAAACAAATCGAAGGGTGTAAAATGTATAAAATGTAAGATGTTCGGGCATTATTCAACGAACTGTCCAGAGCAGACCCCCGAGAAACAAGCAGCTTTAATTCAACGAATTTGTGACAAGGATAGAGTTATGAAGACTGTAGAAATAAATAATCATTTAGTTAATAGTTTAGTTGACACTGGTTCAGATGTAACGATATGCAGCGTAGAGTTACACAAGCAGATTGGTTCTCCCAATTTAAATTGTAGCGATATCACATTGAACGGAATTGAATCAAAGCAAAAGTACCCCATCGGCTTTTTCATTTCTGATATTTCAATTGATAGTTTTTCACTTCGTAGGAAAATTTATGTTGTTAACTCATTATGTAACCAATTGTATTAGGTTTGGATGTATTAAATCAGTTTAACTTCTCTTTTACCGAGAATGGTCTTCAAATAATTTCTCATCGGAATAAAAGTAATGTAAACTTGATAACTGCTGAGTCATATCGAAATTCTAACGTTCGTTGCGTTATGGGAAATTTGAATATTGCTATGGCATTGAAGAATGTTTATGATCCTTCGCAATCGTCTGGCGTCTCTGTTAATGTAAACAAAAGTCCCGAAAGCGGAAGTAGCTCGACGTTTAATTACCTTTCACATATGGTGAATGTTATTTCTGTCAACGAGATTGATTTATCGCATATTTCAAATGCAGAACATAAAGAAAGACTGTGTAATTTAATTAATTCGTACCAGCCTCGGTAAAATAGACAATCTGACTTCAAGATGCAAATAAATTTATGCGATGATATTCCTGTCTGTCAAAATAGAAGATACATGTCTTTCGTGGAACAAAACGTTGTTGACGATCAAATTAAGGAATGGTTAAAAGAGGGCATAATAAAGCCTAGCAATTCTAATTATTCGGCGCCTATTGTTTTGTGTAACAAGCGTGATAATTCGAAACGTTTATGTATAGATTATCGGAAATTGAATAAGAAGATTATTAAAGACAAATTTCCACTGCCTTTAATTCCGGAAGTACTTGATCGCTTAGAACAGTCAAAAGTTTTCACGACACTAGATTTGAAAAATGGCTTTTTCCATGTAGACATAGACGAAAATTGCACCAAATATACCGCTTTTGTAACACATAATGGTATCTACGAATTTCTTAAAGCTCCTTTTGGTTTATGTATTAGTCCAAATGTTTTTCAAAGGTATATTTATTCAGTATTTCGTGACTTGCTAAATGAAGGTGTACTAATTATTTATATGGATGATATAGTTATACCGGCTAATGATGACGTTGAATGTTTAGACAAATTAGAAAGAGTATTCAGAACTGCTTCGGAGTATGGATTACAAATAAATTTCAAAAAGTGCCAATTCTTAAAACGTAAAATTGAATTTTTGAGACATGTAATTGAAAACGGAACTATTCGACCATCGCTTTCCAAAACTGTTGCTGTTCGAAACTTTCCACAACCGCGTAACTGTAAACAACTACAAAGCTTTTTAGGACTAACGGGATATTTTCGTAAATTCATTCCTCAGTATGCTAAAATAGCTAAACCTCTTAGTGACTTACTTAGAAAAGGTGTTGGTTTTAAGTTCGATTCCGAACAACACGAAGCTTTTTGCAGATTGAAAGAAATTCTCTCTCAAGCACCTGTTCTACGCATATTTAGGCAAGGATATCCATTAGAACTTCATACTGATGCTAGTAGTCAAGGCTTTGGTGCGGTATTACTCCAATTGTATGATGATGGTAATTATCACCCAATCCAGTATATGAGTAAGAAGACTTCACCGCAGCAAGAGAAACTCTGTAGTTACGAATTAGAAGCCCTTGCAGTAATAGAAGCTTTGAAGAAATTTCGAAACTATTTGTTAGGGACTAAATTCAAAATTGTAACTGATTGTAGTGCTTTTCAGAAAACTTTAGATAAGAAAGATTTAACTCCTAAAATTGCAAGATGGGCAATGTTTATTGAAGAATTCGATTACGAAATTGTACATCGTTCAGGAAGCCAAATGAAACATGCTGATGCTTTAAGTAGAAATGCTCTAATTTTAACATCATACGCATCCGATGTAACTGAGAAGATTCGGTTAGCACAACAACAGAATGAAGATGAACATGTGAAATTGATAAAGAATTTAGTTGAGAAGGGAGAAGAAAATGGATTCTTCTTGAGAAATGATATTTTGTACAAATTTGAAAATGGTAAAGATCTTCTAGTAGTGCCAGAATCCTTACAGAATGAAATCATACAGAAGGTACATATAAAAGGTCACTTTGCTATAGATAAAACTGTGAATGCTGTAGAGCAAGAATTCTATATTCCCAGACTGAAATGCAAAGTTGAAAAAGTAATTGCTAACTGTATAGAATGTATACTGTACAACAAGAAGCAAGGAAAAGCAGAAGGATTTCTTCATCCTGTACCGAAAGAAAACGTTCCCTTGAGTACGTATCATATCGACTTTATTGGACCTCTTCCATCAACGAACAAGAGATACCAACACATTCTAACTGTTGTCGACGCTTTTACGAAATTTACTTGGTTCTATCCAATGAAATCACCAGCTACGCAAGAAGTTATTTCAAAATTGAAGCAACAACAGACTGTATTTGGAAATCCAGCCAGAATCATTTCAGATCGAGGTAGTGCCTTTACATCGAAAGAATTTTCAGCTTATTGTACTGAAGAAGGAATAGAACATGTCAAAATTACTACCGGTATTCCAAGAGGTAACGGACAAATTGAGCGAATTCATAGAATTTTGATTCCTGTTTTGTCAAAATTATCACATGAAGATTCAACGAAATGGTTTAAATACGTTCCAGATGTTCAGAGAATAATCAACAGTACAACTACGAGAAGTACGAAATATTCACCGTTTGAGCTTCTCATAGGCACGAAAATGAAGAATAAAGAAGATTTGAGAATTAGTGAAATATTGAATGAAGAATATTTAAAGCAATTGATGCAAGAACGTGATGAGATGAGAGAAGATGCTAAAAACAACATTTTGAAGATACAAGAAGAGAATCGAAAACAATTCAACAAGAAACGTAAGAAACCGAAACTATACAAGATTGGCGACTTGGTAGCCATTCAAAGAACTCAATATGGGACTGGTTTGAAACTACGACCTAAGTTTCATGGACCGTATAAAATCATAGCTGTTCGATCAAATGATAGATATGAAGTCGAGAAAGTAGGATGCCATGAAGGACCGAATTTGACATCTACTGCGGCTGACCATATGAAGCCATGGTCAAATTGATTTGATGTTTGTATCAGCTCAAAATCTAAGGACCTGATACTCTTTTTTCTTTTCTTTTTTTTTTTTTTTATTGTCTTTGCAGGTACATGATAGTGATGTCCAGTCAACAGACATCGAAGACGATGTTTCTTCAGGCTGGCCGAAGCTGTGGGAGTCATCAACATCCAATGCCGAATTAGAATACCCGATGACGTCACCAGCACAGCCCAGCGCAGTAAGAATCATCCCAGACAGCGCTGAGACGTGGTCGAGAGTGGAGGGCAGACATGAGCAGACGGCTCACACGTCTTCAAGAGTTTATGAATTTAGATTGTGCTTTTGATGTTATGCCTTTAGGTGTAAAAGGACTACATCATTATGTTAATCCTGCATACCGTTAACTTCATCTTTATTTACTTTTTCTTATTTACTTTTATTTCTTTCTATTAAATAAACCATTTAAATATTACTTCGTGCTCTCATGCTTCTCATAACATAAGTCAAAGTCTGCATATATATATGTGTGTGTGTGTGTAAAATATAAAATATCTATCTTTCAAATAATAAATTAATAATAGCCCTTTAACTTCCGTTTTCATTCTAAAAATTACAGAGCAATAATTTTTCTAAACTCCCTGCAGTTCTGATGAAATGCACTTAGTGATGAAATCTGATCTCAACATCTGGACATTAATCTGTCATGTGATCTGAAATGGAAATCGATATAAAAAGTAATTGCGTCACGACTCCCTCTTCTTTTCTCTCCTCGCTTATGATTCATTTCGCTGCATCGCTCTGTTTAGTTTTCCAATTTTCAATTTCCCCACGCAGTTTACTTTTCCAATTTTCGTCCATTGTTTAAAAAATGTAAGCCGTATAAAATTGTGGGGTGCATAGCGCACCCAAAACGATGATGTGCATTATCAAGGAATAAAATTATGTGTGGAATTTGCCGTTATGTGTCTCTTCGAGTGTCATCTATCTAGGCTACGCAGTAAAATCCGATGGGTTATAATGCAAAAACCCATCGGCAGTCTGTTGCAACTTCTCTCACCAAGTCATTTTATTACACACACACACACACATATATATATATGTGTAAAAGAAAAAATGTGAAAGAAAACTTCTAAATTTAATTCACTGTGACTTCACTTATTTTTATTTCATTTGGGAATTTTATTCCTCTGTCATAGAAATATCGCTATAAATTTAAACTGCGTCATTCAAATTAATCATGCGATCTTGCGTACCGCATAATGCAGATATCTCTTGCCCAATCAAAATAATTGTAAACCAAAACTTTCACTCTCTCCCTTCTTCCTCTGCATTACTACTGACATTCTCTCTTTTTTGGCTTATATGCTTTCATCTGATAAGACGCTGCTACAATTTTCTATCGCTATACAGAGGCTGTTCGCACATTTTTTAGACGAATTTGGTAAGCGGCAATAAAAAATCGTTTGCTGCAAAAGAAGTAATTGCAATTGTACTATGTTTTTAAAATTCAAAATTATCGTCTGTGGCTTGAAAGTTTTGTTTTTATTCAAAATGGCGAATTTAACAAAGTTTGAAGGCTACATTTACGCTCTTTCCGAAGAGAACTATGCATACTCCGTTATCCAAAAACGATGTGAGAATCATGGTTTTGTGATATCTAAAGCGTCGATAGGTAATATCATCAACAAGGAAAAAAACGTCAAATTGGAGCCTCAAGTGGGACAAAAATTCCAAGCAAGTATCCAAGGGAAAAACGGACATCTTCGACTATTGCAAAGGTACGTTGTTTAATGTTAAAAGAAAAATCCCTCTAGTCAAAGGACAGTTGCAAAATCATTAAAATACTCGGTGTCCACTGTAAAAAAAAATGATAAACGTTGATGAAAGCGAAAAACGCAATGTGTATCGTCTTCTTCCAAAGCATATCGCTCAACGCAGGACACGCTGAGAATTAATTCTATATGAGAAACACTTATCCAAAGAAAAATGGAAAACAATTGTCACAATAGATGAAGCATGCGTGTATTTAAATGCTTGTAACAAAAAAAGAGCCATTTATTATCATAAAAGGGGAGAAAAAAATTTAATTTCATGGTTCAAAGAATCGAAAGAAATTTTTCTAAGGGATTCATGGTTGTTGATGGTTTTTCTTATAATGGAAAGTTAAAAATAAAGAGAGTGCAAAAAAATGTCAAGATTAACTCCAAATACTATCAGGAACATATTTTATCGCCAATGTTTCTGAATACCATCGCTTTACCCACAGTGCCTTCAATCTGTGAGACTGCATCAGGACAAAGCTAGCAGTCACACATCAAAATCCACTGTAAATTTCCTAAAAGAAATGGAACAAAAAACTGGTATCAAGGCCATACCCTTCACTGATATCCCTACTAAATCTCCCGATGTGTCTGTCACCTATGGATTTTTGTGCTTTCGGACTTTTAAAACACCTTCGCGCCGACTGTCACGTATACGTGCCAGCAACGAACACACTTATCTACCGGCCGACACGCAGGCGTGCCAGAGCATTGTTGCGTTTTCTACCTACTGTCACGTATTTGTGCCAGTACCTTGGAACGTTTTTCAAACTATAATTTCTGCCACAAGATGGCACTGTATGCCCATATGGTTTCAGATACATGTACATTAGACCTTCTACTCGAAATGAGAGAAGCATGACTCACATACACGTGTTTTTGATTATATAAACAAACGGGGAACTAAATGTTTCCGAATGGCGTGATTTATGACGTCTCTTTAAATCGCACTTTATTCGCACGTGGTAGTTGTTTATTGTAAGTAGAAGTTTTATATGCGCTAAAGCGTTGAGTATTTCGGTTTACAGTTCAGTTTTTAGAAAATAATTAGATCTTGTTAGACGTGAATTCTTTCTGTTTTTACCGTTTCAATGTCGAAGCGTCGAAAATGTTTAACAGAGCATGAAATAGCAGAAATGATGCAAAATATTTCAGATATTGATTCTGAAATTCTGATATTCTGATATTGATTCTGAAAGATTAACTGAAAGACATTTTCCAAAACTTTGTTCAGAAGAGACATAAGAAAATGAGACGACGATGCTCCGTTTGTTCACATTCCCGGAAAAATCCTCCAAAACGGCAAATGAGTTATTACGAGTTCAAGGAATGTAACGTAGGACTGTGTGTAGATCCCTGTTTTAAAATTTTTCATACGAAAAGAGAATTTCAAGTAATATATTTAGTTTTCAGATGTATAATGTTAAAAGTCATAAAATGGTGAGTAATTAAAATAAAATGTGTAAAATATGCATTTAAACAAGAAATAAGGTAATTAAAGTATATATATATAAATATCTATAAAGCATAAGCCGTTTAAATACTCTATAGAGCATTATTAAACAATGCGTTGATACTTCGGAAATTTCATGGATTTAGGCTTAGTAGCAAAAAAGCCCCCGGCCCTGGAGAGACGCTCGCGGAAGACACTGCCGGCCTCCGCGATAAGCGCGCGTTTTCGCTACCCGGCTCGAAGGGGTTAAAAACTGCATTATCCAAACGTTGTCCCAAAACCCTAACAGGACTCTGGAAAGCTGTTCGGGAGGAATGAGATAGAATATCTCTTCTGCCACTTCAAAAGGCATTATTATCCTGGAAATTACGGTGTCGAAAGATAGTTCAGAATAAGGGATGTCAAACAGAACATTTAAAACACAAGACTTTTATGTAGTTTAGTTTTGTGAATACAATATACATCGTCTAAAAAATGTGTGAACAGCCTCTGTAGTATCAGAATTGTAAATGTTGAAAAGTGAGCACGATTGGAGTGCCAAATGAATTGTGGCCACAAAATGTGAATTTAAATTCACATTTTAATTTGGCTCGACTGCTTATTCTTCAGAATGGATGGACGCTCTAAGCATCAAGTATCTAAGTCATTAGTATTTCTCCGTTTCCACGCCGTAGTGTTCCTACATCAATGCTTCCAAAATTGTGTTAATGTTACATTTATTAGTCGTACAGGATAGGACTATGCTACTAATTATGCTCAATTTGGAATTCTGTAAAATAGTATCTGCAAATTCATCATTCTAAAAGATATCATCGACTATTCAAATATATTGTGCTTGAGAGAATTTTCGGGTGAAATATTATAATCTAATAAAATACATTGAAATGGTTCATCAGCTAATTCTGGATACAGAAAAGCAAGGATTTTTGTAGAAGAGACATTTCCATTAATTTCAAAGTTCCTCCCCCCCGATAAAGTGTCATTGAGGTTGATTGAATTCCTCTTCTGTTTTTGTTCATTTTTCATTAAATTTCATAAATTTTTTGAAGTGGGGTTTGCTTGTTTGAAATGTTTTGGTTTTAACATTTTAAAATTCTTTGATGTATTTATATAATTATTTGAAATTTATTAATTATGAATTTCATTTTCTGGTTTTTGTGAAATTTTAGTTCTAAATTTCTTACTTTATGTCTTTAATGATAATTTTTTTGCAGCTTAATGCGCGAAAATCTAGGCATGTTTGCGTTTTGTTTTCAAAAGAATTGTTTTGTAATTATATATATACAGGGGTTGGACAAAAATATGGAAACACCTTTAAAAAAATATGTTTCTTTGCTTAATATGGTGCAGGAAACTCGTTGGCATCCAAAACAGCTTGCAGTCTACTCGGAATGGATAAATACAGTTCCTGTATGTTTGCCAAGGGAATATTATACCATTCTTCCTGCAAAACGGTGGCAAGTTCAGATAACGATGTTGGCGGTGGATAACGAGAACGCACTTTCCGTTCCAATGTAGACCACAAAGGTTCGATAATATTCAGGTCTGGTGACTGTGGTGGCCAGGGGAGATGGGACAACTTATCCTCGTGCTCAGAAAACCAGTCCTGGACAATGTGAGCTGTGTAAACAGGGGCTTTGTCGTCTTGGAAGACACCATCACCATCGGGGAACAAAGTTTGTACCATGGGATGAACTTGATCGGCCAAAATGTTCACATAAGTCTTGGCAGTCATGTGCCCTGACACAGTTATCATGGGGCTAGCAGAGAACCACGATATGGCTGCCCAAACTATAACAGAACCCCCGCCATGTTTCACTCTTGGCAACAAGCAGTCTGTATTATAGGCTTGAGATGGCGTTCTCCAGACGTAAACTCGGCCAGAAGTGGGAAACAATGTGAAAGAAGACTCGTCAGACCATATTACTCGCTTCCACTGCTCTATAGTCCAGGCTTCGGTAACACAACATTCATTTCAGCAGTAACTTTTGCAGCTGTGGTCTTCTTATGTTTCGTCACAATTGCCCTTAATGATCGTCTGTCGCGATCACTCAGGACACACTTTCGTCCGCGCTGTGTTTTTCCGCTTTTCAAATATGCGGAATAAATCTTCGATACAGTACTTCTTGAAACACTAAACACCTCGGCTACCTTGCTTACGGAAGCACCTACCATACGTGCTCCAACAATTTGCCCACGTTCGAAGTCTGTTAACTCTGACATAATGCAATGACAACCTCACATAACAGTACTCCGACAACTACTGAACTGTTTAGCACATTTACGAAGTTGTATAGATGGCGTCAGTAGTCAAAAACGCCAGCGCCACCTACATATTTCATTAAAATCAATCTTTCTTTTCAAACATGCATTTCACAAGGTGTTTCCATATTTTTGTCCATCCACTGTATATATATATTGTAAAGCAAAAGTAAAAATAAAACATTTAAATCCATCCCATATTCAATTTGAAGCAAACCATTCAAAATAAAATTGAGAACCGTAATGGGTAATTACATGAAAATGTGCAAAAACGTGTAAACCAAAAAAAAGAAAATAGTAAAAGAAGAAAATTTAGTTACATCTTTCCACCGCAACGTCGTTAGAGAATTGGTGCAACGAAAGAAGTAAATGAATCAGCCTGCTTCTGAACTGATAATAACACAAATTATAAATTAGAATTTAATATATACTGCAGTAAACCATAGAATATTAATCATGCTAATTTGTGTCTTCCCAGTCCATCTCTACAGACTGGGGCTGGTAGCGTAAAAATGCAAACTATCAAAAATTGTAAAGAAATAGCATCAAAACCATTTGTTTTTCAATTTACTAGCATACAGGATTTCGCGTACTATTTCCGCAACGGAAATTACATAACTAATCATGGTAACCTTGCAGCGGGAACATACGTTGTTTATTACATGATAAGATATTTTCTCGTCTTGAAAACCGGTTTTTGCCCCAAATAGGGGGAAAAAATAGAGGTCTGGAAAATGCATTTTAAATTTGATCTTTATTTATCTTTCCACTCACTGTACTATAAAATTGCAGCAGAATGTTCAAGCATTGCTTAACATTAATTAATATGGACGAAATACTTTATTGCTAGTTTTTTAATTTTAATATTTTTCACGCTTAGCATAAACCAAAGTAAACCATGTCGTCACGGCTACCTCTGAAAGTAACCAGTATTTCGAAGAACGTAAATAAACATCGGTATCAAGTATCCTTCCTCACTAAAATGACCATCTCTATCAGAAAAACAAAAACATCTCGCATCTCGCAATCGTAGACAGAGTTTATCATAATTGTTTTATTCATACTTTTTACTTCCTTGTACGATGTATCACGAGTATTGTAATCGCGTAAAATTTCGGTTATCATATTTTAACTAAAATAGCCATTTTGACAGCTCTGGAATACATTTAATTTTTTTAGTTTGGCTGGTACGTACGGACAGAAAAAACGATTCTTTTTTCCAAAACGGATTGTAAAATGGATTTAAAATGGATTCAGAAGCGGTTTTTTTTTAGTGACGTCTGTACGTACGTATGCATGTATGTATCTCGCATGCTCAAAAACGAATAGCTTTAGAACGTCGAAATTTCGTATATGGGACTGTTACAACATGTAGTTGAGCATCTCTCTTAGCCACAGCAAACGTATATAAATATGAAAGAAAAATAAAGAATATGTGAAAGATTAAATTAGCAACGTGAATTTCCCTTCTCTATTCTAAAAATAGTAACCTCCCTCTCCACTGCGTCATTTCTAGATTAACCCATGTCATATGACTCTCACACAATTCTGGTGATGTAAATGGAACTAAAACGCAAGCAGCCAATAGTAATTTTACAGAAATATTAACTATCTAGGTTCAGAATGTAGTGCAGCGGACACCCATTGTTTAACCATTGGTAATGTGTGTATTGTCCAACTGCACTATCCAATCAAAATGCATTGAGAACCAAAACTAACTCAGTCTGAATTAAGATTTCATCCGGAACATTACAAGTATTAGAGTATCCATGATAAAAGCAATATTTCAAAATATTCATCTTGACTAGTTCTCATTAATGGATTTATTTATGCCAAGTCATTGCTTATAGGTAAACTGTGATTCAAAGATAGTCAAACAGATCTTTAATTTATTAGATACACTACTCACCACTGATACTGTTACACACGGAGGAAAGCAGTTAGTAAGATCATATTTATCTTACAGATACATGACAACAGAAGGATGAAATAATTAAAAGCTGATATATAACTGGATATAGAGTTAAACAGACTTTAGATGGCAGTTAAGGATATTAAAGTCCACGTGGTTTCATTTTTATGCTACAGTTCAACTGTCACGATGGCTAGCTAGTGATGTGTCTTTGCAATTATTCACCAGATGGTTTCAATAAATCACAGACCTGAAGAATGTACTGACCAAAGCACGAGTCTTAACAGCTGTACTTGATTAGCAACACTAGCTGTCCTATTATGTATGCTACTCTTTTATTACTGCAAATCTATCAAATATGTAAAAAAAAAAATGAATACTTAATCTGTCTTCGCCTCCAGTTTCCTTTTCATTATGGATCAATACTTCTACGCCATCAAATTTCTGCTCGTCATTACTTCTAAATTTGTTTTCATATATATTCCCACTCTGTTATGCGGCTCGGTTAGCTCTGCATATTTATTCTTGTATGTTAGTAAATTGTGCATTCTTTTTTTTTAACTTAACTAACTCAGACTGAATTAAGATTTCATCCTGAACATTACACACTTGCTTCCTATGCTTTGAGCTAGCTGGATTGCAGTCTTTCATTAACAGATCTCCACTATGCTAGCTAGATTGCAGTCTTTCATTAACAGATCTCCACTATGCTTAAAAGTGGTTGAATTATGTTGTTCTTATGCTTCGGTTAAGGTTTTTAGGCCTTTAGTTAATCTGCATGAAATAGTTGTAAAATTATCAACAATTTAAAAGTTTATGGGGCGCTAAGCTTAACGAGGCTGCTATTTGTTTACATTTGAAACTCTTAATAGAGTAATGAATTAAGCCAGCTGCTGCGCCAACTTCAGTGTCCTTTTGAACAGTAGGAGCCAAAGGTAACTCTCAATTTTATGCACCGAAAATGTGGTCTTCTTGCCCGTTTGCGGAATTCCTTTTTTTTGCCGTACAAACTCTAATTTTAATTTAAAAAAAAAGTGCTTTTAACTGTATTTGTTGTTTTACGTTGTTCTGCATTTTACAATTTTTAATGAAGATGTTTTGTGTTTTTATGTATTTTTGCCTTGCGGCGAAATGAGAAGTGAATTGATTGAAGGAGAATCTAATGAAAAGTCGAAGAAATGAATTTAAGTGACGTGGATAAAAAAATGTGTAAAAATAGGCCGTACAAGGAAATCATGTGGCTCCACATCAGATATTTTTTGGAAGTTAAATGAAATTAAGAAATTTCTAAGTATGAAATTTTTAAATAGTAAAGATTTAATTTTATAATTTATTTATTTAAACTACGTTTAAGTGTAAAAATTATGATAACGATTTAATTCCTTTTGAATTTATCTAAATTTTAACGGACTGATACAAATTATCCCCCTCGGGGCGACCACCTCCTTAAGCCGACACTTTTATACCTCAAAACGTAAAAATCGGTATTCAACATCATCTCCCTAATCAGACGAAAGACGCAAACCTGAATCACCCGTATCCATGGATGGTCGTCTTAAATAGGGTTGAGTTATGCATATAAATAAATGATTTTTAGTTGCTGTGGAGAACTATTCCACATAGCAAATGCTTGACATGGTAGCCTTTTTCGTCGACCCTTAGAAAGTGGTTATGGTACAAATAGGGTACAAATAAGAGGAATACGACCCGATCCACCCGGTCTAAAAATAGATTTTATGATCTTGTTTGGGTCGCCTAAGTTCACCATAAAATAAAGAATCCCACCACAAAACCAAACTCAAGCACAATCCCAACTTCGGCAGTTCGCGTTTGAATGTAAATTAACGGAAAGTGTACGACAACAAATGAAAATAGCAAATTTTGAAAATATACGCTACAATAAATTACGTAAGCTTACAAAAGAGATTGTAAGAGTTATTAACGATAAACGGAGTGCGTGTGGTGTTTTTATATAATCAAAATTATAACTATACTAACTAAAAATTGTCTTTTATTGTAATTTTATTTTCATTTTAGTGTTCTTAGAATTTTATAGATTTGATTTGGAGTTTACATTACTTACAATTTTATTCATTTTGACTTACTGAGATACTAATTTTATGCCTTGTCATTTTTTAATTCTATATGTTCATGTTTCTTTTTACTTGATATGGGTTAATTGTGTAAGTCGTTATGGTGCGAGGTGACTGTATATCTGCAAAACAGAGATCTATGTAGCTGAGGGTTGATCTAGTGGAGTTCAATATGGTGCACAGCAGGTGGGAGGCCACGATTAAGGGCGGCGAAATGATTATGAAACATAGTACATTTCTGTAAAAAAGGGCTGCCAATTTTAATGTGCACGTGTGCTGCCGACGGCTGTGTGCAGCTGATATAGTATTTACGAAAATTTGAAGCTTTGTTTTATTATAATAAAAGACATTGCTAACGCTACTGAATACAAACTTAGGTACAGAATCTACCGACGTTATATATAACCGCTCGTCCTAACTTCTATAAATGTTTTTTTTTTTTTTTTTTTTTTTTTTTTTTTTAAACTTTAGTCTAACTCTTTCTCTCTCTTTTCTTTCTTTTTTTTTAGCCCGAAGGGACAATTTGCCAGAAGGGCTATTAATTTCGTTGCGTGCATTCACTATAAACGGCGAATCACTTTTGAAATTGTTGCCACCAAATATTAGAGCCCTGAATCATATTTAAAGAAATTAAGTAATGAAGAATCGGCATAGATGTATGTATGTTTCTCGCACTGTGATAAAACAACAGTACCTACAGCCATCAAACTTTGAATATTTAACGCGTCCACTCGAATATGAGCATCTGGGGAGCTCAAATTTAAAATTTGGAATTTGTTTTATTATCGATTTCATATTTTGTAAAACTTTTAACTGATTTTTGATTAACAAACTCAAGGATCATTGTAAGATAACAGAAGAACCTAGAGCCACCCAACTAAGAATAACGTAATCCTCCAGCGAATACGGGCATCTGGAAGCCCTAATTTGGAATTTGTTTTATTAACGATTTCATATTTTGTAAAACTTTAACAAACTCAAGGATTTCAAAGCGAGCAATGGCAACAGAAAAAAAAAAAAAAAAAAAAATTATCTCTAGTACGTGAGACTGTGTATCGGAAATTCTAATTATATGCTCTTTTAAATATTTTGTAATATTGCTGTTGAATTGAATTTTATGGTTTAAGAGCGAAGAACATGATATTTAAGGAATAAAGGTACACACAAGACGTTAAAAGACACTCCTTTGAGCGTAATATAAAATCTGAAAGTTTTCAGACTTTTTTTTATTTTATTATTTTATTATTATTTATTTAGTTATTTTGCAGTTTGCTTGGTTGCGCTGTAAATATTTTAGCGTGCAAATCAACACAAAACTCTTATTACTAATATGTTACAAGCAGTAAATATTAAAAATCTTTTAACAACCTTTATCTTTAAAAACCTTTTAACGAAATTTATCTTATCTGCTTTTCCTTTCTGACAGAAAGTGAATTGCTTTATCAGAATGATTTGAAGGATTCTGCGTTTTGTGGAGCATGTAGATAAGACAAGAACGTCTTTCTCTCAGTACTGACAACTGAAGCTTACTTTGCTCGACATTTATGCTAATGCTGATAAGCACAGGGAAATGTATTAAATTCAGATTTTCTGATCCTTTAAATACTTATGGGAAATCTGTTATTACTTGCGTTCAATAACTGCATATTATTTATTACATTTCATCCTATACGCCTCGAAGCTGCCAGAAATTAATTTAGTTTTTAAAACCACTGCACGGCGAATAATTTAATCTTTTGTAAATTTATCATTTTAATATTATAGATATTTTTAAAGTTCAACCATAAATGTTTTTGTTTACTTATTAAGGGGGGATTAACTCTTTAAAAATCTCTTCAATGGAGTCCGCGACTAATAACGGAAATATTGCCTATTTACCAGGCTTAAGATCTTCAATTTGCTTTTTGCATTTTAATAACATACCTTGCTTGTTAGTTTAAAAATGTCCACCGTTAGTAACTAAAGTATAGATTCCAATAATTAAAGTATAGATTCTAGTATTTTTTTTTAAATTTACATCATTTTATTTAATTTTTTTTTTTTTTTTTTTTTTTTTTTGTTCTTTTAAAGAGCAAACACTCAAGTTTTTATAAGTGAATCCTCGCTAACCCGCCCACTCACCCATGGCTTTAGATAGTTTGGCTCTTCTGCACTCATGATCTTGTTGATCAAGAACCAAACTATCGCGGAAGAGCCAAAGAGGGCGCGTTCAATGTCAATATTAATTTTTGTTGTTAGAAGTACTGGTTACAGAGTTGGTCGCGGGGCTCACTTTTTTTTTTTTTTTTAACATACATAACTATGTTCTATATTATGAAGAAAAAAATTACTCACCAGAGCAACAAAGTGTATCATTTAAAAGTTATAATTATTTGTGCAGCTTAATGATGTTTTATAATATTTTATACCATTAATGTGTCAAACCAGCACCCTATAATAGGTTCGAGTGTAAAATTTTTAATTCCATTTCTTACACTATTGTCTGCATTCTAAATGTGAGGATGAAATTTTATAGCAATATAAATAATACAAGCATCTCTATGCATAATATTTGCTTTTTAATTCGATTAAATTTACCTCTCATTATCACTTTGATATATATTTCTCTTTATACCACATTCGAAAAAGAAATTCTAAAATAAACATCTAAATTTTCAAAACTGAAGTTCTTTTTAGCCCAGTAGTGCTACTAATTTCGTTTTGGCACTTTGCGCTGGTTCATTATAAATGTCGGTTCACTTTTCAAATTGTTGCCGCCAAATATTACAGCCCCGCATTATATTTAAAGAAATTAAATACTGAAGAATCTGCATGAATGTATTTATGTATGTTTCTTGCGCTGCGAAAAAACAACGATACCTAGAGACATCAAATTTTCAATAAGTTGTCCTTTACTAGAAAATGGAGATCTGGAAACCCGAACTTGGAATTAGGAATTTGTTTTATTATCTATTTCATATTTTGTAAAACTTTAACGAATTTTTGATTAAGAAACTTATCAATTTCAAAGCAAGCAGAGGCAACACTGTACGGGAGGGGGCGTTGAATTATCACCAGCGCGCGAGACTGTGCATCGGAAATTCTAAAGATAGGCTCATTTAAAAATTATTTTGAGATATTGCTCTTGAATTTAATTTTATGGCTTAAGTGAGAAGAACATGATATTTAATAAATAAAGGTAACACACAAAATGTTAAAAAAACGCCCTTTTGGACGTAATTTAAGATCTGAAATCTTTCAGACTTTTATTTATTTATTTTTAAATATAAAATTTAGTTCAACAGCAGTATTAGAAAATAATTTTAAAATGAGCATATCTTTAGAATTTCCCATACAGATTCTCGCGCTCTGGAGAGATTTTTTTTTTTTTTTCCCGTCCAGTGTAGCCTTTGCTGGCTTTGAAATCGTTGGTTTTGTTAATCAAAAATTCGTTGAAGAGTTACAAAATACGAAATCGATTATAAAACAGATTCGAAAATCATATTAGGGCTTCCCACATACCCATTATCTATGGAAGATTACCGTTATTCAAATTTTGATGCCGCTAGGTACCGTTGTTTTATCATAATGCGAGAAACATACATACATTCTTGCAGATTCTCCATTATTTAATTTCTTTAAATATAATACTGGGCTATAATATTGGGTGGCAACAATTTGAGAAGTGAAACAACGCTTATCGCGAATCGACGCGAAATGCCAAAATGAAATCAATAGTCTGGGCAAATTGCCTCTTTGGACTGAAAACGCCCCTTTGGGCGTAATACAAAATAGAAAAGCTTTCAGATTTTTTGTATTATATATATTTTAAATACGTTGAGTTTCAATATTACTTAACAGTAAACATTTACTCTTATGAGTTGGCAAATGCAGACATTATTTTTGTTTATTGAATGATAAAATTCCCTAAGTATTAGACAATAATCTAAAATTTTCGGGCTGTAAATTTTATATTTTGCTGTTGATTTCAGTGCCTTTTTCAGTTGGTTCTGGCAGTCTATAAAATAAAGTAAACGTGCGCCTTAAGTTTTGGCCCACCAGCGGCTGAGCGGTAAAGTCGCTGAACACTGGTAGTTCGGTCCGAGGTTCGAATCGCGGGAACGGGCTGGTTGCATGGGTGTTTTCGTGGTTTTCCTCCATGTGTAACGTGTATACGAGCCAGTTTTCCTTAGAAAGACCTCCACGAAGGCATCCCTCCCCTTAGGCAGATAGCCCTTGAGGCTTTGCCATAATCACACACACACACCTTAAGTTTTGCTAAAATTAAATGGTATATATAGGGTATAGGCGAAATAGAAATGAAGAACATTCCAAAAGAAAAAAAAAATGAGTGCAAGTATCCTCTCGTCGGGACCATCTCTCTAAGAGCACTGTATTTGAAAGTGACTAGCATTTCCGAGAACGTAAATAAACTTCTTCAGCTTTGAATACGATCTGCCTAAGATGACCACTTGTACAGAAGATCGGAACTGCCTTAAGCAGTGCATGGTCAATGCATTTAGAACTAAACTTCGAAAACAATTTTTATGCATTACGTTCAATAAATTGTGGAAATAAAAGACTATAAATAAAAAAAGAAAGAAAGTGCAAAATCTGACAGATATTAACACAAAATGTCAATAAGGTCATGTCTATGCATATTCCGCGTCCACAAAATTCCTTACTCGCCTTTACTTTCACAATCATTGATCGTAGATACATACTTGGGGTTATAAAAAAATGCTTTAATGACGTAAAATTTCATATTTTAGCATTTTTAAGTTTAAAGGAATCAATGTTTTTGAAATTACGTTATCTAACGTTTTGTATGTTCCTTCGGTCCCTATACTTACATTCAGGAAAAATTTTCACTCGTTTTGAAACATAAAACACAAAATGTTGGACGAAACGTACGACGAAAATTAACCGAGATATTTAATTAAAAAAATTTTCAGTAATTGATGTCATTTTCAATTTGCACTGCTAGTGTGCTTTGCCATAATTAAATAAACTAAACCAAACCAATTTGCACTGAAAGCCCGATTAATAAATTAGAGTAATTCGAGGTTAATTTTTCCTCTTAAATGGCATTCAATGGTATTCTTTTGTGATTTATTAATGTCCTTAATGTATAATTCCTTAATGTATAGTCCTTAATGTATAGTATTTGGTATGCCTAAAGAATTTTCGCGCAAGCAATTTATAATTTTTAAAGTCCAAAAATATGTTAATAACATTCTTCTGAAGTTTATTATTTTAGAATCACAATCTAATAATCAACCAAAAAGCCATTAAACTAGAAATCATTTTCATTTTAAATTAATGCAGATAATATTACGAATTCGTTACCTGACAACTGAAGTCTGCCAATGTTTTCTAGAACAGGAGCTTCATAAGATTCAACAGTGATCCATAAGATTTCCGTTTTGAAATAAATTATACCCATGTATTATATTTTTCACAAATAATGCGTAAAATTTCTCGTCGACTAATCTTTTAACATCCTTTTGTAAACCTTTTGTAAACGATATTTTATTTTTAATAACGTACAAATGCAAACATTTCGCTCTTCACTTTGTGTACGACCCCTGAATATGATCTTGGATTTTATATCAAATATCTCGGTCAATTTTTATCTTACTGGAGTAAAATGGTTTGTGGTTTATTTTTTATAACGTGAACTGAACTTCCGTAAATATATCGGGACGGAGTATCGATAGAGAATGATATATGGATAGATAGGAGTATATCGATAGATTTTGTAATTTTTACGAAATTGATTTCTTTAAATGTGACAATTGATTGATTACTTTAAGTGCGTAAATGAGAATTTGCGGCAATTGGAATGCCTCTTGGAATGAAAGTACAAAAGGCTTTATTTATACACATTCTTTCGCTCACTTTTTAGACGATTTTTTGTTATAAAAAAAAGTCGTCTGCTTGGATTTTTTTTTTTTTTTTGTTAATTTAAAGTATATTTTTGAAAGTATAAATTATTGCCTGCTACCTGAAAGTTTTATTTTCTTGCAAAATTGCGCTTTTAACAAAGCAATGTATGGGAGGCTATTTTTGTGCTCTTTTCCAAAGAAATATTAAAAAACTCTGTGAAAGCCATTGCTTTTCTATATCTAAAGCTCCGATAGGTAATATTATTAACAAGAAAGGGGGAAAACGTCAAGTTTGGCTTCATGTGGAAGAATTGCTCGAAATACATAAACGGAAGAACTTTATTGATTAAATAAAATGAGAACAGGCAAGAACTTTAATGATTAAATAAAATAAGCCAAGTCAAAAGACAGTTGCAAAATCATTAACATGCTCAGTGTCATCTCTAAACAAAATGATTAATGTTCATATGAAACTTAAAAATGCGACAAAACGTAATGTGCATCATTTTTCTCCACGACATATCGCCGAAAGCAAAACGCGCTGCAGAATTAATTGCGCATGAGAAACAATCATTCGGACAAAAATGGAAAAATGTTGTAACAGTAGATGAATCTCGAGTATATTTAAATGACCACAATAAAAACACATCCATTTATTATCATCAAAGAGAAGAAAAAAATCTTAGAACATGGTTAAAAAAATCTAAAGAAAGTTTTTGAAAGGAATTTATGACTATTGCTGGTATTTCATATAACGGCAAATTAAAAATAAAGAGAGTGCAGAAAGCTGTTAAGATCAACTTTACATATTATCAGGAACATGTTTTATACCCAATTTTCAAATATGAAATAATTTCTCTTTATCCACAGTGCCATCAATCCGTAGGACTGCATCAAGACAAAGCTAGAAGCCACATACCCCACATACCAAAATCGACTGTTAATTTCCTGAAATAAAGTGGAATACGAAACGGGTATCAAGGCCTTTCCCTTCACTCATATCCCTACTAAATTCTCCTAATGGATCCGTGGATTTATATCCGTGCATTTTTGTGCTTCTGGACTTTTAAAATGCGGATTGACGAAACGTGGACTTTGAAACTGTTTAAGCCGTTCAACAAGGAATGGGATTCTTCCGAGATCACAAAAATGCTTTATTTTATTGTCTTGAAAATTCCAGTGTTGAAAGATAGTGATAAGGGTTTAAAGTCATACGAGAGAACTTTCGGCTCGCCATATATTTAGAGTGCCCCCATGTCGCAAAGGCACTATGCATTCACACTCATACCTTTTCCGGGATTCGAACCCGGGTCCTTCGGTACCTCAGTAGGCTAACCACTATACCGTCTGGGTGGCATTTAAAGCTCGGTTAATGATTATTTTGGACACATGATGTATATAAGTATATAAAAATTATATATATATATATATATATATATATATATATATATATATATATATATAAATAATAATTTATTTCCTAAACCGTATTGATTAATTGATTATATTATCTCCTAAGTTTAATTAAAGTAGAATTATTTTAAAAGTGTGCATCCATACTGGTAAGTTATGATATTATTAGTAAAGACATAAACTAAAAATTTTAGAACTAATTTTCACAAAGACCAAAAACTGAAATTCATAATTAATAAATTTCAAATAATTCTATAAATGCTGCAAAGATTTTAAAAAATGTTAAAACCAAAAATTTTCAAACAAGCAGTACTAAAATTTAAAAAAATTAGTGAAATTTAAAGAAAAATGAACATAACAGAAGAGGAATTCAGTCAACTTCGTCAGAGGGGAGGAACAGGGAAATCAATTGTAACCTCTCATCTCAAAAATCTTACTTTTCCCTGTACCCAGAATTAGCCGATGAACCATTTCGATGCATTTTAATTATAATAGGTCACCCGAAAATTCTGGCTATTCCCCAAAACAAGGGAAAAAAAAGTAAATTCAAGTTAGAATCTTGTACCTTAAATAAAGATAAATCTATTTTATCTAAAGAAGTAAACACGGGTAAGTAAAATAACAAAATACTTAGTGTGTAAGTAAAGTAACAAAATACTTAGTGAAAAATTTAAATCAGAATTTTTACCTTTAAACATATAGCATATAATTCTTTAAACATAAAGCATTTAATGCGCGAAAATACTAGGCATGTTTATATTTTTTTTTCTTTAAATTGTTTTGTAATTATGAATATTATTATATATACACACTCGTGGGGAAGAGCTCAATTTCGCTTTCTTGATAATCCGTTTCACTTTGCGAAGAAGCAATTGTATTTCAGCTTTCAGATATTAATCTAAAAATCTAGATTGCAACTTCCTTTCTTGTTTCGTTTTTGTTTTATTTGATACTGTTGGAACATTTCTTCAAAATATTTTAACGAATAATTTAATTTTCAGCTGTGTTGTACTAATAAAAGATATGAGGTTGCAAGCTGAATAATAATTTCTATTTTAATTTTTTTTTTTTTTTTTCCATTTCTGCTAAAGTGAAAAGTACGGATACTTCTTCTTCACGATGAAACATTCTATTACAGAATTTTGAAAGGAAACCGCGAAATACGAGCTGCTATATCCTTTACCAATAAAAAAAGAAAGGAAAAGAAACGAGAGAGGGGAAAAAAAATATTTAACAACACATGTAACAGGTACTTTTTATATTTTACGAAGGTTAAATTCCAAGATCTACAACGACTACGTTTCTCATATGCTATTTATTTATTTGTTCCAATATAAAATATAAAAATTAATTTTCGATTTGTATTAAAAAATAATAATTCTGCTCTGTGTAAGGAGAGGGGGGAATACAATTTTGCTTCTTATTTTATTTCTCTTTTCTTTTTTTCTTTGATTCGAAATAATTTTTTTTAATAACAAGAAATAAAATTCCCAAGGTTTCAAAGACCTTTGAATCACAGAAATCTATTTGGGTCAAACTACAACGCTTTTCCTCTTAAAAAAATGTGCCGTGTGTGTGAAATACCCTGTGACCCCCCCCCCCCCCCGATTCCCTTCATACACACACGTACACACCAGCTAAACCCGAAGCACTTCTCGGTTATATTTTATTTTTTATGACAAGGTAAAGTAGACGAAGCTCAGCTGATATGCACATCCCCCTCCTGAGCGTGATTTTTTTTTTAAAGGCAACTCCTCTTCTTTTACCCCTCTCCCCCCTCTATTACCGTTTAAGGTTCTATACGGTAAGTGCAATTCTAGAGTATTTCTGTTATAGTGTGCGCATGACTTTTGAAAGGGGAAGCGAATTCGAACTTTCGTCTCGGTAAAGGTCAAATCTGTTCCCTCTGATAAAGTATACTTACTTGTTAGTCTTTTTTGGTTATTTCTGAAATCTGTATTTTCAAAGCATAGAAGTCATATGTAATTGTTGAACCGGATTTATAGCGTGAAATAAGCATATATTTAGAATCATTATAAAGCTGGAAAAAATAAAATAATTAGCAAATCTGAATGAGATTTAGTAATAATAAGACTCGATTTATATTAACTCCGAAGAGACAATTTTTTTTTTTTTTTTTTTTTTAAAGATATTTTTCTTAATTTGGCACAGTAGACATAAGTTTAATGAAAAGTTTCTGATTTCAAGCTTTGTTGATTGGATATTACTTTAAGTTTAATAAATTTGGTTTGTTATTAAATAATAATAAATGACATTATTTTATTATTAAATATTATTAAGAACGAAATTTAGTGATAAATAGCTAAATTGTTTTGCCCGGCACTGAGAAACGGACAAAATAATAGTAAAAATATCTGAAACTTTTCAGATTTTACATTACGTCCAAAGGGGCTTTTTTTAACGTTTTGTGTGTTACCTTTATTTATTAATATCATGTTCTACGTACTCAAACTATAAAATTCAGTTCAACAGCAATATCGCAAATTAATTTTAAAATGAGCATATCTTTAGAATTTCCGATACTGAATCTCGCGCGTTGGAGATAAAAATGCTTTTTTTTTTTTTTTTTTTTTCCCCGTACAGTGTTGCCATTGCTCGCTTTGAAATCGTTTAGTTTTTTAATCAAAAATTCGTTGAAGTGTTACAAAATCTGAAATCGATATTAAAACAAATTTCAAATTCAAATTAGGGCTTCCACATGCCATATTCTATGGAAGATTACGTTATTCAAATTTTGATGGCTCTAGGTACCGTTGTTTTATCACAATGTGAGAAACATACATACATTTATGCAGATTCTTCATCATTTAATTTCTCTAAATGTAACACAGGGCGATAATAGATGGCGGCAACGCTTTGAAATGTGATACAGCCTTTTAAAGTTTTAGACGCAAAATGCCAAAACGAAATTAATAGTTCTTCAGGGAAAGTTCCCCCTTTGAACTAAAAAAGGAAAAAAAAAAAAAAAAAAAAAATATTCAGTATTTTGTGTTTATTCTATAATTTTTTAAATGATTGTTTTTCAAAAACATTTTCAGTCTGCTAAGTATCCTGTTAATATTCTGTTTAAAATATTGACCTATATTATACTACACACAGAAGTAAGTTCTTTTATATGCAGAATTATTATTTTTTTGGAAACATTTTTAAATTGTACTATTTTATGCTAAAATTTATGCAGAGAATAATTTTTTACTTTTTTTGCTACAATAGTAACTACATAGCAATGAAGTGCTTTATCAAAGATTTGTAGTTTTATGACCATTTTTTTCGTTGGATTTTTAAGCATGCTAAATAATAATTAGCAAATTTTGTTTAATATATTAATTACTAATGTATTAAAAAATTCCCCTGTGATACTTGGGGGCCAAGAAAGTAAGGCAAAACAATGAAAGCGGCAAATGACATATGACTTAAAGGAAAAGTGAAAAAAAAAAAAAAAAAAATAGAGTTTTGTTTGTTTTATTTTTGCGCAGTTTTCAAATGTAAAAGACACATACATCAAAACATCAGACGAAATTATTTTTAGGTATTCCAAAAACGCACATCACATTATCACATTTAAAACAGTAGTTATAATTTAAAATTTGGTGAATTTATTATTAATGAAAATAATACAGATAAATACAGAAATATTATAAAGAATCAAATAGTTAACACATTTGCTTTATTAACCTTTCTTCATTACCAAAAAAGTAGTATATATATTTATTACTTCCTAGTCCCCTTTTAAAGTCAGAATTAGGCCGCATACAAACAGCAAATGCACGACTCGACCCCTAACGATAGAAAGCAAACCATTCAGTCGATAAAATCCCTACGAATTACATTTTCCAGAATACAAAATCCCTGTATTTTTCCTCCCAAGTCTTTATTTTCCAGCTGATATGGATAAACATCGCCAAAATTCACAACATGAATATTTTTTTGGCGAGCGATAAAGACGCCATCTGTGGTAAACCTAGTTCCGATCTTGAGAAGCGAGATTTCGTCTGCGCAAAGCATCTTGGGATTGATAACTGACAGAACGAGCGAGCCTTCGCCCTCTAGGATATTGTTTGCAATTTGTTTTTATTTATACCGTGGTCTTTTGGCGCTGTGAAGTGGTTGTGTCAATGCTTCTTTGCGCTAATTTCCGTACGGATACATCGATATGCGCAATATTGCATCGTTGTTCGGTGTTATTGTGATATTCTAATTTATCGGAGATCGTGAATTTGATGATTATTTCCAGAGATCATTCGAGGAAATATGTTTGAGTTTGTTTAAATAATATTCTGGATATTATAAATGCGTCAATAGCTTTTTGGCGCCAATGGAGATACTATCGCCACAGGTAAATATGTATATGTTCAAAAGAATGCTTATCGACTCTTTGATATAAGAGCCTTTTTTAATCTGAATCTTTTTTGATCCAGTAATTAGATGCAAATATTTTATGGGATATTGAAATAAAAAATTAAATAATTTATGCTGATCAAAATATAAATGATGAATGCAAATAAATTGTAGTTTTAAATAAAAAAAATTGAACGAGTAATTTATTTTAATATTCGATTTAATAGTAATAAAATTAATTAAAAAAGTTATTTTGATGGATTTTTTTCGTAAAGCTATAAATTCTGATGCATTCATTTCAGATTTAAATTAAACAACGTATTAAGAGCAAACTATATGATCGATATTTTCGCGAATAGATTGGAAGAGGGAGATTAAGTTATATTGGGTTAATTGGAAGAGGGAGATTAAGTTATATTGGGTTAATTATATATTTAAATATAGATGAAAGCGCCATCTGAATACAGTGTATGAATATAATGAATAATTCTGCATATATTATTCTCTCAGGGGCCAACGCTGAATGATGAAATTATTTACTAATGAAACAGAAGTAATCAAGCTAAATATATATTGTTAAAAGATGCGATTTTCAATTGCTTATAAGAAATTTTATTGGAATCTATATGTGAAGAACTAAGTTGTTATAGATTTATTTAATTCATTTCATCGCGTAAGAGAGATAACATTACAGCCTGAATAGAAAGCTACTGGAGTGTGCGATTAGAGGTAGAAAAGCATTGAAGGGGGGGGAAGTTATGTTAGCGTCAGGCAGGAGGGAGGGTGAGTGCATAGAGGTAGGGGGTGAGTGGGGGGAGAGAGAAATGAAACGGCCGAGAGAAAAGACGGCCGAGGGGCAGAGGAAAGGAGGTGGGATTTGGTTGCATCGGTAGTTAGAGTGAAGGGAAAGGCAGCCGCGCAGTCGTCTGGCGGATTTTGTAGTATGTGCATCAATTCTTTATTGTTGACATTCGCTTCTGTCTCAAATGCGAATTTCACAGTTTATAGGTTCTCCTTGCGGACATTATGGATCTTACACTTTCTACCGTGGATTCCGCTACACGAAGCAAGGCAAGCAAAAGGATCTCACCTTAGGTGAATTTTTTTTCGTGCGAATTTCGGCCGAGGACGATCCTTGCATCGGTGAATTGGAATTGTTGTGTTCGAACAGGAATAATGACCAGCAATTATCGGCCCTCAGACTCTACTTTTTACCGGAGCAGACGCCGGACGGACGACTGGCACACCATGGAGAGGTAAGTGAAGTATCGATTTTTATTTGCATGTTATTAATTATGTCTTCTCGGAGTGCGCTTTTGTCGCTATTGATTAATTCATTCTTCTCTACCTTCCCTACCCCCTTCTAGCACCCTCCGCTCTAACTGCATTTCATTAATCGCGTTTTTTTTTTTTTTTTTTCTAATTATATATTACGTTGTTTATGCGAATTAAATAGTAGTGTTGTATATATTTTTTAAAAGCGCTTCGTTAATTGATACTGAGACTCCAGAGATTGTGGATTATTTCAATACTATTATTTTTATAACTTAATGCAGTTTTTAACAAATTCAAAATTAACTAATACAGATTGAATATATAAGTAGTGTTATACTGCTGTTTAACATTTTTAATGATAAATAAAATGTAATATTAATAATCTGATTTAAATTTTTATGTTTACATATTTTTATGCATTCATGAAATGGGTTTGTTCTTTAATTAAATAATAATAGATTTGAATACATAAATTTGTTGAATGAGCAATATGTGAAATTGTAAGCTTATTAGGGCATATAAAATATATACCAAAATTAGTTTACTGAATCAAATTATATAATAAATTAATTGTTAAGGATCAGGAAAAAGTGTTCTTGTTTAGTTTATAATCATCGCTTTTAATTTTATGTTACAATAAATACGTATTTGCGCATTTATAGCTATCATAGAATATGCTAGCTTTATTATTATTATTATTTTTGTATAAATAATGATTGAAATATTATTAATTATTTGCTGCGAATAATCAATTTTTCCTAAAAAATGTATTTTTTTCTGATTGCGATTTTATAACGTATCTTGGTAAACTTGTGATAAAAATATTGATAAACTGGGCATTTTTAAGATTATGTTGCAGTCGATTTAAATTCAACGAAATCTAAGATTATAATGCAAAAGTGTTTTCCCTTTGGTTATTTAAGCTCGCTAGGTTTAAAGCGTTTATAATTTTTGTATTGTAGTATAATAGACGAGTTTATATATATATATTGTTACTCAATGCAAATCAAAATTATTGAAATTTAATAATTTTTTTAAATTTAAATTAAAAAAATTTTTTAATGTAGTTTGAAAAAAATTTATGTAATTTATATAAATTCTTTTTCAAGTTATATTTGCCATTCTTGTTATATGTTTTACACTTTTTCTTTTGTTTGCAAATATATTCATTGTATTTAAATAATTGCTTCCTGTTAACAAAGATTTTGCATTTTAATGGAATTTGGTTTTTAGAAGAATTTTTCAAACCATGACAAAAGTCGCTTTCAGCTCATTATTTTTCTCCTCACGCATGAGTGTTATTCAACATATGTTATCATTCGCGGAGAGCACGATAAAAATACATTTCGCAACATTTTCGTCATCATGGCGGAGGGGCGCAGAATTCAAAGCCCGAGAATCAAAAAATCAATAAAGCTGAATCAGGTGAATCGAGCTATATATTCGAAATTTCTCCATATATATTTATATTATCTGCAATATTGATTATTTGGTTCTGCATTATTGAGCGTTATATGTATCTTCGCAGTGTAATACGTTGTTAGGATAAAGCTAACTGTTTCTCTTGTTTGATTCTTTTTTCAGTTTTGCCCCCTTCTCTCCTGTTTCCTTCATTTATAAATAGGGTTACTGTAATAGATTAGTGAATGGTTTTATTTTATTTTTCTCGTTCCACAAACCATTTAACTGGAATGAATGATAGATTGAAGTCGTCAGTTTCAAGTCCAAATTAACGATTATTTGAACGGCATTTTTGTAATTTAACGTGTGATGAATAAATTCGATTGGTATAAAGTTTTATCTTATCGGTTGATTTAAAACGAGTTGAGGAACATTTGTTATGTTTGAGATCACGTTTAGAGGAAGGAATTCATGTATTTATGTAAATGATTTCTGGTTTTGTTATTCGCTTAAGATTTATATTTTAAAAAGAATACCGGTTAAGACTAGTTTTTTTTTTTTTTTTTTTTTTTTTTAATGTTCACTGTAGGATTATTCATTTTGACATATTATTTATATATGAGAATTTTGTTGTAGGTGATTTAAAATTATATTTGACAGTATAGTTATTGATTTGAGAAGGTCAAGATTTATTTTATATTTAAGCATGAATGGAATGAATTTAATGAAATTGCAATTGAAATTCAAGGAAACGATATATTGGGATTGGTCGCAGTTGCGAGAAAAAAATTAAGTGGGTCGTAAATAGTCTGCATTCAATATAAGTAATGTATCAAGCTCTGCAGATATTTTAATTTTCTCGTGCAATGTAAGAATGCGCTAAAATTTAAAGCAAAATAGTTTATGTAATGGACCTTTAAAATGAGACATAAAGTATAACTATTGTATTATGTCAAGTGTTCTATTTTCCCCCGTCCCCCTTTGTAACTTGTAACTGTAAAAAGGGAATTTAATGGAATAGCAAAAAAAAAAAAAAAGTTTTATCTTATCGGTTTCGTGTCTTATCTATCTATATTTATGCGTGATTATTTTTTCTATACATATAACAGTGATGATGAAACATTTCAGTGTAATCTGTCAACTGAGTGTTATTTTTGTAATGCGATAACAATGAAGCCCGTAGTGGTCAGTTCTTTTACATTCATATCTTACCTAATTTTAATGCTTTGCCAAATATTACTTCTGAAACTGAAAAACATATTATATTACTCATAATGACTCAGGATATTTGCCTCTTAAATTTATAGAGACAGAGCTTGGTTGCATGTGTAATATTAACTTTGTTTTAATTTTCAAATATGGAATGAATATTTGACTGTAAATGATAATTTTTTAAAAAACTTTTAGAAAAAACCATTTTTTAAAATTTCTATTTTTTGTACTGTGACTTTGCAAACTTACATGTGCAGTAAACTAAAAGAATTATAAAAATAAAGCTTAATTTTATCCTGCTCGTTTTATTCAAATGAACTTTTTCAAATTAAGCCTTATTTATATTTTGGCAGTGGCATCGAGATGGAAGCAAATTGTTGTCTGTTTAAACGAAATAAATTAGGGGAAAGATTATGAAATATTTTCATTTGGAAGACATGAAACACAAATCTGATGGCTGTAAACAGTCCAATAACGAGAACTTAAAAAGAAAAAAAAATGAAAAGAGACTGAAAAAAGTTCTAGATTAGGATGGGGTGGTGAATAAAATAAAAAAAAGTAATGAAAAGTTCAGCTGGAGAAAGAAGTGGAAACTGGAACCATCGAAGCCCATCATAATACTCGTTGACTCCGCCCACATTTGGGGTGTACTCTTGTTGATAAATGTATAGTACGTGCATTCGTATGCTCCTATGGATGACAACATAGCTCGTGGGGTCACGCTGCCTGTAGCTTACTTCTTTTAAGTTTCTTTTATTTTTTAGCTGATTTAGCCTGGTTGACTACGTTTCCTGTATTCTTCTTTTAAACACCTAAAGAACCGTTTGAAGTGAATAGCTATTCGAGCATCTCTCCCCCCCCCCCGCAAAAAATAGAAGATTTAGATTTTGACATTGATTTTTTTTTTTTTTTTTTTTTTTTTTTTTTTGCATGATGTGCTATAAGTAGTTTTATAATATTATTTTTATAAGCATTGTATTTTTAAAATTTTTTATGAAGGTTCATTTCTTAATATTGCGTATGTATCGTGTTTTTAAGTTTCTATTGTGTTAAAATCTCTAGATGTTATTTTCCTTCTGATACCACTTTTTTTTTTATTGCACTAGTCTGAAATGAAAATTTAATAACAATTAACAATTTTAAATGTAATTTTTAATATTCATAACTGTAAAGTAAATCTTAAAAATTAAGATTCGCCTGATATAAATTAGCCTTTAAAACTTTTAACATTGGTATTTTCTTTGGTGGTTAAAATCTTTAATTAGAGCGTTCCTATAATTAAAAATAATAATGTCAAGTTTTATTTATCTATTTGTATTTCACTCATTCTGGAATAAATTACATATAGATAGATAGATATCTGTTACTACCATTAAGATTAGTTGATTTTATTCTTCCAGTTCAAGGGAAAGTAAAGTAACTCTTTGAAACAAAAGAATAATTCCGATTTGTTATAGATGAGATGTTGGAAGAGAAGAAGTTCTGACCTCATTTTCTACGTCGCTTCAAGGAAACGATATTTAATTCCAATTTGTCTCAATTCTTTTTTTTATTTCTTATTTAAAAGGTGGTTTAGCCGAAAATAGAGCAGCATTATGTAGGGTTGCAAAACTTCTGGTCATTTACGCAGAAAAATGACCTTCCGTAACATAATTCAAGTTCTTTCTTTCTCTTTTCGTTTATTTATTGTTTGGAAATAGAACTTTTGATAGAAGAGTATAGGTCATTATGTCTTTTACACTAAAGTAACAGGGTATTACTGAAACTTTAACCGTGTTTTGTTTGAATTAGAATTTAATGTATAATCTTAATATAAAGCGAATCAGAAATAAATAGATAAAAAGCATAATTCTTCAACAGTGTGTCTGAATAGAATCGTGCAAGTGTATATAAGGCATAAATATATGAAATTAATACAACGATCAGTGGTTAAAACTAATACAATAAAATTAAAATAGATCGTAAGCGGAACAATAGACAAAATAAGTAGCAGAATTTTGATGCATGTAGAAACCACTTGTTCTCTCAACAATGGTGACAGTGACAAAAGATGGCGGTTATTTCCGTTTTCGTTCAAGTGGATTAGCCGTGGGCCAATAGCATACATAATTTATTCTGACACAAAAATTTTTAATCAAACAGTACATGCAATTTTTTAATTTTTAAAGATTGCATTAGTTATTTCAAACCAGTTTTTATCTTTCCACCTCTTTGTGCTGTTGTATTCATGATGGCGAGTTTTGAATGTTTCGAATTTAATTTTTCCAATTTTTTATTATAAATAACAAAAAAATTAAAAAATAAGTAATGGTAATAACTATAAAATAAATTATTAAATAATCAGTATTATTATAATGAATATTGATAATATAAAAAATATAAAACTTTATTATCTTCTGGTCATTTGAGAATTGCTGTTGAAAGGATAATTTTATATCCAAGATTCGGTAAATAAATAATGGTGCATATGAAGTTTTCAGGTACAGAAAAGTACAAAATTGCGAAATATTGCGTTAATGTAATTATGAAATTTTTGTTGCCTCACAAACATATAACAAATATTTTCTGATTTTTCTAGAAGTAATTTGCTTAATTTACGTTAATCTTGGATTAAAAAGTGTAACACCTTTTTTCATGTATTTCCATCTAATAAACAATTGAAGTATATTTTTTTATCTATTTAAATTATAAATTACTTGCAATATTTTTTTAATCGAATATTTGACTAACTTACCGAGCGCATAAATAATTGAGAGCAATGAAATTTAGACATTAGAAATATTTCTAGCAGAAACCTTTCAAGATTTTTTTGGTAAGTGTTTTAAACGTAAAGTGCTTAAATATTTTGCATGTGGCCTTGTGCATAAACGTTGCTCAGAGTGTTACCATACGGCAAAACGAAAATGCTTTAATTTTATTTTTAGAATTTGCTGATACTGTAATTGTTTAAAAAATGAACCATATGAAAGCAATAAACTTATTTTTTAAATTTTTTTTCTAATTTTTTAATAATATATGTAATTTACTTCACTATTTCAATGAATAAAAGATGTTCATAACACCATATAACATATACTAGGTACGCAAGAGTTATATATATATATATATATATATATATATATATATTTATTCAAATTTAATTCTTGCATTTGAGAATTCTTCAAGAAAACACATTAGCATAAAACTTTTATCATTTGCAGATGAACAATTTTATACGAGTATTATTTCTGAATTATTCATTTATTCATGTGAGATGTCTCGCTGGGTTTATTATGGGGAATATTACGATTTAATCTGCCTTCTGCTCTTACATTCTTTAGATTTAATCTTTTTGTAATTTGTAATGTGTTCCGATATTTCTAAACAATTTATGTACTTTAATGTATTCAAAAAGCAGACATTTATTAGATTACCGCGAGTTTTTACGGCAGCAAAATAATTAAGTGGATTTATTCATCTGAACTGCAAAAATGATGTAATGAGAAAAGCAGACAGCTTTAAATATATGGCAATGATGCTTTTATTTTTTCGTCTTTACGTGGGCACAGAAACTACTTTGTTTGGGTTCAAGGTTAAATTGCGTTATTAAGAATATTTTTCTCATACTTGGTTGTCTGCGCAGGAAAAAGACGGCCATCATGAAATCGTCTGGTGCATATCGATCACTTTTCATGCTGGGGGATGTAATAGAATTACATATTTATTTTTTAGTTTTTTTAATTCCGCAATCGTTTCGTAATACTGAGCAATAAGAATATTTAAAAAATTATTTGATGGGCCAGGTGTTTTTTATT
This sequence comes from Stegodyphus dumicola, assembly GCF_044657685.1. Taxonomy (NCBI): domain Eukaryota; kingdom Metazoa; phylum Arthropoda; class Arachnida; order Araneae; family Eresidae; genus Stegodyphus; species Stegodyphus dumicola. The sequence goes on from NC_140777.1 coordinate 140,720,117, forward strand.
TTTCGTATGTGGGATAATGGTTGTTATTGAATAAGCATTTTGAAGAAATTTCGTTGTTTGTTTCTTATCTCCTGGGGACAGAACTCGTGTTTAAGCTATTTTATCTTTAAAACCAAACAGCTTTTATAGGATGAACTGTGCCCCCCCCCTAGGAGTTGTGTTTTCATCGCTTCTTGTGGGGTTGTTCCATGCCGGACACGTTAAAGTGTGGGAACTGTCTTCTCACCCCTCTTCCCTGAGCATGGAGGTAGGAAGTAAGAAGGAGTCGCCCTAAACAAGTTTTTCCGTACCCTGCTCTGAAGCACCGGCGATCCCTACGTGGTGACCAAAACATTGGGTCATTTACCATTGAGTTCTATGGGATTTGACGCGTTCGGGTGTAAATATTTTGTAATTACGTCGCAAATATACATATAAATGTATATATTTTCTTTTTCTACAACACTTCAGAGTCCTAAGTATATGAAAACAACATATTTTTAAACAACATTTCATTCTGAACGGAATTAAATGCTATACTTTTCACAGGACAGTTTTCTCAGAATGGTTTAATTTGAATGAAATATTTTCACAAGTTTTCGTTAATTACATTAGAAAAAAAAATAAGGTAATTCGATTTTATTCGGTTAAGGTACAAAAATTAAGATCAAAGTTTATTGTATTATTAATATTAAAATTATGCATTATTTCTTTTCTATTTATAGAGCTTCTTCCTAAAATACTTTCTTAAATATGACATGATTTTTTGGCTTCTTTTAAATCGAAAAATGTAAGTCAATTTATAATTAATGCTCTATTCGGTTCATTTTAAATTAGAGAATTATTGGGAATTAGCGAAATACTTTAAAGAAGTATTTCGCTAATTCCTAATAATTCAATAGGTATTAAATAGTATTTGACTTTCTCTGAACATTTCTGAAAGGGAATAAAATAAGTTTTTTTTTTTTTTTTTTTTTAAGTATTATTTAAAACTTGTAACTGAGTTATTATAAAATGTAAAGGGAATAATTCTTTTAATTATACTTATCAGATTTTTTTTTTTACCCTTCATTTCAACAATACATATTCCAAAACTCTTTATTACGTTCTTAAGTGCGCATCTCATAGCATTTGCTTTACAATACCTTTTAACGGATTGCTTTCCAATACGAACAATTCTTGCTTAAATAGTTTTATAACGTATTTGTCAACAGGATTTCAATTTATGTTTACAATTCAATATTAAGGTTATTATATATTTAGATAACATTTATAATCATTATAAATTAGATACATTTAATCATTAGATTTCTTCACAGTACTTTCACAGTTGTTTATAAGTGGATAAATTCTTCATTTCAAATACATTTATAAATCATTTAATGAATATTTAAGTATTTTGTCAAAGGCAGATACATGCTTTTTGCAGGGCACATGCATAAATACCCATACATATTTCCTAATTATCATTTCCGGCATGTGCAAATCTTTAATTTCTGTGCATTCACTATATTTTTCGTGTAAAGTAATTTACACTAATTTAGCATACACCCGAAAGTTTTACATAAAAAATATATATGAATATAATTTGAATGAAAATTATAAGTATTATTTTTAATACCCACTCAAAGGTCAGTTTTTCTTCAAAATTCCTCCACGACGGCATCTCTCTCTTTAGGCAGATAGCCCTTGCATGCGTTACTCTATTTAATAAAAACTTAATCTGACCTATGTGCCTAATTACAAATATTTTAACATACGTAATTTTATATTTATATTTAGCCATCAAGTTTCAAACTTTTCAAATCTTCTAGAAAATAAATTTTGGCAGATCTCTTTTAGCAATTTTCTTAAAATCTATATTTTTGTAGTGCAACAGCTTAGAATTTTATAAAACAAATTCATAATCAAAATCGCTGTTGTTAGTTATCAAAAAATAACCAAGATGTGATTTTTGCGTAAATGTCAGTAAACTGTACAAATTGCTATTATCCATCCCACTATGAATGTTTCTTTCATGCGAGAGTGTCCCTTTTTCGATTTCTATGGAACTGTCGTGTGTCGAAATACTACTATCAGAATCTTGTCAACCGAGCTTCTGAATGTAAACAAAGAACACCCCGCCTGGTGACCCAAGCTTCAAAGCAGTGCTTCACTTCTAGCGCGGAATGGCCCCTCCTCCCTTTCCTACCTCCATGTCCCTGAGTGCATCTAGGTTTTCCCAAAATTTTATTGTAGGCCCGTCCATGGAGGTAGAAAGTAAGGAAGTTAGTTATTCTTACTTTCATGGGCTCATCAGGAAGATTGGCATGGTTTCCAACGAACGGCTGTTTATTGTTTGCAAAGAGCTTTGGGTTAATCTGTAAGAAGCTTGATGACTGTGATCTCCAGATTGAAGATGCTGCGGGCAAGAAGCTTGTACATGAATTGGCTTCCTTAGTACCCACCCACAAGAAGGACGCCCTTAATGGCCTGCGTTCATCTTTCTCTATTGTTTATTATGTCATTTAAAAGCAAGCAATGGCAGCACTATTGGGGGAAAACATATCTCCAGCGCACTATCGGACTCCATCCACTATCGGAAATTCTAAAGATATGCTGTTTTTAAAAATTTTGTGGTATTGCTGTTTAATTGAATTTTATGTGGTTTAAGTGCGAAGAACATGATATTTAATAAATAAAGGTAACAGACAAAACGCCAAAAAAAGCTCCATAGGCTTAATATTAAAATCTGAAAGCTTTCAAATTTTTTAAAATTCATTTGTTTGTAACCTTAATATTGAAAAAAATAAATTACGTCAAAACGGGCTTTTTTTTTTATAAAATCAGAAAGCTTTCATTTTTTTAAAATTAATTTGTAACATTAATATTTAAAAGGAATAAATAAAAGTTACGTCCAAAGGGGCTTTTTTTAACGTTTTGTGTGTTACCTTTATTTATTAAATATCATGTTATTTATGTTAAAGAAGCCAGGCGAGGCTATTCAAATGAATAGTGAATATTTCAGATCATCATCATTTTAAGGCTCCTAACGTGTTCTTGACTAATAAGCGTCTTCAGTTTTTCTTCAGCTGTTGCCATAATGAGGATATTAATGGCGTTTCATTGTGTCCTCATCTGGGCTTTTAACAGAATCTCAGCTTTGGCACGGAATACCAGAAGCGACACTTTCAACGCGCGTTAACTCTTCACACGTCCTTTTCTATTCTTCCCATCAAATGATCTATTTTTCCCCTGTTGATTACTTTCGAATTCTCCCTTTTGGGGGAGCGAAGAAGGACGGGAGAGACAAGCTCCCCTCCTCGTTTATTCCCTCCCGACCGATTCTTCACCCCCTCCTGTAGTGGCGACTGCTCTTTCGGATCGATCAAAGAAGCGCTAAAGGGGGGTACCATAGCAATCCCTTCGCTGTTTGTCTCAAGTTCGTTCTTGAGTGATTAGATTTCCAAAGAAATTATTATTGAGAGAAGGGCTTTGTTTGTTACGTTTAGCGCTGTGTCGCGGTAATGAATTTTTTTAGTGACAAATAATATAGCTCATTTCTGGATTAGACATTCGACTGGGAATGCGATATTGTCATTTTCAAGCTGTCTGTTCTATGAGAATGTTTGCAGACGAACAGATAACAGTGGCACACCTGCCAGAAAACAAAAAACTTTTTTTTTTAACCCTCTTGCTATTGGATTTATATCAGACGATAGTAAATGTGTTGTGCTGACATTAAAGAATTTCCAAGTTGGAAGCGTTCAGTTTATTTCTGAAAAATATCTGCAAGGAATTTCTCTCTTCTCGAAATAACATACTGTATTAGATACTGAATCGTTGTACATAAGCGGTTAAAAATGTGTAAAAAATAAATGGCCGGCGAATCCACTTTGCGACATTGGAGAATTTATAAATGCTGTTTTGGCAGCACTCAGACGATTCATTCTTGGATGAAAATATGGTATATACATAGGGTAAAACTTAAAAAATTGCATTATTATTGTTGTTAGCAGATTTTAAACGTAGCAGATAACGACAAAAAAGTTTAATTTCGGAAAAATATAACCAAAATGTGGAGATTTCTGGAAATATTTTATCAGAAAGAATGTTGTGTGTTGTAGAGTGTATTGTGGATCGAACTTACTGAAGCGAAAATGGGGAAAAAAGATCCAAACCAAAAATTTTACTTTACACCTGCTATATTTACAAGTTAAATTACAGTGTGGATTTTCTGCATGCGAGTAACTACTATTTGTGTACCGCAAGTTAATTATATCATTATCTACAATTGTTTGGCATTTGGTACGTAAGCCATTATCCGTTTGTACGGACAATAATTTGCTTTTATGTAAATATATGTAATTAAACTAATAAGTTTTCATCGATATAGTAAAACTCTAAAGTATCAGTAGTTTAATGGATAGGTAGAAAATTTTCTGAAAATTTGGGCCGAATTTTTTATGTAGTTTTAAAATCAGCGTAAATCGTGTTAATGACGAATTTTGTCAGAAAGCTTGTCATTAGCATTCAGGATTTAAATTCATCTGTTTTTTCAAGGTATTTTAATAGTTATACTTACAAGTTAGTTTAGATTTAATATTCTACTTTTTTATATGCTTGTAAATGGCCTTTTTTTTTTTTTTTTTTTTTTTTTTTTTCACCGAAGCAAATTAACATTTAATGTGAAACACCTTGTCAGTTTTCTTTTTTGTTCTCCCCCTTTTCGTTTTCTCTTTTTTAAAGTACGTAGAGAGTACTGAAATTTCTGTTTCGGTCTGAGTTTGTTGTTTTACGTAAGCATTTCCGCTTATGTAAAGTAGTACTACTGATGGATTTAAAATGCGTGTTGTAGACATATTGCAGTTGCAGATAAATTAGCGGGTACGTTAGTGGACATTGAGCATTGAGTGCTGCCCTTTTTTCTTCGTGGGAAAATGAACTTTGAAATTTGTTGTGCTTTTCATTACGCCACCTTTTCTTCCTTGTTGGAATTTCAGTAATAAAGGGCTGAAAATAATTTTCTACTTAACTGGAAAAAAAAAAAAAAAAAAATGTTGTAATTTTTGGAATTGTTTTTGTATGTAGCAGTTTACTAAATTTTCAAGTGATGCAATAGTCGCTGCGAAAATACAAATACTGGAATTACGTTTTGTTATTTACAAATATTTTTCTTTTCCATAAAAAAGGTTTATTTTTATTATTGCTACTATTACTATAGAATTTATTTTTTATATTAATAGCGGAAAAAGGACTTATTTTTTATTATTACTACTATTATTATTACTTCTAACTGTCAGTTCGAAAATTGATGGAAAATAAAATTGTACTTAAGTTCCTGGGCCATGTTCTAAAGTCAGTTAAAAAAATCCGAAATGTATTTTTTTATCGGTTTTATAACTAGTTCTAGTAGACGCTTTGCGATATCTTCAAGCACTCGTCTTTTGATAAAAAAGTGCATCGATGTCGATAAAATTATGTGGTAAGTTTGCAATATTCATATCATCAGAATGGCCGATAAGAGTGATGCTTATGAATGTCAATAAAATAAACGTAATCCGAACCTTGATAATATCGGAATATCGATATTATTTAATTGTATCGAAATCGGAGCCATTAGCTTTCGCTAGGTTCGATTACCAAATGATTATCTGCTGATTCTAGTGAAGAATTTAGAGAATTTATTTTTTTCCCCTCCCTTTTTCTTTTGACATATATTGGACTATTATTTAGGCAGAAAGGTGTTGAATTTAAATTGCATTAAAGTTTGTTCAAAAAGAACAGTTAATACTCGTATGTGATTAAGCCTAAGTTAACTCGAATGTTGCAGCTGGTGATGAATACATGTGTGGTTTGGTGAATGGATGCAATTCAGAACAGAGAGAGGGGAGGAACACATGCGCGCAGGGGAAAAAAACCTCGTTTCATTTGTCACGTGAGCGAACGCACGCTTAAAAACACTGTCATGGCATGCTTGGATTTTGAGATGCTGTACTGTTGTCTGACAGATTTTTCGAAATCAATTACACCTTGAAATTGGAAATTTGGGGGGCTTTTATATCATTTTTACTTATTTATTTATTTATTTGATGAAAGTGTACGAAAATTTGAAATTATGTGAAAATAAATGCATCAGTTTTTTTCATCAAAGTATTTGAAATATTTTGACGAAAGAATTTTTTAATGTTTTAATGTTAAATTATCAAATTAATTTAGAAAAAAATATGTCTTCACTTGTGTATAAATGAGGCATTTTCAGGAAATATTCTAATATGTTAACAAAGATTCTAAACAAATAATTACATCAATGATTTTTATTTAATTATGTAATTTGGGAGTATACAAGAAAATCACTACAGGACTACATTTTTTATTATTTATTTATTTATTTATTTATTTATTTTTTTTTGAGGGGGAGGAATGCCCGATTTGCCTTTTTATCCCTGTGGAGGCCCACATGTGTTTTAGATGTGCTTACCAATTAGTGGGTATTATATATTAAATATATTTTGAATAATTCAGTAGTATAAGTATCGTAATCATTCGTAAATTATATTTGCGTAATTTGATGACATCTTTCGACCTGTAGAACGCAGTTATCAAAAGTTGAAATGTCGACAATGTTTTTCAAGTAGTGTCAATTTCAGATATTGTATGATAAAGAAATGAAGTATAATCTTCGCCTTCCCAAATACTTCGTCGTTAATAAATGCAGTAATGGGTCTCTGTGGAAATGGAATATAAATAGCTGATACGTATATCGCGTGCATACGAATATCTGCGAAGGTGAATGGAATTCAACAGTAATGCTTATTAATCCTTATTCATGTTAAAAACCGCTGAAAGCTGGTTGTTCGACCCAGGTTTTAACGAGCTGTTTATATGACTGAAGTCATGGTTTTCCCGCTGTGTAGTGTGAATACGAGTTAGTTTCACTTAGAAAGTCCTCCACGAATGTATTCCTTCCCATACGCATGCTTTGTCGTATTCAAATAACCTTATTGTTTATATGCCCGTGTTTCAAGAGGAAAGTAACGGGGACAAGGAGGCAGTCATTTTATTTATTTATTTTTATTTAGTTACAAAAACTGTTAAAAGATCTTAATAACAAACTAAAAATAATCTAGATTTCATATAGACGTTGCTAATTTGTGGAAATGAAAGTAGTGTGAACGACATTATTTACATATGTGTTTCATTTTATTAATTTTTTTAGGAAATAAAGAATCTCAAATGACTTCTGAACGTGTCGCCGGTGATTTGAATACCATTTTGAGTGTGTGATAAGTTCTACCTGTTTCACAATTAAGTAGACTGCTAGTAAAAGCATCGTTCGAGTTAACAGCTACTTCAGTCATAAAATCGGTAATGTCAACAAACTGAGCTTCCCGCCAAAGAAGTGAAGAGATTGTCCGTGCACGATATCCTGTTAAGATGATTGGTGACAGTGGATTTTGACAGCATCTAACAACTGCCTCGTACTTGGATAGTACCCATTCTCTCCTCCTCCCAGTAAATCACCCCATTGGAGAGCTGAAGCGAGGGGTGGGAATGAGGAGGAGATTGTAGCTTTCCGGAGGGCTTATTCTGTTTCTTTATGCGACTTAACGATTGTAATTTTGGAGGTGACAGACTGACTGCCAATATGTTGTTACAAGTTATCTTTCAGAGTTGCCAGTTGAATAAATACTTAAAATAAATAAATGAATTAATTAATTTACTTTTAATGCTAATTCAGTGAAACTAGTTTCTAAAATAGTTTATCTGAGGGGGTGGGGGGACGCAGTGAATATTACCTCCCTAAAAATAAAGTAGAACAGAAAATGTGCAATATATTTTTTAGAACATCAGCTTAGCGATTGAATATTACATTACCTGTATAGACCAAAATCAGCTAGAATCGTGGGTAGTCTTCTTAGGTACGTATAATATATGTTGGATTATCTTTATTTTGGCAGTGTTTGTTAAAGAATGTTAAGATAAACAAACATACATTACACGTAGCTATTTTTTCAAATATGGTTATTAAATATTGATACTTTTAACAGGAAGTAGGAAAGTAGTGAATTTTTTATAGATTCTTCCTTCTCTTTTAGACTAAATATTCAAAAATATTGTCTAATTAGGGGGGAAAATTCAAGCCTGTGCTGTATTTTATGTCATCGTAGAAAAGGAGGGAGTTAGTTATTGAATTTATTAAAATTAATATTTCTAAGAGTCCATTCAGTTTAAATTGATGTTAAAAAATTTGTTAAATGTTAATTAAATGTTACCCTGATATTGCTAAATTTTTAATTTTCCGTTAAATTCTTTTGATTTTTAATATATCCGAGCGGAATATATCGTTTTAAAAAAGGGCCCGTGAATAAAAAAAGTGATTCTGTATAAGTTACATAACCTATGTATAATTAGAAAGCCCTAGAAATATCCTATATTCGTTGGAGAGATACTGCAAATGTTCGCGAAAATAATTACTCCTATATTTATTAGATGTATTTCAATTTATGTGAGTGACTGCATGATTTAAAAAAAAATATGAAAGGTTTTAGATTTTAAATTACGTCCAAAGGGGCGTTTTTTTTAAACATTTTCTGTGTTACCTTTATTTATTAAATATCATGTTCTTCGCATTTAAACCATAAAATTCAGTTCAAGAGCAATATCGCAAAATAATTTTAAATTGAGCATATCTTTAGAATTTCCGATGCACAATCTCGTGCGCTGGAGATAAAATGTTTTTTTCGGTGCAACGTTGCCATTGCTCGCTTTGAAATCCTTGAGTTTCTTAATCAAAAGTTTTACAAAATATGAAATGGATAATAAAACAAATTTCAAATTTGGGCTTCCTCATGCCCATATTCGCAGTAGGATTACGTCATTCAAAATTGGATGGCTCTAGGTACCCTTGTTTTATCGCAATGCGAGAAACATACATGCATTGATGCAGATTCTTCATTATTTAATTTCTTCAAACATAATACAGGGCGATAATATTTGGTGGCAACAGTCTGAAAAGTGAAAGGGACATTCAGAGTGATTCCACGCAAAATCGCAAAACGAAAACAATAGTCCCGCAGGGGCAAAACCCCTTTAGGCTAAAGAATAAGAATTAAGATTATTCGGGAAGTAAATTTTCGTTAAGAGCCTCTCTAGCTTTTCGGTTTCATTTATGTTCTTAAGACCTAGTTTGAGTAAGAATTATTTAATGAGTTTGAATTACAATGCACTTAACAATGCTGATTTAGCTTTAAAGACTATGCTTATTTGCATTCAAATAAGTACTATAGCGAAATAAAATAATTTTAACCACTATAAACAAACAAACGTTTTAATTCTTTGTAACGAGGGGGAGCTCTAATTACGTGTCATTTTCATGTACAAATATTTTCCGCCCGTTGTATTTATTAAACAAAAGGTATCATTAAATTTAGAATCATCCGGCAATCCATTGTTTACTTAAATATTTCTTTGTTTATGAGGATGCGCCATTGTTGACCAAACAATCAGAGTTTTTTGAGCCCCTTTATATGGTCGCGGTCATTTTTAGCGCGAAGCGTGCTTTCCTTTCATTTTTGCCTGAAACTAAAGTAATCTTATCTTTGTACGATTCTATTTCCCCTAGCATCTGCAGCTGCATTGCAACCGGAGGGTTGCTGTGATTTCTTCGCCATAAATATATTAGGCTACTAGTGTGGTATTGGATTTGGCGATGAAAGCCTATCATCCACACTTCTTTATCGCCTTTTGTTGTGACGAATTTACATAGTTTTAATTAGTTCTTTCAAACACCAAACTGCATGTATCGGTTAAAAATTATGAAAATTTTAAACTTTTTATAAGAATTCGATATGTTGTTATTTTAATTAATAAACTTTGCAGTTATGTAATGTTCTTTTAAGGAATATTTTAGTGCGCTTCTTAAAAACGATATAAAATTAAAAGAAAATATGTATCTGCTCTTCATTATTATTATTTTTTTTGTCTATGAGTTCAGAAAATATATGTTATTACTAAAAATTATTACATTATTAATAATTAAAACTTAATAATTGTTTAACCATTCCCTTTTATGTGATGAAAGAATTATTTTTTTAATGGCTAAAATTACCCTTTCAGACTACTTCGTTTTTATTAAAGTGGTAAAATTTTATATCCATTCTGTTAATGGTTATAATTTTAATTAATTCATTTCATAGTTGTCAATTATTTTCTTGTTATGATATTGAACAAAGATAATAATTTAAGAGAGAGGAAACAATCCTTCTTTAACATGATTTTTCATTTGCAGGATTATGAAATTGAAATGTTACATAAAATAATAAATTAAACATTCCTTTGATTAAAATTTCGAATATATATAAGTAACTAGTATTTCAATTTATGTTATTTGTTTCAAAGAAAAAAACTGACTTTGAAATGTGTTGCAATACAGAGCTTTAGAATTTTTAAATGAAAATTGATATTTGACTTTTTAATTTAATTTTTAAAAACGTATTTTATTTTACTATGATTGTTAAATGAATGAATATAATGCTTGCAGATATATAGCGTAATATTTGGAATTTTAGAATCTTTAAATAAAATGTTGTTATTTAGTCACTCTGCCCCCTCAGTTTTTAAGAAAGTAGCTTACTTTACGCTGATTGTTAAACGAATATGTGTACATTTAATTAAACTCCATAATATCAGTTGATGACAAGAATATTGTCTAGTAAATTATTTCCTTTAAAAAAGGGAAAAATATTCAGCCCCCCTTTTTTTTTGGTAATTGCTATTAAAACATATTTTTGGGCTGTTAAATTTAATTGCAATTTATTTGGTATTCACTTTATTATAAAAATAAATATTCTAATTTGTTTAATTTCGATGCCATTAGCAGCAAAATATTAATGACGGGAAGTGGAAAAAAATTGATATTTTTCTTTCCTCTTCGCCTAAAAGAGCGATTAATTGCTAAATAAGCGAATCCTTATAACAGCTTAGTTATTTCCAACTCTTCAGCCATTCACCGCTTCATCAAATCATACATTCGTTTTGGACCGGCGCCAAAACATTGCTTTCGCTTTGTCTTCGCTCCCGCCAAGAATTTTTTTTAAACTCTTTTTTAGTATGTTTATAGATATAGTTTTTGTTTTCATTTTTACTCTTCTAATCCCTTGTTCTGAGGAACACAGACGACAATGCGGTTTAAGGCGGTGTAATAAAATCGCTTAATTTTTTTTTTAAGCGAAAGACTTTTTTTATGCATATTGGAACAGTCCTGTAAGTTTTTTGTGCGTATCATGTAGCTTATCTTAGTCTAAGTAGGTATTTATTTATACATTTAAATGACTTTTTTTTTAACCTCCTGATCGTCGGTTATATTTATCTGAAAAAAACTTTGACTTTTTCTTTACTTTCATGTTTGTCATAGCTGAACCTGAAATATGGAAAGTTACTGCTTCGTTAACATTTGCATCTGAATTTTCATTTCAGTGTAATATGTATATGTGTATTTTTAGTCCAAAGGGGCTTTGTCCCTGAAGGACTATTGTTTTCGTTTTGCGATTTTGCGTTGAATCACTGTAAATGTCCGTTTCACTTTTCAAACTGTTGCCACCAAATGTTAAGAGCCCTGCATTATATTTGAGGAAATTAAATAATGAAAAATCTGCATAAATGTATGTATATTTCTCGCATTGTGATAAAACAACAGTACATAGAGCCATCGAATTTTCAATGACGTAATCCTCCTACGAAAGCCCAAATTTGAAATTCGGAATTTGTTTTAATATCGATTTCATATTTTGTAAAACTTTAACGAATTTTTGATTAACAAACTCAAGGATTTCAAAGCGAACAATGGCAACACTCTACTTGGGAGGAAAAAAAAACAAAAAAACTTTCATCTCCAGCGCGCGGAACTGTGTATCGGAAATTCTAAAGATATGCTCATGTTAAAATTATTTTGCGACATTGCTGTTGAAGTGAATTTTATGGTTTAAGTGCAAAGAACATGATATTTAATAAATAAAAGTAACACAGAAAACGTCCCTTTGGACGTAATTCATAAACTGAAACCTGAAGGTTTTTTTTTATCAGATTTATTCAGGATGTTAATTTTTAATAATTACGATTATGTGTTATTACAGGAAGGCTTTTTTCAGTCTTTTATTCATCAAATTATAGTTTGAATTTCTTTAAAATTTAGTTTTAAAATTTTTTCAAATCTGCCATCTAAAATGAAGCTTGAAAAATGTAACATTCTAATCGTTCTTAGAGAAGAATAAATTTTTCTGCATTAACCTAGAAAACATTAGATATTATTCATTTTTGTTGAACTTTCTAAATTTACTGTGAGAGAGTAAATAATAATAAAAATAGATTTTCGTTATTTCTTTTTAATCCTCATTTGTTTTTCGTCCACGGTAACTCTTATATCAAACTTCCAAAATTTCTATTTTTTTTTTTTTTTTTAAATTTTCTTTCTGCATTTCTGCACTTCATTTGATTTAAATTTTGGGTAAAACTGAACAATCGGAATTGGTGCTGTACTTGAAGTCCATAACAGTTTTGCAGCAATCAACGTAACATATTGTTGCATATATAAAACATAACAAAATTTTGCATTTGAATGAGCATAATTTACTTATAATTAAATATTGTGTATCCCCATTTGCAGATCAAAATGAATTTAGATTTGCTGATCCCATTGAATACAGAAGTTTAAAATAATAATAATAATAAACATAAAAATCCGAATGCTTTCAGATTTTATACAACCCCTCAAAAGGGCGGTTTTTTTAACATTTTCTGTGTTACTTTTATTTATTAAATATCATGATCTTAAACCATAAAATTCAATTCAACAGCAATATCACAAAATATTTAAAAGAGCGTACCTGTAGAATTTCCGGAATACATAGTCCAGAACGCGATACATAGTCTCGCGTGGTGGAGATAATTTATTTATTTATTTATTTATTTATTTATTTTTTTTTTCTGTACTGTGTTGCCATTGCTCTCTTTGAAATCTTGGAGTTTGTTAATCAGAAATTCGTTAAAGTTTTGCAAAATATGAAATAGATCATAAAGCAAATTCAAAATTCAGGTGTCCATATTCGGTGGAAAATTACGTTATTTAAAATTGGATGGCTCTAGGTACCGTCGTTTTATCACAGTGCGAGTAACATACATACATTTATGAAGATTTTTCATTATTTAATTTCTTAAAATATAATACAAGGCTTTAATATTTGGTGGCAACAATTTGAAAAGCGAAACGCCTTTTATAGCTGAAGATGCAAAATGCCAAAGAGAAATTAGCCTTTCAGAGTAAATTGTCTCTTTGGACTAATAAAATTATGGTATTTGTTTCAAAGCCTTTATTACTAATAAGCACTTAATTTTTTTAATTGAAAACCAGTTAAATTATGTTATTGTACTGTCCAAACAAAATAAAATTTTTAATAAAAAATAGAGGCGTACATTTGATTACGTAGAAGAAACATTTTTACGTATGTCCAGTTATGTTTAATGCAATACAAAGCTTTGTATAACAGACCTCTCTATTTATTGGTTAGCTGGAAGTGATACTTTGCTTAAAGCTCGTTGCTTATTTAAAACATGGACTTGGCGGCATCAGCTTTTTCCAATATACGAATATGTCAAGGGGGAGCAAAAGCTGTATTTACTTGGATGGGTGATCACTTAAGTGAGTTTTCGTTTCGCGAGCACTCATGTTGGCTTGCTCTAGTACTTGATGCAATTAATTCTGTTTTTTTCACGGAATATTGATTTTTTTTTCTCTCCATAGTGTTGTAACCCCCATTCATTTACTATTTATTTTCATAATACCTGTGTTTCCGAGTCTTTACAATCAGTTATCAATACTTGCAAATAAATATTTATAACTCTGTGAGTTGTAGAAAGCAGTTATTCAATTTCCCATTATTCCTCGTCGGAACTTAACTGTCACCCGAGGCGTTCTGTGTAAAAAGAAGTTGAGAGAACAACTGAGCAAGTTTTTTATCATGACCACTGTGCATCTCCAAACATGCTATCAATAAACAAACAAACGATTCTTCGATTCATGACTCTCTTCCTGTTAGGACGATCTTCTTTTCCTCCCTCTTCCTTTCCCTATATTGGATACCCCCTTCGATTTTCACCGTTCGATAATTGAAATTAAATGGAGCGTGCCTCTCGTTCAAGTTGTACGCGAATGATTTTTAGAGGAAGGAAAAGTAGGCTGAGAGAAACGTGTTTGGAAGCAGATTGAGTCGAGATGGAGAAGGGGTGTGCTGTCAGACGAACAATTGTTTTGTTTCGCGAGATCTCGGCTTTCGAAATGGTTTTTCTATCAGTGTTCATGCTAGGCGGACGAATTAATGACGTCAAAATGTCCACTTTGTGTTGGAAATTTGCAAGGGGGGATAATATGGTCTGATTGGAGTTCGTTTGAATTGTGGAAATGGAGTAGTTAGTTATCTGTAGTAGTATTCTGTTAAATTCCATTTTTCCATTTCCTTGAAATTTTGATAAGAATAAGAATGTCTTATTAAAATTTCAAGATAGAATAGATAAGAATTTTATCTTGAAATTTTGATAGAATAGATAAGAATAAGTTTTTTTTTTTTTTTTTTTTTTTTAATAAGAATAAGATTCTTAGGAGGTTATAAATTAAAATCCTGCTAAGAATAAGATTCTTTTAATTTTGTGTTTATGAGAAATTTTTTATTTTGGTGAAATGTAACGATGCGAAAGAAAGCTGTATAAAAACGCGAAATTAGTATAACTTCCCATGGAATATGTAAAGGAGGGAAGTATTGATAAAACGAAAATGCATTTTAACATTCATTTAACATTCATTTAACATCTAACTTTTCTAAATAGGAAATTGTTTAAAAATTTTTTCAACCTAATTCATATATAGAAAAGTTAAATTGGTTGCATATCTGTTTTATCGGCATTTTATTTGTTTGAAATGAATATCGATAAAAGGGAAATAATATTTTATACCTGAAATAAAATTTTTAAAATACAGATAAATTATTACAAGGGAAAAATAAGAAACAATTTACCCCTTCCCCTCACAATTGAAAACGATCTGATGTGAATACCTTCCTTGAGAGCCAATTAAATTACACACATTTTTTGCTGCACTTCATTTAAACTTATTTTCATTTGAAAGTGAGTTACGATCTTCCAATCCAGAAAGCACACTTGGCACTGCCGATTACAATAAAAAAGAGAGGTGCACAACTAGATGTAGCAATCCTATATACAAAATTTCAATATTCTGCGGCTAATCTTCTTTGAGTGTACAGATGTCACGCCAAAAGTAGTCAGAAGTCCCAAATACAAAACTTCGACATGTTACTACGAACTGTTTATGAGTTATGCGACATACATTACTTAATAGACGTCACGACGAGATTCGGGAACGGTTAAAATGGATATTTCCGTGAAAATTTGAAAATGAAATGTTTCGCGATTATGACACTTCCTTTGGACAAGGAAGTAAAAAATTGAAGCCATTTGCAAAAAGCAAAACTTTCTTATCAAGCTAATAATTTAATAATTAATTTAATTGCCAATTAATTAGAAGTAATGCAGTTGCTTATGATTCTTGCATTTTAAAATTAATTCTGTTGCACAAGTAATATTTATTCGTTATATGCATGTATGCGAGAAACTCATTCTAAATCCCTAATGCGTATTTTCATTGTTTTATTTATTTCTTTAAAAAAATTAAAAGTTATTTATTAAAACATAAAAAAATCTATCTCCTTATATTTGATAAATTTTTTAATTGCAATTTCGCAATCAATTAATTTTCAATAATTTTTAAAGATAAATCGTAATTCGTATAGTGGAATTATTGTTTAAGCTTCGATTACTCATAAAATCATTTTTGAAACCGCAGTATTTCGTAAAGAAGTTCGTTATTCTAAAAGCATTTAAAGTGTTAAATTTTATTCTATTCTATGCGAAAACATTCCGTTTGCGAGCAAATCGTGAAGGATAAATAATTCGTTGTGTCTTTTGTTTACGCAACTCACTTACGTCATTGTAGTTCAGTTTCGCTAGAGCGTGTTTGAAGAGACAGAAGAATGAGAAAAAACGGCGTTAAAAAGGAATGCTTTATTAGTTTATTTACCGCGACGTGTTTACACCAGCAAGAAAGGGCGAATTCTAAAAACAGTGGCTGGATATTTAATTTAGTAAATGGCGAGGTTACCGCGATAAATTTCTTCGAATGGCAACACCTTGGCGAAATTGCAGAATTTCTCTTTCCAATTCTGGCAACCCATCTAGTGAATCAAAATTCAACCAACTTGCTCTTAACTTGCTTTCTGCTTCAAGGAAATGGCGGCGATTAATTTTGCGCTAAAAGGAAATGTTTTTCTTTTATTATTCTTTTAAGGGTGTTCTCGATGTGGTTGTACAGCAGCTATTTATTCTGATAGACTGTTATGCTCGCCCCTTTTTTAGAAACATTTAGTGAATAAACGTGTTTGTGACTAGTGTAGTAGATTCGCGATTACCCAACGGTGGATTTAATAATAAATAATTTCCCCTGGCGTGTTCTAGAATTTCATTGCGTTGCCTACTGACGCGTGTGTTTATATGTGAGGGGCTGAATATTTATACAGTTATTTTACTCTGCTTTCATTTCTCTCTCTTATGTAAATTTTAAGTCACCTTGAGTGCATTGTTTACGAAATCAGCTGGAATATTAAATTACGTCGGGTAGTACTGATTACTTAATGACTGATTAATTAAAGACAGAAGTACTAGGTTTAGAATTTATGTAATTCCTTATGATTCTTGATTTTTTTAACAGTTAATTTGGTAATAAAAATAATATTCTTGGTTCGTGCGTGTATCAGAAACAAACTCCAAATTCCTATTGCGATTTTATTTATTTAAATTTTTTGATGTAGTGTGCCATTTTTAGCCAATATATTCTTCATAAAATAAATAATAATAAAACATAAAAAAATAATGAAATTTAATAAAAAATAAAAAAATTCTCCCACTTCTAGTTGATAATTTATTCAATGCAATTTCGCAGTCAAATCAGTTGCAGTATTTTTTTAATCGTAAATTATAAGTTTTTTTCATGTAGTAATTTTTTTCTACTAAGATTATCTAGTATACAAATATTTATTTTTGCAAATAGCGTTGTGCTATCATCACATTCATCATTCCTTCCACTTTAAGTTGTATTAAAATAGGTTTTCATTTTTGAAGTTTCTATAAATAAATAAATGGAAAAAGCAATAAAATTGAATCTCGAATATTTTCCTCCCTGGTATTTAATACCGCGAATTAAATTATTTGAACATTTTTTTAGTAAAATGTAAAAGAACTTCTATTTTTTTTATTGTCACTGATTTAAAAAAAGAAAAAGAAAATTTAATCTTTTAATGGAAACGCAGATTTTTTATCATCTTGAAAGATAATTTTATACGTAATTATAATTATTCAAATTTGATAGGAATTATTGTTCCTTCGTAACAATAAAAAATTAACATACACATAAATTTTTAAAGATATGTAATTTACATATGTTAATGTTCTTAATATAAAATAATGGCTTATTTATGTTTTAGGTGTGAATAATCATATATAATCACTGGCTGATTATTAAAATAATTGAGTTATTTTGTAAGATGCACAATCGTTGCGTAGCGATTTACTAGGGAGTCTTTATTTTGTCTGTAACTCATTAAACATGGCTACCAGATCTGGAAAGAGAGCGGATATCCGTGCGCTCCTGTAAACGTAAACATAGCTCAAACATAAAACATTGTTTAATCGCTTTTGAGCAAAAGCGATAAACCTTTTATTTTGACAGTTCACCAGAAGTAAGTTGGAGGGTTGCCACATCGACGAAAAAGCTCCTTCCTCTCCTATTAACTTGTTTCTTTTCTTTGTTCTGCAAATAAAAATGGCAGTCTGCATTCGTTTCTTCTTCGGAAACGTAGCATTTTCAATTATTACTTCTGAAGAGCATTCCAGACCGGAAATGCTTGCGAAACAGTTTTTCTTCTATTCTTCTCGTTATTCATCTTTCGGCAAAAATCCAATTCAGAAAAGTCAAAAAGCCTTTTTTTTTAAATTAAACTTTTAAAATCTCTTCCTCTTTTCTTTGAACCTTTGCTGTGGGCATTTAGTTTTTTCGATACATAAAACTCCTTATTTTTTCAGTTTCATTTCTAATTGCAAATTAAAATTTTTAAAATGTTAGTTTCGAATAAGTTTTCTGTGTTTAGTAATTTTTATTAGTATAATATGGCAACATCTCTGAAATGTGGATTATTTTATGAGTGTAATATAAAATGTTGGATTCGTGGAAATCTCAAAAAAATGCAATTGTGAAAAATTTGAAATCATACCGAAATTGTGAAAGCAATATTATTGTGCTATTGAAATGTATTTTCTAAATTTTACATCCAAGAAATGCAAATATTAATTTAAATATTGAATAGAAGGCCTTTATAATGTTACGTGCAGTTATGCGATGTAAGGTAAGTTGTTAAAAATATGCGTAAAAACTTGGTTTAGTTTTTAAGTCGAATTTTGTGTTAATTATGTTTGTTTCATATTTTCATTAAAAATGTTTATATTTTAAAATTTAATTATCATATTGTTATGCGCATGCGTGTTTGATGTCAAAATAGAGGTAATTATAAGAAATTTTTGGGAACATTTTTCATAAAAATTTCCGTTGCTTCACAAAATCTTTTGTGATTTAATTATATAGTAGTTAAAATGGTATTGTCATGTATAGTTTTAAAGATTGTATGGTAGTTTAGTTACCGGTAGAGGTATCAAAGTAATTAGAAGGAATTCTAGTTACAGCATTCTGCAAGTGTTGTTTTCATGGTTCAGTGCATGAGTGTTCTTTAAATTGCAATTCTACCTTGAAAGACACTTCACTTTCTTTCAGGGTAGAATTTCAGGTCTTTTTATTTAAAAATAATGTGCCAGAGTTTTGATATTATTTTTTGGGTAGTAGAATTTTTCTTTAGAAACACTAATCGAAAAGTGTATGCGAATTCTTTTCTTCTCTCTCTCTCTCTTTTTTTTTTTTTTTTTTTTTTTTTTTTAAGCCAGGAGAGGTAGTTTGAAGGACTATTAATTTCATTTTTGCATTTTACATTTGTTCACAATAAACTGCATTTCCCTTTTCAAATTATTGCCATCAAATATTATAACCCTGCATTATATTTATAGAATTTAAGTAATGAAGAATCTGTATGAATGTATATATGTTTCTCGCGCTGTGAAGAAATAACGGTACCTAGAGACATCAAATTTTGAATAACGTAGTCCTGCACTTGAATATGGGCACCTGGAAGCCTGAATTTGGAATTTGTTTTATTATGTATTTCATATTTTGTAAAACATTAACGAATTTTTCATTAATAAGCTCAACGATTTCATCGCGAGAAATGGCAACACTGTAGGGGAAAAAATTGTTTTTTAATTTCCAGCGCGCGAGACTGTCCGAAATTCTAATATGATATTTTAAAAATTTTTTGGCCAAACAGATACTAGCTCAAATGCTCTCGAAACGTGTATGCGTGTAAATGAAAAAAACAAAGGCCGATTTGGGCTTAATTTAAAATCTGAAAGGCCTTCATATATATATATATATATATATATATATTAATTCACATTTTTAAATTCACAAGGGGATCTAGGCTAAAGTTGTCAGTTTGATTAATTCCATGTGTTTCTTTACCTTTTCCGTACCAGCATTCTGTTTTGACCCGAAGAAATATATTTGTAACTAATTACGTTACCCGCATAATGTATCGTTAATTATCTAGGCTTGTTTGAACTTAATACCGGCTCTTCTCCCTTGAAATAATGTAGTTGAAGTGAAGCAGAGCAGCATAAAGAAATCTATGCCTGCCCTTTTCCTGTGTGAAAACATATCACAATCATTAATAAAAGTAGAACTAATGAAGCGCTTTAGTCTTATATTAAAGGTGATACAAACTTGTTGCATTTTAAATGTCTTTATACAATGCAGACTGTTTTGAAAGTTGTAGTGTTGTAAGTGGAAAAATAAAAAATGTGAATTGTCATAAAAATTTTAAAAAAATGTGTAGCACTTTAATTTATGTGGCGTTAAAAATCTTTTATTAATCAAATATATTATTAATTACATATATTTTAATTTATATGAATTTCATATTATGAAAAAGTAAAATAAAGATTTAAATTATTATTAATATTTTCAGATCACTCAGTTTATTAATTCAGTAACATAATGATAAAAGTTCGAAACATAAATTAAAGGTCTTTAGTCCTGCCGAACGGCATAATGCCTTAGAATCGTTAGCCGAATAAATTGAAAATTTACGTTTCGCGCGGTGGTATTATTTGTTAAGGATTTGTTTCTGAATTCGCTTACTTGGCTTAAAGTCTTATAAATTCTCGTAACTGTTTTTACGTACGCAAAGCGAGAGTTAAAAAGAAAAAGAATTATTTTTAAGCACGTAGGATAAACCGCGGATTTAACCAGAACGGCGTTTGTAGATGCAGTATCGTTTGGCGCCAAGTCAACGTTATGCCAGCGACCGGTTTTGCATATTTAACCTTGATTTTGCCCGAGCGAATAAATAAATAAATAAATAAAACAAGAATGAAACAAGTGTCAGCTACTATGACCTAATATCAGAGATCTTTCCCTATTGTGTACGTGCGGCTTGTTAGGTCCAAGTGGATGAGACACCGAAGAGGGAAAAAAATAGGGATATCATGCCCATAGCGATATTTTAAATCAGTTTAAATGTACTTACGTATAATTTACGTAAAAAATAAACCTAATTTTTTTTGTACCGATCATATTAATAAATAGAATAATCGCTATATTCAACAATTATTATAATGAGTGCCAGTTCTATAAATATTTTACATGAAATCTGATGGAACAGCGTATTTGCATTTAAAAGTGGTAACGGAAATCAATTTACCCTACTTTTTATACTATTTCTTTTCCTTTCAACAGAAATAATGCGAAGTTATTGATGTAAACAATTTTAACCAGAGCAGTAGCTTAACTTTTTAATGCTATCCTTAAAACACGTTATCTTTTGACTTTTTAAAGATCGGCTTACTTGACTACGGCAAAGCATTTGACGGCTATCTGCCTAAGGGAACGGACGCCTTCGTGGAGTACTTTCTAAGGGAAACTGGCTCATATACACGTTACGCGTGGAAAAAACCACGAAAATGCCCATGCAAGCCAGGCCGTTCGCCGAGTTACGACCTCGGACCGAACTACCAGTGTCCAGCGACTTTACCGCTCGGCCGCTGGAAATAAATAAATGATATTAGAAAACTAAAAAATGCTAAACGACTCATTAAAAATATTTATTTTTTGTTTATTTACTTAATTATTTTTTTATTACAATGCTAGCCACTTGCGCGGCAAATTGCCTAATACAATTATTAAATGTATAATAATAAAATTTCCTAAAATATATAATAATTTTAGTATTATTTCATCAGGTTCAGTTAGTTTATAATAATAATAGAATTGGAGAATTGCTTTTAGATCGCTTAGCTTATTACCGTATTTACTCACGTAATAGTCGCACTTTTTTCGCCAGTTTTGCATTGTGAAAGTTTTGGTGCGACTATTATGCAGGGAAATCTAGTACACAATATTGCACACTTTTGGCGAATTTTTCCGCTTCAAAGCGAGGGTGCGGCTATTACGCAAGTAAACACGTTAATCCGTAGCCAACAGATTTATTTAAAAGATAAAATTAAATACTTATGCTTTGCAGAGTGGCAACACACTGTGCGTCGAAGATAAGAATGGGCAGTGGCAACAAATATCTTTTAAATCACTGAGATTGTTGATTAAATTCGAAGATCAGCTAAATATTTTACACTTTTCTGAGTGGCAGCACACTAGCTCGTGAAATATAAAAGTATTTTTATTTCGTTCAGTGGCAAAAGATTACTTTTAAATCGCTGAGTTAATCAGATATTCATAAAATTACCGTAAAATATGAAAATAAATTCAAAGTATTTGAAGATAAAGTTCCAAATTCGAGGTACACATGTTCATGTGAGAATTATCAGTATTCTAGAGTTGCCATCGTTTTTTCACAGTGGAGGGAAAACAAACATGCTTGCATACATACATCTAGATTATTCATAAATTAATAAAGACATAGATTCTGTTTCTAAAACAAATAATATTGAAGGCTTGCGGTGTTACAAAAATAATAATTTACGTACTTTTCTTATTTAGCAAAAAGAAACACTCGGGAAAAAAAAAAAAAAAAAAAAAAATAAATAAATAAATAAATAAAAATGCTACATTTTTTGTTGCCATTCTGAACTACTAAAAAGAATTATTGTAACCGCGACACCAGCTGAGATAACAAAAAATGTTACAAACACACACAAAGATTTTATTTAAAAATGTGCATATTTACGTTGGAAAATGAAAATAAATTTTCATTTAGATTTAAAACCACTACGGTATTTTTAAATACTCAAGAGCATAGTGCAATTGCTTTTGGAATAATTAAATAAACAATTAAAAAAAGGGAATGCACGTTTCCTAGCATATCTATGAGAGAGGTTTAAAGCTTGACTTGCCAGGGGGTTCAATAATAATCATAACACTTCGGCTTATCCAAAGAAAAATGCGACGAAAATAATTTCGCTGACACCGTAAAATTTATCCCTTTTTCAAAAAAACTGCGTTGTAAATTAAATTAAAAATATACTCTTTTAATGCTGTATTTTTTTAATATTATCACTCAAAGGGTTATTTGAGTGCAAAATGAAGTTACTCAGCTATACGATTCTCTTTGCTTTTTTATGTATTCTGTGCCTTCCTTGCATTAGCGAATATCGCGTGATTTTTATATCTAAGATGCAGTATAAATTGCATATAAATCTATGCGAATGAGAAAATACCTTTTTCCTTACGGCGCTGATCGACTGGCTACAGATAATGTAAAGCATGTGTTGCGTCATTATAAATGGAACATATCTTCATGATCGGCGCAGGTGAGTACAGCTGCTGATTTGCATTTTCCTTTGGCGAAATTAATTAATGCATCCTAATATATTCCATTCGATTTAGACAGCATCTTACGTAACGATTATATTTAAGGCCACTAATAGTAGACCAGGTGTGTAGTCTAAAGAATTTATTTATTTATTTATTCATTGCGTTCTTTGTTAATGTTTTAATAGGCATTTCATACCCCCGGTACCAGTGTTAAATTTTATTTCATTTTATTTATTTATTATTTCCAATGGTGGGCTCTAGTTGTTTATAGGCCTAGCGATGCTCCTCGTTATTACGGAGGCACCTAATAAGTGGGCCACCGTTGCCTCCTGTGTAGGGACGAACAAATTACATCCATGGCCATTTCCAGGATTCGAACACAGGTGGTGTGGCTGCAGCGGACGTGGTCAGAGCGGACACAAACGATTTCGTGGTCAGAGCGGACACTACGAAACTCATCGTGGTTAGAGCGGACACATTTTTTCCCCAAGAACAGACAAAGGGTGCAGATAAATAAGTAAATAAATATTTTTAAAAATCCATAATATAATTTAAACAGTAATTTAAGTTGCAAATCTCTTTCAAGTGGGATAACTTTTTTTTTTTTAACCGAAGTTTTCTGTTTTCGCATTCGATTATCGAATTACAAGGCACTGGAATTACTCTTGGCACTGTAGTATGTCGGTGTTTTAGTGACGAAATCATAACCTTTCTGATATAATTCTGAAAGTTCTTGAAATATCTTGGGAACGGGCACTGACGTTTCTTCTCGTACTCTTTTTCTGAAAGTCTCTAACTTCCTTTTAACTTCCATCTCAGTAACGTTGGGCACGCAGGAATGTTCAGTTTTCTTCAGTACTTCGTTCTGAAAATTTGTCTTTACATTTCCTTTACAACAAGGATGTCAAACATGCGGCCCACAACAAATATTTTTGCGGCCCGGCCAATATATCGGCAAATAATAATATATAATAATAAAATAACATATCGACGAAGAAAAAAATGAAATGTTTACTGCTAAGTAATTAACGATAATTTATTCAGTGTTGTTAGATTACTCACAGCGAGCTGACACACACACTACTTAAATTACAAATGCGTGTGAGTAGCTTGCGTTAAGCTACCTTCGGCTTTTGGGGGACACGCGCACTCAGAACTTGTACGCATCCCCCGATAGCCGAATGTGGCCGAACTCATGGTCTCAGTTTTCCAATCATAGTTTTGTACGATATATTGGTGCATACATGTGCATGCACTTTGCTTTATTATTAATTATTACTTAATTCATATTGTTACGGATTTCATAGTTAAAATCCAGATATTTATAGATGTTTCCAGTATATTCGAGAAATTAATTATAAAGCTTATAAAAGCCGAGAACAAACAACTCATCTCAGTAGTAGCTGTAGTTCTAGCGAACTGTTTGTTTACTTAATGCTGTGATTGATTTGTAGCGATTTCGCTGTGAGATAGAATTAGTTTCTCTGTTTTGAATTGATTTTTGCTAAACGTTTGATATTTTGTGATATTGTAAGAATATTTTTGAAGAAATATTTCAGCATTTTGATTTATCTCTTGTGGAAAGAATAAATTTTTGTTAGCTTTTTAACGTTAACCGTGTTTATTCCAGCACTTTGTATTCAGTATGTCTATATCAAAACCAAGTGGTAGTAAAATTAAACGAAAAATCGCTGACGAACATAGAATATTCCAAGTAAAATGGCAATTAGAATATTTTTGCTGTGAAATAAAAGATAAAATAATCTGCTTGATATGTAATAATACTATTAATGTACTATTAATAATACTATTAATTCTTCGATTTTCTCCATAAGTATTCAGTACCCAGCCATATGCAAATGGAGGTGATCGAGATTCAATGCAACTCAAATTTGAAAGCAAAATTCATTGAAGTGGGCGTGCCTGAATTTTACAAATATTTACCAGCCAGGTTTGAAAATACTCGAAAATTCGCATATGAAATTATTTCCATGTTTGGTAGCACTTATCGGTGCGAGCAGTTATTTTCGGTCATGAAAGGTAATAAGTCTCCTATTAGAAACCGTATTAATGATGCTCACCTTGGGTCAGCGTTGAAAGTTATCACTGCAAACAAAATTTCTTCCGAAATAGGAAAGATAATAGCAGAGAAGAGATGTCAAGTATCAGGACGTAAACATTAAATTTTTCTTGTTCTTTTCTATATAAATATATATATAAGTTTATTATTGTATTATTCGAAATAAATCTACGTTTCTATGAATATTGATTTTTTTTTTTTTTTTTTTTTTTTTCCCGGCCCGCCTAAAGTTAAACCTTGTTTGTTTGGCCCAAGTGTACCTATGAGTTTGACATGTCTTACATACCCAGCTCATTCCTAATTTATATTTTCGGTGTAAACGGCGTGGCTAATCATTTACAACTAAATATCCTTTTCCTTTATTTGTAGAGAGTAATTTTGTCGAAATGGCTATGGGTTTCATCACAGACTTTTTCGAGGCTATAAAATGACATACACACTTCATAAGGATAAAACATCCACTGAAAAATCTTTACTCTTAAAATATCGGCTTATCTCTACAGCAGGTGCAAAGCTCGAAAGTACATAATAGGTGACATGTGACTAATTAGGTAAACAATACAATAGGTGCAAAAATGTCCGCTCTAACCCACCCAGTTACCCTCACGTGTCCGCTGTAGCCACTGTCCGCTCTGACCACGTAACGCGAACACATGCCCTTCGGTACGGCAGTCAGAGTCACCAATCATTTTCCGGACTGGGCAACTTATTTATTTGTTTTATCTTTTATATTTGGAGATGTAAGTAAGGCAGAATAATATAGAGAAGGGTTGCTATTATTGAAAGAATTTCTAATTAATTTTTAAATTATTTTTTTTTAATATTATTACTTTGTTTCAGAATATATATAAGATAAAAAGTATGTATAACAAAATTCTAACTTTGCCATAGCATCTTAACTCTTTATGTTAATTTGTATATTTTCTGTTTCTATTTTAATTACTAAACTTTTGTGGACTGCGTCTTTCTGGATTGACATGTCTATCACATGACTTTTACATAACGCTTTGACGAAAGTAACTAAAATAAGCGAATAATAGAGCTTTAACTTTCCATTCAAAATGAAATCGAAAGTAACATGATTTCGAATCAAGATTCCGTTCTGAACAGAACACACTTTCCTTCTGATCCACGGCCAAGCTAGACTACTGTTTGTTGCTTCTCTTCCTACCGCAAAAATGTAAATGTTTTGAAACAGCCACGATTAGTGTGCCAAGTTATTTGTAGCGGCAAATGCCAGCTCAAATAAAAATGAATGTTGAAAATCTTCCACCATTGCTTCTTATTAAATATCCCTCGGCTGCTCTTTGTTATGAATCACTTTTTCTATATTATTATATATGCATTTAAAGCATTATTATTTAAAACATTTAAAATTAATTTATCAATACAATGAACCCTTTCTTAGCGACTATCTATTTCAGATGATCACCACCAAAAGGCGTCACTGTTTCCAAATATATAAACAAACATCAGTGTTGAATACCGCCATTAAAAAACGACCATTCATAGCAAAACAAAATCATCTGTAATCGATAGTTGCCGTCTTAGCGAGAGCTTGTGCTAACTTGTTACAATGAAAAATTGTGCTTCTCGTATTATCTGCTAAAAGGCAACATGCCACAAAAAGCACAAAACAGTAGAAGAAAACACAGTACAACTCCAATTATCCCAATTATCCGAACTCCGACTTTTACAGATTTTTTTTATAACTAAATAGTAATAATTTTCGTTGGCGAGTGTACAAACATAGCCTTCCGTTTATTACTTCTTTAAAAGTGCCATTTTACATGAAACCGGAACTGCCAAGTAGCAGACGATAATTTATACTTTCAAAAATATAGTTGCAGTTAAAATAAGAATTCCAAGCAGATGATTTTTTTATAGCAAAGCATCTTTTATTTATACATATTCAGAAAGGAATAAATTTGAATTTAGAAGAGCATCATTTCAATTAAAGATAAGGATACCTATATCATTCCACCATCATATATTTAACTGCTTATATACGCTGTAGCCACATACAAAGAAAAAAATGCGGAGTAAATCAGTATGTATTCATACAAAAATCTCGGGCTTCTTTAATTATGCAGATTATGATATTTCCCTATATCGTAAAAAGAAAGACAGAAAGAAAGGGGTGTGTGTGTTGGGGGGAGGGAGAGAAGAGTCGGAACAGTTTCTTCAGCTGTTCTGTTTCTTCAGCGGTGTCAGTTGACCTAGAATTATCTGACTCCAGCCTGACACGCTCCGCTTGTGTCATAAGTGTCATCCAGCCTTCGTGTTGGCGAACTTTTCCACATCGAAATCATTTTGATACGATTTGTTTTGTTCGACGGCCCATTTTAGACTTACCTAAGCAGCTGCTGCTTTTCATTCCGTTAGCAGTGTTAGTAACTTTCCTATTCTCATTTCATCTACCCCCCCCCCCCCCCAACTGGCATTTTATTGTTCTGGGTAGTTGCGTGTGCACAGGCTGCATTGCTTCCATTGTGATTAATAATTAATGGAAGAACTTATCTTGATGGTTGTAATTTAAATCATCGCCGAATGATTATCAGTTGCTGGGCATTTTCTTTCCAACACATCGGAGTTTAAGTATTGAGTGTCTTAGCATATGAAGACTCTGTTGTAGATTTATGAATTTCATGACGTATTTTTAGTACATTAGTTCATTAACTGTGCTTATTTTTATGTCAAGGCTTTTGTTTTGCTGTCAGGGTACTTCTGTGATCGCAGTTTTTTCCTTTTAATGTCAGAATTTGAAGGTAATCGCATTAAGAAATTTAATTATGAGTTTTTTTTTATTTTTTTATTTTTTTTAATGTACTTCGTAATATTTGATAAACACAAAACGTTAATTTGAAAAGGAAGAATAACGTTCATTTTTCTACCATTTTCCCTCCTTCGGTTATTGCATTATACAAATATATATTACACAATTTTAAATAATGGTTTATTGAAAGTATATATTTTATGAGCAGCAGACATTGAAGCAGACTATAAAAATCTAAATTTTTTTCAGTACTATAAATTCTCTCATTTATTGATCTCGCCTTCGGGCGCGGTATATTTTTAAATACACCTCTTAAATTTTTAACTTTATGGCCTATGGTATAATGGTAATATACTGGTAAGAGCTCTTAGTAGCTAAAGCCAGCGGTAAAGATATGATCCAAGATTCAAGTAATATAAATATTAATAAAGTATCTTGGCAACGGATTGAAATTCTTTAATGACGCATGCTTACGAAATGGTAATATCATGGCGATAAAGTAAGTTGATTGTGCTCAAAGTTTACAATAATATTTCATGTTATTTTTTTTTTTTATTTCGAAAACTTACAGGATGATATATGACGCAAAAAATTACAATTTGAATGATGTTCCTTCCCTCCCCAGCCATTGCCTATTATTGCCATTGCTTAGTAACTGTTTGTGATGTTCTTAATGCTGAATAATCAGATTAATTTGATTTTAATGGCTATACATTTGAAAAATCGGCTTACTGACTCTCCGTCGAAACGTTTTGTATTTCACGATTGAACACGAATCTGGAAATCTTCTAACATCGCATCTGTTTGGAGACGTGCCCAAAACTTCCTTTTCGTAATTATGGTAACCCTAAATTGACTGAAGAGAACGGGCAATGAACATCTTTTCATTTGTCACCTTCTCGCAGTAGACAGACATTATAGAGGAAAAGTATTTAATCGATAGTTTTCAACAGATTCATTTCTGTAATTATTTTGTTAAGAGAGAAACGGAATTTTCGTTTAAGTAGATTTGCGATAAAATGTGTGGCGTGTGTACAAAATTATGTGATTTCGCATGTCATTCATTCACTTCAACTTCGAGGATAAATAGGAATTGCTGCTATATGACATAGTTTGGCGAAGTTGATCGATATGAAAGCGGCTATATCCATACTATAATATCTCTAAATAAAACAAGAGAATTGATTTTTCTTTCGGTTGTTCAGTATCCAATATCATGAGTTTATAGTATCGTTATTGTGTATGTGCTTTGTTTAATGTATTTAATACTAAATAAGTGTTGTTTATTAAGTTACTTTACCAGTGTAAACATTGATAAGTATGCGTCTTAATCGTGCACTATTAAAAGGCGTGGAATTTAATGATGTAATAAGTACTCGTATTATCAAAGGAAATTATTATTTTACTGTTGAAAATTACAATTTAACATTCTTTGAGCAAACCGCTTATTTTCTTTAAAACATAAATTTAAAATTTAGCAAACTCTTACCGCTTTTTTTAGTATCTCTAATTTTATAGTGAACTTTTATATTAGGAACACTTATTTTTAATTCATTAAGTTTTTTTTTCTTAATTAACTATATTAGTATTTCTTGAAACAAGTTATACAATTTTATTTCTTTCACGAATAAATTTATATATGTGAAAATTACATTTTAATTAAGAATTTCAAGATGCATGCTAAATCTGAAATTTTCTGCCTTAGCTAGGTAAGCCCCCAAACTGGATTTCAATAACAGTAAACCTCTGTACACCCATCGCCTAACGTTTCATGTGATCTTGGTCTGTAGTGGAAGTATTCATCGAGAGGTGTTTTTTCCAGTGCCGATGCTTATTTTCTAAGAAATACTGGTCTTTTTCAGAGGTGACCGTTCCAGGGAAGTGGTTCCGATGAAAGAGTTCATTATCATTTGCTTCAAATTTTAAACGAGCTGCGATCATTTTTGCCATCTCTGCAAAACTAGATAAAAGTTTACCCATCGGAAAATATGATTTTTTTTTTTTTTTTTTTTTAAATTTTTATTTTTTTTTTCGCCGATCCAAAGAACACGTGAAATTAAAAAAAAAAAAAAAAAAAAAAAAAATGTGTAGGGGGATTAGGGGAGAGCAAACGACTAGTTCTTTTTTCGAGGGGGGTCACAGTCTACAGAGGGTGAAAGAGTCGGAACCGAAGTGAAGAGTGGAAAAAGTAAAAAATCAGTATACATAATGTATGTGAACTATTTCCTTTTGCTTGTGACTAGTTGAGAATGTTCTTGAAGAAAACGACGGAGTTGTGAAAAGGTTATGTTTATTTATTTAGTAACAGCATTTTTAAGAATTTACACGCGTATTTCTCTTTCGTTATGATTTAAAAAATTACCTTCGAAATCCAGTTTTGCTTAGATTGCCAAAATGCCCTTTTGTTAAAAATAAATAAATAAAAGTCTAAAAATAGTAAATAAAAAATAAAGTAAATAAAAAAATAATGCATGCTATCTACATTTTTCTTTTGCGATGTTTGATGCCAGACAATGACAAAGAATTCAATGAGAGAAGGATATCAAGAATTCGTTGAAAGAGCTGTTGCCAAAAAAATAATAATAATAATAATAATAATTAGCCTGCATTACAGCAATTTTTAAAGAAGAAAATTGCTATTTTATGTTTTTAACTGTGTGGAATAGTTAATTATCGCAGTCTTTATTGTATTTTAAATGGTAGAAAAATATATGCTAATATTTGCAACAAAACAAATTAATTTTTGCTCTAATTTCGGTTTCCCCCTCTCTTTCGTTAGTAGTGTGTCATTTATTTACACAAGAGACAGAGACATACATCATTCAATTACGCTTTTAAAAATGTAACTTTTTTTTAACCACATTGAAAAAAGCTATTTTTTTTTTTTTTTTTTTTTTTTGCTTGCTCATTTATTATATACCGTGCCTTTGTTTTTGGCGAGTTATCATTGCTTTGGCGTGAAAGTTGCCATTTGAAATTATTGTATATGCTTTAAATAATTTTTTAACGTGCTATTAAAACAAAGGAAGCTTTTACAATTTTACTAATACTTTGACGCAATGGAGGATTCTCCCCCTTTTCATCCTTCAGTAGTGTGTAGAATTGAGATATTTTAAAATAAAAAATTTAAAAAAATTCTGTATTTTTGGATTTTTAACTCATAGTTTAAAAAAATAGTGCAGTCGTTTTAATATCCTTCATTTTAGCCGAATTTTTTAGGGGGGTGGTTAAATGTTCTAAATTAATATTTACATCAGATTAAAAAAATAAATAAATAAATGCAGATTAAATAAATACAGAGGAAATTTTATTTGAATAGATTATTCAGTTACAAAAGAGTAAAATATTTTAATTTCTATAAAAATAAAATTTTAAAATCACTTTATTTACCTTATATTTAAAATAAAAATATTTAAAAACAATAAACTTTATTTTTGTAGACTGTAAACTAACCAAAGAACAGTCATAAAGTAAGTGTTGTTTCCATTATGTGTATGGTATAGTTATTTATCGAGCATTAAGACACGCCTAGCACCGACATCATAAACATTCTTCTACTGTTTTTAATAGCTTCCAAAAAATATTGTGCAAATCAACAAACTTTTCATATTGTTTAAATCAAAGAAAACATTAAAAATGCCAATTAACAAAAATTAAATAATTAATTAAAATTATGAGCAATCTTATATGATCTGGTATGATTTGGAAAGAATTAATGCATATTGTGAGAATTTTCATAAGCATTCGGGAAAGATTATCGCTTTTAAACGCCATTGTATTTTTGGCACTATTTGATTCTAATGGCTTCTCGCCAAATAATCTTTCATTGGAAAGGGGGGAGGGGATGTGTGGCAACCCGCTTCGGTATTGCTGGCTGTGAGTCATATCTCCAACCGCTGATGGCATTTTAAGAATTTTTTTATTCCTTCATTTTTCTTTGGTACTTTTTTTCTCAGTTTTAGTCGCTTTTTCCCCCCCCCTGACTTTCCTACAGTTTTGTCAAAAGAAAGTTGTATTCGTGTTTTAATGTTTTAATTTCTGATTTCTAAAATATAGGAATACATATTTTTTAATAGCTTTATTAAATGCGTTATTTTAAAATAGTATGAAATGGGAAAAATAATGATTTGGTCGAAGTTTCAAATTTAAAAAAAAAAAAAAAAAAAAAAAAAAAAAAAAAAGTCGGAAGAGAATTAGAATCCAAACTTCCATAAAGAATCGAAGTTTTTGTTGTTCCCATTGCATTGCTGTTTCTAAAAATTTGCTTTTGTGTTATATTTTAAGCAGCATGTATTATTATTTCTGTTTTAAAAATATCATTTTTTAGTATAATTAGCTGTATAATAAAATTATTTAATAATTTTACTTGTTTCAGTAATGTTGATTACTTAAGATAAAAGATGTAAGTTTAATGTTTATCAGTATGGTTAAAAGTTTTTCATCGATTTTGAAACCACGTCATGCTAAGCACTCGAGTTCAAATTTTGTACACACATTATTTTTGGATGACAATACAGTGTGGTAAAAACCTCAAATGTAAATTTTAATACTATATAAACAGTTTTTTGCACATGTTTTTTGTTTGCGCCATCAGAACGAGCGGGAAAATAATCTTTGAAATTAAACCTGCATGAAATTTTTAACATACTTTTCTAATTTTTTGGCAAATTTTCTGAAGTCACTTTTTCCGACTGTTTGTTGAAAAACACTTTTTTCTTTAGTTAATTTGATAAATAAAGTGTCATTGAGACTGAAAGATGAAAATAAAGTGAAAAAAAAAGTTTTAATAAAAAAATCTTTTATCTAAAACTCATAAAATAATTAATGAAACAAAGAAGAAAAATAATTTATCGTGAGAACAAGAAATTAGATTATAGATTTCTTCTACAATTTAACATCTCGAATAAAAGAAGAGTGGGTACCTAAATAACGAAATGTATTAATCCAGATGCATTGTCAAAAGCTATTATCTTTATATATTTATCAAGGATGCCAAAAGCTTTTATTATTCTTCGTATAGAATTGTAGATGTAAAGAAAATAATTTAAATCTCTTGTGTTCATGTAGCTATATGATAATTTTGTTTTCTTCTTTTAGTACATTAATTATTTTATAAGTTGCAAATAAAAGCTTTTTTTTATGAAGCTTTTTTATTATTATTATTTTTATTTATTTTTTTAAATCTATGTATCTAAAATTAAAGTAAATGCTGTTCTGTTTCTTCCCCTCCCCTTCTTTTTAACTTAAAAAAAATTATTTTTGATTTAATTTGATGATATGAAAGGTCCGATAATTATTTTAAATTTTAAAGTTCTTACGGGCGGTTTGTGCTTCCGTCCTCATATTTCAGAAATTGTCAATTAAGCAAATTCTTATCAAAATTTTTTGGTTTAAATCTAGCTTGTTTTTCTACGGCCTTTTTTTTAATTAAAAAAAAAGTAAAGAATTTCTGTGTGACGCATTTCAGTATTGAAATTAATAAAATGGAAAATAATTTCATATTTTATTTTTCTGTTTGGATTGGAGAATTAGAATGATCGTAGTCATAATGTGTATGAGGCTGTAGAAATAAAAATTATTATTATTTGCCTGCTTCATGCTTAAAATCCTATTTATTTATTTTTTATGTTTTAATTCATGGAAAGTCGTAGCAAGTAGATATATGTATCGCTTGTTCGTGCCTTTTTCCATCATTACAAAATAAAGGTGATCCATCGATAATATTTCCTTTTACGATCGGCGCGTGAAACACCAGAGATTTGAAACTGGAATATTATGCCGTTAAGCTGCCCGTTCTTTTCATCTTCCGTTTGTTATTATTCTTCAATGTCTTCGAAGCGTGGCGAGATTGTAGCAACCTATTATCTATGCGCCATTGACTATGCGCATGAGTCAGCACCATGTTTTGCCGATTTCCAAATTACGCGAGCTATTGTCCAATCAGTGGTCGGAAAATTTATTTGCGTCATAATTTAGTAGTTGGAATTTTTGGCTTTTATCTATTTATTTATTTTTTTAAATCTATCTATCTAAAAGTAAAGGAAATCTGTTCTGTTTCTTCCCCTCCCCTTCTTTTTTCAGAAGTTACTGGAACAATGGATAACATTGCATTTAAAAAATACTTTCCAAGAAATCGCTCATCTACGTGTGTTATTTTATTTTGAAAAATGGATTATGAAAAACGTGTTACGATTGCTTTTAACTTGTCCTTGCTTTTTGATTTTTTTTTTAAACTAGTTTCAAGGAAATATGTTTCTACCGATTATTGTGATACGAGAGATGGCATCAGTCCGTTCTTTTACTTTTATTTGTGGCGCATATTAGGAAATAGCAATAAATGGGAAAAATTTATTGTTATTTATTTTTGTTTGAATTCAAGGGTTAAGAATCAAAAGGAAATATTTGGTTGTCCTTTTAATTTTTTTGCGTAATTTTGGGTCCAAATCAGAAAATTTGCAATAATTTCGTTTAAGATATTCCATGTAAAATTTTGTGCATAAAAGGTATTTAAAAACATTTCTGTGATTTTTGGCGTAAAAATAAAAAGCTTGAAATCTGGGATCACTAAGACCTTATTTATTCAATAAATATATTCTCAGCTAGGTTACTGATAATATGAGTTTTTATTTTCATACTTTTCAACAGAATGAAAGGATTAATGATTTTTTTTCATATTACATTAATTACATTATTATTACTGTTGTTATTATTGTTATTTAAATTAAAATAACAACTTTTAAGTAATTACACATTAATTAAAATAATTTTACATATTAGTATTTAAATAAAAATAGCAACTTTTAAATAATAATATGTAAAATTCTATTTAATTTTAAACAGCTTAATTACTATTTTATTAGGAGTCATCTATGCACGTAGTTTGATTTTTAAATAAATAACTGCTTTGGTATTTTTGTTTTAACTTTACATACAAAATACTGTCAAGGCGAAATAAGGAACATACGAAGTCTTTCTTTTATCTTCAAAGTTATCATAAAACATTGCTTATCAAAGCAACAGAAAGGAGTAAAGTATCTAAAATTTTATTTCGTACTTTGTTTGGTCTTCTTCTGAGTAATTCATCAAAAGGTATCAACTTAATTTTTATTCTCAAAATCTAGACGAAGATCCATCAGTTCTGTATAAATTGTGAACAAAATTCAATAAACCCTTTTTAAGACAGTCACCCACTGTTCTTAATGTAGAAAAGATTAGCAATTCTGAGGCTATAAATAAACACTGGCTTTGAGCATCCCTTTTAAGACGAGCACCTTCACAGAAAATCGAAATTGTCTGGGAGCATGAGTGGTCGTCATAGAGAGAGGTCACTGCATGGCATATTTACAGTTCTTAACCTGCTCTCATCCGTCCATTAACTTTCGTAAAACGAGAGAAAATATTATTCGCCAGCTGTAACTCAGCGCCCTCTATCGAGTAAGTGCTGGATTTGCAATAACAACAATCGCAAGCGTTTATTAAATATTGACATTTAAATAATAAATGGGAATCTTGAATGTTGTAGCAGAAAGGAAGAGAGAGTTTTTTCCCGATCATTATTCACTCAACGGAATAATTGTAATAAATTTTATTGCAGGTTGGAAACAAACATAAGAAATTCAGAAAAGTCAATACCACGGATGAAAAAAAATTGTGCGGGGAATAAATTGCTGCCTAATTAGATAATTCTGTATTACTTAACTCTATTCATCTGAATTAATTAGCTGGAAGAGAATTAATTAAGAGTGAAGAGCAGGAACTTTTTAACGTCTGATTCTCCATCAGTATTTCAATCCTTCAGAGAGTGGATTTCAAATGCAAATAGTAATCATTCACAAAATGGCAACGAAAGAATATTATTGTTTACAAGAAACTGAAGTGGTGCGAATTAGGTACCGTGAAGGCAGTTGCAGATGACTGGTTTACATTTCCTGCTCTACTTGACAAGTTTAAATCGGGTAACATTAACAATGTGGATAAAAGCGAACTTCATAATAGAACGCTGCAGGAGCGCAAGATGTTTTGAAAAGGTACCAGACGTTGCGGGGAATCTCGTCTGCTTGAGAAGACGAGGTATTTATTTATTCAGCATTATTTTTAAATGTATAACGTGGTCTGAAACCGCTAAAAATGGCCTGCTGCTGACCTTTCCCCCCCAAAAAAGTAAAGAAAAAGGAGAAAAATGGTATTTAAA
Organism: Stegodyphus dumicola; assembly: GCF_044657685.1. Classification (NCBI taxonomy): domain Eukaryota; kingdom Metazoa; phylum Arthropoda; class Arachnida; order Araneae; family Eresidae; genus Stegodyphus; species Stegodyphus dumicola. The sequence goes on from NC_140777.1 coordinate 140,756,169, forward strand.
AAATATACAGTGTAGCATCTCGGAGAGCTTAACCATTAAGTCTGTAATATTTAAATAAATAATGTAAAAAATCTTAAGATTGAAAAGAAATTGCGTATGAAGCAATTTTAACTGACGTTTTATTGGTCCTTTAGAAATTAAAGCTATGGAAAACATAAAATCCTACTGTTAATAAAAGTTTACTCTCAACTTGCCAACAGATGGCGGTAGTGTTCATTGTATGCCAAAAAAAAATAGTGTGATTGTCGTGTTTGTTTATATGGAGTTTTTTAGTGTTTGTCGTAATCCAGTCTGATTTAACAGAAAAGTAACACATTTTTTTTTTTTTTTTTTTTTTTTTTGTTTTTTTAAATTAAGCCATTGGTCTCAAACTGAAATTGCTCAAACTGAAACTGAAATGCACGATCTGAAAACTGCTCAAAATTTAAAATTTTTTCATTAACAAAATAAAAAAATATTTTAAATAAATTTTAAAATTCACTTACTAAATATTTTTCAAAACATACATAGACAATGATAATAGCATTGCAAAGGGGAAAATTCAAACTTGTATTTATTTTTTATATGAAATTCAAAGTTTGGCATTTGTGAGGCATTTTTTTAGCTGCGCTTTGTGATACAAATATATTGACAACTGACTATAAAATTTTCAGACTAACGTTTATTTTAAATAGTTATTTCATAAATTAATAATTAGTAATAATTAAATACCTTTAATTTAAACTGAAAGAAATTATGAAGTAACTTTAGAGACGATTTCCCAAATGGGCAAAACGTGAGACTTAATCTTGAGACTTTAGTCTGTTTGTTTTATTTACTAAATTTTTCTTCGAAACGTAAATAAAAATAGGTATGTTTGTTTGTAAATAATTATGAACTTTTTTAAATTTCTTATTACAGCGTGAAACTTGATAACGTTTCGACTCTGATAAAGTTTGTAGTCCTGGAGAGAAATTACTAGAAATTATCTTCATCGCAGATTGTAGATACTAATGGTTCAATCTTTTTTGGGCGGGACTGAGTTGAACTAAAAATTGAATATAAGAGTAGGCGTGGAGTAGGAATTACAATAACGTTAAAATCCTATTATGATCACAATAATTTTGAATCATTTGCCATAATTGATTAACTAGTCAGTCAACGAGTAATATGATATTTGATAAATAAACGAAGAAAGGACTGTGCATTTCAGTGCAACTCTTCTTAATTGCTGTTTTTGCTTCGTGTAGTAATTTTAAATTAAATGCGTTCAACTTAGTTTTAATCAGCCTAGAGAGTTTGAATAATATATACTTCCTCAGTCACGTAAAGTGAAAGTGAAAACTTATTTGCTGATAGCGGCTTCTCATTTCAATCGTCTGAGGAAATATTTATTCGCTTTTTCGTAGAAATGTTCTTTCTAACTTTAACTGTAACTGCACACAAGACTAGAACAGAGTAATCGATTCTGCTGAGCTAGAAAAAACAAAAGAAAATACTCACGAAAGGCATTCATCTGCGCGCTGTAGCGAACGAGAATAAAGTTTGTTCGCCAAATGTTACGTAATTCCCGTCGGAGATCCCCCCTTTTTTAATTTTCTTTTTCTTTCTTTTCTTTTTTCCCCCGCTTCTTTGTCTAAATTTAATGCCTATTCCTCTGCGTGAAAGCATCGATGATTTGAATATTTATGAGCCTTGTATTCTTTTCTCTAGGTATTTTAGTTACCCGGTGGAAATGCTGCTTAAAGAAACCGAAATGTCACAAGTTTTTCTTCTTTTTGTCTTTTAGTTATTTTGTTGTTTCGGGCAATCTTTAGCATGGTTGTTACAAATATGCAAAGAAGAAAGATTCTGTATGTATTCTTTGTGCAAAAATATGTAAGTAGTTTCGAAGTCAATGTGATTATAACTGGGAAAATAATCTGCTATTCGTACTGTGCGTAACTCTGACGTTACTTCATAACAAAGAAACATTTTTCATTCGTTTAAGAATCATTCCTTTGGCCTTGCATTTGCTAAGATTTTTTTGGTTAGGGCGTCGAAGGCATGGAATATTTCTAAATTATCTATATAGGGGGGGGACATAATTATAAAAAACTGATTTTCATCCAGTTTTGAAGTTAATGTTTGATAATTAACATTTTATGATTTTATTAAACTATCCGTTTGCGCGGCAAACCGCCTAAAATAGTTATTAAGAAGAAGAAAAAAATGTGCGATGATTATTATGAATTTAGCTGAAATTTTATCCCACATAACTAAGAATTAAAAAAATATATACGATGTTTAAAGCGTTTTCCGATTAAAAATCAATGCATATATAACAGAGTAATGTAAAAATTGTACCACTAAAAATAATGTAATGTACCGTTGGTGGTACATAATATTCACTTGCAAAGTTTCAAATTTGTGAGTCCTTGTAGCCTACGAGATATTTTTATACATTTTATATTTTTATACATTTATACATTTTAGTTCACTCATGATGTTTGTTGCTATGGTTAAAAGTTTGTAATCGATTTTTAACCCACTTTCTGATAAGCTATCGAGTTCAAATTTTATATACATACTATATTTGCTAGATGACAGTGCAATGTAATGAAGCAGTTTTCTCAAAAATCGATTGTTTTTTCCCGCTTCTCTTTGCCTTAATTTTATGTGTAACTGTTTTCGCGAATTTCTTCGTTTAGGGAACAAGCTCAGAATCCCAGATTTTGCTAATAGCATCATGGAATGGATCGGGAGGGGGGGGGACTTTTTAAATGAAATCTATGAAACTTTTATTTTATTTATTTATTTATTTTTTTGGTAGGAGGGGGATTCGTTGCGGGATTTTTTTCGATCATTTTACGTAACAAAATTCTTGGAAATGAAAGGGTGATTAATTCTTAATTAATTAAAAATTGATTTATCATTTGAATAATTTGATTGATAATGTGTCATTAAGACTTGAAAGATGAAAATAACAAAAAAGTTTTTGTAAAATTTACTTATTAATGAATTAATATTAAAACTCATTAAAATCATTAATGAAGTAACTAAAAGTAGAAAAATAATTTATCGTATAGTTTCATGGGAACAAGAGATTAAATAATTCTGTTTACAGAATTTCCCTACAGTTTTAATTCACGTCTAATAAAATTAATTAACGGCGATGTTTGATAAATTTATCAACACCATGGCTTATACTATTGACACTGCAATTCGATTATTAAATTTTGTTACACAGGCGCCTGCACTTTTATTATATACAAGTTGTACATACAAAACTGTAGATGAATTTTGTAAAATTCATTATTTAATCTCTTGTTCCCATTAAACTACATGATAAATTATTTTCTGTACTCATTAATTATTCTTTATTCATTAATTATTATTCTTTACTCAATAATTATTTTAATGAGTTTTAAATAAAAGCCTATTTTGTAATTAGCCCAAAGGAGGTAAGCCCAGAAGAACTATTAATTTCGTTTTAACATTTTGCGTCGAAAACTTTAAATGTGCGTTTCATTTTTCAAATTGTTGCCACCAAATATTATTACCCTGTATTATATTTAAAGAAATTAAATAATGAAGAACCTGCTAAAGTGTATGTATGTTTCCCGCATTGTGATAAAACAGCGGTACCTAGATCCGTCAAATTTTGAATAACGTAATCCTCCACCGAATATGAACATCTGGAAGCTCTAATTTGAAATTTGTTTTATTATCTATTTCATATTTTGTTGCACATTAAAGAATATTTCATTAACAAACTCAAGGATTTCAAAGCGAACAATGGTAACACTGAATCGGGGGGGGGAGGGAATTTATCTCCAGCGCGCGAGACAGATTTTTTTTTTTTTTAAATTTTAATTTTATTTATTTCTTTTTAAAAATTTGTAGCAACTAGAATATTTAAATTTATGATTATGTATACAGACATACACATAGTTTCCTATTTTTTTTAATGCATTTTAAAGCGTTAGATTGAAAAGTGTAGATAATTACGAAATCCTCGGTAGTAAACATATTTTACGAAGTTTATGTATAGTGTTTTGTAAAGTTTAATTTCTGTAATCAGGAAATCTATTCACAAGTCAATGTCTATCAACGACTTTTTCGATATTTTTGCATAGATGGGAAGAATGCCAGTACAGCAATTAATACAGGCGATCTTTCCTTGAAATCTTTTCACCTGCCATCAAAGTAATTTAAAAAAGAAATGTATTGATTTAAGACGAAATTCATAAATCTAATTTTATCGATTCTTTCTTGTTTTATTGCTAATAATTCATTGGAGCACATCCAACTCTTTTTAGTATATGATAAAAATATTTAATTCTTTTCTGTTTCTTTTTCTTTCATCCTCCTATTTTTTAAAATGCTTTTTGAGAGGGGGGGGGAGAGAGAGAGAGAAGATTTCTGATAGAAATTATTCTTTTACGAGCTTAAAAATGTTTTTGAAACAATAATTAAATAACATTGTATTTTTAAACAGAAAGATTACATTTTATAAAACAACTAAAGCAAATGTGTTTCTATTATAGTTACTGTTGTTAGGACCGTCATCTTTTTATGAGAAAGTATAGAATAGATTAGCATCGAATTTCTTAATGCTTTTCTTGCTTTAATCTTCAGTTTTTTTTGAAGTGTCATGGAATATTAAAAAAATAATAATAAAAAAAGAAAGAAAAAAGAATAAAGCTTTCTCATCAGTGGATTTTTATAAATGCTTTGCTAAAGTATGAAACATGTTTAATGGATAAAAGTTTCTTGTTATTTTGAATAATTTTTTGACTTTCCTCTAATTTTTTTAATGCATTCCTCTTTTTTTTTTTTTTTATTTAGCTGAGTAATTGCTTAAATTTCCTTTGACACTTCGAAAAAAAAATGTTTTTGCCAAGCAGAAAGAATGCATTATTATGTATAAAGAATGCATTTTAAGATTCGAGAAAGAAGGAAGAAAGAAAATGAAGGAAGAAAGCGAACGAGCGAACGTCTAAATTGATGCGAAAATTAAAGGGAAAATTGAACAGAAGTTACATGCAAACGATTTTAATCTGGGGGAAAATTTGTTGCTGTATCCTTCCCCACGTCTTGTTTCTGGAGCCTTTGTGTTGAAATAAAAAATCTAAAGGGGTTGGGGCAACTCAAAACATTCTAACGTTGCATTAAGTGCAAGATTCCAAAACAAAGTGTAAATATTTTTTTTTTCCACGCTTTTTGTTAACTTTACCCTTTTTCGGAATTCTGTTGTTCTAATCAGTTTAAGTTTAGCAAAGTAGAGAATTTTTTTTGACACTGTTATTATTTTTCTTTAATTTCCCCTTTTTTTTTATTTTATTTATTTTTTTAACCTCGTTATTTGAGATTTTTAGTGGATATATTTCGCTCGTTGTCTAAAGCTACATTATCAATTAACAGGTTTTTGCTGTCAAGAAAAATGTTTTTCATTCAATCCTTAGTGCTTGCGCAATTTTTCTAAAAATGTATTTGCTGTTGTATATATTTGAATACCGATCGATCGTAAAGAATTCTTGTTATTTGACTAAATTTGTATAAAAAAAAAAAAATCCTGTAATCCCTGGTTGTTTTTTAAAAGGGGGTTATATAAGGTATTTCCTCTCTCCTTTCAGCATGCCTTCATGATCTAACGGTAGTACAAAGGCAAAAATACATAAAAACTCAAAATATCTTCATTAAAAATTGTAAAATACAGGAAAACCTAAATCACCAAATGCAGTAAAAAGCAGTAAACAATGTTTACAATTAAAATAAGATTGTTATAACCCAAAACAAGCAAATCGGCCAACGGGCGGGAAGATAAGATCTTCTTTGCATAAAACTGAAAGTTAACTTTTGGTCCTACTGGGCGCAAAGTCGTGGAAGTTAGTGTACCAGACTTAATTCACTACTCTACTAAGAGTTTCAAATGTAAATAAATGGCGACCTCGTTATGTGTAATGCCGCTTTTAAATTGTTTATAATTTTACAACTATTGCATGCAGATTAACTGAAGGCATAAAAACCTTAACCGGAACATAAGAACAATATAATTCAATCACTTTGAAAGCAAAAAGTACACAATTTATCATCATATAATAATAATAAAAAAACACAAATATCTTTGAATATCAAATGGAAAAAAGTTGCTTATTAGTCGCAGACGTTCTTAACTACGACTTCACTAAATTCGCACAAAATATAAAATAAATCAAAAGCGTATTCAAAATTCTGGCTTCGAGATGCATATTGATCGTGTGGAAAACTCCGTGTATTCAAAATTTTATATTTCTCGTTGCCGCCGTTTTTCCGAAATACAAGGAACATTCATAGAAATTCTTTTGTAATTTAATATTGTAAATTAACATTGTACTGATCAATGAACTTACATATTACTGAGGAGAAATCGAAGAACTTGCTTCTCAATAATTGGCAACTGTATTATATTTAACAAGCAAATGATTTTATCTCAGATTCAAAGCAAGGAACACCTTGATTTATACATGTATTTTTTATTTTGATTAATTTGTACGTTTTTACATCTCGAAAGTACCAATTTACCAGATAGGAAAAAAAGCTGTTAATCATGGGGGGGGGGAGGAAATATTATCCTAAAGTAATTGTTAATGTTACCAACAAATGATTATTTTTGCTGAATGAAAAATTTTAATAATGTTCTTCAGATTTCTTAAAATAGCATTTTTCTCCTCGTCCTTGTAAAATAATAATATTGAAAATTTTATTTTTTGGACAAATATAGCAGGCGTTAAAAAACAATCAGCATTTTGCGATTATCAAAATATTTGATTTCTTTGACTCTTTTCTACCAATATATATTGTTACCATTTATTAATATTTATCCGTGACATCTTCTAAGGAGGAGTGTAACTGATGAGTGTTAAGAGACTTGTTTATTTACGTGCGCGAGTCTGCCTCGGGCGTACTTATCGTTAGAAGTTGGCAATCAAAAGAGAAACGTGGTGTCAGGGGTCACGTACGTAGACTTGTTATCGCCCGAGTTTCCTGGTTGTATCCAGAGAGAACGATCAAGCGATCATAATTTATTTTGAATTGATCTTCGGACCACAAGAAGAGACGGGCATAGTTTTGGAAAATCTAAGAAAATAAATGACAAAATAATTTAGCGCACAATATTGTAGTAATGCAATTAAAAGTGATTTCAGATTTTATGTTACGCCCAAAAGGGCGGTGTTTTTTTTTTTTTTTTTTCCCACATTCACTGACACATGCTCGTTTTGTGAGCATTTGGGCTAAAACTATTTAAAAACAGCATATCTTTAGAATTTCCTGTAACAGTCTCCCGCGATGGAGATAATTTCCCCCCCCCCTTGTATAGTGTTGCCATTGATCGGTTTGAAATCGTTGAGTTTGTTAGTTAAAAATTCCTTAAAATTTTACAAAATATGAAATAGACAATAAAACAAATTCCAAAATCGGGCTTCCGGGTGCTCATGTTCGAGGGGAGAACTATGTTATTCAAAATTGGATGTCTCTAGGTGTTATTCTTTCAGAATCCGAGAAACATACGTACATTCATATAGATTCCTCGTTATTTACTTTCTTTAAAAAATATAATACAAGGCGATAATATTTGTTTTTTTTTTTTTTTTTTTTTTTTTTTTGTAGGAGGCAGGAACGGGAAAAGATACGCTGATCGTATTGTTTACATTCGCATATTTAGTTCGCTTTTAATTGTTGATGGCATTAAAAAGTGGCATTTTCTCCCTCCTGAATACTTTATTATTTATTTATCATACTAGCCACTTGTACGGCCAGCCACCTAAAATAATTATTATAAAAAAGAATATTTGTGTAAGATAAAAATATGAAAGCTAACTTCTAATTTTAATTGGCATTAGCCCCTCTTATTTTTCATTTTAATTTGGGTACTTCGCCGTTATACTATAAAATAGTATCAGTAGCGCATTATTTTAAAATTAATCCGCTTCATACAATTACATAACGCAGCAATGCAGATACCTTTAATCCAATCAAGATTTCGATTGAGAACCGTAACATTTTTACTCTTCTTCCACGTTTTCTGTTCAATGTGTTACTTTCTCGCTTTCTTCGCATCTGCGAACTTACCAATAGCTTCTCTGTATTTTCCATTATCTTCCGTTGTACTGAACTTACAATTTTGTGGAGTTGCATATTGCGCCCATAATGATGTGAATCAGAATTCTTTTAATCTGACATAAAAATGTGTTGAATTGACATATCTCAGTGATATATCTCAATGACCTATCTCAGTGCGTCTATGTAGTAAGTAATAATAACAGAAAAAAGAAACTGTGTCTGTTGCTTTTAAATGGCTTAGTTTTTAATTAGTGAAAGAAAAATTAAATATTTTCCGCTCTGCCGAATGGCAACACATTGTCGCTGGGAAGATAATTTTTTCCCCCCCGTGCAGTGGCAATACATATATTTTAAATGGCAGAATTTGTTGATTAAATTAGGAAGACTTATCTTACCTTTTGCCGAGTGGCAGTATATTTCTTTTAAGTCGCTGAGTTTGTTAACCAAAATTTTATTACGTTTCTACAAAACGTAAAATAAATAAATAATATTAAAAAACGAAATGTAGAAGTCGGTCTTCGAAGTGTACAGATTTTCGGGTGGAGCACAATGTGTTTCCAAAATTTACCGTTTTTTTAGAATCGCCGCCTTTTTTCTAAAATGCAAGGAATAACCATGCACGCAGATTCTTTATAAAATTATAAAATGTTAGAGATTATTATTGCTGTTTAAGGTATATCGGGGCGATATTCTGTACATAGCTAAATTATTTTAGTGATATTATAAGTGAAATTCTGTATGATGTAACATGAAAAGCTTGGAAGAAACAATGCTCTGCCGGAAATATACAAATACAGGGGCAAGTCTGTATAACACTGAGTAAATGGGCTGGCAGCGGGTTTTGGCGACTAATATTTGTAGCTAAATTTGGTAAGAAGTCGCCAAACTTGGCGGCCATTTGGCTCCATTTTGGTCCATAACTGTAACGGGTATAGTAATTGAATAACTGTAATTGATCCTGTATGCAACTGTAACCGTATCTGGCCTTCATATGCCATCTTGTAATACCAGTCCAGGCGTACTGCAAATTTCTCGGTGGCCGAGGGAAAGCTATATAAGATCAGAGATTTCCGAACCTCTTTAAGTGTTTCTTTTGGTAAAATCTATCATCAGTTATGTGCATTCAGTCTATTACCAACCTATACGCACGCAACAGCATATTTCAACTCAGTTTAAAATTATATATCTCAATAATAAAACATTATAATAAAACTAATAATAAATAATAAAACTATTTAATTTTTGTTTTCCTAACATATTTTTCTGTAATTTAAAATTAACATGATCTCTTTTAGCGGAGTCAAATGTAACAGTTTATTATTAGTCCGAAGGGAACCCTTTGTCCCTGAAGGACTACTGATTTCGTTTTGCGATTTTGCGTTGAATCACTATAAACGGCGAATCACTTTGCAAACTGTTGCCACCAAATTTTAGAGTCCTGCATTATATTTGAAGAAATTAAATAATGAAAAATCTGCACAAATGTATGTGTGTTTCTCGCATTGTGATAAAACAACGGTACATAGAACCATCAAATTTTGAATGACGTAATCCTCTTACAATATGGGCATGTGGAAGACCAAATTTGAAATTTGAAATTTGTTTTATTATCGATTTCATAATTTGTAAAACTTGATTAACAAACTCAAGGATTTCAAAGCGAGCAATAGCAACACTCTACGGGAGGGGGGACCTTTTTATTTTCAGCGCGCGGAGCTGTGTACCGGAAATTCTAACGTAATCTTCCATAGAATATGGCATGTGGAAGCCCTAATTTGAATTTGAAATTTGTTTTAATATCGATTTCAGATTTTGTAACACTTCAACGAATTTTTGATTAAAAAACTAAACGATTTCAAAGCGAGCAATGGCAACACTGTACGGGGAAAAAAAAAAAAAAAAAAAAAAAAGTATTTTTATCTCCAACGCGCGAGACTCTGTATCGGAAATTCTAAAGATATGCTCAATTTAAAATTATTTTGCGGCATTGCTCGAACTGAATTTTATGGTTTAAGTGCAAAGAACCTGATATTTAATAAATAAAGGTAACACACAAAACGTTAAAAAAACGCCCCTAACCCTTGAGTTTTTTTTTTTTTTTTTTTTTGAAATTTAAAACTTTTTTTTAAAATATATTTATTTGTTTTTAATACATGCTGTAATGAAACATAGTAGGGAATGTTTGAACTTTTCAATTTCTTTCATTCGAGGCATTCATTTGGCATTTTAATCATTACTAATTAGTACAGTTTTTACATTTAACTAATTGCTTTTATTAGTTACAAATACAATTTTACTTCAAGTCTTGGGGTAAAACTATATCTGAGTTTTAACTAGCGTTACCTATCTCTCGTCTAATTAGTTAGGAATTAAAATAACTAGTTATTCGAATAAAAAGACCCTTTATTCATTTGTATGAAAACTTTGTACCCATTAATCTAATGAGGCTAAGGGTTTTCTTGTCAATTTTTCGAGCTTAACGATTACGTTCTAACTAAAAGAAGCAACTTCGTTCTAAAGGATGGCAACTTCTTTTCGTGAAAGTGGAGGTTATTGAATCGCTAGAAGAATTCTACTTGCATTTTTAGCCGTAGATTCTTTATATTATTTTTAATGGACCAAAATTTAATGCATGTTCCATATACTTATCCCCTCTGTAAATAATTCTGAAAACGAAGTGGAAGCCGTAGAAATCGGTCCATTTTCCACACTGTTTGTTTGAATATGTATGTTGTATAAAATTAATTATAATTTTGTTTTAAGAAAAGGGCTCTAACTTGAAATGCAGTGAAAATGAAATGAATTCGTAATTTTTGGAATTAAATAATTAAAAAAAAATTTGAAAAATTTTAATTATTTTCAAATCCATTTTTTAAAGAAAAGTATAAAAAAAAAACTTTTTATTTTTCTTTAAAAAATTTAACAAAAAGGTGGTGTGATAATATATGTATGTAAGATATAACAAAATATGATAGCTGTTTCAAAAAATAATTGGCGACCTCAAAATTAACATTCTAAATTTGGTGATCTGCCCCTAAATTCATCTCTTCTCACAGGTTCCAGATTTATCTATCTTACGTAACGTTTTAATGCAGATACCTCTTGTCCAATCAAATTAATTGTAAACCAAAACTCTGAACTGAAACTTTTCCGACTCCCACCCTTCTTCCTCTGACGTGCTATGATACGTCCTGCTTTTCCGCATAAGCTCTCCTGCCGGCAAGATGCTTTTAATCTATGCTACTGCCGCTTACTTGCTTGAAACGACGTCGGACTTCAAAATGAAACTTACTGTATTCAAATATAATTAGGAAACATCTTGTCTGAAAAAGGATGATTTGATATGCGTAAAAAAATAAAGATTGTGATTTTTCAAGATACGTTGTGCCATGGACCTTATAAGATCCATGCGTTGTACTAAATTGCGTCATCATACTTTCTACTCTTGCCACCTGAAAGCCACAACGATCTTCTCGGCTATCTACGCAATATCGTAAGCAGTAAAAGTTCCAATGCTTTCATCTATGCATTTTTAAATCATTACATGTATACACATTAGAAACATAGATATATATTATAGTGTGGTAACAAAGATTATTCTTACAGAAAACTATTTCATATAAATAAATAAAAATTTAAAAAAAAAAAAAGTATGATTTTGTATGCGGATTTTTCCTTGTTAGTTTAAAGAAAGATTCTGCATAAGGAATTATTGTATTTAATTGATTGTACTTAAATATAATAATAATAAGATATGCTTCTTTTAATGTGGGGGAGGAGCTTAAATTTCGAATCATGTCCTAATGTTATCGTAAGGAAATGTTTTACTTCCTTAAATTGCTATTGGAAAATACCTAAAAATAAAATCAAAATGGTCATTTTGGCAAATTTTTAAAATGAATAAATAAATAAAAAGAAATGGATGTGTAACAAATTTATTTATTTTTACCCCTGTTACAAAAATTCAGGTTTTTACGCCGTTTTATTTGTTTATTAACCATCAGAAAGATGTTCTTATTTAAATTTTCGGGAATGAAATATTCATTGCCTTTTATTAGTAACCTGAATCGGTCGAGAAGTTTTAAAACTCTGTTATTATTTTTTCAAAATTCAAGCGATAACAAAAATATAAACGCAAGATATATATATATTTCGTGAGAATGCTTTTTTCACTTACATAATCAAACAGCAGGTCAACCGCGTATTATGCAATTCAGGAAAGAATGACTGTAACAAAACCAAACTTAAGTGGGAGGGGGGTTGGGGGAAAGATCATAAAAAATATATAAAAAGCGTCACGAATCAGGCTTCGGAAAAGAGGCAAAAGACTCAGAAAAGAAAGTTATCACGCAACAGATAACCCCAAAAAGTATGACGTCAAGAAAAACAGTTAGCAGCTATGTCAACATGTCAAGCGCGCAGAAACAAAAGAGAGGCCAGGATGTAATGGAAGAAAATGCTCCTAAAAAAGCGATAAGTCGCCTAACGTGGTAACTCAGCAGCGAATACATATAATGGATCCCGTCTACTACCATCGAGAAACAATCGTAACTGTGAAATCTAGTTTCTTAGTAAGCACTTATTTTAATGCACCAAGAATGTTATCAGTTTTCCTTATTTGTCCGCATTAAATTACCATTCATTTTATTTCCTCCAATTTTTTTCCAAAGTTATTTAAATTATAAACAGCATCGACTGGAAAACTATTTCCCGGTGTTGCTTCGAATAACATACATTTTAAGCATAAATACACTTTAATATTATTTCTTTATACATTCTTTGTACATTTTAATTGATTCTGTTTAAAGCATATTTTGTAAATTTACTGCGAACAGCTGTGGATATTGGATGTTCCTTGTTTCAGAAATGCAATAATAAATTGATTTTCGAATATTCGAATTCTCTTTCGTATGTCATTTAAAATGATTAGAACAGGGAGGTAAAAATAGTTTTTTTTTTTTAAATGATTTAAAAAATAAAAATGTTTTTAAAACGAAATATTTCTAAATGCATCTCCCGTGGAATTGTAAATATTGCGTAGTCTGAACTCATCGAAGACATTAGAGAGTTTCTACTTCAGTTCCAAACACGTTAATAATCGATTCCATTTCTCTGATCATTTCATTATTTGTACTCCTCTTTGTAAATATTGAATTAGTATTTGACAGAATAATCATTTGAACTCAGTTATTTTGATTTTCTGTAGTAATATTAGGTAGTTAATAAGCTACGCAGGTAATTTAATTAATATATCGTTAAAGAAAAATATAACACAAATTAATAAACTGACATTAGTGATTTTAATTGATTTTTTTAACATTGCATGCCCGATTAAACAATGCTGTGTTATCATTATTGTAAACATTTTAAAGAGAAGATATTAAACGAAAGAATTTTTAGGAATTTTAATTTACAAGAAGATTGAAGTAATTAATTTGTATATAATCCTACATTTTATCTGACTTAAATACACAATTCTACTTTCCGTGCAAATGCTGCTTATTATATATTTACCTGTAGAAAATGGTATAGAAAAGTGCAATTCCACCTCGTATTTATTCATTACCGGAAATTCAATTTAAAAAGCTATATTAAGCAGAATTTTGAAGTATTATTGCTATAAAAATTCTTAATAAACTGCTGTAAGCTAACAACCTCATCTGTTACTCTTGAGCGAGTAACATAATCAGAGGATAAAGATATATCATGATTATATCAGCGAATGGAAGATAATAATAATGATAAAACTTCTATACGCAAGGCCAACATACATATCTATCAATGGGTGTGTTAGTTTAGTATCTTGCTGGAAATATATTCCTATCACGGCATTCATACACCTATTCATCCATCCATTCGTGCAAAGTCGAAAATGCCAGACCGAAAGAAACCGCCATTTTCGTTCCTCAGCTCTTTACGTACGCTTGACTTGGCATGAGCAAAAAATGGAGAATCGTTTCCTAAATTTGACCCCAAATTATCGAGCATCTAGAGCCAATTAAAATAATTGCTACTGGAATTGCTATGCTTTTCGAGTGGAATTATAAATGCCTGCGTTTTGAAACTCAGATGTTTTGCATTTGTGCGAATCCGAATAAATGGAAAGCACATTCACTTAACCTTAGTTATTCAGAACAAAGTTATTCGAAATATTTTTGTGGCGGAATGAGCTTTTTTAGAAATAACCTATGGTAGAGTTATTTGATTGGCGGGCTACTTCTTCAGCCGTGTGCGAAACCCTCGATAGGTGACATTTCACGTATTTTTACGGTATTGATAATTCGAATGAGATTAATATAATTTCCATGCCATAAAATAATTTATGTTTTATTAGTGCGAGAATAATGTAATAAGCATCGAGCTTAAATATAATTCTACTTGATGTGATGAATGGCGACAAAGATATTCGATACTTTGCATTCTATTCATAATTTATTCTCTACGATAATATTTAATTTATTCTCTATAATACATGAAATTTTATATCAACGATCAAGTTTAATTCTATCAGCAATCCTGATACCAAGATTCCTGGTATGTTCAGCTGTGTTTTTCTTCTAACAATTAATATTGTTGTAAACAAGAAGAATTTGCTCTAACAAACTGATATTACAGTGGTTTAAATGATTTTCGTATTGCAAAAAGATTAATGGATTAAATTATTTAAATAAATAATTTTGGAAACCAAAACAAACTATCTTTTCGAATTCCTTTCGTGTAATTAAATATTTTATTTCCTTCGGATTATTTTTAAAAATGGCGGGAAGTGAGAACATAGCTGCAACCCATTTTGAGCGAAAGTGAAAACATCATCACAACCCAAATATCAGTTCAACATTATCAAGCTTGGGTTAGTTGTTTGTCGCTGTCACCTATCAAATATTTTTATCTTTTGGAAGTGTAAACATGGACTTGCCACCAAGTCTTAAACAAATTCGTGAACAAAGATGAAAGAGCCTTGACGCAGCGAGCGATGCCATTTTCTTTCCTCTTTTCTGGAAGCAAAGGAAATCAATAATGAATAAATAAATAAAAGAGAGGAAAAAAACACCTCCAGCAACTGACGAAAAATAGAGCCTAAGAGATCTAGCTTTTCATACACAATATCGAAGTGCTCTTCCGTCCAGAGATAAAAGGAAAAAAAAAAAAAAAAACTAAATACATCTTTAGAAGCTGTGCCAAATAGAATTTTCTGTAGAAAGCTAGTGACTGTGTTGGTAGTGCTTTCGAAAAGGGTTATGATCTTTATATTTGTTTCTGCCTGCATTCGAAGATTCCTTGTAATACCTAAACGAAAAGAATATTGAACACATTAGGGATTTCTTACATACCCAATTGGAATTTAGTGAAGTTCTTTGCGTGAAAAATGTGTTACAAGTACTTACAGCACTCAGTAAAACAATTTAGGCAAAAATTTAATTTTGATTCAGTGTTTATTTCGATTTAATTTAGTTGACTTTCGCCCCAGGTATTGTAAATAGGAAGTTCTGTGATGCACTATTATAAAAAATGGTATGTGGACAGAAATAATGAATAATAGAACGTATTTATTACTCCTGATGCATCTCAAATGAATTTTTATTGGCAGTTTGGAATTCTAAACTGGTTTATGGAATATAATTTAAATTTTATTTTTTGATTTGCCTCATTCAATAAACACATAACTCGCGATTTATATATTTAGGTAGAATATACTTGTGATTTATTTATTTTGAGAGTATACTCGTAATTTATTTATTTAGGTAGAGTGTACTCGTGATTTTTTTATTTAGGAAGATTATACTGGTAGAAAGCAATCATTTGGCGATACGTAAATACAAGCTTCCCCCCTTTTTTGATTGGAAGGACTTCCCCCATTTTCTTGTTGCATTTCTCTGACATAAAAGTGCCCTTTCGTGCCGATCACCTCTAAAAAATGATTGCTGTTTCTCAGAATATAATATTCGAATTGAAATTTCTAAATTGACCACCTGTGCCAGAAGATCAGAATCAACCGTAGTTGCAAGTGATCGTCTTAGAGAGGATTGATTGGACTTATTTGGTAGTCACGTTATTTTAAATAATATTTTATTGTGGAAACTTACAGCGTTTACTATAGAATTCAAAATTATTTGGTTGCCAAAACATTAAAGAATAATGCAGTGCAGTGCGTGTTTCTAGGGAGCTATTAAATTTAACTAGCAACTATTAAATAATTTAATAGTAATAATATAATTTTAATTACGCTATTATATTATTTGTATTTCAGTATATTGTTTTATTACTTGACGATAATAATAAAATAATGTATTTAGATAATATATTTCGCTTTCCATAAATAAAAAATTATGGCATAGTTTCATAAATTAAATATTATTTATTTCTGTGCGTAAATGAAAATTAATTTAGCTACCTTATTATTAATGAATTGTGCGTTCAGGCACTTAACGTAATCTTTTCAGTTTTGTTAAAAATAGTATTTTCTGTATTTTATTATAAGAAAGTATGTATTGATATTGCAAAATGTCTCTTCTTCCTTTCAAAACTGTTTTTACATTTCTTAAAATTACCAAATATTTGCATAACTTTTCAGAAATACGTGATTTTTAAAATACATTTTCTTGTGTGAAATGGATAAATAATTTTGGAATTTTTATATCTTTTGTTTTAAATTTGATAAAGGTCGAAGATACGCAAATTTCTCTTTTTCCTTTTATTTATCAGTATAAAATTAGTCTTTTTTATTTACTTATTTTCAGATATCGTTTTTATTAAGAATTCGGTATTAAGGACATACAATCTTTTTTGTCTGATTTAATCACCAGGAAGAAAAACTCTGATTTCCTGCAAGGTACTTGTGGCGCCATCTGTTGCGCACTATAATCGTACTTTGAAAATAAAATTTTGTGTTGTAAATATTTTAATACCTTAACCTTGTTTTTCTATGTTAAAATCTGAAAGCATAACGGATTTAAATTTTAGTAAATGCCTAAGAATTTTAACAGAGGCTTTATTTCAGGACTAATTTTGGAAAATTTTTAAAATCGCTAAATGAAAACGGAATATTTTTTTAATCAAGGACAACACGGATGATGTCCTTCGGAAATTTGAGGACTACAAAGTCGAAGAATGCAGGGAGCTAATAAATCTTTCAGTGCACTTACTAATTGGCTAGTATTATAGCTTCTGTATTTAATCTAAGAAAACATTTCCGTTCTATGGTTTGTTTGTGTTACAAACTTTTTTCAGCAAAATAGCAATAATAAGGTCATTTATTTCCTTATCGGTGTAACTGCGCATTCTCTTAATGTCGAAGTAGGTCAGTAAACTCCATATTATTTTTGTACAAACCAAGGATTCTTGATTTGCAGTAGGTAAAATCTGATTAACATTAGCCCGGTATTAATTAAAATTTCGAAATTTTAATTATTCTGTCTTAAATTTTAAGTTATTATATTTATTCATTCATCAGAAAAAAAAAAAAAAAAAAAATTACTAGAAATGAAAATCCTCTCAAATTCCACGGCTCTTATCTGTGACAACGATCTAGATTGCAGATGATGTTTCTCTGAAGTAATAGTCATCTTAGAGATGATAGTTAAAATTATATTTATTTACTTATAAATAAAGGAAATGGTTATTAAAAATTAAAATCCTCCCTTTCAAATACTGCGTCTCTTCTCTAAGATGACCACTAGTGATTGCGGATAGTTTCGATCTTATGTGGATATGGTCGCCTTAGAGAGGTGAAGCTGAGTTACGATGTTTGTTTATGTTGTCAGAAATTCCGTTCACTTTTAGAGGGGTCTCAAGAGGGTGGATGCGGTAGGAGTGTTCACTGTATATATATCTTTACACTTTTGTATGTTTTTCTGAATGTTCTGTTCCACTTCAGTCGTTTGCTACTACTGTGTATCATTCCACTATTGATCATGTGACTTGTGAGCAAGTTTTTTTGTAGGTACTCCTGGATTTACTATGTTTTGAATGGTTCATTTGAAATGTGCATATGCTGTGAACTCTGCCGTACCAGCCGTCTCCCTAAAGCGACCACCTCTGCAAGTGACCGATATATTTGACAACATAAATAAACATAGGTGTTAAATACCAGCTTTCTAAAGCGGATCATTTTTATAGAAGACGAAAATCGCTTGGAGCTGTGGGTAGTCATCAAATGGAAAGTTCCCAGTATTTGAACATTCTAAAAGTAGATTAAAATTCTGTAGATGCATGTTATAAATAATCATGCATTTCCGTAGAGATACAAATACGTTTCAAGCAATAAATTGCACAGGACAGACAGCTTATGGTTAGTGTGCAATTTATGCAGCGCCAGAAAGTGGCTCGAAGGAATTTAGCTGAATAAAACTCGAAATAAAACCATTTCACTTTCTTTATCTGTCTTTTCCCCCCTCTCGGAGATCAATAAAGCCTGTGTCCCGCAACTTAATACCGTATTAACGTCTCGAAGAAGAAGGACGCGGTCGAAGAAGAGGAAGGATGTATTTATTGATTGAAGAACATGAAGGTGAATGAAGATGATCCACGACTAGCAGCTGCTTAACAATAAGAGATCTGTACTATTTTCTTCATTCTATTCATCCTTTTGACCTTTTAATAATATACGTGCAATGAAACGCTAAAGATCTATCCTTTTAATGCAATTCCCGTTATCGTCGTATCTATCGCTAATTTTGGGCGGGTTTGCCTCTTGGCCTATTAAAGGATCCCTCCCTCCTCCGGATTCGCCCGAATTTTTTTAATTCGATTATTATAGTATCTGGATTGTGTTGGCGATGATAATATGTTTGATACGAAAATGGTTCAGGTTATGATGTCGGATGTTCTTTAAGTATTTCAGTGGTAAATCTTATTTATTTTCTTTGTTTCATGTTGCTGTAAAGAATAAGCTTTTTTAAAAGTGTGCTGGTATTATGGAATATATGTTTATAATAGTATTGAATGCGTATAAACAAATACATTTCTAATGAACTCACTCATAACGTCATCTGAGATATATTTTGCTAAAATTTGCCATAATTTGCGACAAATAATCGTAAGTTAAGATAATTAATGTAAATAATAATTTTAAATAACAAGCTAATTTGAATACATCATGAAAATTAACATTTATAAGTAAAATAATTTTAAAGAAATTCCAAAAGTTTGATCCAGAATAAAAAGATTGAATAATTCAATAGTAGTAGTTTTTTGTTTCACAGATTAAAAACGTTTATTGGTTTTTGACCCTTTTTGTTTCAGAGATGAGGGATAGTTTTTAATTTCAACTAAGCTGTTTCCGAAGAAAAATTATTCATATCTAGTTATTAAAAAACGCTGTGAAAGCCGTGTTTTTTCGATATCTAAAATTACAATAGGCAATATTGCCAACAAGAAAGGAAAAAAAGTGTGGCCTTCAAGTGGAAAATTGTTCCAAATACATATCCAAGGAAAAATTGGAATATTTCGAATATTGGCAAAGGTAAAGAGAACCCGCCAGTTCATACGATAGTTGCAAAATCATTAAAATTCTCAGTGTCTGTAAACAAAGTAATTACTACTGATTTGAATCTTAAAAATATTCGATAAAAAATTGTGCATTGTCTTTTTTCGCGACATATCGCCGAACGCGCTGCAGAATTCTTTATGTGAAACATTTATCGAAGCAAAAATGAAAAATTGTGTTCGCAATAGTTAAATCTTGTACTGCAGTAAAAATATATTTTTATCATCAAAGAATAGAAAAAATATAAAAATTTGATTTAAAGAATCTTATAAGGTATTTTCTCCCTCTTTCCGCATGCCTTTGTGATGTAATTGTAAGCATGCTTGACGCGTGTGCGAAGAGGTCCACGGTTCGAATCCCGTTGAGGGCACCGCACATTTTCCACCTCTCCTGCTTCAAAAAACCTAATAACTGTACAATCTAAAGAAAGCTTTTCAAAGAAATTTATATTTGTTGCTGGTTTTTCACATAGCGGCATATTAAAAATAAAAGGAGTGGAGGAAAATGTTAAGATCATCTCCACATATTATAAGAATTTATTTTATACCCCAATTTTCACATATGAAATACTTTCTCTTTAGTGGCAGTGCACATCAGTCAGTAGAACTGCATCAAAACAAAGCAAGCAGCCACACATCAAAATCTACAGTTAATTTCCCAGAAGGAATGGAACAAGAAACGGTATCAAGGTCATCATACCCTTCACACAAAACCCTACTAATTCTCGTGATATATCACCCTTGGATGATTGTGCTTTTGGACATACTAAATGCGGATTCGACCTGTTTGGACTTTGAATCTCTAAGTTGTTCAACAAGGAATGGGATAAAATAACTCTTCCGATATTATAAGGTGCTTTATTTTATTGTCCTGAAAATTACAATGTAGAATGGTAGTGAAGAATAAGGGTTATCAAATTGAACATTTAAAACAGAAAAATCTACATTAAATATTTCTGTAAATGCAATGAAAATAGTCTAAAAAATGTGCGAACTGCCGCTGTATATAAGTAATCCTCAGGCACTTTTAAACCCAAAACTGAATTATATGTCTGTCTTTATACGAGCCCACCAGCGGCCGAGCGGTAAAGTCGCTGAACACTGGTAGTTCGGTCTGAGGTTCGAATCCCGCGAACGGGCTGGCTGCATAGGCGTTTTCGTGGTTTTCCCCATGTGTAACGTGTATACGAGCCAGTTTCCCTTAGAAAGTCCTCCACGAAGGCGTCCCTTCCCTTAGGCAGATAGCCCTCGTGTGCTTTGCCATAATTAAATACACCAACATACACACCTGTCTTTATACGAGAAATAAAAAATCCCGTGCAGTACGTGAAATGAGCCAATTCAATTTTTAGCCCAAAGGGATGTTAATTTGGATTTGACATTTCGCGTCGATTCACCTTCTGTATTGATTCACTTTCCAAACTGTTGCCACCAAATATTATATATCGCCCTGTATTATATTTAACGAAATTAAATAATGAAGAATCTGCATAAATGTATGTATGTTTCTTGCATTGTGATATAACAACGGTACCTAGAGCCATCCAGTTTTGAATCCAGTAACAGCTGAATTTTTTCTTTTATATAAAAGATTAATTTCCATATATGCTTGTGGTACTATTCTAAAACTTTAAGATAGCACATGTTATTTTTGTTTGAATGTTATCTTTGAGAATTCGTTTGCTTGTCGAAATCGCCGAGTAAGTAATAATAAATTGCATCATTTATGTTCAACTAAAATGCAGAATAGTACTAAATGTTACCTTGAATGATTGTTTTAATTTTGTTCGCAATTGAAATAAATATTGTTGCCGTGATCTATGTCTGTTTGTATTTCTTAGCATTTTGCTCCCTATTAGTTTTTATCTGTTTTGTATCGTTGCGCCTTCATTTTTATTAATTTATTTTAAATATTATTTTTAGGCCAAACGGCGTTAGCCCAGAAGGGCTATTAATTTCGTTTTGGCATTTTGCATCGATTCACTTTCTGCGTTGATTCACTTTTCAAACTGTTGCCGCCAGCTATAACACGAATATATATTTAAAGAAATTAAATAATGAAGAATCTGCGTAAAATTATGTGTTTCTCGCACTGTGATAAAACGACGGTACCTAGAGTATAATAGTATATTAGTAATGCATAATATTATAATGCCCGGTTTATGATATTTATTATAGCACTAGTGATACTTAGGTTGCACTTTGTTTTTAATTATTTCATCGTTTAAAAATTTTAATCTTGTTGAAAACAGCAATTTTGCAATAAACATTTGCTAATACTTAAATAATTAATGAACGTACTGCGCAAAAAATAAGCTATTTAAAATTAAGCAATAATTAATCTTCTGGCACTAATATATATATATTTTAAGATAAAAATATTGCTTGTTTTGTGATGCTGATTTTAAAAGAAATGAGAATGTTTATATTTGTTATTCTGATGTTTTATTCTCTGTCAATTGGAGGTGATGTCGAATTTTGTTTCGTTAGTGCTTTTTCCTAACTGAAATTATATTTCACCCGCGTAAGGGTGCAGAAGTGGGGGACAGAAGATTGTATTCTATATTTTAATTTTAGTTTTTTTAAGGAAGCTTATCATTTTTCATGTATTTTTCCCTTACTCATCGTATAACAGGACTGGGGGGATAATCAGTTTATTAAAAGAATGATGATCTGTTAGGATATTTAAAGTAAATAAATATATTAGTATACGGGAGCAGTTAATCTTTTTTAATGTTGTGATTGTAAATATTTTTAATGAATCTAAAGTCTTTTTTCGTAAAAAAGTATTTAAAATTTTTTTTATATATATTTTTTTAATCGTCCTTTTATAGAAAATATTTTTGTAAGCTTTTTTCCTCCGCTTTGCTCTGCAGTTTCATTAATTGCTAAAGAACCTTCTAAATATTACTTCAGAATGATAAACTGTGAAAATATTTTTTTTATAAAGAACCCTATAGCCGTATCTATTTTTTTACGAAACTGGAACATAAGAGAAAGTTTACTGTTTGTTTAATGTTTTTTAAAGCATTATATCTGCTTAAAAGTATTGTTTTAATACATAATTAAGATCATTTTGACTGATGACAAGGTAGTGAACATTCAGTAAAAGGTTTTGCAGTTAAAAGGTTTATGTGATATTTCATAAGATTCTTTTAGACTTAGAGAGTAGAAGATTAGAGGCGGAAACAGCCATATATAGTATTCAAAACAAAAGCATTTGCATTTAAAGTACGGCATGTGCGAAATACAAAATTATAACCAAAACTACCATAAACAAAAGACTCACTTAGCCTTTTAAATGGGCTTAATTAACAAAACACAATTAAGATAAAACATTACAATTAAGAGTATAATAATTACACATTTAAGTTACAAAGTAAATCTCGGGGAACAGCATCTCGAGGAAACAGCATGCTTAGTTCATGACTCCAGTGCATCGACTGAAGGTTATAGTCCCCCCCCCTTTTTTTACTGGTGTTTCTTCCGGCGGCCGCTAGGTGGCGCTCGTTGAGCCGTAGGGTTACAATATTATTATATTTAATGCCTTTGGGTAGTATATTTAATAATATGTATTAGATTGTATATAATGAGTTCGTATTACGCACCGTGTGCACATTAGTCTTTACCTTACCTTTATTTTCACAACATTTGGTCGTAGACATTTAAAAACAAAAATCTGAAAGATTTCAGAAGTTTAAATTACGTCCAAAGGGGCGTTTTTTTAACATTTTGTATGTTATCTTTATTTATTAAATATAATGTTCTTCGCACTTAAACCATAAAACGTTGCCATTGCTCGTTTTGAAATCCTTGAGTTTGTTACTCAAATATTCGTTAAAGTTTTACAAAATATGAAATCGATAATAAAGCAAATTCTAAATTTCAAATTTGGGCTTCCAGTTGCCCGTATTCGCTGGAGGATTACGTTCAAAATTGGATTGCTCTAGGTACCGTTGTTTTATCACAATGCAAGAAACATACATACATTTGCAGATTCTTTATTATTTAATTTCTTTAAATAATGAATCCTTCATTATTTAATTTCTCTGAAAAGTGAAACAACATTTGTAGTGAATCAACGCAGAATGCCAATTTTGCGTTGATTAATTATATATATTTTAAATTATGAAAATGATTAGTGATGAAATTAATAGTCCTTCCGGGCAAATTGCCTCTTTGGACTGTAAATTACAAAATGTACAGACGAATTACAAAAATGTTATGAATAAGGTAAACGCTCATGTTTTGGCATTTTTAAATTTAAAGAAATCAGTTTTGTAAAAATTACGAAATCTAGTACCTAAGAATGTTATATTTAGAAAAAGTTTTCATTCATTATAAAAAAAATAAAGTGCAAAAAGTGTAACTCGCGTGCGAGTATGATCTCCGATTATGTATCTCGTGACCGAGAGATCATATTCAGGGGCCGTCTACGGTGGTGTGGTGTATTTAATTATGGCAAAGCTCACTAGGGCTATCTGCCTAAGGGGAGGGATGCCTTCGTGGAGGACTTTCTAAGGGAAACTGGCTCGTATACACGTTACACATGGGGAAAACCACGAAAACACCCATGCAGCCAGCCCGTTCGCGGGATTCGAACCTCGGACCGAACTACCAATGTTCAGCGAATTTACCGCTCGGCAGAGCTGGTGGGCCCCGAGGGGCCGTCTACAAACTGATGAGCGAAATGTTTACGTTTGTTACTAAAAATAGAATACCAGTAGGTTTCTCATTCTAACAGTTAAGTGGTGGGCATTTCTATACAGATTATTGTGAAAAATATTGATCGATATAACTTTAAAAAATAAATTAATGATCTATCATATTGAATATTTTGAAAATCGTTAAGTTTTATTTTTATATTATAATAATATGCATTTAAATGTTTCAAGAATCTTATGGAATATTAAGTTCGTTTGAAAAATTCAACGTATATTTTACGATGACTATTCTACATCTTAGAAGAGGAAAATCATTTTTGTATGCTGTTTCAACGTTCTTATCGCTATAAAAAATCGATCTTGATGCTGAAAGATTTCGCTTGCGGAAGTGTGAGAACTGTAACCTGTTTCGTTAGGGACCCAAGCTTCCATCCTAAATATTTTATTCTTTATGTTCCCTTTATTTATAAGCGGAATCCGCTCTTCGAATGATTTCTTTAAAAGTTAGTTTTCCGCTTTCTACTCTTTTATTTTACCGCTTTGCTTCTTTGGCAGGCGCGCCATATTTCAGGATGAAATGTGATCTTTCGGCCTCGCTTATTGTGTACGGCGTTTCTTGGGAAAAGAAAATGGCTTTGCTGGATATTTCGCCCGTATAGACCGCTTCTAATAAATATTTTCTTTCCACTTATTTTTTATTTTTTTTAAAGGGATGGGGTTTTATTATTATTTATTGCTGAAATATGTTTGCTTTCGCCTTGCTATTCTTTCGTCTTTATGTTAAGATATCGTTCTTGTAAACGATTTATAAATAAATTTCTCTGTCTTTGTGTCATTTGTTGACTTGACTTATATGATGAGATACCTATATAAGCTTCGACACTTTTTATATTATCTTGACTTGGATGATCCGCACTTTGTTGTAGGTTATGTATACATTTTTCTTGACTTTGGGGTAAAAACATTTTGACTTAAACTTTATCTTCAGCCTTAAAGTTTTTGTGTCTTTGTTATCATTATGCCACGGTATATTGCAAGGACGTTTATTTTCCATACCGTCTGTCTAATGTTGCTATATGCATGAGATGAAAGATAACTCATTTGTTATCCAGGTGAGTTTCCGTACTGCAAGTTCTTAAATGGATAAATAAAAGGTTTTATGGAACTTTAAATGAAAGTTTAAATTTCTGTTTAAATCGAGCTCATTTTGTACACACGCTGTTTGCGGATGGTAATAGAATGCGACAATGCGGTTTTTTTTTCAAAAATTGATTTAGAATCTTTTTAATTTAACGTTTAAGCGATTTAACATGCATTATCTTCGTTTAATAAACAAACTGAAAAAGTCTAAATTTTTGTGTTTCCATCATCAAAAAGAGCGGAAAAAGAATTTTTTTAATGAAATTCGCATGAAATTTTTAACTTAATTTCTGAATTTTTGGCGAATTTTCTAAAATTGCTTGATTTTTTTCGACCATTGTACATAATACAGCTGTTCGAAGTAGGGATTTTTCTTGTTGAAAACCGATTTTTGTTTTACAGTTTGTCGTTGAAGTAACAAAGATCAAAATAAAGTTTAAAAAAATTAATAAAATAAGCTTTATTTAAGACTAATAATAATAAAATCATTAATGAACTAAAATGAGGAAAATAATTTTTATAGTTTCATTAGAACAAGAGATTTAATAATTATGTTTACAAATTTCATTTGTAAATTTATGTCACGAATAATAAAAGCGTGTGCGCCCAAATAATAAAATCTGTTAATTGAATTGCAGTGTCAAAAGTATAAGAAATAACGCTTTTGTTATTTGTGAATGACGTTTGTAAACAGAATTACTAAATATCATGTTCTGCGAAATTATATGATAAATTATTTTTCTTATTTTAATTCATTAATGATTTTATGAGTTTTAAATAAAAGTTTGTTTCACAAAAAAACCTTTTTTTAATACTTTTATTATGTAATTCAAGAAAATGTCTGAAATTTGAATAAAGCCTGCTGTAATAAAGTTCGTTGTTTTTTTTTTAAACAACATATTTAGATCCGAATTTTAGTTATTATGGGTCTTTATTTTATTTTGTTTTATTTCTCTTTGTTTTTTTAATTTAATATCACACTCTTAATCCTCACTTTTTTCTGTATCATTTTTTAAGTATAAGGATGTTGCTACCAAATGTTATCGCCACGTATTATTTTTTAAAGGAAAAATATAATGACTATAAAAAGTATGACAACACTTTTTATAGTCATTATATTTTCTGAAATATCTGGAATTCTAATGATATGCTGTTTTTTGAATTTTATGTATTGGAAGAGCGAAGAAAGTGATGTTTGACGAATAAAGTTAAAAAGATAGAAGGTTAATAATAATAATTAAAAATTGCGCTTTCAGCTTACTAATAAAATTGAACATTGATATGATGTAAGACACATTGATATGATGTAAGACTGTGAAAATTTTGTAGGTATAACGCTGATTTTTGTTGTTTGACTTCTGAATTAGTATTGACATGATGTATTGAGAAAAGACTGAAAAAAATATTAATGGCAATATTTAGCACTGTATCCGGAATTTTAAACATACGCTGCTTTTAAAAAATTTGCGTTTTTGCTATTGAAAACACTAAACATCATATCGGGAATTCTAAAGATATGTTGTTTTTAAATGTTTTGTGATTTTGCTGTTAAAATTGTGCGTGGCTTAAATGGGAAGAAGTGATGTTTAGTAATAAAGTTAAAAAGACCGAAAAAAATTGTGTTAGCGAGAGTGAGTCAGGAGAAGATTGGTAAACCGCGAACTCCGTGAGAGAATAAAACTCTATAACAAGTCCTCTGTTTAAAATCTAAGATCATTCAGTTTTTCTTTTTTTATCTTTTACTTATTAGTTTATCCGTTTAATTTTTCCCACTATTTTTATTTATTTTTTCTTATTCATTTTAATATTTTCATTTTCTAAGCTTTATATTAATTTCCTACCGAACGTCTAAAGGAATAAAAATGAATTCAAACTTATTTAAGGTAAAAACTTCATATTGGCAATATGCCGACTAAAAGCAATCCGTAGTATACTTTGAAAAGTCTGTTTTAATTTGCCTTTGCAAGAGAATTTACCGTAGTAATAATAATGATATGAGGTTAATATTTATATTCTAGCGTTTTATTGCTTGCAGTTGCCAGATCGTTTATGTAGATTTTACCGATGCATAAAGAGAGATACATATACTATATTGCTCTATTGAAACACCTGGAAGATGGGGAAAATTCAAGGAATGAAGAAACACGCAACGTTTTTCCCCCTTTGTAGTTATTCATCTGCAATATCTTTCCAAGGAAATTCGTTTGAGCATTGCTGAGGGACCGAAAATAGGAGGGAAAAAAAATAAATGTTCCCCCTTTTTTTTTTTCTGTTACAGCTATTTTTGTCCTACGCAATGTTTCCCTCATACTACATTAGTTTTTGCCCTCTCTCTCTTCTTACGTTTATTTATCTGTTGTTTTTGGATTTATGGAATATCGCCTGTTTTGCGATTAGTGATAGCAGCAGGTTTGTTGTGAGTGACATCAGCAAGCTTCTGGCATTAAATCCAATCGCTGAGCCAGATAACATGTGAGGCTGCAGAAGAAATGTATTAAGTTTTTTCGGGAAGGGACGATTTTGTGCTAAGATGCATAATTACGTAACAGTATTAAAAACATCTTTTATTTCTTAAAATGATACAAGTGTTCAAAATTTGTCCTTTGTATTTTTTTATAAATTAAATGCAGTTTTAATTATAGAAAAGAGATAAATTGTGTAAAAATAAAATAGAAATTTAAGTGATTATAAAGTATTTTTATTGCTTTCATATCGCTGCTCAGTTTTTAAAGAATATACTGTTTGAAGTATAAATCGAAAGTCTTACGTCACGCCGAATAACAGCATTTTGGTAATTGGCTTATTTGCTAAATCGCGTGGAAGATATATTTAAGATTTAATGTTTCGCGCAATGGCAACACTTTCCAAGTCTTGTGGATGATAGCTGCATGGTACCTATGTAATGGCCCTCAAATTTTGGAAGATAACTTTTAAAATTGTTTTTAACGTGAAACTGAATTTTTCCATTTATTTTTAATCTTCTAAAGATTAATTTTCTGTTTAGGCCGTTACTTGTCGTCAAGACAGACACACATGAGCATACTGAAAAAAATTTAGACACTATTTTCTTCATTTTTCATGAAAGATATCATTCAAAATCATTAATAAAAAGAATCGAATAAGCTCACTGTCAGTTCAGTAAAATAGTTGGTGTTTTCTCATGCTTTACAATATAAAGAGGTTTGTAGTTATGGTTAATGTTGATACTTGATAATGTTGAGAAAAGAATTCCTTTTACGGGAAAGAGTATTAAAATATTTTTCAGTTCTTTGATCTTGGAGGGGGTTTATAATATTATACACATAATAGTTAACATCAACATTAAAAAAAGTTAGTAGTAAATAATTAAGTCTTGATGCGAATGAATGAAATTGCAATTTATATAAGGCGTATAGCATGAAATGGATATATATAACTTAAATGACATATTCGAGAAGTAAAATACATAAAAATTATCAATGGTTGATTTACTAGTAAAAGTGCCGACTGCGTATCCAAATGTTGTAAAAGTAAGTAAGTTTTTAAAATGATGAATGATAACTGCGAAATTTTTTGTGATATACGGTTTATTGCTTCGAATTAAAAATGGTACAAATCGGAATAATTTGTTTTTAATTCTTTGCTCAGTATTTATTCAAACTCTGATGTGTAACTTCCAATTATTTTTGCGGCATAAAAGAGTTTTAGCGAGAAACAGTAGTGTTGATCCAGTTAGCTATTTATTCTTTTGTGCAGGATCAGGTGACAATGTTTACACTTTCACAATCATTGAGTTTATTAATTGGAAGTGAATAATCAGCACTTTTATTCGGTCCTAATTTGCAGTGCATTTAAATGGTTTAGTTTGTATAAATTTCTGCCGCATTCCGTTAAAAAAAGTATGCTGTTTTAGATTTGTTCATTTGCGGAGACAGGTGAAACGAAAAGGCAATTATTGGACAACATAAATGTTAAATGATCTAATGGAATTTCCTTTTCATAACTGATATAGCTGTTGCCAAATGATGCATTTAAATTACAGTAGCGCGGTCATTTTAATATTTTAAAACATTCGTATACGTACACACATTTGTGAGAAAATGCAGTGGGAATTCGTAAAAGCATCTATCATCAACGTTCTGTTTAACGCGGAATTAAATTCTCCCCCTTCTTTTCCCCTCCTATTTCTGATTGTTCTGACGCCATTTATTTTTTTAAAATTGGGAAAAAAAATGATAGGTATTTATTTAGAGCACCTTTTCCCCCCTTACCTGCCAAGTTCTATATCGTATGCCGAACGCTTCTTAATGCTTCATATAATTCGGCATTTTTCCCGCCCCCTTTTCTTTTTGTGTGTTAAATATCTGGATTACGAATGAAGGAAATAATATTAACGTTGCACGTTGTTATGTAAATGATTTGATTTGAAGAGCATTTGGAGCAAATATGTTTGACTCACAAAAGAAGCAATTCACAATCCGTTTTCTTTATTAGGTTATTTGCTTTCAGTATTTTTCTTTTTTGGTAATTTCGATTGTTTTTCATTTTTACTTTCTCGCGTGATATTCGACACGTTCTTTTATTGATTTTATTAAGGAAAAAAATCCGTGACCTAAGGATTACTTGTCAAAAATAAGTTTCTTCTTTCTTTTTATCCCTTTCTTTTTTTCATTTCCCTTTTTTTTGGGGGGGGGATAGTAGACATATGCTGATTTTTAATCAGTTTTAAATCAGCGATAGCGAAACTTTTTGCACTAATAAATAATTAGTAGAATGCCTCTTTTATTATAGTTTGATAGGAGAGATGCTGTTTACACAGAGCAAAGAAGTTTATAATTCTTTTAATCTTTTGCAGGTTGTGGTTTTGTTTCTCCTTCATAAAATTGCTTTTCGTATTATTTTTATTTTAAGTAAAAAATGTGTAAGATCACAGCAGGGGGACTGTTAAGATGCGGCAGACTATATATATATATATATATATATATATAAAACATTTATTGTAGGTATTATCTTTAAGGTATTCATTCGGTGTGATAAATTATGGAAATATATGATAAAAATTATAAATGAATAATTCACATTTTATATAATATGAATTATTAACATTATATATTAAAACATGCAACATAAAATTATAAATTAATTATTAAAAAAGTATATAATGTAGAAACCGTTATTTCGAAACCAGAAATAGAAAAAATAATTTGTCCTCTCGCCAGGAATCGAATGTCCTGCCTATCACTTACACTTCACGAACATGCAATTATTCCATAATAATAAACTGATTATAAAGTAATAATTTTAAAAGTATATTAGATGTATGTATGTTCTTCGCATTTTAGAAAAAGGGCGGCGAGTAGTGCCGCCAAATTTTGAACACACGTAGTCCTCCATCCGAACATTTGCACCTTTGAAGCATGAATTTTGAATTTGGGTTTTATTTCTTTCATATTTTCTGAAAAATCAACGAATTTTTTAAACAAACTCAGAGTTTAAAAGCAGTGTGTTGCCATTGGACAGATAATAAGATATTAATGTTTCAAATTTAATCATAAAAATGCAACGATTTGAAAGAAATGTGGAGCTGCTCGGCAAAGCGTAAGATATTTGTCTTTTGAACCGAATCAGCAAACTCATCGATTTAAAAGAAATGTGTTGCCACTACCCGAAATGAAATATTTTTACCTTCATGCCATTGTGTAACTACTTACAAATGGGATCTCCCTCATGTAATTATTACAGTCTGCCACAGTCTTAACGGCCATTTCTAACTCTTCCAAGCAAAATTTAACAGTTATTAATTCTTTACTCCAGCAGTATATGAATCTCACTGCTGTCATAAATGGCAGGCGATTATTCTCGAACCAGTTAATTGCTTTGAATGACATGTTCGTTAAACTTTTTTACGTTACATTTCCAAAAAGGTTGTTTTGCAAAATACATCATCATCATCAAATGCGAATCTAAGCATCCTCGCCTTTGTGGAAAATTTGTGGATACGAGGATCCTTTTGGACCTTTGTGGATACGAGGTGCACATCTACATTTAATAGCAGTCGTATATACAAAATTTCAACGAGTCTACTCGTTTTTGAGTTATGCGAGATACATACGTACCTGTACGTATAGACACCACGAAAAATTCGTTTCAGAATTCATTTTAAAGCAGTTTTATATTTTTTTGGGAGGAAAAGAATAATTTATTCTGCCCTTACGTACAGATGTCACGCAAAAACATCGTTAAATTGCATTCGATAGCGGCCAAAATGGATATTTTTGTTGAAATATGCTGCCTGAAACTTTTCGCGCTTACAATACTTCCTTATTATACTCCTGCAACAATTTAACAGAACTTTCTTCGTTTGTAGGTAGAACGCATATTTCAAAATTCAGCTGAAGATAAACAATATCGCAATTTGCCTTAAAGAGCTTCTAATACAACCAAAAGAGCATGTACGAAAATGGCAACGTTGCTTATTCAAATTTACAGTTAGATATGGTTACATGAAGAGTTGTTATGCGCGTGGTTACCTCAGTTTGGCGACTTCTGCCAAGGTGGTTGCGATAATACCAAAGTACCTATTTCTTCAATCACATGACTTCCTTGTACGGAATATTAAATTATACTAATTTTTCTTGCATTTCATTTAAACTTATTGGATTGAATTAAATCTATTACGTCGATAGCGCATAAACTAAATGCACTCTTTATAAAATTCATTATATTTGTTTACCATACCACTTAACAGCGTTATATTTCGTTCATATTATATTTCAGAAACCACAAAATTTATATCATTTGAAGGATTGTCTAATCGTTGCCACATATTCTATTCAAATACTATAATAAATCTAGAACGATGTGTAAAAGAAATTAAGCGAACAAAACAAAAAAGAAAATCTATTACGTCGATAGCGCATAAACTAAATGCACTCTTTATAAAATTCATTATATTTGTTTACCATACCACTTAACAGCGTTATATTTCGTTCATATTATATTTCAGAAACCACAAAATTTATATCATTTGAAGGATTGTCTAATCGTTGCCACATATTCTATTCAAGTACTATAATAAATCTAGAACGATGTATAAAAGAAATTAAGCGAACAAAACAAAAAAGAAAAAGTTTTTCACAGACGATTCAGTATTCCTCATTCAATTAATTCGGTTCTCACTTAGCGAC
The DNA here is from genome assembly GCF_044657685.1 of Stegodyphus dumicola. Lineage (NCBI taxonomy): Eukaryota > Metazoa > Arthropoda > Arachnida > Araneae > Eresidae > Stegodyphus > Stegodyphus dumicola. The sequence continues at coordinate 140,788,687 of NC_140777.1, forward strand.
AAGCAAAAATACATAAAAACTCAAAATATCTATATTAAAAATTACTTAAAATTTAGTTATTAAAGTAAATCTTAAACACTTATTTCCTCGAAAAAATTCCAGAAAGGATTAAGCATGATTTAATTCACAATAATAAATGAAGGCGTGATCTTTGTTCTTGCGAAGCTTAGTCTCTCTTAGATTGGCAACAAATCTACTATTCTGCTTTTTCAAATATAAACAAACATGTCCGCCATGTTATTTAAAAATTAGGCTTAACCGCACTTAAACAGCTTTTAAATTGTTGATAATTCTACAAATATTGCTTGCAGATTTCCTAAAGGCATAAAAAACTTAACTGAAAGATAAGAACAACATAATCAGTTTTAAAGCAAAAAATGTACAATTTTCAAACATATGAGAGTAAAGAAACTGAGATCACTGATCCGGTTAACAGAGTGGATATATATATATATATAAATATTGTATGAACTTAAATCCATTTAGTGCGAATACAAGTTATCATTACTTGCGCAATTGCTGCAAAGTTAGTTAATAATAATTTATTTCCTAAACAGTATTGATTAATTGATTATATTATCTCCTAAGTTTAATTAAAGTAGAATTATTTTAAAAGTGTGCATCCATACTGGTAAGTTATATTTTGAAAGATGTTTTGAAGTAATTTGAAAGCAAAATGTTAATAATGTTTTAACGGGGACTGGAGTAACATTTTGCTTTCAAATTACTTCAAAACATCTTTCAAAATATAACTTACCAGTATGGATGCACACTTTTAAAATAATTCTACTTTAATTAAACTTAGGAGATAATATAATCAATTAATCAATACTGTTTAGGAAATAAATTATTATATATATAAATATATTTATATATTTAATATATTTATTCATTATTAAATATATTTATTCAATAAATATATTTATATACGTTTGGTGCGGCCGATTGCAACTAAAATACGAGCTGCCTGAAACTTTTCGCGATTACAATACTTCCTTTTTACTTCGTACAAGGAAGTAAAAATAATGACATGTTTAAAATAGTCATGATTAAAAAGTTAGAAAATATTGCGCTATTACAATAATTTTTAACAAGAAAGTAAAGTTCCTTGATTTAGCCACTTTTCTTTATGTTTATCTGCTTTTATTAGTTCGTATTAAATGAGATGTGATTTATACAATATCAGGTTTATTTTTATTTATTAACTGCTTTCCTGCTCTGAAATTGTATTAATTAAATAAGATTGAAACTTCTGGTATCTGTTTAAGACAATTTGTTTTATTACTTTTCCTTCAACTCAATATGTTTACGCTGAAAGTTAAATCTATTTCAAGGTGATTCTGTAACACTGATGAGTATATGAATGATACTATTGTTACGAATTTGGTATTTAAAAAGCAAATGTTAGTTCAATTATAAATTAAATGGTTTTATTTCTCGCGCAGTGCAGCGCGTGACGAATATTAAAAGAAAGCTAAGCCGGAAAATTGAAAATACAAGAGCGCGTGCATTAAATAAATAAATAACTCTTTTTCATTTCGAGAAAGTACTGGAAAATTCTAGCGCGTGATTTTAAAATGTTATAAAAGGAGGAAAACATCTCAGTTCGTAGTAGTTGCTTAGTTTGTTGTTGTTTAGAAAACTACTGTTGTTGATTGTAGCGAATTCGCGGATTAGCGTTCTTTAGCTGTTTTGAATTACGTTCTATTGGACATTTGAGTAGTTAAAAGAAAACTACTGTGAGATATTGTAATACTGCGTGATAATTTGAGAAAATTTAAGCATTTTTGTTGTGATAATAATAAATTTTTGTTCATTTTTCATCGGACTTGTGCATTCATTTAGTAACGAATCCGTACGCACGCAACAATTTTTGGTGTCAGAAGTGGGATTTGAATGCCAATAACAAGAGCGATGGAAGAGCAGTTAAGGCAATTGATAACAGCCTTTGCCTCGTTTAAAGAAGAAATGAAAGAAGAGATGAAATCTAGCCAAGGAAAGATGGAAGGGGCCGTCAACTCTGTTAAGGACGAAATGAAAGCCGTTCAAGCTGGTCAAGAAAAGATTGAAGCAGGTCAAGAAGAAATGAAAAGAGAGATTACCTGCATAATAGAAAATAAATTTGAAGCTATGGAAGGCAGAATTGACACAGTTGAAAATAAAGTTGGACTAATTGAAGAAAGAGTTTCTTCGGTGAAAGAAGAAATAGAAGAAAGAGTTTCTTCTGTAAAAGAACATATAGAAGGGAGAGTTTCTGCTGTGGAGGAACGAATTGAAGGAAGAGTTTGTGCCGTCCAACACCAAATCGAACAACAAATTGATGAGAGAGTTTCTGAAGTTGCCAAAGAAATGGATACTTTAAAGAAATTCGTAGCGTCGGCAGGGAGCAGGAGTGATGATTTTAAATTCTTACCAATGCCTGCTCGTCCACCTCTGAAGCTATCCACATATGATGGGAAGACCTCCTGGCAGGTGTATAAGACACAATTTTCTATCGTGGCGGATGCGAATGGATGGGATTCCCAAGCTAAGGCCTGTGATCTCGCCGCTTCTCTAAGAGCCGATGCAGCGGATATCCTTCAGACTCTTCCCGAAAACAAAAGATTAGATTTCGAAGCTCTGTCCGGCGCCTTGGAGTTGCGCTTTGGGGAGAAGTGTTTAAAAGACTGCAGCAGGCTCCAATTAAAATCTCGTCAACAGAAGCCTACCGAAACACTTCAGGAGCTCGCCGCGGATGTTGGAAGGCTGTCCCATCTCGCCTTTTCGGAATGCCCGACAGAAACAAGGGAAATCCTGTCCTTGCAATACTTTATCGACGGCATCCGAGATACTGAAATACAGAAAGCTCTACGAATGGCGGATGTAAAAGATTTAAAAAGTGCTCTAGTGTACGCCATGAAATTTGAGGCAGCCCAGCAAGCCACTCGTCGAGACCGCCACCCAGTCAGAGCTGCTCAAGTCCAGGAGCCAGGGGATCAAGTCACCGCTCGACTTGACGATTTAACTAGACAACTGAACGCCTTGAGACGGAATATTGGTGAGAAGAAACAGACCGTTAAGTGCTGGAACTGCGGTGCTGAAGGACATACGAAGAAACTGCAAAACACCCGAGGGTACTGATGTTAAGACCGCTTCTAACAAGCAGCAGGGAAACTAATTAGTGGCCATCTCGCGGGGCGGAGGTTGCAAGATAATGAAAAGCCCCCGTTTAAAGCGCTTCAGATTTCTGCAATGAGAGGCGGCAGTAATGGACTTTTCATAATAGGACATATTAATGGAGTTCCGTGCAATATGACTATAGATACAGGAGCCAACGTCACTATCATCCAAAAAGATTTGGCTCAACAACTAGGAAACAAACTTATCTGGACGCCGCCCTGCGTTACCCTCCAGACTGTGTCCGGTGAGAAGATCGACATCGACGGAAAAGTAAATGTTAACATCACGTTTGGAAGTGCCGCTTACCATCACACGGCATATGTAGCAGAGATCACTGATTCTTGCATACTCGGATTGGACTTTCTAAGGAAATACAATTTTTCCTTGGATTTTAAAAATAACGAATTGCATTCTACATCTGAGGACATAGCGTTATTTCTCGTTAATGATGAAGAAGTTAAATCTGTCCATAAAATCATAGCACAAGACTATATCACAATACCGGCAAGAACAGAAATTTTACTTCCTGGATCCATAGCCGAAAATAGAAATTTCCGCTACGGCATCATAGAATATCCCAATAACTGTAATATCCCAAAAGGAGTACTAGTAGCCTCAACACTCGTCGACCTATCCAGAACGGTTATCCCGGTGAGAGTCGCCAATGTAACTGAAAAGTCGAGAGTTATTAAGAAAGGTGAAGTGGTTGCAACATGTACTCCAGTAACCAGCGTTGAAAGAAAGAGTAACATCCCAGAATCCGTGTCCTCAGAGAGCATTACATCGGAGTTATTGCAGAATGCACAATTAAACGATAAAGAGAAAAATGCTGCCGATCGCGTCATTAAAGATCTTCAAGTTGTTTTCTCCCGCTCGTCTTCTAACGTGGGCGAACTAGTTTGACACAACATAGAATAGATACTGGCGATCATTCCCCGATCAAGCAACATCCAAGACGTCTACCGTTTGCTAAACAGGAAGAGGTGCGAACACTGTTAAAAGATATGGAAGAAGGCGATGTCATCGAGCCTTCAGCGAGTCCATGGGCATCTCCCATCGTTCTCGTCAGAAAGAAAGACGGCTCAACAAGATTTTGCGTTGACTATCGCCGGTTGAATGAGGTTACGAAGAAAGACAGTTACCCTCTTCCTAGAATTGATGACATTCTAGACACTCTTTCTGGAAGCAAGTGGTTCTCAACACTTGATTTAAAGAGTGGGTATTGGCAGGTAGAAATCCATCCTGATGACCGAGAAAAGACGGCATTTACTACGGGACAAGGACTTTGGCAGTTCAAAGTGATGCCGTTTGGACTGTGTAATGCGCCGGCAACATTCGAACGTCTTATGGAGACTGTTTTGAAAGGCCTTTCCTACGAAGCCTGTCTGATATACCTGGACGATATCATCATCATCGGAAAGAGTTTTGAAGAGCATCTAGAAAATCTAAGAAAGGTGCTTCAGAAACTGAAAGAGGCCAATCTGAAGCTGACTCCCGCTAAATGCAAATTGTTTCGAAAGGAAGTGACTTACCTGGGACATGTCATCTCTGCAGAAGGTGTGCGCACGGATCCTGAAAAGGTATCAGCGGTTAAATCCTGGACGCGTCCCGAAAATGTCCATCAGCTGAGAAGCTTCCTAGGGCTTTGCACCTACTATAGGAGATTCGTGAAGAACTTTTCTTCCATCGCAAGACCACTTCACAAGCTGACAGAGAGCAAGCAAAGATTCTTGTGGACAAAGGAATGCGAGGATGCATTTAACAACTTAAAGGAAGCTTTAACATCTGCTCCAATCCTGACGTATCCTCAGCTCGACAGACCATTTATTCTCGACACCGACGCGAGCAATGAAAGTGTCGGTGCTGTTTTGTCCCAAGAAATAGACGGCCAAGAACGTGTAGTAGCTTACTGGAGCAAGTGCCTGTCTAAACCGGAGAGGAATTACTGTGTCACAAGGAAAGAGTTGCTCGCCATAGTCAAAGCTGTAGAACATTTCCATCATTATCTATACGGGAGAAAATTCCTCCTTCGCACGGACCATGCCTCATTGGCCTGGCTTTTAAATTTCAAAAATCCTGAGGGTCAAATAGCCAGGTGGATACAGAGACTCCAAGAATATGACATCACTATCCGTCATCGTAAGGGATCATCACACGGAAACGCCGACGCCCTGTCTAGAAGACCTTGCCAAGGAAGCTGCGGATATTGTTCCAGGGTGGAAGCGAAATACGAGCTGCTGACTCCGGTCGCAAGACAAATTACAACATCAACATCGGCTGATCGAGACCCGTGGAGTGATGATGAAGTCAGGAAAGACCAGCTGGAAGACCGCGACATTAAACCCATACTTGATTTAATAGAGTCATCAAACAGAAAACCTACATGGCAGGACATTTCTATCTGTAGTCCTACAACAAAACAATACTGGGCACTTTGGGATTCACTTCACATTCGAAACGGCGTCTTATACCGGAAATTCGAGTCGGATGATGGGAAGACGTTCCGATGGCAACTGATACTTCCAAGATCCCGGATTCCTGATGTCCTCAAAGAACTACATAACAGCCCTACAGGAGGTCACTTTGGAATTATGAAGACCTTACAGAGAGTTCGTGAGCGCTTTTACTGGAATAATGCAAAGAATGACGTGCAAAAGTGGTGCCGATCTTGCGATGCCTGTGCAGGTCGGAAAGGACCGAGGAAACGCAGCCGAGGCAGACTGCAACGTTACAACGTAGGTGCGCCTTTTGAACGTATCGCCTTTGACATCCTGGGACCTCTGCCACGAACTGCTGATGGCAACAAATACATACTCGTTGTCATTGATTACTTCACCAAGTGGCCTGAAGCTTATCCTATTCCTGATCAAGAGGCAGTCACAGTAGCTGAGGTAATGATACAGCACTGGATTTCCAGGTTCGGAGTGCCTCTTCAGTTACATTCCGATCAGGGAAGGAATTTTGCCTCGGCAGTAATCAAAGAACTATGCAAACTACTTGGCATTGACAAAACTCAAACGACGCCATTGCATCCCCAGTCGGACGGCATGGTAGAGAGGTTCAATCGAACCATCCTTAATAACCTCTCATTAGTGGTTTCCAGAAACCAACAGGACTGGGACAAGAAATTACCACTCTTTTTACTGGCTTACCGCAGTGCTGTCCACGAGACTACCGGCTATTCTCCATCACAGATGCTCTTCGGTCGTGACCTTCGTCTGCCTTGTGATCTATTGTTTGGCCGCCCTCCGGATGCTCCTTCATCGTCTGAGGAATATATTCAAGATCTCCAGGCCCGGTTTGAAGTGATGCACAATTTTGCATGAGAGCGAGTCAACTTGGCGACGGAGAAGATGAAGACCCGATACGACACAAGAGCTACTGAACATCAATTCCACGAAGGAGACAAGGTGTGGTTGTGGAATCCGACTCGACGGAAAGGACTTTGTCCGAAATTACAGTCACCTTGGGATGGGCCGTACACAGTCCTAAACAGGCTGAATGACGTCGTGGTTCGGATTCGTAAGTCTTCGAACTCTAAACCTAAAGTCGTTTATTACGACAGGTTAGCTCATTACTATGGCCATAGTACATAATGTAAATAATTGTAAATAGTATAAGACCATGGTCCTTTTTGTTTTTAAATGTGTATTTGATTTGATTTGTATTTAGTATTTGATTTGTATTTAGTATTTGATAGCATTTGATTTGTTCAAGTTAGTTATTGCATTTATTGTTCATGTTGTTTGATATTGTAATGTAATGTTTATGCCACAGTTGTAAGTTTAGCTTCCTATCCAGGGATTGTACTGCCCGGGACGTGCAGTCCTTGGGAAGGGGGCAGTGTTACGAATTTGGTATTTAAAAAGCAAATGTTAGTTCAATTATAAATTAAATGGTTTTATTTCTCGCGCAGTGCAGCGCGTGACGAATATTAAAAGAAAGCTAAGCCGGAAAATTGAAAATACAAGAGCGCGTGCATTAAATAAATAAATAACTCTTTTTCATTTCGAGAAAGTACTGGAAAATTCTAGCGCGTGATTTTAAAATGTTATAAAAGGAGGAAAACATCTCAGTTCGTAGTAGTTGCTTAGTTTGTTGTTGTTTAGAAAACTACTGTTGTTGATTGTAGCGAATTCGCGGATTAGCGTTCTTTAGCTGTTTTGAATTACGTTCTATTGGACATTTGAGTAGTTAAAAGAAAACTACTGTGAGATATTGTAATACTGCGTGATAATTTGAGAAAATTTAAGCATTTTTGTTGTGATAATAATAAATTTTTGTTCATTTTTCATCGGACTTGTGCATTCATTTAGTAACGAATCCGTACGCACGCAACACTATTTTTGCTTGGAATACAATACTAATTTCCTTATTATTAGGACAAATATGATTCGAATTGAGTGCGTTTGAGACGCGTAGACCTTGTGTTAACTTTTACACTTTCTTTAACGTATCATGCTAATATACGTTATGAGACGAATACCTCATTCGAATGCATAGATTGTTACAATTTCGTAAATTAATTCTATTCCAGTTTATTTCTACTTTAACACGTTTTGCTGTTATATTCTATCATCAAAACATTCATTCTTGAATACAACTGCAGGCTATTGTTCCCGTTTTGCGTTGAATCACTAGAACCGTCCGTTTCACTTTTCAAACTGTTGCTACCAAATGTTAGAGTCCTACATTATTTGAAGAAATTAAGTAATGAAAAATCTGCATAAATGTATGTATATTTCTCGCATTGTGATAAAACAACTGTACATAGAGCCATCGAATTTTGAATGACGTAATCCTCCTACGAATATGGACATGTGGAAAACCAAATTTGAAATTTGGAATTTGTTTTATTATCGATTTCATATTTTGTAGAACTTTAACAAATTTTTGATTAACAAGCTTAACGATTTAAAAGCGAGCAATGGCAACACTCTACGGGGGGGGGGGTACTTTTTATCTCCAGCGCGTGGAACTGTGTATCGGAAATTCTAAAGATAGGCTCATTTTAAAATTATTTTGCGATATTGCTATTGAACTGAATTTTATTTTTTAAGTGCAAAGAACATGATATTTAATAAATAAAGGTAACACACAAAATGTTAAAAAAACGCTCCTTTGGACGTAATTTAAAATCTGAAACCTTTCAATTTTTTTTAGGGGGGGGAGCCTTATTACAATCATAATTTATACGTATTTACAGTTATCGAGATTTATAGTGGGACATAAACTGCTTTTTGTCTAAAGAAGGAGAAAAATTCGACTTGAGACTCCTTTTAGTTAGTATTATTTACTGTTATTTACATATCCAATGAACCCTCTCATCGCGACCACTTTTCTAAGACGGTCTCCTTTGAAAACCCGAATGTCTGGAAGTACTGTGGTACTACGTTTTTCTCATATAATAAACGTAAAAAGTTTCAGTTTTGGTTGAAATTGTACAAGATGTGGTCTGAGTGCAAGATAGAGAGAGTTCAACAAAGTGTGAATGTGAATCATAAAAATTTATACATATGAACTTTTGTTTATAAGGTTATTGCGTAATCAATCAAGAATCACGAAACGGATTGTGTGTTTAAAATTATTTATAATCATACTGCTCACTTTCGGAGTGGCAAAATATCAGCATTTAATATACCTCCTTAAGACGACCACCTCCACGACGATTAAAATAACGTGAAACCATCGGTAGTTGTCTTAAAACGGTTTCATTTATATGTGTAAATTAAATTAGAAATCAATGATACGTATATATCTTTTATAAAAATGTGTGAAACTTTGCTATTTGTGTTTCGTAGAATTCTCCTAAACTTTCTCAGAATTCTATTGTGTTTACTCCATCGAACGGAGCGGAAACAATTCTTAAAAATGAAGTTTATATATGAGATTGTAACATATTTTCTGATTTTTTGGTAAAACTGCTGTATTTTTTCCTGACTGTTTGGAGAAGCAGAATTGTTCGTTGTTGAAAAATTATTTTTAAATTGAATAATTTGATTAATAACACATCATTGAGGCTAAAAAGATAAAAAGCGAAAAGAATATATATTTTTTTATCACGAATAAAAGCGTGGGCGCGTAAATAGCGAAATCTATTAATGGAATTCATTGCCACAAGTATAAGCCATTATCTTTATAAATTTATCAAGAGTGGCCCGCGCTGTTGTTCATTATATAAAATTGTGGATGAATCTTCTGAAGAGAATTTAAATCTATTGTTCCCAGTAAACTATATAGTAGTTTTTTTCCCCCGCCTTTTAGTTCAGCGATTTTTTTTTTAAAGTTTTAAATGCAAGTTTATTTTATGAAAGCTTTTCAAGAATGAAAAAAAGAAGTTAACCAAAAATAAAATTTGTAATTCGTAACATGATATATACAGCTTTATTTATTTGTTTTTATTTATTTAAATGATCGTTTTATTTTTAGTATGCTGTGTTTTAAAAACATATTTGAAACAAATTGCAGTTTAAATCCGGATTCTTTGCGTTTTAATTAAAAAAATCCATGGTTTCGGCTGTATGGAACAAAATTCCTTTCTAAAGTATCTATTAAGCACAAAAAGGAGAGTTGGATTTTTTGGCTCCTAATAATGCCCTTTGGGTAGTAGGAAAAGCAATAAGTAAATAAATAAATAAAAAAAATCAAACAGAATCGAAACAAGGAAGAAGACAATAAATAAACTCTAACCGCTACTTTCTATAGGGAACAGCCTCTTGTAGACCTTCTTCCCACCTCTTTTTTATTTTTACTTGTTGATTTAAGCTTGATCAAAAACGCTGGGTGATTCGATACCGGTTGGTTCGACTCTTCTCTCAACTTCTTTCTGTTTCAATCTGTCCTCAGAGCATTTCCCTTACCCCAAATAGAGAAGAAACAGGCAGGGAAAATAACAAGCAGCGTGATTAGCTGGAGAAAAAAAGGGAAAGGGTACTTTGTTGATTTTTTTCGTTTCTTTTATAGTCACTGAGGGAGGTTTTTGTTTCTGTCTTTTCCCCTTCGAATGCTAATTTCCCCATTTTTCTCCTGCTGAAAATGTTTCAAACATTTACGCCATTATGCTGTGAGGCGCCATTTTCGTATGACGTGTTAACAAGCACATTGATAGCAAAAATAAGTGAATATTCGAAAATATGGTATTGGTAATTGATATGAGAAATAACTCTTTTTATTTTGTTTGGAGGTCACATTTAAATGTTAATAAATAAATAAAAAAAAGGCGCAGTAACAGTTATGTACTAATAAGAACAAATTATTTATTTTGTAAGGAGGTTTACATTTAAGGATTAAATATACAAATGTGTTAAAAAAAAGGGACGCGTAGTTAATTATTCTGCTATTATTAGTCAGCTATATTACATGCTAGTCGTTTTCACGGTTAGCCGCCTTAAACTGTTATTAACTTAAACTAAAGAAAATTATATAATAATATTAATGAGTGCAGCTAATGTAATCTCACGGAGCGATGCTGTAATTCGTAATTAAATAGAGATGAACAGCTGCTATCATTGCCCACAGTTTTTTAATCTAACAAATTAAATTTGAAAGAAAAATTAAATATTTTATGTTTTGCCGAAAGGGAATACGTTAGCGCGTGAAAGGTAAAAATATTTTATTTCAGGCAGTGGACCGTATTTATTGCCGAGTTTATTGATTAAATTTCAAAGATTAATAAATATCTAAATCTGAAACATCTATATTATTACGAATTTTGTACATAGATAGATAATTTCAGTGAAAATTTACTGATTATGTGTGAAATTGTAATTATATCTGAAATGGTTGTATTTTTCTGTATAATGTAATGTGAAAAGTTTGAGAGAAACGATGCTCTGCCTGAAAAATAAGAATACAGGTTAAGTCTATTTAAACATTGATTAAATGGCTATCTCGCTAATTTGGTAAGATATCGCCGAGCTGGCAGCTGTTTTGGCGAATAATTTTTGTTGCCAGATTTGGCGGGAAATCGCCAAAAGTAAAAATAAAAATACACAAATTTAAAGATCAGCAGTTTTTAGAATACGATATGAGTAAAAATAAATACATGAAGTTTGGCAGTTTTAAGATAGGATGACTTTTTAACCACAATGTTTCTTTTCGCATAATGCATATGTTGCCATTGCTTAGAAAGATTACCGAAGTATTTATTGAGTTAAATGAAAGAGTCGCAAGTATTTTTTTTTTTTTTTTCTAAATTTCATTTTCCTACAAATGGAAGATCTATCTCACTAAAATAAATCTAAATTTCTGTTAAAAGATGAACAGACATATTTCTTGTTTCAAAAAATGTTACTTCTTTCAAAATATGTTTCTTTGCTTATTTTTATTTGCATTTGGGAGCAAAGAGGGTTTGTGATGGTCGAGCCAAAAGAAATGAATTATCGTCTGTATAACTGAAATACTGTTACAATTTATTTTCGTGGTTCTTGTGACAAAAATTCCGGGTCATTCCATTTGTCTGGCTGTAGAGGCAATATTGGCTTTAGGTCACGGCCAGCGTTTGCTTCACGTTCTCTTCCTTTTCGGCCACTTTTTTCTTCTGCAGTTTCTCCTTCCTCCCCTCCCCCTTCACGTCACCTGTTTTTTTTCTTCGAAAACTGGTTTGTAATCGTTGGTAATGATTCTATAACACAATGGCCTTTTCCTAAAAGCTGTTATTGGTTTAAATGGGTCACTTGGCATTCGTTGGAAAGCAGATTGTTTTTTTGCAAGTCATATTTACGTTTCGTTATTTTGATTGTTCTTTCTTATTTTGGTTTAGTTTTTGTGTGAATTTTTTAGAAATAATTTATTCCTCTGGAAATTTGATTTAGCATGTACTGTGCTAGATAAAATTTTTTGAAATTTTGCGAAAATGTTTTCAAAAGAAAGAATGCATTTGAAAGAAAATAAAAAAAAAATTCTACTTTCAGGTTTTTAACTTTTTGATGTTGTTTTTAAAAACTCTTTGGAATATTTCCAATGTAAAATTTGTTGAGCTTTTATTAGTAAAAACACTTTTCAAATGTGAAAGGAATTTTAACGGTTCACAATTGAATTGAGATACATTTAAATAATTCATTTGTAGTTTTAAATTTTTAATTAACGAAAGAGCTGTCTATTGCATTAATTGGTAAATTTAATTAGTTTTTAACTCATTTAAATTAAATAATTATATTTCAATGAAAGTTTAAATGTGTGGATAATGTTTTAAAATTATTTTCAGTTTTGTGCTTTTCATGCCATGTTTTAATTAAATGAGAAATGACCGTAAGCGTTTATTTGTAGTAAGTTATAAAAATTATAATGTTTTGTTTCTTGTAAATCAAATTTTAAAATAATTTCCATTTTAATAATAAATTGAAAAGAATGAGTTAATGTTAAAAACCTTATTCTCCCCCCCCGTTCTATAAATAAATATTTTCACTTGGCAACACCAGCCAATTTTAAGTAGAGAATATTTATTATTAAAGCTTAAAAGTGTATTTTATATTAGGAAATTTGCAGATTCATCGTTTTGAATTTAAAAAAAAAAAGTTTTCATCATTAAAAAAATACTGTATTATTTTCAGTGCTTAGTGTTTACCTTTCTTCAAAAATTATATATATATATATATATATATTTTTATAAGTCCAGAGGGGCTTTGTCCCTGAAGGACTATTGTTTTCGTTTTGCGATTTTGGTTAGTTAATTTTGCAAATCGCTGCCACCAAATATTATCGTCCTGTATTACATTTGAAGAAATTAAATAATGAAGAAACTGCGTAAATGTAGATATGTTTCTCACATTGCGATAAAACAACGGTACCTACAGCCATCCAATTTTGAATGACGTAATCCTACTGCTAATATGGGCATCTGAAAGCCCAAATTTGAAATTTGGAATTTGTTTTATTATCGATTTCATATTTTGTAAAACTTTACACGAATTTTTGATTAACAAACTCAACGATTTAAAAGCGAGCAATCGGGAACTCCCTACGAGAGCGAGCATCTCTACGGGGGAGGGACTTTTTATCTCTAGCGCTCGAGACTGTGTATCGGAAATTCTAACGATATGCTCATTTTAAAATTATTTTGCAACATTGCTGCTGGAACTGAATTTTATGGTTTAAGTGCAAAGAACATGATATTTAATAAATAAAGGTAACACACAAGACTTTAGAAACCGCCCCTTTGGAAGTAATTTAAAAATCTGATTCCCCCCCCTCCGAGTTATGCCTGCAGACGATACTTCTCATTTATATATCTCTTCATGCTAAATAGTGTCGCAGTTGTTGGTTTAGCTTCTAAAACTGTTTCATTTCCATGTTAGTTCAACCAAAAACTGTTAGCGTTTGTGTTGTAAGCATTAAAATTCGGTTCTGTCTTATTCTTAAAAAATTTTTTTAGGATTTTTTCACGAAAGAAAGTAGAGTTTGATTTTTTTTAAAAAAATATTTTAACGCATGTTTGATTTGCTTTTGCATAAAAAGGGAAAACAACTCATTAAAAATAAGTAATTAGATAATTTTGAATAATGAAATAAAATCCTTAACTATAGTGCATCCATTTTAATTTTCTGGTATACTTTTCTTTGTCAGTTTCTCCCCAGCTAATTTCCGTACTGTAGGAAATTGTCTGCCTAAAAATGTATATTAAATTAATGGTTGTTTTTGTTTCTTTCTTCAATGGCGCCGGTATCTGCGACCTCACTAAACAAGTTTTGTTATTTTTTGATTTAGTGGTTATATATTTGGTGAGTAAACTGTGCCTTTGCAATTATTGGATCTAATTAAATACATCCAAATTTGATTTATCTATTAAGATATCGTAATTCGTTTTTGTCTGAGGAAGGTTATGCAATTCGATGAAATTGCTTTATCGTGCTTTTTATTATCTAATCATGCTTAATATTGCACTTGTATCTTTTTACGTATATCAGATGTAAAAATTATATAATGAATGTGTTTATAACTATCAGCAGTAATTAACTGTTGAGTTTTTTATTCTGAGGAAGCAGCATTTTTAATGTTTCATTAGCAAAAATGTCACAAGGATGTCGAAGGACCATAAAATTCGCTGAAGGATTTTTTGTGAATTTAATCACAAATAAGTAACTACCATGAACCCACCTTTGAAAGTGATATTATTTCAAAACTATAAATAGATATTGAACATGAGAGCCTTCTAAAATGACTACCTCCACCGAAGACCAAAGTTATTTGGATCCTTAGTAACTGTATTTTCTACCATCGAAAATCAGGGCGTGCGAAAATTCACATCCCTGCTAATTTTTTTTTTTTTTTTTTTAAATTAATGTTCAAGTTAGTAGAATAAATAATTTACTTGTGATTGAAATGCAGACAACCTTTCGTGGCGACCACTTTCCGTAAACGTGAATTGATAAGTATATCTGAACGCTGAAATAAACATCGATATTGAAAATCACTTTTTTTAAAAGAACCACCTCCATAGAAGAACAAATCATCTTTACGTTTGGGTGCTAAAATTAAATACTGTATTTATTTAAAAATATTTATGTATTTACTTAAATTTTTTATAATCACTTTTCTTCGCAATTAAGTATTAATATTAGTTCATATGTTCTAGTGAATCTTTTTCATCTAATAATTTTAATAGTTATTAAATTTAATTTTTCTTTAAATTCTGGCTTGAATAAAAAATATAGCAAGCAAATAATTTTCTTTTTAATTAATTAAATTAATAGCCCTCCCTCCCCGGAAAGAGAGTTTTTGAAAAGAAAGTTGGAGGCTCTCTCAGTTTAAACAAATTTAAATCAATTTTAGTATGTCGCGTATTTTTACTGATGTTTTGAGTTGGTATGTATTGATTCTTCATTTTTTAAAGAAAAGTAACGAATTCAGAGTTAAAGTTTCCCAAACATAAATAAGAGAAAAATATTTTTCTTTTACTTTCGACCGATTACAGCATGCTTTTATGTTCTAGTTACTCATTTTATTCTAATTCTGCTATTATAACTTTCTCGGGGAATGGTGTTTTTTATTGATATTCGGTCGCTATGACCGAAACACTCCGGAATGTTTTTAAAAATGCGATTGTGTTTCAAAAAATAACACAGTTGTTAGTCTTGTAAGGAGTTTACGCGTACCATCTAAACTAAAACTGAAAACCTTTAGTATCATCACCACTCTTAAACAAAGCTCAGATTGCAAAAATTTACAAGTGTTAGAGAACAAACTCAATCAGGATGTTTAGGTTTTAATTTTTGAATTTAATAGTTAAAAATACTTTGCTTCTTTGCGTATCACATATTTTTCTCTTGCGTACCACCGGTTGAGAACCCCTGGTTTACTGTATTTTAACTTCTAACATTTCGCAGAAAATATCCTTTCACTCACTGTTTGACGAAAATTTTTTCTGTTGATCACTTTAATGTTAGCGCGCTAGTCTAAGATTCGATAAAAAAGCTTAAAGTCTATGTAATTGGCAGTGAATATGCTTTAAGACTTTTAAAAGCTCATCTTTCATCCTTGTTGCCAAAGAAGTTTATTAAAATTTCAGAAATGCTCTATGCAATGCAAAGGAATGTGTCTTAGATAACCCTTCAAGGAATAAAAATGTTCTATGCAGTTTTTGCCAGAAATATATCATTTAAATCCTAATTCCATCCTTGTGTGATTTGGTATAATGAGGAAAGCAGGTAAGTAATATTTTTGATATGTAATAGCTCTGCAGTTGCCAAAAGTTAAATTCCTAAGGTTAAATTTATTCTAGTATTAAAAATACGAAATCGCAAAATACGTCGAATAAAGTGGGAAGATTCAAAATTTCATCGTTTACACAATCTTTTTTGCTCATCAGCAGAGTATATTTCTTTCGTAGTAGTAAAATCTTTCGAGGTTTTTAAAAGCAGCGCTGCCTTGCTTTTCGAAGAATAACACTGAATCAGCGATTTTAAAGCGGTTGCTTTGGCTCCAGCAATTGGTTAAACTGTTCTTTTTCAGCGGCGGTAACAGTAAAGAAGAGCGGGCTGCGTTTCTGCCTCGCTCTAATTTTAGTAAGAACTTCCATCCGATAATCATAGCCAAGAGACAAGATTCAGTAAGCATTTGATGCAGAGATTATTGTTGGGACTTAATTGTTTGAAATAGCGATCCTGATTAGCTAGCGATTAAGTAGTTGAAAACTGTCTTGTAGTTGAAAATTGTGCCGCCTTCTAGCGTACTTTTGCGATGTATTGATTGATTGATATGTAATCAAATCATGTAGCTGTTAGGTAAACCATGTAGTATTTTTGTTTTTCTGTATCATTGATTTAATTTTGATGTTAAGATTCTCGGAGTGGCAACACAGGTGATATGCTGTGATTCTATAAGCATAAGTTTAGAGTTTTTTTGGAATGTATGCGATGCTTTTGTAAACCGATGATAAATAGAATCTCCTTTAGAGTAAAGATGTTATGTTGCACTGTCAGATGTTAAGTCATTAATATTGTGGACTGAAAATAAACTTAGTCAGAAACTGTCGGCTAGTCGATTTTTATAAACTGTCTTATAACAGTAGCTGTGATGAATAGTATATAAACCAAAAGAACAATGTCCGCTGTAATGACATTTCAAAATAGATTGTTTGATGAGCTTTTTCCCCCCTTCCCCTTTTTCAGTTTTAGAATATTTTAAAGAGTACTTTGGAAATTTTATAAATGGTTTATGTTAACTGTTAATGTAATTTAAAGATCTGAAAGCCGGTAGCACATGGTAATTAAGCATGTGTAAACAAAAATGAAATTATTCAGTAACCAAGTAATTGAGCTCTTTTCATAATATATGACACAAGTAATCAAATGCTTTTTTTATAAATTAAGAATCTGTTAATGGTAGGAAATCATGTAGCTCCTGTTAATGAAGCACTTAGAAACAAAAAAGAATAAACTACAGCGAACTTTTTAAAGAATTTCCGACAAAACAGCTTTCTGAGAAGGGGGGGGGCGGAATTACGAAATATAATATTGCTTAGGAGCTTAACTTACTGTTTTTGTTTATCATCGAAAATCCATTCCAGAAAATCGAATTAATTTTATGTTTCTCTTTAACAGAGCTGTCAAAGAACTTTCAGAGAACTAGGTTTGTTTCTAAAGACATCGTAGTTTATTTGCTTCAGTATCAATTCATTTTCTTGATGAGCTTTGTGGAAGTATATGTATCATCGTCAGTGATCCATGTGATTGCAGTTCTAGTTAGCTCGAACTGCAACGCTTTTTGCAACGGTTCGTAAATTTCAACGAACTTTTGTTTTCTGATATTCTGTCGATATTCTGTCCGTAACGAAGAATTTTTTCCTGAAATCGTAATTAATGACAGCTAAGTGGTTGAACCTGTAACGGTTGGTGACCTTATGCATTCGGATCGGAAAGAAATATTACGAACCATATTGTGCGTGAATATGATTTTTAAATATACTTGAAAATCTAATGTTAATAATTCAGCAGATGGAATTTAGACATATAACAATAACGGAAGACTTTGAATGGAAACGTTTAGTTCCTTATCTTTGGAATAATGATTTTATTTTTGCTGTTCTTGCCTTGGCCACATCTGCGTGGAATATGAGTTATTTTAACTTCTTTACAGATCTACGTGCAAAAATTTATTCTCATGCTGTTGCCAGTTGCGGAATATGAAGTTCTTTGTCGTGAAAAAAATTAAATGATTCATTTTATGAGAAGACCTTTGTAGTTGCAAATTTCAGCTAATTATTTTTGCATTTGGATATATAGATATAAGGTATCATGTCGTAGTGAATTTTCATTATAAATCATTATTAGAAAAATTATTTTCAACAAACCATTTTGTAATTGTCACTTCCAATTGTTTATTTATTTATTTATTCTTTATTTGATGTTGTTGGTTGTATGTATATACACTGTTGTTTATTTACATACACGGCTGTGTTATACATATATACACGGTTGTTGGTTATACTTATACACATTAAACGCATATAAACGGTTTTTATAAATCTTTTGAATGTGAGGACAGATGAATGAAAAGAGAACCTTGTTTTCTGTTGCTTTTCACCATAAATTAAAAACTATGCAAAATCTTAAATAATATCAGACACAAACACACAACAAACAAATATTAAATAATACAGTGCACACCAAAACTAAAATAAAATTAGGGCAGAAAACCAGGCCTTGGACTCATTTTAATGAAAAAATCACTTCTGTAAAATAATCCGAACTTGAAATAGGATTTTTGTTTAATTTTGAATAGCCAGTAAAAATATTATGCACTAAAAAATAAAACAAACATGCGCATATACTTTTATTAAATTATGAGAGTACATATAATCTGTAAATTGCTGACTGTTTCTGAAACAAAACCGGTGCATATGTAAGAATTGAAGTTCTTATAAGTTTTAATATGTTAGAGATTTAAATAAATTTCATTAGAAAATCTCGCTAGCCTGTTAATGTAAATTCATGAAGTGCCACGTGACCCGATTTGCATCATTCGCGGAATACCCGGGCCTCCTTTGCTTGATATAAGATGGAAGAGTTGATTCATGAAGCAATTGTTTGGGAATGGGTGTTACCGCAGTAGCGAGGGCAAACCGGATCGTTTGTGTGGCTGTGGCATAATAATCGAGCCATTGATAAGGAGGGAAAGAAAGGCAGTGGAAGAACAGGAAGTTGCCAGCTCATTCCAAATTTTGATAAATTTTTCTCGGGTTTTGAAAATTTTACGATGTTGTTGGTTGAAGGAAGTCGTGGATAAGTTTACATCCCCCTAGTTGTATGGGGGAGGGGCAGGAGAAGACTTGTGCTATTGGACATTCAAAACAAACTTAGAGCTCTTGTAAATGCTTAATGTAATATTATTTAATAATTAAGTAATCGAATGCTTTCCAGTTCAGTAATTAGGAATTCGAAGCGAAATAATTGAAACTTTAGATGTTTTCTACGCATTTTTGGAACCGCAGGGAAACAGGCCTTTGTCTTGTATAACAGTTTTTCTAATGCAGTGAAACCTTACTTAAACGACCACTCACGGCTTCAGATCCATAGTCACTTTAGAGAGGTCATGTTCAGTGCTGCTTTTTATTTATATTCTGAGAAGTATTGGTCTCATTTTAAGAAGTCATTCTTTTAGAGTGGTCGTCTTCAGAGAATTCATTGCATTTAGCAATATACTTACTTATTTTATATAAATGTATCTATCAAAATGCGAGGGAGGGTCTCGAAGTACATGTACAACTAATGATACATGGCATTATTTTCTATGGTACTCTTTTTTGTAGAAAAGATTTTAAAATGCTCAAAATAATTGTAAAATGGTGTCCTTTTTGGTACATGATCATACGTATATTTTTTATTCTTATTTATGTGGTACAAAATTTAAAAACTGAAAACTCTTATCATAATGTATTGTGCCATTGATGAACGGGAGTACAGCTTATTTTCGTGCCTTCGTGGTGTGGTGGTCTGCACGCTGAGCCGGTATTCCAGAATTCCGTGGTTCGATTCCCGGCGAAGGCAGTTGCTAATTTTTCATCTCCCCGACTTTTCCAATTAACCAAATGCCCCTACAGTGGCGCCCGAAATAAAAGGGTGTTGGATGAGGATTCTCCACACCCAGGATTTGGCGATTGGGTTCCCTAATCCCCAGTTGCCCTTTAAAAGGGGGAGTATATAAGGAATTTCTCCCGCCTTCTTAGCATGCCTTCGTAGTGTAGTGGTCAGCACGCTCGACGCGAATTCGAGAGGTCCGTGATTCGATTCCTGGCGAAGACGTTGCTCATTTTTTATCTCTCCGGCTTTTCCAATTAACCTAATGTCTCTACATATTTTTTTTCAAGTTTTATTTTTGTAAAACAATAGTTTAATTAAAAAGTGAAGAAAAAAGGAAATTTTTATAGGTTTATCGTTTTATTTATTTTTAGATTATGTGAGTCGTTTCTGCAGTGCTCCGCTGAGATGCTTAACAGTCATCTCTGCAAAACTAGTTTCGTCATCATTTTTGGACTTTTATGTGGCCTACTTTTCTTTCCCCTTTGTTAACCTGCTATTTTTCCGTGTGAATTGTTTTCGTTTTGCATCGCTACTGATTCAAAACCGCCGAAATTTCCGAAAACTTTTGAGGACATATAAATCAATTCCATATAAATTTTTATATCTATTCGTTTCACTGCTTCGGACCATTTGCTGACGAAATTTCATCAGTATCGCTTTCAGAAGCAGGTATTTTATTTTATTTCGTGTATCGTAACGATCGTTTGAATTTATACGTACCCGCTCCATTTTATCGCACCATTAATTCTCTGGAAACTGTTGATACCGAATATTACTGAGCACCAATTCGTAGTGTTTTTTGATCCTCCATCTTGCCTCAGCGTATCAGCTGCTCTCGTGACGTCATCCGGAATGGTTCTGGCCTTTGTTTTCTCATTTTTCTAGCTCTTTACTCATTCAGTAAGTGTGTTGAGTTGAGTGGTTGCGTTTATTAATGCCATGATGCTAAAATAAATTACCAGCTGAATTTTGGAGGAAGGGCCTACGTGCGATGTATTTTGAAGTAGTTGATTTGGTTTTCAGTATTTTGATTAGCATTCAGTGAACCGTTCTGGAATTCTCGCTCTTTTATAGCACATGATTGGTACTTTTTTTAATGAGAATGTGACGTAAGATTTTAATGAGGTTTCATGCTTGCGTATGGCCCGGTTTTACATTTGAAATCCTTTTTGTGTGAGTGAAAATTTAAAAAAAAAAGTGTTCCAAAGACGAAGAAAAGGCTAGAGTCGTGCCAAGATGACATTTTGAGTGCAAGCAAACTCGTGTGTTTTGAAATTGTCACGTGGTATCAACACTGACGTCAGCAGGCAAAATTTATACCGTCTTCTCTTGTTGAGCAAACCACAAAATTACTCTTATTTTGGCTTCGCGTCACCGCTTTATTTGCAATATCCGATCGCAGTCCTAATTTGCGTGACGTGTACTTCTATTTTTATGAAGCACTTCGTATAATTAATTAAAAAATGTTTATGACTCGGGCCTTTTATTCAAAGTTCATGCAAATCTCACTTCCGATATTAATATATTTTAATTAGCTGTGTAAGCCAACAATTTAAAAAGCATTATCTGGAAATTATGAAATGTTATGCATAAATTGACCTTTTGATATTTTGGTCTAGCTTTCAAGTAGAATCAACGCTTAAGAAAAGCACTTCTTGATTCCATATAATTTTTATCTTCTTTGAAGATAGATAGTAACAATTGCCAAATTTGTTTTTGCCATTTTAAGAAAGGTCATTTTAAGTGGTAGTCACTGTAAGATGGTTCATTGCATTTATTTATTCATATATTACAAATTAATCCTTGATTTTATTTTTACATTTAATTTTTTTTTTTTTTTTCAGTCCATCCTTATTTGTTATCCGCTTTCTACTCTTATTTACTGATTTATGAAAGAATATTATATCCTATGCAACTTAATTTATTCTTTGCTTTTTTAAATCTATTTTTTGTAGGTAATTAAAATGTAATTGACATTTTTATATGTGATTGTAATAATGCTTGCATTAAAATTAAAGTATTGCGTGTTGAAAAATTAAGAATCTTTTCGATTCTGCTAATCTTCTCCTGACCTAACATAGAGGACTCTGTGAAACTGGAAGTATTAAAACTTGGAACGTTTAATATAAGTTCAGTAATTGTAATTTAGACAAATAATGATAAGGGAAAGCTTTGAATGGGAACATTTAATTATTTATTTATATCTTCGTAATAATGATTTTATTTTTGCTTTTTTTTCTGTGGCAGTATCTGTAAGGAATAGTTTTATTTTGTCCACTTTGCAAAACTGCATGCAAAGATTTCTTTGCCTGTTGTAGCGTATTATGAAATATGAATTTCTTTGTCCTGAATAAAATGAAATAATTCTGAAATTATTTCTTACAACAGAAAAAGTCATCGAATAAGCCTTCTTACAGGGACCACCTTCACAGAAGACCAGAATGAGCTTGAATTGGGGACGGTTGCTTTGGATGGATTCGTTGTATTTCATGATGAATCGAATTGAAATAAATAAATAAAATAAAAAATAAAAATAATAATTAAAAAAAACCTGTCGGATTAGCATACTGTCATAATATAAACTAGCTTAGTGTTCGTTAAAAAGGTAATTTCAGCAACAGTAATTTTATCTTTCATAATCTTCTAAGTTTATTGTGAGACATCAAAAATAGAATGAATTTTAATTTTTATGACCCTCGAAATCAGAAAGATGCATTTAAAAAATTACTTAAAAATTCATAGAAATGGGTATTTTATAGCAAAGCACATAATGTTCGAAGCTTATAGGAATAACTTTTGTTTGGTGAACGACCCGATACCTGTGTTGATCTATAAAGTTTCGAATCCCAGAACTTCATCTTTCAGATCTTTTATTACAAGCACCTTTTCAGTTTGCGTACAGTGGCAGTTCGATTACAAATATTTTCTTCATGCGTGTGTATCATGTTTGACTGATGTGCAAAATTTCAGTTCCTGTGGCAGTAAACGTTTTTCACCGAATCTTGAATATTGAAAAAACTCATAATATCTTACAGTATTTTTGTTAAAATGATCAATTAAATACCATTTCGCGCATTAAAAGTTTAAGTACATTTGTTTTCAGTTGCCATATAAAAATCATGAGATGTAATCAATAATCATTTTCTTCTGCAGTCGGGTAATGATTACATGTCTGATAAATTTTCATTCATCATATAAAAAAATCAGATGGAATTGTTTTGACCTTTTGTGTATTCATTAGATGAAAAATAAATAAATTTTGTAATTTGACCCCCCCCCCCAAGTAGCTGTTATTTTTCCTGTTACTTACGTATTATCCCGTCGACCGTAAAATTGGCTACCATCGAACTGTGAAAGTTGGCGTAAATTCCGTGAAACTTATTCCAGTCGTTCCAGCGGAATTCTGGAGAATCGGATGCATCTTTATTCGTTAAACAATCACTTCGATCCGCTTTGTTTTTGCGTTTAGTAAAAAAGCTTTCCTAGAATTTCTACTATTTTGCTAGGTCTTCTGATTTTACTGGAAGCTCTGTTTAGAATACTATGAGTTTCAACTTCGTACAGGTGATTGTTCCAGTCTATCGTGCTTACAACTTTTTTCCGATTTTACTGGAAGCTCTGTTTAGAATACTACGAGTTCCAACTTCGTACAGGTGATTGTTCCAGTCTATGGTGCTTACAACTTTTTTCCGATTTTACTGGAAGCTCTGTTTAGAATACTATGTGTTACAACTTCGTACAGGTGATTCTTCGAGTGTATTACTGTTTTGTCAATCATATCCAGCTGTTATGTTCCTCATTCAATAAATGTTAATTCTCTCCAGCTGTAAACGAACCTAAATGTGATTCGACAGCCCTCAAAGTATTTTTTTTTTTTTTTTTCGAAAATGCAGGGGGGGGGGAATGCACCAACAACAGTTATTTGTATCCTTGTTTGTAAATAGAAAAGATGGCTTATCGAGAATCACTCGGGGTTACATCAAACCTAAGTCCAAGTATTATGTCACGTGAAGTCATGCGTATCCATAATTGGCGCTGAATCGCGGTACTTGGCGAAAGTTTCACAATCGACAACGTAACACTGTCTTTTCCTTCTTTAATTTGAGGGAATGCCACTGCAGCCTATGTGAGCGGGGATATTATATAATACCTGTGTAATCCATTATAACTTAATGTTATTCACTACTTTACTAAAAAATAATGCAATATGAATTTTATTATATCCATTTAAAAACAAAAAGTCAAAATAAATAAATAAATAAAAAAGGAGTCAGTAACGAAGCACTTTGAGCACTGCACTCTTGAGCAAATAGATTATTATGAACACTTTTTCAGAAAAGGGTTATTTCAGGGGCAGGTATACTAATTTTTATTTTGCTTACTGGAAATTTTCTGAAAGAAACGAAATATGTCAACCATTATTTACATATTTATTTAAGGGGGAGCGAGAAAAATTGGTAGTTAACTCATATTAAAACTTATAGTATAGTTTTACATATTAAAATTTAAATCCTGTGTAGATATTTTTCGGAAATGAAAAAATTAATTTTGCTGTTGCAGCGCTTACAAATTATGGCACTGAAAGACAGTTCATCGCCAAATATAGTCTTCCTTTTCCTTTTCACGTTGCCAAACCATTGGAACCAAATTGATCTCTCCTATTTATTTTTCACGTGCAATTTTTTTCACTCTTTTAGTCGAAGTTTCTCTCTAGCGTTTATTCACTGGACCAAAACAAATACGAGTACCTCTATGTATTATCTTCATCCGACTTCCAGTTTGAGGGTTAAGGAAGAAAAGGAAAGGGTGGATGAGAAAAGCATTGCTTTGCAAATAAATTAGGCCCGAATACAGTAGCCAAGAACGATGTTAAAACATTGGTTTTTCGAGTTCCATTTCCTTTTCTTGTGTTTTAGCGAACTATCCGCAATCTGTTGCATTTTTTTTTTCTTTCCTTCATTCATTTTTGAATTATTTGGCAGTTGCACAAAATTGAGAACTGTGAATTTGGGTTTTATCTTTAATATTTATAGTTTCGTGAAAGGAGATTTATGATGTAAGCTGCGTGAACGTGTAAGGTGTAGAGATTCGTTTACGCGTTTAGCAGTTTGAAGAGGCGTTATCATTTTTAAGATTCGATCAAATGTCTTTTAACATTATAGAGACAGTTGACAATGAACTAGACTTTTAATTTATTTTTCCATTAAAAAAAATAACAACCAGTATTATTTATAACGTGTGTTGTAAATAAAATAGGTTTCTAATATCCTGTGATAGATCGTTTGCAAAATTTTCGATTTTACTTCTTGCGTATGCAACTGAAATGGCTATCATAGTATCTTCATTTAGAATGGTTGTAATAGAATGTTGCAGTCCTAATATAGTATGTATTTCTTTATTATAATTGTGCTCAAACAGTAATGTATGTTTTTAATTTTCGATATTTTACTTTTGTATCATTTTAACGTTAAAAAAATTGTGCGAATAAACAATGGAATTTTTAGATTTGAAATTCTTTTTCAGTTGAGTTTTAATGTTCTAAAAAAATTTAGTTTAACTAATGCTGCACTGGATGTTATATTTCTCGAAGAAGAAAAGCGGAACAGTTGAATTAATAATGAAGGAATTAATAATGTATTTGATAATATTTACGTAGTAAAATGTGAACGTTTTTCCTAGTGGTTAAGATAAGTAAATAGACAAGTTAGGGAGAAAAAATAATAGTCACGTAAGTCTCCACAGATAGATTTTTTTCTTTTTCAATGGTTCTATGTGAAGTTTTCGTACGAGGAATTAATGAAAACAGGTATCCACTCAAGTATTTATTTTTAGTCCAAAAGGGGCTTTGTCCCTGAGGGATTATTGTTTTCGTTTTGCGTCGAATCACTCTGAATGTTCGTTTCACTTTTCAGACTGTTGTCACCAAATATTATCCCCCTGTTTTATATTTAAAGAAATTAAATAATGAAGAATCTGCAAACAACGGTACCTTGAGCCATCCAATTTTGAATGACGTAATCCGACTGCGAATATGAGCATCCGAAAGTCCAAATTTAGAATTTTTTTTTTATTATCGATTTCATATTTTGTAAAACTTTAACGAATTTTTGATTAACAAACTCAAGGATTTCAAAGCAAGCAATGGCAACGTTGTACAGAAAAATCATTTTGACCTCCACCGTGTGAGATGTGTATCGAAAATTCTAAAGATATGCTCAAGTTAAAATTATTTTGCGATATTGCTCTTGAACTGAATTTTATAATTTAAGTGCGAAGAATTTAAAATCTGAAACCTTTCAGATTTTCTTTTTTATTTATTTATTTATTTTATTGTAGTCATTTCTTAGAAATTCTGTAACCCTTAACGTGTCATCAATCATCACCAGTTAATTGCTTTCCATTTACAAGTGATAATTCGCCTTGTGAAATGAATGCTCATTCTAGTAATTTCGATCAAATTTCTTCTAAGCAAAGAGGGAGCAAAATTCAAAAGTCACATCGGTCTCCTTTTTCTAGATATAAAATAGGAAGAAAAAGTAGTTGATATTTATGCTGTGCTCGATTATTCCAAGCACAAAAAGTACTCAAGACAGATGAAAACGTGGTCTGAGTATAATTAAGGGCTTTGTGAATGCAGAAGCGAATTATGCCAACTTACTGGTTACGTGTTGCAAATGGCATAGATATCAGGTCGAATTGGCGTGACCTATTTCCGGGAAAATAAACTAAATATAATTTTGGGCTTTAATTACTTTGTAGTATTTTTATTTTATTGATCGTGAAAGTTTCTTTCCTGTTATGTCTAATGTGTGTTGACTGATCTGTTCTGTCATTCGCAGTGTTCTACCTATTTTTGTTAATTCATATGTTATTAATGGATCCTCGTATGATTTAAGACAGAAAGCTCTTTTTATTAGCCTTTTTTATAAGCTTATATTGATTCACTCATGGTAGTTATCTTTATGGGTGGAAGTTTCTTTTTAAGCTATTGAGTTAGAATTTTGTACATACACCGTTTGTGGATGACGATGCAATGTGGTGAATGATAGACTTTTCCTAAATGTAATGTTAAAACGATTTTTCGCACGTACCTTTTTTTTTAATGAACAAACTGAAAATCTCAGAATTAGTCCCCCCAACCGGAATTGCTAGATGTGTGCAATTATTTAATGCTAACAGTTGTTGGGAGTAAAAGAATTATTATTCATTACTGAAAAGCCCACCAGCGGCCGAGCGGTAAAGTCGCTGAACACTGGTAGTTCGGTCCGAGGTTCGAATTCCGCGAGCGGGCTGGCAGCATGGGTGCTTTCGTGGTTTTCCCCATGTGTAACGTGTATACGAGCCAGTTTTCCTTAGAAAGTCCTCCACAAAGGCATCCCTCCCCTTAGCCAGATAGCCCTCGAGGCTTTGCCATAATCACACACAAACATTTCTGAAAAATTATTTTTAAATTGAATAGTTTAATTAATTATCACTGAAACTGAAAATATGAAAATAAAAAAATAAAATTTTTTTAAAATGAGCTCTTAAAACTTGTAAAAAAATAATCAATGAATTAAAATAACAAAAGTAATTTATCATATAGTTTCATGGAAACAAGAAATTAAATTATTCCTTTTACAAAAGTCGTTTATAATTTTATATCACGAATAACAAAATTGTGGCCACCCAAATAACTAAATATAATAATCCAGTGGCGTTTTCAAACATACAAGCCATTCATTAATTATCTTTATAAATTTATCGTAAGCGATAATTAAATTTAACGTTAGTTTAATAAGAAAATTCTGCATTCCAAGGGAAATAAACATACTTGTGTTTTCTATATTGCAGATATACAGATACTATATTGTTGCGTGTCGTAACAGATTGAATGCACACAGGTCTGATATGAGTTCGATTTATTTTATCAAACGAACACTTTAAAATTCTGGAACTTTCCGCAGAAATAATCGTACAGGTGTTCGCAGTAACACAGAGTACCATCAGTAGTTATACTTCAAACTACTAAGAACGTAAAACAAAATGCAAACAAAGCGCATCTAAAAGGCGAAGCTTTCAATACTCCGAAGTCGCTCTGAACTAACAATTCACCGCAGTCTAGTCTAGTAGTCTAGTCTAGTCTAGTCTTTTACATATGGCCGAGAATAAGCTCTCTCCGCCTTTAGTTTTCACCCACGGCCGCCGATATATTTCTAGTACTTTCTGCTTCTCGAAATTACTGGAAGGAATATGAGGGGCGAATTACGGTTACAGCTAATACAGTGATTAATTGCATTTATTCAGTTATAATACCTCAGTGAAATGGTCGCCAATTTTGGCTACTTGCGACAATTTCTCACCAAATTTGGCGCCAAAAATTAGTCGTTAATTTATCGAGATAACAATTTACTCAAGGTTTAAAAGACTTGCCCCTGTATCCTTATTTTTCCGGCAGAACATCCTTCTTCTAGGTTTCCTTTTTACATTCCAGAGGGGAAAAATATAAAGATTTGGCATATAATTTCAATAAAATTATTCGTATGTGTACACAATTTGTAACAATATTCTGCGGATAGATTTCTTGCCAGTCTGGACAAATTGCTGAATCTGATTATCTTAATTTGCATTTCAAGCTGTTAACGATTATGTGCGCAAAAGCTTTCTTAATAATACTTTATAGTAAAAAAAGTGTTCAAAAGAAACAATGTGCAAATATTTAAATGTGCACATATTCATACAGTTCAGAATAGTGGATAAATTTTAGACAGATATTTATGCGCAGCTGTGGACTGTTTGATAAAACTTTGCTTTAATAATATAAAGCAACAGTATAACGCTATCAAGCAAATTAAATTAAGCAAAAACTTATTGCGATAAGAAACTGCAGTGCACAGAAATAATTATTTAATTTAAATAAATTATGTAGCTTTTACTAAGAGTAAAAAAAAAAAAATTAATTTTTATTTAGAGTTGCATAATGATTCTTTGCTTATTATACAAAAAATTGGATTTTTTTATGAGCGGAAAAGTCAAAGTTTGGTGCAGTATGAACCATGACGTTTAAAATTTTCTATTTGACCTCATAGATTTTAAAATAAGAATAGGTAATATTTTAAAATGAATATGTGCCTATTTATTGCACTTAAAAAATAAAATATACGAATATTTATCGATTGCTTAAAAAAGAATCATAAAAATCAATATTAGGTTATTGCATTGTTAAAAAATTATGCGAAGTAGCCTTTATATATTTCGATTTTTTTTCAAAAGTCGTTAAATAATAAGAATAGAATCCGAGAATTGCAAACAACATTGGAAAATTCTAGGCCACCATAAAAAATAACTGAATAACCATATAAACGTTTTTTAGCGGATATTCCACAGCTAAAAAATGTGAGTGGAATGAAAACCTGCTTAGGTTTTTTTTTTTTTTTTTTTTTTTTTTTTTCAGAATATTCCTAATAATTCACTCTACCTCCATTTGGCGATTATGATAGGCGATAAAGGCGCCAGTTTGTCTTCCGCAGCCATTTTCTATCCTCTTTCAAAACATTCACCTGATAGATTACAAAATCAATAAAAATGTCTTCCATCATAGTTGAAACGTTCTTTATGGTGCCATCCAGTTTAGCTTGCTGGATGGTTCCAGCTTCCCCCTCCCACCGGTAACTTATTTATTCTTTTTGGAACAATGAGCCGTCGATTTTAACTTCCTCCCATTCGATAAGCTTATTGATCGAACATGTTCAAAAATTGGAAGCGTTAAGAATTGGACGAAAGTTTCAAAGATTTTCTCTTCTTATTGCGAACTTTATTAAGAATGCCATTCATGCTTTTTTTATTTATTTTTCGTGATTAATAAAATGTTCGTTGGTACGTTGGAAGGATTTGCTGTAACCATTTTTTTTTTATTATTGCAGTATTCTTTTCATATTCGAGTGATTTATAATTTTGAATAAAGCCTTTTTTAGAATAGATAAAAATAAGGTTACAAATTCAAAAATAATACATGCAGTCCAGTAAGAAAACCGAGCCCAATATAAAAAAATCTGATGTGTACACCACATGACTTCCTTGTACGGAATATTAAATTATACTCATTTTTTCTTGCATTTCATTTAAACTTATTGGATTGAATTAAATCTACTTCGCCGACAGCGCATAAACCACAATAGAATAAATGCATTCTTTAAAATTCACTCTAGTATTTGTTTACCATAGCGACACTCTGGCACTAGATTCACTCAACAGTATTATATTTCGTTCATATTGTAACTCATAATGCACAAAATTTATATCATTTAAAGAATAGAATTATTTAATCGTTGCCACATGTTCTGTTCAAATACTATAATAAATAATAAAGCTAGAATGATGTATAAAAGAAATTAAGCAAATAAAACAAAAAAGAAACAGTTTTTCACAGACGATTGAGTATTTCTCATTCAATTAATTCAGTTCTCACTTCGTGAGAAGGTAAAAATACATAAAAACTCAAAATATCTATATTAAAAATTACGAAGTAAATCTTAAACACTTATTTCCTCGAAAAAATTCCAGAAAGGATTAAACATGATTTAATTGGCAATAATAAATGAAGGCGTTATCTTTGTTGTTGCGAAGCTAAGTTTCTCTAGATTGGCAACAAATCCACTAGTCTGCTGTTTCAAATGTAAACAATCAATGGCCGGGAAAAAAAAAAAAAAAAAGGCTTAGCGGCACTTAAACAACTTTAAAATTGTTGATAATTCTAAAAATATTGCATACAGATTTACTAAAGGCATAAAAACCTTAACCGGAAGATAAAAACAACATAATTCAATCATTTTTAAAGCAAAAAATGTACAATTTACAAACATATAAGAGTAAAGAAACTGAGATCACTGAGCCGGGTAACAGAGTGGATATATATATAAATATATTTATATTCGTTTGGTGCGGCCGATTGCAACCAAAATACGAGGTGCAGATCTACATGTTATAGCAGTCCCATATACAAAATTTCAACGTTCTGAGGCTACTCGTTTTTGAGTTATGCGAGATACGTACGTACGTACGTTCGTACAGACGCCACGAGAAATTCTCTTCAGAATTAATTTTAAAGCAGTTTTATAATTTTTATGGAGGAAACGAGTCTTTTATTCTGTCCTTACGTACAGATATCACGCAAAAACATCGTTAAATTGCATTCGATAGCGGTCAAAATGGATATTTTCGTTGAAATATGCTGCCTGAAACTTTTCGCGATTACAATACTTCCTTTTTACTTCGTACAAGGAAGTAAAAATAAAGTTTTCTTTTTCTTTCTTATTTTTTGAAGTTTTTCGTGTAAATAAATCTATTTGTTTATTTTACACCGATGCGCAGATAATAAATCATATTGCATTCCTTTTCGTTTCACATTTGAGAATTTAATCATAACAGATTCAGCTAAACGCTTTCGTTTGTTAAAATGAATTTTTTATTATAATTAGCAAAAATTAGACTCCTTTTTTAAAAGAATTCTTTATAGGAATGTTGCCAGATATTATTTAACAGTTGTTATCAGTGACATAAAAATCGTCGACTAAATATTTGCTGGACGGTGGAAATCTCCCCCCCCCTCGAATCCTTTCGTGGCGATCGTCTGTAAAAGTAATCAATGTTGTGGATGGCATAAACGTTAGTATTGATCCTTGCTTTCTTAAGATGATAAATTTTTTTTTAATCCGGGTGCAGTCGTCTTAGAGAGAGTCTAAGCACCGATGAAGCAAATGCGTTTTTTTAAAAAAAGGGAACGGAAAGTTCTAACAAGTAAACTTGACGAAATATTTGTAGAAAATTGCAATTAATTTAAACAGAATAAATAAATAATTTACTAAAAAATATATAACAGTACATTTATGAACTTTTGCTGTGGTTTTTTTAAATAAATTTCCATACTTCTTTCCATGGAATTTCAAATACTAGCGCTACTTTCTAATTTTTATATACTGCATAAATTATTATAATTGCTTAGTTATATTTTTGTGTATACGTTTTAATGCGAATAATTTATCGTTTCCTAATAAATAATAATTCGTAAATTATGAAGTTTATGTAGCATATGTTGGTAGTTGATAAAAAGTAGACATTTCTATTTCGAATTGTTCTGTTTCCGTTTTCTGAACAACGTTTTTTCATATTTCCTCCGTTTCTTTCATTTATTCGAATAATTATATTCTCTAGCTATTCGAATGAGTATATATGCTTTCCATTTATCTGAATAAATGGCAGTTAAAAAAAAAAATTTTAAATTAGAAAATATTATTTTAAATTTTATATGCATTTTTGCTTTCTCATGCGAAAAGGTTTTTTTTTTTTTTTTTTTTAAGTGTAAGGTGTTTTGTAAAGAAATTTCAAAAGTAGATTGAAATATTAAATAATCACTTGTTTGCATGGCATAATATAAGTATACGATGTGTTTAGGGTGAGTGGGAAAAGTATTCTTAAAACTGCCTTTGTTAGCTGTATGACTGACTGTCTTTAATTATGAAAGTATAAATTTTTCAGCCTGGGGAAAAAAAGCAGTTTGAAATTAACATCTTTTTCACATTCCTTTTGCACCTTTTTTTATACCTTATTCATTTCCGCTTTTTTCCTCCGCGAACGAAGTAAAAGAATGGAATGGGGGGAATTAAAGTTCGTCGGATTTGTGCTCAACACTCTTATTGCCAACAAATAAATCTAAAAACAAGGAGTAAGAATTTCGCCTTCGAAGATGGCCATGTGATGTAGAGGTACTGTCACTGAAAGAACAAAGAAAAACATCTAGAGTTAAATGAAAGGAGGGAAAAAACGAAGTCAGATTTCCCGCAAGGGATTTTTCAGAAAGCTGTGTAAAAATAAAATAATCAGGCAGGGAAAGATTTCGCCTGCTATGGATCGTGTCTGTTGCCAGATGTTCTTTGTATCATCGAAGAATATTTTACTAAAGAATCGCTTTTTGGTCTAATAATTTGTACATATTTTGACTTAAATTAAATATGTAATCTTCAACTATAGTTTTTGATTGAATAATTTTTGCAGTCGACTAAAATTATTTTTACAGAATTTTCAATTTAACTACTTACAAGTGGTTTCCTGAGGCACATGTTACATTTATTTCAATTTTTGATTTTTATTGTAAGAGGAGTAAATGAAACGAAATCTTTAAAAGTCTTGAGTTATACGGTGTATTTATTTTAGACTAATTGAAATTAATTATTTTGTTGTTTTAATTAATTCTTATTTATTTTTATTAAATAAACTTACCCGTTCAAACAAAGGTCTCATTTTAAACTATAAATATTTTAACAAATGAAATATTAGAAAATTTATACGCATAATATACAACATGTATAGAATTAATTGCTTTAGAGAATTTATTTTGCATGCTATTTGTAAGTGCTTTGATTTAAATTTTTGTAGTTACTTAGCAGTAGTTTTTCTTTTACAATTGTGTATGTATACTTAACAATATTTGGTAATATCTAACTAAAGAAAATTTTTAATTTCAGTTTTGAAAAAACTGAAATTATCTAGAAATGACATGTGCATTTTTTTACAATCTCATTGAATTCCATTGTTATAAATTTTTAAAAAAAAGTAATAAGGCTTTTTTCTTAGAGAAAAAAACTGTATACAATCTTAGTTGCTTACCAGCACAATTCAGAATTATGTAAAATGTATTATTAAAATACTTATAATTTATTTTAAAAATTACATATTTATTCTCTATGAGGAAAAGTAACCGGATATTTGTTTAATTTTAATCATTAAATCCATTATTAAATATCAGCCGAAGACTATTAAATCTTTGTTTGAGCGCTAAAAATATTGCGCTTTCAAATTAAATTTCCCAGAAAAATAGATTTTAACGCCAGAAAAATAAATAGGTTTTAAGAATAGAAAGGTGCTTTTTATTTCTTTATCTTTGTCGCCATGACAACCGCTGAATAAAATGGGATTCTCTCGGTCGTTCGTGACGCTGAGTGCATTTGTGATGAGGAGTAAATTCTTTTAACATTTGTTTCGAATAAAATTTGGGGATTAACTAAGCGGCACAAGATACAGCAATTGTTTCAAAATAATTTATCTGCCGTTCTTTAAAAGTTTCATATGACTGTAAAATTACATCAATTTATTGTCGTAATTTTCGCTTTCATTGGAACTTATGCATGGCATTAGTATTCCTTTATTAACATTAGAGTGCCATCTTTAGAAGCATCTGCGTTCTTGTTTGAGTTTCAGAGAGATTTCTTTAATGCAATCTGCTGAAGATAATTTTAAAATGACAGTATGTATATCGTTGTAAAAATAACCCAGTTTAAAAAGGAGGAGATTAAAAAAAATAATTTAATGTGACAAAGCTCATCTAAAATTATAACTTGCTTTTGTCAGGCTGATCTGTTAGGTGCACAAGTTTTGAAATGAAGGCAAATTCATTAAAAATGCCTTTGAAACAGTTTTCTGTGTTTATTCTGCTTCTTTGTAGTTGCTTTTGTTTATTCATAAAGATAATTGTAATTATTATTATATACCTTTTATGTTTATTGACCTGATAATTCTAATGTTTATACAATTAATTTATATATGTATGTGTGTGTCATAAATTTTAGCAAATAAATTTTCTTTAAAATAATAAAACTAGTCCTGACATGCCGGGGGCAGGACAGAGTTTTTGAAAGTTTATGCCACAGCAGTGTAACAAGTTTAGAATAATTTCAATATTTCAAATATTTTTAATGATATTTGATGTGATGATTGTTAAGTTTTTGACATAAGAAGTAATTTAAATGAGAAATGAAACTAGCTGTGACATTAAAAGTGTAGATAAAATTTGATGACTTGATCAATTTTCCTATGGTTTAAAAGTTGAATGTGTATTCAGTTCTTGCATTTTAATAAAAAAAAATGTAACAATTAATAAAATAAATTTCTTGAGCAACATCAAATGCTGTTTAATTGGAAAAATAAATTCAAAACTTAAGCTTTCCAAACTTAACACTATCCCCCCTTCTGCCTTTAAATAAGTGCACCATGCTATTGTTCTAGTTACTCCTTTTATTCCAATTCTGCAATTATAACATTTCCAGCCAGGGAAAAAAAAAAAAAATGATATTCGGATATCCGGTCGTTATGGCCGAACCCACTCCAAAACGCTTTTCAAGCTTTTTAAAATGCAATTGCTAATAGTCTGCGTCATGTTTTCAGAAAATTAATTACAACGTTGTCCTTCCACGGATGTTCCAAATGACAGGTGCGCACGCAACGCTGCTGCCGAATAAAAAAGCAAAACAAAACCCCCTAAAGTAAATGGCCCATACATAAGGAAAATAATTGCTTTTTTCCTTGTCAAAGTTTTCTCTTGTATTCAAGTAAAGTAACCGGTTCCTTGAATTTAATTACAAGTGTATTAAAGAAGTGTAAAACGTTCGTATTTTATGTATATTTTTTCTGTTAAGAGGGGAAGAGAGAGAGGAAAAAAACAAGCAATGTTCCAAAAAAGAATGCCAATGCTGAGGGAACAAACATAACGCTTGCTCTTGTGATGAATCTCTGAATAAAACCGCAAAAAAAGCTTAGTAGGGCGCTTACGATTATCGTTTGCTAGTAAAACAATAGTCCGAAGGCAACTTTTGCGTCTCTTTTGGCTGCACTCTATTAGCTTTTATTGTTAATGCAATCACGTTCACTGCCCCCTCCCTCATACCTCCTTCCCCTCCTCATCACTCTTTGTTTTGTTAAGTCATTGTTTCTGAACTTGGATCCGCGCCCCTCCCTATTTTGTCGTTTCCCCCCCTTACTCCTTTTCCTCAGTGAAGCGAATGGCTGGCTGTATGAGTCTCCTCGCGGTTATGGTTGACTGAATTTAACCTTAATCCAAAACATTGAAAAGAGAAGACTTTTTGGTTTTATTTTTCTTATCAATTTGTTTTTCTTTCTTTTTTTCGGGGGGGGGGGGATTTTTAACATGTTGACCTCGAAAATTGAGGGTTCTGTGCACAGGTTCCTGATTCCTTTGCTTTCCCACCTTCTACATGCTGTTTATTTTATTGTTTTATTTAGTTTCGTTATTTCTTTCCTCTTTACCATATTTTGTTAACTTCATGTTCATCCCTGTTTGATCCTTCAGTAAAATCGATATCTATTTTTTCTATAAAGAAAACAAAACGGATTACGGAAATTGTAAATAAATGTCTTAAATTTTTTTATGTCAATTATTCTCCCTGTTAATTTAAATTTTTTTATTTTTTAAAAATTTTATTTGTATCACTTTATTTTCAAAGCAGTTCAATAGATTCCGAAGAATGTTTCGCAAAGTTTGATATATATATTATATATTGTAAATATATATAATCTGTGATATGTATAATATATATTATATAATGTGATATATATAAATATATTATATATTGTAAATTTAGCGTACGAACTAAAAATTTTCTTTTAACTTTGTTCTAAATTTTGCAGCTCAATGCGCAGAGTTTTTGACCACATAGGTCTATTTTCGTTTGTTCTTTTTACTTTAATTATATATATATATATGATGTACCAGCTTTAGTCGTAGCTTAAATTATCAGACGAAAAGTTAAAAAAAAAAAACAGGATCCATTTATTATATTTCAGAAGAAATAGCCGTTACAAAATCAGTTATCCGGAGTAATTAAAAAAGAACTACTAATAATATTTTGTATGAAGGTTACTGCATCGTGACATTTAAGAAAAAAGCCCCGATTTTCTTTTGCGAGTCTTTTTATAGCCTCTGGATAGGCGGAGCTTCCGAGAAATGACGTCAGCCTCGTCAGCCATTCCAGTTCGCTTTAAATATTTCCAGAACATTCTATAACTGTACGTGTAGAAAAGGCGGGAAAAACAACTTGACTACGGGTCTATGGATTTAATTCCGCGTACTTTCAAATAAGAGAACGTCGCCATTAAAAATGAAAAGAACATGCAGTTAGAATTTTAAGTGTATTCTTGACTATGGAATTTTATTATTACTATATGTAATTGTTTTGGACAGGAAAATTAAAAAAAAAATGGGAATTTAAATGTTATTGCTAATTATTTCACTAAAATTAATTAAAATTGAACTATTATATTAAACTATTAAAATTAATTAAACTAAATTATTTAAAGAGCTAGTTTAAAATTAGAATTAATTAAAAAGAAAACAAATTATTATTAAAATTTATAATAAAAACA
Source organism: Stegodyphus dumicola (assembly GCF_044657685.1). Classification (NCBI taxonomy): domain Eukaryota; kingdom Metazoa; phylum Arthropoda; class Arachnida; order Araneae; family Eresidae; genus Stegodyphus; species Stegodyphus dumicola. The sequence goes on from NC_140777.1 coordinate 140,825,553, forward strand.
GAAACAATTTGTTTTCTTTTTAATAATTTGTTTCCAACACATATTTTCATTAAGAGGTTTAATTTATAATACTTAAAAATTATGTTAATGAATATTTCCAGTGCTTTTGTAATTAATAAACGGGATATCTGAAATGAACAGGTATCAGTAATTAATTTTCTTTAATGACTTTATATCATTTTTAAGCGAGTAAGGAATTTTTATTATGAATTATGGGGAGGAGGAAGGGGGGGAACTGAAATGTTGACCTGCGATTTTAAATGTTGGCAATGTGTAACTTAATATTTCAGCCTTTTGGTCCTCTTTCCCAGCTAAATGTCATTTCATATTGTATGAGATTTTTATCTTTCAAATCGAAACTCACTGAACATTTTTAAAGCAGTCTTAATCTTTTAATTTACTAACCGCCTAAAATATTTACAATTAAAAAAATGTATGTAATGCCTTTGATGAGTCTAATTAGTGTAATTCAGGTGGTAAATAATAATAACAGAAATAAAGAACACTGTTTATTCTTTTTAAATCGCTTAGTTAAAGAGAGCTTAAATTTGGAAGAAAAATTAAATATCTTATGCTTTGCCAAATGGCAGTATACTGGCAAATTTCACTGGGCCCTAACACAATTCTTTTAAGTCGCTGAGGTTTCATATTAAATTCGAAAGATATCTTACGTCTTATGAGTGGCATTACATTTTTTTTGTCGTGTTTGTTAAACAAAAATTAATTAAATTCGTGCAAAATACGATATAAATGAAAACGAAATTTAAAAGGTGCACTTGTTCTGGTGGAGAACTGTTCGTGTTCAAAATTTGGTGGTTCTGGGTGCCACCATTTCTCCACAGTGCGAGGATGGTTTTTTTTTTGGTTTATTAGATTACGGCAAAGCACTCGAGGGCTATCTGCCTTAAAGGAGGGATGCCTTCGTGGAGGACTTTTTAAGGGAAACTGGCTCGTATACACGTTACACATGGGGAAAACCACGAAAACACCCATGCAGCCAGCCCGTTCGTCGGGATTCAAACCTCAAACCGAACTACCAGTGTTCAGCTAACTTACCGCTCGGCCGCTGGTGGGCCTCATTTAATTATATGAGTGATGTTATGTCAGAATGAAGAATTTCCTTAAATAGTCATATCTTAGATGCCGTACAGATTGAAATGTACTTATTCTCGTTCCACAAAATTACATGTGAAACTTTGTGATCTGAAAATTTCTCTGATGACTGTTAGTAAAGGTTTTAGGAATAATTTAAATAATAATTGGACTACTTATGGAAATTTTTTATATTCCACGAACCATTTTCTTGCTCATGATTTATAACACATTTAGCATTAATTTTTTAAGCATTCACCTTCGTTATCATTAATAAAAGATGATTATAATACATGCATTACATCATAGTGCAAAATAATCGTTTGCGTGCCGTCTAACAGTGTTGTTCCTCCGTCTTCTAAAATGGAAAATGTCTTTAGATGCAACATCTAAATTTTGTTCTTAAATATTTAAGAACCATGACATTTAAATCAGTAAAATATTCTTTTTATTTTTCGATATAAATACTTCTGCAGAACTTCATTAATAAGCTTTCGAAGAGTTCTTCATTTCTCGTCATGCCTTCTGATCCAAACTTTCTTCTTCAGTATTGTTACGAATTTTGTATATCTATAAGTAATTTTAGTTACATATGCAACTCATAGTATCTCTTTTATAATGTAACCACCACCGAAGCACCACCGGAAAAATATGAGTGCAGGAGCAAGTCTATTTAACATTGAGGTACATGCTTATCTCGCTAAATTTCCGAGATATCGCCAACTAATTTTTGTCACACCAAATTTGGCGAGAAATCGCTAAATGTCTCCGAACTTGGCGATCATTTGGCTACATTTTGGTACGATCCCTGTAATAACTATAATTAGTCTAGTCCCTACATGTAACTGTATTTGGCCCTATATGTAACTGTATTCTGCCCAATATGAAACTGTGTCTTCTAGCAATAGGCGGCTGGGGAAAGACAATATAAGACCGGAGGAAACAGCATTTCTCGGTTTTTATCTCAGAGTTAACTTCGGAGTATTGAGAGATCTTCGTCTTCTCTTTAGATTCGCTTTGCAGTGCGTTGTGTTTAGCTTTCTGAGTAATTTGAAGTGGTAACCACTGATTGCGCTCTGCCACATTGAGAAGAGGAGTACGAGTACTTAAGTGAAAAGTTCCAGAACTGTAAAGTGTTTCTTTTGGAAAATAAATATTATCAAGTTATCATCGGTTCATTGTGCATTCAATGCATTACGAACACGTAAGCAGGTTAACAGTATATTTTTATGCATAAAGCTTGAAGTCTTCAAACTATGAGATTTCAATGAAAAACTATAGTAGATTATAATTTTGGAAACGCCAAATCTTTCCATTCGCTAAGCACATTCATTGTCTGTATATTTACTTTCCTTCGTAAAGTAATAAAAAAGTAAATGTAGGAATTTCCTCATTTCCTTTTCCCATATTTATTTTAAATAGTGGGTAATTCGGAAGAAATCATTGTATTTCAGAGTTTTATGATTTAAAAAGTTCCCTAAAATAGAATCCTAAGTGAAAAATACACATGAATGTAAATTGTAAATAACAGAGGACGCTATTTTATCGTGTTATAAACGTTCTTTGGGGAAAAGTGGCGTTTCAACTGCAAAAAATTTATGCATGATCTCGGCCCGATGTAATAAATCTGATGTTATAAAATCTGGTCTTCTAATGGCACTAGATAATCCTCCCGACGCGATTTTTTTTCTTTGGTGACATAAGGGAAGATCATGTGTTTTTGTTTAACTGAAGCCAAAAATCTTTAAAGAAATCTTTTAAAAAGTTTTCTGCTGCTTTAGAAATACTAATCAATTGACACGCTAAAGCGTGTATGACGTGTCTACACGTGTGTAATGAAGGAATCGAACAGTACATTCATATATTGCTTATCACTGTGTATTGTTAATTTTTAGATAGTACAAATTTGAATGCGGATTATTCTTCATGAATTACCTCGTATTTTAGTAGTTTCTTTAAAAAAACGTGGGGGGGGGGATGTGAAAAATTAAGCTTATGAACAAAAGCTTCTTTTCTTTAAAAAATTATGGAAATGAAAACAATGTTTAAATATCGAACATATTAAGCTTTAGAACTGCTTTTAAGTTTCAGAATACAAATCTGCTATCTAAAATATAGTACAGACTTGATTTTGATTGCATACGCGTCTAAAATCGAAAGGATAAAATAAAAAAAAAATATCATATGCTGGCTCGTTTTTTAAGATTTAAATATTATTTTTGTTTTACTGTAGCCTAACGCTCTCCGATACTTCGTTTTTCCCTCGGAGCACTTCACTTGATGGATTATACAAATCACCTCACGAAATATTTCTAGGACAGCAGCGCCATCTATCGGCACCTTCGCAAACGAATCACTACTCCCTCTCTGTTAAACGAACGTGACAGTTAACGCTGATCTTTATCTCAACTATAATTTTGATGTAAGCGTTCAAGTTATTTTGCACTTTTTTTTTTAGCTGTGATCTTGATAAACATTCATTAAGGTATAAATCATTTATATTAGTGTAATTTGAAACATATAGAACTACTGACAGCATCCAGAAGAAATTATGCAAATGTACCAAACTTGTTTTAAATGTTTGTTATATTTTTTTTTGTTAGTTTATCTTGCATTCATAAATGATTGTTTTTTAAATATCTTAATTGTGTTTGAAAGAAATTTATTAGAATTTAACCTCGTATTTATTCCGGTGAACTCTCTCTAAGACGACCATTCATAGTTCCAGTTGATTTGGATCTTTTGTGAAAAGTGTCGTCTTAGAAATACGTGTAGCTCAGTATCGATGTTTGATTATATTCACAGATATTGTGGTAGTTTCAGATCTGGTTGCCATGCGAGAGTAAATTGTATTTACATTTCATGTCCTATAAAATTTATAAACACACTTTGAATTGTTCTCAAGTAATTCAAATTAATTATTTTTTTAATTAAAAAATATTTATATGAACTTATTTGCATCTCATATTTATTAATGTGGCGATAAAATGTTTAATTGTAGATTATGCGGATAGCAAGACGTCTGTTTATAAATAAAGAAAATTAAAAACTATTTTGCTATAGAAGTCGCTGTAAAATTTCTCTAATTTGGCTTTTCGCTTTTGCAGTTCCTCTCCCCTTCACAGTGAGACCGATAGGAACAATTTCTACCCACCCGGGATGAATTGCTTCGCCCGCCGCTTTCTCGCAGTTCATTTTTTATTAGCTCTTCAAAATGTTAGTATAAACAACTTACAAGTACATCGTTCGAAATTAATGCGAATGGAACTTATCTTTCAGCACACTTCAGTTTTGAGTTGAGTTTAAGGATTACCAGATGTCAGTCATAAATTATTGTTATTTTTTTTCCCATTTTTCTTTTATCTTTTTAAGTGTCACCTGACTTTGATTCCGCTGATGTTTCATCGTAAGAAGGAAATGTCTTAAAGGAAATTGGATTTACTTGTCAGCCATTCACGACTCTCAAATTTTGGGCGTGCATGTTAGTGTTAAAATGAACTTTTATCGTTCAACATGCAAATAAATAATCAATCAGATAGGTTTCATTTCGATAGGTATACATTTTGTATTCACATTTAAAAACTTATGCCTGTCTTTGGAATAAACAACTCTTCATTTTATTTCTTCTTGATTATGTGTGTTTTGATTTTTAAAATTTAGTCGTGCAATTTTTATTTTAAGTTTTTTTTTATTGCCTGACTTGAAATATTATTGCTTTCATTTAGAACAACGCGACCTATTAAGTGTTGCCAACTTAACACACCATAATATTTATTACTCATGCATGATAATGTCTACTAACCGAACTTTTTTTTTTTTTTTTTTTAGTTCGATTTTGTGTCATGTTAGTGTCTTAACAGAATGATCGAACACATTTTCGAAGAAAATTTTAAGTACTTTAAACTGAAACTATAATAGCTTGATTTTCAATGCAAAAGTTTTTATTTAATCTTACTTTTTTTAAGTATATATTTTTTTAGAAATAAAAGTATTCTCTTTAAAAACTAATAGTTCATCATTTGCGATAATGCCACAGAAGTGCTCGGTGATTAGTTTTCTATCAAACAAAATTATATTGACAGCTATTTTTATTTATTTATTTTTTACTAAATATGTTTAGTAGAGATTAAATTTGGACATTAAGGAGCTGTTAGAGGATTTTATGACAGTTAAATGGCAGCCAGAATCCCATATTTATAGCAACATGCTTAAGACCGTTGCCTCTGTAGAATTTGTAATTATTTTGTTCGTTAAGTTTTTATGGTAATGCTTTCAAATCTTATTTTAAAATATCATTAGAAAGTATATGCAAGTTTATTTGCTGTCATTTCTACCTTTGAAATTTAGTTTTTTGAAATTCTTCGTACTAAAAACGGACGATCACTAAAAATGTTAACTACCGGTTAAAATCATCATCAGATTATAAGATAATCTAAATAAAATATATTACAGTATAGTTCTGGAATACTTTCGCAAACGCTAAAAAAATGAAGCTCACGAATCACGAATAAAAGAAAAAATGTTGTGTATTCCCGGAATGTCAGTATTAGAATGAAATTATGAAGAAGATTGTATTAATAGTTTGTTTAAGATGGAATAACTTGTGTATTTTAAGAATCTAAATAAAATAGGTAATAGTGTTAAAAATAGATTTATTTTGAAGAATTTAGTTTTTTATTTCAAGAATTGTCATTTTACGGAAAGAACGCAACGAATCCTGCACTATTTGTTTTTGTGGTAGAATGTGCCAGCGAAGGAAATCTAAATATGATTTCATGATATATATATATTTTTTTTCAAGCAAGCAAAATTTAAATGATTAATGAATATAAGTTTTTAATAAGGTAATTTAAATTTTTATTTAAATTCTAATCTTTCAATACTTTTTTAAAATTAAATGTGACAGATTTTTGGAAAGATGATTTTTTATGACAAAATAAAAATTTGCATTTATGTCAATTAAAAATTTTGTACTTTTCATTTTAAAAATTAAAAAAAAAAAAAAAAAAATGACATTTTATTTCCATAGAATTAGTTTCTTTTTATTTTTAATTATTATCAAAAATTCTTTTTTATTTTTTTATTGATATTATACTTGATTATTACTAAAAATTATTTAAGTAATGGTATACTTCTAATTTTATATTTCTAAAAACGGAACAAATAAAAGCGGGTTTTTATATTTTTTTAACTTTGAATTTGACATTGGAAAATGTCATTAAGAGAGTCTTTGCAGTTTTCGGGCCGCTTTTGTAGTATCACGCATTTATCATTCATGTCATTTGGCAACTGTTGCCATTGAACGAAGAAAAAGATTTTAAATTTGTCTTCCTAGAAGGTTGGCAAATGATGTAGTTTCTTAAAAGTGTTGCCAGTCGGCGTGAAATATGAATTGTCTCCGGAACTATCATTAAATTGTTTAATAAATCCAGAAATTAAAAAATAATAAATGCGCATTTTGATTCTTTGCATTTTAATAATAAATATAATTGGTATAATAAAATGCGTTGAATTTATGGCATGTTAAATAACAATTTTTATGAAAATAAAAAGCTTTATTTTAAATAATACGAAAATGGTCTAATGTATTTTTTCATGAAAAAATTATTCTACTGCTGTTTAACTGTTGGTACATAAACTTATTAGAAGAACATGGAAAAATATGTTCTTTTCATGTTGCTTTAATTTTTTTAGATAAAATATTAACACATTTAAAATTCCTCAAATGCAGTGTATCATAAATGAAGAACTTTTGAATTGTTTCCAGAAAAGAAATTGTGAAACTCATGCTATAAATGATAAAATTCTTTGCAAAAGGAATCAGCTCTTAGTCATTAAAAGAACATTTTATAATTATATTCTGTATTATGTCATAGAATTTGCGTTGGGGGGAATATACCGGAATTCCCTTCAAGCAGCTCCTTTCTATTTCGGCTACTTTTTGGCGAAAACAAACATCGTGACTGTCAAAACAAGCTTCATAGTTGCCATGGCAACTTTGGCGCATTGCCAAAGACCGGAATCAAATCTTTGCTTGTGCGAAGAAGGGGGAGAAATAAATAAAATAAAATGAAGTGAAATGCGCTGGAGGGAAAAATACTTTTCGCCGTATTTATTTGCTCAAAGGGAACTTTTATAAGGAAGAGAGGGGCAAAAAATTTAACGATGAATAATTTCGCTTCAGTGGCGATTAGCATTTCTCTTACAAGTATTTTTTTATCTCAACCGCCTTCTTTTCTTTTGTTACAAGGCTTGCATTTCGTATTAATTGAAATGAGTTTAATATTCCTTTAGGCTTGCTAGAGTAAATTAATGTTGCATTTTATTTAAAGTTATTGCACACCTTCGACGATTTTATTCTTAATGCCGAGGTTTAAATCCTTTCATTCATGTTAGTTCGGTATGTAATAATCCTTAAATTTGTTTACTCTTTATTCGTAATTTTAAAAGGTAATCTATTCTTTGTTACGTAGTTTTGCTTTTCTCGTCTTTGATTTAAAATATGGCTACTATTTCTTATTTTTTGCTTTCATTAAATTTATTGCGCTTTTTTTTTTTTTTTTTTGCTAAATTATACTCAATTTGTTGGAATTCCAATGCATTTTGAATTCTCAGTTTAGTGTAATAAATTTATTCATTTATTTATTTCTGTTTCTTTAGTTGATGAGAATTGAAAAATCACAAATTATCATTTGAATTCGTTCATAAATTTGGATTAGTAGTATCAAAATGTGTTTGTTTTATTTATAAATCGCATTGAAATCTCCTTCTTTACTTTGTTTTATTTATAAATCGCATTGAAATCTCCTTCTTTACTTTTTTCATATTTATAAAGCATTTATTTATTTTTGTGACAGTAATAGAATTGTTAATCATAGCTTTGTTCTGTTAAAATATCTGAAATAAATTCACAAAGCCAGATGAAATTTTGCATTAAAATGAGGGGGGGGGGGAGTTTTAAAACGACTTTGAATAGAATGATGCCAGAAATTCCGCTTATTGTATATAGATTTAGACATATTATTTTGAAAACAAAATGTTGCAGTATGTATATTTTTTGAATGAAAAATATAAAAATGTTTCGATATGTCAATTATCAAAGTACTCATTTACTGTGAAAATTAGATTAGAGAAATCTGAGTTCGATTCAGATTGCAGTAGAAGAAAATTAGCCATCATTTTTTAAAGTAATGATTTTCCTCTTTTCTGCATTTCTCCTCCCTCTCCACAGCGTGTGGTGGATCTATTTGCAATTACATTCATTTAATTACAACACATTAAGAGTTTGATCATATAATCATTTTGAACTTGATTCCAATAAAATAGATGTCATTATTATTAGCCCAAAAGGGACGTTAATTCCGTATGGCATATAAGTCTCGAAACGGTATTTTGCGTTGAACCACTATAAACGGCGTATCACTTTTCAAATTGTTGTCTCCAAATGCTATCGGCCTGTATTATATCTAAAGAAATGAATAAGTAAGAAATTAAATGATTAGAATCTGCATGAATGTTTCTGGCATTGTGAAAAAACAACGGTACTTGAAGCCATCCAGTTCTGAATAACATAGTATTCCACCCGAACATGGGCACCTGGAAGTCCGAATTGCGCGAATTTGTTTTATTATTTCTCTCATAAACCTTTAACGAATTTTTTATTAACAAACTCAGTGATCTCAAAGCGAGTAGTGGCAACACTTTACGGGGAGGGGCGTTTTTATCTCCAGAAATTCTAAAGATAGGCTGCTTTTAAATATTTTCTGATTTTATTGTTGAATCGAATTTTATATGGCGTAAGCGCCTTGAAGTGCACACAAAACGTTAATAATAAAAAGCAATAAAAATTTTGTAAAGCTCTGCTTTAAAATTTCTGTAATTTTGCTGGTCAATTTTTGTATGGTGTAAGTGAGAAGAAAATGATGCTGAATGAGGGAAGGGGAAAAAAAAAAAAAAAAAAAAAAAAAAAAAAAAAAGCCGACACACACATCTGAAAGCTTTTAGATTTTATAATACGTTCAAATGGGCGTTTTTTAAAATCTTTTTGTGTGTTACCTTTATTTATTAAATATCATGTTCTTCGCATTTAAACCATAAAATTCAACAGCAGTATCACAAAATAAGCATATCTTTAGGATTTCCGATACAAAGTCCCGCGTGCTGGAGATTATCCCTCCCCCTCTCGTACAGTTTTGCCATTGCTCCTTTAAAATCTTAGTTTCTTAATAATCTTTTAATCTGAGTTTCTTAATAAAAACACATTACTGCTTTAGAAAATACGGAATCGATAGTAAAACAAACTCCAAGTTCCAAATTTGGGCTTCCAGATGCCCATATTTGGCTGGAGACGGACGTTATTCAAAATTGGATGACTCTAGGTACCATTGTTTTATCACAGTGCGAGAAACATACAGACATTTATGCCGATTCTTCATTATTTAATTTCTTTTAAATATAATACAGAAGTCTAACATTTGGTGGCAACAATTTAAAAAGTGATTCGCCGTTTATAGTGAATGAACGCAAAATGCCAAAACTAAATTAATAGCCGTTTTGGACAAATTGCCCCTTTACACTATATTTAAAAAATAAATAAATAAATAAATAAAACTTAAGTTATGTGATGAAAAATTCTGTGGCAACAAATATGAGTTTTTATTTAACTAACAAATAGTGGAATAATTTTGAGAAGAATTTGAAATTAAATTTGAAAGTTTTATGTGAGGAGTATTTTATATCTAGTGAATTAAAAATGTTATATTCTTCTTTTATTTACCTTTCCATTTACTGAAACACGCTTAAAAGATTATGCAATATACTTATTTTGCTTAGATTAAATTCTCTTGTGGCACGTATTTCCTAATTAATTTGGCATTATCTGCATGGCTTGCATTAACATGCGCAGCGTTCAACTACTGTATTGTTGATAACGGCTAAAACTAATTACTTATTGTTTAATGCTCCAAAAGATAATTATAAAGTTCTTGAAAGAGTTTTTTAAACTTTGCCTGCGGGATTTTAACTCGTCTCTGTGATATATGCATATTTTGTAATTAACTAGAGGGAAAGGTTAAAAGGGGGGACGTTTTTAATAAAAACTTAAAAAGAAGTTTCATTATGTTTCAGTCTCGCGTCTTTTGTTTTTAATTCTCCGCCTCTCTTCGCATTTTTCGTCTCTTCTCATTCTTTTCACGATTACGAGTATATTGCTTAATCTTTCTTTTTTTTTTTTTCCTTCTTCATCCGTTCCCGAGTGAATTCTTTTGCAGACGATTATTTGAGTTCTCTTTGCAATTGCCTTTTTTCTTTCCTGTTTTACTTTCAAAAAAGGTCGTTTGAACTTCTAATATTTTTTCTTCACTGTCGGATACATTCGCTAATAAATCACTTGGCATGTTTTCTTTGAAGCGTCAGAGTTAATATAGAATTAATTAATCAGAGGGTTACAAGTTTTTTCCTTTCCCTTTCCTTCCCTTTATTAAGTTACATTTTGTCCGGGTAACAGCACCATTTACGCTGTTATGATCTAGAAATTAATGACTTCACAGGATTATTACTTTTGTTGCTTGAAATTATTTTTTAGCACCCTTCTCTCCTGGGCTTTTAAAATCATGGAAATTTAAACCGAGTATAATAATTTTTTGCTTTCGATATTGGTGTTAAATCATTCAACGCCGATAGCATTTTCATTTTGATAATACAGACATTTAATCATTCTAAGATGCCTTTTGAGATTAATTATACAGCGTATATAATCGCTATTCATAAAAAGATAGTTATGTTCCTAGAGAATGAAAAGGATAGGGTTAAGAAGAGAGAATATGTTCTAATTGCTGAATGATATTATTCAACTGAATAAATAAAAGTTAAAATAGTTAAACTGCTAGCTAACTAAATAATGATACAAATTAGATTACTAGTTTGTTTTTATGGTAATATACTGTTACGAAATGTCCAAGCGCGGTAAGATGGCTTCCCCGCAAAGCAGGTTTAGGGTTGCCATAAAATAGAAAGGGAAGACAAAGTTGTCACATTTGGCGAGAAATCGCCCATTTGGCGACAAAATAGGCGATATACCATGGACGATTGGAGTATCTTCTGGAACGCATTCTTACCGGTTTAGCCCAGAATGTTCTCGAACACAAGCCGAAAGCTATATAAAACCTGCTGGTCCGCAGTCAGTATCGTTTATTCAAGACTCTTTATTCGGTACTTTCATTTGAAGAACTATGTTTTGCTATTTAAATTTATGTTAGTAATTTCTTTATGTTTGCATACTCCACTTGTATTTAAATTGCATGTTACACCACCCCACGATGTAATAATCCGCAAAGTGCCACCTTTCTCTTTATTTTTCATATCTTGTCTCTGTGACACCTTCACTGATATTTTTACCTCCAGGATGCCATATTTAAAGACAACTGGCAAAAAGCCTGCAAATCCACGCAGGCTAGGCCCAGTATAACAGCGGTGAATGGAATGGAATGGAGTCAGTATTGAGTGTGTGGCTCACCTAGCGAGTCAATCTCTGCGGAGTCGATCGCGTTGACAGCCGGCCAGCGAGTGCCGAGTGGGTCGTCGAGTGCACCGAAAGAGTCTCGTAGTGTATCCGCTTAGTGCATCGTCGAGGTAGCGTGTTGAGCTCCGGGAACGACTGAACCGAAAAGTCGGGAGCTTTGCTCTGTGTGTCGTCGAGTACATCGCGAGTTGTAGCGTGGAGAGTCTCGAGAGTATGTGGAGTTCCGAGAACGACCAAGCAGAGTCGGGAGCTGTACTCTGGTGCTTTGCAATGAAGTTGTCTCCACCGTATAGTCTGATAACCTGAAGGCTGTGTCGCTGATTGTACCAGCGACTGTTCTTCGACGACTGTAACGTGATTTTGGAGCTGTCCTGATTAATATTGGCTAAATAAAGTGTGTTTCGATACTTCATCAAGTGTCGTCGTTATTCACTCCAAATTTACGAACCCCGTACGAACGTGAAGGAAGAAAATAACGTAACAGCTGGTGTCCAAAAAAAAAAAAAAAAAAAAAAAAAAAAAATACTTTCGGTGATATATTTCAGAATCTAGAAATTTAGAATTAAGAATAATCGTAAATGAAAGTTCTGTTAATTCTGAAAAATTTCTATTTAACTGTGAATCATTAAGAAGTGCAGTTATTAAAATCAGTTAACCTCACAGGTAATAACTCAGAAGTAAATAAATGGTTAAAACAGAATATTAAAGAAAAGCAGAGTTTAATTCTTCGAATTCCATCTTAACACTTGATGAAACGGTACTTCTTAACACTAACAGTATAAAATGTACATTTCCATAAAAAATAGAAGTTTTTTTAATAATATTTGGTCATCATTTTTATAATAATTAATGATTTTTATATAATCAATTTTATAATAATTGCTAAATAATTTTCTATAACAATAATTAACCATGAAAAATATTTACAAGCATATGCTTATGATATGTAACTAGACATGAGATGCAAATTTTACAAGAATTTTGGATTCGAAGTTCAACGGACCGAATTTCTCTGAAATTCGCATCTTCGAACGTCGCTGACTTTTGTCTATTCAAACTTACGTACAGGGATGAATAACGAAAGGTCTTAGAATTGCCTAAAATATTCCGAAAAAGCAGCTTTAAAATGAAGTAAACTGGCGGAGAAGGGACTGAAAAATATTTTAGAAAATTTGGAAATAAAATTTCTACTCTAAAAAGAGAATTTATTTATCAATAATTGTTTGTTTATATTTAGCCCATTCTTCGCTAAAAAAGAATTTCTTTATCAATAGTTGTTTGTTTATTTTTAGCCCAAAGGGCGTTAGCCCAGAAAGGCTATTTATTAATTTCGTTTTGGCATTTTGCGTTAGTTCACTATAAACGGCGTTTCACTTTTCAAGTTGTTGCCAACAAACATTAGAGTCCCAGCATTACATTTAAAGAAATTAAATAATGAAGAACCTGCATGAATGTATGTATGTTTCTCGCACTGTGAAATATGAAAAAACAACGGTACCTAGAGACATCAAATTTTGAATAATATACATCTCCACTCGAATATGGGCATCTGGAAATTCAAATTTAGAATTTGTTTTATTATCTATTTCATATTTTGTAAAGCATTTATGAGTTTTTTATTAAGAAATTCAACGATTTCAAAGCGAGCAATGGCGACACTGTGAGGGGTACCTTTTTATCTCCAACGCGCGAGACTGGGTATCAGAAACTCTAAAGATATGCTCTTTTTAAATTATTTTGCGATATTTCTGTTGAACTGAATTATATTTTATCTATTTATTTATTTATTATTAATTATTTATTTATTGTTTTGAGCATTTCATATCGGATATTAAAGTTATTGCGTAATTTTCATTTTATTGCATGGAAAATAAAACTTGTTTTTAGGGTTCTTTAGCAATAATATCATTTTAGATTTTATTATGCTTTGATCCATCAATTATGGTTTAGCGTTGATGTTAGGGCAAACTTATTGTAAAATACTCAGATAGGTTTTGGGAGTGGACGGTAAAGAAAAATATCGATACTTTTGGATTTTATTTCGGATTATCGGAAGGAATAAGAAATTCATTCCGAATTCACGGAACTGTTTAATATTATTTTTTAACTTAGATGTTTAGGGACTTTTGTTTGAAATAACCGAAACTTTGTATTAACCGATTTGAATTATTCGATTTTTAAACAAAAGGATGTGTGTTGTTGCCGCCTCTAATAAAAAACAAAATTTTTCGATGTAAGTGCAGTTAAATCTATAAGGGAATGCAACATGTATTTTGATACAGATTTTTATTATCATCGTTACTTTTATTTTTAACGTAGACGATAGTGTATATGAAAATCATTTTTAAAACGCTTATTGACGAAAATTCTTGATTACTTGAATTTTTTCCCTGCTTCCTTATTGAGTTGTATTGCATTAATAATCCTGCATCTGAATTTACCCAATCGAAGGAAAACTGCAGAACACGATTTTTTACTTTGCCGTTATTTACTGTGATGACCGTGGCGTTCATAAGCCTAGTTCACGTTACTTATCCTAATGTCAGTTATTGTAATAATGTCTTTTTCTTCCTTTCAGGATGAGGTCTTGATGGCCTCCGATCGTGTCGTACTCAAGTTAGACGACCTCGTGAGCTGGATCACGGAAGAAGTCGAATGGAATCACGGCATTATTGCTCCCTGCATCAACAACAAAGCGAAGAAAGTTGATCCAGTCAAGAAAGAAGAAGCCGCCGAAGAGAACCACGACGAGGCAGAAAAATCCGATGCTCCTTCAATCGAAAATTCGGACCCCGAAGGAAAGAAGACCCTCGTAGTCAAAGAGGAGTCGAATCAAGGTAATTTTTTATTTTTTAAATATATTTTTGTCAAAGAAATTAAAACATATACAAATTGCAATAACACCAGAGTTACTGAAACTGGAAGCTGTACCGATAATCTTTAAAAACTGTGTATGCCAGTAGGCTTATCAACTGTAATGCAAATGAGATAATTACATCTTTTCGTACATTGTATTTTATTCGTTGTAAATTATAAAACCGAAAAGAAGTGGAAACTAGAAAAGGGACACCTCGATACAAAATGCAAAATTAAGCGTGTGAGAGACTTGATAAAAAATAAAAATGTATGGCTGCATTCAGACGGTGACATAAATGTCACAGAGGCATAGTCGTAAGGAATAAAATGCGGGAATTCCGTTCACACGTGCGACACAGGTCTAAGCGTAACCCACTTAAAGAAGCTAAATTTGCGCATGCGTTGTATATGCTTTCCCGCTCTGTTTTCCTATTCATGTTTCGCGCGTTCGCTCTGATTGGTCGACGGTTATCCCAAGTCGGCATAAAGTTGAAAACTTCGAACTTTACGCCAAAAGCCCTAAACCAGATTTTGTGACGTAGCACAGACTGGTTGCCTGGCAACGCAGCTCGGCTTAAACCGTTTATGCCTTTTATACCATCGTCTCAACACAACTTATCAGTTTAGAGCAGGTTTTCTTAAACTGTGAGTCGCTGGATCTGCAGTAGTTGCCAAAAATTTTAGCAGTTTTAATATTTCTTTAACTTATTAAAATAATTTTACAATTACCAAATATTTTCACACGATAGATCCAAAAAATAGGTAAAGATAAGACAATACAGACAAAGGGGGAAAAAAAAAAACGAAAACGTTCTGACGCATTCTTTTTATAATATAAACGTTCATTTTCCTTGCTTTGCACGTGACGCTGTCATTTCGTCTGTTACTTACTTAAAATTTTTACATTGTTCTATGTCTTAAAATTATAAATTATAGTTAATGACCTAATTTGCGCTATACTTATGTAGTCCCGCAAAATTTTGTAAATGTTATGGGGTCCTGGGGGGGGAGGTCGCGGAAAAATCTCAGCTATAAAAAGGGGTTGTGACTGAAAAAAAGGTTAAAAAAACCCTGGTTTAAAGGACGAATTAGTATTGCGTCATCTTCTTCAACAGGAGAAGAATTTTACAGTTGGCACGGAGTAAACATCCAAATGAATGAGCGGTTATTTACCGGCCATACAGGAAAGTGGTTAGTGACCCTGACTGCCTTACCGCAGGGCCCGGGTTCGAATTCTGAAGAAGGCATGGATGTAAATTGTCCGTTCCTTCATAAGAGGCAACGGTGGGCCCACCTATCAGGTGCCTCCATAATAAAGTGACCACCGCTTCCGGCTTTAATAGTGGCCAACGCCTATAACGGCTGTTGCCTGCTATTGGAGGAAAAAAAAAGGGGGGGCAAGTAGTGGTTATTTTCAGAAAATAAAATACGAAATGTGCAATTTTCGAAAGTGAAGCGATGACCGTGTTTATTAGTTGTTTAAAAGACACAATGTTTTTTCTGTTTCTGTGTAAAATAAAACAATGAAACTGGTTTTTGTTTCATTACCCTAAAACTGAAGTCATAGTTTTCTTTCCAATTTTACTGTATTAGAATTATAGGGAAAGCATAGTTTTTTTTTTTTTTTTTCGTCGTCCCGAATTTTAAATTTCTGGTATCTAAATTAAGTTAGTTTAATAAGAACTACAGCACGAGTTGATTGATTTAATTTTTTTTAAATCTCATAGATGTGAATCCCAGAATATTTGTATTACAGATTAAAACAAAGTTTGAGCCCCTGTTGTCATTAGTTTCTACAGAACATTTATTCAAGATGACTCAATTTCTTAAAATATCATTGATATCTCGGAGAAATAATACCAATTTAGATAATTCCAACTTTTCATTACTGACGGTAAAATGAACCCTCTGTAAGAAGATCACCCACGGTTCCAGATGATTTTAGTGTAGAGGTGTTATGTTACACCTGCCGACATTTTTTTAGTGTTTAAAAATATTGATTACTTTTAGAGCTGGCTCTTCTTCTCGGAAAGAAATGGTTCAATGTATATCCAAATAAATAGGATAGACCAGTGATGTTAAGGTATGTTAAAGTATGTTATATTAAAAAAATAAGAAGTATATATAATTTCGTAATTTAGTTTTTAGCTTTTGGCAGCGCAGTGCTTTTGTTGTCATTGTCCGTTAACTTGGTTTTAAAAATCGGAAAATTGAAATCAATATAGGATAATTTCGACTACGAAAATTATCAGTAGAAAAAGAGAAATGACTTGAAAATTATCAGTAGAAATGCAGTATTGTTAGCATTTCTCTCCGTATGCGTAATCAGATATGACAGTGGAATTGTAAATGGCAGGTAAGAGATTTTCAGACTTACCTCTGTTCAAATTTAAATAACAAGTCTTACTTTTAGAATGAGATTTTCTTGCAACGAGTTTTGAATAAATTTGTAATGATTGACATTATAGATATAAGGTTATAAACCCTTTCGTAACGTTTGCATTTTTAATATTTTTTTTTTTTTTTTTTTTAAGTCTGTCTCTATTTTATGATCAGTTTTGATTCGCCATCTGTTTCTAAATGAGCTGACTATATCTTTAACCCGCAATTATTCGAGAATCAATCAATGTGTGGTACTTTACTCAAGATAAAATGCATACGATTTTTTTTTCCCTGTTCATTAAAAGTCACATCCTACCCCACTCATACGTGATTGGTCAAAAACTGAATTATTGTTTCCTGCCATTGGGAATTCCTACGTGGAAAGAATTGCTCATCGTTCCAATTTCCTCTTACGAGTGGGTTGTTTGCCTACTGCTGTACTATCAACCGGATATTTCTCCCTAAATCCTTTCTTATTTATCTTGGCCTTGATTTGTTTTTCCCCTTTTTGTTGTAGAATATTTGTGGAAGCATTGTGAAGCAGATTATTAAGTACGTTATATATGCATGATAATTGGGTAGTGATATGTAAAGCGATTTATGATGCATATTTAAAGCAGTTTCAAAGAGGCTTGAAATTTTCCATTGTGTAGTTAGTTCTGTGGCTGAATAATTATCATGAATAATTGTATATTCGATATTTGTTAACTGCAAGGGTTTTCGAAAATAAATAAATAAAAATGGAATATTAAGAAAGACGGGGGGAATTTAAAAAAAAAATTCTGATGAGCATTTTTTGATATCAGCCTGAAATATGAATTGTTACTCTTCATTTTTAACATTTTAAATTATTAATTTTGTTAACACAATTAATGATAATAATGCAACAGAAAATAAATACGGATGATTTTTTTCCGTAACACTTTTATTAAACTTGATTTTATTTATTTATTTATTTTTTTTTTTTCTTAAAATTAACTTTTGACCTTTTTTGCCGAAACGAATTTTTTGAAAATTTTTACACTTCCGTAACTTATAATTGAAATTTCGACTTTTTAGCTGTATCAATTTTTTTTTTTTTTTTTTTTTTTTTTTTTTTTTTTTTTAAAGCCCAATCGGCGTTAGTCCAGATGGCTATTAATTTCGTTTGCCATTTTCGTTGGTTCACTATAAACGGC
This sequence comes from Stegodyphus dumicola, assembly GCF_044657685.1. Taxonomy (NCBI): domain Eukaryota; kingdom Metazoa; phylum Arthropoda; class Arachnida; order Araneae; family Eresidae; genus Stegodyphus; species Stegodyphus dumicola. Next base: position 140,843,580 of record NC_140777.1, read on the forward strand.
GTTTCGCTTTTCAGGTTGTTGCCACCAAATATTAGAGCCCTTCATTAATTATATTTAAAGAAATTACATAATGAAGAATTTGCATGAATGTATGTATGTTTCTCGCACTGTGAAAAAACAACGGTATTTAGAGACATCAAATTTTGAATAACGTAATCCTGCACTCGAGTATGGACATCTGGAAGCCCAAATTTGGAATTTTTTTTCATTATCTAATTCAGATTCTGTAAAACTTTTAACGAATTTGTGATTAACAAACTCAAGGATTTCAAAGCGAGCAATGGCAACACTGTACTGGGGAAAAAAAAAAAAAAAAATCTAACACGCGAGACTGTTTATCGGAAATTCCAAAGACATGATCATTTAAAAATTATTTTGCGATATTGCTGTTGAATTGAATTTTAGAACATGATATTTAATAAATAAATAAGGGTAACATGAAACATTAAGAAAATGTCCCTTTGGGCGTAATAGAAAATCTGAAAAATCTTTTAGATTTTATTATATATATATGTATATTTTAAATGGCGGGCACTAGTCATTTTTAGACTTCTAAATGAAATTGTTTCGGATTCTCCAATCCAGTTTGCCGAATTTCGGCAGTTAAAGAGGGGATTTATTAAAAAAATATTATTACTGTTTTCATTTGATATAATTAATTAATTAATTTCATTAAAGACTTTTTTCACTTGATATAATTAATTAATTAATTAATTTCATTAAAGATTTCATGTAGCTAATAATAATGATTGATGTTTTAGTTAAAAGTTATAATCCTTTAACGTTAGCAACTCCACGTTTTTAAATGTTGATGAGATTAGATATTTCGGTATTATGTATTTTTTCCGTCGAACGTTTTTGACAATATCGTCAATAATGGATAGGCACGAAATCACAACACACATAATCACTTCGTTTGGATTCAGTAAATCTGGTTAGGTTTTGTAAGAAAGTTATAAATTAACTATTTCTCTTCCCTCGCTCTTGCATTTTGGGAAAAAAGTATCAAAATTTGAGACTTGCCTTCTACAAAACAGCAAGCAGAAGAGTATTTTTAAAATTCCAAAACTGGTTATACTCATGCGCATTCTGGGGACATTAAAAGGATGTTTATAAAAAAATGGTGCAATGAAAGACATCGTGGAATAGCGCAACACCACGTAGATATTTTAGTGGATTTATGTGACGTCGAGTTCATAAAGGAGGTGACAGTTTTTTTTGGCAGAATACTGTGATAGATAGATTAAAAAAAAAAGTGTAGTTTCAAAAGGCTTTTTAAAACATTTTAAATTAAATTTCTTTCAAATCGTCACAATTTATCACATGTTATTGATAAGATTGTTAAGAAAGCATTGTCATAGTTGCATTCCAAAACTTATTTATTACAGGACATATTATCAAAGGGAAAAATATTGTTATAACGAAGTTCTGGATGGACTTAGAAACTTTCTTTTTTGATACATAAGTAATAAAGTTACGCGGCATTTTTAAGAGAAGAATATACGGATTTTAAACCGTTTGGTTCAACAGGATTCAATAGCTTTCTCCGAAAAAGTACTTTGTAAAAACTGTTTTATTAAAACTGTGCTCGAAAATTTTATATGGAGCTTTATATTCAAAGCTTTATATGGAGTGGTCGGAAAGAATTCCATTCTCGGGTAAAATTGAGCACTTGAAAGAAAAGATATCGACATATGGTTTGAAAAATGTAAAGATTTCACTGGAAATTCATTAAAAATTGTCAACATCGGAAACGGAATTCCGTGTGGAATTTTGTAATTTAGAAATAAAAAATTTGATTCGGAGAATGTGAAATAGGAAAAGAGCAGGGATATAAAAAAAAATAGTTTAAAGACCGTAAAATATTTAATTTTGGAGATTATTCATCTTTGATGTAAAAGTAATGAGTAAATAAAATTCTCAGCTATCTTTTTCAGCTGCTTTCTAGTTAACCGCAATTTGCAGGTGTCCTTTCTTATCGGCACATAATAACTGATATCCACTTGCATTATAAAAGTAGTAGATATTAAAAAAAATGAGTGTAATACATATTTCCTCTCTGGAAGCTGTTATTTTGAGGAGCAAGTGTGTTAGATGAAAGCTTTGGGTAAATACGAAATGAGAATCCAGCAATAGAATCTTAGCAGAATATCAACTCTTAACACAGAATATCTCAGCAACAGAATGTCATCTCTTAACATACATCACAGTGACCGTGTTTCCCCGTTATATCTATCGGTATTAGAGCAACTCTCCCTCCCCCCTTTTTTTTTTATTTATTTTTTGCGGGGGGGGGGAACCTGTTTCTCCGGGAAAGTTATTTTTTGCTTGACCCAGCTGATGTATTTTCTTTTTCCGGCAGATTCTTTCAAGGTGAGGGTTTTTTCCTCACTCTCTTTTTTATTTCCTTTTAATGTGCTTAATACTGTGACCTTTTTCTTCACGTGTTCGCTCTAGATAGACCTTTTAGGAAAACCTTTATCCTGATATCGACAGCTTTTGATTGTTTCGGTGCAGTATGTTTTTAAATGACTGAATGAAATCAAGGTTTTAGATCATTAAAGTCATATTCAGAATTGTGGGGATTGAATTATTCGAATATCCTTAGTTAATCCATTCTTGCTTCTCGGCTGTTTATTTTTATTTATTTATTTTGTCTGTGCGACAGAAATAAAATACATATTTAATGGTAAGATTTTTTTTATAATATAACTTTGGTTTGTTGACATACTTTTTATATCAGATTGATATATCAATAAATAAGTGTACATTTGTGTAGAAGACCGTATATTGCTAAAAAGCTTAGGCAGATTTTCCTCCCACAAGACTTGCTTTTGTGCATTATGCTGTATGGTTTCGTTGCGTTTATTATTAATACATGTGCTTGTGTAGAAGCTTTTCCTACGAAGCATCGGAGCTTTAAGTTTCGAGGAAATTTCTTAAAAAATACATACATAAAAGTTGAATTCTTCCTTTATTGCAAGTTTTTAAACCATCAGAATGTACTACTGAAAAATAACAGCTTGTTAAAAATTACTGATTTCCAGAAAAGCAGTAACTATAAAATAGGATGATTCGCGTTTCATGCGTTTTATGTTTCAGCTCTTTTTAATTCTTTGTACAAAGTAAAGGAAGTTTTGTAATCGCAAAAAATTTCGGATGTCATATTTCAATGAAAATATCCATTTTGACCCCTCTCTCGAATCCATTTGAATATCTGTACGTATCTGTACGTTCTTGCGATATCTGTACGTACGTACAGAATAAAGAACTACTTTTACCAAAATGGATTTAAAATGGATCCAGAAGGAATTTTTTTCCTTGACGTCTGTAGGCACGTATGTAGTATCTCGCATTCCGCAAAAACGATTTGTAGTAAAAATTTGAAATTATATATATGGAACTGTATATATATGTGTAAGATATAATAAAATACGATGGCTACGCTAAGTGGCAACCTCAAAATTGACTATTGACTCAAAATTGACTAAATTTTATGTTCTCCCCCTAAGTTCATCTTTTCTTCCAAATTCGAGATCTTTCCAAGTTACATACCTACCTAGTATAAATAGCTATTAACTGCGTAGTTTCTCTCTCACTACGTTAGTAGTAGAAACTCTGTGTAACACCTCTGTATCAAAGTATTAAAAGAGATTAAATTACACTGCATCAGACTTTTTATTTCATCAGAAATGTGCTATTTTCACATAATAAATAAATTCATATTTAAGATATAATCTTTTAGATTATGGCTGTTTCAGCTTGTGATGACTTATCTGAGGTCATAAATTACGTGAAGCATCTGTATCCCCCACGCGCCAGTATGACTAAAGTGTTCTTTTTCTAAATTGCCAAACGTGGATTTTTTTGCATTAATTTTTTCATGTAAAGAATAATCCGTTAACAAAAATGTGAACTGAAATCTCCACCGAAAGTTCTGCATTTTAAAATGAATTAAACCTTTTGTTGCTAAAGTCCATCACAGTTTGAAATTATATGTCAGGTAAAAATACGAAATAATTTTTTTTTTTTTTTTTTTTTTTTTTTTAAATCGCCAAAATTCGGCAAATTACTGTAGAAATTCCGAAAAACATTCATTTGGAAACGTATTTATTCCTCTGTTCATGTAAAGCTCAGAATTCTGCGACGATTAGTTTGACCGTTAAATACAGATTTGTGAGAAAAATTCAGCTCTAAATGTTAAAAATATATTTATATCGAATTATTAAAATTTTTTATGAATATTGCATTGTCATCATAAATACATATGTGCGAAAAATTTCAAGGTAATCGAATCGATAAAAGAGGGTAAAGAATTAACTTCAAGTTTTGGAGGTAAGAAATTAAACTTAATAAAAAATATAATATTACAAAAAGAATTAAGTTTTTTAAAGAAATATTTTGATTTCTGTATGTACCGATACATACCTGCGTATGACATGTATGTGTTTTCCTTCCGCGTGTGTATGTGTGTGCTATATAATTAATATGTTATTTTTCTTCTTTATGTGCTACTTTTTATTTACATAATTTATTGATTCAAATGCGTAAAACGTGGTGCGTTAACTAAAAATTAAATGCATATTTTTTTAATGTTATGCAGATTTTTAAAATGATTTTTTGTTTGTTTTAAAAGTTTGAAATTTTTTAGAAAAGATCACTGTATTAGACAAACGATACCAACAGTTCTGATGACCTTGAGTGATCATAAAGAAGCAGTTAGGCAGTTAAATTTTATAGGAAACAATTTTCATCTCTGTGTTCATGCATTGAACAAAATGGTTTATAAATAAAGTAGATAAATTCTACTTTCATCTAAACAGAAATCTTTTCCTATTCGGTAACCTTTTAAAGTATTCATTGAAAGGAGAATTTTATAAAATCGTATTCATAGTTCGAAATTAAAATTCTGTTTGTCAAGCATGTTAGGGCGGGTTTCAGTCTTTAGAAAACTCAAAAAGTAGCATTTCTCTGCGGAGGTAATTACTGTTAACCTTAAATCGAGTCTCGAAAACCTCTGACGTTTAATTAAAATATCTTTTCTAACTCCTTTTAGCTTTCGTTCTCAACTCGGACCCATCGAGAAATCGTTCATATTTACATAATGCTCAACGAAAAAGATTCTTCTGCGACTAAGCTTGTTCTAGCGTACACAAAGAGATTAACTTACATAACGAGGGAAATTCTCATTAGGAGGCGCTCCTGCCCGAAATTCTCCGCTGTTGCCACAGCCACTATATTTATAAAATCGTTGGTAAGAGCGCGATAATTTATCAACGTTAATGACATATTTCGGCGGAAAATGCAACAAACTAGTGTATTATTCATGAACGTCGAGCGCATTTGTTTAATGAATGGAACGTTGTTTACACTTCTTGACGGTCGCAGTTAATGAGGTTAAGTGTAATCGCAAACGACATAAAAAGCTTTATTATAATGCCTCCTCTTTGGATGTATGCGCTGAACAAAATTTAACGTTTTCGGTTTTAATGCGCCGTGAAGAGAGTTGTTGAATTTGGGGAGGGAGCTAATATTTGTCGCCGTCTGTTTAACGCAGTCGTGTTTTGTTTGCTAAAAAGTGTTTTAAATGATCCCATTTTATTGAAAAACTGTAACCGTCGCAATGCATAATTAACATTTTTTATGTATTTCAAGCGCAATATAATTTACATATAACGATAATAGGTATTTTATATTAATTTTTACCATTTCGTAAGCAGTAACGAAACAACATTAAAGTAAAATCAATTTGCATACGTGGGGCATTAACGATTTAAATTTTTAATTTCAAATTCTATTAACATCGAGCTGAAATTGGTGCTTTCAGTATGCGAAGAAAATGGCGTCTCTTTCACTTGAGCAAAAATCACTTCTTGTCAAAATATGAAATTGTTAATAATTAACGGTGGAAGCGATACATGAACGGAAGGATAAGCGCATGCAAAATTAATTTTTGATATAAAAAACTGGCTGAATGACTTTTAGTGGCTGAGATTGCTTATTTGTGTGAACTGAACATGTTTCTTTTAAGAGTAAAAGGAAGGCATAAGTAGTATTTTATAAAACGATATCTTTTGAAGTTCATGCTATTTCAGATTAAGAACAACGTAATTCACTTTTGAGCAATTTCTGTGAACAAAAGCATGAAGAAAGCAAAAAAGTATGGCCGATATTGACAGCCATTTTATCAAAAGAATTTTCGTGATTTCAGAAACACCGGTTGCATTTCAGTAAATTTGCAATTCTTTTGACATGAAACTGCAAAAACTGCAGTGAGGTATGTTAAGTAAAGAAAATTTATCTATAACAACTTTTATAAGTAGAACCAAATAAAAAAGAGAGAGAGAGAGAAGGAAAGGGAAAAAAAAAAAAAAAAAAAAAAGGAAAGTAGTTTCACAAACAATCCCTCTTTCTGTCTTCTTTTTGGAAGCATGCAGATTTACCAGCAGTGTTCATCGCATATGAAGAACATAAAAAATGAAATAAGAAGAAAATTTCCAGTGTGAAATCTGTATAACCTTCGCTATTGCTGTTACTCTCAAACTAGAGTGGAACTTCGGGTCACGAACGCTTCACCTTACTAACAATCCTGTTTTCGGATAAATAATCTGAATGAAAAATGTACCGGATGACGAATGGTGTCTTGAGTTACGAACACCCAAATCGGATGTATATGATTTTCAAAGGTGCTTTGATGTAACTTGTGTCATATAATTAACACTCAGGGACTTCTGGAAAGATCATTGTAATATTTTCTATTGCTTAACTCTCAGTATCATAGTCTGGAAACAAGCGATTTACAAAACCATGACTTCCAAATTGAGAAAATTATGACTAGATTGGTTGCAGGTAGAGATTGTGAGCACTTTGACACTTAAAACTTTTTTCTTTCTTTTTTTTTCTTTATTATTATTATTATTATTATTTTACTATCTATGATGTTATGTCACTACGCAAAATTAGGCTACAAAAGGCGAATTTGGTAGAAATGAGAAATGTCTTCTAAAGAAAAAGAATGAAAAATAGTCCCAGGTCCTTGATCTGAAAAGTTAATACAAAATGGGATTATATGCAAAATTTTCACGAAAAGATTTTTCCCTGATGGAAACAGTATCAAGCTACAGCATAAACATTTTCAGTGACAATACCTTGTATCACTTCAAAAGCATTTTAAAACACATGTAAGAGCAAACCACATTGGAAAAATTTTGAGTAAGATAGAGGTCGTTTAAACGAGGCTCAAGCAGAATCGAGTGTATAGAGACTAAGAAAAGATTTATTAAGAAAAAATAATAATTATGCAGTTAACCCGTTGTTTTTATTGAAAGAAATTTCGCATTAAAAAAAAAACATCCAGCGGCATACCCTCCTGTATGCACATACAGATAATTACGTTTTCATTTATTTTACTTGTTTAACATGTTCGTCAGCAGGTCACCCATATCTGGATGACAGATGTGCTTCCGTGGGGGCACCGTCGACCAAATATGGATGACGCTGTTCTTGTTCTAGTTCAGTAGGAATTTTCAGTGGAATTTTTAAAAGGAATTTAATTGAAGAGCACTGAAATATAAATATAGGATGTAAAACATAAAAATATTTAAAATATACGCATTATACTATATTTTTATTAGTTTATATTTATCATAAAATATTACATTATACTATGTCTCATGGTTATTCGTTAAAACAGTGTCGATAGTTTGCCTCTTCTGCTGGTAATAGGGCGCACAACCTTCTTATAGGTTTGTCCTGCTAATTCTTACGCATCTCTTAAATGGTGAGACACTTTCTTCGTTTTGCATCTACTATTGTCTTGCATAGTATTTTTCGAGGACTACCATTCGGTAACGAGAAGTTCACGAAATTTTCTTTTCTGTATTTTTTTATTTGTGTCTGTCTGGTACACGATATGATGATTTACTGTAGTTGTTCGTAAGAGTAAATGTAATGCTAATTTCGGATACCACTTGATGCTTTTATAAATTGTTGTGGCATATGATACCATCTGCTCCTGTCGATGCCAGTTTTTCCATTATGTACCGTTATCGCCAAAGTTTTCTGTTTCGGAGGACGACCGCGATGAGTAGAATTCGAGCGTGAAGTCATAATGGGTGCATCTATTTTAGCACCACGATACGCTTTCATTCACTCGTGCTATCAGTTACTCTTTGTTCAATGGGTACAACATTACAAAACTTCCCATGCATTTTTTGTTGCGTCGTACAGTTCCAACGACATGCGTCTTAAAATTTAAAAAATTTGACTGCTAATTCATAGCTCGTTTAAAAGTTGTCGACAAAGTCTGATCTTCATTTAGTTATTGCAAGTTCAATGCAGGACGTTTTCGGCTATGCCAACTTGCTTTCTTCCGCTGGTATCTTGTCCTTCTAGATCCCGCTGGTATCTTCTTCATAGAGTCTGCGAAAATATATTCTTATATTTTCGCAGACTATGTTTGCCCTTCGGGGGAGCACAGTATGCAATTTTATTAGTGTATGTGTTGCCTGAATATTAGTCGTCCCCTTCAAGAAACCGATAGTCTGATTTTAGGCCTCACTAGAAACTCGACCGAACCGCACTGGACGACGAACGTGTTAATATTGTATTTAACTGTTTTTGTTTTATATTTAATAATGTGAATTTCTTTTGGGTTATGAACTTGTGACCAGAGTGCTGTTGTTTAAATAAACAATAATCTGTGGTCCAGTAACGAATTAATCCGTTGTGTATTAATTCTAGTCATAAAAATTGTTTTAATTTACGAGCATTTCGGTGCACGAACGGCCTTCAGGAACGAATTCAATTCGTTACCTGAGGTTTCATTGTAACTGATTGAAGGCACTGGTCTTTAAAACTGAGCTTTATAGTTCGCATTAAATACAAGGGATGATCAAATGAAAAGGTACGAAAGGACATGGTTGTTACAAATGTAGACTTTATTCAAAATATACACCATAGGCCTGAGCACAGCGATCCCACTGATGAAAAAGCCGCAGGATTCCTTGTTCGCAGAATTCCTGTGACCGTGACGAGACCCAGTCCTTCACAGCGTCCTTGAGTACGTCGTCCGAGTTGAAACGCTTCCCTTTCAGGTGTTTCTTCAGTGGACCAAACACATGGAAATCGCAGGGCGACATGTCCGAACTCTAGGGCTGATGATCCAACGTCTCCCACTTGAACTTGGCCAGCTCCATGTGTGTGACTCTGGAGACGTGTGGACGCGCGTTATCATGGAGAAGAACCACACCCTCCGTGAGCAGCCCCCGTCTTTTGTTCTTGATGGACCTGCGTAGGAGTCGGATCGGAGTGTCTCACAGTACACATCGGAGTTAATGGTTTTTCTGTGCTCAAGGAATTCCACAAGTAGCGGAAACGTCGAAAAAGACGGTGAGCAACATCTTGCCTGTTGACGGCACGGCTTTGAACGTTTTAGGGGGAGGGGACGATGCATGCTTCCACTGCATGCTGTCCCGCTTTGTCTGAGCCTCGTAGTGATGGCTCCAGGTCTCATCACCTGTGACGATCCGCTTCATGAAAGCGGGGTATTCCTGATATCGAAACAGATGTTGCACTGCTAGCTCCATATGCAGTTCCTTTTGCTGGTCGGTGAACTGCTTCGGAACCGCAGAGGCACACACCTTCCGATATCGCAACCTGTCGTGAACAATTGTCCACACGATTGCATAGCTGACATCCACCTTCACCACCAACATTCGCAATGTGACACGCCGATTACTTCTCACTAGGTCGTCCACCTTGTCGATGAGATCGCTCGTGATGACAGTGTTTGCCTGGCCTGGTCTCGAATCATCACTCACACTCTCACGGCCTGCACGAAAACGGGCACTCCATTTTCTGACAGACTTGTCAGATACACATTTCTCCCCGTTAACTCTCACCATCCGGCGATGAATAGCTGCCGGTTTCTCACCTTCCGCTGTCAGAAATCTGGTAACACCTCGTTGCTCCTCAGTCGTCGAATTTTGCAATGCGAACGCCATCTTGTACTATACGGACTGCCGCATCATTTGGACGCCGCTTTTGATAAGAGCCTCTGCTCTCTCCTGCGCATGCGGGCGCCCGCGCATGCTCCGATCCCAGTCAGAGACTTCAATCGCATCCCGAGATGTCTCGCTACGTTCTCCCATGGCGGAATATGCAAATATTTAACTGTTACGTTTTTACGTCGTTTTGTATATTTTCATTTGATCACCCCTTGTATATGTGTATATATTGTTACGAAATGTACAGGCGCGGTAAGATGGCTTCCCCGCAAAGCAGTTTTAGGGTTGCCACTTTTGGCGAAAATTCGCCCATTTGACGACAAAATTGGCGATAAGCCATGGACGGATGGAGAACCTTCTGGAACGAATTCTTACCGGTTTAGCCCAGAATGTTCTCGAACACAAACCGAAAGATATATAAACCCTGCTGGTCCGCGGTCGGAGTGTGTGTCTCGTCTAGCGAGCTGATAGTCAATCATTGAGCGAGTGTCTCGAAGTCTAGCGCCGAGTTGGTCGTCGATTGCATCGAGAGAGTCTTTTAGTGTATCGCGAATTAGTGCATCGTCGAGTTTTGTCTTAGCGTGTACTGAGTCGATAGCTATACTCTTGTTTATCGTCGAGTGCATCGCGAGTTGTAGCGTGGAGAGTTTCGAGAGTACGTGGAGTTCTGAGAACGACGAAGCAGAGTCGGAAGCTGTACTCTGGTGCTTGCAGTGAAGCTGTCTCCACCGTTATTGCCTGACAGTGTGAAGGCTGTGTCGTTGAACATGTCAGTGTGTTTATAACAGTTCGACGTCTGTAAAAGTAATTTTGTAGCTGTCTGATTAATATTGGGAAATAAAGTGTGTTTCGATACTTCATCAATTGTCGTCATTATTCACTCCAAATCCACACGAATTCCGTACTTACGAACGTGAAGTAAAGGGAACTGGTGTCAGAAAAGAAAAACGCAACAATAGATATATTCAGAATTTTTCATTAATAAATAACTGTAAATTAAAAAGTAAATCTAATTTTATTGGACACAGTAAGATAATATTTTCATCAATAAACATTAAATTCTGTCTTTCGATGACTTGGCGAACTTTTGTCAGAAGACTTTCTGGCAGTCTTCCGAAAGGTAAGGAAGGCATTTATGCTTGACACGTAGTTAAAGAAGAATGTATACCTTGTGGAACATGTTTAGGGACATATCACGTCAGATCTTTTGTACCGAATGGAAGAGAGTCGAAAATACCGGTTAACAGCTGGGAAGGATACAAGGCTTTACAGCTGATAGTGCACGACACCATTATCTTACAGATTGTGAGCTTCCCTCCCTCCTCTGTTGGGGGGGATCTGACTTGAATTCGTAATAAACCTGAGTAATGTGCTTCTGACGTGTCGCTGGCTCTCGAGATCTTTGAGGTACAAGGAAGTGATGTTTTCCACCATTTCAATCTTACTTCCCATCAGACATTGATATAGGATAATAACCTTATTTATTTACATGAGGATCTTTTGTGTATGTTCTTCATTTTGTTTAAAAATGTTTTAATATCTTTGAATTGAAGCAAAAATTATAACTGTAATTTGTCAGCTGCTTTGTTATTAATATAACTGTTACCCGTTGTTCGTTTCTTGTTAATAAATACTGAAGAATCTGTATGTATGCGTAATTATTCTTCCTCGCATTGTGGGGAGGGGGAACGGTGACACCTAAAAGCGCCACATTTTGAACACACCACACTCAGATCTACACCCGAGAGCCGAATGTGAATTTTTTCAAAAATTTATTTATTTTCTGTTTTATTTCCACTTGATGAAATTTTGATTAACGAGTTCAGCAGTTTTAAAACCAATGTGTTGCTATTCCTCAAAGCTGAAGATATTTGTATTTCAAATTGAATAAACAAGCTGAGCGTTGTTGCCCACTGCCCATCGAAATAAAACATTCTCATCTTTTATGCCCCAGTGTATTGCCTGCATTCGGCAAAGTGTAAAATATTTTTCTTTCCGCTTTAATTTGTCTGTTTTTGATTTACAAATAAAGTGATTTAAGAGCAAGTGAAGTGATTAAAACAGTTCTTCATTTCTGTTATTACTGACTACTAACTGGACTTGTGAAATTACACAAGCTGAACTCATTAAAATCAGTATATTTTGTTTCCTTTTTAAAAAAAAATTATTTTAGCAGGCAGAGTTTTCATAGAAGGAAAAGCAGCGAAAATTCGAATTAATAGAGGAAATTTTTTCAGCAATTGTCAGAAGTATCGAACTAATTTCTTCGATTTTAAGACTCGTATTCGAATGTTCTTTGAATCGGATTATTAGTATACTGTGTGCTAAATGTATTTTAGCCTTTTATTTCATTTAGTAATTTTTTTAGAATCAAAGCCTTACCCTTTATTTTTTCCTCCTCCCCCTCGGTCTTTTTGCCCCTTGGCTGAACTAATATTAAAGGTTGCTTTTTTTAATCGAAGTAATGCAGTATTAATTTTACATAAAGAAAACTGAAAATAATAGCGAGTTAGAAATTTTTTATATTTTTTTTAAAATCCTTCTCCCGTATTTAAGAACATTTTATAAAATTATGTCTATGAAATATATTCCTTACTAAAATTCATTGGTTGAACCACTTTAAATCTGTCTCCGTGATATAATCTACTAAATTTCTGATTTTGTTTAAAAATATATTGCCTTTTGTACATTTTTTAAAATTTCAAGCAGAATTTTTTGGAATTTTTTATGCTGTACATATTTGGGTGGAAAACCGTTCCCTCGAATTTTGAGT